>NC_142063.1:305206631-307866631 GCF_059756535.1 Pantherophis guttatus | reverse complement strand
ACAGAAATTTTTGACTCGACTGTAGTCATAAGTCAAGGACTACCTATACGGGAAGGGCCAGGCATATCTAACCACTGATGCAGGACTACTGAATCAAAAAAGGTCAAAATGACTTTAGGAGATACTAATGGAGGGAAGACCTTCCTCTTGGTTGTTGCCAATATGAAGAGGCCCCATCACTCTTGGGAGAAAAATCAGGCTACAGCACATGTTAATTTATTAGCTTTTTTTTTTAATTTGATTTATATGCCACCCTTTTCCGGAGACTCAGGGCGGCTTACAATGCGTTAAGCAATAGCCTTCATACTTTTGTATATTTTATACAAAGTCAGCTTATTGCCCCCACAAACTGTGTCCTCATTTCACCTACCTTAGAAAGGATGGAAGGCTGAGTCAACCTTGAGCCTTGGAGAGATTCGAACCAGCAGTAATTGCAGGCAGCTGTGTTAATAACAGGATGCTTAGACCACTGTACCATCAAGGCTCTTTTAAATGAAGTTTGTGTGTAGGATTTAGTGCAGACTCTTCTGTCTTTTTAATAGATAAATTAATGTAGCGTGGGAACAATCTTAAGCATTCTCGAAGATCTTAGGACAAGAACATCCTTTCTGTAAGCCTGACTTTCAGTACCTAAATGTCTTATGCACTTCAAAACTGCTTGCGTTTTTTCCTCCATAAATAAGCTTCAGAAAAGTTGGCTTTCCATTTTAATAAATATATCTCCCTGTAGCTGAGGTAAGAAATATTTTGCTATCAAAGATCACATCTGAACTTTGGATAGTGTGTTGATGTTTTGCCAAGGGTCAGGGCAGTGATCACATGCCCAGGCAATTGATTATTTTGTAACAGAGACAATAAGCACACCAGTGTATAAAGGGAACGTTAAACTTTATTATTAACTCAAGGAACATAAAAACATAAGCATGCATACTAAGCAAGACGATACCCAGATCTCTTACAAGCTGCCAAGAGTTCCTTAATAACAACAGAGATATTCCAAGGTGGCCAATTTCCACAGTACCCAGCACTAGGTACTGTGCACTGTGCAGAAACTCCCAGCAAATAGCAATCACCCTAAGGTTTTTATCAAAACTTGGCACCATGATTTCATGGTCCTGCTATGGTCAGGAGACTGCAAAACTTGACCTTGACTGGTTGGTACATCACTCTTATCTCCCTCTGAGGTGAAAATTGAAAGTCTAAGAATTTCACAGTGAGAAAAGCTTTGAAGCTACGTGAAAACACACACACACACACACACACACACACAGCTTCTTTATTCAGTAAACAAGAATTTAGAAAAGTAAGCAGGCTAGGTCAGAATAAGCTCTAACTCCTAGATTTTTCTCAATATGAAGGAGAAATCAAAATCAAAATATGCCACTAAATTCCTTGAAATAACAATGGTCTTCTGAATTGCCACTACAAGCTTCTTTTCAGGTTCATGTAGAAACCTGAAAAAAGGTCAGGCTAAAACACAAGGAATTGTGCTCTTTAAGATTTAAAGCAGATATGTGACACTCAGCAATTTTGGATAGAGCGGTGTAGAAATAGTAGTAAGTAAATAAATAGACATCATAGTGTTCTGTCTATATCCGTATAGCTATCTTGGCAACAATATGGCGACAGCTTGCCAATGCCTTCTTCCAGAATAGAAGAGAGAGGAGAAAGGAGAGAGGAGAGAGGGAAGGGGAGAATGAGAGGGAGGGAGGGAGGGAGGAGGGAGAGCGCTCTCGTATTCTGCTTCCCAGAAACATCTTAGTTCCCTAAAGATGGCCTTTGGACCAAAGCAATGTAGTGGCAATTAATGTTTGCTTTAGGCTGCAACAGTGCATGTCCACAAACATGTCACTGAACAATCTGACTGAGTCCAAATAGAAAGCTGACTCTAGCAGGCAGAAGAAAGAAACAGGAATCAAAAATGACAAGTATAACCTTTCCAAAATGATTAGCCTGACCTGCCATCACAGAAGGAGAGAAATGTGGGGCATCTGAATCTGTGGATGCCTTGCAAGAAGAAAAGGGAAATGAGAAAAAGAAGTCTATCTCATCTTTTCTTCCAGTTCTTTCCATCCTGCTGGCTGCTGACATAGAATTAGAAGTTGTAATATTGGGGTCATTGCTATTTTACTCATAAATGCCTGATTTTATATACAAAACCAGTATATTTGAAATCTATGGATAGCATCACTGTGGTTTGAAAGAAAAGACTGGACAATGTAACAACAATATTTGAAACTAAAAGATACAAACCATGCTTTTACTTAATTATGATTGCCTAATCATGGTTTGTTAAATAGGCCATAGTTCAATGGGTTTGCATAGCCCCCAAACCATGAGATTATTTAGCTTGCCAAATCACAGTTTAAAAACAATCTGAAATAATGGTGTCTCTCATTTCCCCAAAACCACAAAACACAATCTTGAACTGTCCACTGTGATAGATGGCATGGCTCCTGATTTTGACAGGTAGTTTTACAATAATATTTTAACATTCCAGCATAAAGAGAAAAATAATTTTAAACAGTGAGAAAGCATAAGGCAGATGGGAGCCTGCCACTATCTCATACACAAATGTGCATTCATTTATCCACATTTACGTCCTTCTTTGATTTCAGCCTGAAAGGTAAGATTTATTTAACAGCAGGTGCAGCAAAAAAAAAAAAAGGTATATGCCACAGAACAATGAAGGGTTGATTTAAAGATTTTCTTTTACAAGCTATCCATCCTGCTGCAAATCACATGGTACACTAGAGGTATTAGATTGTAAAAACACTCTCACAAAGACAAGCCATTTAGATGAGCTATTTAGCAGAAGGAGGGTTGGAAGGAACAGATTGTTATTGGTAAATGTCAGTTCAGTACAGACACATCCTCTGATTATTATTTCTTTAATAAATTCAAGGAACAGTTAAGCTGACAAAGATCACAAAGAAAAAAATAAGATACACTGTGTCGTAGATTCAAACAGCGTATAATATTAACCTAACACATTAGGTTTATCATAATGATAAATAACAAGCTAGGAAAGAGGAAACTTCTTCAACAGCTATGGTCCATTGAGAAGAGCAGCTGTTGGGAAAGGTCAGCCAATTAACATAGCTCCCTGGGCAAGGTATCCCTTCTATTTAAATGGTGGGGAGAGACACTATCTTAGAATGAGAAGCAAATGCAGGAAAGCCTATAAAATAAAATAAAAAATCTGCAATGTTTTCAATCTATAATACAAATGGAGGATGTACAGCCCAGGCCCATATGCAGGGGTAAAATCCAGCAGGATTTCTGACAGGTTCTGGAGAACCGGTAGCAGAAATTTTGAGCAGTTCAGAGAACCGGCAAATACCACCTCCGGTTGGCCCCAGAGTGGGGTGGGAATGGAGATTTTGCAATATCCTTCCCCCAGGAGTGGGGATGGAATGGGGATTTTGCAGTGTCCTTCTCCTGCCACGCCCACCAAGCCACACCATGCCCACCAAGCCACACCACGCCCATCAAGCCACGCCCACAGAACCGGTAGTTTAAAAATGTGGATTTCACCACTGCCCATATGATCTACCAAATCCTCTTGGTGCAGACCTTGCAGCCTTCCTCTGGCCATGATTTATAAAAAGCTGACAGCATGGGGTGCTGCCATTTTAAAATTTAAAACAGATGGCTACATGCCAACAGTAATATACAGATGGCTACATGCCAACATTTGACATACTGTACCTACAATAGGTACAGTATGTCAAACTCACAAAACTCTCCCGCAAACAAGGTGCCATTATATATAATGTGGCTTTATCCATTACCAAAACATTAAATGCAAACCTTGGTTCCAAAAGCTTGTCCCCTCTCATCTTTGCAAATAGAGGAGAGGAAAAGGAAAGATGAGAAATTAGATAAAGGAGTGGATAATAAAGACTATGCACTGCAGCCATTTAAGATAGGTTTTAAGCAAAGCTTCATCAGCTTTCTTGATAGATTTCTGAAACTTTGAATAGACCCTGTGTAATTCTATATAGCTCAATCTCATAAAAGAGATGACGTAAAAATCTCCATCTAATTGCCATTTGACTCACTTAGTAGTTTAAAAAGCAATTAGATGGCGGTGAACTTAGTAAATCCTATCAGATGCACCCTCTTGCATCAACCAATTGCCCTCTGCAGGCAACCTTAATGTAGAAAGCAAGAAAAGAAAAATGGAATGTTCTCCGCTGTATTGAAGTGTTTCTCATTAGAAATAATTTAATTTTGAGATACTCAAATTATGTAAAGTATATCTGTAGTAATTTCTTGTGGTAAGACCCATATGAGAAATAAAAGTAAAATCTCCTTCAAGTCAGGAGTGTTTCTTAGTGATATCTAAGAAATAGGTATTTCCATGTAAAGTTTTTGTGTGTGTTAAAAGAAAATTCTTTTGGCCCATTTTCTGAGCCAGGTCACAAAAATAAACACTGGGCAATTTGCTTGAGGTGGAGGATGGTTTATTTGACAGCGTAGAGGATTGTACAGCTCTCAAAGGTGGCCACGAATTGAACAGGAGAGACAATAATATTGATACAGAAATTTGTCTTTTATTAGTTTTGTGGACATGCTTGCAGATGTGTCACTGGCAGGTAGAAATGCAACCTTGCAAGACATGCAAATTCTTCATCCCTTCTGTGTTGAGGTGTTACAATTTTGGTTGACGGGTTCCAGCTCTGGGGTTTGTCTTTGTGTTGTTAAAGCATTTTCCTGTCTTGTGGGGATTCTTTATTTGTGATTGAGTTAAATTGGGGTTTACTGATTCCTTAATGGGAAATGCTTTGTAATGTTCAGCTCATGTTTTAATATAGCCACTAGGGCAGGGATGTCAAACTTCCGGCCCAAGGGCTGGATGTGTCATGCGCTGGCCACATCCATGCCCAGTTTAGTGAAGGGGTGAAAAGTCCCAATACGTCATGTGATGCCGCTGTGACAACGTGAGTTTGACACCTCTGCACTAGGGCTTAAGTGGTTGTTGTTTGGTTATCTAGGGCTCTTTAATGGGTCGGGGAAGCCTGATTTTGAAAGTGGAGTGGGCTGGCATGGAGTTTTAATGGGGTAAAAGATATGTGGGATTTTCATTCCACATTTGAAAACAGTATGGGATAGGTTTGTGATGGCCTTCTCCTTGTATTTTTTAAGCTTCCAAATCTAGCCTTTACCATTGGTGTTTTCTAAGGATCTCCCATCCAAGTACAAATCAAGCCCAAACCTGCAAAAATAATTGATAATTGTATACAACAGGCTGGTCACAGCAATGTAGTAGTTAAGGGAAACTGTATGTTTGAGACCTGCCTTACCCCAAAAGCCAGCTCCCGGTTACCTTGAGCCAGTCATTCTCTGTCAGCCCTAGTTTACAGGCAATGGTGAAGCACTTCTGAAATCTTATCAAGAAAACTCCGGATACTTACTAGGCCATCACTGGGAGTCAAGATTGACTCAAAGGCAACAAAAACAAACAAACCCCACTTTGCTGAGCCCATAGGGTAGAAGGCCAAATGTATTAAAGCAAAGGCTCCTTGGATAATCCCATCCTGGATTTTGTTCTGCTATAGGATAGTAATTTAGTGGCTCCCCAAACCACTACTTGTCTTCTGGGAATGCCTCAGCAGGCATCTTCCTCCAACATGGTGTGAGAGAGAAATAGGGCTCTCGTGCTCTAGGCTATTTTCTGGTGACTGGAAGGTTTAAAACAGTTTTAAAAGGAAGCATTTGGTATATTGTAATGGAATTTCCTGGCCTTGTATCTTAGAGACCTTTGGCTACAGGATTACTTCCCTCACAGTGGGAGAGTAATCAATCTTGCAGGAGACAGAAAAATGAAACAAGAAAAAACTATATGAACTGAAAGTTTTAAACCTAAAGGTTATTTTAGGTTTTTTTTCCTTCAAAATGCATACTTTTTTGAGAAATTAATGCCATCTCATATGCAAGAATGCTGCATTCACAACAATAATTATTTACCAAATTAAAAGTAGAATGAAACAGAGATCATGAGAGAAAAGAGATTACACATCATCACACAGTTATGCAATAGTAGATCTACACATATCCTGGATGGTATTATTCTATTGGCAGGTACAAAACACCTATACAACACCTGAAGCTTGTTCAGTAGAATTCAAAATTAGTGGAAACATTACAACTAGGAAAATAATTACAACATATATTAATCAGTAGCACAGGGAAAGTTAAAACTAACTTTTTAACTCCTTTTTGTAGCCACTCATTGAAATTCATTTAGCAATATTAGGTCCCTGGTTATGTTTTGTCCTACTTCCTAACTACTACATCTTTTCTATCCAGAGGTATCTCAAGCCATATCACCTTCGTAAATGTACTGCTAAAACTGCATTTCTTGAATTTCCTTGCTGCTTGGCCTCATTCCTTCTCACTAGCCCATAACTAAATATACAGGCTATTTTTTAATATACAGTGTCCTACATATCAGCAAGCCCTTTATACATTCATTTGAAAAAGGATATATTAAATAAATTATATAACCTCACTATAAAAATGCAGAAACTTCTACTGTCCTTGTTCCACAGCAAATGCTGTCATGGTAGTAACTTTGAAAAGGAAATGTTTCAGGAGTCTATTGGGGGCAGAATGGGGGAGATCATAGCCCATCTGTAATCCCTGATATGCTCTACAGATTGAACATATTTATTTTTCTCCACTGGGAGTTGGAAATCCAAAGCATACCACAAAAATCTTTTGTCTTGCTGATTTGGAGCACTCATGGAAAAGGAAGTGCCCAATTATAAGTCTTTATGGGAAGGAAATTCTAACTTTTGCACCAGTGTTTCAAATACTTTCTCTTCCTCTTATTCTTTTGCTTTCTCTCTCTCTTGTTGAAATTGATTTTATTTCATTTTTATCCAGATGGTGGTGTCACTTGGAGTAGAGATTCCAAATATGACCTCAAATGAAGATGAAACAATGGACAAATGCATTAAAAAAGAAAATCACAGTTCACACAGAAAATTTCCCAGAACATTGGAGCAAATTCAACAGGGTAATATTCAGCTGTGACAAATATCAATCTCTGCATCTGGATAGAAAAAGTCAGTTTTGCAGACACAGAACTGAGGACATTGCCTTGATTTGGAAACCGTGCATTTGAGAAGAATTTGGGAGTATTAATCAATATAATGGTGGGTACAGCACTGCAACAGCTAAGAAGCAATATCTAATGATCATAGGAGAAAAGAATTCTATTGTACTGTGCTTATTAGACCACACTGAAATATACTGCTCAATTGTGGGCACCATGCTTGAAGAGGGACATGGAGAAGTTGAAGTGAATTTAGGGAGAGCACTGAAATGATAAGGACCCTTATGAGGAGAACTGATAAGGAATAAGGTTTATTTTGCTAGTAAAAGGGAAGAATAACAAAAGTTATACTAGCAGTCCACATATCTACAAAGTTGCCACATGTGAGCAAATCTGTCCTATGTTGAAACTAAAGAGCAGGACAAGGAACTGTGACTGAAATTAAAAGAAAGGAGATTCAAGCTAACCGTTAGGGAGGAATCAGCTGTAGAAATTCCTGTCAATCAGTACAGCAATCTGCTTCAATGAGTAGACACATATGCACACCCGAGAGCTGTTTTAGGTGGGAGCTAGATGGTTACCTGTATAGAGTGGTTTAGTGGGCTAATTCATTGAGCAGGACTTGAATTAGACATGCAATTCTCTTTTCTAACACATAAATTTTATGTTTTTATGATCTGGGCAGACTGGTATGGGGCACAGGTATTTCTTCAGATATCTGAAACTTCAGTTGCAAAGGACTAAAGGAGGAAGTTCACAGGATTAAAAAGATAAGACTAAATAGACTGAATTTGTCTATGAATTGAATCAAAAGCCACTTAATTTATTTCTGTATTAGAGAACTTTGTCCCATCTAATGAAGGCTAGTTTCAGTAATAAATACTTCTGGCACCAGAACTGTCCTTAAAATACTCCCTTCTGCCCTCTTGTTTCAATAGATATTGGGCAAAATGAAAGGTGACAATAATGTACCTTGGCATCATCTGCAAGTTTACTTTTACTGCAATCTTCGTGTGAGGAACAGCTGATAAATAACAGTGGAAGAAAAGGTTTAATTGCCTCCTCAGATCAGCTCTGATCCCATTAAGCAGATGTGTTCCTGCAGGTGATGCATTTTGCATTTAAAACAATCTGCATGCTTGAGTGCCTGCTGAGTTCCACTCCTTTGGGATTTATCATGGTAGCAGTAGAATAAGCAAGGGCACAGAACCTTAATAATCAGACATTTTGCATAGCTCTACTTGATTAATATTCAGGATTTTGTCAAAATAGCATGAAATATTTCAATACTCATATATGCAATATTTCTAATGAGTTTCCAACCATAAGAAAGAATCTTCCGAGAATGACGTTCAGTTGATCAAATATAAATTGGTCCAATGTTTTATTCAAAACTAGATAATTGTCCCTGATAAAACCATTATGTATTATTTCTGCAACTTTAGGAACAAGGCGTATGCTAATCCTTGCTGTCTTGAGGGCTCTTTAGGAAGAAATGCAGAATATACATTGAAATAATAATATATAAAGATTAAGGGCAAATTGCTATTTAACTTTATTAATGACTAGAACCCCCAAAATTAAGTTGATTTCAGCATTTAGTGGCTTGTTCTCTGACAATAATATGGAAGTAGATTGCTCTTGTCAACTTCAGGACTTTTCCCAGATTACTTTATAGCCAATATTTTTCTGAAATGGTATAGGGTTTCCTTCCTGAGCAGGGGGTTGGGCTAGAAGACCTCCAAGGTCCCTTCCAACTCTGTTATCCTATTCTATTTCTATATTTCTATTCCTATTCCTAATTCTTCTGACCATTTTCTATCCAAGTACCATTTAAGCCTGACCATGTTTAGTTGTTTTCAAAAACAGTTAAGGCTGATTAGATGTTGCTTCCTGCTATGGATGAAATAATAATGAAAGCAATTGCAATTTGATGATTTAGTGTGTCTATTTGTCTGTCTGTCTGTCTGCTTCCCAATCCAGGTTAGAAACAATTAGTACACTAAATGAATCTGTCTGAAGCCTTCCTGGCTACAGCTGCCACTTGTGCTTGGTAGAAGTTGTAAGTCCAAAAAGAACATCAAATTGCTCATGTGTCCCAAAAGTAGGAATGTAATACTAGCCAGGATTTAAATGGATCATCTCCAGAATTGAGTGTCCAAATGTCCACAGCCATTTGGTCTTGTTAGAGCTGAGCTTGAATGTGTTCCTCCTCATCCAGACACTACATAGCCTCCAACACATATGAAAAAGATTTTGACAAAACCTGGTCAAGCCACGGTCAAAATGTAAATACTGATCTGAAACCAATAGATGACCTCATCCAGAACCTTCATGTCGATATTAAACAGGAGCAGCAAGACCATTAAACTCTGTGGGACCTATAGAGTAGGGTTGTCAAACTCAGGGCCCACACGTCCCGATACGTCACGTGATGATGCTGTGATGACGCGAGTTTGACACCCCCCCACCCCCCCACCCCGCTATAGAGGGATCACTGGCCATTTTCTTCTCACCTACCTAACAGACTGGATCTGACTACAGATATTGGAGGATAATCATTGCAACAGTCTGTCACCCTTTCCTAATTTCATAGGCAGTCCATCAACCAGTATGTATTTATTGATTTGATTTGATTTCTATAGCTGCTCATCTCTGCAAACAACTGAGTGGCTTCGAATTCAAAACATGTATTACAATTAAGATATTAAAAACATTTTAAAACAATACCTTATGCTTTAAAAGCTCCTAAGTTTCTATTGATCTGAACCTGTGCAGGATTTCTGAGTCACATATCTGGAGGTGGGGCAGATTTGGGGGGAAAGATACAGAAACATAAAACTCATTTTGTTATGTTTACATTTACAGGCTTTATTTAAATAAACGTTTAGTTACAGGTCTGAAAAATATTATTCCAATTATTTTATAGATTTAAAAACAAAACAGAATGATAAGCATCTCTGTACAAGTAAAATGAGGTGTTGACTAGTATGAGCTTTTGAGATATGTTGACATTAACTAGCCTTGCAACATATGAGAGAGAGCAAAAAGTCTTCCAAATAAAAATTCAGACAATTGCTTATTAGTTTTGAAGATAGATGCTAAAGGCATTTACTGTAACATTTCCAATTTAGTCTCAAGGTTTAAGAGCCAGCAGCCTAATAAGCTCTTGGGAGAAAAATGAATCATTTGACCCAATTTTATCAATTTCCAACAAGATCATCTGTGCAAGCCGATTAAATGAGTCCTATCAAAAAAATTAAGTGCTAAAACTGAAAACCTGCCACTTCATCATTGTCAATGAACACATTCTGGAAAGATCAGTGCAAACATGCTCAGAATGCATTTGATATCCTATTCTGTTAGAGCTGAGCAAATTGAATCCAATGAGGGTTTAAACGAAAAAGAAACATTACTATTAATATAATCCTACATATGTTACTTGGAAATACATTATATGATGTTTAATAGAGCTTACTCTATTACAGGTAAGTGCGTGTAGAAAGGAGCTGGATCTGAGTGGGCTGCTCTGACTATTTAAGGTTACCAGGATGCTATGAAATCTGTCATGTCTATTACTTTACAAGTTGACAATGTGTGAAGCAAATTCAGCCACTATACTAGTAAAACAAAGGTTGGAGTTGGAATGCTGAATATTGGGAAAAGGAGCTCTGTGCAGATCTCACTAGTAATCCCTTCAAGAGTTTCACTCTAAGATAATTAGGATAGGTTGCCTCCAGTCAGGCAGAACTTCCTAATATACCTTTATTAGTCTAATGTGAATCCTTAGCCTTTTCTCTTCAGCCTAGCTCTAGAAAGAATACAAATTTTAATAAAAATGTGTGAATATCTAAAAAAAGAGAGAGAAACTATGCAACCACATTGTCTTCTACATGCAGAAGGTTTTAATAAGAAATTTTCTTTTAAAACCAATAAAGCTAAATATTTAGATGTAAAAAAGCAACTCACATGTAGTCCTGGGCCCACAAGTTGCTCACCTTTGCTTTCTGGTAACCATTTTAATTTTTTTGTTGGGAGGAGATGTCATGGCATTCCATCTGCCTCCCTCGTGAACTCCTAATCAGGTAAACAAGAAAGCTGACAAGGAAGGAGTTGTTGGATGATATAGTTAAGAGCTACCACAAGTTCCATTTCAGCAGAAATGGGGGGTGGGACATAAGCCCAGTGTCTAGTTGGGTGAGGCATAATTCTATTATTGTTACTAACTGGTAACATAGAATCTTTAAAGTGATTTTCTGTATTTTCTTAATTGAACTTTATAGAGGATAGGATAGGATAGGGTAGGATAGGATAGGATAGGATAGGATAGGATAGGATAGGATAGGATAGGATAGGATAGGATAGGATAGGATAGGATAGGATAGGATAGGATAGGATAGGATAGGATAGGAGCTGGAAAGGACCTTGGAGGTCTTCTACTTCAAACAGGAGAACCTATACAATTTCAGACAAGTGACTATCCAGTCTCTTCTTTAAAACCTCCAGTGATAGTACACCCACAATTTCTGAAGGCAAGCTGTTCCACTGGTTAATTGCCCTCACTGTTAGCAAGTTTCTGAGCCATGGTGGTACAGTGGTTAAAGTGCAGTACTGCAGGCTACTTCTGCTGACTGTAATTTGGCAGTTCAAATCTCACCAGGCTCAAGGTTGACTCAGCCTTCCATCCTTCTGAGGTGGGTAAAAGGAGGACCCATATTGTTGTGGGCAATATGCTGACTCTGTAAACCGTTTAGAGAGGGCTATAAAGCACTGTAAAGTGGTATATAAGTCTAAGTGCTATTGCTATTCTCCTTAATTCCAGGTTGCTTTTCTTTTTGATTAGTTTCCAACCATTGTTTCTTGTCCTGCCCTCTGGTGCTTTGGAGAATAATTTGAGCCCCTCTGGATAAAGTGTGGTAGAATGCCATCAAAGGTCTTTTTTATTTAGGGAATAAAAATATGGTTTGGCTGTTTCTCTGTTTCCTTTTCATTCTAGCTCAAGGACATGGCAAACTGTGCTGATGGCCTTACACCACCACAGGCATTAAGATGCCACTAACAATTCTCAGACCAGCTGTTGCTTTTTTTCCCTCCAGACCACCCACATCAGACACCAAACTGGCTCCAGAAGAGGACATTTTTTTCAGACTGTAATAATTCATTTGAATGGTAGGATTTGAGGAAGTATTCATGTCCCATTACAGGACAGCTGGTAGAAGTTTTATGTTCTTCTTGGATCCTTGCTATTAAGCGTTATGGGCAAGGAGTATTTCAATACTTATTAGTGTCAGCAGCAAACAAGCCAAAAAGCATTGCCAGGCATTGGAGGAATGTCAGTGTGTTGGCTGCAATCAATTGAAAGGTACTAAATATTGACTGTTAAAGATGTGGGACACTGCAATAATGGAAAAGTATGAACTTCGTGAAGCTGAGATTTCCAGAATTAATGCAACATTTCTTTGGCAAAATATTCTTTTTCACTGTTTTTTTTTTTTATTTGATTTATATGCCACCCTTCTCCGGAGACTCAGGGCGGCTTACAATGTGTTAAGCATTAATAGTTTAATAGCGTTAATAGTTTTGGAAGGGTCATGCTCATGTATATATCCTTAACTGCATATGGATCTCAAAACAAGAAGAAATTAATAAAAATGGCCACCATGTAATTAAAAGTAAAAAGGATGTGCAACTGGATAGGGAACTGATCTATTTAATCCCCATTTATCCTCTAGTAAAGGTATGAGGTATGATAAGTAGAGATAAAACGCTTCCTCTTCCTGTCTCAGCCTCAAGCCTTGAGACGACACAGTATATCACTACAGCCTCCTCGCCCTGGGAGATTGGAAAAAAGTGTGTATTTTGTAATTGGAGAACAGCCTTGTCAAATATTGGTTTTGAACAGGGGTGGGTTCTAAATTTTTTTACTACTGGTTCTGTGGGCGTGGCTTATTTTGTGGGCATGGCTTGGTGGGGGGTAATGTGACTGGGTGGGCATGGCCAATTTATTTATTTTTTTACTTTTAAAAGCATTTTTTCTACAACCTTAAGAGGTTGCAGGAAATAAGTGCTTTTAGAAGCCTCTGACGATCAGGCAACTCAGCTGGGATCGCCAGAGGCTTTTAAAGGCATTCTTTTTCCTACAACCTCTTCGGCTGAGGTAGGCGGGGTAAGCGAGCGGCAACCGGGCCGGGGACCGGTTCAAGGGTGTGGCCAGCCAATGTTATTACCGGTTCTCCGAACTACTACAAATTTTTACTACTGGTTCTTGCAAACCGGTGCGAACCGGGAGCAACCCACCAATAGTTTTGAAGCATAACTGGTTAAGACTTGTGTGAATTGGGCTATCTAGTAAGCTATAATATAGTTTATTGATTTGCTTGGCTATATAACACAGGTAGTCCTTGATTTACTACCATAAGTTGCTAAGCAAGACAGATGTTCCTAAGTGAGACAGATGTTAAGTGAGTTTTGCTCCATTTTACTATTCTTTCTTGCCACAGATGTTAAGCGAATCACTGTAGTTCTTAAGTTAGAAACACAGTTGTTAAGTGAGTCTGGCTTCTCCATTGACTTTGCTTGTCAGAAGGTCACAAAAGGTGATCACATAACTCTGGGACACTGCAACCATCATATGAGTGAATTGTTAAGCATCTGAATTTTAATCACGTGACCATGGAGATGTTGCAATGGCCGTAAGTGTGAAAAATGGTCATAGGTCAGTTTTTTCAATGCCGTTGTAACTTTGACTGCTCACTAAATGAACTGCTGTAGATCAAGGACTACCTGTACTATATGAAGGAATAAAAGTATTCCTTTCATCTGGATTTAGGATTTAACAAGTCACCACACAGCCACAATTTCTTGATCTTATATGGCTCACAAAGTTATTGCTAAAGATCATATGGAATAACTGATGTGATTTGAATTCTGAGGAAAAAAAGAAGGATGTATTAAATTAATCAGATGTGACAAATGAATTCTGGAACTTAAAGCATTATATGCCAGTGGGGTCATAATTACATATCTAATATACTGTATCTGTGTTTTCATTGGTTTAACCTGAGTCACATTTGCAACTACTACAACCTGATTGTTTTAACGACTGTCTCAAATTGAGAGAAGATGCATGTTGATACCAAGATCATTCATCAATAAGCTTTCACTAAACCTGGTTTTGATTGGTTCAACTTTGAACACATCTACCCACAGCCAGCTTTTTCAGAACACATCCTAAGGAAGAGGATGTATTTCGACAGCACTGGTGACATTATCAAATCATATTTGCCCTCTGAAAGTTCTCTTAAGGTCTCTCAGACAGGCTGCAAGAAGGAGAAATGACATTCTATTGCCATCCTTTAGCCCAAAAGCAATTAGTGACAGGAACTCTATTTTGTCCATCTTTAGTGATTCTGACATGAGAAAAGTCAGTTAAGGCCAAAACCAACCTCTGAGTAATTAGCTGTGTCTTCAGGATGATTTTTTTATTGATTTCTGTGTATTCTCCCCTTCTTTCTCTGCTGCCCTAGAGGGATTCGTGATCAACCATCCCAAACAATAAAGGAGAAGATGGTTCTTGGAAATAATGTTCTACCCCATAGGCAGA
Source organism: Pantherophis guttatus (assembly GCF_059756535.1). Lineage (NCBI taxonomy): Eukaryota > Metazoa > Chordata > Lepidosauria > Squamata > Colubridae > Pantherophis > Pantherophis guttatus. The sequence goes on along the minus strand of NC_142063.1, from coordinate 307,851,962 downwards.
TTTCATATCATTCTTCTGCCAAAACCACATTCTTACTGTATGCTATTTTATTTTCTCATGTTTGCAATATTACTTGTAATATTTCAAGTTGCTGGAGCTGGGAAGGATCAACAGTGTGACATAGTCCATCAACTTGACCAAAAACACTAAAAATAAAATGCATTATCTGAACAAATATAACAACAGTTCAGAGATTAAAGGCCTGGCAAGCCAATATTGTTGTTCTTGATTTTTTTTAGAAAAAATGCTACAAGTAAGCAAAATGCAATTCAGAGATTTTTTTTAATAAAATATGCCCAACTTGAAACAAATTTTAAAGACACAGGGAGTATATTCTATGAAAGCTCCACCATATTTCTTGCTGATGTGAGAAAAACAATTTAATCCTATGAATTAAAGCTGTGGATAAAACACAGCTAATGAACTTCAGCTTCTTTCTTACTGTATACCAGAATATATCTTAAAATCTTAGCTCTTTTATTAGTTTTTTTAATGTCACAGGTTCGTATTTCAAATGTTTATTATCTATTTTATTGTTTTACTGATAAACTGGCCTGGAAATATATGAGTAGAAAGTCAAACATTTAAATAAATGAATGAATATTGCAATATTACTTTCCTTCATCACCCATTCTCCAGGCTATAGATATTTTTTTTAAATTCCTGCTCTCTCTGAGAAAGCTAAATTCATATGATTTAGCTTAGAATGAGCTATTCAAAATGCTAGAGGAAGCAACTTTAGAATTTAGGAGAAAGCCAGGTACTGATCAAATTAATCTCTGATTATTTGGCTTGACTTTAAGATTGATTTATTTGGGGCATATTCAACAAATTGTAATTAAACTATGGTTTAGTGCAGGGACCAATAATTTTTCTGCAGCTAACACTTGAAACACTGTTTTCTAGCCAAGAGTCTAGCTGAGAGTCACAGAGGTTTCTTCCCTCCATTTTGTGTCTGGGATCTAGCATAGTAAGAACATGCCTCTTTTGATTTGTCCCCAACTTACTTACCCGTGTTTCCCCAAAAATAAGAGCCTGTCTTATATTTTTTTGAACCCCAAAATAAGCGCTTAGCCTTGTTTTCGGGGAGGTCCTATTATTTTAGGGTGTGTGGAGCAAGACAGGGCTCCTCTTGCAGTCTTACCTGATTTCCAGCTCTGTCTCCCTAACCCTAAGCAAAGGAAATGGTGGGGACTGGCTGTGCATGCATTTAAATATTTTTGGGGAGGGCTTATTTGGGGGGGCTTTAGCACATGCGCTCAAATGCCCGATTGGGCTTATTATCGGGATGTCTTATTTTCGGGAAAACAGAGTATTTACTTATCACATATTTTTGAACTGCCTATCTCCCTCAGAGAGGGAGTCTGGGTGGCATACAATAAATGTTACAATGTAAAAACAGTATATACTGTATAAAAATTTAAAAATTAGAAGGGTGCAAGGATGATTAAACACTGTTAGAACTATTTGAAAGCAGTAGGGAGCTTTTTCAGGGCACTATCCATCTCCATGGCTGCACATTCCTCTGGGCTCCCCACATGAGGTTGTTGACCAATGTTTTGACCCCTTTTTGGAAGGCCAGGAGAGTGGATTGCTTCACTGATGGATGAACTTGCCTCCCTGGTGATTTAAATCTACCCAAGATTTAAAGTCTTTTTATGGGCTGTTTTACTCTGTTTTTTACATATTCAATAATTTTCTCTTTCTGTACCATAAAAAGTTTACTAATAACTTTTTATAGATTTCTCAGCACTAAAGACAAGGCTTTTATAGGTGGTACAAAGCCCAATTCTTAATTTGTGCACCTCTATCTTAGGGAAATAGGGAAATGGTGGCTCAGTGGCTAAGACGCTGCACTTGTTGATCGAAAGGTCAGCAGTTCAATGGTTCAAATCCCTAGTGCCATGTAGCAGGGTGAGCTCCCATTACCTGTCCCAGCTTTTGCCAACCTAGCAGTTCGAAAGCATGTAAAAAATTCAAGTAGAAAAATAGGGACCACCTTTGGTGGGAAGGTAACAGCGTTCCGTGCACCTTTGGTGTTTAGTCATGCCGGCCACATGACCACGGAGATGTCTTCGGACAGTGCTGGCTCTTCAGCTTTGAAACAGAGATGAGCACCGCCCCCTAGAGTCAGGAATGAGTAGCACATATGTGCGAGGGGAACCTTTACCTTTTTATCTTAGAGAAACAGCCAAACATCTGAAGTGTCCTTTTTTCGAAATGGAGTGAATCCAAAATGTAAGTTGCTGAGATAACAGTCCAAGAGAACTGCTTTAACTCTTCCCAGCAAGAGTTAAAATTGTAGAATTTTCTTTCTGTGAGAAGCAAGCAAAAACATTCAGCACAGACAGAGCCAAACTCATATGACTGTCATTTTCATAATCCATGTGATTATTTAACAATTTCCTCTGAAACATGAATTGAAGAGACATAGTGTTCTTTGCTTGATGACATTATGTGATCTGACACTCTCCAAATGTGTTGGCATTCTTCTTCTACCAGTGCCCATCATAGTACCTGGTATTCCAAGTAAGTACACAAAACTGAGCACATGATGTAGACCACTTTTTCTCAAATTGATATCCTTCAAATATATCAGAACTACGAACCCCAGAACCCCACCGTTAATAAACCCCACCAATAATTGGCCTTGCATGGACTGCTGTTACCTTCCCACCAAAGGTGGCCCCTCTTTTTCTACTTGCATTTTTTAGCTTTCGAACTGCTAGGTTAGCAGAAGTTGTAATCATATAGAGATCCCAAAAGGCACTGCAACAGAAGCAACTTTCACATCAGTGAGCCCTGTGGTGCTGGAAACATGCAAAATACTCTTAATAACTTTTTTAAAACCCTAATTCTCATCTTCCCTCAATCAGCTCACAAAAAGTACAACCTTTTTTTAAGGGGAAAATTGACTCTAAAGCAGATTGTAAAACAGAATACATTTTAATGAATACCCTACTTTTTATAAAATTAAGGAGGAACATCTGTTTTTCAAAAGCTGCTAACTCCCAGCAACTCCCAACACCTCCATTTTATGAGCAATTGTGAAAAATACTGGGAGTTGTAATTCAGTAATATTTGGAGACAACAGACAATATAAACTTGACCTTACTAGAATAAGGTCACGTTGGCAAAGTTGATAGCTGCCTTGTTATTATTTTTCCCAGCTATCATTGTGGTATTGTCTAAAGAAAACCTAAGTAGATAAACACGTTATATCTGTAGGATGTGACCCTTCACAATTGGAAGATTTGTTCATATCTCAGAAATCATAAAGTAACATATTCTGCCTTTATAAACACCATCTGCTATAGCCTGTTATACTTTTTTTTATGAAAAGATCTTTATTTTCTTCAAGGAAAATAGAATTATGTGTATTTATTTGAATATCTACTGTAGTAGACTTGGAAGAATCATTAGATTTTTCTGAAATGTGTACTTCATCATATGTAGTGAAGCAAGTTCATTTGCCAGGAAAAAAAAATCTGTGTCATTTCATTGTTGACTCTTTTTACTTGGCAGTGCTGTATGTCAGATATAGAAGTGGGAAACTTATTACATTATGCCCCCCATTTACATAGAAGATAAATTGATCTTAAATTAAACTTCATTTAGCAGTAGGACTGCATGAACAGATGCTGTAGGTAGGATATGTGTAAATTGCTTCTTTGTAATGAGGTGCAGCAAAAAAAAAAAATCCTCTTCTATTCACATCACATAAAAATATAAAATGACTATTGACTTGCCATAAGGGATTCCTAGAGCTTATTTTTTTTCTCCTTTTCTTTAAAAGATACTGGTTAGATTATTCAGTACTCTATTTCTTTCTCATACTTTTTATTTTAATAATAAACTGCCTCTTCACATTCTTTTTCTAAATGTTATGGCAGAAAGAAACTGGCCAGTTAATATCCTTTCATTATTATGTATTTTCTCATCTTCCTTCAAGTATAATACTGCTGTTATATATGATGTGAATGTGCCATACAATAAATACTAATGTTGTCCTTCTAGAATACAGTACAATGTATAAGGAAGAGAGGTTTTTATTATTATTTGTATATTTCCTGCTTCTATAAAACATTCACAATCCCAATTCATTCCAGGTATATGTTGCCCTATATAGACATGACTGCTTCTTTTGCTTTTGTCCATTATTTCTTTCCCTTTTTTTACAACCATCACCACCACCACTGATAACCACTAATTCTGGTCTAAGATTCATTTTCGCCTTGTTGAATTTCTTCTCTTGGGGGGGGAGCTAAAAATGGATGATTTCTATGATTCCATCAGATGGAAGATATACACTTTTATTACCTCATGAAAAGCTCAAAGGCAATGGCTGCTCCGCAGTTTTTTTAGACCAAATTCACCCTCACATTTTTGAAATTTTTTGAGTCCTCCATCTTTACTCTGATTTCAAGAAGCAAAATATCTTTCATCTCATTCACAGCTTATTACAGTATAATATTAGGCTTCTGTATCTCAGTCACCATAGCCTTTCTTTATCAAGGACTTCTCTTAATGTACTAAACTGCAGTTTCAGCACACTGATGATTCCAGTGCTGAAGCAACCAGATATGGTAGCAAGGCTTGCAAGCAAGTGGTTATGGGCATTTAGTTAATTCTACTGAACAGACAGGATTGGGACTCTTTAGTAAGCTTTGATTTAGTTTTTAGCTTTGATCTCATTACTCCTTTTAATTTCACATTGATCTGAGTACCAGAAATCCATTGTTTCTGAATTTCGCAATTTCTTGTCCTTTATTCTCTTTTTCTTCAGCTGTAGAAACATTTTCTTAATTCTCTTCATCACTGTCATTCTCTTCTGATCTGTCTGTTCATCTTCTTCCTATCCTCCTTTCTCAATTTATCAGCCTTTTCCCCCATTTCTATTTCATGTGATTGTATGGCATTCCCTGAAAAGTTAATCTGAAGCTGAACCTAATACTTTGAAGCCAGGAATCCTTAAATTCTTTTCATTCAGTTCAACCACTGTTCTTCTGTAAGTCTCCATTTTCTCAACAACAGTTCTGGCTTCCTGTTCCACGTTCTTTGCCGCTCAGCCCCAATAGATAGACCATACCAAGAAATCAACTCCACAGGAAAGCTAAAACCACGTATATTGAAATTGGGTATAATAAGAGAATCTTGCTATTCTCCTTGTTCTGTACCTCCTCGTTTCTCTTGTCCCTCAGTGAATCAGGAGGTGATTGCCTGAGCCACTTCAAATGCTATCTTGTTGTGGACTTTAAAAATGCTTCAGGCCCTTAGTAATGGTTTTTGCATACTTCCATACCGTCAAGGTCATCTTTATCTACATCTCTTGTAATTCTCCTTTCTCAGTCGTGAACAATAATTGTGTTTCCTCTACTATCTTAGATGAAGCTTTTACTCATATCTCTGTTACTGAATGTTCTAATTGTTCTACTGATGTATCTGCATGCTTTTCAGTACTCCAATTTACATGCTTTTGTGTCTCCAATTCCATTTTCTCTGGTTTTGTCATTTTTTTTCCATGTGGCTTCTTTGTTAGCCATTTGTTTTTCTACAATTATCTTCCTTAATTGCTTCTGTACTATTCTGTTATTAGATCTACTTCCTCAGCTACCCTATCCACAATCATTAGTTTCTTCATCACAATATGGTCCTCAGCTTCTTCTATGATCATTGCCTTTTTTAATCCAGGTGCCTTTCCCTATAGTACAGTTTTTCTCCAGCTGTAACTCTTATTTTTGAATGAACATTTAAAATACTGTAATTAATTGTACTTTCTTAAACGGATTTGTTGTCTTTGTCTTCTGATAAGGAGGGAATATGATCTGTGATTTTCCTTCCTATACAAGTTGATATTTCAAACTTTTATTCTGTCCCCTCCATAGACAATCTTGCCATTGGTAATTTAAAAGGATCTTTCCTTCCTAATCTTTCTATCATAATTACTCCATTAATCAGTTCTGTAAGCATAACAGACAGTTATATATCTCTGTTTGCCATTTCCAGTACAATTTTGGACATCACCAATCATATATTCTTTTCACTAGTCATTTACCTCAAACGCAATTAGCAATAAGAAATCCAAATTAGCACCCATATATTTTAATTTTGGAAGAGTTACCTCTTTTTTTTTGTGGTTCTAATTTTCTATCCACTTCTGTTTTCCTGAAATATCTATTTTTCCAATTAGCACCATATCACTTTTCTTCTCAAAGATCTGTAGATTTACCCACTTTTCAAAGCAAAACATTTTTCTACTTTGTACATAAGTCTGTCAGTGGATTTGTTATTTTCTTCAGATGTGCCTAATCTGATAGATGGCTTATCTCTGTTCACTTCCAAATCATTCATTCTGAGCTGCTTTCATTACTTTATTTGATCCTTATATTTTATTTCTATCTTTAATTCATATATAATTGATCTGAACATATTGACCATTTTCTCTAGTATAAGTATCTAATCATTTATTTAATAATTGTGCTGACTATGTACAATTTCACATAACACGTTCCTGTTTCAGAATGCAAACTTTATTTTTGAAAAAAAAAACAGATACCATTTTAAATTCTTTGCATACACTTTTTTTTAAAGACAGTTCAGGAAGCATCTTATTATTCAGAAAGATAATTTAAAATAATAATAATAATAATAAATCTCTGCCAAATCTCATTTAATCAAATTTGGAAAGAGCGTTATGAAGTTTTATTCTATTAGATTCCATCTACTATTAGCCAGTACCTATCACAAGTACCATGCTACTATTTTTCACAATCTTCACTGTGAAATTATTTGAGGAAAAAAAACATGCTTTACATTGAACAAATATGGAACCATGAAGTGAGCTTGGAGCTGGCTATATTAGCATCAGGATGTTCCATCTGTTATAATCCTGTTCCATTTAATATCAAAAGTACAACTTTCTCCCCTCCAAAAAAAAATATACATATATTACTGCACCATTGCAGCAAAAGTTATATTGGTAACAGCAGGGAGGAAAGGAGCAGAAAGTTTAATGTTTTCTTTGCTGAAGAACAAAAAAAGGCTTTCTCCCACTGAAAACTCTTTGATGGCATGTAAAAAATGCAGAAAAATATTTTGTGTAGAAAAATATTAGTTCATTTGATGAATTAAAGGAATTTGCTTATTATAGTTTTTGTCATCAAGATTCTTTTGCACAAATACAGCCTCTTTATTTTATATTTAAGGAGGGCATTTCACACCATTCCTCTCATTTTATGTCTCTAGCACCATGCTTATGACCAGAATAACTAGAATAAAAAGTCCAAAACAACATATCCATTTCTAAATGGCAAAACCAGCCTGGTTACATTTTTGGATGGATAACCATTGTCTGCAATGATAGTTCGTGTATCATGAACATGTATGGTCCTTTTCACAGTTCAAAAAAACAGGTTTCTGATGTAAAGAAGCCCAAACAATACCAGTAGCAACAAAGAAATAAAAAAGAAACGGAGTAGATATGAGAAAAATCATTTAGAATCATATAATCACAGAACTAGAAAAAAATTTGGGGATCTATCATGCATGACACTCCTACATTATTAATTACAGGTGACTGCCTGGCAAATGAGAACCCTTCCCCCCTTTCCAAGGAAATCTGTTTTATTGCCAGTTTTTAAGAGGTTTCCCTTAATATTTAGATGAAATCTGCTTGCCAATAATTTTCAGCAATCAGGTCCTAGTCTTACTTTCTCATACATCAAAAAGCTCTGTTCTATCTTGTACCTGACTGCTTTTTATGTATTCGAAGAAAGGTGTCAAACTTCCTTTGAATCTTTTTTATTCCATTCTAAATCACTGGCTGTTTCATCTCCTTATCAGACCACTTAGTTTTCAGTCCCCTCACAGCCTGGTATCTCTGGGATGTAGTCTAATTTGTCAAAATCTTTAAAATGTGATGTCTAAAATCCAATAGACTCTAAATGTAGAGTAATGAGAATACAGGAGAACTATTACTGTACTTTCTGAACATAATGTTTTTGTAATATGGTCTAAGTGTCAGCACTTCGAGCTGCATTTACTCTAGTGCTGACATAAGAAGGAGAAGCAAAGGCGTCTGGAAAGGGACGTTTGACTTTTCACCTACTTATTTTCCCTGGAGATAATATCCCCTAGGACAGTGGTTCTTAACCTTCCTAATGCCGCGACCCTTTAATACAGTTCCTCATGTTGTGGTGACCTCCAACCATAAAATTATTCCTAAAACAGTTGAAAATACTTGTTTTCTGATGGTCTTAGGTGACCCCTATGAAAGGGTCGTTCGACCCCCAAAGGGGTCGCGACCCACAGGTTGAGAACCACTGCCCTAGGAGATGGGATGGGAGGAGGGAAATTCCTTTGAGCTGGAGTAGATTAGGGGTAGAATGACTTGGAAGATGGCCAATGAGTGCAGGGAACGGAAAGGGAGGGTTTTGGGGCTGGAAGTCAGTGTTGGCTTCGAATGGAGTTGGGTTTAATAAAAAGGAGTTTTTCTTCAAAGACTTTGTTTGAAATGCAATTTATTTGAGACGACCTCGAAACTTGACACTAAGATTGTAATAGTTTTTCTAACTGCCACTTTGCACTGTTGGCTTTTTCTAGCAAGACAAATTCCTTTTCGTGCTCTTTCCCCAAGCTAGTTTCTTCCAACTTTTTGTGTCTCTCTCTTTGATACTTTGTGTTCAAATGCAAGATTTTTCCATATATTTCAAGACAAAGAAGCAACTTTGATAAGCAGTAAAATGTTTCAAACCTATAAGAAAAGAAGTCCAATTGTTGTGATTCAACTTCCAGAAAACTCTACCTGAATGACTGAGAATCTACATCAAGATATAGATGATATAGCTATAGATGATATATAGATATATACAGTGGTGGGATTCAGCCAGTTCGCACCACTTCGGGAGAACCGGTTGTTAACTTTCTGAGCAGTTTTTTTTTTTTTTGCTTTAATTTATATGCCGCCCTTCTCTGGAGACTCAGGGCGGCTTAAACCAGTTTAGCAAACTGGTTGTTGGAAGAAATAATTAGGGCAGAGAACCGGTTGTTAAATTACTTGAATCCCACCACTGGATATATATCTATATATATCTATATAGATATAGATATACAGTATATACATGTTGACCTTATGCTAATTCACTTGAGTCCATCCAGTTAAATAGATCCATTAATATAGTATTGAATTAATATATTAAATATAGCTATTTTAAATAGCAGATTGACTCAACCAGCTACAGTATGTAACACCCAGCCTACACATTGGTGTGTTATTAGAAATGATAAATGCTTGAAATCTTTATTGAATTTTAGATTCTTATTTTGATGGGGCTATTATTCTCATGATCTACCAGGATAATAAGTATTAAATAGAAACAATAATTGTTCTTGCATAACTTTTTGACAAATCCATAGCAATCTTTTATAATCAATTAATTATTGATTATGGTCACTGCTTGATTGTTTAATAGTCTTTTTTTTAAAAAAAACTAGCCAGTAAAATAAAACCTCATCTAACACACCAATTGGGTAAAAGAGGTTTCTATTAAATCCCAATTTACAGTATTGACATAAAATGTGCGATATTAGCGTTAACTTAAACCATCTGTATATTTTACATTAGGCAAATTACATAAATGATATCAATTGTCTGGATTGCTTCAGAAACAACGTATTTCCTGCTGAATTTGCAGGAAAAGGCGCTGAGATGCTCTTGTATATCTGTAATCCAATTAAGAGGTATTGCAATCCATGAGAATCCTAGATCTTGTCCCATCTGCATCATGCACATATTGGGCATGAAAAACAGCCTCTAAAACCTTTGTGCATGGTGTGAACAACATATGCCATTTTAATAGGAGTCTTTTCAAGTTCCAGTGGGATACAGGACACAGTGAATTGTGCACCACGGGATTTACCAATGAATCAGAATACCATGGCAGGATAGAGATCTGAACTTAGTGGGTGGAATGTGAATCAGCATGTCTGTGGCACTTCTGTGAGCCAGGCAGAAACACTTCAAGCAGCTACATATTTTTCCTGGGATTGTTTCACTGTGTCCACGTTGATGAAGTTGGATTGTCTTTAGTTATATTAGTTATATCACTTGAGGCTCACAGGCAGGGAAGGGGAGGGAGGGAGGCCCTCAGGCCAGAAGATGTTCTCTCCAAAACTGCCTCCTAGGGCCTTTTTTAAATTAGGACACTTTAGCAGCCCCACCCTGCAGGGAATTAAGAAATCCATTGATTGCAGGGCTCCATAGTTCCATAGCTCTTCTTCCCAGCTTTTTCCTGACTTTGCCTAGCCTCTTCTATTTCCCAGAATTCCATCTTTTTCTACTTTAGTGTGTTCCTGCATTTGATTGCCAGCATTTATTCTGGGATTCGCTGCTTAATTCTCTCTCACTATGCAGCTCTTTTCTTTCTTTGCTACCACTGTACTCTTTTGTTTTCCCCTCTCCTCTCCTCTGCTCCTTTACTTCCATTTTCATTAGGCTACCATACCTAGAGTACAAAATCCTGACATCTATGGTAGTAACCACTCTACTGCTAGAGTTCTCATATTCTGCCGGCCATCTGGACTTTTACAGCCCAGATCTGGTAGCCCTAATACATATTTCCATGAGCTTCTTAAAATGGAACAGGAACTGTAATTGGAAGTGGTGGTTTGATTTATTTCTAACTTCAGATGAACAATGAGTAAAGGTGGATTTGGTTTACATGTCACTTTGGCAGTACCTTGCAAACTACAATATATAAATTAGTGTATGATTAAAGGCAACAAATCATAATCTGAATGGATATCTTTGAACCTGGCTTATGTATTCCTATTTGTATAAAAGCATCAGAAAGCAGAGTTAAGAGAAGACACATAAATCCAAGGGAAACATTACAACAAAAAAGCCTTATCATAACTTGGTTAATTGTAAAGTGAATTGCCTTAATAGTGCACATTGCATGCATGCAGCTTTGTTTAATGAGCTGATAAATTATTCTCTAGGCTATCCCACCCCTCCTCTGGATGAAAAGTAACTTCTTGTGGGTGTCTTTCCTGAAATATTTTGAATAACAGACAACTTGATATCTGTTATCTTCAAGACCTAAAGCACTTAGTTTCATTACTATGTAATGCTAACACCGTTTATACTTATCAGCAGTTTGCAGCATTCCTGTGAAAATTTGTCAGCTGGCGACTGAGAAACCTATTCATCTCTCCTGTGTAAAGAACAAAACATTACAACTCTGCTTTCCAGCCCTAGGCTGCCCTTGACCTTTTGGTGAAATGCTAGGGGCCAGATTCAAAAATCAGCCCAAGACAAAAATGAAATTTGATTGAACATCTTAATTCAAGATGTTCAGGAGCCTGAGTGGCGTAGGAGGCTAATGCCTCCTAAGGCAGCATTTAACATCCAGCTGCCTGCAATTACTGCGAGTTCAATTCTCCCCAGGCTCAAGGTCGACTCAGCCTTCCATCCTTTCTAAGATGGGTAAATTGAGGACCCAGTTTGTGAGGGCAATAAGCTGACTTTGTATAAATATACAAAAGTATGTAGGCTATTGCTTAACGCATTGTAAGCCGCCCTGAGTCTCCGGAGAAGGGCGGCATATAAATCAAATTTAAAAAAAATTAAAAAAATTAAAAAAATTGCAGTTAATACATTTCCCTTTATGTTATATTAAAACTGTAATGATGATGAGGTCTAGAGATTATACTAAAGGCTTTTAAGAGCTACGTACAATTTTAATCTTCTCTTTGTTTCCTTTCTTATACTTGTTTCATTGTTTGTGAAAAAGATATTGTGCAGAAAATTCCTAAAATCATGAATGCGGAATTGTTGATCTTTGGGGTATTAGATGCTCCATAAAAGAGGAAGAATGTCCCTTTGTGGATCCTGCTGGTGGAAGGTTTTGCAAGAGGCTTGTCTAAAGTATGTACTTTTCGGAGTATAAGATGCACTTCCCCCCCCCCAAAAAAAACTGGGTGGAAATATCTGTGCGTCTTATACAGTGAATGTTGCTGAAGCCCCGCCTACCTGCCAGCCCCCACCCTTCGGCCTCTGCCTCCCAGCAATTTACCTCCTTGCAGCAAACAGTGTGGTCAGCTTCAGCACAGCCTAATTTAGCACGAGCAGCTGATTGGTGGTTGGATCAGCCTCCTGGAATACTGCCTATCAGCTATTCCAGGCTGCGGGGATTGCCATCGCCCAGCAGCACCATCTCCACCCATCACCACTGTCACCTATCGCCACCTCCATGCACCCATTTTCGGCCTCCATGCATCCCATTTTCAGTTCATTCCAGGGGGCAAGGATAGGTGGTGCCAGCAGCAATCCCCACCACCTGGAACAGCTGATAGGAGGTATTCCAGGAGGCAGATCCAACTGCCAATTAGCTGCTTGTGCTAAATCACACTGTGTTGAAGCTGACCATGCTGTTTGCTGTTTGCTGCAAGGAGGCAAGTTGCTGGGAGGCAGAGGCAGAGGGTTTTTTTTCTTGTTTTCCTCCCCAAAAGCTAGGTGTGTCTTATACTTCAGAGCATTTTATAGTCTGAAAAATATGGTAAATTCCATCAATATCTGAAAGGGCACCTTCTGGAAAATCCCACAGGGAGTCAGCTCTTCACATTCAGGGTAGATTTATGTATTACTTCTTTTTCTCAACTAACATTACAAGGTTAGGCTTGTTTTGTTTTGTTTTCATGTGGCAAAAAGAAAATGAATCAGGATTGCCTATTTAAAAATGTGGGACTCGCTGAAGACTTTATGTCAATCCACCTAGATTCTCACATGGTCTTGTTAGCCAGGTTTGTTGCACAGAAAAGAAAGTTAGGTTAAATAATTTTGAAACTGGATGTGTATGTATTTTAGATTCCTTTTTATCAGTAAATATGTTAAGGCAAGTCCTTCATGATGCCAACAATCTTCTTTCTAATTCTCTTAAGTTAAGGGAAAGCTGGCTACCTGTTTAAGAGATACAAATAACATATCCATCTGTTCTTGTGCTGTAATATTTTACAAAACTTCAGTCTCATTCCGAGGATCATAAAATCCCATTATACTTTATTTTACCTGTCCATAAACAATCTCAAAGAAACAAGCAGTAAGGTAGCTAAGTTTGCTGATGAGATCTAATGGCATTAGATTGGTTGAATAAAAAAGAACATTGAAAAATTCCAGTCAAATCTATCCAGTCTGAGTCAATGGATGTTCAAACAGTAAATCATGTTCCATATAAACAACTGTAAAATCTGGAATAATATATAAAGACAAGCTGATGAAAGAGACAAGCAAAACTGTTAATTTCTGTCTTGTTTCCTTTTCCATTTCTTCAGCATTGCATCAGTTTTTTAAATGCATTTAAAAATGCATTAAAATGTGCAGACATTATTGTAACATATGCCCGATGATAACTGGAAGTGCAGATTTGTCACTTTTTACACACACAGTTTTTCTGCCTTCATAGAAAAAGATATTCCAGACAAGATGAAGCTAAGAGTTATTTTACTGCTCCTTGTTCTACATGGAGTAAATAGAAGTCTGCCTGAGAAATCTTCTATGAAGATAATAGATACATTCCATACAAAATGAACAGGGAGTCCTTGGGAAAAAAATTAAGAGCAGCCAAAAATGAACTACTCTTTTGGAGATTTCAGCCAGAGGATCTGCAAATCTGGTGTTCATGATGGGAGAAAGGGAAGAATTTTGAGTGGAGGGGGAAAAAGGGAGGAGAAGGTTTTTATTTGAGATCATGGCAACCTTACAGATTCAGTTAGCAGAGTTTAAACTTGAAGATGCTCCAGATCTATGGCTTTGATCAACGTGCTACAGCCTGGTGTTAGACTTCAATTGGCAGAACAGGACTGGAACCAATTAGGCATATTCACAAGAATGCAAGAACTCCTGAATAACTGCAACCTTGCACATGCTGATCAATATCGGTAACTATTGTATTCCTCCCTTTGGTAACATGAATGTTAGGAAGTAACAAGTGCCATTTAACACGAATATTTTTTTACTGAAGAAAAAGCTACAGTCACCATGGTAATGCATGAGCAAAATATTTCACATTTATTTAAAGGCAACAAAAGGCTATTCTTACATATTGGTATATTTATTAGAGTAGCAATGTAGCATTTATTCATTTATTTCCTCACATTATAGAGCCAGAAATTACCTTAGGGGTCAACTAGTCTAGGCCTCAATTTATTATTATGTCAACATCTATGCCACTCCATTCCCAGGAACTCATGAGGATGGGGTTTATAACAAGCTTTATAGGGCAATTCTTTGATATATGGTATTTTCACATATCAGAATAAAGCTACATAGGACATATCAGGATGTTATAGTAACATAAACATTTTTTTTACCCTTTGCTTCCTATTGTTCCACACTGTTATTTGTGCACATATATCCATATAACACTATTAGTTTACAGGAATAAGGAGAGACATAGAACACAGAGTCAAATACTCACAATAATTCAAAAACTATCAGTCCAAATCACTGAAACAGCCAACTTCATTCAGCCAAAAGTGCATTTCCCAATCATCCTATTTTTAATTGTTTCTGAGATACCAGAAGGGTTACCAATACAGTACAATAGAAGGAAGTATCATCTAACAAAGGACTGCAACTCATAATGTATTTAAATTATACTGACATGGCTTTTTCCATCCTTCAGTGTTTTCTTCTGTAATTTCCTTCCATTTGTCATACTTTTTATATAGATTTACAAATACATAGAAAATAAAAATATTTAAGATGTATCCTCTAATTCATTCCAACTTCAATAAATCAGAAATTGTCATTTTGTAATTATTTTGTAGATGCTCTTTTACTTGTTTAGGGCAGCCACACTGAATAAATAAAAAAGTTTGAAGAACTTGTTTTTATCTTCTTGTGATTGTTGTTTTGATTATGTACTATTTATTACTCTTATTTTAGTATCTGTAAAACTCCCGAGAGCCCATAAGAATTGAGGCAGTGGATAAATAGCAAAAATAAACCAACCCCTGTAGATTTGAACATAGCAAGAGGTTTCTCTATACTTTTAGCATCCATTTCCATCTAACGCAAAGAACACAGTGGTGTCATAGATAACTGAGGTTCCTGTTTCTCATATGAGGGCCAAATGCACAGCTGCTTTTAGAGAAACTTTCAGATAGCATATTCAAATCTACAGACTTTATGACATAAAGTCGTATCTTACTGATATCACTATGTCAGTAAGATAGGCGACAAAGAAATTTAATAAATAAATAACATGAGATGGATTTCTAAACTTTCCGGAAATTGAGGAATCTCTCAAGTTTTTCTACAGTATTCTAGCACTGAAATAGTCTCAGAATTTTTCCATCTGCTAGGACTAGCCACATATTGATAACATGTTCTGCAGTTTCAAAGAATCACAGCTTTAAATGATGTCATTAATCAGTGACCACTGAATTTCCAGTATTATATTTCTAGAGCAGGGGTGTCAAACTCGATTTCATTTGAGGACCGCATCAGGGTTGTGTTTGATGTCGGGGGCCAGGTGGGCATGGGCAGGGTGGGTGTAGCCAGCTTGATGTCACTCATGTCGGAGATGCCTGTGGTGGCCTGAGCGTTCTGCCAGAGAAAACGGGCTCCTGAGCTCCATTTTGGGCTGCGACGGCCTACAACCCTCTGCCAGTGAAAATGGAGCTCATGAGGGCCGCAGGCAGCCCTCCTGAGCTCCATTTTTGCTGGCAGAAGCACCACAGGCTGGTCCTTTGCTATTTCCAGGGTGGCCCCACAGGCCAGATCTAAGCACTCCACAGGTCGGATCGTCTCTCAGGCCTTGAGTTTGACACCCCTGTTCTAGAGCATACTTGCTTTAATATCAGTAAATTGTAGTATGATTGTAGAACAGCCATCCCAAATAGTTAAAACCTTTACTGTGTACAGAAGTTTAACATTGTAATGAGAATGAATCTATAAGACAGATATGTCATTCTTCTTAGCTTTTCTGTATTGCCACTGAAATTTCACCTCCCAGAATCCAAATCAATGATTTAAGAAAGGAATTAGAATTAGCAGCTAAACCTACTTAAACAGTCAATTATATTTCAATAGATTTGATTACAAGTAGGCAGATTTTATTGTATGAATATTAACACCATTCATCCAAGTACTGAGATTTTTTTCTTTCTTCAATACACTATGTAACTATGGAAACATGCAAACCATTTATTTCAAATTATACAATACACACATGCAGACCACAAATCTCTAAGGAGACATGTTTCTCAGCAAGTTTTGTAAACCTACAAAACTGGTTTCTTTTGAATATATATATTTATAATAATAATAATAACTTTATTGTCATTGTATGTGTATAACAGTATACCCATACCCAACAAAATTCACTTAACACCAAAGACCAGGTCCAACACACATAACAATCCCCAAACACACTTCCACCCATCACAAATTCCCCACTCCTAAACCATCCGAACATCCACACAACAGACCAAGTAATACTGTCCAACAGCTCACTGATGGTGGCCCTTTAGTTCATTGTTGAGTGCAATTATAGCTCTGCGACAAAAACTATTCAGAAAATGTGTGGTCTGAGTTTTAATTGTTCTGCCCGAAGGCAACAGTCCAAAAAAGATTATAAGCAGGATGGGAAGAGTCTCTGAGAATGTTATGCAACTTTCTCAAACACTGAGATTTGAAGATGTCATCCAGGGCTGGTAGCTGGAGTCCGATGATATTCTCGACAGTTTTAATGATTCTCTGTAGAGCCTTTTTGTCCACTACAGAGCTGCTCCCATACCATGCAATAATGCCATATGTCAGGACACTCTCAATGGTGCTGCCCATAGGACAGAAGTAGATGCTGAGATAGATTTATCTTCCTGAGCATTCTCAGGAAGTACAGTCTCTTCTGTGCCTTCTTCACAAGCATGTTAGCATTCATAGTCTATGAGTTAGGACTGCTTTTCAAGTTATAATTATGAATTAGGACTGCTTTTCAAATTATTATTTCAAAAGAGGGACCTACAACAAATGGTTACAAATGTTCTTGTTTAGAAACCCCACTTAGATCTCTATATATTATAGTACAATGCAATAACCCCAGATTATATATTTTTCTTTTTACCCTATTTATATGGGGGGGGGTTGGGGAGGGGTTTCAAGTCCTATTATAGTTATGCCAAAATGGCCATAGCTGGATTCACACTGCTTGCTAAAGCATAATGTAATTTTGTTTGCTTTCAGTTTAGCAGATTGAGCAAACCCAGTCATCTGTGGTTTATTCAATAAGCTATGGTTTATTGCAGTGTACAAACCTAGTTTCAGTACATGTCCTTGATCCTATCAAAGGCTACCAGGTAATGTGCAATATGATTACATCAAGACATGACGGAACTGTTTCTGCATATTACACTGGAGAAGAATTTGTACATCAATACCATTTGTTACTGTGTGTAACAAATGATATTGTTACAAATGATATTTGTAACAATATCATTTGTTACACACAGTAACTGTGTGATTTATAATACATTCTTGGTTCAACTGGTTAAAAGTAAACGCTTGTTAGCATCCATCAGTTGGTGCTCTAATTTGATGAATTAGGACTGAGATACATCTATTTCTTAGTATTGGCACAGTCTTAATTTCCATGGAAACAATCTACCCAGCAAGCTTCCTTCCTTAAAGACACAACCTACGCTGCATAAACGTCATAGAAAGGAACAGCAGATAACCTTGACTTTCATTTTTCTTATTACAATGAATGTTAATAAAAGCTAGCCAGCTGCTATACAGATAGAAAAGGCCTCAAAGGATAGAACTGTGAAGAATAACAAATCAAGTACATGTATTAAGTCTTCCTTCTTATAAAAGTGCACACTAATGAATTAGATTAAAGGTCATAGTGGATTGAGTGCTCTGAAAAATGTGTGGGATTACTCCTACATGCCAACCTGATATTTCATTTAAAATGATATAAATTGATACTGATTCAAAAGTAATAGCTAGAAGTGTAATTCAAGTGCCATTTAGTGGCACTTAATGCTGAATAAATAAGCAGAGGATCCATTTCTGTATTTACATTATAAATAGCACTTAGTGAGGCAACTTCTTTTTCTAAGCTAGCACAATTACATTTTTCTTCAATTACACAGCCATTGTTACAAGTTCTGGACTATTTCCCCACTATCAATTATCAAGTATCATTGTGTTTGGTGTCATGCATGCACACAATGCACATAGAGGAGCTAGGCTAAGATCACAATCACATCTTGATTTTTCTGACTTTCTTCTCAACAGGCTTGATCATATAACAGTGATGAAGACAGGCTATATATCATTCCACAATGGTTGAGTGGTACCAGAGAATGTTACGACTTATGGGAAAATAATCTACACGTCTAAAGGGAGATTATAGCTGAAGTAAAATAATCTAGAGTACCCTCCTTCTTCTATGAAAAAGAACTTGGGAACTATCAAAATGAATGAAGTAGCCAGAATATAAACAAGGAAAGTAAGTAAGCTAAGAAGCTGTTACAACAGATATGGCTGCTATACTTTGGGCTTCATAAATTATTCCAGCTAACATTCTACAAACAAGATTTCCTTGGGACTGGTAAGAAATTTAGGCATCCTTCTCCATTTTCATATAGCCTTCTTCAATTCCTTTAAAGAGAAACTGTAATTGGCAAAATTAATGAAGTATGAAGCCATCAGTGGCTGCTAACTATGATGACTATACAGAATTATCTAATTCGAAGTTTGCTGGAACCTATAGTGGAGTCGGAAGGTGTACTGCTTTCAAAATCAAACTAATGAATAAAAAGGAAGCAAAACTCTTTTAACCATAAATATTAAAATGCAAGCATTCAGTGTGCAATGAGATCATTACAGAGCTTTCCAGTTCATAATAATACAGCAATTTGCAAATTAATTTTAAAAGTAAACTATTTAAAAACTACAATATATTTGGACAAATCACAAGGTGATTCTAAACTGCATGCCTGAAGAATTCTTTGCCCAAAATAATCTAAATTACAAGAAGAGATTTCAAAATATTGTACATTACAACAAATATTTAAGGAGAAACATCTTCATGAATATAACCTGAGATATTCAATTCCAAAATTTATACAGGGACTAAAAACGGAGACTATGCACAACACAGAAAACAAATATAAAAACCTACTGCAAATTCCTGGCTGTACATCTTTCCCTTTTTCTACAGAAACAGATGATATCCTGAAGTAAAGTGTTCTCTGCTTAAATTTTCTGGCCTTCTCTAGATTTTTGGAGATTCCCACTTTAATCTGAAGTTGCTGGGAACGCCCATTCTTCACTCAGTCTCTCCCCACATGTATATCCTGACCTTGGAAAAGACCAAGCTTAGTGTTTCTCAACCTTGGCAACTTTAAGATGTGTTGCCTTCAACTCCCAGAATCTCCCAGTCTGCAGGACAAAGCCTTTTCTGTTTCCAGCAGAGGAAAAAGCTCTGATTGAGAGATGGACCATCTCTCAATCATAGGGACAGAGAGAGAGATACAAAGTCTAAATCAATAGTGACTGAATGTTCAGAAAGTATTTTTCAGCCTAGTCAGGGTAAGAAACTGAACTTTAAAACCTTTAAATTTAGGCTAGGTGGCCCAGTGTCAAAACTAAAACTCAACTATTATTGTCCTAATAAAGGAAAAGCAAAAAATATACAACCTGACGTTGAAAATGGAGTCAGGTTGGCCAGTGCTTAACAATTCAGCAAATTTCAGAGAAATCAGCAGGTAAATAAACTAAATAATACATATGAATCAGTACCAGCAGAGGAGCTGAATGAACAGACTAATTGCTGCAACTTTCTGTCTTCAAGCACAGCATAAAAAAAAAGCAGCATAATTTTCAATTATTTACAAGACCTGAAGCAAATGACTGTAGCATTATTAAAATAATTCCACAATGTCCCTAATTTAAATAATTCTATAATTCACAGAGGGATGCTGAGGTAAATTTAGTTCAACTCCAAATACATCGGAGTGTTGTATTCTGAAAGAACATGGCTTGAGCTTCGTCTTATTCTATGCTTTGAAAGGAAAATATATTTGAAAGGAAAAAATTTTCCTTTAAAAGGAAAAAATAGAAAAATATATTTTTCTGCTTCTGGGGGTGGAGAAGTAGGGAGAGTCCCAAAGTTGCACTGCCCCCACTCAATAATTCTTTTGCAGCTGCCACCATGATTATTCCATCCACTGCGGCTATTCTTTGCCAAGGCTTTTTCTGTTTCTGCTTTTTGCTGTTTGGGCCCTGAGCAACCAGAATAGGAGAGTCCACCCCAAGAGCCCTTGAAAACCTGCACTTCGGAGAACTGTCAGAATTTCTGTACCCATAACAAACTCCCCTGTGCAACGAATCACTGAACTAAATGGAAGAACTTCTCAGCAAAGACTCTTTGAATCTAACCACCATGGCTGGCATACATGGTTATATTTATTTATTTCAATATCTCACCCCACCCCCACCCCACCCCCACTCTTTCACCATAATGACTCTGGGCAGCTACATACAAGTCAAAATCCAACATAATATAAATTACAGTGATGAATATATCATCAGCAACCAAGACAAAACTACAAATATACATCAATATAACCATCCCACAGGTTCTGCCAAACATTCTGTCCACCATGTTTGGGGCCCAGTCACATCTTCAAGACCTTACAAAAAGCCAACAAGGTCAGGAGGATGGTTGAAAGAGCGGGAAATACTACAGAAAAGTCTTTCTTCCAAGGTCCTGCCCGATGGCACTTTAATAGACAAAATCCTCTTTAATGCCTCTCCTGCAGGCAATCTCTCAAATAAATAGTTTAAGTGAGCTTCAGAACAGGTTTTGGTTGTTTGGTTGTTTTTTTTAAAGGATGCTGTTCTAACAAGAAAACAGCTCCGGGCTAAGATTCATCATCCAGATTCAATCATGGTTTTAAAAAATACTTTCAGCTTGGTTAGCCCATGAGTTTTGTATCTCTTTCAATATGGTGTATAGTGGAGTTAATGACTTCTTAATAACTGAAACTCAAGTGATTTCTTTTCATTAGCAACCAAGCAGTGGTGGCCTCTATTATTGCTTCTACTGTGAATCTCTAAAGTGAATCTCTGTGTACCAGAAACTCACTTTAAACTTCCTGAAGCAGATGCAGTACATAGGAAAAGCAAAAAGAAATAAGAGGTTTAAATACCTTGACTTCCATTACATATATTAAGTAATAACTCTGAGGACAAATAAACAAACATGAGCTTTCAAGTATAGAAAAAACAGTAACTTTGGCCAGAAAGAAGAAAATTAAATTTTTAGAACAGCAGCCAAAGAAGCACTTCTATTTATGAGTTCAGTGTATAAATAATATTATTAAGTATGTTATTTAGCATTAGATTAACCCCACATTTCACTGTTTTGCTTATATTCTACTTAATTAGCTAAAGAGGTATACAATATATACACAAATTCTTCTTGCTGAAACAAGAAATTACACAAATTTTAAATTGCCAACATACCTCAAGGTTTTGAAATCTGTAATGGGGCTATGATGAATAAGTTTTTGTTAAACAGCTTGCCTCTGCAGAAGAACAAATCTCAAAGTCCCTAAAAAGGAAGAAAAGCTTTTTGAATCAGTTTAGCTGATTATACCCCTGAATGCAAACACTTGTCAATACATGTTGAAGAAATGTCCCTTAATTTACCAATCTCATTACAACAAAAATAAATTTACTGATGCTTTCAACCTCTCTTCCCCGGCTTCCCTTCCAACTGTGGATTGATTCACACAATGATTTTGGCTAAGGAGGGAAATACACGGCATGCTGATCATCACTGTACTATTGTATAAAGCGATGAAATAAATATAACTCATTGGGAAAGGGGAGGAATTGAAATAAATGTTGTATTTACATTACATAAGTTCATGCAGTGCAGTTCTCCAGGAGGAATTTCTATAGCAGCCACTTTCCAGCAAAGGACATTAGTGACAGAAGCTATCATCTTCTCCTCCAGCATCTCATTTTGTGCAATTTCTCCAAGCTTTCAAGAACTGAGGAGTTTTGTTGATAGTCATTTTAGAGCCTCTTTACAGGAAAGAGGTGGATACTCAGATGTTTTAGCTCTACACGATTGGCTGGTTGCTTTGTTTTTAACAACACATAACTTTTCAGACTCATGCAGGCAATTAAAGAAGCAAGATGATTTTTTGACATTCAATGAACTGTCACAATAGACCAATGCTGAAGCTGATCATTTTCTCCTCTTGATTGCATTGCACTCAAGGCATGTGTGAACATCTGAAAGGCTAAATGTGGGATACATTTGGAACTATTTATTTACAGAAAAGTGCTTCTAACAAAACTGATTTTAGGCTCGGAGAGGCAGCTACATCCCTGTGCTGATTAAAAGTCTTCTAGTGTGTGATTCGGAGCAAAATAAAGACAGCATAATTGCTTAACCTCAAGAGAAAGCTGTATATCTGAGATCTGGAAATTATAACGTCCAGATATTGCTCTATTACTGCCCTGAAACTTCAGCCAACAGGTCTTCTGGCAGCCATATTTCAATAACATCTGGGGATTACAGACATCTTTCCTTTCCAATATTTGATTGCCTCATATTTTTATAATGACTAAAGCAATGGTCCCTACATTTCCATGTTCAAATTATTTATATTTTTTAAAAACAGTTCTTGTTACCATTTCACTGCTTTCAAGTTACAGACAAGGCTCTATGGGAGAGTCAAAACAGATGCAGGGCTTCCACTGTATGAGCTGGCCACCATCTAGATTTTTTTGATTCCCTGCACACGTCGCAATTTGAAAAGATAGTAGTTGGTTACTTTGTTTCTCTGAGATTTGGTATCTAATGATATGCTTCCTCTGAAGATGGAACATAATTTTTTAACTGTTATTGGTAATAGTCACCTGGGCCATACAACGAATGAACTAATAGCAGATCAGGGAATTAGGCCTAAGATAAAACCAGTTCGGAAAGCCAGTCGATTGGAATAAGAGTTCTACAGCTTTGCAATAAGATGACCCTCTAGATAGAACAGCAATTCTCAAAGTGTGGTCTGGAGACCCCTGGGGCATTCCAATTCAATTCAAATCTTTATTGTCAGTGCACAACATATGTACAATGAGATTGGTTGAGCTCCCATCAGAAGTTACTCCTGATTCCACTGCTTTTTTTGCTCATCTTGTGGTCATTCTGTTTCTCTGTTTAGGTTTAAGTAAGGAAATATATTTTTTATTTATTTATTATTTATTTTATTTTGTCGAATACATATTAGATAATATATATAAGTATAAGCATGAATTAAATACCTAAAATGAGTACAATTAAAGGGAACATTAGGACAGGGATGGTAGGCACGCTGGTGCTCTTATGCACGCCCCTTACAGATCTCTTGGAAATGGGGTGAGGTCAACGGTAGACAGTTTTAGGTTAAAGTTTTGGGGATTTTGGGATGAGACCACAGAGCCTGGTAGTGCATTCCAGGCATTAACAACTCTGTTACTAAAGTCATATTTTCTGCAATCAAGTTTGGAGAGGTTTACTTTAAGTTTGTATCTATTGTGTGCTCGTGTATTGTTGTGGTTGAAGCTGAAGTAGTCATTGACAGGTAGGACATTGTAGAGATGATTTTATGAGCTATGCTTAAGTCATACCGAAGGCGGCATAGTTCTAAATTTTCTAAACTCAGAATTTCAAGTCTGGTGGCATAGGGTATTTTGTTACGAGCAGAGGAGTGGAGGACTCTTCTTGTGAAATATTTCTGGACACATTCAGAAATATTATTATTATTATTATTATTATTATTATTATTATTATTATTATTATTATTATTTATTCAATTTATATCCCGCCCTTCTCCAAGTGGACTCAGGGCGGTGCACAGCCAGAACTAAAACACATCTCTGAAATGATGATCCAGGGGGCATAGGTTGTTTAATACATAACAAAAACAGATGACTCTCTCAGCCTGTCCCTGCCACAGGTACAGAAAAACCATTGGTGATTAGATTTGTGCTAATAGATGATACTAGGTGGGAATCCACCAATGACTTCTGGATTGCATTCTGTGAGGGCAGCAACATCACTGACTAGCCTTGTTGCAATAACACAGAAAAAGTAAGCAGTGCTTTCAGTATTGACAACATCCTCTTGAGTAAAGAGGAAGAAACAATAATAACCACTATGAGGAAGGACCTTTCAAATGTTCCAGCTGGCAAAACACTGGTAAGTGGTGAGTTGCATTTGGTAGTATTTCTCTCAATGTAATAACAGTCACAGAACATTTTGCTTCCCTTATAACTTCAAGCTTTGTCTGTTCCTCTTCTCTTGCAATAGCATCCTTCTTCCCTGTCCTTCCTTTCCCTTCCAATTTCAGAATGAATTTCAGGTCAGGGGTGTGTGAACTTTGTACAGAAATGTCATGCTTGAATGCTCCCTGTGAAAGGCAAGGATGTTGTGTTTAATCAACAAAAATCCCATTCAGGCTCATACAGCACCCTGGGGCTTTTGCATTCAGTGTCCTTGTGCATCAAACTGGTAAACATGTGTGGAAAGAGTTTGCAAGGAAAGCGTTGTGTAACTCACACTTTGGGAAATGCTGCGGAAGGAATAGGAAAAATCAGAGATGCTCAGGATGGAAAAAAAGAGGGGGGATCTGAAAACCAAAGTTAGCATTAATGAAGTCATTAAATAAAAACCATTCTTAATCATTAATCAGGTCATGCCATTTTAAATGATATATTTGCTGAACAGGTTCTCACTTAATTTTCTAATTTCCTATGTTCTGAGTAAATTTTAAGCTGAGCAAAGGTGGTTAAGAAATTTATGTTCGTGGATTTTATTTCTTTTTCCAAAACACTATATGGAGGAAAAAATATCTTGTTTTCTGCCAGAAGAATTGATCTCCCCTGTTATTCATTATCATCTAAATGCCAGCAACTCACAAAAGAAAGAAAAGCGATACATCGAAGCTAAAATCAAAAGGCAGAAATAAACTAGAAAAGCAACAATAGGGATAAACCTAGCATAAAAATCATGGTAGCAGGAATATTTTTACCTGCCACTTAAAGTGTGAGTACTTCTACTGAAAAACCATCTCATTAGAACCTCCCCAAATTTGTCTATTACTATATGCTACTATGCAAAATAAATAAATAAATGGGAAACATACATAGTACAAAACCAATCTCTAAGATTATCTTGATTTATGAATATGCCACACATTTGTTGTTAATGTTAATTGTTTTGTTAATGTTAAAATAGCCTAGTATTTTATTTAAAACAGGGGTGTGAAACTCAAGGCCCGCAGGCCAGATGCGGCCTGCAGGATGCTTAAATCTGGCCCACAGGGCCACCCTGGAAACAGTGAAGGACCGGCCCATGTGCCTCTGCCAGTGAAAACGGAGTTCAGCCTGAGCTTGGTTTTCACTGACAGAGTGCCCAGGCTACTACAGGTGCCCCCTGACACAAGTGAAGTTGAGCTGGCCATGCCCACCGCAGCCATGCCCACCCCATCCCCCCGAGGTCAAACACAACTCTGTTGCAGCCCTCAATGAAATCAAATTTGACATCCCTGATTTAAAGTGTGTCCACCTCCCTTCCAAAAGACCATGATGAACATAGATAGTAGAAAGGATCTGGAAAGACAAGACAGGCTTGGAGGAACAGTTTGTCACCTGGTGACTAATTTGTAGCTATTTTGTGTTCACCAGTGCTTCTTTTTCTAGGAAAGGAATGTTGGAATTGTCTATGGTCACTTAAGCAAAATATCTGAGAAGTACAGAGCTGCCTTACATACTGTCATTTCGCTGCTCCATAATAGCATAGATTGGCTTGAGAATTTTCATCAACTTGGAAAACAAAACTTGGGATTCCAATAAGTTACTCCATCCTTGGCTGAGACGAATTTTCTAGCTTGCAAAAATCACAGGCAACACATTCTGTATTCAGGGTTTCCTTGCCTTTAATCTGTGTGCAATTTACATAACACACAAAACTGGGAAATTATGACTTCTGTTCTAGCCTTATTACTGCTGCTTGATTCTCTAACTGCTTAAATCATGTAAAATACCACGTGCAAGCCATGACTGATTTCTTTAATCTTTGTCAGGGAAAGTCTTTCAGATGTACTTCAACTTGAAATGGCTTTTACAGAAACAAAAATGAGAGACAAATAAATGTTTTCTTTGCCATTTGTAGGAGAAAATAAGGAGTGTTTCTTGCTCTTTTTTTTAAAAAAAAAGCTTTTCTTTTTTGTAAAAAAATAGAGGGAGGGAAACAAAGTTATTTATATGAGATGTTCTAAAGTAGGGGTATCAAACGCAAGGCCCAGATTCACCCTGGAAATAGTGAAGGACTGGACTACTGTGCCTCTACCAGTGAAAATGGAGCTCGGGAGGGTCGTGTGCGGCCTTCCCGAGCTCCGTTTTCACTGGCAGAGGTTTGCAGGAGGTCATTGCAGGTGAAAACAGAGCTTGGGAGCCCATTTTCCCTGGCAGAAAGTGGTCCTCAATGAAATCGAGTTTGACACCCCTGTTCTAAAGGCTGCTTATATTAAAATTTGCTTTCCCTATGGATGTATCTCATAAGCTAAGAAAATTATCTCAATAGGATGTAATGGTCAACTACAACTCCCAAATTTGGTAATGGTGGCAGGTAACTGAATTGAAGTCCAAATATATGGAGGAAATGGTGGTGACCCTTTAAATACACCAATCAGGTATCATCATTGCTGGACCTAAGAAGAATTTTGCTTGGTGCAGAACTCCCACATTATGATGAGTTATCAGTGCTATAACTTAGACCAACTCAATGGAGCATGACCAAATAATGGAATGGCTCCTCCTATGCAGACTATTTTTTGCCCGAAGGACTATAAAAGACTTCAGTATATAATGGTAATGCTTTGGCAAATTATATGACTTCCTTAGATTGACAAGAATATATAAGTGCGTAGCAGAACTTTTATGCTATAGAGGAAATTTAATTGTACAAGTATAAAGGGTACAGAATTAACCTCTGCAACTTGTGTTGTTTTTTTTTAATTTGATTTATATGCCGCCCTTCTCCGGAGACTCAGGGCGGCTTACAATGCGTTAAGCAATAGCCTTCATACTTTTGTATATTTATACAAAGTCAGCTTATTGCCCCCACAAACTGGGTCCTCATTTAACCTACCTTAGAAAGGATGGAAGGCTGAGTCAACCTTGAGCTGGTAAGATTTGAACCTGCAGTAATTGCAGGCAGCTGTGTTAATAACAGGGTGCTTTAGACCACTGTATTACCAAGGCTCTTTGAACAATGATGAACAATGGGGAGGAGCAAGACATCCCAGTACAGAAAAAGTTATTGACCCATTCTTAGATTGAAGAATGAAAGAAAATGGTGCCTGATGGATGAGTATCCAGGTACTTGTATCTCTTTATTTCAAATTCATGGTTTACGCATATGTTTCAATAGTGGCTTGCTCCCAGTTTGCCCCGGTTCAGGCAAACCAGTAGCGGCAGTGGCAGGAGGCTCCACCCACCCACCCAGATGTCATCAAAACTGCTCTGTGCATGCACAGAATCGCTGCACGCTCGCAAAGCAAGCACCCATGCCAGCGTGCTACCAATAGCAAAACCAGTAGCCCCAGAATTTGAAATCCAGTACTGGTATGTTTATTCATATGGTGCATATGTATCTGTTTTATTTTTTATGTGAGTATTTTGAGCAAAATACTTATACCTTATTTTTTGAGCAAAAAATAAGGATTTATGCATAAGTCCTACACATAGGAAAAAATGAACATTATGTTAATATTGACTTGATGAGAAACCAAAAAGTGTCTGCTAAAATTAGGTGTGGATATAAGAATAATGAGAGATTCTGAATATGGAACAGGCTACTTTTTACTCTGTCAACAATGTTTCTTCATAAAAACAAAATAGTTATGGATGAAAAGGATAGTGAAAAAAATGAGAATGAAGTCAAAGCTATTACAGGAAGAAAAAGTATGAGTTCTGCATGAAAAAAATAGATAAATTTCCCAGTAGAATGAATGATAAGTGGGCTGTGGAAAATGCTTGATGCAGCAAGAAAAAAAAAATTCCAGAGCTCCACAGAAGTGTATCGAGCAATGCTAATGGGAATTATAAATGGCAGAAAGAAACTTATTGTATTTTGTAAATCTAATTAAACTGCATGATAAAGTAAATAGTCTTGAATTATGGAAGCTGTGCACAAATTTGAAGCTGATGGTTGTTTCTGAATGTGGTAAGTTACATATTGATGGAAGCAATGCATGCATGATAATGCTAATTAGTGGTACAACAATGAGTTGGGAATAAGACAAAGAAATGTAATGTTTCATTGATTGTTCAATGGCTTTATGGTAAAGTGTAGAAAAATGCTTGTGATGATATTAAAGATATATCAGTTGGGAACATGAATGCACATGTGCTGTTCAGCAACTGTTAGATTATATGATGCAATGAAAAGTATGGATCTGAAAATGAATACAAAAACCAGGGTTGATAATATTTGACAAGAAAAACAATACCATTTGTACATAAATGGCACTTGGAACAAATAAATGAATATGGTACCTTGGAAGAATCTATTAACATGGGGAACTGGTTGATTAACACCTGGTTGGATAAATCCCGACCTGTCTCCAAACTTCCCTTTTTGGGGAAGGTTGTTAAGAAGGTGGTTGCATGGCAGCCCCAGAGGTTTCTGGATGAAACGGATTATCTCAATCCCTACCAGTCAGGATTCAGGCCTGGATTTGGGACAGAGACAGCATTGGTCACACTTTTGGATGATCTCTGGCAGGAGTGGGATGGGGGTAGTGCATCCATCCTTTCTCTACTTCAGGGGCCACCAACCTTTCAGACCTCAGGGACCACTAAATTCATAATTTTAAATCCCACGGACCATTAATATGATCTGCCTAATGACTGGCTAGGTGGTCATGTGACTGGGTGGGCATGTCCAACTCAAGGTCACTCACATTGAGGAGCACCTCGCCAGCCTCTACTCACTCCTCCCTCCCAGCCACTCCTTGCCTGCCCACCTGGGCTCCTTAGGGCCCCAACAGGAAGCAGTTGTTGGAACTAAGCAGCTACATAAAAAAAAAGAGTTGGCCAAACAGCTCAGTTCAAATTGGATCTGACCAAGAAGCACCTCACTGAGGACTATGAGCATAGGCTTTCCAAGCAGAGGGAAGACCTGCAGGAGTGCAAGGCCAAGTACTGGCGCCCGGAGGCTCAGCAGGCTGAGATGGTCGGCCAGTTCCAGGCCATGATGCAGTCCCACTGGAACGAGGCTCTCCAGCCTTCGCCCAAAGCCCTGCACCAGGAGGCCAAAGCAGACCCCAAGTCAGAATTTCTTCCTCCCTCCGACTTGCACAAAAAGCCCTCAAAGGGGGAAACTCTCTGCAGCAACACAAATGTTCATTGCTGTAGTTTGAGGACTCCTGATTTAGTGCAATATTAAAAATGCAAATAATTTTTCTACGGACCACAAAAATTTTCTCACGGACCACCAGTGGTCCATGGACCATCAGTTGGTGACCACTGCTCTCCTTGACCTCTCAACAACTTTCGATACCATCGACCATGGTATTCTCCTGGAGCGGCTTCAGGGGATAGGAATGGGAGGCCTTGTGCTATCCTGGTTCACTTCCTTCTTCTGCAACCGCTCTCAGTCAGTGTTGACTGGGATCTAGCCCTTGCCCACTGCTTTGCGGGGTTCTGCAGGGCTCAGTACCCTCTCCGCTCCTGTTCAACATTTATATGAAGTCGCTGGGTGAGATCATCTGTCACCACGGACTGAGGTATCACCAATATGCTGATGATACTCAGCTGTATGTCTCAGCCCGTGGTCAGTTAAGTTATACCGTGTCCTCCCTCTCGCAGTGCCTGGAGGCTGTTAGGGGCTGGATGGTTATCTGAGGAATCCTTTCTTGCCAGTCACATCTACCCAACCTATCAGAGCAAGCAGGCAGGGAATGCTGCAGGTCCCATCCCTGAGGGAGATACACCTGGTGGGACCCAGAAGGGCCTTCTCCGTGGTGGCTCCCTCTCTCTGGAACACCATTCCCCCAGAGATTCCCCCAGAGATTAGAAGGGCCCCCACCCTAATTCTCTGCCAGCAGGGAACCCAGAGTGGGATGGAGCCCATTAAATGGCTTGTGTGATCTGCTATCGCCGGGGCAGGGGGGTTATTTTATTATATTATACTATATTAATTTATTTGATTTTTTTTATTACTTTTATTGTTTTAAATGTGGTTTTATATTCTGTAAGCCGCCTTGAGTCGCCATGGCTGAATAGCTGGCAATATTATATATTTTTTTTAAAAGTTTTTTATTTTTTAAACAAACAAATATTTAATACATCAGTTTGACATCTCGGTGTTATCTTCCAAACTTCTTTCTTTTTCTGTATAGCTGTCATTACTTCTTTCTTGATCCTTATCCAGCCATCAGAGCAAGGAGGCAGGGAATGCTGCGGGTCCTATCCCTGAGGGAGATACATCTGGTGGGATCTAGAAGGGCTTTCTCCGTGGTGGCTCCCTCTCTCTGGAACATCATTCCCCCAGAGATTAGAAGGGCCCCCACTCTAATACTCTTCCGGAAGGCACTGAAGACCTGGTTCTGCCAGCAGGCCTGGGGAACCCAGAGCAGGATGGAGCCCATTAAATGGCTCCTGTGATCTGCTGTCGCCGGGGCAGGGGAGTTATTTTATTATATTATACTATATTAATTTATTTGATTCTTTTTGTTAGTTTTGTTTTAAATGTGGTTTTATATTCTGTAAGCCGCCTTGAGTCACCATGGGCAAAAACTGGCAATATTAAATAAATAAATATAAATATAAAATATAAATATAAATTAAATAAAAAATAAGACAAGCAGTTCTGAAATCTTGCCCAGAAAACTACATGGAGTGGTCCTGGCAGCCACCAAAAGTCAAGTGGCTTTTAAAAGCTTTTTTTTAAAAAAATAGGCAGGAAGAATTTTTTTTCTTTATATTTGTCGCTTATGCTGCAGCTGCAGCTCCACTGCAAACCATGGAGGAATATTCTTTATATGATCCCCAGCACACACACACACACACACACACACACACAGAGAGAGAGAGAGAGAGAGAGAGAGAGAGGTGTAGATTAAGGCAGCCTGCTTCTCGCGTTGTTGAGCCTGTTTTAGAAGCGTCCCATCGAAAAGCGGAGTGGGAGCATATTAACCAGGCTCACTGGCAAAGGACGAGGTGCTACTCCCCGTATTGATAAAGGCAGCCGTGACGCTGGGCAGTAATACAATACAGATAGCCATCGATTCATTATTTAAGGTGTCCTTCCTTTTGGAGGCTTCAGTAATGTTTTAGAACCCCGCAAATGGAAGCAGATTTTTTTTTCCCCCTTTCGAAAGAAACCAGGATGTGACGACAAACCCTTCTCGGACTAGAACTCTTGAATCTGTTTGAATCTGCAAGGGTATACGGTGTTTCTCATGGCTGGCGGGGGAATTCTGGGAGTTGAAGTCCATACATCTTAAAGTGAGAAATGCTGGTTTATAGGACCCGGAGATAACCCCTCCGAGAGAAGAAGCTGCCTTCAACAGTGCCTGTCATTCTGATTAACTGCATCTGATTCACTGAAAAACCGAACTCCTACTTTTACGCACTCAAATTTGAGATCCGGAAGAAGGTGTCTGTCCGCAAGAACTACGGGAGCTGCCGGGGATCTTTGGAAACATGGCGGCCGCCGTAGTTGTTGCGGCCCAGAGAGTCTGCAATGCCGGCATCCTCAGGACCGCGTGCAGAGGTGAACCTTTTCCTTGCTTTCGCCTGGGCTGAGAAGGTTTCCATGCACGGGCTGGATCGGGGGGCTTCCTCGCGTTAGCCTTTCTTCTTCTGGGCCCTTCTAGCCTCTGCCCTTGTATATGATCATTTGTATTTGATTGCAGCCATCCTAGCCGCTGCAGCTTCGGTTGCTTTTTTTAAGAGTAGCAAATCAGCTAATAAAAAAATGAGAAGACGGGCTCTGAAATTTAGTATTTCCTCACAGGAAGTTTATCCACGGTTGAAAGTCAAGGCAAGGTTACTTAAATGGGAATAAATCCAACTGAACTAGAGAAGTCAGCTCCTGAATAAATAAACGTAAACTGTTCACAACTAGCATCCGTGATTAACTTAACCATTCCTAAACCTTTGCATGGCACACTAAACCATAAAATAACTACATAAACTAGCTTGCATAACCCGTTTGGCAAACTTGATTGGCTATCATGAAAAAACAGTGGAATTGCATTGTAAACTTGCAGATTTACATATTAGGAATAAACCAAAATAACTAGAATTGTTGCATAACTTTGTATTTTACTGCAATTTTTGCCTGCATTGCAAAGAGCATGCTAAATTGGAATATTGGCCATAGGCTCTGGTTAAGAGGGATTGCTTTCAGAGTTTATTGCGGATATAGTTTAACCAATAGTGCTTAGAATAATCACCTCAAATCAATTGCAAATCAATTTACCAATAATAAATAAATGTTAAAAATATTTCAAATGCAGAGAGTTTAGTCCTTTCTTGTCTCTTTGTTCTCTTCTGAAATTGTGAGTCCAGTTGGTAGCAACATTCACTGGCCCCATCTCATACTTCCCAATAAATACTGCTGCATTCATTTGTCTCACAGGCCTTGCTTTCTGTGACATTCCCCTGAAGCAAAGTGGTAACTGGGTAAAACAACAATGATAATCTGTAATAGAATTTTGTTGGGTGGGTGTGTTTTTGTATGAATTATACCCATTTCTGAACCTCCCAACTTTGAGGAGTAAGAGTTGATGATACTGAGAATGGGCTCCAACTGTTATTCATAGGTAGGAATTTTTCTTCATGGACAAAAAACAAGTATATATTGTTTTATAATAAATTAAGTGAAAGGATAATAAGAGATAAGAACGCTTCTAGCCTGGAAGGCTTTTCTTTCTGTTCAAAATCATCTCTTCGCTTCTGTATTATAGCGAAGAAAATGCAGACTCCATGCTCTCAGTAACAGAGATGCTGAAGGAAATTATTTTGTCTAGAACAGAGGTGGACAACTGGCAACTTTATGGCCTGTGGACATGCTGGCTCAGAAATTCTGGAAATTGAAGTCCATAGGTTGTAATGTTACCATATTTGCCCACCCGTGGTCTAGTCTAGAGCAATATTTCTCAACCTTGCCAAGCTTATAATGGATAGCATGGCTGGGGAATTCTGAGAATTGAAGTCTACCCATCTTAAACTTGCCAACATTGAGAAACACTGGTCTAGAGAATTATCTAGAAAACGTGTGTGTGTGTGTTATAATATTAACAATTATTCTGTAAATTGGCTAGAGAGATGTAGACTCTGTTGCTTTTCTGGGTTAATGCTTTATATTTAAATTGGGGTAATTTGCTTTAGCATAGAAATATTAATGAGTGAATTGATTAAGTTAATACATTTAAATTATTTTAATAGGTGAAAAGATATGTTTGATCGGTTGGTCAGCAAAAGTCTAAAGTTATATTTAGTACAAGAATCTATCAAAATTATTGGTGACTGAATCATCTTAAGAACGCTATATTTTCTTCGCTGCCATAAAGAAGCGAAGAGAAGATTTTGAGCAGAAAAAGAAAAGCCTTCAGGGCAAGAAGCTTCCTTATCTCTTATTATCCCTTCACTTAATTTATTATAAAACAATATATACTTTTTAATTAATGTATTATACTTTCACTCAATTTATTACTTTCTCTTATACAACGTATATAGATATTATCCAAGAAATGTATCCAAATATACTAACATTTTTTGAGATATTTCTTATTCATAAGTTAATATTTTTTCAACCTTTCAATAATTGGGATATTAACATGCTTTTTTCCCACAGGTTATGCTTTGATTTCAAACCATGGAATCAGTTGCCAGTATGCTGCCTTGGCATGGACATTTCAGACACATTGCAACATTTCTGCATCATACAATGTGACAGTGCAGCAGAGAAGGCAGAGAAGCTTTTTCAATAAATGTAAGTATTTGGAAGCTGCTAATCAATCCTGTAGCCTATACTTTTATGTTAATTAGATTCACACCCCATCTTTCTACTTTTATAAACATTGAAGGCAGCTTACCACATTTAAAATCAAAATGTAAAGTTAAATTAAAATCTATTCATAGTGAAAATCTTGGTGAAAACTTTTTATTCCATAGCCTTGATGCTACACAAGAGGAGGCATTTTCCCACATGTCAAATAAACAAGCTTCTGGTAGCAGAAGCATCTCCTATTAATCTAAGTTATTAGTCAGGCTTGTAGCAGGAGAGATATTTACGGTAGTTGGTCAGGCAACCATCCCATAAATTATTTAGGACTATAAAATCAGCATTGTTACCTTAAATAGAGCCATCTAACCACCTAACCCAAATAGCCAGGTTTTCAATTCAGGATTGGGGCCATCTGAATCTGTGAAGGATACTATTCCATTGGACAGGCGCACCATTGAGAAGACATGACTCTAGGGTTCAACAAGATGACACTGTTTGTTAGAAAGGACCTGGACCTCTCTAGATCTGGTGGGATAAGGGAAACAATAGGAAAAAGGTGGCCCCACAATTAGCCTGGTCCTCTCCAATGTACAGTCTTGTAGCTGATAACCAGTACCTTGAATCACACCTAAAACATTACTAGGACCAATGCAGCTTGCAAAGCAGCATTGTTTTATGGGCATAAGAAGAAATGCTAACAACTATCTGCACAATACATTTTGCATCAGCTACAACTTCTGAGTGCTCTTCAAAAGCAACTCCACGTAGAGCACATTGCAATAATCCAAATGAGCCTGGTGGCTCAGCAGACTAAAAGCATTGTGATTAACACCAGCTGTCTGCAATTACTGTAAGTTCGAATCTCACCAGGCTCAAGGTTGACTCGGCCTTCCATCCTTTCTAAGGTAGGTAAAATGAGGACCCAGTTTGTGGGGGCAATAAGCTGACTTTGTATAAATATACAAAAGTATGAAGGCTATTGCTTAACACATTGTAAGCCACCCTGAGTCTCCGGAGAAGGGCGGCATATAAATCAATTTTTTAAAAAAAATGAGTCACCGTGTGTGACACTGTTCTGAGAATGGGAATAATTGATACCTAAGACAAATCTGTGCAAAAAAACCCTTCGAGCAGGAGCCACATGTCCAGGAGGACCCAGAAATTGTGCACCAACTCTTACTGCACCTCCATGCAGAATTAAAGATGGAAAATCCCCAGCACTAGATGGCCTTAAAAGTCCATGGCCATTCAGTTTTACCAGGGTTTGATCAGAAGCTTATTCTCTCCTATCCAGACCCTCATAGCCTCCAGACAGTGGGAAAGGACCTTGGCAGCACTGCCTGGTCAGCCCAGGGATAGAGATGTACAACTGAGTATTATTAGCATATGAAGGATATTTCACCCCAGGCCAACAGATGACTGACTTCATGCAGATGTTAAGAGCAGGGAAAGAAGAAAGCTCTGAAGCACTCCACAAAGCAGAGAATCATGAGCTAAATCCCATTAATACTGGCTGGAACTAGCCTTGGAACAAAAGGGGAAAAAAATTTTTAGATTAGATGAGATCCTCCATGTAGCATCAATACTGGATGAATGAAAATATTAACATACAAAAGATGAACTCCCTTTCATCTGCCTCTGAAGCAGAGATGAATTGTTGGAGTTCGTGTCTCAAGTAAGCTTGATTAGGGCTAAGCCAGTCCACATTTCCTAAATTCTTCTATATCTTTACTTGCTATATTAACCGGAGGGAATAAAAATGAATTATTAATTTCCTGATGGACAATTGACAGTGTTTGTTGTGCCTAGGACTAGTTAAGTGCTATAAGTTTCCATATTTTGAAAATTATTTGAAATATTACTTTCTTTTACATTAGCCATGCACTGTCACCTCAGGAAAGACTGTGGAACATTTTAAGTAGCACTTAGCAGTATTGTCACCACCAGCTGTGAATTGATTCGCCTGTGCTCCATATTGACTGTGGAAGAGGAGTAGGGAATTGATTTTTTTAGTAGCGATGAGTCATGTGGCTGATGGGAAGAAAAGAGTATGGAATACAGAATGCCAGTAGAGAAGACAGTAAAACCAGAATATTTGGGTAAATTGAGGTTCAAAATGAAACAAGACTCTGAAATTATTCATAAATCTCTTTTGCTCTAAACTAATCTCAGTGTACTCATCCTCAGGGCACAATTAAACAGTTCCTGCTATAGTCACCATCTGTAATGTATTCTTTATGGCCCTGAACAAGAAAACAAATCAGAATGGGTTCTAGCATGAACTTGGTTGGATCTTATAAATTTGGCCTTTTATCAGTTATAATCTTGATACTCTAATTTCATATTAAAGATCAGCATTTCTTTTGCAGTTTGTAAGTCCCACTAAAAATATCATTTCATTCTAAAGCCCAGGTCTAGTCCCACTGGCCCAGCCATTAGGAATTTAGTCAGCTAATAGCAAAAGGAAGACTGATGAATATGAAAACTATGAAGTGTCTACCCTTTTTTTTTCTTAATATGAAGAAATGCTGCTTTTAAAAAAATCTTTTTAAAAATCATTTTAGCTTGTGCATTATACCTGTTGCTATGATATTTATTTGTATATTATTTGAATAATGTTTATGCCAAAAAGGTAAAATAAAATGTTGATAATCATATAAATAATTATATGATAAAAATCATACATATTCAGATTATTAATAATTAAATGCAAGAGTTATTTGAGAGTGGTAGAATGAATGAATATGGACATAACCTTTAAAAAGAAATGAGGGAAAGGTTAGGTAAATACCAGCTCATCCCTGAGAAACAGGAGGGGTAGAGAAAGAAGTTAAGGATTACTCCACCTTGATTTTCTTCGGGGTAAGAAGGGGCAGATGGAAACTCCAGGTTTCAAAATGTTGTTATTATACCCTGTAAAATAATAGAATTCCATTAGTTCTTGTGGTATCCATTTCCTGCCCTAGCTATCTCAAATGGCTGATCCATATAGTCAGTAAAGCTTTATATATAGTCCTCATTCAACAACTGTAACTAGAACTAGAAAATCCATCATTAAAAGACATGGTCATAAGGAAAGCAAGACCACACCACTTCAGAATGGAAGTTCTGGTAGTCCCAGTTACTGTTGTTAAACAAGGACCGTGTGAGTCATTAAAGGAGATCCTCATGTGACTGCAACTTCCTGCTGATTTTGCTTGTGGGAAACCGGCAATAAAAGTTGCAAATTGCAATCACAGGATCACAAGACATTGTGACAGTCGCATAAAGTCCAGTGATAACTGCTACTCATTTAGCACTGTCGTAAATTCAAATGGTCACTGAACAAGTGCTTGTTTAACAAAGACCGCCTGTACTTTGCTGCAGACATAGACCTAGATGTTTCTGTATTTTATATTCTTTCATGTGATGATAAGAAGATGGATCCCATGTAAGAAAGAAAATTTAAAATAAATGTCTTAAAAATATGAGTTACGATGGCAATTGAGACTAAGTGATGTCATGGCATTTCTTGATGCTATCATTAACCAAATCCCACCAGTCATTAGATGAAGACCCACCCTGATCTAAAT
Source organism: Pantherophis guttatus (assembly GCF_059756535.1). Classification (NCBI taxonomy): domain Eukaryota; kingdom Metazoa; phylum Chordata; class Lepidosauria; order Squamata; family Colubridae; genus Pantherophis; species Pantherophis guttatus. Next base: position 307,814,299 of record NC_142063.1, on the reverse strand, counting down.
CATTCCCAGTTTAGCCCCTCCCAGCCCCAAACTTCATTTCTTTGAAGGTAAGAGACCACCTCCCTTTCAACTCCCCCCAATTGCCTATTGCCATCATCTCTGCCCTTTTGGCTGTCATGCATCCTGCTTTCGGGCAGCAACTAGCCCCAAAATCATGCAGCTCTGTGGTTGCTTACTTCACTGTTTCTCTAAGCCCCCAAGCCACAGCAAAGTACAAAAGCCCCAGGAAGCCCAACCCAGTCCAGCAGCATAGTGTCAAGCTACAGGTTCCATGGGAAAACCAATAGTGTGGCTCAAAGCCATAACCAACCTGGGAAGCCCCAGAAGATGCAGCCTAGCCCAGCAGTGTGGCACACAGACCATTGCACTCCAGGACCCTAACCACCCTCACTTCACTGCTCCAGTTGACCTTTATTGCTTTCTTATTCCTGTTGCTGATGAGGTAGGATGAGCCTGAACCTCCATGAAAGGTAGCTGTTTGGCCACACAAGGCCTTCTTCACCAGGTCAGGCAAGGAAGCTGCTGTTCCCCAGCTTCCTTGTGAAGGAAGCCTTGCTCAGCTAGCAGTTGCCTTGCAAAGGGGCCAGGGTGGGCATGCATGATCAGCAGCAGGAGCAAGAAGGCAACCGGTGTGTCTTATACTCCGAAAAATACGGTATGACATGTCATAGTTCTGACCATCAAAGCACCCCTGCAGTCATGTGTTTGTGATTTGTGACTTTCTCTGTCAGCTTGTCACAAGCATAGTCCATGGGGAAGCTGGCAGGAAGTCTGAAGTTGCAGATATTAAGATCCTTGCAGAACAACCCACGCAGTCCTTGTTTAGCAATGGCAATTGAGATTATCAGAATTGCCATCATATCTCAAAGATTTACCTGTAGGCCTACGGCTATATACAGTTTTACACTTTGGAAGGCCCTTGGTGATGGAAATAACTATTTGATATCCTTGTGGAAATAAAAAAGATTATATAAATTGATGCCATTGTTAGGTAATAAATCATGATGATGACAGTTCTCAGACTGAAGAAGTTACTTGGCTAAGCAGCAAAATATTTCACACCAAAAAAAAAAAAAAAAGTCCAGTTGCTGTGACTCAACCTCCAGACAACAGGTCATTATATTTTTATGTTAACCTATAAATTTGGTGTTAACTCCAGTAAATACTGAACTGTGGGGTGGATTTGATTTAAATCAACTCAATTTAAATCAAGATTTAAATCACTAGTAAAAAGGCTTGATTTAAATCAACTCGATTTAAATCATAATTTTTAAAGAGCAACTGTCATCTCTGTCCCGCGGTGGCTCCTTCTCTGACCTGCTGTTGACTCATCGACAGTCCCAATATTGCAGAATATATAGCCTTATGCTACATAACTAAGCTCCATTTCATGCTGAATAAACTAAATTGTTAATGTATCTTAAATAGAAAACTATCTTTAGATAACTTTTTACTCCAAAAGCATTTTATTAAAATAAATTTAATTTTTAAAAAATCTGATTTAAATAAAAAAATCAATTTAAATTTTTAAAAATCCATTTTTTAATTTTTTTAAAAAAATCATTGATTTTTATCCACCCTGCTATACTGCAAACAAATTAAGTGCAAGCCCATCTTAGCAGCTGTTTGAGGTATATTTTGCTTGAGGTATAGCTGGCTTAAACATAAGAGTAAATAGCATAGACTTTATTTGAACTGCTGTTAAAATATATTATGATTTGGACAACTTATACGCTTCTGTTTCGTAACAGTGACAGCCAACCAACTCTGGAAAGGAGTTGCAGCAGAGAATACTGCAGGTGGAAGGAAAGGGCGAGGCAAGCGAACCAAGCGGAAAAGAACGAAGGATCTCAATAGAGGCCAGGTCCTTGGCGAAGGTAAACTCCTGAAATAATAAAGAGTCCAGAAGGGATGAAATACTCAAATCAGCCCAACTAATACTGAACTCAGATGCTGATATGATATACCGTATTTTCCGGCGTATAAGATGACTTTTTAACCCAGGAAAATCATCTCAAAAGTCGGGGGTCGTCTTATACGCCGGGTACCCGAATCTGAGTTGCTGGCGCTGACTGATGACACTTTGGGAGCGCCGGCAACATTGAGGGGAAGCTGTACTCTGAATTAGTTCCAACCTACAAGAGGTGCCAGGCAGTGCGCGGCCCACGAGAAAGGAACGCGTCCCCACTCTACCCCGGAATTCGGGTCACCTTCCTTCCTTTCCCAGCAGTCCACGGTGAAAGCGGCGGCGCGGTCGACCTGGGCCAGCGCCTTGCACACCTGGCTCTGCGTCTCCATTATGAGAAGCTCCATGCGACTTCGCATGTCTCCGCCCCAGTCGCGCAGCTCTCGCAATCCGCTCACCGGAGGAGCCATGAAGTGCTCGCACCGCCTTGCCAGATCTTCCTCGTCCTCCTTTCCCCACGGCTTTTCCCGTTGTAATTGCTGCTGCTGCTGCCGCCGAGGCTGCTCCTTCATCTCCGCCCACCGCACCAGACCCAGCCCGGCCAGCACCGCCGTGGCTCCCGCAGTCCAAGAAGATCGGCACCTGGGCTCGCAGGCGAAGGGTGGGAGTGCGCAGCGATCGACGCTGATCGCAGCCACCCACCATCGCCCCAACGGGAAGAACCGCCCGGCAGCGATTCCAAGGAGCCCGAAGCGAACATCCTGGAGCAGCACGGGCTGGCCCAGAGGCTTAAACCCTGGGAGCCCAGATGCCGAACCCCGCACAGCAGAAAAGACATGACAGCCGGTGCCCAGTTCCTTCTGCAGCCATCCGGATCAGCGTCCGGGCTCGCAGGCAAAGGGTGGGAGTGCGCAGCGCATTTTCCTGGCTTGGCGCCGATCCGGACGGCTGCAGAACGAACTGGGCACCGGCTGTCATGTCTTTTCTGCTGTGCGGGGTTCGGCACCTATGCTCCCAGGGTTTAAGCCTCCGGGCCAGCCCGTGCTGCTCCAGGATGTTCGCTTCAGGCTCCTTGGAATCGCTGCTGGGTGGTTCTTCCCGTTGGGGCGATGGTGGGTGGCTGCGAGCCTGGAAGAGGTGGTGAAATGCAGAGCAATACCTCGTGGGGAAGGAGTCCGCCGTGGCTCCCGCAGTCCAAGCGACGCCGATCGCTGCCACCCACCATCGCCCCAACGGGAAGAACTGCCCGGCAGCGATTCCAAGGAGCCCGAAGTGAACATCCTGGAGCAGCACGGGCTGGCCCAGAGGCTTAAACCCCGGGAGCCCAGGTGCCGAACCCCGCACAGCAGAAAAGACATGACAGCCGGTGCCCAGTTCGTTCTGCAGCCGTCCGGATCAGCGTCCGGGCTCGCAGGCAAAGGGTGGGAGTGCGCAGCGCATTTTCCTGGCTTGCTTACCTTAGCTCAGTGGTTGGGGGGGTCAAACAACCCTTTCACAGGGGTTTTGATGGTGGTGCAATACAGAAAAACGAGCGCAGCCCTCGCCATCCGGAATGAATGGTGCTGTTGTGGCGGTGGGGGAGGGGGCGGCAGAAGCGGGAAGAAGCGGCGTTTGCGATGGCTGGAAGCTGTGGGAGTGAAGCACAACTTTCATTTGTATGGCAGCAGCATTCCGCCTTGGTATATTTGTGTCAGGAGTGGCGCAAGGCAGCCTTTGTTTCCTGCTGCCTGGGACTCAGAGTGGTAAATGGCGTCTGATCCGGAGAGCTGCTGGATTTTGCTCTCTAATCCGGATGCCAAATCGGCCCCCTGCAAACTCTCGTCTCTCAAGGAGCGCTCCCTGAAGCGGGGCTGGAAACTTTGGTTGGACTGCTTGAGAGGAGAGCTTGCAGGGGGGCGATCTGATGTCTGCAATGGAGAGCGGCATCCGGCTTTTTCTCTCCGCTGTAAGAGCGCTGTAAGAGTGGCAGCCCTCATCTCCTAATGCTTGGGACTGCAAAATCCAGCTGCTCCCTGGACCAGTCACCATTTATCGCTCCGAGTCCCAAACATTAGGAGATGAGGGCTGCCGTTCTTACAGCGCTCTTACAGCGGAGAGAAAAAGCCGGATGCCGTTCTCCATTGCAGACACCAGATCGCCCCCCTGCAAGCTCTCCTCTCAAGCAGTCCAACCAAAGTTTCCAGCCCCGCTTCAGGGAGCGCTCCTTGAGAGACGAGAGTTTGCAGGGGGCCGATTTGGCATCCGGATTAGAGAGCAAAATCCAGCAGCTCTCCGGATCAGACGCTATTTACCGCTCTGAGTCCCAAGCAGCAGGAAACAAAGGCTGCCTTGCGCCGCAAATATAGCAAGGCAGAATCCTGATGCTGCACTTTCAGCAGACAGATGAGGGCTGCCTTGGCCATCGGCTGGCGCAAATATACCAAGGCGAATGCTCATGCCGCACAAGTTCAAGTAGTGCTTCGCTCCCACACTTCTTCCGGCCCTCAGTCTCTCAGGGAGATGCTTGACTTCCTCTCAGCCCCAAGACACTGGCTGGCCCATGAGATGAGAGAGAGAGAGAATGAGAGAGAAAGAGAGAATCAGAATAAGACAGAGAGAGAAAGAGACAAAGAATGAAAGAGAGAGAAAGACAGAATGAAAGAGAATGAGAGAAAGAGACAGAGAGAATCAGAGAGAGAGAGTGAGAGAGAGAGAATGAGAGACAGAGAAAGAGACAGAATCAAAGAGAACCAAAGAATCAGAGAGAGAATGAGAGAGAGGGAGAGAAAATGAAAGAGAATCAGAGTGAGAGAATCAGAATGAGAGGGAGAGAGTGGGGAGAGAGAGAAAGAGGGGGAGAGAGAAAGAGAATGAGAGAGAAAGAGAAAGAGCGGGAGGGAGAAAGAGAAAGGGGGACAGAGAGAAAGAGAGAATGAGAGAGAGTGGGGGGGAGAGAAAGAGAGTGGGAGAAAGAGAGAGAGAAAGGGGGGAGAAAGAGAATGAGAGAGAAAGTGGGAGAGAGAGAGAAAGAATGAGAAAGAGGGGAGAGAAAGGGAAAGAGTGGGGGAAAGAAAGAATGAGAAAGAGGGGGAGAGAGAAAGAGAATGAGAGAGGGGGAGAGAGAAAGAGAGAATGAGAAAGAGTGGGAGAGAAAGAAAGAGAGGGAGAGAGAGAGAAAGCGAAAATGAGAGAGAGAGAAAGAGAGAATGAGAGAGAAAGAGTGGGAGACAGAGAGAGAGAGAGACAGAGAGGATGGAGAGTGCCTGAAGGACCCCATCCCGTACTGGGAGTCCAGGTGCTTCAGCAAGCGGGGCACTGGATTCGTATTAGTGGTCTGCGAAATTTAAAATTATGAAGTTGGTGGTCCCTGAGGTCCAAAAGGTTGGGGACCCCTGGCCTAAGACCATCGGAAAACAAATATTTTTGATGGTTTTAGGAATAACTTTATCGTTGGGGGTCACCACAACATGAGGAACTGTATTAAAGGGTCGCGGCATTAGGAAGGTTGAGAACCACTGCCTTAGCTGCTTGCCTTGCTTCGCTTGCCTGAATCCATTCCATCAGCAAGCAACTCCCTGCCTACAACCAAGCAGGCAGGGAGTTGTGGACTTCAACTCCCAGAATTCCTCAGCCAGCAAAACAAAGCTGGCTGAGGAATTGTGGGAGTTGAAGTCTACAAGTCTTAAAGTTGCCAAGGTGGGAGACCCCTGTTCTATTGGGTACGTAAGTTTTTTTCCCCTTTGGGATCTTTAAAAAAAAATAGTTAATTGGGTTTTTTTTTAAGTTCTTTTTTAGACCTAGCCATTTAAAGTTTAGGAAGTTTTAAATTTAGCTTTCATATAAAAATAAAATAAAATAAAATAAAATAATATTTGTGCAGCTTTCTGAGATTTAGTGTGTTTCTGTAGTGTTTCACTCTAACTACACAAACACACAAAATCTCACACAGCTGTATGTGGAATTTTGTGTGTGTAAAGTGTGAAAGTTGGGTTTTGGGGCTTTTTGTGGCTGTGTGAAGTTCCTGCTTGTTGCAGGGGCCATTTTGGGTCTAGCACAGCTACTTTTACATTGTGGATGAGCCAGTTGTGTTGTGTTGTGTTGTGTTGTGTGTGTGTAAAGCGTGAAAGTTGTTTTTTGGGGCTTTTTGGGGCTGTGTGAGGTTCCTGCTTGTTTCAGGGGCCATTTTGGGTCTAGCACAGCTGCTTTTACATTGTGGGTGAGCCAGTTGATGTTTTTTTAATTTTTATTTGGTGTGCGTTGGAAGAGGGATAGTCTTATACGGCGAGTATAGCCCAAACCCTATATTTTAACAGGAAAAGTAGGGGGTCGTCTTATACGCCCAGTCGTCTTATACGCCGGAAAATACGGTAGTATGAGTTAAATCAGAGCCCTAAGAAATAACTCAAGGCAGTGAACATATCTTATGCTCCCTTCTTCTATTTTCCCCCAAACAACAACTTTGTGAGTTGGGCTAAGAAAGACTGATTGATTCAAAGTCACCCAGCTGGTTTGCATGCCTGAGGTGGGATTAGAAACTCAGTTTTCTGATTTTCAGGCTTGTACCTTAATCACTGGCTCCCTTACATTGTTACGTTGTTATATTATAATCCCTTATATTGTTACCTTTTACATTATTATAAAAAATCCACCCTCCTGAAAGTTTTGTATTGTTTTCATTGTTCATTTGTGTTAATTGTGGTATTTGGATTTTTAGGGGTAATGTGTACATTAAAATTACACTAAAAGGAAGTGTAATGGCAATTTTTAAAATAATTCCAGCTGTATTGCCAAATGTTAATTAATTGGAAAAGAAAATCCCCCAAAAAGTAAAATGGTAGTTTGGGAGGTAAAGATAGCTTACATAGGGGAGATAGCTATCTTTTTGGAGTGGGAAGGTATGCCTGGGAAACAATAATAGTATAGGGAAGCTATCATTGCTATCTTCTCCAGACTCCCTAGCATCTGCTGCCTGAGGTAAATTGTGGCCTCACTCCACCTAATATTGTAATAGAGTCAACCATGCATGGAAGGAATTACTGTTGAATCCCAGAAGAAAGACTTCTCTTAGGAAATGAGGATGTACTGCAATTTCTTATTGCAGGATCCACATAATAATGGTGTATTTATAATGATTTCCGTGGGGTGCTGAAAATAGCCAAAGAGAGTGATAATCAGAATTTATTTCAGGAAATACGTTTTCTACTTGAAAAAAATTGATTCCAAGTTGGAAGAGAGGGAGATACTGTATGTAAAAATATTGACTCACTTTCAGTCATAAGTTCTAGACAGTTGGATTCTCTCTCTATCTTATTAAAAACAGTTAAACCTATGGAAGTTCTGGTTAGCCAAAATTGTCTGCCATTTTTTACAGCTTTAATTTTCCTTAAGATACCATGATAAGCTGTACATATAAAATGAACGAGTGCAAACAAAATCATTTTATGACTTCTGGTATTTGCTGTGGAAGTGTAGGTTTGTAGTATGCTAAATAATATCCGTGACAGGAATATTTGTTTAAGTTGTAATTGTTTTTGTGTTGATGTGTTCAGGAAAAATTGGTTTCCTTTGGCCTGGCCTCAATGCTCCATTGATGGTATCTGGAAAAGTTCAAAGCATTACTCAAAGAGATGAAGAAGAGCAGAAGGCTTTGCAGTTAGCAAAAGCTGAGGAACAAAAGCAACTAGACAAAAGAAGAAAAGTACGGGTTAAGAAGGAGAGAGGTTGGACTGGACGATCCTGGGGAGGTGTCAGTTTAGGACCTCCTGATCCTGGTCTCAATGGAGGTGAGATAATTATGGAAAGAATGAACATTTTGTTCTCTAGAAGCAGGATTTGTTTGGTAGATTCATATTCTGTGTATACTGCTAATACCAAGTTTTATACATAAGTGAAGGCCATGTAAAAGAATACACACACAAACAACAACAAAAAAACCCACCCTAGTTTTGGGGGGAAATGGTTTCCTTGCTAATACTGTCTTAAGAGGAAAGGATGGGAAGATACATGTAATATTCCACACTATTAGTTCAGGCTACATATTTACTACATAGATTTTGATCATATCTAATAACTGCAAATATTTATTAAAACACCTTGGAAAAGATTCAGAATATAGCTCAATTGCCATATTCTTCCAAGTTGTTAATGGTAATTTAAAGTTGTGAACTGTCCAAAAATTTAAATTAGTGTCTTGTAATGTTTATGAATTCTGACTACAAATTCACCATTTCCCCAGTGACTATGAGAAGAATTGAACACCCAAAGCAGAGAGAATTCCAGATAAATTGGCTCAATATAATTTGCCTGTTGGAAAACGAACTTACTGGAGAAACTGGAATATAATTAGAAATAATAATTGTTTTCTCATTCCTAGACATCCTGTTGTAGTGTTGGCACAGTAAAAATTTATAGTCTGGCTGTTCTTGTTTAGTTTAAATACAACCTGATCTGTGTATGATTGCTTACTCAGGTAATGCTTAGTCAGGTGAATAAGACATTTCAAAATTAATTTAGTAAAATGGTTGTCATCTGTTTGCTTTATAATTTGGTGTTGCCTACTTAATTACATTTTGTCACTTTAAAAAATAAGGGCAAAACAAAATGTAGTCCTACTCCTTCTCTCCATACTTCCATTTGCATTTCACAAATGGCTATTGTTCTGGAGTACTTTCATCCCTTATGGAATAGATGTTCCAGTTCATTAGTCTCCTATTATTGCTGCATGGACTGGTTCATATTTGTCCTAAGTTAAAGGAACAACGGCATTCACATGGAACAAGGCCATTGATGTACCGCTATCATCAAATGATTCCTTGGAGGCCAATTCCAACATCTGTAAAATTTAGTGTACTCCACATGACTTGATCCCACAGGGGTCTGATTGTGATGAGATGCACCTTAATTGCTCTTGGAAAATAATATGGATATTGTATGTGCAGTATAACACTAATACATGTCTCCTTAACTGACAGAAACATTTGAAGATTTTGATAGCAGAGTACTTGAGGTAAGAGGTTTTTTTTTTATTAAAAATGTAAGCTTAAGTGTCTTTAAATATAAAAAGCAATGTTTAAAATCCAATGTAAATTTTATTCCTTTCATAATAGCTCTGTAATAGCCTGTGCAACTTGTAGAGAAGAAAGGACCCCATTAATAAATTAAAAATCATTGTGGGCCACAAAGGAACATATGGTGTACCAATCAATCAGCTGTTTGACAGCTACAAAATGACAGTGAAGCCTAGAGACATTGGAGGTGCTTGGCAAGGTGTCTTTTGGGCAATGGCAGTGAATGTATTGATTTCTGAAAAACCACGAGCAGGTTGTAAAAGGCTGCTGTTGAGCCACATGTTGTGTGGGCCTGGTCTATAGAACAAGAATTTGTCAGACCAATGGATTCTGAAATAATGTACTACAACCTCAAAGTAAAATGTGCTGGGTTGTTTTTTTAAAAAAAATTCTTGACTGCATCAAGGTCAATAAAAACTAAGATCATAATTTGAAGAGAGCATTTTTTTTAAATAGAGGATATTTCTGATCAATTTTGAAAAACTAATAAAGTTAATTAGGTTAATCACATGAAAGTGAAATAGAGAAACAGACTGTTCTCTAATCTGCATTCTATCCAAACCAAAAGTATGCCAGAATAAAATTATATAAAGGGGGGGTCGGGATCACTTTTTGTCTTTCTCCTCTTGAAAAACATTGCTCATTTTTTTCTCCTTAAAAGTAGTTTTTTATTCATTAGATGTATTAAATGTGATATGATACTGAGTGGATTTGGATTTGGGATTACATTCTTGCATTTCTGATTTCCTGTTCTTTTCTCTTCCTAAATACGTTGTACAGTAACTCTTCACCAGTGGCTTTAACTCATACTCCCTTTGTAGTATTCTCTCCCATCCTTTACATAATTCAGATTTCTACTAAACAGGAAGCAAATGCCCAGCAAAGTTGCCTTATAAATTCCTCACACATCCCAGCATTATAACAACCAGAGTTTTAGAAATGCTCTCATCTTATCTTCTTCTCCAGTAGTCCTATTATTTTGTCTGATGTCAGAATCTTGATTGTTTATAACCTTACTATAAATAATTGATAAAAAATGGATTACTGTTTACATAGCCATTGCATATTCCTCAAGACAGGTATACCTATTGGCGCTTACAGAACCTTTTGTCCTCTCCTAGTTTTGCAGCAGTTCACTGTTTTTTAAATTAAAAGTCAGCATAACAACTTGTGTACTGCACTGTGTGCATTCTAATTCATGTATTATTCTAAGAAGTACAGATCAGACGAATATATATTCAGATGTAAATCTAACAAATTTCCTTTCATCCCTATCCATACCCATCCATACTGGATACTTTCTGCATGTAAAACTACAGTAGTTAAAATTATTTTTAGAATCTTGAGGCATTATACATTATACTGAGTAATTACTTATCTCTATTCATCTATTTAAGTTACTAAAATAGATGTTTATGAGCCATTTCATGTTGAGGCCAACCCAGGATCATTATTAAGATCAATATTGCAGTCAGAGATGCCCCCTGTTTGATGTCCACAGAGTATCCAGAGACTTCCACATGCGCATAAAAGTGAAGTGCTCTTGCTACCAGCAGCTCTTTTTAAATATATATATATAAAAGAGTAAGGTTTATGCTTCAGAATTCATAAAACACAATGCAACTTTCCTAAACTTTTTTGAAATATTAGTTAGGATTTTTCCTCCACCATCCAGATTCAATCTTAATTGTATATATGTAATTAACCTTGTATGATAGTTAGCAAACAGCTGGATCAAGTGTTAAAACTTTTCCACTAGCATTTCAGTTCGATCTCTTGTTACTTGGTAGAGTTATTTATTCTAGTAAATTAAATTATAATTCTCTGTGTTAAGGTTTTTCTTAACTGAATTTTAAAACGGTGCTAGGATTTTTCACCAGCTTTATAAATGTACTTGATATTCAAGAGAATTTAATACTTTAATTTAGGTCCTCCATTCTGAAGAAACATAATTATTAGAACTAGTAATACTCAAAATTCAGACTTCAAGAAGTGCACTGGAGCATGCGGGAGCATACATACATCACTTGATTGCAATTCCTTAAAAGAGCCGTGTCTTTTCCAAGCTTCAATCTTGATCTTGCTGAGGCTAGCAGTTAATAGGCTGATTATGATTTCTTTGCAGTTGATACCCTTTTCTCTTGACCCATTTGTCTTATGGTCATGTGTTAAATATCAGGACGCTGTCTTGGGGCGATGAGAGAAGAAAAGAAATTATTACCTCACTTTTTTTATTCCTCCTCCAATGCCACAAAGGGAATAAAAGCATGGGATTTTTTAAAAAATTGTGAAAGAGAAAGTAGACTAGAATAAATGTGCCATAAAAAGACAAGAATAGCCTTGGTGGATCCTGCCAAAGACCATCATAGACTATTGGTTTGTTTTTAACAATAGCCATGGGAAGATAGGGTGAGTAGAGTAGGTTCAGAAGCAGGAACTGGAAAAAAAATCTGTTCTTGTTTTTCCCATAGTTGGCTTTTTGTTTCATGTTAGATAGATCTATCCTTTGTGAATGGATCCAATTTCTTTCCAGACCTAACCAAATTGGTAGCCATCAACACATTCTGTGGCAATTAATGTAGCATTGAAGGAATAATTCTGTCCTAAATCTTCTTCCAGTTTTATTGAAGAACCTAAATCTTCTTAGCTTTATTGGAGAACCTATTGAGAAGGGAGAAGAATATTCTTCTGCCCACTTCTTTCATTGTCTACCTGTGATTTTATACATTGTGATCATGGCCACTGATTTTTTTATACACAGTGATCATGCCCCTGATCCTTTTCCCAAGTTTACATATTCCACTAAGACAGATCAAGCAAAATTTGTGGTCAGCTTTGCTTTCTTCCAATGGGAGTGAACAAGTTTGGTAGGCAACAAAGACCAAACACATAGATTTTAAGTAAGTATGCCTTGAAAGAAATGACTGTCATGCCAATGTACAGTAGGTGTGATTTTTTCATACAAAACCCCCCACTTCCATTGATATCAATGGGGATTTTTAAATTATATATCTGACTTAGTGATCCTCAGAGGAAAAAAATGCTCACGCTAGTCTTTTTAAAATTATTTTCACTGTTCCTTGTTCAATCTTGGCTCATAGTTAGCGTCAATTGCATTCCATTGGCAGTGTGCCCAGCATTGCAGTTACTGCTTATTTTTATTCTGAAATGTTTGGGAGCAACAGAAGAAGACTCTGGGTTTAGATGCTACAATAAATTATTCCCTTCTTCTCTATTTTAATCAACATGTAAAGGGTTGAAAAAACGAAGAGGCTGAATATTAATTTATAATTATCTGGAAGTTGTTTATTTCTAATACACTACATCATGCTGAATGCCACAGACCCAGATACATTTGAAGGTTGTCTCAGTCCATACTGTTGCTGGCTTTCTCTACCTTCAAAGTAATGTAAGATGCCAAACGGAGAAGAATCTATGTGTGGAATTTAGCCTTATGAGTGATGGGAGCATGGAGAGAAAAGGTATCGGTGTTAAATTGTTCTGTGTATGAACTCTTCTCTCAGGCAGCATGTTTTCCTTTGATATCAGGTAGTTATAACCCTAGGACTGTACCGTTAAAATAGTTAGGTTGAAAGCTTTGCATGTCAGGTCTAAATCAAGTATTGAAAGTGCCTTTGATTTGACCATCAGTATTGTATAAAACTTTTTGTTGTGTTAGCAAAGTGTATCTGTGAATCTGCTGCTCAGAAAGGAAAGAAAGAACGGAATCCACCAAATCCTTTGGAAGGTATAAAGTTGCTGCTTTGAGGGCCTTCTAATATCATTTGGCCATGTACATGTAAGTACAAGTACATGTATACAAGTAAGAATATAAGTAGTGTTCTGCTGCAGCAGATCCCTGGGCCATCTAATCCAGTAGCTTGTTCTCATAGTGATCAGTCAATTGCCCAAGGTAGTCCACTAGTCTCCTAGCAGATGGTCTTCAGAAGCAATCACACTGCCATCAAGGCTAATGGCCATTGTTCCCCTTAATTTATATTACCAAATTTTTTTTATTATAAAATGCTCCGGACTATAAGACGCATCTAGCTTTTTGGGGATCGCCACCGCCCATCACCACTACCGCCTATTGCTGCCTCCACACACCCCGTTTTCGGCCTCCATGCACCCCATTTTTGGCTCATTCCCCACCGCCCAGAACAGGCCCAAAATGGGGCATGTGGAGGCTGAAAACGGAACATGGAGAGACCGAAAATGGGGCACGCGGAGGTAGCGATAGACGGTGGCATTCCCCGCAGCCTGGAATAGCTGATAGGCGGTATTCCGGGAGGCAGATCCAACTGCCAATCAGCTGCTTGTGCTAAATGAGGCTGTGCAGAAGCTGACCAGGCTGTTTGCTGTTTGCTGCAAGGAGGCACATTGCTGGGAGGCAAAAGCCGAAGGGTGGGGCTTCAGCAACATTCACTCTATAAGACACACAGACGCCATATTTCACAGTGAATTCCAAAATTTAATTTCACACTGTATAAAATAAAATCTCTTTGTCCTGATTCTTTCAGGATTCACTTTCATTGGGTGATCTCTGATTCTAATAGCTTCTCCTTCTCCGCTTTATCCACACTTTGCATAATTTTGTACACCTCAGTCATGTCTTGATTCCCTTCTTGGAAACAAGTACTCAGCTTCAGCATCTGCCTGATTTTTTCTGTGAAGATAGAACTAAAGAAATCATTCAGCTTCTTCATTTTTTTCCTGTTAGGATTGCCACCAAAATAAAAGTGCCTTGTGAAGCCTTGTGGAGCATGGAAGAACAAAGGACCCCTCACACTACACCAGAACTTTGGTCTAGTGCAGTGTTTCTCAACCTTGGTAGCTTGAAGATGGGTGGACTTCAACTCCCAGAATTTGAAGTTGAAGTCCACCCATCTTCAAGCTTCTAAGGTTGAGAAACACTGGTCTAGTGTGTCTAGAAATGTGATTAATAGTAGCAGTGGAACTTTTTTTTAAAAAAACCTACTGCTTTTTGTAATAGAAAAAGCCAAGGATTAAATTTGAGATATCTGAACACAAAGCATGTGCTCTGTCACTGAGATTTTTGAGCATATGTTCAAGTGGTGGCAGACACATGCTATATACAGCTTGAGGCAACTTGCTATTTCAAAAGTAGATAGAATCCAGGCACAGATCATAGCAAAGCGTCTGTCATATTTTTAAGACTATCTCCATGGTCACAAGGCCTAGGTAATGTTATGCGACAAAAATTAAGATTCTTAAAGAGAGAGACCAGAAAAGTCATCCATTCTTTTGAAGCCATTCATAATTTGAATGAATATGTTTCTACTAGCCAAATTATGAAAGCAGGGCTTGGGATGTCTCAGCAAAACGATTAGCGGAAATTAGGGCAAAGAATTTCATGTTAATCCCTTAATGCCACTGGCAACTCAACAGCTGCTTCTTTTCCATCCAGAGATTTTAGAGTGCCAAAAAGCACACACACAGCAAAATACAGGTCAAGCCATTAAGACAAATAGATGAAGATGGGTCACAAGTGCATTTGAACAATCTGAGGTGCTATGGGACTAAATTAATTGTAATGAACTGTGAAACTTAATTTTTATTTTAATACTCTTAAAGGAAAGAGCATCATATTTTGTTTCCATTTTAAAATGGTATCTTGATTGTTCTCCTTAGTCAAAGTCAAAGTCTTTATTGTCATTGTACATCATGTATACAACAAAATTGGTTTAGCCTCTACTGGTGCAGTCCATAAAAGAATACAAGACAAAATGAATAATATAAAGAATAATCCTTATACAAGTAGGAAAAAACCTAGTCATACGTTTCCATATGTACGTCATATTCTGTGCAACATGTATATTACTCTGGTGTATGATCTTATGGTATATACATATTACACACTACACTGGCACAAGTGAAATTCGTCATATTAATCTGTTTGTGGTGCTATATTGTGTTTAGGAGTTTGACAGCCCATGGGTAAAAGCTGTTTTTAAACCTATTTGTCCGGCTGGCTATACTTCAATGTCTTCTGCCCGATGGTAAAAGTGAAAAGAGATACTGGCCAGGATATGAATCACCCTAAGTATCTTCCTTACTCTGCTGAAACAGGGAGACCGGACGATGTCAACCAATGTTTTCTTGTGTCAAATTAATCACTCTGTAGTGCCTTCCTGCCCACGGCTGTTAAACCAGCATACCATACTGTTATACAGTATGTGAGGACACTTTCTATTGTGGACCAATAGAAAGAAGTCATCAGCAATTGTTCCACCTGATTTTTCCACAGTACTCTAAGGAAATGAAATCTCTGTTGAACCTTACTCAACAAAGTAAAAAACTCTACTTCAGCTTTTAAATGAATGTGTTACAGGTAATACTTGACGGTAATCGAGCTCAGAATTACAGTTGTAAGTCAATAATCATTCAGTGGGTCATGATGTGATCATGCCCAATTGTACAACATTTTTTGCAGTGGTTGTAAGCTAACGCCACGGTCGTTAAAGAAATTCATTATCTTTAATGCTTCCGGAAAGCAGAAGTAAATTCTGAAAACCAGCAAAAATGCTAAAAATCGTGGTCACATGACTGCGGATGCTGCAAACATCAGTAAATGCAAGCCAGTTGCCAAGCACTTAAAATATAATCGCGTGGCTATAGTGGGGGGTGCAGTTATCGGAATTCCAGAACCAGATCATATGCAGCTCTGAGGAGGCCCATCGTAACTTGGAACTGTCATTAAGTACCCAGTCACTAATTAGTATACTACCTGTGCTCATTCCAAGAAATAAAGAGGCATTAGTAATGGAAGGATGATTTCCAAATATATAGAAGCAAAGAGCTATTTACAACAATGTAAAGGATCTAAACAAAAATGCTTAACATTTAATAATATTAAATAAATAAATAATAACAACAAATCAAGCAGATTATATTGGGAGAAAGAGTCTGAAACCATCGCACTCGAAAATATGTCCAGCCTTATAGTAACTTGATTCAGAGTTACACAGGTTTCAATTTATTAGTGTTGTCAGAAAACACTTGAAGAATAAGATTTTTGAAAACTACTGCTGAGGTTTTGTCAGTTAAGATGAATGTATTTTTCTCACAAAAATCTTAAAATCTTGTAACTAATGATTTAAATATTGAGTCACTCTTATACAGTTGAGAAGGACCAGCAAACAATTCAAAATGTAACTGTTAAGCTTATGTTTTTCATTGAAGAGGAGGAAGTTTTAAATTATAAGCAGTATAAAAATGATTGTAATTTTGTGCCCTCCCCTTCCCACTTTCATCGTGTTCTGCAATCATTTCTTTAGATGCAAATGTGTGTTTACTTTTGAGGGCAGCAGTATTAAAGCACCAAATAATAAGCTAGCACTATAACAAGTAATTAGGAAACCAGACACTTTCATAATATCAAGGAACACTACAGTATTGTAATATATGTATATTCTCATTAATATTTATGATCTATTTATTTAAAACATTTGATTGGCCATCCAATCAACCAAAAACATTCTGGGCAAGTTACAGAAAATTTGACAGAACCTAACAAAATACAACTGTGTATGTCAAGTCTATACTGTCTATCAAATTGTATCAAAAATGTACAAGTTATATCAACACGTAATGATATAATAATAGAATAGTAAGTCAAACAGAAATGGCACCATGGAATAATTAACGGTGGGGGGCTTATATATGATTATATAGTTCCCTTTGTTACTTTTGTTTCCATTTCTGTTAATAAGGGGAATGGTTCTACAGAGTGCTTGACTGTTGGCCTACGCTAATCAGCATTTTCCTGAAAATTAATTATACTGTAGAAGAAACTGCTTTTTGAACAAAGATGCCAAAGCAGCATTACTAGTATTTTATGAACAATGAATCCTAATAGCACCCTTCTGAAAACACTGATTAATCTGTCTTGCTAATGCAACAGGATAGTAAATATCTGCATATTGGATGTTGTATTTGTTAATAGCTTCCTAGCTTTTGTCTAAGACTACACCCTCAGACTTTTCTTTGTACACAAGTAATTTATGGTGAAGGGTATTTGGCCTGCCCTTAAGTCCAGCATTAAGAGATGATGTTTTGACCTTAAGCTTGTGCCATAAAAGCAATACTTAATTGTTCCCTTGGGATTTTGTTCAAAGGTAAATGAAAAGTTTTCTAAAGATTTGGAATGGTATATACTAAAGTCAACCCATCCCTTCCTGTATTGCTGAGCACCAGAACTGGAAAGCTTCTAAATGTAGTACAGTGATTCAGGAGTTCAATTTCTGGTTTGAAACCCATAAAAGTAACGTTTAGGTACATACTTCCGCCAAGTCCCATGCAATATAGAATGAAACTGATTGTGTACTGCTTACTGATGATCTGTGTAACTATAGATTTTGCTATGTTTTCAATGATTATTTTCTTAATAGTCCTTAAGCTGAGATTCCTTGGCGTTTTGATTTCTGTTGCTGCTCTGTAACAGCACAGAGTAGTCGTGGTATTTCTGCTTTAACAGCTATATTCTGAGATTATAGATTTTGTCTTATCATTACATTTATGTATACTGAGCATATTTTATATCTCTCAGTATATTTTCTTTGATCCTCCCATCTCATCAGGTCACAACTGGTGCACATGATTTAAGGCTACATTTCCACATTACCTGAAAGAGAGAAACATACAAACATGATATTCCTTTTATGAGTTTTTCCTCTTATCTCTTTAATACCTAACAGTAATGTTATTAAAGTTTCCTATATTGAGCTTTGAGTTATGAAGTGATGTTTGTCATTATTGAAATAACTTTTGCTTTGACTGACAAGTTAGCAGTTGCAGAGGGATTAAATATGTCTATTAGCATGTTTTACATTTCTAATTACTTAACAGAATAGAACAGTCTTTAAAAAGAAAACACAGTACTGTAGTTTTATCCTTCTGTCCACTGTCTAGGAAAGTGTTGGCTGAAGAATCCTTAGCGTTGAAATCCACGCATCTTAAAAGTTGCTGAGGTTAAGAAATGCTGTTCTGTAGAAACCAGGATGTAACCAATGTACTTGTGATCAGGGTGGATTTGATTTAAATCGAGTCAATTTAAATCATGATTTAAATCATGATTTAAATCACTAGTAAAAAGACTTGATTTAAAGCAACTCGATTTAAATCATAATTTTTAAAGAGCAACTGTCATCTCTGCTACTCCTTTGACCCGCTGTTGACTCACCGATAGTCCCAGTGTTGCAGAATATACAGCCTTGTGCTACATAACTAAGCTCCATTCCATGCTGAATAAACTAAATTATTTATGTATCTTAAATAGAAAACTATCTTACAATAGATTTTTACCCCAAAAGTTTTTTATTAAAATAAATTCAATAAAAATCAAAAAAATCTGATTTAAATAAAAAAATCCAATTTAAATAAAAAAAATCCAATTTAAATAAAAAAAACTGATTTTTTTGATTTTTTTAAAAAAAAACATTAATTTTTATCCACCCTGCTTGTGATTCTCCCTCACCTTTACACATACATCTGTGCAAGCATGTTCATTTTCATAATCTGTTCATTCATCATGTACATTCTAATCAAATTTGCTAAGTAAAAAATCTTGTTGAACGGCGGGTATTAGACTCCTGAGTGATTATGTTTAGCACGGAGTTACTTGCATTCTCAAGGACATGATAGCACTGAAGCCAAAATAAAGGCTTTTTTTTTTCACATCTGTAAGAGATATAAATTTTTTAGCAAGACAATTATGCACCGAGCTATTTTCTTTTCCTACAAAGGGGAAGGAAGCGAACTAATTGCCAGTGCTCAGTGAATGGAGAAAAGTAGTGCCAGTCCATGGCTGCCTGTACACGTGACCAAGCTTGAAAAGTCTCTCTGGAATTTTGAGAGAGATGTGATAGCTGTGATTGTGATGGGTGACCGGGCACATTTTCTTTCTGAGCTGCACAAAAACAGCTGACGTGGGTAGTTTTTTGTTGTTGTTTTTTTAAGGCAGTCACTTCTTGGTTGACTTGTTTCTGTGTGCTGCTTTTGCCATCTGCTGGAAAAGGAAGAAAGGAGCCTTGCTGTCCTGCCTTTTCCTCCCCCAGTTTATCTGCAGTCTAATATACATGCAACATTTCACACATTTTTAAGAAGCAGTCCATGGAATTGTGTTCGCTCGGTCCATAGCAGCCATATCTACTTTTAGTTAGGATGTGCTAATCTTTCAATCCTGATTTAATAAGAAGTCTTGGTTAACATTGTTCATAGTGAACATTGAACACCTGGTGCTCTGACATTTAATCCGGAGTTGGGAAATTGGAGCCATTCTGTACTTGTGCAGACTTTGCATAATCTTAGAGCAGTGGTTCTTAAAATATCGTTTCTGATAATATGAAAGCCATACATTTTCCTCCCATAAATCAGTGTATGATCTTAAGAAACATACCTTGCAAATGTCTGTTGATCCAAGATTTGCTTATCGCAGAGGGCATATCTTGCAAATCATCTATATGTGGATCTTTGCTCCTTAAAGATTCCCTTTTTCCATAAAAATGCATATAGAAGCTCTACTTTATCCTGGTTAACATTTAGACATTGTGCAAAATCTTCGTGACATTTTACCACCTTTCTTGACATAGTAGTTAAGTGAATCACTGCAGTTGTTATAACAACAATAACAAAGTTATCAAGTGAATCTGGGTTCCCCCTTTGAATTTGCTTGTCAGAAGGTTGCAAAAGATGATCACATGACACTGCAAAAATCATCAATATAAGCCAGTTGCTAAGCATCCGAATTTTGAACATGTTACTATGGGGATGCTACAACTGTCATAAGTGTGAAAACTGATGATAAGTCATTTTTTTCAGTGCCATTGTAACTTGGAATGGTCGCTAGATGAATGGTTATAAGTCAAGAACTATCTGTAAAAGAATATTTGAAAACATCTAAAACATGCATAAGGTCCAGTAGTGCAAAAAAGTTTTAATCTTCTCAGGCTGTGGTACTTGTTAGGGTTTTTTTAAAGTCATCAGACCCCTGATTAAGAGGCAAAAACTAGTGGTGGAAAATTGGTTGCATTTGGATGATTTTTTTTATCTTTACTCTCTCATGGAACCCAGTCAAGGGTCTTGTTGCACCTTAGGCTTCTGTGGAACACAATGTGAAAAACGTATTAGACGATGTTAGTACAGGTTATATTAGACGATGTTAGTACAGGTTATATCTAATAACAGTGCCAATCCAATAGAGACAAGCAACATATTGACACCTGGAATTGATTTTTCTTACCATTATTACTTTCCTTGGTGGTTGAGGCACTTGGCCATTAGGGCAATTAGTCATTGGGGACCAATGGGATTTTTAAAAAATTATTGTTATAGCTTTTAATCAGGTCTGTGTTGTACTCCTTTTTTCTCTGTGTGTGACTGCCTTGTACCCTGCCTAGGATCCTTGTCAGTTAGAGCAGCCTATACATTTTCTTGCAGGTGTTTCATTATCCCTAGTTTGAGTAATGAAACTGCAAGAAAACAACCAAGCTCAGAGAGCACCAAGGGTCCCTGATCTCATCTCTATCTAGCTCAGAAAAACAATCTTGCAGTTATTTGCTTCCCAAATGAATAACTTCCCTCCAACCCCAAATCATTGGGGGGGCGGGATCACAAATCTTTGTTCGTGTTTAAAAAATAAGAATATATGTTACTGAGTCATTCTAATCAAATTGAATAATTGCTACCTTTTCCTTCAGCTGAGATCTGTATTTAACATGACTTCAAATGAAGGCCGAAAAAGATCCATGAGGGCCCTTGTGGCTGTTGGCAATGGAAAAGGATCTGCTGGTAAGTAATTGTCCTCCAATAAATGACTCAAAGCATGGAAGCTATAGTTAATCCCTTACAATAGAGGTAGAAATCCCCTTTTGTTGAATGTATTAACATTTGGGGAATATTGTATCAGGCAAGCATCTTTTAGAATTAGAGAAGAGCTCAAATAGCTTGTATGTCTGCTGTAACTTTCCAGACTCGTGCTGAGATGCAGAAGATCCCAGTAAATTTAAGGTTTGTTAAATGATAGCATTTGATGTTGTTGAACAGGCACCCTGAACCTTGAATGTATATTGCAATGGACTTCCTCTGAATATTATTCTGCAGAAAGATGAGAATCACGTTAAGTGTGGATACTGTTTCCTTGTATGTAATAAGGTTGTTGTTGCTTCTGTTAAACAAGCTTGACTGAAAATGGATGCTATTCACAGCGTTCTCTGTTAACCCCCAGCACTTCAGATATAAGCATGTATTGAAGGATAGACAAATGAATGAGCTTTTAACTATATTCATTTTGTGGTAGCAGGCCAGCAGCAGGCTCTTCAGATTTCCTCCCCCCCCCCCTCTATTTTTTGAAGACATCCAGCTTTCATCTCACCTGTGATGTTGTTTTCATTTATTTCTTATGGTTATATGGTTTCATATAGCACCATTATTTGCTTTTGTCCTATTTCTCCTTGTAGAATTTAAATGTATGCAGTATATGTCATATATGAGTTAATCACCCAAGAAGTAAAAGAGAGCGGTTCTATATTAGGACAGAAATGTAGAAACAATACAGTATTGCCTAAATCTGGCAAAGACTGAAGAAACAGGGAAGGAAGCTTTCTAAATCTGTCAAGAGTCTTCTTGGAAATGATCTGTTTTGTAGCAGCAGCACAACCCAGATTGTAAAGCTCAGCATCAAGAGCCTATTTATGTTCAGAACGAAAATACCACCCAGCAACAAAGCCAATATAATTAGCCATATTCGTCTGTTAGATTCCCTTATCGTTTATAATTTTTTACATGCTAACAATTATTTATCGTAAAAAAATTTAAAATATAATTAAAAACCCTTATGACAGTCAGTTTTGCTGAACAAAACTGGACCTTAGATTAATCAAGGAGCCAAGGGCATATTTATTGGAGGTAGTGGAAGGGGGCAGATCTTTTCCTTTTTACTTGGATATATTTGCAGCTCTTAAAAGTTCTAGTTCTGGGGGAGGGAAACTGGCATAGAATTTAATATTACATAGATAAGGGAAAACCTTAGTGCTGTATGTAATGTAATGTATGTGTGAATGTATGTACGTATGTATATATGTATTAAATTTCTATGCCGCCCATCTTACTAATACAGAAACTCTGGGCAGCTTACAATAAAATAAAAAGTTAAAAAGTACTTAAAACAATTAAAATTAGAATAAAAAGTTTAAAAATTAAGAACCAAGATGATGGGCAGCCTGGGGTGAGAATCTTCTCATATACAGTAAAGAACATTGATGCTATATATAGGAATTTCCTCATTTTTTGCAAGTTTCCATTTGTGGTGTTTGTTTTCTAACAGCCCATTTGTATTTATCAGGTTTTGCTCTAGGAAAAGCATCTCACATGAAGAATGCACTAAGAAAAGTATGTAATGCAAAAGTTAACACCGCCTATTGTTATTAAAGTCTGTCTTTACTTCTGTGGTTTTGAGATATAAAGTCACGATCCTGTGTTTCTACCCTTCTATGAATACATTTGGAAAATGTTAAATATCTCAGACCATAAACAACCTTTCCTATCACTTTCTATTTGCTGCTTTTATATGCATTTGGCAGACACTGAACTTGAGTGTCTGCCAAATAAATACTCTGTCCTTCAGCTGTCCTTCTCATCACAAATTCCATAGACATCATTCATGGAATAATAAGGACCGTGAATTGAGAGTGGTATGGATGGGGAAATGTTCTTATTCACTTGCGGCAAAGATTCACTCAATTCCCATTGCTGCACGTAGGCTGATACTCAAAAGATAGATAGGCTCTTCTGCAGAGTGCATCCCTTTTTCTCCTCTTTATCATTTTGAACAAATTGCAATGTTTTCAAAAGACAGATTTGGAGGATTTCACAATTTTAAAAGTTAGGGAAGAGCATCCACTTGAAAGATGTTGTTTGTCATGTGTACAGAATCTATGACTTTGCATTTGCATTCTGGTGAAGTGCAGTGGCTCACAGATACTTTGTGCTTTTCTTTGTGCTAAATAAATCCCTATTGCTTTTAACTTTTTTAGACCAAGGGGAAGGGAGGAGAGAAGGAAGGAAGGAAATTATAAGAGAACTGATTTGTTTATATTTTGATGAAAATAATAGGTTATCAAAAGTTTAAAAGGACCAGATCAGACCTCTCAGTTGAAGCCAATTTATGATTCAAAGTCATACTCAAAAATAACTAATTGAAATCAACAAATATATACAGATTTTAAATACTCTATGCAACTGTTTTTTATTTTCTGCATGTAATCTTTTTTATTTTGACCTAAGACTTTGGAAGGAATATAATTTCTACTGAGTTTTTTTTTTTTTTTACTTTTCATGGGCCATTTTAATTTCCCTTTTCTTGGAAAAAAAAAAGGTTTGCAAATCAGTTTTTCCAGATGAATTACCGTATTTTTCAAACTATAAGATGCACTTCCCCCTCCCCCCCCCAAAAAAAGTGGGTAGAAATGTCTGTGCATCTTATACAGCTAATATTGTGGCCAGGGAGAGGAGAGTTGGTACGTCACCGATCAGCTGTTCTAGGCAGGTGGGATCGCCGCCACCGCCTGTTTGTGGTGATCAGCGGCGAACGGGCGGTGGCAAACAGGCTGCTGACCCGGCAAATGGGCCACAGAGGCACTTTTTTTTTTCTTGTTTTCCTCCTCTAAAGCTAATGTGCGTCTTATAGTCCTAAAAATACGGTAATTAAACATCTCTTTTCTTTGTTTTTTGGTATAATTATTTTTCATATCTTTTTCTTTAGCTCTAGGCGAAGAACAATAAGGTTTTCCTTAATTCAGACTTGACATTTCTCTTGAATATCAATCTGCTAGATTAAATTTAGCCCCTTATTTGGTCATCTGGATTGAGGAAGCTATTGCCTTCAGGAGACTTCATGAAGGCTGACAAAAATTAATATTTTATGACCCAAATTATTAAAATGTCATCTCGTACTAAATAATCTGGAAGAATTTGTTAAGCATAGTAGATTTTATTTATTTAGCAAATGTCATCCATCTCACAAAAAGTGACTCTTTAAATGGTGTACAGCAATTAAATAAAAAATAAATGTTGTAAAACAAGCTTTATTAAAAATATAAAAGTTATTAAAAGTACAGCACAGAAGAGAATAAATATTAACAATAACAATATTAATAACAATATTAACATCAGTAGACAGTACTTCCAGCTATCATTTTGATTCTCTTAATTGAATTAAGTACTAGTTTATAATTGACCTAGAAGTAAGTTTAATATTTTCTCTTTTATCAGTCCTGTGACTTAACTTTAGAATTGAGTTGGTACATTTTCTTAATCATTTCTAGTTTTTTAAAAATAATGTTGTTTCCCCAGGCAAAGAACAAAGCTATGCGCCATTTACAGTATGTTGAAAGATATGAAGATCATACAAGTAAGTATTAGAAATACATTTTAATTGAAATTTTAAAAGTGAGCTAGTTACAATATTTCCCCCCAGATATTATAAAACTCTATTTCTTCCATCTCTTTGTCTCAAAATCCAAATTTCATGAACTTTCAAAATGAGACAGCTTAATATGCCCTATCTGAAACTTTTCCTTTGGCCACATGAATGAATAGCTGTTTTATTCCATCTCACACCCATTCATTCTTTTGTGTGAATTTATCCAAATTAATTAGAAAATGTTGGGGGTGCCTGCAGAGTTCCCTAGGCCCTTTCCTCTCCCATCCCTGAGATTATCAACATCTGATTAGCTTTAGCAAAATTATTTTGCTTTTTCTTTCAGATTATGCCTTGATTTTTTTTTAATGCATGGTAACTACTGTGATTCATTTGAATTAGCCAACTCAGATAAAACACAAACATAAATTAATTGCACCAATTTGTGGATTGCCACAAACTGCCTTCTTATTCATGTTACCCTAGCAATAGAAAAGCAAAAGCTTAGTGTTTTCTCAAGATTCAGAACCAGAAAATCAATACTTGGTTTTCATTCTGGTGCCATATTGTTAAAGATCTAAACACTGTACAAATTGCTCTTCAGACAACTTTCAAAGCAATGCACACTCAACAAATGAAGATGTTTCCATTTCCACTGCTGTACTGCTTTCTGTGTAGGAATTAGATTTTCTGTGAACAAACGGTAAATATGCTTAAAATAATGGATTGAAATCATTCAGGATTCAAAATACTTATTTAGCAATATTTTGTTTTTATTTTAGTTTATCATGATATTGCAACCACTTTTAAGAAAACGACAATTCGGATGAAGAAGCAAAACAAAGGTGAGTTTAAAAAAAGACATTTGCATAGAAATCGGAAATTTCTATTATGGGGAAAATGTCTATTATTTTTTATTCAGATTCAGCTAATATTCATCCAATTTGGACTCCAGCGTGACTTACTCAATTAAGCTGCTTTAATTTTCTTTTAAACTCTTTGATAGCAGCTTGGATTAAGTCTGTTATAGTCACAAAGTAACATATAGCACAATATTTACTTGTGGAAGAATCAATGATAAAAGTATTATATCATATAGTTACCTCAGTGGAGTGTTCTCATTTAATAAATTTTCATCTGTTGTCATGAGAAATGGACAGTTGTTCTCCAATCACTGAGTGACAATTTGCCCTGCAGTTGAAATAACCACAAAAAGCTGCATTTGTAGCTTTTTCATAAAATACATTTGGTCAGACTTGGAATTTTAAAAGCTTTATAAATCTAATCTCTTGAAACAAGTTTCTGTCGGAAAATATAATAGGACTATTATACTCAATGAAAGTGACAGTAGAATATCTGCATCAAAAATAAGTATAAGTCTACAAAGAAAAGTATTCTGTATTCCATTTTACAACCGATGTGCCACTCGGCTTCCTGTATTAACAATATTCCATTGATTGCATTTAAGCAGACTTCTCATTTTTAAAATAAATAACGACACTAAACAAATATATCCATTCTTACCTATTTTGTTTGATCTTATAGTAATATAATTGCAGTAATATCAAATAAGATATTAGGAAGAATATGAATAGTCAAGGTCTTAAAAATAAAAATATAACATTATTTACTTTTTTACAGAAAATATGGGTCTGTCAAAAATTGAATTAAATAAAATTCATGAAGTAGCTAATTTAACAGGTAAACCTGCTAATTAACATGGATTAAACATAGAAAATGTTTATTTAAAAGACAAAGGAGGAACGAACGGAAGGCATGTGAATAATATCTGAAGGAAATTAAATTAGGCTTTTCTGTTTCAAGTGAATTGCAACAGACCAGACACTTCTTTTATTAGGAAGAAATTCATCACCTTTTGCAGCACTTAGCAAACCTGCTTCCAAGAATACATTATTGTAGATAGTCTCAAATAATATAGTCCTCAGATAGGTTGAAAAACTTGTAATAATAGCTGCTGTTTATAATTTTGCCATTTTTATTTGAATCTGACTAAATTGTCTTTCACAGGGTATGGACTTCGTTGTCACCGCGCTATCATCACACTCTGCAAACTGATTGGAGTTAAAGACATGTATGCCAGAGTTTATGGATCGAAGAATATACTGAATCTCACCTCATGTCTCTTTAAGGGATTAGCTAATCAGGTAAAAATTAAGTGAGTGACTAATACATGCTTCTCAGTATGTTAAAAATATTACCTTGGACCTGTATTTTAATGATACTTTATGAAGTGTACTTTGCTGTAGTGCAGTGGGAAGGTACAGGGAGGGAATGTTCGAATTAATTTAAAGTGAATACTGGAAAATAGTTTCCTCTTGATCTCCTAAGCATGGTTTGTGGAGTATGATAATTTTCTCCAATTTTGATTAAAGATAAGTTTTTTACAATCCAAAGATGGATTGTATTTGTTCTTAAAAATACTGCCTTGGCTGAGACTTGAGGCAGGCATAGAACAAGGGCAACATTTTATTTTATTTTTTTATTTTTATTTGATTTATATGCCGCCCTTCTCCGGAGACTCAGGGTGGCTTACAATGTGCTCAGCAATAGCCTTCATCCTTTTGTATATTTATACAAAGTCAGCTTATTGCCCCCACAAACTGGGTCCTCATTTCACCTACCTTAGAAAGGATGGAAGGCTGAGTCAACCTTGAGCCTGGCGAGATTCGAACCTGCAGTAATTGCAGGCAGCTGGTCTTAATAACAGGGTGCTTTAGACCACTGTACTACCAAGGCTCTTTTTATTATTAACATTGATGCAATATAAAGCTGAATGAAATTAAATCAATTAGGAGTTTTGCCCAGGTATGACAATCAGAAGCCAAATAAAAAAGTTCCTTATTGTAGCCTAGTGTTAACAGCTTGAGTGACAATCTCTCTTGGATTTTGGGCAAGTAGAGATTTTCTCTCATCATCTGCTGTCTGATCCATTATTATTAAATATGCCATGCATTAACTTGAGTCCTCCTATATGGAATATATTGATTTTTACCATTCTTCTCTTTTTTTTAGCTAATTTTTGTTTTGTGAGGGGAGTGCTTTCATTTCATTCATAATTGAGGGATTTTCAAACAAACAAGTTTCAGCTTTATAATATTGCTGTATTTTACTTAGCCTCATTTGTGCTTTGTACAACTTGCTTTCCGACTGGGTTGCTTGCTTTCATTATTATCATATGTGTGTGAAATCATCTCAGTTCATCTGACCTTCAGTCACTTTTTATGCCAAGAAAATCTTCAAAGGTGGAAATCAACCTGCGGATCTCATTTGTTAGTAAGAATGCCAGTACATTATTACGTAAAATAGGCAAAATAGTTTTGAAGAACTAGGAAGAGTGAAGAAGAACTAGGAATTAATTTGAAGAACTAGGAAGTGACAGATACTGCTAGATTGAAAGGTCCTTTGCCCGATACAACAAGCTCTTCCTGTGCATATTGTTCTTTCTATGTCTTCACTTTTCAAATCTTGAATGTCACTCCTCATTTCAGTCTTTCAGCCTTTCCGCCTTTCCTTACCAAAAGCTATCGTGTCCATCTTTTCTGATATACTAAAATATTGAGGTTAAACCTGAGGCTAAGGGATACTATGTCTGATACTAAAAACAGTAAAGAGGAGTGAGAATTAGCAGCTAAGGATAGCTTTTAATGAAATTATTGGTTTACTTAATTTTGGAAACTGATGAATTGGTATTTCTATAGATTAGAATCCTCTCTTTGAATTATCCCCACAGGAAACTCATCAAAACCTAGCAAACAGGAAGAAGCTCTATGTGGTAGAATTCCGTGAAGAATGTGGCCCACTGCCCATTGTTGTTGCAAAGCCTAATGGACCAGTCAGAGAAGATCCTGAACCAGAAGAAGTAGCTCTTGATGTCAAACTGGAATGGAAAGAAGTGAAGGCAGAACAGGGAATGAAGAGTCGATGGGCTGATGTCAAAAGAGCGGTTTGGTAGATTTGGGCAGTATTTAGATATAAAAATTAAAGAAGATCCAGCATAATTGTACAATAAGGCAATATTTGGTTTCCACAAGAAGTGAAAAAAAATCTTATTGCTTGCCTTGATTATTGCAGTCCTTATAATTTAGTCATTCTAAACAACATAGCCAACTTTCTACAGTTGGTATCTATTTAAAATGTAATTATTTTGTGGCGTGCAGGCTGTAAAAGAAAAGGAATTTACAAAATCTCTTGACAAGAAAATGAATCTTTTCCCAAATAACTGAAGAAGATAACAACAGTATAGAAAAATAAAGTTGTAATTGAATTTCATTTCACTTCACTTATCTCTATATGTTCAAGAAGGAAACTTGGGCTTTTAATGAATGCAGTAACTTGATGCATTTGGCTTTTAATACTACTTGGACAATACTGAACCAAAAGGAACAATTGGAAGAAGTCCCAGTAATGTTAACAAGTTTTGGATAAGTCCTTGCCACATTCATCATTAATGGAGGCACAATGGTTGCAGAAAGCTCCAGGTCCAATTTCAGGGCTGAGGAAAATATGATTGAAACCCTAAAGAGCGGTTTTAAACAATTTAGGAAGTTCTGAGATAATAGAAGAAATAATTTGTCATGGTATAAGACTTTAGCAATATCAGCAATCTTAAGACTTACATCCACGACTCCAAACATATGTTGCATCCTTTTTGGTGATGGACCAAAAAGTTGTCGTTGTCTAGGTTGATAGTAGGATAGAACTTGTTGAAGTCTTGATTGAAAAGGGATTCTTTCCTGAGAGTCCAGATAATGAAAATGCCATCACTGAATATCAAACAAAGGTGGGATTTAAGAGGGTAAAAGGTAAGAAAGCTACTTGGTCACTTTGACAATGATGACATATTGTGGAGCTAGCATAGCTGTGGCCTGATATCCTTGTATATGTTGTTTCCAAAGATTAAATAGATATGAGTTCAGCGCAAAATCAAAAGAACTGGTGACAAGGTATGCTTTATGGACAGCCCTGATTTATTCCTAATGGCTTAAAAGGGAGGTTGCTGCACAGTGGTAGCTCAACATCCATAATAGCTAAAATGGTATGAGATTGCTGATGAATTCCATGTTTTTTAGGAAGTCTATGGTATCTTCTATGTAGCTGAGAGTGCTTCTGGCATAAAGTGACTCCTTTTATGTATAAATGTGATTAAATTGTGTAATAAGTTAATGTTATACCCTGAATAAATGTCAAACATTTGGTTAGCTTTTTAGTACAATCTAGTTAGCTCCTATTGCATAGCCTGGGTGATGACGCATTTTTACAAACTGCATTGAGAAGGTATTTTCTGGTTAAGGAAAAAATATTGATGTACTGAGCAGATAAATGAGTAATAATTTACCATTAGCTAACATAAAACTCACTTGCATAATTTAATTATATATATATATATATATATCAAAGGAAATTCTAAACATTTGCTATATCTGAAGGAGCAAGCTGACACATACTTCCACTTTTAATAACATAGCAATTTGATTGAGAATTCTCTTCCTTTAGCCCAATAAAAAGTCATATTTTCTTCTTAGAGTTCGCAGTATATATGCTTCTAATTGTTTACCTGGCTTTAAAAGCTAAAATCAACCCTTTCCTCCTTCCCCTTTTCCCTTTTATTTTAGCTGAAACAAAGCTGCTTTTAAATATGTCATTAAAACAGTGAATGCTTTAGGATGTCACTTGGAAAATACAGAGCTTTATACAGATTTGGAAATAAATTCATCAAAGTTACCAGCCTGCCCAAATTCATTAGTCGTAAGAAGCAGAGATAAACTCCAATTCTCTTGCTATGTTCTGTGATATTACTTTGCTAGACTCAGAAGAGACAAGTTCTCTCTCGTTCCCAGCCTGCTTCTTCAGCATCCATGCAGAAGCTTCAGGCTTGTGATTAGTATTTATCCCACCATTTTGGCCTTCTCTCTATGAAGATTTGGGAGGTACAATAGAGATGCTGGTGAACCCTCCCCTTCCCCCTCCCCCCTGCACATAACACACACACAAAAGCTCTTGGTTTTTCCTACTTTGCTTTTGAAGAAGATGATACCTGTTATGAACCAGTGCTTCCTCTAGTATCATATGTGCATACCCTGAGCTTCACATACTCCTTGAAAGCCTTGAGTGCACCCCCCACACACAAATTGCTCTTTAATATGACACAAGAGGAATTTGTTCATGCATGAATGAACAGTAATCATATTTAATAAAATTCTCTCTCTCTCTTTAAAAGTAAACTTTTAAAAATATAACTGATATACATTTCAAGTTACCATAAGTGCTTTCGTTACATAATTTTATCACAAGTGCTTTCATTCTGTTTTAGTGCTAGGGGAGGGCACTTCCCATTGTGCTCACAGCGCACAAGGCAGAAGAATTTTAACTCTTTCTTCCTGGTGGATCCTGAGAAAAAGTGCCTTTTCCAGGAGCTGCCATGAATTGAGGCATGATGGGTCTACTCCACATTTAGAGGGCATGAAAAAACTAATTTTGGAAATTATAAAAGAACAGGCAAATTAGTTGGTTCACAGACAAAGAAAAAGAGGCATGATTTTCTGTCTCAATTACCAAACAATTTGGTTAAACCTGAGGTCTCTATGATCTTAATTGCAAAGAAGGGGGTTAAAATGCCTTTATAGATGCATGTCTTACCCAAGTTCCAGACTAGAAATTCTGTAAAGACCCATATAATTGCAAATCTAGAAAACAAAAGAGTCACCAATCAATCTAAGAGGACATTTAATTATACCTAATTCATATTAGTGGTTATCTGGATATTCTTAGAATGCTGCTCCCATCAACTCCAGCCAACATGGGTCAAGGTCTCTACTGCAGACTGGAATCCAACAGATTCTAGAGATCTATAAGTCTCTACCAACTCAGCTGTAGCCCAACTATGTCCAGAAGGTGTCACCCTTTCTCAAAATTATGGACAAGAAAATCAAGCACACTGAAGCTCTATTTTTTCTTTCCCAAACTGAAATGTTCGAATTGATTATCCTTAAATTATGTTCATAAATGCTGCTTGTGTAAGTACAGTTACAGGTTAGTGGGAATATATGTGCACTTACAAAATTCTATTGGCTTAAGTATTCTTTTCCAAGAAAAATCTGGAGAGGACCTGCTTTGTTTCTGCTTTTTTTAAAAAAAACTAGATATAAGTGAATTGTCCTCAATCAGAGATTCCATAAATATCTCTCAAATTCTTCGATTGAAAACCTTTTAATTTGAAAAATAGATTGTCAACCTCCAAACTTTTGTTTACGCAGAAACTCCTCCTCTAACTAAGCAAGCAAAGCAAGCAAGAAAATCATAATGAGATCGAGATATTAACTCAAATGCATTTCCCAGCTTGTATGCATAATGGTTTTCCCCAAATGTTGCATTTTTCCTGCATGCCTAATATCGTTTCCCAGAATTACAAACCTGCCTTTTTAATGGTGCAGGTTTTTCAGCAACCACTTTTCCTGTTTGTTAATTGATTTTGATGGTAGTTGAATAGCCAACAGCATTATAGATCTATGTATGTAGTGCTACTCAGAGATGGGTTTCAGCAGGTTCTGACCAGTTCTGGAGAACCGAACCGGTAGCGAAAATTTTGAGTAGTTCGGGGGGAACCAGTAAATACTACCTCTGATTGGCCCCGCCCCCATCTATTCTCTGCCTCCCAAGTCCCAGCTAATTGGGAGGAAATGGGGATGTTGCAGTAACCTTCCCCTGAAGTAGGGAGGGAATGGAGATTTTACAGTATCCTTCCCCTACCACGCCCATCAAGCCACTCCCACAGAACTGGTAGTAAAAAAAATTGAAACCCACCACTGGTGCTACTCTAATTGGATCTGTTTTCTGCTAGTTTTCTTCATAGCAAAAGTTTGACAGTTCCCAGTGCCCAACCTTGGAAGATTTCAACGCAGGGGAATGTATGTTTCAACATACAGTAGTGCTTATTCAAATGCCAAACCCATAGTGCAAAATATGTGACAGCTGCCCCAGTTTTGACTTCTCTGCCTGAGGAGCAGCATTCCTAAACTATTATCATCAAACTCTTGCTACACCATATCAAGGAGGAAAGTCTTGCAGGGAGGGTAGAGCAAGAGAGTCTGATTCAATCAGTCAAAGTTTGTTGACATGACAGAAAGGTAAGGCAGGTAGAAAGCTAGTCATAGAAGCCGAGTCCCCAAAACCAAATTATCAAGGTTCATGCCCCTCGCTATATTTTGTTGTTGGAAAAGACTTAAAATCCAGTCTGAGCCAGCTGGTGGAGGAAATACGGGAAATGTAGATGAAGGATTGTTTATAGTGCACAGTTTTTCAGTGTTGGTTTGGCAAAAATGGAGGTTTCTTGTGATTTACGTAAATCAATGTTGGCCCTAGGGTCACATTTAATACTTTACATATTCAAATGAATGAAACTGTCTTGTCTAGTGAAAAACAAAGAAAAAGAATGCTAAAAACAGAAAGCCAAAACAAGCAAAGAAAGAGAAAATACTTGTCTTAAAACATTAAGATAGCTACTTCAAACACAGCTGGCAGTCTAGCAACTTTCTAGCTTACCTGTTCTCTCCTTTTTGCCCCTTCCACCAATGAATGGTTGCCATATATGGTGCTAAGCTCCCACCATTCATATTTATCTATTTTCAAAGCTGTATTTGGAATTGTAAAAAAGAAAAATAACCAGGCACATGCTCAATATACAAAAAAGCAACATATCCTGCCAAGATATTCAATGACTGTTTCCAATCAACACAGGTGTAATAGTCTAAATGTGACTTTGGCCATGGCACAACTGCTCTTGAAAAAGATGTAATGGAAAAGTAGCAGATTATGATCCCTTGAGCCCCTTGGAAGCCCTCAGTCTGTTTTATGCAGCTCCCCAAATCATGCAATTTAAATTCAGCTGCAAATCATGTGTTTTCAACAAAGGCATTTTGCTGTTGGGAACACTAAATGGAATAAAACTGGTGTTCCACGCCTTTCCAAAGCTTAATAAACCTATGCTCCTAATCATAGAGAACCTGCCACTTCAAAAAGCTTATAGAAAATTCATGCCAGATATGCTCTAGTTCCTGCTTCGTGAAAATATTGGTCTACACCTATTTGCCAAAGCAACAGAGAACAAATTTACTTCATCATCTACATATCAGTCTTTCAATCATCACAATAAAAACAGTTACAGAAGAAAACTTGAATAAAACCAAATTCTATATTGGTTGATCATTAAGCTGCAACTGCATTCAAGGCATTTCCCTGATCATCTGCTTTAATCGTATTCTTCACCTTTCCCATATTTCATAACAAATAGTGGCTTATTAAAACAGAACATCAAAGGAACTGCATGTTACTGGTACAAACCAGTTCTTAAAAATATTCACCAGCCATAGACACACCTTTCCACAGAACTATTCTTCATTATTCTTCATCTGCCTCTGCCCTTTTACCTCTGAACAAGTACCTCATTGGTGGGTTCCTCCTGGTTCGGTCCGGTTCGGCCGAGCCGGTAGCGGTGACGATATGACGTCACTGAACCGGTTCTCCCCCCCGCCCTCCCACCCACATTATTCTTACCTTTTATTTGGTCCCACCCCCAATCTATTGCTGCCTCCTGAGTCCCAGCTGATGACTAGAGGGAAAAAAACTGTTTAAACTCTTGCCGCGGGGCTTCAAAGGGCCGCCCTACAGCTGATCAGTGTTAAAAGCAAACAAATGAGTCAGGTCATAAGTGCGAGGACTGGTCATAAGTGCGAGGACCTTCCAGAAATGACTGACCAGCTAGCCACGCTCACCTAGTCACATGACCTCCAAGCCACACCCACAAAATAAGCCATGCCCACAGAACCGGTAGTAAAAAAAATTAGAATCCACCCCTGAAGTACCTGTGCAGAACAGGTATTGAAGTCCTGGGCCTAAATTAGGAATTTTCTCTCACCAGTGCTGCTTTGTTTCTCATTGTTCATAAGAACAGCTAAAAGTATAGCAAATATATCATGTACTTCTATTGAACAATTTAGGACCATATTTCTCAACTTGGCGACTTTTGTTGAAGTCCACACACACATCAACGCTGATTTAGGAAAATAAGTACATGTGGGATATGCACTTGCTTCAACTGCAGATGCTGCAAAATCCTTTGTCCCACCAATTTCCCACCATTGCAAAAATATATCTATAGGCATTTCCTAACAAAGAGGCTATCGTATAAAAGACACCTCCCATCATTCCAGGCTGATTAAAAGTTCTTTAATATTCATGATGAGTAAGATATACAACTCAGCTAGTAAATTCCACATAGAAGTCCTTTCCGCATCAGGAACAATGTGGTAAAATTTGGGCTGCCAAACATAGTCCTCAAAATGCATAAAATCATAGCATCATGGAGTTGAGTAGTCAAGTAGTCCCCATGCTCAGTGCAAGAATCAGATTAAAATCTTCTGACTGTCCACAGTTTACAAGAATGCATACATTGTAGCAGAGGCCATCCTTCTGATAACTAGTTTCATGGTAAAATTACTCATTGTTTGGAAGTTTTTCCTAATATTCAAACATAATCTACCTTCCTGTAATTTAAATTTATCATTCCCTGTGCTGAATTAGTAGAGAACATTCTTGGCCTTTTTTCAATGAAGTTCTTCTTCAGATACTTGCAGAGTCATATTCCTTCAATTTCCCTTCTTAATAATAAATAGATCCTTCAGTCTTTTGTCTGAAGATTTAATTTCTAGTTCCCTGATCAACTGCTTGCATTTTTCTGAATGTCTTCTAGTGTCTCTGAATTAGTGATACCTAGAACTGGCGACCATAATCATGGTGTTTGAGCCATTGAGTAAACCAGAGAATCAACCACACCGGTTTTTAAAGGATATAAATATTTGGATCCATTTTGTTCAGAATTCAGCATTGACCACTCATGGATATTCTCAGTTAGGATCTTTCCTACTGAGCCTGTCACTGGCATTCAGTACCATTGGCTGTGGAATTATTTCTCAGATTGGAAGAGATTTCTGCTTGAAAGTGTCTGTTTACTGCCCTGAGTCATTTGATTGATTTGTTGTGAATAAATAAATAAACTGAAGAAGACTTAAAAACTATTACACACAGCCTAAAATTGCATTGGACTTTGTTGTGGCTATATCATACTGATAACTGATATTATCATTTCAAGATCTTTTTCAAAACTACCATTAACCAAACATGTGATTTATGCTTCCTAAAGTGAAAAGCTTTGCATCTGTCTTTGTCATTATGAATTTTCTAGCTATTTATCTATACCATCCAATTTTATGTTGTTTGCTCATCCAAATCATTAATTAAAAAATCTGTCAATGTTGAATGGAGAACTTGACGCATCTGAAGAAGTTATCTCCTTCCAGAATGTTGGGGAACTTTAAATGATTATTTATATCAATTCATTTAATTGTTACATTATCTAGGCCTGACTCAAACAGAGTAGTAATCAGAATACATGCATCATGGGGTATGTGTCAATTTCTTTTATATATCCCCTCTCACTGTTACAGTGAAATTACTCCATCAAAAATGAAATATGGATAGTTTGATGAGACATTCTTGATTAATCCATGCTGATTTCTACTGATCATGACACTGTTTTCAAGGTAGCCACAGAGCAACTGCTTAATGGATTTCTATAGAATCCCAGTACCAATGTCAAACTGGATGGCTTAACATTCTCATTCTGTTTCCTCTTTGTTGAAAATAGGGACATTTGTGTTCCTGTAGTCATTGGGCAATTTATTCAGTCTCCAGGTTTTCTCCAGGGTAATTCTGATGCTTAGTCAAAACCCTTCAGCAAATCCTTCCTACCTTGCAATTCATCTACTTCTGGACAGCTACAAAATATCTGCCATACTACAAAAAAGATGTTGAGACTTTGGAAAAATTCAGGGAAGAGCAACTAAGATTATCAAGGGCCTGGAGACTAAACCATATGAAGAAAGGCTGCAGATTTTGGGTCTGGCTAGTCTAAAGAAATGAAGAATTAGGGGTGACATGATAGCAGTATTTCATTATTTGAGGGGCTGCCACAAAGAAAAGGGGGTCAAATTATTCTCCAAAGCACCAGCAGGCAGGACAAGAAATAATTGATCAAAGAGAGAGGCAATCTGGAATTAAGGAGAAACTTCCTAACAGTACGTAAGTACAATTAACCAGTGGAACAGCTTGCCTTCAGAAATTGTGGGTGCTCCATCACTAGAGGTTTTTAAGAAGAGACTGGACAGTCACTTGTCTCAGATTGTATAGGTTCTCCTGCTTGAGCAGGGAGCTGGACTAGAAGATCTCCAAGGTCACTTCCAGTTCTATATTCTATTCTATTCTATTCTATTCTATTCTATTCTATTCTATTCTATTCTATTCTATTCTATTCTATTCTACTCTACTCTACTCTACTCTACTCTACTCTACTCTACTCTACTCTACTCTACTCTACTCTACTCTATTCTCTCAATTTAAAATAAAGGAGTATTTCCCTAGGTAACCTGCTCCTATTCTGAGCCTTTACAGTTGTGCAATGCATTGTATATTCTATGGCTGGGAGATACTTTTTCTATGTTCTCACTGAATAAATGATTCACTGATTTATTTTGTCCTTAAAAACTTTCACCATACACTAACACAAGGATTCCTAATTCCTATAATTAGGAATTTTTAAAAAAAGAGAATATTTTTGTGATATGTGTGTTTTTTTAAAGAACAATTTCTAAGATTTTCTCAGAAAGTCATGGCTACTAATTTCCTGTGGGAGGAACCATAAGGAAATAATCTGGTTGAACAGGTTCTAGGGTTGGTCATCACCTGTTCAAGTTCCTCCCTCCCTCTTTTGTACTTTTGTATCTTTTTTTGTCTGCCCTAAATCTCCATGTGTTCAACGTGGTATATTTCATCCTAAATTCTAATGACAAACACACACACCCAAATCTTCCTATATTTTTCCTTTCTTTTACTGGCAGCTTTATTTTTCTTTTTAAATTTAACAATCCCCAACATAGAATTAGTTGGTGTAGATCAGGGGTGTCAAACTCGATTTCATTGAGGGCCACATTTTTTTTTTATTTGATTTATATGCTGCCCTTCTCCGGAGACTCAGGGCGGCTTACAATGCGTTAAGCAATAGCCTTCATTCTTTTGTATATTTTATACAAAGTCAGCTTATTGCCCCCACAAACTGGGTCCTCATTTCACCTACCTTAGAAAGGATGGAAGGCTGAGTCAACCTTGAGCCTTGGAGAGATTCGAACCAGCAGAAATTTCAGGCAGCTGTGTTAATAACAGGGTGCACTAAATCACTGTACTATCAAGGCATATCAGAGTTGTGTTTGACCTGGGGGTGTGTGGCCAGGGTGGGCATGGCCAGCTCAATGTCACTCATGTCGTGACGGCCTCCCGCAGCCCTCTGCCAACAAAAATGGAGCTAGGAAGCTCCATTTTCGCTTACAGAAGACTGCGGGAGGCCGTTGCTCCATTTTTTCTGGCAGAGGCACCACGGGCTGGTCCTTCGCTGTTTCCAGGGCAGCCCCACAGGCCAGATCTAAGCATCCTGCAGGCCAGATCCAGCCCACGGGCCTTGAGTTTGACACTCCTGGTGTAGATCATTTCCAACAAGTACACCACCATAACTGTTACATCTGTTTTCAGACCAGTCATTATCAGTTCGGACCACCAAGTGATATTACAATTTTTAAAAATTGGATATTTACTACTTAATTTATGCTTTGCTTAGAATAAATGAATTTTTCTCACACAGACATGCATTGCTACTTTTCCCAATCCTTTTTGAAGTACCGGTATTTGAAATCGTTTTAATCACTCAAAATAATGTAGTGTTTCAGAAGAAGAGAGTATCTATAGCTTAGGGTGGAATGTGAAGTTCTTGGCTCTCTCTGAGATTGGTGGTTTGTTCGTAAATATTTCATTACCCAAAATAGATAACATCATCAATCTAATTTAATGATGCAAACAAACTTAGCCACATCATTATTCATGTTGGTAGATTACTCCTCTGAAGAAAATGAAAAAAAAAAAAAGCCTCCATCTAAAAGTTGAACTTGAAGTTTTTTATTGTACAATTTACATAATTGTAAATTACAATCTATTGTCCATTTACATAAAAAACATTGTAATACAAATGTATACTCAGTTTCCTTCACTCTCTTCTAACAAGGACTTGGAATCCAGAGTTCAAAGATTAGGGGTAAATATTGATAAAGAAATTTACTATTGACATGTAATAAAGTATATT
Organism: Pantherophis guttatus; assembly: GCF_059756535.1. Classification (NCBI taxonomy): domain Eukaryota; kingdom Metazoa; phylum Chordata; class Lepidosauria; order Squamata; family Colubridae; genus Pantherophis; species Pantherophis guttatus. The sequence continues at coordinate 307,775,654 of NC_142063.1, read as the reverse complement.
ATTGTTTATATAAGGTTTCTAAAGGAAGTTCTTTACAAAATATGTCTGTAAAATCCATAGAACGTTGGGTTTAAGAAGATTTCCATCTCAGGAGGGAGAACACCATATGAATTACGTAAGTCAGTGTGACTGCAAATGCAAAAACCTAGAAGAAAAGAGAAGAGAATTTAGCTTGGGAGTTTGGCCAGTCAAAGTCATGTGGTCCTGTGGTCATTTTCTAATTTTCTTCTGGCTTTTCCTAACACTGACCTTTTCCCAGAGCAACAGTCTTACTGTCATTTTTTCTTGCCTTTGCTATTAATTTTCTATCCCAGCACAGAAACATTTTCTGTTTAGCCCCTTCTCTCTTTTTACTTTAGTACAATCAGCTTTTGGGATACATCACAGGCACATTTATTGTATGCTGATTTTATACACACACACATCATCATCATCATCATCATCATCACCACAGCATAACTATCAGCCGATCCACCACACTTGGATGTTACTACTATTGCAAAATATCAACAAGAGCTTCAAGCTATGAGGACTTGCTCTTCTAATGTCTGTGTAGGTTGTACATAGATCCACTGTATCCATGTTGCTTTGCAGATGTCCTCTAAGATTGCAATATTAAATATTATTAACATTTAAATATTAAGAATACTTCTACTGTCCCAATATCTCTGATTCCAGATTCAAATGTTCCCCAAATTTATCCAGACTATTTGAATAGCTTCCACAATGATGCACATGGACATATTTGGGAGTTTGGGAGTTCACAGAGAATCAATAGCTAATCAGCGCTCACCTTTCTGTTTGACTTTCTACCCACACACTTGCTTTTGTAAGAATAAAATTAAAAGAGACCCTCAAGTAAACTGCCTTGAAATTTTAGAGAAAGTCTAATTTTAATAATTAACTCATAATAAAAAAAAGCTGAATCGCAATAGCAAACCACTGATCACAAAGTTATATTGTCATCAGGGGATTATGTCTGATCCAGAACTGAAAAATCCCTAAATCTGTTGTCCAACCAATAACCTGAAGAGCAGAATTAAGTCGGTGTGTATCCAACTGAAATTAATATAAATTTCTTTGGTTTTAGCTGGTCACACTTTGGGGGTTTTATGAGATTTATAAATGTGAGAAATAAATAAACTTAGCTGAGTATCTTATAAGGAACCTTTAGAATCTCTTAACTGGGGTTCTCACTAGTACAATAGGTAGATGAGGATTTTCAGGTTATACATATAGTGAACTCCCTATACACATTCAATTGAAAACATATGTTAGAGGTACCACAATCCCTATGGAACCAGAATTTATATGGAACCAAGGCCAAAGTTATGGTTCCTAAAAGTATCATAGCATCAATAAGGAACAAAGACAAAAGGCCATGCACAAAAGTAAAGACTTGTCAGCACTCTTAATCTCAATGTTAACTCCTCATAAGAATCTGATTTTTGTTTATTAATGAAAATGCAAAGACATGACTGTTATTACTGTAATAAGTTGTGTCCAGAACTATGTGTAACCTTATATAACAATCTGCCCTAAGATTTTATATACTGCAATTCCTAATATAATCTCTAAATCTTAATTGTTTGTTTTCCATAGTGACTTGTATTGTACTGTTATTGTATTTTTCAGAGAGTGAAGGAAGAAGTTATCCTTGACTTTTGCTTTATACAATAATCCATTTATATTCTTGTAGTTGACAGATTCACCCACACATACCTTAAAAGTACCTGATTGTGTTCACATTCAGTTTCAGCCATTTTAGTTAAATGCATTTTCTATATATACAGTCTTTTTCTCTTTAGGGTCACCCGTAGATAAAGATGAAGTCAACACAAGATATACATAGATAGTTTTGTTTGGGATCTTGAATTAAGCACCAATTACTCCCAAACCATGCCAAAAGGTGTTATACATTTGCAATAAATTTCAAATCACAGCCAAAAAGCCAGCACTTCTTAAATCTCTAATGTCCATAATGTCATTTAGCCAATTTATTTTATAAATTGGACTCTGGACTTGATTTTTATCTCTGGCCAGTGGTTGAGTGGTCTTGTTATAGGGGGTATAGACATGGAATCTTTGTCATGGTCAGATCACTCGCTCCTTCGCCTGGACCTTCGAACCGCCATACCCTGCCGCAGGGAGGTGGAGCCAATAAGATGGGTCCGCCCCAGGCACCTGATGGATCCTGATAGGTTCCAGATGGAGCTTGGGCCACTTCCTGGGGATCTGGCACATGACTCGGCCGAGGACCTTGTGGCCGCCTGGGACCGGGCAGCTGGTGGGGCCTTGGATCAAGTTGTGCCTTTGCGGCCTCTGACCTGGTGCCGATCCTTCGTGGCTCCTTGGTTCACTGAGGAGCTGAGGGAGATGAAACGCCGGAAAAGACGCCTAGAGAGCAGTTGGAGGGCCAGTCTCACTGAATCTGATCGAACACTGGTAAGGTCGCATATTAAGACCTACTAGTGGCGATAAAAGTGGCAAAGTTTAATTACTTTTCCGCTCTTATTGCGTCATCAGAGAATCGTCCGGCCGCCCTGTTCAGGGTGACCCGCTCCCTCCTCTACCCGGGAGCGTGGGAGGACCCCCTGGAGGGCAGGGCTGAGGATTTCAGATGATACCTGTATGACAAAATCGCTCAGATCCGGAGGGATTTGGATGCTGACTGGGTAGATTCAGGCAGGGTGACGAGGAACAGTCCTGAGAATGTTATCTGGGAAGAGTTTGACTCTGTGACTCCCGATGACGTGTACAGGATTCTGGGGAGACTTAGTGCGGCCACATGTTTACTGGACCCGTGTCCCTCCTGGTTAGTACTGGCTTCCCAGGAGGTTACATGAGGCTGGCTCCAGGGAATTATCAATGCTTTATTGAGTGAGGGTTACTTCCCCACTGCCGTGAAAGAGGCTCAAGAAGCCTTCCCTGGACCCAGCAGTATTAGCCAACTACCGTCCTGTCTCCAACCTTCGCTTTGTGGCAAAGGTTGCTGATAGTGTGGTCACGCAACAGTTTCCACACTTCCTGGAGGAAACATCCTATCTAGATCCGTTCCAGTAGGGTTTCAGGCCTGGGCACAGCACGGAAACGGCATTGGTCGCGTTGGTGGATGATCTGTGGAGGGCGGGGACAAGGGTTGCTCCTCTGTCCTAGCCCTGTTAGATCTCTCAGCAGCTTTTGATACCATCAACCATGGTATCATGCTGCACCGGTTGGAGGAGTTGGGGATGGGGGGCACTGTATTACAGTGGTTCTCCTCCTTTCTCTCAGACCGGTTGCAGTTCGTGTTGGCAGGAGGGCAGAGGTTGACCTCGAGGCCTCTCATTTGTGGAGTGCCTCAGGGGTCGGTCCTCTCGCCCCTTCTGTTCAACATTTATGTGAAGCTGCTGGGTGAGATCATCCATGGCTTTGGGGTGAAGTACCATCAGTAAGCTGATGACACCCAGCTGTACATCTCCACCCCAGGCCACCCCAATGATGCCCTTGAAGTGATGTCCCAGTGCCTGGAGGCTGTGCGGATCTGGATAGGGAGGAACAGGCTCAAGCTCAACCCTTCCAAGACTGAGTGGCTGTGGTTCCCGGCATCCCGATATATCAGTTGACTCCATCACTGACTATCGGGGGAAAGTCTTTGGCCCTCACGGAGAGGGCGCGCAATCTGGGAGTCCTCCTGGATACGCAGCTGTCCTTGGAGGAACATCTGACAGCTGTAAGCAGGAGGACCTTCTGTTAGGTTCGCCTGATTCGACAGTTGCGGCCCTTTCTTGATCGGGATTCCCTGTGCACAGTCACCCACGCCCTCGTCACCTCGCGCCTGGACTACTGCAATGTTCTCTACATGGGGCTCCCCTTGAGGAGACCCGGAGGCTCCAACTGGTCCAGAATGTGGCCGCGCGGGTAATCACGGGAGCCGCTTGGTGCTCCCACATAACACCGCTCCTGCGTGAGCTGCACTGGCTCCCAGTGGTCTTCCGCGTGCGCTTCAAGGTGTTGGTTACCACCTTTAAAGCACTCCATGGCATAGGACCTAGTTATCTTCGAGACCGCCTGCTGCTACCGATGACCTCCCACCGACCTGTGCGCTCCCACAGAGAGGGCCTCCTCGGGGTGCCATCAGCCAAACAACGTAGGCTGGTGACCCCCAGGGGGAGGGCCTTCTCTGTGGGGGCACCTACCCTCTGGAATCATCTGCCCCCAGAGATAAGGAGAATCCAAGATCTTGGTGCCTTCCGCCGTGCCCTTAAAGTTTTCTTTTTTCAGCAAGCCGGGCTGGCTTAACATATTTTTTAACATATTTTTTAAATATTTAAACTGGTTTGTTATTTTAAATTGGGGCCAAATTAATATATATCCTTTTAATTGTTTTTAATGTTTGTATTGTATGTTTTTATCTGGCTGTACAATGCCCTGAGTCCCTCGGGAGAAGGTGCGGTATATAAATTCGAAATAAAATAAATAAATAAAAAATAAAATAAATAACTATATATGCCTATCATTTGAGGAGAACCATAATTCAGAGGCACAGCACATTCTGGTCTCAGAAAGTTCCAGACTCAACCCTGAGAACTAATTATCCATGAAAAAACAAAAACTGTAGGTAAGCAGACACTACTGGGATAAACACACAAATAGCTTCACTTATTATAAAATACCTTTTTAACAGAATTCTTCATTGTAAGCGGAGCTGTCATCTAAAGATATCAGAGATATCTCAGCCTTATATCTGTTACTCCATTTTCATATTAAGGTAAAAAACAGCTCTGAAGCAGCACCCAAATATATGAGAAACTGGCAAGATGTTACTTCAAGACAGTAACTGTCTCGGCCATTTTATATTTTAATAATAAAATAAGAAATTGTTATCAAATTAATCAAAAAAAATTGTACCCAAAAAGTTTTTAACCCCCCCCCAAAAAAACCCCACAACATTCCATTCACTTCCAATTTGTAAATTAAACCCAGTTCTCTTTCACTTGCCCAGTGCATTTGGAAAGCAGCAGATTGAAGCATCCTGCCCTAATTAATGAGTCATTTCAATTTTAGTTGAAGGACATATACTCACCACAGCTGCTATATCTATTTGGTAATCCTTGAATTTGCCAGGAACATACTTCATTTGTATCGTCGTGTAGGCTTGCACAACTGCTGCACTCAAATAGAAAAGTGATGCAATTACCTGGTAGAAAGCATCCTGGAAAAAAAGGACATGGGGGGGGGGAGTCTTAAGTCTGCAAATTCTGCTATTTATATGCAGCCACCAACATTTCCATCTCACCCTTGTCCACTATAAGCATCTAAAATGAGCAGATGGTTCCGATTGCATTCCTTTTCAACAATGGCCGTTTATAAAATGCTGTAACATCAGTAATGACTTTTCCTACTTGCGCCAAGAATGGCACAACAATACCACAGCCTCCTTTAGCTTATGCAACATTCTCAAGTTGTTTTCTTCTATTCAGTCATAAGCCATACTGAATCAGCTTCAATTCAACTCAAAAAAATGTTAAGAGAAATATTGTAGATGAATAATTAACTGGACAAAAAGTGATAATAGGAGAAATTTGTTTCTTAGCTGCTGTCTAAATTATTTCATTGATGGACTGCTGGCACATAATTGGTTTTAGTGAGCAGTGGTATAAATGGCCAAAGCATGGTGAGCTTGATTATGAGGATTTCAAGAGTTGTGCAAGTTTTCTTATTTTTTATTTTTTTATTTTATTTATTTGTCAAATATGTATAATATAATAGATATAAGTATAAACATGATTATGAATACAGGAAATGGATATTATTTAGTTAGTTAGTTAGTTAGTTAAATTTATATGCCGCCCTTCTCCCAAAGGACTTGGGGCAGTTCACAAAAGGTTAAAAACTGAAGAACAATAAAAAATATATAATTAATTTAGCATAATTAAAATCCCACAATTTAAAAACCCATATTAAAACCAATTAAAAATATTAATAAATGGGGACAGTAGGATAGGGACGGTAGGCACCAGGGGTGAAATCCAGAAGGTTCTGACAGGTTCTGGAGAATCGGTAGCAGAAATTTTGAGTAGTTTGGAGAATTGGCAAATACCACCTCTGGCTGGCCCCAGAGTGGGGTGGGAATGGAAATTTTGCAATATCCTTCCCCCAGAAGTGGGGAAGGAATGGGGATTTTGCAGTATCCTTCCCGTGGAGTGGGATGGGAATGGAGATTTTGCAGTATCCTTCCCCTGCCACGCCCACCAAGCCACACCACGCCCACCAAGCCACGCCCATAGAACTGGTAGTAAAAAAAATTGGATTTCACCATTGATGCGCTTATGCACGTCCCTTACAGACGTCTTAGGAATGAGGTGAGGTCAACAGTAGACAGTCTAAGGTTAAAGTTATGGGGGATTGGGGATATAACCACAGTCAGGTAGTGCATTCCAGGCATTGACCACTCTGTTGCTGAAGTTGTATTTTCTGCAATCGAGTTTGGAGCAGTTTACCATAAGTTTGTATCTATTGTGTGCTGGTGTATTATTGCGGTTGAAGCTGAAGTCATTGACAGGTATGACATTGTAGCAGATAATTTTATGTACTACACTTAGGTCAGACCGAAGGCGGCATAGTTCTAAATTGTCTAAGTTGTCATTATTGAATAATGAAACTGGGGGTGGGGGAGTCATGGGAATATCCCCAAGGTTAAGGAATTGCATCCTAGCATATCTGAGGAAATTAAGTGAATCAATGATTTGATTAATGCTTCATTTATTGACTTTGAAAATTCCTGGAGAACATATGAAATATCAGATGTATGGAGAAGGAAAATATTGTCCCTATATTCAAAATTAGGAAAGAGGAGGATTCTTTGACTATTATAATGCTAATACTGATGTCTGGGGAGATTCTAGGAAAAAGCATAAAGTGATTGATCTGTAACAGAATGTAATATAGATCTGATAAAAACAAGTCTTGCTTCACTAACATTATCTCATTCAATCAGGTAAATTCCTTAATAGATAGTAGAGTACCTGGACTAGTTTCTCAGCAAGGTTTTTTGGAAATGATTTGCCATTGTCATTCCTGGGCCTAATAGAGAGTGACTAGCCCAAGGTCATACAGTTGGGTTTGTATCACAGGCAAGACTAGAACCTCAGGTCTCGCAGTTCTTAGCCTAATGCCTTAATCTCTACACCAAATTGGCTTTTGTAAACATTATATGACTTAATTGGGTATATAATAAGGGAAACATGTCCTAACGATTAAATGAATACATAGAGTGTTCAAAAATCTTATGTAAAATGTGTCCATCAATGGTTCCAAATCAAACTGCAGAGATGTATCAAGCGCAGTGCCATAAGATTCACGCTTCAGTATTTGACAGACAAGAATGCATACCAATTTTTCAAATAAGACTGAATTTTGTGGGACAACTAATACAACAAAAATCAAAATCGTCCTTGATTAATTACAGAAATAGTTGAAAGAAATATTATGAAAGTTAACTAAGATCAATGTAAAGTCATGTACTTAGAAATCAATGACTTCACAGTGATATTTTTGAAAATATTGAAATAGTAGTTAAGTGAATCTATAATGTGGCTGCAAACAAATGCAAATCTGGTCTACATCAATAGAAATACAGTTTCTAACTCATAAACAGTAGAATTTGCACTGATTAGGTCCCATCCTGAGTTTTGGTTTGGACACAAAATTTTAGGAAGGTTTCAGAAAAACCAAAGGGCAAGAATAAAAGAGGATCATGACTAATGATCAGCTTAATCAAAAAGTCATGCTAGAACAATTGATCCATTTGCAGACATAACTTACGAATGAAGTAGTTCTAGAATGGGCAGGAAGACCTTTTCTGTCCCAAATTATTGGATGAAATGTGGGCATAGAATGGCTAGGAGGAATAAGAATCCCAATGATCAGTAGCTGAACTATTCATTCTGAGGTATGGCGGCATTGTGGAAGACTAGAATCTGAAGATAACATTCCAGAGATCAGTGAAAACAATTTATCTTTACTCAATGTTCTCACTAGCCAAGAATTATAGTTACTAACATCTTCCCACATCTCAATGGTCAAAAAGATGACTGGTTATCAGTTCTTCTTAAATATGCACCTAACGAGAAATTACTTTATATTGTCAGTTATTTTAATTATTCTTAACTAGGAAGGAAATTCAGGATTATAAATCTAAATTTTCATGTGTATAATTTGGGACTCAAAAACTGTTAATAATAATAAATATTATAATTTGGTGGTATGAATGTTGCATATGATACATGAATGAGAACTGAAGAAGATAAGTGGAACTTATAAGGGTGAATGAGCTGGATATATCCATGAAGTCCAAAGTTAGGATTTCTCACACATGCTGATCATAACAAGCTGTGATGAAGGGACAGAAATGGCTAGACTGCCATCATCTGAAGCCATTTGCTTCAATACTTTGAGAATGCATCTTCCTTTTGTATAGCTCACCAGTTTTTCTACATCATGTAAGTTAAATTCAGGGGTGAGGAAGGATATGATGCATTGTTGTAAGATCTGGTAATTTGGAAAGAGATGAGATTTAACATACGCAATATTAATCTCTCTGAAGTAAACTTACCAAAGCAACCCAAGCGCTTTTTCCACCGTGAGCTCCACACAAATATAAGAGGAAAAGAAGTGTAGAAATTACAAAGCAAAACACTGAGACAAACATCACCCAGCCTTGACTTATTTCCATATAAACTTTGGTAGAAGCCACAAGGATCCATACCAGGCCACCAAAGACCTACAAGAAAATATAAAAATAGTTTATCAGTAATAAGTAACATGTTGACTAGATTTTCATAATGTGCTAGACTATGCTAAAACAGACAAGTTATAGAAATCCAGACATGGTATCTTTACAAGACTTAAAACAGATTTAGAAGAATGCAGTTAATTTTTTTAAAAATCATTTATATCCATTTGTTCTCCTAGAGGAGGGGTGTCAAACTCAATTTCATTGAGGGCCACATCAGGGTTGTCTTTGACCTTGGGGGCCAGGGTGGGCGTGGCCAGGGTAGGCGTGGCCAGCTCAATGTCATTCATGTCGGGGGTGCCTGTGGTGGCCCGAGCACTCTGCCAGCGAAAACGAGCTCCTGAGTTTCATTATTATTATTATTATTATTATTATTATTATTATTATTATTATTTTATTTAGTCCAATTTATATGCCACTTTTCTCCGGAGACTCAGGGTGGCTTACAATGCATTTAAAAAACCATTATAAAAACATTTAAAATTAAAATATTAAAACCCATTCACACCATTCATGGCCGGATCTCACAAGATCGCAACAGCGAGATCAACGGCTCCAGGCCTGCCGGAAAAGCCAGGTCTTCACCGCTTTTCGGAAGGCCAATAGGGTGGGGGTGGTCCGGATCTCAGGAGGTAACTGGTTCCAGAGAGCTGGGGCAGCCACAGAGAAGGCCCTCCCCCGCGGGCCTGCCAGCCTAAATCATTGATGAAGATATTGAAGAGTACTGGGCCTAAGACAGAGTCTGGGGTACCCACTGCATATTTCTCTCCATGTAGATGCAGTTCCATTGAGGATTACACATTGAATGCAGTTAGTCAGCCAGTTATGAATCCATGTGGTGGTGCTGCTGTCTAACCCATATTTTTCTATCTTATCAAGTAAGAGGTTGTGGTCTACTTTATCAGTCCAAGTAAAATATATCCACAGCATTTCGCTGGTCCACTAATTTTGTCACTTTGTCAAAGAATGCAATAAGATTTATTTGACATGATCTGTTTTTGACAAACCCATGTTGGTTTCTGGTTATGACTTTGTTCACCTCTAGGTGCTTGCAGATCCATTGTTTGATTATCTTTTCCAGTATCTTCCCAGGTATTGATGCCAGGCTGATAGGTCTGTATTTTCTGGATCTATTTTTTTTATCTTTTTTTGAAGATGGGAACTACATCAGCCCTTTTCCAGTCCTACTGTAATTTCCCAGTGCTGCAGGATCTTTGAAAGACACGATTCAGTGGTTCTGAGAGCATGTCTGCCAATTTCTTCAGAACCTTGGGGTGTAATCCATCTAGACCTCATGATCTGAACTTGTCTAGAGTGAACAGTTGTACTTTTACCATTTTCTTGTTCATTTGACTTGCATTTCTAGTCTGCATTTTACAGTATTTGGGGGGGGGAGTAGGTTGGACTGTTTTTTCCTTTTGTATAAAGACAGATTAAAAAATAAATTAATCAATTCTTCTTTCTCCCTGCTGCTCATCACCTTTTTGTCATTTTCTCCCATTAATGGATCAATCATTTCCTTGATTTTTTCTGTTTTTTACATGTTGAAAGAAACAGGGGCGCAGTGGTTAGAGTGCAGTACTGCAGGCTTCTTCTGCTGACTGCCGGCTGACTGCAATTTGGCAGTTCAAATCTCACCAGGCTCAATATTGACTCAGCCTTCCATCCTTCCAAAGTGGGTAAAATGAGGACCCAGATTGTTGGGGGCAATATGCTGACTCTGTAAACTGCTTAGAGGGGGTTGTTAAGCACTGTAAAGCGGTATATAAGTCTAAGTGCTATTGCTATTTTTTGTTATTTTTGACTTTTGTCACAAGCCTTAGTTCATTTTGAGGCTTAGTTTTCCCGACTTTATCTTTGCTGGTTCAAGCTATTTGCTGATATTCTGCCTTAGTTATGTGCCTCTATTTTCACTTTTTATACTTGTCCTTTTTATCTTTCAGTTTATTAGAGATATACTCTCTAGGATCCCAAACCAAGGCACATGACATGAAAAACTATAGCTTGATGGCACATTTTCCCTGATCATGAATGATGACAAAGTGTCTATCTGAAATCCCATCAGGGCAAGCTAAGTACCGGGAGATGTCACTTACCACCAATGAAAAGCATTATGGATATATCCATATGTAAACACTGGTTCATCCACATATCAGTTTCTTTCAGGGGTCTTGGAAGAGCTTACTAATGAGTTACCAGTGTGATACAGTGTTTACCATCTTCTGCAACTATATTACTCTTGGCAGGATTCGGATTCTAGATGATGTTGAACCAGTGACTCAGTTGGCACAAACTCATTTTCTTAGTTTCATATTTGCCATCCAGCACTTTGCTAACAGATACGTTCCTTTGAAGCTTGGGTTTGAGCCAGCATTTCTTTTCCCAGCTCTGACAATGTACAAATACCTTTGTAACTCTACTACTGATACTTGTTTTATTGCTTTCTTTTTAGTATGTAATAGATTTGTCATCTAACACTTTGCTTACAGATTTTAGAGTTTCAAAAGTTCTAAAGCCTTTTCCAAGTGAGAAATGGGGCAGGATTTCTTCTTCTGGGCTTCAGGTCAAGGGCTATAGGAGTTTTTTTGACTGGATTTCAGGCTCTGATGTGCTCAAAAGCAATAGAAAAACTGAATCAGTCAAGTTGTCAAGATCCAGAAGCATAGGCAGGAGTATTGGGAATATTTTATTTCAATACTGCTTTGCTCAGTTGTGCCCTTTTATCTTTGCTCACAATTTCTGCCTCTCTATCTCTTTGCTTATGTGCCTGCAGCAGAGTAACAAATGCAAGCTTTTGTAGGATGATCCAGGCTCCCTATAACTTGGTATAGCTAACTTATTCTCCCACTACTTTCTTTGTTCTGTACTATTTATTTCAAAAGCACTTGCCCTGATAATGCTTGTTAAAAGGGGAAGCTGGAGTCATTTATTTAAAGGCTTAGCCTAGAGAAGGAATTTCCTGTTCCATTTCCTTCAGATTCCAGGTGAAAGGATGGGGCACCTTCTCTTCAAAACATATTTTGGAGATTTAATTACCTGCCTGAGTAAGTCCCTTTCACTTGGGAAACAGCTACAACCAGGTCCCTGGAACTCAAAGGAGATGTGAGAATAAAGCCTAAATATGGCAGGTTTGTACTCTCTGTTTCCCATCAGCAGGGCCGGATTTTCCTATAGGCTAACTAGGCTTCAGCCTAGGGCCTCAAGATCAAGAGGGGCCTACATTCAAATTGTTAGAAAAATTAAATTACACTTTCACTATAGGTGAAAGGGCCTCATAAGTGGAATAGCCTAGGGCCTCTTTTCATCTAAATCCAGCCCTGCCCATCAGACACCTTGCTACAACTCACTACTGATAGAGCTATAGTTTCCAAGAGAACTAATAAGGTACCACATTTGCATGTTGTTTACATTTTCCTTTCATAACAAAGGCACAATGGCCCTAGTTATCAGTTGCAATTGAATCACAAGTGTGAGATGAGTGACTACATAAATTTAATAAAGAAATGCAATCAATTGTTACACAGTAATTTTGCATTGACTGCCAAAGCAGACACAGGCTTTGTTCACACAACACCCAACTCTAGTTATAATTAAATCTCTTTTCCAACTCTCAGGGTAACAATAGCAGTCAGCTATAATTCAACCCTTCCCAAGAAAGGAAGGGCTTTGAGTTCAAGGATGCTCAGAACACCTTGCATTTTTGTCATGGGCAGATACACAATATTTCATAGTTTATAAACATTTCCTATCAAGTAGCTATTTTGCCACTGCATCAATCTTCCCTTACCCAATTCATTGTGTTTATTGCTTACAAGGTCTTCTACTTTGCATTAGTGTTTGTCAGACAGCAAACAACAGAGAAGCAACCAGTGACAGGCAGTTTTAAGATAGGAAAATAAGCTGCATGTACTTAGCTATCACATGCTTTATTTGAATCTGCTTGGTTTATTTATTTATTTATTAAATTTCTATACTGCCCTTCTCCAAATAGGACTCAGGGCGGTGCACAGCCAAGGTAAAAACAGAACATACAAAATTTAAAAACAGTATTAAAATAATTAAATATTTGGCCGTAAATTAAAACAACCCAATTTAAAATCAATTTAAAATTTAACTCAAGCCAGCCCAGCTAGTTGAAATAAATAGGTTTTCAGGGCCCGACGAAAAATCCGGAGGTCTGTTATTGTACGTAACTCTGGGGGAAGGTTGTTCCAGAGGGTAGGCGCCGTCACAGAGAAGGCTCTCCCCCTGGGGGTTGCCAGCTGGCATTGTCTGGCGGACGGCACCCTGAGGAGGCCCACTCTGTGTGAGCGTACTGGCCGGTAGGAGGCTATTGGTGGCAGAAGGCGGTCTCGTAAGTACCCTGGCCCTAAGCCATGGAGCGCTTTAAAGGTGGTCACCAACACCTTGAAGCGCAGCCGGAAGACCACCGGAAGCCAGTGCAGCTCGCGCAGGAGAGGTGTCACATGGGAGCGCCTCGTCGCCCCCATAATCCCCTGCGCGGCCGCATTCTGGACCAGCTGGAGCCTCCGGGTGCACCCCAGGGGGAGCCCCATGTAGAGAGCGTTGAGCTTTGACAAGCATGATTTGGGACTTTTAAAATATTATGAGAACCCAGCTAACTGTGATTCAGTAAATCCTTTTAAACAAACTATGGCTTCATATGGTTTGTCAATTGGACAATACTTTATCAGCTCCCCACTTGGGACAGCTTCCTTATTCCTTGGTTTCCCAGCCTTGAAAACATTTTCATTTACCCTTCTCAGCTAATTTTGGTTGCTTGGCTAATCATCTTGCTTTCATACATGGATAGAAATTCCTGTTAAAGCACTAACACATGGCTGAAACTCTTCCTTCTAGGGACAACTGTGACAGACAAGCAATGCTGAATCCAATAAGGGTTCTTGTTCATATCAGATTTTAACAGATTAACAGAGTTGGAAAAGACCTTATAGTCATCTAGTCCAACCCCCCGCCCAAGCAGGACACCCTACACCAGTGATGGCTAACCTTTTCCAGACCGAGTGCCCCCCGTACTCCCATCCACTCCCGCACATGTGTGGCAGAGACCTGAAGACCAGCTGGCCAGCAGGAGGCGCATGCGCATGCGCAGTGAAGCTGAACTGGGATGACGACTCACGTGCCATCAGAGAGGGCACTGCGTGCCACTTCTGGCACACGTGCCATAGATCATTTCTGACAAATGGTCCTAGACCATTTCTGACAAATGGCAGTCCAATCTTTTCTTGAAAGTCTCAAGTGATGAAGCTCCCACAACTTCCGAAGGCAAGCTGTTCCATTGGTTGACTGTTCTCACTGTCAGAAAGCTCCTCCTCATTTCTAGGTTGAATCTCTCCTTGGTCAGTTTCCATCCATTATTCCTTGTCTGGCCTTCAGGTGCTTTGGAAAATAGCTTGACCCCCTCCTCTCTGTGGTAGCCCCTCAAGTATTAGAAGACAGCTATCATGTCTCCCCTGGTCCTTCTCTTCACTAGACTAGTCATACATACCCAGTTCCTGTAGCTGTTCTTCATATGTTTTAGTCTCTAGACCCCTAATCATCCTGGTTGCTCTCTTCTGCACTTTTTCTAGTCTCAACATCTTTTTTATAGTGTGGTGACCAAAACTGGATGTAGTACTCTAGGTGTGGTCTTACTAGGGCATTATAGAGTGGTATTAGTACCTCACTTGATCTTGATTGTATCCCTCTGTTAATGCAATTTAGGATTGCATTGGCTTTTTTAGCTGCCACTGACTCATATTTAGCTGGTTGCCACTAAGACTCCAAGATCCCTCTCATAGTCACTGCTATTAAGCCTGGTTTCACCCAGTTTATATGTGTGCTTTTTCTTTTTCTTACCTAAGTGTAGGACTTTACTTTCCTCTACACTGAATTTCATTTTGTTAGATAAGGCCCAGTGTTCAAGTCTGTCACGATCCATCTGGATCTTGAGCCTATCTTCTAAGGTGTTAGCTATTCCTGCCAGCTTAGTATCACCTGCAAATTTATCAAAAATATCAGTTAGAACCAAAACTCTACCACTGAGAACAGAGCCAAAGAGGCTGATTATATACTAGATCCTCTTCCACCTCCCCTAGGTTTACATCTTAATAATTTATTCTGCAATTATCTGGTAAATTGTTCTGTTGGGCTGACTGAAATTTGATGTTGGGGAAGATTTCTATCAGAGTGCAGGAATTTATCACCCAAGCATTTTGTAAAGACAAAATAGGGAGAGAAAATTCCACTTAAATTTTCTCATCTTGGATTACTCAGAGTAAGGGCACTAAATATACAGCATTGCTATTTTCCTGACTTGTGATTTCTATCCTGCTTCAACTGGGCCAAATCTAAGCAACTTAAAAAGTCATGCAAAACAAAGAAGCAACATAGTTTAAACCATCATCATACAAACATTTTCCCTAAATTCTGTACTACTTCTTACTCTGAAAACAAGACTTCGACATTATCAAAAATAATTATTGTCTATACTATATAAACAAGAATGGGACATGGGAACTTTGAAAAGATTGTTCTCTTGGTATAATGCATGTTTCTCCTGACATCTCTCCCAGTTAATAATTCCAATTCTAATGTAAATAATCCCTGTAGAAATTTACCCATACAACATACATGGACAACATAATCAGAAAAGGAAGTTGTGACTGAAGAGACATATTTTGTCTGAGGTCTGGGTAATGGTTACCACCTTTAGAGTGCTTAGGACCTGGTTATTTATGGGACCGCCTACTACTACCAATAGCCTCCCACTGGCCGGTACAGTCTCATAGAGAGGGGCTCCTCCGGGTGCCGTCGGCCAAACAATGTCGACTGGCGGCCCCTAGGGGGAGGGCCTTCTCTGTGGGGGCACCTACTATCTGGAACGAGCTCCCCCCAGAGATACAGAGGATCCTGGATCTGCGCACCTTCTGCCGCGCTCTTAAGACCTTTTTATTCTACCAGGCGGGCCTGGCCTAATCTTTTCCCTCTTTTTAATTATGCAAATTTTAATCAGTTTTTAAATGATTGGGGTATTTTAATCTGTCTGGGCCAAATTGTTTAATTCGATTTTACTTTTTTTAAAATTTTGTATCTAAGTATTTTTACTGTTTGGCTATTCATCGCCCTGAGTCCTTTGGGAGTAGGGCAGTATATAAATCAAATAAAGTAAGTAAGTAAGTAAATAATGGCTCTTTTCATTTGAGCCATCATAAGTAGATTAATTTGAGTGGAGAACTACAGATGAACCAAGACAATGTATGGATATTTACCATAGCCTCTTGGAGGAAATCAATAAGAATAGGCAATTATGCAGTAGGTGAGAAAATTTGATTACTGTAGCCCAGTGGTGGGGTTCAAGTAATTTAACAACTGGTTCTCTGCCCTAATTATTTCTTCCAACAACCAGTTTGCCAAACTGCTCAGAAAGTTAACAACCAGTTCTCCCGAAGTGGTGCGAACTGGCTGAATCCCACCACTGCTGTAGCCCCAATACATCTAAAGGAACAGCTTTAGAAAAGGCTGCACTGTATGCTCACATTCCAGATCCCACCTCTCTCCTAGGAAGAAATATTTCAGTTTCAGGAGCTCCACTTGTTTGTGGAGAAACAGAAAATGGTGATGCCCAAGTGAAGCCAAGTAAAGTAGCCCCAGATAATGCAGGTTTTAAGGTTTTTTTCCAGGTGGAATTATTTGTTTTAAAGCAACACAATAACAATACATTATTAGCACTGCTAACATTTACTGTTTAGTTTCCTTGTACTAAATTATAATCACTGAATCTTGAGGTTTCTGATCCATTGTTTGAAGGACATCTATGGGCTCTGCCACAAAAGAGCTTTCTATTGCTTCAGAAGCAGTGGTGGGTTTCTACTGGTTAGCCCCAATTCGGGTAAACCGGTAGTGGCGGCTGCGGGAGGCTCTGCCTATCCGTCCGGACATCATCACGGATGCTCTGTGCATGTGCAAAAGGTTCTGTGCATGCACAGAAGCACCATGCATGAGTGAAGCGCTCGCACACTCCCAGTTCGGAACTGGTAGTGAAGGTAAGAGGAACCCACTACTGTTCAGAAGCAGCTCTGGACCTGAATGCTCTTATGATATGAGATAGAGATACTGTAGATGAGAAGGGGGAGGGGGAGAGGGAGGGAGGGAGAGACAGACAGTGACAGAGAGTAGGAGAGAAAACAAGAGAGGCAGAGAGATGATCAGATAGATAGATAGATAGATAGATAGATAGATAGATAGATAGATAGATAGATAGATAGAGGCAGGCACGCACGCACGCACGCACGCACGCAGGCTGTCTTTGGAAGCCAGACCATTTTTAGTATGGCTCAGTTACAACTCCCCTACAAGCAAAACAAGGATGTTTCCTTCTTCGCAATATCATGAAGTTGATGAGTGACTTGTTTTCCCAGGGGTGCACTCTTGCCGGACAGAACCGGCTGAATCCCACCTCTTGGTAGTGGCTAAGGAGATTTTGTAAATCCAAGAGCTGCAGCAGTTCAGGGACCAAACGTTTATTATATTCTATCCTGATAGCTGCACTCTACCAATGGGTAACTATTCCCAGCAATTAGAGGTCAACGGAAGTGAAGAATATTGTTCTGAATTGTTGGAGAAGAAATGGAAGGGGAAAATCATTGACAGTGCCCTATAACTGTGGGCAGAGTTACTTGCAGAAGTACAGCAAACATTTCCACTGCTCATGTTCTAATCATTATTTCACTCAATTCCACTTCTCCAGATGGCAAGAAGTTCTAGGAGCAAAGATTCACTGGATGGTGAAAGATTACCAAGTTCTTTGTACCAAGTACAAAACTGGTGTTTTGTAATATTTGCATTTATTTGCACATACGCAGGTTGAACACTGAAAGATGCACAACTTAAATATTTTAAAAGGCAGGGGTACCAGAAGACGTCAGCAGTTTCAAATCTGCCACATTAAGATGTCTATGAGTTCAAATTTGTCTTTTCTTTTTTTATACTTAAGCTGTTGGTTATGCAATTGCCCTGCTTGGTTTGCAGAAAACAATGTCTTCTCATTTGTAAATTTGTGTTGCTTCCTACACCTGATGCACATTTTAAAAAAAAAGGCAATGCTTCAGTTGTACAGTTGCAGCTGCAATTTCAACCTCCTCTGCCCCACAGACACTTCTGGCGAAGGGGAAATTCTAGGAGTACAAATTAGGACAAGGAAAGTCCAAACATGCAGAGCCAGCTTGTCGTTGTTTTGCTTCTAACCAATGAAGCCAAGCTTTCCTCTTCCACTGAGCACAGCATTATAGCTAAAAATTCTTACTGAAATGCATAAACTGTATGTAATATCCAAAGCTGTAGCTTTACAGTATATTGTGAAAAAAGGGCACAATCTGTGAGCATCTTAATTCAGCCAGTAGTTGTGTTTGCAGGACATACATATTCATACATAACTGAACTCAAGTCAATTTTCTGTGTCTACACAACAGGATGATCCATCAGCTCACCACGGGAGCCTGAATTTCCACAGCACATTATCCTAAAACCACTGGCTTCTGGTTCAGTACACCATAATGGAGGTTCTACACTGTGAATCCAAATTTCAGAAAGTCCTGGAAAGTAGGATACAAGGCTGAGCACTACAGTATTTGGGAATGAGGAGAGAGCCACTCAGCAGGTCCTATATTTCAAAATTGGGATATTAGAGAATGACAGGAATGTTTCAAAAAGGGCTCTCCCTTTCTTTGAACAATGTCAAAGAGCATGGCTGCTGTGCTTGAAGAATAGGAGCCTGGATAGCTCAACAGACAGAAGCACTGTAATTTAACACCAGCTGTCTGCAATTAAAGTAAGATCGAATCTCGCCAGGCTCAAGGTTGACTCAGCCTTCCATCCTTTCTAAGGTAGGTAAATTGAGGACCCAGTTTGTGGGGGCAATCAGCTGACTTTGTATAAATATACAAAAGTATGAAGGCTATTGCTTAACGCACTGTAAGCCGCCCTGAGTCTCCGGAGAAGGGCGGCATATAAATCAATTTTTTTAAAAAAAAATAGGCCAAAGGCATTTTTTCCCTCCCATTTCAGAGCTCTAATGGCATCTACAGTCCTTCTTTTTTTCTTTTTTTTCTTTTTTTTACAGATGACCTCCATTATGGCTTGGACTTGGAACCTATCCCAGGACTTAACTGCAACCAAACTCTACTGTTAGTCAAGAAGAAGTTCTGATTTCATGCACAAACTGGATTCCTCTGTCGTGTCGTACCATTTGCAATGTGGTGGGACAAGAATAACTGCTGCTGAATACAAGGTTGGCTTTCTGAGATACAGTAAAAGAGGTTGTTTTAAAATATTTGTTGCAGGGTGTGTCACCAGATTGTGCAATTCCTTTTGACCAGCTCCTGCTCAATGCTTAACAGCAGCTCAGTAGCTTTCCTTAGATAGGGATAGAAACCCCAGCTTTCATCTGTTAATTCACTTGAGTTATTCTACCTCTATCTCCTGGACATTTGGGAAGGGTACATTCAGGCCAGAATTATATACCTTAAGACAGGGGTCTTAAGGTATATACTCACATCATCATGGCAGTGTCACATGATGTATTGGGACTTTTTTCTCCCTTCACTAAACCAGGCGGGGGTGGGGCCAGCACATGATGCATCTGGCCCACGGGCCATGAGTTTGACACCCCTGCCTTAAGACAAACAAGAGATTTCCAGCTTATTGTAAATACCAAAATGTAGGAGAGTGCTGGATCTATCTGGATCATGCAATCTGGTAGGGCCGATGATGGGAGGCTCTGTCCCGCCCCCAGACGTCATCATGTCCCGTTTTTGACCTCTGTGCATGCGCAGAAGTCTCTGTGCATGTGTGCAGGAGGCATGTGTGAATGTAGCGAGCGTGCACGCGTGCGCTCACATTTGCGATCCGGTAGCGAAGGTAAGTGCATTTCACCCATGCCATGGATACTGCTTCACTTGTTTGCGCAGCCTGATTTCTGGCATGGCGTGGACCTGTGCTGGTCCTCGGACCAAGGGTTGGGGATCCCTTCCCTAACAGATTTATATAAAACTTGTGGCTATTTTTTTAGTCTGCCATGATAATCTGTTTTACCAACAACGTAACTCAGAACAGTGTTGTAACTGTTTCAATGACATGCGCTGGGGATGAAATGAAGGCAAGACTGCGGGCATTATTAGAAAAATATGTTTATAGGGCATGTTTATGCTGTAATTAGTTGTAAGTGGGGAAAGGCCATTAAAGAAGTCTTGAGAGTCTTAAGAAGCTCAGCTAATGCATCAAATTCAATCACTATCCTGTTTCTTACTATGGTTAGCCAAATATCTTTGAGACTTCTGTAGGCTGAGAACTAGTGTACAAAAGCTGAGCAACACTATCACATCTTGCAGTAGCAGATTCTATTGTTTTAACTATTCATTTGCTAAAAGGACACCATTTGGAGTCCACGGGTTAGCCTTTGGTTAATAAGCTGAATGCTACATTCCAAAAAGTTGTTATAAACAGCATAAAAAGTTAATGGAATTTAGACAAAATCCAACATTGATTTGATGTAAAGTTAAATATGATTACATAATATTACTTAAATGCAATAAGATCATCACATATTTTATAACTTATTCTTATTTCACATTGAAAATTACAATTTGGACACGCTTTTGGAGGGATTAGAGCAGGGGTGAAATGCTCCCGGTTCAGACCGGATTGACCGATCCAGTAGCGATGGCAGCGGGTGGTTTGGAGAACTGGTAGCAAAAATCCCTGCGCCGCCCCCCCCCCAATGCCCAGCTGAGCCACACGATCATCAGAGGCTGTTTTTTTTACTATTAAAAGCATTTTTTCTACAACCTCTTCAGCCAAAAAAATGCATTTAAAAGTAAAAAAAAAGCCTCTGATGATCGCGCGGCTCAGCTGGGATCGTCAGAGGCTTTTAAAAGCATTTTTTTCTACAATCTCTTGGGCCAAAGAGGTTGTAGAAAAAAAAATGCCTTTAAAAGCCTCTGATGATCCAGCTGAGTTGCCTGATCATCAGAGGCTTTTAAAAGCATTTTTTCCTGCAACCTCTTAAGGTTGTAGAAAAAATGCTTTTAAAAGTTAAAAAAAAAAGTTGGCCATGCCCACCCAGTCACATTACCCCCACCACCACCAAGCCACGCCCACAAAACTGGTAGTAACAAATTTTAGATTTCACCCCTGGATTAGAGACTATATCCAAAGACTTAGTTGCCTTGGCACTTCAGAGTGCACATAAATACCCCATTTTATGGTGTTTCGTAAATTCTTTACTTCCTTGAGCTATTTGTAACCATTACTACAAGCTCCCATCCTGTCCAGTCATCTCCAGCTCAGAAGTCTTCATGTGTGTATAATTTTTCCACCCCAATGTGCTCACTTTACATTTCTTATGCCAGTAGTCCTCGATTTACAACAGTTCATTTAGTGACTGTTCAAAGTTACATCATTGAAAAAAGTGACCATTTTTCACACTTACAACTGTTGCAGCAGCCTCATGGTCATGTGATCAAAATTCATACGCTTGACAATTGACTCATACTTATGACAGTTGCAGTGCCCCAGGGTCACGTCATCACCTTTTGCGATATTCTGACAAGCAAAGTCAATGGGGAAGCCAGATTCACTTTTTTTTTTTTTAATTTGATTTATATGCCGCCCTTCTCCGGAGACTCAGGGCGGCTTACAATGTGTTAAGCAATAGCCTTCATTCTTTTGTATATTTTATACAAAGTCAGCTTATTGCCCCCACAAACTGGGTCCTCATTTCACCTACCTTAGAAAGGATGGAAGGCTGAGTCAACCTTGAGCCTTGGAGAGATTCGAACCAGCAGAAATTGAAGGCAGCTGTGTTAATAACAGGGTGCACTAAACCACTGTACTATCAAGGCTCTTAACATATTATTAACTGCAGGTAATTCATTTAATAGCTGCGGCAAAAAAGATCGTAAAATGGGGTAAAACTCACTTAACAAATATCTCACTTAGCAACAGAAATGTTGGGCTCAATTGAGGCCTCGTAAGTCAAGGACTATGTCAGGGTTCCAACCAATGCCATAATTAAAACATGAATCTCAAGCCGAGGTTCAAAAGAAATCCAGTTATTTATTAGGAGCATCATGTCGGCACGTACCAAGTGAAGTCAATTCTGACTTCACTTAATTCGCGCCTTGGCTCTGACCCTGTTTGATGACACAAGGTGTGTCATCAGTCACATTCCCCAACGAAGCAATTTCATGGGTTGTAGAAGTCACTCCCTCCAGCCACTGTGGATCTCCATGGTGATGGCCTTGACATTTGCCAACTGCAATGTGCTTTGTTTTGACTGAGGTGCAAACTCCTCAATACAGCTGCGAGGCTCAATTCCCCATTCCGCTGCCTATGGCAACTCAAGAGCAGATCAGGAAGGCTTCACTAGTTGATAGACTATCTGTACTGAACTCTGTTGGCCATTTTACTACCACCCTTCCATTCTGGAGAGATGCTGTTGGAACCCCTCACTGTCCCCTTTTAACCTTCTAAAGAATTTATTAGCATTAACAAACTTGACTACTTCAGCTGTCACTCTTACTTTTATCCTATAGTGTAAAACAGCACCAAGGCTATCCACATAGTTTTCTTGCCTGAACAAAGTTCAATCAATCTACATCGTGGCCATGGAGAAATCATTTAGTGGTGGCGAATTCAGAAAAATAGCAAGATGATTAAGATCAACCCTGGCCTATGTATCTTTGCCCATATAAGTGAAAGAATACAGGATTCTTGAGATATTCAAGTCATCTGGAAAACAAGGATCTCTTTTAGAACAAGTTTTCTGAAGAAGAGGGATTTCAACTCATGCATACAGCATCCTTCAAATCTGCAATGGTATCTTCCAGGTATATTATATTGCAACCCTTTCTTCCCTTACCAGGTGCATTTCAGATGCCTTGAAATTATAATTCTATAATTCCCCACCAGCGTGAGTCATTGGATATTCTAGATGGGAATTCAGGGAGCCATTGTCTCAACACATCCAGAGGGCAGCAGGTTTGAAAAGACACAACTTGCTTTACCCTAATGCCATATTCCACCTTATGAATATTATGAAGGATATTGAATATCCCAAATTCAAAGATGATGGCAATCAATATTTCTCAAGGGCCCATTTGAATTTTAAAAGAAAGGGCAGGCACAGGTGGAAGAGGAGGAGGAGGGGGGAGGAGGAGAGAGAGCTTTGCAGATTAGCAGACTAGACTTTGCAGATTCATGGCATAGAACAGTGTTTCTCAACCTTGGTAGGTTGAAGATGGGTGGACTTCAACTCCCAGAATCCCCCAGCCAGCGCTGCTGGCTGGGGGATTCTGGGAGTTGAAGTCCACCCATCTTCAACCTACCAAGGTTGAGAAACACTGGCATAGAAGCATGCCTCTACATCAGGGTTGTCAAACTCCCAGCCCGCGGGTTGGATGCATCATGTGCTGGCCACGCCCACGCCCAGTTTAGCAAAGGAGGAAAAAGTCCCGATACATCACATGACACTGCTGCGACAACGTGAGTTTGGCACCCCTGCTCTACATTCTTCTTAGCTATTCTACAAATGCTCTCAATAAAGTTTGGTCTTTTTTTTTTTTTTAAGACAGCCTGCATCAGTTTATTGCAGACTACCTGGTTTAACAGGTTTCTAGCAGCTGCTCCACGCAAAAATGAAATGGGCCATTAATTCTTCCCCTTCTTTCCAGCACTGGAGCCATAAATCTGTCCACCCCCACCCCCCATCACTGGTCTTGCACCACCTTGTTCTTTATCTTTGCTCACTATCAGGTTTTCTGCTATTGTATCAGGTGGGTGGGAAGCCAATTTTAAACAATCGAACTATGTACCCATTCTCTAATCTTTCACTGAGTGGGCACCACCTCTATAAGCCTTACTATTTGCTATTTCTCCATGTCTGCAGTTTATTATCAGTTTGTTTAATGGTGAAAATAAAACTGGGTGTGCTGGGATCTTGGGCTTTCGCAACAGGTACACACTGTGGCACCTCTTTCCTGCTACCCTTAAGCTTTTGGGATAGGTATATTTGCCCAAACACATCAACTGTTGGGGGAAAATAATGTTAGAGTACATTGCTTTTATGAACAGCAGCTTCTAAACTACACTCAGGCAACATTCTCATTGCTCATTTCAAAGTGAAATCACTCCCGTTAAGAAAGTATCCCATAATGATTCCCATTAGGAGTAATAAACTATAAGGAGTCAGTCCAGAAAATTTCTTCATGGTGGCCAAGGAGGGAAGCCTTCAGGTATCAAACCAAGGCCAGAGCACTGTCCCACTTTGTCCCTTAGTACCTGATATTGAGAGAGATGGTACTTCTCCTTCTGGAGTCAGGATGTCAGTAGCAGAGACAAAATACTTCTATTTTGTAATCTCCCTTTGAGTCCTATAACAGTACATCATGTTCCATCTTTTAACTGTTCCCGTCCTTCCATTCTCAAACACTTATCTTCTGCTGCAAATGCAGAAACTCCAATGGAATACAATTCTGCAACCCAGTCCTTATACACTGTTAACTTTTCTGTTGTTTGATCTTTTCTGTTGTTTGAGTCATTTAAATAATAAAAAAATAACTCTTTTCTTGAGAGAGACACAGAAATGCACAAAGGGTGGAAACTTCTGATAAAATAGGTTAAAGTTGGCCTGTAAAAACCTGTGTTATAATCAGATAAGTTTTAAAGTCCCACATACATTTGTCTCCAAGAATGACAAAAGTTCCTCCACACACTCTGCTTACCTTCACCAAAAAATATCACTAACCTTCTGTTGAGGGCATACATGCTATTTCCCTCCTAGGTGGCCCACCCTAAAGGCAATTTCCATCCATAATTTCTTGCTGTTACAAAAATCATGTTTTTCAATTTCTACCAGCACTAGCCATTCCAAATGGCTAGGCTTCAATGAACTGTCTCAAAATAAACTGGCCTGTCTTACTGGCCACCTGAAGCTACCGCAGGCACATTCTCTGCTCTGGCAACTGGCCATTTGTTTTCAGAGCTGCGCATCTGTTAGCAGGAGTCTCTCACTGTACCAAAGATCTCTGTTACCTCTCTTGCCAATCTAGGCAAGGCGGGAAATATGGGGAGAGAAGGAAAGGAACTGGATGTTTTGATTGCCAGTTCTCCCAGCATCACAAAGACTCTTTTCTTCCTTCAATATAATACCTTATGCCACCAGACTTGAAATTTTGGGCTTAGACAATTTAGAACTTCGCCATTTTCGGTCCAACCTAAGCGTAGTACATAAAATTATCCGCTACAATATCCTACCTGTCAATAAATACTTCAGCTTCAACCACAATACATGAGCACACAATAGATACCATAGAAATTTATAGTAAACCGCTCCAAACTTGATTGCAGAAAATACGACTTCAATAACAGAGTTGTCAATGCCTGGAATGCACTACCTGACTCTATGGTTTCTTCCCAAAACCCCCAAAACTTTACCCTTAGACTGTCTACTGTTGACCTCACCTCAAGGGCGAAATGCTCCCGGTTCGGACTGGATCACCCGATCTGGTAGCAATGGCGGCAGGTGTTCGGAGAACCAGTAGCAAAAATCCCTGCCTCCCCCCCATGTCCAGTTGAGCCACGCGATCATCAGAGCCTTTTTTTTTAATTTTTAAAAGCATTTTTTCTACAATATCTTTTGCCGAAAAAATGCTTTTAAAAGTAAAAAAAAAGCCTCTGATGATCGTGCGGCTCAGCTGGGATCGTTAGAGGCTTTTAAAAGCATTTTTTCTGCAACCTCTTTGGCCAAGGAGGTTGTAGAAAAAAATGTTTTTAAAAGCCTCTGACGATCCCAGCTGAGTTGCCTGATCTTCAGAGGCTTTTAAAAGTATTTTTACAACCTCTTCAGCCGAAGAGGCTGTAGAAAAAAATGCTTTTAAAAGCCTCTGACGATCCCAGCTGAGCTGCCTGATCATCAGGAGCTTTTAAAAGCATTTTTTTCTGCAACCTCTTCAGCCGAAGAGGTTGTAGAAAAAATGCTTTTAAAAGAAAAAAAAGCCTCTGACGATCAGGCAACTCAGCTGGGATCGTCAGAGCCTTTTAAAAGCATTTTTTTTACAACCTCTTCGTCCGAAGCCATGCCCACAGAACCAGTAGTAACAAATTTTACATTTCACCACTGTCTCACCCCAATCCTAAGAGGTTTTTAAGGGGCATGCATAAGTGCACCAGCGTGCCTACGGTCCCTGTCTTAATGTTCCCTTTTATTTGTATCCATTTCATGTATTCATAATCATGTTTATACTTATATCTGTTATCTAATACATGCTTGAAGAAAATAAATAAATAATAAATAAATAAAGTGCAGAAGGGGAATGCAGGTTTTCTGCTGTCAATTCTTCAATCTTTGTGGTGTTGCAGAAAGGAGGAATTCCCCACTCTCACTCTTCCCTCAACACACAAACTTCTGATGTAAACAGAATTTCTATCCAGGCAGAATAAAGGTTGGAAGTGCAGCTATGGCTTCTTTAAGGCAGCATAGTATTTTTGTCTATTTCTTTAAATCAGATGAGATTATTATGCTGTCTTGTGGAAGAGCTTAGTTTGTATCATAAAGCTCAGAAATTTAAGTACAAATCAGGAAATTCCTGATTCAAATAACACCTCTGCTGAACCCTCACAAGGTACAGCTAAGTAAGCTAGTCCTTACAATATGGAGGATAATTCCCATTTAAACTAAAATAGCAAAGTCCCTAGGGGTACCACAAGAGGCTGTGAAATCCGGGGGGGAGAGGGTTGGGGCAGGAGGGGGGAGGAGGGAAGGGAAAATATGTGTAAAAATTTTTAAAACTTTTTAATAAAATAAAATAAAAAAAGAGGCTGTGATTTAAAAATATACATAATTTTTGAATTTTGTACATTATGCTAATGCTCACCATAGTCAGAATTTTTACACACTGTAACATGGCCTCCAATTTAGCCATATTGCTACTGTTGTAAATGTTGGAAAAAGAAAATTGTGTATGTCAGAGCTCTATGGTGATTCTCAGTCATCCAGCTCATGGTGGTCCCAAAAGTGTTTTTCAAAAGGCAACTAAATTTTCTTGGGGTTTTTTTTCCCTTGAAGATGTTTTGCTTCTCATTCATGGATGAGAAGTAAAACGTCTTCAAGGGAAAAACACCAAGAAAGCCCAGCTGCCTTTTGAAAAGCACCTTTGGGACAGTGTAGGTTAGAAGTAAATTGAATTGTGTTGTTTTCATGTTTGTTTGTGTGTTTGTTTTTGTGGAATGGATTCCCTGAGACCTGAAAATTAGAGGGTATAAAGGCTGCCTTAGAGAGTCAAGAAAGTTGCAGGCAGATCAAGAGTATTATGGGAAAATAAAATAGCAGATAATATATCATCATTCAACTTAGTCTGCTGTGTTATCTAAAGGCTATTATTGAAGAAGGACTTATTCTGGATTCAAGTTGGAGAAATTTCTTGCTTGTCAAAAAAATTTGAGTTTGGAAAGGGGAATAATCTTGCTACATTTATTAGATGTGAGTCAAAAGACGATCAACTCCATTTTATATATCAACTTTTCCCATCATATCATTTTCCACATCTTGGGACCACATATCCCAAACCTCCCCCCTCATATTTAATAAAATCCTATTAATTCTAATCTCAACACATCTGGAAGGAACCAGGTTAGGAATGATAACATGGAGCTGTGACTGATCTATTGTAGATTGTTATTCACATATTTTAGTCTTTCAATAGGTATTATTGTGTGAAAATGGATATAACTTTGCTGCTTCAGTATTCATAGTGTCAATCAGTCTATTCAGAAGTCTCTTATTTGCTTACATATCCACAATATTTTATAGGCAAATACAAAGTCTTCCATTTGCTTTTAAAAAGCTATTAAAACAGATTTACAGGATTCCCAGATTACTGGCAACAGATCACTGTTGGTTTGTTTTTCCCTCCATAAACATATCATGAATTTTATTTTCATATTTGGATTTCTAACACATCATTGTATTTGTTTTAAAAAAATGCAATCACACATCTGTTGCATGAAATGTTTCTTACATGTAACAATAATTTTAAAAATGATGATTTAAAAATGCAATCGTATCTATTGCATGGAATGTGCAATCTGTTCCTTTCAAGAGTCAAAGAACAAGAGATGCTGCCATTCCTGTTGTATAGCAATACAAAAAAACTGACTATTTCAGCAGAAGTATAAAACATGTTGCTATTTAAGCAACTTGAATTCTCCCCCCCTCCCAAAAAAACCCAGGCATGCAGTACAAGCTATATTTTACCTCCTCAACAAACCCCTTAGTATTCTTCTTGACCAAGAACTGAATTTAGTATAAGCATAACAGCTTGCTAGATTTCAGGCTCCCAATAACTTTAGAGCCCATCAAAATATTTACATTGTACAGGATTAACTTGACTTCTAAGCTAGGAATTGGTAGAAATCTTATAGGCATGGCACAGCTATATTGGTTGATTATTTATTTATTTATTTGTTTGTTTGTTTGTTTATTTATTTAATTCTATAGGGATTATGGAATTCATAAGGCCATCAAACTCAAACAGTGTGATTCTAAGCAGTGTGCAACAGAAGAGTAACTATAAATCTAAAGACATTCAAGTCATGTAACATTACAATAATCATACAAGAATAACATCAAATGAAACTTGACTGTGTGCTTTCAGTACACAAGTGCCTCTTTATACCACTGGTATTTCAAATCTTTAGCATTTTCTTCTCAGTCTTTCACTCTTTGTGTAGCATTGGATAATACTGAAGCTGAGCAGTGTTGAGGATTCACAGAACTGTCAAATCTAGCCTGAGAATCACTGGTACTTATCAGTCACACCTCACAAGTGCAGATTCCAGTGGAGTGTACCAAGTGCTTTTACTGACATTTCTTCCCACCCTATTCTTTCCATCCACATAGCTATCCACATAGAAAAAACTAACTGGAAAGTTTGAACTAAATAAAAAAGACCATATTTTCTAAGTGTGATCTATCCAATTCTCTCAGTGTTTGAAAATGGCAACTTAGTAATTATTAACCATTGCAGAACCCTTTATGAAATAAAATACCCGAAAGCAAGTATTCCAACTCATTTCCCACAGAAAAGGTTATATGTCCACCTGTTTCTCCTCTACTATTACCTAAATAACCTCATGACAAAACTTGGGGGTTTCCAGCGTGAGTCATGGCTGACTGAAGACATCTCAATGAACAAGTGGAGACAACAACCACTGTGAAGAATGAAGGAAGGTAATAGACAAGTCCTTTGGATTTTTTCAGAGAAGGGGAGATTGGGAGATTGCCCATGAGTACTCTCCGTCTAAATCTCCAGGGGATTCTGTTCCATTAGGCAGGCACTGCTACTGAAAAAAAAAAACTTGGGCATTCCACAAGATGGCATTAAATCTGATAGCAATAGCAATAGCACTTAGACTTTTATTCTACTTCATGGTGCTTTACAGCCCCCTCTAATCGGTTTACAGAGTCAGCATATTTCCCCCAACAATCTGGGTCCTTACCAATCACAGAAGGATGGAAGGCTGAGTCCACCTCGAGCCACTCATAATCAAACTCCTGGAGTGAGCAGTGACTTAGTTTGCAATATTGCATTCTAACCACTGTGCCACCATGGCTCAGTGATGGAAGGGATCCTGAGCATGCCTTCTCTGCTAGATCTGCTGGGGAAAGCAGAAACAATGGGAGAAAGATGGGTCTGCAGGTACTCTGCAGGCCCTATGCTATGTAAGGCTTTACAAATGATAACCATCACCTTGAATTGAATTGAACCCAGAAGCCTACTCAGAACTAGTACAACTCACGGAGCAGTGATGATACAGTGGAATAAAAGAGAAGCCAAAAACTACTCACAAAACTACATTCTGGACCAATTGCAGCTTCCAAGCGTCCTTCAATGGTAGTTTGATGTACTACAGAGCATATTACAGTATTCCAAATAGGCAGTGATTAAGGCGAGATTCACCATGAGCAAGGACTCCAGATCCAAGTACGGATGGAACTAGCATGTGTAAGATGTGCAAAAGCCCCCTTGGCCATGGCTGTCATTTGATCTTTGCTCAGAAGCTGAGGAAGACCTCTAAACTGGGCACCAACTTTAACTGGGAAAATGCACCATCATTCAGAATTAAGATATAAAGTCCCAAGAATTGGGGTGCCCTAAAACCCACACCCATTCAATCTTGCCAGGGTTGAGCTAACATCCAAGCAATGGTAAAGGTCTTTGCCCATTTCCTGGTTGGCCCAGAGTGGAGAAGTACAACTGGATATCATCAGCATACTGATGATAGTGCACCCCAACCTTGCACCCCATGGTTGATGATTACCTTGCCCGGTGGCTTCTTATAGACATTAAATAGAACAAGGGAAAAGAGTAGAGACCTTAGGCTCAACTTGCCTCCCTCCACACAACACTGATTGGAATCAGTTCTGGAGAAAGGAGGAGAACCACTGTAACACAGTGCCTCCCATGTCCAACCCACTGAACTGTTGCAGACTGATTCATAATCAATGATATCAAAGGTCACAGTGAGATCAAGAAGGACCAGGATGGATGCACTATCCCCATTTTAAATCCAACAGATGTCACTACCAAGTACTATCAATGTTGTCTCAATGCAATATTAAGTCCTGAATCCTAACTGAAAAGATTCCAGATAATTTGTTTCTTTCACTGCCTTCTGGAGCTATAATTCAACCACCTTCAGTAAAAATTGTCCAAATGCATTGGGTCCAGTATACTGTTAAGGAGGGGCAAACAACTTCCTCCTTCAAGAGACACACAGCCACCCACCTCCCAGAGGAGAAGTATTCACCTCTGCGCAAGCCCAGCCACTTCCAGCCCCCAAGATACCTTAATCAACCAGGTAGGACAGAGATCTAAAATACAGGTGGCTGAATTCACCACTCCAAGGACCCTATCCAGTTCATTAGAACCAACAGAACTTTTAGCACTCTTTCCAGTTAACCAAGCAAGTCCGTCCCTCAGGCAACTCCAGAGAACCTGTACAACTGGATTCCAACTCTGAATAACTTTATCCAGTAGATGTCTAGAACAATCTTCTCAGGGGCCCTACAAGAGTTCCTGTGGCTCCTCCTTGCCCAGAAGGGACTGGGTCACCTTAAACAAAGCCACTGGCCAGCTCTCTCTGAACACCATAAGGGTAGAGAAATAACTATTCTTTACCAGAGATATCACATAAAGTAGTCCTTAAGGAAGGATTGTAACATGTCAACCAAATTCACTCTTTGTTTTTCATTATTTCACATACTGTCATCGGGCCAAAAGAAAACATGTCTCGGACACCTTCTGCATACCACCTCTCTGGAAAGATGTGTTGCCATTTCCCCCATCAGTCTTCTCTTCTTAAGACTGGGGATAGCAGATTTCTCCTTAAATATTTTTTTTTCTAATTTTGGCCCTCCAATTTGGCCTAGGGACACCATTTTCATAACTAAGGGACATTGGGTTTGGTTCAGTGGTGGATGTAGCTTTAGGGGAAAAGTTTATTGCTTAACAAGTTGGGATAACTAATTCTCGCTTACAACACAACATTCTGTTCTGTTCCTGAAACCTGCAGACGATCATGATCAAGTTCTTAGAAATCAGAAAGAATTTCAGTGGATAATGAGATATCAATAACATTTAGATGCATTAATTTAAAAAAGTTGGGGATAGAAATCTGGGACTTCATTCAGCAGATAAGCAGAAAAGCAGCTGTTTTGGTTTAACCCACTTTGAAGAATTTGAAGCAATTCAAATTATATATTTTGAAAACTCATTAGATTTAGAATCTAAAATAGCATCACTGCTGTATTAATCAGATAACCCAACCAGTGTGAGGCTAAAATGGTAACCATTAAGACCAAATCACCATTATTCATCATGTAATTCTTTAGATTTAAAACCAAGATTGCAGCATAATACTTTTCCTTATAATTTATATCAAAGTTTTAATAGACATAGTAAAACTTAATATAAATCAAACTAAAAGAAAAAAAATTCAAAAATTCAAAAAGTGCAGGGAAAAAAAGAGAGAGGAAAAAAATAGAAGAAAAAGACCAATAGAAAAGACATAAATCTCTGGTAGCTCTTAGTGGACTTTTTGCTTAGGACTGAATGAGGATTTGTTTATAGATGCAAATATCTTCTTCAATATTTTTTTCTCTGCTATATTTTTATTTTTTCTTTCGCAACATAATGGCTTTCCTAGACTAAGTACGAATCTCACCCTCTCACCTTACAATATAGCTGGGGATTATAGTTATGGCATGCTGTACATTTCATGTTTTTTATAAATACATAATGCAGATGGAATTCACCATTTTAAATAGTCCAATTGGAAAAGATGTCACCCAGTCCAAATATGAATGGTATGAATTCAAATGTTAAAGGTATGGCTCCACCCAGAGATTAGACTCTTAATTGACTAATATAGTGTGACCTGCCACAATCCCTAGAAACACCAGAACTAATGGAGCAAAGGTTTTGGAATTTCCCCATAGTCTGTCCTGTTCAGAAGTAACTAAGCAGGTCTACATCAACAGTTGGAGTCTCCTAAAACAGAAGGAACTGGTAAAAACAGCTGATTTAATGCGGCTTGCATGTCAAAGGTGAGATGTGACACAATAATTCCATGATTGGAACTGGAGATACTTCTCAAGATGCTTTTTACTCAGTATAACACAGTTAAGGAAATAATTTTCAAAATACATCTTTCAATTAGCATATATTTTTGGTGAATACCCTGGAAAAATGGTATTTTGTTTACAGATCAAAGTTTTCTTTTCACCTAGGCATAGGTGAGCTATTCAATCTCTCTTATTGTATTTGTAATGTTATTTTTAGTTTGATTACTAAAATATTTATGCTTTGTAGTTAAACCTTATCTTCTAGGAAAGATTATCTTCTGTTATGAATGGGAGGTTTAGAAAAAGATGATTTGAAGGTCAAATTGTACATGAGAATAATCATGCCATTGGCATTTTTGAATTATTGGATACAGAAGTCCATATTTTTCTTCTCCTTGAGAAATCAGCAACTAATGGCCCCTCCAGGTGTGAAGAGAGAATTTTGAAAATCTTTTAGGGAAACTGTAGGACTGGAGTGGAAATTCCCCCCCTCCTGCTGACAATATACACTGCTCAAAAAAATAAAGGGAACACAAGCAGAAGACATCCGAGATCTGAATGAATGAAATAGCCTTATTAAATACTTTGTTCGTTACATACAGTAGTTTTATGGTCCCTTTAGTTGTTTGAGCAGTGTATAAACTACTGTATGTAAAGAACAAAGTATTTAATAAGGCTATTTCATTCATTCAGATCTCGGATGTCTTCTGCTTGTGTTCCCTTTATTTTTTTTGAGCAGTATACTTGGCTACAATTAAAATTTTAGAAGACAATGACTGAATCCATTCAACGCCCAAAATTACCCTCAAATGGGGTTGGGTCCTTTGCCATTCAGTGTATTGTGAAATCTTTTTCTTAGGCTGTATAAACTAGGCTAGTACACTAACGAATAAAACGCTTCTCAGTTTGGGCAGAGCTTGTTAGAAGAATATAGCAATTGTGTTTTGATTACCTGGGATTAGAGTATTATGTGAACCCAGTCACAGAGGCCCAATCAGTATTCATAAGGAAATGACCTGATGTTTTCAAATAATTGCTAGGACATGTGTCGAGATTAAAGCTTGCAAAGCGTTCAATGCAGCGTCCATATAGTAATAAACATTGAAATCCCTTTAACTGAAAAAGCATATCCACAACCGAACCCCACCCTGCTAAATCCCTAGACTTGATTAATCTGTACAATCTTGTATTTATTATGAGCACTTAACATTTGGTGAGGATATCAAGTCTCCCGTTGAAGAAGGAAATACTATCTTTCTGGGTAGCTCTTTAATAACTCCACTCTTAAGTCTTAAAAAAAAAAAGTTAGAGCTGCAATATAATAGCAGACATAGGTAAGAGAATCTACAGGCTCTTTTAGCACACAGATCTAAAAGGTAACTCAAGGCTGTTGCTGCCCATTAGCAGGGTTCCTATAGAGGTAGAAAGTCACTAAGCTATCATATTGTCAGGTATTTCCCTGGGAAACCACCTGTTGAATGCCTATCTTAAGGATAAACCTCCTTGAGGATAAATACGTCTCCTTGTTTACTGTAAATACATAGAATATTAGAAACTCGAGTTCAAAACCTCATTCATTCTTGAAGTTCAGGAATGGAACCTCAATGGCTCCCTCTACGTTATCAGTCTTACAGAGTTGTTCTAGGTGAACAGAAAATAAGCTCTTGGTAGATACCCCTCCAAGCACCTTGAAAGAATTAAAGTGATAGTTTCCCAGGATGGATGTGGTGAGCTATGAGAAAAAGAATTATCCACTAAATTTGATCAACTCAACCTGGGAGCTGCATTGGCCATAAGACTGTCAATCTCTCTTAGCTTTTACAATCACTGCAACTGTAGCTACTCCTCTAGTCATTCACATTCCAAGCATATGTTCTACATATTCTAATATCTATTAAAGGACCCAGGCACCTCCACAAACAAGAATTGCATGCCTTGTTTCTCCAGGAAACAGCAAACTCAATAGACCTTGAAGACTGGTTTTCAGTACACAGGTCACCAGTTCAACCAAATAATTAGCTACTTGAGTGCTGCACACCTGCACAGTGCACCTGCTATGTGCATGAATTAGCAGAGTATAACCTTGAAAGTCAACTAAACATGCTCTTGGGATTTAAAAATAGAGATTTTTTAACTCTGAAGCCCGTCAATGTGGGGTGGAGGAGTGGGGCCATGTTAGTTACCTCCTTGCTAGTCTAGTTCTTAAAAAAAAAAAAAAACTTGCTACCCAGCCTCACGTTATTGTTTTCAAAATATAATTCATTCTAGCAAACTATAGCTTATTCCCCTAAAAATGTATTTGGTGTCAGGAGGAAAGGTATTAGCAAAACTGGAAAATCTAGATACTTTGCTTTCAGAATCCCTATGAAACAAATCTGAAGGCATCTAACCAGGGCTTTTTAGATACAGCCTAACTGTCAGAATAAAGGTAGACAGTTTTTATATTGTGCTCTCTAGCAACTAAGCTAGATTTTTAAAAGAAGAAAAAGCTATACTCACAAACTCAGGAAGAACAAGAATGTCAGGAAACGAAGCCAGGACTGAAGCCCCACTGGGTAAAGCAGCTGTGGCAGTCGCTGAAGACATTGTGCTGTTTCCTTTTCAAAATCACACAGACAAGTCCTCACTCTACACAGCTAGATTCTAGTTTCCTTTCTTCCTCTTGGGTATGTGAGACCTTAACTGTTCAGCTACCTTAAAGTTGCCTGCCCTCCAGGGATGGAGCTTAGTATAGGTGTGGCTAACCAACCAGAGGTGCCTGCCCATATTCTTTATGTGACCTTAGGAAAGTAAAAAGACTGTTCCAAAGAATACATCTTTTTTGCTGTCTCATAATTCCGCAACCACTTTTGAATGTTCATGTGTAGAGGGCAATATAACTAGAATAATGGGCAGCTAGTTCTGAACTTAAGATGATCAGTTCTTGGATAGCATCACTGGAACTATGTTGCGTCATTATTCTGGTACATTCTGGTATGAATTTTAATTTCAAATTTTTAAGCAATCTTCTTGTGCTGGGATACAGAGCTAAATAATAGAAGCCAAAGTAACAAATAACTTTATGGAAACAGTAGAAATCATGTCTCTGGCTCAGTTATGAGAGATGATGCCTCAATCAGAAAATGTGGTGTAACACAGAATACCCAGTTAGTAGTCTGGGAACCAGGATTCAAATCTTCATGCTATAAAGAAGTTTAGTGGGTTAGGGATAATGGAGAAATCAGTGTGATTTTCTTGTTTTATACAAAGGTAATGTACTCCTCCTTAACTAGGCATGGACAAGCAGTCTGAAAGTTCAGGTTAGTGTGGTTATATGTGGTTATTGTTTCATTTACATTACGGTCAATATAAAATACTTTACTAAATGCCAGACTGTTTTTCAAGGAATTCCCAACCATTAATTTAATGCAAGAATTCAGCAGGGGAAAGGAAGCAATAAAAAGGCAAAGTGGGATGCAATAGGCAGCTGTTCACATACTCAGTTTCAGCAAGGAATGGAAATGCTTCCCAAAAATGTGAGCTTTAAAGAGTAATCTGAAGGAAGAGATGTGAAATCAGTCAGATTTAGTAGAGAGTCACTTTTCAAGTAAATAGAACAGGAATAGGGAACAAAGAAAACATTGTCATGGAACTGGAATAATAAAATTGTGACCAGGGATCAATTGGAATATAAGAACAGAGTGTTAAGAAGCAGCAAAATTATGGATGACTTCAACAACAAAAAAATAAGAAATTTATATTAGAACCTGAATCAGGTAGGAATCCAGTCCCAGATTTAAGGGGAGACACTTGTGATCTGATTGAAGAGCAAGGTGTGTGATGTTGTAATACAAATCACCCACCTCTGTGAGGGGGCCAAGATGGGACAAGCAGAAGACCTGTCAGTATAGGAGAATTCTGTTATTTATCTATTTTATTTATTTATCAAATTAATATGCCATTCATCTCACAGTGCAAGATGACGCTGAGTTATTATAACATATAATAAAATTTATTTTATTCCCATATTCCCAATGATTGCAGCAACTGGGTATTCTAGTCTAGTGAAAAGAAGGACTAGGGTGACATGAGAGCAATGTTCCAATATTTGAGGGGGCTGCCAGAAAGATAAGGGGGTCAACCTATTTTCCAAAACACCAGAAGGCAAGATGAGAAACAATGGATAGAAACAAATCAAGAAGAGAAGCAACCTAGGACTAAGGAGAAATCTCCTAACAGTGAGAACAATTAACCAGTGGAAAGGCTTGTCTTCAGAAGTTGTGGTTGCTCCATCCCTGGAGGACTTTAAAGAAGAGACTGGACAGACATTTGTCTGGAATAATATAGGGTCTCCTGCTTGAGCAGAGGGTTGGATTAGAACTCTGTTATTCTGTTATATGGAAGTAAAATAGTTATAAATACAAAAATGGCAAGAGATGAAACCAAACTAAAAACACATTTAGAGCAGAGAGATGGTGGTGGTTATATTTTATAGAGCAATCTTTTATTTAAAATACCAAATCTTGTGAAAGCAGCCTTTATTGGTCAGACTGAGTGTCTAATCCAAGTTCAGTCAAAAAGACAATAAATAAATAAATCCTAAAAAGGGAAAAGGGAAACTTTGACATTATTCATCAAGAATTAGCATAACATTCAGACATAAAAGACTACTGTATTTAGAAGATCATAATCTGCAACTAGGATGGCATGCTTTCTTATGGTATGGTAAGAATAAAATGCATAAATATTTCTAAAATCACTATGTAAGAAATGCACTATTTTTAGTATGGGAAAAGGTAAAAGCTAAAATATATATGAAAATATCAGGATGACTTTCAACAATGGAAGCATTTGTTCCCCCAAACCTAGGAAACTTTGAAAAAAATCTAACATATAAAGATATTTTAAATACGGAAGGGAAACTAAAAACCAAACAAGAACTACAAGAACAGGGTGTTGATTTATTGTGGTGGCCACAAATGCAAACACAATTGAGGTACAATAAAGATGCTAAGATGTATGACTTTTATAAAGAGCAAACAATATTTGACCAAGTACTGTTAACGGTAGATGAAAAATTAATTAAGAAACTATATAATTTGTTACTAAGCCTAAGAATGGAAGATGAACAGGTGAAAGAGACAATGAGAGTATGGGCAAAAAAAATTGGATATAATATAGAATTTGCTAGATAACTGGCAAAAACTCTGGGAAAGAAACTATAAATTGACGATGGCAACTACTTATAAAGAAAACTTGTATAAAATGTTTTATAGGTGGCACTTACTACCATCGAGGTTAGCAAAAACGTTTAAAAATATGTCTACCAAGTGTTGGAAATATAACCAAAAACCGGGCACATATTATCCTGTGATGGACATGCCCAAAAGCAAAAAAAAAAAAAAAAATTGGGCGAAAATGCATACTTGGTTAGAAAAATGTTAAGACAGCATATAGATTTTAAGTCAGAACTATTTTTGTTAGGCATAATAGCCTGTTTTAACAGCAGCAAGAATTGTATTTGCACAACATTGAAAAAGCGAGGAAACAGCTCTGGAAGAAGATATAATTAAAAAAATATTGGATTGTGCAGAAATGGACAGATTAACACTGAAGATAAAAGAAAAAGAAGATAAAGAAAAGGGGTAGAAATTAGGAACTTAAGAAATATTACTCTGTAATCGAACTATATATATATATATATATATATATATATGTTTTCTCAGGTTTTCGCGGGTGTTTGTATGTAGGTCTTTGGTTATTCGGGTCTTCTCCCACGTAAAATTGGAAGTGTCTTGGCGACGTTTCGACGAAGTCTCATTCGTCATCTTCAGGCTGGTGTTCTCGGCTTCGTGCTTCCAGGAGCAATGTGAGATCGCAGCTGTCTCTTCCTTTTAACTGCTAGTGGAGGTGTGAGCTGATTGGGTGGGAACTTGGCTGTGTTCTGATTGGGTGGAAGTGTGTTCTGATTGGGTGGAAGTGTGTTCTGATTGGTTAGGGGCTTGGCTGTGCTCTGATTGGCTGGGGTTGTGTTCTGTTTGGGTGGGGGCTTGGTTGTGCTCAGCTTAGTCTGAGTTGCAGGGGGATTTGAGCTGGTGAACTGCGTTGTTGTTGTTTGGCTTCGTGTTTGTGGCCGTGCGAGCTCTTCATGGTGGGTGTCAGTCTGCTTCATGTATGGATTGGAGGGGTTTAAAGTGGCTAATGATGCAGCTGCGGTCTGGCTTCTGGTCCTTGGTCGTGGCTCATTATCAGTGTGGGTTTGAGTCTGCTTTCTGCGTGGATGTGTGGTGGTGACATCAGGTGTGGCACTCGTGAGTGTGGGTCTGGTGTCATTCATCGTGTTAGGGACTCGTTTGTCAATAAGGGCGGGTTTCCAAATGGCTGGTAGGCGGGAGGTATTGTCTCGTTTGTTCATGCTGTGTGGGCGTTTTTCTATCTCGATGGCTTCTCTGATTATTCTGTTGTTAAAGTGTTCAGTTTTGGCGATAGTTCTGGTCTTTTTAAAGTCAATATCATGTCCTGTGGCTTTAAAGTGTTGGACCAGGGAAGAAGTTGGTTCCTCTTTTCTGACTGAGTTCTTGTGTTCTTCTATGCGTGCACTTATTCGTCTGTTGGTTTGTCCGATGTATGTGGTGGGGCAGGCGGTGCATGGGATTTCATATACTCCTTGATTTTCTAACTCAATTTTGTCTTTGGGGTTCCTTAGGATGGTGGATATTTTTCGGTTTGTGCAGAATGCTGTCTTGATGTTATGTTTGTGGAGGATTTTGCTTATTCTGTCTGTGGTGCCTTTTATGTATGGGAGGAGGGCCTTGCCGTTTTCTTGTTCTCTGTCTTGGATTTTAGTGGGGGTTTCTTTTTGGATTAGGTTGGTGATCTTATTTCTTTGGAATCCATTGGATGTGAGTACGTTACAAAACCTAGCCAAATTTCTCGCCAAACAACTACAGCCCTATGCAGAATCCATCACCTCATACGTAAAAAACTCATTCCAGTTCATAGACATCATAAAGCAACAAAACTTACAGCCCAGTGACCTACTCGTGAGCTTTGATGTCATATCCCTCTTCACCCAAGTACCAATCAAAGAAGCCTTGACAGTTATCCAAAACAAATATAACCCCCCCAAGCACATCTTAGATCTGACCAACCACTGCCTATCCAACACATACTTCATCTATAATGGACAGAAATACAAACAAACAGAAGGAGCACCCATGGGATCACCCCTCTCACCTGTCATTGCCAACCTCTATATGGAATACTTTGAAACCCAAGCTCTAGAAAAATCCGATCACAAACCCAAACTCTGGCTCAGATATGTGGACGACACCTTCATAATCTGGCCACATGGGAAAGAAAAACTGGACAACTTCCTCACACACCTCAACAGCCTACACCCCAAAATACAGTTCACCATGGAAACAGAAGTGAACAACCAACTTCCCTTCCTGGATGTCTTAGTCTACAGAAAATCCAATGGCTCCCTAGGACACACTATATACCAGAAGAAAACACACACAAACCGCTATCTGCACGCACTCTCACACCACCACCCTGCCCAGATCAACTCTGTAGCCAAGACACTCATTTCCAGAACAAAACGCTTAGCTGACGAACAACACCTAAAAACCGAACTACACACCCTCACTAACGTACTCACATCCAATGGATTCCAAAGAAATAAGATCACCAACCTAATCCAAAAAGAAACCCCCACTAAAATCCAAGACAGAGAACAAGAAAACGGCAAGGCCCTCCTCCCATACATAAAAGGCACCACAGACAGAATAAGCAAAATCTTCCACAAACATAACATCAAGACAGCATTCTGCACAAACCGAAAAATATCCACCATCCTAAGGAACCCCAAAGACAAAATTGAGTTAGAAAATCAAGGAGTATATGAAATCCCATGCACCGCCTGCCCCACCACATACATCGGACAAACCAACAGACGAATAAGTGCACGCATAGAAGAACACAAGAACTCAGTCAGAAAAGAGGAACCAACTTCTTCCCTGGTCCAACACCTTAAAGCCACAGGACATGATATTGACTTTAAAAAGACCAGAACTATCGCCAAAACTGAACACTTTAACAACAGAATAATCAGAGAAGCCATCGAGATAGAAAAACGCCCACACAGCATGAACAAACGAGACGATACCTCCCGCCTACCAGCCATTTGGAAACCTGCCCTTATTGACAAACGAGTCCCTAACACGATGAATGACACCAGACCCACACTCACGAGTGCCACACCTGATGTCACCACCACACATCCACGCAGAAAGCAGACTCAAACCCACACTGATAATGAGCCACGACCAAGGACCAGAAGCCAGACTGCAGCTGCATCATTAGCCACTTTAAACCCCTCCAATCCATACATGAAGCAGACTGACACCCACCATGAAGAGCTCGCACGGCCACAAACACGAAGCCAAACAACAACAACGCAGCTCACCAGCTCAAATCCCCCTGCAACTCAGACTAAGCTGAGCACAACCAAGCCCCCACCCAAACAGAACACAACCCCAGCCAATCAGAGCACAGCCAAGCCCCTAACCAATCAGAACACACTTCCACCCAATCAGAACACAGCCAAGTTCCCACCCAATCAGCTCACACCTCCACTAGCAGTTAAAAGGAAGAGACAGCTGCGATCTCACATTGCTCCTGGATTTGGGCAAAATAGAATTCTTAAAAAATTTTTAAATGTACAAATGATCATTTATAGCAGTGATGGCAAACCTTTTAGACACCGATTGCCCAAACTGCACACGTGCATGCCCAAACTGAAAGGTGTGTGCGTGCACACAAATGCATGCGCCAACCTGCTCGCAAGCATGCACCGACATGCACATGCATGGACACGCACATATGTGTGCGTGGACAAGCACACATGCACAGCAGAGACCCAAAGACCAGCTGGCTGGTGGGAGACGGAGCATCCCAACATCAGCAGTGCGGCAAGAGGTCAGATCTTTTTCTTTCGTAAGCTTCAGTTTTGTCGTTTGCAGGGAAAAAGAAGCTCACGAAAGAAACACCACAGAGATCTGACCTGGGGCGACGGCACACGTGCCCATGGAGAGGGCTCTAAGTGCTATCACGGATTTATAGTAACGCTGCGCATGAAAGATGATCAAGGAACAAACCAATGCATCATCCAGAAAATGAAATTAGGAGAGTGATTTTTTTTGTAGGGATATAGGTTGTATCCTTCAGATAGAAATGAATTATTTAAGCTGCATACCAATTGATAAATAAAACAAAAATCATGATAATTTCCCAAGCTCAGATATATGCTAGCTGCTTTTTCACCCTCCTTACTTTCTTAATCTTTTGCGTACTCTATTAATAAATGCAGTGTTCACTTTCTCTTAGTTCTCCTAACCCATGAAATTGAATTTTCCCATTGATAATTTGCACATTGTGAAATTTGTTCCTTCCACCCAAAAGGAACATTTGGTTCTAAAACTTACACTCCACAAGCAAAGGTCATTAATGTGTTAGGTACCAATCAGTCAAACTGACTCCCAGCAATTGCCATTTTGGCATATCTCTAATAATACTCATTTACCAA
The DNA here is from genome assembly GCF_059756535.1 of Pantherophis guttatus. Classification (NCBI taxonomy): domain Eukaryota; kingdom Metazoa; phylum Chordata; class Lepidosauria; order Squamata; family Colubridae; genus Pantherophis; species Pantherophis guttatus. The sequence goes on along the minus strand of NC_142063.1, from coordinate 307,733,630 downwards.
TTCATATGCTGCTCATCTCGCTAATCCATTATACCTCTTCCAAGGATACACTGAAAACTACTCAATCCCTCTGTCTACCAATTTTCTTGTCTTCTTCTAATTCCCCTGAATCCTTGACAAATATATTTGAGCAGAGTTGCCTTATCAGTGAACTGGATGGCATATAAGTTGAATAAATAAAAATTTCCCTGGGCTGTTCTCTGCTTGCAACATTTGTCCAAAGAATGTGAGTTTGCATTGAATGTCACTTCAGGGGAGGACTCCGTCTTTATTTGACCAAGAGGGAGTGGCTGGTTCTTCTTGCAATCCATGATAACCATCTCCAGATCCATATTTAAAAGGAATTTATGGTAAATTATCATTGAAAAGATATTTAACTATTAAGATCTCAAAGATCTTTATTTGTAGAAATATCCTTATACTTCAGGAGCATGTCTAAATTTGTCATTGCCAATCTCCCTAAGATTAATTTTCCTTTTATTTCTCCAACACATTATTCACATTTATCTATTCTGGAGCTCAAGAAATCTAAAATATCTTTACCTTTGCTTCCAGGGTTGAGGGAAAATGGTGAAAGGGAAAGGGAAAAACAACAAGAACAAACAAAACAAACAAGTCCTCTCTATTTTTTATGCATCTCAAAAAAAGTAAAGGTGATTGCCACAACCATACAGTCATAGTCCTGTTCCTTTTTTATGTAAATCAATGCAGGTAAAATAAAGTTAAAGCTTTCACCACGTGGTTGTGATATTGTTGACATACACTCCCCAAGGACACAATTTGTTTGCTCTTAATTGTATCTTCACTAAGCATGTTGGTATAAATACTATTTTCAGGCAATTGTGCATTACAACTTAAGCTTCACATCTGCCATACATAAATCAGCTTAAGAAATTCTTTTCCAGATTTTAACTCCTTTCTTCATTGTGACTAGTGGTTGCAGGTTGTTTTGTCAGACTGTGGTCAACATTGCGCACAATGGATGAATTTAATAGTAACCCCGGTTTTTTGCTTTCTGTTTTTATTTTCATAATGAGCTATTCCCATTCTATTTTCCATAGTCAAATTCTTTTGGGCTCCTGTTTTATCCTTGCTCTCATCTCTTCCAGCCTTGCCATTTTTGTAGTACATTTGCTGCATATATTAAAAGAGATATGAGAACAATTTATATCCTCGTCTCACTCCCTTCCTCGCACTGAGCCATTTTATTCCTCTAAATTCAGATATTGCAACCTTTAGCAAATGTTCCTGAAATGAACAATCAGACATTATCTTTAAACTGTATGATCTGTATAATAATGTAATCAAAGACTTAGTTCTAATTAAGTAATTAAGTAAAGAGACAATTCCTGATTTAATCCTTTTGCTTTTTTCAATATCTATCTCATATTAGTTATCAGTTTTCTTGTCATTCTGCCTTTCCTTTTTTGAAAACAGGGGAGAGAGAGAATTGCTTCTCTCAACAAAGGAAGTAGGAAGTAGGAAGTCATCAGGCAAATGCCACAACCTACGTACAAAAATCAGATATACAGTATCATGATGTAAATACAAAATGGTGTATTTGCCTGATAACATCATCATGTGTGTAGCCTTATTTTGGCATCATTGCAGTTTGCTGTAGATGCTGCCGTCAAAAATTTACTTGGTCATTTGGCATTTTGTTCTCCATATATTACTCTGTTCTTCTTTAGCAATACTTTGCTTGTGCAAGGAACTAGTGCAATGGTTTGAAAAGGTGTGAATTCTCTTGCATCACTCTTTTTCAAGATAGGTACACTGTTCTTTTTCAAGTCTTAGGCCACAACCTTCTTCTGAATGTGTTTCTAGAGAATTGTCATCAATCTAATTATCTTTTCTCTTGTAAGAATTTATCTTTTGTAAGAAAATTATCTTTTCTCTTGTAAGAATTTCATCTGTGCCAGCTGCTTTGCAACTTAAAAACTGTTTTATTGTTTCTTGTAACTCACTTTCCAATAAAGCCAATTCCTGAATATTCTGTGTACATTTTCCCATTTGTAAAGAATTTTTATATATTTCTATATTTCTTTAATCACATTTCTATTACATATTTTAAATTATTACTCCTGAATGGTTCTATCTTAGTTATAAAATTTCCTATGATTTCTCTAATTTGCTTATAACATTTCTTTTTCTTTTCTTGCTTGTAGTTGTGACATTCTTAAGCCTTTCTTATTGTTTATTCCTTATTTATGTTCAGTTACTGTATGTCTGCTTTATTCATCATCCTATTTTGACTAGCCTTCAGAGGATACATTGGATGCTATTGTCCACAAAGATAATAGTTTTAGCTATTAGGTGACTGTGTGACCAATAATTTTGTGTTTCCTTTATCATTAGGAAATTTTACTGATGTGTTGTTGCTATTATGTTGAGTTCCAGTGAAATGGGTGGCAAGGCAAGTTTGTTTGGCCTGAGCAACTTCATTTCAATCACTTATCTCATGTTTATTTTTATGTCTCTTTTCCTCTTTCCCAGACCTACTCAACAGTTCCAGTGGTGGGTTGCTACCAGTTCACCCCAGATCGGGGAAACCGGTAGTGGCGGTGGCAGAAGGCTCCACCCACCCACCCGGACATGGGTGCAGAAGCGCGCATGCCCATGAGTGAATTGGTAGTGACGGGATTTGGAAACCACTACTGAACAGTTCGGATCTGGTTTGCAATAGATTTAGCCTCAGCTCACTGTTTTATGTTTTTATAACTTATTCTGATGAGCTGATAATAACCAACCTCTAATATGTTCATGGTACAATCCTACACAATGCTACACAAAAATATGTCACATTATCTGGATTCTAAGTATTATCTGGATTCTAAGTATCACTGTCAATAAAGGATAATGCCATTGGTTTGGTTCTGATTTAGCACTGGTCAATCCAGCTACTAAATTCAATGGCACTAATTTCTAAATAAATACTTAGAGAAGCAAAAGGAAACCTGTTGCCCTCCAGCTATTATAACATAGTATAAACAATAAACTCTTAGCCATTCTAGTCAATGATGGAGGTTGCTGGCAGCTGTAGGTCAATCACTATAAGACTGTTGTATCATCTGAAAGCCTCTCACTGGGATATTCTTAAAATAAAACAAAATTTGTCACCCAATTAACTTTTTTACTTAAATGGTATAAATGGGTCAAATAAAAAAAGGCAAATGAAATAATTCACAATTAGTAGATAGTCAAGTTGATTATTACCTAGTTTCAGAAGTTTCATAGGTCCTATTGTTGGTCTGAAGACAGTACAGGTAGAAGGCAAATATAGGCATTCTCTGATGTCATACATGAAGTCAGAATTAAAATAATTTCCAATTTGGGGACTTCTCAAGATTTGTTTTTTTTAGGACAGAAGATGAGTTGCAGAAAGCATATTAACTTTTATCATATATATGAGTTTGAGTGAGTCTCTTACTCTCCTCCACTTATTAATAAAAAGGAAACTTTAAAGTATAACAACATTCAATAAAAATTTAGATTAGATTAGATTAGAATTCTCTATTGGCCAAGTGTGATTGGACACACAAGGAATTTGTCTTTGGTGCATAAGCTCTCAGCGTACATAAAAAGAAAAGATACATTCGTTAAGAATCATAATGTACAACACTTAATGATTGTCATAGGGTACAAATAAGCAATCAAATCATACTAGGAAACAATCAATATAAATCGTAAGGATACAGCAACAGGTTACAGTCATACAGTCATAAATTGGAGGAGATGGGTGATAGGAACAATGAGAAGATTAATAGTAATAGTAATGCAGACAGTGAATAGTTTGACAGTGTGGAGGGAACTATTTGTTTAGCAGAGTGATGGCGTTCGGGGAAAAACTGTTCTTGTGTCTAGTTGTTCTGGTGTGTAGTGCTCTATAGCGTCATTTTGAGGGTAGGAGTTGAAAATTTATGTCCAGGATGCCAGGGATCACAGCCCTCTTTTTGACTTGTGCAGTATACAGGTCCTCAATGGAAGGCAGGTTAGTAGCAATTGTTTTTTCTGCAGTTCTAATTATCCTCTGAAGTCTGTGTCTGTCTTGTTGGGTTGCAGAACCAAACCAGACAGTTCTAGAGGTGCAGATGACAGACTCAATAATTCCTCTGTAGAATTTATTTAATATTTAATTTAATATAGTTAGGTGATTTTAGTATTCTATATTTTAAAATTCCATAAAAATTGGGGATGAAAGTGAACTTGCCCATCATGGGGATTATTAACTAATAAAGTATATTAAGAAGATTCATTTATAATAGCACCTGAATCTAGTTTTTCAAATAGTGGAAACAGGTATTTAGCCTACATACAACCCATGTGTAAGTTCTGAGAATGTAGGGGTATTCTGCAAGAAGGGTTAAAGGGTCAAGATGGCAGCTCAGCTGCGCAATCAAAACCCTGCCCCTTTTGTAAACTTCTTTCATAAGAAACCTGATGGTTGACTAGTTCTAGAGCTTTTACTGACCATGCTGTTGTCATGGAGATAAGCTAAAGTTGAATGTTAAGGCAGCATTCCGATCTCTTGCCTAATACCACAAACAAGGTAATCTTATAAGTCTTGGCAGAGAGACGTTTAGCGGTTGGAGCCTGATTTCTCACAAAAGAGATACCTGTGGCAGATGATTCCTTCAGTGCCATTTTCTTCCATATGAAAAGGACTTAGAAACTTTTCTAAACTAGGCTTCAATCAACCAAATCAAGCCAAGCAATAACCATCCTTAAAACAAGGCATGTAAAATAGTCAGCTTTGCATGACATAATTCTTGGATTGGGTTCATCCAATCACATTGGAAGTATAAACCCTCTAGGGTTTTTCTCCATTCTGTTCTCAAATAATATTTTGTTAGGGTTTTGCAGGATTAGTAACTTTACTCTAGACAAGAAATACAATGCTTTGTATGGGGATCCTTTTAAAAAATTGTTTACCTGTGAAAAAGGATCATGAGGAGTCACTTGAAATATTTGATCGGATCATTTTTATAGGTCTCAAATAAAATAGAAATATATGTACAAATCATTAAGCATGGATTGATTTAAAGTAAATATTACAATTGCTATCGCTTCTTTTTTAACTGAGAGCTTGATGGTTATGTTGGTCTATTTCTTTTTTTAAAAAAATTTTTATTAAGCATTTTTTTAATACGAACAAACAAACAACAACAGAACACACAAACAAACAAAAATCCATCTTTACATCTTCTTTTCAACATGTCGCATTGGTAGTCTATATTCATATTTATACATTTTCTCTTTCTTATTTTAACATATCCCTTATACCTATATTCCTAATATATCATCTATATGTGTTCTCTTAATCTACATATTTGATTTACTATTAATATAGATTGGTACTTAATTTCCTATCCACAATTTATATCTTCTCATTTATTTCCCTATCTTTTTTCCTTTTTCTCCTCCAACCATTTATACCATTTCTCCCATACTAAGTAATAATCCATTTCATCTTTTTCTTGTATCTCTTGTTGGTCTATTTCAATTTTCAAGAAGTTCAGAACTTTTTTCAGGACCCTACAAACACCAGGTGTGTGGTAAGGCATCCAAACCATTATAAACTATAAAGTGGTTCCGTAGTCTTGTAAGGGCAACACAGTGGTGGGATTCAGCCAGTTCACACCTATTCGGGAGAACCGGTTGTTGGAAGAAATCTTATTTTGTTTTTTTCCACTTTACAGGGCTAATCCTGTAAGAAAGGCAGGAAGGAAACATTCTGGTGTTGTTTCTAGCTTAATCTTTATTGCCCTGCTTACAGAAACTGCCTCTCTGGTTAACCCTTATTACATTGTTACAGCTAAGGTGAAGCGTCCATCAATGTGAGTGATGTTGAGTTGGGCACGCCCACACAGTCACATGACCACCAAGACATGCCTACCCAGCTGGTCATTAGGGCAGAGAACCAGTTGTTAAATTATTTGAATCCCACCACTGGGGCAACATGTACTTTTTAAATGAGTTGAACACATTTTTTGGAAGATTCGAAGCATCAAATAGTACCCCATGAGGAAACCTACACCTCATCCTGATAAGCAAGTGCTTAGCGTGCAAGGAATGCCCAGATGAGTTGGCTTGTGTTCTTACAGATATTTTCAATCTTTCATTGCCGCAGGCAATGGTCCCTTCATGTTTTAAGACTGCAATTGTTTTGCCAGTACCTAAAAAGTTTACGATCATGGTTCTTAATGATTATCATCTGGTTGCACTTATGTCCGTCATTATGAATGTTTTCAAAGCCTGATAAAGGATTTTATTGTATCCACCTCCCTCCAGCACTTGATTCACATCAGTTTGCTTACTGGGTGAATCGCTCTACAGAGGATGCCATTTGCTCTGTTCTCCATCAGAGCTTGGCACACTTAGAGGAAAGAAATATATGGGAATGCTGTATGTTGACTTTAGTTCAGCATTTAATATGATCGTTCCTCAGCATTTAGCAGACAAACTAGGCCTTTTAGCTTTTAATACTCTTTTGTGCAACTGGACTCTTGATTTTCTCACTGATAGGCCCAAATATGTGCAAGTTAGGAGGAGATAGAGGGTTTGGTGGACTGGTGTAATAAGAACAGCTTGGTTCTAAATGTAGGAAAAACAAAAGAGATCATTATCAAATTCAGAAAAGGCAGGCACAGCCATACACCCAGGGATGAAATTCAGCCGGTTCTATCCGGCTCAGGCAAACCAATAGTGGCAGCTGCGGGAGGTTCCGCCCACCTGTGCGGACGTCATGATATTGCTTTTTTGCGACGATTTTGAGTCTCTGTGCATGTGCAGAAGGCTTTGCACATGCACAGATGACAGCGGGCGCGAGCAAAGCAAGCGCGCGCAAGGTGCATGCATATTTGCAAACCGGTAGGGAAGGTAAGTGAATTTCACCCCTGCATACACCTCTGTATATTAATGATTCAGCTATGAAGGTAGTTAGTAATATTAAGTTTCTGGCTATGCAGCTAACAGATAGGTTAGCTTGATCACTCAACAGTGAGACATTGGTGAAGCAGGCACAGCAGTGCTTGCGTTTTCTACGTTGTATGAGAAAAACACATCTTCCTTTCCAGTAGTGGGTTCGTCTTACCTTTGCTACCTGTTCGCAACTGGGAACGTGTGTGTGCGTGCACTCGCTTCGCAGCGCTTCTGTGAAGAGCATCCATGATGATGTCCTGGGGGGGAAGCCTCTTGCCACCGCCACTACCAGTTCGCCCGAACCGGGGCAAACCAGTAGAAACCCACTACTGTCCTTCCCCTGTCCTTACCACTTTCTGTAGTGGAACAATTGAAAGCCTCCTGTCTTGTTACTGTTTGGTTTAGAAGTATTACTGTTCCAGGAAGGAAGGCTGTGCAGAGAGTGGTGAGGATGACAGAAAAGATTACTTCCTTCTATCCAGGACATGGATATAAGCGCTGCTTGACTAAGCAGTATTGTCAGGGATGCTACATATCTTCTCGATGACCGGTTTTCTTTGTTACCTTCTGAGAGGATGCTTCGCAGTATCCAAAGCAGAACAACTACATTCTGTAATAGATTTGTACCATACAATATTAACCTTGTTAACTCTCAAGACACTTTTTTCTGCTATGTATTAAAAATGGAGAGTCACTGGAAAAGAGCCTAATGCTGGGAACGATTGAGGGCAAAAGAAGGAGATGACAGAGAATGAGGTGGCTGGATGGAGTCACTGAAGCAGTCGGCGTGAGTTTAATTGGACTAAATGGATGGTAGAGGACAGGAAGGCCTGGAGGAACGTTGTCCATGGGGTCGCGATGGGTCAGACACAACTTCGCAACTAACAGCAACAACAACCATTCAAAATGGACTGTGATTCTCACACACACACACACACACACACACTGCATTCATAAAGTATTCAGATTCCCTTCACTTTTGTCAATTTTGTTGTGCTAGAGCCTGATTCTACAGTTGTTGAAATTCATTTTTTTCTCATCAATCTACACTAAAGAAAAAACAGAATTTTAGAAAAAAACTGAAATATCACATTGGCATAAGTATTCAGACCCTTTGCAACAACACTAGAGATTTAGCTCAGGTTCCTTCCATTTCTGTTAATTGTTGCTGACATGTTTCTACACCTTGATTGGAGTCTACCCGTAGTAAATTAAATTGATTGGATATGATTTGGAAAGGCATACACCTTTATATAGAAGGCTGACAGCTGACAATGCATACTGTAGCAGAGCAAAAGGCATGAAGTCAAAGGAACTGCTGCAGAGCTCAGAGACAGGATTATTGCATGACATAGATACAAGGCTACAATAAAATTTCTGCTGTACTGAGAGTTCCTAAGAACACAGTGGCCTCCAAAATTCTCAAATGGAAGAAGTTTGGCACAACCAGGACTCTTCCAAGAGCTGGTGGCACAGTCAAGCTGAGCAATTGGGGGAGAAGGGCCTTAGTAAGAGAGATGACAAAGAACCCAATGGTCAGTCTGACTGAGCTCCAGAGATCTTGTGTGGAGACGGCATAGAGTTTCAGAAGGACAACCATCACTGCAGCCCTCCACCGATCTGGGCTTTATGGCAGAGTGGCTAGATGGAAGCCTCTTCCCAAAACACATGAAAGCCCACTTGAAGTTTGCAAAAAAAAGCACCTGAAGGACTCTCAGATTGTGAGGAACAAGATTCTCTGGTCTGATGAAACCAGGACTGAACTGTTTGGCCTCAATTCTATTCTCCATTATGTCTGGAGGAAACCAGGCACCACTCATCACCTGCCCAATATCATCCCCACAGTGAAGCATGGTGATGGCAGCATCATGCTGTGGGGGTGTTTTGCAGCAGCAGGGACTGGGAGATTGGTCAGGGTTGAGGGAAAGCTGAATGGAGCAAAGTATGGGGACATCCTCAATGAAAACCTATTCCACAGTGCTCAGGACCTCAGACTGGGCTAAAGGTTCAGTTTCCAACCTGACAGTATTCCTAAACACACAGCCAAGACATCACAGGAGTGGCTTAGGGACAACTCTGTGAATGTCCAAGAGTAGCACAGCCAGAAACCTGACTTGAAACCTATTGAACATCTATGGAGGGACCTGAAAAAGGTTGTCCCACGTGACTGAGTTTGAGAGGATTTGCAAAGAAGAATGGCAGAAAATCCCCCAATCCAGGTGTGCAAAGCTTGTCATGTCATATCCCAAAAGACTCAAGGCTGTAATTGCTGCCAAAGGTGCTTTAAAAGAGTACTAAGTGAGGGATCTGAATACCTATGCCAATGTGATATTTCAGATTTTTCTTTTTAATGAATTTACAGACATTTCTAAAATTCTGTTTGTTTGTTGTTGTTTTTTTGTCATTATGGGGTACTGAGTGCAGATTGATGAGAAAAAAATTGAATTTCAACAACTGTAGAATCAGGTTGCAGCATAACAACATTGACAAAAGTGAAGGGGGTCCAGGGATGAAATGTAAAATGTGTTACTACCGATTCTGTGGGCGTGGCTTGGTGGGGGGGTAATGTGACTGGGTGGGCATGGGCAACTTTTTTTTTTAACTTTTCAAAGCATTTTTTCTAATGCTTTGAAAAGCCTCTCTGACGATCAGGCAACTCAGCTGGGATTGTCAGAGACTTTTCAAAGCATTTTTTTTACCACCTCTTCAGCCAAGAGGTTGCAGAAAAAAAAATGCTTTGAAAAGCTTCTGAGGATCCCAGCTGAGTCATGCGATCATCAGAGGCTTTTTTTTTTTACTTTTAAAAGCATTTTTTCGTCGGAAGAGGTTGTAGAAAAAATGCTTTTAAAAGTTTTTTTTTAAAAAGCCTCTGATGATCGTGTGACTCAGCTGAGCATGGTGGGGGGGCACAGGGATTTTTACTACCGGTTCTCCGAACCACCCGCGCCATCGCTACCAGATCAGGTGATCTGGTCCGAACCGGGAGCATTTCACCCCTGAGGGGTCTGAATATTTTCTGAAATGCACTGTGTTTGTGTGTGTGTTCTTCTTTTGAGAGCGAGCATTGGAATTTCATATTAATGTGTGTCATTGTGTACACAGAAAAGTAACAATAAAAGTTATCTTATCTCTTATCTTCAACGAACCATCTATTTGTTTTCTTGGCAGTTCATACTATTCAGCAGCCCATAGACTAACCTCGAGTTTGAGGAAGGCAGATGTGGATAAACACTTTCAAGTGTTCTGGTCAAGTTGCATCCCCTGAAGGAACATACATGGAATTTCAAGTTCTTACTTGATTCAAAGCAGAGGTTCAGAGGGTATCAATAGCAAGGCTTGTTTCTGCCAGTTTATTTGCTAGATATATTTCTTCCTAGACCAGGGTTTTAAGTAAGTACCCCGGCTTAGGGCCGGGGTACTTACGGGACTGCCTTCTGTCACCAATTACTTCCCACCGGCCGGTTTGCTCCCACAGAGAGGGCCTCCTCAGGGTGCCGTCAGCCAGACAATGTTGGCTGGCGACCCCCAGGGGGAGAGCCTTCTCTGTGGTGGCACCTACACTCTGGAATGATCTACCCCCAGAGATACGAGTGATCCCAGACCTTCGGACTTTTTGTCGGGCCCTAAAAACTTACTTTTTTCAGCTAGCCGGGCTAGCCTGATTCCATGTTGGTTTTAACGTTTGATACTGATTTTAATTGATATGTTTTAAATTATGGGCCAAATTTCATTTAATTAGTTTTAATAATTATTTTAACTTTTGTGTACAAATGTTTTTATTTTGGCTGTTCACCACCCTGAGTCCGAAAGGAGAAGGGCGGTATACAAATTTTATTATTATTATTGTTATTGTTGTTGTTGTTGTTGTTGTTGTTGTTGTTGTTGTTGTTGTTTTTAATTATCTTTAATTATTCATGACCAATATTCTTCACAGTTAGATTGCTAGAACTCAGCCAGTACAGAATACAGTTATGAGGTGTATCATGGTGGGCAACTAAAATCATATGGTATAGATTTGTTTATCTGAGCTATAGCCAAAGTCAAGATGTTGGTAATTACATATAAAGATATATAGCAGGAGTGAGAAATGTGTTAATACTCTGCTTTGAACTTTGCACAGGCTTCCAGAAAACGCTTCCTAATTTGCAGTTAAACATTAGCAGTGATTTGGATTTCAGCATCAAACCACTTGGAAATACTTTCTGTAATGCTTAGAATTGGTGAGTTACTTATCTAATAGACTGAACGGTAGTACAGGAAAAACAACATTAATGCATAAAAACTATTAAATATTTCACATGATAGCAAAATGGGTTGATGCTTGCTTTCTTTGTTATATACCCATGCCCATACGCATGCGTACCTTTGTTCTGCTTTGAAACATTTATTTTTAATTTTTAGAAAAAGTGAGCTATGCAGACACCATTTTACATTGAAGCAAATTGTCCCATCTTCCAATGTTTTCATGCCTCTCTTCTAGAAACATTTGGCTTGCCATTTCTAAAAGTAAAATATGTATTTCAATTGTTCACATACTTAATTAAATTATTCATTACTATTTTAATTAATTATAATCCCAACACCATGGGATGAGATATCATCAATATACTGATGATACTCAGCTTTATATTATATTTCCATAGCTGGTGATCAAATGATGTTGTAACTGACCTTTCATGGTTCCTGGAGGCTGTGGAGACCTGGATGGGGGACAATAGCAGTGGTGGGTTTCAAAAATTTTTACTACCGGTTCTGTGGGTGTGGCTTGGTGGCGTGGTGTGGCTTGGTGGGCGTTGCTTGGTGGGCATGGCAGGGGAAGGATACTGCAAAATCCCCATTCCCTCCCAATCAGCTGGGACTCATGAGGCAGAGAATAGATGGGGGCGGGGCCAGCGAGAGGTGGTATTTACCGATTCTCTGAACTACTCAAAATTTTCACTACCAGTTCTCCAGAACTGGTCAGAACCTGCTGAAACCCACCTCTGGACAACAGGCTTCAACTGAACCCTGGTAAGACAGAGTGACTGTGGTTATGCAGAGTCTTGGGATCTGGAGGTTTATCATCTTTAGTTCTGGACCAAGAAAGGCAGAGTACACATTGAGAGCCAATATGGTATAGCAGTTAACTAGGATTTAAAACAGGAAGACAGAAGTTCAAGTCCATCCTCAACCACAGATGATTCTCGGACAGCTACTGGACAGTGCACACACAGTGGGCCAATGATGGAGATACGTTGTTCTAGGTATATTTTAGCTCAAAACAGATCTAGGATAGGGTAGACCTTCAAGAAAAGGAGCTAGAAAGAAAGAAGAGCTGAGAAAAATAAGATTTTTCATTACCCATTGCCAAGGCTTGGTAGCACAGAACAGGATACAAGCCACAACTATTACTGAACTGCCTCCCTGGCCAGTAGGGAAGAACCTAATGAACTTTGCTAATAATTTCCTGGCACAAGTGCTTCTGGGATAGCAGGAAGTTCCTAAAGAAGTGAGTGGGGAATTTGCATTCCCCAAACAAAGACTTTTGACCCAGTTAGTGTGATTGTAGATTACCTGAACTGCTGGTAAGAAGATGTGACTAGGTTAAGCATGTGGATGGGACAGGGCCATTAGCTTTCAATCCAACCCAACACAGCTCATGGGGTTATTCTTGTGGAGAAAAATTGAAGAAATGAGTACTATAAATAGCTCCTTGGGCTTCTGTAAGAAAGGCAACATTCTGTAAGAAAGGCAATATAGAAATCTAATCTACTCTGTGTGTGTGTGTAAAACAATAGATAACAGAAGGGAATAACAGAAGACTGCTAGAAGGATTTGAATGGGAGGAACTATATGCCATGGTCTTGATCCACTGGCCCACATTTACAATTTCCTATATAATTTAGAAACCAAGGCAGAAACCAAGGTTAGATTTAGATTTGTTTAAAGAACGGAGTCTCTCTTTGTTACATCTACCAAATGAACACTGAAACACATTTTCTATAGCTGATAAAATAACTGTCATGCAATCTCATGAGAAAATGGTCATTTGTCACCAAGACCAAAGGTCATATTAAGATGTTGTAATTCTGTGATTTCTTGTCTAGCTTACGAGATACATTATTTTTCAAAATTCTGCAAGAGAAATGGAACAGTCAGTCTGGCATAGCTTAAAGAGAACAGCCCTTAAAGAGAACTGCCCTTAGGCTAGAGAAACCTGGAATATTTCCAGGGAAATAAATTATTATTCAGTTGCTTTTCCTTGTATACAAATTTATGTACAGAGCTCAGACAACTTTCTCTTACATTTGTTACATGTCACGTTTTTTCCATCAAGATATTGGTCTTTTCTTTTACCAACAAAATAGCATAAGGAAGTAAATAGTTGGCAATACAAAGAGCCATCTGCTTGGAACCAGTACCTTACTTCAATTCTCTGTCCCATTCCTTTTAGGTCCCTTATTATTCTGCACTGCACTGCACTGCAAAATATGGCAGCCATTGTGTTGGTGAAAGCAACCATTTTCTCAGTCAAAAAGCTCATTTCTCTTACATAGTAATCAACACAGATTTCTCAGGAGCTGCTTTGAGGAATTAATTTCTTCTTTTCATAATTCTCAATTTATATCCCACCTTTAATATTTTTTTCAAATAACTCAAGGCAGCAAACATATCCACCACATCTTCCTCCTTCTGTTTTCCCCACAACAACAATCTGTTGGGGGTTGGGCTGAGAGAGAGTGACTGGCCCAAAGACACCCAGCTGGAATTCATGGCTAAGGTGAGACTTGAACTCACAGTTTCTTGCTTTCTAGCCTAGTGCCCTAACCAGTAAGTGGCTCTCTTTTTGGATTGCATTGTCAAAAGCCTAATCGGAAGGACACAAAGGCATGTTATGAAAAGACATATGGATCAGATGCCCCAGGTACATGCATGGCTACCAGATAACTGTCTCAGGTCCAGAGGTAATCTAAAGAAGGAGCTTCTAGGCAGTTATTCAAGAAACAGTACAGTCAATCTGAAATATATTTGTAAATAGAGGAACTTGTTTTTTCGCAAAGACTACTTACCCCCCTTTAACCCCACTTATTTCTAGAGACATTTTTGCTAGATATTCAGGAAATCATAGGCGGGTGGGTTGATGGAAGGAGAAACCTCAGAAGGACTATCTCAAGAGTTACAGCTGAGCAGAGAAGAAAGAGTATACTGTATTTTGTAATTTTTCAGCAGACCATTACAGACACCTGGTGGCTACTCAGACAATTACATGTGGCAGAATAAAACTATTTCATATTCATCTATATTTTGAATTAATAGCTATATTAAAATGGGTGGGTTAGGTCTCCCAAAGATAGCAATGTTGCCACCTAGCTAAACAAAATGTGTCCATACTGATTTCTACTTCTGGACCAGAACATAACTTTAAGGAAATCAATTGGTGATATTCTTCATGGCTGGGGCTATGCATGTCTCCTGCCAATTGTTGAAGTGCCAATTCCTGCTACAAGAGCAAAGAGCTACCAGGGCCCTATCTCTAACATTTAGCTTCTTTTTCTTTAAGAGTTCTCTGGTTTTGGTTTTTTCCAAAGATACGTAAAGAAATATGTAGTTCATGCTCTATTGAAATGCTCAATAAGGAACTATTTTCTTATGGTTGCATTTTAAGAGTTTGCAATTCTTCAAACATTTCATCTATTCTTATTTAATAAACTTGGCAATGCCTCAGCAGGGTTTTATTTATTTATTTACTTTATCAAATTTTGAAACCATTCATCTCTCACACAGAAGGACTCTGGGCAGTGTATATGGACTGAATTGAGTTTTGTGCCCTTTTGCTTTGAAGGGTAATCACTGTTACCTCCAAGTCCCAACTCCATGGGATTTAAGCTACTACAGTTATGAAAACAAGAGGACTTCAAAATAATTCTGAGGTGGGGCGGGGGAAGCAGTCATTTTGCAATTGCCAAAAAAAAGACAGGCACTATTGGGGGGGAAAAAAGCAAACGAGCAGCAAAGATTAAAAATAACTAAAGAAGTCTCTGTGGAAAAGCAAAGCATGTACCCTAAATTAAAATAGTTTAAAGATTAGCCATTTCTAAGGAGGGGCTACTTTGTGAATTTAATTTTTTTATATATATATTGAAAGACACAAGGTTTTTCACTGTTTTCTTTGTTTTCTGGCCACTTACCTCTTTCTCTCCCATCATCTCAGTCCACGTTCTCTCTCTCTCTCTCTCTCTCTCTCCTCCCTTCCCAGGGCAGCTGCCCCTCCCTTTTAATCTTGGGTTCCTTCTTTCTTTTTTGTTGTTTCTGCTGGAAAAAGATGTATGTAGGTGCACGTGTGTATGCTTGTGCATTTACATTTATATGTCTGAGAATGATTTGTGGGCACTGAAAGGGAGAAGGGTTGGCATAGACAGGCAGAATCAATTTTACCTTTAATTGATAATTATACATTGTTAATACTGTTTTTTTAAGCACAGCCTCTAGTAGGTATATATGTATACATGTAGTTATGTGTATGCATACATGCATACATATGCACCTATAAGTATATGCAGTTTATATATGTGTGTCTGCATGTGGATAATAATACTGGTAGTCCTCATAATTGAGCCCAAATTTTCTGTTGGTAAGTGAGACAGTTAAGTGAGTTTTGCCCCATTTTATGGCCTTCCTTGCCGCAGTTGTTAAACACTGAATCACTGCAGTTCTAAGTTAGTAACACAGTTGTTAAGTGAATCTGGTTTCCCCATTGACTTTGCTTATCAAAAGGTACAAAATGACCCTGGAGCATTGCAACCATTATAAATCTTTTTTTTTAAAAAAAAGTTTTTTATTTTTATTTTTCATCAACATGTTTAAATGTACAGTCTTTTATCCATCCTTATACATTGTTCGTTCATCTTCTTCTTTAACTTCCATTAGGTAATTCATTAATTATTTGTTCGGGTCTGCTCTTTTAATTTCCTTCTTTCATTTCTTTCTTTTGTTTTACTACAACCTTTCCTTTTTCCCTTCCCTTCTCTCTCCTCCTTTCTTTCTTCTTTCCTCATTCCTCCTCTCCTCTTCTTTCCTACTTCCTTTCCTCTTTCCCCTCTCCTCTCTTCTTCCTCCCCTTTTTACCCTCTCTCCTGTTCTTCTTTCCCCTTCCTTCTTCCTCTCCTTTTCCCATTCTTCTTTTCTCTTCTTCTCACCTCCAAACTCCCCTACTTTCTCCTCTCTATTCCTCCCCTCTTTTCTATTCCTTTGTTGTTTCCTTTTTTAATTCAATCTGAGATGGTATTCGAGCAGACCCGATTTCTATTCTACGGTCTTTCTACGGTCACTCATGCTCTCGTTACTTCCCGCTTGGACTACTGCAATGCTCTCTACATGGGGCTCCCCTTGAGGAGCACCCAGAGGCTCCAGCTGGTCCAGAATGCGGCCGCGCGGGTGGTTATGGGAGTGACGTGGCGCTCCCATGTGACCCCCCTCCTGCGCAAGCTGCACTGGCTCCTGGTGGTCTTCCGGGTGCGCTTCAAGGTTTTGGTTACCACCTTTTTGGTTACCACCTTTAGAGCGCTCCATGGCATCGGACCGGGGTATCTACGAGACCGCCTTCTGCTACCAATAGCCTCTCACCAACCAGTACGCTCCCATAGAGAGGGGCTCCTCAGGGTGCCGTCGGCCAAACAGTGTCGACTGGCGGCCCCCAGGGGGAGAGCCTTCTCTGTGGGGGCACCTACCATCTGGAACGAGCTCCCCCCAGAGATACGGAAGATCCCAGACCTGCGCACGTTTCACCGTGCTCTCAACCCTTTTCTATTTCAGCAAGCTGGCCTGGCCTAACTCCCCTCTTTTAAATTATTTTTTAAATTTTTTAATTCGTGATTTTATAAATTGGGTGTTTTAATCTGTGTTTCGGCCAAAATATTTAATAATTTTAAGGGATTTTTAATATTTGTATTATCTGTATTTTATCTTGGCTGTTCACCGCCCTGAGTCCTTCGGGAGTAGGGCAGTATAGAAATTTGATTAAATAAATAAATAAATAAATATTTACATACGTCTTCATTTCCAATTTCATTTTTTACTTTACTATTATTCCTCTAGTATTCCTGTACATTTTTTAATCAATCCATGTATCATCTGGGTATAACATTTGTGCTATCATCTTCAAAGTTTACCATTATTTCTTAAAATATATATTTATCTTTCCTTCTTTCATTTAATTTTAATATACTACAACATATTCATCTCAAAGTTCTTGCCTTTATCCTGTTTATTATCTATACTCACTTTCTATCCATTGATAAAATTTCCCCCAAATGTTGTAATACTCTGATTCTGTTTTCCCTTTAATTGCCAATGTCAACCTATTCATTTCTGCACATTCCAATATTTTCTTAATTACCTCTCCCTTTGTAGGGATTTTTTCTATTTTCCACTTTTGTGCAAATATCATTCTTGCCGCCGTTATGATATGTATTATTAAATTGGCAACCATTATAAATCTGAGCCAGTTGCCAAGCATCTGAATTTTGATCATGTGACCACAAGGATGCTGCAATGGTTGTGAGAAAAATGATCATAAGTCACTTTTTTCAATGCTGTTGTAACTTTGAATGGTCACTAAAATAAAGATTGTAAGGTGAGAATTACCTGTATCCATGTGCATTTACATGCTTTTTAAGAGTGGGGGGATGTTCAGTTCACAAGTGAAGCTTTGTATTATATAGAATTTTCTATCTGTTTACAATTTTTTTACCCATTCCTTTCAGAGATCTTAAAATTAGGCTTCACTTCTCTTTTGTATGACATGCTATGAACTACTTAATGGATTACTTACTAATTAATTACTTTCTAATGTAGACTTCTGTGTTGGTGAAAATGGCTCTTTGGGAACTCATCCAATTCTGTAGTTGCTAATTCCATTATTTCTGTGTTTCTTGCTCCTTTCTGATGATGACTCTTTGATGAGGGACATGCTCTGAACCCTTTATCTTAAAAATACATCCAGTGGATAATTAAGCAACTCATTGGAAAAATATCAAATCCCTTCTAAAGGAATTGAACAATGCAACTGATAGCACACTGAAGATCTTGTCTTGACAGCTAACCAGGGTGAGAAAGGGTTTGTCAGATTATTAATGAACTGGCAGAGACATGGTAACAAGGTCAGCCAATGAATAGGCATAGCAACTAAGTCAGCCAATGGGAGCTGAAACAGTTTGGAGGCTGGGTGTGGCTCAGCTCTGTGCTATGCTGAGAAACAAAACTGAAACCAGTGTGTGAACTTGTCTGCTTATCTAAGCTGAAATGAAACTTGTTCTCTGCTGTTGGTATTGTATATATATTATTGTATATAAAGAAGTTCCTTATTTAAATCAATCCTGCTGAATCAATTTACCTGTATGTGCTTTCTGGATTTAATTTCTGCAACAAATTCTGACAGGGTCAACGTTTAGATGGGAGAGTACCAAGGATTACCAGCCCTTCACATAACATTAGGAGGTGAAAAAAACTTTCCAGAAGAAAGCAATGATAAATGTTACCTTTGTTATATGGATGTGGATATGAAGTCACCAAACATCAAACTCAATCAGCCTCTGCTGATCAGGCAACTCAGCTTGGATCGTCAGAGGCATTTTTAAAAAGGGGGGGGTTCTTTTAAATGCCTCTGATGAGCCAAGCTGAGTTGCCTAATCACAGAGGCTTTTTAAAAAACTCAGTTTGGATCGTCAGAGGCATTTAAAAGAAAAAAGTTTTTTTCTTTTAAAAACCTTTGATGATCCCAGCTGAGCCACACGATCATCAGAGGCTTTTTTTTTTACTTTTAAAAGCATTTTTTCTGCCGAAGAGGTTGTAGAAAAAATGCTTTTAAAAGTTTTTAAAAAGCCTGTGATGATTGTGCGGCTCAGCTGGGCATGGGAGGGGCGGGGGCAGGGATTTTTGCTACCGGTTCTCCAAACCACCCGCCTCCATCGCTACCGGATCGGGCGATCCGGTCCAAACCGGGAGCATTTCACCCCTGGTTTTGCCCCATGTTACAACCTTTCTTGCCACAGTAAAGTGAAACATTGCTCTCGTAAAGTCAGCGACCCAGTTGTTAAGTGAGTCTGGCTTTCCCATTGTCTTTGCTTGTCAAAAGGTCACAAAAGGTAATCACATGGACACTGTGACCATCATAAATACATGCCAGTTGCCAAGCATCCAAATTTTGATTGTGTGACCATAGGGATGCTGCAATGGTCTTAAGGGTGAAAAACATTTATAAGTCACTTTTTTCAGTACCGTTGTAACTTTGAATGGTCACTAAACAGATGGTTATAAGTCGATGACTATCTGTAATGACATCCTTGATGTTTTCAACATATGTGCATGTATACAAAAACAGTAGCAATTGTACTGTTTTTATAGATTTATAATTGGTACTGGCAATTTAGTCATTAAGTGAAGTGGTCTTTAACTGAAACCATGGTTGTGCTTATGATCTTACTTCAGTTTTCCTTTGCTTTAAAGACTGAGAAGGTTGTAAATGCGTGGACTGATTTCAATATTAATTTTTTTATCACTGTCAAAACTGCAAATAGTCACTGTACAAGACAGACAATAAATAAGGACTACCTGCATTCATAGACAAGGCAAGGCAATGCATACTAATGTTCTCTTACTAGCCCACTGAAGGTACAGGTATTCCTCATTTAATGACACAAATTGGGACTCACAACTCCATTGCTAAGCGAAGTAGTCCTTAAACAAGACATCACATGACTGCAACCTGTGACTACCTGCCACTTTCCTAATTGACTTTGCTTGTCGGAAGCCAGATAGGAAGATTGCAAACGGTGATCATATGCTACCACAAATGCTGGTGGTAGCCAAGCTCTCAAAATCACAACAGTAACCACTGGGAGACCGATGGTTGTTGGTGCAAGGACCAAGTCGTAAGTCATTTTTTTCAGCGCCATCATAACTTCAAACAGTCAGACGTAACTTGGAAGAGCTGAACAAACCGCTTCAGAAATCAACAATCCTCTCTTCTTGGAAAGAAAGTTGCTTGAAGCCTCACTTCAATACTTATTTGCATGTGTTAATGCTAATTTTTCATGCAAAAATGTTGATGTAGCATTATGCTGATTTTATAAAATTTTAGTCACTTAAAAATATATGTTCTAATTTGATGGGAGGAGGCAGTTTCCACATCAGAAAGTATTTTGTAATGCTGACATTGTGATGAGAGACTTTGGCAGTTGGTGGTATAGCAAAATAAATAAAAAACATTGCAGCACTTCAAAGCCATAAGCCCAAATGAACTCTTAATTTCCTTTTAAAAAAACTATAAAAGTAATTTCGGTGCCTATATTTCTCCATGTGCAGATATAGAAGGAATTCTCAGTATTCCTTGTGAGTTTAAGGATAAGTTAGACAAAAGTGTTTTATCTCATAAATCTTGGCGTGCTTGATAAACAGATCCCATGAAAAGGAGGAAGCCCAAATTGAGATTAAGAATTTGGCTGCACTATCAAACCAAACAGAAGGGACGAGTACTACCGGTACCTCTCAGGATTGGTGTTAGCATTACTTATCATGGAGTAGCAAGGTCTTTGAAGCAGTGGCACCAGCAGAAGGGTCCAAGAGGGCTCCGACTGAAGTCAGCAGCATCTTGACACATTGCAATACAAGTCACATCCCCAAGACATCCCCATTTACCTCATGGGGGGGCAGAGTTTGTGACCCAGTGCTGTTTTATCCTTCTGGCAAAAGCTGGAAGCAACTATGGACACTGCTATTTTGAATCCAGAGAAAGATAGGTGAAGTTAAAAATAAATTATGTCCTATGTATGCTGTAACGCCTAACAGTCACACACATTTACAAATGTGGGGAGGTGCACTTTACAGCAAAGTTTTGGCGGGAGTTCCTAAAGCTCCTTAAGGTTCAGTCTTGACAAGTACATCTTCTGTAGTTCCTATATAATAGTTTAAAGATGCCTAAAATTGTTGATAAAATTATGGGCTTAATACATTTTTTGCATCTGCAATGGCACAACCCCACCAGTGGTGGAATTCAATTTTTTTTACTACTGGTTCTGTGGGTGTGGCTTGGTGGGTGTGGCTTGGTGGGTGTGGCTTGGTGGGCATGACAGGGGAAGGATACTGCAAAATCCTCATTCCCTCCCCACTCCTGGGGGAAGGATATTGCAAAATCTCCATTCCCACCCCACTCTGGGGCCAGCCAGGGATGGTATTTGCCGGTTCTCCGAACTACTCAAAATTTCCACTACCGGTTCTCAAAAACCTGTCAGAACCTGCTGAATAACACTCCTGAACCCCACTCATAAAGCAGCAATTAAAACACTTGCATGATTTGGCAAAGGAGGCAAGTCAGTTATATTCATTGGCAAAAGATAAGTTAACTGAAACATCAGTATAAAACAGAACTAAAAAACACAAGTTTACCAATAAATTACTTCATGTTTCTACATCAAAACAAACGTTCTATATATTGTAATAACAAAAAGCAGAATACTTTTACATATATGAACATTACCGAAAGGAATGCTGTTTGCACAGCATTTTCAGATTTAGTTAACATCAGGACAAGATGAATCTGCTTCAGTTCACAGGAGTAATCTTGCTTTTTGTGTGTGAATGTGCACCCCAATAGATAAACAGATGGTATTTTGTATTATGTTGCCACTTTAGCTTCGTGCTTACTTTAGATAGAAATCACACATAAAGTTAATGAGATAAAAATCATTTATATTACAGCTACCATAATGCGTGTGAATTTCTCTTCCCAGACATCTTGATAATTATTCCCCAGGCCATTTGGAGGCAACAGATTATTTGCCGTAGCCTTAATAAATAATTTGTTGCATCCAAATGGGAAATAGTTTTCAAGCAGTGTTGTAGAGGAATCCGAAATTCTCTGGAAGCTTTATTGATTAGAAAACAGACACACTTCCCAAATTGCCAACCACTACACAACCTTTCCTGTGGCTTTCAACTACAAGAGATTGGATGACATAAAGGCATACACTGAGTTGTGTAGCATTATAATATATCCGATAAACCAGCATTTCTCATTCTTGGCAACTTGAAGATTATGTGGACTTCAACTTCCAGAAATCCTCAGCCAGTTGAAGCCCACATATCTCCAAGCTGCCAATGTTGAGAAACACTGCTATACACTATTTCATTTAGGGTTTGTGTGAATCGGGAATCGGGCACCTCAGAATATGAACCCAGAATCTTCTGCCATGTGCAAGATACTATAGCAAACCAACAAGAATTCCTTCACAGAAGAGGAAACGTGAAGATAGTTCACTGAAGACAGAAAGTTCAAAAATCCCCCCTATTTTATGTACAATATTTATGGAGGGTTTGATATGGGGGGGGAATAATTATTTGGGATAATTACAGGCATGAGAACTCAAGGATCAGATTACAGTAAATTGAGTACTTTTACATACAGAACTCAGCAATATGCTACAATACGGGTTTTAACAAACATGTGTTTGCTTCACCTAAAATGAGATTGTGCCAGCTGATGGGTGAATTCAGTTGCAACTGAATTATCTTCTTAAATGTTAACTGTTTGTTCGAGTATACAGACTCCAGCTCATGTCATTTCAGTGGTAGTAGTTGCTGAAGGCATGCAAAATATACAGCAGTGTGGTGATGAAGGCAAACAACTGAAAAAGGGAGAAAAAATGGCAACATTATTATTTCCATTCCCAAAGCAAGTTAGTATATCAGACTAGGAATAATTCTAATTCAGTTTCAAATTTCGTTCCAAATGAGTCAAGAACTAACCTCACACCTGTTTCTCTTTCAGCTACCCAGCTTGCTGGGTTGTTGAAAGATAAAATGAAGGTGAAGAAAATCTGAGACAACACAATAGAAACCAGTTTTGTCACATAGCTTCTAACTTTCCAGGCTCCTGGCCTCCAAAGGTGTTAGCATACAACTTCTATTTTTGTAATGGCATGTGAGCTGTAGTCCCTCCCTCCAAAAAAAACCCAGGTGTCAAAAGAGCAGGCCTTCCTAATGAACCATGAGCTTCTTTGTATACCTGTTTGGCTTGGGAAGCAGATTAAATTTACCATTAACCAAAAGGAACATGTGGGATGAACAAACCATCTTATACTGGGAATGCTTCTCTGATGCTCAGGGCTTTGTCCTCCCCAGCACTTAGGCTATTAGTTCTCTTGTTGAGTTAAACTCCTATAGTCTGATGGAGTAGTTTAACTTGCAAGTCCATTACACTGTTTACACTCAAAACCTCCTAATCTCTATCCTGGAATAATTATTTTGTTTATTAATTGGAGAATGTATAGAACATTTTACAAGTCTATATATTTTATCATCTCTTGCTGTGTATTTTCATGTAGCCTACAACCCTATGCCGGAGGAAAGGGAAGGCTTCTTCTATAGAAAAGTGCTCTTCATTATAAACCCAATACCATGCTTGACCCATAAAACAGGTCATGTGCTATGTGAAAGTTAATACTGATTTACAACAGGTCTTTGTGCATACTTGAGCCATTAAGAATTACATTTGGCCTTTAATGTGCAGGGCCTGTATTCCAAAAGGTAACAGCTGGAGCCAAAAGTAAATTTACAAAATTGTAATGTAGTTTAATTTAATTTACTCAAATTAGGTGGCATTTCATGCAGGGGGGGGTGTCACAGTATAACAAAAATGTTTTTAAAAATGGAAGGAAGGAAGGAAGGAAGGAAGGAAGGAAGGAAGGAAGGAAGGAAGGAAGGAAGGAAGGAAGGAAGGAGAAAGAGATGTACATATATTATAAAAATAATATCATTAAGTTTAACTTTTATGTCATTTCAACAAATTTCCATTGGTAATTTCATCAAGTTTCATCTTAATAGGAATACTTTGGGAGATTTACAAAAAAATTTGTACACATGGCAATCTTTAAGTCAATTTAAATGTCCCTGTTGTGGATTTGTGTGTTGTTTTCCAAAGAAAAACTACTTTTTACCCAGTATTGGGTAATTTATCCAGGTTCATTAACCAGCGATTTAATGCAAACAACAGTTCAGAACAAAGATTATCTAGCTTGTGACCTATGAATTGAGTTGTCCCAAAGATGCTTTTTTCAGGAGGCACCTGGACTTCCTTGTTTTTTCTTTGAAGACGTTTCACTTCTCATCCATTCAGTTTTACAAGATAGTGGGGAATGGAAGGATTCCACTATCCTGTCAGAGCTGAAGAAACTTCTTGGATGTGAAGCGAAACATCTTCAAAGAAAAAACAAGGAAGTCCAGTTGCCTCCTGAAAAAGGCACCTTTGGGACAACCATGACCTGGATGACTGAGAATCTCTACAGACTATGAGTTGAGTTGAGTCTGTTAAGAACTTCCTTACAGTGGCTGGACTTAAGACTTAGTACTTTCTTCATAAAAACAGCAAAGCATGTATTTAAGTGAAAGAGTATTATGATGGGAAACAGATGAAGTAGCTGAGTGGGTAAAGGAACACTTTTTGAAATGTTGAGCCTAGCAGGGGCTGCCCTGCTATTTTCATTCTGGTTCCAGCAATAAAATGTCACCAACAAGAACTGAAATGTGAGCTTTCAAACAGAACAGGTAGTTGCTCAGGTGATGTGAGGTTCTTACCGTGGCTGCAACATTGAGCTGATAATAGAGAGGGATAACGTCTGCTGGCACTTCCGTCTCTGAACGGATTGTTGCATTTGCCTGCAACACAGCAGCGCTCAGGTAAAAAATGCCTGTGGCTCCATGGTAAAGACTGTCCTAAAAGAAAAGAGACGTAGATATGGACAGGGTTAAAAAACAAGAAGGAAATGTGGAATCCTTCAGGATATGTTCATTATTATGCAGAATTGCATATGAAGTACAGACCAAAGTCATCCTAGTAAGCAGCCCATTCACAATCTGAGAGTATTTACCCACTTCAAAACTCTTTAAGCTACAGGAGTTGTTGCCACCTTACCAGAATTCTCCAGGATTCAAAGTTTTTATGGACGCCAAACAAGTAACTCAGGAGGAGCAGAAAGGAGATGACAAAGGAGCTGACCGAGACGTACATGACCCATCCTTGCAGCAAAGGGAAATACACCGTGGTAGCTGCTACAAGGATCCAAACCCAGCAGCCAAAGATCTGTCAGGGTGAAAAATGTTGAAATATAAATGTTTATCATTAAACTTTTTTACATTTCGGATTGGTTTAGTCTCTGATTTATGCCTGTATTTATTTATTTGGTTGATTGGTTGATTTATACATTTCATTAAAATGTAATTCTGGAGCAGAAGGCTAAAGTACAAATAATACCACCATGTAAAATGATCTATCTTAAAACAGCACAGTAAACACACTGACAACAACATATCCATGCACAAATGTCCAACTGAAGCTTAATTGGACAAGTGTTTCATATATAATCTTAAAAGCTAGCAGGATGTTGCACCAATCATTGTTGAACCAGTAACAGAGTTGGAAGGTACCTTGGAGGTCATCTAATACAACCCCCTGCTCACACAGGAGACCTATTCTAGGGATTCGAACCACCGAACTGCTGAATTTTCTGATCGAGAAGCTCAATGTCTTAGCCACTGAGCTACCTAGTCAGGCTAACCATCTCAGGGTCTGAAAACTGCATGTATATGAAACCAGTTCCAGCTGAGCACCTTTCTATATTCTCTTCCTTTTCCAGTATTATATTGGCTACATAAGGAATGATGCTCAGGAAGAATAAGTATTTATATTATTTAAATAATGAATTGTAAATATGTTTGCAATAGGCTGTTATGAAAATATGCAACATCAGCAAGGTTTTTTTTCCCCCTAAGAAACTTCTAGTCCAAATTAAAAATAATTCCCTTGGATGAATAATACATGCATATACTGTGGTTAATATGAAGTCGACAAAGTGCAAAACCAGCAATAATTGTTCAAAGAGGGCACAAAAGAGAACCAGTCCTCATCTCTTTTTCTTTGAACAAACAAAACTTTTTTTAAAAAAGCTAAATCAAGAACAAGAGCAAAAACTTTTTTTAAAAAAAAGCTAAATCAAGAACAAAATAAAAACAAATGCATGAGAGAGGAAAAAAATAAACTAGAGAATGACCACTGTATTTCTATTACATGACTTCACATTGAATCCTAAGGAGAAATACTAATATTTTAAACAATGATGTTCAATATTTCCATCCTGAACAATATATACTGTAGTAGAAACTAAAGTAATCCATTGAGAAAACTGTTGTTAAAAAAGTAAAACCCGAAGAAACCACTTGGGGGAAACCTAAAGGTGCTTTTTCAAGAGGCAACTGGACGTTTTGGTTTTTCTTTGAAGATGTTTCCCCACCATCCAGTCAGAGCTGAAGAAGCTTCTTGGATGAGAAGCGAAACATCTTCAAAGAAAAACCAGAATGTCCAGTTGCCTGTTCAAAAAACCATTTTGGGACAACCATGACCTTGATGACTGAGAATCTCCATAGGCACTTGGGGGAAAGGGATTGTCCATTAAATCTGAATGTCTGTTAAATCCAATTTTAAATAAATGAATGTCACTAATTTATGTCACTTATGCCATTGAGCCATCATTTGCACAAGTGACATAAATGAATGCAAATTCCATTGAAAGATCAATTATGCAATGGTATTGCATATTAATAGTCCAGTCTGCTTTGGAAATGAAAATGTGAAATAAAACTGAAGTCTGAAGAAATGTGCAAAGTAAAATTTTGTCCATTACATCCAAATTTCCCTAAATGGAAGTCTGAGGAATTGAGACTTTCGCCCTGTAACTAATATTTGGTGACCAAACTGGACTATATTTATTCTTCATTGCAAGGTTTTATCAGTGTTCTGTGCTGTGCTACGTTATCTGCCAAAGCAATTTCCAAAGAGGGTCAGTCTTATTATGGAAGTATCATGAAAAATCAGTAAATGACAAGTTGTGTACTTTACTATTGCTTTTGCTGCTGCTGCTGCTGCTGCCACCAGAGCATTCTGTAAATAGCAAGTGGAGGGAATTGGGTCATTTTTAATAGCTTGATCTTTTTTGTCTGTTATTTATTTATTTGTATCCCACCTTTATAATTTTTACAAATAACAGCAGCAAACATATCCAACACAACTTCCTTCTCCTATTTTCCCATAAAAAGAACCCTCCGAGGCGAGTTGGACTGAGAGATAGAGTGACTGACCCAGCTGGTTTTCATGGCTAAGGAAGGACTAGAATTCAGGGTCTCCCAGTTTTAGCCCAGTGATTTAATCAGTAGGCCTAACTGGCTCTTATACAATAAAAAGTAAGCAAAAAGTGGGATGCTTGAAAACAGAGTGGATGGCGTCCCATTGGTGCCCAAACACCTTTCACCTGTAAGGAGAACTGACGTGGGCTGGAATCTTCATTTCCTTGCAAATAGGATACTTAAAAACGAAGCGGGTGGCTTTTCACTTTTCCTGGTGAAAAGTGTTCCAGTGGTAGCAGAAAGGAGTTTGGGGAGGGGGGGAAGAGCAGGAGAAAGGCACCGCAAACACTTTTCACACCCAGAATGAAAGTGATCTCATGAGAGTTCAAGCACCCAGTCTCTGCAAAAGAGGATAGGTGCCTGAACTCGTGCGATATTACAGCACTCAGGAGCTTCCATCAACTCTTCCTCTCCCTCAAAGGCACAGAAACCACAGCACAGAGGAGACAGATCTTGTAAGGTAAGTTAGTCTGGCATGGCGGGAAGGGAGGGGGAAGCATGAGCTAACTTAGTGGGTTGGGGAGGCATTGGGGGCCTGTTCCATCACTAGCTCCCCCCCACCCATGGCCTTCCCCACCCTCATGTGCACTTAATGAACTGCGCATTTAATTAGTGAATGCATGGGTGAAAAGCAGGGAGTGATTTCGTTTGAGGTACGAGATTCACTCCTACGAATCCTCACGGTACGAATGAAATGGGCAGGCTCCATTACATTCATTACTTCAAGACTACCTGTTCAAATTGACAAGGAATGGTATTTTGTAGTTGAAAAGAGTGGATCAATTTTTCTCATAGGTTTACGGGTTTATATTAAAGCTATGTACCAGGGCAGGTTGCAATCAATTAATGTAGATACATTTATTTATTTATTTATTTATTTATTTATTTATTTATTTATTTATTTATTTATTTGTTCGATTTATATGCCGCCCTTTACCAGAGACTCAGGGTGGCTTACAATGCGTTAAGCAATAGCCTTCATACTTTTGTATATACCTGCTTAGTAGGGCTTTTGTTCCCCCCCAAGCGGTGTTCCTTTTTTATACAAAGTCAGCTTATTGCCCCCACAAACCGGGTCCTCATTTTACCTACCTCGAAAGGATGGAAGGCTGAGTCAACCTTGAGCCTGGTGAGATTTGAACTTGCAGTAATTGCAGGCACCTGGTGTTACTTAACAGTGCTTTAGTCTGCTGCGCCATCAAGGCTCTTGGATTTACTCATCCAAGGTCAACCACTCCCTTTCACATTCAGGTTCAGGAATTCAACTCTCTGCTCTCTTAATATTGTTTATCTTATCTTGACACTGGAATGTGGAAACCAGACCTTGCAAGGCTGTACACTAATTTAACAGCATTGGCTGAATACAGAATATATGATTAAAACATGAAGCTGGCAGTTACAACTCCAATCACATTTGTTCTTTGTGAATTCGGTAGAAGGTTAGCTTCATGACTAATGATCAAAATGTTTGGTTTGATCTCCTTGATTATGAACAGCAGGACAAATTATGAAAAAAAGCTGTATGTCACAAATGTATAAAAATTTGCTTAAAATTGTAATATATTTTTAAAAGTTTATTTATTTATTTTATATAAATAAATAAATAATATTTATTTTTTTCTAAAAATGGTAAGGCATTACAAATCTTTTATTTAAAAAACAATGTGTATAATGATAAATATTTAAAATGACTTATTCCATAGAGAGTAAAGCAGCCTTGCAAGTATATAAATAATTGTGCTAAACAAAGGGTGGTCTTAGCACTTTAAACAACAAAATTCCTCATCCTCATCATCGCCATCTGTCACCATATTCTGAGCAGCAGGACAATAGTACATTTTAGTTCAGTTTTGTGCATATTTATTATATTCAGTGAGGTTTCTCCTTTTAGAATTGCGATCTAAATAATCAACGTATTTCTTTAAAAATATAATATAATTATATTAGGCCCGACATATATTCGAATTCCGGTCTCACAAACAGCCTGCTTAACCCTTATCCATTTTTCACTCATCATGATTGTGATTGTCCTCAGAGGGAAGGGTTGACAAATGACATCATATGCATCATTACGTCAGTGCAAATGATGCTATGACATCATTGTGGCTTGTGCTAGACCTGTGGCTGACTTAAAATTGCAATCCTATCTTTCCAGACAACAGTTGCATGTATACTTGCCTTTGTGTGCAAGCTCTATGTATACATGCATAAAGTTGTGCTGCGGATGCACCTACCTATAGTTCCCTGCTAAGCACACATGTTTCTAAGCTCTCATGCATAGGATCGTGTTACATAGACACCTATACCACAAACCTAGCCAGATTAGTATTATAGTTATTTTGGTGGATGTTACCCATGAGTGATATTGATTGCCTATATTCCCTTTTTGTCATCAATAAGCCATCTCAACAAATCCACATTAAAATAACAACTAACAGTAGTCCAGTCCCGCCTGGACTACTGCAATGCTCTCTACATGGGGCTCCCCTTGAGGAGCACCTGGAGGCTCCAGCTGGTCCAGAATGCGGCCGCGCAGGTGGTTATGGGAGCAACGTGGCGCTCCCATGTGACTCCCCTCCTGCGCTAGCTGCACTAGCTCCCGGTGGTCTTCCAGGTGCGCTTCAAGGTTTTGGTTACCATCTTTAGAGCGCTCCATGGCTTAGGGCCGGGGTACCTACGAGACCGCCTTCTGCCACCAGTAGCCTCTCACCGACCAGTACGCTCCCATAGAGAGGGTCTTCTCAGGGTGCCGTCGGTCAAACAATGTCGACTGGCGGCCCCCAGGGGGAGAGTCTTCTCTGTGGGGGCACCTGCCATCTGGAAGGAGCTCCCCCCAGAGATACGGAGGATCCCGGATTTGCGCACTTTCCGCCGTGCCCTCAAAACATTTTTATTCCAGCAGGCTGTCTGGCCTAACCTCCCTTTTAATTGCTTTTAAATTTGTTTTATAAATTGGGGTGTTTTGGACCAAAGTATTTAATGTATTTTTAAATGGTTTTTAACGTTTGTACTATGTGTATGTGTCTATGTGTCTTTTGGCTGTTCACCGCCCTGAGTCCTTCGGGAGTAGGGCGGTATATAAATTTAATTAATAATAATAATAATAACAACAACAACAACAACAACAACAGACTTCCGGTTGACGTCACGGCAATATCAGACACAAAGGAACGGGTCTCCACATTCCCTGTGCTGAGTGCTTCCTATTTGTTGTCTCCCTAATACTAGACCCTAATAAAACAGATTCCTGGTGTTGATAATGTCCCAAATCCTGTCACTGGCTTCTGTAGGTATAGCAAGAAGAAAAAAACCCTTGCTCAAAATCTTGAAGAAGTTAGTGTAAGCAAAATTTTGTCTTGAATAGGAGCAGTGATTTGATATCCGTTTCTGATCTGTTTTGCACAAAACGTCAACTTAGAATCAAACAGAGATCTTTAAATGGGACTTCCTGAAATATTATATGTACAAAACTAGTCATTATTCAGAGAAAAGATTATGAATCAGACAAAGAAAAACACCTGTGATTACATTTGGAGGCTATGAACAGATTGTTCACTTTAAGGGTCATTAATGGCTCTGCAATTCTCTTTGGCTGTCAGGTTCTTGCATACCTTTTTCAGCATACTTTGTAAAGGTGTTTCCAGAAGTACCCACCACTCCCACTTCATTTCCAAGAAAGAAAGAAAAACAAAAACTCCATCTGAAGATGTTGAACTCTTTTGATTACCCACCAACAGGCACACACCCACTGAATGCCAGTGAGCAAGGATTACTGTCAAGAAAGTTAACGCTCCCCCTTGCTGAGAAATTATCAAACAGGTTCTTCAAGATGGAGAGTGTAGGAATATGCATTGAAAATTAAAAGCATTCAAAATGAAACTTCCACATATTATTTTAAAAGCCATAATGTTATCTATCTACAGTATGTTGTCTTGTTGTTTGTAAACTGCAGGTTCTTTGCATAGGAAGTACAGTTGCAACTATATTATAATTGTGGTTTCTATAAATTCTCAAAAAAAAATATTAGCTAGTGCAATATTCACACACACAAAGACCATATTGTACAAAACTATATTCTAAACTGAAGCAGCCAGGTGCCAGGTTCAAGACGATGCTTAGCTATAGTATTACCAGTCATTTTTCTAAAGCCAATTTTACTTTCCAGAGTTGTTATAGTAAATCAGGGTATGTAGCTTTGAGCTCCTAGAAGAAAGGTAGGATAAAAAGTCAATTAAGAGAACAATCTGCCTTCATTGAGCTGCAGATAGTTTTGAGTGCAGAATATTGCTGCTCTAGTGACATTGTCTAAGTTGCTTCTGGCCATAGACACAGAAAAGTAAAGAAACATTTGGGATCCAGATGTGCTTGAATATTTTAAGGGACAGGAAGAATTTTTTTTAAAAAGGAATTGGGGTAAAGAAAATCAAAAGGCATGTTCCTGTATTTCATCTTAACTTTGATTCCCACATAAGCAGCCATATTCCAGTTTATATTTCGTTTTTGTCACGATATCCTTCATAAATAGCCTTCCTTGCCTTAACACTCAAAGAAATAAATATTTTAAAATATATGTATCATGAAGAATTATGCAATTTAAATCAACCTCTTCCCAGAGGCTTGTCATTTGTAGCAATTCACCAGACTTTCATGTTGCTCTCTCATGCAAACTGTCAATTGTGTCACTTGTGAAAATGATGGTGGAAAACAGAAACCCTCTTCCACTGAGCTGCCCATGTTTTATGCCTGAGGGCAACCACTGTTATTACAGTCATTGGGTTCTCTTGTGCCATCATGGATGTGAAGATGCATTGCCCACATTGAGGAATGGTTTCCGGAGCAATATTGCAAAGAAGGCATTAACTAACATGCTATTGTTTTCTTGCTTGCTTCAGTTTTTATTATAAGCCCTCAGTCCCACTAAATAAACCAGACAAAAACATCAACTCCACAAGAAGGCTAAAATTGCTTTTATTAAGATTCACCATGATAACAGAATCTTCAAGTTTGGTTTTGGTGTACCCTCCTGACTTTTATATTTCAGTGAATTAGGGAGGTATCTGTGCTGCTTCCAAATGTTATCTGGGTAGCTTGGATTTAAAATATATTTTAACACTGGTTGCCTTGGCAACCGAGATTGCATCAAAGTAATCTTCCTTACTATTTACACAATCTTTGCTGAAGTTTTAATATAAATAAAAAATACACAAGCACTACATGCATGCACACACACACACCAGTAGTGGGTTGCTCACAGTTTGTAAAACTGTAAAACTGTAAAACTGGTGGGAGGCTCAGCCCACCCGCCACGTCATTTTGGGTGATCTGCGCATGCGCAGAAGCGCGTGCAAGCTGTTGCAATATTTTCAGGATCAGACTCAATAAGATCAACAAGAGTTAAAGATTTAACTATATATTCTTTTATTTACATTAGGCATTCTATATTCACTGAATATTCACAGATAGAAGCAAGGGAAAATGGTGTAGGTAGCTCCTTATATATACAATGGGTGGAGCTATATGTGGGAGTGGTGAATTATGAATACATTAAGAAGTGAAGAATAAGTTAACCCCTGATACCCTGTCTGTACACTATTTACACATTGGAGAATAAGGCATTTACATCTGACAAATCCCCCTCTAAATGCCGATTCGTTATACAACACCAGTTACATTCAGATTCAGGACAATACAAAACATACAACTTAGAGGTTAAGTATTTATGCTGTTTAGAAGGTAAAGGCTTCGTTAATATATCAGCTAATTGTTCTGAAGTGTCGCAATGCACTGCTTTAATAAATCCATCCTGAGATAATTGTCTCACATGTTTAAATTTTATATCTATATGTCTGGATCTTTGTCCAATGGCATCAGATCTAGATATTTCAATGGCTGCTTTATTGTCTTCATGCATAACAAAAGGCAGAGCAGGTTTTTTCCAGACATCTGAAATTAAATCATTAAACCATACAAGATTATTTGCGGCCTTGGATAAACAAACATATTCCGCTTCTGTTGTTGAAGTAGCCACTAGTTCTTGTTTACCAGTGTACCAGTAAACTGGACAGTCATTTAAGAGAAATACATAACCGGATGTGCTTTTTCTGCATGAGGTGTCTCCAGCCCAATCTGCATCTGCATAACACGTAAGCTTTGGTTCTTTAATATCATTAGGTTCTAACATTAAACAAAAGTCTAGTGTACTTTTTAAATATCTTAAAATTCTTTTAACAGCTTCCCAGTGGTACATTGTTGGTTTGCTGACATGCCTAGATAATAAATTGAGTGGTAAAGCGATGTCCGGTCTAGTCCAATTAGATATGTAAAGGAGTGAACCTATGATTGATCTATAGAATGTATTGTCCTTGAACTCGGGAGAAGATTCATCAGAATTCCTTAGAAAGTCAGTTTGCATAGGGGTATCACAAGGTTTGGCATTGTTTAAGTTGCATTTATTTAAAAGATCTATGATCTTATCTCTCTGGGTAAGTTTGAATCCCCTTTTTGTCTTATTAATTTGGACACCAAGGTATTTGTTTACCTTGCCTAAAGATTTCAATGAGAAATGTTCATTTAGTTTAGTTACAAAAGTTTCTCTTCTTTCTTTATGTTTTCCTATGTATAAAATGTCATCCACATAAATCAATACAAATTCAATGTAATCATCACCCCTCTTGACAAAGAAACAATTATCAGCAGTGGTAGCGTTGAAGTCCATGGTCTTAAGTACTTTTACTAAACAATCATACCACCGTTTACCAGATTGTTTTAGCCCGTATAAACTCTTGTTTAACAACCAAGTCTCATTTCTGTTTGTGTATGGACTATGAGGTGCTCTCACGTATATTTCTTTATCTAATTTTGCGTGTAGGTACGCAGTCTGTATGTCATATTGGAATACGTCTAGATTGAGTGCTGAAGCTACCACTAGAGCTGTTTTGACACTCTCTGTTCTTACAGTGGGGGAATACGTGTCAGTATAGTCCTCTGGATATTTCTGTGCATAACCCTGTGCAACCAATCTAGCTTTGTATAGAGTATTTCCTCCCTCTAAATTCTTAATTTTATATATCCATCTGGTACCAATAATTGTCTTATCTTTAGGTGCAGATGCAGGTGTAAATACATTTAGTCCTTGTAAACTTTCCATCTCTTTCTTCATTGCTAATTCCCATTTTTCTTTTTCTTCGTGAGGAAGTTTTAACACTTCCTCGTATGTATTGGGTGTTGTTGGTTCACCATTCATGTGCATTACATAATCCTTGTATTTATTTGGCATTTGATTTCTGGTGTTTCTAATGATTTTCTCGGGTTTACTATCGTTATCATGCAAATATCTTGCTTCCTTTTTTGTTAGTGTATCTGTCTTTATTTTGAGTTGGCTATTTGTCCAAGTTTTGGTTTTGTTTTTATATTTGTTGATATTTTGTTTTTCTATAGTCCCTTTCTCATGAGATTTTGTATCTTCATGTTTATTTGGGAATATCTCATTAAGATGTAATTTAGACCAGTTAGCTTGTTCATGGAACACAGCTGTTCTGGAGACTATAAATTTGTTGTTACTATCAATGAATCTGTATCCTTTAGTGCCAGTCTCATATCCCATAAATCTGAGTCTCCTGGACACATTTTCTCCCTTTCTTCTTAATTGTTTAGGTATGTGTACGTCTGCTGTGACTCCAAATATATGCATGTGTGCTAATTTTGGTTTTCTATTATACATCACTTCATATGGTGTCTTATTTATAATGCTGGACCATGTTCTATTTTGTGTGTAATTTGAATAATGTAAGGCTTCTGACCAGAATTGTTTGCTTAAGCTAGCATCTTCCAATGTGCATCTAATCATGGTTTGTAATGTGGAATTTTTTCTCTCTGCAATCCCGTTTTGGAACGGAGAAAATGGACTAGATGTGTAATGTAACATTCCTTTGTCTTTTAACCATTGTGAGAATTCTTTAGACATGAATTCGCATCCTCTGTCTGTCATAATTTGTTTTATTTTGATGTTGTGTTGTGTTTCTATGCGTTTGTAAAATTCTTTAAATTTTTGAAATGTTTCATCTTTGTGTTTTAATGTGTAAACAAATCCATAGCGGCTATAATCGTCCACTATTGTCAGGAAGTAACGTTTCCTATAAGTGATTGATGGAGTTAATGGACCAACTAAGTCCATGTGTACTAAATCAAAAATTTTGTTAGTTGATCTGGTAGATTTTCTTGGCCTGGGACTAGTTTTTAGTTTTGTAGATTTACATACTGAGCATTCCAGATAATTTTCACAATTCTTTATTTTAACACCTTCTGCGTGTTCAGTCATTTTTTGCACTACAGGAAAACTGGCATGTCCTAACTTCCTATGCAATATGTGAGCACACTCATCATGAATTGGTTTACCTATCTTTGGCTTCTTATCGTTGTGTGCATCTGTGTGATCATGAGATATTTTACATTCATCATTGTCACTGTTGCTAACATTCTCATCATCTATTTCAATACAATCTTCCATATTTGAATCAATGTTATGTAACCATTTTTCTTTTGTTATTAGGTAAGGTAGTCCTCCTTTAGTCACCACAGTGCCTACATTTATTTTATTCTTTTCCAAAGTTGCCTTTCCTTTTGAAAAGACAATGTTAATGTCAGAATCTCTGCTTAGTTTTATGGCACTTAATATGTTATGAGGTATTTCAGGTATTAGTAATACCCCCTCTATTTTTCCTAAACCAGGCAAGGTTACATTTCCTCTACCTAATACTTGAACCTTTTCTTGGTTAGCTACCTTAATTACAAATTTATCTTCTGCAAATGAAGACAATATACTTTTGTTATTAGTGGTGTGATTAGTTGCTCCAGAATCAATAAGCCAATTATTGTTCTCACTTTGTTGTGTGTTAGTGTTGTCTTGTTTATTTAATCCATTCAGTGAACCAGACTTTCTATCCTTTGAATTGTCTCTGCCCCCTCTATTCTCTCTGTGATTTGGTGGGCTCCTATATCTATGCCTTTCTATGGAAGGCTGTCTATAATCGTATTTGTTTCTGTATTCTGATCTATATCTTTCTTTTAAGAATTTTGGGCAATCTCTTCTATTGTGTTCCCTGGATCCACAATTATGACATTTAAATGTTCCACTATATTTTTCTTGGAAAGCTACTTTCCTATATGGTTTATGTTCTGTGTGATTGTTAGAACGATTCCTTCTAGAATTATCTTCTGTTATCAATTTGTTAGATAGACTTTCTATGGATAAATACCCTAGATTGATTGTGTCTAAATGTGACATAAAATTGTCCCATGATGGGTCAAGTGAGTTGATAATGACACTTTTCATTGTTTGGTCTGAAATCACCTCCCCCCTCAAATGCAGTTCAGCTCTTATTTTGTTCAAAGATATTAAATGTTCACTTATGGAAACCCCTGGTTTTATCCTAGATGAAAAGAAGTCTTTAGATATCCTTGTGGTGGTGGCTACACTGTCACTGTGAAACAAATTAAACATGCATTGAATAATTTCTGAAACAGTCAAATTTGGCTTAATGCTGTGATACATTGCAGGAGACACACTAGATATTATTAAGAAAAAAGCTCTATGGTGTAAACAATCTATTTTTAGTGTCCAAGGTCTTTTTGGGGGACTAGTGATAAAAAACAGTAAGTTTTCCTTCATAAAGACAACCTGGAGCTGTTGATACCATTCTTGTAAATTAATGCCATCAACCCTTAGTTTTGGGAAGTCACTGGGTAAATTTCCGACATTATTGGGTCCATTACTTACAACCTGAGGTAGTCCGTGGTCTCGTAAATGCAGAAAATTGCAAAACAGCGTGGGGATGCTCGCTACGAGTCTGCATGATCTTCTCTCCTGTTCATGTCTTCCCGGATCGTCAGCGTAGTTTCGCGCATGCGCGTTGCTCATTTCTTCTTCGGCGGCGTCGTGGAAGGTTCTCCTCATTGCGGCTTGCTCGCTCTGCTCTTCTTCAGATGAGTCGGTCTCTGGTTCGACTTTGGGGGTTCTGGCGACGGTGGCTGTTCTTCCTCTTCTATTGAGAGCGTTGGTGCTTGCTTCGGTCTGCGGCGTAGGGCGGTATCGGCAGGGCTCTCTGGGTTCCGGCGTCAGCGCTCTAGTAGTCAGGATGGGAGCGGGCAGGTCTTGAGGCATTGGCTTGCTCGTTCGCTTTTTTGGTGTCTTTTTAGTAATTTTCAGTTTTGGCCCAAATGCAGCAAAGAGCGTTTTCATCGCTGATTTTATTTGGTGTTTTGTTGGATCTTCCTCGCTTTCTGGTTCTGATTCTTCTGAGGTGTTTGAATCTTCCTTTTCGTTTTCGTTGTCCGATAATATTTTTCGCGCCAGAAATTTTGAATTGAGCTTGCTGATTGGCTCTGCTTCGTTCATCTTGGAGGCCGGTTGAAACCAAGATGGCCGCCATTCAAATTTTTGCGCGGGATCATCGTTTTTCTTCTTTGTAATGATTTTCTCTGCAGTCATATTACTCACTATTTTTGGATCTTTGGGTTTTTCATTGGTGATGTTTTTCTCTCTCGCTGCTCCGCTGTTCTTTAGCATATCTTGGAGGTTCGCGATGAGGCTTTCATCATTCTTCTGGCTTTTTAATAGTTTTAATATCTCTGACCTGAGTTCGTTATTTTCTATTTCGATTTCCTCCTGGTCATCAATTATTTCTTCGTCTTCAGTGGTGTATTCTTCGGATTCTCTCGAAATTGCATTCGTGGATTCGTTGATTATTTCTTGTTCCGTTTCCATTTCTTTGCTGTAGGCCCTGGTGTTGGGCCCATCTTTCTTAGACATTTTAAAGCTTTTTATTGAGTCAATTAACCATCCTCTGCTACCAGTTTGTTGCAATATTTTCAGGATCAGACTCAATAAGATCAACAAGAGTTAAAGATTTAACTATATATTCTTTTATTTACATTAGGCATTCTATATTCACTGAATATTCACAGATAGAAGCAAGGGAAAATGGTGTAGGTAGCTCCTTATATATACAATGGGTGGAGCTATATGTGGGAGTGGTGAATTATGAATACATTAAGAAGTGAAGAATAAGTTAACCCCTGATACCCTGTCTGTACACTATTTACACATTGGAGAATAAGGCATTTACATCTGACACAAGCAAAGCAAGCGTGAACGCGCGCTCCCGCTGCGAACCGGTAATAAAGGTAAGTGGAACCCACCCCTGACACACACATACACACAATTCCAGTTGAGTTACAATCCCTGCCTCATACAATGAGAATGCAATTAACATAAGGAACATAGTCACTCTGCCATGTTTTACAGCTCTTGAATTATAACTTCCTGAAAGTTCTCCAAGTGAAGCAAAATACAAAATGCAATGCCGCTACTTCCCAGTGAATTTCATTATCACACTGTGTAATGGGGACCAGTTACTTTGATTTTCTATTTTTAAAAAATAGAACAAATTCCTGAAAGCCAAGTTCCACAGATGGATGTAACCATAGGGAATCTCCAAGACTGTCAATACTCAGCACTTAACAATCTGAATTCAACTGCATTTAAATAAGGACATTCTATTAGGGTTTGTTCCCGCACTGGATTTTTGAAATCCAAGATACCTGCTGAATCCTCAAGAGATAACAGTTCTGCATCTTTGTTACCCAAACCTTGACAAGACTGACATAGCATAATTATTTTTTGTGGCTCAAATCTAGAAATTTACTAGGAGTAGAAAGGGCAGAAGGTCCTGCTCCTCTCTCTTCCTCTTTTCTTCTCCCCTACAAACAGCCCTGTACAAAGTCTGGAGAATCCTGTTTAATGAACTAGACCAGGGGTCTCCAAGCTTGGCAACTTTAAGCCTGGTGCACTTCAACTCACAGAATTTGCTGGCTTTGCTGGCTGGGAAATTCTGGGAGTTAAAGTCCGCCAGGCTTAAAGTTGCCAAGGTTGGAGACCCCTGAACTAGACTGAAAGTGGCAATGCTTCCATCTCTTTTCTTTAGACATGTTATTATTTTGGGTTTTTTTAACGAACTCAAATTCATTAATAAATTAAGGAATGTTCTAAGTTGCTGCATGAACCTTCCTGCTGTTATCCCTGAATTAATCAGCTCTGCCCTTTCTCCCCTATGAAGCACTTTTAGTGGAATCAATCTTTATCCAAGAAATCACATGCCTACCTATAACTAGCCTGTAAATCAATGCTCTTTGGATTATTGTCTCCACAATTCACTGTTTGAAAAATATTGACCCATATCTTCAGAAAGCAAGTCCTGTATGAGCACAGCATCTTACCCAACTTCACAGCAGTCAACCTGAATAATCTGAAAGTAATTAGGGAGGGTGGAGGAAAAAATCCACAAGCCGTGTAAACCAGTTTGAATACAGTAATGCAATATTAATATCTCCAAGCTAATCATTCCTTTGCTGAAATGGTTTCTAGCTAGACTTTTCTGAAAATTAGGAACAAAGAGTGACATATGATCAGCTTATGTCTGTTATGGTATTATATACTAGTACTAGTTATGGTATTATATACTTTACATATATGAATATATAAAGAATATATAAAGAAATTGATAAATATATATAAAGAAGTCTATAAATTTATACTTATGTCTTTATCTCTATAAGTCCTCACACTTATGACAATCACTGCATCTCTATAGCCATGCGATTAAAATTTGGGTGCTTGGCAACCAACATGCATTTATGGTAGCTGCAGCATCCTGGGGTCTTATGATCACCATTTATGACATTCCCAATTAGCTTCCAACAAGCAAAATTAATGGAGAAAGTTTGATTCATTTATCAGCTGCATGATTCACTTAACAACCATGGCCAAAAGATCAGAAAATCAGGTGCAAGTTACTTAATACACGTCTTGCTTAGCAACAGAAATTATGGTCTCCATTGTGGTTTTAAATCAAGGACTACCTTTTCCTTTAGATTAACACAACTCGCTTCTAACAAAGGTACAACTTTATGCTGTATGCTAACTGTGGATAGATGCTTCAACTCCTTAGATAATTAAAGTGCACATGGGAAGCAGATATATGGCATGTGCTTGAATGCACAACTGAACAAAATATGCAATTCTTGATTCATAAAATGAAGTATGGAAAGTTTACCAATCTTCAAATAAACCTTTCATTAACTATGAGCATAATTAGCATAAAAACATATGCATAAATCTACATATATCATACAAGTAACTAGTACCAGGAGTCATCAATATGACTTTGTGTACTATTTGTATTCCTATAGTGACACCACATAGCGTGCAAAATTTCTCAATGTTAAATTGGAGATAGGAATTTTTAAAAATACAATAAAATTAAGTTAGTTGACTTACCAGCTCTGGCAAGATTAAGGCATATGGTATCGTTTTAAAAATGGCCAGTCCAGAAGGAATATCTTCAAGTGCTGGGCAGCCAGGCGCCGGTCCTGAAGTTTTGGAATCCATTTCTATTGTCTCTGTGTAGCTGTTGTTACGATCTGCTATCCACAATTACTTCTGCAGCAGAACTGTTGGCATGTGAAGCTTAAAATAGTATCCAGTGGCACACCCATATGGACGTCAAAGGTGAAATCAGTTCCAGCCTGGCAGGTAGCTCTAGTCATCGTGGAAGAATTTCATACACCACCAAGACTAAGGCAGCTCATCCATAAGAGATCAGAGGTCAAATATCCTGGTGGATATATTTGTATGTGATTAAATATCCTTTGGTATCGGAAGGAGATGAACCTACAAATTCTGACTCTTTCTAAAAGGGTTCTTTTTGAGGCTCAAGTTTTCTTTTGGTTCCATTCCTAAGCATTGCAACTGGCAAGTTTCTTGCTATCTATCTGCATTCTGAATCAACAAGTCTGCCTCTAAGAATAATAATGCAAGAAATCTGACATATCCTCTAGTCCGGAGTCTCTCAATCTTGGCACCTTTAAGATTCAATTCAAGACATCAATTCCCAGGGTTCCCCAACCAGCAGTTTCCAAGGTTGAAAAACATTGTTCTAGCTAGTCCAATGGAAGAATTTGGTAAGTCATCCCCCAAAAACGGACTTTTCAGCTGAGCCTATTTTAAAATCTCCAATAGAACAAGTTGTGTTTTTAATTTTAGGAAGTTACTCCTAATATTGAGCTCAATTTTTTCTTGATTTCCCCCTACTTGTGTCCCGCTGCTTCAAAAGAGAAGAACTTTTTTGTTTTCCCTTACACTTATTTAGTTTTGCACCAGTAGTGGGTTCCACTTACTTTCACTACCAGTTTGGAATCAGGAGC
Organism: Pantherophis guttatus; assembly: GCF_059756535.1. Lineage (NCBI taxonomy): Eukaryota > Metazoa > Chordata > Lepidosauria > Squamata > Colubridae > Pantherophis > Pantherophis guttatus. The sequence continues at coordinate 307,692,242 of NC_142063.1, read as the reverse complement.
ACACGAGTGCGCTCACTTCATTCGTGCGCAGCACCTCTGTGCATGTACAGAAGCTTCTGCACATGCGCAGAGCTTCCATGATGATGTCTGGAAGGGTGAGCAGAGCCTCATGCCATCGCCACTACCAGTTCCCCCAAACCGGGGCGAACCGGTAGAAACCCACCACTGTTTTGCACCCTAAATATCCTCAGCTCATAGAAGATGCTTGCAGGTCCTCATCTCATCCTACAGCTCTTCTCTCTGACTCCCTCTAACATCTCCACATCTCTTTTGAAATACAGTACGGAGAGCTATACACAGCATACAAGTGCAATCTAGCCAGTGCTGAATAAAATCGAGCTATTGCTTTCTTACCTGTATTCTTGTCTTCCTCTCTTAAACCTCTGAATTAGTTGGGCTATGTGACCACTCCTACAGCAGAAAGGATTAAAAATCAAGGTGTTTTTTTTTTAACTGCTTATTTTGGAAGGTTTTGCTGCTTAAGAACTACTTACAAGTACTGCTAGAAGCCAACAGGGAGGGGTAGCAATAGAGAACAGCAATAGAGAACAGGCAGAAAAAGGAAGAATCTAAAACCTGCTGTGGAATTGATGCCTGTTTTGTTGTTTTGTTCAGAAATTAATACATGGGGTATGTTCTTGAGGAACAATCATATGGCTTCAGGAACTGATTGTCAGCACTAGCTTTGAATACATGTATTCACTGTTCTAAAGAATGCAACCTGTCTTTGGCACTTACATGGCCTTTCTTTTTAATGAGGAGCAGGAAGTAACAGGGAAATTAATTTGTACTGCATTTGAGCATCTTTCTCCAATCCTTCAACTAATGCAAAGTAAGAAGATGCAACCAAGTGGGCACAGGAATGCATTGTATAAGAACCATGAAACATACAATTTCACTTGTACAATCTTTCCCAAAGGGAAACTGAACTGAACTGGTTACTGAACCATAGTACAGTATTTTGGTAATAGAGACTTGGTTGTTTTCCCCCCTAGTTACTGTCCTCACATTGCTGATCAAAAGCGTGTTTTTAACTCTAGTGCAAATGAAATTGAACCTCATGCCAAGAAGTGAAACAGTTTATGTTATTTTGTTTCAGCACATTCTTTCATGTTTCTGAGCATTTTCTCCTTGGGATAGTTCATAGTGAAAGCCTAGTAACTACATACTAAACAAGGATTGCTATGAGGTTTGGTTTATTGGCTGGAGCACATTAGTTCAGGTACCATTCTTCTATATTTTTGAGAATAGTATAAACATTTGAAATAAAATGAGATGTGCTTCATTTTTACTCATCAGATGTAAACATTCTATAAATCTACTTTTTTTTTTTTTTTTGCTTTAATTTATATGCCGCCCTTCTCCGGAGACTCAGGGCGGCTTACAATGCATTAAGCAATAGCCTTCATACTTTTATATATTTATACAAAGTCATCTTATTGCCCCCACAATCTGGGTCCTCATTTCACCTACCTTTGAAAGGATGGAAGGCTGAGTCAACCTTGAGCCTGGTGAGATTTGAACTTGCAGTAATTGCAAGCAGCAGATGTTAATAACAGTGCTTTAGTCCACTGTACTACAGGCTCTTTGTACTACTTTGTTGTAACTGTTTACAAGCCTCTGAATTTCCGTATACAAAGATACACCCAGAATGGATGTTTTGCATTAGCACATTAGAAATTATGCTTCTCTTCAATAAATATATACAGACACACCCATACAGAGAAAAAATATGTTCATTTTCTACATGTTCCTGGTCTGAGAGGAAGACATATACACAGTAAAGTGCTTAGCCTAAAGTATGTTTGATTATACACATATTTTAACTTTGTAGTTTGAGGCAAGGAATGTAAGCCTATTAATTTAACAGCAACCTATTTTCTAACTATTTTAAGCGCAGCACCAACATGTTTGGTTGAACTGATTCCATTGTCTTGCTGTTAATTGATTGGGAACACATCCAAAAATATGAGTACTTCTAGCTAGCCTTGTTGAACCAGTTTCTTCTCTACAGCTATATTTCTGCTTCGAGATCATAATGCAAATTAAGAAAGGCAATTATCATTTAATTTTGTGAGATCTGTACCTGGAGTTCAGGGCAAAATCCAAGGGTGAGTTTCTGAAAGAAGTAGTTTATATAGGTAGATAATGAAAATGAAGCCATTTCCCCTCTCTCCTTCAAACCAAGGGTCCCCAACCCCTGGGCCACGGCCCACTACCAGGCAGCATCCTATTCAGAACTGGACTCCACAAGTGGCAGACACTTACACTTGCAGCATCACTTGCATAAATGGAGCTGGGCATGCTCACGCCTGCCCCTGCACAGTTCCATTCCTCTCTTCCACCATCCCACCCCCTGCCCGGCTGCCCAGCCAGAAAGATTGGGGACTGCTGCTCTAAACCTTCAAGATGTGCTTCAAGATGTATTCCATTGGGTCTTTCAAATTCTGACACAGCTTTCAAAAATGCTTGCAAGCCTTCAAGCAAAAACAAGAAGAAAGCCCTATGCACACTGAACTTCCATTTGTGAAAAGTTGAATTCCACACCATGTGGGAGACTTTGTGAGGTGGCCCACACTGCAAACTAGTCTCATTCCATTCTCAAAAGGCTACACCAGTATCTTTGCTTATCATTCTGGAGAATATTGCCTGGCAACAATAAAAAAACAAAAGATGTTGATAAGCCCCACTGAAGTACTAACTTAGCAACATAAATCTCAATCAAGTCTACTTCCATCCTACCAAGCAAAAAGCAATGGGAATATAGGTAGTTCTCATTTACCAGCCACAATTGGGATGGCAAATTGGTCATTAAACAAAGCAGCCACTATATGATCTTACTTCAGTTTTCCTTTGCTTTACATATATATGAAGGTCAAAAATACAAGAATTGGCCACAAAGTTACTTTTTCATCACTACTGTAATGGTCACTATATGAGGCAGTCGTTAAGTTAGAACTTTCTGTGTAAATTGTGGAACTGTAGATCCCAAAGATACAAATCCCAAGAGAACTTTCGGTCACATGTTGGCAAAAATGGAACAAATTACCTTTGGCTCATTATTCAGGATATCAGCACAATATGGATCTGACAAAGCTTTGAATCTGGCATGCATACCTAAATAATTCAAACTTTAGGATAAACTGACATTTCTTTTACAATAGAGACATTCCTACCTATTCTTAACATTCCACAACAGTGATATTAATAAATGCCACACTCTTGCATTTTTCAGACTTTGCCAGTGATTAAACATAATGTTCAATTAAATCCATTTACTAATCATCATAAACATTTATGTTATAGACATGTTCAGTTCATATATGTTCAAAGCAATGTCTGTTCAATTCAGTTCTGATATTTATTTCAATTATCAGATATCAGATTCAATTTTGATATTTATTTAAAGTGATTCTTAAGATTTACTATAATTTCTGACATTACTCATTTGTCTCACATTCAATGTTAGTTAGTTGTTTAGATACCAACATTCATCAAATGAAATTTGCTTAATGTAAAGAAATAAAAAGGAAACAGGAAAATGACTCCATGAAAAAAGATAAAAACACGATTAATCTTTAGGATGCATTTACTTTCGTCATAAATATACAAATCAATAACCAACATGATAGTTATTTTTTTTAAAAAAGTTTATCAATACATTGCATTTATGAATTTGGTATAAAAGTTTTAATCAAATGATAAAAATACAACATTTTGGAACTCATTATCAGTTCTATTTAATTAGTTTGTGTTGGCTTGGCAATTGGTAGATGAATAGCCACAAATGTCTTTCATATTAGAGGACTATTTTTTCTAGCCTCTCCTAAAAAGTCATATGCAGTTTCCATGACATCGAAAGCTTTGTGAGGGCTTTCCAACGATAGTAGAGAAGATAGACTGCCCCCTCTTTCTCGGTTTTTCTTCAGGAATTCAGCTATTATTCGCCAGCGAGTGCCTTCAGATTCTTCTTCTGCCCACTTGTATTCTGGGAGTGACACAGACTGAAGAAGTGGATAGACGGTGTCATGGTACACCAGGATAAACACTGATTTCAGAAATTCACCGTCTCTCTAATTAGGAGGAAGAGGAAGCAGAATATTTAAAATGTACTGTTCCCCAATGGCACCCTAAAACTTTATCTTTTTTGCATTAAAATCATCATTCTTTATCTGATGATACTACATTAGAAATTACCCATTTTTATATTATATATTACATAAATGTTTGAAAACTCAATGAAAAACAGGCCTTGTACTTTTTTCAAGTTTACACCTATAAAAACTGGCTAGTGCTGACAAATGACAAAGGAAAGATAAATTATCCTTAATGACCCAGTTTTTGAAATGTGAATAGGAATGAATTAATTTACTAAATGTAGTAAATTAAATTACAATAAGACAAGAATAACCTTTTTCTCCTCCTTCATTTTTACTGACATTACAACAACTTCAACTATTCAACTCACTTCAACCATTCAACTCACCAAGATAATAGAATATTGTGAATTAAACTAATTACACAAAAGCACACATAGAAATTATTTGATGTTGATATTGTTCTTATAATTGTTCAGCATAGAAACACTTTAACATTGCTGATGTTATAAACAATATGTTCTGTGTCAGGTTATTGGATCAATAAATACTAAATATTAAATTTACTTGGAACATTATACTTAGAATTGATACATTCTACTGTTCGATATTATTCAACTCTTAATTGCTAAAATGAATGCAAATAGTCCTTAACTTATGACAACAACTGGGACCAGAATTTTAGTCACTAAGAGATGCGGTTGTTAAGCGAGTCAGAATGTGACCAAACCTGAGTTTAAAACTATTTTTACTGCAGTCATTAAAGAAATCACACAGTTGTTAAGCAAAGTTGGCCTTCCCAATGGATGATGTTTGTTGTAAACTAGCAGGGAAGATCACAAATTGCAATCATGGGGCCACAGGATGTTGCAATTGGTCATAAATGCAAGCTAGTTGCCAAGTGCCTGAATTGCGATCTCATACTGCAGAGATTGTGCAACAGTCATAACTTCAGGGATAGGTCCTAGATCACTTTCACACTTTTTAAGTAACTTTGAGAAGTGTTTAAATAAATGGTCAAGGACTTTCTGAAATTATTTTTCTAGAAAATGCTAGAAATGTACCCAAGTCTGGATCTCTTTTTATGTTATTGCTGTGTTGTAAAACTGAACAATATGGAAAATACAATTGTAAGGAACAAATTAAAAGATAAAGTCATAATTCAATTGTAACCTGAGATGTTATTATATTTCACTAAACCGTATGTCCCTTTAAAATACACAGAATTAGTATTGTATATGCAAATAGTTAAAAGAAATTTATATGCTTTTTATATGCAAAAGACCTTTGACTTACTCTTCGGAAAAAGGCCTAATTAAATTGTGGAAGTTTGCTTTGAAGCCCAGATTAGCTTCTTACATAAAAAGTAAACCTGATGCAGAATTTAATTCTAATTGGAAATGATTCTTGGATCTGAAATGTGGGTTTTCTATAGAAAACCCACATTTTATTATTCTGATTTATAACTTTCAGTGTTGATCTAATGTACTGTTACTGTTTATAATTTTGTCAGTGATTAATATTGTGCTAACTAAACATGTTCAATTCAAAGTCCAACAGGAATAATAAACCATATTTTATTTCCTGTCTTTCACATACTCAATATTTTTCTTACTTATATTCTTTCTGCTTCAATTTTCTCAAAACATTAAATCAAATTTCAAATTCAAAAAATTGAAAAACTAAACCCTAACCCTAACCCAAAGAGACATAGGATCACAATTTCATTATATCTTTAAAGTATTGGCTTCCTATTGAAAAAGCTTACCTTTTCTGATCTCTTCAGGGTACTTTCTTTCTCTGCCCAGGAACTCTAAAAATAATAAATTTCAAAATTTTATAAACAGTTTTTATTTATTTATTTATTTATTTTTATGTCGCCGTTCTCCGGAGACTCAGGGCGGCTTACAATGTGTTAAGCAATAGCCTTCATACTTTTGTATATTTTATACAAAGTCAGCTTATTGCCCCCACAAACCGGGTCCTCAGTTGTCAAATTTTCAGTGTTTGTATATCAATACAGAGGAATTAAAAGGACTGTGGATATGTAATTCTTTGTGGTTTGTTGTTTTTTGCATTACACCAACAGAAAGTTGGGGGTTATCACAGGAGTTTCAAATCCTGAAAGAAACATGCTATTCCAAAACCTTCTGAAAAGCTCAAAGAAAGAAAAGGCCCTACTTTCTGATTTACTATAACAGATATGAGGTGAGTATAGTTCCTCAAATTATTATTCAAAACTGTTTTTTGAATTCTAATCCACTGATATTTTCCTTTTTTTAAAAAAAGAGAGATCTATAGTTCTTATCAACAAAATTCCATCAATGAGAAATATCTGTTACATACTTCTGTTATATCAAAGTAGAAAGTGATTTCTACCAGTCCTTCTATCTCTCCTGAAAAACTGCATTACAGAACTCTTCAAAAAAAAATTTAAAAATCAATTTCTATTTTAGTGGTAATCTTCGTAGACTGCATTTCTTTTCATCAATAAGTGTACCATTTTGAATGTAACTGAATCACTGAGAATTGGACAGCATATAAATAAATTATTAAATTATTGTTTTCGCATCTAGGATACTCTTTCCAATATTGGAGCGCTATCAAAATACACCCTCTATTCTATTCTTACTCCAGCTAGGCAGATGCATTTTTCCAGATTTTTCTCACTGGAAACAATATTTATATTCATATTCAATTTATATCATTGAGAAGTTATCAGAAATCATTCCTGCTATAATGAAATACTCAAAATTTAAAAATTTCAGAGCTTTCATTTGAACAAGCCATACCCTATTGTTGAATTCCAGCCCCTCTTAAGCCAACCTTTCTAAATTCTTCAGGCATTTTCCTTCAACTTCTATATACTTTACTTCTATAATATTTCTTGAAATTTAATACCATAGGAGTTGTGTCTTAGAAGAACTGTTGATAGAAATATGTAAAGGAACTGAAACCTGTCATGTTGAACGATACATTTAATCTGAATTCTATTTTCAGATTTAGCATTTTACCCACCCTAAGTGCATCCATAATATCAGGTTGTTCCATGAGTTTAGGAAAAGTTGCCAAAATTGGATTGCTGATCAAATCTGCAAGGGGAACCAAAACATATAACATATTCATATGGCTGTTTCAGTGACATTTTACTGCATATATGACAGAAGAAATTTAAAGAAAACTATAAGCATTATCCTTATACAAGCAGTCCTTGCAAACCCAGCACAGGCTATATGTGCACTGAGGAAGACCAGGGAGGGCCTGGGAGGGTCAGCAGAGACTACATACAGGTGGAAAGATATGCTGTAAGGGGGAACGACTTACCAGAGCAACTTGTAACCTTCCCTGCTTAGCTTCCCCATTGACTTTGCTTGTGGGAAGGTTATAATCATTTGTAGCTCCCTGCAATTATATAATGGACATACAAACATCTGCATCGTGATCACATGACCACAAGAGTGCTATGAGAGCTTGAACTTCAGGACCAATTGTATGTCCATTTTTTTCAGTGCCACCATAATTTTGAACAGTTGCTGAACAAATGGACATAAGCCAAAGGCTACTAGTATGTCACTAAGTGGGCTGCCTAATTCTATTGAATGAATGAATTTCATTTGAATAATCTTATTTATAGTTCTTGATTAATAGGAAAACCATTATCCTTTAGCATCTGCACTTTTTCAAATAATTCTTAATTTAAAAAATATATCCAAGCATTTGTAGCCTATATTTTATTAACACAGTTACTTATAAAATTACTGATATTTTTTAAAAAGCTGCATAACACTGAGTATGTTGGGAAATATTATCTAAAAAATTAATAACAGATGGATGGAAATTAGATAGGATTGACCCATAACTGAAGACATATTATATACAAGACACATGAGATCAAAAAGAGAAAGTCACCCCTCCTAATATAAAAAACAAAACAGCAAATATTGACAATTCTTACTAGGCTAAGCAGGTAAATTGAATGAGTGATTTCTATTCATAAGCTGCAGTCACTGGCTGTAATTTGTTGGTGCTGTGGCACAGGTGTCAAACTCACATAACATTGCTGTTACGTGATGTTTCGTGATGTTTTTCCCCTTCACAGAGCTGGGGTGGGTGTGGCCTGAGCGTGACGTATCCAGCCCGCAGGCCACCAGTTTGACACCCCTGTTCTAGAGTAACTTTATGCAACTTTAGGTGACATAAAAAAGTGCATTTTGAAGTTAAAATCAGAAATTTTATTCTAAGCAAAAACAATAAAACATGGGATTAAATCTCAACCTATTCATGGATTTAATTAATTTTCCAGAATTAGCTGTAAAATGCAATATTGGTCATAGTTTTTCTTCCTCACAAGGTGTTAATGCATCCCATCCTCCCATTAAACCCACAGCTGTTAAACTTGATTGCGTCATGTGACATTACGTGACGTATCACGACATTTTTTGCCTTTGCGGAACCAGGGTGGGTGTGGCCTGTCTGTGATGCATCCAGACCATGGGCCAACAGTTTGACTCCCCTGCATTAAGCAAAAGAACCCATCCCATCATTCAAATGCTGACCCTATGTAAAGAATTGGTGGTACATTATAGTTGACTTTATTGCAATATATCTAAGTTTGTTCACCAAAATAACAGCAGCTGGTAAAATAAGAACAATACTGACATATGTAATATTTCATACTTGTAGTTCTGTGAAAAGAAAAGATGATGAAAGAGTTGCTACAGAATTAAAAGAAACTCTCAACTTGCAAAAACAAATCCCTCCCCTGCCAAAAATGGCACCTTGCATAATAAATGCTGAATCCGTGGGCAAGAAAGACAAGTTATACAGTTTAGAAGAAGGGCAGGTATTATTTTTTTTGGTCTCAGTATTTCTAACTACACTTACCTTAATACGGCCATTTTTAAAAAATAAATTCAAGAAAAATAAATTCATTTCATTTTACATTATCATTATCATACCAAAAATGGATTTCAAACAGAAAAAAAAAAGAAGGAAAAGATATTTCTGGACAGAACACCGTAATTATTGGGTGGTCCTCATCCAGACTGTAAGATGCATATTTGGTCCAGGCACCGACTTGAAATACATGTTTGGGTTCAGCACAGACTCAAAACAATCATGTTCTAGAAAAAAAATGTGCTCTGGGATGGGAGACTCTGGGAAAAATGCAACATCATCCATAGCAGCTACAAGGAACAAAGATGCTAAGAAGAGTGAGATGGGATGGAGGAGCCAACCAGGTATGTTGTGCTTGAATTTTAGCAGAGTGGCAAGGCATTGGGCAGATCAAGCAGGTGAGTTGCTGCACAGGTCATGCAGAGGAAAAAGTGGAAATGAGACACAACACCCACACATGACACCACCATCACCCCGGCATTTTTCAAAGGAAACCCAGAACAATTTAAAAGTTCTGGGCTTCAGTTCAGCCAGAGGCCAAGACCCACTTCAAGCAATCCAGCCACAATCTGTATTATGCATAGAACCAAACATAGTATTCAACAAACACAATATATTTGGTAAATTCCTAGCTGAGGTACTGTTACAGTCACAACTGTATAACATTACAGTTACAACATTAAAAAATAAAGGACCCTAACCAACTGAAAGCAAAAGAAACATGTTTTATGAGACTGCATGAAATATCACTGGGACATCTTTTTAACATGGAAGCAACTCCAATCCAAGCCCGAGTACTGAAAGTATTTGCTGTATTTTCTGCTCTTCAAAGCTGCAACTCTTACCTGCATGTTGCACATTTGGTCTGTCTTTCAAGAGTACATCGCCAAGGATCTGACGATAAAACAATATAAGATGCATATAGCACATGCTGCCAATTAATACTTCTGGTAATAGGCTGGTTTAAAAAATGAAAAGAAAATGCAACATTCATTTCAGGTATAATCTCAAGTGACTTTTGGGCATATCATAATATAAATATTTTTTTCTGACTAGATCTGAATTATTGCTATGGCAATCATTTAGTAATTTTGGCATTAAACATAAAAACAACAAATTCAACTTTTAAAAAGTCCTTTTAATTTATAGACAATTCCAAAGCAGTTCTATTAATCAAGATCTAACTATAATATAATACTTTTTTCTAAACTACCTTTTGAAAAATATAAGCATTCTGCTCCCAATAAGGTAGGTAACATTAACATTTCTTTCAAGATGTTTAATTTCTTGTGCATGAGAAAAGCTGTCATCAAACCTCATCAGACTAATATTGTTTATTAAAAGAAATTAGATTTCTATATTTTATTTTGTTTGACATATTTAGGGACCAATCATCTCCCTCAGAGCGACACATGTCATCTAACCTAAGAAGGGCATTTTGTTCTTGTGCATATTTGCTTAGAACTGTAAATATGAAAATCTATTTACTAAGGACACTTTTTATTAAAATGTTTTAATTATTCAATTAAATTGATTAATTAAACACTGTCGCTTTTTCTGTATTATACTAATTTGGCCTAATTTTATCATGGTAGCTTCCTCTATTTTTTCTTCTGGTTCACAATTTGAGATACTTCATTCTTTTTCCACTATTGTTTGATGGCACCATTTATTAGGGCTGTACACACTTTGGAAGAAATTTGGAAGAAGTATTTAATACTTAGTGAAAACATAACCCTTTTCTGTTATTCCTTAAAGGAACATAAATAGCTGATATTGCTTTAAGATATCCCCACTACTAAAAGTTAGTACAACTATTAAAACAACAGCACCATTTTTCAGAGTTAGCAGAAGCTAGGAAAAAAACAGGCTACTTTAAGAAACAGAGAGTGATACTACACTCATGAATCACTATTGAATATTTTAATTGTTTAATTTGCACATTTTAATTGCTTTTGTACATTTAGTAACTTTGAGACAGTTGACATTTGATGACAAGACATTTAGTATTTTATATGTAATAGAGACAATTACATTCACTGTAGAGCTTTATTTCAAGTTATGAGACTTTCAACATGATCTGAAAAAAATCCCAAAACTGATTTTGAAGGTGTGATATTGTAGGCAAAACATAGGTATCCATTTGCACAGTAAAAGGTGAGACACAAAATAACTAGTGCTCACTTACTTCAGTATGCCTTTCGATCTTGTGCTAATAGACCTCAGTTTAACTAGAAGTTGTGGCTGCTTCCTCAGTGTTATCATATGTTGAAAAACATTGCTGCTGGCTTTAGTAAAAGAAATAATACATACAGTCAAACATACTGACCCATAAATAGGTTCTTTTCCCTGTTTTCAGCAATTTCTCAACCTAGTAACATATTTTATTCTGATTTCATTATCTTCAGGCCTGTATTGTTTTTTTAAATTATTCTAGTCACCTGTTTCAGCTCCTTTTATATCTATAGATAGAATACCCTCACAAACATATCATAATGCTATTCTCTTTCAAGAAATAACTTTAAATCATTTTTTTCTTTGTGGTTTTTGCTACTTGACATAACTTTGCATTTTCATCTACTCTTTACAAGTGGTTCTATTTATTTCAATAATAATTTTCTTTTTTTATCACCAATATTTCTTGCTGTTAATGTACAGCATTACATTATGTACAACTGGCAGAGAGTTTTGTACATGCTTACTGCCACATTTAATATTTCCAAAGCTAACAATAAAACACAATAGGATTTCTGACTGTGTAAACTGAGACCTTTCATTTGCTTTTTTATTTTGTTATAAAATAAATTATACCTCTCCTTGAAATTGATGGGTCCACTTCTACCCTTTTTTCGTATGGAGTCCCACCATTCAAAAACAGCTCATATGTTCTGCAAAACATTTAAATAAAGATACATAATACAGGGAAATATTAAGTAATACTTCTGTAACTTACATTTCTTCTGAATTAGCATAGGATTGAAATTACAGGGGGGAAATGATGGTTTTTTTTCTTGCACTAGTAAGACTTAATGAATTATGTTGGCATATACTTGAAGATTCCATAAACACAATTACCCTAATTATAGCAAAGACTTTTAATTTTTAAAATCTCTTTTATGTATCCATATAATATTCTCTTCCAGATACGTTGTATCACACACAAAATTAAACTATCGTATCCTTCCCTTGGCAGACCAGAGCTTCCTTGGGACAATGAGAGAAAAAGGAGATTCCTAAAATCTAGGTAGTGCTCTCACTCACAATAGCTATCTGAACTTGATTTTCAGAAATCTCCCATGCCTCTGTATCCCACTGTCTTCTCTGTTTAGGAAAGGCTCTACCCAAGTGTAATATTTCATTTTTAAAGCCTGTCACAGTCACATTGAACTCAAAAAGGTGGATTTAAGCCACTTTTTCATTTCCAAAGTAATTTTTACACTGACGTTTCTACTTGGCATGCAATACCTGCACAGTTCTCTAAATCATGCCCTGAATCACCAGTTGAATCTTGAAAGGTATCTCTGATATCATATATATACCCTAGGTGCATTTATGAGTGACATTTAAGGCAAAGCTCTTTTGAACTAAATTATTTCTGTTTTTTTAATTCTATTCTAGTCTATTTATTTATGTGCTATTTGAACAGAAATAACTAATCTTATTATCTTCTTTTTTATAAAACATCCGTGGGTTAAAAAAAACTAGGTTTGAAAATATCAGGTTGGTTGTGACAAAGGAAACCTTATAGACCTATGTACTGCTGCATAGTGCTTTTACAGCATTCTCTGAGCTGTTTACAGAGACAGCATATTACACCTAACAATCTGGGTCCTCATTTTATCAACCTTGGAAGGAGGGAAGGCTGAGTCAACCTTGAGCCAGTCAGGTTCAAACTCTTGGCAGTGGACAGAGTTAGCCTGCAATACTGCATTCTAATCACTGCACCACCATGGCTCAGTGGTGTATAAAACTATACATCAACACTTATACAGCAGTGCTTTTCTAGGAAGCACATGATCTAGAGCAAGAAAAATTCATTGATGTCATAGGTATTGGGCATCCACAGGCAGAATCCTGGACTTGTTTTGGGCTAAGACACAAGTGTCAAACTCACGGCATCACGTTGCCATCACATGATGTATTGTGACATTTTTCCCCTTCGGGAGCTGGGGTGGGCATAGCCTGTGCCTGAACATCTGGTCTGCGGGCCGCCAGTTTGACACCCCTAGGCTAGGACTTCAGTTCTTTGTCAAGGGACCACATGGCAAACATTACTTTTAGACTCTAAATGAAAATGACCATCTCATTTTCCTAGAAACTATCAATATGGCATACCACAAATATTATATTTATCTGCATACTGTTCTTTCTCCCAGAGAAGCCCATACTAACTAAATATATATAAATAAAATAATCTAAAATGTTTGATTGTAATATAGGCTTTTTTCACACCAAAATACATAATCAAAATATATAACTTCTATTGTGTGCTACCTGGAAGCAAGATCATAGAACACAGAATTTCTTTTCCCAGCAATGGGAAAATGTAATCCCTGTAGCATAGGAATGTAACTTAGAGATGTCTAAACTGAAGAATGTAATAAAAATTAACAACAATGTTTACAGACTTCAAGGCAGACCTCCATTATTAGAACAATTGATAGGACAGATTGTTCCTGTATATCAAAAAACATTGCGTAATACAAAGGAAAGTTTTATTTATGACTGCAGGCAATAATATTAAAAATTAGGTATAAAACAATAATACAGGAAACTCTAAAAATAAGGAAATTATTATGTATTTCCATTGGCATGTTTTCAAACTGTATTATTTTAACATCTTTCAAGCAAGATTAGCAAGCTTAACACCCTTAGAAACTATTAAAGGGCTGCATGCCTATCACATGACATTAAAACCAGACCATGCAACACTTGTTTAGCACAAGCCTTAGAAAGAATGTCTTTTGCTGCAATAGCCAAGCCTAGCTCAGAGATCTCTGGTATGGCAATTTCCCTGGACTGAGTTCATGGAATGCAGAAACCATCATCATATTTGGGTGGGAAAAGGAAATAATGAAGAAGAATTAGTCAGTTTTGGGGTGTGTGAATGTGTGCTATAATTATATTGAATGTAAAAGAATACTAGATCAATTTGAGTAAAGCTGGTTTAATGAGGTTTGTCAGAAGAAAACATAGGACTGCATTCTGATGTATCAGTCATCTTCATATCTCTTGACAAAGGAAAATTGTATATATAAAGCATCATTAAGTGAGTGACAAAGAGGAGCAAATAGAACTTGGTTAAGAGCTCAGTGGAAAAAGTCAAAGATGATGATGGAGATGGAGGGAACTGGTCTCAAGCTGCAGAGGGATATGAACAGGGGCAATACTACAAAGAAACTATACAGGAGACAGAAAAGGTAAAATGGGGGGGGGGATTGGAGGAACATAACACAAAGCACCAAGCTGCCAAGTAGAACTTTTCTGTGGACCTTCAGAACAGAAGTCAGAGACTTCCCATTGCTGATGATTCTAGAACTCTGGGTGAACAGCAGCTGCTATAAGCAGCAATGTCTAAAGAAAATTACTAAGATCTGCCAGAAATGGATTCCTGTTCTGCAGTGAACAAGAGGAAGTGACAGATGGCAACACAATGGATTGAACCACTTATCTGTTGTCCTGATTTCGTATCAAGACAGAGTGCACTAGAGCTATGCCAACAAAAAATCTGAATGATGTCTTTCTGGACTAGATTATAGATGTTTCAACCAGAAGACACAGTAATAATGGGAAACTTCAACTATCTAGTATAGAGAAGTACGGAAATAGCCTTGAAGAGTATGAAAGGAAACAGGAACTTAGACCAGGAAAACAGGAAAACATGAGAAAAAAACTCAAGATTACCCAACTTTACTTTTTTTTTTGGTATAAGAGGGGGAAAAGGAGAAATGCTGTCAGGTGTGAAGAATCTTTTATTATAACTCATACCAATAGAATTCTATTATTTCTTGTGGCAAATGTTTCCTGATTTGGTTTATCATAAAAGGCTAATGCAGTGGTGGGTTGACCCCGGTTTGGATTGGTTCTATAGAACTGGTAGTAAAACTGGCGGGAGGCTCCGCCCACTGACCCTGACATCATCAGAAGCGATCTGCGCATGCGCAGAAGCAAGGTGTGCGAGTGAAGAGAGTGTGCGCACGTGATCCCGTTGCGAACTGGTAGTAAAAGTAAGTAGAACCCACTCCTGGGCTAATGCCTACGTATTTGCTGAAAAATCATCTCAACGAAAATTCCTCTGTCATCTTGTTCACTTCATTTCCCAAAAGACTGAAACAGAAATAAGGGAACTAGCTGTCCTAGATCTGTTTTTAATGTACAGGGATCAGCTGGCTAAGAGATAAAAGCACTGTGGGCCACAGGGGTAGCAGTCTGCAAGACAGCCAAAAGGCAGAAATGCTGTGGGGGACTGATAGGCAGGTAGCAGGAGTTAAAGCACACACTGTCATAAATGTGGATAGACTTTCAAGCACCCAAATTTCGATCACATGAACATGGAACAAAGCAACAGCCATTACTCCCGGTCATAATAAATGATCATACCTGCCATTTGTTCAGCACCATTATAATATTGAATGATCACTGAACAAATGGTCATTAAACAAGGATTATCTGCACCTCTAATTGAAAGTTCTGTTTAAGTTTTACTAAACCTTTCCCTTATCCTGCCCCTTTTAGTCAGGTTCAAACCTTAGCAAAATCTACCTGCTTTCTTTAACAAGAAATATATAGTGGAAATCTAATTTCAAGTAACAACCCATCCAAAATGAAGTGAGTATACAGTTATCAAGCCTGCCATAATGTCTGTAGCATGATGGCCAGAGACCTTCAGATCAATATGTACTTTGTACACCCAAGATTTTTGCTGCTCATAAATAGCATTTGTTGCATTGATCTCTTTAAAGGAAAAATGCATACCTGCAAATATTTCAGAGTCTAATAGCAGGAAACAATTGAGGATTTTCTTCATTCTTGGGCAAAAGTCTCCCTGTATATAATATTAGTTAGGAGATTCCAGGACACATAAATAAAGCACAATTCAGTTCCTCACTAAGCCTATGAGCAATAAACGTGTGATTTATACCTGTAACATTTGCAGTTCTGAATACTGGAATTTCTGGGTTAACTGATGCAAAAAAAAAAAAAATCACATCTGGCACAGGACTACAAAAAGGAAATCCAACAACATTTATCAACTGAACTGTCTTCTTATTATGGCTCCACCTTTTTCCACTCGTCACAAAGAAAACTTACTTGGAAGGAATTGGAAATCCACTTGAATCAAAAAGTTTTAGAAATGCCCAGCCACAACTTAATTCTCCTCTCTCACCTGTTGACTAGAAAAGAATGATAATGAAGTTAGAAGGTAACTTGATTAGGCACAATTCAATCTTAAATCGGCAGCACTTGCCCTATATTTATTTGCTGATGGCTACAACCACCACCCCATTTAGCAGCCCTTAAAGTGTTTCCAGATTACCCCACTAAAAATAGCAATGCAATTTCCTGATCTTTTTGCCCCCAAAAGATATAAAATATGCCCACCCTGAATATTAGATTCACAATCTCCCTAAATAGAAAGTTTGTAGAAATCAATGACAGGCTTTATTTTCTCTCATCATACATACCAATGCCAGCTTGTTATTCAATACAGTTAACCATGCAAACAAATCATGACTAAAGAGAAAAACTACTCAGGAGACTACTGGCTATTACTGTTAAGAAGGCAATCAAGCCTACATATTCAGACAGACTATTCATTCATCACATTGTGCCACAAAGTGGTTTGTTTGGTTTTTGCATAGTGAGTTTTGTGAAGCAAACCAGTACGGAATGTAGACTGTGATGCTTAAAACAAACCTATTTGTAACCTCACTGCAATCCCAAGTGACTAGTCATTCTAGAAATAACAAAGTATCAGGTAGTTTCACAAAACATTATGAACAATATTTGATATTTCATGATCAACAAGAACAAAGGAGGTAATGAGGGTATCTTGATGGTCATTATCATTGCTTAATTTTTGTTTACATAGCAGCTAGACCAGATGTCAGGGCGTTGATTAATCCCATGTTTGGCTGTGGGACAAATCACCCTGGTTAATTAGAGGATGGATCAAGGCTTATTCCATGTTGCATCATTTTTATTTATTCTGTTAAAAGCACTAATGTCTAATATGTTTAGCCTCAAGACAAAGCACCTAAGAAACAAACTGGTTGACCATTCCATGAAAAAAATGACAAAGAACACATATTAAAATGTATCAGCTCCAAAAGAAGTGGATTTTTAAAAATACTGAAATCTACTCGTTTCATTCCTATGGATTATCATGCCAAACACTTTTCTTGCTAATCCTTTCGCTTCTCCACCCAACATAGTCTGCTAATAGTTTCATACACTGAGTCATCTCCATGGACTTACATTGTGGTAAGTGATTCCAAGTTCAAACAATAGTCCAATATCTGGAGATGGATTATTGGATCTAATGAAACAATCACCATCAAGAATACATGGTAAAATGCCACTGACCTACAAGCAAACAAAACAAAATGATCTTTTTTCTTTTAAATATTTTAAAATTTTTGTATAAATCTGTCTTGTAAACATTTCAAGAAGTTAATGATCAAATTAAATCCTGGCTTTACTCATTTTTTGACATATTGTAATGTAGGTATTAGTGCTAATTGCCCAGCTCAGGGATAAGCTTTCGGCAGCCCATCCTCAAATGTCTATTTTGTAGCTCCCCTTCAGAATTGTGCTGCCAATATTAAAGTAAACCTCTCATTTTGGGAGGACTGTTGTTTTTAACAAAATAAGGTTTAAAATATGCAAGCTATTTAATATATCTGAGTAAAAAAGGCATGTAGCCGTATGCCAAGAAACGGTAAAATATTTTCGCCTGAAAATATTTGACCAAAATGCTTGCAAGGTTATCATCATTACATTCTCTCCAGCTTTTTTGAAGGGACACTCAACCCCTCAGAACAGATTTTTAGAAGGTACAAAGAATATCAAAAGAAAGGAGAAATAACTCAAAACCAGTTCCTCACATCCTCTGTCAGAAGCATCACCTTATAAGAATTCTGGATATAATCTCTCAGAAAAGATGGCCAAGGTCACAGGTTATCTATTGGCTTTGGGAAAACTAAGATATAATGGCAATACAAGGGGAAATTTCTAAAGTCAAAATTCTAAAGTTTTAAAAGTCCTCTTTTGAGCCTCTTAATAAGCATCCCTGCTAATACTAAAATAAGGTCAAATCTCTGTATGGAGGGGCACTTCTGCCACATGAATTATATTTTATTTTAATTTATTCGTGCTTTCGTGACCTTATATGATAACCATAATGCCATTGGAAACAAGTCTTGACTTATATTTAAAACACAACAGCTTGTCAGTCCAACATTTGACCTTGATTGATCATAATAGAGTTTGGTTAATGTCGAAACAATGAGACCTTCACAATGATATTCAGTGTAACCTAAGTACAACCAATCTTGTTCAGAGCAGATTTTTGCTTATTTGTTTTGTTTTGTTCTTAGTTTGTCATAAAGAAAGCCAGTTTGTTTTAAGGTATCAGGCTAGAAACTGGAATAGAGTTCTACCCCAGATTTAGGTAAGAAACTTTGGGTAAGAAACTTTGGGTCAGTCACTTTTTCAGGCCTAGGAAGAAGGCAATGGCAAACATTTTCCAAAAACGTTGCCAATAAAACTGCATGGCATTAACTGCACAGTTGCCCACAGTCAAAACTACTGTAATCTGAAGATGCACAAAAACAGTCTCCCAAAGATGGGCCCCATCAAGCTGTCACAGAATCCTAGGGTTCCATTGTTAAATAACCCTGTTTAAGTATATAATATTTGGTGAAACATAAATGGTTTTTAAAAAATGTTTAAGACAATAAATCAATAAATAAATGTTTAATGATCTGTTCTACTAAGGGCTGTATTGGAGAACCACATTTCTTTTAAAAAAACATTCATTTGAGAAAGGGGAACTCCCTGAGCTGTTTTTCTTAATCAAACCACCCTCCCTTTGATATTGCGCCTGCTCCTCCTTTCCAGTGGTAAATATGGAATAAGAAGACATTTAACCAAGAAAATATTTCAGTTTCCAGTACTGTGAACTCGGACCTATGTTGTTTATTTTTCAAGAATAAAACATTAGAAAAACCAACCATTGTTATCTCAAATCTTATATAATTATATCTCGGATATTAAGGTTTGAATAATATAAGCTATGATATAATTAAATGCCATATATTAATCTATATTATAATAGGCTCAGTCATCTTGGATATTGAAATAAAGTTGTGATTTTTTTATGATTTAGCTTTCCATCTTCTGAATCAGAAATAAAACCTAATCAATATTTTTATAAAGATTTGTGAGGGATTATCATCCGAGAGTAATATGAACATTTATAAAATACAGACTACAATACTACATTATTTGCTTATTCCTCTGAGCAGGTAAAATACACCTTACCACATTCATCTATAGTATACTGCATACTTACCCTTGGAGAAAAGGTCCATGTTTTGGGGTTTTTTGGTTGCCATGTAACTCTTACAGTATGAATGTTGCTCAAAATCTAGAATAAGATAAAGCAAGGGGCAGAACCACTGAATTAATAGTGCATCTAAAAACAATGAAGTGATAAAATCAAGAGAAGAACTGATGGCAAAGGGATATAGCTGTCCCTTATTTAAAGTTATTAGAAAGATTTAAAGTAGACCAGAGTTTTGTACTCAAATGATGAACGTGTAATTGCTAAAATGTATACACTTTCATTGAAATTTGAAAGAGAAGAACAAGTGAAAAAATGTATGATAAAGTAGGCTTAAAATTTTAACTGAATGGATCGATAGGAAAGTATGTGATCAAAAGGACTAAAATTTACATTATGTTACAATTTTAAAGAGAACTTTTACAAAATGATGTACCTTGGTATATGTCAACGGAGAAACTGTCTACAATTTATAAATTTATATTGGAAATGTGAAAAAGAAAGGACATCATGTTTATGTTTGTGGACGTGTAAAAAAGCCAGAAAATTTTGGATTCATACACTAATTTAAAGGATTTTAAAGATTAATATAGAAATTTAATAAAATAAAATAATAAATAAACTGAAATCAAGGCTTTAATTTGGGATTGATAAACAAACAACTGGAAAAAAGTATGGAACTTTGTTTTTCTATTTGATAAGAGCAGCAAGATTATTGTACACATGAGGATGGAAAAGACTCGGCATTAACCACAATGGAGAAATAGTTGAAGTTAATGGAACTTGCCAAGATGGCTAAATTGACTTCTTTGATCAGAGAAAAGACATCTGTGTTTATTGCTGACTAGAAACCCCTTACAAACTTTTTGCATAAAACAGAAAAAAAATAATTTATGATTTATAGTTTTGATGATTAGCCAGGACAGATTATAGAAAGAAGAGAGCTATGTTATAATCATAGAGTAAGAAGTAAATTTATAATTGTATTTATAACTGATGTAAAGAAGTTTGGAAACTACTTAGGATATCCTTTTTCTTTATTTTTATTTTTTTTTACTTTTTTACACTTTTAGTTTGCTGCTTTATTTCTTTTTCTTACTTTATATAGTTTTTAATCTTCCTTTTTTTAAAATCTGTAATAAAAATAAAAATAATGAAGTGGTAGTAAAGAAGACACTCCAATTATTTTTAGTATTCGTTTAGAGTATCAGCTTGCTCTATCAGTTCAGTGAATTAGAAGTATGGATCCTATTTAACATAATGTGGTGAAAGATCCTTTCAATGATTTTTGTAGTCAGGTGAATCGCTTGATGGATACTTAACTGTATAAAGAATGTCAAATCAGTCACTCAAAACTCTAATAGAAGGAAAGACTTAAATCTACTCAATGTAACATTCTAACAGCAGCGTGTATGGGGAAAACTGGTAAACATGTTGAACTTACTTGGTTGCCATCAAAAAGGCAAAGTCGGATATGTCTACTGAGGACCTGTATACTAATGCCAGGAAAAGGAATGCCTTTGCAGTTCCATAAAGTCATAACTAGTGATATCCGAGTCGGCCTTGGCTGAATCTGAAACAGATAAAATAGAACCAAACATTTAAAATAATTGGAAAAATAGAAGTGTTGACTAATTGTATTATTGTGTTTAAAAGATGTACATATAATCTTATAGAATATTCTTATAGAGCCACTCCTTGCTTACCAATTCTATTAGCTCTAATTGTAAATATAATAGTAATTTTATTAATGCAGTTAGCACTTAGGGAACTGGAGCTCAGGAAGAAATTGCTTGTTTAAGGAATCTCTTTGCCCATCTGGTTGCCACTTCTAAAAGACTGAACCACTTTTTCCTTTTGACAAAAAAGACAGATGCAAAATTGGAATTAAGCGGGGCAGCCTTCTCTCTGTTGCCAATCATCATCTTATCATCCTTTCCAACCAGCAGACTATTTCTTTGACTGCCTCCCTCCCTCCTTCCTTCCTTCCTTCCTTCCTTCCTTCCTTTCTTCCTTCCTTCCTTCCTTCCTTCCTTCCTTCCTTCCTTCAATTTCTATAACTGCCCACCTCAGTAAATGACTCTGGGCAGTTTACAATTCAAAGTTTACATACCAAAGAATCCATTTTGTTATTTTTTCATTCATTTCAAGTATTCTTAGTCTTCCTGACCCCATCCTTGGATTCAAATTATTTTTTGATATTGGTTTTGTTACATGCCCTTTTTTATTTTTCTAAACTCATTCTCTGTGTTTATCAGAGCGCTCTTTATGCAAGCAGATTGGTTCATCGGCTATCTCCCATGTTTCTTTCTATCTGATATTGTTTGTATTTGGGCCTTCATTATCTCATTTCAACACTTCCTGAACTGGTTTCCCCTTCAGGATTTTCATGCATGGAACCCTTCATATTTATTCTCTTACTGGAAATTAGCTTTCCTGAATTCTAGAATGCTAATCTGACTACCTTCAGTTCTCCCTGTCTACAGTACGATTAATCATAAGATCACATGGTCACTTTCTCCCAAGTTCCTATAACTTCCACTTCCTCAAGCTTTTCATTCACATTAATAAGTATTAAATCCAATATAACTAATCCCTTAGTTTCTTTTTCCACCCTTTGTATGTCATTTCAAGTCACTTGAAAGAATCTTGGATTTCCTATTTGCCAGAGAGTTGGATTTCCAATTGATGTTAGGTAATTGAAACACATTACCACAGTTGTATGTTTCATAGATGCATTACGGCCATCTGATCTGTGATGATTTCATCTATATCTTTGGCTAATTGGGTGATCTATAGTACACATTTACAACAGTGTCAATGTTTCTTTTTCCTTAATATTCACCCAGACATTTATGGCAGGGTATTCATTCTTGGTATCACAAATTTCCCTACAGATTATTTTTATTTATGCCATCACCTATCCCCCTTTCCATGGGTCTGATTTTTTTAAACAAATTATATCCTTCCGATACTACATTCAAATTATGAGTTCCATTCCACCAGGTTTCCAAAACATCAACATCATATTTCCCTGCTTGTACTAGAACTCCCTCTTTGTTTTCACTCCCTTTATATTCATGTAAAAGCATCTTGAATCCTTTAGTACTGTCTTACAATTTTATTATACACCTCATGACATTCTTCCCAGGCTTTTGCACAGTTACTCCCAATTTCTTCATCATCCGTTATCCTGAAGACACTAGCCTTTATGTGCCTTTTTTAAGAACAAGTACTTACACTGCCTTTTTCAGGGCTCCATACCAGATCTTGGAAAGAAAGGTTGGAAGGTGTAAGCACGGGTTGAAGGAATGAAGATGCCTGAAACTGATTTCCTACAAAAAAATAGATTTACACATTTAAATTTCCCTTCACCTTTTATGCTTACTGGATACATAGTCTTTGATACTTAAAATTTCCAAATCTGAAGCTATGCTTTTTTTAATTTATGAACTAAATAAACATGGCTTGAATCACAGATAATAGTATTTTTATCAATGAAGCTGAGGTCTAGAACCAAATTATGAGCAGAAACTATCTCAATTACTTAACACATTTAGGTAAATGACATATTTTCAAATGTTTTTATTTCATTCATAGTTTATATTGTAAAATATACACTTTAAAAAACCTTATTTTAATAGGAAGGTAGCATTTAAAATTCTTTAACACAGTTTCTATCACTATTATTCTCCAAAATCTAAAAGAAAATACGGTAATAAATCAATTCAAATAGCATTAAAATCAACAATCTGTGATGCCATTTTGTAATGTCACCGTATTATACAATATTTAATGTTGTCCTTAGAAGCGTCACATCTGATTTAGATTTAGTGGAATAATTTTGTAGAAAATCTACCTTCATCCAAGAGCTGTGCAAGTGTTGAAGGCCGAAATCCAGCAGGCACTGCTCCCATAGTTGTCAGGGCATCTAAGGTATTATTCTGTTCATTTAGACAGAGATATTTTATTGATTAAGGAAAGCCCGTCTGAGTCAGTAGAAAAGGAAAGTTAGCAAAAAAGAACTGTATTTTTCGGACTATAAGACACTCCAAAGTATAAGACGCACCTAGCTTTTGGGGAGGAAAACAAGGGGAAAAAATCTGCCTCTGCCTCCCAGCAATTTACCTCCTTGCAGCAAACAGCAAACAGCCTGGTCAGCTTCATCACAGCCTGATTTAGCACAAGCGGCTGATTGGCGGTTGGATCGGCCTCCCGGAATACTGCCTATCAGCTGTTCCAGGCTGCGGGGATCACCACCACCCATCGCTGCTGCCGCCTATCACTGCCTCTGCACGCCTCATTTTTGGCCTCCACATGTCCCATTTTCGGCCTCTGCACACACCATTTTCGGCCTCCGCATGTCCTGTTTTTGGCCTGTTCCAGGTGGTGGGGATCGCTGCCACTGCCTATCCCCACCTCCTCAAATGAGGTGTTTGTTATCCTCTTCTCATTCCCTTTCCCAAGTAATTAAGGAAGTTGTCCCATTTCATTTTTTTAAACATTTAATGAAATATCTGCTGCTGAAAGTTTCAGCAATACTGTTCCAAAGTCATGTTAGAAATTAAGGTGGCAATTGACTCTGAGTAAATGAAGAAAAGATTGTGCTATGAATATTTATTTCAGTGTAAATATTTTCAGCTTGCTCACTGTGCATTCAACAGTAGGAATAAAAACAGATATTTGCTTTTCAATCAAAATCTTTTGACAAAACAAAGGTGATGCTTCAAATCATTACTGACATATAAATGTAACTCTGCAAAATGCAAACTTACCTCTGTGAGGGCCTTTTTGACAGCACTCCAGTGAGAGTCTGTTCTGCAGACAGTACAAACATAAGAAAAAAGTACAATCATATGTTTATGGGAAATATATAGACAAGCAAATTAGCATTCAAATCAGTCTGCTTTATGGGCCCAATTCAAAAGGCTCAATATGGTATCAAAGCCTTAACAGCTTGGACTCAGAGCCCTTGAAGGAGGACCTAATCATATACAGGTTTATTCCACACATTTAGATCTTCAGTAAGACTCTTTATGTAAGTCCCACCATGAATACATTTAAAATCAAGAACTAATTCTTTTTTTAATGGTAGGTCCCATATTATAGGCAACTTTAGGAATAAGATTGAAGCTATGTTTTTGGATGGTTTTGTTTAGTTTCTTACACATTGCATATAAAATTATTTACAAACTGAGTAAGTTGTCATAATTATATCAACTGATGATGCTGTATGTCTGCATTAAAGTTTGCAGTCTACCTTTTCAGGATATCGACTCCACCTGCTGTTTCATCTGCCACCTCAATGTCCTCATCTGTTTCCTCTTCACTTGGCTCTTCTTCCTTGTCTTTTGCCTGTCACAAGAAGTACGCTGATCAGCCAAACTGCATCCTTATTTTTGTAATTAAAGGGATATTCTGACAACATGAGGCAGAGCAATAGCCTCACGAGCCTTATATTCTTCATTGAAAATAATACTCCATCATGAATAGCAGAAGTTTCTAATGGACAAAGTGGGAAGAAGTACTTTTCACAAGTTCCCCACATGTCTAAAGCCCATCACACTACTTTCCAAACTGTTTAGAGAGTTTAGATTTATCTCTGATAAATCAAGAATAGATAACTGGTTGCTGCCTGACAACCTAACTAAAGAAGTTTTTCATCTTCATCATCACTATTTCCTTTTGTATCTAAAGAAGTAAATGAATCACTTGCCCACTCAAAAATTAACATCTAGATGGCAGTACCCTATTATCACTTGTAAAAATCTGCATCTCTCTATTACTGTGTGGTGATAATGGTTGATTTAGAACTGATAAGATGGTGTTTATTTATTTAACCTAGCCTAAGGTTCTTAGAACAGTGCTCAGGCTATAAATATTTGTATAAATAACTACTATAGGTGAACAATCCATGCAATTTTCAGAAAATGTTTGTAAAAGGACTGGTTGCAGAGATACTAGCACTGTCTTTCTTCCATATAGGCATGTACAATCAAACAGGTAAGACTCAAATATAGGCTAGTTTTATTTCTATATAAAAATATAGGCTTTACTGCAGGCTATGGAAAAATATTTCACTTTTACTTTTATACAGTGCAATGCTATCAGTCTGCCATCTTACAAAAGAGCACAGGTATCAACAATAATTAGAACAGTTAAAACTGAGCAGAAAGGGAAAAAGCATACCAACCGTAAGATAGGTTTTAGGCACAAGGCCTTTCTCCCCTTTTGAATTTTTAGCCAACCACCAACCATCAGGCTTTTTCTCAATAATAAGAAGAACTTCTTCTTTCTTCAATAATGAAAACAGAGAAAGTAAAAGTGGGTAAGTATATTAACACTGAAAATGTTTGATTAGTCCAATACAGTGCACAGAATAGATGGTGTATGTTTTAATGTTTGTTTAGCATCAAATGTGATCATTATTCTTATTTTACCAACTGTACAAAATGTTACTGAAGATGCCAGACGGAGGCATAAAAAGAAAGTCAAATGGTTTTGCAGATATTGTAAACAAACAGAAAATCAAAAAGTTAATTTGAAATCTAAAAATGTTCCATTCAGCTTGATACAAATTATTTTTTTTAAAAAATGAACATTTCAAATGAACATTGGTAGATTTATATCACTGTACTTATATAAACCTGTTGTTCCACTTGGCCCCTCTGCTACAATCTAAAACATACTTTAGATAATGCCTACAACTCAGGTCAAAGTTATATAGGTAAAGATGGGTTGGTCTCAATTCTCATGCCACCTTAAATGGTATGCGGCACAGATAACAACAAAGAAGACAGGCAGTAGAGGCAAACAAGTGGAACTAGTAAACTCAAGAAATATTAGATTTTACTTGCTTTAAATGTCAAATCCCCTTCTTGCTGTGCAGCAAAATCACCAAGAGCGATGAATTCTGTATTAAATGAACCGTCTAGTTTACTTTCATCATCATCCTCATCATCCTCATCATTCTCGCTATCTTGCTCTTCTTCATCATCATCATCATTTTGGGTACTTTCTCCTTCCTCATTTTCTGTCTCTTCATTTTTCTGCTGTTCCTCTGGGCTGCCATTCTTTTTTAAATTCCTAACAACAAAGAAATAAAAACAAGAAATAACTGATGTTTTGAAAATCACTTATTTTAATCAGTCCTTGGTTTGACTAATATGTAGCTTGAATTGGCAGTAAACATATATAGGAAATAAACAATGCTTCTCATTTTTTAGAAAAAAACAGGCTATACTTTAAATGTCCTAAGTAAAACTGATTTATTGAACATAATTTTATCTTATTCTTCTTAAAAATACTGAATGCATTATGAAGATCATGAAAAATATAGTTTAAAAATATAACATTTAAACAAGAAATTTAAATGTAATATTCTTAAAGTATATACATCAAAAATAATACAACATTTAGAAAATAAACTAAATGAAGCGAGCAATCCAAAAGAAAATAGGCATATCTTTTCCCTATTCCTGAAAACTATAACATCTGGCATTAACTGAGGTTAGGCAGCTTCCACAAAAGGGAAGCAGATATCAAAAAGAAATGCACAATGCATTTAAATTTCTATATTGTCATATATCTTAATTTTATGTTATAGGAAAGAAGATATCTATATTTGAAATGCATGCTGCATTTGCTTCCAGTCTTGGTAAGAAACATTTATACTGGTTCTGAAACATGTCTATGCTTAAATTTAAGCAAACTTGTGATAGTTCGCTATAACAAAAAATTAAATCTCTTAAATTTACCTACATGCTAGAGTCTTTGACTACATTGTTCTGATTAAGGACTGTAGCAAGTTTTTCCAGTTGCTGAGAAAGCTCAAACAATTGTTTTTCTTCTTCTTCTTTTCTCTGATTATAATTTCCTACTGGTGCAGGCTCATCTGACTGTGAGATAAAAACACAAACACATCAGAATTTTGAGAAAATCCATATGTATTAATATTTACCAAGTTTTATCATCTTAGTTTATATTTATATCTTGTCATTTCTCTGGAAGCTCAAAGTAATATATACATGAAATTTTCCCTTTATTTTAGTCTCAGAGCACCAATCCAATGAGATAGAAGGATCAAAAACATCCATGTGAGTGCCATGGTCAAGAGGGGAATTAAATTTGAGTTTTTCCAGTGTTAACCTCTGCATGATACTGGCTTCCAAGTCACAGATGTGCTGACATGTAATTAGTTATTACATGTAAACATTCACATGGTTGTTTATGCTGAAAAAGAACACATTTGTTCTTGTGTAGATTATTAGTATTATTTCTATTTTAAAAACAGATTTAATTTAGAATAACAGAAATTCAGAAAGCTATATAT
Source organism: Pantherophis guttatus (assembly GCF_059756535.1). Taxonomy (NCBI): domain Eukaryota; kingdom Metazoa; phylum Chordata; class Lepidosauria; order Squamata; family Colubridae; genus Pantherophis; species Pantherophis guttatus. The sequence goes on along the minus strand of NC_142063.1, from coordinate 307,664,350 downwards.
ACTGGAACATGGAAAAAAATAGCTTCTAATTTCGTTATTACTTTAACAAACAATATCTTGGAATCTTCCCTCTCTTATATTTGGATATGTATTTTGCCTCTTTGGAAAAGATAAGGTATTCAATGCTGTGATATCTACAAAGATCAAAATCATGAAAGTCATGGTATTCCCTGTAATACTTTATAGAAGCAAAAGCTGAACATTGAAGGATGGTAGGACGTTTTGAATTTTGGTGCTGAAGAAAACACCTAGAATTCTGTGGACAGCCAAAAAAATCAAACAATTAGATAATTGAACAAATCAACTCAGAGTTCTCACTTGAGGCACAAATGACCAGGCTCAAATTAACCTACTTTGTACACATTATGTGAAGATCTATCTCACTACAAAAGGCTCTAATGCTGAAAAAGATGAAATTAAATAGAAGATGACCAGCAGCAAGATGGATTCATCCATCTAGATTCAGTTACAGTGGCACTGAGTGCATCATTGGGAGACTTAAAGAACAGGTTAGAGATAGATTGCCATGAAGAAAGTATATGTGTGGTTAGCAGGAGTCAAAAATCATTTGTTGTACATAATCAACCAATCAACTATAGCCCTAAATATTTACTTTCTTTAAGTTCTGAAGAGTTAAGGTATTTTCATCCACAGATTTCTTCAGTTCCAAACATCTATAAACAGAAAAAAAAAATCCATATTTTATATGCTGTCTACCAACCATCAAATATGCTGATCCTAAAATATTACAAATAATATTGTGCTTAAATTTAATAAACAACTTAATATACTAAGGTGAGCAGGTATGTTAATAGCATATTGCCACAATCACATTTTTTTTGTATACACATACCCCTGGAGAAGGAATAATATTGATATTAAAGTTTGTTACATTTGTCTGGTTGAAGAATAATTAAATGCTTCAGTTGCTCATTCTCCTATAGGATCTCCTGCAGGTGAACAACAAAAATCTACTTAACCAAAGTACAGTAACCAAAGGTGAAGCAAAGCCACTAGATACATTCTGGGTGCTATCATTTTTGCAAAGAATACTTTTTGGTTTTCATCTTATATAGAAAAAAATCATTCTTAAATAAAAAATATACCTCTGGAAACATGTACTGTAGATAAATACTAACAAGTATAGAGGGGAGAGGGCATTTGCTTTACGGTTTTTATCATTCTGAAATATAAGCCACCTGAATTCTTCGGAGTAACTAGCATACAAATTCATGAACAAATAATCCTGACTATTCTGTAAATTGGCCTTGAATCTACTTTCATAGTGAAAGCAATATAAAATATTTTAAAAATTAATGATAAAATATAGTAGTTAAAGTGAACCAACTCACCGCAGGAGGAATGGCACATACTGAATGCTAACATTCAAATATAATACATTTGAATGTGAAAAATCATGATATTAAACACTGCACGTTAATCCACTGATACTCCATTGAAGAACAGTTCCAAATATTTATATTAATGAACAATTCAATATACAATTAGTTTTTATTTGATTTGATTGTGTGCTGTAATGAGACTAGACAAATAACATTGCAGGACCTCTCATCTTTGAAGTAAAATACATGTAGAAATGAGTCTTATTTTTTATAAATTTTCTTTTAAATAAAGAAGTTTAAGTCTCAACTATTTTTAACTCACCTGTTTAATTTCTTTACATTTTAAGTGCCATATAAAATGTTACATTTGCTTCTATCAGAAGATTACTGTAGTTAAAATGTACATTACCTCTCACTAAGGCTTTTCCTTTTTTCAGAATCCAGAGCCTTCACTGTTTTGCTTTCTTGAAGCAAAGTTTCCACCTGAAATATTTTATAATTAAGACATGATTTGTTGAATAAAAGCAGTTGCACAGCCTTATATATTTAAGACTTGTACCTATATTGTATTTAGGATAAAAATCAATACTCCAAAACAAGTTTCCCATATTCTCTAATATTCACACATATACACACATCATCTGCCCAATATTAATAATATTCACCAGTCCAATTACACTCTTAACTTCCCCTTTATTACAAACAAGTAACTTCAGAGTAGGGAAATTCACTAAATAGAAATCATACATACTTATCTAAATCCCATTAAATTCTGTGCACATGTAAATTTTACTATAGTGCCCTCTGCTGGACCTTGCTACTTTAATCAGTCTGAATCACTTGGTCTAATTTATGTGAGATTCAACTGTTGCACTAAGTTAAAGTTAACTAGGATGTCTATATATGTGTAAGAAATACAATATAGAAAAATGCTTATTCTGATATATCATACATATATATTCATCTCATTGTTTCCATTCAGAAAAGGAGTATAAAATATAAAGTACAGCTCAGAGTTGCCTTGAACTGCAAAATGGACAAGATATAAATTTAACAAATAATAAAATAATAAACAAAAGTAATAAAATGCCAAATCTAATGCCCATCAGTTATACCTTTCAATCCTTGTAAACCATCAAGCCTATTTTGCTAAACAAGTCTCATTTTCTTAATCCTTTCAAAACATTGGAACCTTTACTTGCTGTATTCACTAGGTTTCATTTTGTAAATACAAATGAAGTACTGTATATTTTTAAAGTAAAAGATAAACACAATCCTATTAGCTTCTTTTTACAAAAATCCATTCCTGGCCACAGACTACCAACTACTTTTCTGTCAGCATTTTCATATCTTAACATTTCTCCATTCTTCTATATTTCATGAACATTGTACTAAGACTTGTAGATTAATCTACTCGCTCTAGTTTTCTGGCATACATATATAAAGTATAGAGCCCCTTTTTGAGGGAGATGGGCGGTTTAGAAATATGAAGTATGTGTGTTATCATTTACTCAATTTTCCCTACTGAACACAAATTCAATATAAAATTTATTTCACCTATCAGGTTAGCTTTCTCACTGTTGCTGAGAGTTTTGTTGAGAATGTCATTGGGAGAATTGGTTGTCTTTAACAACTTTTTTTTACCAAATAACTCTTACTAAAATGCTTATTTGCAGAGTAGGATTACAACCTAATGGTTCAATCAAGACCATAATATTCTGGATTCTTACTCACTGGGGCGTGCATATACATTCCCCCCCCCCCGCCACTTTAAGATACACACGTGTATCTTCTACATACTTAAACCATAAACTTCAGACTAGTTTTGTAGGGATTTACATATTCAACAATGAAAACGGAGGCATAACATTTGGGGAGCCACGTCAGGTTTGCACTGAAATAAACCCATACATGAGCTTCACAAACTGAGGTTTTGGGGGGATTTTTTTCAACCAACCGCCATCCTCTAGTACTGGGTCACAACCGTAGTGGGATGCATTGGAAATTTTTCTTTTGCAATCCCAGCTGGCTCTCTCCCACTCTCTCCGAGGAAGATAACGGCAAAAGACACTTTTACCTGTTCCCGCAGTTCTCGGCCTCGACGCAACGCGCTCTGCAGAGGGGCCCTTCGGCTCCGACGGCCGGTCATTTGTATAGACATTGCTGAGGTTGCTTTGCGCAGAGGGGCCACGACGGTCGCTAAGGAGACCAACGCTGCGGCGCTTAACGAAAACGTCATCAATCGGCGTTCCAAAGATTCCAAGCACGATTTAGGAGAGAATCGCGCTAACTGCGCTAGGGGTCTCCGCAGGTAGCCAAGCCGAAGGAGAGGGATGTTCCCGAATAAAGGGAACGTCTGGGGGTGGGGGGGCTCCCAATTTGGCTCTGCTGTAGTAGCAAAAGGAACAGGCGATAAAATACCATTGTTGATTATGTTTCTCATAATTTGATGGTTTTAAGAATTCTTACAGCCCCATCCAATTAGAAGCCAAGAATACGAGAAATACGAATATGAGTTTACGGTCGGTTTTGTTAAATATATGCCTGGTAGTTCACATCCTCCAATTTTATTCTCTAAATCTCCTTCTAGAATCTATTCTAGAGTGAACTTGAACCCGATTCTCTGGAATTCTAGCCCAGTACTTACTCCAAACCCATGTCTTCTACTCTATGAGACGCTCACTTGGGCAGGATAAACAGCAATTACATATCCAATAAATGTATACCCCAGCTTTTTCTTGAATGCTCAAGGTGCCTAACAATAAATTGAAACTGAAGTTTTAACTATTATAAACTTGATAAAATAAACAATATCATTGTTTCATTGAAACAACCATTGTTTCAACAAACATCCCAGAACGAAGGTTCACCAAATCGAATATATGAAGAGTTAGGTTATCTTTTTGCCACCAGATTGAATGAGTACTGTACAGTAAGCATCTATCAGGTTGGATTTTTACCTTACTTATTAAAAAAATACTGGTAATAAGAAAAATTTCAGTATGAGTCCATTGGTACATGGACTCTAATGGCTGTACTAGAAAATCAGTCTGTAAGAATTTATAGTGAAGGATTCATCATGTACTGCATCTCAACCCCCATACATAAATACCATTTCTAGTCCTTTGTTTGTTTATATAGTTGATTAGGCAGATTTCATATATCATACCAAAATAAATAATTCAGATTTAAAATCACATTCAATATAGGTTTTAGTTTACACATTGCTCTAGGCTTAAATATGATTTATAAATAAGTTAAATGTAGCTTGACATAATACAGTAAGACCACAGAAAACAAACTACATTATGGTTCAGCGTGTGAATCAGGCCAGTAAATTTAGGATTAACCTTTAATGTTTATAAGTGGTAATTCACATATTAAGATATAAAATTATGTTTGTCTTCAATTTCACAGCCAAAATAAAGAACTTAAAAAAAAACTAACACAGAATATATTGCATTGCACTTATTTATTTTCTAATTAAACTTTGTTAGGAAGATCCAATTCATAAAACATCCTTAAGTTATTAGTTGTCCAAGTAGGGAATGTTAAGCTGTTCATACAGACAAGTTTCAAGAGACAGATGACTTCTTTCTGCAGATGCTAAACTTTTTTGTAAATATCAGTCCCATGAAATGAGATGGCAATTTCATAGATATCTTCAAACCATGTTTATGCAGTAGGATTTTTAAAAGAAGTCCATTAATATACATCAAATATGGAAACTTGATTGTAGTTCTTTTTGAGGCATTTATATTCAGCTGTTGACAGGTGAAAAAAAATGAAAATCAGTTCCATATAACTTTTAAAGTTTTCTCAAAATGTAAAATATAAAACAAAAAAGAATACAAGTTAAAATATATAGCAAAGGATGTAATTTTAGTAGTTGGGAACAGCATTAAGAAAACCAGGCACAATTCCATCCACTGAGAAGTTTGTTGATTTTGGTACAACTGTCAATTGAAACATTGCGGAAACCCTGACAAAATGTCTATATATACAGTATTTAGAGAAACAAATCCCTGAATTTAAAAATCAGCATATTTTCAATAAAAAACTAACAAAAAATAAGTTTTGTTTAATTAAAAATAGGCCTGCAATATGTTCAGCTGCTCTGAAAGAAACTGTATGACTGTAACCCAGTAAACAAGGTTGAAACTTGTAACCCCAAAATAATTTCAACCACTTGTGAAAAAAACCATGAATTTCCAGACTGTTGTTAAACTTTTGCAAAATGAGTAGTTTGAGGTAACTATTCTCTCTTCCCAAAGCTCTCCCAGAACAAGTAGCATCCAATAAGCAAAAATTATACAGAAACAGGTCTTCTCTGCCTAAATTAATAATAGCCAATAATGGCTCTGCGACTAGTATTAAAACACAAAAACCCATCAAGGAAAAGGATACAAATTGAAACATTAATTAAGGCTTTGTACCTTTATTTAGATACAAAGAATCATAAAAGTTATTTGGTTATTTTTTTAAAAAAGCAAAGTAAAACAGCAAAAATTAAGCGTGTTGGCTATTTGGCCTATTTCTCTTGATAACCAGCTTTGAAACGCAGGGATCACACCGCTTGAACTTTTCATCGCCCCGGCCTAGGGCAAATGAGCATTTTGGCCTAAAAGAGCGCTGCCAGTCACCGTGACCCTCTCCCGGTCACTATTCTTGGGCTATTGCGGCGGCTTCCTCACCGCTTCACGCGAGTTCCAACTTATTCTGCGTGGCTGCTAGCTGGTCCTGCAGCCGCCGCTTCCGCCACTTGAGGTAATACCTCCGCGCTCTGTTCGCCTGCCATCCCACCACCACTCCCGAAGCGAAGGCTAGTAACACCGCTAGCTTGACCGAGCGATCCGACAAGGGCTCCGAGCTCAGCGCCATTGTCATTCGCCTTCAATCTGATATGGCGCCCACTAGAGGACAGTCTGCTTTTATCTCCTCCTGGCGCCGAATGAAAAAAAAGGAGTTAAGAATGTTCTCGGCGCAGCAACTAGCGACTATTAGGCTGCAGTTATCCTATCGAAATCCATGAGGTTTCCCTTTGAGTAAGCAAAACTACTGCATACGGCAACACGTCGCTTTAGATCGGTGTTTTTCAAACTTGGCAATTTAAAGATGTGTGGACTTCAACTCCCAGAGTTCTCCAGTTAGCATGCTGGTTAACGAATTCTGGGAGTTGAAGTCCACACATCCTTAATCTTGTTAAATTTGAAAAGCACCAAGTTAAATATAGCATGATCTTTCAGCATATTGTAGCTTGAAATGTGAAATCAAATAGTGATTTATAAACCACAATTTGATAAAGGATAGGCATTGCTCTTTGGTGCCAACTATAAGTTCTCTGTCTCATCCCTCGTAATTTTTTTTCAAAATAAGTATTACATTATATTAGAAATTAGCCGCTTGTAAAACAAAGTACCAGCCTCCAGCCTATTTATTTATAAAAATACTTTCAAATTCAAACCTATAATAAAAATTCCTCTGTGATGATAGAAAAAAACCTGGAGGCTAGTTGGGGCATTTGGGACTGACTGTGGCAGCTATCTTGTGAATAAACAAATCACAATATATTATATTGCAATTATATTATGAATAAGCCCCTATATACTTTCAAAGCCCCAAATATATCCATAGTTCAAAACAGTTACTGCCTGACTCATTATTTTATGTGAATCCAGTATTTGGGATTCGTCAACAAACCAGAGTTTATTCATCATAGCTTAGCAATGCCTCAAAAAAGGAATTTGAAGATTGATTAAATGGGCCAATTAAGTTTGTTGGAATTTATATCTGAGAAAACATGTAGAAGTTGCATCACTTTGTAGTAAGAATGTATTGGTATAAAAATTGAGGTCAACTTTTCTTGATTTCATGAACATGTTTTTGCAATTTATTTGCAACAATATAGAACTCTTTGCTTTCTTCTGGAATATCTTTTAAACTTTCCAGTGTAACCTATGACTCTATTTTTCTCTGATACTTCCACCACCAAATATTAACCCAAACCTACCCTACTAACAAGATCAACCTGGTGCTGTTATCTTTTAAACTATGAACCTGATCCTGTTTGAGTTGTGTTTAACATAACTGCAGTGAGTGTAAACTATAAAAAAAAATGAATTTTTTTTCTAAAGCAGATCTGAAAAGTATTGAAACTGTTTCAGCCAGATGCAACGTACTTTCAGTGAAAAAACTCTCCAAAAGCATAAGACTTTACTGAAAACTTTTTCATATACTTGTAATCTTCTAGAACAGGGTTATCAAACTCACAGTGTCACAGCGGTGTCATGTGACAGATTGTGACTTTTTCCCCCTTCCACGCCAGCACGTGACACATCCAGCCTGCAGGCTGCAAGTTTGACACCCCTGTTCTAGAAGATGAAGTTTTGTTAATTAGAGATTGGAATTGCTTCTACAGTCAGAGCTGTTTTATACTGCGGACATGTGCACCCTTTTTCTATAAATTGTTATGACTACCAACTTTCCTCAGACTGATAACAGGCAGATGTTTTGGGTCAGTATAACATTCCTAGATAGACCCAAGTTGGCTAGATCATTCAAACTGGCTATGCTCACTATGACTAGATATTTCTTTTGCCCTAAATCTTATTTGCAGTATTATAGATAAATCTAATCCTATACAATTTACTTTAATTTGATAGAAATCCTGAATACACAAATAGACTAAGTCCAGATTTTGAGTCCTCATTGAGCTTAGAGACTAGGCAAACATATTTTGCCTAATGTGTTGTGCAAATCCAATCCATATGGCTAGTTTATGGTTTAATGTGACATGCAAACTCAGAAAATTAGATTTATAATTTATTATGGCTAAATAGGCCCTGTAGCCACAGCTGATCAATTTTTCTAAAAGTTTTGGAGTGCTGAGATACTTGGCCTCATCTTGCAATAATATTGTTTTTCTCTCTACCACAATAGATATAACTTAGCTACATGCATTTTAAAAGTAATTATTATTCATTTTTAGCTTTCAACCCTATAATTCATAGATCAGTTAAATAAGATCAGGAACAATCTACAGTAATCGGAGAGGGGGGGGTCTACTGTTTTTAAATATAACTAAGTAAACAGTTTCATACTATTCCTATGTTCCTACTATATTATATATATTATATATATACTATATTCCTACTCTCCTATGTTCTGACCTCATGTGGATAAAATGCTTCCTCAGCATTCCCAAAGTACTCCATGGAGAATTAACATTAACATACTTTTCAAGTCAAACTTCCTTTTTTGAGAAAGCCAAGTCCCACCAATGGCAAAGAAATAAAACAAGATGGGGAACAGCAGCCAAGCACTAACTACAACCTCCAAAAACTGCTAACTCTGCAGCTATCTTGTCTAGCTATGTCTTTGAGAACACCCAACCACCTATACATGTAAGGAAGCTATAAATGTATATGGGGTTTTTTTTTTTAAAAAAAAAAAGCAAGACAAACATTGCTGTTCTGAAATAATTTCCTGGGATAACCATGTAGATCTCACATTTAAGAAAACTACATATGTGAGGTTAACAAAAGCAAATTCTAATATTTCTGCCCCTGTATACATAACACCAATTTTGCTCACTTGCTGTTAGAGATGGCATAGACATTAATAGGAAAATATTAAATAACAAGTTCCAGAAAATATAAAGGTAAATTCAGTGGTGAAATCCAATTTTTTTTACTACTGGTTTTGTGGGCATGGTTTGGTGGGCGTGGCAAGGGAAGGATACTGCAAAATCTCCATTCCCATCTCACTCCAGGGGAAGGACATTGCAAAATCTCCATTCCCACCCCACTCTGGGGCCAGCCAGAGGTGGTATTTGCTGATTCTCCAAACTACTCAAAATTTCCGCTACTGGTTCTCCGAACTGCTCAAAATTTCCGCTACCAGTTCTCCAGAATCTGTCAGAACCTGCTGGATTTCATCCCTGAGTAAATTCATAGCAGTTTGAGGGAATCTTGAAACCTAAAGATCAGTAGTAAAAACGATTACTTCTCATAATGATGGAATTGTACAGTACTTGCTTATTCTTTGGCATATGAGTAGGTTACTTTGCATTAGATGTCTTTCACGTGCCTTGTTTGCTGGTGTGGCACCACATTTGATCAAATGTTATTGTTTGCAAACAAAATAAATACTGGTTGTTTTTCCTTCTTGTGTCTGGTTAATTGGAGGTGTTGGACAATGAACATTTGGAAATTGTTATTTCTGTGACACTGCACATTAAAATATACCTAGTTGCTTAGTTTAAGATATTTGAAGAAAAGACTGCCTACCTTCTCTTCCCCAAGGTCCTACGCTTGCTCTCTAATGCATGTTCAGTGCAAAGCTGAAACATGTTAACCATATTAATGTAGCTCTACATGCATGGATTTGAACTGCATACAATCTAAGTACCAGAATGAATGAGGAATTGAGAGGCTGAGAGAGGACAGAGTGGCTATTTTTTCTAATAAATGCAAGCATGAGTTTACAAAAATTTGGAGACCAAGTTAGTGCCAGATATTCCTGGCAAAATAATGTCCTTCAGGTAACAAAGAAGTAGAAGCAATTGACCACAAAAAGACTGTCTATATCAGGGTTGTGCATGGGGGGAAGGAGGGATCAAAAAAGTAAAGATGACAGCCTCATCCCCATCATCAAAGCCACACCCCTTTTCCTTTTAAAATAAGGGCAGGAGTTCAGTCAAGAAACACTGATTGCCCTCTTGGTTTTTTTAAACTCCCTGCCAGATATTGCTGCCTTACAGAATTATCTTTGCTTTTCATACTTGTACACAGACATGTAGGACAGAGTGTGTCTCAATTATCTCTTCACATACACAACATAATACACATTCAGGCCTTTTGTTCTGATGCTATCCATGCTTTTCACAGTACTGAATACTATTTTCATTCTTGTGTGTAGATAAAAAGATGTACCTTTTTAAACATGGTGTTTTTCATCTCTACTTTTCATCTCTCTGCCTATCACTTCTTCAAAGAGAATATATTGGTAAATTGCTCTAAGTCTTTGCTGCAGCCTTGGAAAGAGAAATCAGGGTCAGTCCCATCAGCTCTACTGAGAAGGCAGCTCTTTTACCAGAGGAATAGACTAAAGGAGAACCAGCAGCAAAGTGTTCAGCAACTTTTGACTCCTCTTCTTCTTTAAAGTATTCCCATCTGATTATCACAAGGAAATTGTACAAAGCCTTAGCTACTGAGTTTGTTTTATCTCTTGTTGTTTCCAATCCTTTCTCCTTTTCTGTCACATCATTTAGATTAATTATATCAAATGACATAAAAGCAAAGACAGCCTTATTACAGGATTTTGCAAGCCTTTTAAAGAACTTTTTTAATCTGAAGACTGAATTAAAGGTAAAATAACTCATAACATTTTCGCTGAAGCTACCTAGAGTCACTTTTCAGTGTAAAATGGGCAGCATATAAATTTAATAAATAAGTTCTTCCTGATAGCTAGTTCCTAGTAGATGATATTCTCTCTTAATTTTTTTTTGAAAATAACAAAATTGTTTGTTTTCTGACAATTGCCTTTCAATACATACTATTTGTAAGTCGATGCAAGAATATTTTCCTTTAAGTGGTAGGATGCTCAAACTAGGAGATAAATTATTCATATTTGAATAATTAACATTCATTTTTAAAAGATCTCACACTGAGCCTCTGGGCAATGGTACGCACAATTATGTACAGTATTACAGGATACACAAACTGAGAATGTTGCTATAATGCAGCATCTAGCTTGTTAAAAACAAATACATGCATATATTCCCAGTAGCTAGTCGTCATCCCTTTATCCTGCAACCAACTTCTGTAGTTGCTCTCAGGCAATCTTTTATGCCATTAATGGCTCCATATTAAGTAGAAATTCAATAGGTAATGCTAAATCCCTTTCACATCTATGGAAAGAAAAATTGCAAACTCTGCATTTCAATCATGATTGGTTCTTGGATACAAGGGAAATGAAGCAATTTGAAAAGAAATACAGAAAGGCTGCCGTCATTGATTAGCATAATTCATGCTAAATACTACAGTTCCTCTTTCTAGCCCTTTTAAAATAGAAGACATCTGAAATGTAATGTGTGGCCTTTTGCCAAGTATGCCTGTGCTGTATATCCATCTCTTTAAAACACAATATAACTTATTTGTTCTTGGTTTAACTCTAATGCAAAAACACTCATGATGGTTTGTAACTATTTATGGCTGCTTACTACCATGTAAACATAGATTACATTAGTTTATTCAAACAATTCTTTTAAATCCTGGTTTAATGCAATAAGCAAAACAAACAGACTAAATAGCTAAAGTGGGGGATATTGCCTGCAAAATTTGTCTGTTGCTTTTCCAAAGTACAGTGGGGCAAAAAAGTATTTAGTCAGCCACCAATTGTGCAAGTTCTCCCACTTAAAAAGATGAGAGAGGCCTGTAATTGACATCATAGGTAGACCTCAACTATGAGAGACAAAATGAGAAAACAAATCCAACAATCACATTGTCTGATTTGGAAAGAATTTATTTGCAAATTATGGTGGAAAATAAGTATTTGGTCAATATCAAAAATTCATCTCAATACTTTGTTATATATCCTTTGTTGGCAATGACAGAGGTCAGACGTTTTCTGTAAGTCTTCATAAGGTTGGCACACACTGTTGCTGATATGTTGGCCCATTCCTCCATGCAGATCTCTTCTAGAGCAGTGATGTTTTGGGGCTGTCACTGGACAACACGGACTTTCAACTCCTCCCAAAGGTTTTTTATGGGGTTGAGATCCGGAGACTGGCTAGACCACTCCAGGACCTTGAAATGCTTCTTACGAAGCCACTCCTTCATTGCCCGGGCGGTGTGTTTGGGATCATTGTCATGCTGAAAGACCCAGCCACGTTTCATCTTCAATGCCCTTGCTGATGGAAGGAGGTTTGCACTCAAAATCTCACGATACATGGCCCCATTCATTCTTTCCTGTATACAGATCAGTCGTCCTGGTCCCTTTGCAGAGAAACAGCCCCAAAGCATGATGTTGCCACCCCCATGCTTCACAGTAGGTATGGTGTTCTTTGGATGCAACTCAGCATTCTCTCCTCCAAACACGACGAGTTGTGTTTCTACCAAACAGTTCTACTTTGGTTTCATCTGACCATATGACATTCTCCCAATCCTCTTCTGGATCATCCAAATGCTCTCTAGCAAACTTCAGATGGGCCCGGACATGTACTGGCTTAAGCAGGGGGACACGTCTGGCACTGCAGGATCTGAGTCCCTGGCGACGTAGTGTGTTACTGATGGTAGCCTTTGTTATGTTGGTCCCAGCGCTCTGCAAGTCATTCACTAGGTCCCCCCCGTGTGGTTCTGGGATTTTTGCTCACCGTCCTTGTGATCATTTTGACCCCATGGGGTGAGATCTTGCGTGGAGCCCTAGATCTAGGGAGATTATCAGTGGTCTTGTATGTCTTCCATTTTCTAATTATTGCTCCCACAGTTGATTTCTTCACACCAAGCTGCTTGCCTATTGCAGATTCAGTCTTCCCAGCCTGGTGCAGGTCTACAATTTTGTTTCTGGTGTCCTTCAACAGCTCTTTGGTCTTCACCATAGTGGAGTTTGGAGTGTGACTGTTTGAGGTTGTGGACAGGTGTCTTTTATACTGATAACAAGTTCAAACAGGTGCCATTAATACAGGTAATGAGTGGAGGACAGAGGAGCCTCTTAAAGAAGAAGTTACAGGTCTGTGAAAGCCAGAAATCTTGCTTGTTTGTAGGTGACCAAATACTTATTTTCCACCATAATTTGCAAATAAATTCTTTCCAAATCAGACAATGTGATTGTCTGGATTTGTTTTCTCATTTTGTCTCTCATAGTTGATGTCTACCTATGATGTCAATTACAGGCCTCTCTCATCTTTTTAAGTGGGAGAACTTGCACAATTGGTGGCTGACTAAATACTTTTTTGCCCCACTGTATGTCACCTAGGCAAACCACTAACTATCCAGCAGAAGCCACAACATTATCACACAAATGACACAAATTTGTGTGATGACATAACAACAAGTCACTATCTCTACTGAGAGTATTGATGCTGCTCCCACTTTTGAGATCAGAATGCTGATGAATGGATCTCTTGAGCTGATCCAACAGAACTATCCTGCAAAGGAGTTTTACTGTAATGCCATAAAAATAAAAAGCAAGAGCAAAAAGCAAAACTTGACACTTTTTTTCATTTGCATGAAGAACTTCATCCTTTCATATTCTAGGAATGATCTTTAATTTATTTTTAAATTATTTATTTTAATAAGATCTTCTGATCTTAAATAAATTGAGCTTAATATTGGAAACACTGACTGGAAATTAGGAGAATTGATATCCATATAACTGAAAGGCTGCAGCTTGTGGAAAGCTGTCCACTGTTACACATTGAAACCTACAACCACAATTTTTTTTAAAAAAAATGTACATAAAAATCTGTTCAATTGCCTACAGAGATTTGGCACTTCTTTTTTTTTCACTTCCCTTTATCAAATTCCCTTACAGTCCACACTCCCCAAAAGCCGTTCTATGTGATCCGCTCTATTATCTCAACCTCATGATACAATTTCTGGTCCCCTCAGAGACCTTTTAACGATTTTGGTGAAAGGCACATTGGCTTCAGGAGCAGGGGCGCTCCAGTGTGGTTTATAAGACACGAAGTCTGGAATCAGTGGACCCCACTGGCGTTTTTTCAGAGTAGTTGACTACTCGGCAACTTTTATTCTGGAGAAAAGTCACCCACACTCAATGACAGCCATGATACGACGAAAAACTATCTTAATCGGCGCGCGCCAAGGCTCCAGTCGCCTGATACAACGAGTATCTGGTTTGGAGCAGAAACGTTCGCCTTAGGGCTGACTGACACGAGCGTCCGCGAGTTGCACGGAGTACAACACCCCCTCAGCCGCGCTCTCCTTTACCCCCCCATCCCGTTCCCCATCCACAAGCGGCGAGCTGTTTCCGCCGTCCCGAGTCACGTGCGCCCGGGGATTAAAGCGCCTCGGCCAGGCTACTCCGCGATGGAGCCTTCGGGTCGAAGTCGATCAGGGATCCCTCCAACTCAGGCGACGGCGCTGCCGTCCGCTGCCTTGCCGTCGGGGAGGCCGGGCGCGGCCCCGCCTAAAGCAGCCATGGGCGACTCCGCGAAGGAGGAGGAGGAGGTAGCCCCCGTCACGGGGTGGTCGGCCGGGGAGGGGCGCATCTTTGAGGGGCTGCAGCTTCCGCGTTGCTCGGGTACCCCGACTTTAGGCCGAAGGCTCCTGTCGCCCCTTCCTTCCCCACCGCAGGGGTTGTGCTATTTCCCCCTCTCTAAATGCCTTGTAAACTACTTTCCCTCTACTACACGTTAATAGCGTCCCTTTTGCGCGGAGAAACAAACGGGAGGTTGCGTAGCGCAGTTACTTTGGCATCCCCCGGGCGCCTTTGAAGAGGACTCGCACTTGGGATGGGGCTTGCTTGCCGGTTGCCGCCCATCCTCCGTTTCAGATGTCAGGCGAGCAAAACTATCTTTTGTTCGTCGGTGGTGCCTCGAAAAGTTTGTCCTTACGGGCGAATAAACCGAGTGCGTGTGTGTGTGTGTGTGAATGGGAGACGGCATCTGTTTTGGATTGGCGGGCTCCGTTGTTGCTCTGTGTCTCTATACTACTTTTCTGCAACCGCGCTAGAGTTCAACAAGCTGAAGGAGACATTTGCTACGCATTCCTTGGCTCGTTTTGCCTCAAGTTAGAGACACTGCCGGAGCCTTTGGTTGGGTGGGGCGAATATTGTAAAAGAAACGCTGAAAGCGAGGGTCCTGGCCAAGCGGCCTCTTATTTTGTACCGTCCGGTTGTTTTGTCTTTGAGCCCATCTATCTCAGCCAGTTTAGGAATGATGGGAACTGAGGTCTGGCATAGGTAAAGAAAGCTAAATGCCTTAGAACAGTGGTAGGCAAACTTGGCTCTTTCACACCCTGTGGACTTCAACTCCCAGAATTCCTAAGACAGCTTGGCTGTTTTAGGAATTCTGGGAGTTGAAGTCCACAGGGTGTGAAAGAGCCAAGTTTGCCTACCGCTGCCTTAGAAGAGGGAGTGTGAAAAAGCTTGTGCCTTTTCTCACACTCCCCTGTTCTAAAGCATTGTAACAGACCCTGCCCCATCATAGGCTTCCAGGGATGTGTGGGATCCAATCTGGATCAGTTACCAGAACCAGAGGTTTAATCTTCTGAGCTTTCGGACTCATGCTGGAGCGCATCCTCAGGGAACTTCTCTCTCACCAGAATGTGTCTACCAAAATGTATGTGTCCCAGGATGTGTGAGACACATTCTGGAAGAGAGAAATTCCCTGAGGGCTCCAGCATGAGTCCAAAAACTCAGAAGACTAAACTTCTGGTCCCAGTGACCTATCCCGGTTTGATCCTGCAACATTATCCTGGGACACATATATTCGCCTTCATTCCAGGGGTATGTACTGTGGATTGAAGATGGACAAAGAGGAAGGACATCTCTGATCAATTCAAAAACACCCATAGCCTTATGTATTTTGACTGGTTGAAATGAGTTGCTGGCTTTTTCCTCCCCTGTAAGCCAACATAGCTACTATTGATTTTATTTTTTTTTACTTAAAAATACTTGAAATGTCTTTTGTTATTTTGCTGGTTGTTGCAAATGTCCTAATTGAAAGCAGAAGCTGCCCTAAAGGCCAAGAATGCCTTCTCCATCACAGGAATCTTCATTCTGTAATAAACTGGATTTTGTCAAAAGCTTCTTCGGAAATTTGATTTGTTCACATCACAGAAAATAACTTTCTTTTCCAGATTCCCTTTTTTTTAAAGTGTGTGATCTTACTTTTCCAAGCCATAAAATGGCAAATAGGCATTCGACTACACTTAATCACAGGAACAGCTGGATCTCAATCTGCACATGGCCTTTGCTGATGAGACTGGTGTGATTCTTTTGTCCTAGGCATTTGCTTGAGCAAGTGAATGGGATGCACTATTTCATGTTGCAGATGGGATGCTATGATCTGTCATTCACACAGTATTGTAAGCTTTATCCTCTATCTCAAGTTCTCAGATAATTCTTTGTGATAGCCCTTTAGGTATCTCCAGAATGTTATATACCCTCTGGTTGCCCTATCTCAAAACTAACCACGCAGAGTTTTTCTATATCACCTTTCAGGACTTGGTTTTTCAGTCCGTTGCACATTCTCATTGCCTTTCTCTGAACCTTGTGTTTTTATGTCGTTTTAAAGAGTGGAATTCAGATGCAATTCTTAAAGTCTGATTCAACCAACTCATATAAAATTCTGTAATTGGAAACTATACTTTTCTTGATAGAGCCAAAACCCAATTGCATTTGGCTTTTTTCCACATTGTTATACAGGCCATTTGAAGCTCCATACATATGGATATTTACATCACTTTTCAAGACTGTTTAATCAATTGTAACTAGGGGGTATAACTCTTAAGAAAGCGAAGTATACTAGAAACTTTTTTTTAGGTTTTTTGTGGGGATGCTTCTAAGTCTGTGTTGATTTCTAGTGACTGCCTGAACAAGTTCTTGCAGTTTTCTTGGCAAGATTTTTCAGAAGTGATTTTCTATTACCTCTTTCCAAGGGCTGGGAGAGAATGACTGGCCACTGCCTTTTGTGCCTAAGACAGAAATAGAACTCATGGTCTTCAGGTTTCTACCCTGATGCCTTAACTCCCATACAAAACTGACCCTAATAAGAACATAGAATGGACAAATAAATTAGTTTGTTGCTGGCTCACTACTGTCTTGCCTGGTTAGGCAGGGGCCAAAGGTTGGAGCACGTGTTTTGGTCCTGTGGGAGCATGTGTTGTTCCAGTGGATAAAAGCCCACATATACATGGGCATCATTGTGACACCTACCTAGTGAATTACTGGAAATTCGCAAACAAGGCAATATTAGTTCATATGGACAAATGGACTTGATAAGATAATTGCATGGGGTAGTATTTCTGGTTTTTTCCAAATTAAATAGTAACTATTGTAAAGGAGAGGGAGGAAAGACGATGGTGCATGGACAGTATTAATTGTGTCTCCTTGCTTGTGACTATAGTGAAAGTTAACCACCCAAATACTAATGCCTGCAGTTTTCTCAATCTGTAGTACTTCCAAAGGAACAATTGAAATGGTTTGTATTCTGGTAGCTTCAACAAATGAGTTGTTTTAAAAAGTAACTAAAAGGATAATATACATTATATATTATGGTACAATACGTTTCCACAATATAGTAAAGTCTGAAATCTGATCAGGGTGTAAAAAATACATGATGCAACAGTTTCATAGAAACTAAATTAATCTGATCAAGAAATGAATAGAAGACATCCAATTCTGAGTTCCATCACTGATGAAGGATAGCCTTTAAATATAATTTGTTCTTGGCAATGAGGGTGTAAATGAAAAAGGCCAATAAAGCAAAAGTATGAGCAAAAACAAGGAGAGAACCAACCTAGAAACAAAGAGAAATCTCTGGACAGTTAGAAAAAGTAATCAGTGGAATGACTTGCCTCCAGAAGTTGTAGATGCGCCAACACTGTAAGTTTTTAAGAAGAGATTGGACAACCATTTGTCTGAAACAGAGGGTTCCTGCTTGAGCAGAGGATTAGACTATAAGACTTCCCAAGGTCCCTTCCAACTGTGTTATTTTGTTACACAAAATATTTTGTTACTTTGTTTCTTATTTTAACAGGTTTTTGCCAGTGTTTAAATCAGACATACAATTTGAGATTGCTTTGGAGATTAAGACATGAGTTTTATCAATAGTTCTGAGTTTCACAGGTATTCCAGGCACTAGACTGCTGGTGAAACATGCACAGGTACACACTGCTCCCTGTCATCAACTTGAGAAACAGCATAAAATTTTGCTTGTCTTGTTCTTAAGGTGGTACCTGGGTAGCTTCAGGTACACATCCAAATGTGAGAATAATGTCTGAGCTGAAGGTCAGGACAAAAGTTGGGGGAGAATTCAATCTGATGAATTAAACTGCAGGCCTTTGACATTTTACATGACAACCAAAATAGAGTAGAATGAGTGGGTAGGAGTTTTCCAGCTCAGCTCTAAAAGAAAGGTTTTAAAAAATAATAATTTCTGCAATAATAGCTGCCTTTGTAATCTAAAGAAGCCTAATGGGGCACTCATTTGAATTCTTCTTCCCAGTTCTTATTTCTGGACATCTGAAATGGGGCTTTGTTGCAATGGCATTGGAATCTTTCTCTGAGGCTGTAGCTATAGCGGGGTTGACCTCTACAGTATTGCATGCTCATAGAAAGATGCTACATCATTCTGCAGTGACTAGCTCTCATCTTGAAGGGAATCCATATGCTTCCATTAAGGTTGGCAAGTGACTAATGAATGTGATTAGTTAATGAACAAGGTACCTTTATTCCTCTTAAGATGTGTATTCCTCTGGTAAAAAAAAAAAATCAGGGTTGTTACACCCACAGTAGGCAAGAATGTTATCTATGGCTTCTGTTCCACACTTTCTTCACTGCATTCAAGAGAGAACTCTTCAGAAACTAGCAAGTGAAGCTGTAATAGCAATAGCACTTAGATTTATATACTGCTTCATAGTGCTTTACAGAGTCAGCATACTGCCCCCCTGGGTCCTCGTTTTACTGACCTTGGAAGGATGGAAGGCTGAATCAACTTTCAGCCAGTCAAGATCAAACTCCTGACAGGGAGCAGAGTCAGCATGCAGTACTGCATTCTAACCACTGCACCACCACGGCTCTATAATGAACTGGATGTTGGTAGATTCTGATTCCCAGCATTCTTACATTGGTTCATGCTGAGTGAAGCAACAGAGTTAAACTTCAGCTAAATTTGGAGGGCCACAAATTCTCCACTCTTCTCTGGGAGTTGCTGCTTCAAGGAGTTTCTGAGTATGACTATGAGACTGAGTTGAGGCAGCAGCTGGACAAAACCCAATTTCTGGTTTAAAGTCCCCAGGTTGCTGGGTTAAACTAAAACCAGGTGACTAAGATGCTAAGCTTGTTGATCAAAAAGTCAGCAGTTCAGTGATTCGAATCCCTAGTGCCACATAACGGCGTGAGCTCCCGTTATTTGTCCCAGCTTCTGCCAACCTAGCAGTTTGAAAGCACATAAAAAATAGGGAAGGTGGGTGGGGAGGTAACAGCGTTCCATGCATCTTTGGTGTTTAGTCATGCCGGCCACATGACCACGGAGACGTCTTCAGACAGCACTGGCTCATCGGCTTTGAAATGGAAATGAGCACCGCCATATATATATATATATTTGAGAAGACATATGTATGTATGTATGTATGTATGTATGTATGTATGTATGTACTTTTCTCCAACCGGGTATTTCCCTACGTAACCAAGTTTACAGCCATAGCTCAGTGAAATCACATCCACTATATCCTAGGCTTCTTCAGACAGCAAGCAAGCATTTTGCTGCCTATTGGGAAACTAATATAGATCTATTTGGGACTGATTGGTCCTCATCAGTTAGCCACACCCTTACCATATATTCTCTCCCCGTAGAGGCTAAGTATTTGCTTTTATATATATATATATATATATATATATATATATATATATATATATATATATATATATATATATATATATATATATATATAAATAATTGAAAAAGAAACACATAAAATAAATTATGCTATGTTCCATCCTCTTCTTCGTACTCTCATTCTAAATAGGATGACCCCTCTGAACAGTCAGAACTTTTGTGCCAGACTTTTTTCCCCCAAGACCTCTACTTAAGTAATTAAAAAAGTTAACGATTACATTTTAATAACTAAACCATGCAGATAAAGCAATCTCTACTATTTTGTCTTGCATAGTCTTGCTGATATATGGGTCTGTAAATCATCCATCAGTAAATGTTTTGCTGCGAGCCCTCTAAATTAGGACAGGATGTCAGTCTTAAAAGTTCAGACTGATTTCCAAGAGACATCACAAGGTACTCTAAACCCTGTGTATTTTTATGCTGTAAACTTTAGAAGAGATAGTTAAAGCTAGTTTATCGTGCAGTCCTGTGAATGTTGATTTACGAGTCTGATCTGTTGAATTTAATGAAATTCACTACTCGTGGTGTGGACACAACTACCCTGTTTCCCCCAAAATAAGACATCCCCTGATAATAAACCCAATCGGGCTTTTGAGGATGGGCCAAGCGCTTATTTCAGGATTCAAAAAAATATAAAACAGGCTCTTATTTTGAGGGAAACACAGTAATGTTACATATTCAGCAACAGTTTCTTATAGAAAATAAACACTGCCATCGCTCGTACATACTCACCACATTCATTTTATTTTCACATTTATTGTGAATAAATGCTGCCATCACTGATTGATATCATTAACTATATATAGCAAGGCTGGGGCTGAAATGTGCTATGCTGTAATCATACTGCTTTCTAGTAACAAAAGAATGAAATGCTATTGTAGGATAGAGGTGAGGAACTGACAGCTTTACAGAAATTGCTGAACTACAACTTGCATTTCATCGAATAGCCAATGCTAAGCAATGCTTGGAGTGGAGTTTAGCAAGTTCTGAAGGGGCAAAAAATGCACAGAAGATTGTTAAGAAGCTAATCTACCTATTGAGTGCAGCAGTTAAAATTTACCCATATTGAATAAACCTTATTTCTTTGTTTTATCAATAGAGCCTTCTCTTGGCGGCAGCATATGTCTACGATGCCCAATATAATAGGAACATCCCATTTGAGACTTCACCAAAGGCAATCAGGTAAAGCCAGGGTTACAACAATTCTGAAGTGCAGTGTAAAGAGATATGTTATTAAGCATAAGCATTCTAAGACTCAGTCATCACTAAAGATTTTTTTTCAAGCTATGCAGCCAAAGGTTTGGCTCTCCAATAAACAATAAGCATAACTTTTGGTGCTTTAATTGTCTCCAGTTTCCTTCACATATGGATCCAAATGTAGTTAAAAGTAGTTGCTACTCTTTTAAAATAAAGTTGAAATAATAATTATTGAAACTACTTGCTGGCTTTTTTCTGAGTCTGTGTGTTAATATACAATATAGTTTGATTGAGTAATGTGAAGGTCTAAGACTCTGAGATTTTGAAGTCTTTAAGAAATACCAGAAATGAAGTGTGCCCCATGTACTTCTTAGCATAGCTAAGTCACTGTTAAGGGGCTAAGTGCACCCCTCTTTGTAAGTCTAGAGGGATGAATAACCCTTTAGCGGAGCTGCTGCAGCTTTAGATCTTCTCCACAGGGATACTTGCTTAGTGTCTATTTTGTTGTGTGTTGCCAGAGCAAGTTCTCCATACCTTGTCCTATGTTTTAGTGCAAGTTTAGATCTGGTGGGTTTAAGCTACAGTGCAGAAGATATTAATGGATAATTTGGTTCTATTATTTTCATTTTTTTCACCAAGCATTTGCAGAGATCTTAAGCTAAGGCTGGTGCCATATTCTTCTGAAGATACTCTATAATTTGCTGCTATGTGCAGCAAATTATAGAGAAGTCAGAGAAGACTTCCTCCATCCAGACCTTTCCAAACTTTTAAATGTAAAATTTGATTCTGTCTTATCATGGCTTGAGGTATTGTTTTATTCCTTAGTATCAGAATAGTAAATGACAGAATTAAGGTCTTTTATTTGACTTAAGTCAGAAATAGCATATTTCTTAAAAGTATCTTAAGAGCCGCGGTAGTACAGTGGTTAGAATGCACTACTGCAGGTTACTTCTGCTGCCTGCCGGCTGCCTGCAATTTGGCAGTTCAAATCTCACCAGGCTCAAGGTTTACTCAGCCTTCCATCCTTCCTAGGTGGGTAAAATGAGGACCCAGATTGTTGGTGACAATATGCTGACTGTGTAAACCACTTAGAGAGGGCTGTAAAACACTGTAAAGTGGTATATAAGTCTAAGTGCTATTGCTATTATGCAATATGCAATCTTGGCTTTTCTAGTAGTTCTTTTCCCAAGTTCTAAAGGACATGTTTTCATTGACCTAGAAACAACTTCAGAGTAATATCAAGGACTCACTTTTATGAAATGTTGAGAGCAATGTCTCATATTTTGTTGAAAAACAAGTTCATAGTCTTTGCAATATCTACAATTATAGTTTTTTTAAATTGTTAGAACAAGCTAAGGGTTCTTATTTGAACCTACTTGCTTTTTTAAAACCAATGTTCCAATCATTCCCGTATGTTTTCTTTACTCAGGCTTTATTATCTCTATAACCATTGGGCCATGCAAGCAGGTACTTATTTCTTCATTTTTGTAGTCCTGACACTTGCACTATTTGAAGAGCCAGCTGTATACCTACTTCCTTTCTTGGTAAGTATGTGATTAAATATATAACAGGCAACTCTTGGAAGTTAGAAGCTGTAACAGTGTGTGTAGAGATAGAGATAACCCATATTTACGCATTCAAAAGACACGATAACAAATTTAGGAAGCAAACAAAAAATTAGAGTGCCTTCCCTCTAGCAGCCAATATTCAGATACTGTAAGTAGAGATCAGCAGTAGACAAATAAACAGGCAAAAAATAATACTGTAATCAAGGAACCAAAGAGGAAACCACACTCCCACCAAAACTGGCAGGGCAAGCTATCCTGTACAAACACACACTGATGATGTTACCAAGTTGGGTAATGATACATCTGCAAACAAACAACCAAGCTCAAAGAGCATCAGGGGAATTTCAGAGAAGTGTGTGTGTTAAAGCAATCTTAAACCTGGTCATTATGACAAGCAGTTTTCCTCCTTTGACTTGGATTTAGTATTTTTATTTCTGAATTTATCTATTCTTCTTTTCAATAGATTACATCAGTGATTGAAGTCTTGTGCCTTTTTGTCTTCTTTGGAAGACTCATCCATTTTGCACATGTTACACCTCGTAATACATTCTGGAAAGACACAAAGAACATCTGCATCATGATAACAGTCTTGGTGGGTTTTAACTTGTACAGCATTTGCCTTCTGCAAATAGTGGCTTGTCACAGTTTCAGATGAAATCGTTTTTTGAAATCAATAGAAACTAAAGTACTATGTTGGGATTGGAAAGCCTAGAAATGCTATAAAATGAACAAATCATGTTACTGACATAATTTGTTTTAAAGATGCCTAAGTTTGGATCCACCAGTTGACACTGAAAGATCTATATAACACTATATAGTGGTTCTGTCCTTACATGCTGATGCTGCTGCAGTTCAGTTTTGGATGGGTGAAGTCCCCTGTTGATCCATAGTTGTAATTGCTATGAGATTAAAATGAAAGAAGAAACACACATGGTGTTTCTTCTCTCATTTTAATGTGCTGTTTTGAGCTCCTTGAAAAAAAAATGGGATATAAATCTATTCATAACACAGTAGTAGAAAATGGATGAAGATTCATGCTATTCTACGATATTTTGCATCACCATGGTGGGCAGCACATTTTGGTTTGAGATTTTGGGAAGTTAACACATATGAGCTTATCTTGTGTACAATGACACAGATCATGCTGTTGAATTTTGATAGTGCAATTGTAGCAAAGGGATCTGTTGTGACCTGCCTAGAATTTGGTTTTAAGATGGGTGGCCATATAAATGTTCTAAATAAATAAATAAAAATAGATCTAGGACCTGCCTGTAGCAGCTGGGTTGTCTACCACATATTTCGATTGCATTGGCATGTTGCCTATACTAAAGGCATGCTGGAGTCTCTGGTATTATTTATTCATATATTTGTGAATTGATCCATATCAGTTCCAAACAGCGCCTATGGAGGCTTACTGATTGATACTAACTAGACCAACTAGGCAACTGATACTTAAAATTGTTGGATAACAACCATAAAAGAGCTCTTTTACCACAGTTTTTGATACAACGATTGCACACCAGATCTTGTTTGCTTAAACAGCCCCAACTCAGCACGTATAACTACTGTGTATATAGTATATATGTATAGTATTATATTAGCATATTAGGCATGGTAACTACTGTGCTTTGGGATAAGAAAGAATTGTGTTAGTCTAACACAATTAGACTAACAATTAGTTGTACTTGCAAATGTTACATTTCAAAAGAAGTTTCTGTTAATGGCAATGAAAGGAACAAGGATAATTTCAATAGTGAATTGAAGCTGGAATGACCTTGGTTGTATAATCTTTATTCAAAAGTGCTTATCACTTTTCATTGTCTGGAACTCAAATTTCTCTAAAATATCTAGGCTGGATTCATGCATTTTCAAGGAGACTGCTTTATAAGGATTCAAGTAACCCCTCGTGTTTTGTTGTACTGTCCTCTGTATACAAAGCTTTGTTTTAAACGATTGCCTTGGTACAACAATGGTGAAAGGTTTTTAATTTAGTCATGTAGAGAATCATTGGTGCACCCTGCTCATTCTGGATTCGAATCTGCAAGTAAACTAATTTACAGTCCTTATTCTCATTCTATTTCCCCACATTTCTGAAACAGAAGACATGAATAATGACAGTAGAGCTTTTGAGTCTCAATACCCAGCAACTAAACATTGACTCCTTTGTCCTATACTCTGCTCTCTTTGTGGATGCTAGCACAAATCTCTGGTGTATAAGACCCAAATTTACCATTTTATGAGGTCAAATTCTTGACTCTTGCATACCAATATCTTGTGTGTAAAATCTAAATGCACAAGCATAACTTTATTTTCAGCTTATTGGAAAAGGGACTCCTACCTGTTATTAAGTGTTTATTTAAACTTAATTGCTTAAATGTAAATCACTTTTCCCTCTTCCTTTCAAATTGTAGATGACATTGATTGACTTAATTATCTATGGCATTCTTAGAACCTTGAACATTCATGGTGTTCGGTGGTCCAGGCCATTGAGACCCATCTTTTTAATAAACTTTGCAGAGAGCCGTCAGGTAAGAAACTAGAGTGGGTAATTTCCATGTTTGACAGTCTATAATACAGTTATTATTTAACTATACAGTTAGTCGATAATGTTGATGTGGTTGCTATTATGTGTGTGAGCTATAGAGGATATTTTCATCTTCTTTTTGAAATTGTTTTTTTTTCTTCCTCTTTCTCTCTTCTGTGCAAATTGGCAGGCTTAACCTGGCCTACCTTTGGCAAAGCTGAGGCATGAAATAAGGTATTGTTGAGCCCCTGAAAGCCAGGGAACATGATGGGCTGACCTGTGAGGGTTTTGAGAATTCTGCATGTGGTGGTGGGAGCAGCTAATTTGAAGAGGTCTAGAGCACTATTGAGGCGATAGCTACAGAAAGTGCAGGTCCTATTCCCTATGCATCATTCTGTGGTTGTTATTTTTTTTATTTAAAACATAGTTTTTTTTTTTAAATGTACTTTCCCCAGGAAGGACAAGTGGGGGAAAAATTGCATGTCAGCTGTACCTGGCATATAATGGAACAGGAAGTATGGCTTCTCTGTGTTGTTGGTTCCTTTTGTATTTGAAGCTGCTCTGAGCATGAAGCTTAGTTGTTGAAGCACCTGAAATGTGATGCCCAAAATGCCCATCTCCATGGCAACATCATCCTCTCTGGTTTAAAACTGAAGCCTGCCTTAAAAAGCTGCATCCATATTTTCAGTTGACATATGATCAAGCTAGATTTCACAAAATAATCCTGCCTCCTGGTGCCTGTGCAAATGCCTATAGCAGAGAAATCTGTGTGTTTTTAATTGCTGCATGCATGAAGGCTCTCCTCTACAGGCAGAATAATTGTAAGAGAGCAATTTTTGTAGAAAATTTGAAAACTGAATAAGCTTAATTGTTACCTATTACAGAACACTGAAGAGGGTTCTAGTCGTTTGCTGTTTCCCAAAAACAGCATGCATGTGTACAATCAGGATCAAATTAATTAAGCTGCGGGTAATAACCATTACAACAGCTTTGAGTTTCAAGTATGTAAACAAGACATGGATCCAGAATTGCTGTGTCCTCTGCCAGGAGGTAGGGTGGAGATTTGACTTGTACTGAAGGAAGCTTCTCAGTGGTGAAATTCAATTTTTTTTACTACTGGTTCTGTGGGTATGGCTTGGTGGGCATGGTGTGGCTTGGTGGGCGTGGCTTGGGCATGGCAGAGGAAGGATACTGCAAAATCTCTATTCCCACCCCACTCCAGGGGAAGGATACTGCAAAATCTCCATTCCCACCCCACTCGGGGGCCAGCCAGAGGTGGTATTTGCCGGTTCTCCGAACTACTCAAAATTTCCGCTACCGGTTCTCCAGAACCTGTCAGAACCTGCTGGATTTCACCCCTGAAGCTTCTGTTTGTATAGATGGGAGCCTCCTTTGCATTCATGGAGTATGTGACCCACTAAACTAGTCTCGAAGGTTGATTGATTTTTGTGATATGAGTCTAGTAATCCTTTAAGGAAAAAAAAAACATTTCCAAGGATATAGAGAATGGTACTTCATCTCATTCGTTTCCTGGAATATAGAACCTCTGAAATATCTGAAAAATCTCAAGAGATTTTTAGAGATTGGTTCCAAGATTGTTCCCCCCTGATCTGTTACTTGCAGCTGGAACTAATTGTATAGGGAAAGGTAATCATTACAAGTAATAGAAGAACATGGATGCTCTTTTTGGCAGATCCGGCGAGCCTTTCGAAGCATCCGGAACACACTGCCTGAGATCACTTATGTTTTTCTACTGTTCATGTTCAGTGTCCTGATGTTTTCTCTCATGGCTCTGAAGCTGTTTGGAGACAGGTATGGGGGCTCAGGTTAGCATCACTGCCATTGTTTTTGGGCAGGGGTGAGTGGGTGGGAAGTATTGTCTTATAATAAATAACACTCAAGCAGTTTGTTTTAATTTCTCCTGTTTGATTGTGATCCCTCATTTTTTAAATGCATGACTGTTTTTGTTTGAAGGAATTTGAAGACCTTGGAAGGCTTGCCCTATTTTACAAATTATCTTGAAGTTGTATTTGATATGTACGTGCTGGTGACCACCGCAAATAGCCCAGACATCATGTAGGTAATTCTCTTCAGACCAGAAGTAGTTGTTAAGTTGAGATGACATGATGTGCAGGAATTCATTGTCCTTCCCCTGCCATTTTCACAGTGGAACAGTCTAAGATAACCAGTCCTAATCTGAATCCTCATTTTATATTGGAGGATGGGGAAACGAGATAAGTATGTAATAAATGTGAATTGCTGTTTCCAGGCTCCCTGCATTTCATTTGTGAATTAGGCATACAAAGATTTTAGAAGGGGTGGCCATTGGGAAGAAGTAGTAGTTACCTAGGCAACTTTTGGAATGTATTGTAGATATTTATCTCTTGTGGAGAGCAGATATATGACTATTGCTTCAATTTTGTGCAACAATTATGATTATAGGTAGAACTCTATTCAGATCAGAACCATGCATCAAAAACCATAGATACATAAAATTGTTCATCACAGACAACAATGTCTCAGCTATATTTATCAACTACAGATACACAAAATTGTGGATAATGAAATTGTGGAAAAAGACACCCATCTGTATAGAGCTATGTGAATGGGTTGGGTTCAAACATGGTTTACCTCTTATTTTAAATCAGCCAAAATTGCCTGGGTTCATTTATCCCAGTAAGCAATGAATTACAATGGCTAGATGTCATGATATAAAATGAAATAAATCCCATTAAAAAGCCTGAGAATAGGTGATTCTGTTATGGGAAAAGTGTTTTCGACATTCTCATCCATTACCAAATATCTGCTTTTTTCTCTGGAAATCACTAGGACCTTCTCTTTAGTATATTTAATGCAAATTTTCTTTCTTCCTTATAGGATGCCGGCTTATGACTTCAGCTGGTGGTACAGTTTATTTTTCATAATATATGTAATAATCAACACCTACATTTTCATGTCAGTCTTTTTAGCAGTTGTGTACAACAACTACAGGAAACACTTAAAGGTAAACTCTGCATTTGGGTAGCCCTTGCCCTTAACCCTGCTTACTGAGCTCACACTTGAACCTGTCCAGTTTATACCCCTGAAATGTGATTTGGGGGTGGGGCAGGGGAATAAGACACAAAATAGGTATATTAAGGCTGTGATAAATTTAATGCCTCAATTTTAGCCTCCCAAAACTCCACAAAAAGGAACTGAACGTTGTCCCCCTCCACTGCAATTGCTGTACCACAACTATGGACCTTTAAAGCCATTTTTGAGAGCATTATTCCAGCCACAAAAATGTTGTCCACTTCACCTTAGCTGTGGACTTAGAGTGTTGACCTATTTCAGGGCTTTCCCTAATTTAAAAGTAAATGGTATTTTTTACAAATCTTTGGTGTTCCAAGTCTGTTGATATTTCCCTCTTATGTATGGGCGATGTTGTTTAGGAACTGGAGTGAATATTCACAGCTTGCGTATCTGAAATAGAGATAGTTAGTTGCCTTCCATTAGGGACAGACAGAAAACTGTCTTTGTTACAGAGACTTTGAGAGAAGGGGATATAGTGGATTCCCTATAGAATATTGTCCCTGAGTCTCAAAACTGCTTTCTGAGCTTCCCTATAAGCTCATATGATAACTTTTCTTCTTTAACAGTTATTCGTGTTTTTCAGAATGAGATCCGCAAGCTTGCTTACATGAAACGTCACAAAATGATAGAAGCCTTCAACCTCCTAAAGGTCAAAGTAAGAGATGAATTTGTTATCCAGCAAGATCAGTGGAAAAGTCTGGTAAAAATGGTGGCACCTCATATCAGTGCATCCCATCGTGAACTCCTTTTAAGGATATCCGATGAAGAACAGAAAGGTTACGTGGGTGAGTATCAGTTAAAGATGCTTTGGATATATTGATTGCTTCAAATTCTGATGCAAGCTGATCAAATATGCCCCTTGAGTCCATGTGACACTAAAGATTATGGAGCAGGCAAAAGGGATATCAGCATTATTATATGGTCTTCACCTGCCTTGATGATTTTTTTTTTAAAAAAAGGAAGAACCAGTTGTAGATTGCTTTTAATATAAGTCTTTAATTCTACTGAAACAAAGCCCTACTTAACCCATATATTTAAGGGGGGAAAAGACTATCCATACTTGGACAGAACCTTAGTCATCATATGTTTATGATTTGATGAGAATAAATGTAGTCAAGATGTGACTACATCTTGCATCCTAAATTCTCTCTTGCACACTTGTGTCAGAAAATGATTGAATGTATAGATTAAGTCTGATCTACCTATTCTAAGATCACCTTTCCCTGTTGAGTTGTTTCCCACAAAAGAAAAATGGATGATAAGTTGAGAGTCTGTTACAAAGTAAACTAGTGAAAAGTTTACATTATGACACTATCTTCTGCTTTAAAAGTTAAAAATAGAAATAACTAATACAGGTAGTCCTCAGTTTATGATCACAATTGAGCCCAAAATTGATGATAAGTGAGAAACTTGTTAAGTGAGTTTTGCCCCATTTTACGACTTTTCTTCTCACATTTGTTAAGCGAATCACTGAAGTTGTTAAATTAGTAACATGATTGTTAAGTGAATTTGGCTTCCCCCATTGCCTTTGCTTGTCAGAAGGTCACAAAAGGTGGTCACATGACCCCGGGACACTGTAACGGTCATAAATATGAACCAGCTGTCAAGCATCCAAATGTAAATCACATGACCATAGGGATGCTGCAATGGACATAAGTGTGAAAAATGGTCATAAGTCATTTTTTTCAGTGTTGTTCTAACTTCGAATGGTCACTAAGTGAACTGTTGTAAGTCAAGGACTACGTGTACACATTTTTAATACAGATGAGGATTATCTTCACAGAATCTGGTGATTCATTCCATGCACAGTCTGCAAAATACATAACAACAACAACAACAACTTTATTGTCATTGTATGTGTATACACAGTATACCCATACAACGAAATTCACTTAACACCCAAAGACCAGGTCCAACACACATAACAATCCCCAAACACACTCCCACCCACCACAATTCCCCACCCTTAAACTACCCAAGCATCCACACAACAGACCAAGTAATACTGTCCAACAGCTCACTGATGGTGGCCCTTTAGTTCATTGTTGAGTGCAATTATAGCTCTGTGATAAAAACTATTCAGAAAACGTGTGGTCTGAGTTTTAATTGTTCTGTATCTTCTGCCAGAAGGCAACAGTCCAAAAAGATTGTAAGCAGGATGGGAAGAGTCTCTGAGAATGTTATGCAACTTCCTCAAACAGTGAGATTCGAAGATGTCGTCCAGGGCTGGTAGCTGGAGCCTGATGATATTCTGGGCAGTTTTAATGATTAAACTGATTATGAAATGATTAAACTATTGCAAACTATTATTGCCCCTTATAAACATGGCATGCATGCTCATCAGTGTCTCTGTCAAGCTATGATGATGTCAAACTGTGATATCATGGCGCAAATACCACAGGGGTGTATTGGTGCTGTGATATGAGATGCAAATGTGTAGGTTGTGGGGTTGCATGATGATATCATCACACACCGGTTGTCCTTTTCCCTTTGATCCACCTGTGAATGCATATCCTACCATATATAAGCAATGAGCAAAAATTGTTGCTATTCTTTGTATCATGCTGTGATCATTTTAATAAAAAGTTTTGATTAGGGCTGCTTCTTAATTGGATTCTGTCATTCTTTTGTGCATGACAGACAAAAAATCCTTTGTACGTCTGGCTGATCTTTTGAATATAGAGGTGATCACACTGAAGGCCCGCATCCACCCCTTAGACATCTGGTTTCCACAGGTGTATAACTCGACTCCCAGCCTGGTTTTACGCAGTATGGTCCAGCACAGGTACGTCTATGTTCAGGAAATGACTTGCAACAGTCCCAGTATAATATTTCTGCTTGTCCATGTGGGTGGCACATAATGTAGCAGCTGCTTTAGTATTCCAAATGTATTTTATGAAATGTAATCTCCTGTTAGATAAATTGATCACCAAATTGATCTGTATTTCATTTCATTTTTCTGCAGAGCATTCATTTGGATATATGATATTATCATACTAATTAATGCGGTCTTCATTGCACTGGATGAGAAGAATCCTTATATTTCCTATGCAGAGTGGGTGTTTTTATGCTTGTATATCATTGAAATACTCCTGAAATTATATGTCTTTGAACCCAGGACTTTTTTTGCAAGAAACCAATTCTGGAACTGGTAAGTAATCCTTAGTCTTGGTCTTTTTATGATGAGCAAACCAGTTCCACCTACTTTACATCCATTCACTGGGGAACATTTCACATGAAGGCTAACAATTTGGCTGCTTTACATTCAAGATTTGGGTTGTTCTAACAATAAATCACATTTAAGAAATATTAAACGGTTTGGTATTACAGTAGAAAAATATTGAAGAGCCAAAATAAAAGAGGAAAGTCTCCTTTCTATATGTCTATGGATATTCTCAGTCATCCAACTCATGGTTTTCCCAAAGGTGCTTTTTCAAGAGGCAACTGGACTTTTTAGTTTTCTATGAAGATGTTTAGCTTCTCATCCAAGAAGCTTCTTCAGCTCAGCTCAGCTCAGCTCAGAGCTGAAGAAGCTTCTTGGATAAGAAGCGAAACAGCTTCAACGAAAAACCAAAAAGTCCAGTTGCCTCTTGAAAAAGCACCTTTGGATCTCCTATCTATGTGTTCTTGCCCTTGGCAATAACATGTTAAAATGCCTATTAAAAATCAACAACTGCTCTCTTACTGATTAATGGAAGATCTGACTGGTACTTAATGCTTGTCTGACATCAAAGATTTCAAAATATTGGCAGATTTTTTTAAAAAATAGATCAGCACTTGGGAGGTGAAAGAGGAAGAACAGACTGTTTTGATAAGCCACCTTTCCATCTTTCCTAGGTTTGATACTTCTATCATTATTGCTGCTTTGATTGCAACAGTATTGAACACTGCACTTAAATCAGGTATTATATGCATTATATTACCTTTTACTTATAATTTTATATCTTTTATAGAAAAATGAGAGTAATACACTTTCTCCATTTTAATAGAGGCCTGTTAAGATTTTTAGTCAAATAAGAGTCAGATTAAAAAAAAACAGTGCAAAATGAAAAGTTTGGGGGAAACTTACATGGGTTACATTCAGTCACAGTACAGACCAGATTCTGGTATAAAAGGAACAAGTGTAGTTTCCACTGTCTGTACATTAAATGCTGTTCTCTTTCTCTCTGTTCAGACCCTTCCTGGAAACAAAAATGAGGAGGAAATTGGAAAGTCCCTGTTTTGTTGTAAATTCCTCCCATTATGCATGTTTCCAATTTTCTCTGACCATTAGTCTTAACTACCCTTAGCTAGCATTATCTTGTTTCATTAAGATTTATCACAGGTGATTAATTTCAGACAACATTGAAGCTATATTTTAAAAATATTAGTTCAAGCTGTTCACAGCAGAAGAGCAAGAGTAAGGGGCTCTCATTCTTATTTTTATAATTACCTCAACTGTGAGGTAATTATTACATCTAAACTGGCTTGCGGCGAAGTGCCCAGTTCCATAAACCAGTTTAACAGGGTTAGATAGTTTAATTTCTTATGGTTATTTTCTACCAGTCAATTTAAGCAGAGTATCCAGAAATGAATTTCACTGATATTTATCTACAGCCTAATTACAAATAACGTTGAAATTGATGGTTCATTCAGGAAAATACAGAAATTTTAATAGAAGATGAGGGGCTGCTGCTCTATGTGAAGTAAATGGCTACAGCTAGTGATGAGGATCAGGGCACTGTTTTTTTATTACTTGTAAACTACTTGGCACATTTCTTTTTTCCTTAGTGACTGCATACAATAGCCAGCAAATACTGGACATTGTATTTATCTTACGAGTTCTTAGGCTTATAAGAATTATCGACAGCGTCCAAAGGTAAGTGGTTTTTAGAAGAACACAGGTATTGTATGTCTGCAAATTAGAACAGGTAGAGTGCAGTTGAGGATGAGTAATTTGAATTGGCCTTTTCCATCCTGATTATTTTCAGATGTGTTGGATTGTGACTCCAAGCCATCAATAGGCATTATGGCTGAGGATAAGGGAGTTGCAGTCAAATGCAGTTATATGAGGTTGGAGAAGGATAATTCAGTAAGTGACATGTTGATAGTACACAACTGAATACTGAAAGGCAGCAGATGGCATGTAGTAAAGGAATGAAAGCAACTACATGGATTAAAAGGTTGAAAAAGTGATGCCATCTACTGAGTGAAAGTTTTCACTGAATTGGCTAATATTGGTTTTAAAAAAAATCTTACCTCTTCTTCCATGGTGTTTTTATGCAGTATTTCCTTCCAGGTTCCGTGTTATTATGAATACACTAATAAACATTGTGCCTACGATGCTAACCTTTGGAGCATTAATTCTGGTAAGCAGTACATAATTTTGTCCTTTTCTTTGCTTCTCCCATATAAGTAAAGGTAGGTCTTAAATTCAATCTCCAATGTTTCCCATTTAAAGGAAGATCACAGCAAATGATGGAGAAAGATCTTTGACTTCCTGGATAGCACTTGCCAGTCAAAGTACTTGATTAGACAAAGAGATATTCTCAATAACAGGCAATCTCTGTGCATCTTTATTACTTGCTTGATTATGTCAGATGTTGTCAGTTGAAGAACTGTGACAAGTGTTGGCTTATGTATCTGCTTGAATCAACCATAGCTCTATCTGCAGTATGACTCATTTTTAATAATACTGGCTCATGGCCTATAGACTAAAGGTCAAGATTTTTAAGTGACGTGAATTGTCCTTATAACTTTTCAGCATCCTTCTGGCAGTTGCTGTTCTTGGCTCTGTTTAAAGATATGAAGATTAATTCTAATGTCTCCTGCATGCCAGTAGTATCTTCTGCCATGACTGTGTTTGCTTTATAGAAAATTGAGATGAACAACTTTCTTTTTAGAGGTAGAGATAGGGAAGACAAGATGCTCCACTTTTGAGCTAAAATTGAGCAAGTATTTATAATTACCTAGGAATGCTTGATCATGGGGAGATTGATTGCTGAGTAGATATGCATAGGATCATGCTGGAAGAATAGTTCCCCTTTTAAATTAAAGTCAATTATTTTAATTCCATTTTAATATGCCAGAAGAAAATGGTAAAGATTATGATATCTGTTGTACTCAATTTAGGAGTAATTCATAATTATGGCTGAAAATTATATTTTGTTTATCATGGATGTAAAAAAATCATCTGAAAAAAACTTCTGAGACCATTGGTGGAATGGAAGAACTATACTAAACTGAGTTCATAGTCATCATAACCATGGTTTGCTTATAGCTTGCTGAAAAAAAATTGGCTGCGTTCATAAAGCATATATAAGCACTGACAAACCTTTAAAGATCAGGTTTGGACCATAACATGCTACGTCTCTGTGACTATTTATAACCAAGTTCTGGATGTGAATTCTTGTTTTGCAAGAGTGCCCACAGTATGCCCTCTCAAAATTCTAGATGTGTTCATGCCCTAAAATTGTCTAGTGACAGTGATAAAGAACAAACTTTCCTGCTCAATACATTTTGCCTTTAAAATAAACTTATAACCTAGTATAAGAAACAAACAAGCAGATATCTTCTTTTTTGTCAGGTGGTTTATTACGTATTTTCCATTATTGGGATGGAAATCTTCCATGGGAAAATCCAATTCTTTGCTGGAAACACTACCTCACCACAAGCCATGTACTGTGGAAATCCTGTTTTGAGTGGAACTACATTTGCACGAGCCAAATATTGCAGGAATAACTTCAACGACATTGTGTCTTCTTTTGTTGTCCTTATGGAATTAATTATTGTCAACCAGTGGCATGATATCCTTTTTAGACAGCCATTGTGAAATACAGAGATAAAGATACAGCTTTGAGAAGAAGCATCATTATCATCAAGGCTTGAGTTGCCAAACATAGTAGGTACATCTGTGAAGGAAGCTTCCAAAAGAAGCACTTTGAAGATTTCATCAAATCAGTTTATGCAGTCTTTACTCCCTGAGCTAGAATGTTTGGCAGAAAGTGTGTGTGTGTGTGTGTGTGTGTGTGTGGTATATTTGTACATGTAGGTGCACATTTGTCTTTTCTTTTGAGCTCTCCCTGGAATTCCCAGCTTTATTATTATAAGGCAGCTTTTGAAGATAGTGAGCAGAAGCTTGTGATAAAGCTCAGAGGGCTGCTTTCACAGAAGGGGTCTGAAAGTTGTTGTTAGAGAACAGGATAATGAAAGGCGTTCAGAATCATTGTTTGATCATCCCTGGTCCTGTGAGAATGCAGTTTCTCTAGAATTAGGCTTTTGATCAAAAGAAGTCTTGATAGTTTTATATAACTATGAAATGCACATATAGTAGCTACTTTCCTTGTTCTCCTTAATATTGTACTTCTTGCCAATGGGTTTGCCCTTGTGACTCATGAGAGTGCAAAGCTGTTTTTCATCATCTTTCACATTGTTGTGGTGATTATGATTATTAAGTAAGTCTACCTCTTTACAGTCATAACATTGGAAAGTTTTATTTTTGCATGCATATTTTTCAGAAATTTGAAATTGTATTCATTTATGGAATTTATATGCCATCCACATCTATCACAACTATATGCTAAGTGGAGCATATTTATTTATTTATTTGTATTTCGTCAAGCATGTATTTTATGACAGATACAAGTGTAAACATAGTTATAAATACATGAAATGGATACAAATTATATATATATATATATATATATATATATATATATATATATATATATATATATATATATAATTTGTATCCATTTCATGTATTTATAACTATGTTTACACTGTTATACACTGTTATAACTATATATCTGTTATACACTGCTCAAAAAAATAAAGGGAACACAAGCAGAAGACATCCGAGATCTGAATGAATGAAATAGCCTTTGTTCGTTACATACAGTAGTTTTGTGTTCCCTTTAGTTGTTTGAGCAGTGTATAAACTACTGTATGTAAAGAACAAAGTATTTAATAAGGCTATTTCATTCATTCAGATCTCGGATGTCTTCTGCTTGTGTTCCCTTTATTTTTTTGAGCAGTATATATTTAGCATATCTAACTATATGCTAAATGGAAATTACCTGCACTCTCTTAAAGACAGGTTATTATTTCCTTGGGGAGAGTCTTGTTCATTTTCACAGTGTACTTCAAGTATTGAAGTTCTGGGCCTATGTTTATAGTTAGTTGGAAATAAATACATTGTCTGGTTTATTAGCAAGCAGGGATAGGGAGGGTGGTCATGAGAATATTAGCTAGTAGTTTGACATTTGGAGAAGAGTAGTTAGTATTTCTGGGAGGCCACAGAATCTTGATCTGGTTTTTCTGCCTTCCAAATTCAAATAACAAACCATAAGTGAACGTTGCATTGTCTGCTATAGTCATCAACATATTTCCATCCATATTAGGTCATGAACCTTTGATCCAAAAAAATTATTCCCAAACTCTTTTTGATTAGCATAATGGAGGAAACAACATCCTTTTTGTGATACACCATGATGTTAGTACTCAGGAGAATTATTCCTATCCACGTATTATCTGCCAGTTTTATTGTTTGCCAAATTAGGATAAATCTGTATCTAAAATTTTAACCCATTTACATAAATTTTTATTTTTCATATTTTGGCTCTACATTCTTGTAAAGAATTGAGGGATTATATGATGCAGGGAGGCTGCAATACAATGACTAATCCTATATAAAAAAACCCTAACTTAATATAGTAAAACCTCTTACTGAGTAAGCACAGATAAAAGCTTTGCAACCCTATTCTCTCATTCTTATCCATTTTGAGGGCTGTTCAGATTTCAATAGGGCATGCTAATAGCAGATTATAGGAAGCTACCTTTTACCTAATACTATTTTTGCTCATTCTAGTACTAAATTAGGGTTGGTCACACAATCAGCCCGATGTTTACACTGGACTTGGCATTTTACCAGCCTATGCAGTCCTTTTCAAGGGTGTGGGATAGGCGGATATTGCTTGATGGTGTTTCTCATACCTGAAAATAATAGGTTGGAGAATCCTGCCTTTTTGTCCAATGATAATTCATGTCCATGCAAATTGCCTCATAAAGAAATTGTATCAAACCAGGGAGATATTGATTGATGGCATTTGAAATGTGGTGTGTCATGTGACATGTTTGATTTCCAGCATCTTTGTAGCATTCATTTTGGAAGCGTTCTTTGTGGAGTATTCTATTGAGAAGAGTGAAGTGGAAACTGCCATTGAGAAGAAAATTCAAGAACTAGGTATAGGGGTACAAGAGTAAGTAAATCAAAAATACATTTTATTGCCCAAAGCAGATCATTTATAAAGCAGTTTTGGTAGAATTCTTGTGATCAGTAAATGTTTTCTCCGGACCCAACCAGGGGTGAAATCCAGGAGGTTCTGACAGGCTCTGGAGAACCAGTAACGGAAATTTTGAGTAGTTCGGAGAACCAGCAAATACCACCTTTGGCTGGCTCCAGGAGTGGGGTGGGAATGGAGATTTTGCAATATCCTTCCCCCAGGAGTGGAGAGGGAATGGGGATTTTGCAGTATCCTTCCCCCAGGAGTGGAGAGGGAATGGGGATTTTGCAGTATTCTTCACCTGGAATGGAGTGGGAATGGAGATTTTGCAATATCCTTCCCCCAGGAGTGGGGTGGGAATGGAGATTTTGCAATATCCTTCTGCCAGGAGTGGAGAGGGAATGGGGATTTTGCAGTATTCTTCACCTGGAATGGAGTGGGAATGGAGATTTTGCAATATCCTTCCCCCAGGAGTGGGGTGGGAATGGAGATTTTGCAATATCCTTCCCCCAGGAGTGGGGTGAGAATGGAGATTTTGCAGTATTCTTCACCTGGAATGGAGTGGGAATGGAGATTTTGCAATATCCTTCCCCTAGGAGTGGGGTGGGAATGGAGATTTTGCAGAATCCGTCCCCTGCCACGCCCACCAGACCATGCCCACCAAGCCCACCAAGCCACGCGTACAGAACCGGTAATAAAAAAAAATGGATTTCACCACTGGACCCAACCATTTGTCCCATCTCATTATCTAAAATGTTCTGTTATAATCTGTAGTAGTTAAAACAACTTTTTTTAGTGTTATGAAACTAAGACTTTCCTAACTAACATTCTATTCCCACAATAGGAATAGACTAGTTTCCTAAGAGAAGTTCACTAGCTATACATCAATACAATAGCAATATTACTCTGCACTAAAATTACAAGAGCAAGCCTGCTGCAAAATACAGGGCTACCAGATCTTGGCTGCAAAAATTACAAGTGACCACTAGATGGCAAAAGAAGCCACCACAATCCTTGCTGTTTGCTGCCACTTAATGGTTTCTTTGAATTGTAGCTACCAAGCACAGGTAGCCTTAGCAAAATGGCTAGTAGAGACTATGGAAGCTAAATCATGTTATGGAAGCCTATGAGTTTGAGTAATCATCTATCTGTAAGGTGACATGTACTGTAACTGGCTTTGGGCAGAGTAACGGTCCCCCTGCAAAGCCAGGTATACTGCTTGAGTATTCCTGGATAAAGTGCTTTCTGTGAAAATATAGATGTCACTAAATAGTCATAAACCTTTTTAAAAAAAAAAAAAAAACAGCTTCGGGTAGTTTACCAGCTAAGAAAAAGCAGTCCTCAAGCAAATAAAACTTCTTGCTTTGGATTAGTCTAGATGAGTCAATATTATCAATTCTGTTTGGGAACTTTTTTAGACTATGTGGGAACCTAAGTTAGTACAGAATAAGGCAGCAAAATTATTTCTAAGGTCTGCATGTTAACTTCTTAAATGGACCTTGGTTCACATATCATTCTAAAACGTGGTATATTTGGCTATTGTTTTCTGGAATAAACATCAACTATTGTATTCATAACATGTTTGTAACAGTGGTGAAATCCAAATTTTTTTACTACCAGTTCTGTGGGCATGGCTTGGTGGGGGTGGTGTGGCTTGGTGGGCATGACTTGGTGGGCGTGGCAGGGAAAGGATACTGCAAAATTCCCATTCCCTCCCCACTCCTGGGGGAAGGATATTGCAAAGTCTCCATTCCCACCCCACTCTGGGGCCAGCCAGAGGTGGTATTTGCCGGTTCTCCGAACTGCTCAAAATTTCCGCTACCTGCTGGATTTCACCCCTGCCTTGTAATCCTCAACTATTTTTAAAATGACTGGATTTACATAATATTTTAACCAAACCGAAGAAACAATATTATGGCTTAGCACATATTGTGAGCACAGCTTATTTTATGCTGTTTATGTTAGCTGCTAGATGGCTCTTGGCATAAGATTTCAGTAGACGCTGTGATGATGTCACATGCATAACATCAGACAAATTATATCACTTGTGTTATGTCAGCATGACACATAGCTTCTCCTCCCCCCCCTTGTTTGCCTTCTGCAGAGGTATCCATGACACACGAGTAGAAAAAACTTGAAATCAAAGAGACGCTTTTAAAAAGGTCATTTTTTAAAACAATGTATATGTGTATTAAGTGATGGGTTCTGTTTTTAGGGATGACCTTTTTGATGGTAGGTTGATAGACAACCTTGAAACCAGTGAAAATGATCTTGGAAGTGAAGAGGGAATGGCAGTGAAGAAGAAACCTAAGGGGTTGATGTTTAAAATTGCCTCCAGAAGTAAGTGCACTGTCAGAGAACTTGTGTTTATTGTTGGGCATGGAGAAATAATAACTACTGTTAGGAGCAAATCATCATGCTGTGTATATTTTAAGATATTATGGGTTTTTCCCTTAAGGGGGGACATAAATCTAGTTCCTTAATTGCATTCCTCCAGACAAGTTGGAAAATTCCCATAATTCTTAGTTTAGCTAAGAGTCTTGATTGTTGAAAACTCAGGGAATTTCTAGACAAGAGTAAACTGGAAAAGACTATGTAAGTGATATCAATTTTTCTCTATGGCTTTTAGTTTGTTGCTTTTCAAAATATAGGAAAAGATGGTATTGTTGTTATGTTGACCTACAACTCTCTCTTCCTTGCTTCATGGTAAATTTTTTAGAGCATGAACAACTTTGATTCTACCCATACTACCTAAAAAGAGCAATTTCATTTACATATAGATTGATGGGGTGGGTGGGTGTTGTGGCTTTGGCCTTTTGCACTTTCTATACTGTTGCTCTTCCTTTTTTTACCCCAGTATCCCCTTTGGTTATTTGATGTACTTTATTAATACTAAGGATTCAAACTTTAAAACCTAGGTTTAGTGTAAGTGGGAATGTAGGTTGCAGTGTCCAACCTCTTTACAAAAGGAAGAAAGGCTGATCCAGCCAAAACCAAATGGTAGATAATCCCCTATCCCAGGGGTGCCAAACTCGCGCCCCGCAGGTCAGATGCACTGGCCACGCCCATCCCCAGTTTAGCAAAGGGGAAAGTCACGATACGGCACGTGACATGACGCCGTGCGTTTGACACCCCTGCCCTATCCTCTCCAATACTGTACTGCATGGTTATATCTAAGGCTTCTAGTGTTGGGTACAAAGAACAGTCATGATATTGACAGCATAGGCTGTTCCAGTCCACAACGTAGCTTTGCACAATCAACCAAACAAAAATGCATTGCCCGCTCATTTCTGTGGACCAAGTTAAGTGGGATGAGTTTTCATGTACACTGTACTTGGAGAGGTTCCGCTAATTGATTTGTTTTTGGCCCCAGGATATAGGACTGTGGATGCCTTACTCCAACGCATGTTTGAAGCAGAGATAGCTCCAGAAGAAGAAGGTCCTTCCCTTGATGAGATCTTAAATCTGTCCCCAGATGAGACCTACCCAGGGAACCCAGCTTTTGACCGGGCTGTGTAATGTGGAGAATGAGTGGAAATAACTGGAATTTTTTTGAAGCAAGTCTCCTATTTTAATCGTTCTCTAGCTCACTAGGTACCAGCTTTAAGCTATTACTGGTCCCTTCTGTTACTTGCAACTGAAAGATTATTGGTGCTGTGTTCAAGTTCTTCCCTCTAATGAATCAAGCACTCAAAAGCTTTAATATGTACAGTATATAATAGATGAAATGCAGTATTTTTTATAAATGGAAAGCATATTGGATATGTTTGAAATACTTTGAATTCTCCTACATGCTTAACGTATTACTTGGATACCTAATATTGAAAGTTATATTACTCAATGCAGCTCTGTCCACTACAATCCAGAGATTTTTTTTGGGTCACATTATCAATAAATATCAGGGAGATATCAAGTAATAAAGGCAGGGGATCCAACACTACTTACTATTGTTCTTCATTCATCCACCCATCCACCCACCCACTTTGTCTTTACTTACACTCTAGATCCCATCACGTCTCTGAAAACAGAGTGCATGGATGCACTTGACTGATGGAAGTAGATCCATGTCTGAATTACTTTACCATGGTCAGTTTAAATAAAGATAGTAGTATCTGAGTCCTAAATATCAAGCACTCATTCGCATAGTTAAGAGGCTGACACTGCCTCACTGGTCCTGCTTCTCTCATTGTCTGGTGTAAAGTGCGGTTTTCTACATTCCATTCATCCAGAGATGGAAATCAAGAAGCGGGAAAACACTTGACCCTGGCTTTTTTCCCCCAAACAGATAAGCCTTGAACTTTCCACAGTATCAGAATGTTACGGTTGTAATTCCTGATTCAAATTGTGTACAGTATCAAAATTCAAATATATGAAAACGTATTTAATGTTAGGTTGAAAAATAAGTTATTTGTATGCTTGACTTTAAAAGAATTGGACTGAGGTGGAAATCAAATGGAGATGTTTAATACACACATATTCAAATGAACCAAAATGAGTCATTCATTTTTTGCCTAGGGTTGAA
Organism: Pantherophis guttatus; assembly: GCF_059756535.1. NCBI lineage: Eukaryota > Metazoa > Chordata > Lepidosauria > Squamata > Colubridae > Pantherophis > Pantherophis guttatus. Next base: position 307,622,278 of record NC_142063.1, on the reverse strand, counting down.
GTGCAAGCCATCTTGAGAACGATTCAGTTGAAGTTGGATATAATATCTTATTGTCAGGAATGTTTTTGACATTCTGCATCTTAAGTTTCTGGGGTAGTACTTACTAGAAAGTAGTTCATCACATTACTGTATGTGTTATACTGTATGTACTGGGAGAGGGAAAGGAAATTGGCCATTTAAGGGCTGGGAAACATATTTCCAATATATTTTAGAAAGAAATTCTTTGTACAAGAAGCTCAGGACTCATCAGAATGGAACCAAATTTGGCCCTCTTCAAAATCCAGATCTGTTGTTCTTCAAAAAATGACTTCAAGAAAAAAGAATCCACCAGTGAGTCTGTATGGGAGAGAGACAGACAGGGATCCGTTGGCTTAAACCCACTTCTCTCTTTTCACCTAGGTGGAACAGCTATTAAGAGGTTGGAAAGAATTATAGAAGCCATGCTTTGCATGCTTTCCCTAGAATAAAGCTCATTTCCATTCTGGAAAATCCCTGCCAATTAAAACAACTTTAATCTGAATTGTCACTGATTTGAGCAAATCAAGTCCTCCTTCCCCATCACTAGTTTGGGGGTTTGCCTTCAACTGATGTATTCTATACCCCTCCATGTAGCACTGCAGTATCTGTCAGATGTTTTAGATGAACGACTTTCACCTGAAGTCATTGTTTGATTGCTGATGAAAGTTTTCCAAAGTATGTAGTGGATAAGTTTTTCCCCTGCTATACTTATTCTCAAAATCTTAATTTTTTTTCCCTTTCAACTTATAGGTATACAGGTATTAGTCACTTACTGACTGCAGTTGGGGCCATTAACTATCACTAAACAGCATGAGATTTTAAATATCATGTGACCATGCCTGTCTTATATGTCAGTTTCAGCTGTGGTTAAATAAATCTTCCAGTCAATAAAATCAATGTCACATTGGTATTTAATGGCTAAGTAATAGCTTTAATACAATATAATTGTACTTTTAACTCAAGATATGTTGTCAGTATTACACTTATTTATTACACTTGATGCCTTCCGTTATTTACTATTATTCAACTCGTTTATCTGGAAAATTAAAATGAATGGACTTGACTAGACAATTTTCCTTTGAAAGCACGTTTTATTGTTTATAAAGTACCCACAGGAAAAAAAAAAGACACTGGAGCATTTAGATATTTACATTTGAGTTTCCCAAGTGCTGACTTCTTCAACCATCTCAATTTTCATTCTCAAGCTTTGGGTCTCTCCATATTAATTTTTTTTCCAACACTCCACTCCCTGTTCCCTATTTTTCTGCTGTCCAGTTCCAAAAAGAGGGTTCATCTCCAATGTTAACATTTTTGACAAGTGTTAGCAAATGGACGCCAACACTTGTCAAACCATTAACAGTGCACCATTTAAGCATCAGAAATGCAGTGCCAACCTTTGCGAGTTAAACCAAAGTTAAACTGCTGCTTGACGAAACAAGATGAAACCTCATGAAAACTTGATCAAACAATCTCCAAACTTTTTCGTTGTTTCACAAGAGTTCAGCATTTACTTCCGTGATCGTTTGTTTTCAACAAGCAACACCGCAAGCCTGTTACGGAGAACTATTATTTTATTGGAGTACGTTTTTAAAAATAAGTCTCTCAAGGTTGCCCGTAAAGCTCCCAAAGAAGGCAAGTGGTTGCAGTCTTGTATGTTCAGCAAAGTGACGAAGAAATTAACCCAGACTTCTCCATTGGGAATCCTAAGGGGGAAAAAAGAGAAGTAAAAACTTAAATCAACCTTCCCCAGAGGTGGCCAGATATTTCTCAGAACCAGCATCACAAGTGGAAAGCTGTGTCAACTATTTTGGAAGATGGACTAGAGCTTTATCCAAAACAGGCTGTACAGCAAATCTCAAATTATATTTCCTACTGGTCAATACCAACTCTGGGCTGTTGGATCAACAATAAAACATTTCAGTTTTGTCTTCAGATTTTTTTTTCTAGGTTTCAGAAATACATTCTATTCTTTCAGACTTCCATCCCTTTTTGTATTTTCAATGACATTCCTAATTGAATGGGTATAGAAAATGGTAAAAAAAAATTAAAATCATTGTATTTCTAACCTTGAGGGCCCTTTACATGAAAAATAAATGTGCTAATCACCATTTTTGCATTTATTCTATTAGCTGTCATAAGCTGAGCTATAATGCAACTAAAAATCCTAATGTTACTTTATATTTTACAAGCATAATCAGATTTTATTAAAAGTGCCTTAAGATCACTCTGTAGAACAGTTTTTAATGTAACACAGAAATAATTATGTATCTGGGGAATATAATGCTAGTGGTATCCGAGGGACATATTTATGTTTTGCACTGGTTCTTTCTATTTCTTGGAGAATACCCTTAGAGCAAATTAATTCTTTATTTCAAAAATAAATTGCATATTCTTGTGCAGGATTTGAAGAATATAAATAGGAATTGTCCACAAATCCTGTGTTTCCCAACTTCGATTATGACAAAGGTTGATAGCATCTTCTGTAACAGGGGTGTCAAACTCGATTTCATTGACGGCCGCATCAAGGTTGTTTGACCTTGGGGGTGGGGCGTGGTGTGGCCAGGGGACGTGGCCAGCTCGACGTCATTCATGTCAGGGGCATCTGAGGTGGCCAAGTGCTAAGGCAGGACTTCCCTGAGACCCTCACTCACTCATTATAATCTACCTACCTACCTACCTACCTTCCTTCTTCCCTCCCTCTTCTTTTTCTCCTTCCCTCTTCCCCTTTCTTCTTCCTTCCCCTTCTTCCTTCTTTCCTTCTTTTCCCATCTTTCCTTCTTTTTCTTTGTCTTTCCTCTTTACATTTCACCTTTTGTTGTTTTTAGTTTGTTTTGCTAGCCCTCTGCCAGCGAAAATGGAGGTCCATTTTTGCCGGCAGAGGGTTGCAGGAGGCTGTCATGGGCCCACCAGGGCTGCGTACGGTCCCCCCCCCCCAAGCTCTGTTTTCGCTGGCAGAGGCACCTTTGCTGTTTCTAGGGCAGCCTCGCGGGTCAGATCTAACATGCAAGGAGCAATTCTACAGGAGAGAAAATATATGACTCTGGAAAATTATTATTGAAATAAAGTAATTATAGACCAACCTCCTAAAGATAGCATCAGGTTTCCAGATTCCTTGCTCATTTTTTACTTTCATATATGTGCCAAATAACATGCAGTACACTGTTGCAGCAATTCCGAAATAATCAGTCTAAGGAATAAAAACATAAAAACATTTAGCTTCAGTTGTTTAAAAATATCTACTTTTAATCCCATCCTCCCATGAATATGATCCAATTGCAAACAGCCTCCTTTTCCCTGGTTTATTCTTGGTGCTCTTCTGGAATAGATTAGATTGAGCAGTGTTTCTGGGCCTGAACATGATCGGAATGCAGAACCTTAGATACACCGATAATTAAATTATTACTGCTGTGTAATAGGTGTTCTAAAGAAAAACTAGTAACATCTGAATCAAAACTTACATCTCTGAATTGAATTTTCCTCCATGATCAGCAAAATCTGTAATTACTAGTGACATGGGCTACATAGCATAGTATGAAAATCATACATGTAAGTCCATACCTGGTAATTCCATGGCCTGCCTGTAATCATTTCAATACACTGAAACCCAGATGTCTCACACTTTCCCTTGAAAGTGGTTCCTTCAGGAAACAGGTTCATATCTATGCTTTGGCCAAAGTCAATAATTGTCAGACCATGAGATGTGCCATCAATATCACATGTGTCGTTGTCCAAAAACCTTGTTTAAAAGCAATTAACAATGATTACTATTAAGCAATGCAACAAGTCAGATTGACAAGAAAAGATCTCACAACGTTCAAAAGTGAGATACTTGCCTTTCGCCAAATATAAAGTTGTCAGGTTTAATGTCACCATGAATTATTCCACACTTGTGAAGCTCTTCTACCATGTGCAGGATTTTTATGGCGAAGTAGATAACCAGAGCTTGGGGCATCACCTCTTTTAGTTTTTTGTATATATTTATGGTGTTCTACAGAGGAGAAGCAGATGATCATATGGACAAATGAATATGCCTGAAATCCTGTATATAGTGGATATAGAAAGTTTACACCCCACCCCACACCCTGTTAAAATGCCAGATTTTTGAGATGTAAAGAAACAACATCAGCTGTATAGTTATCAGACAGCAAATTCCACTTAGACCTTGGAGAAAAAAAGCATCTGGCTGGTTTACAAAATTATACCCTACTAGAAAGATTTTATACATAAATTTGGCAAAACAATGCTTTCTAAACAGCTAAGCTATTTTAATTTGGCCAAATATTTTCTGTCAAGGGCAACTAATTCTACTTGCAAGTCATAACACATTCATCACCTGGGGGGGTGGGGGAAGAGATAGAAAAGGTGAACATGGTTGTAATGCAGGTAAAAAAAGGGGTACATCTTTAATTGTGTGTTCATGACTCCCTTCTTGACTTTTTATTAACCCCCCCCCACACACACACACACAAAAGGACATCTATAACTCCTCCCTTTCTGGTCCTTCAGACTGTGATGACATTTGTACAAGAATATACACACGGATCAAAGCCATATTTACCAGTAAAGTTCCATAACTGTAAAGCTCCCCTATTAGAACACTTCCATTCTGAAAGAAGTGAGCACCGTAGAATTGGATGCAAAGGTGATGCATACTGGGCTTCAGCCTTTCAGTCAGCTGAGCTGCTATATAGAATTCCCAGGGACTTGCAGGTTTCTGTACCTATAAAGACAATAAACAGTTCTGCTTTGCTTCAATGCAAGGGAGCCAGTAACCACATAGAAAGATTTTTTAATGCTATTAATTTAAACCAAAACCTGACATTTTCTATTGTTTCAAATGACAATGGTCAATTGGCCATAACACTACCTGGAGTTTGAGGGGCACTACAAAATATCAAGAGGATATACTGATCACCTCTCCCAAACCATGCTAGAACATTTTAAAAATCTATTTCATTGTTGATCCTGGCCAGAAATACACCAATTTCCACACTGCATAAAAAGCAGTGTGTGTCAATGCTATAGAATGTTTCTAAGGTACTTCTAAGGTACATCCCTGGCTCTTCAGATTAGATACAGTCTGCAGAGTCTTACCTATCCAGCTTGTCCAGGCACCCATTTCTCTTCACTAAATTCTAATCTGACATTAATTTAGCAATGGACAGGAGAGATTATGGGGATCAGAGTTTTTACTGGTAAAGCAGGTGGATTAATTGATTTTAAACAAGATTCTGGAAGTTAGAGTCAAATATAATACCTTCAGTATCACTCTCTGATTATTCTTAGAGTTTTCCATATCAAGGACAGAAGCTTGATACACATGGGCAAAAGCTCCTTCTCCAAGTAAGCAATCAATGTGGAAGGATGTGGATGCTGAATGAGGATAAGGAAGAGATAAGCATGTAGAACAGGTCTTGAGATTATAGCCCAAATTATCCATTTCCAGCTAAATAGGGTTTGTCTCAAATCCATCCGTGATCGCCTCTCTAAAATTTCAGTGAAAAAGAAATGCCAAAGCACACCAGACAGAAGTGCAGGAAATGCAGAAGCAGGATCTATGCACTGGGGAAGGATGGTCCTTCTTTTTCAAGATCAACGAGTGTTGACCAATGTGTTGCCTCTAATTCTGGAAATGCAGCCAAATACATCTAAGAGTTTATACTATGAGAACAGAATGAGTGGGTTATCAATAGTTATCCTTTCCAACAAGCAGAACAATAGAATTTAATTCCTATTATTTCTTTAAGTGTGTCACTTGCCCTACAAACAACTATATGTACTGAAGTTGCATGTAATCAGAAATCATGTAAGGATCATGTAATAAGGTTAGGCCCTTTCTTGTCTCACTTTTCCTCCCTCAAGTGGAAAAATGAATTGGAACATATTTCCATTTTAGCAGAGTCTTCCCTTAGAGTGATAGTTTAAATAATTTCCAATCAATTTTTAAGAGTCAGCTGAAACTCTGGACTACTTTTGTAGTTTTATCAGTTTACTAGTGTAACCTGCTGCCTTTTGCCTTCTATAATTCCAAGCCACTACATCAATGTAGTCTGCTCTATTAAAAAAAGAAAAAGTATCAACTTCAATTACACAATTGCCTTCCTTATAGTTTACAATTTTAATTCTTTTGCTTTGGCAAGAATTTTTACCATTATTAAAACAAATCTTGTCTTAGAATTATGGATGAACACAATCAAAACAGTTGGCATGTTGGCTTCATGGCAATAAATTCTTCCATAAAGCTGTATTGCTTTAATGGACACAAATACAATGCAGTGTCCCAATTTCCCTTTTATACTGAAATATGCCCAATAAAACCACAAGAACATTTTTAAAAGTTTCATAGCTCTGAAAAGAATAACACTAAACATGTAATGGGCCTTACCTAATGTGACAACAGTTTTTGGTCTGACAACCGGAAGATTCGATGTCCATTGGAAAGTATTGGGATAAGCACTTATTGGTTTTGGCAGCTTGGACAGAAGCTGGAAGATTAAACTCTCATCCCAAGGGTTCTCGATGACTTTGTAAGAGAATAATAATAGTCAAGTTACTGACAATAATCAAGACAGTACAAGAAACCCTTAATGATAGGCATTATTAAAATCTGGAGAGTTAAACCCAAATGAGAGAAAACAGAGACGAGCACCACCCTTTAGATGTCTGGGTTTCAACTTTGGAGTTGTCCACATATCTGGAGAGAGACCAGACGGGAGACAACCAACATAAAGTTCCAGAGCCAATGAAACACATATTCCCAGGCACTGGGATGCAAGAAGGCCGACTCCCTGTTAAGAAGCAAGAAGTAATGATTTATCGGAGTATTTTCTACTTCGATCTTTCCTCTCTAAAATATTTGAGATGGCTTGCAAATACAATACAGAAAGTCCTCAGTTAATAACCACATTCAGCAACTGTTCTAAGTTACAGTGGCATAGAACAAGTGGTTCTTAATGACCAGACTTCAAAGTTCGGGCCATCCCAGCACCCCAATAGTCACATGATCGTGGCACTTGGCAACTGGCCTGCACTTAGAATGGTTACAATCTCCCACAGTTACATGATCACCATTTGCAACCTTCCCTACCACCTTCCCCCAAGCCAAGGCAACGGGGAAGCCAGCAGGGAAGATTGCAAGTCGCTCTTGCAAATCACTCCCATTCCTGCCACTTTTTGTCCTTAGGAGCTGGGTTATGGAGTATCGGAGCCCGAGAATCTCATACTTCGTAGCATGTGCCTGCCTGGTTGCATTTATGCAGTGGCACAATAGCCACCTGCATACCCTCTCACCATTAGCAACAACCACTTGCAGGTCCTCCCGCACCTAGACATTGTGCTTTATGACCACATTGTTTAGCGATGAAAAATCCAGTCCCACTTAATGTTCTTAACCGAGGATTACTTGTACAAAACAATAATCTAACAATTAAAAAACAAAACCTGACTGTTGGCATATTTAAAAACAAGTCAAACCGTACTATAATTACTAGTAGAGATAGAGATCTTCCATTACTAAGTGGTCATTAAGTGAGTCAGATCTGATTTTGCCTTTTTGTTCATTAAGCAAATTCCATGGCCATTAAGTGGATCCAGCTCTCCCCATTGACTGTGCTTGTCAAAAGCCAGCTGGAAAAGTAGCAAATCACCATGTGACCTCGGGACGCTCAACTGGGGTAAATACATGCCAATTGCCATGTGCCCCAATTTTAATCACATGACTTCAAGGAAGCCATGACACTCATAAGTGCAAGGATTGGTCACAAATCACCGTTTTCAGCATCGTTGTGACTTCAAACAATTGCTAAATGAATGGTTGTAAGTCAAGGACTACCCATAAACTATTCTCGGACGCTATGTGGATTACCTCTTCATCCACTTTAGTCTAAGAAAAGCATGACAATTATGTATTGTCCCACATTACAGCAAAAGTACTTCCCGATGCAACATTTTACCTTTAGCTTGCATCTCTTGGGCTAAAGGCATTGAAATGGTATTGAACGGTGTAGAGGAGGCAAGGTGAGCAGCTTCAATGAAACCTTCTGGGCTTTTCAGACATGGAGCAAAAGTTTGGTTACATGGGTTAGCCCATACTGTATAGTCATTTGTCAGGCCCTCTGCTGGCTGGCTTTCATCCTAAAAGGGAAAACCAAAATCATCATCAACAACTTTTTTCTTTTCTAAACACGCAAGATGGCTAAATTTAGTGTGTGTGTGTGTGTGTGTGTGTGTGTGTGTGTGTGTGTGTGTGTGAGTGATAACTGCAACAAGGCTCTCTCTCTCTATATATATATATATGGTCAGAAGTGGAAAAAAAGATGGAACTTGCAGAGATGGCTAAATTAATTTCTTTGCTCAGAGAACAAACAATATCTCCATTTATGGATGACCTCATTGACTTTTTGCATTAACTAGAAAATATTTATTTATTTATTTATTTATTTTATTATACTTATATGTCGCCCTTCTCCCAGAGGACTTGGGGTGGCTCACAGAATTAAATGATAAGAACAATAAAAATAAAGTACTAAAAACAATCAATTTAAAATCTCCCAATTAAAAATCACCCATCAGATCAGCAAATTTGTTGGAAAAGCCATGTCTTCAGGTCACAGCGGAAAGAGTGGAGGTCAGGGGCCATCCGGAGCCCCGTGGGTAACCCATTCCAGAGGGTCAGTGCGCCCACAGAGAACGTTCTCATCCTGGGCGCCACCAGCCGACATTGTCTGGCCGATGGCACCCGGAGGAGGGCTGTCCTATGTGAGTGCACAGGGCGGTGGGAGGCCGGCAGAAGGTGGTCCTGTAAATACCTCGGGCCTGTAAATCATAAATATGATTTATGATTTGCAGTTTTGATGATTAGTAAAAAGCTGGATAGCATAAAACAATGTGCTTTCTTTTGTAATCACAGAGTAAAAGATAATTTTGTAAGTGTGTTTATATTTGCTTCAAAAGAAACCACAAGCATCTATTTCTTTTTCTTCTTGAATTTTTGTCATTCTTCTGTCTTGTTCTTTTCTCTCTTTTCTCTCTTTTTATCAAGTTGTGTCAGTTTCTATGTTCTTTGTAAAACTTTTAATAAAAAGCACTTTAAAAGATGGCTAATATTGGAGTCCCCTCTAATTTTATCCCCGCAATGACTCCAACAGTTGGATTGTGCTGAAAAAGAGCATTTGGCTTGCAACCCTCCGGCGAGCACGAGACAAGTGAAGGTGTGAATCTAAGTCTCCCTGATCAAATTCAACACTGTGATAATCTTAATTATTCCATAAGGTGCATCCTTTTTCCTACATGGAAGGGGAAATGTGTGCTTTTTGAAATTTCATTCAAAAGAGATTTAAAAAGACGAAAAGACATTCCTTTATCAAGGTCCCAAAGAGCTACGAGAACAACCAATTTTGTCTCTATAGTATGCCCTCATCTATGCAGCATATATGTAGTAAATTAATCAATTACATAGGTATTCTTATATCAAGCAGTATTTTTCAAATACCTACCCTGAATTAATTTTTTTTTTAATTTGATTTATATGCCGCCCTTCTCCGGAGACTCAGGGCGGCTTACAATGCGCTAAGCAATAGCCTTCATCCTTTTGTATATTTATACAAAGTCAGCTTATTGCCCCCACAACTAGGTCCTCAATTTATCTACCTTAGAAAGGATGGAAGGCTGAGTCAACCTTGAGCCTTGGCGAGATTCGAACCTGCAGTAATTGCAGGCAGCTGTTCTTAATAACAGGGTGCTTTAGACCACTGTACTACCAAGGCTCTTTTTTTAATTAAGATATATCTCAAGTAAAGAGTTCTGGATATTGTTATGTGGGAATCATTTAATCTTACTCTAGGGTAAGAGAAGCATTCTTCACTTGAATGTAATTCCCATAATAATTTATAATGTGTGTGAAATTCCTATACATATATTTCAAAATATGTTCAAAAATTCAGTACAGTGTTTTGTAAATTTTTATGGGGTTCTTTAATTCTAACGTTATCTTTAAAAATGATGCAATTGTCAGTTAAATAGCAATAGCACTTAGACTTATATACCACTTCACAGTGTTTTACAGCCCTCTCTAGGCGGTTTACAGAGTCAGCATATTGCCCCCAACAATCTGGGTCCTCATTTTACCCACCTCAGAAGGATGGAAGGCTGAGTCAACCTTGAGCCTGGTGAGATTCAAACTGCCAAATTGCAAGCAACCAGCAGTCAGCAGAAGTAGCCTGCAGTACTGCATTCTAACCACTGCGCCACCGCGGCTCAAAGAGGTATTTGGATTTTCTGAATCTTGAATTATTGCATAATGCATACTATTTGCATAGTCTGTCTTCACAGTCTATGTCTTCACTTAGTGCAAATTTTCTTTCCTGGCCCTTTAGGAGTGCTTGAATATAAATCTTATTCATTTGGTTGTTTTGGGTTCAAAATGGAATAGATTTGCTATGTCTTTCATTCCTCTTTATGTTGATTCAAAACTGTAGCATATTATTTTTTGGAAAAATATGTTTTTATCCTTTTTCTCATGGTAAATTGATGCTATGGAATAACTCAGTCCTCAAATATGATTTAAAAGTAGTTTTATGAAAGAACTGGATGGATGATAGTATTTTTATAGATTGGATCAACCTGTGGATGATATGTTTTTATCGTTTTCTGTGTTAAAAGATACATTATGTTTCTCAGTTGCCACTCGCTGACAATATTTACAATTGCAATTTTTATTATTATCTCAGTTTGGATCAGCAATATTTTCAGTTTCAAAGACATATAAGTTATTAGAAGAGATCACTAAAACTTATGAGACCAAAAAGCTCACAATTTTTATAAATATCTGTTATTAGTAAGACAAACTGATACTTAAATTTTATTTAAGACAGAATGGAATACGGCAGTGTTTCTCAACCTTAGCCATGTTAAGATGGGTGGACTTCAATTCCTAGAATTCCCCAGCCAGCACTGAAGTTGAAGTCCACCCATCTTAACATGGCTAAGGTTGAGAAACACTGGAATAAGAAATTGGAGACCTCAATTCTGTCTGACCCATGGAATAGTATTTTCACCAAGTATTAATATTACCTTAATGCCAAAAATCTTGCTAAATCTCAGATTATGGTTTATACGATATAGGATAATATTGCCGTACTTCAAAACATCTGAGAAACAACTAACAGACCATTATAACCACATGGCATCGCTGTAGCACACAAACCAACTAAAGCCCCTCAAAACTTCCTAAGTAAACCAAGAGTCAACTTGGTTGAGTTGGGTGGCTATAGAAATTGAATGAATGAATAAATAATTACTGGACATGGAAATAGACTCCATGCTTTTGCTATTGCCACAGGATTAGTTCTTCAAACTGAAAAGACAAAATTATGACCGTAATTACCTCATGGCCAGATGATTACAATTCAGCCACTTGGCAACTCACATTTAGAACTGGTTGCACCATCCCAGTCATGTGACTATTATCTGTGACATTCTCTGCTGGTTCTGGTATTTCTTGCTGGTTTCCAGAAAAGACAACCATTCAAGAGAATGGACTTGGAATACAAACAGTGATTTGCTTAACAACCACTGTAAAATAAGTGGGCCCAATCATGTGGGTATCTCAACTTGCGACTATCATGACCATTGTATCAATCCCAATTATGGTTGTAAATTGAAGACTACCAGGACGTGTGTTTGTGTTTATATGTGTATAAACACACATACACACAAATTTATTTTTTGCATTTTTTCTTTTTTGTTATTCTTTTCAATATTTTATTTTTCTAATTCTGATTTACTTGATTAAATATATATAAACAAAAATAATAAAGGCAATTTGCTTACTCTTGGTTTAGAAACAGTCAAAGTGTCTCTGGGACGTTCACCAAATACTTTGATAGATGTTGACTTTGGGACTGACGCTGACTGCAGGACCCTAAAAATCAAAGGAGGAACATTCAGAGTCATTTTTCAAATGAAACATTTTACTTACAGTAGATTTAACTGTCCATGAGAGCAATTATTTTCCAGAAATCAGATCCACTATAACAGAATATAATAGATCAAGAATAGGTAACCTATAAGTCCTCAAGACTTACAGATCTATCTATCTATCTATCTATCTATCTATCTATCTATCTATCTATCTATCTATCTAGGGACGCGGTGGCTCAGTGGCTAATACACTGAGCTTGTCGATCAAAAGTTTGGTAGTTCAGTGGTTCGAATCCCTAGTGCACGTAATGGGGTGAGCTCCCGTTACTTATCCCAGCTTCTGCCAACTTAGCAGTTCGAAATCACGTAAAAAAATGAAAGTAGAAAAATAGGGACCACCTTTGGTGGGAAAGTAACAGCATTCCGTGCACCTTTGGTCATGCCAGCCACATGACCGCGGAGACGTCTTTGGACAGCGCTGGCTCTTCAGCTTTGAAACGGAGATGAGCACCGCCCCCTAGAGTTGGGAACGACTAGCACATATGTGCGAGGGGAACCTTTACCTTTTTTAAGTCCTCAAGATGTTTTGGACTCTCATGTACCAACACAAACCAATGATAAGAGATTACAAGAGCTGCCCAAAACATCTGGAGGGATCCCAGGTCACCTAAAATTCCTGTGCAAATAACTGTTGATTACAGGGAAATTGTAATCAACATTCTTGAGTACAAGAATATTGTTTTCTTCACAATAAGCATAGTGAGTCACCACTGCCTTCTTTCAAGATTTTCTTTTTTAGCTTCTCAGTCTAGTCTACATTCTACTACTTAAGAGTTAGGTAGGATTTTCCATTCAATCACTGTTTGTCCTTTCATAGCTTTTTCAAGATGAGCCAAAATCAGCTACCTGTAACAATACATAGTATAGGAGAAGTACAGTACACATTCGTTCTTTCAAGAATCAAAGCGTGACTTTTTCCATAGTTTGTGATGCAAGAAAGTGAAGAAAAGGGAGACTGATAAAAATGATTAATGAGAAACTGAAATCTTCAATTCAACAGCATAGATACTAGATGAGCTAGTAACAGTTTTCATTGCAGAATGTACAAATAGGCTTACAGTACAATCTAATACAAACTAATCTCAATTGCAAAGATGATCTGACGATTTTCAACTTACTCCATGTTCTCATCTTCAAAAATTGTAAAAGCAGATAATGCAGCAGGAACACTAGGCTTAATGCTGACAGCCTCACCTGGATCTAAAAGGAGAACCGAAAAGGAAAGATAGGCTTACATTTTCCCTGCCTCTGACTGAAGTCTCACATAGACAGAATGTATATATCTTGTAACTGCTTGAGCCATTGCCTCCTCAACCCTCTGAAGCACTTCCAAGAGGTCTACAAGCTGTAAACCAAGCTGCAGTTGAAGTCACATAGGTAATTGTGAGAATCTCCTGATACAAGAATTATCCGAACTGGTACACAGATCTGTGTAAAACTCTCCCTGATCTCGGCAGCTCCCTGATAGTCAAACAATAGCAGTGGATCCAAGAGGATGCTGAAACTGCAAACCAGTTCAGTATGGGGCAGCATGACCTATCTATAACTAAAATTGGACCGTGTTTACAATTGGCTTTTGTGGGCGATGGAAAAGGCTTGTTGTGATCTTTAAAACCCTACATTAAGCATGTCCAACCTGCAGCCGAAAGACTGCCTGGATCCTAGACAGCTAGTAATACAACTCCACAAGATATAATAAAAAATGTAAAAATAAAGGAAGTTTATAATTCATATACATTAACTGTATTATATACTTTATATGCGGCCCAAGATAACTCCTCTTCACTCAGTGCAACCCAGGCAAGCAAAAACGTTGAATGATGCCCCACATGATTCAGGGCCTGGTATATTCCAGACCACCTTCTCCCATTAGTACTTGCATGCTCCCTAAGATCTGGCATGGAGGACGTCCACCAGAACTCTACTCTTAAGAACTGCTTCTATCAGGTACCATGAAGGATGACCTTCCCTGTTGCTGTTCCCTCCTCTACAATAGCATCTCCTCGTGTTCAGGTTGTCCCTCTCGTCCAATTAAAATTCTATAAAGCCATTAAGATCAGAACTTTAGAGCCTGATTAGAATTTTTTCCTTCAGTGGAAATATTTGGTTGTTTGATTGTTGTCCTTATCTTTTTGTCCAATTCTTTTTTTTTCATTGCTTTTAATTTTGGTAGAGCATGAATATTAGCTAATCCATTGCATATGATTGGAATGGCATATAAGCACAAGTCAGCAACTAAATAAGTATCCTTCACTTCAAAATATAAACATAAATAGATATTCTGATTAAGTTATTTAATTTTCTCATCCTAGGCATTTATGTTTAATTCTCTCTAAAAAGCCAGCAGTAGTCATGTATATATCCCAAAGGTCTGTCTCTACAAGAAACTAAACAGACAAAAACATACCCTTGCTAATATTATGATATCTGACTCCTACTTATTAAAAATCCTCAGCTATATCTAAAATTAATCCTCACTTTTGTTAATATAAAGATTATGAGATGTATCTTTATTGGATTTGTTCTGTAGCTCACAAGGGAGCTCCTCACACTGCTCAGAATAAATTTATATTTTAACAATAAAGAGGCAGGGAAGAGAAAAACTTCCATCTATTGTTTTAGGTCCTTCAGCTGTAGCATCATGAAATCACTTTGGCAGAGATTCTTCCAATTATGTCTGCCTAACAAATTTTATAATCCAAGACAAATTCTTGAGCATTTGCAGAACTTGGGGCTCCAAATTTATGATGAGGTCTCTCCAGCTTCACTTAGCAGCTATGGTGCCAGCATAATGGAAGCTATAGTCCCAACCCATCTGGAGATTCCCAAACTGAGGAAGACCAATACGAAGATAATTTATCATTTGTACATAATGACATTTACCTTTGTTTCTGAAGAAAGCCTCACCATCTTCATCATCTTCTGAAAGTATAGTTGTATCTTTTAGAGAAGTCACTTGAAACATGTCCATGATGAATCCTCGGTAAGTCAAAAAAAAAAAATTCAAAGTAAAGGACAGGTAAAGTAAAAAATAAAATAAAAATCCAAGAACATTTAGGAAGGCAAAACCATTGGAAGTATTTAAACCTTTTGGTTTCAATTCATGAAGACCAAAGTCCAAAGTTGTCTTTTAATCCTAATAGTTCTCAGTAGGTTTATATGCAAGCTGAGCGCATGTGTTGCCCTAAACCAGGGGTATCAAACTCAAGGCCCGGAGGCCAAATCCGGTCCACGGGGTGCTTAGATCTGGCCCGCAGGGCCATCCTGGAAACAGCGAAGGATCGCCCCACGGTGTCTCTGCTAGAAAAAACGGGCTCCTGAGCTCCATTTTCAACTGTGACAGCCTTCTGCAACCCTCTGCCAGCGAAAACCGAGCTCCGTTTTCGCTGGCAGAGGGTTGCAGGAGGCCGTCACAGGGAGCCAGCAGAGCACTCATACCACAAGCAACCCCAACTTGAGTGATGTCAAGCTGGCCACACCCACCCGCCACACCCATCTCACCCCAAGGTCAAACACAACCCTGATATGGCCCTCAATCAGGGGCGAAATCCAAATTTTTCCCCTACCGGTTATGTGGGCGTGGCTTGGTGGGTGTGGCAGGGGAAGAATACTGCAAAATCTCCATTCCCACCCCACTGGGGTCAGCCAGAGGTGGCATTTGCCGATTCTCCGAACTACTCAAAATTTCCGCTACCGGTTCTCTGAACTGCTCAAAATTTCTGCTACCAATTCTCCAGAACCTGTCAGAACCTGCTGGATTTCACCCCTACCCTCAATGAAATCGAGTCTGACACCTCTGCCCTAAGTGACTGTGATCACATAATTCTGGAGCGCTTGGCAACCTGTTGTAAGTGTGAACAGGTTGCCAAACACCTGGATTGCAATCACATTGGGGTGTTGGTACAATGTTTTCTGACAGTCCGAGGCCATTTTTAATTCTGCACAATTGTTAAATAAATAGTTTTAAGTTAAGGATCGCCAGTACTAAAATAAGGTGCAGTCAGAGATAGAAGAAATGAAGAGACAAATAGTTACATATAAACCATTTAACTCCAGGTTTTCCTGCATAATATAGGTTATTATTGTGATTCAAGGAGTTAACATAAAATTGTAATTAATTGCTTCTACTAGATCAGGAGTGTCAAACTGACGGCCTGAGGGCCAGATGCGTCACACGCAGGCCACGCCTACGCCAACTCCATGAAGGGAAAAACACTGCAATACATCACATGATGGCAACGTGACTCAGCGAGTTTGACACCCGTGTACTAGATGGAATGTAGTCTTATCAGCCTCTCTTTTCACTTTCAGGAAATAAGGTCTTCCTCGTTAGCCACACCGTTGCAGCTTAAAGTTACTTTATAGTGACATTTGCAATTTTAGGATATTTTAATTGTCTTAATTGCAATCTACATGGAAGTAATGTGCAAGGTAAAAATAGCTTACCAGCTAAACCTACTTTTCCAGCTGAAAAATATAGACCATATTTTTCATGTGGTAAATATATGGCTTTTTTCAAAAATAAAAACTGGTTAATTAACCGACATTTTTATCAGGTTTTGTCATGCTTATTTAAATGTATTTATGGATTATAAATTTGCTTTTTATTAGTTGGATAATCAGTTTCCTTATTAGTTCAATTGAGATATATTTTGAAACTACATGTATATACATTAATATTGTCATCTTTAGTAAATTTACTTAGTATGTTAGCTGTGGAACACTAACAAAGTGCACATAAAATTATCACTTCCAATCTACCCTTTCTTTTGCAACTCAGTACTGGCTAACAGATGTTAGCAAATATGGAGAAGAAAAAAATGTTTAGCTACATTTTCTGATAAGATCTACTAAGGAAGAAAGAACGAGAAGAACTTTATAGCTTTTTTGAGCAAAGAAGTTGCTTGTTCTGATTTATTTTTAATGTTTTGCTTTTAATTAAACAGAAAAAAGTAAAACAAACGTATATTCTAACATTGTTGTATTCTGTGAAGAATTATTTACATTAGACTTTGAGACAGGGTTTAATGCTTTTGGATGTTCCTATTCTTTTGAAATATATACATTAGATGGACATACTAGTAATATTAGGAAACTGCTAGATAGCAGAAGTGGATTCTCCATGTCCTTTTATTGCTATGAGTCTAGTGAGACTAGACCTTCAACACTGGAAAAATAAATTTATGGCCCAATTATTCTGTAAATTGAAGACTTGATATTACTCGTGAATTATGAATGAGTTGCTTACAGGCACAAATTGTATTTATGGATATTGCAATGAAGTACGGCCATCATTTATTGAAACTATTGCATAAAACTTTATAAACATATGTGTCCTTTCTAATCTATCTAATTACCACTTCCAGAATTCTTTCCCTGAATGTCCCATTATGTGCATTGTAAGGCAGCTACTTATTCACCTGAAAGGGTTTCTTCAAGCATACTTATCAATGTTAAGCGTCTATAAAACTAAAACTAAGAGTCTATAAAAATATCCCCCAGGGTATTGTTGTTGTTTTTTTTAAAAAAACAGGCTTTATACTTACCCAAGGCTTCTTTTGTGTGAACAGTAGGAGAAGGCTGCACTTTAGATGGGGTTGCCTGTATTATGCTTGATGCATTTAGAGTCATATGACGTTGATCAAAAAAGCCTGACATATTTCTGTTATCTGGTACCAAAAAGTGCAATATGAGAATTTGACAGAAGCACACAAGAGAAGAGGTTTACATTTATAGGAAGTACTACAGATTATTATTATTATTTCTAATGTACATTTGATACAACAATAACAATGGAAGAAAGAGTATTTAAAAAAAGGAAATTTCTTTGAATTTTAGCTTGATATGCCCCCCCTTTTAAAAAAACAGATAGCTCCCAAAATTGATGAAGTATTTAAGTTGGACAGATAGTCCTCAACTTACAACCATAATGGTGACCAGAATCTCCATTATAATTCAACATGCTGGTTATCATCTTTAAAGATCTACATGCCATATGCCTGAGTTTTTCACCTTTCCTTCCCACTAGGTCAGATAGGGTAGGTGGACTTTAAGCCCTTTCCCTTAAATGCTATGACCTTAAAGATATGCCTTTTCTGTAACTGCCTCAGCTCTTTAGAATAGACTCTCAGCTGAGATTCATGGGGTCCCTACCCTTTTAGCTTTCCAGACCTGGCTTTTCTCCTTCTAGTATTGAGTTAGAATGGGGACTGAGTCAGGAGACTATTGGTTGCTTTAAGTTGCTTAGGATATGAGATATGTTTCTTAAATAAATAAACAGTGAAATAGCCTGCCTCCTGGAATCCTTGATGTGCATCCCCAGAGAAAGGTTGGGCAAGGTTTTTTTTTGCTTAGGATGTTATAAAGATTTCTGCTTTGGGCAGAGATTTGGACTGTATGTTCTGTGAGATCCCTTCCGACCCCATGACACTGCGCTTCAAAGATCTCAGACTACAGGCTGCAAAAGACTAACACAGAGACAATTATACCTTGTACAATCTCCTTAAAGTATGGATTAGTAACCCATTAGAGCACTCACAGAAAGCAAGAAAATATATTACCGTCTCTCATTTCCATAGAATGCTGCTCTTTCCGATTTGAAGGCTCTACGTGCCTGCCCAGAAAAATCATCACATAAATTTTCCCATATTAATCTGCTTCTAATTATTACAAAAACAAAATTGTACTGAAATGTCTTACACACACACACTCACACATATGGAGGGGGGGAGGGGGAGATGGAGAGGCAGAGAGAGAAAGCGTGCTTCAAAAACGTGGCATGGTTGTCCACAAAGAAGATCTTACTGTAAGTGCTGGGAGTGGTTGTCCTTCTGCATTAAATAAAATGTAGAAGTATTCAATCCCACTATACAGACTGACTTTTATCAAGAATGGGATACGAGTTCTAAAAGACCCTTTTAATCATCTGTTGTCACTAAAAGTATCTTTCGCTTTGGGGACGAGGCGATTGTGGTGCCCCCTTTTTGTTTTGCTTGTTTTATTTTGACCCGCTTGGTTTTTGGGTTTTGTTGTTTGGTATTGTACTCTTCTAGTTGGCTGTTTCTCTTTTAGTTGTTTTAGTTGTGAGCTACCCAGAATTGTTTAGAAGTCAGGTAGCCTATAGATTAAACAAATAAACAAATGTCTACATGTCAGCTCGGATGTCTTAAATTTAATATTTCAATATTTTAACAATGTGTTTAATATTGGATTTCAAATATCCTCAAATATAGTAAATCTTATTCATACAGATCTCCTAGCACATATAGTGGCATATAATGCAGAACAGGTTCACATGTATCAAGTTGATTGTTGCTAATACTAATTTTGATAAATTAAGATCTTAGGAATACAAATGTCAGAGATCAATAGTCCATTCCTATCCCAGCTTATTAAGATATGGTTATCTAAACATCCCCAGCTGCAACACTGCACATATTTAATTATGGATTGTTTAACCAGGGTTTATTGAACAAGTTATGGTGATCTGGTTCACCAGTAACCTAGGTTATAAACTACAAATACCAAGTTAGATTTATATATAACAAAAATTAATCAAACCATATGAATTCTTCATATGATATATAATCCAACCACAAGATGTAACAAATCTAATTCCCATCTATCCGCAGAACGTTAATTCTTGGATTTAAAAAAAGCAACTGAACCTGAGAAACCTAACTTTTACTTACATCTCTCCATCATGGCAATTATGGAAGGTAGTATACTTCTGAGGTGGTTGGACAGAATCATTACTGCTGACTTGAAGTCTACGCAGACTATTTGCACATTCTTCAAAATCAGGGCGAGTTTCAAATGCAGCTTTCTCACTTAGAGCTGTCATCGGAGGATCAAATACTAACTGTTGTCCAAAAATTTCATTGGTATTGGCCACATTGCTCATCGTTGACAAAGAAGTTGAAGACGCTCCAATCTCCTTGAAAGCAGATCTTCGTGGGTGATTTCCAATAGGCTGGGAAGTTAAAGCATCTCCTGATAAACTCTGATGTTCTGTCCTCAAGTTCGGAGCACTCTGAGTTACAGAAGACGCTATCCACTCTGGCCAACATTGTGCTGTTGTCATTTGTACACATTGATCACCCTTATTAAATTAAGAACAAAATACAAATTTGTATACTTGTATTTTTAAGTGACTTCTTGCCATTTGTATACTTAATTGTTTACTGATTTCCATGCTCTAATGCAGGGGTCCCCAACCTTTTTGATTCCGTGGGCCAATGGCAGCAGTGGTGGCAGCAGCAGGGGAAATGGTTTCGCAATTGCAGCCTAACTTCCTCACATACACAAATGAAGCTTCATGTGCTAGCCTGTCTCTTCAGCAATCCGGTTCCCAACGGTCCATAGCCCAGAGGTTGGGGATCCCTACTCTAATGTACTCATAGAACAATTTTGGTAACTTTATCTGGAACACTTTATTTTTTAGAAACACTAACCGTACTTACATGCAAAACATACTTGATCAATATTTTACAACTTACTTGCTATGTTGTACTATAACTCCAGCCAATTCTAGTTTCATAATAGTCAAACATCTATAGGCCACCAGATCAAGAAAAGTTGCATTAAAATTGAAACAGATTGAAAAAGGTTTTACTAATTCAAATGTGAATTCCTTCCTATATTGAAGGCATAGATTGGAAAAGTATTTCATTATATTATAAAAATAATAAATTTAAAGTTACATTAGAAATATGGGCACATATTATAATTAAGAAGGAGTCTATTCAAATAGTAATCCCTACTGATTTTTATTGAAATAAAAGAACAGCCATATTTCACTCATAAAAATAACTATTTGATAAAGAAGATTCAAGATTCTAACTTAGCTTTTTTACTTAAACAGCTAGGAAAACCCTGGGAAGCTAGTATTATTCAGTAAAAGAGAATCTTATCTAGAGGAACTACTGTAGTTGCCTATGTTCACTAAATGGCAGGAAAATTACTTTGCACAGGTAAAGTACGTATATAGATTTGGAGTAAGATACTGTATTTTTCGGAGTATAAGATGCTCTGGACTATAAGATGCACCTACCTTTTTTGGTGATGAAAACAAGAAAAAGAAATCTGTCTCTGTCTTCCAGCAACTTTGCCTCCTTGCAGCAAATAGCAAACAGCCTGCTTTACTTTCATTTTCGTTTTCAGCATAGCTTGATTAGCACAAGAAAAAAAAATCTGCTCCCAGCAATTTACCTCCTTGCAGCAAGCAGCAGAGGCCCGCAGCAATAGGCAATGGCAATCCCTGCAGCCTGAAACAGCTGAGTCAGGAGGCCAATGCCACGGACAATCAACTTGTGCTAATTAGGTTGTGCTGAAGCTGAAATGGTCTGTTTCTTCTTGCTGCTTGCTGCAAGGAGGTAAATTGCTGGGAGGCAAAGGGTGGGGGCCAGCGGGTGGGCGGGGCTACATTCAGGGTATAATACACACCTAAATTTTCACCCCCTTTTAGGGGGGAAGAAGGTGCGTCTTATACTCTGAAAAATACGGTAGTTCTAGAAGAGCTCCTGAAAATGTTTTTAAGTCCTTTATAGTTAAAATTCTGCTTATGAATGGACATTATGAAGTAGACGTTCTTGATCATCCTTCATAGAGGGATATAGGTAGATACTAGGACAAGGGCTTTTTTCAATCAAAGTATTCCAAGAGCAATATGTCCAGATGTTGCTGGACAGCATCTCCTAGCAGCTGTAGCCACTACGGCCAATGATGAGAAGTGCTGGGAGCTGTAGTTCATCCTACAATTCTTATCTATGGATGATAAGAACTGTAGTTCAAAACTGGGAAGTACCAACTGGAGAATATGGATTTATAACCCCCCCCCCCATGCATACTAATAAATCACATTGCAAATATACCCCTGTCGAGCTTAGCAAGGACTGGTGAGCAATTGGCTGTAACACATCTTTCTGGCATGAAGATGAAGATTGGGAGAGCTGGTCCAACTTCTGCTGCAGTTTCTGTAGCTCAAGGAGGTCACTTTCTTTCTTTTTCATTAACTCGTTGTCTTCATTCTCTGAAAGTATCAATACCCATACGTTAACTATATTGTTAAAATAATTCTTTCCCTCTCCTTTAACATTAAAGGCTGATATATTTTGAGTAACTCTGACCCTTACTACCCCAACATGGCAGGAAAATAAAACAGAATGTCAAATAACACTTGTTATCGATACCCTGAAATCTATCAGTCTATTAATTTTACATCCATCCATCCACTCATTCATCCACCTGCAGCAACAATGGGTAAAACAATGCAAATAGGCATTTAGGAATCAAAGAATTCATGACCAATGCCTTCAACATGATAAATCTATACACAGCACTGCATTTAGAACAGTAATCCTGATTGTTATGTTACTGTAACAGGACAGAACATTCTCCTATAGAAAGAAAAGATTTCAACAAGGAAAAATATAGGATACAGATTCTCTGAGAAAAATAGTTGATAGTTTAGCTAAAAACTAGAATTTTTCTTAATTAGAAAAGGAAATAGTTCCACTTCCATTTTGTGTACAAGAATAGGGCAAGATATTGTTTAACTTTACTAGGAAATTCAGTAAAAATTCCATTGCACTATGCCCGTGACGGCGAACCTATGGCACACGTGCCACAGGTGGCACATGGAGCCATATCTGTGGGCACGCGAGCATTGCCCTAACTCAGCTCCAGCGCACATGCGCACGCCAGCCAGCTGATTTTCAGGCCTTCCGGGCCCACCGGAAGTTGGGAAATGGGCCATTTCCAAACTCCGGAGAGTCTCCGGGGGGGGAGGGGGGGAGGCTGTTTTCACCCTCCCCAGGCTCCTAGAAAGGCTGGAGCCTGGGGAGGGTGAAAAATGGGCCTTCCAGTCCCACCATGCCATCGTGTGCTAATAGTGTGGGGGGGGACAGGGGGGCACATGCACATGCACAGGGGGGCGCAACCCCCACTTTTGGCAGGTGATGGCAAAAAGGTTAGCCATCACTGCACTATGCTGACCAAGCTGCCTCCAACTATAACGTTCAGATGCAGTTTTTGCATGTGCGTTTGTTCTAATAAAGTTGAATGCAGAAGACATTCAAGCATTGATAATTGGCACTGCCAAATTCAGGAACGTAGCAGACTATAAGGTACCGGTAGTTGTTGCAGACTGGCATACCTGGCATATTTGGGGGGACAAGTATATATGATCTTACATCTTTGCTACCTTTCACAGACAAGAATGTCTTCTCCCTTGCTTGTGGCATGAGATCTTAGCCTATCACTGTTAAAAGGGTGTAAATGTATGTATGTATTTACACCCTACTGAAATCAATGGGTAATTATTGATGACTTTATTCTCTCTGAAATCGGTAAGACTTATCTGCAGATAACCTAAGTTATAATGTTATTTATGAGTGTCTTGAGTAAGTGAGAAATGAACAGTCTAAGAAATTTCCATGGCTTGTTTTTAGGAACAAAACTATGGTGCATTACTCTACCGATTTCGTTGCTTGTTTTCCAATGCATCTTCACTTATTCCTGGTCTCTTTTTGTACCTTAAGTTGCTAACCAATCAAGACATGAAAAACAAGAGCAGTGAAAAAGGAAACCAAACCGGGAAATACTTTGCTCATCCACTGGTAGTCCTCGATTTACAACTGCAATTGAAATTGTAGTTGCTAAGCAAGAAATTTGTTCAGTGAGTTTGCTCCATTTTACAACCTCTTTTGCCACACTTGTTAAGCGAATTGCTGCAGTTGTTAAGTGAATCATGCGATCATTAAGCAAATCTGGCTTCCACCCTTTGACTTTGCTTCTTGGAAGCTGGCTGGGAAGGTTACAAATGGTAATCACATGACCCCAAGACAATGCAACTACCATAAAAACATGTGGCTAATTTTGATCATGTGATCATGGAGATTGCAGCAACAATCATAAGTGTGAAAAACAGTTAAAAGTCACTTTTTTGATGCTGTTGTAACTTCAAACGGTTACTAAACAAATGGCTGTAAGTCAAGGACTACCTACTATACAGCACTGACTGAAACCTTATTTCCACAAAACCCATTTAAATCCCATCTCGGCTTAACACATGTGGAAGCATTAAAGTATTATGTTCCATGTTTCAAACTCATGAAACTGAGTTAAACTGTAGTAATTACCCAATTCCTTTTGCCTTTTCAAACATTCTGCCTTCTTCAAATATGCTTTGGCTCTCACTTCTTCAAAGCACAGTTCAGAACCTTCACAAACAAGTAGTGCCTTGACATACATCGCCTTCTGCTCAAGGGCAGCATGACTTGATGGCACCGGTACAACTTCTGACTTGGAAATGGTGGTGATGTACTTGGGTTTTTCTCTAGGGAGAAAAATGGAATTTAGGGCCCTTTATAGCAGAGCCAGAAACAACACAACAAGCAATTAGGCTTAAGCACATGCAATGTTCTATCCAATCAATAAAGTAATATAAATATTTTGAGAAATGCTATTAAAACAAAATTCAGTAGCTAAATCACAGGACATAAGCCATGGGAAATCAAGGCCCCAAACCTCATTCATACACTAAACCTATTGATTTGGACCAGTAATTTTCTCATGATTAAAAATGGGACAGGCAATATGCTTAGTTTGCTGCTTAGGAAAGATTAAAAACTTGAGCATGTATGAGATTTGGGGAGGGGGGGTATAATTCAAAATGGGTGCAATAAAGAGTAAAATAACTCTTATTCAGAAGTATCTATAGGAGGAGTAAGAGTTAAAAAAGAATCTTGATTTCTTTGCACCCCTCCTAATACATGCTTTTATTGTTTTCCTCAGCTAAAAGTCAATTAAAGCATTGGGACTGCTCCCCCAGATTCAAAGAATAAATAAGTACATATGGGCA
Source organism: Pantherophis guttatus (assembly GCF_059756535.1). Lineage (NCBI taxonomy): Eukaryota > Metazoa > Chordata > Lepidosauria > Squamata > Colubridae > Pantherophis > Pantherophis guttatus. Next base: position 307,597,419 of record NC_142063.1, on the reverse strand, counting down.
TATGTCCCCTCACACATACCAGATCTGGATTATACAAATGAACTAATGGTGAAATTATAAATCTACCTATAATTACTGAACACCGTATTCCTAAAACACTGATTACTTACATATTCTCTTGTCCCCCGCAAGTCATAGGATATAATTCAGAACTGTTTGAATTCTAAAAAAAAAATAAGATAAAAGTTCAAAATGAGGACTAGTCTAGCAAAGACTTCAAGTTTTGTTTTTTTTAAAAAATAGAGGCAGAGAGAATGAAGACAAACTTTGGATACTTTTTCTAAATCTAAGTGAATGAAGCATCTACTGTACTATATATATTATTGTTATACAGGTGTTCATTTAAACAAGAGTTGGGGAGGTGTAGAATTTCTTTAAAAAATCAAGAAGGGAAGTGCTGCCAAAAGGTTTGCTCTAAATCAGTGATGGTGAACCTTTTCGGCACCGAGTGCCCAAACTGGAACGTGTGTGCATGAGTGTGCATGTGCGAGTGTATGCACCAGAGCATAGGAAACCCGAAGATCAGCTGGCTGGCGCATGCATGCCTGTTTTTTGGTCACTTTTGGCCATTTTTCAGGCCGTTTTTTGGGACATTTTCAGACCATTTTTTGGGCCATTTTCCAGGCCAAAAACAGCCTGAAAATGGCCCAAAAATGGCCTGAAAACAGCCTGTTTTTCGGCCATTTTTCGGGCCTTTTTCAGGCCATTTTCCAGAGCTCTGACACCTGTGAAGACCAGCTGGCCAGCACGCTGGAAACCAGAAGAGCAACTGGCGATGGCGTGCGTGCCCACAGAGAGGGCTCTGCGTGCCACCTCCGGCACGTGTGCCACAGGTTCGCCATCACGGCTCTAAATGGTAGGGAAATGTGGCAGGCAAGTAGAATTTATTGAAAGAAGATCTCGGTATGTTGAAACAGCAATGTATTTGTAAGTGTTTCATCACACACGAAAAACCCACATTAGTCATATTCAGGCATCACACAAGGAGTCGGAGTCCCTGTGGCCCTCCTGAATTTTTAAGCCCCAGCATTCTTTAGCCTTGTTTTACTGTCTGGCAGGGCAGTCGAGAATGTAGCTCAGAAAAGGATTTCCATCTGTGTTAAAATGAAGTCTAAAGGAATCTAGCTGAAGTCTTTTGACTTGCAATTCTTTTCCCTTCCTCTTAAAAGGCTGCAGTTTCTTTTGAAGAGCCACGGTTTTTCAGGATATCCAAACTTAGAAAAAACTTCGATAATGATGTTTTAGGCCAAGGGTGGGCAACTGCTACTTGGGTGGGGCCAAAACATAGCATCCCAACCTGCCTGCAGGCTTCAAAGAGCCATCTGGTGATGTGGTGAGAACACTGGATAGGGCAGAGCTATAAATGTTCAGCCAATTTTTTTTTCCCTTGATGTGGACATTTTTAAACATGCAAATGGGAAAGGTTATATTTGGTAATGCTTTGGAAAGCTGAGTCTTAACACCGTCTAAGAATTCCAAACAGTAATTATTTGAATAATGGCATATTTTAATGCCATTAAAATGTAAAAGGAAAACATTACAATCATAACTGCTTAAACATAAAATGTATGATTGTCATCTGTAGCTGTACAATTAACAAAGAAAAATAAATGTGTAAATGGGATTTTTTAAATATCATGGTATATTTAATAATAGATTCTATTTTTAGTTACCTGACTCTGGTAGGGACAGTCTGAATCATTTTTAGAAGCCAACTGATTAGACAGCTGAGGATTACGTTGCTGCAAAACACCACCTAAAGAAAAATATACTGTTAGACGTGTAAAGGTGGCTACCAATTATTTATTATTATTTATTTATTTATTTATTAAATTTGTATACCGCCCTTCTCCCGAAGGACTCAGGGCGTTGAACAGCCAAATAAAATACATATAATACAAATGCTTAAAAACCATTAAAATACAATTAAATAATTGGCCCGGAAAACGAAATTTAAAACACCCCAAATTCATAAGACAAATTTAAAATTTAGAAATTTTAAAAAAGTTTAAAAGAGAGGTTAGGCCAGGCCGGCCTTGCCAATTATCAGAAGTAATACTGTACCAAAACACTGGACATTTCAAAACCAATTTTACCCTATGCAAGGCCTTCCAGATGTTCTAACTACAACTCTATCATTTACACTTGACACACCTGCTTGCTATTTTGGTTGAGGATGTTGGCAGTTCTTATCCAATGCATCCGGAGAGCCAGGTAAGGCCTGTTCCCCAAGGAAGATTACAGAGAGCTAAACTAGATTTTAGAGAAGAATCTGTTTCTTTATGTTCACATTTTCAAGTTAGGCCAACACAAAAGAGAAAATTTTAAACCTTATAAACAAGGAGAGATTTAGATTGCAATCTCATTATTTTGAGACATTTGTTAACGTGATGTTTGCCCTATTTTACAACTTTCCTTGCCACAATTGTTAAATGAATCACTGCACTCGATAAGTTAGTAATGCGGTTAAGTGAATCTGGCTTCCCCCCACCCCTTGATTTTGCTCATCAAAAGGTTGAAAAAAGTGATCGAATGACCTTGGGACACAGCAATGGTCGCAAGTATGAACCAAAAGGGGAAGGCGAAAAACGGGCCTACCGGGCCAACTGTGCCATTGCGTGCCAAAAGCGTGGCAAGTGCGGGAGGGGGTCACACATGCATGGGGGGGTAGGGCGCATAGAATTATGGGTGTGGGCACACACATGTGCGACCCTCCCACGCTCCCCACGCTTTTGGCACATGATGGCAAAAAGGTTAGCCATCACTGCCCTAAATCCTTCTTAAACGCTCTCCCGCTTTCCAGACAGCCTGCTCTGCACTGCAATATTGAAGGAAGAATTACCTTCTATGAATGCAATGCATCTTATACGTTAAATCTCATCTCTATTCTCATACATTAAGCTTCCACAAAGTTATTTTTTTTCCTTTCTTTTCCAACTCCCACTTGTTCCCCTCTTTTGGCATACCCTTATTTAGATATGCTTTCCTCTCTGCTCAAAATATCTGGTCCTGTCCAGTTCTCACATCTACCGGTAGTTTTAATCCCCAATATCAGAGTGGTGACGTTGCAGACAATTTAGCTCACTTAGCTCAATGTTTGAAATCCATAGTAAAGCATCTTGAAGTATTATCTGGCTTCTTCATTTATAAATCTCAACAACAGAGCAAAATAAATAATTACCAAGACTTTTTTTTCCCCTGACATTGAGCTGAAATATCTTATTCTGTTAATATCATGCTATTAGATCAAGCTTTGCCTTCTTGGACACAGAAACAAATCTTTCTTTGTTCTTTATGACAATCCTTCAGGTATCTGGCCAGTGCATCCCCCCCCCTCCCGCTCACTACCATGCTAATCCCCGGTCTAATGCTCATAAATTCCTTCCACCTTTTCTCTTAGTACTTGTTTTCTATAATCCTTCTTGGCTTTCAAAGCCTATCAGCAATAATGTGTGTAGCCCTACCTACTTCACACACAGCAGTCTCACTTTACCCATACAAATATTGGATTCAATCAACATGCTAACATAAGGCTTTAATGTTCACTTGCCAATTAAAAGCTAATGAACTTCTATAGTTTCTGAGTGCACACACAATACACATGAAAGCAAATGCATTTGATAATATTTTTCAAATGTAGACTTTAAAAACAGAGTTGAACTGTTATAGTCAGAATATATTTTGGAGAAGGAAGCAGCCATGTTGCTGAAGTATTTGTACACATCAAGTTTTTGATACCATTATACAAACATTTTCTTCCCTAACAAGAGGTCACACAAGTTCTCTAAATCTGACACTCCATTTTGAGAAATTTCAAAGTCCAAAGAAAGTTGGTGAACATCACGTCCCTCAGTTTTTAAAATAACACAATGTGATAGCAGTCTTGAGAAATAGCAAGTATTTTTTTTTTAAATCAAATTATTACATGACATGGCATACATTTATGGAATCAGACCCACCTGGAGTTGAAATTTCATTTTCTGGCAAACTATTTTGTAACAACCTAAAATTAATGTGAAAATGTATTAACCAATGCTAGAAATCTGACAGAAGAAACTCAATTTTTCTCCAGTAATTAAGATTTAATTTAAGAACTAGAAGAGAAATAAACACTTTATTTTAGGAATGTTAAAAGGCAGTTTACAAGTACAGGTAACCTGCCTTATGACCACAATTGGGACCCATATTTTGGTTATAAGTTATTGTGGTCATAAGTCTAGGGATCAACTTGACCAGACCTGATTTTTTTTTACTGCTTTTATGATGGTTCTCAAGCAAATTACAGAGATGTTAAGCAAATACTTTAAAAAGCCCCCAAGTAGTCTTTTTTTCCTCAGAAACCACGAAAAAATATCACACATTGCAGTTTTGTATCTATGGGACACTGCAACAAGTCATAAATCCAACCAGTTGCCAAGTGCCTGACAAATAGTCATGTGACTTCAGGGAGAAGAGAGCACAACGTATTATGATGGTCAGAAGTGCTTTCCAAGTTATCATAATTTTGGACAGTTGTTAAACAACCAGTCATACCGTGTGTCCCCAAAAATAAGACTTTGCCTGATTTCTAATATAAGCCCTACCCAAAAATAAGCCCTAGTGAAGGGGTGGGCATGGTTAGCACAGGAGTCGGCAAATGCCTGGGCCAACAGCAGCCGCAACCCACATAGGGCAGGTGAGTTGATTACCTGACCAAGCAGCAGGCAGAGGCAGGGGAGGCATGCAATCTGGACGCGCTGTGCAGGCCGTGGCAAAGTCGAGAGTCAGTGGACTGGAGTGGTGGCCGATTGTGGGAGGTTTGTCTTCATGCGGTGGCACTGGCAGCAGATGGAGACAGAGGCACGGGGAGTGGGGGGGGGAGGCAGGCAATCCAGACGCACCACACAGGCTGAGGGAAAGCTGACAGCCGATAGGCCGGAGCAGGTGGGTGGTTTGCCTGTGGCCTGCATGGCACGTCAGGATCGCATTTCTGTCCTGCGCCTCTGCTGAGACGAACTCCCACAGCTGCCCACCTGCTCCAGCTCACTGACTCTTGGCTTTCCCACGGCCTGCTTGGCGCATCCAGATCGTCTGCCTCCCCCCTGCGCTTCTGCCTCCATCTGTTGTTTGGACAGGAAATCAATTCAACTGCGCTGCTACACAGGTTGTGCAGCCCAGTGGGCTGACCAAGGGATCAGTGGACTGCAGCTACTGCCGGATACCGTCAGTCCCTATGTGCTTGCCGGGGGGGGGGGGGGGGGCAGGGAACCCAGCTGGGCTGATCATCCTGAAATTCCTGAAAATAAGCCCTACTGCTTATTTTGGCGCCCCCAAAAACATAAGACCGTGTCTTATTTTCAGGGAAACATGGTAGCTTCCGACACTATTTACACTGAAAATGTTTGAATTGAATTCTTATTTTAAGCCTTCCCATCATAAGATAAACAGTAAAAGAACAGTATCTAAGCTCCTATTTGTAATTTTGTTTTGTAGCATGCTTACCAGGTAACACAGTACAAAGATACTTACTGTATATAGATTGGCATCAGCAAGCCAATCATTTTCTCTCCTTTCTAGTCTAAAATTTCTATTTAACTTCCCAACCCCTGGATCCTACCGACGGGATCTGCTGGCATGAATGGGACAGGTGTGGGGCGCACAAATCAAAGCTGTGCAAAGGCTCTTCTAGCTATGACCACTTGTTCTTCAACAAGTGCAACTCCTGGATTTGCAATTCCTTCAACAAGTGCAACTCCTGAAATTGCAACTCCTGGACTTGCAATTCCTACTCAAAAAGCAAGCGGTGGTTGTGCCTAGGAGATTACTGTACTCTCTTGAAATCTCTTTCTCTCCATTCTCTTTGTGTGGGAGTGAGGTAAAGGGTGTCAGGCAAAGTAGAGATTGCCTATTGAAATTGCTTGTTTTTTTTCAGAGCAGAATGACTGGAGGGAAAGAAATTTCAAGAGAGTATGATAAGCTGTTTGCATAGTGCACATAAACCCCCCAGCTCTGGCCTGAGGCATAATCCACAGTACATTTGATATGTAGGAGAAGAGTTTACTTTCTTCAATACATCTCTCTAATCTCTCTCCTCTGCAAGGGGGAAAAGGGGAAAAAAAACTCACAAATCAAGCGCAGTACAAGTATTGACTGTAATGGCAATCACGATTGAGGGACAATGTGAAGGTTGTAAATGGACCTGGACCTGAAAAAAGTTATTTTTTCAGCAGTGTCGTGCTGAATGGTGGCTGAGCAAATGGTTGATAAACAAGGATTTCCTTTACCTCTAAGCAGCTACATGCCTTTGCCTCCTATTTTATCTAAGACAGTGTCATTCAGTTTGGAGTTCTCTAAATATATTGGCTAGGAACTCTGGCTCTAGCTAACTGCAATTACATGACAATAATATTTGCTAACATCTCTAAGATATGTTCTAAATAGATTTAGCAAAGACAGTTTGTCAGCTGGCTATAACACACTTATTTCCTCATTGGATCACCTACTTTTTGTCTTCAATTTTATGGACCAAGAAATCATAGCTCAGTAGGAAATTTAAAAAAGTAATTGCAAGTCAGTTTTTTTAAAAAATGCAGAATTTGATTAGATAAAATAGTCATTATGCTCAACTTGCTTAACAGACATAAGCTATCAAACACAGGCCATACAACAGAAACATACCGATAATGCTGATGTAATTTCTCAATTGGCTGGGCTTCATTTTGGATACCTCTCTGAATAACAATGCATGCCTGAGGCACATTTCCTTGTCCTCCAAGTTGTTGTGCCCAAGAAATATACAGAATGGATGATTTGTTACCAACTCCTTGACTGTACATGTAATCAAAAAACTGACTTGGATTATCAATGAAGTCAGCCTAGGGGGAAAAAACAAGGCAAGCTCATTAACATACTATTTTTTTAAGGGGGTTATCTCAACTATGATTAACTCACATTATAAAACAGAAGAAAAAATAGTCATCAGTTTACAAAATATCATTCCATAAATGTTATGAAGTATTTTTTTTTTCAAAACTGGACTTTGGAGCCAGAATTAGTTATTTCCACAAATTCAGTAGTGTTTAATTTAATCATAAGTAAAGTCCTATGGATTTCAGTCCATCTATGTGGAGTAGAACAGACTGAAAATTCAGTAATGTTGATTATGTTTAGATATCACCCTAAGTTAGTTTCCTGAAATTTTCCTAATGAGAAAGAAACATATTCTTATGCCACTGCCTCATCTGGTTTATTTTTTGCCTACCGGAGTGGATTAACCAATATTCCTTCATAGAATGAGACCCGTCCCCAATTTAACAGACTAGATTTGGAAAATATCTTCATAAATGGTCAAATAAATATTCTCCTGTATCTCAGTTCACACAAGAGAAGGCGGCAGCATAAATACATAAAAGGGATGCATGAGCTTGAGAAGCTAAGATAGAAGTTCGTAGAGATTAACAAGAGTTTCATATGAAATTCCATTTTGACCCGATTTAAATATAAAATACTTACATTGGATTAACTATATTGTCATATCAACGTATATAAAAGACATTTCACAAGATCAAAATCAACCATGATCAAAACAAAAACTGGGTAACATTCTTTAGTGAAGAAAGCTTAATTCCAGAATTGTAAAAATCTACTTCTAACATCAACAATACCACTACTTATTTATTGCCCTATAGTAAAGTCTTAGAACTTAGTTTACATCCTATATACCTACAAATTTGACACAGCAGTTGATGAATCTCATGTCGTCATGATACCTCTTATCACTTAGAAATGTTTTCACAAGCCGCTCTAGTAAAGACAACAGGCAATTTTGCTTTCCTTCTGCTTCTGACATTCCTTCTATCCACTGAAAATACCTAAAACCAAAAAGAGTTAACGTAACTACTATCTTATAGTAATTTAAGGATCTATATTAGAGTAAAGACAAAAAAAGACCAACCTGTACCAGGGATCAAGTGGATCATTGCCACTGTAATTCTGTATATGAGCTTCAAACATTCTGTGAAAAAAACAAAGACCTATCAGCTTTTGTAAATGTGATGTAAATGTGTCATATGATAAATACAAATACATAACTATACCACCAAAGATTCCTGATTGTTTACTATCACAAAATTACAACAATATTAACAAATGCAAGATAAAAATAATAATAAAAATCACACTCAGAAAAGAAATGAAAAGTCAACTCTGTAAAACTCCTGTTGAATTACATTCTGAAAATATGACTGTATGAACTAGTCCCATGATGGCGAACCTATGGCACGGGTGCCACAGGTGGCATGCGGAGCCATATTGGTGGGCACGTGAGTGTTGCCCTAGCTCAGCTCCAGAGCGCATGCGCGCACCAGCCAACTGATTTTCAGGCCTTCCAGTCCCACCGGAAGTCGGGAAACTGGCTGTTTTTGGCCTCCGGAAGGCTTCCGGGGGGACAGAGAAGGCTGTTTTTGCCCTCCCCAGGCTCCTAGAAAGCCTCTGGAGCCCGGGGAGGGGGAAAAACGGGCCTACTGGGTCTACCATGCCATCGCGTGCCAAAAGCAGGGGAAAGTGTGGGGAGGTCACGTGCGCATGCGCAGGAGGGCAGGGCGCATTGAATTATGGATGTGGGCACCCGTACCCGCGGCTCCGCACGCTTTTGGCACGCGACGGCAAAAAGATTAGCCATCACTGATCTAGTCATTGCAGGCACATCATGGCATCTGAATATCTTTTCAAAGATCTTTATTGCTACTCTACCCAGTACTCTCTGTTGTATGTAGGGGAAACCAAATGTATTGGGGCCCTTTCCCTTTTTCCTAAGAAATCCCAATTGGCCTGAAATAAGTTGAAACACAAATAAATGGCATCCACCATTTTTATCACATAGTCCATAGAGCAGATACTTTGCTTTTGAAGTGTGATTTAAAATATTCATCTAAATAATAAAATAAATTAGAACAGCATGGTCATAATTATAAATATTATCTGAACATTTTAATGTTTTGAAGCAAATATTGCAATCGAGCTTTCTATAGCTCTGCATAAGCATCCTCAACTAGCAGTTTGTTCTGCTCTAGTTGGTTAAACTGCTTCAGATGTTTTAGATTTAACAGGTTCTTCTCTCAATGATGATTTCAGCTCTTTCCACTGTAGTTCCATTGGATTCAGAGTGAAGAAAGGTAGCACCCACTCCTCTTAGAAGAATGAAATACTTTAGGAAATATTTAAAAAGGCAGAACATTATATTTTCCCTAAAGAAGAAACATGTTTCCAAAGACAGAAACTCAGTCCCAGATCCCTGTCCCCAGCAGATATTTTGGTGGCAGCTTATCTACAAGACAAAAGACCTCAGATCCAGGATGTTGGGTTTATCCTTCAGGTCAAAGCCATTCAGCCACAATAGGAAATTGCCCTTCATTGCATCACCCAGCAAGATTCAACCAAGCCTGGGACACAGACAACCTCAGCTATGACTGCATAGCCCCATGGGAGTCTGACAGCAGCCAATAAGATACCTGCCCTTGCCACAGAAACAGGAAGTTCAAAGGCAAGGCCCAAGAGAGGGTATAAATATATATCTTTCTCCACTCCATGTGTTCAACTGCACCAGGACCATGTGCTTAATGGTACTGCTCAATTAAACCATCCTTCCAAGTAGCCTTTTTTTTTTCAGTGCTTTTTTTTTCCTTCCCACTTGGAACTGAACCCAGATGGACAAGAGCTAAACTCATAGCAGGCCACTTGAGAACAGTACAATGTTTGCTTTTAATCATTCTTGGATTTCCTTAGATATTTCAACTCTTTATCGTGCTAGAATGGACTATGACTTGCAACCAGACAAAGCTTCACTCAAAATGTCTTGGCGTGCTGTGATTCAAGACCCCCATAACATTATGGAATCGCCTCCGTGTTTCACAGTAGAGATGGTGTTCTTTTCTTTAAAAGCATCATTTTTCTTTGGTGAACATAGAGCTATGATTTACCCCAAAACTCTAATTTCGTTTCATCTATCCTCTTCTTTCTTCCCAACTCATCTCTATTTAAATCCTAGTCTAGCCTCTCTAGGCACCTGATGAAGTGAACTGCAACTCACAAAAGCTTATTTTTAACAAAATTTGATAATTGGAAAAGGTGCTACACAGTGATCCCCAACCATTCCGTCGCTAAAGAGTGGCAAAGATGGCGACGAGGATGGCTTTGTATGTGCAACCTAATCCCACACATCCGCAAATAAAACTTTGCGTGTTTGCCTGCTACTAACACAGCCCAGTTCCCAACGGGCCACAGACTAGGAGTTGGAGACCCCTGACTACAAGACTCCTGATTATCTGCCTGTTGCATTCTTTAGTATCCAAATTGAAGTTGGGACCTCCTTCAGAATTCTGAGATTATTTTCTGGTTTTCCCATATCTGTTTTCATCCCTGATTTCTTTTCAGGTGCTATCATAATACTGATTCTTGTGTCTTCCAAAGGCTCTTTAAATTGTTTGTTAAATTTCTTTGTAGATCTTTGTCTTCACTGGCTTTGCCTTCTCTTTTCTTGATTTCCAGCTTTTGTTCTGACATCCATTTTACTTTCTTCTGTTTATTTCACACACTTTAGCAGCCTCTTTCCACAATCATCCTTAACAACTTCTTTAAGTTCAGACCAGTTCCCCTGATGACCTATCAATGAGGTTCAGGACTTTAAAGCAAAAATGGTGGAGAATTTATGTGCGTGTGTGTATTCGTTATATTTTATTGATTTGATGGTAATTAGTTTGATTGCTATGAGCCTCTCAGAGTTATTCAGTCAGGAAACATGCATATATTATTATGGTTGGCTGCACAATCAACCCGAGGTTTAGACTGAATTTGGCATTCTTGTCCACCTATCAAGTCTCCCAGGACCTGGGATAAACATATGTCATTGTTTAATACTCTCAAAGGTTGCAGGACGTAAGCTGTTCCAAATTAAGCTGCCTTTTGCAATTGACTGATGATTTTTGCCATTGTCGAATTTCAGATTTATTACTCTTCTCAGCATCACATCATGGAAACTGGTTGGCTTTTTTTTCTGCTTTAGCTTGATTTGAAACTTGCACGTGAGCAGTTTGTGATGTTCCATAGTTAGCCCTCCTGGGCACGACTTTGCTATTATAACTGAGCTGTACTATCACCTTGTAGACTCTCACCCAAGTACTGTCCTTGCTATATCCTTCCCAACTATAAAAGCATTCTTGTTTTTCATGTCCTGAATGATAAACAGTAAGATATTCTGCCTGAAAATTCATTTCAGTTCATTGATGCCTAAGGTGTCAACGTGTAGTTGATTCATCATTCACTGTGCTGAGTTTTCCCACATTAATGCCCCTTGCATTCCATGTCCCCGTTGTAATTCTGTCTTTGCAACTTCAATTTTCTTTTCCTACACAGCAACGTCAGCAATTGAACTCCCCAAAGGCTTTTATGTAGCTGTATTGTAAACACCATTAGTATTCCAAAAGAACCTCAGTAACATGTCAATATGATCCAACTTAGAGGTCCATCATCCAGTACAACATCAATCACTTTATCTTATCTATCTATATGGTTTTCTTGATAAAATATAAAAGTGGTTTACCACTCTTCCAGGCAGTATGAAGTGACCCCTTTGCCCTTGCCACCAAAATGATCACCTCTTCTAGAATTTCCCCATGTCCCTGGAATGATCTTCATATTTTTGAGTGACCTTGCTACATTTTCCCAACATACCTGACGTTCTTCCCAGTCATTCCCCCCAGGACAACTCTACAGTAAAGCAAATCTTTATTTATGTAGTCCAGGACCAATATACAGACAAAAATAAAGACAAAATTAAAACTGCAATACAGCAGGACCAATGCGGAGGGAGTACACACTTTTAAGTACTAAAAGTGCAAATAGAAAAGTATAAAGCAATCACAAACCGCTAAAAACAAGAACATAAAATCCTTAATTAATTAATTAATTAATTAAGGGAAGTGGGTAACTAATAAACACTATAAGCTATTGAATTTGAAAATAAGATAACAGGATTTGAGAGGGTTGGATTTTTGCACCACTGTATATATTTCTTATATATATGGTATTAATTTCCTTTTGTTTGTAGGTGTGTGCTTTTCTTTAGTAATTTCTATTTTTTTACACATATGCTTATTGATGATTGTACCTGCTTATTGTTTTCCTTTTTCCTTTTATTATCAATTAACAAACAATAAAATACATATAAAACCCCTAAAACATGAAAGACATGTTTTAAGATGAATGACTGCATATATGAAAATTTAAGAGTGGTCTCCATAAAGCACTTTTTAAAGCCTTCTCTATCCCACTGGTTTCATAAGATTTACTTCCAATTTAAGTAAACTTAAGATTGTTTCCATCACCAAGTCTTTTCACAGAATAATTAAACCTAATTATTTTCACCCTTCTACAAAAACAGAGGAAACTACAATGGTAGTAAGCTAATCTGCAGTGAGTGTCTCTACTAAAACAAGTTTCCTATAGAGAGGGGTGTTGCATGTATTATCAGGGCCAATTTCAGAATGTACCAGCCCAAATCTAATAGTCTTTCTGTACTGTACAATATGCTGCAGAGTGCACAGCTGACTTGAGCTATAGATAAGATTGCAACCCCTTAAATTTGTTTTAGATTGTAACTGCTATACAGGTAGTCTTCAACTTACAACCACAATTGAGCCCAAAATTTATGTTGCTAAATTTGAGAAATTTGTTACGTGAGTCTTGCCCCATTTTACGACTTTTCTTGCCATGCTTGTTAAGTGAATTACTGAAGTTGTTAAATTAGTAACATGGTTGTTAAGTGAACCTGGTTTCCTCATTGACTTTGCTTGTCAGAAGGTTGCAAAAGGTGATCACATGACCCAGGACACAGCAACTGTCAGAAATGTGAGGCAGTTGTTAAGCCTCCGAATGTAAATCACATGACCATGGAGATGCTGCAATCGTCATAAGTGTAAAAAAGGTCAGAAGTCACTTTTTCAGTGCCGTTGTAACTTCGGGGAGACACTAAGTGAACTGTTCTAAGTCAAGGACTATCTACAGTATATTAAAGAAACTCTGCATGGCAGGTTGTTAAATATAAAAGAAAAAAAAAGTCACAATCCTGGTCAATGATAACAATAAATAGCTTTGTAAATAACAGACACCTCCCTTCAATTATGATTTCCTAAAAGATTCCTGACTACAAAACAGTACACTTCCTCTGAAAGTAATGAAGACCAAAGCAAAAGAACCTCAAATGATGGAGTTGAAAAGTAAAAGAAGCTGATCACAATGTGGACCAATTTCCACATCAGAATCCTCCTATAAAATCAAATGGCAACTATATAGCCAAGGTTGCTATTGAAGTGAAATTACATACAGTAGTGGCCAAAATTGTGGAAACCTTTTGGGAAAAGTGTATTTTCTAAAACTAGCTAATAACACCACTTTTTTTTGGAGTAGCACCATAAAATTATATATCAATGGAAAGATAATTTAATCGAGAATGTAATGCAATAATTTCTATGAAGGATTTGCTATTAAAATAGCAGTTACAGTATAAAGAAAAGTGACACACGTAGAAAAAACGAGATATACAAAAATTATCACCATAGAAAAAATGAGATATACAAAAATTATCACGTCAGTTAATACTTAGTTGGATAACCTTTAGCATGAATTAAGGCCTTACAACATCTTCCCATGGAGTGAACCAAGTCTTGTAGTTCTGCAGCTGTTATAATGTGAAACCAAGATTGAATGATTGCTTTTATTAACTGGGTTTTATTGCTGGGTTGCTTCTGACTAACAAGTTTCTTTAGTCGGCTCCATAGATTTTCAATTGGGTTAAGGTCTGGGCTATTCCCAGGCCATTCCAACAGTGGAATTTGATCATCTTGAAACTCCAAAAAAAGTGGTGTTATTAGCCATCAAACCTCAAAAATACACTTTTCCTAAAAGGTTTCCACAATTTTGGCCACTACTGTATATTATATTCTTAAAACACTTTTGACTCAGCAGGACAATATTAACCTATAATGTTAACAAGCAAACTTTATATACCATAATGTGTGTGTAAATTGCAAGAAAATAAACTGTTAACAGATAACAGTATGAAAAAAAATACCCAGCCAAAGCCCAGGTAAACAAAACCCAAACTATTACTGACTTCCTTCCCCACCCCCCAAAAAAACCAAACTAACTCCAGTTATCTGACAACTAAGAGCAATGGCAAAGCACTACTATCCCCAGGGATGATCACAGACTTGGTACTACAGCTAAAAAAGTGTCCAAGAGTTGCTCTCCCAGCACTGCTCATCAACAGAAAGAAAAGAAGGGAGATATTTAACAGGTTTGTGTGGTATTTATATAGATCCATAGATATTGTAGCCTGAAATTGCTGTGCTTCAGTACTCCCTTTCACTTGCCTGCTGCATGTAGGAACCTGTTAGAGCAATGTTTCTCAACCTTGGTAGCTTGAAGATGGGTGGACTTCAACTCAGCAGAGCTGGCTGGGGGATTCTGGGAGTTGAAGTCCACCCATCTTCAAGCTTCCAAGGTTGAGAAACACTGCAGTAGAGGGTAATTCCCATGCAAAAGATAACTCCCTCGCCGCCATCACAATTATAATCCGCCTCTTGAGTCTGAGTCAGATACCAGGGAGGCAAAATGTTGCTAGCCTGGCTGACCGTCGCAGTACGGAAGAGATTTGTCCGGCCAAAAATCCGCGGGAGGCGAGATCGCTTCGCCCTTCCAGTTACTCACTGTGCGCGAACTGAGAGGTCCATGGTGGCCTCCGAGCAGACGGCCTCCATCGGTAACTGGCAGGAAGCATACAGAAAAATTCAAATCCTCCCGCGCAGACGCACAGGCGCTCTGGTCTTATGATGATTGGCCCATGTCCCAGGAAGAGCAACCAATCAGGAGGCCAGCTTGATCCTTTGGTTTATTAAAAGCTCCAAGTACCTTCATAGAGAGGAGGAAAAAGAAAAATCCGGCGGCGCTGGATTTTCACACTTCCAGTTGTAATTTGAACGCCGCCATGTACGTGGCAGGAAAGCAAAAGGGAATCCGTCTTTCTAACGCCCAGTCCCGCAGAACTGTGTTCAGGCTTTGGCTCCCCCGCTCATCTGAAGTCGGAAATATAACTAATGTTTTCACTGAATTCTTAACGAAATATTTATAGTAGATCGTTAAAAAAGGAACTCCACCACTCTGCAGTCGATGTCTGATCCTTGCAAATGTTTACATTGCATCTGTACGCACGTTTGTGGAGACGTATGACGGCTTTGTTAAATCTTGCACCTTTTTCCAATCCTTTCCTTAGTTCCTGTGCGAATGTCTGTATTTGTGTGTGGATGTGTTATGTAAACGTTCCTTTCTTTGATCTCTCAATAGAAAGTCATCCTCCTTGTCATTACTACTTGCAGATTTGCACTAAATGAACTCTAGCTTTTAAGCTATGCCAAGGGATATATTTCTTTGTTGCTAAGGTCCCCTGATATTGTTTTACTATTGTTTCATTGTTATTGTTATTTTCTGAAATTTCACTTTATTAAACCATTCCAGAAGAGGGTAGCAAATAATAATTTTTTTCTACAAAAGACACCCACCCACACACACAGAGAGAGAGACAAAATGCAATGCCTGCTTCTTAACAAATTTTAAAAGCTTGACCCTCTGGATGAATTAGCCTGTTTAAAATTAGAAATAGTTCTTCCATTAGCAACAGAAAATCAATCCTTTGCAGTAAATATAAGATGCTGACATTTTACAATGCACTTTTTTTTTCTCTTTCCAATCATGTCCAATCCTTGAGGGCCTGGCCAAATCCTTGCAGCTTTCTTGACAAGGTTTTTCAGAAGTGGTTTGCCCTTGTCTCCTTCCTAGGTCTAAGAGAAGACTAGTCAGAGGTCACCCAGTTGGCTTTGTACTTAAGGCAGGACTAGAAGTCACAGTCTCCCAGTTTCTAGTCTGATGCCTTAACTGCTACACCAAACTGGCGCTCATTGTGATTCTACACAGGTTCATACTAAGTCCATTTATTTCAGAGGAAATTGTTTCCAGATAAATGTTTATGATTTTTTATTTGTGTATGTAGTTGATGGGGAAAACAGGCCATAAATAGGCAATATGAAAATAACAAGAAAATGAATGTTATCAGGTTTCAGGCTTAAAATCAACGTATTTATTACTGCAGAATGACATCCATCCAAAAATACAGTATGCAGCTTGTATTCCAATGCTTTACCTGTCTGTTCAAAGAAACTGTGTGTGGTGAATTTACTGTCAAGAAAGGACTTTAAAACATAGCTACATATTTTTTGTAAATTATGCAGATAGTTCTTGTTTAGTGGCCACAATTTGGACCACAGCAACTCAATGGTTAAGTGAAGTTGTTGCTTAATGAAATTTTGACTATGCATAAGCATAGCATATCATAAGATATTACTTCAGTTTTTCTTTGTTTTACAGATCTATAAAGGTCAGAAATATGAAGACTGGTCATAAAGTTATGTTTTCATCAGCACTGTAACTGAATGGTTGCTAAATGAGACAGTCACAAAACAAGGACTACTTCTAATAGCAATTTTGTGTGAGAGGTGCCTCAGGACTGATTCCTAGTGACTGCCTGGGCAAATCCGTGCAGTTTCCTTGGTAAGATTTCAGTATAATTTGCCATTGTCAACTTCCTAGGGCTAAGAAAGAGTGTTTGGCCCGAGATTACCGAACTGGCTTCGTGCCTATGCTTTGACAGAACTCAGGGTCTCCTGATTTCTAACTTACTACCTTAACCAATATATCAACTGATCGTCATAGTAACAATAGGTTTTTTTTTTAATTAAGGATGCAATACCGTAATTCCTAGTGGGCATCACAAGGCCCACAGGTATTTTTAGATCTTCTTAAGGGGAAAGTCAACTCTCTGCTTTAAAAAAGCCCACGGTCCTAAATTACAGAGACACACGCTTCTCTAATACCAGAATTCAGTGGTATAAAAGAGACCAGAAAGGCAATCTGGGAGCATTTCATGGAGGAGAGGTTATGGATCTACAGATTTGCTATGTTCAGAGTCATTATGGGAACAGGGAGGAAATGGTGCTAGTTCTGAATCAGGCATAGTTTTTTTTTTCCCCCTTCTCATTAGAATCAGTGAGGAGAAAAGGTAAAATAAGAGAAAGTTAGATGTCTAATAAAAGCAGGGGAGAATCTCATGTCCTGATTGCCTGCTTCATTTTGGTCCCTCTCTCTTTGCCTGGTCTGTGTCTTTGGTATAGTTTGAATTCTTGCTTTTTTCCTTTCCAGGTGTCCCCAATTTCCAGTCCGTGGACTAGTACCAGGTATGCCAGAAATTGGTTCTCACAAACAAAGCCCTGTCCGCAGGATGCAGACAGCATGTGAAACCATGACCTCTCTGGTCCCTGGAAAAATCTCTTCACAGAACCGGTCCCTGGTACCCAAAAGGTTGGGGGCCACTGTCCTAGAATATATTTCTCTATAGCTCAAAAAATTATAAAGCATTTAGAAAGGCACAAGTTGATAGATTTCAATAAATATTACTATGTTTTACCTTTTTTATATTGAAGTAACATTTTTTTAAATAAAGCTGTGTGATTTACAGAAGTTGTTAAGTGCCTTTGGTGTTTTTCCAGACATTATCAGGCCAATTAATCTCAGTTGGTCTTTAATGCAGTCAGGTGTGTATGGTTGTAGCCTAGGATTTTGTTTTGTATAAATGTTTTTTCAGATTTAATAAGAAACATCTGGGTGTCAAGTGAGCCATGCCAAAATTGACTGTAAATCTGATTGGCTAAAAGATACCTTCTTTGTAGCTGGCAAAAATATACCATGTTTTTCCAAAAATAAGACCCTATCTTATATTTTTTTGAACCCTGAAATAAGCGCTTGGACTTACTGCCATGCACTCAAAAGCCCGATTGGGCTTATTATCAGGGGATGTCTTATTTTGGGGGAAACAGTTTTTTGTTTTTTTTTTTTTGCATACGTTATTCTCATCTTCATCTGACCAAGGCCCTTGCAAGCATGGGTCAATTCCCATATCATAAAATTATGTGTTGGATCTTGAGCTTTTGTTTGGCTTTGGCCTAGGCAAGTATATGAATAATAAATATATGTTACATACATATAAATACATATAAGAAATATGAATATAAGGGAAAACTTCCTGATGGTAAAATCTGTGAAACAGTAGAACACTCTACTTCTGGTTTTTAAGAAAAGGCTAGAAAGCTACTTCTCAAGGATGGTTTAATTGATCTTCCTGAGCATTGTAGAGAATTGAGCTACCCAACTCTTGTGGTCCCTCCCAGCTCCACAATTCCATTATTTCATAAGCTGGGTCATTGTGGTTACTAAAATGTGGTTTATATCTTAATGGATATGTGAAATGTATTCAATAAACTGTGGTTGGGAAAACCAATAGTCAGCCCAATGAATGAGCATGTCATTCTCTTTGGTCATATTCTACCTGATAGGATATCTGGCTGAGGAGGCATCATGTTTATCAAACTGAGCTTTTTGGGGAAAATCTGGGCTGAAACAGTGTGAGCCAAAATGATTATCAACAAACTCTTCAATTTTTATATAACCAAAGTAGCACTACAGGTTACAAGGGTAATTATAAGTAAATGTGAAGCGTCTCCAGTGTTTACAAACATGAGATGTTTTTAGGAGGCTTCCCTGGAAATAGCTGGATGCGGCCTATTTCAAGGAGGAATGGAATGGAGTACTTTGGGAAAAGGCATGGCCAGCTGGTTCTACATGTGTACTTTTCATCTTAAAAGTAAGCAAGTCTAAGCTGATGCAGAGGCCTGCCTGGGAACCTTATGGCAGCTAATAAAAGTTGGGGGTTCTGAGTTTAATAAATAAATTCCTGGTGCTGTAGCTCTTTGTCTGCAAGTGATCATGCAGAAATAAAGGATGGATGTCTTCTGGAGCTTGCTTTATGATTTACATTTTCCTGTGTGAACATTCATCATTGTACAGGAAAAGACACGTGATGTATGAGTGGTGGCCCAAGTGTACTTTTCACTACAAGTACACGCATCAGACAGATTGAAAAAGCTGCTAGCTGGGAAGATGTGGCTTTATTATGTCCCACAGGGCTTTGAACTAGTCTGACTCGATTAAGTTGTAAACAAAACCAAACATATGGCAAAGTGTCCAAACATTTCAAATACATTTTTTAAAAATACAACAAGAACAGGTGATGAATGATAAAATATTACTGACTAGAACAAAAGTTCTGTTTGGTCTTTGGCTTGCACTGGAAACATGAATTGATCATTTGGTCTGCTTTGGTTAACCAATCCACTTTCAATCTAAGAGCTTGGAAGAGCAGGTAATCCTTTCCTTTTTCTTTAAAACAAGGGATTCTAAAGGCTTGAAGCAACCTTAGCAATTGTCTCTGCTGAAATTCTATTCCCTTCTTTTGTTGTTATCTTCATGATAAAAGGTATCCCCGGAACCGCCCTTTAGAGAAAACTCATTTCAGAACTTCCACCTACACAGCAAAGATTTCTTAAAAGTGTAGGTGGTACCTTTCTCTCTCGCAAGTTTCCAAATCATCTTTCTCTCTCTCCCTCTCCCCCCTCCACCTTTCTCCCTCACAAATATACACCACTGCTCTTGTATCATGTATTTGTCACGTGTTTTTAACCTCAACAACTTTATTAAGTGTGGGCCTCAACTTCCAGAATTCGCCAACCAGTATGTTGGATGGGGAATCCTAGGAAGTGAAGTCCACATACCTTAAACTTAAGGTTGAGAAACACTGATGTGTCCTAATGAAGTTACTTTTCAGCATTAAATTTCAAAACAGGTCTTGCCTTCTGTCTTTGTTTAAATCAGTTAAGTGCTCTCTAAGTACATTAGACTATAAGTTTCATCATCTTCTGATAGGGTGAAAGGGCAGGTACATGCTATTTGGTCTCCTGATCATATGAGATATGATTCACTAGACAACAAATATTTTGCTTCCTGAACGCTTTTGGGTGTATTGTACATATTTTTCACCATCAAAGCTTCCCCCATCAGAGCATACAACAACTCAAATAAGTATTGCTCCATCTATTCTAAACAACCAGTTGTGCCTCAGTGTTCAGTTGAAAGTGATTTGAGCATGGCAATTTTCCAGGGCTGTAAATATGTTTGTCAGTAAATGAAAGCGAATATACATGTCCCAGGACCATGAGTGACCATATGCTGAACCTGGGAGCATGTGTGTATCATTGGAAGATTAATGCATAACAGGAAAATACAAGAAATTAAGAGTATAACCCATAGAAAATATATGGAAGCAAAAGTTGGACTTTATGAAGCAGGACAGGAAGAATATTGACACTTTTGAATTTTGGTGTTGGAAAAGACTTCCAAAAGTATTGTGAACAGCCAAGAAAACTAATTAATACATCATCAAACAAATCAGCCCAGCATTGTCATTAAAGGCACAAATGACCAGGCTCAAATTATCTTACTTTGGACATATGCAAAGACCCAGGTGTCTGGAAAAGACTCTAATGCTGGGAAAAGTAGAGGGAAACAGAAGAAGTCGATGACTAGCAACAAGGTGGATGGGTTTAGTTATAGTGACAATGAGTGTACTATTGGGAGATTTGAAAGAACAGATTAGGGACAATCATTTGGAACAAAATCTGTGGTCACTAGATGTTAAAAACAACTTGATAGCACATAGTCAAATCAATGATTACTTGAGAGAATACAGTTTTATTTGCCGGCTAAAACAATTGCTGACCATCCATCTTTCCAATAATTTCAAAAAGGGATTTTATTAATATATTCCTCTTGGTGAGCTTTAAAACTTCTATTTCATATAATGAAGTGAAATTGACATAGCTCACTGGTAGTAGCTGGACATGCAATACTCCATTACACACATGATAGGGCCCTCAAAGTTTACACCACCAGTCCTTTTCAAAGTGCCAGTCTCTCCTACACATTTCTTCTTTCAGTATCACTGAAGCATTTGGGCAAACCTTCATGGCCATGGGAGCGTGTGGTACACCAACGTTTCCTAATTCCTAATGGTTGTCTTCAATGTTCATTCACCTTGTTTGCACTATAATTGACAGTACCACAGGAATGCAAAAATGTTGCTTAAAAACATTTTAAGTACTGTTTTAAGAATAGTTTAAAATTTAGTATCATATATTCCAATTTCAGTGAACTTCCAGAGTTTGGTAAAATGCAGCATTTGTTTTTGTTTTGTTTTTTTAATAAAAAATGGGCATCATTTCCAATCACAGGAAAGAATCACTCCACTTTATAGGGGCATTCATTAGATCCCACCACAAATATTGTGCCTGGTTTGGGCACTCCTTTTAAGGAAGGTTCAGAACAATGGAACTTTTGATACTGAGGATGATCAGGAGACCGGAACCCTAGTTCTATCAAGGAAGATTGAAGGAGCTGGGTATATTCAGCTTTGAAAAAAGAGAATGAAGGACATGGTAGGGCATTTCAGCACTTAGACCACAGAAGAAAGCCAAGACCTGTTTTTATTGTTTCAGAGTGCAAACCATGGATAAAGGGACTTCAATTACAAGAAGAGAGCCTTGGTAGTACAGTGGTCTAAAGCACCCTGTCATTAAGACCAGCTGCCTGCAATTACTGCAGGTTCGAATCTCGCCAGGCTCAAGGTTGACTCAGCCTTCCATCCTTTCTAAGGTAGGTAAATTGAGGACCCAGTTGTGGGGGCAATAAGCTGACTTTGTATAAATATACAAAAGGATGAAGGCTATTGCTTAGCGCATTGTAAGCCGCCCTGAGTCTCCGGAGAAGGGCGGCATATAAATCAAATTTTAAAAAAAAAAGAAGACAGGTTCCAATTTAACATGGGGGGGGATCCCTCCTATTAAGAGTCAGTGACCAAAAGAAGTGATAGTGCTATGTCCAAGTGTGTCCTCTGAAATTTTAAATGATTAAAAAAAGCAATACAAACAATAACATCAAAACTAAAAGCCCTGAGTAAAGAAAAAAAAAAGGTAACGGAATTCGGCAGCAGGTGAGCTTCCTTGGAAGAGCAGCTAGCAAAGAGAGCAATGCAATCAATAAGGCCTTTTCTTTGGTCAGCAGCCAAAAGATCTCTGATGGCAGCCCTAGCAGGATCACTAATCAAACTTACTTTGAAGTATCAACACGTAGTCCACTTTTGAATCAAATGATTGAAGTAACTCAGAATAACTTAAAAGCTTGCAGATTGAAAGAAAACAAACAGACTGGTCAGAGATTCAGTACACATATACACATATACATACAGAGAAGCCACCAGTCTTTAAACTTATGTCTGCCAAAAGATCTTAACAGATTAACAGAGTTGGAAGGGCCTTATAGGTCATCTAGTCCAACCCCCTATCCAAGCAGGAGACCCTACACCATTTCTGATAAATGGCAGTCCAATCTTTTCCACTAAGTCTCAAGTGATGAAGCTCCCACAACTTCTGAAGGAAAGCTGTTCCATTGGTTGATTGTTCTCACTGTCAGAAAGTTCCTTCTCATTTCTAGGTTGAATCTCTCCTTGGTCAGTTTCCATCCATTATTCCTTGTCTGCCCTTCAGGTGCTTTGGAAAACAGCTTGACCTCCTCCTCTCTGTGGAAGCCCCTCAAGTATTGGAAGACAGCTATCATGTCTCCCCTGGTCCTTCTCTTCACTAGACTAGCCATGCCCAGTTCATGTAACCATTCTTCATATGTTTTAGTCTCCAGTCCCCTAATCATCTTGGTTGCTCTCCTCTGCACTTTTTCTAGAATCTCAACATCTTTTTTATAGTGTGGTGACCAAAACCAGATGCAGTACTCTAGGTGTGGTCTTACTAGGGCTTTATAGAGTGGTATTAGATCCAAAATGTGCTTTCAGAATAATAGAATAAAAGAGTTGGAAGAGACCTTGGGGATCTTCTAGTCCAACCCCCTACTCAGGCAGGAGACCCTCTACCATTTCAAACAAGTGGTTGTCCAATCCCTTCTTAAAAACCTTCAGTGATGGAGCACCTACAACTTCTGAAGGCAAGCCAGTCCATTGATTACATGTTCTGTCCGGAAATTTCTCCTTAATTCTAAGTTGGTTCTCTCCTTAATTAGTTTTCATCCATTGCTTCTTGTTCTGCCTTCAGGTGCTTTGGAGAATAGATTGATGCCCTCTTCTTTCTGGCAGCCCCTTATATATATTGGAACACTGCTGTCATGTCACCTCTAGTCCTTCTTTTCATTAAACTAGATATACCCAATTCCAGCAACTGTTCTTCTGAACACGAAGCGCATGCTCAGTGAACCAGTTGTTATACCAGTTGAATCCCACCACTGCTACAGTCCCCTAATCATCTTTGTTGCTCTTCTCTGCACTCTTTCTAGAGTCTAAACTTGTTCTTTATATCATGGCGACCAAAACTGGATGCAATATTCCAAGTGTGGTCTTACCCAAGGCATTATAAAGTAGTACCAACATTTCACATGTTCTTGTTCTATCCCTCTGTTAATACAGCCTAGAATTGCATTAGCTTTTGGCAGCTATAGCACATTGCTGGCTCATACTTAAGTGATTGTCCAGTAGGACTCCAAGATCCTTATCACAGTTACTATTATTGACCCAGGTACCATCTATTCTATACCTGTGCTTTTGGTTTTTCTTGCCTAAATTTCTTCAATTCTCTAGTCCCAGAGATACTGGTAGTTACATATTCTTTCAAATAGCAATGAAGCAAGGCAAATGTCCTGCAAATGCCTCTTCTTTGTCCAGTTGATCTTCCTCTTCTTATTGTGTTCTTCCTGGCAAAAAGGGCAGTTCTTCAGAGGCTCTTCATTTCAGGTTGGTCACAATGGCCAGAATGTGCCTCACTTCATTTCTGCAGTCCAAGAGTGATGATGATCTCAGAAGTTCATGTGGTGAAACCTCTTAGAACCGAGGCTCAAGTTATGAGTCACTGTAATCCTTTTTTGATCCATCTGTGGAATTCCCATTGGACTCTGAAATCATGGAAGATCAGTAAGTGAGCATGAAAATCTGCAAATAAACGAATTTCCAAAAGCCCAAAGACTAAAATATGAAATGTTAGGGGGATAAAAACAAATCTGAGCCCTTTTTAATTCATAAATTTTTCTTCCTAACTGTAATGGAATTTGATTTTTCTTTCTTTTTCTTATTAAACTATCAGACTTTCCGGTGATGAAAACTGCAGGCAGCATGCCAATCTGCCTTACAATAACACAGCAGTAGCCTGTATGAAATCATTTTTCTATACTGATAACACCTTGTCAATTCAACCAGCAGTAGCATTAAATTATTGCAGACATAAACCCTCACCAACAGTAGCATGAAACGATCATGCAAATGAACTGAGCCAGCTAAAGAATCAAAGCAACAGGGAAAACCCATCCACCCACTCCATGCACACCAGCCGTTCTTCCTCAAAACACTGTATTTGCAGTGCCAAAAGGCCCCCTCACTGGAAACAGTGGTTGTCTTTATTATGATGGATGGGCTAACTCCTAGACTGCAAGTGTCAAAGCAATCATACAAAAGTATGAAGGCTATTGCTTAACGCATTGTAAGCCGCCCTGAGTCTCCAGAGAAGGGCAGCATATAAATCAAATTAAATTAAAAAAAAAATCCTATCTTTGCAGCAAGTCCAGATAGTGCATTTTCACGGAGCTGCAAGTGGTAAGGGAGCAATCTGTCTTTACAGTCTGTACCCGTGATGGCGAACCTATGGCACGCGTGCCACAGGTGGCATGTGGAGCCATATAGGTGGGCATGCAAGCATTGCCCTACCTTAGCTCCAGCACGCATGTGCGTGCCAGCCAGCTAATTTTCAGGCCTTCCGGGCCTACTGGAAGTCGGGAAACAGGCTGTTTCTGGCCTCGGGGGTGGGGGGGAGGCTATTTTTGCCCTCCCCAGGCTCCTAGAAAGCCTCTGGAACCTGGGGAGGGCGAAAAACGGGCCTTTTGGTCTCACTGGAAGTTGGGAAACAGGTTGTTTCCGGCCTTTAGAGGGCCTCTGGGGGGGGAGGCCATTTTCACCCTCTCCAGGCTCCAAGAAAGATATGGGTGTGGGCGCGTGCTTGTGTGACCCCACCCCCCCGCGCTCCCCCTGCTTTTGGCACGCAATGGCAAAAAGGTTAGCCATCACTGGTCTATACATTTTTTGTTTCCTACACAGTTCCAAGTGGGATAACTTTTGCAATCCCCTAGCATCATTTAAGTTGCATTGTAGAAAAGCCACGATAAATCCAATCCTACACAGAAATAAAACCAGTGTGATTTATTGAGAAGTCTACCCTCCTGGATATTGCTAACCCATCGTTGGCCATGCTGTTTGGAGCTGCAGAGAACTGTAGTTCAACAGCTTTAGCCGGGCTTACTATTCTGCTTTTCACGATTTTAAGAGAAGAAATCTAATAACACCCATTTCAAGAACATCCTTGACCTTATCCAGAAGAGAGTGAGTCACTGTTTCATAATTCATAAATCCTCTGCTAGTCTGGGTGGATTGGTGAGAATTTATACTTTCAATTCATAGACCTGTCAACAGAAATTGCTCAAAGGATTACCACATTTTGCCCATCTGCTATTACTGCAATGAGACTAGCAGTTTAGTTCCAATTTGTTAACAATAGATATTTTGTTGTTGTTGTTGTTGTTGTTGTTGTTGTTGTTGGGTCTTAGTTTTTCATAGCCTACCACATTGTTAGAGTAATCCATTTTAGTAATACTTTTCCTTTTTATCTTGAGTGAACTGTGCCTGATACAATTGGTCCTTGATCATAAATAAAATAAAAATAATAAAGAAATAGTATCTGGAAAACTGCCAATTCCCCACTTGTGACTATAGGTCAGTGCAAGAGAAAAACATGGTTTGTCCATTATTCCTGCTTTTAGAATATTCCTTTTCCAAGTTGTTGTTTTAAACAGTTTTTCAATATCAGAGAGGAGGCACTGCCTTTTTTGCCTTGTTTCAGGCTCTGAGAAGCCACACTGGTTTGCGAATTCTGAGAGCTGGAGTCCCCTAAATGCTAAATAAAGGAAGGCTGCTGTAAAACCACCACTATGAAATGCTTTCTTTGTCCTTTTTTTTCTTTTTTCATACAGATTAAGGCTATTTCTAAGATAATCATCATCTTCTGTCTATACAACTGTACAGGTAAAGCAGCTAATGCTATATTATGGCTAGTGCAGTGAAGAGGAAGTTACTCCCAAAGTTCACAGAAAGGACTCATAGAGCATTACAATCTTACATATCAAATCCCAATACAAAGAGATCCTTGGTTTACCTTCTACTTAGTTCCTTCAGTCTGAATTTGATTGAATAGGTGCCATCCAGTTGTTGTTGATTCTTAGTGACCACATAGATGTATTTTCTCCATAAAGTTCCTTCAGAGTGGGACAGTAATTCATTAGTAAATCATTAATGATCCAAGGAAAATCAAGGAATCAAGCAATGTCCCCTTTTGTTTCTCATCACTCTGTTTCTCATATCTTAATAGTATTTTTATTTTTGTTGAAATAGAATTTGAAGTAAATTATATTAAATGCAAGCAATTTCAGATACGACTGATGTTGACATCCATTCGGGTTTATTTTATTTATTTATTTATTTATTTAATTTGTATACCACCCTTCTCCAACCGGACTCAGGGCTGTGAACAGCCACGGTAAAACATAACATATAAAATTTAAAAGCAGTTTAAAAGACATTAAATAATTTTGGCCATCAATTTAAAACAACCCAGTTAAAACCAATTATAAATTAAAACCGAAAGGATGGGATCAAGCCAGCCAGGTTCATGGGGAGTTATTAGAAATGGCAAACTAAAATGCCCATGGTACAATATAAAGAAATATAAAGCAATAAAATTACTGCAGTAGAAAATATAAAACAATACAATATTCATAGTACGCAACACAAACAGTAAAGTATCCATGTCTTGATAGTAAAGCTCAAAACAGATTTTGATGCCAGCCAGTCCTAAAACAATTGACAGGATGCCATTAACTTTGGAACATCTGCAAACTTTCATCACACATGGCTAGATAAATACTGCATTTTATACTGCATTATTATACCAACTATAGCAACATTTCTATCAGTGATACCATAGAGAATAAACTCTTCATTTTTCTAGGGAAATCTTTTTTTAAAAAAAATGTTATGACTAAGATCCAAATAAAAACTATTATTGTGATTTTTTTTAAGGATTCATCCCTAAGGGGAATGTGGATTCATCATGCACTAAATTGATCATATCAAACAGGTTTTACAGCTGCGGTAATCCTTACAATTGAAGGCTGGTGAGAAGATGCTGATCAGCCTATGCCCAAGTGCTGGAGAGGAACGTGGCAGGATGCTCAGTGGCAGCAGTGTAAAGATACTATGAAAATAGGATGGCACTTGCAAATTGGGTAGCCTCCCTGCCAAGCTACCCCACAAGGATGCTGTTGCAGGAAAATATTAGATGAGATGGTCATCTGTAAAAGCATGGAGTTCCTGGGAAAAGTGAGATGTAAGTGTAATAAATAAGCAAATAAATAAGAACGAGGAAGTCTAATTTTGCTGTCAAAGGAGTTATTTCCTCCTATTGTCATTTCTGAGTTGGGGGGGGCGATGGGGACAGTGCTGATCAGGAACATAGCAGAGGTGATGGATTAAATCTATAATCCCACTCTGAGTCAAAAAAATCCAATTTAAAACCTCAATACCACAAGTCATATAGGGCAAACCAAGTGACTAACACCACATCAAGCTTCACTTGCTATTTTTTTTTTAAGCAATGCAGGTGTTTCTGTGTTTTTAAAACGTTTGCTGTTGAAAAAGATGGCATTTCTCATATAGTGCTTTGTCTAGAGCTGCTGCAATATTTTAAAGGTCAAACGGCACAAACAGGATCAGCCTAGGCTTGCCTTTGGCACATGTGGCTTAAACTGATTCCTATCTGCAAAGACAAGCTTGAGAGAACTTTGAGTGATGGCACCAGAAGGAGAAGCGACGTTCTTTTCAGCCTGTTGCTATGGCTCAGAATGAAATCTCTGTCGAAAAATCCCAAGGCTGACTTCTCACTTGAGTAGTCGATAGCTGAGCATTGGTGTCCAGTGATGGCAGTTGAAAAACTAACTATAAACTACCATTTATAAACCTGGGATTGCATTCAGACTGGGAAAAACTCTAGTCTTGTGAAAGAAAACATCTCCCACACAGAGCTGAAACTGAGGGCAGAAAAGTTCAATCAAGGGGAAAAGTCCAACAGATTCTGTGGTTTCAAAAGATGTAGAGATACATTAGCAGTTGTTATACCTGCTGCTATACGCGACTTAAGCATTCAAATCCTCCTTACTTTATGTAATCAGCAAAGGGGATAGTAAAACTCTTCTCATCGTTTCCCCCACCCATCTTCTTCCACTTATGATATTATATTGATATTGTTCCCCAATTGCTTATTTGTACCCTATGGCTATCATTAAGTGTTATACCTTATGATTCTTGACAAATTTATCTTTTCTTTTTATGTACACTGAGAGCGTATGCACCAAGACAAATTCCTTGTGTGTCCAATCACACTTGGCCAATAAAAAAATCTATTCTGTTCTGTTGTTCTGTTCTGTTCTGTTCTATTCCTCACCTGTTCTTTTTGGGAACACAATTTAATACAGGCAGTCCTCAACTTATAACCACAATTGAGCCCAGAATTTATATTGGTCAAATGAGCAGTTTGAAGACCATGAAGTGATAATTAGCCAGAATGGAAGCTAGAATGGTTGAAAATGTTGGAAAGATTTGGAGGGAGTAAGTGGCAGGATAATAGACAAAAAGGCAAGTATGTAAGAGCTTCTTGCTGACAAATAAAAAATGGGGGGGGGGGAAATAGGCTTGTACTTGACCTCCTGGTGAGCACTCCTATGCTGTAACTGCATCTTTTTTCTGGTCAGAGATTGTTAATGAGAGGGAAATGATTTATATATAGCCATTAGTGCAATCCAGTGAATAACAATTAGCAAAGTAACAATTAACTGTTTTCATCACCCTGGGAGAAATGGAAGAATAAGGCAGGACTGCACAACCATTCCTATGCTGTTAATGGATCAAGTAGTGAACATTGTCTAACCTACGGTAGATGTACAATCAACGGATGAGTTTGGTGGAGATGTTTACATTCACAATTTCCCCTTCCAGGTAGCTGGATATTTCTTACAATTGTGGCAGGTTATCAATCATTACAAATGCTTACTAAGGAATCTTTTAAAAACATCTGGAAGAGCCTCCCTGTTCCTGGGATGTAACCTAAGAATCAAGGAATCATGGGAGCAGCCTAAAGTGAACATAGTGTAAGTACTTTATGAAGAACTGAAGCTTGGATATCAGTAATAGAAGCAAACAGCAGAGTCAAAGAGTAAAAAAGAAAAAAAAATTCAAAAGCTGTTTCTATGCCAGTTGCCATGAAAGTAGTATTCTGCTATTTAATTAGCATGAATAACAGCTAGATAGGGACACAGTTTCCTCTTAGATCATTTTCCCTTTTAGTCACGATCACATGACATCCCCATAGCAACTATGGAGAAATATGGAAAGCAATATTAAGGAAAGCATTAAGTCTAAGGCTTTTTTAAAAATGTTATGTAGCAGTTGAAAAGAGAAAGTAGAAATCATGTGATCAACTTAATCTCTATAGACTGGTGAATTATTGCTTTTGATATTTTTTTAAAAAATCAAATACAAACAAATCTTGGGATAGGTATGCAACAAGGTTTCAAAGTCAAATATTTTCATGACCAAGTAGAAAAATCACCCGGTAAATATTTTTTTACACTTTATAAGATGACCATAGGGGAAATACCAAACCTGTTTTTAATTCACTTTGGGCATGCACAGAGTTTTACCAGCTTGCTGAAGAAAGGAGAAACTATCTGAAAATATGGAACAGTGTCAATCTGTGAATGCTTGCCTTGACTCTATAGGGCTGCAGTTAGGATTTCATGCCCTCTTTCTATAGCAAAAGAATAGTCCTTTTCCTCCAGCATCCTCTTTCTCACAATAAGCCCTGCCTGAAAGCTCTTGCCATTGTTGCTATAGTAGAGCAACTCACATTGTGGCCTTTTGTACTTGAAAGTTGGATATACCTAGCATGGCAATCAGTCATGATTGTATGGCATGTTGAGAATGTCTGAGTTAGTGCTATTGTTAATGTTTAACAAATGTTTATTTATGAATTATAAGGCTATATGTTGCTGAATATGAAGAAAAGATTGAAAATGAGATATTACTGCACAAGGGTGGTCACGCTAGGATAAAACTGAACTGAAAAATGAAACCTCTTGCTCATATCACCTTTGGAGTTTTGTGGATAGTTTGTAATTCAGAACCAATGACCAATTCAGAAAAGAACAGAAGAGACATTTTTTCTCATAAGAAGGAAGTCCTTCTTCCTCTAGAAAGAAGCAAACCAATACTGTTAGTTCATAGACTCATCAACTCGGAAACAGCTGAGGGGTCACCGAGTCCAACCCCCTGCTGAATTCAGGATCTATAAAGCTGTTCAGTAATTATCCAGACTTCAGCATATGTCTCCAAAGTGATGTCTTCAAACTAGCTGTCTGGCCATTCAGTCTGTTTTCTTTTTCTTAGTGAGAAGCAGTCAAATGTTCCCCATATTCCAAAAGAAAAAATAAATGAGAGGTTGAGTGCAACTTCTGTCTAATCAGCCTGTTTGATAGCGATACTTGGAAAAGTTACAGAATGGATAATTAAAGTGTTCATTTGTAACCTAGGAATGAGTTGCTGAAGGAAAAAAAAATGATGCTAACTAAACCCATTTCTTTTCAAAATGAAGTTACTGGTAGTCCTTAAATTACAACCCTTCATTCAGTGACTGTTTGAAGTCATGCAACGTGGAACAATTGCTGCTTACACCTAGTCCCTGAAGTTGTAGTTGTTGCAGCAAACCATACAGTCACGTGATCAAAATACAGGCATTTGGCAATCCACCCACATTTAAAACTACAGGGGACCTCACCTGCCCTCACCTATCTATCTCCCTCCCCAACTCTTCCCTTTAGGCTTCCTGCACCCTGGGCCTCTTCTGCCCCATGCACAGCTACCTTAGCTGACCTTCACCATCTTCTTGTTCCCACCATTGACCAAACAAGGGCAGCCTGGCCCTTTGTGCAGCAACTGCAGAAGGGAGCCATGCAAAACCTCCTTCCCAAGGTTGGGTGAGGTGATTTCTTTGAAACTGGGCTAGGGCAGCTGGGGTTTCCTGGGGCAACTGTGATTTCATGTTGGTGGGCTGGGTTGGGGTATCTGGGATTTCCTGTGGTGGCTGCAGCTTTGGTGCACCACAGATCTGGGACTGGGCTGGGCAGCTGAGGCTTTCCATAGGGCTGCAGGTGAGGGGTTTCCTGCAACTCCAGACCTGTAGCTCAGCGGTGAAATCCAAATTTTGTTACTATTGGTTCTGTGGGTGTGGCTTGGTAGGTGTGGCAGGGAAAGGATACTGCAAAATCTCCATTTCCGCCCCACTCAGGGGCCAGCCAGAGGTGGTATTTGCTGGTTCTCTGAACTACTCAAAATTTCCGCTGCCGGTTCTCCAAACTGCTCAAAATTTGCACTACCAGTTCTCCAGAACTTGTCAGAACCTGCTGGATTTCACCCCTGCTGTAGCTCACACAAAGTTCTTGAGCCACAATACAGCAAATAGCTCCAGATATCCCATACAGTTCTGGGGGTTGCTTACTGTCTTGCAAGGCAAGATGCAGGATGGTCAAAATGGCAGAGATAGAGATGAAAATACTGTTGGGGAGAACTGAAGGGGAAGTATTCCCTTATCTTGGATGAACCAAGGCTCAGGACTAGGAAGGAGCAAGCCGGAAATCATTTGGATCAGGGTGGGTCTTTAGCTAATGATTGGTGGGATTCAGTTAACAATGGCAACGGGGTGCTGGAGTTGCCATCACTAAGCAATGCACTTATGTGGCATCGCACTATATGGCCACACTGTTTGGTGACAAAAATTGCCAGCGTAACTCAAAGACTAACAGTAGTGCCCTGGCATCTCAGAAATTCTGTACATACAATATACTATAGATTGATAACAGCAAAACTATCTGTTCCTGTTGGCAAGCTGATAAAGACTGGATTGATTATACTGGTTTAAAAGGAATTGTTTAACCAATATACAAGGAGTGCTTGGTTAATGACAGTAATTGAGCCCGGGAACTCTACTGCTAAGGAAGGCCATTGTAAAGTGTGATGTTACGCGACTGCAAGTTGTGGTCATTAAATAAATCCCATACATTGCTGTGTCCCACAGTCATCTGATCACATTTGCGAATCTGGCTTCCCCATTAGGTTTGCTTGTCAGAAGTTGGTATTGAAGGTTATTAATGGTAATCACATGACTGTGGGACGTTGCAACTGTCTAAATGCTAGCTGGTTATCAAGCCTCCAACTTGCAAACACATGACTGTGGGGACACAACAACTTCACAGACCAGCCAACTCAGTCTCCTTGTTCAGCACTATTGTAACTTCAAATGGTCACTAAACAAATGGTCCTTAACCAAGGACTACCTGTGCTACATTCACACAGCACACTAAGCACTGTGGCCTGCTTGTTTTTGTATAAGCCTAGTTGTTATGGCTTTTAAACAATGATTTACAGTTTAGCTTTATAGGAACCCAACCACTACAGTTTTTTTCAGCAAGCCATGGTTAAAACAAACCCATAGGCTAATTGAAGAGTTTAGCAGGAGGTACAGTAGTTCAGTTTTATCATTAACCTGATATTGTTGATTAAGCCACTATGGATCAATTCAAATAAGACACTAAGCTATAAATTATGGTTAATAGACCATAGTGATTAGCTTCACTCTAATGGCAAATAGGCTAAAACAAATTAAAAGAACACAAATGATAAAACAATAGCCAAAATCATGATTAGGTAGTCATTTTAAATTCAGCATCCTCCTCCTTTTAGCTAAGTATAAAAGCAAATATTTCTTAAGTGTAAATAGAAAGTGAGGGTGATCTCAATCCAGATCAGAACCGTAGCAAGAACCAAAGTGTCAAAATCCACTTCTCCTGGAGTCATGAACTGAATCAAGCTCTTTCTACCTGGTATTTATATTTTGACTGTTTGTATGGTGTACCTCTTCGCAGTTAGCTGAACTCTGGATATATGTAATTATTCCAATTTTCTGGGCTCACATGGTGTCCTGTAACATAAAAGTAAACCACACAGACTGACTGGTTTGGTTTGCACAACACACTAAGATAAAGTGCAGTCTTAAAAAGTTCACACTGTCTGCCTGCATAGCACCTTGCTTTCTTGCATCTTGAGTGCAACAATTCACTTAAAAAAAATTAAAAAGTATTCAGGAGAATGCTTGTACAGTGGAAGTCAGACCTGCCCCCTCTCTAGGGGAATTCCACCTATGCTTGAGCCTCGCCTCCAGTTGTCCTTTATAGCTTGGAGAGCTGCCAAGGGTCAGGGAGTAGGGTGGAGGGGGAGGGTAGAGTTACCAGGGCTAATGGAACCAAGACAGGGCTATGAGAGCTCTCTAAGAAAGGAGAACAGTAGACTGACAACTGCCAGTGAAGTCATTAGCCCTCAAGGAGTCGAAGTCATTGGTAGGACTCTCTATCTGATGCCAAGGAAGGAAGAAGAGAGGGAGAAAGGAAAGAAGTTGACTGACAGATAGATATAGACCGACCGACCAACCGACCTCCAAAAGAACGTGGCCATCAGAAAAGCTTCATTCCAACCTTTTCCAAACCACAGAAATTGGAGTCCCATGGGAACCGTCCATTAAATAACCCCCCCCCTTCCATCATAAGATGCCAAATGCTTTCCAATGACATCTTGCCATAAGATATCCATAAGATGTAGGAGTCTCCAAGAAACATCTGATGGAATCAAGTTTTCCACAGGGAAGTGTCAAAAACTCTTAAGATAGTTGCTGTGACTATAGAATCAAGGCCCTGCAGCACATATAAAAGAAGACAGTTTAAGTTTAAGTTTATTTATTTGTCAAGCATATATAAGATTACAGGTAAAAATATAAACATAATTTGAATAGATGAAAAGTGTAAGTAAAAAGGAATATTAGAACAGGAACGGTAGGCATGTAGGTGCACTTATGAACGCCCCTTACAGATCTCTTAGGAATGGGGTGAGGTCAACAGTAGACAGTTTAAGGTTAAAGTTTTGGGGGTTTGGGGAAGAAACTACAGTCAGGTAGTGCATTCCAGGCATTGACCGCTCTGTTACTGAATTGACAGGGCTTCAATTGCATAGTCGCAACCACCTATTGACTTTTTTGCCCCACTTCTGTAGATGGTCCTGTTTAGCCATTAGAGAATGACAGATCATTGAGATCCAGTAATCGTGATCAACACCATCTTTTTAGATATTGCAGTTCAGTGTTTCTTAAAAGCTCTGTCCTGTAACTTTCCAAGCCGAAATTGTTTTAATTGAAGTATGTTCAGTGCATCAGTCTGTCGGTCATGTTTTTTTATTTTGCAAAATAGTAGGAAGTATTTTCTCCTTTTGAAAGCTCTTTTTCAAACTTTAACTTACGTGAATCAACTTGTGACACAGAATTTCTGCATGACTCAGGAGGGAAATGAGGTATATCCTTTAAGGGAAACAGTGTTTTCTACTAATATTTTACCCTGTTCTCTGTTTTTATTTCAAGACTAAAACTGTTTTAGTTTAGGTACAGTTAACCATATAGAATAGATTGTGTATAAAATGAGTGGGCTAAATATAGTGAAAATATAGGATAGGGCTACTATACATCAGGCCTGAAAAAAATCCTAAATGAGCATCAAGAGAGCAGCAAGAGTTAAGAGTTTTCTTATCTCATCTTATCTTCACTGCCATCTCTGAAGGTTGTCTGGATTTTGCAAGCCAAGCACAGGAGCTGTCACATGTGAAAGGGAGGATGCAGCCACTACCACCACTAACATCTCCTCTTCTGCTATGGCTCTTGAATTAGCTATTGGTTCAGCATTAACTGCTGGAAGTGGATCTCTCAGTTATCACTCTCTTTGTCTTTTTGCTTCCCTTCTCGTTCTTACTTTTTTGAAGGAATGAGGAGGAAGACAATAGGCATACTATATTCAGTTTGCAAACATCCAGACAGCCAAATAAAGGCTGCCACCTAATAGCCATCTAGATTTATGCAGCCCAGATTACTTCTTCACTTTCTCTGGTCTATCTTCACTTGTCATATCCATAAAAGTAACTTCTTTACTATATCATGACTTAATGAATATGAAGCTTCTGTATTCCCACAGACTCTTAATCAAGCAAGTTCAAGCAGTAAAAAAAATGCAATAGAGGACAAATGAGGCTAGAGTTCAAGTTGTATCAATAATTCTGCTACATACCATTTCTTTCCTGGTTTATTTGCCTTGCCTGATTAAAAGATTTTGAAAACTACAAAGTTTGTTATTATTTTGTAAATTATCAGTTGGCTTAATCAAATCATTGCCTTTAAACCTCAGAGCAACATTATTGGGGTCATAGGCAGTGGTCGGTTGCCCCCAGTTCGCACTGGTTCTATAGAACCAGTAGTAAAACCGGTGGGAGGCTCCGCCCACTGACCCGACATCATCAAAACACTTCTGCACGTGGCCCCGCTGCGAACCGATAAATAGATAAATAGATAAATAGAACCCACCCCTGGTCATAGGGGAAAAGACTGAAGGATTCAAAAGTCCTCACCCAGATGTCCGTTGGCTCTAAAATCCTGACCCCACCACCTATTCTGGTATAGTTCTTCAGTAGTTATTGTTGCTACCATCTATTTTTTTAAGATGTGCCTCACTTAGCTATCTTCCTTTAATCTCTGTGTTTGTGAGAGTTTTCTCCTACTTGTACTGCTTTTTCAGCAAATCTATATACATTCTTTTTATAATTTCATTCATTCCCCTGGATGGGGAGAAACAGGCTCCGACTCAACCCCTCCAAGACCGAGTGGCTGTGGCTTCCAGCGTCCCGATATAGCCAGCTGACGCCATCGCTGGCTATTGGGGGCGAATCACTCGCCCCCACAGAGAGGGCTCGTAACTTGGGCGTCCTCCTGGACACACGGCTGTCTTTAGAAGATCATTTGACGGCCGTGGCCAGGGGGGCTTTTTATCAGGTCTGCCTGATACACCAGTTACGCCCCTTTCTAGATCGGGACTCCCTACGCACAGTCACTCAGGCACTCGTCACTTCCCGCCTGGACTACTGCAACGCTCTCTACATGGGGCTCCCCGTGGGGTGCACCCGGAGGCTCCAGCTGGTCCAGAACGCGGCCGCGCGGGGGATTATGGGGGCGACGAGGCGCTCCCATGTAACACCTCTCCTGCGCGAGCTGCACTGGCTCCCGGTGGTCTTCCGGGTGCGCTTCAAGGTGTTGGTGACCTTTAAAGCGCTCCATGGCTTAGGGCCGGGGTACTTACGAGACCGCCTTCTGCCACCAATAGCCTCCCACCGGCCAGTACGCTCGCACAGAGTGGGCCTCCTCAGGGTACCGTCCGCCAGACAATGTCGGCTGACGACTCCCAGGGGGAGAGCCTTCTCTGTGGCGGCGCCCACCCTCTGGAACAACCTCCCCCCAGAGATACGTACAATAACAGACCTCCAGATTTTTCATCGGGCCCTGAAAACCCATTTATTTCAACTAGCTGGGCTGGCTTGAGTTAAATTTTAAATTGATTTTAAATTGGGTTGTTTTAATTTACGGCCAAAATATTTAATTATTTTAAACTGCTTTTAAATTTTGTATGTATTGTTTTTTACTTTGGCTGTTCACCGCCCTGAGTCCTATTTGGAGAAGGGCGGTATAGAAATAAGAACAAATAAAATAAATAAATAAATAATTTTCCACTGGGCAAAGTGGTACATTATTGGGCAACAACTATTGAATCAAGCAAAGCAATGGTGGGTTTCAAATTTTTTTACTACCAGTTCTCTGGGCGTGGCTTGGTGGACATGGCACTGGAAGGATACTGTAAAATCTCCATTCCTACCCCACTCCAGGGGAAGTTTGTTTGTTTATTTGTCAAGAACGTATTTGGTAATAAGTATAAGCATGGATTGGATATAAAATAGATACAAACAGAAGAAACATTAGGACAGGGGCGGTAGGCATGCTGGTGCTCTTATGCACGCCCCTGCAAAAAAAAAAAAGGTTACTGCAAAATCTCCATTTCCTCCCGATCAGCTGGGATTCAGGAGGCAGAGAATAGATGGGGGCAGGACCAGTCAGAGGTGGTATTTACCGGTTCTCCAAACTACTCAAAATTTCCGCTACCGGTTCTCCAGAACTGGTCAGAACCTGCTGAAACCCACCTCTGAAGCAAGGCACAGTACCTCAAATCATTTTACAGAATGCCAGGACTCATTACTTTCATGGGAATTAAATTTGAAAAAGTTGTGGCTGCTTCAGCACCCTCATGTTGCTGTTGCTTCAGTGCCACTACTCAGCCATGGACCCATGATCATAATTTCCAATGCTTCTTGATAGCTTTCCCCAAGGCAATGAAATATTCCCAGTCTCTCTGAGTTTGCTCCGAAGGAAGGAAGGAAGGAAGGAAGGAAGGAAGGAAGGAAGGAAGGAAGGAAGGAAGGGTTTCCAATTCTCCCTGACAGTTTCCCACAAGGAAACTTGATGGGGAAGCCAGCAGGAAGTTGGAAGTTGCTCCTGTTCACACAGCTCTTTTGCCTACCCGTGGTAACTCTGTTTTTCTGTTTAGGTAAGGAAATATCTCTGAAACAGTAACTCAACAGGTCATAGGTTATCTAGTAAAACATTGAAAAATTGAAAAAAAATAACTTCTATAAATTAATCTCTTGTGCTTGCAGTATAAAAGCATGTAAAAAAATGGTTTCAGGCATTCCTCCACACTTTGAAAATAATCACTCTCACAAAAGATAAACAAAATGAAACATATATTTTAAAAAGTAGCTTGAAAGATATGAAGCTTTATTTTCAAAAATGCATACAATGCTCTCAGCATTTCACAAGTTGGTGTTCACCTGCTATAATTAATGATGTTGGAAGAAGGCGGTTTCCAAGTTACATGTTAGTTCTCAATAAATCAATAAAAAGAAAAGTCAGTCTTGGGCTCATTCTGAAATTACACAGAATACTATTCTTCAGCAGAGAAATAGGGTTACGAATTCTAACACAGACTGACAAAGGAAACTAAAACTCATTGCAATATCTCATTAGAACAGTTAATTATACCGTAAAGATACTTTCATCCTGAAGCAAAGACTTCTGATTCTGAATGCCTGGATCTTCCCCAGATTTGTGAGGTAGTTCCAACTATTTACCAGAGCTCTGATGAAATGGTCTTTGCCACTTGTTTTCCCAGTTCAAGCCCAGAAACTTCCATCTCTTTGTCCCTCAAGTTGTGCCTTTGTCTTTTAAAACAACCACCTTCTTTCTCTATTGAGGAGGGAAAGGATTGAAGGAATCTCCTGAGCATAAATGCTAAATCCTTTTTAGAAGATATGAAAAGATATGTATTCAAATTCAGAGATTTTCTGACATTTAGATAGGTAAGGAAACTGCAGTATTGTGAATGCTGACTGGTTATCTAAAATAGTTGTGTTCTATAATGGGATCTAATTTTTTCCTTGTTTAACACACTGAAAAGTTTGCATTCAGTTTCTGCCAATTTCTCCTCTTTTACTTAAATTATTCCTTAACCCAATCAACAGTCACTTTATTGTATATCACTTTTCCAAGTGTATTAAGATATATCCTGTGCATGGTTACTCAGAAACAAGACTTATTATAATATTCAATAGCCCAAAAAGTCTCCAAAAAATGGTTTGCAATGGCAGTTAAAGAGTATATCTAAAGAAGCAGGTTTGGAGGTATATTGTTAATTATTAGTAATATTAACACAGCCATTTGCTGATTTTGGCCTTTATAATAGAAAGATGGTAATAATCCTTTACCTGCTCCTGAACAGTGGCGTAGAAACATAATCATACAAACATACATTATTGTATATGAAAATAATTTCCAAACTTACTCTGAGTTTGAAAAGATGGTTATCTTATTCAGATCAATTGCTGGGCCTGTGACATCTTCTTTTATGAACAGAATCATAATATGTCTTAGACTGTCAACCCTTCACTTGTTAGAAGACAGAGAGTCTCTTGGAGGAATCTATAACTTCTAAAGTTTCATTTGATATGATCATGTGGGCAAACCTACGTCCAAAGGGAACGCTTCTAATTGGCCATTAGTCTTGGGCTCTGCTTTGAAATCTGTTCATATATGTCAAGGCATATCCATTTATTGCTCCAAAGCAGATTTAGTGACCAGCCTTGTGTCAGTTTCATCAGAGGGGATTTAGAAAAATACAACACAGAGTTCTTTGACACTGAGTCTACAAGAACCCTGAAGAAACAGCTGTGTTTTTAGTTCAATTCCCAGAGTGCTCAATTCATCCACTTTCTTCTCTGTAATTGACATAGTGAAGCCTATAACCAACTTACCTGTGACACTTTATTTTCCCCTTCTCCAAAATACCTTGGAGAGTCATGCTAATGTGACAACTAGCCAGAAAAGGACTGATAAGGTGCCATTGGAGGGCCATATGGTAATGGATGTTACATCTACCATCACCGATGATGACTGGATTGTTGTCTAGATGGATTTTAATAGGAAGCCCTTCAACCAATGAAAAAGTTTGTGTAGAATGTTACAACCCTAATAAATTTATATTTAAAATTATCAATAATTCTTAGTAGTGATCTAGAATGGGGGGGGGAGAGAGAAAGTTTATAAGTACAGGTATCATTGTGTGATCTCACACTAATTGGTTGACAGTACTTCTTAATTAAAATAAAATTTTCAATGCCCATTAGCTCATCAAATCATTAAATTCCATGAGAATATAATGATCTCACTATGAGATTTTTGACATTTAAAAAACTATTTTGCTCCAAGGTTCCATAAATGATACTTGATCTAAATTTTATATTCAATTTACTATAATAGTGCTCTCAACCTTTTTTTAAGTCCTGCCATCAATCTATCAAAGATACTGATTCCCATCTAGACAGAAAGAAAAGATCTGCTTTTCTACAAAGGGTATATATTTATACATCTATATGCACCCCATTGCTATATTTATGGTAAATTGGTACATTTATATGCATCCCATTACTATATTTATGGTACATTAATATATTTACTATATTACTATATTACTATATAAAATTTATGTACTTCTGCCAATCATTTTATTGCTATAATTATAAAGTTCAAGGATAAGAATTAATTTCATCACTACAAAAGATATGGCAATAGTAGAAACCTCATGTAAAAAAATATCAAGTCTCTTTATACATAGGATAATATAATGCAATGAAAAGTGTGCTTGCCTCAGCCAACGGGGGTGGGGGATGGGGGTATGATCTATACATCTGTCGCTAAATAACCACTCAAGCACACATTGCACCCAATGGCTTCTATATAGGTACTTGCTTACCACTCCCAAGAGTTTCCCTCCCTCTTGTGTTTCCTTTATTTAATATGCACCAAAGGGAGGTAGCATGGTTGAATCATCTTTCTCAGAAACTACAGTAGCAAAGCACCCACACCCACACACACTTTTTCCTTTTTGATAGGGTTAGGCCATTCACCAGGGCCATAAAGAAGAAGTCAAACTGCCTTTGTGCACTGAGTGAAGACTAGTTGCTCTTCTCTGCTGTTATCTGTCTCTCTTTCTCATTTAGTGATTGGGGAAAGTAAGCCATATCTCACCTAGGATTCTTCTCTGTACCAGCAGCACCACCCCCAGCAGTAGGGAAGCACTGCTCTCTAATACCAGAAGTTACTAGTGACTCAAAGCACAGGACCATCTAGCTGTTTTGGTTGCATTAGAAGTAGCAGACAAAAAAAAAAATTTTTTTTGTTATTAGTATTAGCCTTCCATCTTTTTCAGTGGAATGTAGCTTTGAGATATTACATGTCATAATCTATCATATCTTTCACTGATTTATTAGACACCAATGGACAATAGCAACCAATTCAAATAAAATCAAATAAAGATGGAAGGAGCATGCTGAAATTTTGACAGCAACCAAGGTCCCTTAGAACAGGGGTCTCCAACCTTGGCAACTTTACGACTTGTGGATTTCAACTCCCAGAATTCTTCAGCCAGACATGCTGATGAATGTAAGACCATGATGGCTGAAGAATTCTGGGAGCTGAAATCCACAAGTTGTAAAATTACCAAGGTTGGAGACCCCTGACTTAGAAAATATTCCTTATTTACAAAAACTTCTAGTACTAGAAGATGACGTTAGATAAGTACTCATTACCAAGTCAAAAGGTTATAGGAACTGATGGAATACTCACAGCAATTTGGCAGTAAGGAAAGATTCTAATCAAACTATGCCAGCAATCTTGAAAAATGACCCAATGCCCAACCAATGTAGAGATCAGTCTATATTCCAATACCAAAAAAGGAGAGTTAACAGAGTGTACAAACTATTAATTTCACATGCTAGCAAAATAATGCTTGGGATCATCCAACATAGATCAGATGAAAAAACAGGTGCAGATGTTCAAGAGATGCCAGATGTTTTAGAAAAGACTGAGGAACATGAGACTTTATTCCTGATGCATGCTCTATAACTGAGAAAGACTCAGTGGTTTGATTTAGTATCCAAACAAGAGAATGATCCTCAGCATCCTCTGAATAGATATGTGCCCCAAACCTATCGACTTGGACAAATATTTGTGAAGGCACACAAAAGCAAATTAGAAGATGGAGGAGAGAATTTAGGGAACAAGGCATAATCCCAGAAGAGAATATGGCTGAGGGATCTAATCTCCCCTATATTACTTGGAGGGACATTGAATAGGTTGCGGGTGGGACTGCCTAAGTGTAAGTTCAATATGCTCAAGTGGGGGTTGCTGGCAGATAACAACACGCTGTGCAAATGTAGAGGGATGCAGAGCCCAACCCATTGTTGGTCTGTCAATTATTTCCAGTAGAATACATTGAAAATTATTTGTTTCTGACAAATGATAACAGCCAAAAAGATGGCCTCATTTTGGCAGTTTAAGGTTTGATCTGGACACAAAATAAATTAATAAAAACTGAGAAAACCAAAGAATACCAAAAAAATCTGAATCCAAAGCAAGAAAGCTTTGGGTTTTGAGAAAGCATCTCAGATTTGACTCTCCCTAGTTCTCTTGAACATAAAGACAGAGAGAGGACAGGCACATTCAGAATTGCAAGTTTCTGTTAATGTAACTTTATAATCAAAGTAATATTAGCATTCATAACCTAGTCTGGAGTACCTTGAAGACTAACATCTCTCCTTATTTATTCAACCTACAGTATATGCTGAAAATATATTAAGGGAAGCTGGATTGGAAGAAGAGGACAGGAGAGGCTTTTAAATTGGGGCCAAAACCATCCATTACTTCTGGTCCTAATTTCTATGTCAATGGAAAATAGTTCCACCTTTTTGTAACTACTTATTACGTACTTGAACACTGATATGACTTCCCTCATTTTCTTTTCCCCAAGCTGAATATCAGCCTGTGCTCATAGGTCATGTCTCTATACCATCTTTTTTTTTTTTTTTGCATCTCTAGAAAGTGCATTAGCCTTTCTAGCAGCTCTCTCATACTTCTAGCTCATCGTCATCATGGCATGCTTCCAAGTAATGAATACTTCATCTTTTACATCAGACTTATATTTTTCTTCCCTAAATGTAATACTTTACATTTCTTTACATTTTGAAGGACATTTTGTTTGTTTAGTCTGTCAAATGATATAACCACCCATCCCACCAGAAGTGACTCTGGGCAGTGTATAACAATCACATAAAACTGCAGCATAAAAGCAGTCAAAAAAAATTATAGATAATTATTATTAAAAACCTTTCAAAAATCACTTTAAAATTACATTGTACAAACTATCAGTGGATAAAGAAGTACAACAACTGCATATCAGATGTTGGTTAGACCTCCCAATCTAATGTCATCTACAAATTTGATAAGCAGCCCATCAATCCTGTTATTCATCTTATTAATAAAACTGTTTCATAATCCTGGCCCCAAGACAGATTCGGATACACTCTATTGATTATTGCTTTCCAGTTTGATGTAGAGTAATGCTGAGCCTCTGAGTCTGGTTAACCAGTTGGTTGTGCACCTAGCATACTATAATGTCATCCAACTACTACATTGTAACAGCTTGTCAATGAGAAATGTCAAAACCTTTGCTGAAGTTGAAATACATTATATCAGCAGCACTAAAATAATGATCTTGTCAAAGCAGGAGACAAAATTTATTTCACATAACCTATCTTTGAGAAAGACATGATGACATTTAGCACTCATAGTATTCAAGAAGCTTACAAATGTTCTGATTCATTATCTGCTCTAACATCTTTCCATGCATTGAAACCCATTGGTCAATCACTTCTGAAATTCTCCTCTCTTTTTTTCTTAAAGAGGTGGGGGATACATTTATTCTTCTTCATTCGTCTGGCACTTCCCCAATTCTCCAGGACTTCTGAAAGATAATTGTCAGGTGTCCCCAGAATTCTTCAACGCATTCCTTTCCTGTTTGAAACTACATTAGCTATAATTTCCTTTTCAAGAACTCCTAGATCACTACAACTTCTTTGTCGCTAAGATGTTCTTCCTATGGTGTCTATCTTGCTATTTTTCTTAGTTTATTAAAATCAGCATTTCTAAAATACATAATGTGGATCTCACTGGGTTTTTTAACCGAGCTTTTTATTAAAATCAACAACCTTTTAAAATGCATGAACACTTACAATCCAAAATATCCACCACCTTAATAGCTTCAAAGTTCCCTCTCCTTCGCCCTCCCTTGCATTAGCAGGGACCAAATTGAAAACAATATGTCCTCAAATACTGACCTTAACTTTTGGGAACAGGAAATTATCAACATGAATTCCACTCGAAACACA
Source organism: Pantherophis guttatus (assembly GCF_059756535.1). Lineage (NCBI taxonomy): Eukaryota > Metazoa > Chordata > Lepidosauria > Squamata > Colubridae > Pantherophis > Pantherophis guttatus. Next base: position 307,553,438 of record NC_142063.1, on the reverse strand, counting down.
TATGTTGAGTTTTCAAATGGGAAAGGATGGTCTGATCTGTTCAACAATCCTCCACAACTTTAACAAGAGAGACCAGAGATTTGCCACAGTGTCCAAGAACATTGTTTTCATTACCTCACATTTTATTTGATGGTTTATTCAATATTCTATTTAAATGAGAGTTCCAGGATACTAAAATCTTGCTCAGTGATTTGCAATGAAGAAAGTAATATCGGTGGACCCCTCCTTACAAGTCCTTACTCAATTTCAGTTACTGCCTACAATAAACATCTAGGTAGTGAGCTTCTCTGACCACCTGAAGCCTTTGCATGGGAATGGAGAACTCCCACTGTTGCTGAACTATAGTATAATTCTTATCATTTCAGCCAACAATCAACCTAGGAATTGCAGTTCAGTAACATTCCCAACCCAAACTGTACTCTACAGCTGGAATTTAATATGAGAGCTTAATATTTTATTAAGGCTATGCATGTTTCAAAAAATAGTTATAAGTGCTTTGGACCTTGCACAGTCACACCAACTCTCTGCTATTTATTAAAACAAACTGCCTTTTTCCAAGCCACCATGTACAGACTGTGCAAAAGTTGTGGCTGCTTTAAGGAGTTTATTCATTAAAGTTAATGCCACTATTATAGGGAAACTAGGAAGACACTATGTCCAACTTGGCCAAAGACAGCATTCTGTTTGAAAAGCTGTTCAGTCCACATCTGGTTTAAAGATGAAGAACCATGGAAAGGGAAATCCTTGAAAATTATCCAACCATAATTCCACCTGCCTTACAGACTGAATAGACACACTACTATTGTTTCCATACAGTCTTCTGAATCTTCTCTTCTATGGTGAAATGGACTTATTTCTGCTTAAAAAGATAGGCATTTAAACATTAAAAATACATATTTATTTGACTGTTATGCAAATTTCTGCTGAGGTGAAAATGGCTACAATCAAAGGAGTGAAGCAAAGAGAGTGCATATTATGGCACAGAGACAAACGATAACCAGTACTTCCTGATTTATAGCTTATCTAGTACTCTTCACAAACTCTCAAGAAGTATATTTATAGTTCTTCCAGCTTGAATCTCAAGAAATTATGGTTTCCAGTTCACAGTATATTGGAGGCATTGAAAACCCATAGGTCAACAAAGTGCACCCGTCATGTGTAGGACAAGAGATATCTAACATATCTCTAAAACTGACTTAATCATTCAGCCGGAAATCCTCCAGGAACATTGTTCCAAGGTCCACCTTGTCATTAAACAAAAGCAATTGTTGCTGTTTTTTTGTCCTCATATTGCTTAAAGCTTGGTTTCAGTCATGTGACTCTTGAGATTCCATTTCAAAATAAACACCTGACTTCATATCTGAATTAGTTTCCAGCAGAGAAACTTTGAAATGGATTTTTTCCAAGAGAATAGCTAACATGAATAACTGTATCAGAGAATGTGATCAGAAAATAGTGATCTGATCCACTGAAAATGTACTGCAGATGTGAGAAAATGGTGACCTCTTCTTACTGTTTTTGAGCCTCAAATTACAGGAGACAAAAGCAGCAGTCACCATAATCACCCACCACCTCACAGCAACAAGTTAAAGGCCTGGTTCTCACTGAGGTCGGAAATGTGAGTAGATGAATATTTTAGATTGCTTTATGAAAAAAAATGATTGATTACTTCATCAGACAGAAAATCCTTTTTATATAACAGACCTAGATATCAAGGCGAGGTAGTCAAACTAGCATTCAACTGGACATGTTAGCTTTTGCTGTATGCAGTTGGATAACTATTTGTTCACAGAACATGCTAAAAATCACTGGATGACGTCTAAGTACCTACAAATTTTTAGCCATTTCTATCCTTATGATATCTAAAATGTTGAAATCTTGAGAAAACCAAAGCAATCACAATGAAGATGAAATCAGAAAGAGATCTGAAAATTCAAAGAAGTTCAACACAAAGCAATTTTCATTCTTTGATATAGCTTTAAAAAAGTGTGTAGGGGAAGGGACAGTGGTGGTATTCAGCTGGTTCTATCCCATTTGGGCGAACTGGTAGCGGTGGTTGTGGGAGGCTCCGCCCACCCACCCGGATGTCACCACCTCCCGTTTTTGATGCTCTGCGCATTCGCAGAAGGTCCTGCGCATGCATGGAGGTGGCATGCGAGAGCACCAGTGGTGGGTTGCCCCCAGTTCGCACTGGTTCTATAGAACCGGTAGTAAAACTAGTGGGAGGCTCCGCCCACTGACCCCAATGTCGTCAGAACCCTTCTGTGCATGCGCAGAAGAGCGCACACGTGCATGCGCGAAGCATGAGCACCTGCACCCTCATTGCGAACTGGTAGTAAGTAAAGGTAAGTAGAACCCACCCCTGGCGAGCACACTCCCATTGCGAACTGGTAGCGAACGTAAGTGAATACCATGCCTGGGAAGAGATATAAATGGCCACAGTTCATTCCATGTTTCACACACCCCAACATTGTTCACTATTTCCTGAGTTCAAATCTTTGGATCAATTACAATCTCTCAGCCCAAACTGTCACAGGTGGGGAATTTTTATTTTTTTTTAGTTTATATTATTTTATTGCAGAAGAAGGGAGCAGACTGGCTGGGGAATCTGGGAGTTAAAGTCCAGACAAGTTGCTGAAAGTTGCTGAGGTTGAGAAATACTGGTCTAATCCCAGCATCCCTAGCCATTTGTCTTTATCCCTTGTTCTTCCTGCAAACAGTTCAAGGAAATACAGATGGTTCTAACAATCATTAGATGTTAAATACATGCTGGTAGCCAAGGGCCCAAATTTTGATCATGTGACTGTGGGGATGCTGCAACAGTTGTTAAATGCGAAGATGAGTTGTAAGTCACTTTTTTCAGTGCTATTGTAACTTTGAATGGTTGCTAAATGAAGGGTTGTAAGTCGAGGACTACATGTACTTGAATGAGAGAGCATCATAAAATCGCAGGACTCCAGACTAAGCCAGAAAGTTATAAAAGCAGTCTGGATAGAGGCTTTTTGTCAGGAAATCAAATTAAAAAAAAAAAAATGTCACAAGAAATGAAACTCAGCTCAACTTTTCATAGTCAAGGTCTTTTCTTCAATCGCGTACTCTTGCAGGAATATCCTCCAGATATATGACTTATGCAGAAAATATAATTCTTTTGGCACCCAATTGTGATGCAGTTTTCTACTCGGTTATTTTGAAGGTTGATGTTGCTTCAGTCAAGAAAGTCAATGTCGTGTAGTGGTTAGGATGCTAGACGGGGATTGAGGAGACCCAGGTTCTAGTCCTCCTTAGGCACAGAAGCCAGTTGGGTGACCTTGGGTTGTCATGCTTCTCAGTTCTAATTAGCATCAGAATATGCGACAAGCCAGAAGAAAAACAAAAGCCCCTGTCACGTGGCACATCGATAAGCCTTACTGTAAGAACTAGGCAAGCACAGGGCAGAGCAAGCAGAATTTCCAATTGTGTGGGGCAAATGTTAAAAACAACAACCCTAGTGTATTGCTTCCATTGTCTTGTAGCATTTTATAATCATCTGCCATTTCTCAATTTGCAATATTATGTGCTCGGCTTTTTTGGAATTTTTGTTCTGTGTAGGTTTTACTGTATGCTGTTTTTACAGTACTCTGGAGCCTTGGATGAATGGAGATTTAAAAACATAGCACGTAACTAAATATTCCAGCATGCTAACCATGACACTATGCTGGTTCTGTCAGAGTAAAATCCACCTTTGTTTCACCTTTTTGTCATACAGTCAGTGAAATATGTTTCTAAGCAACAGAAGATAAAACACAGGGACTGTATAAACATTCATACTGCAAATGGTTGACTTCATCCCTCCTACATCTGAAAAACTATTTTCAAATGCCAATTGTATTTCCACTTTATAAAATTTATATTTCTATAAACTGTTACTGTATTCCCATTTCCTCACGGACAACATGGCTTTTTGTAAGCAGGTTAGATAGTTCTTCTCCTTTACCCTTGACAGTACAGTTAAAATGCAAATATTTAAATTTTAATTTATAAAGGACACTCTGTTCTGTGCTCACAAAACATTTACCCCATAACATTTTGGCTCACATGAGCCACCCACACAAAAACCAGAACAAGCTGGAAGAAAAAAAATAAAGCTTTCGACTGTTATCTTATTTACATTCCCCCCCCCAAAAAGAAAATGTTTCTTTGCAATCTAGATTTGGCCCTATATGGGGAAGATATGGCAAGATCTGAGAGTGGTCTACAGGTTTAAGAAATATGGGAAGGTATTCACCTTTTCTCACACTACAAGAACAGAAGTGGAATTGTGAATAGTCTGGGAGGCTTCTGAAACTAAGAAGGGGGGAGTAAAACTTGAAGGTTGCTGGGAGTGCCAGGAAAACAACCACAACAGGATATAAACATGTTTTAATGACAATATTCAGTAAGTAATGCAAAATACTCTAATTTACTTGACGAGAGGATCTGTAACTACACATATAAAGTTATCTTAGGCTGAACATTGACCAGGTACTGTAAGTTCTCGTTTGCACGCTGAATGACAGCAATTCTCCTGGATTTCAGACAGAGAATTTTTCTCCATGCCTTACTTGGAGATGGTATGGATTAAATCTGAGTTCTTGGATTTGCAATGTTCTTTTGAGTCACAAACTGGTCAATCACATTTTAACCTAATGTATTATGCAAATTGTGCAAAGACCCAGGTCTCTGGACTTCAGGCTTTTCCTCTCGCCTTTCAGAGTTAATGGATACTTGTAATTCACTTGTCGCCTTGGTGGCTCAGACATATATTGTATCTAAAGGTCCTCTCTAGCCTGCAAAACCACTTACAAGATGGAGTTTCTTCTACAACTCTTCTACTCGGTACAGCTTGCAAAAGTCTGAGCATATTTGATGGTTAGTTGCTATATTCACTGTTCTAAAGCAAAATATTAAAGATAGCTACTATAAATTAATTCTAGTTCCTCCTCAAGAAATGTTATTGTAAAATGTTGCTGGAACCAGGCTACTACATTCCTAAAAGTTGGAGATAGAACTTCCTTCCTATGCTTTTAATCCAAGTTTTGATAGGCAGAAGGAAAAGTCAAATAAGAGTTACAACACTTTGGAGTAGTGACAATTAAAACTTTGTTGCCTGATTTTCTACAGTAAAGTTTCCCCAGATAGTAGAAACATATTACATAGTGCATCTGTGTTAGTGTTAATCATGAGAAATATGCACAAAACCAAAATGTGGTTGGGCCTTGATTTTGGGGAAGGATTTCATGCAGCTTTTGGTCTTTTTGTAATAATTTTATTAGAGTTTACAAAGTTGAAAGACTAATATAAGTCTTTACAAGAAAAATATAGAAAAAGAAGTGCAAACAGATAGAAAAAAATAAAAAATAAGAAAATATACAAAGGATATCTGTTCTCCCCTCTAAATAAATTTAAACAACTTTAGTACCTTAACACCTTTACTACTATTTTGCAGTTTTTGGATCCTGATGAGAAATTGGAATAATATTTTGCAAACAAGCTTACTAATGTTGAAAGCCCCTATTTTTCTGAACAACATCCCAGAGCAATAGGAAGCTGTCTTAATGTCAGACCACAAAGTTAGACAGCTGAGATAACCAAATGACAAATATCCATAGCTGAGGTTGTTTTGTTTTATCATGTCAGATACACATTTTTAAGGACTCAAATGCAAATTCTTACTACAGTAGGTTCAAAGTAATATTCTAAAGTCTGATTATGAGATTTTTTAAAAAGTCTGTTCATCCTAAGTAGAAAAATGAGACAGTTGTTTCATCAAGCTTTCAAATGGCAAAACTGTGAAGTTGAAAACAAAATTAAAATTATTAGGATGATATTGCCGCTAGGTCCTCTTGCAAATTTGGGCAGAGTATGAGATGTTGCTGCACAAAGATTCAAAACAAGAAAAATGTATGACAAGCTGAAGTTAGAGACAGAATAAATTAACTTAATGTTATAAGACTATTTTCTAGCCTCCTGCACAAGCAGGATTTTGTTCCTTTATTTGTTGGATTTATATCCTGCCTTTCTTCCAAGGACAAAAAGGGACATACACAGCAGTCCCTCCTCCAATTTTTCTCTTGACTGCAGAAGGAAGGGATCAATAGCAATAATAATAGCACTTAGACTTATATATCGCTTCATAGTGTTTTACAGCTTTCTCTAAGCAGTTTACAGAGTCAGCATATTGCCCCCAACAATCTGGGTCCTCATTTTACCGACCTCGGAAGGATGGAAGGCTGAGCCTGGTGAGATTCGATCTGCCAATCAATCAAGCTACCTGGAAAGCTCCAATTTGGGGAAGGCTACCATCAGAAGAATCCTGCTGAAGCCGGCAATGGTCCTTCTGTTCTGCCAAGCAGTTTAGCCTGATATCCAGAGAAGTCACCTGAATTCAACAGTCCTTACATCTTTCTCACCTCTAACATTCCAATTACTTCCCATCATTTTTAGCATGTGTAGTATTCATCACTGATAGATGAGAGGTGTGTCTGTGTATTGGGGGGAGCAATTCCTGTACTGATTCAAAACATTTCACCAGGCTTCAAATGACTGCATTTCTTAGACTTCCATTTGTAATCTTCCTTTGCTTCTAGTCCTTCCAACATTTTCCTTCCATAAAAATCCAGATTCAATCCAGGAAAGGAAGTAGCTGTAAAACGTCTAAGAGCCGTCTATCTGGAAGCAATTTTGCCTTTCCCATATATTTTTCACTTCTTTTCAGAGCCATCTAAATGAGAAAGCTTCACTACAAATCATAGCAGCAAATGGTACATTGTGGGGAGAATGGTACTTTTTTCATCTATTTTGAATCTAGAAGTCATCAGTTTAATTGGCCAATGTGGAATTCGTCTTATGGAATAATCAGGTAAACTATTCTGGGTACTCCAGCCAATCCATAACTCTACCCGAGTTCCTATTTTGCTGATACAGCAGACCTCCACCTCATTCTCTGAGATACCTCTTGTTTCTGGCCTTGTTGGCTAGATGTGGACTGTCAACTTGTCAGAAGTTAAATACAATGAACAATATTGTTATGGAACTTGGGCTGGATGATTTCCTGGAGCTCTTTCCATCTTTATGATTCTATTGATTTAAGACTGGGTTTGGCTCAGGGAGAGTTAATGCTGGAGAGGATTTAATGACTCTGGCAAGTATCTCCTTGTTATGGAAATTTTACATTAATAGCCCACAATGTTTCTGAAATGGCCAGACACTTTTCTGGAAGGAGCACAGACATTTGGAAGAAAGGGGTCTGCCTTTCTTGCCACCACCTGACCTTTTCTTTTGGCTTGTTAAAACATCCTTAAGGATGGATGGGTGTGTGTATGGGGAGGGAGGGAGGGAAGATAATCTAGAGTTTGGAAGAAGGCAGGCTGCAAATAAAGGGCTTGAGTTTGGGAAACATTTTAAGGCATTGGATGTCCTTTGAAATATAGTGAGGCAATAGTCAATTTTGGATGTTCAGTGAGGTTCTAATGCTATGCCTCTACTTTTAGCTTGAATATCTGTAAATAAATATTAAATGCCAATCAGCATGCAGTGGGAAATCAATGCTGGGTAAGTGCTGCATCTTAATGTAAGTTCATGTAATAGTACCTTTTGTTGTGCTGTTAAAAAAGAAAAAAAATCTCAGCCTGGAGCCTTTTCCTTGCCCTGTCTCTGTCTCCGTCTCCGTCTCCCTCTCTCCCTCCCTCCCTCTCTCTCATGCACAGTCTGTCTATAGAAATTCTAGGAAGCCAGGGATGACCCTGCCTTTTTCTTCTGCCATTGGCCTGGCCTCTCTGATGTCATAAAAGCACACAGTCAAGAGTTAGAAGGATTTGAAGGCCAAGCCCCATAGCAACAGTTCTTAAATTAAATACTACAGGAATAGTTGTCATGTGTTTTCAAACAAAACATTTGCCAATCGGATGAGCAGCTGTAGATCTTTCATTGGCCTAGCTACATAGACAAATACTTGCTATTTATATGATTACACGTATATTGGAGTTGTTTTACTCTTTCCAGATACGACTCTTTCTCTTTTACCAAGATAAAAAAAAAAAGATCATCTCTAAAATAGCACACACCTTATTAATGAAGGAATGTTACTTAAATAAAATTATTCTTCTGGGCCTGTAACATTTTTAATTGCTCTTGGGGAAAACCAGACTTGCAAAATAAAAACACATTTATCACTGCTGAATTCTTCCCTTCTACAAGGATAAACTTGTCACTGATGAGTAGGAGGGCTGCTGGTTAATTAGCACAACTACTGTCTCTCAGTTTTGGGTATGACAGGAAAGTGGGTGTAAACAGTATGAACAGGGAATGAAGATAATTCTCAAGAGATCTCAGTGGGTTCTTTATTTAAATTTATCTGACAGTAGCTTGATTACCGGGCAGTATTAATACCCAACCAGGTTTCCTGTCTCCCACTCTGGGCTGGTCCAAGATATGTTGTTGCTTAGCCAGCTCAACCTATCTACCCCTTAAGTTAAAAACTATAATACACAAGGCCTCCAGCATTTGAAGCAGAAAGAACCAGAGAGACCTTGTTATTTCAGTAGTAAAAATGCAACAATATAAATTAAACTAGTAACACTATGCAGTCTGTTCATGAAACTCTACATTCTTAGCCTACCTACTTCCAGTGCAAAAATACTGAAGGACAAACTATACCTTATGCCCAACCATATGTAATGTTATCCAATACCTGCTGCTTCACTTCAAAGGACAGTTAGTCCTCAAATTACAGCAGTTTGTTTAGTGACTGTTCAAAGTTTAAAATGGCACTGAAAAAAGCAAGTTATGACTGTTTTTCCACACTTATGACTGTTGCAGCATCCTCATGATCACATGATCAAAATTCAGATGCTTGGCAGCTGACTCATATTTCCGATGGTTGCAGTGTCCCAGGGTTATCTGATCACCTTTTGCGACCTTCTGATAAGCAAAGTAATAGGGAAGTCAGATTCACTTAACAACCATGTTACTAACTTAAAACTGCAATGATTCACTTAACAACTGTGGCAAGTAAGATTGTAAAATGGGGGAAAATTCACTTAACAAATGTCCCACTTAGCAACATACATTTTGGGCTCAATTGTGGTCGTAACTGGAGGGTTACCTGTGTCCTGTTAGACGGGGATGATGTGCAACATAAAACCTGCTAAGGGAATGGTTGGAAGGGCTTTTCAAATCAACCAAGTGAAAGAATAAAAAAAGTCACTCTACTGTAAATCAGTCTTTCTCAATCCAGAGTATTTTGCCTACAGCAGTAGTCACTCACTAGCATTGCGTATAGTTTGAAGTCATTGGCTATGTAGCGATGATAAGGTTGAAGGAGAGTTAAGGGAAAAGTGAAACTAAGAGGGTGAAGTATATTCTTCTCTCATCATTTCTGCACTGCAATCTTTTTTCTCTCCTTATGATGGCTTTTTTCTAAGTAGCTATTACTGATTAATTGTTCTAATTGAATATTATTTTTAATCACTCTTTGTTTCCTCAGTTTGAGGCTCCTTGAAGAGGAATGTAAAATTTTAAAAAATTGCAATAATAATGTTTCTGCTGTGTAAAAATTATTTAATATTGAATGCATTTAATAATAGCAAAAAAAGATTTTAATTTAGCAATATTTTTGCTGGCTGAGGGTAACTTTTTTTTCTTTTTAAAGAACATGGCCAGATTAGGAGGAAGGAAATATAAATCAAATAGGATAATTTCACACATGTAGAATAGGAGGAGGATTTTTTTTTTCTGTTATGTTTTTTCAGGGAAAATTGGATTTTCTTCACCAACTCCATTCTTCTAGATATGTCACAACTCCAGTTCCAACTTGACTGAAGAAAATCCTGTTACTTTTCTGATTTGAGCAGATGTCAGTTTGGAGAAAGTTGTTTTGTTACAGAAAAAAAAAGGCTGGCAATATTTTCTTGCTTATACACATGGAAAAGTTATGCTTCTCCAATTTTTATCCTAATGTTATTCTCCCTCAATATATACTAATTACCCTCTTATGGCTTGTTTTTGATGGTAGTGTAGGAAGTTAGCACCCCTCCCTTCCCCTAGAAGAATGAAATGTTTTAGGAAATATTAAAAAGGCAGAATATTATACCTCCCTGGATGAGAAATGGAGAAACATGTTTTTTAGGCAGAAAGCAGACTCACTCTTAATAGCCCCCACACTTTCAATAGTCCACAGCAGATGTCAGCACTTAAGAGATAAAGAGATAGCTAGGTCTATTCATAAGCAAATGCCCTCACCCAAGATCCAACAAAGATAGAATTATCCCTCTACCCAGTGGTGGGATTCAAATAATTTAACAACCAGTTCTCTGCCCTAATGATTTCTTCCAACAACCAGTTCACCGAACTGTTCAGAAAGTTAACAACTGTTTCTCCCAAAGTGATGCGAACTGGCTGAATCCCACCACTGCCTCTACCCATCTAGCAACAGAACTCACCACATGGCACCTGGGGAGATTGCATCACCCAGCAAGGCTTAATCAAGCCTGGAACTCAAAAGACAACCGACAAAGTTACTCCTGCATGGCCCCATGGGAGTCTGACAACCAATCAGAATACAAGCTCAAATTCAAAGCCCAACAGATGGTATAAATCTCTCTCTCTCTCTTTCACCCATGTGCTTTTTCGCCCAGGACCTCAAACCATGTGGTCCTGTCCACCATTAAAACATCTTTTCAAGCAGTCTCCATGTTTTCAGTGTCTTTCTCCCCACTTGGAACTGAACCCAGATGGACATTTCTTCCAACAGTAGTTTTGTAGGTGACCGACATTTGTGTATATCAGATTATCTGTATTAAGACTCTCACTTCTGGAAGCATTTTCAAAGCTATAGAACCTGTTCTACAACATTTTCTTCATCTTCACCTTTAGTGGGGGTGGACAGAGATCTTTAACCAGGAAATTAATGTTTGTCCTCATTTGCCTTTCCATTGACCATGATAGCAGGTCATCAGTCATATTTTAAAGGCATTTTTCAGTGAAGGCCAGATCATCTGCACAACTGTATATAATCACACAAGCTTTTAAAATTTAAAATATGCTGTTATGTATAGCTGTGCAGATGCAGATGTATTTATTGACTCAAAAAAAGATACCTGAAACAACCCACATGACTTCCACTTCTCCCACAATTTCAACTCTTGTGGCTTTCAGCATGTGCTCTTGCTATAAACACAAATGATAAAGCATATGCGACCTTTCAAATTGTTTCTGCTGCTAATACAGCACTACATACTGGTATATGATGCTTAATCGTATTATAAATACAGGTAATACAGTAGTATATTAATGAATGTACCTATCAAATAATTTTATATGAAAAAAGACTGACAGAACAAGGCTAGAAAATAAAGGGAGTTTCAGTTGTGATTCTATTGCAAGAATGATAAACATTCTTCCATAACCTACGCCATATGTGTCAAATGTGCCTTGTGTAAGAAGAAAAAATTTAATGTACACCTTTGTTTTTTAATAAAGACCTATTTACCTGCACTCTGTCTGAATCCAAAATGAGATGTTTTATGGTGTGCTGTTTGTTCAATTGCTAGTGCAGCTATGCTCAATAATTAGGTTTTCCTGACACATGCAATGATGTTTTAGGATACATTCCAGCATTCACTAACACCCTACAAGCATGTCCCATTCTCACACATTTTTGGAGGCTGCAGAGGCAAAGCAAGAATGGGGTATGCTCTTATGTGGTCTCCAGAGGTTACACAAGAGGGCATTGCACAAGAGTAGGGCATGTTTTCATGCAGTTTTCAGAGTCTGCAGAGGCCATAGAAGAACATTCTCTAAAGCTGCTTCTAGAACAAAGGCCTCATGTGACCTGGACAATCTTGGATAGGCCACATGGGCCTGCCAACAAAAAGACAACACTGCCTAGAGATAAACACTGGGCCACATGATCAATTATATCTTGGGGAGCAGTGCAAGGCAGTCTTTTTGAGTGACAGTGGCGGTGCTAGCGTTGAGGCCAAGGCCCAGGCCTCTACTTCAGGTCCAGCCTCAGCACCATTCCAAGTGATGCTGTTCAGGACAGTCCAGATGCAGAATGGGACAACTCGTCATGGCCAAGTTGCTGCAGCCAAGTTACTGGTTCTTATCTACCCTTGGCCATGGAAGCTCAGTGGATGATTTGGGGCAGTCTCTCTTTCTCTCATAGAGGGAGTGCTATATATACAACCTGAACTAATAAATAAAAATCAGATATATAGATTAAACAAACAAACAAACAAATAAATAAATATCAGGGAATGTAGATTGGTGAGCTGTCTAGCTTTCTACAGATTCTTTCTTTTATTAATGGTGTCAAGTGATATTCATTGCTAAAACAGCTGGGTGGTTATCCAAGATCATATAGTAATCAACTTAATAGTTTTCTCCAACAAATAGCTGAGGAAGAATATGAAATCATGGTCTGTACAGTAGAAGCTTTTAACCACTGATTCTTGTGAATTTATACTTAATTCAAAATTGCTTGCATACATAAATATTAATCTTTACTGATATTAATAGGCATTTGGGAAATATCTGTCTTTAAATTACTGTAAATCATCCTGGTTAAGGAGTTGGATTTAACTGTAAATATTTCAGCCCCAAGAAGGAGGCAATGATAAGCTTCTGAAAAACTTTGCCAAGAAAATTGTAGGGACTTGCAACAGAAAAAAAAATCTAGGTTCACTTCATGTAATTTATTGGGAGACTATTCAGATTAATCTAGCTCACAGGACTCTGTTGTGGAAATAAAATAAGGAGAAGCTTATTGTGCTTTGTTCCTAGAGAAAAGATAAAACGTTAGAGCAAATAAATCATTTATTACAGAGCCCTATACATTTCCTATCTAATGTTGAAATTCAATTCTTCTTCAACCCACAAAAATATGTAACACACTGAAAGTGCAAGTTAACAGTAGTAGACAAAATGCTGACACTAAAATTTAATTTTAGATACCAGCAGTACTATATATTATTAAAGCTGTTTGTTCAGGAAAAAGTCTGTATATTTTCTGAGGTTTTTTTTCCATTTAATGTGGCACTTACATCTGACAATTTTGCAGAAATGTGAACTAAGTCATCACAGAGGAGCAGAAGACTCATGCAAAAAGTAGTGACACATGCTTTGACTTAGAAAAGCATAATCAGATATCTAAGCTAATAATTACTTCTGCACAATAAACATTTGAAGAGTTTCATGTTACTGTATTATAATCTATTCAAGAATCCTGTAAGGTTAGCAATATTATCCTTATATCAAAAAAGGATCACAAGAGTGTGTGATAAAAAGGTTTCTCTAAATTCATCTAATACCTTTTAAATCAATAGTAAGGTTAGAATTCATCGTTGTTCCTCGTGGCTAGAAACAATGGAATTTAAGAAAAGTTCATGATTTTAGAGTTGACAGTTATTTCATCCCATTCTTCTATAAACAGTTTTATAGTCAAAACAACAAAGAGTCTTGCTAGACTAATACATTTATTTACTGTATTTCATGGACCAAATTAAAAGTGATTCATTTAATGCACTCATTTAGTGCACACACAATGTTACCTGTGACTATCGAAATCAGAGGACTTTATTGTTCTTCTTCGGTGGTCTGACTGTCAGGTACACAGCTTAGGCAGGTAACTAGTTACAGAAAAGAGGGGAAAAATAAATTTCTTAGAATCAGGAATAAAGGAAATAAAGGAGTAGTCTGATTAATTCTGTTAGTATACTTAGATTTTGATAGTGTACATCAGGGGTGTCAAAATAGCATCATCACAGTATCGTCATGTGATATATCACAACTTTCCGCCCTTCGCTAAATCAGCACGTGACGCATCCAGCCCTCGGGCCGAGAGTTTGACAGCCCTGGTGTACATACTTATATATATTATATTGAAACTCACACAACTATGGTCCAGACAACTATTACTACTCTGACTCAGACAAAACAGCCATCAACAGGCACACAGACATAAACAATACAAATTGGGAAAATACATGGGAAAATCTCATTGGCAATAAAAATTAAATTATGGTTAGGATTAAGATTTGGGCTAGGATTAAGTCTCCTTGGAGCAGTGGTGAAATCACATTTTTTTTTGGACGTGGTGTGGCTTGGTGGCCGTGGTTTGGTGGCCGTGGTAGAAGGATACTGGAATATCTCCATTCCCACCCCACTCCTGGGGGAAGGTTATTGCAATATCTCCATTCCCACCCCACTCTGGGGCCAGCCAGAGGTGGTATTTGCCAGTTCTCTGAACTGCTCAAAATTTCCGCTAACGGTTCTCTAGAACCTGTCAGAACCTGCTGGATTTCACCCCTGCCTTGGAGTCAGCGCACAAAACTGATGTTTGGGATATACTCTAAAAGGTCCTGTAAGGAAAGTAAGGATGACAACTTTTTGTTCAGACCTGTTTGAGGACCACAATAAAATACATGGGAAAATCCTATTACCAATGAAAATTGGATAAGGATAAGAGTTAGGGCTAGGGTTGTGTCTCCTTATAGCCTGGGCTGAAAACTGGGGTCAGGGAAAGATTCTTCAAAGTTCACTAATAAAGTAGAGGTGACAGCTTTTTGTTTGGACTTTTTAGTAGACCAAAGTAAAATAGGTAGGAAAATCACATTGCCAATGAAAATTAAACTATAGTTCGAATTAGTGTGAGGATAAGGTTTAGGGTTAGGTAACCTTAGTGTCAGGGCTGAAAAGTGATTTCAGGGATAGATTCTTAGAGATTGTTAAAGAAAGCGACTGTGAAATCCATTGCTTCAGACTTGTTTGTGAATCACAGCAAAATACATTGGAAAATCCCAATTGCCAATGAAAATTAAACTAGGGTTAGAGTTAGGGGTAGGTCTCCTTGGAATTATAGCCATAAACTGATGTCAGGGGCGTATTCTAGTAATTTCTCTAAGGAAAGGTAAGGTGACAGCTTTTTCTTTGGACTTGTTTTTGGACCACAGTAATATACATTTAAGTTTAGGGTGAGACCTTAAAAGATATGCGGATAGAAGTAGAACAACTGTTACAAAAGAAAGCAAAGAGAGTACCTACAGTAATAGGCACTTTGGATGCAATCCCAAAACTTCTGGAGCCCCATTTGATCACCACAAGCATTGACAAAATCATCATCAGTCCATTTCAGAAGACAGCTTTAGTTGGAACAGCTTACATCATGCAATAATATATTTAATACCATCAAATAATATCCGCCTATCTCAGGTCCTTTGGAAAGACTTGATAGGTGGATAAAAACCAGTGGTGAAATGCACTTACCTTCACTACCAGTTCAGGAACCTGAGCACATGTGCCTCTTCTGTGCATGCGCAGAGGGTCCAAAACAGGACGTAATGACATCCTGACGGGTGGGCGGAGCCGGTACTACCTGTTTGTGCGAGCTGGATAGAACCAGCTGAATTTCACCACTGATAAAAACTCAAAATGCAGTCTAAACTCCTGGCTGAATGTGCTACCAATCATAATTATAGAGGAGGAGGAGGAGGAGGAGGAGGAGGAGGAGGAGGGGGAGGAGGAGGAGGAGGAGGAGGAGGAGGAGGAGGAGGAGGAGGAGGAGGAGGAGGTGGTCATCTTCTTTGGATATGATCAACATATAACCAATGATAACAGACAAATTCATTGGAAAAAGAAGATTCTTCTGCAAGGCAAGGTCATGATATGATTCCTAAAACAAACCCTTGTTTATTCTTATACCTTTATTTGAATTATGATTCTCTTGGTAATTAATTTGAATGAGGTTTAGCAGCATCTTAGCAACTTCTCAAAATACTTTGCAAGGACAGACCTGGCTAGAATTTGGACAGAATAGGCCTCAGGAAACCCCGAAACTTAAAAGAAATCCTAAAAAAGTATCAATGAGAAACACTTTCTATATTGATGGCAAAGAAACTACATGGTTGCACCCCTATACTCACTGGGGGCCAAACTTTACACTGAATCTCAAGGGCATATTAAACATGACACTTAACATGTTTAAATATTAACAACAGATATTTTAAAATGCAAATAGTATCAGCAGCAAGAGGCCCCACACTGATAGAGCAGGTCTAGAAAGAGAACTGAATTATTTCCTCCCCTGCTGGGCTCCTGAAAGGAATAGTAGGAAATCCCCATGGCACAAAAAGATTAGATAGGCATGTCCAGGAAAGGAATCTTCTCTGAGCCACGCACTAGAGAAATGGGAAGGCTTTTTGGTGCTTTCTTCCCAAGATGATCAAATTGAAAACAAAGTGTCCTTCTGAATGATTAAAGCTAGTTGGATAGGTGAATCATAGTTTCATTTGTTTTGAAAGCCATCTGTATCTGAAAGTATCATCTGAGGTGGAGCCTGGATCCAAAGAGAATACAAAAGCTTGGATTAATGTAGCTAATATGGTCCCCCAGACATATACAAAAAAAACTTATGCTAGCATAAGTATCCCTTACCAGTTGTTTTTACTTCTGTTGCAAATGGGCAGAGTTACATCCACAATCAAACAGTAAACAATTTCACATCACTATTACTTATGCCATAATTGACTTTTCTACTTGTGTTTTTTGGTTTTAATGGTTGAATAGACCTAAACAATTATTTCAATATAAGAACCTCAGACTAAACACTACGTTAAAACTGAAGCAGGTTCTTGCCAAATGTTTGCAATGCCTCGCATCAAGTTTGATTTCCTCCCTCCATAAATAATCTTACATGACATTAATCAGATTTACCAAGTAACTGAAGTGATAATTCCTCTCTCAGCACAGATTTAACTGGATTTTAAAATTCCTGCAATGCAGAAAATGTTGCATTTTTAAGCCAGGGCAGTTTGTAAAGAAAGGAAAAGCACACTTGAATTTTGAGTTTTGAATTAAAAATATTACAAATGAACTGGTATATTTGATTAGTTAACATAGTCCTCTGAACTGCCTTTTTTGAATTAAAACAAATGATTGTGCTAAGAGGATAAACTTTCTTTTCTGGCTCAACATATGTATTCCACAAGACAAATTCTATATAATTGATTTGGAGAACAAGAACTGAAGTTATATGTGATTTCATTGGCATACCAAGATTTTTTCCTCTTTTATATATAACTACTTTGGCAAGTATGTGTGTCTGGTGGACGGAAATGATAAGCAGCTATATTACTATAAGGAAGGTTATTAGAATTTAGGATTGTTTGCCAGTCCCAGAGGAAGATTAAACAGACCCCCCCATCCATAATTAAATCTGTTAATCTACAACAGGGGTGTCAAACAGGCGGCCCACATGCCAGTTGCGTCACACGCAGGCCACGCCCACCCCAGCTCTGTGAATGGGAAAAATGTCGCAAAACGTCACACGATGGCAACGTGACGCCACGAGTTTGATATCCATGTTCTACGACAAACTTCCCACTGTAGAAATAATGCTTGGAGAAAACATCCTCACAGTGCAATACAACTATTGTAGGCCACTCAGAGTCAGTTGATTGAGTTGGGTTGCTATAGAAATTGAATGAATGAATGAATGAATGAATGAATGAATGAATGAACGAACAAACAAACAAACAAACAAACAAATAGTCCCAGGAAAGAAACTATAGTATAGAATAGTTCTGCTGTAATTCCACTCCTGAATAGGCATTGATGGCTTTACATCAAAGGAAAAAAAGATATGGATATATTATAAAAACTATAACTAGTTATAACTATAACTATAGTTAATAATAACTATATTATTAACAATAATATAATTAACATGCTATGCCTGGCTTATCTTAACAATAGTTTGCTGAATAAGACCTCCACATATCACACTAAGTCACAAACCATGTTTCACACATTGGATTTTGCCACAGTCCACCTGATTGCATAGTCCCTATTTTGGCTTGCAGCTTTCCTTGAAAAAGAAATGTTAATCTAACTTTCTCAGTTTTAAAGAAAATTTAATTTAATTTAATTTAATTAATTAAATTTATATGCCGCCCCTCTCCGAAGACTCAGGGCGGCCCACAATACATTTTAAAAAATAATTAAAAAATTGAAAAATTAAAAACATTTGACATAATAACTTTTGACATAATATTGGTCAAGATATAGAGTCATTGTGGAGGGACCTATAGGGGATTAATACGGCAAGATGGCAGATAGAGTGTTGTGATATGAGCCCCACCCATGTGCACTTTCAAACATCAGCGCCATCTTATCTGTATCAGTGGGGTCTATGCTCCCTTATTCACAGAGTGTCATAACCTTTGGGTGCTTTTCAAGTGATTTCTGTGTCGGCAGTAGATAACTGCTAGTCAGTTACTTTTCTCTAGATCTAGTTGAATGAGATGGGCGGCAGATAGATAGACAGACAGACAGACAGACAGACAGACAGATAGATAGATAGATGATAGGGTAGATAAATTACGGCTGGTTGAAATATGTTTGAATATTAGTGATTTAGGCTTGCCAGCATTCAACAATGTGACTTCATAACTTTTGTTATCTATTTTATGTGGAAAAACCACAGAACAGCTGTGCTTCATTTCCAAGAATATGCAATTTTGCTTCAACTTTTCTATTTACTACAATATCTAATTGTGTCTGAATCAGCACTGTTTCTTTATTCTGTTTTTCATTTATGCAAACTTAAGTTTATGCACTGTGAAGAATCTACTGGTTTCAGAGCTTACGTTCACTGTGAATATTACCCAAATACATAAATCATTAGAGAAGAGTGCATGATATATAACTCCATTAATTATTTTTTTGAATAACAAATTCAAGGACTTGGAATTAATAGCTAGTAAAGCATCATTTCAAAAGCCAAACTAGGCGGTCAGGTATTATAAGACACTGCCTCAAGTTATATTGTTAATATTCTTCCCACTGATGTGGATCTATAGTACTTTTTAATTGGGCAAACATTACCAGACCACTTTTTAGAAATAAAGCATTAACAAAAATGTTCAACATCTGCATTTTTATTGGAATGTTTGTCTATATCAGAATCGGTGGTGGAGACAAAAAAGGGACAATAAGTCAGAATTTTCATCATATTTCATGTACCAGTCCATATTTACACAATACTGCAAATATAGTGCTGAAAAGCAAGTTAATAGCCAGTGATAAGAGTTCTACAATTAGTGGCCATCTTTTTAATGGTTAGTTTTCGCCCATAATCATTTATTTGACTTTCTGCAAAAGGGATAAAAATGGTGTATCTGTATAGTTTACTGCATAGCAAGAGAAGTAACTTGACTAATCAAAGATTCTGTAGTACTTGGTGAAACCCAAAGGTGCTTTTTTCAATAGGCAACTGGACTATCTGGTTTTTCTTTGAAGACATTTCGCTTCTCATCCAGCTCTGACTGGAAGATGGAAGATGGTGGTTTCCCCATCATCCAGTCAGAGCTGAAGAAGCTCCTTGGATGAAAAGCGAAACGTCTTCAAAGAAATACCAGTAAATCCAGTTGCCTCTTGAAAAAAGCACCTTTGGGACAATCATGGCCGGGATGACTGAGAATCTCCATAGACATTTACTTGGTGAAATATGGTTTATATCACTAACTAAAGTTGGATTTTATAATTATGAGTCCAATTAGTAGTTTGAATTTGGCTCAAAATAATATTGTCTATGTTCTCATATAGCAACTGATAGTAATCAGGTATCTTGGAATTGTTCCTTACAGGTCACAAATCATGTATCTTCGAGACCACCTTCTACCGCATAGCTCCCAGTGACTGGTAAGATCCCACAAAGTCGGTCTCCTCCGGGTCCCATCAGCTAAACAATGCCGGCTGGCGGGCCCGCAGGGGAGGGCCTTCTCTGTGGCTGCCCCAGCTCTTTGGAGCCAGTTACCTCCTGAGGTCCGGACCATCCCCACCCTATTGGCCCTCCGAAAAGCAGTGAAGACCTGGCTTTTTTGGCAGGCCTGGGGCCATTGATCTTGCTTTGCGATCTGACGAGATCCGGCCATGAATGATGTGAATGGGTTTTAATGTCTTTAATGTTTTTAATTTTTAAGTGTTTTATAGTGATTTTTTGAGTGTATTGTGAGCCGCCCTTGGTCTTCGGAGAGGGGCGGCATATAAATTGAATAAATAAATAAAATAAATAAATAAATGTGTTGTATACTATCACCATTCATGACTTTTTAAGATTCTGAGAGATTGGCTGGGTCACATGCTCATTTGAGCCACTTCAATGTTGCCAGATCTAAGATGCAAAAACCTGGATAACATCTAAATGGGAGCAAAGAGACACAAAACTTCCCACAGCATCTTTTAGCGATATAACTCCCCCCCCAATACCTTTTCTCTCTTGAAATCAATAACCTAGCAAATTAGGTACAGAGAGGAGGAGACAAGCAAGGCTGATATCATTGTTAGCATTTTTTAAAAAATGCTGCTTTAAATGAAATGTTTTCAGCAAGCCGATAATTCCAGATACTAAATCATGCTTTGGATGTGTCCCCATTTTTGTGGAGCCTAGAGCCTTGCTGCATCCCTTTTACCATCTTTTACATTTGCATCTTCAATCTCTCTTTGAGGTAAGCCTGCAAGTGCAATACTATTCTTTTCAGCCAACAGTTGTTATTTAATGCAGTGTTTTATGCCAAGGTCTTTTTTCTCTTCAGCTGACTATTCTAATTTATCTGTTCATTTGTACTCACTGGTAAGAAGAAGCAACTCTTAAATCAGGGGTGCACAACTTCTGTCTTCACAAGAACTATAGCAGGTATTATGTGACATGTTAAAAGCTTTAGCCACTTCTTTTGTCCATTAATCTCCTCAAATCACCAAAAATGCACTCTAGAGAGTTTCTGAGGCTACCACAAGAAAGACTAAGGTCTGCAGGTGGCCTGTTTTCTATACTTTTTGCATTCTGCACTCATAAAATACTTTTCTGTAAATAAGACAGAAGTCAGTGCAGCTTATTTTTGCAAATAAATCAGTCCAGTCCCTTTCTTTAGTCTTTATGTTAATCAGCTTCACTCTTATTGTTGCATTGCCAATGACAATGCTAATTGCTATCTGTAGGATCAATCTCTAGGAAAAATAAAAGGTTTAGAACACTGATGTTATCCCAAAGATGTTATCCCCAGAGTAAAGCTGCAAATGGAGCAGAGTTTGTGTCTTGATATTTGGGCCCCAACTCTCTTGGGTAGTAAATGCCCAACTCTCTTGGGAGTAGAAAAGACAAAGCAGGATGCAGTATAGCTATCTCTGTGTGAATTTTCTCAGTGTACCTAGAATCCATTGCAGTCACGTGAGCTTTGTTCACTGGCCCTTTTCTCTTTTCAGTTGTCAATATTAACACCAGAAGTGACTTTTGACTTCATGGGAACCAGGAGGAGAACTGGTGAGTCATTGCTCTTTTGAGCCATGTAAGCCCTCTCTCTCATGGCAGGACTTGAAAAGAAAAAACACACACACACACACAAATGGATCTATAGAGCCTCATCCCAGCCAGATACTGAACATCTTAACAGAGGAAGCTGACTATGTTTATTCTCACAGATATTAGCCAGCACTTGCCCCAGGCTTCATAATTCAAGCTCTGAGAAAAATATTCAATATATATTTTCTAAATCATCAGAAATAAAATGAAGTAATTAAATTAATTCAACATAGTAAAAATGTTGAATAAATACTTATTCAAGTATTATTATAGCATAAGAATAATATATTAGTTCAACATTCAAAGTAGGTGTTTTGAATGGCAACATATGAGGGCATAGACAAGGTGTTGTAGTCCTTAAAGAACCCATGTTTTTTGCAAAGCTCACACAGCTGCTTCGGGACCTCTTTTGGTATGCACAGAGCTGAAAGTAGCTTCTGAAGAAGCCACATCCAGCCCTAATTAATATTTTGTCAATAACATTATTAGCTTAGCCCTATTCTAATTTCACTTCCATTGGATAAGAGATAGCCCTGGAGTTTTAAACTTTATCTTTCTAGTCCTTGGTTTGTTTACAAAGAACATTGCTGTTCTAAGAGTACAGTTACCATACTCTTACCTTCCATCAGACCAATTGCAGACGCTCAGCAACCAGTTGATAATGACAAAGACTAAAAAGGAGTTCCCTCCTGATTATTCTTGTTTAGCAGGGGTGAAATTCAGCTGGTTCCATCTGGCTCAGGCAAACTGGTAGCGGCGGCTGCGGGAGGCTCTGCCCACTCGCATGGATGTAATGATGTCGCTTTTTGGGATGCAAAGAAGGCTTTGTGCATGCATGGCACGCGCACATTTGCGAACCGGTAGGGAAGGTAAGTGAATTTCACCCCTGTTGTTTAGGCATTTATAAGATTAAATTGTTCTCTATTCACATACCCCTAGTATCGTGCTATGGGTACTAGTTGGTCATTGTGTATGAATGGAATCTACAAATTATAGAAGAAAGATGCAGAGAAAACATTGATCAAAATTACTTTTTTGTTCTGGCACCCGTTTCCACTTTTATATAAGAATTACAATCTTGTTGACAATTACTTCGGAATAACCCTCAGTAAAAACAGTTGCAAGACACTTTGGAGAAAATAGTATGGCAAGATATTTACTTTGTTTCAAGCTAAAGTATTAATAGCTTATAGAATAGAAAGTTCCCTAGAAGAGAGAAATAAGAGTGGTGATGTTAGACAACAGGAAGCTTAAAACCAAACAATTCCCCATATATTTCATTGTAAGTGCTATACTGCAAGAAACAAATGTTGACTAATAAGTTGTAACTTATTCCAAGAAACTGAATTACTTCTATCCCTTTTTACATTCTGGAAGTCCCTCAAACCTGATTGTTATCAGGCATAGGGCTCTAAGAAACCACAAACATACTTAGACAAGCCCATTGTTAAGGTACTCATTCTTATCCACTCTTTGCCTACGCTTGTATATTTTTTATAATATTTGTCTTTTAATGTGGATTTATATTTTTTATGTTCGTTCTTTTATTCAATTGTTGTATGCTGCCCAGAATTGCTTTTTGTGAGATGGGCAGGTACATAAATTTGACATAGAGATAGATAGATAGATAGATAGATAGATAGATAGATAGATAGATAGATAGATAGAAAGAAAGAAAGAAAGAAAGAAAGAAAGAAAGAAAGAAAGAAAGAAAGAAAGAAAACAAACAAACTCCCGGTTATTGAGTGTTTGCAGATTCCAGAAGAAGGTGGCTTGAAAGGGATTACCACTTTTTCATTGTGCTCATTTCTCTGTAGGATTGAATTATTTGGGTGTAGCAGGGGTGTTTTTTTGTTCCCTTTTATACTCATTCCTAATTTCAGATATGCATGATTTTTTTTCACTCACCCTCACCTTAATGACGTAAAATGAATAAGACCTATTCTTTAGTAAATATTGTTCAAGATGAAAAACATTTTGGATTAGAAGGATACTCAAAAACTAAAAATTGGATTATATAGCAGACTGTTGTTGTAGTTAACTATTAAAATAATGAAGAAATAATTGAATAGAGAAAAGTAAAGTCTTACACTTAGGTAAGAAAAAGAAAAAGCACACATATAAACTGCGGGAAATCAGGCTTAATAGCAGTGACTGTGAGAGGGATCTTGGAGTCTTAGTGGACAATCAGCTAATATGAGCCAGCAGTGTGCAGGGCAGCCAAAAAAGCCAATGCAATCCTAAATTGCATTAACAGAGGGATACAATCAAGATCAAGTGAGGTACTAATACCATTCTATAAAGCCCTAGTAAGACCACACCTAGAGTACTGCATCCAGTTTTGGTCACCACAATATAAAAAGGATGTTGAGACTCTAGAAAAAGTGCAGAGGAGAGCAACCAGGATGATTAGGGGACTGGAGACTAAAACATATGAAGAACGGTTACAGGAACTGGGCATGGCTAGTCTAGTGAAGAGACTAGCCAATACTTAAGGGGCTGCCACAGAGAGGAGGGGGTCAAGCTGTTTTCCAAAGCACCTGAAGGCCAGATAAGGAATAATGGATGGAAACTGACCAAGGAGGGATTCAGCCTAGAAATGAGGAGGAACTTTCTGACAGTGAGAACAATCAACCAATGGAACAGCTTGCCTTCGGAAGTTGTGGGAGCTTCATCACTTGAGACTTTCAAGAAAAGATTGGACTGCCATTTGTCAGAAATGGTCTAGGGTCTCCTGCTTGATGGGGGGTTGGACTAGATGCCCTATAAGGTCCCTTCCAACTCTGTTAATCTGTTATCTGAATCTGTGAAAAATAAAACTTTGAATACCTTCGTAAGAAGCCTCCCAGAAAGGCTAATTTATGTATTTATTTATTCCATTTCTGTGGCCACACACCTCAGTCAGTGACTGTGGGTGGCTTGTAAGTCAAAAATATATTACAATTAAAATGCTAAAAACATTTTGAAATATCCAAAATAAATATACATAACAGCTGAAAAACTCAGCCAGTTAGCAATAAAGCCAGGAAATGGGGCCCTTAACACATTCAGCATCTCAGGCTTGGGAACATAGTCAAGCTTTTAGGTCCTTAAGAAATGCTAACAGGATTAGGGCCATTCTAATCTCAAAGGAAGGATGTCCTTTGAATAGGGCCCACTATGGAAAAAGCCCATCTTGTAGTCCCTGCCAGCCGACACTTTCTGGCTGGTGGGATCTGCAGTATGCCCATTCTGCTAGATTGGGTTGTATGGTTAGAGACTCTTGGAAAAAGGCAATCCCTCAGATACCCCAGTTCCAAGCCACAAAGGGATTTAAAGATAAGATCATTGTTCTTGAAGAGATTAATTCAATAATTAAGATTCTATCCCTATTCTGGAGATAAAAATTGAATTCCCTTCTTTTAGCATAGGGTCAATTTATCAGATACTTTACAATACCAAACTAGGGGTTTTTCAAACCGGACTACTCACTCCAAGCTACCAGTACTGGGGAATGAAAGAGAGAAATAGACTGATTTTACCTGTTACATCACCTTAAAAAAACTTCCCAGAGCAATTGGGAACGAAAGTTCCTTTCAATGAGAAAGTGGATTGCTCACAAGGTATACTGAGCTTCTAATGTTTAACAACCTGAATTATATTACCTTCAAGCTGGAAATGAGGTTCACTGACACTGAACTAGTTTTGAACCTATTTCTACCAATATTCAAGGCTAATACTATACAACCTATTGTATTCATTCTTAGTTTCTCAATATAGGCATTCTTGGCAATTAGAGAGGGACAGTAGTGGGGAAGTGATGAAATAGATCTAAGAGAACCTTTTTCTTTAATAGCATTAGGCTCTATCTATATGGAATCATTATAGATTTCTAATAATGTTGCCTGAAATATCCATGTTTTTTTAATCTTACATTTTCCTCTGAGAAACAAGTTTGAAAAGTTTGATTTTTAACAGATTAACAGAGTTGGAAGGGATCTTGTAGGTCATCTAGTCCTTCCATCCTTTCTAAGGTAGGTAAATTGAGGACCCAGTTGTGGGGGCAATAAGATGACTTTGTATAAATATACAAAAGTATGAAGGCTATTGCTTAGCACATTGTAAGCCGCCCTGAGTCTCCAGAGAAGGGCGGCATATGAATCAAATAAAAAAAAAAAAAACCCTCATCCAGGCAGGAGACCCTACGCCATTTCTGACAAATGACAGTCCGATCTCTTCTTGAAAGTCTCATGATGAACCTCCCACAACTTCCGAAGGCAAGGTGTTCCATCTGTGGCACTTAACAACTGCATGATTGACTTAACAACTGTGGCAAAAATGATCATAAAATGAGGCACAACTCACTTAACTGGGTTGCTTAGCAGTAGAAATTTTGGGCTCAATTATGATCGTAAGTTGAGGACTACCTGTAACTACTTGATAACAGCAAAACAAAAATATGTGCGCACATCAAATTACTATGAGAATATTTTTTATATTACAACACTACAAAACCAGTTTTTAACTTCCTTTAAAATGTACATATCTGTACACAAGTTCATTTTTAGCATTTTCGGTTTGTGCTCTTCAGTTTACTCAGACATCCTGCATGAATTTAAATTCATAATTCTAGAGAATTGGAGAAATAAGAAGGACCCAAAGGCAGGCAGTATTTGCACTTATTTGCTCACAGTTGTCATCCTTACTTAAGAAGATCCTTCCTCAAGAAGAGATTGTCTTGAAATGGTGTAGGTAGGGGCAGGGGCTGTTGGAGCAGGGGGTTGAGCTAGAAGACCTCCAAGGTCCCTTCCAACTGCGTTATTCTGTTGTCCTCAAGTCGCCTCCTTAGACAATGGCAAAAAGAGCTCTATGCTTACACCGCGTCCGTGCGTATGTGTGTGTGTGTCCGCACGTGCGTTTTTACACGCCACTCCTTCCGTTAGGGCATATAGAAAGCACCACCTCGGGCAAGAGCTTTTCTTGTCCCGACGAGACAACAATTTACTAATTACTTACCTCGTTACGCTTGCATTGTCCTGCGCGGGAAGGGGAGGCGCTCGTGAGATTCCTGCCTCAGGTGAGAGGAGCACCTTGACTGGGGTGGGGGGGGGAAAAGGGGGTGACTGCTGCTTATTAGGCAGCGGGCCAGGCTTTTCGGCTGTCCAAACCAAAAGCCCGACCATGCGAGGGAGAAACTCTGCGCCCCCTGAAAAGGAGCACTTTTTTTCTCGCGAAGAACCGGTGGTGGTGGGGGGGCCAGGCGAGGTAAGGCAAAAGCCGGAGCGCCTCGGCGGAAACTTTCGCGCTAACGTCTCCCGAACCCTTGTTATTCCCCCGCCACAGACTCGGCTCATCCGCCCTCGCTCTCGCCTCTTTTCTCTCTCTCTCTCTACGGACGAGGCTGCTCGCTGAATGATTGGCTACCGAGGCCGGGAGCCAGGCAGGCGGGCAAGTCTCGACCGCAGCTTTTTGTTGCTGTTGTTGTTTTGAGCGCGCGGCGAGGGCTGGGAACAGAGCCAAGCAATCTCTGCAGTTGGGAGTCCCGGCAGCTTGGAAGCCAGGATCTCTCTCCACACCCCACACCCCCACTTTCATCTCCTCCTCCTCCTCCTCTCAGTCCCAAATCCCAAGCAAGGATTGGCCACATTGGGATTGGAGGCGAGCAGCGGTGGTCTGTCCCTTTCTTCCTCCCTCCCTCCCTCCCTCTCGCCGGCTACTGAGGCTCGCGGTGGAGACTTCCCTGCTAGGCGCAGTCGGCCTGAAGCGGAGGAGGGTCAGGGGCCTTTCAAAAGCGTGACATTGCAACGGATGGGGGAGACTTTCAGGAGTTTTGCGGATGAACTGTAGCTCTCCAGATGTTGCTAACGTACAGTAATTTGCAGTGCCGCCCGCGGGATCGATGCTGAGTGAGAGGCGCTGGCATTTCTCCTTGGTCAGAATGTGGTGAATGATCCCAGATCTCTCTAAGGGAGGAAGTTAAAACGATTTGGTAGGTGGATTGATTCTGTTGGTAAAGGGGTGTGTGTGGGGGGGGGGAGGTGGAGAAATTTAAGTTCGTTTAAACTTTAACGGCACGTGTGCTGTCCCTGTACGGGACTTCCCTACGATCTTCAAAGCGGGGGAAAAAAATAAAGTTGGGTAGAGAGAAAAGACCGTTCTTCAAAAGTTTGCGTGTGAGACACAGAGGGAGAGAGAGGGTTGTTTACCTTATCTTCTGTGTGCTGCTTTTGTGTAGCACTGTGGAAATGTTGGGGTGGAAAGGAGAAGCCTTTTTATTCCAGTTACATGAACTTGTAGTTTTATCGGTAACAATGCAGAAATAATTTGCCATTTCCTTGTAGGATTTTTTAAATTCTTAGCCCAGTCTACATCCTTGTGTTTTCGTGATAGTCTCCTATCCAAATATTAATCAAGTTTGACCTTGCTTAGCTTTTTTGACTTGAACCAAGCAAGTTAGTCTAGGTGCTGCCATCTGCTGTGACACAAGATGTAATAATGGACACCAATTTAAATTATTTCAAGAAGGGATTAAGCACATTCATGAAAAAGAAGGATTCTACCTGTATATTCCAATTGCTGGAAAGCAGTAGTTGAGGAGGACTATCACTTGCATGGCCTATTTGTGAACCAACTAGATATATTGGATTGACTCTGTGTGAGATAGAATATTTGAAGCCAACCCTCAAGTTGAACTACAATTCAACCTTGTAGTTGAATGGGGGGGGGGTGTTATTTAACCTGAGTTTCTTATATTGAGAAATAGCACTTCTGGAACTATCTGGGTTATCTATCATGCAAAGCAATATAAGGGTTTGGTGTAATGTGTGAATCAAGTAAATTTTAAATACGTTGTGGGATCGGCACAGCTTGATTTTGTGATTCTGTTTTGTGAAAACAGTATATAAAGTGTGGGGTTCATGCTGGAGGAATTTGGTGGAATACTTTTGTGAAATGAAGTTTGTACTCTTAGTTGTGAGAATGAAATGGAAGACTGATGATGAGGTAAAAGCAAAAGGATTGGAAGAAGGAAAGATGGCATGGTATGACAAGTCTTTGAGGAGCTTAAATTGGACAGGATGGGAGAAAAGGACACTTTCTGAAGTACTGTATGACTGAATCTGGACAAGACAGTGTTAGCTGTAGTAGAAGAATGAACGAATGGATTATATAGCTCAGTAAACCACTGTTCAGTTGACTATATGTTAATTTGTTATGTGAACCCAGCTACCATGTAGTGTAGTCAATGTGCTAATTGCTGAGATCTTGTTTGGAGATATGGGATGGCTGTTGATACTAGTTGCTGGTGGATAATCAATGCCACCAATGCCAAACAGTCATTTTACTTTTGATATAAGTTATGACTTACACAATGTTAAAATATTAAAGCAGGGAATAATTAAAAATAAAGTTAAACATTTTAGAATGTAAATCAACATTAAAATATTTATAAATTTCCACATATAGAGAACCTAAAAACAAGTAATATAGGACAAGGAATCCAGCTTTCCTCCCTCCCCCTTTTTTTGATGAAGTGTTTGCTGATCGATGGAGTGATGTAATCTTGGTAAGAATGTCATGTATTAAGATGAATTGAGCTGGGGAGGTTCAGAGAATATGTTAAGACAGAACAGCAAAACTGACAGATGCACCGTATTGAGAGGGAAAAGAATTGGATTGGGTTAGATCATTCCAATCTAACTTAAAACTATCTCAACTAATTTGCTGGATGATTTCTGCTGGGAAGAGGAAGGAAGAGCACGGCCTTTTGATTGTTGGTTCTCAGTTATTTTTGAAAATATTAACTCTAGTATCTTCCAGGAGTGACTCAAGTGAGAATTTGTAGCACTGTAATAAAGGGATTACAGTCTTTTCTGTCAGGCAGCTTCCAAAATAGCAGCAGAACACTGTTGCTCAGCTTGTGGCATTTAAGTTGCATATTGTCTGTTGAAAAAGTCATTCAAAGATTTAGGCCACAATACCATCAATATTCTGATGACCATTTTTACATTCTCTGTGAATCGGATAAGGCAGAGCAGGGATCCAGAAAGCATGTGGAGGTACTAATGATGAGACATTCCCAGCCTCACAGGTGAGAACATACCCTGCTCTGGATGATCTGCAGTGTCCCAGAAAGAGCAAGAAAGAATTTATTGCTATCCAGCAGCCTGGTTTAAGGTGACCTGGACCATGTTGGGTAGGGAGGGCCTCTTAGAAAATAACTGTGGGCTGCTCTGAGGATTATTCAGGCTTTCTAGTAAATAACACGAAATTCACTTCAACTGGACACTGACTGGGCTGGGCAGGTTGAGGTGCATAGGGCACAATCTGGAAGTATGATCTCTGATGAGTTTGAACTGCTGACTATTGAGGAAGTGGATAAGGTTCTCTGTGCTGTCAGCTTGGCTACCTGCTTACTAAATCCAGACCTCTCTGGGTCATAAAGATGGCCAGGAAGATGACTTGCCATTGGATCCATTCTATGGTATTGCCCTTTTTGTTGAGGGGAGTGATACCTCATGCCTTGAAAGCAGCAGTGTATGACCCCTCCTCAAGAGGTCATCTGACAACTTTCTAACAAATTTTGAACATATGACCAGTCTACAACTTTTCACCTGGGGAGGGCACTTATTGAGAAGGTAGTCTGAGTGCAGCTGAAGAGAACCTTGGAGGAAATGGATAATCTAAACCTATTTCAATTTGGTTTCAGATCAGGAGTTATTACTGAGACAACCTTGGTTGAACTTGTTTATAACCTGTGGCAGAGATAGGATGGAGGTGGTACATCCATCCTTGTGCTCTTTGACTTCTAAGTGGCTTTCAATACTATTGACCACAGTTTCCTTTTGAACCAGTTCTGTGTGGTTGTCTTCCTTTCTCTGGAGCCAATTCCAGTTGGTCTTGGTTTGAGGGATGAGATCACTTCCTAAGCCCCTTGTGGGTAAAATGCCACAGGATTTTACTCTCTCTCTCTCCTCCTTTTTCATGAAACCATTAAGTGAGCTCAGCTGTATACTGATAATACCTCACTATATTTTTCAACCATGGGCTGGCCAAATGAGGCTGTCACAGTTCTGTTCCAGGGCCTGGAGGCTGTGAGTTTTGGATGAGGAGATACTGTCTCCAACTGAATCCTACCAAGACCAGGAGTCTGTAAGTGTTTGGATCACCTAAATCTGGGGTTTATTCCATTTGCACAATAGGTTGCATTTTCCCATTTAAAAACAATGCAAAATCTGGGGGTTGGCCTGGACTCATATCTTCTGCTCAATGAGCAGGTGACTATGAAGGCCTTTATTATACAACTTTATGTGCTGTATCAGTTGTGCCATTTCTTAGATTGGAGACTTTTCAGTCAGTCACTCTTGCTCTGATCACCTCATGGCTTGATTACTGCAATGCATTCTGCATAGGGCTGCTTTGAATAACATTCAGAGGCTCCAACTGGTCCAGATCACAGCAGCACATTGATATGCCTATAACACCCCTGTTTTGTGACCCATATTTATTGTCAGTTTGTTTCTGAGTGTGACTCAAGATGCTGGTCATAATCTTTAAAGTCCTACATGGCACAGGGCCTGGTTATTTGAGGACCACTGTCTCCCATCATACTGCTGGCCAATTCAGTTGAGTAGGATTGGCATGCTTCAATTTCCTTTGATTAAGCAGTGTCATCTAATAAGGACTTCTTTGTAGTAATGCCTACCATGTGAAATGAGGCTACCCTGAGATCCAGATAGCTTCCACTCTTCTGGTGTTTAGAAGGATTGTGAAGATCCTTTTTTCACCCAGGCCTTTGGCAAGGGAGAGTGAGACTTTGCTTTGTTTCTGTTCAGTCTGTTCTTGCTATCCTTTATCTTTCCCTCATCTTCTTTTTAATTGGCTTTATTGTAATTTTCTTGTCTTGGTTGCTGTAAGCCTCCCAGAGTCATTGGGAGTCGGGCAGCGTAGAAATTTGATAAATACATACTGGTACATACTCAGTTCCGCTTTGCTCACCCCAATGTTTTGGAGGCTTCAGCCTGGTTATAGTTTGGTACTGCATGGTCAAAATCACATTCTCAGTGATCTGCCTCTGATGTCTATTTTGGAACCTACCTCAAAATACTGATGCTAATATGTAATGCCTTAAAAATCAGACCTAGATTGGAATTTTTTTCGATATATTCTGCAATAAAGATCGTGGTATTGAGAAGTGTGGAGGGCACAAAAGCTCTGGTGCTGTTTAGCTGATGCCAGGAAGATGAGGGGCCTATTTGGTGATGGCATCATCATTGCTGCTCAACCTCTCTGTTGAACTCCTCCTGCTTCAACCCTCAAGCATGATTTGTAGTTCATTTCAAAGTCTGCACTTCATTATCCAGATGATTATATTTTTGGCCTCTGATGCCTTTGCTCCTGACTATTTTGCATTGTGCTTTTATTGTGACAAGCTCTTCCCAGTGTTTAGGTGATAGTCATCTAAATACAAATCATGTTCATTGGTCATGTCTACTCTTCCACAAGGCTAGAATTCTCTCCCTGGACAGAATGAATCATCTTGGGGTGTGAAGCTTCTAAACCAGGGAAGAGGTGGAGTCTAGTGGTTTATTTTATTTTTTTATGAAGCTTGTTGGGGGGGGGGTAACAAATACCGCGGGGTGCGGCTGCATCTCTGCTTTTGTTACGCGAAAACGGTTTTCTCTACGGAAACGGTTTGCTAGTTGTCAGCCTCTCGGATTCTTCCCCGTTGTTGCTGGCACGTTTTAAGAAGAGAAGTGGAAGGTGGGCGTCCATAGAGAACGCGAAGCAGAGCCCAGCGTGGCTGCTGCAAGTCAGCAGCCTTTCTCGATCACGGCTGCCGTCGTCACCGCGGCGGCTTCAGGAAGCTCCTGAGGACATAAGGAGGGAAGGAGCAGGGCGGGCCGCGGCGCAGCGCAGGGGTTGTGGCAGGCCGCGCGTGTGTGTATGTGTGCCTTCCCTCCGCCCCCCCCCCCCAAACAAGCATATAAATGTAAACAGTGCCCTCGCGCTGTGGGCGGAGCCGGGCCGCCTCTAACGCGCCCGGATTGGCCCTGCTGCCTTATTTTTTATTGGCGACGGGGAGGGCTTTCTCTCCCTTTCCCCCGGAGAGGCAGAGCGCGGGGATCTTGCTGTCGCTCGGTTGGCTGCTGTTCGGTCCGCGCGGCCAGACGCCAGCAATCTCCGAAAGGCGCGCGAGCGTGTTGCTCACCAGCCGCCCTCGGCGCCCGGGGAAGAGTCCGGCTTGCCTGTGTGATGATTCAGAAACCCTGACGCGTAAGTACGGCCGGCGGGAGGGAGGGAGGGGAGGGGAGGGGGGCGCAGGGGGCGGGATTGGGGGCCGGGGGTATCTTGGTGTGCTCCCGAGTCTCCACCCTCTCCTCTAGCTGTCCCCTCCCCCTTTGCGTGTCTGTTTCTGGCTCTGTTATTCTCCTGCCTTGCACTCGCGCTCCCTTTGTTGGGTTTTCGGTGGGAAGCGACCTGTCTCTCGCGGCCCCGACCGCAGCTCTCCCCCGGGGTCGTTCAGCAGCGAGGGAGGGGCTTTCCCGAGGCGGATGGGGTGACTTGGCCTTGGATTTCTTTCCAAGTCTCGGCGCGGGGCTGTTTCCCCCGCACCCCCCCCACTCCCCGCACCATCACCTTTTTTGTTCCCTGCTTGCGATGGTTCCCCAACTTGGTGGTGGATGCTTGGCTCGCGCCGGCCTTTTCTACAACCTGTTGTTGTTGTTGTTGTTGTTGTTTGCGTGAGCGCCTAGTCCAGTCGCGGGACACGGGCGTTTGAACGAAAGTAAATAAAAGGTGAGTTGGAGCTGGGTGGGTGGGAGGCAGGCAGGCTGCGACCCTTGCCTTGCGGCTGGGGTGACCTGTCGTTTCTCGCTCGTGCCTTTTTTTTTGCTCTCGATTTCGCCGCTCCCTGAACTTAAAGAGTGTGGATTTTCTAAAGGTGCCAAGTGAGACGTTTTTCCCCGCGTGTAGTATAGAGAAGGATTTGATCGTAGCCGTGGAAGGATGAGGGGAGGTGGAGTGAACAGAGGAGCACTTTGCAGTGTACAAACTATTGTGACGCACTTTTACAACTGATTGCTCTTGCCAAACCTTCCAGACTTGCTGTGATCAGCATATTCGATAGAACAATGGAGCGAGAGCCTGGCCGACTTCCCCGTCCTGCACAATCACCGCATCTACTTCTAACATTTCAACACTGTATCTGATCCTCCTGTATAGAACTTGGAGGGCTGGAGGGTGCGGATCCTGAGTTTAAATATTTCACCATCACCCCCTTTTTTTTAAAAAAAAAAGGCAAAACAAAGTCAGTTGGCTCCTTTGCCCTTCCCTCTCCAAAGATCAGACCTGGAATATTGCTTAGTTGGCCCCCAGGTTTTGTCTTAGAAAACTTTTGTGACTGTTTTGTTTTCTTTTCAACAAGCCTTTTTACCCCCTGAGAGATACTGGATTGGATATAGCAAAACACCTTTATCCATTACTAGTCTTTTATTTTCCAAGTTTGACATGGAAGGAAGGTTAATTAATAGATTTGAAATCCTGTGGTGAATGTAAAATGTCATGGAATTTGCATTGCTAATATGTTGATAGTGATTTCTATCTATTGCAAGTCATCATCACTGTTATCAAGTTTGAATGAACTTTGTGTAATTTGAGATGTTTTTCTCTTCTCCCCCCCCCCTTTTTTTTATTTCCTTCTTCCAGGGTTGGGGAAAAAGAAAGACCAAATGGCAAAACAATCTTCTGATTTAAATTCTGAATGTGAGAGAGAAGGTGGACAATTGCAGCCTGCTGAAAGGCCAGCTCAGCCTCATCACCTTCGGCCTGGGGCCCCTACCTCCTTACAAACTGAATATCAAGGTAATCATTTGGGTGAACGGGACAGTTCATCACCCGGTAGCCCTCAGGGACCACTGGCACCACCCTCCAGTCCCAGTCCATTTGCTACCAGATCCCCGTTGTTCATGTTTGTAAGAAGATCCCCACTGCTCTCCAGATCCTCCAGTGGGTATTTCTCTTTTGACATCGACAGGAGTCCTGCACCTATGAATTGTGACAAAGCAACACAGACTCCAAGTCCTCCGTGTCAAGCTATCAATCATTATCTAAGTGCAATGGGTAAGCAAGAGCATGGTAAGAAACTTTTACACTCATCTTTGAAATGCAGTCAACACTTCCTACTCCCCTTTGAAGCTGTGTTTGTGGTTTGGAGCTTAGGTCTAAGAAATAATTTGTCTTATTTGGAGTACTAGAACTCCAGTTTAAGGTGCGCTATACTGATTAAAATGTTGGATAGAGGAGATCCAGGTTCAAATCCCTACCCAGCTTTCAAGCTCATTGGGTGATCCTGATTTCATCATTTTCTTTCCGTTTAAGCTTACTTTATAGGCATAAAAATAGGGGAAATAAAAAAAAAAAGAACATGAAACTTTTTGAAGGAAAGGTGGATACAAATGTAATAAATGCTAGCATTTGAAAATTTTGCAACTAACCCTCCCATAATGACGACTAAGGATAAATGTACTGACTAATTTATGGAGTTCTTTGTAAAGGTCACCAGGTAAAATGAAATGTTTTGATAAAATGAAAGTAATTAGAATGAAAATAAAGATAAATTTTCATAAGGATAACTTTTTGTAATATAGAAAAAAAAATGGGGATAAAATTCAAATGAACCAGAAATTTCAACCAGAATAAACAAGGTTTATAGCTTGTTGAAAATATAATAGTGGTCTTTTGTTTGGAAAGTGTTTTAAATGTTTGTGGTTTTGGAAGAAGTAAGATCTAAATTGTATTATTGCATGCAAATGTCATTTGCAGTGTATGTTTGAAAATGACATAGTAGAATGGAGATAATGGTCAAGGATTAGGACCATAGTACACTCAGAAGTTGATTTTAAATCTTTATTCCTTTATTACAAGTGAAAATCACAGTCTCACAATTATTATCCCCAGGATGGGAGTTTCCATTGATGCCAAAAAGCACTTCCATCTTAGGGCATATAGCGTTGAGTGTCAATGCTATTATCCAGAGTAGGCCGCCTATGCCTATTCATTCCTTTACTGAAAACTAGAAGAAATGGGAAGCAATGTGTTTATGGTCCCTATAGTTTGGCCCTAGATGAGGATTATAACCAAAATGTCCAATGACATTTTCTTGGTCCTTTCTTTGCATCGTTTAGAAACATAGGAGGATATCTCTGCCTTATTCCATATAGAGATTTTGAATTCCACTCATTCCACTTTCTTCCATGCTTATCCAATGGATTTGTGCTAGTTAAAATGGGCTTTATTTGGCTTCTGAGTGAATAATTGGTTTTCAGAACATTTTTGTATAATTTGAGTAGAGGTGTGTTGAGTAACTGAGTTCTAAATTTTCTTTTATTATAATGAAGGTTTTTTTAAAGTATGCAGTGATCAAGAGCTCTGTATTTCTTTTCCTGAAAAAAATGATGGATGTGTGCTTTCAGATAACTACAATATACAGTTTCTGTACAATACACAGTTCCTGAATGAGATGCTGAGCCATTGTTGCTTTAAACTGCACCAATCTTCCTCTCCTTTTGAAATAAATAAATTGGTTATATTTTTTTAAAAAAATGAAAATGTTTAATTTTGTTTGCTAAGTATCTTTAGGTCATGTAATAACCTCCCATAAGAGGTTCTAGGAAAAAGAGCATGTTTGTTATGATCGTCCAGTCCAATGGCCTTTTAAGAAGAGGTCTTGTCTAATGAAAAATTAAAAGGTTAACACTAATTAGGTGTTCTGCAAATTGATTCAAGTATGTTCCTACTTGATTCCCATTTGGGGTATATATGCATGAGGTGTTGTAGTGCATCCTATTCCCTGTGGTTCAGCATAGCTGATTTCCTGCTTTGAGTGCAGTGTTTATATAGCACTAAACCAGGAGTAAGAGAAGCTACTTTGCACAGATATGCACTTAAGCCAGTATACCCCCAAGAGCATATATCCTTTTTAAAGTGGCTTAGGCATCTTAGCCTTATATTGCAGGCATGTTTACCTTCCACTTTTTACCATGGAAACTGAAGGTACTTCCTGAAAATTCCACCAATCAGAATCTAGAGAGGAAAAAAAAATCCCTTGGTTTTTAAAATAGATTCTGTTGGGGCTTAATTTGCCTGGCATAGCTGAAAGAATAGAATATTGAATGCATCTCAGGAAATTGTACAGCCTATTGATTAGGTGGTAGATGGTGATAATTGTGTGTGTATACATATACATATACATACATACATACATACATACATACATACATACATATACACACACACACACACATATACATATATATATATATATACACACACACACAATATGTAAACTGTAAAATGAGTGATTTTTTTTTCTATTTCAGATAACGTGGTGCAAGCAGTTGTTACCTTGAATTATAGAGGTTTTGTAGCATTTTTAAAATACTGCTTTTTCTGGTGAGGAAATGCAGTAATGGGGAAAATTACACTTACTGAATCTCTGCCTACAGCTGTTAAAACAGAGGAGCTTTGTTTGGGGAGAGATGGCAACAGTAGTAAAGAATGAAGTTAACAAGTAGAAAAGGGGCATTGCATGTTATTGGAGGTCAAATATGTACATTACTGAGTATTTTCAGCAGCCTGCTTGTATTGAATTGGTTAAGCCAGTGGTTCTACTAGAAATGATTGTTTTATTTCATTTGTTGCCCTGTTCCTAGGAGTTCGGACTTTATATAATATGTGAAAGTAACAGAAGAAAATATAATGTATCATTTTAAATTCTGCTAAGAAATGAAATTATATTAAGAAGTATTCATGTAGAAGATTGATTTATCCAATCTCTTGAGGAGAAAAATCCAATCTTAGAGCAGCTATCATCGATGCTATATAATCTTCTTAGTTGCTTAAATGATATAGCCATTCTTCAGTTTTGTTCAGGTACATAGAAAGGTACCATATAGAAGCTGGTCATGAATTAATTTTCGTTCCCAAGAAACTAGATTCAGAAGTAATGGGCATAAATTGTAGATACTTAGCTTTATTTTAATATAAGGAAAAAGCTTTCTGATGGTGAAATAGTATAAATGTGGAATAGTTACTTTGGAGAGCCAATTTAGTCTGGTGGTTAAGGCACTAGGCTAGAAATCAGACAGCTGTGAGTTCTGGTTCCGCCTTAGGTGTGAAAGCTGTCTGGGTGATTTTGGGTCAGTCCCTCCAGTACTCTATGTCTGCCTCAGGTGACAAGCTGGTCTGTCGGTTCCTTTCTCAGTTGATTGATCAGCACTCAGCTGATCTGAAAAAAGTGGACCCTGCCCGGAAGAAAGGAGTAGTTTACTGATGGTGTTGTGGGTTCTTCATCCCTGGATGAACCACTCTTATGGATAGTCTAATTGGTTTTCCACCACATTAGGGAGGATTGAACCACATTAACTCCATAGTTCTATGATTGTATTGTACAGATGGGCTCAGATTTTGTTTAATGAAAAATGCTCTTACACATTTCACAGATGCTAGGCTTGTTAAGTTCAATAGGATGCATGCTGTGGACAGTACACATAGGATTTTTAAGAACGTAAGAGTTTACTTTCTAAGTTGAAGAGTTTGATATTCTTGATAAATTAAGTTACTCCTCTAGAACAGAACATAAACATAGTTTCAGAGAACTATTTGGAAGATACAAGGACTTCCGTGATGTCAAGACCACCTTCTGCAGATATTCTAGAAATAGTGTAGGCGAACAAAAATTAGTGCTTGTTAAAGTTCAGCAGACCAGGTAAATGGCTTTATATCAATATATGATTTATAGAATATGTAAGACCCATATGGGACATAGTCTGGATGGATCCTGACAATCAACAGTTTTTCTTCAAATGGATGTTTTAGTTTACAAATTTCTTTAAAAATGAACATGGGCAAATGAGTTTTGAAAACATTAACTGAAAAATAATTGCATCTTTTTATGAAATTCAAAAACTAACTGTAAATAATTTGAAACTAATGATTACTGTAAGCTGGGCAAACTCACCATAGTCTAGTGATTTGTGAAGATTGTCAAGTCTTACAGTGTGGTTTTTAAAAACCTCAAAGGAGATAGTTTAGGAGTACAAAATGACAGATTTGCTCTTGTCCTAGCTTTTATATGTAGTTTTATTACTCAGAGTCAGTTCTTAGGATTTCTTTCCACCTTTAAATCTACAACTTGATTTTTTGTTGTTTTAATGTAAAGTTTTTTTAAAAGTTATCTGTGCTAAAAAATTTTGCAGAAAACCTCCAACAAATGACTTGTGATACCTTAAACACTGTTTATTATTTATTACCTATGTATGAGAAATTATGCAGAATAAACCATTTAGAATTAACTAGCCAAGTTAAGTGCAAATCTTCTTTCACTTAAGTAACAGGGATTATGAATTTTAATCATGTTCATTTATGATGAGTTTAAATGAAAATTTATTCTTGTGTCATTTTTTTAAAAAGTTCTGAAGATCATCTTTTTCTTGCAACTTCAGGCAAAGTTTACATCTGAGTTTAAAATGATGAAGGGGAGGTTTATTTGCATTGTGCAGCTTATATAATCTTTTCATATTTCAGGTTAAACTGATCTTATGTTTAAATTGTTTTAAATATAGACACATTGCTTTCCTATTTTCAATAGGAAATAGTGCTTCACAGTGATGATACTAATTGAGATACAAATATACTATGAGTCAGTTGAATATTGAAAAGTCATTTGAAATGACACAAGAAAGAATAAGTAATGTAGACTAAAAAAAAACTACACAATTATGCTGAAGGTGTAAATTAATTGAGACAAAAAAGGAAGTTTGTGTTTTACATTGCTGCCCAGTTGGTTTGTTTTCTGAGATTATTGCAAGTTTAACAAGCTCACTAAAAAGAATGCCTACTTTCACAGAAGGAGCAATTTTAACATCAAGATGACATACTGTTTATGCCAAATTATATCCAACAACTTTGTATGTGATGACCAAGGGAAAAGATACCTTGTTTTTTAAAAAACAGCTATGACATGTACACTATTTACATGTTCTTATTTCTGTAGATTACCTAAATAATATCTGGTGAATACAGATTATATTCTTCAAAAAAATTGGCACTGAACTTTTTATTTCAAGTGCCCTGAAAAACATGAAAGATACAATATTCTTTCATGTATTTATTCAGCATTCAGTTCTGTGAACAATGGCCAAAGTATTGGCATAGATTTCAAGTTGGTGAAAAATTTACCTATAAATGGTTTTTGCATTATAGATAATCCTTTTGTAATATATGTTTTTTTCCTCATAGTTCTGCTTCTATTAAAAAAAATCATTTTTGCAGTTAAAAGTAATTGCTTCTGGTTTGAATGGGTTATGGCTTGCATAAGGAAAGTCGTGGCAGTGTTTTCCTTTTTCTTTCCCGGGTTGCTGCTGCTACACTTCCTGAAATTCACTAGAGGTCCTTCTGACTCCAATACAGTCTGTGTTGACAATTGGAAGCGCAAACATACTTGCTTTGTGAGTAGTAGCTGAAGAACCTCTGTGCCAACTCTGTTTCTTGAATCGTTTTGTAGAGGTGAAAAATGAGAAGGGATAAAAGAAAAACTGGGTAATTTATTTTACCTGTTTATCTCAGCTGATCTACTTTGACTAATTGACTTGCAAAACAATATAATTATATTCTTACTAGGATTTTCATCCTGTAAAGAAGACGATACTCCGGTTTCTCAAGTTTTTGAAATGACTGGCATTGTATTTGATTTAGATGCTTAATAACGACTTAGAAGTGAACAAAAAATAAATAGTTATATCTAGCATTTGTGCTTGATTATGGAAGTTTCATAATTATGCTTTTTTGTACAATGTAATTTTCAAATTCAGTATAATAATTAGCTATTTGCTACAGCAACAGTATTACATAGTAAAATATTTCAAACATTCCAGCCAACATTCAAAACCTGTTTGAATAGTTGAGGAGTTTAATACACCCAATGCTTTTATATGATTACTAGACAATCTTTGACCCTTGGGTCATCGTTCCAAAGATATTTCCTTACCAGATTCCTCAATGTCTTCAACAGTGGCAGAGCTTATAATGTATCTGAAAAATTCTTAAAAGTTTAGGGAGAT
Source organism: Pantherophis guttatus (assembly GCF_059756535.1). Lineage (NCBI taxonomy): Eukaryota > Metazoa > Chordata > Lepidosauria > Squamata > Colubridae > Pantherophis > Pantherophis guttatus. The sequence goes on along the minus strand of NC_142063.1, from coordinate 307,512,968 downwards.
ATTTAGAGATATATCTGTCTTGAAAAACAGTCCATGTTGAATTGTATAGTACAGTCAAACTTCAGGAGTTGACCACAGGAAATATATTATTTTTAATTATGTCATAAAATGTTTAATAAAATTTGCCAAATTTCCATTGCATGGGAATTATGGGTCCTGGATTCTGAACACATTCTGTAAATTTGAGATAACCTTGGTTTAAAACTCTTATGATGTACTGTTTCACCCAGTTAAAAGTTACATGCATGAGAGTTTTAGTAGTATATAGATTAATGTGAAATGAAGTATATGTGGCCATACCTGTAATAAAAGAATCCTTGCAAAGAAACAAAAGAACAATATTTCAACAAATAGTACTTGGCTGGTTATAATTTTTATTTCTTTGCATTATCTTTATATTGTGATAAAGAATCTGCTTCAAATACAGTAGTGCTGTAGAGGATGCTAATTTCTACTGCTCTGATGAGAGAACATTTCAGAGCAGCTGAAGGCCAGGGAAGCTGTTGTATGAGCATTTTGTTTTCTTCAGACATTGATTCATTCACGATATAGTTCAAACAGACCATTTTATGATACGGATATATTTTAAGAATTTTATCTCTTAGTCCTGTATGGTATAAAGGGCTTTCTAGTATAGTAGGCTAGTTTCGTATTGATTCTATGCTTTTCATGCTCTCTTTGAAATGAGTCAAATGTGTTTAAAATAATTTTTACATTTAGTTTCCTGTGTTTCTGAATCACTCCACCATATTTTTGGCTCTTAGCGTGTTATTTGGTTGAATGAAAGAATCTGTTTCCTGATAGGAACTTTAAAGCAAAATTTATTAAATATTAATAATATTCTGTGGATATTTTAAAAACTGCTTTTAATGTCCCCTGTATTTTGATTGAAGTATGTTTATGAGATTAAAGTGATGTAAATAACCTGCAAGGGTTGGTAAAAGCAAGTATGCAATTCATTTCCAAGGCATGAAGAGTTTAGCTCCATTTCTCAGATTACTGTGGCATCAAATTCCAGCAGCTGTTCAGTGTGTTGCCTCCGATTAATGCGACTGTTGCCCATATGGGTATAGCAATTCATTATGCTAAGAATGTTGAAAGATTCCTGTCCTCTGTTTTCTCCAAGTTACTTGCATACCTGCATCCTTTCTTTCTTGTTACGTTCTTAATCGGATTGAGAACTATGTATTTGTATTATTTGTTACATCGAGAGATTGGTTATAAGGATAAACTCTTGATTTTTTGATAAGTTTAGCACAAATAGGTTTTACTGCTTTTCTATTGGGTTTTCTGAGCTTATATTAGCAATGCCTTGTGTGTGTGGAACACCTGTGCTTCTCTGCAGCAGCAGCAGTTTTGGGGGTTTTGTAGGAGGGTGGGAGGAAATAAAGCACTTAAAAAAAAATCTCATATGTGGGATCTTCATTTCTTTTCCATCATATTAGTATCACTATATCAATGAAATCCTAAGCTATTTTCAAAATAAAATATAAATGCTTATAAGCCTCCTAAATTGCTGACATAGGGTATATGTTCCAATTCTAATTTTTGTCATGACTGTAGTTTTTAATTGTATGCAAGTGAGATGATTGCGTATTATCTTCTGCATTTCTCTTGCATGAGATTGGAAGTATTTCAGAAGTATTTCAAGGACCATTTCCTGATCTTTCCAGGAAATTCCTCACTTGACACAGGTTTATATATTATACAGTGCAAATGTTTTTAATTCAAGATACCCGGCACAAAAGTGATTTAAAGATTGGCAGATCAGGAAGGAATTATTGCAGTAGAGAAGATAAACTAGAAATAACCCCTTTAAGTTAATTATGCTTGGCAGAACGGTATGTTAAATTGATGTTTAAATATTGCCAATGCAACATTTATTAAAATTAACCAGAATTTTACTAAAACGTTTATTACGATGACAATCTTTATGAGAGTAGTGATATAGACATATTTCAAACTTTTTTTTTTTTATTGTGGTTATCCTGAGAAATAGCAAGAAGTATACGTATGTAATAGAACAGAGATACATTGTAGTGCATGATGGACATCTTTACAGTAATGATTGCATTGACATCATATCCATTGTTTAAATGTAGCTTTAGTATTTTGAATGGATATTATGACTTGAAAATGTATTTCTATTTTGCATAACTAAATGACTTGACACTCCTAATCTTTTTGATCTTGCAGCCCCACAGAAAGTCCTTTATGAAAACCTCAGATTGATTTCATGGTTAACCACATGAAACATTTATATTAATTTCTTGACTTACAGAAACTGTCATTTAGAATCAATTAAGGGTTTTATATACCTTTGCAGTCCCATAGGTCCCATTATATGTTTATATGATTTTGGTAGCTAGTTGAACACTTCTGCTTTTGTCTGGTTATGTGAAACTAACATCTTGTCAAATGACATACAAAGCTTAAGCAGGTGGCTCTCAATTTCTGATCCTCCAGGTTCTTGGTATAGTTTGATTTCTGTGTAATATGCAGAAATCTCACTATATAATTGAGGACAGTGTAAATCATTGCCTTTTTTTCCTAATGAAGAACTTCACTGATTAGTTTTTGCCCAAATCTAATGACATTGTTCTTATATTTTAACACTGCATACTATAACATTTTTAAATTTAATTTTTAACAATTTTGTTCTTTTTGGAGAGTCCTTTCTACCACTTAAATTAGATGCCATGTTAATAAATACAAGGTGATACTATTTTCTTGGTCTAGTTAAGTTTGATTTCATCCAGAAATCCCTGAGTTGCTTATAAACAGATCATGGGATGACATTTTTTGAAGCTATACTTTATTTCTCAGACTGCTGAGGCACCTATTACTATACACATTCCCATTGGCAGAAATAGTAGTATTATTTTTGGCCAAGGTTGCTCTAAGATTTGATTCTGCTCTAATTTCTACTTTGCCAATTTTCTGCCTCAGGCATCAAAATATTTTGGCTGGCACTAGATGTCACGTACGTAACTTGAATACTACATTGGTGTTGGAACTTGCTTGAGTGGCATTTTATAGTTTGGGATTTTCTTATACGTAGCTCTGTACTATCAGGGGATGTACTAGTAGATCTGATGTATTTGAGTTAGATTTGGGAAGAATCATTTTTATATATTTCATTAATTCATATGAGAGTAACAGAACTGCAAATAGGATTAATTTTAATGAAGTAATCTGTGATGGTTTCATTAAAAAAGGGGGGGAAATAAAGTGTATACTTAAATAAAACATCATTAATATTTTCCCCTCCATTATACATAATCCATTGGTTAAGCATCATAGTGGGAAGTATGAGTTTGTATATGTTGGTATATTTTGTCAGTGTCTGGAGTGTTTTTGTTTAAAGAAAATCTTCAAAAGTTTGCATAACATTCAGCCTGTTTCAATAACACCAGTTTGGTTTTTATGAAAGTTTGGCTATTTTATGTGCTGAAACAAAAGCCATTAAGATCTTCAGTATCCTTTCACTTAAGTTCCTATTCTCTGTGCACTTTCATCCAAAAGTCTACTAATGATGTTGTTTGTTTCAATGTGATCTTCAATGGCTCAGCCAACATCTCTTCATTCATAAATAAGGTATTTGTTTGGCTAGTGCAACTGAATACATTCAGAACTTGGAAAAGAATACTCCGAAGTAGTTCAAGGAATACAAGTATTCCATAGGTGTCCCACAGGAGAGGCAAAAAGAATCAGACCCCAAAAAATCCCAGCATTGTATAGTTGTGATGCAAGCTCCACCCCTTTCTACATATGTTGTGATACTGCATGAATCGCCAAAATGAGCAGAGCTTGCAGCATTGATGCTGGTTTTTTCATTACATCAAAAGCAGCCTAATCCTGCAAACACTGCTAAATGCTACTTTGGCTTCCTCCACTGTTGAACATACTGAGAATTATTTTGATTTCTATGATGGTACTATTACCGTGTTTCCCTGAAAATAAGACCCTTCTTATATTTTTTTGCACCCTAATATAAGCACTTGGCCTTATTTTCGGGGAGGTCTTATTATTTTGGGGCATGTGGGGGCTCTTCTTGCCGTCTTATCTGATTTCCATCTCTGTCTTCCTAACTCTAACCAGAGGAAATGGCGGTGACTGGCTGCACATGCAGTTTTAATATTTTCGGGGAGGGCTTATTTTTAGAGGGGGCTTATTTTAGCGCATGCGCTCAAAAGCCCGATTGGGCTTATTATCCAGGGAGGTCTTATTTTAGGGGAAACAGGGTAGTATACAATTACATGTACAGGTATGATGATCAAATTAGAGTTCAGTAGTTTAATTTTAGGCAGAAAAAATGGCATTGTAATATAATTGTAGAAAGCCTTCTTTTCTGATATGATGAATTAAGCTAGTTCTCCTTTAAAATGATTGGAAAATTGAGTCAACTAGTATTGCAAGAGGACTGTTGAATGAATTTCAGCTTACTAAGCAACTAAAATTGAGCCTGATATAAACTTTTATTTTGAAACCTGATAATAGTCTTTCTCAACTATAATGTGAAAACAATACATTTGTAGACCAATGAAATGTTAGTTTGGCTCTGAAATAAATTTTCCACCCAGTTTGGAGCCAGGCACATTTGCTTAACATTTTCACTGCTCTGCGAGTGATTGTTGTGAGATTGAGAGTTATAGATATTCCCTTATGATTCTTTTAAAGCTTTTAATGCCAAGTTTGTGGAACAATTTGTATAAAAAGAGCTGTAATATTTCTTGCTTATATTCTCCATTCATTTTTGTTGGCGGAAGACGTTAGACCAGAATCATAGAACTAAGAAGAGTTCAAAGGCATAGAATTGAGTGACATAGGGAGCAAATGACAAGATTTCTCCTCATCCTCCACAGAGCTGAGAGATTGCGTAAAGAGGTTATCTATCCCTGAGCTGCTTTCTTCTGTGCTGTAGCACATCTCTAAAAAGCGCTAACCACACAGGTTAACAAGCTCAGCTCTGTGATCTTAATTAGTTGATCACAACCTTCAAGCCAATTGAGGCTGTGTCTGACACTAACAGGACTCTTAATCAATTTCATGCTAAAGGCTTTTGTTTGCCTCTTAAGTGGCTGGTGTTTTGCAATCTCAAGAGCGCTACCACATTCCTTTCAATGTCTATTCCACATTGTGTATTTGCTTATTCTGAGATAATCTTTTCCTCTCCAGTGAATGTATACAGATATTAATTCTCTTCTTGCTAATTATCCCAGCCCCAGGGTGAGCATTCCAAAGGGCAGAGGAAAGAGCTATAAGATTTCCCTTTTACCTGGCTTCCTCATGAGTCAAGTTCTGGAAACCTTCTCCGCCATTTGGACTCTCCCAGCTGTTTACGAGTTATATGTTTCCAACACTGCAAAGCAAAGCAAAATAAAGTAAAGAAAGATCATGTGATTTTTCATTTAATGACTGCTTTGCTTAATGATTGAATCATGAACCAATTGCAGTTGCTGAACAAGGATAACTTGTATTGAGCCAAAAAAAGGACCACAGTTAGTGTGATGTATGAACCTAGGAGGAATCTAGTCCTAATACAGTTTTTAAATTATCATGTCAGTTTTTTCTTATCCACATTCTGCACTCAGGAATTTGCAACTACTATGTTATTGGAGTAACAACGTTCCATGTTTCACTGTACATTTTGTGCTGCAATGTGATGTTATGCTGACCACATGACCGCGGAAACATTTTCAGATAGCCCTGGCTCAATGGCTTAAAGAAGCAGAAATGACCTCCACCCTCTAAAGTCGGCTACGACTAGCGGAGTAATACCCGCAGAGGGTCCTTATATTATAGGAGAAACAAAGGAAAGTGGGGGGAATAAAGCAGAATATATGAGGAGAAATATGCATTATTTTATTAAGCATCTTGGCCTTGGTTAATAACTGGGCATAGGAATCAGTGTGTTGTGCCAACCATGTCATAGAAAAGATGAGTTCTGATGGATTTGTAAAGAACAAAACAAATCACGTATATAAGTTTTGATGGTTTGCTTCAGCGTCTATTTGTGAATAAGTTACCTGAGCCTGCATGCTTAAAATAGATGTTTCCTTACACTCAGTATGTCTTAAAAAAAGAAAAAGTAATTGCCTCAAGTGGTACTTAGGACTATACTGCCTCCCTTTTTGTTTTGAATACATATATTCAATGTATCTGAGTACAGATTCACAGATAATCCTTGATTTGCAACCTCATTTGGGATTGGAATTCCCATAAATTGTTGTAATCCTAACTCACCACATGACCAGACCTGATTTTATTACCACTTTACTACAGTTGAGAGTGGAATCATCATAGTCCTAAGTGTGAATCCATCTTAAATAATGGCAGGGTTTTGTTTTTGTTTTTTTGGCTAGAAATCATAAAAAAAACTTCCCAAATCGTGATCACATGACTACAGGAGGCTGCAACCAGTTGTAAATGTAAGCTGGTTGCCAAGTGCTCGATCAATATACCAATTGTGATCATATGACCATGGGGACAGTTAAATTCAAATTTAGGTTGTAACTGAATTTTTTTGGAGGCTATCATTACTTCGAATAGTTGTTAAGAAAAAAGTAACGACGGTCATAAGTTAAGGACTATATACTGCTTGAACTGAAACTGCTTGACATCTTCTAAAGTAAATTTACTTGAGAGCAGAAAGCAGTATGCTTCTTGACCTTTGAAAAGAGTGCATTTAAACATAATTTGGAAGACAGCTGTAAACCTGGTTCCAAACATCTCATATTTTGCTAATAATAGGAAGCTATAACAAATCGTAGCTGGTCGCTTATATGCAAGGAATGAAGTTTAGTACATACTAGTGTTTTGATTAATGTGATATGCAGCCCTTTAACAGCATCTCTGCAATGCTGGCTTATATGAGAAATTATTCCTCAGATTTTGCATGATTACAGAGCCTGGTGTCAATATTTATTTCTGTAGCTGCCTATTTCAAACAAGTGGCCATGGGCAGCGAACAATCATAAATTAAATCACAGTCCCCCAATGTTTAATCCAGAGATAATGTTAATATGTGCTGTTTGGAAATTATCAGAGAAATGACAGATAGAAGTGCTACTGTTATTACTAACTTGTGAGGGAATTGGGATATAAATAAGCATGATATCAGAATATAAGATTCCATGTTGTAGATTCATTTCATCATTTGGGGGAGATAATCCTCTGGTATTTTTATTGTGTTTTAATTGTATGGATTTTTTTTTTTTTTGTGATTCTTTATACAGGTAGTCCTGAACTGGCAATAGCTTATTTAGTGACCGTTGAAAGTTACAACAGCACAGAAAAAAGTGATTTATGACTGTTTTTGACGCTTATTGTTGTTGTAGCATCCCTATGCTCACATGATCAAAATACAGATGCTTGGCAACTGACACTCATTTATGATGATTGCAGTGTCCTGGGATCACGTGATCACCTTTTGCATAGTCAAGAGACTTGAAAACCATGTTACTAACTTACCAATTGCAGTGATTCACTTAACAATTGTGGCAAGAAAAGTCATAAAATGAGGCAAAATGTACTTAACTGTCTCATTTAGCAACATAAATTTTGGGCTCAATTGTGGTCCTAAATCGAGGACTATCTGTATACTATTTTATTGGTATTTTAGAGTTTGATTTCCCAGGTAGCTGTTGGAGCACTCTTGAATTGTTTGTAAGCGTCTGATCCTAGCTGAGTGAAAAGTATGTCAAAATCCACAGACATAGCTTTACACAATTTACTACTACTTTAAGTGAAAAAAATTACAATTTAATAGATTCAGTTGATAATAATGAATAAAGGAATACAGAGTTAGATCATATACTTCAATATAAAATATAATCACAGATACCATGATGACATGTTTAGTGTAATTAGTTTTCTCTCTGTATTTTTATTAAATTATTATTATAGCTTTAAGAGAAATAAGTAGTAAAATCATTGAGTGCATGGGCACTGTGGGGAATGGAGGTGGAAAACCTTTTGGAAATGTAAAAAAAATAAATTGTGTTGTTTTGATACAGCTTCCAGATGGCAGTCACGGCCAATACCTGAGGATATGCAGCCAGAAATATGGATTGCACAGGAATTACGGCGCATTGGAGATGAATTTAATGCTTCCTACTGTCCAAGAAGGGTAACTTTCAACATTTTTATTCTTTTAAATTCTTTTGCTTATTTCAGGGATGTAGCTGTCTACTCAAACAAAAGACAAATTTTAGAGCAAATGTTATGTAAGTATTTCAACATTTGCTAAAATACTGATTACTCAAACATACCTGATTTCAAACATTATTTGAATACTTTGCCTTTTTATATTGAAAGCACACTTAGTTATTTGTAGTATATTTGCAATTCAAGGAGCACACACATTTTATACAGTAGGCCTGTGCTCCAGACCTCATGCAAACACAGCACCTATCTTCTACCAATTAAAACACCCTTGTCTTGTTTAGGCTTCAGTGGAGACATGAAAAAAGACACTACTTTCAAGCTTACATGGATGCCTGAAAAAGAAAATGGCTCTTTTATGACAGGCTCTGTGTCAGGGGTGAAAACCAGCAGGTTCTGGAGAACGGGTAGCAGAAATTTTGAGCAGTTCGGAGAACCGGTAGCGGAAATTTTGAGTACGGAGAACCAACAAATACCACCTCTGACTGGCCCCAGAGTGGGGTGGGAATGAAGATTTTGCAATATCCTTCCCCTGCCACTCCCACCAAGCCACACCCACCAAGCCACACCACGCCCACCAAGCCACACCCACAGAACTGGTAGTAAATGGATTTCACCACTGCTCTGTGTCAATCACTACAGCAAAGATTGCTGGTTGGATAGTTGGTTGGATGGATTCATGGATTCTACACAATCTATCAACTAATTTTAATTACATTGTGTGATATATTAATGATGTATACGCAAACCAGTAGTACATATTACTGAACTCTGAACTGGTGAACCTTTTGAAACTGCATACTGCATAATTGTTATATATTCCTGCCTACACAGTTTCTATTAGAACAGTATAAGGATCTGCACTATTAGTATTTAATTTAACTTTCATCCTCCAGTATTCTTAGCTTGGCATTTATAAGTAGTCCTTGACTTACAATCATTTAATGTCAATTTGAAAAAAGATAACTTACGACCAGTTTTCACATTTATGACTGTTGCAGCTTTCCCCATAATCACATGATCAAAATTTAGGGGCTTGAAACTGGTATGTGATTATGACAGTTGCATTGTCCCAGAGTCATATGATCACCATTTGTAACTTTCCCAGCTATCTTCCAACCAGCAAAATCAATGGGGGAAACCAGATATACTTAACCACATGATTAACTTAATAACTGCACTTGATTCACTTAACAACTGTGGCAAAAAAGATTGTAAAATGGGACAAAACTCACTTAATAGCTGACTTGCTTAGCAGTGGAAATCTTGGGCTCGATTGTGATTGTAAGTCAAGGACTACTTGTACTTAACTGTTATTTAATGCTAAAACCATACCAAGATTAGCTCAGCAATGGGAACTGACTTTTGTTCCTGCTGGGAATGGAAAGTTAAACCAAGTAGCAGTGGATTTGGCAGGAGATCATGAAGAATTCAGTTCAGGCTACTGAACTAAGGTAAAAGTAAGCTATAGTTTAGAACTTAGGACCAAGCTTGGCTTCTTTAAACTCAACTTTATTCAATTTAAAACTGAGAAACTGAGCAACTGTTCAGTCTGGAGACAATGAAAGCTGATTTAAAATATTTTTTTAAAAAAAAAGATAAATGGCATATCATCTTTTTGGATAATGAGGTAGTGTTTTAGCTTTCTCCCTTTTCTTGGATTTTTGAAATGTTAAAAAACAGATTCTTTTCAAAAAGCACTGAAAACCTGATCTTATTTGAAGTCGTTATAGAAATTTGCAGATTGGACCAAACTAATTTAGAGAGGAGGAGGATGTTGAATCTTTCCTAGGACTGCTTTTTTAGGGTCCCCTAGATATTTTTCCACTCATAAGAGAAAACCTATAGGGATTTTTTTTTCTCTTTTAGGTGGAAAGATTTCTAGGGAATCACAACATCTCTTTGTATTGCAAATTCACAGCCCTCCTTGGCAGCTTTTCCTAGGATTGGGTGTACATGGCTAGTGGCCGTGATGGCCTTATCATAAATCAATGCTCCTAATTTCTATTTTAAATCACTGAAGTCAGTGGTTGTCATCATGTGTTGAAAGAGTGAACCTCACAGTGTAATTCTGTTTTCTGGTTATTGCTAATTCTATATTGTATGAGATAGTTTGATATGTTTTGTACATCATTGGCATCTGTAGTGAAAGGAAAAAACAAGGAAAGCTTTCTATAAAAGAAAATATCAAAGATTAATCAACTATATTATCACATAAGCATTTATAAATTATATTCACCATCTGATGAATGAAATAAATTCCTATGAGGGAAACCTGAAAGTGCATTAGGTTGGGATATGTGTGGAAATACTGGACAGGATTGACCTGGGAGCTGAGTGATATACATACAACAGAGTTGGAAGAGACCTTGGAGGTCTTAGTTATTTTAGATATAAAATAGTTTAAATATTAATAGTAAAAGTAGTGCATTATATCTTGTTAGTTCCATTAAAAAAGAATTGTGTGATCATAATACAATTAATGTTACCAGTAATTGTAACATGGGAAACACTATACATTCAGCAGGATAAATGCTATCTATTTCTGTTGTTGGGGGGTGGGGGGGGAGCACATTGAGAGTAGTCTTCCATACATGTTTGTGCAAGTGGCTATACTTAGTGTCATGGGAATCAGGAATAATGCACCTTTCCTCATCAAGGCATTGAACCATATTGCCAAAATCTCTTCTGAACATGGAAACTTCAAACGAATGTAAAATAAATGTAGCTCTGAAGTAACTTTAAATTAAAAATGGTAATATGTATTCTGAGATACATTTAGCTCACAATTTTGCAATTGCATGCACCCATTCCCTCTTTCTGTATAAAATTTAACTGTATTGGGGAAGGGGACAGGGCACCAAAGGAAATATAAAATGGAAGATTCTTTTTTTTTTTTGCGCAATATTCTAACAGAAGCCTTACATTAAGAAATTAAGCACAAAATGCTTTACTGGTAAAGGAGGTAAAATGATAGGAAATGCTTGAGTTGTGAAGTATTAGTAAACTGGATTACAATTAAGGGAGAAAAAGGGCAATTCTGACCAATAAAATGATAAATTCCTTTCAGAGAAAAAACAGAGATAGCATCTTGACAATTGATGCGTGCATTGCATGTCACCTTAAGGCTTGGTGAACTTTGTAAATGGAATAGCTTATGGATCATAATTTTGTGTAATTAAAGGTTTGTGGTGGTTCTAATTGTTTTAAAAATAATGAGAATCAAATAATATAGTTCCATGCATTCTGCCACTATATGGGAAACTTGTATTGTATGTGACAAGTTTGGATAAATAGAAGCTCTGTGTTGCTTTTGGTCATACATAAGTAGATCCTTTTTTGCAATTCAGTGTGTCCAGTTTGATATTGTCCAATTACAAATAGTTGCAGCTTGATTCTTTCTGCTGAAATTTTGTGTATGCAATATATGTATGTCTTAAATGTACATATAAACTGCTCATTTTCAACTATACTTTAAATGTCTTTTCTGTTTCTATGGCATTCATCCTGTCCTCTTGCTGTCCTTGTATATGGTATGGGTCTTTGGCTTTTAGGTTGACAGACTTAATACTCTTATTGAGAAGTTTTACATACTGTTACCACAAACTAATTTGTGATAGCAACATTGAATAGATTCCTCTTTGGTTTTCCTTCACAGTATCTGTGAAGCATTCATAGGTTGCCTATTTAAAGTGAATGCATGAGAAGGGAGAAGGAGAGATTTGCGTAGGAAAGGTGGTGGTGGGCTTGTGATGCTGAATCTTCGTCATAAGGGGCCGCAGCCAAAGGGCAGGGGGAAGGAGGTAAGAAAGAGTTAAGCTTCCTGCTGCCATTTCTCTCCTTTGATTGCCCATGTTGTTTGCATCACTGGTTGAACTTGCCCCAGTGATGTACCAATTTTTTCCAGGCTGCTGTTTTCAGCCTGAGAAATATTTCCTCAATACTGTTTTGCTTCCCATTAGCTATTTGTTTTGGCTAAACTTCTTTGGCTGTTTAGTAGGTTTTATATTTAGCTCCTTCCGGTTTTTCACGCCTTTATTTTGGACTATGTAGCTTTCTTGTTCAGCTGGCAAAGCATCACACACCTGATTTGTCATACACGAAAATAACGTGCAGAAGGGTGTTCTGTAATGAAATGTTATGATGAGTCATTTAGTTTATATGTGAATTGGATTTTAGACAGTTTTTAGTTTCCTCATTCATATCTGGAAACTTGAGTAGAATGTGCAGCTAGCTAAATGTTACAACCGATAACAATAGTAAATTCACAGGAGACTTCAGAAAGAGCAAGTGGCTGTCAAGGTCTGTTTTTGTTTCCTATGCACCTGCTTCCCTGGATTGAACTTGCAGATTGTTTTGATTTGGATATTTCTTCGTTCCACTGTTGTGCCGATGCAGACACTTGCATTACATCAAGCTTTTGGAAGTGACAAGTGTGCAGAAATTAACCCCTTAAGAAACCACTAAGTTGAGGAAACAAGTACATACTTCCTTGGAATCTCCTAAAACCTGAAGCATCAATAAAGGTCATGTTGTGATGATCTTGACAAAAGCAGCACTGTTCCCAAGATACTGCAATAATACAAAAGTTAATGTCACTCAGTTGTCTCCAAATATAGTTGTACAGTATGTCACACTTTCATGACAGACAAGTGTTTTTAGGACAGAAATCAGATTTCATTGACAGTTTCATTAGAATTTACACCTTGGTCTGTTGTCATTTCCTTGTACATCTTTCTTATTATAGCTGCTTATTTCACCTCAATTGCATATTTTGGCCCCTTTTTTGGCCATTTACTTTTACTTCAGTTCAGCCCTTAATCTCATAGCTTTGTTATTTAAAACAATCCAAATATTTTAAAAGGTGTGGCTAGCTGAGGTCTTCTACTTAGTTTAGACCAATGTTTGAAGCACACACTTAAGATGAATGACTATGCATGTAAGTATTCAAACATCAAGATTTACTTGCTGTTTTGAATGAAATTGCCCAGTAGCTTTAAAGCAGCATTTTGGTTCTGCCCTCTGTTTTGCTATGTTGTAGTCACAAAACAAATGTAAACTGATATGCTTTGGTGAAAGGAAGACGTTTGTCTAGACTTTTTAAACATTTGAATTCAAGTCTTTCTTTAAAACTGAGCACTGTATTGTGGTAAATTAGCCTGTCTCTTTTTCTAGAGTGGATGGTCAGTTATTTGTAACAGACAAGAGATACCTACTTTTATCTCCAATCTTAAACCCTGGCTTCTAAGATAAATTTATCTCAGGCCAGTTTCCTAGTTCTTCTACAGGCTAAACAGTTTTGATTCTGTTATTTATATATCAAACTTCTCCCCCACACATGTTTTCTTTTGTGGTTATTTAGGGAAAACATGACGTGCTTTACTATATTTTAATATTTTTAGAACACAGGCTATGGACACACTAAAGTGGAGCCCTTTTCGTTTAACTGAAAAAAGCTACTACATGCAAAACACCCTTCTAGATCTGCTTTAACAAGCCCCTGTCAGATGGGGAAAAAATAAAGTATAGAAAATCAATCTCTTACACTGCAGTCATTTTTTACTTACCTTTATTTTGTAAGTAGCTACAATTTCCATCACAGAAATAGAGTCTTGTGTTTTGTAGATTCCATAGAGAGAGCATACCTTTCTTTGTGCATTTCATTATGCATCCCCTAAGCACACCCCAGAAATGTTTTTCTTGTATTCTTCCCTCTCCTTTGAAAAGTTAAATCATACGAATGAGAAGTCTATGCAAAGTGCCAGTGCATATGTGGAATGGAGCAAGGGGCATATCTGCTTCTGTCCTTTCATAGAGACTGCCTGTCATTTCACATCTATATTGGTTCTTGGGGGATTTTGTTGGAGTAGTATGCTTTTTGTATACTTTATGAATTGTTGTTTGTGTCAGGTTTTGGAGACATTGCCATTTTTTGTGGTTTCCCATCTGCTTAACCATAATTAGCAATGGGGAAAAACATAACCCCTGGAACCTATGCATTCTCTCTGTTATGATTGATACTGCTGTTAAGTTTGCCTTGAAAGGCAATACAGTAATTCCTTTAAACAACAACCTAAAATAAGACTTATTGTTTTGAAAGTAAATTTGTGAAAGACTAATTTTGGAAGAATACTGTACTTCCAAGATAAAAATCACAAGTTGTTGTTAGAATGCCCTTAGAGAAATTACAGGCATGAATTGATTTGCTCTCATCTTATTATGTAGGGATGGAAGTGCCATAGCCTTACCAGAATCCCATTATGTCAGGTGGATCAAGCAAGAATTTGCTGCTGCTGCTGTCCTTCCCTTGCTTGGTTTTTAGAAATATCAGAAATGTTTTATCTTTGTTTGGCTTGAAAACTGAAGGAAGACGTAAACAGTTCAGATTTTAGGTAAGCTACACCATATGACTTTTTCCAGCTAAAGCAAAGGTAACTGCAGTGGTGCAAGAATCTGGGGGGATAGGACAAAGAAATGACTATAGGCAGCAAACCAATCTTTTTTAAACCTTAATCTGAGTTAAGCGTAGTTATAATTACTTCCCATTAATTTAATAACTTCCCAATTTTGTAACAGCTTTTAGGAGAACTCTTAAATTGTGCATCTCTTCCTATAAAATAATTTACCTTCTTGCTAGATTTAAGATCTTTGAAATAGATTTATGACTGCATTTGACATAATAGGCTTTATTACAGGAAAGCTTATACCACAATAAATCTAAGTCTAAAGTATCCCAAGATATTATATTTACAGATTAACAGAGTTGGAAGGGACCTTGTAGTCCAACCCCCCGCCCAAGCAGGAGACCCTACACCATTTCTGAGAAATGGCAGTCCAATCTCTTCTTGAAAGTCTCAAGTGATGAAGCTCCCACAACTTCTGAAGGCAAGCTGTTCCATTGGTTGATTGCTCTCACTGTCAGAAAATTTCTCCTTACTCTCTCCTTGTTCAGTTTTCATCCATTATTCCTTGTCTGGCCTACAGGTGCCTTGGAAAGTAGCTTGACCCCTTCTCTCTGTGGCAGCCCCTCAAATATTGGAAAATTATTATGTCTCCCCTGGTCCTTCTCTTCACTAGACTAGCCATGCCCAGTTCCTGTACTGGAGCTGGTCTTCTGAGACTTTTTAGTGTTTGTTTGATACAGATAAATGAAAATATCTAGTTCATATGCTAATTGTATTTAATTAGTTTAAAACAACCTTTTCTAAACAAAGGGTTGAAAGAGAATTAATTGATTTGATTGTCCCCTGGACTATCTGCTTTATTTCGTCTCATCAAATGAGACTTATGGACGTTGAAGTCAGGCAGCACACAAATGTGTATGTCTTCTTTTTCTTACATGACTGCATCTTTTCAAATGTATCTGCATGTATTTATACTCAAAAAAAGCAGAGGGTGTTTATACAGGTGGAGTCACTTGAGAATAATTTGGAGGTTCACTAGTTCATTAGCTCTGGCACGGATTGCCAATAGCTTTATTTAGGTTCTTGGCATACATTACACCAAATCACTGGTTTCTCAGATAAATTATAGCTACCAGATTTCATCCTTTGGGAATCTCTGTAACATTTTCAAGAGTCAACAATTTAGACAATGACACAATTATGCTCTGAGAATACCATCCTGGTTTTGGCATCTCCTGTTTCTTTCCCTTTCTGTGTGCTCTACCAGATCTCATAAATTATATACCATTTGTTTCTGGTAACAAACCTCACATTAAGCAGCATAGAACAAGATTAAATATAGTGACAGTTACTCCAAACACTGTTAAAGATACAATTCATTCACAAGACTTTCTTTTGCCTTCATTTCTTAGACAACTGGAATCAGAAAACTATGGATTTTGGAGTCTCTCTTCACCTAGAAGGTGAAATGTCAAAAAGCTGCCATTCATGAGGAAAAATAAGCTGTCTATAGAAGCATTTTTTATTATTATTACTTTGTTAATTTCTCGTCTCACAGGAGTTTTAGAGCACTTTAGATACGTTTGAGTTCTATATACCGTGATAGGGAGAATCCATTCGAATGAATAAATTACAGTGAGTGTGCAAGCATGATTGAGGCAGACAATGAGGACATCAATCAGTGACAGAAAATGGATATAGGAAAAAGAATTAGCTAGAAATACAAAATGCTATGAGTTAATCATTTTTTTCATGGTTTGCTGAATGTCCCCAAGTAATTTTGCATCACATTAACACAGCATTAGCAATAGCACTTCTATACCACCCAGTAGCCTATGGAAATTCTCAGTCATCCATGCTCATGGTTGTCGCAAAGGTGCTTTTTCAAGAGGCAACTGGACTTTTTTGTTTTTCTTTGAAGACGTTTTACTTCTCATCCAAGAAGCTTTTTGGATGAGAAGTGAAACATCTTCAAAAAAAAAAAAAAACCACACACACACACACACACACACACACACACACACACACACTCAACAGAAAATCCAATTGCCTCTTGAAAAAACACCTTTGGCAGAACCACCCCATAATGTTTTACAGTACTCTCTGGGCGGTTTACAATGCTATCATATTGCCTCATCCTCGGAAGGATAGAAGGCTGCAATAACCTCGAGCCCCATAAGAATTGAACTCCAGACTGTGGGCAGTTTGTCTGCAATACTGCATACTAACCACTTCATATGAACCTTAAATAAAAAATAATAAAATACATGTCTCAGAAAGGATGACTTTAGGATTGAGCTATAATATTGTTGTTTATACTCCATCTTTCTGTAAGGCCAAAAGCAAATATATTCAGTTGAATATGATACACACAATTTAGACTAAGGATTAATAATCTCTTCCAACATATACTCTATAGTATAATTAGTCATGTGTGGAGTTCTGTTTTTACAGCATTTAACCCATGAGCGTTAAAACCAGTTACTATTATTTATTTTTCTCATCCCAGTAAGTAGAGATATAGAAAATGACTGTCTTTTTATTTGAAGAAACTCATTCATAAATAGCAACCATGCATTTGTTTTGCAGCCAATAAACAATGATACTCTCCCTCTGTTGTAACACCAGCTCAGTCAGGCTGTTTGCCCATCCAGTCCTTTTTGTCTTACAGGGGCTCTAGAGGGGCTTAAGCAGACTGGATCTTTCTAGAAGCAAGATCCCTGACATTATGTTCTGATCTCTTCCTTGGAAAATTTTGATTTACACAAATTTGTACTGTGCTAGCAATTATATGGTTAAATTAAAAAAAAAAGAGGGTTGCCTGCCACGAAAAAGAAAAATTGAAGCATGAAAAAGCATTTTTTTCTTGTTTATGTCATTTATTAAAAACAAATGATAGAAAGTATCCATGTATTTATAAACAGAAGTTTAGTGTTCATGCAAAGAACTTCTGATCTAGTAATCTGACTAAAGCTTTATCATTATACACAAATATTTGTTCCCTTTGAGATGTAAAGATACAACTATACTCCATATGATTGCAAAAACCAATAGGAGATCCTGCTTTGTTACAATCCTAGTTCCATCCTAATAGTTGTCTTATTGGCCAGCTTAACACTTTTATCATTTGTGCTTTGCTAAACCTACCCAAAGTACTTCATGAGTTAGTACTGCAATTCCTAAGTTGGCCTATACTATACATTTGATAATCTTTACTGCCTCATATGAAAGGTCCTTGTTTTAAAATAACTTTATTTCTTCTTTCAGGGTTTATTGGATTACCAGGGAGTAAATCATCAGATCATAATTTTGCGTCTTTTGCATTATATCGTCCGCTTCATATGGAGAATGCAGTGACTAGTGCTTCAAGAGGCCATGAAGATTGTTTACTTGGTTCTAACAACAAAGCCCATGAACAATCTCTCTGGATGCAGCTAATAGCCATTCCTGACTTTGGGACATCCAGCAAATTAAAGGAGCAAGAGGACTCCATGTTAGAGAATTAACAAATTGTGATGGATTTTTGGAAATGGGTCAACATTTTTAGAAACAAGATTTCATATGACAGTAGAGCTGACACCATTTTTTGTTGATGAAACTTTTTTTTAAAAAAAACCTGCTTATATAAAGCTTTTAAGAAAAGTAATTGAATGGTGTTCACGTTAGGAAATATGTAGGCTGCTCCTCTATCTTTCAATGGAATTGACTGAGCCAGCTACTTTTGTAAAGCTGCCTTAGTTTTTATATTAAAGACACATTGTACAGCTTTTTTAAGAACAAATCTTCCCAAGTAGTAAGAGGCCAGACTCTAGTATTAGGTCCTCCATTCATTCCAGATGACTTCCATGCAGAAGAGCTCATGATCATTAAATGAAGTTGGTGGAGACAAGATGGAAAGATTGGAATTGATACTTCCGGTTATTCCTCCCCAAATGTCTGCCATTAAAGTCAGCTGCCTTTGTCCGTCTACACCAGAAGAAATTTACACAGAACATGTACCCATCTGCTGTGCAAGTACCAGATTGGATCTTTCTTTTGTGCAGAGCTTCTGCTTCTTGCAGTCCAGAGGAAGAAATATTGAAATTGCTTTGAAAATTGAAATTAAACTGTGAAAGTTTAAATGGTCCAAATAATGACACCAGGTTGCCTTTTATAATTTTCTTCCTATGTTATTTGTATAGAACGTGTATATTCTATAGCATAAACTGATGTGGGGAGGGGGGGGCAATGTAGCAATAAGTTTTTGCATGTGGGTGAAAGCAGTTCCTACACCTGTGCAATATTGCCCCAAGTTGTTAGAACAGGGTCCTACTGCATGATTCCTGGCACTGTTTTGATCCTCATTATGGTATTTACTGTAGTTTAAATCCAGTTTGGGTGTCTGTAGGTTTTTTTTAAAAAAAGAAGCACTCTGGATTTAGTTATTGCTGCATTTATTCTTAATGAGTTAGTAACCATAATGTGGAATGTACAAGGACTACTGACTCAGTGCGTGGGTTTGGGAATGATAGCAGCACAGTATTCAAATTGATTCTGAGGGTAAAAATTCCAAGAGATGGAAACATTTTTTTTTTCCTTTTATAAATTTTAACAGCAGAATTTCTGGAACCTTCCCTTCCCCCAAGTGCAGCCTCCATAGCCTCATGTGAGAAAGTAGCTGCATTTGCCTACTATGTTGGTGAGGACTACTTATAGTTTACTTAGGAAAAAAAAAACATTGAACCGATTCCAAAAAGCTGAATTGTGCAACCTTAATAATCAGAACAAAGCAAATTGTTTCTCTGAGCCATAAATAGTAGTAAAGATAGTGATTCCCAAACTGTAGACTGAAGGTCTGTCATATGCCATGGGAGAGATGAAGTGTGTCTGCAAAAGGACAAACTTGCCATATTTGATGTTGCTTCGTCCCCTTTGTGTGCCTAGAGATGGAAACAAATATCCTTCTCAGGATAAGGGTTCTCTCATAAAGTTCCTGGTTCGGGTTCTCCTCCGTTTGCCAGGTACAGTCATAAACATAGGAAGCTGCCTCATTTTGAATCAGAGTACTGGTCTGTTTAAGTTAGTGGTTGTTGGATGGGTCTTTGCCAGCCCTTCTCAGAGATGTACAACACCTATATATATTTGCATACAAGTGTATGCTGGACTACTTACTAATTACCATTCTGTCTCAAAGCCTGATTGACATAGAAGAGGGCATGATGGCAGCAGGTCCAGTTCACTGTGGTATTTTCTGTAGTTGAAAGGAAGATACCTCTTCGTTACTTTAGGCACTGATTGAAAACTAAGTATTTATGAACTGGACCCAGTAAAGACAGAATACATTGTGCTCCAGAGAGAAACCCTTGAAACAATTTAAAAATTTAAACAGACCATTAAGGGGTCTAATGGAAATCTTCTTTAGCTTTCCTTGCCTTTGGTGTTTATGGGAGAGATGATCAAACACTTCTAGTTTTTTTTTTTTTAATTAGGAAGGGAGTCAGTTGCTTCCAAAAGGATTAAAACAAAGTTCATAATATTGAATTTATAAAATTAATACATTATGACATGCACATAAACTCAATCTTGAATGAAAATGAATCAAAACATAGCAAGTAAATTTCTAATGTAACAGTGGCGGTTAGCAGATGTGCATGCTGACTTGTTTTAAAAAGGTTTTTGCTTCTGAGAAATTTTTTGTCACCCATCACACTTTATTAAATATAAAACGTTTGACTCTTCAAATGTCGTAGGTGATAGTAAAATGTAAAATTACAGATATAGCTTGGGAAAACTCAAAACTGAAAACAAGAGTGATTTAATAAAAATTAAACGAGCAGTAAAGTTGTACTGCACCACATTATGGTCAGGTAGTTCATATGTCATTTTTAATTGGCCACGTGAGGCAACTGAAATTGAGTATTTGCATAACATCTTCTGTCCCTCTTTCTCTGCCATATAATTTTATCTGGTTCTTGATTAGCTGTATAGACTGGTACAGACTATAAACATGATTCCAAATACTGTGGCACTTCTGGTTTCACCAGCACCACTGAAAATGTTAACAGGCTTTGACTTCTCTTGAAGCCATCTAAAGTGCATTTGTAGAGTCTAGACTATGATTCTCTGTATTATCAACAACACCTCTGTGTGATTTCTCTGTATTGTTTCATAAATGTTCAATTCTTGTGCCTGTCTGGAATATGTGGAATGTTGGTGCACCTAGTGGAGAATTCACCTATTCCCAGTATGTATTACCGTATTTTTCGGACTATAAAACCTAGCTTTGGGGAGGAAAAGAAAAAAAAAATCTGCCTCTGCTTCCCAGCAATTTGCCTCCTTACAGCAAATAGCCTGGTCAGCTTCAGCACAGTGTGATTTGGCACGAGCAGCTGATTGGCGGTTGGCCTCCTGGAATACTGCCTATCAGCAGTTCCAGGCTACAGGGATCACCACCACCACCTATTATCTCCATGCACCCCATTTTGGGCCTCTGTGTGTCCCGTTTTTGGCGAAAATGGGGCACATGGAAGCCAAAAATGGGACTAGAGGCCAAAAACAGGGTGCGTGGAAGTCGAAAACGGAGCATGCGGAGGCAGCAATAGGCAGTGGCAATCCCTGCAGCCTGGAACAGCTGATAGGCGGTATTCCAGGAGGCAAATCCAACCGCCAATCAGCTGCTCATGCTAAATGAGGCTGTGCTGAAGCTGACCAGGCTGTTTGCTGCAAGGAGGCAAATTGCTGGGAGGCAGGCCGAAGGTTGGGGACGGCGGGTGGGTGGGGCTTCGGCAACATTTGCTCTATAAGACACACAGACATTTCCACCTACTTGGGGGGGGGTGCGTCTTATACACCGAAAAATACGGTACTTTAACCCATTGTTTCAGAAGTCCATTAAATTAAAACACACACCAAGATATCTCAACAAGCAAAATGTACATTCAGGTAAAAGTTGTCTACAAAACTGCCTGGTAGTGGAGACTAAGGACCGAAAGCAGTGAAAGTGCTAACCATCTTTTGAAAATGGGGATGTTAAGGGTGTATTATATTAAAGTTCCTTACCCATCGCAACAGGCAAATGTCTTTCCAAACTGACAGGGTTGATTAGCTGGTGCTGTATGCATTGCTCTCAGTTTTAAGAACAATCTCAAAACTTCATGCCATCCTCTTTTGTCCCATCTTTTATAGGGCTGTGCAGCACTTCTGATTCAATTTCAAAAAATGCTTGAGAATGCAGGGGAGAGGAACATTGCCCTTGACTGCAACTCCTTAAAGCAGCTGTCGCCTGTATCGTGTGACAGGTGTGAGATTTCTTGAAAAAGATGCAGATGTCTTCAGGAGTGCAAAGATGCATTCTCCCATGCATTCTATAGCACATTTTTAGGAAGAAAGCCATGTTAGTCTATGGTAACAAAAACTTGGAAGAACTTTAGTAGAAACTTCTGAGAATCACATGTTATTAAAAGACATTGGCTTTCGTGAGCTGCAGTTACTTAATCTGATGCATACAGTGGCTAGATTTAAATTAGGGTGAGGTGGTGGGAAATTAGGGTGTTTAAATTAGGGTTTAAATTAGGGTGAGGTGGTGGGAAAAGGGGGAAAAACAGTTTAGGCTGAAGCTGTTTTATCTCACAGGTAACCTGTGCATCTGATGAAGTGAACTGCAACTCAGAAGAGCTTATGAGTTTTAATATAACGTGTTAATCAGAAAAGGTGCTATCAGAGCCCTTCTGATTTTTTCAAGCACCATTTGGAATTGTATTTGAAGCACTGCTGACATCCAGTTATAGATTTAGCCAGGGAGGCACACACTGTGTTGCTTTGCATGCTTCGCTTTTGCTGAATCAAGCATTTCTTTGCTAACTCTACAGGAGGGAGATTCCTTGTTTGATAATGTCGGTCCATAACTTTCCTAAATTGATTTGTTATTTTAATTTCAAATAGAAATGACAATGCTGTTAATAGGAATTTGATCTGTATATTTGCATGTTGCTTGCAAAATCTGATTTATTGGAAGAGGAAAGGAAATGGATTTAACAGCTAGCATTGTGCTGCTCAGATTGATTCTGTGCAAAATGCCAGAAATTCTTTTTGTTCCAGTGATGCTGATATACAACAGTAGACACCAACTTTTTGATGTTTGTGTTTGCTATTATTCAGTGTGTCATAAGATCCTGTATTTAAATTTGACCATATTTTAAATGGAAATAATTACCAGAAGTATCTTTCAGCACAAACTGGCTTATGTTGGTTGCCAACATGGACCCAGGATAATGTGCCTAGATTTCATCTTTCTTTACTCACCAAAGCATGAATGAAACTTTGCTCCTGCTTCTGTACCTGGAGCACTCCAGTGTTAAAATTAAATCCTTCTGTAGACTTCAACCATGGTTGGGATTTTGGGAGTTCCATGCATGCACCTTATGTTGGAAGACTCCTTTGTTCCTTACTTGGATTGGAGCAAATGCTGCTCCTTAGGATACCCTAATTTGAGGAGTGGCTTTCTCTTAGGGATGGGTATGTGGAAATAAGGAGCTGCTGTAGAAAGGGGGGCTTTGAAAAGCCCAGTGCATGAGCAGTGGCGTCTGCTGCCTTTTTGCATCCCTTGTCCTCCCCTCTCCCCCAATTTCTTTAAAGGCTTGGCTGGCCCAGTGCCTTGAGATGTGTACACATCCATATGTGTTAACTGATAGCATGGACACGCAATGAGCTTGCTGCCATGGCTTAAGGCGAGCATTATAAGCCTAATACATATTTTTAAAATTCTGTGAATTATAACATAAACAGTAAATGACACGATATTGGCACTGTGTGGCCCAAACCCAAGCTTTCTTTTTTCCGCAGACATTTATCTATATAGATACCTATATCTAAAAACTAAAATAATACCCATTTGGTTTTCCAGTTCACTGCAGGTTTTGTGCCTTGACAACCCCACTGTGAACTTAGTAAGACTCGTGGGTTTTTAAAATCTTGATGTAATTTAACATATATAACCTTTTTGTCTATTAGAGGATTTAAAAAATAAAATAAAATTCCCTTTTAAATAGTCCTGCCAAAACATTTTTATGAAGAAATTCCTTTGGTTGTGGAGAAACCAGATATAAATTTCTTCCCAGAGAATTACTAAGACTTTCAATGCTTTTATTTTCTTTCAATGATTGTAAATATTTGAATATTTATTAGATTAGAGCAGTTCTTCTCATCTGAGCCAAATGTTACCTGTGTGCAATGTTTCCTCTTTTCTTACTATTTCATGTAAGATTTTTTTTTTGTATAGCAGCAGAAATTTCTCTAAACTTTTTTGTAAAATTGAACTTGTTAAATACTGTAGGTTCCCCTTTTCTTTGTAATTAATGCACTCTACTGTTTCATAATGCTGTAACTTGTAGAAATGTTGTATATTTATTTTCTGCTTATTTAAGTTCTTGTAAAGTCTTTTTTTTCTTTAAATTTTACTTAGCATATATGAAAATAGTGATTGATCAGTTTAGAGCACTGTCTACTAGTTTGAGATAGTTGGCGCTATTTTAGATATTAACCCCCTTATTTTCTCTCATTGTTCTTGCTTCCTTCTCTGACTTGTTACAGCGTTCAAATATAAAGTGCAAGCAGAGAGTACAATTCCATTGTGTCATTAGGAAAGCTCCATACTCAAGCTTTGAAACATTTGAATACGTTCTTGTGGGGACTGATGGTGGTTTTCAAAGAATTTTTACTAGAGCAACAAGCAGTGCTCTGAATTAGTCTTAAAAAATTACAGACATGATCCAAGGACTTGCATGGGCATGTTGTGTTCAGTGAGAATTCAGATGACCCCAGCACAAAAATCAATGTCTCTGGAAAATTCATGAAATACCAGATGACAACCTTGTTGGTGCTTCCTGTTTCTTTCTTGAATTGTGCTAATATTAAGGGCTGTTAATACTGCATCCCTTGACCTCAGTTTATATAGCACAGGATATGGCTGTTACCTCATGATCAAGAAGTACCTACAATTTATTCAAGAACTATTAAATTTTTAGCAGAAGAGTGAAATTTTGCACCCCGGTTTAAAGACCACTAGTTATTGTAGGACAGACCTCGTCATCAGGTACAAACATCAATGTAGCACTGATCTTGTACTGATTAATCACTAATTTGTTTCATAGAACCCAGCATATGTAGCATTTTTATTGCAGTTTCCCTGGCTTGTGTTTTGCACTGATGAAAATTTGACAGGGTAATTGCCACTTTACTTGTGCAATACTGCTGTAAATAACTGCAGATCTTTTTTTAAGATGCAATCCTTTATGTTCTTAATAATGAATTTTATATGAATAAAACTTTTCAACTACTATTGTGTCCTTTTAAATTTATTTATCAGGAGTTTTCTACACAGATTTGCTTATGTGTACAGTTACACTACATAAATCTGCATACAATTCTATGTCAACATCTCAAAACCATACCTGTAACATAATTCATGAGGCTAGGTAGCAGACTGTCCGGCTAAATAAAATCAGTAATATTATTTCTAAAATGCATAGTATCTAGCTACTGCTAAAGTAGAGGAAGCAGCAAAATGAACAGGGGAGTTAAAACAATTAAGAGTCTCAATCTGAAAAAAGGATATTTTTTTAAAGCAGAGGTAGGAAAAAGTGAATTAAAAACATAAGAGCGTATTATATTTGCTTTTTCTATGATACCAGATCTTTTTGAGGGAAGATTTTCTAAAATCCAGAAATGTCTTCCTTTTGGGCAAATAACAGGTTAGGACAAATTAGTTAATATAAGTGATATTTCTTTACAAAAGGAATGCTTTAGCAAACCGCTACAGGGAATATTGTTTTATACCCCACCTTCAGAAGCTTACATTTCTCACTGTTTTCTCTTCATTTTAACCTGAATGACTAAATGGAATATGTATATTTAGAATGTTTTTGATTAGTAGGGATTGCTACTATGAGCTACCTGGAGGGAGATACGCACTACAGAGCCAAATTTGGAAGCAAAATAATCAACAAGGAAACCATTTTGGAAAATCAGCAAACTGCTTCTAATATCTTTAATATGACTCACATGTTGACCTATTTGTTATTTTTTAATTTAATATATTCTTAAACTCTCTAATACAAAGGGTTGAATCAGTTTAGTAATTCGTTGCTCCTTCATTTTTGGAATTGGGTCCTGGGGTAAGAATTGCCTTATCCCTGCTGCCCTTTAAGAAGGACCTTTTAAGATGGTTCTCCTTTGCCATACTTTTGGATCTTAATTTTTATAGTAATTTTGTTACAATATTTTGCAGTCTGGGTTCATTAATTTTTATTTTTTCATTGTAGTTTTATGCTTTTAAACATTTTTATTGATAAGAAGCCATGCAGAGTTGTGGCATGGGGTGGATAGAAATAGCGTAAAATGAATTATTAAAAGATATACAGGGAGGGTAAAAGTAATTTATGCAAATTTTTATTAGCAGAAGATTCTTGAGATATGTCTTCAAAGTATTTAAAAGTTCAGTTTAAAATATTCTAATGCCAATTCAAAATTAAGAGAAATAGTTATATCCATAATAAATAGAAGTTTAAAGAGTGGGACCATTTAGCCTCACTAGTAGAGCCATACTTTCTGCTATAATGGAAATATGAACTCTGATTCAGTGGGCATGCTGTTGTACTGGCACTGTAAGAGTAGAAAGCAACACATACCTAATTACAGAGTAGTGCAATTTTTTCCATTTGGATTGCTTCCTGTACAACACACTTCTTTGAAGAACTTTCTGGATCATCTTCTTGTTTCAGACACTCAAAATAGTTTCTAGACCTAAGTAGAAAGTCACTATTTTTCACATGACTTTTGGTAAGATCAAACTGTGATTCAGAAATGGGCCAGAGTATGTTAATACATCACTTTTCTACTCTTACTGAATCTGTGGAATGATGGCAACTACTTGGGAATGTTCCAGGATTTTAGGAAAAGAGTATTCTGGAAGAATCAATTAGTATAAATTGTAAATGTCCAGCCAAATTTTTTGTGGATAAAATCTTATTTGCTCTTGGTTGGAAACTGACAAAATATATTGAGATGACAGGGATCCTATCTTATGTTATCATAGATATTTTTAAAGCCTGTAGATGTCAGGGAAATTATCAGAGGTCCTTCTGTTATTTGCATTAGATCTCTACCTGACCTAGCTGGGGAAAGTGGCCAAGAAGACTAATCAATGCTTCTTTGTGGGAATTGGAGACTCCAGCATCATTGAAAGACCTGTTGATTTCCCTGCTTTTCAACAAATCAAGCCTGATTCCAATGGAAATGAGCAAATATTGTATCTTCAATCTTTCCCCCTTGCAGAAGTTTGGTAGGAACATATTCATAGTTATAGCGAGCTTTGGAGAAGCAGATTATCAGGACCTGGAAGTCTGGATTTTCATTTTTAAGCCTTTACCTACACATCAAGGAACCAAAATTCAGACACTTAAGTTTTAATACCAAGAATTAGTAGTGTTTTGAGACTTGAGTTAGGAACCCTTCAACCCTCTTATTAATTCATTAAGACATGGTCTCTTTGAAGCTTTGGAATTTCTTTCCCAGTTTGTTTGCATCGTATTAGAGAATCGTATTAGATAAATCTGTAATAGGATGCCTCATTTGCTGAATGCCCATACTACTTTCTTGGCTTCAACTTCTTACAAATGACCATCGGTGAGACTTGTATTAAGGAAGGACAACTATTGTCCTAGATATTTGATGCTTTTCATCTCAGTATCCTGGACTGCCTACAAAGATTGGGAGTTGGTGGCACTGTTATGATGATTCTGCTACAATCTAGGTGGCTAGAGGAACTATCCTTAGACACAGGTCTATTTTGAGATGCTACAGAGTTTGGTCTTCTCTATCACATCTAAATTTGCATGGAGAGGAAATCCATTTGTTTGGGATGAGACATCAATATACTGTTGTATAGCTTTACTTCAGGTCAGATAGGAGATGCAATAAAAGTTCTAACCTGGTCTGTAAACTGGATGAGAAGAAACAGGTTCAGATTCCAGCTGAACAATGCAAAATGACTTTAATATTAATTCAGAAGCCAACAGATTCCAAGACTATACTATTTTCTAATCTGAATGGGATTGTGGTTCCTCAGAGTAACCAGGTTTACAATCTAGGAATTCTCTGAGACTCTCTTCTTTTGCTAGAGGAGGAGGTAAAGGACATGACCAGGAGGGCTTTTCCCCAGATTTGGCCAGTATACAAGTTCTGGTCTTATCTAGAAGAGAATATGCTGAGAAGTTGCTTATGACTTTATCAACTCTTGCTTAAATGATTCCAATTCACTCTTCAATTTATAATGGAGTCCTTGAAGATTTGGAAATTTCAATTGGTCCAAAATGCAACAGCCTGCATGCTTAGTGGCCAGTCTCTATATTGCCATATTATATCACTCTTGTGGGAGCAAGGTCAATACATCTACTGCTTTATCTGAGTGACAAAAAATGAACCAATGAGTCTTTGGATCCTCTAATACAGGGGTGTCAAACTCGTGTCGTCATAGCAGCATCATGTGACGTATCACGACTTCCCCCCCTTCCCTAAACCGGGTGTGGGCAGCGTGTGACACATCTGGCCCACGTGCCAGGAATCTGACACCCCTGCTCTAATAAGAATGTCCATTTATGTCCTCTGTAAATCCACTTGGACACAGCAAAGATATTATCAATCCATCCTCTAAAATTGAAGAACATTATTGGATATTTATATCCAAAGCCTGCTGCCCTAGACTAAAAAGTCTATTTAATCCAGTCATTGCTTGAAGGCAAATATGTGCTGCTGCTGAATTTCTAGATGTGGACACACTGATAAACAGTCTGCCTTTCCAAGCAGCTGCATTTTGATGGGGAAACAGAAAGTGATAAGGTTTCAATCAGCTTGTGCATGCTGTGCTGAATCAGCAGGCTGCCTGAATTCTGGCACTATGCCTTCATTGAAGGGCCTCTATGGCTCCCTTACCCCTTGTGCAACCTGCCAGGCAGCCCTGCTTCAGATCCCAAGGGTGAAAATATGGCCAGGTGAAAGCATGAGCCTGGATATTTTAAGTCAAAAAGATAATTTATAATGATACAAAGTTATTTCAGCACATCTAAAGGGAGAAATGTCTGTATAGAATTCATAACCAAACCCAAAATGTGCTTGGTATTGAGCATGCACTCTGGGTCAGCTGTCTACTGGTAATTATAAGTAAATGGAGTGTGTTTGTACATGAGACTTTTACAGGTAATGTAATATGCAAATATGGGGACAACATCCCATTTAGCTGGAACGGTCTTGGGAGAAAAATTCCACTGGGTCAACATTTGACTTGAGAGGTTCTACTTTTTAAGACATTTCAAATTAATAAGACTCCTAAACCTCAGATCATCTCAGAGAAATCAGGGCTGGAGCCACCGAGACCATTTGTAGAAATTGCAGTTCCATGGTCTGACATTACAGTGACATTGATGGAAAAGGAGACAATATCTGATCTAGTCATGGAACTCATCTTCCCAATAATAATACTGATAGGACACCAAAAAGCCTCCCTCCAATGGACTCTCCATTTTCATATTAGCTTTAATTTTTGAATGGGTTGCTTGAAATTGTACAGGGCATCATGGAACATGCTACCATTCATGGTACCATGCTACCTATAAAGAGGATCAGGCCAGCCTGGCCAATTCAGGAATAATCCAGTGCTCCCTGTAACCACTTGATCAGTTTTACATGTTAGCTAAATTAGCACATTTTTTCCTGATTAATTCCAAATTGGATATAGGAGGAGGAAGGATGATCATTACAATGTATCTTGTAAATTACATATCCTGATTCAATTCTCTCTTTTGCTGTAGGCTTTACACCTAGTGAGAAGCAGACAGAAGAAATCATACTCAGAGTGGGTTAATTTAACCTTCCTCACTTAAAAAGGGAGGGGGGGAAACTATGCAAAATCATCTTAGCATACTTGAATTTCAGCGGAAAACTTGGTTATAAGCTGTGCTGTGTTTTATCTAAACTGCAGTGGCTCCTTAAAAAGTATCGTGTAATCATAAAACACTTCAGCTGAGGTGCAATGTAATAGGGCAGCCCCTCCTGATGTGGGCCATATATACAGCCATCTATTCTTTGGACAGTTGTAATAACAGCATTTGTATTCCATTAAGCCCTGTCAAGAGTGATTTCATGACCCAGCACTGCTACAGTTAGCTACAACAGTCACAACAGCTGTGGTGCAGAGTGGAGATGTCTTTCCAAGCCCAGAGCAACTCATATCCCACAGGTGCTAAGGAAACAGTAACTGTTTATACAAACCAGGAGCTCTCATTACATTTCAGATGCTATGGTACCAATAAATAGACCTCTCTCTAACTGTTCAGGCAAAGAACAATTTCAACCAGTGTTTTTCAAACTTGGCAACTTTAAGATATGTGGATTTCAATTCCAGCTAAAAGTGAGATCCTGACCGTGAGACTTGCAGATCCTGAATCTGATACCCAAAGGAGGGCCTGCTGACATGCAGATATTTCTAACTACATATATCTATTAAAGGACCAACTTAGCTAGATACCAGTCTACAACATTTAACAAAGCATTTTTGGTTGTGGGTTCACGTTTATGCAAGAGTAATAGCTCTTATAGAGGCACTGGGTTGTTGTTTTTTTTTAGAAAAAGGTAAACATTTATTTCTTGTTATGGGAGTTGTAACTGCTGCACTTTCATAGTGATGAGAAATTTGTGGATTCCACTATTGGAATTACTAGCATTAAGGTGAACCACATTTAATCATGCTTAAAATAACCTAGGCCAAATTTAGGCTTTAATTCATTAAGACTTGTGTGCAAATTACTCATACTGACTTTGGCAACTTGCAACTAGCACAAAGTTTTTAAAGTTTCAGTTTCTACCCTCACTATTGTTTTCCATCACAATTCTTCTGGACTGAAAAGCAGATTATAATTTTCAAATAAATAATATTATAAATGTGAGTAGATATAAATTGTGGAAACAGAACTGGTCTCTTTTCAGCATCCACCCAAAACCTCAAAATGCTCCTCTCCTGAAATTCTTAAGTGGAGACAGTATTTAAGTTTGCCATATGGAATAATTATTGGCTACCACTTCATTACAGAAACATGTGAATTAAGCCACACGATTTCCAGGAAAGTGTTATGAATTATATCTTCACAAGTTCTTGGGCTGGTGAAGTCTGGGGTCCTTCATAATGTTTGCTATAGGACAGTGGTGGGTTCCAACCGGTGTTACCACGGGTTCTCTTCGTGCACGTGCTTTGCACGCAATCGCTTTGCTCGCACACGCGCCAAACTTGCACTCCGTGCAAGCACATTAGATTTCTGCCCAGCTGAGGAGCAGCAATCCACTCTGCTGCACCTATCAGCTGGGATAAAAAACGACAAATAAAGGTAGGTATAATGCGGGGGCCGGCGGGAGGGCCCAGCTCACAGTCATAGAGAACCGGTTCGCTGACGTCACATCATCACCACTACCGGCTCGCCCAAACCAGCCCAAACCGGGAGCAACCCACCACTGCTATAGGATGAATTTAAGAATCAAGTCAGTGCACAGCCCAAGGATCCACAACAGTAACATGAAAAGAGTACACATCCTCTCTAAGAACTACAGTGTGAAAATACTTTGGCATAAAGGAGAAGCAAGGAAAAGTTCTAACATCAGAATTTCAAAACTGATGGGTTTTTGGTTATTCCATTAGAGAGCTTCTTAGAATTACATATGGGTTGCATGCACCATCAGTCACTTTCTTAGCATCCCTGAATTGCTCATTGAATTATGTACTAAGGCTAGATATTTTTGATTTAAAATTTTTTTTAAATAAACCTTCTGATTTGATTTGATTTTTAAACCCCATCCTATCCCAAATTTAAAACGAAGAGAATTCCGATTCTACTGTTATGGAACATCATTGCATGACCATACTTTCCTAAAAGATTATAACAAAAAATTGCTACTCTTATCCTAGATTAAATTTCTTGCTCCAACTAAATGGCAGCATTTAACTGACTTTGGCTGAAGTTAAACAAGGACAGTTCAAATAAGTAAATAACATCCTGAAGGAAGGCAATAGCAACCAGTTTTATATTGTTCCAAAAAAACAACAGAGATCACCTACCAGAAGTTAAAGTTGACTTGAAGAGGATTTTCTTATATCTTTGTGAAGTATAACTAATAACTGCTATATAATTTAATACATTTGTTATCCAAACATGGAATGTTCAAAATAACCAACTCACTTTACTGTCGTGGAATCCTTGATATAGAATCATGGGTGTTAAACTCACAGTTTCATGCCATCATGTGACATTTTGCGATGTTTTTTCCTTCATGGAACTGGAGTGGGCGTGGCTTGTGTATGACCCATCCAGCCCGCGGGCTGCCAGTTTGACACCCCTGAATTGTAGAAGTATAAAAATCTAAGAACAATTAAGCAGAATCCAGGCCTTTTATCTTCTTTGTGCTGTGTTTTCTTTTTATATTAATCAGATGTATTTTTAAATGCAAAGCATAGATTCTATTTTGTTTTAACCTATGCCGTGAGGGACTGCTGGCTTACAGTTCACTGTAGCTTCTGTGCAGCTGCAGAAAGTGCAGGTTCTGATAGTAGTGAAAAGGTAGGATTGAAGTTTACAAGTAAAACTTCTAAAGAGGAAAAACAACTTTTCAGCACAGTGTGCCCAGCCCAAAGCCCCTTTCCACCAAGAGAGGCCCCTGCGATCCCTCCCTCCCTCCCACCCGCCTGAATGAGCCTGGCTGCGGGCAGTCCCCAGCACTTCATCAAGAGAGGTCAGGAGGGGAAGGGTAGCTTGCCCTTGCGTTTGTTCCTATTATAAAGCTATATTTAAACAAGAGCAAGAGAATTTCTTCTGGATTTGTTAACAGCAGGAGCAACTCTGTTCTACTTTTAAAACCCTGGAATTGCTAATCTGTTCTCTACATTTATCATAAAGAGATACTGCCAGCCTTTAAAATCCTCTTTCCTTAACACAGAAAAGCTAAGTTGTCTGCAGATTCAGCTACTTTTCATTTATTTGGTATAATTATATTTATATAATATAATGAAATAGATATTTGTGGGTGCCTATTTTATACTGTTTGCCACTGTATTTGAAGCAATTACTACACAGCAATATGCACTATAACAAGAAGTTAAAAACAATATAACAATAATGTATTGATGTAAAAAGACTGAAGGATTTCGTATTAATTCAATAAAACATTCTAAATAAGTTATTTTAAACAACACTGGTAGTCCTCGATTTACGATCACAACTGGGACCAGAATTTCCATAGCTAAGCAAGATGGTTGTTAAGTGAGTCATGCCCATTTTTACAACCTTTTTGTGATGGTTATTAAACAAGTAACTGCAGTTGTTAAGTGAATCACATAGTTGTCAAGAAAATCTGCCTTCCACAAATTATTTTACTTTTCAGAAGCCAGCTGGGGAGGTCGCACATGGGGAGCATGTGATCCTGGGATTTTGGAACTGTCATAAATGCAAGGATTGATCCTAAGTCACTTTTAATGCCATTGTAACTTTGAATGGTCACTAAATCAGAAGGTTGTAAATCAAGGACTGCCTGTATAAGCAGTCATTTGGATAATCTGAACCTCACAGATGTTTAAGCAGTGCTGAAAAAGCCAACCATCTACTTGCAGAAACACA
This sequence comes from Pantherophis guttatus, assembly GCF_059756535.1. Lineage (NCBI taxonomy): Eukaryota > Metazoa > Chordata > Lepidosauria > Squamata > Colubridae > Pantherophis > Pantherophis guttatus. The sequence continues at coordinate 307,479,712 of NC_142063.1, read as the reverse complement.
ATGCTAAATTTACCCCATCAGTAATTCATATATTAATAGGTAACTATGTTTTATGGAGTATTTTTGAATTGTCCACAAATATCATAGCGTTTCTCATGCCACTAGCTAGCGCTTATTGAACTTCAACATTAAAAAAAAAACTCAAAACTTATTTAAAATTAACTATTCTGTATCAGTCACAGCTTTTCTACAGGTCTTTAATCGAAATGTGAAACCTCCAAAGTGTAAGAAAACCGTAATGAGGCTATCATGTCTAGGAAAGGGCAGACAGTATTTTTATTTATTTATTAAATGTATTGGTTGCCCATCTTACGTCTTTGATTCTGGGTGGCTTACAATGGTTAAAAAGAATAAAACAATGCAAAATCTGTGTATGCAATACAAATGAAATACTATAAAAATTCAAATTCTCAACCCTAACTAAAAGATGGGAAGGGAGGGAGTAGGAGGGGCAAGGAGGAGGTGGGATCTATTATTAATCTATCAATCACCTCCAATACAAAGCTCCAGTATTGGGGCCCCAAGCCAACTGGCAGAGAAAAGTGCTTAAGCTCTTGTGGAAGGTCAGGAGGACTGGAGCCAACCTCACTCCAGGCAGCTTTGAGATGTTTCAAAGGGCAGGAGCAGAGAAGGCTCTTCTCCTGGATCCCGCCAGTCACAACACCCTGGCCAATGAGGCCCACAGATTGCTGCCTCTGTCAGCATGGATGGGGTACGCCAATCCCCTTGAGATGAGACAGTCTCTCAAGTAATCTAGACCCATGTCATGAAGTGCTTTAAGGATGATTATCAGCACCTTTGATAATTGCACCCCAAGCCAAAATGGCAGCCAGGAAAGCTCGCAGAATGGCGGTGTTTCATGGGCCACTCTTGAAGCCCAAAAGCTACCTGTGTAGCCTTGCTCTGCACCAGCTGTAGTTTCCAAATGCTCTTCAAGGGTAACCCCATGTAGAGTGGATTGCAATAGTCCAAATGTGTGATGACTAGGTGTGAGGGAATGACTGAGTGCAGGGACTATGGATCCAGGAAAGGCTACAACTTTCTGTAGTAGTTGGTAGACAGTAGTTTGTGACTGAGGTTGAATGTTCCAGATATTAACAAACATTTTGCAGATTTTTAATTTTAAATACGTTCATAGCATTCTTGATGTCCCCCCCTCATTGGACCTTGGCATTGACAACCGGAGAGAATATTGTGACCAAAATTTGTTTCCTTTTGTCCCTAGTAATAGTACTGACATAGTTAAATCAAGGGGGCGTTTGTAAATCACCATGAGAAGCATTTCAGTACATTTGCATACAAAGGTATTAAAATGATAAAAACGCTACCCAGATCTGTTAGAATCACTCTCTCCTGGCTTAACCCCTTCAAGTTCCATTTTGCCATGAGCAGTTCCATTCTTTCCTTCAAGAGGAAGAAAACTATTTTGTTCACTCCTGTGTTTCATGCTTAGTTTGAGGTAAAGGCTTAAACACTCCAGTTCATTTCTTGTCTAATAGTAAAAAAAGCTCAGTCCTTCAGTGCTAATTAGGGGAGCTGAATTGACGCTCATTTCTGGTGTGCAGGAATTGGCTGCCATATTACAGATCCCCAAAGGCAAATCCCAAAAATACTTGGCACTGAATTTAGAGTGGTTGAGCAGGAGGATCCAATATAGGGTAGCCACCTGTCACAAAATAGAAGCAAATAATGGCTCTCAAGTGCCAGAGAGGATGGGCAGAGGAATGCGGCTGGCACCAGTAGAAAGCAACCCAATTCTTGGGTAGGACAGAAAATCATCAGTGTTTGGCTGTGCACAGTTATTTGAAACAGAGAAGCATTAACCATTTTCACATGAGAGCGCAATCATATTCCAAAAGAAAAAAAAAGAAAAGAAAAGTCTGGTAGAATTTTTCACATGTGCATAAAAGGACAAAATGTCCACAATTGCTTCCAACTTGAATTAAGGAAAAAGGGATATCTCTGCTTGAATCCCGCATAAGCATGTGTGATTCGGCACTGAGCAAAAATGATATATTTTGGACTAAATGGAACATGAAATTTAATTAGGATTGTATTGCAGCATCAGGTAATAGGATATTTCTGAGGTAACATTATATATTCTTCAACAAGAACAAGGCTTGTCTCCCTCTTAGGGTAACCAAAATTGGTCACTGCTCAATAAATATTCTACATCTTAGGTTATTGTCTAATTTACCTGAATATCTTAAATAGAACACTTTGATATATCTATGCATATATTGCCAGAATCTGAAAGACACTTGGTGATTACAACTTTAAAATCAAATGAAAAGAATTCATGCTAAAAGCACAAAAACAATATAAAATAAGGTATAATAATTACATTATTAATAATATCATCCAGCATGAGGTGATATCAACTTCCAAAAGCCTTATTTGAAGGCATTTTGACAATCATCAGAAATATCCCCAATCTAACTTCAAGGGAAGGCTATTCTGTACAGCAAGAGCCATTCATACCGTGATGGCGCAGTGGTTAGAATGCAGTATTTCTGCCGACCGCCAGCAGTTCGATCCTGACCAGCTCAAGGTTGACTCAGCTTTCCATCCTTCCAAGGTTGGTAAAATGAGGACCCATATTGTTGGGGGCGATATGCTGACTCTGTAAACTGCTTACAGAGGGCTGTAAAGCAATATGAAATGGTACATAAGTCTAAGTGCTGTTGCTATTGCTATCATTGAAAAGATTGTCACAGTCCCCACTGGACTCATCCCACATGGACTGGGAAGAGGTCACAGCTCCATCTGAGCTGAGCAGACAGGATGGGTCACCTCTACCTGAAGAAGGCAATCCCTCAGATGCCAAGTGCTCAAGCTATTAAAGGTTTTAAAGATCAAAAACAATACTCAGAATTGTATCAAAAGCATTTACAAAGCAACAAAGGCATCTGCAATGCAGGTGTTACTCCTCTTATAATAGGTTTCGCCCATCAGAACACAGGCAGCCCCAAGTTATAATAAGAATTGCAGCTTTTGAGGACTTCAAAGCAGGGGTGAAATGCTACCGCTTTGGGCCGGTTCGCCTGAACTGGTAGTAAAAAATGCAAAAAATAAAATAAAATTCCAACGATCAGCTGAGCAATGCGCGATTGACTGAACTTTTTTTTAAAACTTTTTAAGCATTTTTTTACTACCAGTTCAGGCAAATAGGTAGTAAAAAAATGCTTTAAAAAAGTTTTAAAAAAAGGTTCTGACATTCACGCAGCACAGCTGTGATCGTCGGAACCTTTTTTTTTTTTTTTTTACTTTTTTAAAGCATTTTTTACTACCTATTCACCCGAACTGGTAGTACAAAATGCTTTAAAACAGTTTTTTAAAAAGTTCCCAAGATCCTGTGCCACAGTTGATTCTCCCCCTCCCCTCGCTGTTCTACTTACCTTCCCAAGCCTACTTTTGGCGCGTAATGTGCATGCAGAGCACGTTTGGTGCGAACTGCACATGCGCACACATAGTGCACTTGGCACGCAGCACGCATGCGTGGCCAGTGAACCGGTAGCAAATCGGTTCAGATTTCACCACTGCCTCAAAGATATAGATTGCCAAAGTTACCTATTTGGGGATTGGGGTGGTGGTGAAGAGGACATGAGTTATAGAGGGGAAATTAATTAATTAATTAATTAATTAATTAATTAATTAATTAATTTTATTGGATTTCTATACCGCCCTACTCCCGAAGGACTCAGGGCGGTGAACAGCCACAGAATAAAGCACATAAATACAAAAATTTAAAATAGAATAAAAACGAATTAAATAATTTGGCTGAGACAAATTTAAAATACCCAATAATTTAAAAACAAATTAAAATTTACATTTAAAAGGGGAAATGTATGCAGTTATCACAGCAATATACCCCAATGAACACCATTTTTAAATTATTTGCTCCTGTTATGATATATAGCTTTCCCGATACAACATTAATAAAACTCCTTAAAACATTAACTTTATTATATCAATGTGTATTAAAGCAAGGTGGCACAACAGTTAGCCTTTTGAATTAGGACTGGAGTGACTACTTAGACTTAAATCCCCACCGGGGCTAACTATACAATACATAAAACAAGCATTGTGCCACTGCCCTTCTGGCTTTTATGTTTCCCCGTTCTGTCACACAAATACACAATGGCCTGATCCAAATCAGGGCCACTTCAAAAGGAAAGCATCCTCTTTCCCGCCAGCCTCTTTGTTTATAAACATTCCAACAGCGTCCTGGCACAGGCCAAGAATTATTTTAAAAAAGTAAGAAAATCCACTTGTGCCAGTAATCGTTTGGAAAAAGAGCTGAGCTCATGAAGGTGACAGTAGAGGCAGTGGACGTTTTATAAGCAAAGCTTGCTAGCAGCTCCTAATCTAGAAAGATGTACTTACATTAGAGCAGTGTTCCCCCACCTTGGCCAATTTAAGATATGTGAACTTCAACTCCCAGAATTCCCCAGCGAAAGTCTTGGCTGTTTCAAGTCCACATATTACTTAAACTGGCCAAGTGGGAGAAGCACTGCCTTGGAGGAAATGAAAGATGAAAAGGAGCTGCATGACACACATTTTACATATCAGGCAGTTTACATGTATGGGTAGTCCTCGACTTAACAACCGTTTATTTAGTGACCATTCAAAGGCACTGAACAAAGAGCCGAGGTGGGACAGTGGTTAGGGTGCAGTACTGCAGCTACTTCAGCTGACTGCTAGCTCAGCAGATCAGTGGATCAAATCTCACCGGCTCAAGGTTGACTCAGCCTTCCATCCTTCCGAGGTGGGTAAAATGAGGACCCAGACTGTTGGGGGCAATATGCTATTTAGTATACTGTCTTTGGTGTAAGCCGCTCAGAGTCCTCGGAGAGTGGGCGGCATAGAAATATGAATAATAAAATTAAGTGATTTGTGATCATTTTTCACACTTACGACCATTGCAGCATCCCCATGGTCACGTGATCAAAATTCAGATCTTGGCCATTGGCTCATATTTATGACAGTTACAGTGTCCCGGGTCATGTGATCACCTTTTGCAATCTTCTTACAAGGCAAAGTCACGGGGGAAGCTTAATTTCACTTAACAATTGTGTTGCTAATTTAACAACTGCAGTGATTCACTTAACAAACCTTTCGCTTAGCAATGGAAATGTTGGGCTCAATTTATTTATTATTTATTTTATTATTAAAATTTATATGCCGCCCTTCTCCTGAAGGACTCGGGACGGCTCACACAAATAAAAACAACAACAACAATAACACCTAAAACCAATATGAAAATTAAAATCCCCAAGATTAAAACCTCGTAGTTGATCAGGGATTGTGGTCATCAGTCAAGAACTACCTGTATAAGGCTCGCTGGACCGACAGTCTGTTTTCTCAGCCTAATTTATCCCACAGGATCATTTTTTGCAATACACATACTACCTTGGAGAAGAGCAAGAAACCCTAATCAGAGAAGAGAGAAAAGAGAGAAAGCTCCATTCCCTTCTTGGAGGCCCCTTTCACTGAGAGAGGCCCCTGCACTGACTCCCTCCTTCCCTCCTGCTTGAATGGGTCTGGCTGCAGGCAAATTCCCAGCACTCCAAGCAGGGTCATGAGGGGAAGGGTAGCTTGCCCTTGCCTTTGTTCTTATTACTGGGCTACATTTAAACAAACATTTATTCTGGGTTTATGGAGAGCAGGAAGAGTAACTCTGATGATGCTTTACACAAAAAAACCCCAAAGTAATAAATTATTCTCTGGAATAGCAACTTGCAAGTCTGCCTTTTCCTTTTCTCTTCTTTCCTCTTAACCCAGCAAAGACCTTCTCTGAGAATTAGATTAATTAGACTGGCTAAACTGAGTGGTGGTGTGTGGTGCTTGGAGTGGGATATTCCATGTGCTATTTGTGTTATCTACGTGGCTTCTTCCATTATTTCCAATCCAGTAACAAGTTGGAAAGAAAGAGGTGTGTGGGGTGCCTATTCCTCTGTTAGTCAATTCATGAACAGGATAACTCTTCAAAAACAGAACAGGATCAAATTTGGTGTGTTAGTCAACAAACAGTCAACAAACGAGATTTGGGGTTCAAAAAAATTGACTTGATACAGCTTGTAGCTGTGGAGAAAAATACTTCCGGAAAAAAAAACTCCCTAATATGGCTTCCATTCTAATCCCCACCCCTTTCTTAGTCATGTGGCCCAGACTGGAATGTACCCAGACCACCTGCACACATACCCACAAATACATTTAGATGCAACATAGAGAAGAAACATGCCCACACCTAAAAACAACTCAAAAATAAAATAAAGATGCCTCCTCTGGCTATTTCTGGTAAAAGGGCCTGGAAAGAATTCCAGAAGCCATGCTCTGCATACTTTCTCTATCTTATTTTGGTGATGGCATATTTTCAGGAGCATCAATGATGTTCCCTGCTAGAGCATCAGGATAATTAAAGAACTGTCTTCTGTTCTTTTGAGTGAAATATTTACAAGACTTTCACGTTTACTATTGTTTATGATACAGAAGTACAAACAGCCTTTCCCAACTGAATGTTTTTTAGAAGTGTTAGACCACACAATCCAAAATTCCACTTAAGCCTTCATAAGGTCCAGGAAATGATGGCACAAAATGAGTCAGAGAATGAGGAAAACAAGCAGAAACAGGGTAGCTATTCTTCCCTAACCCCTCTCACTCCAGCAGTTGAAATGGTGGCCATGAGAGCTTTTCTGCATTTATAATACAGATGGTCAGCACTTAACAACTACTTATTCAGTCACTAAACTTACGACAGTTCCAGCCATCGCAAAAAGCAGTATGGAGTCCAATACACCTACATCCTGTAAACATAACTACAGTATGTGATCTCATTAATACTGTACTTTTTGCAATGCTTTGAATATTTTAGATTTTAAGATGCGTGGGCTTCAATTCCCAGAATTTCTCACTCAACATGCTGGGAGTTGAAGTCTACATGCCTTTAAGTTGCTAAATATGAAAAACATTGCTTTAAAGAACTGGCCATGAATCTTCGGATCATGTAACTCAGTTAGAGAAGAGAGTTTGCTCACAATTGCCCCAATAAAATTTGCATTAAAACTGCCCATCTTACCCTGTATTGCCATAGTTAGAGAGTTCCTCAATGTATGACCACAACTGAGCCCCAAATTTAGGTTGTTAAGTAAGACATCTGTTAACTGAGTTTTGCCCCATTTTATGACGTTTCTTGCTACAGTTCAGTGGTGGGTTGACCCCGGTTTGCACCGGTTCTATAGAACCAGTAGTAAAACCGCCGGGAGGCTCCGCCCATCAACCACGACATCATCAGAACACTTCTGCGCATGCGGCCCCATTGCGAACCGGTAGTAAAGGTAAGTAGAACCCACCCCTGCTACAGTTGTCAAGTCAATCACTGCAGTTGTTAAGTTAGTAACCAACATGGTTGTGAAATGAATTTGGCTTCCTCGTTGACTTTCCTTGTCAGAAGATCACAAAAGATGGTCACATGACCGCGAGATACTGCTACCGTCATAAATATGAGTCAGTTGCCAGGCGTCTGAATTTTGATCACGTGACCATGGGGATGCGGCAACAATCATAAGTGTGAAAAACAGTCATAAATCACTTTTTTCAGTGCCATTGTAAGTTTGAATGGTCACTAAATGAACTGTTGCAAGTCGAGGATTACCTGTATGCTGGAGCTTTAACTGGCTCTGCCAATTACATTATATGAATGTAGCCTATGTGTCTGTTTGTATGCATGCCTGTGAATGTGGCCATGAGTAGGAATTATGGTGAGATCCTATACCTCAACATGTACATTATTAATCCCATCCATTAATTAATCAGATCACCAGCATTTCTAGGCAGAAGGCAGTCTACAGACTATATGTACAGAACTTCAATTTTATAATTAAAATATTGTCATGCAAAAAACAAAAAACCCTTCTATAAATAAAAATCTTATTGTTTTGCAACTGTCTGTCTGATCTCCTTCTTAACTACAGTATTTTCTTTCCTGCATGGGGAATAATGCTAACATATGGCTGAGAGTTAGAAGAACAGACACTACTGGGAACTGGGAAATGTTCTTCTTTTTATTGGGAGGAGCAAAGAATGATCGACTCCCTGCAGAAGCTGGGGAGGGGGAAAGTAATATTTTAGTGAAACCAGCAGCCATTCCATCAAGACCTATTCATATTTCAGATCTATCTGCATGCAAGCCTCAGACTCAGAGTGCAGGTCTGGACAGAAATGGTCAGTAATGAGCCATATACTGATAAGCATCATTTTACCTAGCAGCTCCATTCATTTGGTAGGCATTTCACTAGTAATATTGTTTATAATTTCTGTTTTAAACACTATCAGCCATCTGTCTGTCATATCTATCTATCTATCTATCTATCTATCTATCTATCTATCTATCTCTATCTCTCCATCCATCCATCCATCCATCCATCCATCCATCCATCCATTAATTCTTTCCATCATCTATCAGCACTGAAATAATGTGTTTCATTATTTAAAAGCAAATATGCTTTTCCTTTTTAGCTGCACCGGAGAGATTAGTCAATTAGCTCTAAACCTAGTTGCAAGTAAACAAAAAGGAGCAAAACAAGACATAGTTTCATTTTTCACCTCAAAAACAAAGAAAACCACCCCCGTTTTCTACTCACTAACTCCCAAGAGTGCTCCTATAAACAGCTGTGAGTTAAACAGCCGTGAGTCTATGACCTCTGTCACATTTTCGTCTGCCCCATTGTGTCTACCTCCGAGTGCCTCAGACCCCATTGTGTTTGATTTCCCCCTCAATAGTTTCACTGGTTTATGGAAAATCACTGGAGAAGAGCGAAAATAAACTAATAAGTAAAAATAGCTCCAAATCTAATATTTTTGTTTAAGATCAGAGGAAACTCTTCCCTAAAGCATTTATCCAAATAAAAATGTGTGTGATGCTCACCTAATATAAAATATAAATTAGATGGTACCATGGGAGTGAGGGGGTCTGTTTTTGTACCAGCCTACTAACTATTTTTAAAAGGGCAACATAAGGCTTGGTAGGTATTTGTGACTTTTGTTTTAAAATTCAAGCACTGAATCAACCCCCAAAGTGGCTGATACGTGAAGAATCCTGACTTACACGCAACATAAAATGATCAGGAGTTTGAAGACATTCATGTGTTATCCAAGAAATTCCTATGATACTGTAAGGCTTGGCAACATTAACTTCCACAGAGCCAGCTGAGGGGGCAGAGAAAGGAACTTGGCAAAGGCTAATTAAGGGACTTAATAGACTTAATGAACAAGACATTTCTGCATTCCTGCTTTACAATTTAGTAACTGTTACTGTATCTATGATTGGGTGACTTAAAACCAAGATACACAGCCCATCAAATTATATGGCACAGTCCTTGACTGAAAGATAGGATATTCAACTAGAATATGTCTCTTAATTGTTTTGTTAAGTGTTGCATGCAAAAATTTAAGAAAGGTTCTTGCTGGTCCCCTGTCTGTGGCTCACAGTGAGACTAGAAAAGATAGTAGAAACTGTTTAAATTCAGGCTCATCCTGATTACACATAAACTAGAGGTGGTTTTGAAATCAACAGAAACCTGTGGGTGAACACTTTAAGCCTTCCTTTCACTATTTAACTCCCTCCAGTATGTTCCTTGGGTGGTTTTCTCCAGGGTTAAACTCCAATATCAAGGCAAGGCTGAGAGAAAAACGCAGAGAAAAAAAACTTCAAGAAGATCCTTCTCACTCTAGAACTTGTATTCAAGATCATTTTATGGGATCTTTGGTCTCTTCTCCTTCAGCCATGCCACCTCTCAGGATTAGTATGAGCAAAAAAGGGGACAATTGATTAGGAAAATTCATGGCACCCTCAGAGGTTTGGAGGAGGAATGGGATGTAAATAAAAGTTACATAAAAATGTTTAAAATCTCTGACATCTGCTTAACATTTGCCGATTTTTTTCAGTATAAAAACTATCTGCAAAACCACCCATTTTCAGTCTGATTAAATATGAAACTATATCCTCCTAATTCTTTCTTGATTACCAGTGCACTTAAACCTGTACTATGCAGATTTTATTTTTATTCTGAAAACACACTCGTTGTTTATTTAAAAGCATGGCAAATATTTTCAATCTAACAATAGTAAAGTACAAAGCCAAAGGATGCATTAATAGAAGGACTGATACCATGAGAGGAGTCCCTATGAAGAGTCTCAATCATCCAGGTCATGATTGTCCCAAAGGAGCTCTTCAAAAGGCAACTGGATTTTCCTGTTGTTTTTTTTCCCCTTTCAAAACGTTTTGCTTCTCATCCAAGAAGTTCCTGAAGAAGCTTCTTGGATGAAAAGCAAAACATTTTCAAACAAAAAAAAGCCCAAGAAAGCCCAGTTGCCTTTTGAAAAGCCCCTTTGGGACATGAGATGAGTGGTTTAGGAAAGACAGTGATTATTCCAATCTGTTTTGTATGTCACATTGAGCTCCTTAAGAAAAAGTGGCACAGACATTCAGCAAACAAATACGGCTTTATACGGTAACATATATGTATTACATGTTATTTGTTCAACTGTTTTGTTTTAAACCATTTTTTAATTTTAAACCTATTTTTGGAGTACCCTAAGAAGTAGAAATCAGTAAAATAATAACATTTATGCTCTTCATGCTTAAAACATGCTTACATGGCTGTTCTGTTCTAGGGGAAGGTATCACAGGTATCAAACTAGAACTCAGTTCTTGCTATTTCTCCCCGGAATAGCAACAGTTCATTGCTTTCCTTTCTTAAGACACTTATGAAAAATATAACTCACATCATATGTAGGGAACACTAGAATAAAGATTTGAATTTTATTTAGACTTGAGGAACTATGGAAGGTATAATTCTCCACGTTTGGGAAAACTAAGCAGGAAAACTTAAGATAACGATGAAATCTTGATGAAATCTAATAAGCGATCAGGAATACAGACAAAGGTATATGATGCTTCTAAGAGAGATGATTCTTACTACATATCAAAATACCATTCTTGTAAGAAAATGCCCCTATACTATTTAATATTAAACAAACTGAATATCTGCTATGGCAGCTTGAGATTTCCATAAATACAGTGAATAGTTCATAAGTTCTTTGTAAATTGTCCCTGCCTTAGTCCATTGATTTTGATATTTCTTCTTTCATCTGTCTGAAGAACAAATAACCAGGTCATGATTCCTGTGACGGGTGAAGTCGCATGTATTTATTCCTATTTAACAGCACATGACACAGATTTAATATGAAAATATGTCTTTTATTTACTGCAATACTGGAATTGTTGCCAGTTCATATCTACAGAAATATTCTGAAGAAATTTTATAGCAACTGCCATTGTTTGACTCTTGGGTCAAAATCTTCCTGTACAATATATAGTTCACATAAGTTTGAGTTTGGAAAGAGTTGAAGAGAACAGTTTGGAAGCTGCTGGTACAAGAGATTCTGAAAGGGTCTGAATTCTGTAACAAAATGCAACAGACCTGAGGGATTGCTTAATGTTAAAATAATTAACATACAAAAGGACAGAAACCAGGGCAGGAAAGGAAACCAGTTCATCATTTTGATCTTTGTCTCTGTTTTTCTTATGCCTCTCACGCAAGTCATTTTTCTATTTCAGTCATCTATGTTCCTCATTTCCACCTTAGCAGGTTAAGCCTTGATTCTCTCTCTAGTGTGCAGCAGTAAGAACTAGATCTGCAGTTTCATGGTATAATTCATGGTAAGTACCAAAAAGGCATACAAGATATTAGATTATTTTGAGCTCTGGTCTCTTACTACTCATGCCCTTTCTGCCTCCTCAGATCACAGATGGTAGCAGACAGTTGATAATACCAATTTAGGATTTGGGGAAATGTTCTGTTGAGATTTCTAATATAAGTATTAAAATATTATGGCCAAATTAAGTGGCTGTTATAACTAGCAATTCAATTAAACGGAAGTACAGTTTAAATGGCATAATGAGGGGGCTGAAATGATCATAGAATGATATAGCTGAGCAATTATTCCACATGACTAAAAAAAGAACCTTCTATATTTTGCAGAATGCTTGCATGAGATGCACGAAATTCTATCCTTAGAATAAAATAAACTCTGTATGATAACAGTTCTTGGTTTCAGGTTTCAAATAAATTAGGACCATTTGGCACAAACAAGCAAAAGAGAAGAGCTGGAAGGAAAGAAAGATAATGGAGACTGGAAATATGTGGATAAGGGGCTCAACTGGGGGAAAGGAACATTTCACATGTTGCAAAGTTTATAGGGACAAAACAATTAGGCATAGAACAAAGCAAAGACCCCTTTGCTTAAGTTATGATGGGCAATGAAACACACATGAAAAAAGACCATTTTAGGCTTACTTTAATTGGCCAGGGCAAATTTTATTCAGTGAACTTGAGAAATTAGAAAAGAGCCCCTCTCCTATCCAAGAATCATCAAAGGCAAAATAAAATATTAAAGAGAATATTTATTATGCACATAATTAACTCAATTCTACACAGAACAATATCTTTTTCTTTTTTCTTCTTGTCCCCTGCACATCTCCAGTTGTTCATCCAACTCTGCTGCTCTTCTGGACCATGCAAATTGCATATTTGGGATTGGTGAACTGGACTCTGGGAATGGTAGCATTTCTTTTTGGGCAATGCAACCCTGTACTGAAGTCAAAGAGCTTCTCCAACATTCTGCTGATTGCATTGCATCAAGCTGAAAATAAGTAGGAAAAAATCTGTAGCAGCAACTCTTCTTTTTCCATTAATAAAAACCTTTTTCCTTTTTCTTTTTGTGCAGTGGAAAGGAATGTATCTAAGCCTATTCTTGGGATAAAATAAATTCAGTTGGGTTTGAAAACAGGATAGAGGATTGGAAGTGCAAATCCCTCCCACTTCTGAAGTGCAAATCCCTCCCTCCCTCCAAGGCCCCAAATTTTCCAGCTTTGAAAGAAAATTCAAGGAAAGGCTGGAACAAAAATCTCTATGGTCCGGATGGTGACATATTGGGACCTAAAGAGCCGTGGTGGTGCAGTGGTTAGAATGCAGTACTGCAGGCTACTTTTGCTGATCACAGGCTGCCAACAGTTTGGCAGTTCGGGTCTCACCGGCTCAAGGTTGACTTAGCCTTCCATCCTTCTGAGGTTGGTAAAATGAGGACCCAGATTGTTGGGGGCAATATGCTGACTCTGTAAACTGCTTAGAAAGGGCTGAAAAGCACTGTGAAGCGGTATATAAGTCTAAGTGCTATTGCTATTGCTAAATTGCCCATTATCTCACATATACTTCAGTATTCACAAAGAGGCATATACAGTATTTATCATTGTTTTAAGTTGAATCCTGTAGGCTACAGCCTTGTACATAACTCAGAATAAACCTCATGAAACTTAAACGGACTTATTTCTAAACAGATACACCTATATTAGCACTGTTAATTGCACAGTGCTATAAATATCCCCCACCTGAATTTATTTCACTGATGAATGTTCTTAATAATGATCAATTCATAATCTAGTCCTATTTAGCATAATCTATCACAAGCATTAGTCTGATTTTGAAATGGCCTTTGTGTTTTAGAGTATTTTTTCTTAATTTCTTGCAAATTACTTTGTGAAGGTTCCTTATGAAACCCAGGATATAAATTTAATGAAGAGTGCCATAGAGCAGCTACTTCTGTCTTGCAGAATTAGATTATAACCTTTGAGGCTGATTAAACTAGAGAGCTCTTTACATGTGAAACTGCAGGTACCTTCAGATGTATAATATTCCCTCTGTCACAGAAATCTAGTATCTGAATGTTTCAGCATAGTTAATTTTACACAATATGGCACTGCAGACCTCAGATATAACAGAAAAAGTTTGAGTCATGATTTTACTGCAGAGGGAGAAGAGCTTGTTTCTCTTGTTTGTTTTCTTACAGATAAAAAGGCCTTTGAAGAACCCAACTATGACTTGGAAAACCTGGGAGGAAGAAGGGTGAAACCAGGACTTCATTAAGTATGGCACACAAAAGAGGAAGTTCTCTGCTAAAAGTTCCATGACATCAGCATGAACATGCAATCAAATTGGCTCCTACAGAAAGCATTTGTTTAGGGTCAGGAACACATTTCTCTGTCAAAGTTCATGGAACTGCAAATTCTGTGACTCCAGAATAGAGATTCATCCCCTTCTCTTCTTTCTCTGGGCTACCAAAAGATCAAAAAGAGGTTCAAACTAGCTGCTTTTGAAGACCTTTTGAAATTAGACTGCTCATGTTCTGTGGTTATTGTCTGCCTGAAATCAAACAAATCAAATCTGTCTGTTGTTGTTTTTGTTGTCATTATTTTTACTTAAAAGAAATTACCAGGTCCCCAAGTTAGATCTGTTGATTACCATTTGCCCACTGCCTCATTCTCTTTGACTTGATTTGTTAAGAGATACACACTATTTTTGCAATGGAGAAGAAGATAAGGTAATGATATCTCCTACTTTGTTCCTTCCTTCTATTATTGCCTTATGTATTTAAAACATTTTGATCTTCCATCAAAAACTTTAAAGTGATCTAGCAATGAAGAATAATACAATTCAATATTGGATTTAAGATAACTAATCTATAAAGGCCACAGAAAAACCAGGGTCAAAAATAGAAAGAGACATAGAGTAAAATGAAACTTCCTGGGAGGTAAAAGTTGTCTTCACACCGTGGTTGAAAGGCTAGAGAAATAATATCAACAGAAGATCTTTGCAGGATTATCCCACAGCTGTGGTGCCACCACCCAAAAGATGCCATCTTCACTCCTATATGGTTCACCCTTGAAGATAACAGTGCTTGAAGCAGGATCTTAGACACTGAGTTTCCAGCTAATGGGAATTAAATTCTTGAGCCAGGCAATTAATACCACCTAGCAAGCATTACAGACCACTGAAGGGTGATGAAAACACACAGTTATTTAATTTTAACCCGTTTCATTTGATAGAAAACAAAAAAAGTAGTTTACTCTCTCAAGGTAAATGTGAGGAAGAGCAAGCAGAAACAGTCAGTCTTGTCTGGCTTCTTCTGTACATGGGCAACCTCTAACACTTGCCTCTTTGCACTCACTTCAAGGGCAGGATTATGCCCATTCTACCAAACATGGCTAAAGAAATAGTAGTGCTAAGATGAAACTGCTTTTGCTGCTTCCCAGATGCCTTCCTTTACATTAGCACTCTCTAAATATGTTGAACTGTGATTCCTGTCATCCTGGACTGGCATGTCTATTGTTGAGTAGTGATGATGGGACTGGCAATCTCTATCCAGTTTGGGGAAGGCAGGTTAAGAAATACCACATTTGCCCATGTCATCTTGGGAAGTGTGTGACAATGAAGTCATCCCTACACAGCCTGAGAAGCGGAAATGCCTAGAATTATCCCAAGTATTAAATATGCAGCAAATCATATTGTTACTCTTTCCTAATAACTCAGCATAGAATCCTCTTTTGGTCTAAAGCTAAAAAAAGAGCAAGATATTAAAACAGAATAAGAAAAAAAAGTATTCTCTTTTTTTTTAAAAAATGAATTCTATTTTAAACCCCCAACAAATCAACATTGTCACTCAGTCTCAATAATTCAGCTGTTTTTCTCCTAGGAACCTCTTTTGGCCCAAAGCTAAAGAAACATGAGATTATTATTTTTTTTAAAAAAAAAACACTTTTATCGCAGACAATGTTTGGATAAAAATACCAGTGACTTCATCCTCCCTGACTATACACCCTTTTGATAAAGTGTTTGGAAGAGGTCGGGTCAGTCACCCTACTGGTCTAGCCAGTTTGGTCTCTTTTAAGTTCAGCTCCTATATAAATGCTGAAATGCTAAAATTCATGAATAGCCATCATTCAAGGGACGTGGATGTACTCTCGGCAGTTCCCTTTCGTAGGCCTGCAGCATACTGTCTAGACAGGAGTCTGTCTCTGTTTACACACAGCACCTGTGTTTTCCAAAACAGCTCCCTCGCTTTCATTCCCCCTCTGCCTGCCCCCAAAATGCCACCTTATCTCTCTGCGCCATCTTCTGTGTAGTCTATAAAATAGAGCTGAAGCTGGGATTAAGTGTTCCTTGCTGGACAGCCTCACCATCAAAGCACAAGCCCCATTAACTTCAATGGAGTTTGAACTGGGGCAGGGTTTTGAGTCGCCTTTGTGTGCAAATTTGTCATGGGTGGACTGGCCATTAACTGGATGTAACTGGAACCCTCAGGGCTGCCATGGGTCCACCACCTGGTGCTATGACTCGACCAGAAAGTGCCCTCTGTTATCAGGGGAGAATGTCACGTTGGTCCTTATGATTGATTGGATTTCTTTGCAGGCACATAGTTAAAGTCAGAGGGCAAAAGAAAATCTGAAATGCATTATTTCAGACTCTTGGGAATAGAAGACAACACGTGATTTAAACACTCCATGTTATTTGTACAACTGGGTGAAATTCCACAGGCTCATGGAAAGAGAACAAGAGGGGTTTATATCAGCTGCCGCAGGCAATGTCACTCCCCAAAGAAGGATGCCCGGCATTGCTTTCAGCTGGGTTTTCAAGGCTATCTTAGGCAGACAATAACCATTCTGATTATACTAACCAATAAGCAAAAACTGCACGTGATGCATGTTATTTATTATGGCAACATTTTTGTTTTTATTGCTGTTATTAATGATTTCATATTGAGAATTAAATCAAGTAAAAACCAGTAATGATTACATCAAGACAACCAGAACATTAAAATACATTAAAAATGGAAAATTCAAAATACTTAAGACCATAAGTATGTTTGGAGGTGCCTGAATAAATAATGAAAACTAGTCTAAAAAGCAGCAAAAATGGTGTCGGAGATCTCTTTTGGGGAAGGGCATTCTGTAATTGGAACACTACTATGAGAAAAACCTTTTCTTAACCAGATGAAGATGGTACTTAGAGAATATATTGTTCAGTTACCTTTGCACCAGACAGGTTGCTAACAGAAGAAACTCTCCTCCAAGTACTTAATCCCTAACTCTTCATGGGGCTTTGACAATAAGCAACACTATATGAATTGGGCCTGGAAAGAAATAAGCAACAGTCTGTGAAGTTATTTTAAGACCGATGAGACATGATCCAGGCAAGTAGTGCTAATCAGAATTCTAGCTATTGCATTCAACACTATGTATAGTTTCCAACTGTTTTTAGAGGCAACTCTTTATAAAATGTATGGCAGTCGTCCAGATGGGATGTTATTACAGCATGGCTAACATCAATGGAATCTGGTGAAAGACGCTTCATGCCACAAAGTTCATCCAGGTTTCAAAAGAAGAAGCTCAACTCCATTCAAAATTGATTAAATATAATCTTCCAGTCCAGAGGAATTAAGACTGTATCTTGCTAAATCCAATCTGCTACTGAATCCAAACACTTTTTCAATCTCACTGTTATTGATGACAAGGAAAAATCAAGTTGGGTGTCATCTACATATTGCTGTCCCTTCATATCAAGTCCCTAGGTGACCTCCTCCAGTACTTTCTTATAGACATTAAATATTTCTATAGCAAAAATACCAAGTTGTTAAACTGTTTCACCACAACTTTCTAAAAATGACAGGGCAAGTAGTAATCACTCCAACATCATATTACCAGAACTGCTTGGGAAAGATGCTCGGTAGATTACATCAAATGCTAAGACATTAAAAAAAATTGTACTCTAACTGCACTCTTTCCATAAGTTTTATTATCAATAATATCTTCTATAATGTCAGCTCAAACAGAAATTGCCCAACTGCAGCATGCAGATCAGAGAAAATACCAACAATTTCAACTTTCATATACATTTATTGAAGCAGGTTTCTAAAAAATTCTTGAATTTCTCTCATTGGGTCTACATGAAAAATATCTACAACAGAGTCTCCATTTAGTTTTAACAGAAGCAAGATTCTTATGTGGAAAACCAGCAGATGGGGAACAAAACTGTAAAAATGGCAATCCTTCACATCAGCTTCCTATTTGAAATAATATGGGCATTTATGCTAGAAAATAAAATTGAGGAAGATGGGCAGTCTAGAAATATGAAATATAAATAAAAAGATAAGTAAATAAACGAATAAATTAAATGTTATCATATCTGCTGTATATATGTGAGAATTATGTGATTCATTCCAGAATGTGATTTTAAGATATTACAATTTTATTAATAAAATTTAGACAAACAATTCTATGTATTGGTTCAGTTGTCCATTAGTAACTCAGTAAAGTAACTCTTGTAATCCTGTTTTCAGAGTTGTAAGGAATTTTGAGATAAATATGTAACATGCAGATTTAATTTAACTGACCAGAATCTTGTTATGTCTATTTGAGAGGGTTTTAAAAACTTGTTATTGCAGTTTTGTTTTTACTGACATGCAGTAATACAGAGAGAGAGGGGGAGGAGAGAGGGAGAGAGAGAGAGAGAGAAATTAAACTGTAAACTTTTAAATTGTTTTGAACTTTTTATATGGAAAGTAGATATAATATGCATGCATGCAATATTCTTAAAACCATGGGGTTGGATGTAACCACAAAAATATCCATCTGCAGGCTATTTCCTGGCCTCCTAAAGATTAATTCAGTGGTCTTTTGATCACTGAAATGGGTTGCCATAAGCAGCAGCACAGGTTAACGATATATGGTGGAAAGTAAAACAGCCTTCCCAAAGGCGTATTTGGATTAAAGGTGGATTGGTTCAAAATGAGAAAAGTATAAAGAGTATTGGATTCACTCATGCAATTAATATTACATATACCAAGATTGCAGATAGTACAACAAAGAACAGCTAATGTACATCAGGCCAAGCAAATGAGCAAGTTCAGATGTATATTCAATATGATTAGACAGCAACTGTGGTGTTAAAGGAGAAATAGTCCAGATTCCTTATATTTACCATAGAAGAAATACTGAAGTAAAAATATTTCTCCTATGGTAAGTATATGAATCTGGAGACATTAAACAGCCTGATGATGTCAGTTGTGTATTCTTTCAAAATGAATGACTATTACTTTTTGATGGACAAAAATATAGTATAGTCCAGGTGTCAGCAACCTGTGGCTATGGAGCCACATGCGGCTCTTTGGGCCCTCTGCTGTGGCTCCCTGTCGGGTGACCCCACCACTGGCCCCGCCCCTCATCCTCTCCTCCAGTCACTCCTCGCCTGGCCTGAGAAGGTAAGGGTGACGGCGGGTGATGGAGAAGAGGCCGGGGCAGAGACAGAGAGATACAGAGAGAGGGGGGAGAGAGAGACATAGAGAGATACAGATAGAAAGGTGGGGAGAGAGGGAGAGAGGGGGGGAGGGAGGGAGAGAGAGATGTCAAAAGGTTTTGTGGTTCCCGGTGTTTTTTAATAACCGGTTCTCTGCCCTAATGACTGGCTGGGTAGGCGTGGCTAGGGGGGGTCATGTGACTGGTGGAAGTGAGTGACGTCGAGTTGGCCATGCCCACCGAGGTTTTGTGGCGCCCGGTGTTTTCTTTTCTGTGGGAAATGGGTCCAAATGGCTCTTTGAGTGTTTAAGGTTGCAGACCCCTGGTATAGTCTATAGCTTCTTTTAAGCTTTTTATCCTTTTCAAAATGGATAATATTCTAAATCCTAAAAATAATTATCTATTATCTAAAAAATGGCTCCAAGGATCCAAGTCATTTAATTTCAACTAGGAGTCTATGTTACACCAGTGATACCACAAATGTATTTTTGTTTGTTAGCAATATGATGGAGAAAAGAAGAAAATGAACTTCCCAAAAACCTCAAATCTTGAGGATTGTTACTTCATCGCAGTTGTAAAGATTTAATCTATAACAAAACTTTATTATGCAACTACACTTCCCAGGGAGGCATAAGGGGAACAAATTTTTGTTGTGAGGCATCTATATAATGCCTCTTTGAGAGTTGCACTGGTTTCCATTTGACCTTTAAAGGATAGTTCAAGGTCTGCATATCTGCTGGCTTGCCTTCTTCTGTAACCTGTACACACCAGTAAGATCTACTAAAGTGGGCTCTTTGGCCCAGTCTTTTCCATGGTTGGTCCTATTCTCTAGAGCAGGGGTCTCCAACCTTGGCAACTTTAAGACTCGTGGACTTCAACTCCCAGAGTTCCTCAGCCAGCAAAGCAGTAGACACTCAGATGCCCCACTCCCTCCTGATCTTCAGAAAACTGTAAAGACTTGACTATTTCACCAAGCCTTGGAGGGGAGGGCTTCTATGACTATCCTTGGGATAAATAAGTACTTTTAATTGTGGTTTTAAAATGGATGACTCTTGGTGTATTCATTTTGGCTTAATAATATATAATCTGAGTTTTAATTTTGATTATTATTTTGTTTATGGATTTGAGGAATTATATGCCATTCAGCCAATTGAAGGGAATGATTTATAAGCCCTGGCGAGAGAGGGAGAGAGATAAAATAGCAAACTGTTGTCTCGAGAATGAAAAGCATTAGAAAATACTACATAGATTGGATGCATGATATTTGGTAATCCAAATATTTTTTAGTTAAAAAAAAAAAAAAAGCACAGACACTTAATCATCATTTTACAAAAGAGAACTAGGGAGTTAACTTACATAAAATTTGAATATATTTATATCTAAAGATCAAAATTCAGGCATATGAAAAAGTATTTACACCCCAATGGAATGTTTCAACACATTTCAACATACAGATCTTCATTTCAGCTATATTGATAGATAAAGAGATCATAATGTAACAAATATCCTGTACTATTTACATATTGTGACTATAAATCAAGGACTACCTATAAATGGAGCAATTCCGTTTAAAGCTTAATTTTTTCACTTGCAAAATCATACCTTATTTTTCTCGTCTTTATCTTTTGAAATCATTAGAATCTGATGCTGCTGCCTGCTTTTCTCATTAACTTCAAGAGATTTAGCTTATATGCCTGTATCTGTGTGTAAGCATGCACACAACTTCTTTTTTCCCAGTTATTTATTGATTTATTGCATCCATGGAGCGTAAGAATACATGTCTCTTACTTATATGTCAATTGTACAATAAAAATGCAAAACTATGATTGATGGGCAAAATTCAAATTATAAGGATTTAAAAATTACCCATTAACAATAGTTTAAATGGCAAATAAAACAAAAGAAACTAGATTTATATAGGGAGTGAGTGTGTTGGTGAGCTGCTTTGCAGGCAAAAATTATGAAATTTCAGAAAATGGCTCTCTTCTGAAATTTCAATAAAAATGCTATCTTATAATGATCTGGCCAGCATGCTTTTCTTTGAAGGAGACGATCCAAATATTCGGAGTAGTCAAGAATTGGGCAGAGTCACTGACTATAGAGGCATTTTCTTATAGATGATTTCAAATACTCCAGAGGGCATTTGCTGCATCTGGAGTTTCGTTAAAGCTGATTCAAGAGAGAGGATAAGGATATACTTTAAATATGGCTCACATTCCATACTGGTTTCTATTATGGCATACTAAGAGGCAACTTTACTGTTTGCACTTAGATTAACTTGTATGGAAATATTTGGTATCCTCTTAAAGGATTGGGGGGCTATCAAATTGTTCTCGTGAGCAAGAACATCTGGTGAGTATCCATGCATGGACAGAAGGCCCCTTTTCAATCAGACAAAGCCTGGGTAGTCGAAGGTCTGGGAGGGACTTGAGGTTTATTCAATATTTGAAAGCTCTAAGGGTAATCAATGTTGTGATAGGCTGAATGCCTGACTCTGCTCAAAGAAAGGCTATGAATTTACCTTTTGAAGTTAATATTTTTGTTTTGAAATGATTCAAGATTAAATGTTGGAGAAATGCCCCATAGTTCTCTGCTTCATAAAGAAAAAAAAGAAGCAAGCTTCATTTTCAAAAGATGAAGTACTGGGGGAATTAAATGACCATCAGCAGAGTATCACAATTTGAGCAGTACATTTAGTTGCTGAGATGTTATACCGGTAATTTGAGGAGTGTGGTTTGGGCCAGCCAGATACCTGGTGATGTATATACGAGAGAGAGATATCAATAAGTGGTTCTTGTTTAACCAGTGTGAGATAGTGCCCTCTTTCCATTTATTTATGGGGAGTCTTTGGCTGAAGACCATGATGTTTGGGTTTTTTTCCAAGTTAATAAATAGGGATTATTATTTTTTAACTGTATTGATATAATCTGATTTTAATCTGTTTTTAAATTATCGGGGTGTTTTAATCTGTCTGGGCCAAAATGATTTAATTTGATTTTATCTGGTTTTTAAATTTTTTGTATCTATGTATTTTATTGTTTGGCTGTTCACCGCCCTGAGTCCTTCGGGAGTAGGGCGGTATACAACTAAACTAAACTAAACTAAACTAAACTAAACTAAACTAAACTAAACTAAACTAAACTAAACTAAACTAAACTAAACTAAACTAAACTAAACTAAACTAAATGAGAGAGCAATTTATGCAGACCAATGGCTGTAGTAGAAAGTAAGATTAGATTGTTGGCATAGAGCAAAGCAGACAGTTCACTGTCATCAATTTTGGCTGGAAAAGCTTGGTGTCATAATATCATTGAGACTGAATGTGCAGAGATAGAACACAACACTAACACCCTTAATGTAATAGAAATACTGCAAGAGACAGATGGAAGGCCTGTTGAAGAATGAATGAATTCCTTGAAGGAATCTGTGTGAAGCCTCATTACCAAATCCAACAGACTCATATCCATATACTGTATGATGCGTTGAGTTTAAGCCATAATTTGCTTCATTCTAAAGAATCAAAGCTGAACGGAAGTCCACAAATGCAACCTAAGGTTTTATCATAGCTACAGTTTATTTATTATTCAGATGGAATACTGCAAAACAATGACCAATAGAGGAATAACCGAAATGGAATCCAGCCTGTTCCTTGCCAAGCAGTTAGTTATCAATAACCCAATCTTCTAGTTTATGCAAAACATCTTTGGAGTGTAGCTTAGCTGTGATGTCAAAGAGGCTTATTAGTATATAATTAATTGGAGAATTTCACTTATCTCTCTTGAAAACTGGGATTACAACGCTTAGGTTCCAGCCTTCTACGAAATGGCCAGTGAAATGTATATAATTAAATATCTTGTCCAAATAAGACTCTACCCTTCTAGACTTCAGAAAGAAAATCTTCACTTGACTTGAGAGAAGGGATTTAACCAGTAATTTGAGCTATTTCCTTGTGACTGGGGGCCAGAAATCAGCATTGCTGGACTAAAAAATAATATTAAAGTTGATATATGGATGTGAAGAAGCAAACAGAAATGGAAATGTTGCTTCCATCCAGATTTAGATAGCCTTGTGTCTAAGGCAAGTCCTCCATGTACTAACCTCCAGGACAGTGTTATGTTCTTGGAGCCTACAACAACAAATTACAGCAAGTCCTTGTCTCTTCTGAAAAACTGGAGAATTCGTTTTCTTTATCTTATTAGATTTAATCTGACATTTTGATTATTTGATTTATATTTCTAACCACAAGTATTTATGGAAATTCAGTGTTTATATGTTTGTACATGTAACATTTAATTGAGATTTTGAATGTGTAAATTCTACCAGCACCACTGGTAGAATTCTTCAGCATCCTTGGGATCAACATCCCTGACCACAGGAACCAGCAATTGCATCAACCTGCATGTACACCAGGAACTTTGGGACTGGTTGTCCCAGAGAAAACTCATCACAGAGAAAATTGGTGTATTTTTATGCTTCTCAAATAAGCCTCATAGTTGTTCTTCCTAACAGTTAATTATTAAATAATTGTTCTTTCTAACGGTTTCTAAAATAACACAGAAAAAAAATCTGTGGCATTAAAAACAATTTTAAAGATGATCATAATAACTATAGTTACAGAAGGAAGTATAAAAACTCCCTTCTCTGTTGGGGGATATCTCTGTAAAATTTGGATTTCCCCAGCTGTAAATAAACATAAAACATAGCATAGCCTCTCCCTGTCAGGACTCAAACATACTAAAACCCAAACCTCATTTAATAAAATAGAAATGCAGTTGCTGTTTTCACATAACATGCTACATTCTAATAAGTAAGCCGTATTACAGCTTAATTGATCATCTAATTATACAAAACATAAAAAACTGCTAAATTTCCACAACAGATAGCAACTATCTAACTCCATTTTAGCCTTGTGCTGCATAAATCTGGTCTACTTTCTAGTTTTGTGTTTTAAGTTCAGATCTTGGGGATACTGTTCTTATCTAAACCTACTTATTCTCACAAGACATTTGTGAAGAATATGCTAGGTACTTGATGTACAAAGTTATGGGATCCACTCAGAATTGGACTCTGATGTGACAGGCCTTATGGAGTTGACTGGGGAGGGGTCTTGCTCTGTTATCTAGTAAGAATTTGGCCTTGTCACAAAGAAGAGGGAATCAAACTATTCTCCAAAGCACCTGAGGGTAGAACAAGAAGCAATGGGTGGAAACTAATCAAGGAGAGAAGCAACTTAGAACTAAGGAGAAATTTCCTGACAGAACAATTAATCAGTGGAACAACTTGCCTGCAGAAGTTGTGAATGCTCCAACACTAGAAGTTTTTAAGAAGATGTTGGATAACCATTTGCCAGAAGTGGTGTAGGGTTTCCTGCCTGGGAAGGCGGTTGGACTAGAAGACCTCCAAGATCCCTTCCAACTCTGTTATTCTATTCTATTCTATTCTATTCTATTCTGTTCTGTTCTGTTCTGTTCTATTCTATCCTATTCTATTGTGTGCCTAAACAAAGTAGACCAGGTCCTCAGCAGGGGCAGGTTCCAAATCCCGTCGCTACCGGTTTGTTCATGCGCGCGGTGCTTCTGCACATAAGTGTCTGGGTGGGTGGGCGGAGCCTCCCACCGCCGCCGCTACCAGTTCGCCCAAACCGGTAGTAACCCACCACTGGTCCTCAGGCATGTGAGACCTATGTAAGGATGTCTTGCATTTATATACATTTCGATGTTAATAGCACTTTTTAATAAGAACAATAAGTCAGTCTTGTAAGGTAAACCAATAGTATGTCCTTTTGCAAAAAAAGATGAATCTAAAAGAAGAGTTGTTTTGGTACATGTGAAGAGTCGACTAAGCCTTGACATATATATAGCTATTCTGCTTATATCACCTATTTTCTGTAACTTAACTTCTTAAAAAACAGTGCTCAACTTACAAAAGGAGTGGGTCCTTTTGACTAGCCCCACCTATTGAGATATTCTTCTAAGGTTCCTGAAAAGATTATGGTGATATAGGGAAGGGGTGGGGATTACTGGATTAAAAAGGATGGGGTCAAGAGTTCAATGTGTGGATTCATGAAAGCTCTCCCTCTTTCATCCCCCACCAAATAAGCATTTATCACAACTTGTCCTGACAGGCTACTCAAAGGCCCAATCACCCAGTGCTTCCTCCCAAGAACATGATGCTGCTATGAATGGGTGGGCACTTGAACTTGAAATACCCAAAGGCTTTTATTGGAACAGAGAGAAGAGCCTTGTTTATACTCTAAAAGAACTACTTCATCTCCAACCCCTTCCCCCATCTGATGAGAGGCATCTCAGGCATTAGGCCTCTCATTTCCTGTTTCAGGATGAGCACAACACATCTGGTGAGTTTTTTCCTTCTGCCACAATGGCTTTGTCACAGAAGCTGTACTTTTGTTTACAGTAGAACACTTCCCCTCACAAGTGTGGATATTTATGTGAACGTTGTGTAACGTCAGAATCAATTAGCCAATGGCACCAGATTGTCAACAGAGAACTGAGAATCAAGGTGTTGCTTTGTGATTGGAGGAATGAGTATGGAGAGGGGAGAGCTGAGTCTGAATTTTCTCTAACTCTGAATAACCATTACAGTACTGTAGTCAATTATGTTATTTCAGCATAAATCTACCTTGCAAAATGGTGGGTTAATGGGAAAATAAAATCAGCCTTCTAATGTCTACTGCTTCAATCTTCTGGAAGGAAAGGTAGCAGATCAATGTGCAATAGAAACTTATGAACTGACACTGTTGATACTTTAAACGGATGATGAATAGTTTTTGGTTTTATTTTTATAGTTCTGCTGTGGTTTTGATCTGTACCACAAATATTTGAGATAAATTAATAAAGTTAGTACAGTTAAAAATTAAGCTCAGATTTGTCTTGCCATATATAAACATCTACAGCTCAGTTATCGATCATGATAAGTGAAATGATATACTTACATTCCATTCATTCAGAAAGAAGGAATAGGGTGCCAAGAAATTAATAATGGGTGGAGGGAGCTAGTTATATCTTTTCAGAGTCACAATATTATTCTAAGATTTTCATTGGCAGGTACTGATAGAATTGAGAGTATTGGTGAAATTGTAAGTAAGTTTTCTTAAAGAGGTTGGCTGATTGTTCCCAATAGCAGCTATATGAATGGTTAGGAAATACTTGCAAGGAGGATTCTTTCAATTTTAGATGTGAAAAGAAAGTTAGAATGCAGTTTGACTCCAAAGGGCAAGGAGTCATAGATAGTGGGGTATTGGGTTGTTTGAGCTAATAATATTTTGGGTGCTGACTACTTCTGTCAAGTGATGTGAGCCTAGTGTTGGCCAGGAATTAGGCGTCCCAGATTCTAATCTCAACATGGCTGGAGTTCAGCAACTTATGATTTTTCTGCCCAACAGATAATCGTGAACATAAACTGAGAAAAGATTCCATATGTTCACTTTTTTTCTCTGTGGGGTTAGGCTGAGAGAATAACTAACTGAAAGCCATTCGATGAACTTGTGTTGCTGAAGGTTTCCCCACTTTATATACAGGCATCTTAAACCATTATACCACTCTGGCATTCCTATTTTAATCTCTATGGCCCTGCATGTCTTGGTTCCTGTTACCTCCAGAATCATATCGATTGAATTGAATATAATTGTTATATTGTTCAATTCAGAAGAGGATGCTTCTGCCACTCAGAGAGACATGGGGACTAAGAGCCAGGAGGCAAATCTTTGTGGCCATCCTTTGTGTGGCCACTCTATAGAGCAGGTGTAATGGTTAAGGACATGGAATGGTAAAACCTTTGGCCACAAAAGTTCATCCCAACATTTTTATCTGTAATGAGGTTAATAAACTCTGTCTTATTTTACCATGCTTTGGGGACTGTCTATTTGTTTTTACACTTATTAAAAGCTCTGGAATTATGGGGGTTCATTATAGATGCATACATATCTCTATGCTTGCACAGTTTTTAAATATCTGGTCCTATTGAAGAATTATATGTCTTTTAGCAATTCAGCTCTCTGGAAGAAGAAAGATCAGAGATATTCTCATTCTGCCTCCTGACTTGGGTTCATAGATCTCCAGCTGTTTCCCCCCTCTTCCCTACTTTGCTTTCTCCACTCCCCTTCCTTCGCTTTCACTAAT
This sequence comes from Pantherophis guttatus, assembly GCF_059756535.1. Taxonomy (NCBI): domain Eukaryota; kingdom Metazoa; phylum Chordata; class Lepidosauria; order Squamata; family Colubridae; genus Pantherophis; species Pantherophis guttatus. The sequence continues at coordinate 307,452,385 of NC_142063.1, read as the reverse complement.
AGTTCTATGACAAGCAACTGCAAAGCATTTCCTTTCTTCAGAAGTGGGCTAAATGGATGATAACATACTATCCAGCAAAAGTAATAGGCACACCTTGCAGCTGGCAATTTAGCTAATGGAAGTGTAAGAAGTGCTCCGATGGCCAACAGTCAGGCTGGCCCAATGCCTGTTGAAGAACAAGTAATACTGACAAGAAGAGCTATTGGCTGGTTCAGCTCAGGTGAAACTGTCACAGGTTACCGAGGGTTGCGCATAATCTCTTGAGGCTGTTTACATATGAGATTGGAAATTACCTAGGTGAAAGCATGCATTCAATCCAGCAGCTGTCATGCCCTTGGTTGTAGTCTATAAACAATCCTGAGGGTTTTGTACTTGGCTTCCTCCGACACAGCCTGAATTTACCTGTGTACATCCTCATGAGTCATGGCTGGTTTTAGTATATCAAGCTAACAGCTATGCTGAGTAACAACCCTCCCCCCCTCCAATAATTAAGAACCAGCCGACCTCTTTGGTAGAGATTCCTGGGGAATCCAGCCTTTTCAATATGTCATTTAACTATAGCTTTGTCTCCCTCCTACTGTACTGTTCACCCCCACCCCCCACCCCCTACCCCCACCCCAAGCCTAATATTAGCTTATTATGTTAGGCATCTATCAATGTTGCTTATGCAATTCTATAAGATACACTCCCTCAACGGGGTATTAAAAAAAGAGCAACTGAAAACTGAAACTAATTGCACTATTAATTCACACAGAGCTATGTCCCTATTAGTTTAGTCAGATGTAAAATAATGGAAAGGGAGGCTTAGTCACATGTAAACAGTTTAGGCTTAATTGTTTTAGTTGCTTTCCACCATGTAAGGGGGAAAAAAGCCTTTTTGCATAGAGATGAACCCAAAAGATTACATTTTTCAAGCTATTCCAAAAAGTAAGACTGGGGGGTGGGGGGTGGGGGGGCTTTTTTCTTCTTCTAAAGTTGTTCTAATGTGGTATCATCCCTCCTGTTAGATTTGAACATTCATATTACTTTTTTTTAACAGCTCCATTTCATTGCTCATCAAATGGAATTAGTACAGCACTTTGATCTTAGTAGAATTGTCTTTGAAATATAAAGCTTTTTTGAAGCTTTTCCAAAGTCAGCACAATTGGTAGTACATTTGATATATCCACACAGAGCATGATGTCTAGAATAAAATGAAAGCTAAAATATAATTTCCTTCCTTTGCAGCTATTGAATCAATTCAAGCTAAAATACAGATTCCATTCTTCTTAAAATGTTCATATTTGCTATTTCCTATCAATGCAAGTTTAATTCAGAGAGTACAGTAAAGAGAATAATTTTGAGAAAACAATGGTTAAAAAATACTAAAATTGTCTCCACAGATGACACTAACTGTAGAAGATTTTCTGCAAGACAATAGTTGAAACTTTTTACATCCCCAAATAAATAATTTGCATTATTTGGTACATCACTTTAAAAAATTATTTCTCTGGTAGCCTGGAAATCTAATAAATTTCAAAGATTATTGGTATTATATAACTAAAGGATGCTGAATACCATCTTACAACCATATGCTAATTAATAGGTAACAATACTTCCTTTAAAAAAATCCTGGCCATCTATGCTTTGAATAAAAAGACAGCTCGCATTTAAATATATGCTCTGGCTCAGTTCAGAATACAGAGCTATATTTTTGGCTATATATCTGCCAAACAAAACCTTTTGGGACAAATTCCACCACATGAAGAAATAAATGCAAGGTCTTAATTTGGATGAATTCAAGTGGCTGTTTTTCTTTAAAAGAGAAGGGGACAAATTAGTCACACTTTTTAAAAAAGCGTAAGTCACTACTTTGAATCTGAATATTGCTGAGTACACCTGGTCCTCTCAAACAAGAATGGGTGCAGATTTTTCTGCTGTGTTGTAAACCTGGTTTCTCTTTAACTTTCTTCCTGTGGTGACACATATCTGTATACTACTAAACCTCTCCTGTTTTTTTGCCTGTTCGTAATCTTCAATTGGGTGAAATAGTGCATCACAGGGCAACAGTTTTTGAATCAAGGTACTTCAAATGGGCTAATTTAAAGAATGTGTCGAAAATACAAGGATTGTAAAGATTTATTTGCCTTTCTATCCCTGCTTTCTCTTTTGTTCCAGTTCTAGCATATGTACACAATTGTGGCTGCAAATATTTGTGTATGTGGGATGGTGGATGGTGAGTAGATCATCCTTCTACACAGTGCCATAAAAACACATCTTCAATAAACAGAATGAATAAAAGAATCCTTTCCTCTATCATGACTTGGAGACTGGTGTGTTTGTGAACATGCTGTGCTATCCCCTAATCAAATCTTCATATCATATTATCATCTATTCTAGACAAGTACCTTGATTCCCTCAATTTAGGAAGGACAAAGAGAGTGATAAACAGCCACCCTTTAGGCTCCCCTCATGGATATTGCCTCAGTAGCTCAGTTAATTTTAGTTTACAGCAATAAGAGATTCTTTAGATGATCATGGATACCACTTGACTTCAAAAAGCAGTGTGCCAGATCTGCTGGACTTGGAGGATTTCCTGCTTATTCCCTCAGAGACAACCCTGCACATTTGTCATAAAGTCCTTTGCCTCACCCTCCACAATTACTGACACACCCGTGCTTCTAAGCTCACTTTCTGTGAAAAGAAAATATGTTCAGAGGTACCCAAGGAAAAGACTGAATATCCTATCTAGCATAGAGATTCGACTCTGCATGCATGCATTCATTCAGTTAATGACTTCTAATTGGGCCCATAATTATAGCTCTCCGGAGGATAATATTACTCAAAACAATAAAATGCAATTAATAAATAACACAGGAAAAGTACTTAAAAGCAAACTGAATGCAAGGCTGCAAAAAAAAAAATGCCCGGGAGAATCAGAATGTCCCAGTCTAGTGCCAAAAGATATTAGCTTGGGAAGAGCATCCCACAAGTGGTGCTTTAAAACTGGGAAAGCATTCTCCCTGACAGTCACTCACTTCGTTTAATCTGGGGAGACCAGCAGCGACAGCATTTCCAGTACGAATGCAATTCACACGAAGGTGCATAAATGAATCTCCAAATCCATGATTGGCATTAGAAAGAGAAAGCACGATGGGAAAAGGTTTGTTTCTCCCCCTTTCCCCCCAAATATAATATGCTCTTTGACTCTTCAGGCAATGCAAATTCTGGAAATATTCTATTCTATTCTAATAAATTTGATCAATAAATAAAATAAATACTTCTTCAACTTTCTCCTTTATCTGATGATAAATACACACTGGAAAACATTATGTTAAATTTACAGCAAAGCAAGTCAAGAAGAAACTTGAATCATTTAGTAAAATGTGCAACATAAATAGAAACTAATTTGAAATATATTAGTAACAAGAAACTAAAAGAGCATTTCTTGTCAAGGTATAAAAGAACGACAAATATATACAAAGCAGGCACTAAAAATATTTTTTGGGATAGAAATAATGGAAAGATGATAAAAATGGTAAAAGATGATAGTTCAGAATGGTAAATAACAATTGATTACAGTATCAAAGAAAATGGCTTTAATTAAGGTTTCAGTTCTCTATTCAAATATATATATATTTGAATACACACAGGTAGTCCTTGACTTACAACAATTCAATTAGTGACTGTTCAGTTACAACACCACTGAAAAAAGTGACTTATGACCATTTTTCACAGTTACAACCTTTGCAGCATCCCCATGATCATGTGATCAAAAATCAGGTGCTTGGCAACTGGTTCATATTTATGACTGCTGCTGTGTACCTGGGTCATGTGATCCCCTTTTGCGACTTTCTGACAAGCAAAGTCAATGGGGAAGCCAGATTCACTTAACAAACTGGTTACTAACTTAACAACTTCAGGGATTCACTTAACAATAGAGGCAAGAAAGGTCGTAAAATGGGGCAAAACTCACACACACACACACACACACACACACACACACACACGAGCATTCAATCTTTTATTAATTTGATTATACATGTAAAATAATATTGCTTTATGTATTTGATGAGGAACTCAAAATTTATTTACAGCTACCCTTTTTCCAACAAAGCACTCCCTAATTATCCTTTATTAAATTATCAATGGCTCAATATATTCACTTTACCAGAGGCTTGAAAGCACTTAACGCATCCTTTAAAAGGTACCTAAACTGATTTCAGGAAATTAGAGGCCTATCTCAGGTTATTCGGTGTAATCTATTGCTAAACATCCAAAAGCTATGGCTATAAACAAATAGCTTACATATGCTGTAGAGAATTCTGAAAATGTACCGTTACAGATAAAAGGTAAGACATGCAGCTTGAATTCTTCCAGTCTTCCAACAGAAAATTATTTTCAAAAGGATAAAATTAAGCTGCAGCCTTCTTATTTGTATTACATTAATAATGAAACTGGGAGTATTATATAGTGAGAGGAATAGATAATTTGCAGTCTGTAATAGGATAGACTCAAGTATATTAATCTGTGCCAGAAAGGCTAGATTAATCCTTAGAAGAAGCAACCTTATTGAAAAATAAACCCCATAATTTCTGCAAACAGGCGTCTTGCTTCTCATCAATTTAGGATGCCACTGAAGGTGTCAGTAAATACATGGATGATCGGGGGAAAAAAGAATCTAAATGTCATTTTAACTGTCAGCTATTCATACATAGTATATTGGTTCCTGATTTTATAATATCAGAGTTAAACATAACATGGTGTTTGTTATCTTTGTATGAATCAGTGCCTAATAATCCAAGCTCAGAGAACTAAATTGGAGAACCAGCACTGCTACCTCCAGCCTCCCAACTACAATTTGCAGTAGATACATACATACATACATTCATACATAAAGTGTTTTTCTGTTGAAGCACCTGATCTACCCCAATATAGGAGGGAGCATACTGCTTCCCTTTTGCCTTTCAGCTCCAATCCAGGAGCTCTCAAGCAGTCACTTGAACTTGTGGCTCAGAGGTTAATACAACTGCCTAATATGCAGGCAGTCCAAGTTCAAATCTGAGTAAGGGTATGGCTAGCTGATGAGAGCTAAATAGTTTGAAATAGATCAATACTAGTCTCCCTTTATTTCTTTATCAGCAAAATGCTATCGGGCATAGAGAAAAAGATGGATTATTTTAAAATATTTTAAAACCATAGTGCTCTCCAAGCGACACAGTTTTTCCCATTCAAATTAAATTTTAGAACTTTTGTAATACTTGTGCAACAATAACCTTATCGTGAAACCTAGCAGTTCCGATTGCTATCAGCTATCCTTCAAGAATCCAGCCTTGTCTGCCTGCCTTGTGCCAAGTATTTATGCATGCTCTTTCTGAAGCTGAGCTAATTATCTTTCTGGATGGGCCTTATCTAATTCAGAGCTGATGTCATTATGAAAACAACCATTTAATAACTCCAGCCACATCAAGTAAACGAACAGCGGGAGGCTGCAACGAGTCCAGTCAAAGAGAGGAGGCAACCTGCTGCGCCGTCTGCTCTAATGAACGCAATTAGTCTGCAGTGGCAGAGGGGGAACAGCCGTGGCTTCTGCTGGAGATAAAAAAGCAGCTCACCTTGTTTCTGAAGACTATAATCTTGCGCAAAGATAGATAAACAAGCTGCTTAAGCAGCCTTATAAATCCACACAAGATTATATTCTGCACAGAAGAGTCTGCTCTTTTTCACTAGGACCTTATTCTATTTTTTAGATGTAATTTAGTCCCTAAAGCGTAAATCCATGACGGCGAATCTATGGCACATGTGCTGGAACTGGCTAGCAGAGCCGTTTCTCCAAGCACAGCAGCCATCGCCCATTGCTCTTCCGGGGTCCAGCCAGCTGGTCTTTTCCAGCTGGAAACTGGAAAAGCAGCTCCCTGGTGTGCATGCGTGCACCGGGAAGCTGAGCTTCCGGTTTCTGTTGCACATGTGTGCTGGCCAGCTGGTCTTCATGCGCATATGTGTACCAGAAACCAGAAGACCAGGTGACCAGCGTGCATGCGCTCGCCGGAAACCAGAAGCTCAGTTTCCCGGCACATGTATGCATGTCAGGGAACTGCCCTTCCAGTTTCTGGTGCACGCTGGGGAGCTGCCCTTCTGTTTCCGGCACTCCCCTGCGTGGGCGCTCCTGTTTCGGCACTCGGTCCCAAAAAGGTTTGCTAACACTGGCATAGATCCTAGTAAGATATGATAGATTGAGGGTCAATTTCCCTAAGCAGAAGAAATGGATTGAGCAAATACTTTGTATCCTTATTCTTTTTTTTTTTTTTTAATGAAAGAAGATTGCACACTCCTCTATCTCTACATTTTTACTTCATGGACGTGTAATTATTGTACTTTTATACCTTTATATACTGTAGTTTAAAACTATTTCAACTTCATGGTTCAAATCCAGGTTTTATAATTAAGAGGGTTCCAAGAATACTATTTCAAGAGTGGCTGATGATGGGAGCACTTCGATCTTTGAAGGTAGAACTAAAATGTTTTGTTACCCTTTCTTTCCAAGAAGGGAATCCCTTCTGACTTAAAATTTAACTACATTTTTCCCAGCCACAGAATGGGTCTGTAGAGTCTGATTGACAAATTCATGCATGAACAAGGGGGAAAGTGACAGTGAAAATTAGAGTCATGTTTCTGTGATTCTTCCTCAGAAGACTTGATGCAAGCTGCACCTATGGAGATTCTCAGTTCCAGGTTATGGTTGCCCAAAGGTGCTTTTTCAAGAAGCAACTGGGCGTTCTGGTTTTTCTTTGAAGATGTTTCGCTGAAGAAGCTTCTTGGAAGAGAAGTGAAGCGTCTTCAAAGAAAAACTGGAACATCACCTAGTACTGCACCTAGATGGTGACAACTTCTAGCATTTCCTTTAGTCTAGGGGTCCTCAACCCCTGATCTATGGACCACTACCGGTCCATGCAAGCAGCGGGTGAGGGCGGGAAGCTCAATTTGTGCAAGTGGTGTGCATGTGTGTGAAACTATCTCCTCCCCCCACTACTGCCATTGCTGATCCACGGAGCTGGAAAAGTTGGGGACCACTGCTTTAGGCAACTCAGGGTTTTGTTTTTCTGAAAGTAAGACATTAAATTTGCATTTTTTTGTATGTATTTCTCCTTACCTAGGCAAGAGCTGCAAGGAATAATCTCATACAGACTTTCGTTTCGAGAGCAAGCTGATGTATATAGAACTGTTACTGGTTTGTGCCCCAGCATTTTAAGCATTTAACATTTTAAGTGGCAACCTGTTTCAAAACTAATATACTTTTGGAAACCTCTTGGTCTGCCACTTTTTATAGATGTTGATTGCAACAACAACAAATCCTAGAATTTAGTGAGAAAAAGGGAAGAAAGAACCAGGGAGGATCATGCCAGCATAGTACAGATATTTCTTCAGAAGCTAGAAAAGTCTTTAAGTATCAGCAGAGATTTGGGGAAATAACAATCAGCTTTCATTTGAAAGACAGCAGTTACTTACTAAAGAAAGCTTCTTGTTTTATGGCTCTCAGTTACCAGCAGCTTTTTTCCCCCTGATCTTGCTTCTCTAGGGAAAGTAACTGGGTAGAAGAAAATGAGCTACAAAACAAGCTTGAAAGAATGAAAAAAAAATGCCATGGAACTTTCAAAAATAACACTTGCTGTTTTGAAAGCCCGGTGCAATTAATAAGCAAACAACAGCAGGAGTTAGAGCAATAGGCTCAGCCTCAGTATAAATCCTTAGATAGTTTTATAGAAACTATCTTATTATCTGAAATAAGACTCATCAATGGCAGGACCATGAAATTCACGACAGGGTGAAAGATAAGTTGGTTCCCAGAGGAGCTCATGGAAAGGCTTTAAAATGAGGCAATTTGAATATAAAATCCAACAAAGCACACAGTCAGGCACGCTGCTTTCTTGGAAGCCAAAAGCTCAGGCACTGATCTCCTTTGTTATTGAAAGCCCATCTACCAATGCCAAGGCCACACCCTCCTCAGTCCAATAGATGTTGGCAGGACTACCCTCCCTGTTCCTTTGGATCTGGCCATCAGCAAAGGCAACATATGATTGGCAATGGTTTGTTTTAGAGATCAGTAGAGTTCAGCCTTGCAGGATTTGTTTTGTTTTCTTTCACTAGGAGATCCACAAGCTGGAGCCTGTGAAAAATAGATTTCATTTCTTTATCCCCCCACCATTCCCCACCCCCAGAGGTGACACATATGTTCTCCTCTGCTTTGCTGTAGCCACACAATTACCCAAAGACTTAGGTTGGTCCAAAGAATAGAGACTGAAAAAAGTAATTCAGTGTGAATTGTTTGGCTCTTTCAAGAGCTGAATCTAGATTTTCCTAGTCCTTGTCCAACACTCCAACCACTTCAGTTGCTTCCAGATCTGTGACCCAATGGACAACTTTTCTTCAGGATTTTCTGTTAATAACTATTTCCTGGAGTTCTGAGTTCATGTATACTTGTGTCATTTGTGATAACAGGTAAACAATTGGTCGGTTTTCTGACTGTTTTCAGTTTCTTCCAAATATCAGGATCTTCTCCAATAACTTTTTTAAAATTTAATTTAATTTATTAAATTTATTAATTACCTGTCTTACCACAAGGTAACTCTTACCTTTGCAGTTTGTATTCAGCTTCCTTATTGATGCTTCTAGAGATCAGTCTGTTTTTACTTCATCTAATGCTGAAGAGAGTTCTTACGTAAGGGACAAATGACCAAGCTTAAAATATCCTACTTTGGACACATTAGGCAAAGGCTTAGCTCTGTGGAGAAGACATTTATTTATTTATCATATTTGAATAGCCATCCATCTCATATGAAAGTGAGTCATTCTGGGAAAAGTGGAAGGTGTTGAAAAGTGTTCAGAGACTACAGTTGGTCCAGAACGCAGCCGCACGAGCTGTCGTGGGTGCACCTAGGTACACCCACATTACACCAATTCTCCGTGAGCTGCACTGGCTCCCTATTGGTCTCCGGTCACAATTCAAGTTGTTGGTTATTACCTTTAAAGCCCTACATGGCTCAGGGCCAGGTTATCTTCGAGACCACCTTCTGCCGCATAGCTCCCAGCGACCGGTAAGATCCCACAGAGTTGGTCTCCTCCGGGTCCCATCAGCTAAACAATGCTGGCTGGCGGGCCCGTGGGGGAGGGCCTTCTCTGTGGCTGCCCCAGCTCTCTGGAGCCAGTTACCTCCTGAGGTCCGGACCATCCCCACCCTATTGGCCTTCCGAAAAGCGGTGAAGACCTGGCTTTTCCGGCAGGCCTGGGGCCGTTGATCTCGCTCTTGTGATCTGGCGAGATCCGGTCATGAATGACGTGAATGAGTTTTTAATGTTTTTAATGTTTTTAATTTTTAAATGTTTTTTATAATGATTTTAAAAAATGTATTGTGAGCCGCCCTGAGTCTTCGGAGAGGGGTAGCATATAAATTGAATTACTTAAATTAAATTAAGGAAAGAGAAGAAAACGATGACCAGCAGCAAGTGGATAGATTGATTGTAGTGGTGATAATTACACATTGGAAGAATGGAAGAACCAGGTGTTTGTGGAGAAAATCTACCTATATAATCAATGAAAATAATAAAAGCCCATCTGAACAATTTATTCTATATCTAGTCAAAGATATTCTCAACAAAATCCAGCACCGTGATTCAAAGCATAACATTTTATTCATTCACATTTTCTGATGATCTAATCATATATTACAACTGCAAAAATAATATATGTGTCAATGTGTTGTCTCTTTAATATTTTGTCTTGACTTGTTACAGTCTTTCCTTCAAGTAGCAATTGTCTTTTTATTCCAGGATTCAGTCTTTGAGCCTAAGAAGGCAGTCTGTAATTCCCTCAATTTTTTCTCTGCATAATTGCTTTAGATTTACATTGCCTCATATAAGCTTAAAATTTAAATATTGAGCAATAGACTGGTTTTGTACTCCCTTTATTCTTTCAGCAAGAGATACCTTAAGTCTTCCTTGCTTGCAGCCATCAAAATGTAACACCAGCATATCCAAAGTTATTGAAGTTCTCCAAACAATTTGACATCTAATTTTTATTTTTTTCTAGTTCAGTAATTCTACCACATATTCTGCATATTGATAAATAAATAAGAAGATGGTGTACAACCTTAGTGCATTCCAAATTTTGAACCATCTAGTTCCTTCTAGGAATTTGATTATCACAGGTAACTGGAGCTCACAATTATGCCACATGCACATTCTCTGGTCAGTGAGGTGGGCAGCATCTACATTTATCTCTGTCTATCTAAGAAATGAATAACCCTCCAAAATATCCCCAGTATTACAAGTTCTGTCTACACAAAATGGGAAACATACTATCAACTAATTGCATTTCTTCCCAAAGTTAAGTGCTTGATTTCGCCTAATTTTACAACATTCAAGAGTTCCACCTCTTCCCCAAATCTACATTCTTCTTAATCTCAGCACTAGTATAATGGAATACAGGCCTATTCACACTTGACTGATTGCACTTACTCCATCCTGACCTTGGTATATTTATAGAAAAATAGATATAAGAGCACAATCTAGTAATGAATCTAAAATAGAGTTCAACACATTCCTATTCAGGCCCATATCTGTAGATGTTCCAAAGGATTGCCTGCTTGTCTGTTGTGAGGAACAGGTTACTCTATTACTTGGTAATTAAAAACTGCATCACATTATGTAATTGATGTAATGTGATGTAGTTGTTATGTTCTTAATAATAAAGTATGTTTAAGGAAACAGAAAGGGTAAAATTGTGCAGAGCATAGTCTTTTTCTGGATTCTGGTCAGGCAGTATGTCAGAAAGAAATTATTCTTTGGAACCTATCTCAATGGCCATTTAATATTAGCATTCTTTCTTGCATAGACCTCTGTGGGGTTTCAAGCATCTTGAATTTTAAAGCTCTCAGATAATAACAAATCCTTCAAATCCAGGATTAAATTTGCCTCTATCAGAAACCACATGTCCAGCTGTATCTTTTATTGTAGCACACATTCCAAATTATACTGAGGGGAATGCTTGAGCTATGTATCAAACTAGCCTCAAACAAACTATTTGGAAACTGCATCAATCCCATTAGAGTTGCATTAAGAATGCAATTTCAGAACTCTTCAAAATATCAATGTAAAAACATATTCAATTAATTACTCGCCATGCATGCAAAAAGCCCCTGTTCCAAACCTGTATTCTCTAGGAATGGCTTGGAAAGACCCCTTTCTGAGCTACCCTTGCCAATCAGTGTAAAGAGTATGAAGGTAAATGGACTGACAGTTTGATATAAGAGCGTTTACTGTGTTTCAAAGGGATTTCATTATTTCCTTTCTGCATTTAGGAAAAAAAAATCCTTACCCTTACTGTGAATTTAGAATATGAAAGTATTGAGGATGCAGATAGAATATAGAATAACAGAGTTGGAAGGGACCTTGGAGGTCTTCTAGTCCAACCCCCTGTCCAGACAGGAAACCCTACACCACTTCAGACAAATGGTTATCCAACATCTTAAACATTTCTAGTGTTGGAGCATTCACAACTTCTGGAGGCAAGTTGTTCCAATGATTAATTGTTCTAACTGTCAGGAAATTTCTCCTTAGTTCTAAGTTGCTTCTCTCCTTGATTAGTTTCCACCCATTGCTTCTTGTTCTACCCTCAGGTGCTTTGGAAAATAGTTTGACTCCCTCTTCTTCGTGGCAACCCCTGAGATATTGGAACACTGCTATCATGTCTCCCCTAGTCCTTCTTTTCATTAAACTAGGCATACCCAGTTCCTGCAACCGTTCTTCGTATGTTAGCCTCCAGTCCCCTAATCATCTTTGTTGCTCTTCTCTGCACTCTTTCTAGAGTCTCAACATCTTTTTTACATCGTGGCGACCAAAACTGAATGCAGTATTCCACGTGTGGCCTTATCAAGGCATTATAAAGTGGTATTAACACTTCACGTGATCTTGATTCTATCCCTGTTTATGCAGCCTAGAACTGTGTTGGCTTTTTTGGCAGCTGCTGCACACTGCTGGCTCATATCTAAATGGTTGTCCACTAGGACTCCAAGATCCCTCTCACAGTTACTACTATTGAGCAAGGTACCACATATATAGTACCTGTGCATTTTGTTTTTCTTCCCTAAATATAGAACCTTACTTTTTTCACCATTGAATTTCATTTTGTTAGATAGTGCCCAATGTTCAAGTCTGTCAAGATCCTTCTGAAACTTAAGCCTATCTTCCGGAGTGTTGGCTATTCCTGCCAGTATTGTGTCATCTGCAAATTTGATGAGTTCCCCATCTATCCCCTCGTCCAAGTCATTGATGAATATGTTGAAGAGTACTGGGCCTAAAACAGAGCCTTGGGGTACTCCACTGCATACTTCCCTCCATGTAGATGCAGTTCCATTGAGGACTACACATTGGGTGCGATTGGTCAGCCAGTTACAAATCCATCTGGTGGTGATGCTGTCTAACCCACTTTTTTCTACTTTATCTAGTAGTAGGTTATGGTCTACTTTATCAAATGCCTTACTGAACTCCAAATAAATTATATCCTCTGGTCCACTAATTTTGTCACTTTGTCAAAGAATGCAATAAGATTAGTCTGGCATGATTTGTTTTTGACAAACCCATGTTGGCTTTTGGTTATTACTTTGTTTGCTTCTAGGTGTTCGCTGATTTGTTGCTCGATTATCTTTTCCAGAATCTTCCCTGGTATTGAGGTCAGGCTGATAGGTTTATAGTTTCCTGGATCTATTTTTTTTTCTTTTTTGAAAAAGAGTACAACAATTTTAAGAGTACAACAATTTTTTAAAAATGGAGTTGAACACCAAAATTAAAGTTATTAGCAGACCAGTTTTAGAATATACTTTTCATTGGAAATAATATTATGCATCCTTGTATTTCATAACTTCTCCACTAACAGAAAGAAACTAAATAAGGAACTTTTAGAGTGAAGACTGGAGCAATTTTGGAAGAAAAAAATTACTTTTTCCTGTTGGATATCAAGGTTCTTCCCAATCAAGAATAGAAAACTAGCTTGGAAAATAGTTGAAAAATTTGCTGAAATCCAAAATACAGGATATTCTAAGTGGAATCTATTTTATTTTCTGAGTATATTTGAAAACTGCAACAATGAATAACTGACAACTTCAGAATTTTTAATGAAACAGAATACTTCAAAGAAAAGCAAATATATTGGCATTCAACAAGACTTGATCCCCACAGTGGGATAAAAAACAACAACAGGACCTTATTAAAAAAATGAGTAGGAGAGTGCTCTGCTAGAATAAATGATAACTTATCTTTCAAGACTCTTGGCTATCAGAAATATTAAAAATGGAATTAAAGAACCAAAGAAAAGTGATTTTCAGCTTATTTAATAACATAAATATACCAGTAGTATTAATGTTCTTGCCTCTAGAAAAAGTTAATATACTGCATAGCACAATCCCTCAATGTAGTTATCTCTCAACTGATTGTTCTCAAATAGTTGCTGAGATAAACATGTCTTGAGATGTTCTTAGAAACAGAACGGAATGTTGATGTGTATGTATAAATACTGTATAAATTCATAAATAATTACCTGTCACTGTTTCAGGGAAGACTGAAGTAAGGAAGCTTGTGTGCCAACTTAATCTTCCTCTCCAAGAACTAACTTTTGACGGGCAACTTGGAAATCCTTTTACTGTATTCCTTTCTTCTGATTATTTTTAATGGACACATAGCTTGGACAGTTTTTCAGATAGAAGTTGGCCATCATAGTGGAAAAGGCTGAGCAGGCAATTATAAGAAAAGATCATGATAGAGTGGCCATCTATCTACTCTGCATGCAAAAAACTGATTACTCGGACATTTATAGGTTTTTAAAAAGAGAATTTGGGTTGGACTGCTTAATAAAAGTAGCAAGCAGTTGGAATAGAGAAAACTTCACGTTAAAGGGATTGGCAATCTAATATCTAAAGAATGTTAGGGATGTAATAAAGTTTGTCCTGAAATATTAAGACCTGAAATACATTTAGACATCAAAAGGACAGTTGTGGAATATGTTACTTAGTTATTCACAACCTTTACCCCTCTCCTTACAATTTGGAATATGAGATTTTTCTCTGTCATTTAATCACTATTTCTTCAATTGGGCTGTTACTCATCTTGTTGTAAGACCTGACTCATGTGATAGTTTTTCTACTTGTTCAATGCTTCTATCACAGGTGTAAAAACGTTTTCCACCAATTCATATTAATTAAAGTTGGACTGCAACATTCCATTCCTGGTAGATTTTCTGGACTGTTTTCAAGGGAATCACTGCATGAGGTACATTTCCATAGTCAAAATAATTTCAGTTATGTCTGTAGCAGAGAAATGGATGTAGTGAAAAAGGAAAAATAATGCTAAGATTGAAAAGCATTAAAATGGCATGGTATGGGGCAAAGATATTTGCTCTCTAGGAAAAGGCACAGCAGCTGTGCTATCTGAAGGTGATTTTCATGAAAAGAGAAATGGATTGTTCACCTTGCAACAAAAATAGGTTGAGAGATTCTTTGAACAGTCTTTTATTTTCCATGAAACAAACAACTAATACGTTTTTCTCTTTGATTGTATGGGCCAAGGCTGCAATCCAGGCCATGGTTAATCGTGTTTAAACCTCATTTGTTTCAAAGGGATTTAAACAAATAGAACTGCAGGCTGGGCTTTAGCCCAGATTTTCAAATGCTCATTGCCTACAGCAAGATCCAAACTTTTGAAAATATTTCAAACCACTTTTTTGGCACTCAGCTGAGCTAAAGATTTTCAAATTTCATTCAGTCATGACAGCTCCCAATTCAGCTCTTTATGATAACACTTTCAAGTCTACAGTGGCATCATTCATGCCATATGCTCAGGAAGACCAAAATTAGTCCAAGAAGTTCTTGCTCTGATTTCATTGGTACAGTGCATAATGACTGCACCAAGGACAGCTGTCAAAAATATAGATGAAGACTGGAGTTCAGGGAGAATAAGCAACTACACTGCGTCTTTTAAGGCTATTTTAGAAAGCTTGCTTTGAAATTAGAATTATTTAAGGGAGAGTGATGATTATACATGTGAAAGCAGTAACTTATTTTCCATCATGGGCAATTTAAGGATAAACAGTAGCAACTTTTGCCCAAGGAACTAATTAAATTCTGGATATAATTCTACTGCTATTGCTACAGTTACAGCTATAGCTCAGTTACATTTTTAATGTTCAGAGCACAAACATCTACACACAAATTGTGAAAAAGGTGTCTTAGAAAAATAACCCTGTCTTATAATATTACTGCTAGGATGCAACAGGCAAAGGCCACAGCCCTGAATGCTTTTTATTAGGGAATAATACACAGGCACCTCAGCCCAAGGCCTTTCTTTTCACAATGGTTGTTGCCCCTCTGTTGAGATTTAGAAATGAAGATTCCCTCTCAGTCCTGTCCTTTTTAGAGGGCCCCTTCAAGTGGTTCCCCAATATCAGAAGGGCCCCAACAGTATTATCTCTGGAAAGCCATGAAGACTTGACTATGTCATAACGCCAGGGCTGAAAGTTTTATATTTGGGTCTCTCCTGATTTGTATGATGTTATGGTTGTTTGTCAGGGTGTGGAACATTAATTATATTATTTTCTTATGTTATGTTTGTACTGTAATTTTTTTTTAACTTCAATCTTTTTACTGTTGTAAGAAGTCTATAAGCTGCTCGGAGTCAGGCATGATTGGAGCAGTACAGAAGTCTAGTAAAATAAATGAAAATAAATTATATCAGCCTCCAGGTCCTAGTATTTTAAAATCTGTTCTAGAAGTTCATTGTATTTCAGGAGTCGGTTCTTGAATGGTAAGAAGGCATGAATTTAGATTGTCCAGTAACTTGGAGGCAGCTTCAAGTTGTTGGGGATTTTCTATTTTGCAAGTTAGTGAATTGCCCTCATGCCCATCACATGCAATCCACCCTAATTCTGTATTTTTAAAAGTGTCATTGGTACTCCCTTATAGGAAAGGCATCAGGCCCAGGCCTTTTTTCTTACGAAGGAAAAAAAAAAAGCTAAGGTATTTCATAAAAAGCTCAGCATTACCAAACTGGACATTTCCTCTTACTATGTGCCAGCATGCAGCGTAACAGATATCTGTTGTGCTCCTGATTCTACGGCTAAAGAAAAAGGCTTTTGCACTTCTTCTGTTATATCTGCGGATAACATCATTATAAATGCTCCAACCCAAACCACTCTGCAGGAATTCTTTGATCAGCAGCAAAAAGGTCAGCAATTTACTAATATACCCAGCTTGCCTCCAAACTTTCCAGACGTAATATTGGAAGGCTGCATTGTTACATACAGAAAGTACGTTAATAGAAAGGGACTCCCCCCTACTCACAGGCTGCTACCCACTTCAAAAGCTTTCCATCAAATACTCCCCTCCCACCCAGGAAGAGACGGTTTCTTGTTCTGGATGCCTTTGATGTCACCGTAGGTTTGTTAGCCAGCAAATGCAGCGTGGGTTTTGAATAAGCAGAATTCACAATTCCTCCCATCTCAAGCCTTCAGGAAACTTTCCTAAAATAGGGAGTACAACCCTGGCAGCAAACTACCAAGCAGGAGCAAAGACTGAAATTGCCAAAAAGAAGCATCCTAACCCTCCTATTCATAAGCTTCCCTCTACACCTCTTTACCCCTGCCATTTCTTCTCCCTGACACTTGTCTTCCTGCAAGAATGGAGTCCCAAAAGACCCAAAAGGATGAGAAGAATAAGATCATCCCTTCTGGCCCAACCCTTTCTATCCACAGATTCACTCTACATATTGAAGAATTAATGGAGAAGCCATCACAAAAAGGAACCACTGCAGAAATTGGAGTTCTTCCTTTTGAAATACCTTTATCAAGACTGTTTATAAATAGACCTTGGATTTGCTGCACAGCAAGAGTGTCTGAAACAGAATTTTACCAAGGAGTAATGCTCTTGACACAAATATTTTGAAATTAAATTTGGAACAATATGAATTTAAATAATTATTTTGTTCTTAAGTAAATGTATTTTTATAGATCTTTTAATACTCCTATTTTGTGATTTGTTAGATTAAATCCAAACTGTTATTAGTCAATGCAACAATTTAATTTATTAGTTAATTCATTCAGCTTCTATTTATCCAAAGCAAAAGGTTTGCAAAAGGCAGAAAAAGTAACATTTTCTTCAATCTGGGCATGGTGAATCATGGTGCCTATTGGATTCATCCATGTAACTTTTTGGTAACAATATGGAAAATGGTCAATCATCTTGATGATTTCACATCCAAATGGTTTGACTGAGTTTGGTTTTTTTTTGAGAATAACTATGGTTTACTAGATGCTCTGCCACCAGCTACAGGCAACATATTAACATATACATAAATAACAATAATTATAATCCTAAGAATTCGGGATATACAAAATGTAGTCTATACCACTTAGCATTGGCCTTTACCACTTGCTACTGGGAAGTATACAATTCAGTTCTTTTTAATTTTAATCTGCATCTTAATAAATGTTGAAACCATGTCCTGCCCATAGGGACAGATCAGCTGTTTCAGAACAATTCAGCGTATGTGATGCAGGATGCACCTGTAATACAGTAGCACTATTGTATAACTACTGCAGGAACAGAAGATGACAATCAGATAAAACTGTGCTGTAAATGCAGTGTGAGTGATGTGAGCCAACCCTGTGTCAGCTAGAAGTGTGTTAAGTAACAATCCAGACATGGTGTGAGTAAAGAGGCTTTTGGCACAGCCATCTGTATTCTACAACAACTGTCAGAGTGGTTCTTTTGTACCACTGGCAACTCGTACAGCACAGACCTTCCTGATTTATGAGCAGGAACTGAGTAGGTTGAATTCTGGAAGTGTAAAAGGAGTTTGAATCCATTTCTGCAGGCACACACCCAATGGGGAGTCATGCCAAGCATATCACAGCTGCATCTCCACATGTAGAACAGGATAGTTCTGGCTGCAGCTCACAGATAGACACATACTCACGCATATGTTTATGCATGTGTATCTGTGTAACTTACATATGCATGTGCTTATGCATACATTGACAAAGTAATTACTCCCTGATCTTCATTTAGCAGTTCATTACTCATCTAGAGAAACAGCTTCCCAGTGTTGTATTGCTAGAGTACTGGGCAGTTATACTATGGCTTGCAGTGGCTGCCAAACATTTGCTATGACAGTTCACAAAGAGTTATTTTTTGTTTTCTGGAACCACTACTCAGGTTTGTATGTCTCCTTCTGGACCAAATTAAAGTAAATCTTGACTCTCTGTATTCATATTTACCAGTTTGTTTTCTGTCAGTAATGTAACTGTACATCTTTTAAAATAAAAATTGTGAGATACAATGCCAAAAAGGAGGAGGAATGTGTATTTTGCTTTTTAGGTCCTGAGACCCAGGGAATCAAGTAAACCCTTGTCTGTTTATAAGATACCCTATATCTGTGATGGCGAACCTATGGCATGCATGCCACAGCTGGCACTCAGAGCCCTCTCTGCAGACATGCAAGCCGTTACCCAGCTCAGCTCCACCACGCATGCACAAGTGCGCCTCCTGCCGGCCATCTGATTTTTGGGATGGGGGACAGGTCGCATGTGGGAGATCCACACGCATATGCAGGTGGGGTCACACGCACATGGGTGGGGGGCAGGGGGGAGCATGGGGGGTGTGCCGCACCCCCCGCAACCCATTTTTGGTCCCAGGAGGCTTCAGGGAGGCCTACTAGGCCCAAAACAGGGCATGGGGATGCAGTGCATGTTCAGGGGGGAAATGGGGTGGTCATGTGCACATGTGTGTGGTGGGGGGTGGTCATGCGCGCATGTGCAGGGAGGCACACATTATTTATTTATTTTATTTTATTTTATTAAATTTCTATACCGCCTTTCTCCCGAAGGACTCAGGGCGGTGTACAGCCAGAAATAAAACCATGACAATAGAAAAATTAAAAACAAGTTAAAACAATTAAATCAATTGGCCGAAAATTCTAATAAAACAACCCATTAAAATAGTAAAATTATTATTATTATTTAGGCCAGCCCTGCTTGTTGGAATAGTAATGTTTTTAGGGCACGGTGAAATGTACGCAGGTCGGTAATCCTACAGGTCTCCGGGGGCAGCTCATTCCAGAGGGTAGGGGCCCCCACAGAGAATGCTCTCCCCCTGGGGGTCGTCAGCCGGCATTGTCTAGCAGACGGCACCCGAAGGAGCCCCTCTCTGTGGGAGTGTACCGGTTGATGGGAAGCTATCTGTGGCAGAAGGCGGTCTCGTAAATACCCAGGGCACATGCCATGGAGCGCTTTAAAGGTGGCAACCAACACCTTGAATCGCACCCGGAAGACCACTGGGAGCCAGTGCAGCTTGCGCAGGAGCGGTGTTACATGGGAGCGTTGTGTCGCTCCCATAATTACCTGCGCGGCCACATTCTGGACCAGTTGGAGCCTCCGGGTGCTCTTCAAGGGGAGCCCCATGTAGAGAGCGTTACAATAGTCCAGACAGAAAGTGACAAAGGCGTGAGTGACTGTGCGTAAGGAGTCCCGATCCAGAAAGGGACGCAACTGGTAAATCAGGCGAACCTGATAAAAAGCCCCCCTGGCCACAGCCATCAGATGTCTTCCAGGGACAGCTGCGAGTCCAGGAGGACACCCAAGTTGCGAGCCCTCTCTGAGGGGGTCAAGATCTCACCCCCAATAGTCAGTGATGGAGTCAACTGACTATTATGGGATGCCGCAAACCACAGCCACTCAGTCTTGGAAGGGTTAAGTCTGAGCTTGTTCCTCCCCATCCAGTTCCGTACAGCTTCCAGGCACCAGGACATCACTTCAAGGGCATCATTGGGGTGGCCCGGGGTGGAAATGTACAGCTGAGTGTCATCAGCGTACTGATGGAAATCCACCCCGAAGCCACGGATGATCTCGCCCAGTGGCTTCACATAAATGTTGAACAGGAGGTGCGAGAGGACCAACCCCCACAGACTAGGCACCTTGGGGTCAACCTCTCCCCCCTGCCAACACACACTGCATACGGCCAGAGAGGAAGGAGGCGAACCACCACATAACGGTGCCCCCCACTCCTAACCCCTCCAGCCGGTGTAGCATGATACCATGGTCGATGATATCAAAAGCCGCTGAGAGATCTAACAGGACCAGGACAGAGGAACAGGCCCTGTCCCGAGCCCTCCAGAGATCATCGACCAATGCAACCAATGCCGTTTCCGTGCTATACCCAGGCCTAACACCCGACTGGAACAGATCCAGATAACTGCATTATGGGTGCTGGCACCGGTGCATGCTTTTGGCACACGATGACAAAAAGGTTAGCCATCACTTCTCTATATACTGCGGTTCTTATATAATGTTACTTTCAATAATAAGAATATAGCATTGATCATGGAAGGAGGAACCATGTTCTGTATGTCCTTCAGACATTTATGAATTATTGAGGTTAGGACTAAAAACTAAAATTATTAGTCACTGCAAATCCTTCACATAAAAACAAGTCTGGATTTTTTCAAAATCAAATATAACAATATTTGTTCTATGGAAGCATGTGTTTGCATGTGCATGCACATATACTTGCACACACATACAGAGTACAATTCATATTATGAATTCTGTTCCATACAAAAATTTTCTCACTCCTTTCTCTTTCTGAAAACAGGTGGTCCATTTTTTTCTTATTGAGCTTTAGAGATGGTACTTCGTTAGCTTTCTTTCCACCAGTCTCCTGGAACACTGTATTTTTTTTAAAGGAACCAGTCAAGCCTATCATCATAGCTACTCAGTTTTCAAAATCAAAAACGCCTTGATTCTAGAACCAAAAGTCAAAAAGTAGCTTCTTGTACCTATTGAAAGTGTTATTTTGTTAATGAGTAATATCATCTCACTTCGTTAGTTCCCTGAATAAATTCCAAAACTGTGAATATCATGCCTGAATTGTAAATTCCACAAGATAAGGACTAGTTCCCTTTTCTCAATCTGCAGGTTCCTCTTTGGCCATCAAATACATATGACAAATAATTTCCATTTTCAATCATTTTGGCCAGCTGAAAAATCAACTAAATGTAACAAATTAATTATTTACAAAAATGTTTCCTTCCTTTGATTTTAATAAAACATACTGATATTGCACCATTTTAAAAGAATTCCTCTTTTAACTTGACATGGACCATTTAAAACTTTTATAGGAATTTGCTTCTCTGTCTTACATAACTTTAATCTGATAAATTGAGTAATGCTGCTTTATCTGATAAATTGAGTAATGCAGCAACTTTACACAGACATGTAGATGTAAGCAAGTCTGAAAGAAACAAGGAGACCATGAACATCAACTAGCAGTCAGAAGACATTATGATAACTCCTTAATTTCACAACACATGGACAGATTTAACCATAGGTTCAACTGGGAAACTGTGAGCATCCTGGACCAAGCTAATCCAAAAATGCTTTAGAATTCCTAAAAGTTTGGCTCTCTCACAAATAGGCCATCAATAGGCACATAGAGATAAACAACATCTACATACCATTTAAAAGAGACAATAAAAAAGCCAAAAAGGAAACAAAGAGACCAAAATATCTCCCAGCAATCAACACCCAGATGAATAGAGATTAACACAAAGATTAACATTAGTCTAACAATCAAAAAGCAAATAATACCCTAGTCAAGGAACTCCCACCTCCCAACAACAGTCCAATCAAGGAACCACGAAGACCTTCCCACGAGACAGGGCAAGCAACTAGAATATAAAATGAAAGCAGCCCCACTCCCTACTCACAGTGATGATGTTACCTAGCTTGGTAATTAAATTTCAGCAAGAAAACAACCAAGTTCAGAGAGCACTAAGGCCCCCCAGTTCAACCCTGAACTATAATTATTCTCTTGTATTAATTTATTAATTGTAACTGGAGGCACTTCCATATAAAGGTTCCATCACAACCCCATATTCAATCTGCATGTACTATCATATCAGTTCAGAGCATCCTTTTAAATAGACTGGGAATTCTCCTTGGCAAACAAAAACAACGGCAACAAGAGCAGATGGTTTTGCTTTGATTTCAGTCACTGGACAATAACTGAACTCTCTGAGCACTGACTGGCTTTGACATCTCTGTTGATCTGTTGGTCAGAAACAATACATTTTGACTGGCGGTCAGCTCTCACAAGTACTGCACAGATTTTGCTAAATCTCAGATAAATCACACCTGATTATATGCACGGTATGCTGAGCCATAAGCCATGGTTTGTAAATTACAGTGACTGTGTTGTTGCTGAAACTAAGTACTTTCTAGCAATGCATCAAGCTAATCTTAAATTAGCATAGTTATAGTTTAAGCAGTACTTCAAAAGAAATCAACATTTTATTTGAAGGACTCTAAAGTAAGACATCTACAATGTGCTAGATTCTCAAACCCAGACTAGTTTTGACTTGAGAAAACAACCAGAATGTGTTGCCTGTTCTTGTTCCTGTATCCTAGGTTTACATCTTTTTCAAGTAATATTTCTTCCAGTGTAACTCTACCCAGGAATTTTTATAAAGTGCAGTTGTTAAATGAAAGAATATCTTTTCTCCATTTCCATTCAGTTATAAATAATTTCAATTATTGTCCATACAGTACTAAATTTTTAAACTGTATTAATTATACATTAATTTCAATTATTTCAATTATTAATGTATAGAACCATGATGGTGAATCTATGGCACACGTGCCACAGTTGGCACACGGAGCCATATCTGTGGGCACACGAGCGTTGCCCTAGCTCAGCATGTGCATGCCTGCCAGCTGATTTTTGGGCATTCTGGGCCCACCGGAAGTTGGGAAACGGGCTATTTCTGGCCTCCGGAGGGCCTCCAGGGGGCTGGGGAAGGCCATTTTCCTTCTCCCCAGGCTCCTAGAAAGACTCTGGAGCTTGGGGAGAGTGAAAACCAGGCCTACTGGGCCTACTTTGCCATCGCATGCCAAAAACAGGGGGAGTATGGGGGGGTCGCACACGCATGCACGGGGGGGCAGGATGCATAGAATTATGGGTGTGGGCACACACACGTGTGACCCCATCACACTGCCCCCCACTTTTGGCACACGATAGCAAAAAGGTTAGCCATTACTGGTATAGAATATATATTTGTATACAAATAATAAGATTTCTGTAAGGTATGCATATACCTTAAACAAATATATTAAATAACTTTGAACCAGTATTTGTAAAGTTCAAACCACTTTTTTAAAAAAATCATACATGCTAGAATCAACAACAACAACAAAACATGTAAGAGTTTAAATACCCCACCCTGAGGTTTTTCCTCTCTTAATTATTTCCCCCCTCTCTTTTGTTCTTTGAATTAGAACATTGAAAAAGCCCTTCACACTTCAAGATCTGAGAAAAGTGTAGGCTGACTATGTGGTGAGGGAAAGGATGTTATCATAAAGAAGATCGGAGTGATTAATCTCTTAGAATATGATCCTAGACTTCTGATCTCACTGTAACCTGCAGCAGTGTTTATCAGCCTTAGCTGCTTTAAGGTGTGTGGACTTCAGCTCCCAGAATTCCCTAGCTAGCAAGCTGGGAGTTGAAGTTTACATATCTTAAAGTGGATAAGGTTGAAAACACTGACCACTTTATGGAAGAGTTCTAGTTAAACTGCAGAAACACCCAAACTACAAGTACATGCCAAAGCTTTTCCCCCCTAACATTCATGACCAAGTATATCTTACATATGCCTTTTGCATCAAGAATGGGAAGAAGATAAATTGGAAAGCCTTGGTTGATCAGTCGGGATTGTAAATTGTATCAGAATACTATGAACAAAATGAGAACGCTAATGAGGTACAGAGAGAATTTTTGTATGAAAGTATTATTTTTGGGACTCAGAGCAAACTTCTGGGCTTTAATTCTAAATGGGCTACTTTTCATCTGGCTGTAGTTGCGACCTCTCAGGGAACCAATTAAAAACCAGCACAACAGAGCCAAACAAATCTGTAATTTGTTCATTCCTGTCATACGCTACAGGGGCCTATATTGGCTGTCGATGGTTCTACAGTGATGTTTTGGCTCCTGCCCCTGGCTGAATTATCCTTTTTTTTTTCCTTTCCTTTTGGAAATATTCAGGAAAAGTGCCTTTGAAACAAAACAAAAAAACCACAAAAATACCAGAATCAAATACCCATCTCTGACTGTGTGAATTGATAGAAGTATAGAAGTCAATACTTTTTGTTCTCTTTTATATATATCCATTTCATATATTCATAATTATGAATTATATCTGTTACCTATTACATGCTTGACAAAATAAATAAATAAATAAATAAATAAAACTTTCTACAAGTAGACATTTTTCAATGGGAAAGAATGAATTACACTGTGTTTTCAAATGTATCTTTCTCTTTGGACAAAAGCACTGACTCTAGTATCACCAAGGCTAGCCAGGCTCTGAGCTAGCTGCGATGATAGAAAATTGACAGAAAACCATGATTGGCATCACAGAATAACACCCACAGTTACTACAAAAACGTATCTCTAGTGGTCCTGCTAGAACTCTGTGCATCCAGGCTGGGACTGCAAAACCACCTCCATGTCCACAGATGTACTGCGTAACAGTATAAACCAGTATAAACACACACACAACAGTATAAACCAGTATAAAAACACACACAATATCAGCATTTTATATTGGATTGTTTTCAGCCATTTATTTATTGGGATATGTCCCCCTCATAGCTTTGGGAAGGACAATTGAGAGGTGAAGTGTGATTAGATCCATTCAGTGGTGTTATCCTCCTTGGGGGAGAGAGTGTTGCCTTGAAGGAGGTGGTTGTATATTATCCCTCTTCAGGAAGTCATTGTTGAACCCAACAATTTTCATCCAGTCTTCCTTTCAGGGAAGGTTTTTGAAAAGGTGGGTTGCAGGTCCAGAAGGCCTGGAGGAAACAGGTTATGTAGGCCATGTTCAGTCAGGTTTAAGATCATGGCATAATACACAGATAGCACTGACTGTGTTGGGGATGACCACTGGCGAAGTTGCCTTATTCCTATGATGTTGTTTTTAACCCATTCTCAAACTGTGAGATAGGCTTGAGGCCTTAGTTGTATCAGTGCTAATGTTTTTCTCTTTATTCTGATATCATCCAACAGCAATTTCAAATTGTACAAAACCTGTTAAGCTCTTTGTTACTCATGACCTTGTCCTGAGTCAAGTGATTAAATAACTGGAATTAGCAGTAGAGGCAGGATAGGGATTGGATGTGGGACTGTAAATTTTATGTCAAGAAAGTTTTCTGTCAATGCAAGAAGAGGAGGACAGCGCTCAGCAGTGGCAAAAAGCACCTTACCACCATCCCTGCCCCCCTCTTTCTTACAGGCCTTCTGTCTTATCAAAACTGAAGCCTGGGGCAAAGGACAGATACTTCTTATCAGAGACTTTGGGGCTCTAAAGGAGGCAAAAGCATAAACTGCTGCTCTGGCTTCCCCAATAGAGAGTTGTAGTTGTCACCTTCATATGACAAAACCATCATACTTTAGCTTGAGAGTCAAGGGCAAAGGACAATGGGCACATTGCCAAGCTGAACCAGTGGCTTTAAATATAAGCAACATAGCTTTTATAATTGACAAGAAGCAGTCTTGAAGGATAAACATAACAAAATCTAATTCCTAAACTGCATAATTTTCTTTTAAATAGGGTACATTATAGTATACCTTAAATAAAGCAGTAAAACAACAAAAATGCAGCAGTTTTACCCCTCCTCCAGTTATCCCACTTTACCAAATGGGTGAGATTCTATTGGACCAGAACATGATAGTTGATTTAATAAATTTGTGAAGAGGAAATAGAACACTTCATTACCCTGCTCCATTTCTTGCTGCCACCAGCATTTTACTTCTCCACATTGGTACTATTATCCAACTCTTGATATTTTTCAATGACTTAAAAAAACAAGTACAAAAGAGCAATCTAGCTTTAAGATTATGGTATCCTAATAAGAGCTAATCCATGCCAAGTGATCATGAGTATATAGAATATCGCTTAGATAATCCATTCCCCGTGTTAGCAAGAACTGTTGATTTAATGCTTAGATAACAATCTCTGTGATTAGTTTTTCTTAACATAAAATATTCAAGAAAAGTCCATGAATGCTACATTACCTTCCATATCACCCATACCATTAAGCACAAGCATCTACTAGTTAGTGCCAACTTATAGCTGAAAAACAGAAAGTACTCTTCTAAAAACTTGAATCAGACTAAAAAAGTTGTCAACTGAATAATGAAGTGTAATTATATAACTTTCCAAAGTATGAACGTAGAGTTGAAGTAAAATCTCATGGTACCAACTATTCAAAGACATAGAGCACATATAATGTACTATGTGATCTCATTCTATTATATTAGAACACAACTGAAACTGTACCATTAGTAATAGGATCACCATTTCCTTGGGAGCAATTAGACCCAGGTTCATTGCTGACTGACACACCATCTGCGTTTTTTGAACAAGGAAAAGCACCTCTGTTATGTTCCCCACATTACTGCACTCATACGTATCTTTGCACATTTTATTATATTTTTAGACATAGGGAAGTACCTCTTTTGAAATATCATCTGTTCTCAAGCAGTGAAAAAAGGGAGTTGCTTGTTCTAGGTGAAAGCATATACTTTAGAGGCTGCATGATGCAAGAGAAGGAAATAGAGCTGTGTGTCATCTGGGAAATCTGGAAATAAGAAAAGAAACGTTCTAATCAAAAAATATTTATAAATCTAAATGTCATTGATCTGTACCACTGTAATTTAACAGAAAACCCCCCCCACATTTTTAAGAGTTTACTAACAGCCAGTTTGCTTACTAAATACAGCAACCTAATTGTTCAATCAAGTGTGCTTCCCAAGAACAAGCTACATCATATCTGTTTTGCACAGGTAACTTTAATCACCATTTTCCCCATTTGATGGTGCCCTCATCAAAAATGGAATTCTACTTGTAAAAATTCTCAGCTATTTTGCTGTGCATTTGAGAGAGAGAGAGAAGAAAGAGTGTTCATGGAAATAGGAATCATCTCAGAATTAATGAAGTAGATTTATATCATTTTAGCCATTGTCTATCCACGGCAGGATGAAGGCCTCTTATGCATGTTTCCAACTAATATGGTCCTGAGCTTTCTTTTCGCAGTTGGGCCCTTAATACTTGCTGATGTCATTGATCCATCTTGTTTTAGGTCTCTTTCATGGAAGCTTTTTATCAAGTGGGATCTATTCTATAATTGCCTTGGTCCACCTGCCATCAGTTCTTCTTGCTATGTGACCAGCCTCTTTCCATTTCAATTCTTTTATTCTTTTGATGATTTCGTATACTTTCATTTGTTCTCTAATGCATGTGCAGGTCTTGTAATGCTGAGCACGTACCTTTCTATGGCTCTTTGCGCCATTCCTAGCTTTTGTTTATATCTACATAGATTTATATATACATAGAGAAAAAAGCCAAGCCTAGTGCCTAGTAAGCTAAATCCTATCATGAGGATAGTAGCAAGCAAAAGACTCCATGTGTCTGTATGTTCATGGGCGCAGGCCTTTCTAAGTAGCAAAGAAAGAAGAGCCAGAGATAGCAATAGCACTTAGACTTATATACTGCTTCACTGTGCTTTACATCCCTCTCTAAATGGTTTACAACAACCTAGGTCCAGCAGCAGTCAGTAGAAGTAGCCTGCAGTACTGCACCACCACAGCTCTTATAGCCTAACAATCTCATAGACAAAAGCAAAGGGAAAGCAAAACACAAAGACTACGTCCTTAACTCTCTGCTTATATCTATTTCCCTAAGAAGTCAGCTACACTGGAGTCACACTTCTAACATGAAATGCCCCCTCTCTCTAATTGTTATAGGTTGTAAGAATAGGAGATCAATCCAGAACTGTTGCTGTAAGCTTTGATACCTAGAGCATTCTTTTTAGAGAAAAGAGGGGTTTAAAATCTTGCTCTGTTTTGTCAATTAGGTTTATAAACCATGTTACAGAGTTAACTCTAAGACAGTGAAAATTCCTTAACTTAGAGCCGTGATGGCGAACCTATGACACGCGTGCCACAGGTGGCACGCAGAGCTATATCTGTGGGCACGCAAGCGTTGCCCTAGCTCAGCTCCTGCGCACATGCGTGCGCTAGCCAGCTGATTTTCGGGTCTTCCAGGCCCACCGGAAGTCGGGAAATGGGCTGTTTCCAGCCTCCAGGGAGCCTCCAGGGGGGTGGGGCAGGCAGTTTTCGCCCTCCCCAGGCTCCAAGAAAGCCTCTGGAGCCTGGGGAGGGCGAAAAACAGGTCTACCGGGCTCACCGTGCCATCATGTGCCAAAAGCGGGGGGAGGTTGGAGGGGTCACGCGTGCATGCGTGGGGGATGGGGCGCATTGAATTATGAATGTGGGCATGCATGTGCGACCCCCCCACGCTCCCCCTGCTTTTGGAACGCGACAGCAAAAAGATTAGCAATCACAGACTTAGAGTGAAGAAAGAGTGTCAGCTTTATATTGACATTGACTAAATTCATATACTGTGCTAAAATCTATTAATTTGTCTTTTCAGCATAGCATAGTGTGATCATGTAATTAAACAAACGTTAGCTTGATTATGATAGCAAGCCAGTTTGAAATCATGGTTTGATTTGGAACACAAACTTGGGTATTTGTGGTATAAGTTCCTTCCTGTCTTAATAGTTTCTGTGTCCTAATCAGGGGTGAAAGGCTCCCGGTTTGGACCAGATCAGGCGATCCGTTAGGGATGGTGGTGGGTAGTTCAGAGAACCAGTAGCAAAAATTCCTGCCCCCACCCCCCACCCATGCCCACCCAATCGCCCAGTCCCCACTTGCCCACTTGTTGCTTCTTTTGGGCTCACTCGTTTTTCCTGCCTTGCTTTGGCTGCTGCAATCCATTGCATCCGCTAGCAACTCAAATCTGCCTGCCTGCAATCAATGCAATCGGTGAGCAGCTCAATCTCCCTGCCTGCCTGCCTTGTGCCTTCAATTTGGTAAGTAACTGGGAGCGTTAAAAAAAATAATTGGGTTTTTTTTAGGAGTTTTATTTTTTTTTTTAGACATAGCAATTTAAAGTTAAGGAAGTTTTAAATTTAGCTGCTTTTATCTAAAAATATAAATAAAATAATAAAATAAAATATTTGTACAGCTTTCTGAGATTTGGTGTGTTTCTGTAGTGTTTCACTCTAACTACACAAACACACAAAATCTCATAAAGCTGTATGTGGCATTTTGTGTGGAAAAAGTGTGAAAGTTGGTTTTTGAGCTTTTTGTGGCTGTGTGAGGTTCCTGTTTGTTGCAGGGGACATTTTGGGTGAAGTGCAGCTGCGTTTACAATGTGTGTGAGTCAGTTGTGTTGTGTTGTGTTGTGTTGTGTGTGTGTAAAGTGTGAAAGTTGGTTTTTGGTACTCTTATTGTTTTGTGTACTTTATTATTTTTATTATTTATTATTATTGGCCACCCCCACCCGGTCACCTGACCATCAAGCCACGCCCACCCGGTCACCTGACCATCAAGCCATGCCCACCAATTAAGCCATGCCCACACAACTGGTAGGGAAAATTTTTAGATTTCACCCCTGGTCCTAATCCATTAACTAATCTGCAAAGATGCAGGGCAAAAAAGGAAGGAAAACTAGGAATTTAAAAGGAAGGAAAACTAGGAATCATTCACACAAGGCAAGTCTCTGCCTTGTGCAATAAAATTAAATACAAACTATAGCTAATCAAGGTATGTGAAATGTGGCTGTTTTACTCTGCTGGATTCAACAGATCCAGCAGAAAGGTGTAGATGAGGGGAGAAAAGGAGAACAATTCTGCCTCAAAAAAAAAAAAAAAAAGAACCAAATCTTCAAGTTGCAAATCTGATCAATGATCTTCTTTGCATGAAATCTCTTTCGGCCTTGAATACTGAGACTGCAACATGAAAGGGAAAGGTGAAGAAAATGCCTCCCTAGCAAATTTCTGGGTATCTTTTGCGAAGCACTCAGTTCTTAAAGGCCACAACTCAAATGTCATAAATCAAACCAGCTTCAAAAACATTTAAGAATCATTCTAATGATGAATGAAACTCTTTCCCTCCTTTCTTCTCTCCCACTCCTTCCCAGAACAGAAAGGAAAAGGGTTGGAATGGGATGGGGGGAATGCTGCTAACGGAAAAATACTTTTCAGAGGAGGCCTTGCCAGGAAACCGTAGGCACATCTGCTCTTAACGGGTTTCAGCTGAAACTACTGAAAATATACATGGAGCTATTTATATGGAACAGCTTGTATACATGATAAGATTACAATTTGGAGGATAACAATGGGCTTAGCTATGGAAAAAATAAGCCTGCTAAAACTTCTTTTCTACACATGGCTGTAACATTTTACCACATATGTTGTTGAGGGGACCAAAATTTGTTGAGAATTAGGAAAATCTCAGCATTTCCAGATTAGCATCAAACAAACTCAAGATGTTTCAGCAACTTTTTGCCAAGACTTAACTCCTTAGTCTACTGAATTCCTAGTGAGCGACAACTTTGCTCAATCAAAAAGATCCTGAAGGATGTGGGCAAAAACAATTTTAACACTAAAAATTCCTTAATAAAAACTCTCCATTATATTATGTTAGGGTCTGTAAATATCTCAGATGTTCCATATGGATTAGATGTAGATTATTGTATTATTTAACGATAAAGAGTGGAACTATCATGGATATATATATATATATATATCTGTACAACTGAAGAAAGCCCATAGAATTAATGTAACAGGCACTGAGTGGAGCAGCTGCCATGGTGCTGAAAAAAATGCCTGGGTGTCTAAGGAAGCTTTTCTGCTTTCATCAAAATTTCATAAGCAGACCTATGTGTTGTATCACAAGCTCCACCCTTAAAGAACTTGTGTGTGATATCCCAAATGCATGTACAGAATTACAGGATAACAGAGTTGGAAAGGACCTTGGAGGTCTTCTGCTCACAGGAATCTCTATACCATTTCAGATAAATAGATGTCCAACTTATTTTTAAAATCTCCAGTGTTGGACCATCCACAACTTCTGGAGGCAAATTGTTCCACTGATTAATAGTTCTAACTGTCAAGAAATTTGTCATTAGTTCTTTGGTTGGTTCTCTCCTTGATTAGTTTCCACCCATTACTTCTTGTCCTGCCTTCCAGTGCTTTGGAGAATAGGTTGACCTTTTCTTCTTTATAGCAGCCCCTCAGATATTGGAACACTGCTATCCTAGCCCTTCTTTTGACTAGACTAGAGCATTCACAACTTCTGGAGGCAAGTTGCTCCGCTGATTAATTGTTCTAACTGTCAGGAAATTTCTCCTTTGTTCGAAGTTGCTTTTCTCCTTGATTAGTTTCCACTGTTGCTTCTTGTTCTACCTTCAGGTGCTTTGGAGAATAGTTTGACTCCCTCTTCTTTGTGGCAACCCCTGAGATATTGGAACACTGCTATCATGTCTCCCCTAGTCCTTCTTTTCATTAAACTAGACATACCCAGTTCCTGCAACCGTTCTTCCTATGTTTTAGCCTCCAGTCCCCTAATCATCTTTGTTGCTCTTCTCTGCATTCTTTCTAGAGACTCAATATCTTTTTTTTATATTGTGGTGACCAAAACTGGATACAATATTCCAAGTGTGGTCTTATCAAAGCATTATAAAGTGGTATTAACACTTCATGTGATCTTGATTCTATCCCTGTTAATGAAGTCTAGGACTGTGTTGGCTTTTTTACACAATGAGAGAGTAGTACCATAGTGGCCTTACACAGGTTTCATCATTCTGCCTTTCCCCTTCATTCCATTCCTCCCTTAGATGCTCCTGGATGGAATAGCCTGTTTCTAGAAAGGTATTTATTCATTATAATTAATTGTATGCTGCCTACTTGAACAATTCTGCAACAGTGCATTAAAAATCAATTAAATCCAAAATACTAAAAATTGCCTTTAAAAAATGCTGTGGTCTTTCATAAAACTCAGGCAACTAAAGTGACATTAAAACATCATTCTCACTCCCCCAAAAGCCCGCAAAGAGGAAGACCTTCACCTTTTGCCTAAAAGATAAAAGGATGGAGGAAAGTTTACCTTCAGGGTTGAGTTGTTCCAGAGTGAGGGAGCTATCAGTGAGAAGGCCATTTCCATTTTAAGATCCCTTAATTTGTCTCGGGATGGGCATCTACAGATCAGGTTTGAGCAGATTGATTCTAGTAGAGGAGATAGCCCTGAAGGTAGCACAAGACCCCCAAGACTAGAAGAAGGGTTTTAGGGCATCTAACTAACTTCAGTTGATTTTTAAAAACCAGATTTGGACTTGATTACTTGAAAGACACCAGGAAATTTCAGGACAGCATGCTAAACTGGGAAACTGAAAAATATCCCATTAAAAGGCAATAGCAATTCATTTCTAAACTGTTGTCAAGAAAACACCATGATTATGTCCATGTCATCGCTAGGTGTTTAGCCCAAATCAAGGGAGACTGTATTTAGTTTCAAAGGATAGCTGAAAAACAATTATTTTGCTTGTCTTGAAAGATCCTGGTTCTTGCTTCCAATTTTCTACAGTTTTACATTCTTTTTAAGTAGCTTATGAAATATGCTTAAGCAGCCTGCTTGGATTAATGACTTTCCTGGACCTGGTAATCTTAAGGTACGTATGATAACTCCCATAATCTCCTTTGGCTATATATGCTAAGAGTAAAAAGCAGGTTGTCACTCAACATATCTGTGGGGTACCTTGTTGAGGAGAAGCAGCTTGAAATGTTTTTCAACAAAGAGTTTTCTATATTCTGTCCCCAAATTATGAACTTCATGGCTGTTTGTGAGGAAGCCCCCACTGTTACATGGGTTTAAGATGCTGCTTCCCCCTTCACTGTCTCAGATCATCCTCTGCCAAAACTATGGGTTAATATAATGTTCTGTCTTGAGATAGAGAACTTGGCACTGAAAAATACAAATTCGCCACATGAAGCAGGGGTATTAAAATTGTGCTATCAGAGACAATAAATTAAATTGCCATCCAACAAACCCTTTAAGGAGGTCTGACATAACCATAGCAGATTTTTCATTTCCCACTACACCCTGCTGCGTATCTTCACCTGTTTTATTAAATCATAAAGTCTCTTTTTAATAAGTGAACCAGCAGAAAACAATAGTGAATGACAAGTTTCATTAGATTTGGAATTTTTTTTTCCAGATGCAAGCAGAGAGTGTATATTATTTCCTTTTCTTACAGAATTAATTTTGGTATCTTTTCCACTCAGTAATATTTGTTTGATTGTACAGTTTTATTTTGCTTTTAGAAGAAATATTGCAGTTAAGTTCAAATAATTCTCAACAACATACAATTACAGAACTAAGAGCACTTTTGCTTGGAATCAAGACTAGTTTCCACCCCTGGAAGTGGGAGCTAGTTGGGAAATAAGCACCTTTTTTTTAAAAAAAAGTGTCTCACTTTCCTTCTGGGTGAAGGAGGTTCTGTGAGTTTTTGTGTTGTTTCAAAAAAACCTGCCAAACCTGTTTAGTTGGATTTGGTAACAGGAGAGAAAACTTGTGTTTATCACAAGAAGCACAGATTCTGAAACCACTGTCCTTATTCCTGATAGTTACTGTCTGAATCCATTGTATAGATTTGCCATAGACATTTCTCCTAGATGTTTCTGCAGAGAATCATTTCAAAAAATAGGTGGGGGAAGAGGAAAATCTGAAAGACACTTTAAAAATGTAAAAATTGGAAAAGTAGGTCAAAAAGGATTGATAGCAATCTTATTGTCTCAAGGCACTAAGTAACTGTGTACCCGTGAGAACAGTGCCCTCAGAACCGATGAACTGTAGCTCACCAGATTTCTACACGTCTGATAGACGCAGCTACTCTTTTCTAGTTGTAGACTTGTTACTGCTGAAAGGAAGCAGCAGTAGGGTCATCTTGTCCATCTCATTGCATCAGGCTATGATTTATTTCATTATCCTTAAGCCATCCCTGATAGATGATGCATGTCAAGTTGAGATGGTGATGTCATAACCTCCTCATGTTTCCTGTTCCATTCCACTAACCACTCTAATAACTATGGCAGCCTTTCTCCCCCACAAATCTCTGTGGAGCGTCTGCTGTTGCTGCTTGCAGAATCCCAATGCCATTCACTGTTGCGCTTTGTGCTGCCTTTGTTAGAAGTAAATGCTTTCATTAGTGGCTGCTCATACTTTATTTGTAGAAGAGATCTCAATCTTGTTGTCTAGACTTAATGGGTGACTTAACTGGAGTTTTGCCATAGATTTCAGCTGGGGGAGGTTTTCTCCAAATATGGCTGAACAGAGTGCAAATAATGATTAGCAAGTGGCAAACTGGAGTCTCCAAGTCTTACAGCCCTCATCTGCCATTCAAGACATGATGGGCATTGTTTCCTAAATAGTGACCAGATTCTAGGTCTTGGTTCTGCACTCATATTACTAGAATTCAACTTCCATCTGTATGTATGTGACCAATTCTCAGTAAAGTAATCATGATGCAATGCCACAAAATGTTTTGGATGGTTCATACATGTTCCTTGTAAGACATCAGTTGCTTTTCATATTAGTTTGGGGCAGAATAAGATTTCTTTGCCCTCTCCACATCTTGATGTTATGGCATGACATGACATCATCAACGTGTTATCTCACGGTTTTAAGTGAATGATGTGTCAGCATTGTTCTGCTCATTTCATCAGGCTTGTCTCTTGCAACCAATGAAGTATGGCAGAAGACAGGAAATCAATTGGCACAATGAAGTCACAGAAGTGATTGTTTTGTATTTGTTGTATTTTCTGGACAAAGAAATAAAGAGGAAAGAAAAAGATGCACTGGTGTGGGCTTCTTCATTATTACTAATTCAGTTCTTTAATTTAAAATCTTGCCAGTAGAACTCCTTTCACTATCTCTTTGCTGATGAGCTAAACTAAAACATGTCTAGATCAGAATATATACGAGTGGAGAGAGAGACCTAACTTGCTGTTCAGCCAGTCTGTATTGTATTTTTGCATTAAGCATCCCTTTAGGAATACAAGCTGGATCAATGCAAAATAAACTAATTAATGCATACCCTCAGTTTTGAAACTAATTTCACAATGGTTCAAATGAACGATGCCAAGCCAAAGGCCTAATATTTTAATTCTTAGCATGATTCCTTGGAAATAAGGGAGTTTCTGTGCACGTTCATAGAATTACATGCAGAACTGTATGCCTATATGCCTATGTGAATATCTTTATCTTGCAACACCTGTGGCTATCTTGGTTTTTCCTGATCATCGTGCCATCTTTTATTTTTTCCCTTGAAAAGCCGATGCCCCTACAGTTCTTCTGATTGGCAGTGCTAAAAAGCTGTCAAGACGTACCTAATGGATTACTACATTTCTGGAGAAATGAGCTTTCTTTTGACCCAAGTAGATTTTACAGGGAAGGAATAGTCAGAAAACTAGATTTTTGCACAATCCTCTCCTTCACAATTTATTGCCTTGACTCTCAGTTTTACAGCATTATTGCCTTCGGTTTACAAGTTGAATATTTACATAAATGGATTTAGGTCAAGACGAAGGGCAGGTTTTAAATGTCCCATGACCACTGGCATTCTGAACACATTCTCACTTACAGCAGATTGCTGGTTTAACTCTGCAAATGCTGGCATTTCCCCTGTTGCCAGATGATAATTACAATGGCTCCATAATCTACAGTCATACCTTCCATCTATATCCGCACTGTATGTTGCTAGTCTGCCACAGCAAGCAAACAACTTAACCAAAGTCATGGGAGGATATATATTTAACATACAACAAGCAAAGGCAGCAAAATTAAAGAGCAATTGAACCAAAGAGAGAACTATATAAAGCAAACAACTCTCTTAGACTCTATCAGAGTGTTCACAAACCTTAACCCTAACTCCCCCAAACTTGAAATATTCTGATGTGCTAATGTTAGATTTCTTTCCTCCCTTCCCCGTGTGCACCTTCAACAGTTCTCTGCCTCAGAAGATGAATTTTTTTATACTTGGATATGGAAAATGTAGATGGAGAAAGTTTAACTCAGTTCTATTTTTACACACCAGGCTCCTGTTAAAGGGGGGGGAGGAGGAGGAGGAGCCACAGAATAAGCCATAAGAAAAAGCAGCAGAAGCAAAAGAAGGAGAAAAAGCAGCAGCAGCAGAAGCAACAGCAGCAGCAAAAGCAGAAAAAGCAGAAGCAAAAGAAGCAGAAGCACAAAAAGCAAAGGAAGCAGAAGCAGAAAAAGCAGAAGCAAAAGAAGAAGCAGAAAAAGCAGAAGCAGAAGCCGCAGAAGTAAAAGAAGCAGAAGCAAAAGAAGCAGAAGCAGAAGAAGCAGAAACAGAAAAAGCAAAACAAGCAGAAGCCGCAGAAGCCACAGAACTAAAAGAAGCAGAAGCAGAAAAAGCAGAAGCAGAAGAAGGAGAAGTAGAAGCCGCAGAAGAAGTAAAAGAAGCAGAAGCAGAAGAAACAAAAGCAGAAAAAGCAAAACAAGCAGAAGCCGCAGAAGCCACAGAACTAAAAGAAGCAGAAGCAGAAAAAGCAGAAGCAGAAGAAGGAGAAGTAGAAGCCGCAGAAGAAGCAAAAGAAGCAGAAGCAGAAGAAGCAGAAACAGAAAAAGCAAAACAAACAGAAGCCGCAGAAGCCACAGAACTAAAAGAAGCAGAAGCAGAAAAAGCAGAAGCAGAAGAAGTAGAAGCCGCAGAAGAAGTAAAAGAAGCAGAAGCAGAAGAAACAAAAGCAGAAAAAGCAGAAGCAAAAGAAGCAGAAGCAGAAAAAGTAAAACAAGCAGAAGCCGCAGAAGTAAAAGAAGCAGAAGCAGAAAAAGCAGAAGCAAAAGAAGGAGAAGCAGAAGCCGCAGAAGCAGAAGTAAAAGAAGCAGAAGCAGAAGAAACAAAAGAAGCAGAAAAAACAGAAGCAAAAAAAAAACAAAAAAAACACACCAGAAGCAGAAAAAGAAGAAGTAGAAAAAGCAAAACAAGCAGAAGCCACAGAAGCCACAGAAGTAAAAGAAGCAGAAACAGAAAAAGCAGAAGCAAAAGTCTCAGAAGTAGAAGCAGAAAAAGCAGAAAAAGAAGCCGAAGCCGCAAAAGCAGTAAAAGAAGCAGAAGCAGAAGCCAAAAAAGCAGGAGGAGGAGGAGGAGGAGGAGGAGGAGGAGATGGAGGAGGAGGAGGAGGAGAAGCAACAATAAACAGCTAAATTTCCTTAGAATTATTTTACCCTTCTCCCACCTCCCCAAAACTCCTCTCCATAATGGTGGGCTTGAATAATTCAAGCTAAAGCCACACACCCCACACCCCAGATTTTTCTGTCCATGTAGAACTCTTTAGGGATCATCGATGTGAATGACATTCCCATCAGGCCAATTGGATCAATGACTTCCTTGGTCCTCATTGCCCGCTGTGCTTCTACTGTACAAACCAGACAGCATTCGTTCTTCAAAGCTCTGGTTCTCCACATGCTACATTTTGGACCAGAGCCTCTGTCAGTACACAACAACTGATTGAGATAACACGGAGGCCAGGATAGCACAGGCTGCTCCAAGCACAAGGCACTGCTAAGCTCCCCAAATGTTGTAAAACAGGTCAGATTAGGATAATGCAAACACACACCAATGATGTTAACCAGTCATTGCTTTGGCCACCTGCCAGGTGACACCTAGTTTATTTCTGCATTTAAAAAGTGCTCTGCCAGTTTTGGAACTGCTTCCCTTTTGCAGTAATTGAAGTAGTATAAAGCAACATTCTTCTTGTTGATACAGACGTGATCTGTATTGTTTTCAATATTTGAAACACATGGTTCATATCAAGAGTGTAGCCTGTGGTTGAGGGGGGTGGGGTGGGGGATTTTGAGGAAGAGATTGCAAAGTTTATTCAGCTTATATAGATCTGAGTATTCTCTTCAGAGTTCCAGCTTGCAGAGCTTTAGTCATTTTTTCTCACTCAGCAGAAAGTGTCCATCCTGTGCCAAATGGGATAGTTTCACACTTAAGCATCCAAATAGGACACTCTATGCTTCTCAGCCTTGGCAACTTTTAAGATGTATAGACTTCGACTTCCATAATTCCCCAGCCAAGCATGATGGCTGTGGAATTCTGGGAGTTGAAGTCTACCATTAAAGTTGTCAAGGTTGAGAAGCACTGCTTTAAAGTAACTAAAATTCTAAAGTCTTCCAGCATGAGGTTTAGGTTCTTCTGATAGATTTGCCACATTTAATTGTCTATATCTTTGTCTATGGGGAGATAAGGCCCCCAAATACCTATCCATGTAGAATGGAAATAAACTTTACTCTCCATGCCCACCCATTCCATACACTGATTACTGAAGAATGAATATTTAAAATGGAAGTCACTATGCGGGGGAGGACTTGCATCCAAAGCTTTTATATAAGGCCTAGTGCCTTAGTTTATGTATCTCTGATCTTACTTAAGGAGACTTGGAGGACAAATGTAAATTACTGATACTCAGATGTTGCAGATAACAGATGCAAGCTGATCTTTTTCCTCCAAATGCCAAAAGAGGCAAAGAAGAGATGTTATTGTGCACAATCAGCTCACCCTCACCTCCAGAGCAGGGTTAGTATGCATATTTAATCTTTAAATAAATAGTATAGTCTTTCCTGAACATGGTGAATCTCCAAATGTAATTCAATACATCTGTATGGTATCAGATTGGGAAAAGCTGCAAGTTACATACATTCACTCCATGTGCAATTAAAAGCAATACATACTTAAGTATCCAAAGGATAATATATAAATTCTATTGCCTGGGGCAAATCATCTTACTATTATCACTATCCAGCTTTCTACATTTCTAATAATTGAAATGTAAATTTCTAATAATAAAATCTGTGTAACGTCCCTAATAACTGAATAACATCGATATAATAGATAAAAATGTCCCAAACCCACCCAAATCTGAATATATTACCTGTTCATAAACACAGTTCTAACCAAAAGTCAAGTGATATATGGAACATAAACATGGTATGGTTCCTACTCAGAGGATCTCCAATTGATAATGCAGTTAATACCCAGCTCAGATGACCAGAGGAGACAAATCTCCATGGGTCTAACTAATGCCTACTGAATCAACAGAAGAGTCCGGAAGGTCATTCCAGAACTGCAGGACAGTAATAAAAAATCTTTTTTATGTCTGAGATGCCATGCAACGGCTTATCTAAAAGACTATTCTCTGTATGTCTGAATTGAATTTTCCATTTAAAGCACGTCAAACCAGAACTATGTTCTGTAAACGGGCAGCCGATTTATCAGGTCATAAATTTGATCTCTGTGTCACACATTCGCACACATACACTGGAGAGGGAGGGAGGGAGGGAGGGAGGGAGAGGAACAGAAAGGAGAGAGAATATGTTCATACCATATAGTGATCTTGACTAGATCCACTCCCATGGTTTTGTGGCAGAAAGGCATACCCGTATTTATTGGTGAAGCCGATTTCCTCTATGGGGTGTGAGCAGAAGACTTTCTTATTCTGAATTCAAAATCTCCTCTCCCTATCATTTAAAAGCATTGCTCGGCACAAGGTACAGCAGCAAAACTAGTCATGTGCTTTGAGAACAGGATAAAAATCAAGATTGTTTTGATGTAGCAGCACATTCGCCACCAAATTTATCAGAAGTAAGCAGAATTTTTAAGCTAGCTTACTTTGGGGAGAAGAAAAAAGCTTAAAACGAGCCCTGTGGACCAGACCAAATGCTCAGCAGCATCCCATTTCTTCAGCAGCCACAGTTCTAAGCATTTGCAAAAGTCCATAAAGAGGGCCTGAAGGTGAGACCCCCACCATTGTGGTTCTGTGGCAGGTATTCACAGCCTCATTGCCTCTGAAGCTGGAGGAAGATAAGAGAAAGGCAATAGCCAGTTTTGGCCTTCCTCTGGCCTTCAGCCACTCCAAAGCACAACCCCATCACCAAAGGTTTTGTTGCTTAAAACTCAGCCTCCCTCCTCGATCTCTAGCAGCCTAAACATATCTTTTACCTTTCATCACCTTTTCCCTCTGTCATATTACAAGGCTGTTGGATTGCCTCGAGGATTAGGATATTAGGGGAGTCAATAACAGCCTATTAGAAATAGCCTATAGGTCAAAACCACGGGCAGATCAGTCTATCCATGGAACAAATAGCATGCTAAATAAAAGAAAGGAAATGTACCGTGTCTTCTAGTCGAAACCCAAACTAATCAACTGTAGCTGCTGTGGACAATGCGACAACAGCTTTCAGTCACTGGCTCTGCCTGGAACCTGAACTGTGGCAAAAGAACAGCGAGTGCAAAGGAAATCTTGCACACACAAATACATAAGCGTGCAAACCAACCAGCAGATTAAAGCAAACCACATTCCTGCCTTTTAATGAGGGAGCACACCTGACGGCTGGCTGCTAGCCTGGCAGAGTAGGGCTCCTTCGTGGCTAACAGTGATTATAAAATGTGCTGGGGGTGGGGGGGAGACTACAAATGGCTCTGTAGGCTACATGAAGCATTCCCATGGTTGACAGCTACCCAAACACACCTACTCACCCATGCAGACCTGTGGAAAGAAAGGCTTTTGCCAACAGTGTAATTAAAAGGACACGAGCGACAAAAAGGGCCAAGCATGGAAATAGAACAGATAGCCTTGGATCTCGTGCAGCACTTGGAGGAGGTGGGAATCAGGGGGAGGGAAGAGGTAGATTCTCAGTCCATAATTCATAACCTTCTCCCCTTGGAACCCCTCTTCTCATAAATTAACTGGTTATAATTCACACAAGAGGCACAGATGTAAAGTTCCAAATTTTCAAATACTACATGTCTTCCAAAATTTGATGCATCTGAGAAAAGATGCAGCTGCTGGATGTCCTCATCATACTGCTCTGTTCTTTCCTACCTGGTTTGGCTGTTCCCCTTCCTCTAGTTTCTTTATTGGCATTTTTGAATAGGAGGCTTCTTTCTTTTAGGCCAAGCTAGAAATATCATTAAATATACTGCATTTGCACTGAATGGGCAAAAGGAGAAGAATCACTGTCCTATGTTTGGCAAGCATTTGATCACATACCTAAATCATAAAAATGACACCACAATAAATTTTCTAACATGTATAGCAGGCATCGGAGGGGGTAAAGGAGATGAGAGCTGAATAAAAATCAGACTCGAGCCATTGGGAAAAGGTCTTCCACTCTTCCTTCCTGCAGCAGCTACTTACATGGTGATCACCAGTAAGATTTAGACTAATGTTTCTCAGAACTGGCAAATTTAAGATGTGTAGATTTCAACTAAATTCTGAATTTTGTGAACTGAAGTCCACACAAGTTAAAGTTGCTAACTTTGAGAAGCATTGATTTACAGGGATGGACTTCAAAAATTTTAGCAAGGGGTTCTCTGCCCGGTTGCTGGGTGGGCGTGGCCATGGTGGGCGTGGCCTAGTCAGCCTCCTGCACCACGGCAGATGGGCGTTTTTGCCCTCTCTGGACTCTGGAGGCTTTTTTCGAGCCTCCGGGAGGGCGAAAACGGCCTTTCCAGGCTCCGGAGGCCCTCTGGAGGCCAGAAACAGGCCGGATTCCGGCCTTCCTGAACTTCAGGTAGGCCGATTTTTCGCCCTCCCCAAGGCTCTGTGCATGCCCTGCATTTACCTGTATCCAAAATGGGCCACATGAGGACTCCTGGGAGAAGTGGGGCAGGGCCAGCCAGGAGTGGGATCTGGAGGTTCTCTGAACTGCACAGAGGTTCTCCCGAACCCCTGCGAACCCCCAGCAGCGAACTCCTGCTGATTTAGACCAACCACTATTTTTTCTGATAGTTATGTCTCCCTCCTCCCCTGCCCCTGCCACACTTGTAAGCTGTGTTCTGATTTTAGTTTTAATTCCTAAGTCATCTCAAGCAAGCCATCTCCACTCTCTGGAGATCACGACTTAAAGCAGAGTTGTAAGTTCTCTGGCTCAGTAATTAGGAGAGCAAAACATGCCTCAGATTTACCCTTGGCTGGTTCAGTGCAGCAGCAAACTTTTTCCTGGAGAGTGTCATTCTCAGAATTGCAGCATCTGAATATGCTGTTCTGAGCAGAATTCTGAATTACAAGAATTACAAGAATTGTGGTTGCCAGTCACAAAGAGAACCAGAGTGGCCTTAATCCTAGCAAATATTAATTCTCCCCCAACCTCACCACCTGCAGCTGTGAAATTGGGGCCTTTTGGCTGGGCAAATATTGCTCCATCTTATGTTTGCTGTAAAATGTCAATTTCTGAGATACACTCAGGACACAGTAAAGGTTCTTTTTTCCCTATGGGCTGGTTCAATTTTTTCTTCCTTCCTTGACAAATGTGCTTGAAATTCTGCCCTCTTGACCTCACTTCCCCCTACCGAATGTTAGAAAATTCATGAAATGAAGACAAAAGGGAGGGAGCATGAATCATGCACTCCTGTCATTTTCAGTCACCATTTCGTTGTCTTATATAAAAAAGAAATCAGCAAAGACTCTTTCTTTCCAAGGTGGATAAAAATCAATGATTTTTAAAAAAAAAAATAAAAAAAATCAGATTTTTTTGATTTAAATTGGATTTTTTTTATTTAAATTGGATTTTTTTGATTTTTATCGAATTTATTTTAATAAAAAACTTTTGGGGTAAAAATCTATCATAAGATAGTTTTCTATTTAAGATACATAAATAATTTAGTTTATTCAGCATGAAATGGAGCTTAGTTATGTAGCATGAGGCTGTATATTCTACAACACTGGGACTATCGGTGAGTAAACAGTGGGTAAAAGGAGTAGCAGAGATGACAGTTGCTCTTTAAAAATTATGATTTAAATCGAGTTGATTTAAATCAAGCCTTTTTACTAGTGATTTAAATCATGATTTAAATTGTGATTTAAATCAACTCGATTTAAATCAAGTTTCTTTCTAACATGGGGTGGAGAGAAAAGGGAGGAAAAGTGAATGATGACCATAGGATGACCGTGATGGAGCAGTGGTTAGAATGCAGTATTGCAGCAGTTTGTTCCTGGCTGGTTGAAGGTTGACTCAGCCTCCCGTCTTTCCAAGGTTTGTAAAATAAGGACCCAGATTTTTGGAGGCAATATGCTGATTCTGTAAACTGCTTAGAGAGGACTGTAAAACACTGTGAAGCAGTATAGAAGTGCTATTGCTATTGTATTGATATAGTAGAAGTGCATGTCCAATTTCAACTATTTGACTAAGTGTGACTGTTGTCAGGTCTAGGGAATTGGCAAGAAGCAGCAGCAGCAGCAGCACTTGCCTTTATTGATTCATTCGTTCAGTATAACAGAGTTGGAAGGGACCTTGGAGGTCTTCTAGTCTAACCCCAGGCAGGAAATCCTATACCATTCCTTCCTTTATTCTTTCATTCATTTTCTATGACCATCCATCTCAGTCAATGACTCTGGGCAGCTTGCAATTCAAACGATATATTACAGTTAAAATTAAAAACATTTTAAAACAATAAAAACAATAAAACTCTAAAAACATCCAAATTAAAACATACATAGGAGCAACCTTGCTGCTTGATAAACTTTATTTGAATAAGTGAACTTCCATACCATAGTTGAAATGCAGACTAGGGCTCTGGTAGGACCCCTAAGCCACCATTCTCTAGCTGGGCGATATCCATCTTACCATTTCAGCAATGTTAATTAGGAAAAGCAGCTCCAGATCCAGCAGAGAGGCTTAAGTTATTATTAAAACATTTTATTTCTCTCCTTCCCTCTCTCATTTTTATGTTTATCTTAAGCCACAACAAGCAAATGAAACGGGAAGAGAAAAACATAGGAATTCCAAACACATGACAGTGTAGCCATTGAG
The DNA here is from genome assembly GCF_059756535.1 of Pantherophis guttatus. Lineage (NCBI taxonomy): Eukaryota > Metazoa > Chordata > Lepidosauria > Squamata > Colubridae > Pantherophis > Pantherophis guttatus. The sequence goes on along the minus strand of NC_142063.1, from coordinate 307,408,578 downwards.
CTCTATAGTCACACAGTCCATACCTCCCTTTCTCGCTTGCTGAATAATCTATTTTTTTTATCGTAGGCATGCCAATATTTACTTTTTTTTTACTTAATGTTAAAGATGAATCTACCATCTTTTGAATTTAAAAGCCCTCAAGGAAACTTCGCAACAGATTAGTTTAAAAACAGAATAGAAACTTCAGCATAAAGTCAAATAATAAACACCTTAGAAATAGCAAAACTGTCAAGAAACAAAAATAAAACTAGCAGTAAAAACTTGATTAGGGGAACCTTATATACATATCAAATGTTGATAGGGTGAAAAATATTAAGTCTTTAGATTACAACTCTTTTGTTTGCTTGGAACAAGTTGACATGATGTTTTATAAAGGATCTATCCTAGACATCCTGAAACTGACATCTTCCATATGTGTTGGGATGAAAATCCCCTTCATTCCAGCCAACTATCTGGATGGTGACAAACTGGGGGAGTTAGAGTATATGCACAGGGTCTAGTCTACTATGTCTCTTAGACATGCACAATTGTTCCAGGATTGCACGGCATTTTCTAATATGATAAGGAAACCTTATCATTCACCTATTTACTTGCAGAAAACTCTCGTCTCAAGTACTACACAGAGATTCCAACCAACAGGACATACATGATGATGAATGGTGAAGCTAAAGTGATAAGTGGACAGCTCAATCTCTTTTCTCTCTTTTCTGTTACTGTTACCCATCTTCTTTGCCCAGCACGCTGATGCAGAAGGGACAGGATCACAATGACAGAGATTTAAATTGTTTAGTTACCAATTAGAAGAACAAAAGTTAAATAAAATTGGTCCAAGTCCTGATGGATATCATGCAGAAAACAGGTCAATCCAAAATGAATATAATGAATATAAATTAATTTTGGTTTTGTATTACTATTATATAAAATGTAATTTTTTATAAACTTTTAGGTACTTGGAAAGAAAAGTATCAGAATTAGTTATAACATTTTCATTTGCCAATTTACCTTCAATAGCAGATTAATCTGGAGGAGGGAGTACATGTGAATAATCCTAAATTAAATGCATGTGGCAGATTTTGAAATCTCTCAGTATTGGCAATCCTTTCTTGAGGATTAAAGTGGCTGAGGTGCAAAGATAGGATGTTGAATACTCTTAACTGCTGAGAAAGTTAATGTAAAACCTCTGACAGCATCATGAGCTTATGCACAGAAAGTGGAGTACAATGGCTATATCTCAACTTCCAAGAAAAACAAAATTCAGCAACAAAAAAAGGAGAGAATTTACATAAAATGGAATAGGCCAAGTTTCACCTCTGAATGAAAACTATATATGAAAATATAAAATAAAATATAGACTTTGAGACTAGAATGCTCGGATAATCTGGAGACCTGCTCAACTACACCGGAGTAAGTATTGATGGACAACTTTTTATGCTTACTTTTTAAATCAGCTTTGGCACAGGCAAGTATTAATTGCCTAAAAGTATTTCTTAACACATAAAACTGTGTTAATAATAACTCAGAATTACAATAAGAATCAGTCCTGTGTAAATAATAACTCAGAATTACAATAAGAATCAGTCCTGTGTAAATAATAACTCAGAATTACAATAAGAATCAGTAGTGCTACGGAGATATTTGGTTATTTAGCATGTTTGAACTAGCAAATTGCAATTTGGCATCTTCCAGAAGATTTGAGTTACAACTCCCACAATCTATTGTTATCTGTCACAAAGGTGAGGCTGATGGAATGACTTTGTAGATGAGTGATGTATGAATTAAATGATCCGAGAAATGGGAGAAGTGAGAGGAAAACCACAGAAAATTCAAAATCAGTTAATGTTAATCTTTGCCTTTGTTGCTATACATTATTGATTTACATTCTATCTTTTTGAAGATGATTAAGCTATAACATATATTGATTCTTCAGCCTCTTCTTTCCCACAACAAACCTGTGAGGAAGATTGTGCTAAGAAATAAACATACAAGGTGACTTTGTATCTAAAATGGGATTCAAGCACAGATTCTGAATCTGACACTCCAACCAGTTTATCACATGATCTAATAACTATTACAGTATTAGCAATAACAACAAAAAGTGTGGTTAGCTGATCATATGCTGAGCAGAGGATTGGACTAGAAGGACTCTGAGATCTTTTCCAATTCTATTAACACTGTGGTTCTGCATTACAACTATGAAAATATTCTTTATTTGTCTCAGGTAAGCCTTAACAGTATATAACAATCCAAAATCTTTCTTTGGGAGAGACAGAGAAAAATATTCACAAGCTAAAATGTGCAGCCTTTTCCCTACCATCAATTCAGTTTACAAGAAGTGTGATAAAATCCTCAACAACATTTTACATGTTATACTCTCTGCCATTAATTTTCTTTTTTTTTTCTTTGTTAGCTCAATGACATCATACAAGTCCTCTTGAGCATGACACTTCTGGCTGAACTCCTGTTTGGCTGATTAAAATAAAACCCTTTTTAATTTCAATGTGCAAACTCTTTCTTCTGTATTTAATAGGAATGATTAACCAGAGTGACTTTCTGAAGGTTTTTTCCTCCTCTTCTGATACAATGTAGGGACCTAATGCACGTGTGGAGCCTTGCCACCCCATCTTGGAACTGTGGGCGCATCATTTTGCACATTTGCTCTCCAAATCACTGGGTTGGCAAGTCAATCTCACTGAACTCAAGGGACTTTTGTTTGAGTCTGAAAGTTACCCAGTGAGCCAGGAATTACCAAATCCAACAAAGCTTGTTTTAGATTCTCCCTATCCTGAAATGTCAGATCTGAGGACTAAGAAAGGTAGTAGAAAGCTTTTTGGCAGTGGGTAATCTGGGCTGGCGCTTAGCCCTACATTTGTGGAAAGCTGCCAGAGCTTTAAATCATATTCTGTCTCTTTCTCTCTCTGTATTATTATGTGCATCAGGATTTTCCTGCCAAACATAAAATAAACCCTCAGATAATCTAGAAAAGATTATCTTTTCAAAAATCAAATTTTGTTTAGAGATTGAAAGTAAGCTTGTATGTTGATTAAGAAATGGTTATGCTTTCCCCCCTATGTAGACCCTTTTCAGGTGAGTATTAAAAACAGTTTTCATGAAATCAATTTCCCCAATTTTTTAGGTTTTGGGGAAGGGGTGTTATAGAATAAAAAAATGACAAAAATAAAAGACACAGTTGAGTATCTCCTGTTGCAGAAAAGCATAACAAATATCTTCTTTTTTAGAGACAGAAAAGACATGTCTGCACACAGATTTACTAGTTTAAAACTAATTCCATTGCCCAGGAAACTGGATTTGGTAAGGGTGAAGGAGAAAAATTTTAACAGAAAATTCTCTGTGCTGCTCCCCTCCAAAGCAGAGAGTAGTAACAATTGACAGGTATCTTTGGAGCAAGCCATGATGATTGAAGAAGTAGAAAAATGATTACTGCCCCAAAGTGATAGATATGCCCCAATGTAGGTATGATAGTGGGTGTTTCTTGTACACATGAATCGAAGTTGGATCCAACAAAAAGTTATGTTATTTGACTTGAAGTAATGACTCTATTCCAGATAAGCTTAAATATACTCGATAACATTTCGAAGACCATTACAAAACTGACGTCATACCAAATAAATTACAGTTAATTAACACCAACAGCAGCTGCAAATATAAAGCAGTAACACAGTAACAATCAGGTAGTAAAATTAAGCTGCCAACTTTCAAATGTTATGCGACTGAGATGTTTGAGTGAGTCAAAGGTTTCAAACTCCTCCCCTCCCATATGTAGAAAGTAATTAATTTATTAAGTCCAGACAATTCTCCATCTGATCCCAAGAATAAGCTGTTTTTATATGACCGCTATCTCTCAAGTCTAGAAGGTTGTTGGGAGGGACTTTTCTTACTACAAATATGAATATCTTAGCTTGTCTGAGTTATGATGTGAAACTGTCACTGTGGTTAACTCCAAAATACTAGGAACTCAAATGCTAAAAATATACACTCAAGACAAAATATACCGAATAATTTGTAGTTGTCTCCACTACAATTCCCCGCACCATCACACATAGAGACAATTTTGCCTCTTACTTTTATTCTGGCTTATTTGCTTGCTTACTCTTATTTGCAAAGATCATGAGCACTTATTTCAATGACCCTTTGGAGATGACACCAATAATATGACCGGCAGATGAGCTCACTTTGACCCCTAGCAGAACTCTCCCTCTGAGAGCTGGTCTACAACAGATCTATCAACTCCTGGCAGAAAAAAAGAGCAAAAAATCGAAAGCTTGTTATCATTCTTTCAAACTTTCTGTTGATCTTCTTGCAAGAGATAGCACAGACTGTATCCTGTTTCTAAATCCTGTTTAATATATACCTAAGGGTGATATTTCTCAGACATTTTGGAATGAACATTACACCCATTCTATGTTTTATATTAGACAGAGTTTTCAGATTTGGGAACCTAATGTAGGTAGCAGACTAAAAACTAGTTCTGTCATAATCAAATTCCTCAGACCCTAGGACAGGGGTCAACAACCTGTGACCCATGGATCACTTGCCGTCTTTGACTTAATTGCCTGCAACCATTGGTCTAACAACAAAAGCAACTGTGATCTTTGCTAAGAGTTTCTTTATGACAACCGGTTGTGAAGGAGTCAGAAAGAGGGTGAAAATAAGAGGTAACATATGGTGCATTAGGAAGAGAGAGAATAGGTAACATCATCCAATTTTGGATGGTTTTATTTCATGGTTTAGATTTAGTGGTCTGATCTTTGTTGGCCCTGTACTGGAACTACAATATGATGGTAGGCATGACTGACAGGAATTATTTTGTGATGATACTAAAATCAATGCTGTTTCACTGTTGTGGTGGGGACATGGAAAACAGTTGTGGGAGGGACAAGCAAAGAACATTGTGAGTCTATGCCAAGAATATACTTTTCATTATCCCAAATTGGGGGAATGGAGGCATTTTTGATTCTCTGGCACAGATAATGTACTTCCAGTATATTATTTTATGTCCAACTGCTTATACAACACTATTTGGAAGTCTATTTTTTGGTGTGTGTTTTAAAGCATATGGCATTCTGCAAGCTTTTAACTTATAAATTCACCAAACAAACTAAATAAAATTTAATACACTGTTTTAGTATCTGTTCTAGCTTAACATATTTTCATACATTGGGGAAGAGGTAGTGCAAAATCTACTGTGGTCAAAATATTCATTCAAATTTCAAATTATTTTTCCATTATTTACTTTGCATTACAGCAGACTTGTAATACAAAACATTAAATTAAGTAATAAAACAATCACGCAGCAGTTTGTTTTATTAAATCATCATATTATAGTATAACAACTTACAGAAGGTGTTCTGTCTAACCTCCTAAAATGTTTAAAGTCTGCAGTTTCAACTTTCAAGGACCAAAACTAGAAGTGCTTTTCAGGACTCATCAACATAAGTACTAAAGATTCACTAAAGGTGTATCAACGCTTCTAATGGAAGCTAAATATGTATTAAACTTTGGTTTGGAAATTGCATGCACTTTTGATTTACATTTCCATGGTAAATAAAGTATTTGTATGTGTTTTCAAATGTCTGATTAAATAGATGGATTGGAGGAAAACACCCTGACCAAATAAAAGCATTGCTCATGATAAACTAAACATGATCAGTTGATGGGTTCTACATTATAATAAAACATAGTTGACTGTTCCTAGGTATTTTCACATATAGACATATCAAGTTTCTTTCTCTTATTCTGAAGTAAATATTACTATGATTACTTAAACATGTTTACTCAGAGGAAATTATATAAGAGGATAGCTTAATGGGGTTTTATATTGAAACTAATAAAACCCCCAACCTTTATTTAGGTTGCCATGATGTTTTTTAATTAATCTCATCTACAGCTACCAGATCTGGTCTGCAAACATCTGGATGACCATCAAATGACAACAAAGGCTATGGATTTTCTTAATCCCTTTCCTGTCATCTCACATTTATCTAGATTTCACAGCCTGCATCTTTGTATTTCATCTCTGCTGCTTGGAGAATCTTTTAGATTAATAGTTTTAATTGCTTGCTATTGCTTTTATAAAAAAAAAATTCTGACACAGATTCATAAGCCTGTTTTTAACTAAATCTTTTTTGAGAAACACACATCTTAAAATAAATAATTAAAAGAGATATTTTAAAATTATATTTATTGCATTTCTTGTCCACTTTTTGAGGTAAATAAGCAAAGAAAATAATGAGCAACCAAACAAAAATCCTAAAAACTGTCATTCAGAAACACATCTGAGGATCCTTTTCTTATGTGAGATTATTAATCCATCTAGATCACTGTACTTGGGCATGGTTTACCAAAGTTTAGATTTTCCCTGAAATTCTTTTAATAATTAGTGCCAGAACTGGAAACCTGGCCCTGTTAACAGGCAAAGTATTCCATTACTTTGCTATGGACTCAACTTAGCAATAGCACTTAAACTTATATACTACTCCATAGTGTGTTAGCATTCTCTAGGCAGTTTATAATGTCAGCATATTGCCCCCAACAATCCGGGTCCTCATTTTACTGACCTCAGAAGGATGGGAGGCGGAGTCAAGCTTGAGCAGAGTTTGCCTGCAATACTGGCAGTGGGCAGAGTTTGCCTGCAATACTGCTTCCTAACCGCTGTGCCACCATAGATCTTGAACTTCATCATCACATCAGTTCCAATCAAAGGCATTGTCTGAACTCACAGAATGCAGTTGTAATAAATATAGGATAATAGTTATTTCATTGTTCTTCTTTTGTTGAAATATTTTATAAACTCAGTGAAGAGTGCAGATGTGGAAACTGGCAGTATTTTTAATCAATTAAAAGAGGGAATGGAGACTATTTCACAATGTCCCATGAGTAGACTGGCTCCAGTTCTTACAGTGAGCAAAAAAGTATTGTCAATTAACCTAACAGAATAATCTTTAATGCCTTCAACAAAGATGTTGTATGTCACAGATCATTCATCAGCTTCCATGTATAAGATCTGACATTGGTGCTAAGGACTCAAAAAAACCCACTTGCAGGTAAGTTAAAATACAGTGCCAAGTTTCCCAGGCTTGTCCCTTCCCGATATGTTGGGACTACAACATCCATTATTCAAGATTGGTGAGAATTGTGCTCCCAACACATCTAGAAGGCACAAGCTTAGGGAAGGCTGCATTATGGCGTGGTATTCAGCGGATAAGACTTTTATTACTATAACATGTGTTGGAGATTAGAGATGAGGGCTTGGCAGAACAAAAAAGGCACGCTTCAATATTTTGGAGACTTGTCATGCAACCAGCTTGCCAGCTGGATTACTGCATCTTTATTAACCAATTACCATTCCCAAACAAACATGGACATAAACTAACTGACTTCTGTTATGTATTTACTTCTTGCAACAACTATAAATCTGCTGCCTTTTAATTTGCTAACATGCAATGCATGAAAAATGCATCAAGGAAGAGGTACATTTCTCAAATGGAAAGGATGCTTCCCCTCAGGGAAAAAGCAGCTGATCTCTAGAGATCTGATCAGTTTCCGTTCCCTTGGAATTAATTCTACTGATCCGTATTAACTTGAACATTCTAGGGGAAAATAAATCATAAATGAAAACTTAAAACTTAACAATTTAGAGAATTGGGTGGATGTGACTGTTCCAAGCAATTTCAAATTTAAATTCAAGTGCAAAGCACATGACTCTAAAATAATCTCAGTCATAATTTTTTATATATAACATTTTCTTTGTCGCATTTTCTTTATAAATAAATACTTTAAATATGCTATAGAAAGTGTTAAAACATTTTTTAAAAATTAGAGTCCTGTCTAAGAAGGTCTCTGTTGGTCTTTCTCTAAGATAACCACACTATATTTTGTACATGGGATTGCTCAAATCGCTTTCTAGCTGGACCATATATTTTATAATAAAGTAACAGTTTAAATATAGAGCCAATTTTGGAATGTATGAACTGGTCCTAAGGGAACATAAATTACAACGCTGCAAAAGCACATGGAACATTTGTCATAAGCAATGTCAAAGCTAATTTAGCCAACTACAATATGGATAGTTGGGGTTACTTTTAATATTAAAATTGTACTGCATATATGTCAGTTTGATGTAGATACAAAATGACAAAGCAACAACTAGAACATTTGCTGTTAACATGGAACAGATAAGTAAAGAATAATAGAAAACATCAAAGACTAAAAATAAAAGACGACTTAAGGAAAAAGAAAACTAGTAATAGTATATAAATTGTTATTATGGTGATTTAGGAAATAATTCACTTAATGGACAAATTAAAATTAAGAAAGATTGACTGTGATTAGTATTTGGATGGGAGATCACCAGAACTACAGGGTAGACTAAGAAATAAAAAGAAGGCAATAGATTAAGCTTCATCAATATTATTACCAACCTTCATCCCCTATACAGATGTCTACAATCTCAATTTGTAGAAAGTTTACCTTCACTTTTATTTATTGCTGATTCCTATAAGCTACTGGTGCTGCTATTACAAATTATAAGACCTATCATTAAGACAAGAAGATTAGACAGGCTATGATGTTACAATCTTATTTTGAATGTTTCAATTAGCACCCTGTTGGCCAATATAAGAAACAAAATGCACGGAAAGGATGGATCATTAGGCTAATCCAGCAAGATTGATCTTATCATACATATTACAAGGATCTCAAACTTCCTGATAGATAGGCAACAGGCAGGACTGTAACATGAATCAAAGGGGAATTGGGAGGTCACCTAGTCAAATGTAAAGATACTTCATACTTGGAAACTACTTGCTATGTGTATATGTATGTGCATAGGGAGTTGAGTAGTTGTTGAATATAGTAGGACAACTGGGAAGTCAGCATAGGGAGGTGATTACATCTAAATGAATTTAGCTCCTTGCTGTGGTTTGTAGCTCATAACATAATCTTGGACCTGTTAGTAATTCTGTTATTGTTAGTAATTGCTAAGAACTGGGCTGGTGTAGATAGTAATACCTCATATCTTTTGCTCCTAAACATATTTTGGAGGTGGACGGTTATGATACACTCGGCGGCTTCACTGGTCAGACCAGGAGCCAGTCAGATGACAAGGATCAGTTGCTCGCAGCAGAAATCCAAGAATCCAACCTCAAAGGAATGGAGTAGTCTTTGACATGTCTGTCCTAGCTGAGGGACTGAGTCAAAAGCTGGGGACCATTGGTAAGGGAGGCGTGTCCTCACAGCTGACAGACTCAGTCCAGTCAGCTAGCAGACAATGCTATCTCCACCACAATGGAGAACATACATAAACACAGGTTTTAAACAGACCTATTTTTGCTTATAGCAATAGCAATAGCACTTAGACTTATATACTGCTTCATAGTACTTTACAGCCCTCTCTAAGCAGTTTACAGAGTCAGCATATTGCCCCCAACTATCTGGGTCCTCATTTTACCTACCTCGGAAGGATGGAAGGCTGAGTCAACCCTGAACTGGGTGAGATTCAATCTGCCAAACTGCTGGCAGCTGGTGATCAGCAGAAGTAGCCTGTAGTACTGCACTCTAACCACTGCGCCACCGTGGCTCATATTATGCAATTATAAGGATTCTGTCAGAAGAAAAGCCATCTTTAACTGCACTGAAGAGCCATCCATGGTGGTGCAGTGGTTAGAATGCAGTATTGCAGGTTAATTCTGTCAACTGCCAGGAGTTTGATTTTGACCGATTCAAGGTTGATTCAGCCTTCCAAGGTCGGTAAAATGAGGACCCAGATTGTTGGGGGCAATATGTTGACTCTGTAAACCATTTCGAGAGGGCTAAAATAAGTCTAAATGCTTTTGCTAAAGTAAGAAAGCAATTACGTAGTCACATTCATAGATATTCTCCCATAATTACACCAACTGTGCACCTCCATTCTACAGCATGTTTAATAGAACCGTTAATCCAGGTTTGCACGGTTTTTAATCATACTGACAAGTTTGGGAGAACTGATCTGTCTATAAAAGAAGCAGTGCTTTAGATGGTTAATTAACCAAGTAACCACACTCATTCCTCCTGTGTACGAATTAACAAATGAAACGTTGGCAAATACCACAGAGCAGAAAGCTAAATGAACACGTCTGTTGTATCTCTTCATCCAGTGGGGCCATGAAAGCTTATTTACCACATCCTTCAGACTACAGTTTGTTAAGCTCTGACACTCTTCTATAATTTAGTGCTGAAATTTGCTTATTTTGTTAGTTTAAGAGCCAGGGTGGGGAGTAGTTGTTAAATATGGCAATTGGCAAGCCAGCATCATTAATCAGATCTGTGCCTTGTTTGCAAAAAGTTATTCATGTTTTGGGCATTAAAGTTTAAAGCTGAAATTGCAGCAGTAGGCAATTTGAGTAGATGTAGCTTGTCCATCTGCAACAGATGTATGACTGTTTACTCAACAACGGATTATATCGGCATACTGAGTAAGGTTAAGTGGGATAGTCCCATTTCATTATATCAGATCACAGTGTCTGTCCGTCTGTCCGTCCATCCAACCAACCATCAGAACTAGTTTCATGAGGACTGCCAGGGTTGATTCATATTTTACAAAAAGAAAAGAGTCTATCATCTGTTCAGTGGTCCAGAATCATCAGATGGACTATCCACCGACTTATTAGCTGTGATTGCTTGTGACTCTGATCATATCTACTGTATGGCTTTGATGCATTGCTCTTTCTAGTCTCATGGAATATAGATTTTTAATGTCTCATGAACTTCAGACCTTAGAAACAGTTCTATCCAAACCTCTCAGGAAAATGTGATTGGCAGAGAAAACTTTGTAAAAACCAGAGAATTGTGGTCTTCTGAGATACCTAGGTACAGATATACCCTAATTAGCTTTGTTCAAATTTGATATGTTTCATCCACTCGGATCTCCTTTTCTAAGAAACTGCTAATTTAGGCAACAGATATGAAAAAACAAAGCAGAAGGAAACAAGAAGATAAGAATTACTTTGACTCATGTTGTTCTTCTTTCACTCAGATTTAGATATGAATGTAAATTCTTCAATTCATGAACTTGTTTGTATAAGTTCATGGATATACAGTAATGTTTAAACCACATGTGATGAGACAGTACAGTATTATCTGGAGTTCTGAAAGCCAATTAAATATACGGTAGTTGCTTTGCAACATATTGTCAAATTTAAGCAAGAACAATGGCAAAATTTCTTTCTATGTAAAGGGCTCACTATTTAAATACTCTTTATTTCCACCATCAGCAACTGGATTGGAAATGTGATATACTAAGACATGGGGATGATAACTCTTGACATTGTTTTTTACAGCATTCACCATCATGATAATTTTTCTTTTGTTAAGCCCATGCTATGTCCCCCTGTACAGACTACAAAACCTTTAAGTCACAATGCTTAATGCTGAATTTAAGGAACACACTGGTAAAAAAAAAAACATGGGATAGCCAATGACTTAGGACAGTCTTTCCCTTCATTTGAGTTGGGACTGGAACTTCCAAGAAAGGAGGTTGAGAGATTAGATAGACTTTGGTTCAGATCATTCAGGTTGCTATGCTCTTATTTGTCTGGATTTACGCTGATATATGCCTTTTTGAGTTACCATAGACACACTAAGCCAAAGGAAGGCAGTCTTTACTGAGCCTCTTTGGAATTTTGAGAAGATGTCATGGTGAGGTTGTTCTCTGCAATATTGATAATACCCTGCAATGCTCTTTATCACTCCTGTTTTTTTAATCTTTTGGGGGGTTTTTTCTTGGCCTTTTTTCAAACAAAGAACTTGACTGTATCATCCACAATTTCTATTTTCTAAAATATCTATGTGTTTATGTGGGAGCCTAGAAGCATCAAGGAAGGGTCAACCTATCTCTTCACTAAGCTGAAATAAAAGATAAATTCTCTTTTGAAACAAGCTCTATTTCTGAGGAATTAATGGGTGCAATCATCATTTTCTTGGCAACACTATAGAGGTGGCTTGCCACTGCCTTCTTTCAGAATGTATTTCTACTTCACAATCTAGTCTATAACCTTGAGATGTTCTACAATCTCACATTCAGAAACTACCCAGGCCCAAAGCTTCCAAAACCAGACAAGGCTAGCTAGACAATTTCTGCTCATTGGAAATTAGGTCAAAATGTAAGTATCCATGTGCAAGAACAACTCATGAGGAGGGAGACTGGGGCTGCAAATGCTTAGAAGAATTATCTGAAAGCAAGGGATAGTAGTTTTCCAATGAAAGAAGCAGGAGAGCATGGGAGGTAGCAAAGAAGTATCAGGGCCGACATAAGCTTGGCTGCTTCAATAACATGGAGGATAACTGCCCTATAAAAAAATTCCAGAGGGGTATATTTGGTTATATTAGTCTTGTAATAATTTATATCATTTGAAAGAACATTATAAATAATGAAAACAAATAAACAGGACCTGTCATTAGATCATACATCAAAAAACCAGAAGAAACAATGACATTAAGGCCTGATTTTCTTGCTATTGATAGTGTACTAATTGCTAGCAATAGGGGTTCAAAGAGCACTATTCTCCTCAATGCCCTAAATTCTCTTTATCTTTTCAACGCCCAGCCATACTAGGACTTCCAAATCATCCCCCTCTCTCCTAAGTGTGGTGCAGGTGTACCCCCATCAAAGGGATTTCACATTTTGTGGGCCAGTCCTACAGGGTGACAAAGAGGCAGTGAAAGATAATCTGTCCTGCAGTGTACTTTTGTAATTAAAATCCAACATCTTCCCTTCTCTTTATTTCTTTAGGTGACCCAGCATTTAAATTGAAGAGGAGGGTGTACAAGGATGCTCTGGTTGTAAGAAAATGGCTGCCAAAATGGCTGCCAAACTAGTTTAGCCTAGTTTGTGGGAAATAGTTTGAATTTCCCCTTCTCCATTTGGCCTTTGATGAGATATGGTGGGCAATAGAAGGATAAAGATGCAGCCCTGTGGGAGGCACCTGCCATTGCCAATCCAGAAGCACCTGTTCAGGATCCAGTTGTTGCCTAATTTATCCATCATCTCTGCTGTCTGCAATCTAGTCTCTCTGACTCCCTCTGTGACGCTACAAAAGCATAACTAGTTGAATACTTCCATCTGGAAAATTAGACTGCTGAGACAGCAACATTGTACTTCAGGCCATAATTACACCAAGCTAACATTTAAGGCCAATGTTATTTTAATACATGGAAGAGGAAACATATAAAAATGAATGTTGTCATTTTTTAAATCAGGCCTGTCATCCGTAATATAAGTATATTTCAACTTCATAGGACAGATGGAAACATTCTATATATTTAAGTTAATATTCTATTCTCAGTTGGTGAAATAAACAGCTGTAAAATATGTTGTCCTTTTCCCAGGGCTTTTATTTTGTTGGTAAATCCCTTAGTATAAATAAAGCTTTGGCATGTATATTATCTTTTCCTTCTATTAAAAATAAAAATGATCTCCAGAAAGATAACTTGTACTTAATAAAAACAATCATCCTATAGAAAAAAGAAAGTATATGATATCCAACCCATCTAGCCTAGGTTTATCCACTTTTAAGAAATAGCTTTAGGATTTTGGGCAGAGAGGTCTTTCCACTATTGTGCTTGGAAGAGTTTTTCAAACAGATTATGCTAAAGACTTCTGGTTTACAAAACAGTTGTTGAAACTGACCTAAGATTCTTCTGCACCTACTATCCTCTTATCATCTAGATTTGCAACCTTATTAACTTTAAGGTATGTGGACTTAATTTAATTAAAGTCATTAATTAAAATAAACTTCTGGTAAGGGGACAGGAGCTGCTTGATTGTCTCATTAGTGGTATGATTTTTGCAGCACTCACCTGAACTGGACTGCACTTGGTTTTTGAATCGGCCCTTGGGATTTGGTTTCTTCAGTTATGAGCAGTTTTGTCTGTTCTGATATAACACATGTTATTCTTCTGCGGCATGAGCTGCAATGGTTACCAGTTTGTTTCCAGGTCCAATTCAAGGTGCTGGTGTTGACCTATACAGCCCTACACAGCATGGGATTTGAGGGACCATCTCTTCCCTATTTCATCTGCCCATCCCACCAGATCTAATAGAACAGACATGTTATGGATTCAGTTATATAGGCAGCTACCTTTTTTTCTGTGGCAGTTATATTGGAAAGGCATACATCTCTCCTATAGAGAGTTCTCTATAAGTTCTATAAGTTCTCATGGCTGACAATGCATACTGTAGCTGAGCAAAATCCATGAGGTCAAAGGAACTGCCTGTAGAGCTCAGAGACAGGATTATTGCAAGGCACAGATCTGGAAAAGGCTATAATAAAATTTCTGCTGCACTAAGAGCACAGTGGCCTCCATAATTCTCAAATGGAAGATTTTGGCACAACCAGGACTCTTCCAAGAGCTGGTCACCTGGTCAAACTGAGCAATCAGGGGAGAAGGGTCTTAGTAAGAGAGGTGACTAAGAACCCAATGGTCACTCTGACTGAGCTCCAGAGATCCTGTGTGAAGATGGGACAGAGTTCCAGGAGGACAAGCATCACTGCAGCCCTTCACTGATCTGGGTTTTATGGCAAAGTGTCTAGATGGAAGCCTCTCCTCAGTGCAAAACACTTGAAAGTCTGCTTGAAGTTTGCAAAAAAGGACTCTCATATTGTGAGGAACAAGATTCTCTGGTCTAATAAAAGAAAGATTGAATTGTTTGGCCTCAATTCTAAATGTTATGTCTGGAGGAAACCAGGCACCGCTCATCACCTGCCCAATATCATCCCAACAGTGAAGCATGGTGGTGGCAGCATCATGCTGTGGGGAGTTTTTCAGCAGCAGAGATTGGGAGACTGGTCAGGGTTGAGGGAAAGCTGGATGGAACAAAGTAAATGGAACAAATGAAAACCTGTTCCACAGTGCTCAGTACCTCAGACTGGGCTGAAGGTTTACTTTCCAATATGACAATGATTCTAAGCCAAGACAACACAGGAATCTGTGTGAATGTGAATGTCCTAGAGTGGCAAAGCCAGAGCCCTGACTTGAATCCTATTGAATATCTCTGGAGGGACCTGAAAATGGCTCTCCACCCATGGTCGCCATCTAATTTGAGTGAGCTTGAAAGGATTTGCAAGGAAGAATGGCAGAAAATTCCTCAATCCAGGTATGCAAAGCTTGTCACGTCATACCCAAAAAGATTCAAGGCTATAATTGCTGCCAAAGGCATTTCAACAAAATATTGAGTAAAGGGTTACTTATGCCAATGTGATATTTCAGTTTTTTTCTTTTTAAGAAATTTACAGACATTTCTAAAATTCTGTTTTCACTTTGTCATTATGGGGTAATGAGATTAATGAGAAAAAAATGAATTTCAACAACTGTAGAATCAGGCTACAGCAAAACAAAATTGACAAAAGTGAAGGGGGTCTGAATATTTTCTGAACGCACTGTAGATGCATAAATAAAATAGATGCATAGATGCATATCATGTGTCTATGAGCTATTATCAATCAGTGGAATGGCTTGCCTTCAGTAGTTGTGGGTGCTCCATCACTGGAGGCTTTTAAGAAGAGATTGGACATTCATTTGACTGAAATGGTACAGGGTCTCCTGCTTGACCAGGGGGTTGGACTAGAAGACCTCCAAGCTCCCTTCCAATTCTGATGATGATGATGGTAATGATGATATCTATCACAAAATGCATGAATTCCTATGGTCATATGAACTTACTTTATGATCTCGTCTGACTTAGAGATGTCAGAGACTGACATGCCTGCTCTCAAAAGTAGTCAACTTTAGCAATCAACCATGTAAGGTTGACTCAGCCAGCAGTCAGCTGGTGTGGGAGAAGACAGCTGACAGGAGACCCAATCCTGCCAAATGCCATACAAAGGTGTTCTGCTTGGCATCTCCAGAAGCAGAGATGTACATGCCTTTAATTAAGTTAAACCTTCTTCTTGTTGTGAACATGTGCCTGTTTGCATCCTGAACCTTAGCTCTTCAACCCAAGCTCAGCAAAAGAACTTCCCTATCAAATGGACTTTTGGATTATTATGGGCTATGTTTACTGGTCCTCTGTTTTGGCTTTGGGCTGAACACTTTCGGACAAGACCTTGCTGTCCTACCAATATTACTAGATCATTTGTGGATTTGCACCTTTTGGCTCTCAGCCTGCCTTACCTATAATTGCTTACTACTTACTCTGAAAATATTTGCAAATCAATTTTGTGTATGTGTTCAGCCTTAAGCAGTACATCTATAATGGAATCTAAGGACATCAATCCATAGTTTTTGACATAAACACTTCCATTCATAATTAAAGCTTGACTTCCCTGAGTGTATTCATCAACTCTACTCCATAAGATCAAATAATATTCAGATGTAAAACACCCTTCCTGTTTTTCTCTTTTTTGCACTTAAGGCATTATTGTAATTGATGAACTGAGCAAGTGTGATTTCAGAGGAAACTTGGGATTTTCCCCAAAGCTATGCTGCACTGCTCAAAAGAGGCCCTCATTGAAGCTTAGAATGAGCATGTGCCAATATGCCAAAAATACAACCAAGGATCACTTCTAACTCAAGCATGCTCATGCTATTCCAAATAAGCATTATAGTTACTTTGCAACCTACCCCACACCTGCAACTCTGGGTGGCCTACAACAATTCAATAAAACAATAGATAAAAAGCAATCATTATAAAAATATAAAAAGTCATTATTAAAACAAGAATGTCATTTAAAATATATAACGAGTATAAAAAAATATAATCGGGGAGAGATTATATCTCATATAATTTGATCCCATGCCAGGAAAGGCTTCAAAAGTCAAAAAGAGCACTTTGAGTTGGACCAGAATCAGACTGACAACCAATGTAGCTCGCAAAGCAGAGGTGTAACATATGCTGTTTTAGGGGCAAATACAACTGCCCACACCATTGCATCCTTCATCTTCACTGCATCCTGAAACTCTTCAAAGGCAGCCCCATGTACAATGCATTACAGAAATGCAATCTAGAGGTGATTAGGGTATGACAGACTGTTATTCATTTCTCTTCAAACTAGAAGTATCTATCATACTTATACTATCATATTATCATACATACGTAGCAAGAAATCTTTTCTTTTGGATCCTATCACTTTTGGCTCCCTTTTCTCCCTTTCTATTAAGCAGATTGCTATCACTAGAATGAGGTCAGTTCATCTCTGTCTCAATTAAAACCGAAGTTTATGGATTGTAGCTAACAATGACTGGAATCAAATGTTCAAACAAAACAATGCTGGTTGTTTTGTTTGAACATGTTGTGTGATGCCAGACACTGTCAACTATCCATCATGGTTTATGGCTTAATGTAACTGGTGAACCCAGATAGCTGTAGTTTATTGAACAAATTCTGATTAAAAAGCTGCAATTCAGTGAAATGAGTGAACCAGCTAGTGTTTGAGCTGCCAATCAAGGTAATTATATTCTGGGGACAGTCCTGAGTCTCATGATAGCAAATCCCAGTTTCAGATACTTGCCGCGATATGAAAAGACTCCTGATATCTTCATTGTGCATTGGTGTGTGTGTTAACGGAGTCCCATGACCTCCTTAATATTGTTACTACCATTGTTATATTCAAATTAGGGTCTTTCCTTCATGACTACTGTATGAATGTGGCCAGCAATTTAGAAAATGGAGAAACCACTACAAGGACTGAGTCAAAATGAGACGGCTTTCTATCTTTCTACAAAGTAACTCCCACATGACTTGGGTTCAAAAGCTGTGGGTGTGCTGGGTTGCCAGTCTCTTGGCACAGGCTCTTCATTTTTCTGTTGCCTTTCAAAAGCAGGGAACATGCTTTGCCAGGGACAGCTAAAAGGATTTTATAAGACAATTCTGAAGGAAAAATCAACTCTCTGGAGAGCTGCTGCTGGTAAGTATAAATAGAACTGGACCAGATAAGCCAAAGGCCCAATTTAAGATGAGCTTTTATTGTGCAATTGTCCTGTTTTCACGCTGTATTCTGTTTCCCTATGATTTCTTCTTATCTTTTTCCTTATTACAGGAAATGCACTGAGGAGAGAAAAATGGGAAAGCTGCACAAGATAGGAAGCAACTTCATTACAAAGCAACTTGCCCTCACACAGAACTTGCACCTACTATTTAGAACCTGAAAAATAACAGCAAAGTAAAAGTTTAAAATAATTAAAATATAGACATGAGCTGAGCTGCTTACCTAAATATTGAGCATACTAAGTGGAGATCGCATCGGCTTTGTGGTTACATGTGTCATTAGTTCCACATTCTGGATTTTTTTCTGTGAAATGTTCTAGTCAGATCTTCCCACATTTAAATTGAAACTCGGTATCTCACTTTTTCGTATGTATTTTGACAGTAATCTCTACTTGCCCCATACTATTGCTTTACTCCCAGATACAATTCTAATGTACATAAAATGTAGCACAAAATACAAACAAGTGATTTGATTCTAACTCTTTTAAAGATGGATCCTGAAATTCTCTTAGGTCTTGGTCAAATAGTGCCATTCTTCTCAAGAGCAAGTATGTACCAGTATCATTTTCATGCAGCAGCTGGGCAGATGCCTGAGACAAGTAAACAAGGTTCTACCTAAAAGTGCACTTCAAGAGCTAGACTTTGCATATTATCTCAATAATGGTATAATTCAAATCAGAGCCTGAGGACAAGACAAAGGGAGTTCTAAACTCGGTACGGATTGTACCCTACAAAATACAGGTTTGTTTGCCTTCTCTTGATAAGGTCATTTCCTGTTTTGAAGCCTGAGTGGGCTGGGAGCTTTTAAAATAATCTGGGGAACATTTTCAGGTGAAAATCAGTAATGCAAGAAGAATTACATAACTTTGTGCTTCCAACCAAAGCATCCTCTGCCCTCATTCACTTGGCCAACCAGTGATGGATAATTTTATGTATCAGACTGCCATCCAAAGCAAAGTTACATATCTTTATACTGATGGATTTAATTTCAGTACCTTAAGCATTGTTAAGAATGCCAGAAATTGGATATAAAAGAAAATAAGTCTTTCCGTCTTTACGAAGGAACTGCAGTTGTCACTTGCATACTCAAACATGGTCAGACACCAAAATATCATGGCTTGTCTGGTATTTAATAGCCTAAACAGCAGGTAGAATGGTGTTTACCACTCCATGAGTCTTCCAAACATCGTTGTCAGACTCATCCACTTGGTAAATTATAAGTTGTACATTTTAATTATGCAAAGTCATTTCAGAAAGTGCAGCCCCAAGACAGATGCGTTATTGCTGTTCCATTGCTTCCACCTTTTTTGATCTCAAAGAAGTTGATCTCCTGGGGATTGTCTGTCAGTAATTGCTTTTTTGAGTTCTTAAAACTTATGCCTGTGTCATCAGTGATAGTAACTATCTTGTCTGCTCTTGGCCTCTTTTATGATTGCTTTCAAATTTTATGTGGCTTCTCCAGAGAGTCTTACTTCTGCATTGTATAGGCAAAATATTTAAGATTTACTTTTCTTATTAGAGCTTTCAGTGTATAGTCTGGTTTACTTTAACTAGAAGTAAATATTTTGTTTTACTTGCAGAGTAAGGAATTCTGAACATTTTTCTCCAGTAACAAATTCAGTGCAATCACAAAATTGAAAAGGACCTTAAAGGATCTACTACAGCATCTCTGATAAATTTGATGACCACTCTAATGAAGGAGAACTCAAAATTTCATGTCAGATCCCAAAACATATATCATAGACTCACTGGGAAGTGCAAAGCCTCTTTACTAATACAGCCCATGGAGGAGATAATGTCTTGTTTACAATCATTGAATGTATAAAGTACCATCCATTGCTGCATCTGCCAGCCTAGCTGAATATGGAATTAATCATTTGAGAGCTGTTTCCTATCATTCAGGAAGACAAGATATAAAATAATAGATTTAAGTTGCGGAAAGGCAGCTTCTAGGTGAATGATATCAAAAAAAATCATAAGAATATTTTCATAATACAGCCAAAAGGAAATGGCCTTCTTTTTACCTGAAATGTTCAAATAGGAATAGAGTTGCCATCTATTAGGGATATTTTAATTCGAATTCTTCTATAGAGCAGAGACTTGAACCCAATGACCCTTTCCACTCCTATGAATTAAATCATTACAATCTTTTAAAATGTATTTGAAACACTGAACTGGGCCTGAATGCACAGAACCATGTGCAGCTCATTAGCTGCCTTTTTAAAAGTTCTAATAATTGATATGTCTTTTCCTCCTGGGGGGTCTAGGTAGATCACAGTATACTAAAAATATGCAAAGTGCCACCAAACATTAACATTAAAATAAAACAAAATGAAGCCCATCATGTGACACACATCCCCCTTCACTAATTAGTTCCTGGGTCACCTGCATCCAAATGGTTTTACTGTCTACTTTAAATGCTTGTTGGAGATGTAGTCTTAAGTGCTTTCCAAAAGGACAAGAAAAGAGAGACATTTTCAGCTTGGGGGAAGAGGGGGAGGGAGATTCCTGTACAGTAAATAAGCTGTCACCATAAAGGCCTCCTTCCTGATTCCCCCCAGCTCAACTAATGGGAGGGAGATTCTCACCCTGCTCTCTTGGCTTGCATGAATGGACAAAGGAACTATACTAACCAGATGGTCCTGAAGGTAACAAAGACTCAAGCCATAAAGGGATTTGCAAGCAATAACTGACACCTTGAATTGGACCCAGAATCCTAACTTATCCAGTACAGCTCCCTCAAGATTACTCTATATCAGCACCCACCAGTGCACAGCTGTAATTTCCAAACTGCCTTCAAAGATTGCCCCTAACAAAACGAATTACAACAAGATTTTTGTAACTCTAAGCATGAATTATTGTTGCCAAATCTTTTTTTGAAACAGAAGTGAATGAGGTTTTGGTTGGATCACTATTTGGATTCCTACAAGACTAGTTCCATGCACTTAAGTTACCACCTAAACAAACAGAAACAAGTCTACAGATTTTTTGCTATACCAGTAAAACATGAGCAAAATTTTTTTACAATAGGGAAACCTAGCTGAACACAATTTTTTCTGTTCCTCAGACGAGTTCTGAATCATGGGGATGAGTGTTAAAAGGAAATACATTCCTCAGCCTGGTGAATTTATATGATGCATCAAAAAGGTAATGCATTTCATCAGATAATCACTAAGGAAGTGGGAATTGCATTTGGGCATATCTATGGCACTATTGAAATACAGTTCTGAGTGATTCCTTCCAACTTTATGATTCAGCAGATGACTGGTGACTTAATATGTTGTGTGGATTAGGCCTTCATGTTAAATTGTACTGCAATTAATTATACGCTGCCTGTCATGAAAACTTACCAACTATGCTTTATTAAGCAATCTTAGGAGTAAACATGTTCTAAAAGTCTATGTAAAAACGGAGTGAGAAATGAGCAATACCTTAAGGCAGGGGTCTCCAACTTGGCAAATTTAAGCCTTGTGGACTTCAATCCCCAGAATTCTGCAGTTGATGTTCATAAGGCCATAAAGTGGCCATGTTTGGAGACCCCTGCCATTATTAATTAATTACTAGCTTCTCAGCAAGTAAATATAAAGATATTTAAAAGAATTCTGCTAGTGCAATTGTTCATCTCTAGTCTTCCCCACCCCCCCCAACAAAGAAAGAACTTTCACTTGGCAATTTACCTACTACAGAATATGTACTACGAGCTATATTCCAGGAAATTTTTTTAAAAAATTAGGAAGTATGTGCTCTGAAATTGTTCATAGGGTTTTGCCTTGAAATAAAGGAAGGCGTTTTCAGATTGTGCAAGGAACAAGAAATACATTTTGCAATAGCGATGGTATTTTTCAAGTTGGAAACAATTCACAGATTAGTTTTTGTTTTTTTAAAAAAGGCTGGGAAAACTTTTTAACAATAAACATGTCACGGTTAGAGTGTTAAGAGTAAAAGATCAGGATCATACATGAAGTTCCAATTAAAGTGATTTATTATTAATCATGTGTATGCACAAGAATCTACTTAACTAGTTCAAAAGGAGTCTGTTTGTGGCTATGTAGAGACGTCTAGGCTGATTCCTCTTTTGACTCCGCCCCCAGGCTCTACCATTCCTTCTCCTATATTGAGTCAGGATTTTACAAAATAACCTAGCAGGGAAAACATTTTAACCAAACTCATCTTTCATAAAGCTGGGATGTTACAAAATAGGACTCTTGGAAACCCATCCAATAAATTCAATCCAGATAAAATAGTGTCATAGCATTATACAGAAGGGAATTAGGCAACCTAGAACACCCAGACAAAAAATAGTTTTCTAAAAAAATGAATAGGAAAATGACTAAATGTGTAATATTTATAAGTGACATGAATTAATTATGCATTATCTCCTTAAAAATAACTACACTTGTTTTCTACCATTAACTAATAGAGACCCTACTTTAAGTGAAGCATATGTGCTTCTAGTAAAATATTACAGGCACAGTTTCAGGGTATGTTGCAAATGTTTTACATTTTTTTAATACTTAATGTTTACTTAAGAAAACAATACTCAATAAATTTGACTTGACTAGCCACAACCCTCTTAGACTTTGGGAAGACTTTAAGACCTGGCTGTCCCTTCAGATTTTGGGGCTAAGTTATTAGAAAAGCTTGATCTGTCAGGTATAATAGATGTTGGCATGGAATGTGTGGTATTATTGCTATATTGTTCTTGTTATTCTAGTTGATTTTGTTTTATTCTGTTTTTATTGTTGCATGCTACTGGAGGCACAACTTTGTGAGTTGGGCTGCCATATAAATTATTTAAATAAATACTATAAAATCTAAATGTAAAAAACATAGTACAGAACAGAAAATAAAAATAAAAATTATCTGAGAGTAAAGCCACACATATACAAAATTTGAAAGTATATGAAAATATATCTTCTAAACATCCATATTTAATATTTCTGTCCCAAATGATATATGGCTAGAAGTAATATCTTAGAAACAGTTTCATCAGTACATAATTATTGTAAATACAGAGAGCAAATATGAATAAAACAGAATTTAACTAAAAAGTTCTTCAGGATTCTTTTCTGTTGTTAATTTTCAGGCATTGCTGTTTCCTATATTTTAAATATCACTAATCCAAAAAAAGATATATTTTTCAATATTTGCCGTAATAAACTCAGCAACCAAATATAAACCACTATACAAGACTCCAGGAAATGATTATTAAACCCACAGTAGAATTAATTGCCAAAGGCTATTAGGTAATTTTTCCACTTTGCTCAGAAACATCCTCAAACACTTTCATGTGTTTGAAATGAGTAAGATACGCCTGACTGTATCTGGAGGACCACAATCAAATTGCTGCTCCAGTCAACACGCTGCCAGAAATGAATGAAGCAATCTCTGAAACACTCTTGGGAAAAGACTCTGATCTTTGCAGAGTCCAGCAAGTCTGTTTTGCACATTTCTAATGATATTTATTCAGTGCACGTTGCAAGAACAGGTAGAGCTCTTTCTCACCTTTGTATGTCCCTGCAGAGAATTCCTTTTCCATGTGGGTAAATTTACAGGCGCTTTGTTGTCCTGTGTTGTATTGTCTTAATCTAAATGGGAAGAGGGGAAACATTAATTAATAGATCACCATACTTCTACAACTCTTCCAAAAGTTTTACAATATAGATTAAAATCAGGCAAAACATCAGTATTATAATTACAGCAATTAAAATCCTCAATAGTGTAAAATCTTGCTTTGTGTCCTTCCTCTAGCAACATAAATAAATAAAAGTTCTGTGAAGCAATTTGGCCTTCATTACTGCCTAACCCTCAGGAAATAGGCCACCAAATATACCTGGATGAGAGGTGTCCAGAGGTTGACACCATAATAGAAAAGCACTGGCCCTTAGGTCCCACTGAACTCCACAGGGAAAACGTCCAACCTCCCTGCCTGGGATGTTCAGACTGCATGGAGACATTCTACTTATCCCAGGTGGTCCCAGAGATACCTGGGCACCAAACCTACAATATCAGATTCTTTGAGTACAATGGCTCTGTCACAAGTAAATGCCTTATTCTCCATTATGTAAATAGTACATAAACAGGGTATCAGGGGTTAACTTATTCTTCACCTCTTAATGTATTCATATTTCACCACTCCCATATCTAGCTCCACCCATTGTATATATAAGGAGCCGCATACGTCCATTTTGTGCTTCTATCTGTGAATATTCAGTGAATATAGAATGCCTTATGTAAATAAATAGTGATTCATTTGAATTTATAACTCTCAACTTATTTATTGAGTCTGATCCTGAAAATATCGTCACAATCTGGTAGCAGAGGATGGTTGAATTGACTCAATAAAAACTCAAACATGTCCAAAAGAGATAGGCCCAACACCAGGGCATACAGCAAAGAAATGGAAGCGGATCAAGAAATATTCGATGAGTCCACGAATGCAATTTCAAGAGAATCCGAAGAATACACCACAGACGACGAAGAAATAATAAATGAAGATGATGACCAAGAAGAAAACGAAATAGAAAACAACGAACTCAGGTCAGAGATACTGAAACTTTTAAAAAGCCAAAAGAGCGATGAAAGTCTCGTCGCGAATCTCCAAGATATACTAAAAAACAATGGAGCAGCAAAAGAGAAGCACATCGCTACTGAAAAATCAAAAGACTCAAAAATAGTGAGTAATATGATTGCAGATGAAAACGCAACGAAGAAGAAAACCAACAATCCCGTGCAAATTTTCGAATGGCAGCCATCTTGGTTTCAACAGACCCCTAAGATGAGCGAAGCAGAGCCAATCGGAAAGCAGGATTCAAAATATCTGGCGCGAAAAGCCTTACCCGATGCAAAAATGAAAGAGAAAAAAATATATACCTCAGAAGAATCAGACACAGAGAACGAAGAAGATTCAATAGACATGCAAGTAAAATCAACAATGAAAACGCTTTTTGCAGCATTTGGACCGAAACTGAAGATCACTAAAAGATCAACAAAAAAACAAGCGAGCGAGCCAACGCCTCAAAATCTACCCGCTCCTATCCAGATGGCGAGAGCACCGACGCCTGAGCCCAGAGAGCCCTGCAGATACCGCCCCACGCCGCAGACTAATCCAAGGACCAGCACCTTCAACGAAAGAAAACGAGCGCCCGCTATCACCAGGACTCCAAAGATCGAGCCGGAGACTGATTCATCGGGAGAAGAACAGAGCGAGAGAGCTGCAGCAGCGAGAACCTCTCACGATGACTCCAGAAACGAAATGAGCAACGCGCATGCGCAAGACTACGCAGACAACTTCGGGAGACATGAGATGCAGAGAGAATCATGCAAACTCGTCGCAAGCATCCCCACGCCGTTTTGCAACTTTCATCATTTGCAAGACCACGGACTACCTCCGGTTGTAAGTAATGGACCCAACAATGTTGGGAATTTACCCAATGACTTTCCAAAGCTGAGAATAGATGGCATTAATTTGCAAGAATGGTATCAGCAGCTCCAGGTTGTCTTTATGAAAGAAAATTTACTCTTCTTTATTACTAACCCCCCAAAAAGACCTTGGACTCTAAAGTTAGATTGCCTACACCATAGAGCATTCTTCTTATTGATTTCCAGTGTATCCCCAGCCATGTATCACAGTATTAAGCAAAATCTGACTGTCTCAGAAATTATTCAATGCATGTTTAATTTATTTCACAGTGAAAGTGTAGCCACTACCACAAGAATGTCTAAAGATTTCTTCTCTTCTAGGATAAAGCCAGGAGTTTCCATAAGTGAACATTTAATATCTTTAAACAAAATTAGAGCAGAACTGCACTTAAGGGGGGGAGGTAATTTCAGATCAAACGATGAAAAGTGTTATCATCAACTCACTTGACCCATCATGGGATAATTATATGTCACATTTAGACACAATCAATCTAGGATACTTATCCATAGAAAATCTATCTAACAAGTTAATAGCTGAAGACAATTCAAGGAGGAGTCGTTATAACAACCACATAGAACACAAACAATATAAAAAGGTAGCATTTCAAGAAAGATATTATGAACCATTTAGATGCCACAATTGTGGGTCCAGAGAACATAATAGGAGGGATTGTCCTAAAATTCTAAGAGAAAGACACAGGTCAGAATATAGAAACAAGTACAACAACAGACAATCTTCCATTGATAGACATAGGTATAGAAGTCCACCCAACTATACAGAACGTAGAGGGGGCAGAGACAATTCAAAGGATAGAAAGTCTGGTTCACTGAATGGACTAGACAAACATGACAACATTAACATACAACAACCAGAGAACAACAATTGGCTTATTGATTCTGGAGCAACCAATCACACTACAAATAATAAAAATATATTATCTTCTTTTGTAGAAGATAAATTTGTAATCAAAGTAGCTAATCAAGAAAAGGTTCAAGTAATAGGTAGAGGGAATGTAATCTTACCAGGTCTAGGAAAAGTAGAGGGGGTATTATTAATACCTGAGATACCTCATAACATACTTAGTGCTATAAAACTAAGCAGAGATTCTGACATTAACATTGTGTTCTCAAAAGGAAAGGCAACATTAGAGAAAAACAAAACAAACATAGGCACAGTAATAATCAAAGGAGGTCTACCTTATTTAATGACAAAGGAGAAATGGTTAAACAACATTGATTCAAATATGGAAGATGACAATGAAATAGATAATGAAGACAATAGTAACAGTGACAATGAGGAACATGAAGTAACTCATAACCATAAAAATACACACAATAAAAAAAAAACCTAAAATAGGTAAACCAATTCACGATGAGTGTGCTCATGTCTTACATAGGAAACTAGGACATGCCAGTTTTCCTGTGGTGCAAAAGATGACTGAACATGCAGAAGGTGTTAAAATAAAAAATTGTGAAAACTATTTGGAATGCTCAGTATGTAAATCTACAAAACTCAAAACTAGTCCCAGACCTAGGAAGTCAACAAGATCAACTAACAAAATTTTTGATTTGGTACACATGGATCTAGTTGGTCCATTAACACCATCAATTACTTATAAAAAACGTTATTTTCTAACCATTGTGGATGATTATAGTCGTTATGGATTTGTTTACACATTAAAACATAAAGATGAAACCTTTCAGAAATTTAAGGAGTTTTACAAACGTATAGAAACACAACACAATATTAAAATAAAACAAATCATGACGGATAGGGGATGTGAATTCATGTCTAAGGAATTCTCCCAATGGCTAAAAGACAAAGGAATGTTACATTACACATCTAGCCCATTTTCTGCATTCCAGAACGGAGTGGCAGAGAGAAAGAACTCAACATTACAAACCATGATTAGATGCACATTAGAGGATGCTGGCTTAGGTAAACAATTCTGGTCAGAAGCCCTACAATACTCTAATTACACACAAAACAGAACCTGGTCCAGTATTATAAATAAGACACCATATGAAGCAATGTATAACAGAAAACCAAAACTAGCACACATGCACATATTTGGAGTCACTGCAGACGTACACATACCTAAACAATTGAGGCGCAAAGGTGAAAACGTATCCAGAAGACTTAGATTTATGGGATACGAGACAGGTACAAAAGGATACAGATTTATCGATAGTAATAACAAATTTATAGTTTCCAGAACAGCTGTGTTCCATGAACAGGCCAACTGGTCTAGAATACATCTTAACGAAATATTCCCAAACACCAACTCAGACACTAAACTCCAAGAAAAAGAGAATAGAGAAGAACATAATAACGACACGCATAAAAATAAAGTCAAAACATGGACAAATAGTCAATATAAAATAAGAACTGATTCATTAACAAAAAAGGAAGCAAGGTATATGCATGACAATGATACTAAACCAGAAAGAGCAATCAGAAGTAGCAGAAACCAAGTGCCAAACAAATACAAAGATTATGTAATGCATATGGATAGAGAATCACCAACACCTAACACATATGAGGAAGTGTTAAAACTTCCCTCTGAAGAAAAGAAAAAATGGGAATCAGCCATGAATAAAGAGATGGATAGTTTACGAGAGCTAAATGTATTCACACCTACGATTGCACCAAAGGACAAAACCATCATTGGCACTAGGTGGATATATAAAATTAAAAATTTAGAGGGAGGCAATACTCTATACAAAGCTAGATTAGTTGCACAAGGTTATGCACAGAAATATCCCGAGGATTATACAGATACATACTCCCCCACAGTAAGAACAGAGAGTGTCAAAACAGCTCTGGTTATAGCATCAGCACTCAACCTCGATGTATTCCAATACGACATACAGACTGCATATTTACATGCAAAATTAGATAAAGAAATATATGTGAGGGCACCTCACAGTCAATACACAAACAAAAATGAAACTTGGTTATTAAATAAAAGTTTATACGGGTTGAAACAATCTGGTAAACAATGGTATGATTGTTTAGTAAAAGTACTCAAAACTATGAATTTCAATGCCACTACTGCTGATAATTGTTTCTTTGTCAAAAAAGAGGATGATTCACTAGAGTTTGTATTGATCTATGTGGATGATATTTTGTACATAGGTAAACATAATGAAAGGAGAGAAGCATTTGTAACAAAACTGAATGAACATTTTTCATTGAAATCTTTGGGTAAAGTAAATAAGTATCTTGGTGTTCAAATCAGTAAAACCAGAAGAGGATTTAAGCTTTCTCAAAAGGACAAAATCATAGAGCTCTTGAATAAATGTAATTTAAGTAATGCTAAGCCTTGCGATACTCCAATGCAAATTGATTTTTTGAAAAATACAGATGAATCATCCCCTGAATTCAAAGACAATACATTTTACAGGTCAGTCATAGGTTCACTTCTTTATATCTCCAATTGGACTAGACCTGATATTGCTTTGCCTCTCAACTTGTACATCTCCACCCCAGGCCACCCCAACGATGCCCTTGAAGTGATGTCCCAGTGTCTGGAGGCCGTGCGGGCCTGGATGGGGAGAAACAGGCTCCGACTCAACCCCTCCAAGACCGAGTGGCTGTGGCTTCCAGCGTCCCGATATAGCCAGCTGACGCCATCGCTGGCTATTGGGGGCGAATCACTCGCCCCCACGGAGAGGGCTCGCAACTTGGGCGTCCTCCTGGACGCACGGCTGTCTTTAGAAGATCATTTGACGGCCGTGGCCAGGGGGGCTTTTTATCAGGTTCGCCTGATACGCCAGCTGCGCCCCTTTCTAGATCGGGACTCTCTACGCACAGTCACTCAGGCACTAGTCATTTCCCGCCTGGACTACTGCAACGCTCTCTACATGGGGCTCCCCCTGGGGTGCACCCGGAGGCTCCAGCTGGTCCAGAACGCGGCCGCGCGGGGGATTATGGGGGCGACGAGGCGCTCCCATGTGACACCTCTCCTGCGCGAGCTGCACTGGCTCCCAGTGGTCTTCCGGGTGCGCTTCAAGGTGTTGGTGACCACCTTTAAAGCGCTCCATGGCTTAGGGCCGGGGTATTTACGAGACCACCTTCTGCCACCAATAGCCTCCCACCGGCCAGTACGCTCGCACAGAGTGGGCCTCCTCAGGGTGCCGTCCGCCAGACAATGTCGGCTGGCGACCCCCAGGGGGAGAGCCTTCTCTGTGACGGCGCCCACCCTCTGGAACAACCTTCCCCCAGAGTTACGTATAATAACAGACCTCCGGATTTTTCGTCGGGCCCTGAAAACCTATTTATTTCAACAAGCTGGGCTGGCCTGAGTTAAATTTTAAATTGATTTTAAATTGGGTTATCTTAATTTCGGCCAAAATATTTAATTATTTTAATACTGTTCTTAAATTTTGTATGCTTTGTTTTTATCTTGGCTGTGCACCGCCCTGAGTCCTATTGGAGAAGGGCGGTATAGAAATTTAATTAATAAATAAATAAATAAATAAATAAATAAATAAACTTATTGTCCAGACATGTTAGCAAACCATCACTATACCATTGGGAAGCTGTCAAAAGGATATTAAAATACTTGAAGAATAGTTTAGACTTCTGTTTGTTATTAGAACCTAATACTGTCAAAGAGCCCATCCTCACATGTTATGCCGATGCGGATTGGGCTGGCGATACCTCATGTAGAAAAAGCACATCTGGTTATTTATTTTTCCTTAATGGTTGTCCAGTTTACTGGTATACTGGCAAACAAGATCTAGTAGCCACTTCAACAACAGAGGCAGAATATGTTTGTCTATCTAAGGCAGCAAATAACCTTGTATGGTTTAATGACTTACTTTCTGATATTTGGAAGAAACCCACTTTGCCTTTTATTATGCATGAAGACAATAAAGCTGCTATCGAAATATCTAGGTCTGATGCTATTGGACAAAGGTCCAGACATATAGATACAAAGTTTAAACATGTGAGACAATTATCTCAAGATGGATTTATCAAAGCAGTTCATTGTGAAACATCAGAGCAAATAGCTGACATATTAACAAAGCCTTTGCCGTCTAAGCAACATAAATACTTGACCTCTAAATTACATGTCTTATATTGTTCTGAATCTGATTGTAATTGTTGTATTATGTCGAATCGGCATTTAGAGGGGAATTTGTCACAAGTAAATGCCTTATTCTCCATTATGTAAATAGTACATAAACAGGGCATCAGGGGTTAACTTATTCTTCACCTCTTAATGTATTCATATTTCACCACTCCCATATCTAGCTCCACCCATTGTATATATAAGGAGCCGCATACGTCCATTTTGTGCTTCTATCTGTGAATATTCAGTGAATATAGAATGCCTTATGTAAATAAATAGTGATTTATTTGAATTTATAACTCTCAACTTATTTATTGAGTCTGATCCTGAAAATATCGTCACAGGCTCTCTCACCCAAAACCTGGGTTTCTTCATTCAAACCAACTATAGCTTTGAGATGACCCCGCCCCCGTGTTTAGCACTTTGCAAAGTCTTTTTCAGAGATTACAAAAGCTTGAGTTATTGTCACCAGGGTAGTAGCTATTTTCATCTGAGTAATCCTTTTTTTCCTTCTCCATTCTTCAAGGAGATTAGTACTTTCAAATTGCAAGATAGATGTCAAGGCTCCGAGTTAAACAGGCAGGAAATATGACCAGATGAGCCAATTCTATTTTATTCTAAGGCTGCATTACAGAATCTTGCAAGTCTGAAAATACAGATCTTCTGCCATTACTTTTAACAGTCTGATAAATTAGAGCCTGTCCTTTCTAAATTTCTTTCTCTGACTGTTAAGCTCTTGCAAGGTCCTCCCTCTCTTGTCTGATTGTTCCCTAGGCAGAATCTCTTCCCCTCATCCCTCAAAACCATTCTCATATACCATTACAGGGTTCTCCAAAGTGGACAATATTGACCCCTAGGGTTGTGATTATTATTAGTATTGTTAATAGTAGTAGTTAAAGTAGTATTTATTGAATTACTTTTATATAATCAATGTTTGGGGTTGATGAAGAATCAGAAATTTCATAAAGAAGTCAATGAGCTGAACATTTTAGGGATCTCTGCTACAGTTTAATGTTACTAAAGGGCCAAAATCAGGTTACTTCTATAGGGAACCCATCATGGAATGTTCCAAATAAGGTCATCCCATCTGGTACTGAAGGCTATCAAACAATAGTAGTTTTCTCTCTATTAACAGGGTTCCATGATGGAAATTCCCTATCCTACTATTACATGCTATTCCATTAGTAGTAGAAAAAATTTGCAAAGATTACTCTCTAAATAGAATACTTCTACAGTATTCAGGACAATTTTCTACACGATTGCTTTAAACAGCTTGTCTCCTTTACCAATACTGACAGAAAATGAATCCAGTTTAAGAAAAAGCTATCAGGAGTTGATGTTTTGGCAATGATACTGTCACTAATACAGATAGTGGTTACTATGGCTTCTGATTGGTGGGTTTCCTGTTTCTTTACTTTCTCCACTCCAGCTGAAAATAAGCACCAATTGTTTTCCTTTTGGTGGCAGATCTTTCAAAACATGCAATTTTTATTGTGTGAATAAACAATATCCAGTAATCATAGAATCACACAATTGGAAGTGACCTCTCACAGCTATCTAATCATACAATTAGAACTCACCCATTCAAACACTTCCAACAAAGTGATTGTTTCAATGCAAAATCAGTTGTTTTGAACTCAAAACCTTGTCTTGAACTCTAAATGAAGTGCTTTAAAACATTTTGCACCCCACTAACTGAATATAGTCAAGTCTTTATTTTGGTCATCAACCTGCAAAGTTTAACTGAAGATAGATTTGCTATTGTTCTTAAAAATGAGAAATAAATACAAAGATAACTTTTGTTAGTCAAAAGATTTCCTGGGAAGGATTTGATTATTTGACAGAAATAGAAGTGCTACAGAAAGAATTGAGCTACAAGTAAAAACTAGAGGTGCATCTTGCAAATTGTGGGCATAATTTAACATAGTTTCAAAGCTTTGAAGCTTTGTAGTGGCTTTTGAATATCTTCAGTGGAACTGCAATGTGTGCTCATACAAAGGATGACAGATATCATTCTATTTTCAGAATTCCTTATAAGAAATTATGTCTAGATTTGTTTATTTAAATTTGTTATACTTGTACACTCCGACAGACTTTGAGACTTATACAATCCAAATCCAATAAAAACAGTAAAAAACAAACAACATAGACAAAATGAGGCTGTCTGTTATTAGCTTAGATCCAAATGCCCGTTATTCCAATATCCCATTTCCACCAGTAGTCGGAGAGATGCTTTTATACATACATACACACACACAAAGAGAATCATAGAGTTGAAAGACACTCTTTAGACCCTTGAGTCCAATCCACTACACCAGATAAAAAAGTAAAATTAAGATATCCCCGATAGATGTCTATCCAGCCTTTCCTTGAATGCTATTAATATAAGGGAATTCAGCACTTCAAGGCATCATATTGACTGAGTTCTGCATACTTAAAAGATAATTCAGAAGTGCTCTGAGCCTTGTCTATATATAGTACCTTTCTGCTCCCAATTAAACAGCTGTGACTTTTTCAGACTGCCTCATGAGTCCTCCCCCATCCTATCCCCAGAATGTTAATACTATAGATGAATTGAATTATTAGAGTGGCACTTTTTAATGCAACCTTTAAAACTGCCCTGCCACCAAAGCTTAACTCTTCATGCATATAAAGTGCCATTGAGTGACCATGGCAATAGCACAGTTTCATAGCTATGCACATTTATAAACAGCTGCAACCAAAATTGTACTTTGCAGTCTAGAGTCTCTATCTATGAATGGGGGTGTATATTGGGGTGTATACTTTTCTATTTCTTTATATCAATTTATATTATGAGAATAAGGGGTAATTTTAACCAAGAGGCTGGAAAGCATGTTAAAGCAAGAGCTTAGCATATTCTGAATGTATAAATTGAACTGAGTCAAATAGGTACTACGAAGCTGACTACAAGGAATAAAGTCCAGTTTGCTATCATTTTAAAAATCTACTGCAGAGTTTCAAGGTCCAATGGAGGGGAGATGAAATAAGAGCTCCTACAAATGAAAAAATGGTCCAGGCCTAAGTCCCAAAGAATTTCAGCTCCAGGATCACAAAACAGAAAAGTTGTACAAATAGTCCTCAACTTATGACCACAGTTGAGTCCAAAATTTCCAAGTGAGATACTTGTTAATTTTGCCTCATTTTATGACCTTGCTTGCCACAGTTTTTAAATGAATCACTGCAGTTGTTAAATTAGTAACAGGGTTGTTAGCTGAATCTGGCTCCCATTTAAAGACACTGAGCTTGTCGATCAAGAAAGGTCGGCAGTTCGAATCCCTAGTAGAGGTCTCCTGCGTGAGCAGGGGGTTGGACTAGATGACCTCAAAGGTCCCTTCCAACTCTATTAGTGTTACATAAACATTGCTTGTCAGAAGATAACAAAAGGAAAGCACGTGATCCTGGACCCTGCAACCGTCATAAAAATGAAACAGTTGTCAAGCATCTGAACCCATGGGGATGCTGCAACAGTCATAAGTGTGAAAAACAATAATAAATCACCCTTTTCATGTCACTGTAACTTTGGTCACTAAATGAACTGTAATTTATGTTGTAAGTTGAGGACTATCTGTACTTTGAATTTCACCACAGTTTTGCTAGAAGGAGACCGTCTTGCTGTTCACAGAAGACAAAGTGGGAAGATAGTAATGCAGCATTGAATTTAGATTGCCATGCATGTGCATGTCATTGCTGTGTATGTTAGCACGTTGATTCACTGATGTTGCCTAGTTCAATAAGGAAACATCTGCAAATAAACAACCAATTTCATAGTTTAATTCTGAGCTATAGATATTCCTTCTATTGGATGTCAGCAGCATCAGGATAGTTGAACTGATTTTTTTATAGCTCAAGTGGGGCATTATTGGAAGTGCTTTGATTTAAAAGGACTTCTGTGTGTATCTGTGTGTGTGACTGTGGGTTTTCCCCACTGAAGGGAACAGGTCTTCAGGTCTTGTAAGGGGCATGTAATTTAACAGATTTGCAGCTCTTCCTCAGTTCCTCAGCTCAAAGAGGAAAGATTAAATTCACAACAATAATCTTAGTGCAATGTACCAGAAAATTTATCACTCCGGCCTTCTTTTCTTTAGTATGGAAAGGAAGTTGTTCTTAGCATTTCAGAAATTCGAAGACTATAATGGAATATTTCCAAACTTCTTCTGAGCACTTGGGGAAGTAAAAAATATTGCAGTGTGGAAATGCTCTAAGCCAACAGAAAATAATTCCATATTCTAATTTAGCTTGTGTCTCAGCCACCCAGTGTCCAAAATTCTGTGAAGACATTTAAAATTTGGAACACTTTGTTAACAACATAATGTTTTTACAGTTGCTTATTATTCAACAAGTTATGCAGCAGTTTATTTTTTTAATGAATCCAATTATGAATAATGTACACAGATTAATGAAGTATATGATAATTTAAGATAGAACATTTGTAATCGAGGAAAAGATATTACAGTAATATAACAATCACAAGCCTGATAAGAAAATAAGATTTCCCTTAAAAATTCTCAATTAGAGCATTCATTCATCCATTTATTTTTAGGGAGAAAAAATCAAGCTGAACTTGATTTCATATCAACTGATTACTTAATTTCTGGAACACAATATTATTGTTGTTGTTTTTATTGATTTTATTGATTGAACACAGAAAGTTGTCTCATACAGATTAGTCTATTTGTCTGTCTAGCCTTATATTGATCACAATACAAGTAGTCCTCGACTTACAACAATTCGCTTAGTGACCATTCAAAGTTACAACAACACTGGAAAAAGTGATTTAGGACCATTTCCCATACTTATGATCATTGCAACATCCCCATGGTCATGTGATTTACATTCAGATGCTTGACAACTGGTTCATATTTATGAAGGTTGCACTGTCCTGGGGTCATGTGATCTCTTTTTGTGATCTTCTGACAAGCAAAGTCAATGGGGAAGCCAGATCATGTTACTAATTTAACAAGTGCAGTGATTCACTTAACAAATGTGGCAAGAGGAGTTGTAAAATGGGGCTAACTCACTTAGCAAATTTCTCACTTAACAACATAAATTTTGGGCTCAATTGTTGTCAGAAGTCAAGGATTACCTGTAAGTGACACTAGATTTCTATGGCTCCTACCTGAGATCTAATGCTACCTGATCTTTTCAGTGGAGATCTCTGGCACTGAACATGTAACCTGCAACACAATTCTTCCACCTTATACTGTATACTTACCTAGTGAACCTTAGATAACCCAAAATATTTGGGATCTTGAAGAGGAAAAGACAAGTAGTATCTTCTTTGTTGTTAAAATATATATAAAAATGTGAACTCACTGCTCTTTTTCAATACTTGAAAAATCTATTCCCTGAAGTAGGCTACCTTACACAGCTGAAAGGCAGGGCCTGTTCTAAGACAGGCCCTACTGAAAGATATTACATCTGGGAAGGTGTCATGCCACCATTTGATGATATCCATTAAATAAGAAACAAATGAGACATTAAATTGGTCTAAAACAGAGGGTGAAGAATCTGAAGTTCATGAGTCACGTTACAGTCATCAAATATGTGAGAATGCAAACTTTCTTTTGGGTTACAGTGGAAAAAATAAAGGTCACAAAAAAGAATACAATGCATATTTTACAATATTTTGCAATTAATCATTTTACAATTAATGTGTAGATATACCCAATCAGAGGGGGTGGGGGCTTCAGAACTACCACTTAAAATATTAACATTCTATTATAACTGCGGTTCTTGATTGCTTCCAAAATCCAATTTTAAAAAGCAGGACTATTGACCGTATAGATCTGTCTGTCCCAATCTGAAAAAACCTACGAAATTTACTGCAGTTAATACTCAAGCCAAACATGGTATATATTGTAAACCACACTTTAGTTTATAAAAATGGCAGCAAATCAGATTGTTTGGCACAGATTTTGACTTCAGATTGCCTTAGGATGCCATTTTTCCCATGAAAATGTGATTTCCTCTCAAAGAACATTCGGCGACATGTCTGCTGTCTTCCTTTCCCATCTCTGCAAATTGTGGTTCTTCTGAACATCCTATTTCACAAAGCAGCAGCTGCAGAGCCTTAATATGTATCAAAGTGAAACGCCATCAAATAACTGGCTTTAACATTCAAATGACTTATTGGCAGAAACAGGTTTAAAAATAGGAGTTTTCATGATAAACAAACTCAGCCTCACAGGAAATGAGTGAGGAGCAAATCGCAGAAAGTCAACATGTAAGATTTTTGGTGAAGCCCTAATTTTGTTGTGTAAACATACAGCATTCTTATAAAATGGTTATTTCCACAGTCACACAAGACTCTTGGGAGACTCTCTTTTAACCCTTTAAGTATCAGTTTTAGTAAGTTAAAGAACTGAACACACAAACATAAGACTACAATGAGTGTATTTACACGGGAGAGGAGAAAAATTAGATCGCCTATATATAATATAGGGAGGCCGATAGCCTCCCACTGACCAGTACGCTCCCACAGAGAGGGACTCCTCAGGGTGCCGTCAGCCAGGCAATGTCGGCTGGCGACCCCCAGGGGGAGGGCCTTCTCTGTGGCAGTTCCTGTCCTCTGGAATGATTTGCCCCCAGAGATACAAAGGATATCAGATCTCTGGGTCTTTCGCCGTGCCCTAAAAACTTTTCTTTTCCATCAAGCAGGGCTGGCGTGAA
This sequence comes from Pantherophis guttatus, assembly GCF_059756535.1. Lineage (NCBI taxonomy): Eukaryota > Metazoa > Chordata > Lepidosauria > Squamata > Colubridae > Pantherophis > Pantherophis guttatus. The sequence goes on along the minus strand of NC_142063.1, from coordinate 307,371,408 downwards.
ACCCCCCCCCCCTTTTTTTTTTTTTAGCCTTTTAAATTGTCAATGGGTTTTAGTTTGAATGTTTTAAATTTTGGGCCAAAGTCATATAATTCTTTTAAAAATTTTAAATTTTGTATTGGTATGTGTTTTAGTTCTGGCTGTGCACCATCCTGAGTCCACTAGGAGAAGGGCGGGATACAAATTAAAATAAATAAATAAATAATAATAAATAATGAAAACTAGGCACGAAGAACAAAATCCAATGCGAGAGAAAGTCAGCTTCCCCCTTTCCTTCCTGTGCTGCCTTTCAGACATCCAGATCTGATGGGGGAGAAAGACCCACATGGGAAAAGGGAGAATTGTCCCTCCCCATTCTACAGACAAGAAAGAAGAAACTATATACCTTTAGGAAATGAATAGGGCTAATGTTAGATTTGTTCAAATTTGCAGCTCTTTTAAACTTTGGATATAAACTTAATCTACTTAACAGACATTTGTTTATTTTTATGAGAGTTTTGTGTCTCTATTAATGATGGCCATTGGACAAAAAAAACATAAAAAAGAAAGAAATCACTATTCACCAGGGTGAAGTTTTTTATTCCAGTGACAGACATGTTAGTTTTTGACAGCAAATACAACAAAGAGCTTGATAACATTTTAAAAAATCCAAAGATATACATACAGACATATACAGATGTGCATGTGAAGGCACACACACACACACACACACACACACACATCAAATTATAAAAAATAGAGCCTAAAGATCCTAAATATCTCAAATGTCTGTACCACTTCTAAGCAAAATCCACTTCTGTACATTTTCCTACTAGAAATGTCATTACCAGCATCCAAGAAAGAGGACATTTATAAACTCCGGTCTTCATTGAAAGACTTAAAACTAAAAAGAAAAAGGCCTTGAATTTAAAGCCCCAAACAAAAATAATAATCATTCCTATGAAAAGACAGAACATTTTTTGGTCTTATATCTGTTGTAATAAGAAACAAAGTAATACTAATAAAAAAGTCCCTTTCTCAGAGAACTCTTTCTCTGGAATAGTTTTTCCTCAATTTTCATACTACTTACACGTAGGTTTATCTATGATAAACAGTTTGGATTCAAAACCAGCGTTTCTTGTGTCCCTAATGTGGCTTCAAATAAACAATACATTTCATTTCTTCATATTTGTGTATGAAGCAGAGTCAGAATGGAAAACAGAAATGAGGAAGTGTGGAAATTTCACCTAGAAACCCTGAGACCCAAAGATGGAATCTTGTGTATGTGGCATAAATGCCAATTCTACCTTCCATATCTCAGTTTTGTTAAAAAAGGAAAAACTGTATATTTGAGACACATGTAGGAGGAAAAGCTCCTCTCCAAACCTCCCACTTCAACTAAAAAAAAGTATCTCGTGCTGCATCAGAGAAGCCACAAAGAATTTCTAATATGAATTGTTAAGCCACTAACAGTAGAAATTATAGCAAAGCAGCATGCAGAGCACCTAAGCAACTTTCTTTTTTTAAGAAATAAGTTTCCAGTCCCTACGGTTGCAAGAGAAGTTTGAAAATATGAGAAAAATGTGATTAAGATCATAGGTCCCTCAAGAATATCCACACTTATTGTGGTTGTCTTCCTTTTAAAAGAGCATATTACAAATTTTTTCAGGACAGCTCCAGCATATCTTATTTCTTAATGCTAAATGTAATTGCACAACTCTAATGTTTTGGAGAAAGACACATCTAAATTGTATCGATTGCTTGCATCAAAAAATTATGTATGACTTTGAAATAGTGATTTCAAAAGTGTGGTCATCAAAACCAAGAAATCAACTGATTATACCATATCAACCAATAATAAAATATAACTTATTTAAACCATAGAAGGGTTGAGGCAGAAAGTGATCATCACTCACTGGCTTACATTCACTTAAATCCATTAAATCTAAATATATTTATGACCTCACACTAAACATACTTATGATCTCAGACTAAGCTAATCTAATTAAAAAGAACTGAAGAAAAAAAAATGCAATTTACTTCTGAAGAAAAAAGGGAACACTTCTACCACCAGAAAGCCCATGATTTAAGTTTCTATTTTGATGGATTTTAGAATTTTTCCACACTAATATTTTTGATGAAAGGAGCTTAAACTCAATTGTTCCAGCATCCCTAATATTTGATTTTTGTTACAAAACATGATGTGCTTTGCTCAGACTAGTTTTGCTTGTTTGCCTCTCTTGTCAACAGGATATCCTCAATTTCATTTTTTAAAATAAATTTTCACAACCATAAGAACAAAGAATTACAGCAAAAAGGAGAAAAGTCATATATATGATGATCAGAAACCCGCATCCAAGGAGACAGACATATATGGGGCGGAGAGGTACCAAAAGAGAAAGAAATTGAAGCTGTAGTCCTTTCTCCAGGGCAAAAATAATAATTGCATTATTTTGTATTTGAAACAGATAACATGTTTAACGGGCTGAAGTTGGCAGAGAAAATACAGGAATAATTCCCAGAGAGAATTGTTACACTGCTGTTATCTCTTATCAAAAGGCTTTTGCAGGTTTCAGAAACACCCCAAAACCTAGGAAAGTTTTAGTAGCTGACTGAAGATCCCACAAACCCACCTTTTACATTGATTTTATTCCCAGAAAGAAATGTATTTATGCCTCTTAAAAATAAGGCACTATTCAAGATTTGAGTTCATTTAATACTTAATTTGTATTAAATATTACAATGAACCCCCATTTAGCCCTGCTAGTTTTTCTTGTGAAGAAAAGCCATTGTCCCATCAATGAAAAGCTTTGTTGCTAGGATAAAATTTCTATCAGTTTCCAAACTGAGGAAAAGTCTAAATAAAATAAGAATTTATACTCATTCCCACTAAATTGTGGAATACTATAATCTCTCTCCCTCTCTCTTTCTCATTAAACCCTTTGTGAAGAGTCTGAGAAAGAATATGTTATGCTTAACCAAAGTCTTCCTTTTCTTTCAACATTCTATCATTTTTCATGAAGCTTTTGGGGATTAATTTTTCCTTCTTTACTTTTTCCAGCCTCCTTAAAGAAAATTGGGAAGATGTTTTCTCCTCTGCAGCACGACTGTTCTTTTATCTGGGATAAAATTCTACACTGCGGGTAGAATTATGAGAGTTAACATCTGCCATCCTACATCCTAAAGACAATGCAGAATATCTTTGGTTGGTTTTTAGGGGATTTCATGGGCATATGGAAAGAGCTCAGAATTCTGAACCAATGCTGCAACATGTCTAGACTTCAAAGGCTTCTTGCTTCTGAAAAGGTTAAACAATTTTCCTAGCGAAACCAAGTGTGGGTTGTGAAATGAAGAAAATTTTCCCCAAGGGCTATTCATTTAGTATCACCAAAAGTCATCAAGTTTCGGTTTCAGTTATTTGTATTTATTTGTAAAAACAAAGATTAAAGTGGAAGAATGAAAACAAAAATCTAATATTGATTTTTATATTCTACAACTATTTTATTTCAGCAATGCACTACAAACTTTTAGTTGAAAACTATTGTTTCTTTATAGTTTGGAAAATCTGTGCCCTTGTTTCTAGATAATGATTTGCAATGGAAAAAAATAGCAAATAGAAAAGTGTTTTCTGTTTTTTATTATGTAAATATATAATTAATACAATTTAATCATATACCAGTAGTTTTTCATGTTAATTACTAGCTATTTCCTTCAATTACAGCAGACAAGATAGATATGTGAGGACACCAAAATAAATATTAGATAATTAAATTTGTAAGCAATCACAGTTGTAATTGTACAATCAAAAGTGGAATAAATGTTTTATTTAAATCAGAGAACAGGAATAATATTCAACTTCAATATAAATGTGTTTGAAGCATTTTAATATATTCAGTAAAAAGAACTTGAGCACAAAGGAGATTGCTGAATATGTAACTGAAGTTCTCAGAATTCATTTTTTTTTCTGCTAAGGGCAATTCATCAAACAACATCTAAATACTAAAGGCTCTTTTCAGTGGTTAGTTCCATCAGCAAGGAGGGGAATCGTTTATTTGTGTGTGAGTATGTACACGTACACACACACACACACACACACACACACACACACACACACACACACACACAAAGTGAACAGAGGCAGAGGAACATCAAAATAGTCACATACCTATATACATATCTACCTCTAGTGGTCTTTCTGCTTTTAATGTGCTGTTTTTGTTGTAATTCTATTGTTTGCTTCTCTTATCGGTTTTATCTATAATTTGTGGGCACTTTTCTCAAGCTTTTAGCAGAAGACATTGTGTTCCTAAACTTCTTGCAATATGTGAAGTACTGTACAGTGTACTCATTCGGTGGAAAGCCACAACTTTTGAGAAGGTTGGGTAAATGAGATTTGAATTCAACACATCTGGAAGTACTAGTTTGGAAAAAGCTGCTACAGTTCTGCTACAAGAGCTTAATTTTTCAAGATTAATTTAATTTTGAAATAAGAAATAGATAATGTTTCTGGATACAAAGAAACCTAAACTACTGCATATTTAATTTTTTGCATTCCAAATGCAATGTTAAGCTATTTGCACTTCCATAATTTGCCCCTTTTTCTGAATAATTCAAAATGTTTGATTCAATTTGTATCCTTCATATAATCATTAATAGTTTAGTATCAACATAATTGAGTTTTCATTTTAAATTAAGCTACATCTCAAAATCTATTTTACTGTAATTTTACAATTACTCACAGTACTCATATTGGGAGTCTTTTTATATTTAGCATGAGAAATAATATATGTATATTTAGAAATAAACATCTTTTAATCAAGTATGGAAAAGCATTATATTATTTCAAGGTAAATAAAGATTAAACAAACCAAATACAAAATGATACAATAATTTGGCCAGTTGAAACAAAGAGTTTCACTGTTTAACTTCTAGTTACCTGATCAATTTTTTTTTTGCTGCACTAAATAACTCTATTAGTAACCAAAATACAACAAACTAAATAACCACTTTCTTTGTAACTTAGAAGTAATACTACTGAGAAAAAGACAATCAATGATTTAAGAAAAGTACCTACTATGAAAATCCAATTCCCAGCTAAGCAACACTTGAAGCAATAATTATTTTTAAAAATTCAACTCTTTAAAGCAGTTTGGTCTCCCACGCTCTGTCTTGGAGTGAGTAAGACAAAATGACACATTCTGAAACTATTCACTAAAGCTCCCATTTCTCTAATAACTAAAGTTAAAATTAAATTAAACTGTCTCTGAAATGTTCAAAACAGAATTCTAAAAGTGAATGCCGTTAAATTCAAAGCAAACTAACCCAAAAATTGTGGTATTTGACAATCTGATTTCTTTTTCTTTATTGCTGAGTTTAGGAAAGATGATTTTTAAAAAAAAATTCTTCAATCACTATCTGTTTTTCTTGTGATTATTATTAATGAAAGATTAGCAGTCTGTTAAGGTAAAATTAACTGAATGACAAACTTCGTAAGTGTATGCATGCATTTGAAGGTGCAAGTTGGAATTCAGAGGAGCTAAGTTACTGTAACTATGCATACATTTTATCTACTCATGTCTCAAAAATCAAGAAGACAAGCAATGTAATATATACTCCTCCATGTTTCTTCTGCTGCTGATATTAACTATTTAACCAAAGCCTATTTTTTTTCTGTTACCGATAAGCCAGAGAAACAAAGGATTTATCTATACAATTATAATACGATGAAAATAAATGCTGCATTAGGATAGTTAAATAAACAGAAGCTAAGATATTAAGTGCCCCTAGCAAACTATATTCATGAAGTAATAAAATCAACAGTAGTGACTGCAGAGACGAAGTCCCGAAGTTTAAAGTGAAAGCTTTAGTACCTTTATCTTAATATATTTGATATTCTTCCACCCTTTTTTGAACATCCCACATTATTAAAATTGCGAAACACTGTGCAGATGATATAGATTGTTTTGACTCATTTGTTTCTTAAAACGTGTACTGCAAATGTGAATGTATTACTTTGCACATACTGTACACAATTTACCTACCCCCATTCTTAGTAAGAACAGAACTCAGCATGACTGCATAATCATTATGTATAAAGTGCTCTGCTGTCAACCTGAAATGCTCCAGAAAAATTTCAACACTTTGAAGTACAAGGAGAAAATAATAAATAGCTGTACTATAAACTACAGATGATTGAAGTTTATTTTTCAAGTCAACATCAATTTCCAATTAAAATATTATTCCATTTATCAGAATACGTCTAGGAATAAGTTAAATTCAGAACAGTAACAAAGAACAGTTTTATTAATTGCTTATTAAGAGTAACAATTTTTACAAAGTGAAAAGACCAGAGATTTCTGAACGCTGTTATATTAGTAGATCACATATAATAATTGACATGTACAAAATCATATGAATAGTAGATGTTTAGCCTAATTAGGATAAACATCCACTGATTATCCTTGGTTTTAGCTAATCTCTCAAAAGGTTTTACTTCTGAGTAGCAATGTTTAGGACTGCACTATTATTCTATGATCTATGATCTATTCTGTGAGCCACATGAATTTTTAATAAGTCACACCTGAATATGTTAAAAACCAGTATTTTAGATGCATTAAGCATCTCCTGTTACATGAGAGAGGAATCACTTTTTTAGATATTGTTTATTATCAAATACAGCTTTTATTTTGGAAGGGAGCACAATTTGGTCACTGTAAACTGAATAGAAATTTTTCTACTATATTCATCTAACCACATAGTTCGATATAAAAATTGCTTGATTAGAAAAACAAAATAAGGAGAAATAATTCTAGCTGTCTGGATATCAATTATAATATCCTGGTTTCAACAATAAGCACTAAAAAGATTTAATCAAAGACTGATTCAAAATAAAGATTACAGGCACATTAAATTAACTAAATTTAGTATCCATTAAAATTACATTTATCATCACAATGAATTCAATGAAGCTTATAGTCAAATGATTTTGTCCCAATCCAGCCACAAACACATTAAGGAGAAAACAATAGTAATAAACTAAGCATTTGCATACATGCATGTGCACTAACGACCCCAAGGAGACAATATCAGTGAGGTTTTCTCTTAAGTAAATTTGCTTAAAATTGTAGTAGGCAGTTTGAAAGTATGTAGATATAATTCATCCTTTATTTGCTTCTAATACTTGCATTTGTAGATTTCCTACAACCTAAACAATCAATTATATTAAAAGTTAATCAGTTAATCCGGGGATATATGAAATGCTTGTGGATATAATGAATATATAATAATATATTTGTTATAATATTATATATATTATATATAATATATATAATAAAAAGCAATTCTTTTCCAATCTCTTTAAAATACTATCTGACTTCAGTCAACACCCAACTACCCTCAATTCACACTGATACATTCTAAGAAAGATCGAGGATTTGTAGGTGGAACACCATTTCTAAAAATGAAAGCTAACTGCATTATCAAAAAAGGATTTTTTAAAAAAAAATGTAAAAGCTTTTCTGGTAAGTCAAATTTCATTTTTGCATACATTTGGAAAACAGAGCAGTTGCATGAAGTTATATTGAAAAAGTATTTTAAAAAGTTTCTTACTCACTTCAGTAGCTTTATAGTAATATGCTGTACAGACCTTACTCATTCTTTACCACACCAACCCTGTGTGTGGTAGACCACTACTTTTGTCTATTTATTATCTAATAGTAGACAGTGAGCTACTGTTCAGATGCTAAAGACCCTATGATGAAAAAAAAAAGTTGAAAAAAACATATCTAACTGATAATATATTGTATATTTGTCTATACTAAATATAAATAAACTGACTATAGAATAAATATTCCAAGAATAGAAGCTCATATTCAGTATTGCAATGAATGCTAACTCCGGTTGGCAGTTATTTATTATCTATTTCTTTATTAGAGCTGATATACTGATTCATTTCAGCTTTGGCCAGACTCTGCAAAATTTTGCTCATGAAGGCTCCTCACCTTTCAATCAAGATATCTGAGGCTAAGCTGGAAGTCAAGAAAATATAATTTGCTTCAAATGCAATTTCTGTGAGTAACTTATTTTTAAATCTGTTGTTGAACAACTGTCAAATAACGCACGGGTTGTCGATCTTTTAATCAAAGATAGCTGAAAACAAAACTGAGAACAACACCTTGTGGCATGACTAGTTATATTAAATTTCTTTCTTTCAAAAACACTTGTGTTTTAATGCCTTTTAGAGCATACACTATATGTACCTGACATTTAAAACGACACACCCAAGTGCCTATTTTTATCTTTAGATGAAACCTCACTTCGAGCTCCTGCCAGTTTCAAATTTAGAAAAGCCTCCATGTTACCCCACTGAAATGAAAAAAGAGTAGGAAAGAGAGCACCCACATGGAGGGAAAAACGTCGTGTAGATCTCCATTTAGTGCAAAAAAGGCTTGTCAGCTGTTTGTTTTTTTAATTTGAAGCAAAGATGTAAAATACTGTTTGTTCGGTAACTGCCATTTCTGGGATGTAATATTATATTCAGACAAACAGCTGTATTAAGTTGTACCTGCAACAAATAAAGATGGGCTGGGCAGCTGGGACTTTATTGTACTAAAATAGTCTAACTCTTTATCCACTTCTGAGTTCTACAGCATAAAAAACAGTGGCACCAGATTAGAGATAAAAATGTTCACATTAGTCTTCGAATTGATAATAAACCAATCTTTTTCCATCAGAGTCCTTTTCCTTTTTTTTTTTTTAAAAAAAAAGCAGCTTTCATAAAAAATAATCTGAATCACTTTTCTCCTTGTTCACTAGGAATTGCTTTTCTTTTGTTGCTAAGTAATTTCTAAACTTCCAAATAGTCTATTTCATTATGCCACACATTGTTATTTGGGGGGGGGGGGTTGTTTGCAACCCATTTTATAAAGATATATATATAAAAGATGCCCCCATGTTGAAAGGTTGAAAGATGTTATTACTATGTAAGTATATTTCATTCTTCAAATGTAAGATGAAATATATATCTCTTCTAAAAACCCACTTAGAAAAAAATATCTCACTTGGACAGATAGTTTTGTATATGCATTTTTGGAATGGTACTCCCCATTATTCTTTAGTGTAGGACGAAAAGGATATAGATCAAATCTATTTTGGAAAGTGAAACGTTATTTCTTCTAAAGAATGTTTTGACCTTTGCTCAGTAGAATTAGTTATAAATACCACAAAAGAAACAAGTAAATAATAAATACTTTTCACTGGCATTTGTTCTGTTCTCTGTGTGTAAAAATATTCTTCCAGAAAAAAAGTTTCTGATACAAAGCATTGTAGTTGGAGGGAGTCAAAGTAAACACAGAGTCATTTACACAATTAGCAAAAGCTTGGATGGGCCTCTAAATAGATAAGCCACCCAGAATTGCTTGACTACGAGATGGGCATACAAATTTAATTATATGATTGAGGGGGAGCTTCTACTCATTCCATCAGCTAACTGTATGAATGAAATTATCTCATTTGGCTTAGAAATAAACTAAATAAATAAAGTATAAGATTGGAAGACATAACTAGAGGCGTGTGCAACCAAGGTTCCATTCCCTGAAACCCAGTAAAAATTTTGATACAAAATTTGGTAACAAAAATGTCAATTTTCAGCAAATATTTTTCCTCTCTCTGTCCACCTCTTATAAAATAAAGTAAAAAAGCAAGACAGTTAGCCTCCTCTGGACTGAAGCAATACTTCTATTTGGCATTAACACTCCCCCACCCCCCTCAGATATAAGTTCTGGCTGCTCCAATAACATCACTGCATTATCACTACAACCTTACAGATCTTGGAAGCTAGAAGAATAACAAACTAATAAATGTATGCTCCCTGTTGTTGTTGTTGTTGTTGTTGTTGTTGTTGTTAGTTGCAAAGTCGTGTCCGACCCATTGCGACCCCATGGACAACGTTCCTCCAGGCCTTCCTGTTCTCTACCATCCTCTGGAGTCCATTTAAGCTCACACCTACTGCTTCAGTGACTCCATCCAGCCACCTCATTCTCTGTCGTCCCATTCTTCTTTTGCCCTTAATCTTTCCCAGCATTAGGCTCTTCTCCAATGAGTCCTTCCTTCTCATTAGGTGGCCAAAGTATTTGAATTTCATCTTCAGGATCTGACCTTCTAAAGGTCAGTCAGGGTTGATCTCCTCTATGCTCTATGCTCCCTACCCTTTGATAAATTTATGGACATGGCATTATCAGAATAAAGGTTTTAATATACTGCCACAAGATTAAGGGATACCTTATGTAGACTTACCAATTAATGTTTTTGCTAACCCTGCATATTTTTTCAAACAACTAAAGAAAACCTCCAAAGTAAGAAGCTTTACAAACATTGAGATTTGCTGTGAGATTATGCATATGCATGTCGGTAGACCCGTTTCAATCAAATAAACAATTCCTTTGGGGTAAGAAAAGAGCAACAATGTTTCATCCAGAATGGTATCTATCATCTGTTGTTGTTTTTTTCAAATAGAATTTACTTTAAAAATTAAAAATCTGTTAGCCAATTCTGTGAAGGGCACATTTTTGGTTGATTAGTCTAAAAATTAAACATCTAGGCTCAATGTTTAATTATAAAGAACAAAAATGACTAGGCATGTCTTACCACACCCCCTTATGTGTGACACTTTTCTTCTCTCACCTTATCAATAAACTGTCCTCTTTCCTTCGTGGAATTTCAAATCTCTACAACTTCTATTCCATTCTGAAGAATAGCTGAAAGATTATTAACATGAAAAAATTATGTGGGAGGGATGAGTGATTTTGAAAGGCAATGGTATAAACACTGCCTTACTGAGTGGGAAGTTAAAACAAACAGGCCTGTAGAAGGCTAGTAAATATCACTGTCCTAAAAACTTTTGGCAATACAGTAAAGTTTCTTTCATAGGCAATTTTATTGTCTACTTGGAATGCTTGTTAACATATTCCCTCATGTGTTTCCTCACCAAATTCTAATTGTTCCAAAATGTATTCATTTTCTTTTATCCATGTTTTGGCAACCTTTTGCTGAGATATATGACAGTATATAAAGCAGAAGTACAACCTTTAGGAATCTCCTCCCCTTGCCTTGCAATCCACTGGGGATTCTGAGAAACCCCATTCTGTCATCTACCACAAACATTCGGTTTCTGCTTAGACCTAACTCTTTGAAGAAGCGAATGCTGATCTTCGCATGGATTCGCACTGCAGCTGATTAACACTGCACTTCAGAGGCAGTTTAATGAATTCATCTCATTAAAGCAAGTGTGTTTGGGGGCTGGTTGACTTTTCCTAAAATGTCTTATGATTTATGTAGCAGCAAATTATACAATGATAAATGTGCCACAGTAAAGAGGTGGTGTATCTCTCCCAGTAAAATTCACTTTATTTTAATACCAACTTTTGTGTATGCATTACTGTAGTTTCTTTCTTAAGTGGCAGAAAGTTCTCAGTACAAAGTTTGTGCCTTATAATTATCACTACCGTACATCCACTTACAATATCTTAAGTGTTCTGAGGCTCCTCAAAAATACTCAAAATACTACGGCGATACAAAACACCATAAAAGGAAGATAAACCATCAATTCCGATGAAAAGTTTTTAAAAAATCAAATTCACTGCATCCTACAAAATCAATTTAACAGCTCAATCTAGTACAAATGCAACTTCATATGGGGGAAAAATCAATGACTGACAGAGCTATCTAGTGCTCCAAAAAATAGAGCTGGCAACAAAGTTTAAGGCAGCAAATTAGCAGCGTTAAAAGAGGAAGCAGCAGCTTGCAATATAAAACACACACTGTGTGGCCTGGGAGAGAAATCATGGGAGTTGCTGCCGGTGATTGCTTGAGAAGGCTGTTGTAACTTATTGTTAGAAGTGGGAGAAAGGATGGGTTGTTGTCAGAGACAATTAAGTATACAATAATAATCTTGACATTTATTATAAACCATGTCAATTCAGTGGTCTTTATGTGCCAAACTTGAGGTCATTTCTATTCTTTGTTTTAATGTAGTGCACAGGCTGGTATTCTAGAGTAAAACCATGGTCCTGCAATCCACACTTTCATTTCTTCAGTGTGCTTTGGGACCCAGACTGATTGCAAGGCATTCAGAACAAGGAAAAGGATGATGGAACAGGATGCTTTGTTTTCTAAATAAAGACAAATCACTTTTTCTTGAATTTTGCCTGGTTTCAGAGGCCAGCTATACAGCTTGGAAGTGGAAGCTTTGTGTACTGAAGCTAGGCATAGTTTGTCTACTTTTTGTGTGAGTATTGGAGAGGGAGCATGGAGGCATACCTTTCTGGGCTTTGGAGAGTATCTCAAAGTTCTGTGTTCCCTGCTGTGACTGTGTGGGCCATTAAAGGTTGTGTTTTTGTGTATTTTTTCTAAGAATGGATGTTTTTTCCTCACCTTTTTGAAGGGGGCAGTTTATGGATGTATTTTTTTCATTTCATATGTCTGTGTGCCTAGAAGAAATTTATTTTTTGGGGGGGACAGTTTGCTTCCTTCTTCTTTTTGTGCATTTTTCTCTTCTAGAATACCCAGAGATTTGGGGTAGAATGTCTTTGGTATGTCTATATGTGTTTCCCTAGCTCATAAAAAGAAATGCGGGAAGGTGTTTTTCATGTTTTGGAGATAACATCAGTGGTGAAATGTAAAATTTGTTACTACCGGTTCTGTGGGTGTGGCTTGGTGGGGAGGATAATGTGACTGAGTGGGAGTGGCCAACTTTTTTTTTTTTAACTTTTAAAACCATTTTTTCTACAACCTCTTCGGCCGAAGAGGTTGTAAAAAAATTCTTTTAAAAGACTCTGACGATCCCAGCTGAGCCGCACGATCGTCAGAGGCTTTTTTTTTTTTTTTACTTTTAAAAGCATTTTTTCAGCCGAAGAGGTTGTAGAAAAATGCTTTTAAATTTTTTTTAAAAAAGCCTCTGATGATTGCACGGCTCAACTGGGCATGGGGAACCCAGGGATTTTTGATACCGGTTCTCTGAAACACCTGCCATCGCTACCGGATCGGGTGATCCGGTCTGAACTGGGAGCATTTCACCCCTGGATAATATGTTTCTGTAAGCATCAGCAAATATATATATATATATAATGGGTACCGGTAATTGGTTTAGCAGAGTGAGGTCAAATCTGGCATTTGGAACACAAAGTCAAAGTTGTACCATTTTACTAGTCAGACTTCATGGCTGGCCGCCACTTTTGAAGTTGCCACATTAATTTATCAATTTATATATTAGTTCACGGGGTCTAAAAAAAGTGAATATATGCATTAAAGAAACACTAATGTGAACTGTTCCAAATGGCAAAATCTACCAGCTTTCTATTTTAATGTGAGTTCTGTATTTAAAGTGTCTTCAAACGTTTAGATTTTGGAATATCTGTTGGGTTAAGGTGGGAGAGAAATAACATTTCCAAAACAAGGAGGAAAGGAGAAGTTTGTTCAGCTAAAGTTATTTAGAGGAACTTTCTCATACATGCTTCTTTTCACAGCTTCTATGTGGTTGACTTGAAGTATCTTTGTTGGCAGATAATCCAGCAAAGGAAGAACCAAGATGAATAGCTACAACACGCCCTCAACCACTTCTAGTCAAGCGTTATTTGTATGCTGTGACAATGCCACTTGTCACTGGAGTAAAGTGCAAATTTTAACTCCTGGATTCACTCTTTTTTAAAAGCAAGTTTCTAGGTCTTGTGGCTAAATTAATATATGTTTGAAAGAATGTGACAATGATTGTTGAAATATTTGAAGTCAAAGAGATGCATGAATAAAATTTCCATTGCAGAATGAAGAGATTCTGTGCCTTGATTCATAGCTCTTATTTCACCACCATGGCTACCAAATTCAGAAAAAAGTAATGCAAAAATAATGACAAAAATATAGAACGCCTAGAAAAAAATTTTTTGCAGCATGCACAAACACAAGTAATTCTTATACTAGTTAAATTAATCCTAGAACTCCATTCCAGGATGTGTATAGATACACAGTCACCTCTCTTACTCACTTTAAGCAAGATCCAGGCCATCTATATTTACCATACTAAAAATATCTATACATTTCAACTAATCTACAGGAATAATCTCTTCAAAACTGTCAATAAAGGAAACAACCCACAGAACATTGCATTAAGATACTGTACAGCCCTCAAAAACAGATCCCCTAATAGTCTCCATAGTTCTTTTGCTTAGCATAACTCAAATAAAAATTGTTTAGTGAAGAAAGCCTAAACTGTAAAGACCAAAATAGAAACTCTGATATGGTCTCTTTAATTCTAAGGCAGAGGTCTTCAAACTTGGCAGCTTTAAGACTTGTGGACTTCAACTCCCAGAATTCTCCAGCCAGCTAGGCTAGCTCCCAGAATTCTCCAGCCAGCTAGCTCCCAGAATGCTAGCATAGCTGGCTGGAGAATTCTGGGAGTTGAAGTCCGCAAGTCTTAAAGCTGCCAAGTTTGAGGACCTCTGTTCTAAGGCATCAATAAATAATTGCTATGATGTGCCATCAAGGTGGTGTTGACCCATAGCAACCACACAGAATTTCTGCAGGAGTATTTATTTCCAATCAGGTCTTTCAGGTTTTCCAACAGTGCACCCATTACTGCTGATGGGATTAAGATTAAAATGACTTTGATTGCAATTATTATAGAGGCTTAGAGTAAATCTATATCACTGTCATAAGATTCCTTTGTACTTTTCTAAAAATTCTATTCTGTTTTGAATTGTTGCACTCTTATAACTGCATCAATAAACATTCTTCTTGCTTTAGAAGATAAGAAATTACATTTTGTTTTGTTTTGTTTACAATATGCTTGACAAGAAAACACAAAAGGTCATCCAGACAACAATATACAAGACAGCTAATAGCGGAATCTGTGAAGCATGTGTCTTAAAAGTATCAGTGATAATACACTTTCAGGATGGTTTTTCATCCTGAATAAATACCAATCAGCTGATTTTCTTAACAAACACATGTTGAATAATATAGATTCTCTTAACTACAAAGGAGAGGGGGTCATTTTACAGAGAAAATTATAAGGAAAACACAAATAACATTTTTGAAGAAATGTTGCAAGAAAATTCCCTTTTACAGAAAGTTGCCAGATTGTACATTTGTTTTGTAAATTCGTAACTGGTGCAATTGCATTTATTGCTTCAATCATCTTCTCTCCTGGTGGATAAAACAAGGCATGCCTCGAAGAGCATGAAAGGGGGAAGACAAATAGCAGGAGGGAATAGGATGCAGAAAAAAACCCACCACTTTCATACTAATATGAAGTTACATGTGGAACTGAGTGACATCCAGTTAATTCCGTCAGTACATTCCAACCAGAGGGGTCTAAGAACTATGAATCCGGGAGACTGCAAATGGTAAGAAGGCAACATATAGCACTCCTGTAAAATTTTATCAAGGTAGCAGAACAACTATGCAATGAAATTTCATCTGGAAATACCTCTATTCACCCCTATTTCTTTTGTTTTATAAAACAACTATAAAACAAACTATTTCCACTCTTCTGTTGTGGTCCACCAGCAGCCTGTGGAGCTGGCAGCAGAGTCGGACAGTGAGAAGCCTGGGGAGAAACATGGGCCAGTCCTGGAGTCTGGGGAAGGCTCGGATGAGGACTCTGTGTCGGAGGCAGAGATGGGGCCAGGGCCATGTGGGAGTTATATGCTGACTCTGGAACCTCCAGAGTCTGACGTCAGCGAGGCAGAGGAACAGGGGGAGCCTGTTCCCAGTGCTTGCATGTGCAGAGCTGCCAGAAGGCAAAAACAGTTAAGAAAAAAGGGGCAACTCGGGAGTAAGGCTTGGAGATGATTGGCCCCTCCCATAAGACATAAAGGAGGAGCAAAGGCATGTGAGCCTTTGCAGGAAGCAACTTTGTTCATGCTGGTCGGTATAAATTCTGAAGCTCCATTTTGACTCTGTGCTCCTTGTGGCCTTGCAAAGCTAATTGCCAATTAGGTCTTTGGCAGCATGTCAAGGGAGATAAAGGTGGATGCTTATCAGCCTTATCCCGAAGGACTGTGGCAGACATCTGTCGGACTCTTTACCAACTCTTTGTGAATCATTATGGGCTGTGAATGAACAATAATTTATTTATTTATTTATTTATTTATTTGTTTGTTTGTTTGTTTGTTTGTTTATTAAATTTGTATACCGCCCTTCTCCCGAAGGACTCAGGGCGGTGAATTCACAGCCATTGGGAAAAAATGCTTAAAATGTTCAATCATATTTATACTTTTGTCCTGAGTATTATTTAGATAAGAGGCCAGCTGGAAATATCAGGCAGTAGACTACTAGGAAAGTAAAGAAAACCAAGACCAAACTAGGAAGATAAACAACTCCTGCATGTTTGCCAAAAAAAAACAAAAACAAAAAAACCCCCCACCTTTCTTAGACATGAGCTTCACCCTTAGGCAACATATATCGCAGATATACCAATAGCAATACCATTTAGACTTATATACTGCCCCATACACTCTCATACCGCCCCATACACTTACAGCACTGTCTGGGAGGTTTACAATGTCAGCATTATTTGCATATTGCCCCCAACAATCCGGGTCTTCATTTACCAACCTCACAAGGCTGGAAGGCTGAATCAACCTTGAACCCCATCAGGATCGAACTCTGGGCTTGGGCAGAGTTTGCCTGCAATACTGCACTTAACTACTGTGCCACCAGAGCTCCTGAGTATCAGATATACTCTTGATTCACAGAAGCACATACACAAAGAAAGAGAATTTCATTATAAGAACCATCCTTCTAAATGAGTCTGAGACCGATCAAAAGTCCAGCATTTTTGTTCCTTACAGTAATCAACCAAATGCTTTTAGTGCACAGGAAAGCAGAAGGTGAGGATATGCCAAAGACTGCCCACCTTTGAGGAAATCTTGAATCACAGGATTCCCTCTCTGAGAATTGATTTGGCTCTGATAATTTGTCCATTGATCTTATTGGATGGTTAGTTCAGTCTCCTAAATGTCTGGTTTAATGCCAATAAGCTACACTCAATTTGACCCATTTGCCAGAACTGTTCAACTGATGCATGCATGTGTACCGCCCAGCTGCTCTTCCAGGTTCTCGTGCTCCGGCACATGCACGCACCAGTTTCGGCACTCGGTACCAAAAAGGTTAGTTCTTACTGCCCTAAGTCATCCAACTAGCTTTCATGTCTATGGCAGAACTGAACCCATGGTCACCCACCTTCTAGCCTGGTTATGGAATCTTTGCATGCATATGAAGCTGACTTTTGGATACTTAATATGATAAAAATCATATATGAAGAACATAAAGCATGTCTGAGAATAAACGGAATGCATAATGAATAGTTCATTGCTGAATTGGGAGCAAGACAAAGATATACTGTATTATGTTCCCTTGGATCAGTTTTATAGACAAATGTATAAAGAATGTTTGGAGTGACGTGAGTAGGGAAGGAGATTGGCAGAAAATAAATAAATAAATAAATAAAAACAAACAACTTTTCCAAGTAACTCTTTTTTCCCTTTCATCTTTAAAAAACATCTGAGGAAGATTGGTTTGATACTGAGAATAAACGAGGGCTGCATTGCAAATGATACATATGAAGAATATGTGAATGGATCCCAGGAAGAAGAAGACCAAAACGGGCAAGATGAGAGATGAGAATGCAATCCACTAAATAATGGATGGACATGGTAGAAAGACAGATGGTTTGCAAGGAAAGACAGACAAGGGAAACTATAGTGAATTATGTTGGCATAAATTAATTTCAGTTATTATTTATTTTTCTAATTTTAATCTTTTATTTGGTTTTGTATTTTTAGTCTTTTTCTGCTCTGCATAAAGTTGCTTAGATTGAAAGAGCTGTGTAATTATTATATATGTTATGCATATCTCTCTTTTTTAAAATAAAACTTTCTTGTCCTATGTCCTATGGCAATTCTAGCTTTTACTAATATCCTTAAGTACATTGCATAAGCTGTTTAGATTTTATTTAATAACAAATTGATTAGGAAGGTCAAGAGACCATGAAGTGAAAGAAAGCAACAACATATTCAAGAACCAACCTCCAAAGTCAATCTGCTTTATGGTATATTAGACAAATGATAATCTACAATAGTTAAGGCTGGTTTGATATAACTGAAAAAAAAAACAATAAAAAAGAAGGTAGCAACAATATTCATTATGTGACAACATGCTGCATTTTCATGCCAGAGAGTATGATATTTTACCTTATATTATATTAAGCTTATATTACATAAAGTACTAGAAAACAAGGTGAGAGAAAAATTAAAAAGCTTGCGGTATTATTATTTTTTTAATGAGTAGAAAATACAGTCAAACTTTGGGATCACAGCTGTCATACTATTAAGAGGCTTCTGTATCTACCCTAGGTCAAAATTCCGAAATTCTGAATACTGTTGATTGTTTTTCTGGAGCTTTCAGTTTACAAGGTAATTTACAATATTTCCACTCTTCATGTCATTAACCTTCAATTTCTCATGCTATCATATATCGTTTGACACACTTTAAGTAATAGGAGTGAAGAAAAATATCTTATGTATGCACAACTGAGTATTTAAAGATATTTGCAATGTGGAAGACTCATCAGAATGTGGAGGTTCAGAGAGACAAATGTACTCAGGAAATGTCCTAACTAAACATTAATTAAAATAGCTGAATTAATAAAATGTCCTTGAATAAAAAAAATGATCCACTATGAATCAAAATTATCGCACAGTTGTCTTGGGATGATCATGAGTGAGGTATCAAGAAAATCAAGATGATGTCAATAATTTGTGATTGAAGCCCTGGTTCTTTTAATATTTACAAACAAACAATGCATCTAATAAGGGGGCAGGGCATTGATTACATGGTTGCCACCATGTCCCTGACTTTTTTTGACATTCTTTTATGGACATACCTGATAGCAGTTGTCAGAACAAGGAAAGTAAAAGAAAGCTAACCATTCTAAGAAATTGGAAATTATCTTTTTTGCTTATAGTCTCTAATATCAGAGTAAGGCTAGAGACCCTTTCTATTTACTATTTGACTATTATATATTAAAATAAATTTCTAATTAAAAAAAACAGGACCAGGGATAGTCTATTTTTTAAAATGGAAACCTGGAAAGAGGTTCCTTCAAGAGATACAACCATCATGTTTTTGTGTCATTATTTATCTATCTAGGTTTTTTGGGCAACATGCAAAATAAAAAAAGTTAAAATCAGAATTACAATAGAACAAATTAAAAAATAATATTTAAAATAAAATTAACAGTTGACATGGTAAATTTTTTAAATGACATTCATATTCATAATCTCAGTTAAGTGACATTTTCATAAAGCTGAATGAGTTGGATTACTTTATGGCTTTCTTTGGAACTTATATTGCTTTCAGTATAGTAATGTTACTGGCCGCTTTGGAAGCCATATTAGGCCCGAAGCTCCAATGCTGCCACCTTCTCATGTGTGGGAAAGTAGGAGGGGGGATTAAGGAGAGGGGTTGGTAGTAGGCATAATAGCATTCTTCCTGTCGGTCAAGGTCAGGGCGATCCAGCATCTGGAGAAGGAGTGGTCAGGGGGCTGGATCGAGATGGAGCGGATGTTGATTGGAGCATGTGACCAACTGGGGGGAAAGGGGGATGGTTTTGGGAGCTTTGACTTACTGAAGGAAAACCTGGGCTTTTCAGATTCGGGTTTTCCCAGATGTGCCAGGTTGCCTATTCTAGTAAAGAGAACTTTGGAAAATGTTTGCTTCCACGTCTTTACTTGGAGTTGGGGTTACAACTGGTCCTCAATTTACCTACCTTAGAAAGGATGGAAGGCTGAGTCAACCTTGAGCCTTGGCGAGATTCAAACCCTGCAGTAATTGCAGGCAGCTGGTCTTAATAACCAGCTTAATAACAGGGTGCCTTAAACCCCTGTACTACCAAGGCTCTTATTCAATGCCCTCAGCTGATTAACTGTGGTTAGAAAATTCAATACGTATTCTCTTATAAGAAACAATTAGCAAAGCCAAACCAAAAAGGAAACAAAAGACATCTATAAAATTGCATTACTCACATATGTGGGCACAGCCAACATTTTGAAATGAGTATTGATAAAAGTAATATATAAAAACATTCCCAGTGTTTTTGCAAGATAACAAAAGCATCTTTCCTAACCATAGGCAAGATTCATCTTGTTGTCATGATTCACGAAAGGAAGTCTATCAGACAAGAAAGAGAGTTCTTCTAATGGAATGTTGCAACAAGTGTTTCCTAGGAAAGAAAAAAAAATCCTTTGAACTGACTCTACTTAAGAAGCATCTTTTCACACAAGATGCTCGGAGAGACTTTTTGTTACCCAAGCGATCATGTTTTTGTAAATTTGCAAGGAAATTTAAAAAATTTGCTTTGGTATTATAATTATAATAATAATAATAACAACAACAACAACTACTACTACTACTACTACTACTACTACTACTACTACTACTAATAATAATAATAATAATAATAATAATAATAATAATAATAATAATAATAATAGGTCCTTGGTTAGGACTCGAGCTGCTGAGCTATTAACCAGCCTCAAAGGCTGTGAATCTCACTAAAGATTAACCAATAATAATAATAATAATAATAATACCTTAACATACAATTGTGCTAATCTTGTGAAACCCTGTTCCATGTAAGATTTCCTATAACTGACCTCTATTCAAAGTCTTCTGTAGAAGAATGTAAATATGCAAGTTTAATCCTCCTTCATATTTAGAGCTCCATTGAAAATGCAAGAGCACAAATATCTACATGCACTAGTTTTTCTGCATATACTATAATATTCAAAGCCATATAATATTCAAAGCCAAAGAAACAAAACAAAACAAAGTCAGCACAGAAAAAGGTCTGGAAACAAAGAGAGAGTCTGGAATCTGTTCAGAAACTGTCCTTGTATCTATATATGGTTTAGAAGCTAAACCACAGTTTTAACATTAAATCTCAACCAGTTTCTTGTGGTTTTGGCCACTGATTCTTTTTTCTATGAGCGCATGTCCTTCTTTCATGATTCTATTCAAAGTTAATACTTTGCATTTAAATAATACTTGCTTGACTCAAAATATTTCATATACATTATCACTGTATTCCTTATAGTCTGAATAACTAGGAAAAGCACTTTTACTAATGGCCTATTGAAGACATGGGACAGAGGCTGAGGAACAATGGATTGCTTGAGTTAACTTTGAGCTATGGAACTGGGTGATTTCCTGGATCAAAGTTTATTCTGTGCAATTTCCCTACTGCACTATTACATAAATAAAACTGTTGCCATCTGACTTATTTTTGTCCTGCTTAATAAGCCTCATCTAACTTCCATTTGTGTTATGTGTTTATATGTATGTTGCAAGTACAGATGAAATCAAGCTTTGCCCCTACGTAATCTGGACCCTGTGTGTTTTCAAAAACCTTTGCCTGAACTTTGTCCTTAGAAGGACTTTAGGCTACCTACAGATCTCACAGTTCTATCCCTGAGAAGCACGTAGTACCAGACATTGTGGGCACCGCCCAGGACTAATGTTCTATTTATACAGCTTAGGAGGCCCAAATAATTACAAGGTCAAAATCTCATGTTAAAGCTGATATGTTACAGCACTCTGCTAAGAATTTGCACCTTTCAAAACATTTGTCTACAATAAAGCAAATCATTTTGCTTTTACTTATCAAGGGGAACACAATCAGAATACTAGATACATGGGCAAAGCCAAGTTGTATACATAAAAAATAGAACTTGATCTAATAGTTAAGCATTAGGCTAGAAACCAGGAGACTGAGTTCCCATTTTAGGCAGGAAAGCCAATTGGGTAATCTTGGGCTAGTCACTCTCTCTCATCCCAACCCACCTCACAAGGCTGTTGTGGTTGAGAACAGGAAGAAGAAGGAATATTAGGCATGTTCACCACTTGATTTATTTATAAAAACAATAAAGACAAGATAAAAATAAACTTTCAATGCATCTTTCCTTCTCCCTTTGTGTGGGGAGATCCAATATCTTTCTGCCTCTGCAATAATAATAATAATAATAATAATACACTATTTTGACCATCTTTTTTCTCTAATTCTTCCAAACAGCTACCTCTCCTTTATTTTTTAAAACACAATTATTTTAAAATGCAGACTGATCCTCTACATTCAATTCCCCCTCCCCCCCCGATTTAAAAAAAAGTGAATCCAGAATTAGAAGTCAGAAATTTCATGAAAGCATGGTCCCTAATATGTAATTTTCCTTCAGATGTTTCTAAATGCACTTCTGGGCAGTGTGGGTAGCGTAATGACTGGGCTGCCTTTTATATCAGGTTCCTCACTGATTTATCCTACAATCTTTCACTGTAATCACTCCATGTCAGAAGCTTATGCAAGAACTTTAGGCTCCATCTCATAAGAGACTAGCAAAAATAGGTTGTCTAAATGTAACAGAGGAAGGTCAACAGGCACATTTGTGTGTTCCTCGTTTATGCAACTAGAAGAGCCATTCTCAAGCTGGCGTCCTCCAGAAGTAGAACTGTCTCTGGCCATGCTGGTTTAGAATTTGGGACATTGGACTGCCAACCTATCTGAACCAGTGGTGGAATTCAATTTTTTTTACTACCGGTTCTGTGGGCGTGGCTTGGTGGGCGTGGTGTGTCTTGGTGGTGTGGCAGGGGAAAGGATACTGCAAAATCTCCATTCCCACCCCACTCTGGGGCCAGCCAGAGGTGGTATTTGCCGGTTCTCCGAACTACTCAAAATTTCCACTGCCAGTTCTCCAGAACCTGCCAGAACCTGCTGAATTTCACCCCTGATCTGAACTAGAATTACGTGAGAGGAAATGCATGACTAAGACTATACACTTCAGCTAAGTAGCAAAGTGTACACCACCAGGCTCCTAAACAGAGATTAAATTGGTTTCCACAAAATTTAGCCTAGAAGAGAAAACATAATAGAGAAAATAAATGGGTTCTTCAGTGGCTGGCTCCTTAATGCTTTTAAATTTGGATGCATGTTTTCAGAATTCTTATTTCATAGACAAATTCTTACATACACAATACTTTTGACTATAAGATATGTGGATAGATAATTTAAAAAACAAAAATTAAAAGAAGAAGAAATGGACTGGACGGTTATATAATAATAAATAAAATGGAGTCTTGCATGTTTAAGATCTTAAAAAGTTCCTACTTAATATTTCTTCTGTTTTTAGCACAGGATCTATATATTTCCTTACAAATGTTAATGGGTTTCATTTTTTAACTGGATTTTTTTTTTTGCAGAAAATTATTCACAGAAAATTATTTTCTTGCTATTTTCTCTTGTAGTTTTTGTAACAGAAAAGACCTAATTGGCATGTTATACATTTAATCTCCAGATCTATCTAGGGCAGTGCTTTCCAAACATTTTTCTTTATTACCCAAAACCACTTATCAGAAAGTTTTTATTTAAATGTCCTTGCTGTGACTAAGCAATGGATTAGACCAACTTCCCCCCCACCTTACCCAATTTTTTTGGTATTTACCCAGATTTGGGAAGCCCTGGGCTAAGGCTCTTCCACACAGTAGACTTAAAGTCTGGTATCCGGGCGTGGGAGCCAACAAAAAACTGCTGATTTAAGACTGAGCAATCCTTACACTGACTCAGCAAAACTAATGTGGGGAAGAGAGGGAGGGTGGGGAAGGCCTCCTTTTGTAATCCCTCCATGGGGCCTTTCTCTGATGTTTCTCTCTCCATTTTATAGCAAGAGAGGTTGGGAAGACAAGAGACAAGTTCACCCCTCCTACTATCAGTTCTATGATCCTATAGAAAGGGAGAAGGGAGAGGAGCAGGCTTTTTAACTCTGCTCCTCCCAGCATGAAATAGATCAACTTCTCCCCATTTCTCTTGGGGGTGGGGAGAGGAAAATGCAATGGAATCTACTGTTTATGCCAGCACCCTGAGGCTTCAACCCAGGGCTGCTGAAACAGCTTATGCTGGGAACTTCATGGTGAGGTTATTTGCTCCTACTCATCCCCCCTTCTCCTGTGGCTTAGGTCTATAGGGCTTAGCCTGCATTGGGATGATGAAGTTGTTTCATCACCTTGCCTAGGAGTCTTCAAGAAAATTAAAGGACAGGAGTCAAAATGCTTCCCACCCCATCCCCTGGCCATTGCTGTGCCAAAGCTAGAGAGAAGAAGTTTCTCTACAATATGTGTGCTACCCTTGTGTGACAGTGCTGAAGTCCCAGAGCTGAAGAGTGTCTTAAACACCATTTCTCTTCTTCTGTGGAAATGGAAGCAGGGAAGAAGTGGGTTTTTCTGGTGCAGTGAGAAGTGGCAATCCAGATCTGCTTCCTCTCCTCTCCCCCTTTTCCAGCCACCCAGGGGATGGTAAGAGAAGGAGACAGAAATCTTTTGGCACACCGGGAGAGCTCTGACTTCTTGGCTGCCAAAAGGCAAATGGCCCAGCAAGTCAGAGGCCAGGCCCTGAGGGGATACATCATCAGTAGCCTCAGTAGAAATTGGACAGCCCTTAATTTGGAACGATTTGACTGACTGATCTGACTGTTCTCAGCACAATTGAAAAGCAGTATAACAAAAAACAGCACTGTCAGAGGTATAGAATATGGAATATTTTATTGTATGTTTGTATATATGTACATATAATACATATAATATATTTATATAGAATAATGGAAATTAGTCAATAGGTGACGTTTATGTACTGTATATGTAAATTTGTTTCTCAATTGAGAGAAACTTGTATGTTTTTAAATGTTTTTTCTTTTAAACAATAAAGTTTAATTTATAAAGCAAAAAAAAGAAAGAAAAGAAAAAGAAAAGAAAAGCAGTACTTTTGAAGCATTGTAATAAAAGACAAGTAGAAGATGCTTTCAGGGTGGCATCTTGGAAGTAAATTGAGGACAATGGTCATGAGTTTATGTCCTCAAGAAATGGTTCCTGGGGCAACTTTGTACCAGGCAAACAGAACTTGCATCTGAGCTCTAAAATGGTAATCTAATGCAGAAACAGATTAAACATTGGTCACACTTTCTCTATTCCAGTTTACTTATTTATTTTTCTTTATTTAAAAATTTATATTTCTACCTCTCATTCTTTGAGATGGAATTTTTTCCTAAAGAAAAGTTCTTGAAAACCCAAAATACTGCATACAGTGCTTTTCTCCAGACCTGCAGTTAGTGTCATAAAAGTGCTGCCTTCATATGGATTTTAGATTTCATTATTCAGGGTCAACACAGCTGCTTTCACTTTTAAAAAGTAAAAAGAACTCCTTTGAGTCAAGCTCAAGCCATGTTTTGGCATGATATGGAAGTGGTTGGATATTGCCTCCTTCCAGGATGTTTTTTTTCCCTCAGCTTTCCAGTCTTGCCTGTAGTCCTGCACTTCCTCACTGCCCTGGTAACAAGCAACCTGGATCTGTTGGCTGGGGGTTGCCAAGGGAAGCATAAAGTCCTAGCATACTTCAAATCATCCTGAGACTCACCAACACGCCCAGAATTACTTTGTCTTCCCTTGTCATAATGGCAATACTAAAAAGAAGAAAACTCTAATAAAGGTCAACAACTACCAAAACTGCAAATAAAGTAAGGTACGAGGACAAGCCGGTCAATAAATAAATTAAAATATGCTGCTAATAAATATTTTGAAATTCCCAATATAATTTAGCCCCCTCTCTAGAAAAAAAAAATCTCAACATGGTGAAGATTCAACTATTTTCCCAGTGGGAGAATCAGTGGAACTAATAACATTGAAATTCTTCTCTTTGGTAAATAATGTCCAGTGATTGCACAGCTTTGGCAAATGATCAGCATACTGACATCTGTCAAGACCAAATTTTATACCATACACTTATAATTTTGGGCATTCCCATTTTATTTGCTATTAATGCAAGCGTAATGCCTTGATTCTTTAAAACTAAAAACATGAAAAGCCTTTTTAACATTTAAAATTAATAATTTAAATATAAACTGTTCTTAGATATGCAGTGCAAGAATGCATATGCTACACATAAATACAAAACACTTTAGATTCAGATATGAATCAGGTTACAGTATGTTTGTCTAACATAATTCCTTTATTAATAACACCCCCTACAGACTTTGGGCAGGAACTGTTTTTACGAAGCTCAAAAGAAAACCTGAGAAAATGAAAGGATCAAATCGATTTTTAAAAAAAACAGATGAAAGGCTCAGATAGATTTTTCTTACATTTTCTAAATGTGTGTTACTGGTACGTACTAGTAGCTAAGGACTGAGACAAGGATGACATTAACTGCTACGTGATATAAACCATGGGCTCAGCACATATACTTTAAGCACCACTCTCTTTAGCTATATCTGATCGGTCAAACTGGGCACTATATTTATTATTACTTCTTATTTTAAGCTTTCCAAAGCATACAACTATCATAAATGCATAAAATTAAGACACAATAATAAAAAAGATTAAAAACTAGATTAAAAGGCTTCACAAGAGATTCCATTTCTTCGATTCTGAATCTGAGACAAATTGTATATAGCAAGGATGGTTCATCAATGGTTCCAAGATTGTGTGTCACCCAGAGTCACTTGTTGAGATGAGCAGCCATGACTGTTCTATAAAACTGCATAGCTCAGGGCTAGCCATGCCCGATTACTCAGGGCCTATTTTTAGTTGTTTTACAGTTGAAGTAATTCTAGTGGCAGCCAAAACTAATCTTCTATCTGATCACCCAGTAACTAACTCTTCCTTGTCATCTTTTCTCTAGGTAAATTTTGATAATTTTAAACTGCCAAAAGCTTTGATGGTTTCCACAGATGGATGCAATGGTCAACTGATTTTTACTGCAAGGGTAGGGCCTTATTTTGTTTTTGTGTGGAAGCTACAGATGGACTAGTTGCTTGGGCAATGCCAAATTTAGCTGTTGATTTAAAGTTTATATACTCACAGACTAAGGTTACTCAGACAAGGAGAGAAAAGTGTTATGCATTCTTAGTTTCAGAAATATCATATAAAAGTACTTAATGTTTGTAGTTTTGTGTCATTAAAACTTAAGAATTAGATTATCTGAAAACAATAGTATTTCTGCTTCGTGTTCTTGAAGCAGACACTAAAGAAAAGAGCCTAAAAATGTGCCACCAGTGTCTCCAAAATTGGATCAAGCTCTATTTACAAGTATGGTTGCACTAGCCAAGATAGTATGATAGTGTTAAGGTAATGACGATTTAAAGCTGACCGGCTGCTGTAAGGCTATAAACCGAGACGATGAAATGAGAATGAGTCAGCAGAGTTACTGCCACTTTAAGAAGCTGGGTTAAGAAGCTGTCTATATAAGGGACGCCATTAGAGGCTCTCCTTGTGTATTTCTCTCCTTATGTTCTATCTCCATTGTGGTCCTCCGTGTATTATCTCTCCGTGTATTTCTCTCCCTGTGTGCTTCCTGTTATAATTGAAGAGTGGTTGATTGCCTGGCTTTGCTTAACATGTGTATGTATGTGTGTGTGTGTATGTATATGTGTGTGTGTGTCTATATATATATATATATATATATATATATATATTTCTTTTGATTCATAGGTATAAATGTGCGATATTTTTGCAATCAGGGTTTTTTCCTATGTTGAAAGATGTTAAAATATATATATAGACACACACACACACACACACACACATCTTGTAGATAAACCACTGTTTGCAAAACCTCTGTGTACTGTATTTTGCTCCTGGATTGTCTCAAAATAGTAGTCACGCTGTGCACACTCTGACAGATAGACTACAAAAACTGTACCAGAGGAGTAAGAGAAAAACCCCTTAAGTAAGCAACAGTTTTTCAGCACAGCGCTGTTGCTGGTTTCTCTCTCTCTCCCTTTCTTGGGAGCTCCTACGTGCTAGGGGTGCTATATCTGGAGGCCACAATCTACTTATTTTGCTATGAATATATAGAAGCATTTACTGATACAATGAAATATTCTCTGTTAATCTATAGCTGTATATATTAAATTCCTATTGTCCTGACTTAAATAGTAAAAAAAACATTACTGAATTTACTAAATGCACTTTATTCTTAGCTTCTAGGGACTTAAATTCCTACTCACCAACCTCAATAAAATCATCAGTCCCTTGTCTATGATGCCTTCAGCATCTTTCTATATTACTCCTGCTGCTGGAGAGCTGGGATGATCTTTACACAATCAATTCAATTCAGAATAGAGCTGGAAGGGACCTTGGAGGTCTTCTAGTCCAGCCCCCTGCTCAAGCAAGAGACCCTATACCATTCCAGACAAGTGGCTGTCCAGTCTCTTTTTATAAATCTCCAGTGCTGGAGCACCCACCAATCAATGACCCTGCTGGAAATATCTACTTTTGACATACATTCCCCATGTTTTTTTTACTCATTCCTCCCAGGAACTCCATCTCCCTCCATGATGGAGATAGCACAGTATGATTTGGGGGGTGGGGGGTGGGTGGGGGGGGATGTTAATTGATTATTGTATTGTACAGTTATTATCGGTTCATGTTTTCTTTTCTATGCAGTTTACTTATTTGTATTAAAGGGGTTTTTTTTTTGCCTGCTTTGTGTTTATTCAAAGAGTTTTTTCACATCTTTAACCTTTTTCTAAATTAAAATTTTATTAAAAACATTGTGGTTTTGCTTCCCTTCAAATGATGTAGCTAGTTTTTTACTGGCTTCTGTAGTTCTACCTATAGGAGTAGGCTGATGTAGCGACAGCTGGCTAAATGTGTCTATCCATATATTTAAGGTTCCAGTTTCTAAACTAAGCAGATCAAGTTTCTATTCAAAATGTGTGCCACAAACCATTTTTCTCTTTTTTCCTACAAGTTGACAACTCATTCCATGCCTTTATTTACTGAAGAAACGAAATACATTCCATAAAAAATACAGGCTATTTTATTGCAGTATATCTGATACAGAAAAATCTCATTTGTGGTACTAAATAAAATATTTCAAGCAGATTTTTCTAACTGACACAGAGCAGGGAAGATTATTAACTCATTACAAAATTGTTACCTGTAAGAGCTAGTGATTTTTCTTGCCAAAAGAAGTAACATACCAGGAAGCAAACGTATTTTTAGAAACCTACTGCAGCCAAAATTGTCTTCCACTGTAAAAGCGAAGTTTTATTGAGTTTCTTGCAGTTTGGCTCTATCAGCTGCTCTGGGGCCCTGATTTTTGGGGGGGAGGGAGGGAATGGCATCTTGAAGATGGTTAATGGATTAGACAGAACCCTACCTTCTCCCTGTAGGCACTTCATGCCCTTCCTCTCCATCTTGGTTAATTTAATTTTAACTGAATTTTAAATTTATGGGCTTTATTGGTTTAATGTTTTATATGGTATTTTACTGAATGATTGTAAACTGCCTAGAGTCGCTTTGGTGAAATGGGCAGATAGAAGTTTAATAAATGAATTGAATAAATAAAATCTTTATCTGTACAAACTTCATTTTGCTTACCTTCAAAATACATGCAAGATTTGTAGCTCAAAACTAAAGCACATTATCAGAGGAAAGGTAAAGTTCAAGGTTTAATCTCGACATATTGAAGTAGGGCTCAGAAACTCCCATATGAAATCCAGGAATTATTCTCAATCACTGTAGGCAAAGCTGAGCTCAGCAGAACAATGGTTTAACTTGCCACACAGTATAAACCCTAATTTTAACTCTAAGTAATTCTTCTGAAAGTCCTGTCAGAATAATCTATAATGTCACATATGGGGGATGAGTGGCTCTATGAATTGAATAAATAATAAATAAAAGGTTTCCTGATGGTCACTTTCAATATATCTCTGAACCCAGACCACAACCAACACTGCAATAATAGGAGCAAATATGGGCCTAGGACTTGTTTACAATGAGCATGTTCAACCAATATGTACTGGGATAAAGTTTAACCAACGATTCATTCTCTTTTTGGTAGGGCTACCAGATATGGGCAGCAAAATCCAGACACTAACAACATAGTGGGGGGAGGGGGGAGAAAAAAAAGAGAGGGAGGGGGGAACCCCAATCATGCATTTCCTTTTAGACTAAAAAACATTATGCATAGAAGACATTCCAAATCAAAGAAATTATGTGCATAAGATAAGAAAAAGAAATATTCTAATTTACACAAATACTATTTCCTACACCTTTTCATATTTTTCTATGTAAATTCATATATTTACTAACTCTTCATTATTCTATGTTCTACATATTTTATTCTTGCAAGCTACCCTTTCTTCTATCACATGCATTCCTTGCTTGGTACACTATCTTTTATTCTTTACCTCTCCCTTTCTGAGAATCTCAATGTATTCAACCTAACCACAACTTTCTTGGTTTTCCCCTTCTTTGGACCCATTCACCTTTTTAAATGTATTGGTTTTGCAATTCGAGCCTCATATATTCTCTCTACTGAAAAAAAAAATCCATTCCAACATACCTCTTTCGTATAGCAATAGCACTTAGACTCATATACCGCTTCACAGTGCTTTTACAGCCCTCTCTAAGCGGTTTACAGAATCAGCATATTGCCCCCAACAATCTGGGTCCTCATTTTACTGACCTCGGAAGGATAGAAGGCTGAGTCAACCTTGAGCCGGTGGGACTTGAACTGTCAGCAATCAGCAGTCAGTACTGCACTCTAACCACTGCGCCACCATGGCTCTCATTGTTGTATTCTGTCCACATTCATTCACCACCCATTCGTTTGTTACCTTATTTCTTCATGTTTCTATTCATACACTTATATAAGTCATTCCCACTGCATTCAACCTTTTATTTCCCACATCTATTTAGCAAAGTGTGCAGATGCACATTCTACACAGTGTATTATCTTTTTTAAAATCACACATTGCTCATTATTTTTCTACCAGTATTTACACATCTTTAAAAGTCTCTGTTCACCCATCTGTAGTGTAGAGGGGAAGCTGTAGTGCTTACCCTCTGAAATACCGTACCCCTCTCCCTGAAGATCTGACTGGCCCCAACTCTAGCTTTAAAAAAAAAAAAGCTTTATAAAACTGGTTATTTCACCAAGTGTGAGGGTGAAGAGTGTAACAGAGAATCCATGAGCTAGTTATTACAGATGTGACAATTGTTTTCTCAACACAATTATATATACAGAGTGTTGCTGTTTAACAGCTGCACTATTTAACGACTGTGTGAAGTTACAACAGTACTGAAAAAATAACTTGACATCCAGTGCTTTCAGTTTTGATCCTTCCAGGGTTCTGTGGTCATGTGATTGCAATTTGCACACAGCTTCTGATAAGCAGACTCAATGGCAACACCATCAGTAAAATCATTAAGTCGTGGTCATGTGATGTCTCGCTTAACAAGCACATCACTTAGTAACAGAACTGCTGGTCCCAGTCGTAGTAATTAGGGAAAGACTGTAAATTATGATTAGTTGTTTGCTATCTACAGTCACTGTTTGCAAGATGGATGGCCATATAAATTGTTTTTATAAAATAAAGTTTAATGTTTGCTACAAATCATTTAGGTTCTCAGTCAACAACATGGCTTCTACTTTCACATCCCTAACAAAGATTGCTTAAATTTTACTTTAATTGAACCATTTGCTAAACATTCCACTTGTAATGAATTTATGATTTACTTCCATTGTATAATACTCTTCCTGCATTCAACAACCCACCATCAATTCCAAAGCGACAAAGAAAATTCTACAATTCAAACCTATTCACTTTATCATGTTCTTCCTTTAAACTCACAAACATATAATAAGCTAACCATCTCATATAGATCAATTTCTACTAAAAATATGTTATAGATTGATTCTAGAGCATTAATATTAAAACCACACTCTCCTTCATAGATACATAGAGCATAGCACAATACCATGTATTTTAAATATAGGTAACCTGATGTCTCCCTCCAGGAAGCCATATCGCCAGGTCAGATGGAACAAATAATAATAAATATATATAGCAATGTTAATGTTTTATATTTAATCATATTCCTTTGTGTCAGGAAAAATCTTTACACTATTGTTCTGCCACTGTGCAAGTTTGAGTGCTAGGAACAAAATTGAGATGCCAAAATATGTACCAGGTTTTTCTTCTGTACAATTTCAATGAGAATTATCATTTGACAACCAGAACATATTCATGTGAAGGTGAAAACATTAAGCACAATGTCATAAATAAACCAAAACTTCTTATTGTTTCTGTTAAGTCTTTTTAGTTATTAACAGTTGCACCTCGTCCAGCTTTCATATCTCCTGGGCAATCTGACAGTAGTAGAAAAAACTCCCTCTGAAAAGAGTCAGTGTTGCATGATCTCAGCATAAAATATCAGGGATTGTGAAATCTAAGAACATCCTCCCCATGGAATCCTAAATAGTATATATTTTCTTAGAGCTTGTGAATGGGAACAAAATAGACATATACCCGCAGAAGCTATCAGTAAAACAATCATATAAACTGAGAAATTAAAAAAAGGCCTGAAATCTGCTTTTTCCCAAAAAAAGTATCTGATGCAAAACGTCAATAAATTCTAATTCAAGCTCAAAATTTACTTCATGCCAAGTTTTGATTCTATATTTTTTTTTCATATAGCAGGCCCTTTTGATTTACATTTCACAACAGAACTGCAAGTGGCATGTGTTTTGTTTTCACACTTCTTGGCAGTATTAAAATGAAGATTCACTCGTGTCTGTTAAGTAATGAGGACTTCACATATCTAGTCACAAAAGAGGAGGATGACCACCTGCCAAGCTTGGCATCAACCACAGCATGATTCATTGCTACAGGTGTCCCCTTATTTTTTTTTTAATCAACCTAATACTAACAAAAGGACGTTACACAATTCCATGTAATGCTAATTTAATTCATGTACGGTATTCATATGTATGTATGAGACTGCACTGCAGAAAAATTCCATGACAGCAGAAATAATCCCAGCTACACAGAGCCAGCAACATGCTAGAAGCTTCTGTTGCCTTTGCTTTTACCAGACTGTCTGTCAGGCTCAAAAAACCAGATCCGCATGTGAAAGATTCAAGTTGACTACTTTACTGTGTTCTACCCATAGTACAAGAATTTTCCCAGACTGCTCACCTTACCTTGCCAACAGATAAGATGCCATGGAACTTGGAAGGGGGTGGTGTTAGTTTTAGGTCTCTTGCCACTGTGCAATGATACAAGGTTAACTCCCTATTTGATCCCTGCTCTTTGCCTGGTTGGGGATTTCCTAACACTGCCTCTTCGGGTACCTGGCAACTGGAAAAATCTTCTAATGAGTCGGAAGCATCAATGATTGGCACATTAGCTCCATAAAAAGAAATCTATCCCTGCTATCATTTTAATTTCCCCATTTGTACATACTGAGTTATATTGGTAGAAAATAAACAGTGTTGTCAAAAGCTCCAGCTGCATGGACCAGGTAGGAATTTTTATCAACATAGTTCAAAGTAACACAATATGGCATCACACATTAAAAATAATAACAGAACTGAAAACTTCCTTAACTTATCCACTGGGACTCTGTTCAACTTGTCACCCACACCAGGGGGAATTCATTCATTTGCCTATTACCTAAGGACCTGTAGGATTGAGGAAAACTATATGTCTGGGGGAAGATCATTCCAAAAATTGTTCTGGATTCCAATAAATATAGGCTGAGGAATGTTGGAAACATCAGAACTTCCTGTTCATGTTCATGGGTCTCCCAAATATTGCTGCTTATATATATGTAGGTCTCCAAAATATTGCTTATATCTAGGAAGGTCAATCTATCATCTATTGTATGGTACAGTGTCAAAGTAATAATTTTAATTAGCAATTTTATGATGTTTGTGTGTCTATATTTTTCTTGACTGTACACCGCCTTGAGTCCTATGGGAGAAAGGCGGTATAGAAATATAATAAATAAATAAATAAATAAATAAATTTACTGTCAAAGGATCTTAACGGTTGATGAGGTTAATGAATATTCAGCAGAGCATCTCTACTACTACTATAAATCTTAGTGGGAAGGAAAATATAAACCAGAGCCTTATTCCTCTGTTTAAAAAGATCACAGCAAAATCACTGATTCCTGACACATATACAAAGCATACCTCTACATAGATTCATAACTTGGCTTCTCTTCCTTAGTCTCATCTGACCCTGGCAATTGAAAGCAAGACTATATTACAAAACCCTGTTTGATCTTCATGCGTCTGGAAAGATTGCAAAAGAAAATTGAGATTTCTTGGATGGGCAATTTTGTGGGGGTAGAATATAATTCTATTTGATAAAATAAAATACAGCAATGATGTATTTAATGCTACAGAGGTAAACAATGTTATCTATTTACACTATGTCTTTTTTGAGACAAATGTTTGATGATAGGCCCGCAAAAGAAAAACTTGATAGTGACAGTGTGTTGTGAAAATATTAGTCATATCACATATTTGAATCTTGTGGCATCAGCCCAGAGTGCTTTTCTGACTGCTCATTTTTCAATTTCAAAGTGTAAAGTCCATTCTCACTGAAATATTTCTATTTCACTCAGCTCTAACAGTTATTTGCACTTTAAGGTCTGGTGAACTTGGTAAAGTTCTATAGTCAGTGTCATTGATAAAACTGTAGATGGTATTTTACTGCTAAAAAATCCTAACACATTAGCCAATCAGAGGGTTACGTAAAACAACTTCCTAAAGATATACATGACTACTCAAAGTGCACTGGGCTCTGATACATTAAAGGACAAGAGAGAAGAAAGAAAATCTTCTCTTAAATACTTAGGTGTATGTGTTTTATTCAGTCAATTGCCCAGATAAAGTAGATCTTTAAAGTTTTATACTTGGATGTGATCAAATAGGAGAAATTTGCCAATCCAATTAATGAAGGACTTTTTCTTCACCTGTTTGTGAGAAGCTGGCAAGGTTTAAAGAAATGGTCCACTAACATGTATATGGCCAAACCCCAGGTGGTAACAGAAAAAGGAATTGAGGGTGGGAAGATTGAATTGAATTGAATACTTTCAATTCTTTCAAATACTTCATTTGGCCAAGTGTGATTAGACACACAAGGAATTTATCTCCGGTACAGAAGCTCTAAATGTACATGCAAAACAACAACAACAATAATAATACCAATAAAAGGGGGAGTAAAGAAGATAATAAGAAAGATAAATAATACGATATGAGTAAGTATACTGTACATGTACATTAGGCAGCTCTGTGAGAATTGGGTGTTCAACAGAATGATGGCACAAAGGAAAAACTGCCCTTGTGTCTAGTCATTTTGGTATATAATGCCCTATAGCACTGTCCCAAGGGAAGAAGCTGAAAGAGCTTATGTCCAGGATATGAGAGGTCTGTACTTTGACCTGCAATTCAATTCAATATACAGATCTTCTAGGGAAGGCAGGCTGGTTGCAATTGTTCTTTCTGCAGTTTTAACTGTCTGTTGGAATCTGTACTTGTCCTGTTTGATTGCTGTACCAAACCAGACAGCTATAGAAGTACAAATCACAGACTCAATAATTCCTCTGTAGAACTGTATTAACAGTTCCTGGAGCAGTCTCAGCTTTCTGAACTGACACAGGAAAAACATTCATAGTTGTGCCTTTTTATTGATGGTTCTAAACGTCCATTTCAAGTCCTGGGAAATTATAGAACCCAAAAACTTGAAGGACTCTGTTGTAGATACTCATACAATACTTTTTGAATCTCTTTCTGGTCACATTGGTTTTTTAAAAACATTTCCCAATACAAACACTAATAAAAGAGGCTTTTTAGATAAGCCTAGTCTATAGTATTCCTCTGATCTGGAGCATAAATGCATTCAAAATAGTTAATTATAAAGTCATTATTTTTTATTCAAATTGACATGGTTTATTTAAATCTCCCTAATTATTTCTTATAAATACAAATCATAATTTAAAGTACCCGATGTATAATTCTTTGATATGAATCAATCCATTTTTAAAGTTTGTGGCCTTTTCTTTGAAGGACTGCAACGTAACTTTATATTATATGCAGAACAACTGTAATTTTTATATTGCACTATTTTTTTAAAAAAAACCAAACCTGGGGGGGGGGAAGAGTAGGAAGACATATCTCCTTCCTACTCATATTTTCATTCCTATCAGCAATAATAAGGTGCTGATAAATGAGGTGATTTTAAAGAACATGTTCTACTTACTCATTTTAGCCTGAAAGGCAACATACCAGAATGAGGATGTGTAGGCAACAGCAATACATTTTATTAGGTCATCAGGAATTTACAGATAGCCACATGACATCCCCCTCCCACCTGACATACAAAAATCTTGTGAATCTAGTTTCATTTACTATAATCTACAACCACATGAGTTAAAAAGCACACCTGTATTAAAAACGAATCAAACAACAAAAAATACCACTAACCCCCACACACTCAGAAAATCAAAATGATGTGTAATCATTTGCTAACTGGCAACTTTCAGCTCATCTATTTTGCCACTGTAGCTTCTACACCCTTCCTATTTTTGCAGTCAAACTACAACCACTTCTGAATTACTGGTTTGCAAGTCAGCTACTCCTCTGCTTATCAACTGAGCCCCTGCAAAGCACACCATGTGCTGCAATCTAGATGACCTGGCTTTTTGCACAGCTATTATGAACCAAGATAGAAATGGTTTAGTCTCTGAATTTAACTATAAGCAGTGGCACCACAGAAGAGAGAGGAAATATGAACACACTTTTCCTTGTGAGCTAACAATTCTAGCTAGTCAATGTATTTCCATCAGCATTTAGGGTGATTCCACTTAGAAACCAAAAGGAAGCGTGTTGGAAATACATACAAAGCACACTGCCCTATATCCCAGGGAAGTGGAGGAGAAATTTCCTGACAGTTAGAACAATTAATCAGTGGAACGACTTGCCTCCAGAAGTTGTGAATGCTCCAATACTGGAAATTTTTAAGAGATTGGACTATTTGT
Source organism: Pantherophis guttatus (assembly GCF_059756535.1). Classification (NCBI taxonomy): domain Eukaryota; kingdom Metazoa; phylum Chordata; class Lepidosauria; order Squamata; family Colubridae; genus Pantherophis; species Pantherophis guttatus. The sequence goes on along the minus strand of NC_142063.1, from coordinate 307,334,505 downwards.
CTGAAATGTACTTCCGAGGTCTTTTCCAACTCTGCTATTTCTGTTCTGAAGGTAGAAGCTAGTTAGGGATCTCTGGGTGATATGCAGAAGATCAATAAGAGTTTCTGTGAAGAACAACAGTTAAAAAACAACAACCCACTGTTCCCCTCCTAAACCAGACTAACAAGAAAAAATAGTTTGGAGAAAATTAGGAGCAGATCTTATGTGGAAGTGTTTGCCCATTTGTAACTAATACCAATTACAAATCCTAAAGTAACTCTGTATTCAAAGGCACTCGAGCCCTTAACTGTTCATAAAAGTGAATTAGCAAAGATGTGGATTCAAGGTCTGTAATTCAGGCCCACCACTTCTCAGAAAAGCACTTCATATAAAATACTTTTCCTTGAGTAGGTGAAACACAAATATTTAGACCCAAAGGTCCTTTTTCAAAAGGCAACTGGACTTTGTTTTTCCTCTAAGATGTTTTATTTCTCATTCAAGAAACTTTTTCAATGCTGACTCTTCTTGGCTTCTTGGATGAGAAGCGAACCATCCTCAAGGAAAAACAAAGTCCAGTTGCCTTTTGAAAAAGGTCAATGGTTGGGACAACCATGACCTGAATGACTGAGAATCTCCACAGACACACACATTTAGACAATTATTTGCAAAACTGGATATACAAAGATGTCCACTTAATCATATTTCTGATAAGATTTAGACTTTACAGTAGAGAAGATGACCACAAATCTTGGTGCTACACCTGGTTCTCCAGCCAAACTGCATAAAATATTTTCAGTTTCAGCATCTTACTCAAAGCCAAGGTGTCAAACACAAACCAAAAATACAGTTTTGTAAACGTTTTTATTTAACCAACCACCTCTCGGAATTTCAAGACAAGGATAAAATTAGCTGTGTGAACTACTGTATTACAAGATATGTTCTGCACAACCAGGAAGTATCTATTTGATCTGATTGGATGCTCTATAAAGCTTCTATATGAGATTAGATTCCGTCATTACAGTACTTCTTTAGCTGAATACATTCAATATAACATACTCATGTAACATTCCTATTGAATTAAATTAATAATGAAGCATGTTGAGTTTTATATGAATAAGATGTCAGGATCACAGATGCCATTCTCTTATATATAATGAAAGGGTTGTGTTGTATTGTATCTTTGATAGGACATGACTAAAAAAAATGTTCTTGTATAATCAGAGACATATAAAAGTAAAGCCCAATTTATATTAAAATGTATATACAAAAACTATATTCTGAATTCAGATTTTCATAACAGGAGAGAAGCATTTCTGCACCATCTGTTTTGTGTTCAGCTCACCAAACTTATTTGCAACCCTGTTCACAGCTAAGTAAGATCTTAAAGCCGAAACAGATCAGCTTAAAAATGGAATAATAAATTAAATTATCAAATTGTTGATATGCAATAGAACACCATACTGCATGAATATATAAAAGCATATTACACTGAACTAAACTTCTGCTAACAAGACAGAGCGACTAAATTCTAAGAATTCTCTCTATGGTAAACAGTTTGCAAAAAAAGAAAAGAATCATACTTACCAGTGACAGCTATCCTCTTCTTTCTATGTTCTTGAAAAATATATCTATAGAGATAAAGATTATGATCTGAAATGGCAGCATTTTATTAAAAATACTGCAAATAAAAGTACTGCAAAATATCATTTATTTCCCTTCTTTTAAAAAATATAATTCTTGAAATGATTAAGAGAGAGAAAAAAACACACAACTCAGCCTTCCTGCTCACTGAAATAAATTACTCATGCTGACTCACCAACCACAACTTCCTTCCCTACATTCTATTCATACTTTAGGGTTTGAATAATCAACTTCTCAGGATCTCTGGATCTCAAATTCTTCCAGGAAGGAGGCATTTTAATCCATACTGTGGGAGAGAAATATTTTCCATCACTGTTCAAATAAAGACATCCTGCTCTTCCTTTTCTCTCACTGAAACCCTACATCTGAAAGAAGTGATTGCTTCCCATTTTTTCTTGTTCACAGGGAACAGGTACTGCAGGAAACGTTCAGTATTTTGTGAATGTGCTTCAAATATTTGCATGCAGCTATAGTTTATGCTTTCTTGATTTATATTAAGATAGCTTAAACTGGAAAATTCATATTATTGTAATGTTATAATAATAAAGAAATATATAGGCAAGTCATTTACTGGATAAAAACATCTAAATTAATATTATCAGCTACACTTTTAAAAATAACTTTTCCTAACTGCAAAAACATTATTGAAAATATATCAGCAATAGCTAGTGAAAACATAATCATAAGAACCAAGAATTAAATAAAAGTTTTTATTTGTGGTAGTATCTTTTATTTGAAAGGGTGTATAGTTCAATTCCTGTCAAGCGCAGAAAATCAGAAATCCAGGCAGTTCCAATGAATATAGGTTTATATGCAGGCGCAAAGGGACTCGAGACTGATAATGTGTTTGACCCCTCCCTCAGGCTCAGCTTGGTCATCTCCAATGACTCCGTTTTAACAATAGCACTTAGATTTAAATATCATCCAACAGTGCTTTAAGAGCACTCTCAGGGTGATTTACAATGTCAGCATATTGCCCCCAACCATCATGGTCCTCATTTTACCCACCTTGGAAGGATGGAAGGCTGAGTCAACCTTAAACCGGTCAGGCTCGAACTCCTGGCTGTGGGTAAAGTTAGCTTGCAAGACTGCATTCTTACCACCGTATTAAAGAAGTAGAATTGGAGTAGGCTACTTATCAGCAACAGACTGGCCAAATGCAGAATTTACTTGACTATCAGCTTGCACAGTATGTTGGAATGGGTTTTGTTTAATTAGTTATCACTTTAAATGTATGTATGTATGTATGTATATATGTATGTATACCGTCTTTTTTTCTTAAGGAAAAAAAACCCAGAAACAGTAACAGAATCTTGCAAGTTTTCTGCCTGTGTCTTTCCTTTCCTTCCTGTGTCCTTTTCCTATACCCCAGGGAGTCTATGGGGGGGAGGGGGGCTAATATGAGCCTTTTGCCACATTCTCCTACTTCTTTAGACTTTTCCTTCTGTACCTGATGTTTCCCTAATGGCTTCCGGATTCCTTCTCCAAAGCAAATTCCCTGCCTCCCTGCATTAAAAGAACTCTGGCTATCAGAATCCAGAAGAGTCTTTTCTGCTGCACTGCCCGCCCTTTGGAAATCTTACGTTCTAAGGTAAGATCTGCCCCCTCCCTCTTATCTTTCTGCAAGAGCCTGAAGATTTGGCTCTGCTGGTTGGCCTGGGGACCAGATGGGGGGGGCGTTTCACTCTGGAGGTGGCTGCTACACAAATGCCAGACTCCACTTCCATACCTCTTTCTCTGCTTTCCATCTTTTTGTTATCATATTGATATATTCTCGTGTTCTTTTTCACTGTTTTTTTATTTATTTTATTGTTCTATTTTATTTATTTACTTACTTATTTACTTACTTGTTTACTTATTTGTCAACAAGTACAAGGAAACAAGTAACAGTATGGACATAGACATGGACACATGAAAATTTTTTGGCACAAATAAAAGGATATAAATAAGCAAAACATAGCCATAAACACATAAAATGAGTACATATAAATGGGAACAGTAGGACAGGGCCCGTAGGCACACTGGTGTGCTTATGCACACCCCCTTAGGGACCTCTTAAGAAACATGAAAGGTCCACAATAGACAGTTTAAAGTAAAAGGTATGGGGGTTACTTATTTTGTTACTTCTGCTTACACTCTTATCACTTCTTCCTTTTTATTGTTGTAAGTCACCTAGAATAGTCTCATGGTGAGATAGGAAACAAATAAATTTCACAAATAATAATAATAAGTGGAAGATAAACTAGGAATAACACAACTGTTAACTAGACCGGCAAATTGGGAAAAAGCACCTTAAAAGGCAATCTTCCCATTTTGCCAAGAAAACAAGTTGGATATCTCCCATAAATTCTAGGAATTAAACTGTACTGTACCTATGGTTAATCTTATCAGATAAAAGTATTGCCAGTGTAACAAAATTGTAAAGGCTTCACTGAGTCAGATGTAATTTCGGTAACTACATGCTTATGTCCAGATATTGTGGCTATGAAACCAGTAAGAAAAGTTTGAAAAGAAACAGCAATCATTGACCTTTTTAACTATTTGTTCCTAGTAATAAAATTGCTTCCCAAAAAAATGGCCACATCAAAAAAAGTTGTAAAAAGCAAAGAGTTGTAAATAGAAATTCCTTGTAGATGGTATACAATTCTGTCAACAATCCTCAAGATAAATCAAACGTAATAAATGTTGGTAATGCCATAATACAGAAAAAAGCATTATGCTATATGCAGTAGACATGTAAAAAAAAAATCCAAAAGTACTGGAAAGAAATACAGAGCACAACTGAGAGAGTTTTAGAAACCAAATTTGAATTGAAATCACATTTCAATAATTCCAGGAGAATGAACTACTAACAAAAATTACTAAGATATATATTGGATAAGGGATAAAATTAGCAGAATATTAGAAAAAGGTATGTTACCAATGTTATCTGATTGGGAACTTAAAATTGGTGAATATGCAACAATGGTAAAACCAACTGAAGTACGCAGAGGCAAATTCAAATATTTAGATTATGTTTTTAAAAGGAAAAAGAATTCATTAAAGAACTGAAGTCAAAAATACATATCAAATGTTTATAAATATGTATATCAGAGTACAATAAAATAGAAGTTAGAGCCTTAATATTTAGTATTAAATGTTTTTAATAGTTGTTTCTTCTGTTTTTTCCTGTTAGGTGATTTATCTTTAAAAAACAGCACAGTGGAGATATTTGACATTCAGGTCAAGAGATTTAAAAAAGACTTTAAAACCCTTTCCCCTTTTGTTAAAAGTAATTTAATGTTTTCTGTTTTTTATGGTTAATTCCTCATCCACAATGTAAGTCAGTAACTTTTCTGCCTACTTACTGATTGTATCTTTGTCTTATTTTTTTTCTTTTTTGCCTTTTTACCTTTTATCTTGTTCTCTTTGAAACAGAATATATAATATTTCTCTTTATCTACGTTAAGTATCGATATTTATAGACATTGGTTTACCAGAACTTCTTTGATCAGCCTTTGCTAGGTAACAAACAAGCCACAAATAAGGGTCATTTGAACCAGCATGTCTCAGCATGTCAGAGTGACAAGTCTCTACCAACAATTAATACAACAGAGAAAGCCATAACTGCTACATTTCCTGCTGCTGCAGTAAATAATTTCTGTTCAAAGTAATAGAAAGTGCAGGTTTGTATAAATCTAATCAGCAGACTCATCACTGTGACGTGCTGAGACTTGCTGATTCAAATGACCTTCACATTTGGCTTGTTTGTTGATGAGAAAAATGATAATTTTACACCTGCAATAAATGTACTCATTTACAAGGGGCAGGTAATTAATTTAGTCTCTATCTAGCTATTAACTCACAGGTAAATTACAAAAGAACAAAGTATTGGAAGTGTAAAAATTATGATTTTCTCTTATTACTTCTATTTATAAATATTTCTTTATATTAATTTATATGTGTAAAACATACATTTGTGTAAAACAAATATGTGTATTTTCAACAGGATGTTCTACTTACTGAAGGATGAAGGCTTGCAGATAATTGTGGACATTGCTATTCTCCATCTCTTTTCCTATTATCACTCCTATTCTTCTTTTCTTAAAAAATAAAAACTGAACATATTCCTCCTTAAAGAGATGTTGAAACTTCATTATGCAAAATGTGCCTTTTTTGTGACAGCCTCTGGCCTGTGGAACACCCTTTCCCATTGACATTCATTTGGCAAGGCTCTACTCTCCTAGCCTTCTGAAAAGCCCTGAAGCCCTGGCTTTTTCCCCTCAGGTGCTGGGATAGGGTCAGGTGGATGAGATGATTAAATGAGGATGTTGGAAGCTTAACTTTGGTGCCAGGTTTTTAATATTTTTAATAGATATCTCTAATATGCTATTTTTTATTGATGCTGTTTTATTGCTTTATTGATGCTGATTTGGAGCCATCCAGGGTTTCATACAAGATGGGTGACTATAAAGGTAAAGGTTTCCCTGGTCCAATTGTGTCCAACTCCAGGGGGCCATGCTCATCTCTGTTTCTTAGCTGAGGAAGCCAGCATTGTCCCAAGGCACTTCCATAGTTGTGTGGCCAGCATGACTATATGCCAAGGCAAATAGAACACTGTTACCTTCCCACTGAAGTGGTACCTATTTATCTATTTGCATTTGCTTGCTTTCGAACTGCTAGGTGGGCAGGAACTGAGGCAAGCCCATGGTATCATGTGGCACTCGGGTCTTGAACCCGGGCTGTCCAGCCGACAAGCCCAGTGTCTTAACCACTGAGCCATTGCTCTCGCCCCCCCCCCCAATAGCTATATAACTGTTTTAAATAAACTAAAATAATAAATAAAATGTTACTGGATTCAGGTGATAGTCCTGTTTATCAGGGATAAACTCTTTGGACTATTGATTCTTGAAGGATATATGTCAGTGGTCCACACGCCCTTGAAGTTTGATTACTTAAAGCCTAAAATATGGCAGGGAGGGAATTTTCCTCTGGCCTCTGATGATACTCCACCATTATTTGAAGTGGAAACACAACAACCTTAAATATCCAACTTATCAAAGTTTTTTTTCAAAAACACATGTCTCCACTGCTGTGGAAGCAAATTCTCATTGATTTGCATCAATTTAGACTTTTTCATTCCCATTGCAAAATTAAAATATACAAGAAACAAACAAAACAACATCAACAAAAGGAAGGCATTTAGAAATAAGACAAAAAACTACATCTCATCAAACTTCACTTGGTTTACATCTTCACAGTAAATCTAACATTTTCAGTTTGGTCCTAAGTACATGATGGTGGACAAAAATCCCAACTTTAATCTCAGCACATCCAAGGAAGACTTTTGCTTGAAATGCAGAAACCACTCTTGATAACTATAGATCAGAGGTGGGGAATGATGACCCTTTTATGACTTGTGGACTTCAACTCCCAGAATTCCTGAGCCAGCCATCCTTTCAACCTCTGCTGAAGACCATATTAAGCTTAATGGGAGAGTGAACTAGCTACGTCCACAATTATGGAATAATAAGCAGTGAAGTAAGTCACTCCTTTAAAGGGATGGGCAACTTGTTGAATGCTCCATTTTTTTTCTGAAGAATCATACAAACTGATCTGGGTGAAGCTAAGCAGGGCTGCAATTAAAGCCTGAGCAGTCACCTACCAGGGGGAAAAAGTATTTCTGAAAGAGATCTGAATTATTTTAAAAGGGTGTTTGAGATTAAAGTTAAGGTCAAAGTAGTTCATTTCTGGAGCACCACAATGGCCAAAGTATCCGATTTGCTTCTTAGACTGGCCAGGTCTGTTCAAGTAAATAGTTAATGAACACACTTTGAGTTTAAAATTCTTACTGAGTCACCGAAGGCCAAAAACGATGTTATCTTTAATGTACACTGTGTAGCCAGATCTATTGTTTAATTTTAATTAATTGTAGATATGAAAGAGTATTACCAGCTCTCTGGTATACTCTCCCTTTCTATCCATGTCTCTCCTTCTCCCAGCATTGCCATTCATGGCTATTGACTTCATTAAGCATGCAGAAAGTATGTAGAACCTTTTCTCTAACTGGTTTACTGATAATTGTGACATATATGGCTGCATTTTCTAGTGAATAACAAGGTAACATGCTGCATCTGTGCTTAGATATATGTATGTATTTGGAACAACAAAAGGGATTTTCATATTTCAATCTGAGTCATGCAAGCAGCAGGGAAGGATAGTTTAGAAACAGTTTGCCTCTTCCACAGGATTCCATTGGTGGTGGTGATATTTCTGGATGTTTTCTTCAGTCACTCCTAGCCTAATCCAGCCCACTTTCAAAGAGTCTTTCTTTTATCAATTTTTTCTCTCCCCCTCCCCCAAGTATGTTTTGTTTCTGGAAGATCTCCTGCTGACAGGCAGGCAAAAATGGACAGAAAATTCCAGCAATCCATTGATATAATTACTTTCCAGCATTCCGTGAATTGGAAAAATTTAAAACGTTTCCATAGATTCCAATGGATTTGTTTCATTTATTGTAGAATTTATAGGAACATAAGGGCAAGCCATTGCTTGTAGAGTCATGCTTAGAAAGGGATCTACATTTCCCTCCCATTATACAAACTTAGTATATGTGTAGTTCAGTTCCAACAGAAGCTTGAACAATATATTTAGCTACCATGTTTTCCCAAAAATAAGACCTTGTCTTATATTTTTTTGAACCCTGAAATAAGCGCTTGGCCTTATTGCCATGTGCTCAAAAGTGCGATTGGGCTTATTATCAGGGGATGTCTTATTTTGGGAGAAACGGGGTACTAGTGGTCCTTCTCCTTTGAAATGAACTATACTAGCACTGTTTGTCTTCTGTTTGCACAAATCAGCCTACCACAAAAGTGATGAAGGAAATAGTGGCAAAAATATGTCTTGGATAGTTTTCAATCTAATGAATCATAATGTTCCTGACAGAAATCAAAGAATTCTATACACCCATTCTTAAAACTAGTATTCTCAAAGAGATTAAATTTTTAAAAATTAATTAAAAGAAAATGTAAGTTCAGGTTCAGTTATAGGGCAGCATAGGTATAGCATTTGTAATTGACTGGGTTATCTTCAATGTCGCACAAGACTGTTATCTGTATTGTGAATACTTATATAAAGGAATAGGAACAATCTATTTCCAAATCAGGGACTTCTCATTGAATGTTAGATGGAGGTCTAAATGGCTACCTATATTTTAATTCTATTGAATTTTAGCTATTGAATTTTAGCAAAAGATAATTTCTGATAAAATCCCACATCCCTTTTATGAGTGTTCAAGAGGAAGAGGGAAGAAATTCAGGCATATAAATCTTCTAGACTGCTGTCGCCGAATATATACATTCTTTTGATCTCATGATTATTACAAGGATACATCAATGTAGTGCTTAAAAATAGCATTTCTAGCATTAGTAAACAAAGTGTCAGATATGAATGTGGTTAAGTACAGTATTCATTCTAATTCAGGCTATCAAATTACTGCTTTGAGTAACCTTTGTATTAGTAATTGTTTCACAACTTCTATCACCCTTCTGTAGAACTTATTTCTGTATTTATTTATTTTTTTGCTTTAATTTATATGCCGCCCTTCTCCAGAGACTCAGGGGGGCTTACAATGCGTTAAGCAATAGCCTTCATACTTTTGTATATTTATACAAAGTCAGCTTATTGCCCCCACAATCTAGGTCCATATTTTACCTACCTTTGAAAGGATGGAAGGCTGAGTCAACCTTGAGCCTGGTGAGATTTGAACTTGCAGTAATTGCAAGCAGCAGATGTTAATAACAGTGCTTTAGTCCACTGTACTACAGGCTCTTTTTGAACTACCAACTACAGTTAATCAGAAGACTGGATGTTCTATGGAGGAAGGCAGAAATAAATTAAATGGCATTTCATTCCTGAAAAGGTGGGAGCGTGGGAAAGAGTCAAAGTACTGATTCTATAAGGCATAAGAGGAAGCAAAGGAAAGTTCTGGTAGGCTTTCAGGATTACGTTGTTATACCCTACAACAAGGGTCTCAAACTCAATTTCATTGTGGGCCGCATCAGGGTTGGATTTGACCTCGGAGGGCCGGGGTGGGCGTGGCCATGGTGGGTGTGGCCAGTTCATCACTCATATCGGGAGCAACTAAGACAGGACTTCCCTGAGACCCTCCATCACTCTCATTATAATCTGTCTTCCTTCCTTCCTGTTTTTTCCTTCCCTCTTCATTCTCCTTTCTTCTTCCTTCCCCTCTTTCCTTATTTTTCCTTCCTTGCTCTCTTCCCATCTTTCCTTCTTTTTCTTCGTCTTTCGTCTTTCCCTCTCCTTTCCTGTCCCTTCTTGCATGCTCAAATGCAAAAGGGGAAACATTTCTCCTTTTGTTTGTTTTTAGTTTGTTTGGATAGCCCTCTGCCAGTGAAAAAGGGATGCGGGGGCACCCTGCACGCCCCCTCGAGCTCCATTTTTACTGGCAGATGCATCATGGGCCAGTCCTTTGCTGTTTCCAGGCTGGCCCCATGGGCCGGATCTAAACACCCCCGCTGGCCAGATTTGGCCCATGGGCCTTGAGTTTGACACCCCTGCCCTACAATAAAGTAGATTTTAGTTGTCTCTGCAGTGCTTATTTTCTGCCTTTGTTTACCTCAAAGCAGGGGTGAAATCCAGCAGGTTCTGACAGGTTCTGGAAAACTGGTAGCGGAAATTTTGAGTAGTTCGGAGAACCAGAAAATACCTCCTCTGGCTGGCCCCAGAGTGGGATGGGAATGGGGATTTTGCAGTATCCTTCCCCTGTCAAGCCCACCAAGCCACGCCCACAGAACCGGTAGTAAAAAAATTTGGATTTCACCACTGCCTCTAAGGGTTGATAGTTTCTCATTGCACACAAAACGCTTTTTCATATCTGATTATTAACATTTTATAGTCCAATATTATCTATATTTATTGATGATAATTTAGCAAGGTCTTCAACAGCTCTCTTCTTAGTAACTGTTATCCTATACTTTTCAACGGTGATTAAATGCAAGATCTCCTGTATGCAAAGAATGTCCCTGCTTAGTCTCAAATATTTATAAATAGAAGAGTTGATTGAACCATACTATTGAGGGTAGGTAGGTCTTACACTACTCAGTAATGCATATTTTTATTTATTATTTCCAACTTTTAATGTCAGCTTGTTGCAGCCTGGCAACAACTATAGCCTAGAGCAAGCATGGCCCAGTAAACCAATCACTACCACCATGTTTTCTCTACTTTATGGCCTGACTTCTTTAAAGATATTCAACAGGTGCAGATCCTCCTATGACAATGTTGTAAAGAAGTACAACATTGGGCTGCTAGATTTCTTCTTTCAGAATTCGTTAGAGCAACTGAGTCTGCTTTTTTTGGTATTGTGCTCACATTATGCTCATTCATATCCCTTACTTTGATAAAAAGCAATTTGATCTTTCCTTACCTTTCATTTCCTTCCAGTGGTTTCCACAGGCACTGATACAGAGCACAATGTAACCGCAAACTGGCCTCTTGTCCTGAGAATAATCAAACCAAGTCTCATGTCAATCCTGCATGAAAAAGAATGATGGCAGAAAAGGAAACAAAAGGATAATACTTTCCCACATTATTCCCACATATACATTACTACTGTCCCTTTAGAGAGACAGAAATATATGTTGATATTAAAGTAAAGATGTTGAACCAAATTATAATTTGAGACCAAAAATAGCCTAATTGTGTGGGGTTTTTTTTTTTTTTTTAAAGAAGAGGTTGGGGGAGTGAAAAACCAACTGAGAAAAATAAGCAAATGGTTCTCCTTTCTGGTGAACTTGAAGACCTTTCATAGAAAGGAGGCCTGGGATTTTTTTCCCCCTTCCATGAGAACATTAAGAATCAATCTTTCCCACACTGGAAGTCGGCATCAAACTCTTAGTTTTGTGGAATCTGGACTAAATGTTTCAATAAAGATAATATTGCTACTGTGAAAAAAAGAGAATCAGAAAAATGAATGTAGTCGAATTAAATCTGAAAATATAGCTTTGAATGTACTCTGTGTATAATGGAAACAAGGCATGAGTATGTCTAGCCTGGGATGGTTTCTTCTGATTGTGGAACAGCAGTTTAAGGGCTTTGTGTGAGAGAAGACTTACTCATAATTTGCGCAGAAACCAAATATTGAAAATTCAGGAGATACATGCTTCTCAAGTACACAGTACCTAGTATACCCAGCTAGATGGCAGTACCCAGCCAACCTTGGCTGATCTCAAAAAATTAAGCAGGATCATAACTTGTTAGCATTTGAATGGAAAAGATTAAGAAATTGTCAGGACTGCAGGTTAAATTGGGCAGTTAGAAAAACATTCTGGAAGAAGGCAGCAGCAGGCCAGTTTCATACTACTACCAGGAAATCTATATAGATGTGTCCACGAAATCATCAGGATTTGAGCTTGACTTGAGGGAGGCTTTACTTTTAGACCTATTACAATGATTTTACACTGTTTGAGACTGTAAAGCTTCTGGTCTCCCACTTCATTACGACCAGATGAAAAAAAAGCAGCATTGCGACACAAGTTCTGCCCCTATTGGGAATGTGTGCAATTTCCTGTGCTGCACATAAAAAAGAGGTGAGGCTTACATTGCAATCTCAAATGCTGCTTTCTGACTCACTCTTACTGCCCTGACCTCCTCCCCTTTCCCCACAAACCTTGGGATACCATCACCCCTGTTCTTACTTGAGTTGTCCCAAGGCATCTTTGTGTCAGGCTTTATTGTATAATCTCTGCTGAGAAATCGATGGAGGGAGCACATTTATGTGGGTCCTGGGTTAGTCTGGATCTAGCTTTCAAACCACTTGAACGTCATTCAAGACAAGAATTGACTGCTTTGCTCAACCAACACAATTTGCTCAGCAGGAAACATCAAAGGCCACAAAAGAAGTGATGGGGAAGATAGATGTAAACTGAATTACAGCAGTTTAGCAAAAGTGACACTGAAGCCATATACAATGTGTGTGTGTGTGTGTGTGTGTGTGTGTGTGTGTGTGTGTACACACATAAACTTAGACACTCTGTTCTACTATCTCTGTGAATAAAGCACTATAAAACTATGCCCAGTTTTATTAATTTGTTTTTCTTTATGAAAAGCTTAGGTGAACCATTCTTGCGCCCTTGAAGTTCTTTTCTGCAGTTTCCAGAGCCCCCTCCAAATTTCAGATTCATCTACTGTGAGATAGGAATTACATGAAAAGCATACTATGTTTTATAAAAGAAATCCTGAAATCCAACTCCCAAAGAAAATCCTTGTCCCGCCTACTGCAGCCCTCATCTCCTGCAAGCCATTAAATATGCCCCCAATCACCTAGCCTATCACCACTGACCATAAAGAAATCATGGTCAATGGTGCTGAAAGCTGCTGAGACAGTTAAGTGAACTTAAAAGGTCACATTCCCCACCTCTGTTGTCTTACAGAGAAGAAACAGGATTGTTTCTCTTCATAAAGTAGATTTTATCTTGAATACATCCCCCCCCAAAAAAATCTGTACCAGACTTTTTAAAAACTACAGCTCTTAGGTAGATAAGGTCCTTTTGTTATTTTCCAAGGAATTGTTATTTCCTTTTTAGAGCATTTCCTGAAACTATAGATTTTATCTGCTTTTTGATAGGATTCTCACCAAAGTTATTTCCTGACAGGGAATCCTGTTTCATGTTTGACATCAGATGTTCTTCCTAAGATCAGAGAAAAGCTGGAGGGCCTTTCTAAGCAGTAACATTGTAATGGAGCTTATTTATTTATTTATTTATTTATTTATTAGTCCAATTTATATGCCGCCCTTCTCCATAGACTCAGGGCGGCTTACAATGCATTATAGCAATAGCCTGCATACTTTTTTGTATATACCTGCTTATTAGGGCTTTCTGCCCCCCACAAACGGTGTTGTTCTACACAAAGTTGGTTTATTGCCCCCATAATCCGGGTCTTCAATTTACCTACCTCGAAAGGATGGAAGGCTGAGTCAACCTTGACCCTGGTGAGATTCGAACTTGCAGTAATTGCAGGCAGCTGGCAGCTAAGTGCTAGCACTTAACAGCACTTTAGTCCGCTGCACCACCAAGGCTTGCACATGCCAACACAGGGATGTGGTGGGTTAGCTTCGCTGGTTCAAATAGGTGCTCCTAAACCCTTCTCCTCTAACCATTACTGTGGCATCTTTTCACAATCTTGGGAAAGAGAATCTGTTTGGGAGAAATACACATAGAGATAAATCATGTTTACACCATATTCAAATAATAATTTACACACTATTCAAAAGAGACAATAAAATAAATAAAAGACAAAAGAGTCATTAGAAAGCTAAGAAAACAAAAAGATCAGAAACAATACCCACATAAGCAGATATTAGTACCAGACAAATAATCAAGCAGAAAACAATATCCTAATAAAGAATCAACTAAGGAGGAAACCACACCATTACCAGGACTTGCAGGGCAAACCACTGTATATAAACAGGGAGCAAACCTCACACTCACTAGTAGTGATGATGAAGCCTGGTTACACCAATGAATGAAATATTTGCTAGCAAATATTTACAAAGCACCAAAGACTTCACAGTTCAATCCTGAGTTACACATAGTCTCTTCTACGGGTAAGTTTGGTCACTGCTTTTATCTCCTCTCACAGCTACTTCAGTTATTCAGGGAGAAATCTGTACTGTTGGCTTTCTTGCATCTCTTGAGATAGTGAAATGGCTGCAATGCATGGGGAGTTAAATTTCATGTCAGACTACTGACTTCAGTATAAGATACTAGCTATTTATTATTTAGTTAATGTTAAAGAGATCACTGAGAATAAAAGACTATGGAAGAAAAGTGAAAGGAAAAGATAATGAATCCTGTAAACCATGGGTGTCAAACTGGCGGTCCACGGGCCGGATGCATCACACGCAGGCCACGCCCATCCCAGCTCTGAGAAGGGAATAAACGTTGTGAAACGTCATGTGACGCCAGGAGTTTGACACCTATGCTCTAGACCAAACTCGCAGCATCATGTTACTGTCATGTGACGTATCGTGATGTTTCCCCTTCACGGAGCTGGGGTGGGCATGGCCTGCGCATAACGCAACCGGCATGGGGGCCACCAGTTTGATACCCCTGCTCTTAAAATCACAGCTAATCTAGGTACAAGTACATATCCAGATGTGTATATATGTACACACAATAAAAGTAGAATAGGTTTGCAGATATAAAGAACATAGAAACATTTCCCTAAATGGTGATTTCTTTCTGATTCTTCAGCTCTTTTGACTGGGACATGTTTCTTTCCTGGCAGAAGCCAGACTTGCAAAAGGTGCTACCTCCATGTGATAGAAGCCAAAAAAATAAAGGAAAAATGGAGATTACCCCACCCCTTTGAAAAAGTGAGAAAGAAAAGCCTTCCTGCTTCTGATTAGTTACTCAGAGTTTTGAGGCATTGCTGATCTCTCCTATTACCTAGACTGGCTAGTTTAGACAAGGTTGATAACCAACTCTCTTGGAATTTCCTTTCCACTTTCTCTACAAACATCTGAAAACATCTGTAACAAAGTTACAGGTTATGGCTTTTTAAAAGTAAATGCATTAAGGGTAGTACACTCAATCTGTATGAGGATTGCAGAAGGAGAGGTAAATAGTAAAACCCTAGATGTCAGATTCCCAATAAAGATTGAGCCCCCATACATAATATCATTTTAAAAATCAGTTTGGCAACTCTAGAATTGTCCTCTTTTAGTTTTCTCCTAAATGATACAAAGTAGAAAAGAAACGTTTTAAAATAAAGTTACTACAAATAGTATCAAGATAAGGCTTCACAATGTGAGAGGGACCTTGGACTCCTGCTGGACAATCACTTAAACATGAGTCAGCAGTGTGTGGCGGCAGCCAAAAAAGCTAATACAATCCTTGGTTGTATAAACAGAGGCATAGAATCAAAATCACGTGAAGTATTAGTATCACTTTATAAATCCTTAGTAAGGCCACACTTGAAATACTGCATCCAGTTTTGGTCACATTATACTGTAAACAAGATGTTGAGACTTTGGAAAAAGTGCAAAGAAGAGCAACTAAGATGATTAAAGGCCTGGAGACCAAAAGATATCAAGAATGGTTGAAGGATTTGAGTTTGGCCAGTCTAGAGAAAAGAAGGACTAGGGGGGATATTTGATAGCAGTATTCCAGTATTTGAGAGGCTGCCACAAAGAGGAGGAAGTCAATTTATTTTCGAAAGCACCAGAGGGCACAAGAAACAATGGATGGAAATTAATGAAGGAGAGAAGCAACCTGGAATTAAGGAGAAACTTCCTAACAGTGAGGACAGTTAACCAGTGCAACATTTTGCCTTCAGAAGTTGAGGGTGCTTCATCACTGGAGGTTTTTAAGCAGTCTGAAAGTCACTTGTCTGAAATGGTATAGGGCTGTGATGGCGAACCTATGGAATGCGTGCCGGAAGTGGCACACAGAGCCATGTCTCCAGGCATGTAGAGACGTCGCCCGTTGCTCTAAATAGCACAGGCTATTTATTTTTTCTATATTTTTAAATCAGTTTGAAAATTTAGGAGGATGTTGTTGGTTGTTATTATTGAGAAGTCATTTCTTTATTCACTGGTACTTCCCAATACTCCTGAATATCTTTCCCTTTCCTGTCTATATTGATTTTTATTTATTTATATGCCGCCCTTCTCCGGAGACTCAGGGCGGCTTACAATGCGTTAAGCAATAGCCTTCATACTTTTGTATATTTATACAAAGTCAGTTTATTGCCCCCATAATCTGGGTCCTCATTTTACCTACCTTAGAAAGGATGGAAGGCTGAGTCAACCTTGAGCCTGGTGAGATTTGAACTTGCAGTAATTGCAGGCAGCAGATGTAAGTGGATGTTAATAACAGTGCTTTAGTCCGCTGAGCCACCAGAGCTCCTCAACAATGTGAATCAACCTGTTTTTCTTTTAAATCCAATCAGCTAAAATGAAAAACAGTTTTTGTGAAAATTTTTAATACTACAGAACCCAAATAAAGGACCTGAATAACTTCCTGCACTCCATTCAGAATTGTCTAGAACTTATCCTAGAATTCATCCTGCATCATAGGCATTTGAATGCCTTCCCCTAAAGAGTAAAGAATCCTATTACAGTACTAGATTGAATAAGGTATGCATGCTCTAGATCAGTGGTCACCAACCGGTGGTCCGCGGAGAAATTTTTGTATTTTTGCAGGTGGTGCAATACGGAAAAAGGAGCGCAGCCCTCACTGTCCGGAATGAATGGTGCTGTTGTAGCGGTGGAGAGGGGGTGACACAAGCGCAAAGAAGTGGCATTTGCGATGGCTGGAAGCTGCGGGAGCAAAGCACTACTTTCATTTGCATGGCAACAGCATTCCACCTCGGTATATTTGCACCAGCCAGTGGCGCAAGGAAGCCCTCGTCTCCTGCCACTTGGGACTTGGAGCGGTACATGGTGACTGGTCTGGGGAGCAGCCGGATTTTGCTCTCCATTGCGGAAGCCAGATTGGCCCCTGCAAGCTCTCATCTCTCGAGGAGCGCTTCCTGAAGTGGTACAGGAAACTTTGGTTGGGCTCCTTGAGAGACGAGAGCTTGCAGGGGGCCGATCTAGCATCCGAAATAGAGAGCAAAATCCGGGTGCTTTCCGAACCAGATGCTGTTTACTGCTCCGAGTCCCAAGCGGCAGGAAACAAGGGCTGCCTTGTGCCGCAAATATACCAAGGCGGAATCCTGATGTCACACTTACAGCAGAGAGAAGAAGCTGGATTTTGCTCTCCATTGCAGACACCAGATCGGCCCCCTGCAAGCTCTCATCTCTCGAGGAGCCCGACCAAAGTTTCCAGCGCCACTTCATGGAGCGCTCCTCGAGAGACGAGAGCTTGCAGGGGGCCAATCTAGCATCCACAATGGAGCGCAAAATCCAGCTGCTCCCCGGACCAGTCACCATTTACCGCTCCAAGTCCCAAGTGGCAAGAGATGACGGCTGCCTTGCACCACTGGCTGGCCCAAATAAACCAAGGCGAATGCTCATGCCGCGCAAGTTCAAGTAGTGCTTCGCTCCCACACTTCTTCCGGCCCTTGTTGGTGCTCTGCACACCTCGGTCTCTCAGGGAGATGCTTGACTTCCTCTCAGCCCCAAGACACTGGCTGGCCCATGAGATGAGAGAGAGAGAGAAAGAGAGAGAGAGAAAGAGAGAGAATCAGAATGAGAGAGAGAGAGAATGAGAGGGAAAATGAGAGAGAGAGAGAGAAAGAGAATCAGAGAGAGAGTGAGAGAGAGAGAATGAGAGAGAGAGAGTGGGGGAGAGAGAAAAAGAGGGGGGAGAAAGAGAATGAGAGAGAAAGAGTGGGAGAGAGAGAGAGAGAGAAAGAGGGGGAGAGAGAAAGAGTGGGGAGGGAGAGAGAAAGGGGGGGAGAGAGAAAGAGAGAATGAGAGAGAGTGTGTGGGGGGGAGAAAGAGAGAGAAAGAGGAGGCAGAGTGCCTGAAGGACCCCATCCCATCACTGATAGTCCAGGTGCTTCAGCAAGCGGCACGCTGGATTTGTATTAGTGGTCTGCGAAATTTAAAATTATGAACTTGGTGGTCCCTGAGATCCAAAAGGTTGGGGACCCCTGCTCTAGATCCCTTCCCTGAAATCCTGCCACCTAGTGGGACCTTGGAAAAGTGCCTTTTCCTTGGCTGCCCCTACTTTTTAGAACATTCTCTCCCTCATGATTTGGCAGCCCACCCACCCCCACCCCACCCTGTCTAGCATTTAGGCAGGCGATCAACACCTGGCTTTTTTACGAAGGGGCTGGGATAGAATACAATAGAAAGAATGAAATGAGGGCAATTGGAGTGGCTCCAGGGCATCCTAAGAGGATGATTAAGACACTGGGTTTTTGTTTGATTGTTTTATTGTTTTATGGTTGTTTTATAGTTATTGGTTTTACTGTTGTTGCGCCCACAGTTGTTTAAGAGGGACAGCCATATAAATATTTTAAAGAAAGAAAGAAAATGAACATTAAAAAGGAATACTTTGAACATATATGTAACATCTTACAGCATGTCAGGAATCACATGATCTTTTTGTGGCATACAAAACATTTGGGTTCAAAATAATAACACAAAAATCAACAAAGAACTCAGGAGAATCTTTTCTCTAGCTCTGCTACTTCCCTAAGAAAGAAGCCAAAAAAATAACTACAACGTTGGGAAAGATCTGCTTACCTACCTATAAAATGGAGTAATAATCCAAACTCAATAGCTGCCTTCTTGCTAATTGGTCCATTACAAGTACTGTGTTTTGCCAGCATATAATAATGAGATACGTCTCGCAATAAATATGTCAGCTAAGCACTACAATATTGTCTCTATAATTTAATGGACTTGCAGTGGAGAGAAGAGCTGGTTCATGTTTCACATTTCATTTTGCTTTTCAAATAACCAATAACACATTGCTAAAAGCTGGCTGCATGAAACAAGTGCTTCATTCGTTGTTTTGGCTTACTGCTAAATTGCAGCACTTTGAAGAAAGGAGAGCAGAGAAAGAGAGAGAAGAAGCCAACTGTTTTCTAAAAGCTGATCAGCTGACATTTAATTGTGGTTACAGGTTTTTTTTAAAAAAAAAATATTGCTTTTGGCTTCCCCTTCCCCTTTCCTTTTCTACTGCCCAAATAACAGAGTAGTATCTTGTGCCATGGAAAACAATAACAAAAAAAAAATCCCCATTAAATATCAGGCCCAGCGGGGAATAAAAAGATGCTGACATTAGGCTTTGCAAGGACAAATTAATTTATGAAAAGAACATATGCTTGCCACATCTTAAAAAGAAGAAAATCTCAATGGATAAATTATAGTAACCAAAAGTCAGTGCAAATATAAAGTTCTGGTGGCAATCAAGTTACAAGAGCAAGTTGCTTTCAGTTCATGCAAAACTGCCCCAATCTTGAATTGGGTACAGATATTGCACGTGTGAATGGAAAAGAAAAGCAGCTTCATTACCACTTGAGACTGGGAATTAAATGAGGAGTCCCATTTTTTTACTAGCAAGACAATATTTTGACCTCAGTGCTAAAAAAATTATGGAAATGTTATACAGCAGAAACACTTCCCATTGACAGTTGAAGCAAAATCTTCCCTGACAGAAAGATTTGTACCGCAGTGGGACAATCTATTTATGGAATCTGTGGATGATCCATCTCTGGAGATCTCTTAAAAAAAGGCTGGATGGTTTTATTGAGTTTCCTGCTCATTGCAGTGTTGGATTAGATAGTTGTTGTAGTTCGTCCACTTCTATAGATGCTATGGTTTTATATATTCTGTAGGTACCAGCAACATGTTTTGATTTTGGAAAAGTATTGATTAGGGTTGGCTGTTCTATGCTTGCCAAAATTCTGATATTGTGTCTTATTTAGACACAGACTTATTCAGCCAGAACAGAAGCAAGATCACCATCACAGCACGCTGACCCATTTCAAGACCCTACTGGGGGTCTTTACATTAATAGGGTATGCCCGTGATGGCAAACCTATGGCATGCATAGCCACATCAGTGGGCAAGCAAGCTCAGCTCTGGCGCGCATGCACGCATTGGCCAGCTGATTTTTGGGCCTTCTGGGCCCACCAGAAGTAGGGAAACAAGCTGTTTCCTGCCTCTGGAGGGCCTGGTTGGGGGGGGGAGGCCTGTTTTTCTCTCTCACCTGGCTCCAGAGCCTTTCTACGAGTCTAGGGAGGGTGAAAACTGCCTTCCCCACCCTCCCGGAAGCCCTCCGGAGGCCAGAAATGGCCTGTTTCCCAACTTCCGGTTGGACAGGAAGTGACTTTTTTGCTGTCCAACCGGAAGTTGGGAAACAGGCCATTTCTGGCCTCCGGAGGGCCTCCGGGGGGTGGGGTAGGCCGTTTTCGCCCTCCCCAGAATCATAGAGAGGCTCTGGAGCCAGGTGAGAGAGAAAAACAGGCTACCAGGTCATTGCATGCCGGGAAGGGGGGGGGGTGTCACACGTGCATGCGTGGGGGTGGGGCGCATAGAATTATGGGTGTGGGCATGCATGTGCGCCACCCCCCCTGCCCCCCCTCCTGGCACGTGATGGCAAAAAGGTTAGCCATCACTGGTGTACGCTATCTATTATGCACTTTCTTCAAAAAGGTAAGGTGAGCTGAGAGCTGTACTTCTTTGACAATAACTTTCACCAAACTGATGGCCTTCATATTATGTTGACTTTCCCATTATCTCTAGCCATCATGGCTATTTATTGATTGAGAATAATGGAAATATTAGTCCAAACATGTGCAACGCTGGCCTACATCTCTGTGTAGAATTCACTATGAGAATGGTTTACTTCAAATAAGCTCTGGAAGGAATGAAGCTCTCAGCCTGCAAGACAGGGAAGTATAGATAGTCCTCAACTTACAACAATTCATTTAATGACCATTCAAAGTTACAAAGGCACTGAAAAAAATTGACTTATGACCATTTTGCACTTACAAACTTTGCATCATCCCTACGATCAAACCCTATGGTCGTAAAAATAGGATAAAATTAACTTAAAAACTGTCTTAATTAGGAATAGAAATTTGGGGTTCAATTGTGGGCATAAGACGAGGACTACCTGTAATCAATTCTTCCTTCCCCCACTCCCAGTAAAATCCTGCTGCAGTTGAGACCATACCAAGTGGTCCCTGTGGCACTTTGCCAAGGGTGGTCACAAAATGGTCTCAGAGGATAGCGGTGGTTAAGCAAAGATTAGAGCTTTTCCTAAAGGTGTATTTCTTTCTATGGAAGGCACTGACGCATCCAACCACTTAACGATAAAACTACGTAATTTTCTTGTCGATTATACTGTTGTGACTTTTGCAAATCAAGCTGCAATCCACAAAATCATTTTGAGGCAGTTCTTGGATTAAAACAAGATTGAGTTCATATGTATCAGCCTTAAAATAAATAAAGCCAGTAGATAAGATGGAAATATGGTTTCTATTTGAGGCATAAAGCAGTATGCTATCTGGAAACAAATCTTTATAGAGAAACGAGAGCTGGTTTATATAAGAATAAAATGGCAAACTGTAAGAAAATGATTACAGCAAAGAGAATGGTGAAACTGTTGAAATTATCTTCATATATTACATGCATAAAGAGGATCCTCTTGGTTAAAAGAACTTGGGATACACCACTGGCTCATTCATTTTCTGAGAGACTTATTTAGATTATATCCCATTCAGTTAAAATATACTGCATTTTCCAAGATCTACTTGGACAGTTTGTATATTGACTTACACATAGTTTTTGCTTCTAGTATTGATTAAGTGCACTGTGTCCTGGAGTTATTGTGAACATGTAATATGCCTGTTATCCTGTTGTTATGTACTTTAGCAATTCCATTAGTATTTCATTCCTAACCCTAATAAGAAGAGGCAGTTAGGATGGATGTTTAAGCTAGTTCAGCGTTCCCCAACCTTTTGGGCACCAGGGACCGGTTCCGTGGAGAGAGGTTTTTCCACAGACTGGAGGGGACATGGTTTCGTGTGCTGTCCGCATTCCGCAGATGGGGCTTCGCTTCTTTGCGAAGCCCCATCAGACTGATTTCTGGCAAGCTGCAGACCGGTATCAGTCCGAGCTATTGGACAAACTTCAGGTTTTTATTTTAGCTACTATGTGGTGATTCAATCAAGAGAATTGACTAATTGACTAGCTACTTAAGAATTTTTAGTTTAAGATAACTATATGTTTTAAATTTAGTAATCCACCCAGATTCTCTGGGCTTTAGAATAGCAATACTGAGGTAGTGATTAGGAGGGCTTGGGGGGGGGGAGATTTCAGGCCTTTTCCCCAGCATCCCAGGGGTGAAATGCTCCCGGTTCGGACCGGATCGCCCGATCTGGTAGCAATGGAGGCGGGGAGTTCAGAGAACTGGTAGCAAAAATCCCTGCATGCCCCCCCCCCCCATGCTTAGCTGAGCCGCACAATCATCAGAGGCTTTTTTTTTATTTTTAAAAGCATTTTTTCTACAACCTCTTCGCCGAAAAAATGGTTTTAAAAATAAAAAAAAATTGGCCATGCCCACCCAGTCACATTACACCCCCACCAAGCCACGCCCACAGAACCGGTAGTAACAAATTTTAGATTTCACCACTGCAGCATCCCAATGAGACTTCCTTAGCACATCAGTTTGCAGGATTTATAGACGGTTAAGATTCCAATGTGTGAGGCGGTGATTGGCGGTTTCTTGGGTGGTATTGATTAATTAATGAATTGCTGGCCATGGTGTTGTCTCTATTTTTATTGGTCCACTTTGAAGTAATAAAAAAGTACCCAATTCATTTTAAAAGACGTCTTTCCTTCATTGTGATCTGGGAGGGGGGGGAATCAATATTATAAAATATAGGCTACATTTTATTTTACCATACCTTGATTTTCCCCCTCTTTTATTTAAGTTTTATATATTGTATGCTTCTGGGACTCTGGCAGTATGTAGATGTTCTAAATAAATACACATTTACATATTTGCTCCCCCTGGATAATAGTGTTTGCTCCCCCTGGATATATATGATGATCTTTAGAAACTAAAAGCTTGTCTAACTCCCACCAAGAGTTTTAGAGACAGTTGAGGGGAGACATCAATTTGATATTCTTGATGTTACCTGAATAAAAAGCTACTTCATATTTTCCCAAAGCTTTAAAAGGTAAAACCTCTGTTGGGTTGAGTTACATGGACATGTTGAAAGCCCTACTTTCTAGCAAAAGGAAGCTAAGTTAGCTTCAATAGGTTCCAAAATTATATTTATCACATATACACACACACAAATACAAACTCAAAGTGTCTTTAATGCAGCTTTTCCCATCTAGGCATTTTTCATCTTTTCTGATACATCTGCAAACATCAGGTTAGGAAAAAACGGATATGCAATAAATAGCCAATCCAATCTTCTATTTGTCCAGGATTCTAGAAAATTACAATAAAGTGGACATGAAAACAGAAGTTGGTAAATGTTTAGTATGTGTGTGGGGGGCAGGTGTCATATTTATCACACTGTATATGTTATCATTGTGTTAGAGTTGCACTGTCATCACTTGTGATACCTAACTTAAAATAGCTCTTGCGATAGAGATGCAGTATTTATTGTGTGATTATCACAAATACCTGATACAGTTCTACAGAGGAGAATGATATAGTTCTACAGTTGCTGATTCAGTTCTACAGAGGAATTATTGAGTCTGTCATCTGCACCTCTATAACTGTCTGGTTTGGTTCTGCAACCCAACAAGACAGACACAGACTTCAGAGGATAATTAGAACTGCAGAAAAAATAATTACTACAAACCTGCCTTCCATTGAGGACCTGTATACTGCACGAGTCAAAAAGAGGGCTGTGAAAATATTTACAGACCCCTCACATCCTGGACATAAACTGTTTCAACTCCTACCCTCAAAATGACGCTATAGAGCACTGCACACCAGAACAACTAGACATAAGAACACTTTTTTTCCCGAACGCCATCACTCTGCTAAACAAATAATTCCCTCAACACTGTCAAACTAGTTATTAAGTCTGCATTACTATTAATCTTCGCATCATTCCTATCACCCATCTCCTTCCACTTATGACTGTATGACTGTAACCTTGTTGCTGGTATCCTTACGATTTATATTGACTATTTCTTAATATGATTTGATTGCTTATTTGTTCCCTATGACTATCATTAAGTGTTGTACCTTATGATTCTTGATGAATGTATCTTTTCTTTTATGTACACTTGAGAGCATATGCACTAAGACAAATTCCTTGGGTGTCCAATCACAAGGAATAAAGAGTTCTGTTCTGTTCTGTTCTGTTCTGTTCTGCTCTGCTCTGCTCTGCTCTGCTCTGCTCTGCTCTGCTCTGCTCTGTTCTATTCTATCTCTTGCAACCTTTTCGAATCTAATACTTCTTAGATACATTTGAATTACAATTTCTAGAATAACTGGGTATGGTAAGAGTTTTTTTCCTACACATCTGGAAGTGCTAAACTGGAGTCCCTTTTACCTGGATGAAGGTGGAAATAATCCATATCCATTTCCGTGCATGCTATTTTTTCCCTATTTTTAGATTTTAAATCTTTTAATAATTTAATTAAAGTTAAGACACCTATCATTACCTCGCTGCTAGTTTTTCAATTATTCTCCACTGAATTTAAGATCTATATTTTTAAAATCATCTTTGTGTCTTTATAATCTAGTATCAGGTGCCACTTGCCCTCCGTAAATTACATTCCTCAAGATAAAAGATTTTGCCATATTGCACAGAATTTCTCCATGTAGGCATTCTCTTGTATGTCTGTTAACATAACACAGTGCAATTTCTAGTGTAAATGTATACTTGATGAAAACTAATCATATACATCAGAATAAACAAGATGAAGTTGTGTTTAACAGGTGTTTTAATAAAGCAATGCCAAAAAACTGCTGGATCAGAAAAGAGCAGTTCTTCTCCAAAACTTCTAACTGATCAAAGTATATGTGGCTAAGCTTTATAAGCCACATTTGTATGCAGTACAAAAATAAATCTCCTCAAACTGCATTCAAAACTCAGGCTACAGCAAAGGTTTTAATCAACAGAAATGAAGCTGGAAAACATAAAAGGAACCAGCTTATTATTTCAATAAATCTTCATTTTTTTTTAAAAAAAAAAGTTGTGTCCCAACTTGTGTGGTTGGGAGAAACCACATTTTTGAAAAATAAATTGTTATGAAAATTCTTAGAGACAAATTGTTCTTTGCTATCAATTGATCTTTAAACTTCCCTATTACATTTTCCATGTATTGATTGATTATCTGCCATCACATCAGTGTTGACTCAGCAACCACATAGATTTTCTCAGTGATAATCAAAATAAAATTTTATTTCATCTATTTTTTCAAATTTATATGGCCGCCCATCTCACAAGAAATGACTCCTGGTGGCAAATAACAAATATATGTATAAATAATAAACATGTCCAACACAGTTATATAACTCCCCTCCTGCCTCCACACACACACCGGAATAAATCAGCAATAGCACCACCTCAAGATTTAACTGGTCTTCTGAGACCCCCAGGCCTGATGACAAAGCCAGGTCTTGAGGGACTTCTGGAAAATAAGAAGGGGTGGATATGATCTCATTCAGGAATGAGAATGTTCCATAAGGCGGGCACCACTATAGAGAAGCCTTCTTCTTTGATCCATCAATTGTGGTACCCTGAAAGTGTAGTTTCCCCAAAAGACGGCACCTGCACCATGCCTCTCTTGCCAGATCTGATGGAACAAGCAGATGTAATCAAGGAGAGGCAGTCCTCCAAAGAACCAGGCCCCATGCCATGTGTTTATTTCAATGCTTTATCAAAACACATAGTAATATAAATTACAACTTACTTTAAATTTATCTGTATCAGAACTAGTTAAAACCCTTGGTTGAAAGGCTGGAGTCTCAAACCTCTTTGTTCAGAAGCAGTTTTGATTTTCATTTCTTGGCTTCATTCATTGCGCAAGTAGCTGTTTGTCAGTTCCTTCTGCCACCATCTTCCAAGGGATGCGAATCTGGTACTCAGTATCTGTCCTGCTTTCTGAGAGAGATACAATTCACACTTTGTATATTCTTTTTGGTGAATAAAAGATAAACATAGAAAAATTAGGATACAAATAAACCAATTAACCAACCAATCTCCTGGCCATGCCTACCTGCATGTGGCTAGAGGTTGTAGAACTTCTCCTGATCCCACCTTAAGGTATAAAACAATTTCACAGAATTTAGATTTATTAGAAAGAAAAGAACAATAAGAACATTTTAGTTTTAAATACTCCAAACATTTAATACAGAAGAGATAAATATTGCATGGTTAAAGAAAATATATGCAATAAAGTAATGCTCTTAGCAGACCACAAGCAGGTACTAGTCTGCTACCAATAGGAATTACTGTAATTTAACAAGTTCTTGGACAAAATGTTACAGAAATTCCAGAATTACTCAGCCTTAAAAGTGGGAAGGGTTAAAGGTTAAAATTAAATGGAAAGCACTAGATGTTATATAGAAAAATAATTTAAAAAGAAGAGGACATGAAATTTAAACACTAAATAGAAAAACAGAAATTAAAAACTTAACGCAGCCTCTAGCTTGAATATTTAGCTATTTCTTTTGGAATTTGCAGGCTTTCCAAATAAGAAAAGATACCTGCTTCCCCTCCTATTTATCCCTATTTTTCCAAAAATTCCAAAGTCAAATCAAAGTGCAACTTGCAGTCCTTTTTTAGGAGTGCATAGAATAATAGGGTCAGAAGGAACCTTGGAGGTCTTCTAGAAAAAACCCCTGCTCAAACAGGAGACCCTATACCACGGATGGCTAACCTTTTTGCCATCGTGTGCCAAAAGCGGAGAGAGTGTGTGTGTGGGGGGTCGCGCACGCGTGTGCCCATACCCATAATTCAATGCGCCCCACCCCACCCCCCCGAGCCTGCATGTGCGACCCCCCCACGCTCCCCATGCTTTTGGCACGTGATGGCACGGTGGGCCCAGTAGGCCTGTTTTTTTGCCCTCCCCAGGCTCCAGAGGCTTTCTTGGAGCCTGGGGAGGGCAAAAACAGCTTTCCCCAGCCCCCTGGAGGCCCTCCGGAGGCTGGAAATGACCCGTTTCCTGACTTCCAGTGGGCCCAGAAGGCCCGAAAATTAGCTGGCACGTGCATGTGCACTGGAGCTGAGCTAGGGCAATGCTCACGTGCCCACAGATATGGCTCCGTGTGCCACCTGTGGCATGCGTGCCATAGGTTCGCCATCACAGCCCTATACAATTCCAGAAGAGAGACTACCCACTCTCTTCTTGAAAACCTCCAGTGATGGAGCACTCACAACTTCAGAGGTAAGCCTTTCCACGGATTAATTGATCTCATTGTCAAGATAATTTAGCACAGTGGCCCCCAACCTTTTGGGCACCAGGGACTGGTTCTGTGGAAAAGGGGTTTTCCCGTGGACTGGAGTGGTTTCACATGCTGCCCTCATTCCACGGATGGGGCTTTGCTTGTTTGTGCAGCCCGGTTTCTAGTATGCTGTGGACCTGTGCCAGTCCATGGACCGGGGGTTGGAGAACCCTGATCTAGCATCATGCCTGAGATCATCCTGGGTATCTTAGAAAGACATTCTATTAAATAGCACAGTGGATGGCATATAAACTGTATCCCTGCATTGTCCTGGCTATTGAAACACAGCAGGCTATGTCAGAAATTGGCTGATTGTTGGACAGATTGTCTGGTCAGAAAGATGAAATGACTACATCATAGCTATACATTACCTGCTAATTTTCTAATCCTAGCCAGTTGCTTAACAGAGCAGCCCAGCAATTAGGGCTGGTGAACATGGATTTCATTTCCATTAATCAGGTCTCCATGACACACACCAAGTCAACAGTTTCATCCTGGACTGAGTCCTGGATAATCCATGTTTTACCAGCAGTTGACCTTGCTTTCAAGAATAGGACGAACAGGAGGACTATTACTGCTGCCTTAACTTACTTGTTTAGCCTGCAAACTTAAAGGAAGAAAGGTCAGCCAGGGGCCTGCTCTTGTTTCCTCTAGTGGTTTCAGCCTTACACCATATCTCCCCCTGCTGGTTATGGACTACAGTGATTCTCAAATTGATATTCATCTCCCATCTCCCTTTTGTTGTGCTAAACAGGAATAATTAAAGTGAGCTGAAACTGCAAAGAGGAATGTTTCAGGTGAATTTTAGCCCTTTAAGCTACAATTTTGCAATTCATTATCCCTATAAGTAAATTGGAAAAAATATAGGAAAAACGAGACAGAAAGCAATGGAATGCACTACACTAGCAATGGCGGAGTGGTGAAATCTGGCTAGCTTTTGGCATGAAATTTGGAGCTTTTTCGTGCAAACTAGAATCAAACAGCCCTACTTACAACAGAGAGAATAAGAAATGAAGACATATAGTATTCTGTACAAATGAAGCCCAAATTAATCGTAACAATGTTCTATGAGTATTAAAACTTGTTGAAACACACCTAAACAGTAGCTTCTTGGTATTTCAAAGTAATGGTCATTCTTCTGGGTTAAGAAAGATCAATTTAACTGTTACTTTTATTTATAGGTTACCTATCAATTATGACAGTATTTATTCAGTAAGACAACCCTAAGGCCAAGTCATTATTTCAGGATTTACACGGAAGCGTTAACATCCCTTCCACTGAAGATTCAGGGAGAAAACGCATCCAAACCCTGACATGAACTCTTGAAAAGCAGACATTTAAATCACTGTCAAGGTAGGCAGATGTGTCCTTAGGCACTATAAAGCAGAATCATAAAGAAGTCAGGCTCACCGTCTCCTGACAGAAAATCTAATTAATGAGGAAATATATGTTGCTGTCCCAATATGGGTCTACAGGAAACTCTGAGCCTGAGTTCCCCAAATAAAATTGGAGATAAATAAAGTTTAGCAGGTAATTATCAAAGCAAAAGAAGCAAAAGCAAATCCTTCCTGATCACAATGAAGCAAAGACCTACATTTTAGAATAATGACCTACTTTAAGGTCAAAGGTCTCCCAAAAATATTGTTATTAAATTGGCATTGAGTTAGTGACCAAATACATACATACAGCAGTTTTTCTTCAGGGCAATATATTCCCAACCTGTTCCTTCAGGTCTTCCAACTTGAACTTATAACTGAATCCATCCACATTCTTCTGTAATTGAGTCCATTCACTTTGTTCCTAATCATCCTCTTCTTTTTTTCCCCCTTTTTTTCTTTCTTTCTTTCTCTCTTTCTTTAGTTCTTTCTTTCTTTCTTTCTTTTCTTCCTTTTTCCCCCCTCCCTTTTTCTTTTGTTCTTTCTTACTTCCTTTCTTTGCCAACATTAAGGATTTCTTTCTTTGACAGTGATGTGTAGACTGAGCTCTTTCAATCTTTAGCTATGCCATTCTTCAGTCCTCTTCTTCCTAGTCACATCTTTAACATTATAACTGAACCATTCCACCTCCTGTACAAATAGCACAGCATAGATTTGATTTCTATTAACTCCATCTGGTGATATCTCTGTACATAGGCATTATTTTGATTTGTTGGAAAACTTTGTTAGCAGTCAACAAATTGCAGGGTCAGCAAAAACAGGAACTCATTATCCTACTTAATATGCTTTCTAGGCCATATAATCTCACTACTTTCCTCTTTAATATTTCCAATTTTGGCATTCCAGTTCCAACCGCAAGTAACATAACATATTCTCTCAATTTCAGTTTGAATTTATCTGTAAAACTCATCAACCTCTTCTTCTCTATCAGTGATTGGAGCATAAACTTGGTTAATTGTCATATTAAATTTCTGCCATGAAATCTAAGTAATATTATTTGGTCATTGATTGCATTGTGTCCAAGTACATCCTTGCTATATACTTCCTGACTATGAAAGGAACACTGTTCCTTCTTATGACTTAAAGTGTCCAATTTCAGTCCATTCCAAATTGCTGATGCTTAACATGGTATATGTGTAGCTGATTAATTTCAGCTTTCAGCATTGTGCTTTTCCATGTTCATGCTCTGTACAGGAGGATAAGATGTTATGACTGGTAGTACAAGAAGTATCTGTTATGAAGCTTCTTCCTAGCTGTGAGCAGTGACATAGTCCTACTACAAATTTGCAGGTTCTGTATTTCTCAAAGCTTTTTTGTTTTAATTAAAACATTCCCATGAATTGTTATGTGTGTTTATGTACAGCACTGTGCAAAAGTCTTAGATTTGAGATTGTAGCAATCATATACTAACCATATATAATTATGTCTCAGTCTCTATATTAGAATACAACCAGAAAATACAGGAAATTTGTATGCAGTATTCAAAAACAGGAAAAAGCAGAAAAAGCAACTTCCATATGCTAAAGTGGCAAGTATGTAGTATAACCTTCCATTATGTTTGAGCAATAGCAGATCCCTGGCTCCTGTAAACCTAAATGGAATGGAAGCTAAGTGCTATCATTTCTAACACCTATATGTCTCCTACTATTTCATGACAAAATGAGCGCTATGCAAAAAAAATATTACACCAGGTTTGTGCAAAACATGCTTGAGAGAAGAACAACAAAGATGATTAGGGGACTGGACGCTAAAACATACAAAGAACGGTTGCAGGAATTGAGTAATGAAAACAAAAATATGGGGTGACAGGATAGCAGTGTTCCAATATCTCAGGGGCTGCCACAAAGAAGGAGTCAATTTTATTCTCCAAAGCAGTTGAAGGCTGGGCAAAAAGCAATGGAGAGAAGCAGCCTAGAACTAAGAAGAAATTTCCTGATAGTTAGAATAATTAATCAGTAGGCCTTCAAAAGTTGTGACTGCTCCATCATTGGGAGTTTTAAGAAGAGACGGGGCAAACTTTTGTCTGAAATGATATAGGACCTCTTTTTCGAATAGAGGGGTTTGGACTAGAAGACCTCCAAGGTCCCTTCTAACTCTGTTATTCTGTTAAAATGTTACGGTCACAGAATTTGACAAACATAAAGTCATAGTTTTACATCAGCAAGACCACTCTCAAAGGGAAATCAACAAACAAACTGAAAATTCAATATATGGTATTCAAGACCGAAAAATAATTATAATAATTTTAATGGTCATTAAAATTTTGCTACAACAAATCTAATGATGGCCTAAGACTTTTCCATAGTACTATGTATGTGTGTGTGTTGATACGGATTGTGGCTGAGCTAGGGGAAATTTCTTTCAAACCATTCTGATGCAGGTCTCTCAAGATGAATCTCTTTTCTGAAAAGAAATACATGGCAGTTCAATTTTCCCCTACCTGCAGTAATAGTAACATTTAGTGGAGTGGAGAATTCTTATAGATAAAATAAGGAACAGTTCTCCTCCCATAGTACAATAGTCCAATTCCAAGTTCCCCTTCATCTACTTAACTATTTTAGGAGAACAAAAAAGGTCCTGAGAACCTATTGTATCTCTTCCTCATCATATATAGTTTAGTCCTAACAAAGAAGTAGTTCTCTAAAAGCTTAATCTCTCTCTCTCTCTCTCTCTCTCTCTCTCTCCTTTTCTCTTTCTCTCCTTCCCTCACTTTCTCTCTCTCCTCCACATTCCTAAGCAGACTCAAGGAGGTTAGATAATAGCTTTACTGCAAAGGATTAAGCCATGAATGCAAAGAAATTCAGTGTAAAGCAGCTACAAAAAAATGGCCTATACATTTGTCACTCCCAAGTTTCAAATTTTGCAATTCTTCTTTCTAACTATTTGGAAAAACAAATTTTGGCTGTCCTTTTCTTAGCTTTGAGATTTTCAGCATCTTACTCGTTTACCAAATGACATGAGAACCAGGGGCTCTTACCTCACCAGCTTTAAACCTTACAAATTTTATTAAATATAAAACAAAGTGCAGCTAGAGAAAGATAATAAAAGTCACAGAGTTGGAAGAGACCATTTCAGTGTCTGAATCTCCTGGTCAATTGAAGAGACCAGATTAAGCAACCATAACAAATGGTTGTCTAGCTCTTGCTTGAACACACCCAGTGAAGGGAAGCTCATTGGCTCTCTGGGCAATTGGTTCCATTGTCAAACTCCTCTTGTTGTATGGAAGCTACTTTCTAATGTTCAGTTTGAGGAATTCTGGAAGTTGTTTTCATTATTGCAGAGTACTAAGAATGACTATTGATAGCACTGCTCCTGTGTTTTGACAATTTAGAGATTAAAAGTGGATTCTTGATTTCTATTTTCCTTATTTTTCTCAGGTTTCCTTATATTACTAAGTAGATTTGCAGCATATCTCCAAGGCAAGAGTTAGAAACATCATGCTGCCCATTGAAAATCAAAATGTATGTCATAAAGTTCACTGTCTTCACTGCTTATTTAAGTTCAGAGTGTAGGAGATAAGCAAGATGACTCTTTCTCTTCATACAGGAAAGCAAATGTGATATAGCAAGTTTTACAAACATTTGGTGGGATTATTCTCCAGCTTGCAATATAGGATGTTAAGGGTATAATTTTCTTTAAAGGAAGACAGGAAATAAGAAGATGCACTATGTGATGGAAGCTCCACATCTGCTCAGAAATCCAAGCAAATAACCCTAGTGACATTGTACTATAGAGTAACTGTACTCTAACTTAACTAAAGTTTAGGTTTACAGTGCTATAGTTTAAAGTAACTGGATGAATGAATAAAAATGGTATTTTTGCTGTGCATATTAGTGCTCACTCAGAAAGGACATTGATGATGCTTTCCAAAATCAAACTGCAGACCATTCAAACAGAAATGAAGCAATTCTGATAGCAGACTCTGTATTTAAGATGTTAACATTACTTTGAATATAATCCCATAGAATGAAAACTATGATGCAGGTAGCTCCCATCTTTTTTGCACCTTCTTAGGTAGAAATAAAAAAAGAAAAGAAAAGTTCTTAGAGAAAGAGGGAATGTTTCACTTTCATTGATGATTTAATAAATAAATATATCATAAAAATAGCTGCATTGACAAAATATCTTTTAATGGGTCAACGTGGGTTTAGGTCAGTGTGAAATCCAAATTTTTTTATTACCAGTTCTGTGGGCATGGCTTGGTGGGCATGGTGTGGCTTGGTGGACTTGGCAGGGGAAATATACCGCAAAATCTCCATTTTCACCCCACCCCAGGGGAAGGATGCTGCAAATTCTCCATTTCCACCCCAGTCCAGGGGACGGATATCCCATCCCACTCTCAGGCCAGCCAGAGGTGGTATTTGCTGGTACTCCAAACTACTCAAAATTTCCACTACCAGTTCTCCAAACGGCTCAAAATTTCCGCAACTGGTTCTCCAGAACCTTTCAGAACCTGCTGGATTTCACCCCTGGTTCAGGCAGAATCACAATGATCAAAGTAGCTATGGAAAGGTCTGTCAAATAAAGAGCCCAGGAACCTTTTAATATTTAGTAGACGTACAAATGTATAAAGTGGATACATCAAAGCTCCTGATGTATTTTTCAAAAGCTTTAGAATCCAAGTGTTTAGATCAATCAGCTGAACACTGTGATACTCACAGGACAAGTTAGACAAGTGTTGCTGAAGTTCACTCAAAGGACAGAACCCTGACTCGATGCCAGAACAGGTAACACCCCCATAGGCTGTTATAAATGTTTTACTGAGTGGCCCTAGTCTCATATTTGCTCAGTTCGTATCTTTATTTGACTTTTTACAAGCTATTACCAGGTATTATCACTCATTACCCCATGTCTCTATAAATGAAGTAATCTTCTTAGCCTTGTGGGATTTAATACATTTGTTATCTTTTGCCAATTCTGAATTAGTAAATGCAATTTCTCATCACTCCTAAATCTAGATCTTTGAAGAATAATTCTTACTATACTGTGAATAACCCTTATGGCCATTATTTGCCATACCTTTTATTTGTGAAAATGGTCATGAAAAAGCCCTACATCCTACTGAACTGCGTTTTAAAATACACATTGAAGTACATTTCCTCAACTGGTTGTTTCAGTGCTACATTACTGGCAGGATAAGTTATGTAAATATTGCCCAAGTTCAAGAAAAGGACAGAGATCTGAAACTGCTGCCAAGGCAGGTACCACCCTATCTAAATTACTCATATAAAGGGAAGAGAACAGGGAGGCTTGTGGTACCAGTGATAAATTCTTGTACAAACCATACGTATTATTTTTAAACACAGGGAAGACGTCATAACAGAAGCATGTGGCTTCAACACTCAGCAAAACAAGATCACAAAAGACTTTGTTAACTTTCGGTAATCCTTCTTTACTGTAGAGCTAAACTACATAGAATATACAGTACATGCTTTAGTATCAAGAGATCTTTAAGTGTCAATAAATATAGATCTGGAAGCAAGATAAGGCATCAGAATGCTATAATTTGTGTACAATACACAACATACAATACACAACATACATTGTGTATTGTATGAAAAGAACAATAAGAACTATTTTATTATCAGTGGATTAATATCACTAAATTCACTACTTCCAATTGAAAGTATGTACTGTATAAACAGAAACCTAGATTACAATTCTTCTCCTGAACTTCTGTGAGGAAGAGCCTTCAAATAACACTAAAAAGTGTAGCCTCTGAACACACTGTATTAGCTGTAAATGTTAGTCTTTTAGTAGATTGATACTTAACTAAGAACTAACCATGTTAGCTTTTCAGAAAGCAATTTAAGACCTGATTATTTCTACAAGCCTTCAGCATCTGAGAGGTTTTATTTGTTCTCCTTTGGAGGATGAATGTAGGTGTCATAATGAATGTTTTTAGTGCCTGGGTAAACTTTACTATTGGTTTGTAACTCTGTTATTGTAAGCTGCTCAAAATCAACCATAATCAGAGCATCATATAACCTAGTAACTAAATGTGGGGGGGCGGGATTCTTGGTGCTCTCTGAGCTTGTTTGCTTGCAGACATTTGATTACCCAACTTGATAACATCAGTGTGCATAGTGTAATGTTTGCTGAGAATAGCTTGCCCTGCCAATTTTGGTGGGGGTGTCATTTCTGTATTATCCTTTTCATAAATTGTACTTATGCTGTAGCAGGTAGTATGGCCAGGCACTTTTTGATAAAATTGTGTGGCTACTCATTTTGTTGGAAGGTGTTGTATATGTGTTCTTTCTTTTTTCTAGTGTTGTTGCTATAGCAGTAAAGCACTTGGTTAGTGGGGAGGAATTTTCTGATAGATTTGGGTTTTTAATTTGCCATCATTTCCTTTGCTGATGAGGATATCCAGGAAGGCTAGCATGTTGTTCTTTCTGTACGATTTTCCTTTGAAGATTTTGGTTATCTCATATATCTTGTCTAGTTGTTCCTTTTTTATTAGACAAAGGTGTTGTTTATATAATGAATCCATACTTATGGTTGTATATATGGAAGTGCTATAAATTCTAGATGCTGTCTCTGCTATGAGAGTGACAATCCTATGTGTGTTCCTCTTTGTATGCTTTGTTGGCATAGTTGTCCATCAAACTGAAAATAGGTTAATGAGGCAAAAGTTGATGAGTTCCATGAGTCTCATCTGACTTGGGTACTAGGTTTGGTTGTGTTGTGTGGTACTGCTGCAAAGGATTTTTTCTTTTTTCTTTTGCCAGTTCTGGTTCTATGGACATTGTGCAAGTGAATGAAATCATAATTTCATTTTCTTCTATGCTTAGGTCTTTTATTTTCTGGAGGCACTGTAGTGGAAAATTGATAGAATATATACTTCCATCTATAAGATAGACAAAGAACTGACAAAAAAAAGCTTGTACATGTTACAAGTTGAGGTCCCTGTTAATCATATGACTGCATATATTGGGTTTATGTATTTGGGGGCATCCATGGAAGTAAACAATCAAACTCAGGAACTCCAGAATTCAATCCTGAGCCACATATATTTTCTTCTATGAATTCTTTTTTGGAACCTTCTACTATGTGAACTGGTGTAGGAGGAATAAAGCAACTCTTTCCCTTTTTGTCAGCCCATTATATTTTCAGAGTTGTTGCAGAACATTTATTTGTTTAATCCCCAGAGAATTCAGAGAAGATTGGTAACCTTTACTCCACCAATGTGCACATTCACCCTTCGTGAGGATCATGATCAACCATCGTTCCAGATATTCTTTACTTTCTGGAAAACCATAGTAATTTTCAAATCTTGCTTGTTCTCTGAAGATACAGTAGTGCCACTCCTGTAAATAACAGGAGGTGGCATTGCAGCAATGGCAGGTGGTGGAAAGAAACAAAAAAAAGACCAATACATTGCTGATTGCCCTAACTTCTCAACCTCACATCATTTAATGACATTTTAGTATACCCGAATGTTGGGAAAGTACCAGCCAGGCAAGAAAGCAGGATCAAGTGGGGAGTTAGCCTTGAGTTGTTGTGCAGCTGTAAGAAAGCTAGGACTGACCCCACCCCCACCCCTAATTGACATGAATCATCTGTTTGTTCCAGGGGTGGTATTCACTTACCTTCACTACTGATACACAAATGCGCGTGTATGGGCCACCTCCGTGCATGCACAGGTCCTTCCACGCATGCACAAAAACATGACGTGATGACATCCGGGTGGGTGGGCGGAGCCTCCCACAGCCGCCGCTACCAGTTAGCCCAAACCGGATAGAACCAGCTGAATACCACCACTGGTTTGCTCCCAAGGAAGAGTAAGTAGTCTGGTGAGATTCTGGTATCATAAGTAGAATGCAATAAAGTAGTGAACTTGAACCTTTTACATATGGATCTGATTGTTTGCGTCTGACACAGGGTTCATTTATCCTATTTTTTAAACAAAGAAATATTACAGTTTATCTTCTAAGGAGTACTTTCTGATCCATAGCCTGAATATTTCCAGCCCTGCACTACTGCACTTACCTCCTTGACAGACTGAGTACTTGAACACAACTGCTTAAATATCTGGATAAACTATACATGATACTAATATCCAACTAACTATTCTCTAGTTCCCTGAATTCTCCCTTTCTTCCTTTTTGATAATAAAGACATTGGTATTAGCCTTCTTTCCTGTCCTTTCATTTTGTTTGTCACAATTAAAGTATGAACTGAGTTGCTCTGTATTCTCTTTGTTATCCACAGCAGATGGGGAGCAAGTAAGTAAATAAAAGTTTTACCATTTTCAGTGAATAAATTATATATTCTTTTCTCATTTTGTTTTGAACTAATCTAAGGATTTCTTTACTGCTTCCTCATTATGAATTTCAACTTTATTAATACCTACAAATCAAGATTACTTTTACATACTCTTCCTTGATGACCTATCTCTCTTCCCATTTATTTATTTATTTTTATTTTCATTTGTATTTGTATCCCACCTTTAGTATTTTTAACAAATCACTCAAGGCAGCAAATATATCCAACATACCTTCCTCCTCCTATTTTTCCCACAACAATAATCCTGTGAGGTGAGTTCGGCTGAGAGAGAGTGACTGGCCTAAGGTCACCCAGCTGCCCTTCATGGCTAAGGTGAGACTTGAACTTATTTTATTGGTGGTGGCGCAGTGGTTAGAATGCAGTATTGCAGGCTAATTCTGCTGATTGCAGATTGCCAGCAGTTCGGCAATTCAAAATTCACCAGCTCAAGGTTGACTCAGCCTTCCATCTTTCCGAGGTGGGTAAAATGAGGATCCAGATTGTTGGGGGCAATATGCTGACTCTGTAAACCGCTTAGAGAGGGCTGTAAAGCACCGTGAAGTGGTATATAAGCCTGCTATTGCTATTATTAACTTTAACTTCCTAACATCCTCAAATTTTTCTCTCATTGGAATTTTTGCGTATTTTCTTTTAACATCCTTTTTAGAAGTCCTCTTCTTTCTATTAGACTCTCCTGCCCTAGAATTCATAGTTCTTAGTTTATAAAAAAAAATGTGGTATTTTTTAGTTGTGCATTTTACTAATTTTGGTTTCAGTTTTTCTGAAAATCAAGAACATGATCACTTTTCCATAATGTTCCTGTTACTTCCACTCTCATGACTAATTCTGCTCTATGATTTATTTCCTATTAGTTAAGATCAAGTCAAGGATACTGATCTTCTTCTGAGAATTAGTGAATCAGCAAAATTCTGGGATTTCCTAGAAGGGCCATACTTGATGTAATTTGAGGCACAACTGATGTCAACGTAGTTAAAGCCCACCCAACTAAAACTGTCTGAAAGATCTTTCAGCTGTTTCTGGAAAGCATCATCCAGATTTTCTGCTTGGATGGGTAACAGTAGACAATAACAAAACAGTACTGCTTTTATTCATTCATCCAGGTTTTTTTACCCTGATGTTCTCTCTACAATATAGCCTCAGATTTCAAAACACGTTTGAAAACTTTTGGCACACAATGCAATCTCGCTCTCTCCCTCCCTCCCTCCCTCCCTCTCTCTCTCTCTCTCACACACACACACACACAAAGGTCTAACATCTGCCTTCTTTTACTAAGAATTCAATCTCACTTTGCTTATTTCCTACATTCTGAACACTAGTGAATAGGAAATGGATGGCATGAATCTTACGAGCCATTTTTCTCCCACACTCCAGAACTTCAATTTCAAAGCAGATGGATTTGGTTCAGCCGGAGCCTCAGCAAATCTTCGGTTCTCTAAAATATAACCCATTTGATCCTGGAGATTTGAATTAATTCAAGATCAGTAGCTATTCCTCCACTGTTTCTTTTTTAATTAAACATATTCAAATCCTGTGCTTTCCATTAAGTTTCACAATTAAGTTTTCTCTTTCCTTTGCCATTGAATTATTTTTATTTTGATCATATTGGGAAAAAAAACCTATTTTTTTTCTCCAACCTCATTATGAGCTTCAGCTTTCCTAACCCCGACAATATACAAGATATGCCTCTTGTATGTTCTTTTCCTTAATTGCTTGTCTTTTCCTTCATTGTTTTAGATTTTCACTAAGAATTTCTAGAAGTCATCTTGGTACTTACTGTCCTCCCAGAATTATAGTTACATTCCCCCAATGTTTCCATTACTATTCCTTTTTTAAAAACCAATTCTTCCAGAACAGCTAAGATGAAGTGAAGGATAGTTGCTTTTCCTGTTACTCCATCCTTTGCAGGTCAAAGTAATCATTGAGAGCGATCAGGAATTTCCCGAAGGACTTTGCT
Source organism: Pantherophis guttatus (assembly GCF_059756535.1). Taxonomy (NCBI): domain Eukaryota; kingdom Metazoa; phylum Chordata; class Lepidosauria; order Squamata; family Colubridae; genus Pantherophis; species Pantherophis guttatus. The sequence goes on along the minus strand of NC_142063.1, from coordinate 307,295,311 downwards.
TGCTAAAGTTTGTCTCCCAGCAGATAATTGGAACTAGAATGGACGTTGACTTACCTCTGAACGTCCCTTTTCAGTACGCTGCGACTCCAATCCATTGATTGGGAAGCTCTCATCACGTTGCTGGGGAACTGAGTGCAGAATTCTCCTTGGCTGACCACGCCCCCTCTGTGTCACTCCCGTCAGTCTTTCCTCACGAAGATACAGGAGATTGAAGTTTAACCCAATTCTTAATGAAATAAACCAGAAAAACGGAAGATAACTCTAGAACACGAAGCCCAAACCACGGGTGGGTATGGATTGGAGTCGCAGCGTACTGAAAAGGGACGTTCAGAGGTAAGTCAACGTCCATTTTCCAGCACGCTGCTCCTCCAATCCATTGATTGGGATATACCCAAGTTATAGATCCTGGGCGGGAGGCTGAGTGTTCCCGGAGTCTCGGGATTCGACCACTCGTTGCAATACCCTACGGCCAAAGGAGGCCTCCGCCGCAGCAAATGAGTCAATCTTGTAATGCCTAACAAATGTCGAAACCGACGTCCAGGATGCAGCACGACATATATCAAGAACAGATGCCTGGGTCGCCCAGGCTGTAGATGCCGCCGCACTGCGGGTGGAATGGGCACAAATACCTTTCGGAACAGTCTTGCCCTTGCTACAATATGCCGTCGAGATACAGGCTTTGATCCAACGACCTACAGTAGTAGGCGTTACCTTCTTCCCCATAGTGGGCGGGTGAAATGAAACGAGTAAGGCCTCAGTACGACGAAACGAAGCCGTTCTCTTGACATATCTACGGAGAGCCCGTCGCACGTCTAAAGTATGCCAGTTTTCCTCCCTCGGGTTTCGGGGATCCGGGCAAAAATTCGGCAGAATGAGCTCCTGGGCCCGGTGAAACCAGGAGTTCACCTTTGGTGTGAAAGAAGGGTCCAACCTCAACACTACTCTATCCGGATAAAACTGGCAAAGATCACTGCGAACCGACAAAGCGGTGAGTTCAGAAATTCGTCTCGCCGATGTTATCGCTATTAGAAATGTAACTTTGAAAGTCAAGAACTTCAGTGGAGCAGAAGCCAGCGGTTCAAAAGGAGGCGAGGTCAGAGCTTGGAGCACTAGAGTCAAGTCCCAAGTAGGGAAACGGTGGACTACTGGTGGAGACATATTAGAAGCACCGTGCAAAAAACTCCGGATTCGAGGGTTCTGCGTCAACGAACGGTGAGGTTCACACACAAGGACAGTCGCCAGCGCCGCCACTTGGCGTCTCAATGTGGTAGGTTTCAGACCTTTAGCCAAACCATTCACGAGGAAGTCCAACACATCTGGGATATCGGCCGAAGTTGGATCTACATGGTGTCCCGAGCACCAAACGGAGAAAGCCTTCCAAGAAGCTTGGTATATGCGAGTCGTCGAAGGACGTCTGGCTGATTGGATAACCTCAATGGCCGAGTCCGAAAGTCGGTCCTTCTTCAGCAGCCGCCTCTCAAGTGCCAGACGGTCAATCGGAGCCACTGGGGCTCTGGATGGACGATGACCCCCTGGCGGAGAGAGACGACATGCTGAGGTATTGTCCATGGAGGGGAGATGGAAAGGCTCCGTAGGTCCGCGTACCATGGTCTGCGCGGCCAACAAGGAGCTACTAATAAGATTTCTGCCTGTTCTAGTAACACTTTCCGGATTACTTGAGATATCAAAGGAAGCGGAGGAAACGCGTATAGAAGGCCGTCCGGCCACTGGCATCTCAGGGCGTTGCAACCCTCCGCTCCTTGGCACTGATAGCGGGTGAAATATCTTGGTAGTTGTGCGTTGCTGGGAGTGGCGAATAAATCTACGAGCGGCTTTCCAAAACGCCGCACTATGTCTTGGAAGATTTCCGGCTGGAGTTGCCACTCGGCCGGGTCGATGCGCTCCCGGCTGAGCCAGTCCGCTTGCACATTGGAAATACCGGAAATATGATCTGCTCTTAGCGACGCCGTGTGACGTTCCGCCCATGTCAAGAGTAATTCCGATTCGATCATGAGGCTCCGGGACCGAGTGCCCCCCTCTCGATTCACATGAGCCTTGGTTGACATGTTGTCCGTCCGGATCAACACATGACGGCCCTCCAATAATGGTTGGAAATGCCGGAGAGCAAGGCGAACAGCTCTCAACTCCAGCCAATTGATGCTGTTCGCCTTCTCCGACTGAGACCAACGCCCTTGGACTACTTGATTCAGTAGATGAGCCCCCCAGCCCACCAGACTGGCATCTGATGTTAACACCAGCCTGTCGACTTCCAGGAAGACACAGCCCCGGAGAAGGGCGGGGGACATCCACCACAGCAGCGACGATCGAAGTTGAGGAGGAAGCCGAACTAATGTCGGGGAAGTGCTGCGATTGGTCTTCTGGAATGGAAGCAGAAACCATTGCAACGGTCTCGTATGTCTGCGTGCCCAGGGAACGATATTGATGCAGGACACCATTTTCCCTAAGACTTGAGACAGGCGTCGAATTGGAACAGTTCGGTTGGTCGAAATTTGAGTAATTGATGACTTGATGTCTGTGACGCGATCCGGCGATAGGAAGACCTGGCCCTTGGTAGTATCTATCACCGCTCCCAGATGAAGAATCCTTGTCGTCGGAACCAGATGACTTTTCTTGTGATTTATCGTGAATCCATGGCTTTGAAAGACTCTGAGTACTGTCTCTATGTCGCTCGACGCTTGATGCGGAGACGATGATAGGACAAGGATGTCGTCCAGGTAACACAGAAGACGAATTGGTAGAGCTCTCAGGGATGCGGCCACCACGGAGACAAGTTTCGTAAAGGTTCTGGGGGCGGAGGAGAGACCAAAGGGCATCGCGCAGTATTGATAGTGGTGAGAGTTGTATTCGAATCGCAGGTACTTGCGATGCGTCCGGTGGATCGGGACGTGTAAATAGGCCTCCCTCAAATCCACCGACTGCAGAAGATCGTTTGGCCGGATGCATGCCAGAATCGACGAGAGGGACTGCATCTTGAACCTGCGATACAAGATGTATTTGTTCAAGTGCTTTAGGTTCAAAACACCTCTGTGCCCCCCCGAGGATTTGGGGACCAGGAACAAGATGGAATAGAATCCTTTCTCCCTCTGAGTCTCGGGCACTGGTTCTATGGCTTTGATGTTTAAGAGATGAGTAATCTCCGCCTCCATTAACTCTCTTTGGTGTAAAATTGGCGATATTGGGCAGCGACGAAATCGGCTGGGAGGGACCCCAACGAACTCTAGGCAAAGACCGTATTGAATGGTGTGACGGATCCAGTCCTCGGTCGTTGACATTTGCCACTGATGATGAAACAGCTGGAGGCGACCACCAATGGCATCTAGATGGCGTGAGTCATTTGCCTCGTTTGTTGGAACGGGATCCGCCACCTCTGAAAGGACGCTTGGAAGAAGGTTGTGAGCGTTGTCGGTCCCGAAAGGACTGCCGATCCTGAAAACGGTCTCCGCCTTGGCTAAATGGTCGTTGGGTATAGGGCCCACTGGAACCCGAATAGGTCCGAAATGTTTGTCGATTACTGTACGGTGTGTACTTGCGTTCCGGTCTGCGAAAGGAAGAAGGAAGAACTTTACGTTTTTCTTTATCTTCCACCAAGAGTGGGTCTAAGGCAGCCCCAAATAAGGCCGGAGCCTTGAAGGTGGATGAAGCTAGCTTCCACTTCGCCTTCGAGTCGGCTTTCCAATTGCGAAGCCAAAACATACGTCTGTTAGTAACAGTAGAAGCCATAGCGCGGGCTGCAAATTTTGCGGCGTTTAATGAGGCGTCTGCCGAATATTCTGTAGCGGCCACTATCTTGTTAATATCCTGGTGTACGCGTTTGTCTGCGGTGGGGAGACGCGCTTGCAATTGTTTGAGCCAAATTAACGTTGCTCGATTAAAAAAAGATGTTGCCGTTGCAGCTTTTATTGCCCAAGTAGCCGCCTGATGGGCCTTGCGAAATCCCATTTCGGTCTTTCTGTCATCGGCTTTCAAACCGTCCATAGCATCTGCAGATACTATTGAGGACGAAGAAAGGTTGGCCACTGGCTTGTCTACTGTTGGTAAGGCCAGGATATCGTCCAACTCCGCCGCCGCGCAGTAAAGCCGTTTGTCCAGGTTACTAGGAGCGGTTAAGGAGCCTGGTTGGCCGAAGGCACTCTGGATAACATCCGCAAAAAGCGGTGGACACGGAATAGCGTCCTTCTCCTGCTTAGCCACCTGAAACAAAGCGTCATGCGTGGCTGAGGATGGAACAGCTGAGCCAGATGGAGGGGCTGTCAATAAACCAAATTGAGTAGTCACCTTGGCTTTGTGCAGGAGCGATTTAAAAACTGAAGGACGAAATAGTCCGGTAAATGATGGCTTCTCTGGAGGCAGGCCCTCGTCCTCGGAGAATTCTGAGTCCTCCTCACAATCCGCCTCCTGGTCAGATGACCCCGAGGAGACACATTCTACCTGAGATAAGTCTTTTGTTTTATGTTGAGGAGGAATTTGAGGCAGAGGTTTAGATGAGCTGGGCGTAGGTTGTAGAGTGCCCACGCTCTGTTGTAATCCGGCCGCCAAGATCTTGGCCAATGCATCGGACAACACTGATTGCAAATCTACTTGGCCAGTGTGTCCCTCCGCTCTCAGCCCAGCAGCCGTAGGCGTGAATGTGGCCGATGGATCCGATCTTGAATGCTCTGGTTGGGCCGCTTGAACTAAGGATACGTTAGGTAAAGACATAGAAACTCCACGCACCGCCTCTAGATTGGAAGAAGTAGATGGGCGATGGTCAGTAGCTGCAAAGGCCTCCGAGCAAACTGAAGAAGCACTGGAATGGACCTGGTAAACCTCAGACTCTCCAGAGATCATGGGACAGGTGTTCTGGTCCCTTGCCTTTTTTGCTTTGGCAAACTGTTTTTCAAGCGCCTTGTGACGCTGTAACTCGGATTTATGCCGGCTTGCTAGTTGAGCGGTCTGAGAGGATTTGGAAGAGGCAATATGCTTGGTTTTGGAGCGTTTCTTCCCTCCTTTGCGTTGGTTTGCCTCAGTAGGCAGAGCAGCATCCTGATCCCCGTCGGATGACAGCTCCAAATCCGCCATTAGAATACTATGTGCAGGAGAACCTCCAAGCAGCGATAGTAATTTAGCTAGCGATAGGCAGTCGTATAAGGGACCCCCGGGCCAGTAATTAAATACTCCCCCTCGGGTGGAAAAGTCTTCAAGTCCCGCAGCTAGTCAAACTCCAGGTCTTACTAATCTGGCCTTGGGTCAGTGCCAGAATAGTCTCTCCCCAATGCGCCGTTACTGACTCACATTCAAAATGGCGGCCGCGAAAACACCGTCCTCCAAAATGGCGACCGCAGCGAAGGTAATCAATTTAAAGACTTCCTGGTCTCTTACTAGCTGGGTGCCGATTGACAAGGCTGCCGTGGGCTTCGGCTCCGCGGACTTGCTTCTAAAGGGCGCCAATTTTAAATTGAAGAAAGCGGCGGTAAACGCCCGGCGCGAAGGACGGCGGCAATTCAAAATGGCGGCCGGCCGCTCCGATCGCTGACAAGATGCTGGTAACGGCTCGGAGAGTGCCTGGACGTCGGAGCCTGTCGGAAGCCTGGACAGACGCTCCGGAGCCGCCCAAAAATCTGGGAGCTGAGGCGCTCGTGGAATCCCAGCTCGCCAGGAATCCAACGAAGCGCCGGCGGCTAACGGTGTTCACGGATCCGCCCAGCCGGGTCGGAATCCGGATAGCTGCCTTGCTGGTAGATAGAGGGAAGGAGCGAAACGGCCTGGAGCCCCAGGCGCGTTATCGCTCCCCCAGCAGCCTCACCAATCCCACGAAGCAGCTCCAAGCGCACAGAAAGGGGTGAAAAATAACAAACTAAAATAAAAATTAATTCGATAAGGAAGCAGTCAAGGAGTTTGAAAGATCTTTGAAAGAGCTATGCCAAACACGAGTTCCCTCAGTCACTGAGTGAGAAAGACTGACGGGAGTGACACAGAGGGGGCGTGGTCAGCCAAGGAGAATTCTGCACTCAGTTCCCCAGCAACGTGATGAGAGCTTCCCAATCAATGGATTGGAGGAGCAGCGTGCTGGAAAAAGTGAAGCAGCAGGCCACAAAAGATGAGGTCCTGGACACAAGATTGTTGAAGAGGGATTAAAAATAAGAATAAAGACAGAAGCTATGTGGTTGGAATTTTGGAGAGTCAAGTGGTCTGAATGCAAAAACTGTGGTGAGGAATAGCAGCACTAAATATGTGCAGTGTTATGTGGCCGAGTCACGTTAAAAATTTGATTTACTCTTATGAAGATTTTGGTCACTCCTTAGGCATTTGATGTGCTCTTTGATCTGTGTGGTAATATTGAACTCACACGCCTTAAAAAGAAATCCACTGATCTTGTGATTCCAGAGAGAATATAATATTGATGTCATCCAAGTATTAAAATAATTAAGGCGTATTCATGGATGCATGGCAAATCAAGGATGTTGTTTTCTTTGGATAATGAATTGACGTACACTCAGCCATGAAGACATTGAAGCTTTTATGCTCAGCTGTGCAGTCCCAGTCCCAGTGCACCTGCAGTATTTGTGGTTTTGCTTTCTGGTCAGAATTTCCCACAGTGATAGCATGTCAAAAGCAACAGCCTCTAAAATTTGTAAGCTGCATTTCACTTTTTGTATGGGCTGAGAGAGTTCCTTGAGTTACCCAGAAGCTTTCAGATTTTAAAAAACAGCCTATCTAAAAATTAATTCCCAAACTTATCATTTTGAGGCCACCTTAGATGTTCAAATTCAGCTGAAAAAACATCACTTGAAATGGGATATTTTAGCCATCATCCTGCTAATTCCTGCTTTAATTCCTGCTTTAGCTATAACTACATCCACAATCCACAAACTTTTCATATGTTTCATGCCATGAAACATATTCTAAGCTATTCCACAGGTTAACTAGTTTGTTCTTTGCTTATACATTAAAATTATTTGAAAGGATAGCTTTTCCTTGTTTTAACAAGTACATTTTTAATTAAATACATTCATTCCATGAATAATGTGTAATTTCCTAAGGAGAGAAGGAAATACTGACCTTTTTATATGCCAAGAGCGACCCCTACTTAGAGTTGTAAATCTCCTGAGCACCACTGACTTCTGTGGAGCTATCCTAAATCACAGCAGCTCAAAATCTGCCTCCCAGTATGCCATCTGGGGCCATTCTAGCCTTTAAGGTCAGCAAAGAAAGATTAATGTTGCCCCTAAGGAACCATGTTACCAAATCTCTCAATGCTGATGGCTAAATTTCTATTGGCTTCGCTAAGGTTAGGACTGCCTTGTAAATCTATAGGAGACAACAGCATGGTTTTTCCAAGAACCTGCGCAGGCTCTGAAGATTTGCTTCATCTGTCATGTTGCCCTTTTCTTCTTTCCCATTCCAAAGATTTAAAAAAAGAAAATGTCCTTCTTTCCTAATTATTTCAGTATGTTAGAACATGAAAGTTTTACACAGCTTAGCCAGCTACTTTGGGGCCAACTTGGCCAGCTTTCAAAACAGCAAAAAAATATTGGGGGACAATCAGGGTGGAAATAGAGATTTTTAAAAAATCAATCCAAGTACAGAAACTATTTGTATGAAAGATGCTGGATGCTCCACCTGCCTGCAACTGTTATTTTACATGCCAATTTTTGGGGATAGATTCTGTGAATTATCTCCATCGTGTACAATTGTCTTTGTCTTTCTAAGGAACCTCTTTGCCCAAAATTACGTACTTAATTGACACCCTTAAGCAGAGTTTTAGGTTTTTCTTCTAGGTAAGCAATTATTTTGAAGAAGGACATGTGTAGAATTTTGAGAACTCTCACAAAATAAGTAAGGAATTGGTGAGACAACACCAAGTAATTCTGACTGAATTCAATTCTCCTGGACAAGATTGATTGCATTCCCAGAGTGTTAAAGGAACTGGTGAATGTCATCTTAGTGTCAATGACTGAAATCTTTGAAAAATCGTGGCACCCAAGGGCGAGAAAATTAGAGAATAGCCAATGTTATTTCAATATTTTAAAAGGAGAAAAAAGGAAACTTAGGAAACTACAAACCATTAAACTTGACATGAATACTGGAAAAATCCTAGCAAAGAAAAGTAAGAAAAGTAAGAAGGTACTTAGAAATGAATAGCGATTACCAAATACCAATATCAATTTGTTAAGAACAGGTTGTACAGCAAGTTATTATTTCCTTGGAAAATGTGCCTTGATTAGAGGACAATGCTCTAGTTGTTGTGTACTCATACTTAGCATCACTGGCCTAGTGTAATGAGTGGTAGAGAAGGATTGCGTTTCTTGGTCTTGTAAAAGCTGAAATGTTTGTTTTGATCATTTTCAAAGCATGACCAATATTATCTGATGTATACTGATTAACTATCAATTTACAAATTTTGTCAGGGTGACATGCTGGTGATGATGATGGAGTTATGTTCCAATACAGTCGGAGAATGCCAGGATGAGGAAACTCACTTTATACAGTATGGCTTCCAAAACTGGCTGGTTCACAGATTGATAAATTTTAAGTGACTATTATGAAAACAACTATTGGCAGATTTCCTCACTAAAAATGAAAACTGCTGCCTATTTTATGGTACACCGAAAGGCTGTTGGAAAGACATTCAAAGTCTGTTCTCTAAGGTACATTTAGATATATTTGCTCCAGGGGTGAAATCCAACCAGTTTGGACCGGGCGAACTGCTAGGGACGATTGGCATCGGTTCACCGAACTGGTAGCAATCAGCCCTGGTTGGCCCCACCCATGCCCGCCCGGTTGCCCAGTCGCTCACCCCGTCCAGCTCACTCGGCACTTCTGGCTGCTAGGCCCACTCCGCCCCATCCCCACCCTATATAAGTTCCCTTCGCCACGTGGCCCAGCTACTTGCCTCACCAGTCACCTCGCCCACTCAGCTCACCAAGGGTAAGCAATGCATGCCATCCACTCGCCCTTCACCTTGGGTCGGGGGCCGGGGCCTAGGGATGCAACATTCCCTGAGGCCGTGGAGCTGCCACTTGTTCACCACCTGCCTCGACCGGGTCAGGGAATGCACCATTCCACAGCTCTGGCCTTGCCCCGGAGCCTCCGCCCACTTGCCACCCGCTCTCCCTTCGCCATGCAGCACGTCCTTACTTTCCTCTTGTGGCTGGCTGCCAGGGAAGGCAAGCCAGGGCTGAGCCGTTGATGCTGGGCTCCCTGACAGCCCACATCTCGCCCTCCTTGTCGCAAGATGCCTGCAGCCACAGCCTCTTTTTTTTTGGTGCGCTTGGAGGCACTTCTTGCACCGAAAGATGCAGCAGCTGCAGGCTTCTTGCAAGCGAAAGTTACCGGAGCCGTTCTTGTTGAACGCACTGCCACCAACGCCGCCCTGTTCCATGCACCGGCTGCGCACACAAACATCATTTATATATTCATTTGTCATTCATCAGCGGCAGGTTGGGTGTGCGCAGGCACGGCCAGCGCATGGAACAAGGTGGGCGATGGTGGCAGCATGTTCAAGAAGGGGAGCAGCTCTGCGGTAACTTTCACTTGCAAGAAGCCTGCAGTCGCTGCATCTTTCGGCACAAGAAGTGCCTCCAGGTGCACCGAAAAAAAGAGGCTGCGGCTGCAGGCATCTCACGACAAAGGAAAAGGCAGAATAGAAATTAATAAAATTTCCTACCGGGTTCTGTGGGTGTGATTTGGTGGTGGGGGGGGTCATGTGACTGAGTGGACATGGCTGTGAGTGACATCAAATTGGCCATGCCCACTGTCACAGGATACCCACTCACCCCCACCAAGCCATGCCCACAGAACCAGTAGGGAAAATTTTTAGATTTCACCACTGATTGGCTCTGAAAAAAACTTGAGAAGCTGAAATTCTTCTAGCATCACTCCTTTTATCCTAATCTTGTTAAAGAGAAGCCTGTGAACATTGTGCTTGGGGGGAAAAATTACCTTCATTTCAAGCAACTGTCAAAGACTTGACCGTGCTTGAGTTTATTAACTTGGAGGAATGAGTGCATTTTCTTTCTTTACAGTTACCCATTTAATGCTATGGACTGAGTTTCATGTAACCATCTTGGCTTAAGAAAACATGATTTATTAGTAAAGAACAAATGTGCCTGTATGTTTCCCATTCTTGCCCATTGGGTTTGTGCTCCTGCCATAGTTTGATTACACAATAGTTACCTGTTACATTTTACTCTTGGATTACACACCAGGATATGAAATCATCCAATCTTATCAGTCACTACATTATTCTTAGAAGAATTGTGCATCATTATCTCATGGACTAAGGGGGGCAAACAGATCTGAAAATTAAAACCCCCACCAAAGATTGCCCATGACTTCATGACATGACAGCAATAGTATTTTAACCCATTCATTCCTTCATAGGAAAAAGTTCCCTCAATTCTGAGAGCCAGATCAATTTCATCTCAAACATCTGGGCTTACTGGAAAACATTTTTATTTATTTTGCACTAAAGGAATGTAGATAACTATTTTATAGGATATCCCATAGAGTGGCCTCCTAGCTACTTAAAAATTGATCCTGCCAAATAAGAATAAAATCTTATTATACCTCATCATTACTTGATATACCCTAACAAGTAAAATCACTTCAATTTTATTACTGCTTATTTATTTTACAAATGGTCTGCTATATTTACTTGGTATTTCTTCACAAGAGAGGTAATGTTATGAACAGTTTAAAATTACTACTACTAGTAACAGTTTACTACTAGTAGACAAGAAACTTCCATCTTGACCTTGATATTCCATAACTCTTTCAAGGAAGTTCCAGTTATCTTCTCAATCCATTCCCCTTATATTATGTCCTCTCTTTCCTGTATTTTCATGAACCCTGTCAAGCACTGTTGCTTTTTATTGTGCATCATCCACTCATAACACATTGCTTGCTGATCCTCATCTCAAGGGAACAGACGGCCTTTGTTTTTACAGGACTAATTGTTTTTTCTTTCAGTCCATGGTACTTTTGGTAATCATGTCCAAATCCAAATGTGAACCCATTTATTTTAGTTTGCTTGTTCTTTCTCAGTGTGTAGTTTTGGGTTTTTTTTAGATAAAACTGGGAAAAAGATTGTGTTAACTATTCCATTCTTTGTTGTCACAGAATTATCTTTACATTTCATTATCTTGTCTTAAGTTTTCAAAGTGTTCCTCTCTAGGATTAACACCCTCTTTTCTTTTCCAGCAAACTGTCCATCTTTATCTGCTGTTGAGCTCAAGAAAATAAAACTATCACTTCTTCAACTGCAAGTTTGCTAAGCATGTTGCCTAACATTATCTTTGCCCCCTTAATATCTCATGTTAACCAAGTTTTTTCACTGACTATATAAATCATGTTTTAACCTCCAATTCTGATTCCAGCTGTTAACTCTTCAGCATTGTTGTACTTAAAATATATTTGCTGTATATATTAAAAATATGGGATAGCATACATCTTCTCTCACTCCCTTCTGTTCTGACCAATAGATTTTCCACAGTTACCGCAGTACCTTTTTGTTCACTGTAAATATTTCTCAGAGGAGAAATTGGGTGTTCTGGCAAATTTTATTTATTTATTTTATTTTATTTATTATAAGATTTATATACCACCCTTCTCCTGGAGGACTCCAGGCGGTGCACAGCCAAAGTAAAAAACATAAATACAAACATTAAAATACAGTTAAAAAGATATATATGCGTTTGGCCCCATAATTAAAAAACAATAACAAACCTATTTTTAATACAGTGCATATTCCAGCATGACAAAAATCCCTTACTGAAATCAGTAAAACAATTATAAGCTTCTTTCTTGAAATCTCTTGCTGTTCATTCTGTTCGTATACCTTCACCTTTTCTAAACTCCATCTGTTTATTTTTCTTTCCACGTATATAGCTCTATTCTTTTTTCCTAAGATTTTACCTTAAATAACACTTACAATTTGGTAATTGGCATATTCTTTTCATCCCCCTTATTATAGCAATATATACTAATATTTTCCCACAACTAGGACACATAGTATTGTCCCTGCTAGGACACTAACTTTCTTTTCTCCTACAGCTTTAAAGAGTCCAATTTTTTTTGTAGCTGGAGATTTCGAATTTCACTATCCCTTTCAAAAGGCAACTGGGTTTGTTTTTCCTTGAAGGCGTTTTGCTTCTCGTCTAAGAAGCTTCTTAAGTTCTCAGCTTCTTGGATGAGAAGCTAAATGTCTTCAAGGAAAAATAAAGTCCAGTTGCCTTTTGAAAAAGCACCTTTGGGACAACCATGACCTGGATGATTGAGAATCTCTACTGACATTTAAATTTGATTGTTGTACATCTCTTGCACCTCAGAAATTATTTGCATATACTAGACCACATTTAACATGCAAATGTTCCTGTAATTTATTGGATTTTTTTTAAGTATTTAATTTTCAACTGCCATTTCTGGGATTTCTTCTTGATCTATCTTATCTGATGCTAAAATCCATGTTCACGTTCATCTTTCCCAACCCATCATAACAGTTTGTTCTTAAATCAAGTTGAACCTTGTTAACTGGGAGGTAAAAATGGTTTGGTTTTAACAATGTCTCATCTCTTTCCATTGCAATGCAAGTTCCCTTTTATGCAAGTTAAACACACTAAATCTATTCCTTATATTGATCTTATATTTGGATTGTGAACTGTTCCTTGTGGCCATGTCAACATACATTCCCACAATCCTTCAGTCAGCAGAAAACTATGCTGGCAATAATTTCTGCTGCCCCAGAGACCAAGAATTATTCTGCCTCATCAATGAGGCTGGTGACTAATATAGACATTACAGTTTTAATACTAAACAACTTAAGAGTGGGTCCTTGGGCAGTTGCCCTGATTGCATTTCCGTTCCCACCCAGTGGCAATTGCTGGTGGGAAAAACAATCATCAATCACTGTCCGTAACATGTGGTAGAGGTTCAAAACTCTCTGTTCATTTTCCCAGGTGCTGCTTCTAAAAGCCACACTACTTCAGACTACAGCTGCACAGCATTCAGTGCACATGCAATTTTTGCCTGAAGCAATTAGGTAGGACGACATCCATGCTAGGAGAAGAAATCTTTACCTTCTCCCATTTTGGCTGCTGGTATAACTACATGCAGCATGTCTCTCTCCCTCTCTTTTGGCAGGACTGTCTCTCTCTAGAGTTCTTAAAGAGATTCTGCTTTTTTAATTAATTTATATGGCCACCCATCTCACGTGATGTGCATGACTCCAGGCAGCTACCAACTAAAGCCAAACAAAACAGAACAGAAACACAACCAATAATTAAAAACATAAATAACATAACACAGTATAATAAAATACTTCCCAGTCAATATAACCAAAAAAGTGAGCTCAATCACACTATCAAGACCCCAGGCTTGATGGCAAAGCAGGTTTTTAGCACCTTGGGAAAGGCCATCAGGGTTGGGGGAAATCTAATCAGAGAGAGAGAGAGGGAGATTGATATTCCAAAGGAAAGACGCCATAGCGCAAAAGTCTCTCCTCCATGGTATTGCTAGATGGTACTCCTGATCTAACAGGACAGATAGATGCTACTTGAGAGACAGTTCCCTGAATAATCCATAACCATGAACAGCTTTAAAAGTAACCACCAGTGCCTTGAATTGCATAGCCAAAGCCGCTCATGGAGCAAAAGTGTCGCCTATGCCACCCATAACTGCCCACATTGCTGCATGTTGCAGTGCAGAGTTGTAGCTTCTGAATACTCTTCAAGGACAGTCTCATGTAAAAGGTACTGCAGTAATCCAAATGGGTTGTATCATCAGTGATAACATTTAGCTACCTTGTCGTCTGTTGATCTCTTTTAATGGCATCTAATACTTCCAAGCATCAGCGTCTTCTCTAATGATTCTTGCTTTCACCTTGTGTCAAACTTCATTATTAATGTTTCTAGTGAGTAGTCTGGTTTTACTTCTGGCACTGAATGATTTATTTCTTCTTGTGGTCTAAGGTATTCTCAACCATTTTCTCTGGCATTATAATTTATTATAATTATAAAATTATAAAAACATTATAAAAACTGCACAGAATATCATTGGGCTCCAGCTATCAGCCCTGGACAACATCTTCAAATCTCGCTGTTTGAGAAAGCTGCATAACATTCTCAGAGACTCTTCCCATCCTGCTTACAATCTTTTTGGACTGTTGCCTTCTGGCAGAAGATACAAAACAATTAAAACTCAAACCACACATTTTTTGAATAGTTTTTATCCCAGAGCTATAATTGCACTCAACAATGAACTAAAGGGCCACCATCAGTGAGCTGTTGGACAGCCTTACTTGGTCTGTTGTGTGGAAGTTTGGGTGGTTTAGGGGTGGGGAATTGTGATGGGTGGGAGTGTGTTTGGGGATTGTTATGTGTGTTGGAACTGGTCTTTGAGTGTTAAGTGAATTTCGTTGTATGGGTATACTGTGTATACATGTACAATGACAATAAAGTTATTATTAGTTATTATTATTTAAAGGCATATTTTTTCTTGATTTGGCTTTCCCAATTATCCTTACTTTAAACAGAGATAATGTGGGCCCTTTTCTATTTCATAACATGAAAAATGATGAGGTAGGCACTTCCATCACTGGACAAATTAATCAGTCTTTCAGAAATCAGACTATCTTGTTGCATCTTAGCAGATTTACTTATAAGTAAGCATCAATGAATTCTACACACTGTTCTGTTCCTGTAAGAAAATGTTTTAAAGTTAAGAGAAATTTTATATTTTTTAATGATATAGTGAAATTGCCATCTGGTGGCCAAACCAAAAAAAAAAAAAAGCGTATCAGCATCATAAAGAGGAGCAAAACTCTGTTCTGGATCCAACTCTGTATATTGTTGTGTGGTAATTGTAAGTGTATTGATGCAGCCTACAATTATATTTGCTTTTTTTGCAGCCTTGTCACACAATCCCAGCATAGGTTTAGTTTGTGATTAACTAATTCCAACAATGGGTACAACAACCAGATATTTTCTGCCTTTTAGGATCAACTATCAGCAGTAAAGGAACAAGCAGTCAAGAGGTTTGCCACAGACCAACATTTGGTAGAGCATTCATGAATGCCTTGGAAAAGATTCCAACATGTGTCTATACCAGTGGTGAAATCCAATTTTTTTTACTACCGGTTCTGTGGGTGTGGCCTGGTGGGCGTGGTGTGGCTTGGTGGGCGTGGCAGGATACTGCAAAATCCGAATTCCCACCCCGCTCTGGGGCCAGCCAGAGGTGGTATTTGCCAGTTCTCCGAACTACTCAAAATTTCTGCTACCGGTTCTCCAGAACCTGTCAGAACCTGCTGGATTTCAATCCTGGTCTATACCTACAAAGATCAGAAACATGCAAGCCAATATATTCCCTGTGACACTCTATGGAAGTGAAAGTTGGGCTTGGAAAAAGCAGTATTGATGGCTTTGAACTTTGTTGTTAGAAAACACTCTGAAGAATACCATGGAGTGGACAGCCAGGAAAACAAACCAATGAATCACTGGACAAATCCAGAGTCCCCTCTGAGGTACAAATGACCAAGCTCAAATTATACTATTTTGGACATATTCTTTGTAGAACCGGATCTCTGAAAAAGTCTCTAGTGCTGGAAAAAGTGGAAGAAAACAAGAAGAGGATGGCCAGTAGTAAGGTGGATGGACTCTGTTACAGTGTCAATGGAAACACCACTAAAAGACCTGAAAGAACTGCTTAGCTATAGAATATCATGGAGAAAATCTGTATCAGGTCATGAGGAGCCAAAAGTGATTTGATGGCACACAATCAATCAATCATTCCAGACCAAATAACCTTCATGCTAGTACTGTGCGCTATATCCTTTAAGGGGTCCCCAACTTCCAGTCCATGGACCGGGACTGGTCAGCAGC
Organism: Pantherophis guttatus; assembly: GCF_059756535.1. Taxonomy (NCBI): domain Eukaryota; kingdom Metazoa; phylum Chordata; class Lepidosauria; order Squamata; family Colubridae; genus Pantherophis; species Pantherophis guttatus. Next base: position 307,279,436 of record NC_142063.1, on the reverse strand, counting down.
CCATTGGGAATCGGTCCGCACAAGCAGCAGGCAACCGTCTGAAACTTTATTTGCTTATGTGCAGGATTAGGTTGTGCACATGAAACCATCTCCTCCCCCCTGCCGTTGCTGCCAGTCCGTGAAGCCAAAAAGGTTGGGGACTGCTGCTCTAAGATATTTTTTGCTAGGACTTTTGCCAGCAGAAATCAGACAGGATGTTAGAATGTTATTTGTCTGATTAAAATTGTTGCACATTTGTTCCTTTGTTAAGGATGTAAAAGAATTCAAATGCAAAATGTTTCCCAAACGAATGTTGGAGTTTTGCTTCCAAAGTCACTTATTATGGTAATTAATGCTAGCAAGAAACAAGTCTACCTACTGTTTGTTGTCTTCTTATTTTAAAAAATTTTCTAAAAACATTTGAGACAGCTGACAGGTATCATCCAAATTATAGTTGGTTTAGAAAGCACTGGGGAAAGCATGAAGGTTGTTTAAAAAAGAACCTGGCGTTGAAGTAGGCATGCTACCCTGTTTCCCCGAAAATAAGGCATCCCCTGATAATAAGCCCAATTGGGCTTTTGAGCGCATGCGCTAAAATAAGCCCTCCCCAAAAATATTTAAACGCAGAGCTGGAAATCAGGTAAGATGGCAAGAGAAGCCCCATCTTGCTCCACGTGCCCCAAAATAATAAGACCTCCCCAAAAATAAGGCCAAGCGCTTATTTTGGGGTTCAAAAAAATATAAGACAGGGTCTTATTTTCGGGAAACCATGGTAGGTTTTTGAGAAGTTAAAGTTAGACATGATCCCTTGAACTCCAAGTTTACTGTAAAACAACAACTACTACTCTTTAATCTGGTCAGGCATTTTTTCATTGGACTTAAAAAAAACTTCCCCTCCCCCCAAGAGACTTGCACTAGAAAACAGCTTCACGAAAGCAGTATAATAGAGCAGGTTTTCTTTTTTCCGGGGGTGGTGGTGGTGGTGAGGGTAGGGATAATCTAGACATGAGTTGTATCAGTCTCAGAATTTGCAACAAAGAAGGGGCAGCTGTTGAAGCCTGGAAATTAGGAAAATGAGATGAGTTGCTGACAGAAGGAAAGCATAAAGTCTTGGGCAAAACACACAATTAGTCTGTGTAACATTTAGGTTTTCCCATTCCTGCTAAAGTTTTCCACTTCTTGAATACGTTCCTTTATGAAATACATAATTAACAAACTCTTGTAGTTACCATCTCATGCTTAGGAAATAATGGTCAAATAATGCTGCCTCAAGCAATGTTTCATACATTTCTTTTCTTGCATCTCCCTATTTTTTCCCTATCTCTTTCCCACTGCAAAGATACTTTCTCTCCCGGTCTGCAGCTTTAACTGTGATTCACAGAAGCATCATCTCCTTCCTTAGCTACTACAGCCTAGTCATTAATTACTACATCCTGGATATTCTTCAGTTGTATACCAGATATCAGGATCATTCCACATTGGTTTTTACTTCCTGTATCCAATACAATCACTTTTTTGTTTCTGATTCCAGAAGAGCTCACTTTCTTCATAGTCATGAAGTAATTTTGTTCATAATCATCCTTGCCCTTTATTTATTTTATATTCCATCTATATTATTTTTATAAATAAGTCAAGATGGTGGACATATTAAGTGTTGTACCTTATGATTCTTGATGAACGTATCTTTTCTCCATAACAACAACCCTTTGGTGGTGAGTTGAGCTAAGAGTGTGACTGGCCCAAGGTCACCCAGCTGGCTTTCATGGCTAAGATGGTACTAGAACTCACAGTCTCCTACTTTCTAGCCTTGGGTCTTAACCACTAAACCAAAAATGTCTTATCTCAAGCTGTCATGTGTTGCTTAAAATGTTTTTAGGGAGTCTCTGAAGTACAATATACTTGAAAGACAAAATATTTGTTTATCTCCCTGCTTTCCATCTTTACTTTCAAGTGGATCCTTTGGTATTCTCAGCTTTCTGAAATACCTTTAGAGCTTAGGAAACTTATAAATATGTTGCACATTCACCAATGTTGCTGTTAAGTTGGGAATTATTAACTTCCAAAATGCTTCCTTGACTGGTTTGTCTTCATGAGATATGTCTTCAAAACCCTTCTTTTTAGGAAGGGTTTTGAACTGTTTCTTTTCTCGCTGCTCCTCCCTCCACAAGCCCTCTCAATCACTACAAAAGTTAGTGTAAACTACTGTACGTGTAATGTTAGAATTACCTTCTAGGGTAATTCTAACATTGCATGTACAGTATTACATGTACAAATCATCTAAAATCAGGATTTTAGTTGCTTACTTTAAATACTTTTATTTGATTTATTTAATACATATCACTGTATTTTTAATGATAGTTTGAAAGTTACCTTCAACAGGTCCAGAATGGAACAGTAAGATATACCTTTAAAGAAAAGGACAAAACAGGAAATTTAGCAAGCAGCAGCTGCTTAAATTGACCCCTTTTTTTCTTGATTTTTTTCATCTTTCTTTACCATAGGCTGGCAAGTTATGGGGGAAGAAATCAGTATACTTGCTTTTCACAGCACCAATACAATTGAAGAAAATCCTAAAACATACTTTACCAGTACAAAGCTGATATTTGATCTGATGTACATCAAATACAAATTTACACGGAAAATTCACGATCACTGTTAACAAACTCTACAACTCCAAATTTTCAATATGCGACACAAGATCATGAGCATTTTTTTTAAATCACTGTGTTGCTCTACAATTAAAATAAGGAATTTAATAATCACACTTGCAAACATTGATGCCCTGTGGAAATGTAAGAAAATCCAGGAATTATTCCAACATCTGGAAAGGGAAATTGAGTAGCTAATAACATGAGTGTATTTCAGAAAGTGATCTTTTGTCTCCTGGTCATTTTTTTTTCTCTCTCTCTCTCTTTTCTTTTGTCTTTTCAGTTCCTGCTGAATGTGAGATCTTGGGAAGATGCACTTTCACACTATTAGCAATCTCCAAAGGGACCCTGGCAGCCAATTAGAGAGGCCAGTGGAGGAAAAGGACAAAAGAACCAAATGCAAAAATCAATATCAATATGAACTATCTGTGCCCTCCTGGCCTAAGACTTGCAACCCAAAGACTTCATTTCTTAAGGGATTAGGATACACTTACGAGAACCTCTCTACTAAAATAAAGATGGGGAGGTCTAAGGAAGGCTTTTTGAATTTAATGAGCAATATGATCTTTTCAACAGGAAGATTTTCCCCGATTACTTCCTCAATACACAACTAACTTAAGAGTTACCATGTTTCTTCTATAATGTTTGGTCCACGGCATATAGACAAGGAAAAGAAAACAGCCAAAAGTAACCCCATTACTTGCCCCTTCCAGATTTCCTGCCTTGTTCCAAAAGCCGTAAACAATATACTTGGCTAAGGTTACCCTGCCAATCAGCTTGAATTATTGACTTCTGCTACAAACTATTTACTATGGTTCTTGGTGGATGGCTGGAGACAAACCAAAGCTCTTCTGGGGGTAAATGAAAAATGCAGGTTGTCACCTAGAGTGAATGCTCTTCAGGTTATTGTTGCAAAAAACTATTCATCCTTGATTCCACAATGCTGCTGATAATTTGTACTTTGCACGTCTGTGTCTAGACCTCCTGCGTAGTCACCATACACCTGAAAAGTCAAGAGGTCCATTCAGGTGCAGTTAGTTAACAACTTCAAATTTTAAAAACAGTGGTCGTTCTTTTCCGGACACATACCAAAACAATGAAGGTTGCTGCCTCATTCTCTGGGAATGCTTTTCACTACTAGGTTTTTAGCTGACTTGAAATAATGCTCTATAAACATTACTGGCAATGTCACTATTCAGAAAAATACAGAGGAAGATTCACCCATTATCTATAGTGATGTACTTACAGATTAAGAAGCTACACAGATCAGCAATTTGGGGAGGGGGATAATCAAATCAACAAAATCTGAAACTGTTAGCTAACTGTAATAGAAAGGCTGTTGTATGTACTTTTGTACAGGGAACATGTAAGCTATGTTGAAACTACCCTGTTTCCCAAGAAATAAGACATCCTCTGATAATAAGTCCAATCGGGCTTTTGAGTGCCTGCGCTAAAATAAGCCTCCCCCTGAAAATAAGCCCTCCCCGAAAATATTTAAACGCAGAGCTGGAAATCAGGTAAGACAGCAAGAGGAGCCCCATCTTGCTCCATACGCCCCAAAATAATAAGATCTTCCTGAAAATAAGGCCAAGCGCTTATTTCGGGGTTCAAAAAAATATAAGACAGGGTCCTATTTTCGGGGAAACATGGTAGATGGGTTGCTTCAACAAACGATTGTGAACATTTTCATGTTGACATTATGATTTCATGTCATGAACCGTAGTAGACTTTAAATAGGTATGTTTCATGATTGTAATATATTGGACCAAACCATGTAATACATTTATTGTTATATAGTAATCCTCGACTTACAACATTTAGTGACTGTTCAAAGTTACAAAGACACTGAAAAAAGTGACTTATGACTGATTTTCATACTTACGATCATTTCAGCATTCCCATGGTCACAAGATCAAAATTCGGACACTTGGCAAATGACTCATATTTATGAGGGTCACAATATCCCAGGGCCAGGTGATCACCTTTTGCAACTTTCTGACAAGCAAAGTCAATGGGGAAGCCAGATTCACTTAACAATCGTGTTACTAACTTAACTGCAATGATTCACTTAACAAATGTGGCAAGGAAGGTCGTAAAATAGGGCAAAACCACTTAACAAATATCTTAGTTAGCAAAAGAAATTTTGGGCTCAATTATGGTCATAAGTCAAGGACTACCTGTATTTGAACAGGAGAGGTCAGGTATTCCAAATCCTGATCCAAAACTACTTTAGATATTTATGGACAGCCGTGTGTATTTAAAACTGAATTTGTTAGATTACACAATACAATTAAAGTCATTTTTGCAATACTTACAAGGAATACATGAGAAGTCGCTTGACCATTTTTATTTTTCTATGCTTTTCATTATGTGTAATTTAATGACAGTAATTTTTGTTGAGATTTGTATTTTGTTTATTAAATATTTTTTTAAAATACTTTGATTTTGAGTAATGTTTAAAGAGTAATGTTGAAAACTACATTACAAGATTGTTGATGAACAGAAAAATCTGAACACCTAAGGAATTACCCTACTCTTATAGTTAACTGCTTCTTCTTAGAAAGTAACTTGCCAAAACTGCTATTGCTCAAACTTTCCTGTAATGCATAGTCATTGCATTTGTGGGTAGACAGGCAGTATATGCATCGTCTGACTGCTCTCAAAGTCAAGCTCCAAGAATTTTGGTTGGCCTTGATAAGTAGCCATTATCTGTGCTCACTCTTCCTACTTTGAAATCCTCCAACAGACACAAAGAACTCAAGGGAGGAGAGAGGTTGGCTTCTGTTTTGCAGACTTTCCAAAGCAATGAAAAATTATCTTGCCAATTTCAAGTTTCTGCAGATCCTAGTGTAAAGTGAGTGAATGACCCAGCCTGTCCCCTTTCCCAACTTCAAAAAGATTTGGTAGCAAAAAACATGGCTGGTGGGGTTTTTTTAAACTTCACAATGAAGCTTGCAGAATCTTTAAAGTATAAAAAATAAATGTAACACACACACATCCTATGATCCTTGCTTGCCTCTTTCCTTTTGACCCCAAATTATCTGAACATCTTTAAAAAAAAATGCTTCTCTCAACATACCTAAAGAAATTTTTCTAAATGAAATTAGTAATTGGGCTGAAAGAATGTTTGGTACTGTATGAACAGGCTCCTCCTAACCCAAGCAAAGATATATTTCCAATTTTAAGTGAAATCTTAACTGGTTCTGATGTAAAACTTCTCAGTGACCAGCCCACCCAACTCTGCCTGCACATTTCTATTAGTAGCAGATTTTGCTTTGTAAATCAGTGAGTGATTATCATTCAGTACCATTCTATTTCTTGAAAAAAATGACCCTGGATGACATTATCACATAGATATTATTTCTACTACTTATCTGTTGGGTATACCCTCTGGCTGTAAAATGTGTTTTTCCTATTTTCCATAAAATGTTTCGAACTTGCTGCATTGTTCTAACCATGCTAAAAAAATACCGTCACAGAAAACTTTACCCTATGGAATGAGTAATTCATATTTTGCAAAATATTGCAGACTATGATTGTCTAGTTGCTGGAACGTGCAGCAGATGTCAAAATTAATCAATCCTTATTTCTTTATGCCACAAGTTTTTTATCGTTTTTTAAAATGAAATTTCATTGCTACATGAAGCTCATTTTTTGTCTCTCCAAAGCAGGCTGTCAAACTCACAGCCCACAGGCAGAATGTGCTACGCGCTGGCCACGCCCATGTCCAGTTTAGCAAAGGGGGGAAAAGTTGTGATATGTCATGTGAAACCGCCGTGATGATGCACGTTTGACACCTCTGCTCTAAAGGATAAAACACAATGGCTGCCTTTAGTATTAGGTGACCGATTGGGAATTTTTCTTTATATGCAACAGGATATTCTGATAAACCTCTTCTGCCCCAAGTTTGAACTTCATCATAGTTGCAATATACCAAAACCTATGAACAAATTTTGCTCTGACTTCTGAAAGTGTTCCTTGGTGGTTTTAAAAAATCATGAATTATCTTTGTTCTCAGGTATAATCAGGAGTTTAATAAAGCATTATAACAGAACCACATACAGTTTCATAGTGGCAGGATTTGGTCAGTGGATCAAAGACTCCTCACACCGAACCAACTAATTAAAATTAGCATCTTCAGATATAATTGCATGCAGAAACAGGATATACAGTTAATTAACTGATCCATTAACATACTGTTTGCTAGCTAATCTTCTCTAGTTCCAGATATATCTGCTCCGACTGCTTTGTTGTACTTTTGTGAAACAGATTCAATATCTTAATGCAGTGAGATGGGAAATAGCATTTAAGGTCATCGCAAATATTTAGGAACTTTTCAAGCCTGCAAGACATGCTTAATCACTGAAGCAGAACAAGTTTGAGAGCTTTTTTACCAGCTTCATTACAAAATTAAATATGTTATCGGAGAAGTGCTTTCCTTTTCGCACTAGGGATTCAACAGAAAATTATGTAGAAGAAAATGTTTTATTGCTTAAGCAGCTGTGAGATACACTAAATGGCATACAATGCCAACAGCATCCATTTTTATACTATTTATTTTCAATAGAACGGATTCTCAAACTCAAATTGTTGCAAGGGACACATAGAGATTAGCTCATTAGCCAAAAGGCAGAACCATATGTATACATGGATACAAAGTCTTTAGTGAATTAACAATAAACAGTACCACAGTGTAGTGTTAAGTACAACTTATTTTTTAAAAAACTTTATTGTGAAATGCAGTAATGTAAAATCACAGCTGCCAATTCTTTAGCTGGTATTATTGCTTTCATTTGGACTGAGTTCTCCCTAAGAACCAAGGATGTTGTAAAGTATCAGTGCAGCATATACGTAGATCCAAGCAGTGTGCTTTTGTTATTATTTTGCCACTTGGCTACTTACCTGAAATTTGACAGGATTTATCCCCTCAAAGGAGACAATTATGCCTGAATATTTTTCCAAATCTTTGAGACAAAATTATATTTGCAACTCTCTAATGACAATTAAAATCATATTTTATCTTCCATTTGGCACATGCCACTATGAAAGGCTACAATTATTGCTAATATAGCTGAATTTTATAATAATTTTAATGGCAAATTAGCTAAAAATTGATTAAAGAAACATTTTCTGTCACATATATACAGAGCAAAAAGCTTTGCTGTATTTTCTAGTTATAATTAATAGGGAAGCATGATGATTTGGGGATTTGTATCAGGTTTAAAATTTGAGAGTCACATACCTTCCTGGGCTGTTACAGAAGGAAAATGACCAGAGGAGACATAAAGTGAGATAAGCACCTCTAGGGTACATGGGGTACCTTTGCAACCTTATAAAGGGATGGGGCATGGATCAAGGTGCAACTCCTAGGAGACAGGTGAGGGACAGCCCTGGTAGAGGATTGTGTAAAATGCAGAAGCTTCACTTCACCTTGGCTGAAGAGATAGAGGCTGGCTAGCAAAGGTCCTTCCTTCCTACCACCTGGGCAGAGACATTGTTTTGTCTCTCTTTGGTGCTAAGAGACATACTCTGCACCCAGCCCGGTTCGCCAGGTATGCTATGAAATATCAAACCTGGGCTGCTTCCTGCTTCTGACCTATTTTTCTGCCATTCACTCCCACCTTGATCATGGCTGTGAATGCAAGGAGGCCCTGAGCAAAAGCAACGTTACTTCACCTATCCTATTATCCCCCAGCTGGGGCAGACAAAGAGAAGCCCCAGAAAGGAAGAACTGTTGGCAAGAAGTCACGGACGGGGAAGTAGGAATCCCTACTTACCTGCTCCTTGTGACCTTTGAACTCCCTCTAAGCAGCTTCTTTCCAGCTGTTCCAGCAAGACAGGGGTTAGTGGGATAAGTAAGGCAAGGTGCCAGCATTCAGTGCTTCTTATGGCCCAACAACTCAGTCAGGGTGTGAGAAAATGGTGGGAGCAAAGAAGCAGCAGCATGATATCTCTGACAAAACCCCAGCAAGCCTGCCTAAGAGGGGAACATGATCCTGACACCACGGAGGGTAGAATACTATACTGTCTTCACTCAAGGCCAGGACAAAGATGTTCTCCTTTTGTGAGTTGTACTAGTGATGTAGTCACAGGCCTCAGCTTGAGCTACGATGTCTGGAACATTGCCAGAATGATCTGGAGGGCTACATGTGACCTGTGAGTTTGAAATCCCAACTACAGAAGCTTTGGAGTTCTATTTTGCTTTCCGATCACTATAAAGTCATTGTCTGAGGCAAAAGGCACATCGGTCTCTCTTTATCAGAGATACATTGTTTAATGATCTTGCAATATTTTCAGTTTTGGTATGGTTTACTTAGGGAATATTTAGAAAGTACCAAATGAACCTTGAGAATCTTCAAAGATAATAAATTCTGGAAGTAACTCCCACATATTTTTTTTAAATATATTTTTTCAGAACTTTGTGGTCATGGGTTTGGAGAGCATTCATGCTTTTTTTCCCCCTCAACATACTGTGTTGCTTTTTTGTGTCCTTATATATTGTCCTTAGCTCCTTTACCAATTTAATTAAATTGTCGTATATATCAAATAAAGTATGCTGCCGTGGAAGCCACTGGTACATGCCACATAAAAGACTTCTCAATGGTTTAATGAATTCTGTATACCCTACAGAATAAGAGATATTGAATGTGACTTCATCTTCCTTTGCTTGGACTTCTACCTGGGCATAAATCAATACAAAGAAAATCTAAGAAATAAAATACTTGAAATCACAAATAAGCAATTTTTGAAAATAAAATCGTGGGAAAAGAAAATAATTTTGTCTCTGAAAGAAACTTTGGATATAAAATAGTGCTCTGAATGAGCAAGACTCTGATTTGGAGCCAGATCCTGGAAATAAAATGCTGATTTCAAACAGAAAGGTACTGAATATGTTTTAAATAAATATTCAAATAAATATTTCTGTATTTAAGGAAGGTATCTTATTTCTATTAAAATGTATTAAATAAAAGCATAACTTAGATAATGAAACTCATTGATTTAAAGCAATTATCAGGCCAAAGGATTAATATTTTGCTCATGGAAACAACCACCCAAACCATTAATTATACTGGAAATTCTTGTAGCTAATGGCCAAAAATGCAGGCCATTTTTCCTACTTTCACCCTCCCTCTGAGATGACCAGGGAACCCTGAAGCTTCCCTTTGGGTAATAAAAAAGAAACAGCAACTATATGATTTGTTTAGTCTCTTCCTGACCCAGGAGAGAAAAGAAGATGGTTCTTTAAAAGAGATATCATACTGCTATGATCGAAGTAAAAAAAAAAACCCAGCTTAGTAAACTAATTAGATTCATCCATTTTCTTTCCTTAAAGAATGGTTCACCGGTTTAACAATATATGCATTCTAACTGTATAGTTGTTCTACATTTTTTCTCACTTCTTGCTGGTCCTATTGTAGATTTACAAAATAGATTTTCAAAAATAACACTGATCCGTTTTGAAGTTTTATCTTTGCACAAGAATAAAGATTCCTTGCTGTTTCCCTTTTTCCATTCTACCTGTGTACCCCCCTTGAAATGACCGATACCTGCAGAGCTAGGCATTCAATTGCACATTTAAGCATTTAGAGTTTGATTTTAGAGTAGGACTTCACCCTGAAAATTGGAGAAAATAAAATATTTGACAAGTATTGTATTAATGGGGAAATGTTATCCTGGCCAAGCTGAAACTGTTGGTCAATCCACTATCAACCATTTTAGAATGAACAGAAACTTTTCCCTTGTTCTAGCTAATTACTTCCATTGCGTGCCAAAAATTCAGAGGAAAACATTAGGTATATTTGCACAATACAGTGAAGCACGAGTACATTTTAGCTTAATGTTGTGCAAAGTCAGCTCATAGGGTTAATTTATGCTTTACTATGTTGTGGTAATTTATTATTCTTGCTGACAGTTCAGCTCAAGGGAAATACAAGCAGTAGTTTTGCAGCTCATCTAAAACGTGAATGGAATGGAATGTAAAGTTTGAATGTATTCTGTTTGAATATGTATATATTTAAATGTATACATTCATTTATATTTAATAAATAAATATGAGATATTTTGTACACACATTTCCTTAAAACTGACTGCTCTCCATGGTTTCCAAGAGCCAGGGGTTGAACTGTGGTCTTTATGTATGGAAAGCATGTGATCTACCATTAATGCTTTATAGAAGTATTGTATCCTTTTATCTACAGAAAAGTTCTAAAGAAGTCGCCCAAAGGCTGCTGTTGCTACCACTAAAATCACACCCACCAACACTACCTCTATTAGAACATGTGTACACTGCAGGATGAATAAGATTTTACTTCTCGAGAGATTATTATTCAATAAATAAATAGAAGAGAAACAAGAGAGTTCATAAGCAAAGTGTAAGAAACTGAACAGCTAACCATTTCCATCCATTAATCACAAACATAACAACGTAAGAATGTTTCATATATTACAGATTAATCACATAAACCATGGAAGCCTTCTTGTATGTGCCAAAGGTGCTTTTTTTTTTCAAAAGGCAACTGGACTTTCTGGTTTTTCTTTGAAAATATTTCGCTTCTTATTCAAGAAGCTTCTTGACTTCTGACTAGATGGTAAAGCTTCTTGGATAAGAAGCAAAACATCTTCAAAAAAAAAAAAACAACAGAAAATCCAATTGCCTCTTGAAAAAAAGCACCTTTGGGACAACCATGACCTGGATGACTAAGAATCTCCATAGACATCTTTTTGTCTGTCTGTCATTATACGTGGGAGTGACCCTGGCAGACAGGAGGGAGAGCTGCAGGCTGGACAACTGGCATGTAAAAGATATCTCAGACCACAGAAGGAGAGAAGTCATGGAATACCATTCAGAAGGGATCCTCCCTAGTTATCCAACGAGTAAAAGGAGAGGAGAGAAATACTTCCAGTCTTGCAAGATTTTATTGATACAACTTACAGTAAAGACAGAGTTGATACTCCTGTTTGTGTTTCTTATCTAGGCTAACACTATCACATATATGCCATACACACATATAATGCAATGGTATGGGGGAAAGACCTTGGGACACTGAGCAAAGAGATGCTGCCAAGGGAATAGTCAAATAAGAGACAGCATAGCCCACAACTGGATAGCGGATGGGGCAAGACACCCAGAAGAAATGCTCCCAGTTTTGCAGGCTGTAAAAGAAATTGGGGGGAAGGATTGTACTTTCAGACATGCAAGATTCTGTCCAGGTAGCTTTACAATAATTAGTTCATCTGATTGTGATTTTTATCTGGTTTATCCCACAAGGCTGACACATAGAGGAAATATTATTCACCTGTACTTTGCAGAGTTCATGCAAAAGCATTTAAGATGGCCATGCCCATCCATGAGAGAAAAGAACACTGTTGAATAAAATAAAAATGTCATAGAAAATTATGCAATACTTCATCCAGACACAGAGTATAAACATCAAAGCACAAAAAAGCAGCAGGAGGAAAGAACTCAGCAAAAGGTAGTCATTAGAAGCCGAGATCATTAGGTCCAGTTGTTCCTCAGCTAGAAAAGTACCTCATCATTTGATCAGGCACTATTTCTCAATCTACTTCATAGGGTTGTTGCGAGAATACAATTGGAGGGACAGTATCATGTAAGTAAGGCAGGGTACAAAGGCAACGAAGAGAGCACAAATCTCCCTAATTCCAAGACCCAGTGAACATCTGGCGGCAAGTAACTGCCCAAAGACTATTTTCACACATCTTTGTGGTTCTGCTCTAGAGAAAAAAAATTAGCTGTCCAAGCAAAATTACCCTATCACTTGAAAGTCAGACTTTAGTACAGTCATTCCAATATTGACAATCACCAAAGGGGCTTAAGCAGGCAGCTTGGCTCCAGAAGGCGTGTCTGCCTCTAAAACTGACAGCAGAATTGTAATTATGTCTTGGAGCCTAATCGGGGCACAGAAACTGTTTGATCTCTCCCTTGCCTTCCACCCGAAACATCTAATTTCATGAGGTATGCATGCTTAATAAGGGGGTAGCTGCTGGTGTGGGTGACTTAGATGGCAACTAACTGGTACTGCAGGGTGACTTCCTTTAACTTGTGTTCTGATATGGGAAGGAACTTCATTTAACTGCTGCTCAGATCTCCCCAAGGCTTTAGTTACAGATCTTAGAGCAACTTAAATGACCTGTTAATCAAAGAAGTATAAAGTAAGTAGCATGCCTGCTACATTGCATTTTTTTTAATAATTCAGTCTAAACCAAGATATGGAAGGAACTTACTTGTAATCATTTGACCAAAAAAAAAAAAAAAATCCTTGTAGCCCATTATTCTTCTGGAGCAGGAGGATTAGTTAAGGAAATGAACAGTATGACTGCTTAAGGCTGGGAGTTCTGTGTGCTTTATAGCTCCCCCTTTTTATGGTGATTATGAACTCAGATGCTAGCCACTATCAAATAATGCTTTTTAATTTGTTCAAATATGGTTGGAACTAAGCTGGTATCAACCCCTGCCATCTCTGGCCACCCATCCCCAGCATGGCTACTGCTTCCGCCGTTGGCCTCCCATTAAAAAAAGTCCAACTGTGAGGAATGCTGTGTGGCTGAGTCTAATTGCCATATTAACTTCCCACAATGCCTTTAGTGTACTATCATATTTTAGTGGCAACAACATTTGAAATTTTGAGAGAATGTGGTGGGCATTCCCACAAAATGACTGCCCTGGGGTGCTTGCCTGCTGTCAGATTTCACACCAGACACTACAATAAATCTCTGCTCTCCAGGAATTCAACTCTGCATTCAGCAGTTAGCTAGCAACACAAAGTTCAACATAGCTTAGAAAAATGACTTTATGGAAGATGTGAAAGAAGCCCAAAAAATTTGCTTACTGCAGAACACAGAAATCTTCATAAAATGACTCCATAAGCCGGTTCAGTCACAAAGAGCCATGCAACCTGTGAGAATAACAGCTTGCCTTCGGAAGTTGTGGGTGCTCCATCACGGGAGGCTTTTAAGAAGAGACTAGACAACCATTTGTCTGAAATGGTATAAGGTCTCCCACTTGAGTAGGGAGTTGGTCTAGAAGACTTCCAAGGTCCTTTCCAACTCTGATGACAGTCTATGTTCTATATGTTTTACAATTCCTTCTAATATCCATGGATTTTCTCGACTACCTCATTTTTCATTTAGCCTTTCCTTTTCACAGGCAACTTGGTACTGTTCCAAACAAATGTGGTCATCTGAGGCCTAGAAGCATTACTGAATATAAAAATGGTGTTAGAAGCTTATTCTTTGCTCTGTTGCATGCCAGTTTCCAATTATTATGGTTTTAAAAAGTAAAATGCTGTCATTCAAGTGCAGCAGGAAGTCTTGCTTGCTTCAAGGGAGATGTCTTGGGTGCCATGTTGTTAGCAATTAAGCTAGCATAGGAGAGACTAGTGGTTCCCTAATGAGAACCAATATTTTAACAAATCCCAATAGCCATCTGTGACCTTGAACAGGACAGGCAAATATCCATTTTAATTCAGAAATGCAGAAGGAAAAAAAGGCTAACATTTAATTATTGGAGCACTCACACACACACATGCTCTAATCAAATTTAATACTTGTCTGCAATGCAGGTAATCTTTGACTTATGACCACAACTGAGCCCACAATTTCCATTGCTAAGCAAGACAGTTGTTAAGTGAGTTTTATCCCATTTTGCAACCTTTCTTGCTACGGTTGTTATATGAATAATTGCAGTTGTTTAATTAGAAACATTCAATTTTTCTTCCCTTCTATAAGCAACATAAGCATTGCTCTGGGAGTAATAGAGCATTTTAGATATTGAAAAGGAATGGCAGCCACAGACACCTGTGGCAAGAAAAAATAGGATATAACTTATTTTTTAAAAAAAGAGCTTCCTTAGTTAGGGGAAAAACACTGAACAGGTGTTTCAACAAAATTAAAGGGGTTAGTTTGAAATAAGTTTTGCAATATACTAATAAAGCAGGCAATTGTGCCTTTGGCTCGATGAACAACAGCTGTGCATGCAATTTTTTACAAAACTTTGTTGTACGCTTCAACCCAGAAAACAGTTACGCATTGCAAAGGAGGTGAGCATTGCAAAGGAGACAAGTGTGTAGTCCAAAGCAGATGATTATGAATTTGGCAATATCACTCCCTGGTATCATTCCCAAGTGTAGGAAGAGCAGAGGATATGCCAACTGCAGTGTGGTCTATAGGAACTTGGTTACAGCAACTTGGACACCAACCCAGACAAATATATATGAGGTGAGGGCAAAAGTTATTTGAAGCTACAGTATTGGTAAGGAGATTGTTCTAGTACTCAACTCTGCAAAGTGCAAAAGATAGGCACAGGAGGAAAGGGAGTATTGAACCAGAAGGCAGACATAGAACCTGAATGATTCCCTAGATCCCATCTGTCCCCAAAAACTCCCAAGATGAACAACAGTTAGCGAGATTAAATGAAAGAGGAAGCTGCTGATGAGGAGGTTGGTTGGGAGGAAAGAATCTGAACAGATAGTAAATCAATGCTTTTGAGACACTGGGAAGTAGACCCAGATATCAGCATGTCATATCTGTCATGAGGTATATCTTAATGCACTTCAGAATTTAACTAGGGTGGGAACTTGCATCTAAGTCTTGCTAAACCACATCTTTTTGCATCTCTCAACATTGGTCATGCTGCCTGCACTACTGATTCTTCATCCTTTATTTAGGGGCATACATCATTTGATATTTTCAGGTGAAAATGTTTCATTTTTTGAAACATTGTAGGTTTTGCACTGTTATATCATGCAAACTCCAATTTAGCTCTTATTTATTTGTTTGTTTAGTATTTATTTACATCCCACTTTTATTATTTTTCCACTCAAGGCAGCAAAACATATTTAAAACTCCTTCCTCCTCCTATTTTCCCCACAACACCTACCCTGTGAGGTGTGTTGGGATGAGAAAGTGTGACTGACCCAAAGTCACCCAACTGGCTTTCATTCATAAGGCCAGACTAGAACTCACAATCCCTGGTTTCCACGCTGGTGCCTTAACCACTCCTCATTTTACACAATTTATTCCAAGCCATCCATTCAAAAGATATTTTATTATTTTTATTAATTATTTATTTGTCTAACACCCCCAGCCATCAACCATTTTTTTAAAAAACTCAATTAAGTGCCTCTGCATGAATGTTTGCGCAATTGCAATTAGCTACCTGTGTATAATTACTTCTAAATATTCCACGTGCCTTTCACGTATCATCACCAAAAATCTTTGAAACAACCCAAGATTGCCAAAACTGTTTGCGGAGAACGTACTTTGCCTGTAAATTTCACAGCACCAGAACTCCTTCAAAAAAAATAATGCATGACCCTGATATGTTAGCTTTCACAGGAAAATTAACAATCATGGCCTGCATGAACAGTAGCAGCCCTCTTAGAAAATACTGTTTTGCTCCAACACACAAAACACCTGTTTTCTTGTTAAAGTAAAAACAAGCCAATAGTCATAGCAAAACCATGAACGGAAAAACCACAAGTGACCAAGCACTTCTGAGTCATCATCCTACCTCACCCCACCCCCAGCTTTCCTCATATACTGTGACATTCCTCTAAAAAAACTCTCAGCCACCTGCAGCCTGGCCAAAAACTGCTGATCAGCAACTCTTTTGTTTGCCTTAAACACCGGCATAATTACATGTCCGTATACTGCCCAGATGGCTGGAGCCTTCTTCAGAAAACATTCACCCATAAGCTCTAATGATTAAGGAAAACTGGCAGGGGCCTCTCCCCCTAGGCAGAATCCTGCAAAAGCTCCCGCAAAACCATTTTTCTTCTTTTTTGAAAGATAAACAGAGCACTGCGGTCATATCCAAAGTTTTCAGAGAAGCCTTTGTTGAGAAGCTTCTCTTCCAAAACATTTCCTTTCTTCTTCAAAACGTTCACAATTCTACACTTAACATTTTCTCTGTACATGAGAATCATACACGATCTCAGTACATGAACATACAAGAAAAGCTCCCGCAAAACCATTTTTTTAAAAAAAGATAAACAGAGCAGTGTGGTCATATGCAAAATTTTCAGAAAAGCCTTTTTGAAGAAGCTTCCTTTCCAAAACATTTCTTCTTCAAAACGTGCAAAGTTCTACACTTCTTAATATTTTCTTTGTATGTGAAGAACATTAAAAGGTAATCAAAGAATTTCCATGAGTCCAATATAATTCCAAAATATCCAATCCTGTCCTCTTTCTGCTAGATTTATAGAAAGAAGGGGAAAAAAGTAGAACTCAACTCAGTCATAATTATTGTCCCAGGGGTAACATTCTGGCAAAAAACTGTATTCTAAGTTTTATGTAAAAAAAAGATACAGTAGACATTCCCCAAAATTATGCAGAAATGGTCACCGAACAGAATTTTACATTCTCCTCAAGTGTAGTAGATAAAGTTGTGTCAGGGAAAAGTTTATTTATTTATGTAACATTTTTTTATAATATGCCCCAATCTCAAAGAATTGAGTGCAATTTACAACTCTAAAACCTAAATTGTATATATAATTCCAAGTACACTTCTCTAATATGCACTACCAATCACTCATGAGAGCTGAAGTCATGCTGAAATAAAACAGCTAAATTATGTCCTGAGGATTAGAGTTGATATGGGAGGTGGGGGCTGCTACAGAAAAATGGCCTTCTGTCTGATGCATGTCTTTCTCTTGAGGGGGGCTATCCTCAGCAGGCCCTCTCTAAATGAACAGGCAATTCAGTTCTGGCAATAGTATATCCTGGTGCAATACCATAAAGGACTTCAAAGGTACTGACACTTTATCTCAAACAATGGATTATGTGGTTTCATATAGATGTTAAATAACATAGAAAAACTACATCAGAATTCCACCATTTCTCCATGTGACCACCAAATGAATCTGCCTAACCAGGTACTAGAATTGCCATGAAACCAGGGTGGATTTGATTTAAATCGAGTTGATTTAAATCACAATTTAAATCATGATTTAAATCACTAGTAAAAAGGCTTGATTTAAATCAATTCAATTTAAATCATAATTTTTAAAGAGCAACTGTCATCTCTGCTACTCCTTTGACCCACTGTTGACTCACCAATAGTCCCAGTGTTGCAGAATATACAGCCTCATGCTACATAACTAAGCTCCATTTCATGCTGAATAAACTAAATTATTTATGTATCTTAAATAGAAAACTACCTTACGATAGATTTTTACCCCAAAAGTTTTTTATTAAAATAAATTCGATAAAAATCAAAAAATCCTATTTAAATCAAAAAAATCTGATTTTTTTGATTTTTTTAAAAAAAATCATTGATTTTTATCCACCCTGCATGAAACAGTACCCCAGCCATTGAAGGTGATCAAGAAGAATACCATAATTTACCATATTCAACCTTACTAAGAGAACCAAAAGCATGCAGTCAGGTCCATCAGAGTAACCAATGTTGTTTCTGTCCCATAAATGGGCCTGAATCCCAACTGACAAGGGTCCAGATAATTTGCTTCCTCTACCACCTTCTGAACAACCTTCTCTATAATGGAAGGTTGCAATTCAGCTAAAAATTGCCAAGAAGAGCTAGTTCTATATGTACTTTTTATAAATAGCTTTACACTTTTATATGTCTGGATCCAACATATCCCCAGGTTATTAATGTGCCTTCCAATCTCACCTGACTTTCTCTATTTCAAAAATGTACTTTTTAAAGTGGCATGCATCAAGTACACTAGTTTCCATCACTATCTTCATTTCTAATAATGCATTAGAAAATTTAAAAAAAATTAGAATGGCAAGTCTTTTAGGTATAATGATCATATGGATATACATCTGTAGAAGAAACAAAGATGATTTTTTTTTCTTTGTGAAACGACAGCTTTCAGGAAATTGTCTCAAGAATACGGCAGACGTTTGTGGACTGCTGAATCCCAAGGATTTCCCGTTTGCCCACGCCTTGGGCATTATCTGAACTTTAATGTGACCTTGTGACTAATCTAGATTTTTTTCCTTTCATGTTTCCTAGCTGTATGAACCTTGCATTTCTGGTTGAAGAGTGTCCAAGTGACTGAGTTGATTTCCTTCTCACTCCCTGCTCCCTCCACAGCTATACAATTGTAGACAATTATACTTCCTCAAAAGAAACATGACTGTCTGTGCTTACAGTAATTAAGTTTAGAGAACTCACAACCAGATGGATTCAGGCTCTCTGATCCTTTTTGCTTCATTCATCGTTCATACAAGGCATTAAGATAATAGATTGGGCACAAGAATAACTATAATACGGAGAGGGCCCCAAAAGTGATCCAATCAGTGAAGATTTAAGCTTGAAAACAACCAAAGTTCAATATATTTCTAGCCAGCCAAGGAGGTCCAGCAAGCAAGTTAAAAAAATTTAACCGAACAACAGTATCTACAAGTCCAAAAAATAAATATAAAACACCAGGAAGGCAGGTATAAGGACTGTAAATTAAGCAAGTCTGGAGTAAATAAGGTCCAAAAAGTAAGAGGGGGATCCAGAATAGAGAGTTGGAGAAAAAGCTCAGATTCAGAAGTAATCAATCCCCGGAAGCACAAGACATATAACGGGTTATTTAGTGGAGTCCCATGAAGATAGGAAGCCATCTTAAAATGTATACTTCTGTCTGCCTAGGAGCCGCCAAAACCTATCCTGGCCCAGCCAATCCAGAATTTTCTCAGAAAATCTGTAATGATATGAAGCAGATTTAGGGAACAAAAACCCACTGAAGACAACATATATGACTCAAGTTACGTTTTGCTTGAATAATTGCCTTCTTTTCCTCTTGATAGTCTAATCCATCCACCATAATTTTAATATTTTTCACTTAACATTTTATATTATTGTTTTTTAGAGTCACATGCTGTGAAATGAGCAAATACATCATCATTTTAGCCATTGTCTATCCATTACAGGATGAAGGCCTCTTCCGCATGTTTCCAACCAACATGGTCCTAGCAGTGGTGGGTTCCACATTTTTTTACTACCGGTTCTGTGGGTGTGGCTTGGTGGGCATGACATGGCTTGGTGGGAGTGGCTTTGGCATGGCAGGGGAAGAATGCTGTAAAATCTCCATTCCGTCCCCAATCCAGGGGAAAGTTACTGTAAAATCCCCATTTCCTCCCAATCAGCTGGGACTCGGGAGGCAGAGAATAGATGGGGGCGGGGCCAATCAGAATTTTTACTACCGATTCTCCGAACTACTCAAAATTTCCACTACCGGTTTTCCAGAACTGGTCAGAACCTGCTGAAACCCACCTCTGGGTCCTGGGCTTTCTTTTGCCAATTGGGCCTGCAATACTTGCTGATGTCATCGATCCATGTTGTTTTAGGTCTCTTTCATGGATGCTTTTTATCAAGTGGGTCCATTCTATGACCGCCCAGGTGCCATCAGTTTTTCTTGCTATGTGACCAACCCATTTCCATTTCAATTCTTTTACTCTCTTGATGATATCATATACTTTCATTTCTTCTCTAATCTGTGTGCAGGTCTTTCTATCTTGTCTTGAAATGCTGAGCATGTATCTTTCCCTGGCTCTTTGCTTCATTTGTAGCTTTTGTATTGATCATGAGGTTAGTGTCCATGTTTCACTGGCATATGTTAGAGCAGGTAGCACACACTGATTGAAAATTTTTCTCTTTTCAGGAATAGAATGGAATGGAATAGGAATAGGAATAGGAATAGGAATAGGAATAGGAATAGGAATAGGAATAGGAATAGAATAGAATAGAATAGAATAGAATAGAATAGAATAGAATAGAATAGAATAGAATAGAATAGAATAGAATAGAATAACAGAGTTGGAAGGGACCTTAGAGGTCTTCTAGTCCAACCCCCTGCTTAGGCAGGAAACCCTACACCACTTCAAACAAATGGTTATCCAACATCTTCTTAAGAACTTCCAGTGTTGGAGCATTCACACACAGAAGTTTGCCCCTACACTTCTGGAGGCAAGTTGTTCCACTGATTAATTGTTCTAACTGTCAGGAAATTTCTCCTTAGTTCTATGTTGCTTCTCTCCTTGATTAGTTTCTACCCTTGTCCTACCCTCAGGTGCTTTGGAGAATAGTTTGACTTCCTCTTCTTTGTGGCAGCCCCTGAGATATTGGAACACTGCTATCATGTCCCCCCTAGTCTTTCTTTTTATTAAACCAGACATATCCAGTTCCTGCAACCGTTCTTCATATGTTTTAGCCTCCAGTCCCCAAATCATCTTTGTTGCTCTTCTCTGCACTCTTTCTAGAGTCTCAACATCTTTTTTACATCATGGCGACCAAAACTGGATGCAATATTCCAAGTGTGGCCTTACCAAGGCATTATAAAGTGGTATTAACACTTCATCTGATCTTGATTCTATCCCTCTGTTTATGAAGCCTAGAACTGGCTCATATCTAAATGGTTGTCCACTAGGACTCCAAGATCCCTCTCACAATTACTACTATAGGGGGAGGTTGTTCTTGAAAATTATGCTTAGCTTGCCAAATGCCTGCCAATCACATTTAACATATGAATAAATAAAGTCAAAAAAACCTTTTTCTTAGTTCAGTAATCCAATATTAATTTTATTCTGAATAAAATAATACAAAAACATGTATATAATAAAAATAAAACACTATAAAAATACAAAGTTTAAGGAAGTTATCTTATCAAAAGTGGGTTTGGCTTTGGCAGCATTCAAGAAAAGATAAATAAATTGTAAGACAAATGGCATCATTTGTTACTGACAAATGCTGACTTTTGATAGCTATATTATTTTCAAATCAACTATTAATGATCTGCTGCAGAATCTTCCCAGATATCACTTTTACAATGATAGATATGTAATTTTCTGGATCTTTCTTTTCTGTCTTTTTGAAGACTGGGACAATATATACTATCCTTCCAAGCTTCAGTAGTTTTCCAGAATTGCTTAAATAACACCTAAAAGTTCAGCAAAATCATTAGTTAGTTCTTTTAATGTCTTAGAATATAATTCATCTGGCCCAGGAAATTTAACCTCTTTCAAATACACCCTAATCCCATTTCTATCAATCTCATACTTGAATCCTATCTTCAATAATTTCCTTGCAGATATATATACTTTGGGGGTTGGAAACAACAACCAAAAACAGGTTTTTTTAGTATTTCTACCTTGTCTTTGTTACTGGTAGCATTTTGAAATCTTCATCAATCAGCTAATATATTGCTTTTTTGTTGTGATTGTTTTTTGGAAGAATTTCAAGAAATTAGATGAAAACATTTGGCTGATGCTGCCTTAGTTGTATTACTATCAGATATTTCAACTGCTCCACTAGAAAATATTGCTTGCAAGTTGTTTATGCTCCTCTCTCCAGAAACTAATATTGGAAGATATCAGATGGGATATGTTCCAGAAGATTACTGATGTTGGCCCCAACACAGTCTATTCTTCAACTTGGCATTTTATGGGTACATTTTCCATGTGTGGGATTGATATAACCACGCTGCAAATTGGGATGTTCCATCTCCAGATGCAGGTTATAATGAGGGATGTGGGAGGAATAACTGTACTGAAATAGATTACAGTGCCATCAGCTACAACTCCCTATTTAATGATATGTAACTTTTAACAAAACTTGGCTGTGAATGGACTGGTATACGTATAAAGTAGATGAGAATTAACATAAGAGTGTGGGATCTGATGGTGAAGAACACACAAACATGATTCTAGATTTTATGAGTATTATAATAGCAATGGCACTTAGACTTATATACCACTTTACAGTATTTTACAGCCTTCTCTAAGTTGTTTACAGAGTCAACATATTGCCCCCAACAATCTGGGTCCTCATTTTACTGACCTCGGAAGTATGGAAGGCTGAGTCAACCTTGGGCCTGTGAGAATTGAACTGCTGGCAGCTGGCAGAATTAGCTTGCAATACAAGCAGGAAGGTATGTTGGAGATCGGCATCACCCATTTCTCTTCCAGGTTTCCGGCGCACGCATGCGCACTGGCTAGCTAGTATTTTGATTACTGGTGCACATGTTCACGCGACGATCAGCTTGCCTTCACGCATGCAGCAGTGGCAGAAACCGGAAGATCAGCCAGCCAGCTGATCGTCATGCATGCATGCGTGCCAGTAACCAGAAGACTAACTGGCCGGTGCGCATGCATGTGCCGGAAACTGGAAGTTCATTTCCCAGTGCACACATGCCCACTGGGCAGCTCCTCTCAGCGTGTGCACACAACAGCCATGCCATCAATGCCCGCATGCAGCCCCGGGACATCCACCCCCTTGTTAGCCAGGAACGCTGCCACTAGTCACTCCCCTGCCTGGCTGCTGCTGCCACCAGAAAAGGCCCCGAAGCTGCGCTGCCCAGGATCCATGTGGGCTGCAACAGGGGGAAGCCAGGCATGGCTGGCTGGAGGCTACCCGGAGCGCAAGGCCGGCAGTAGGAGGAGCTGCCTCTGCCTCTTTGCCAGTGTGAACAGCCTGCCGCCGCAGCGTCTTTGCAGAGGCAGTGGTGGCTCCTCCTCCTCCTGCCAGCCTTGCACTGCCCGGAGCATGAGGCTGGCAGGAGGAGGAGCTGCCACTGCCTTTGGAAAGAAGCTGCAGCAGCAGGCCGTTCGCTCCAGTAAAGAGGCAGCACCCTTGCTGGCGCAAATGGCCTCCAACGTGGATCCCGGGCAGCGCAGCTTCAGGGCCTTTGCTGGCAGTGAGGCAGGCAGGCGCAGGGGAGCGACTGGCCGGAAGTAGCCACCCACTGTGTTTTGGGTTCCAGGTTGGTGCAGGAGGCTTTCCAGGCCCAAAACGGGGCACGGGGGGGGCACATGTGTGTGGGGGCCTGAGCACATACACAGGGACATATGTGGGCCCGGGGCGGGGCACATGCAGGGGGTCATGCACAAATGGGCAGGGGGCGTGCGCATTGCATTATGGGTGCCGGCACACGTTTTCGACACACGACAAAAAGTTTAGCCATCACTGTCCTAAAAGTCACTCCCACGTAACATTATAGTGACCATGAGCAGTGCCTTCCAATCTTGGAATTAACCTCTAACTGAAATGTAGCTCATCTTGTTATTGGTGTAGTAAATTAATAAATAAGTTTTTATATTAATATATTATCTAATATGGAAAAACGTTAAAATCTGGGAACATATTGACTACTGATATGTGACTTAATCTGCTGCGATCATTAGTCTGTCTGTCTGTCTGTCTGTCTGTCTGTCTGTCTGTCTCTCTCTCTCTCTCTCTCTCTCTCTCTGTGTGTGTGTGTACACCCATGTATGTATATACAGTTTGCAAGTAAAGTATGCTCATACTATGTAACTACATATCTCTGGTGAATGTGAATGTATGTATATTTATTGAAATACAGAAGAAAAAAAAGAAGGCAACTCTACTGCCCTCCCATCCCCAGATTGAAGTAACTTGTCTTTCATGAAACTTGAAGATGGTGTCAAAAGCCCACTGACCTCTCTACTTAAAGCTCTGCTGCCAAGTTGCCAAGAAGGACCAAGATCTGCAGCAGAATCCCTGCTGTCTTCTGAAAAAATTATTTCCTCTGACTGTAAACACAGGAGACTGCCAGCTCCCAGACACACTGGAGATAAGGCCTCACTCTCTAGATAAGCTCCGTCTTATTCAGCCTTTTGACTGCTGTTGGCAGATAAGAGGCTCTGATGGTTATAACAGGCCTGTCAGGGGGAGAGGGAGAGAGAGAGAGAGAGAGAAATAGAGGGAGAGTAACTGAACATAGTAACCAACAGTTCTCATTGTAAGGAGAGGTAAAAGGGATGAAATGGGGGGAAGTCTTTGTTTTTATAGAGCTCATGTTTCTCTACTCATTCATGGTTGGTGGAGATTAATCCCTGGCTTGGAAGGCAAAGTGATCCACATGCACTGAGATCATCAAGGGATAAGAGGCAAGATTGCAAGAAGCTAGTTGCTTGACACTGCTGGTAGTTAAGCAGGACTGGGAACATTTTAGACATCATTCCAAAAACTGCCACCAAAACAGATAAAAACACAACCAAATTAAAAACATTGAAAAAGTATTCTAAACTAAGTATTCTTCCCTAATTAGCGCAATATTGTTATTAGGCCAACCCAAAGCTTTGCTTTGTTTATTCATTTATATCCCACTTTTTTTTTTTGGTCATTTCAAGATAGTGTACATACCAAAAGCTCCCACCTGCTATTTTCCCTGCAACCACCCCAGTATGTAGGTTGGACTGAGGAAGATAACTAGCTCTAGATAGTTTTTATGCTTAAGGGAGGTCTCAATCTCCTGGTTTCTAGCCATAGCATCAAAATGGTGCAATGGTAAATACATTTAAGGGACAGAAAAAATAAGCAAAAGTGCCTTGTCTAAAACTATTTCAAGCTACCTTTAGTAATTCTTTAGAACAGTGTTTCTCAACCTTGGAAGCTTGAAGATGGGTGGACTTCAACTCCCAGAATCCCCCAGCCAGCAGCACTGGCTGGGGGATTCTGGGAGTTGAAGTCCACCCATCTTCAAGCTACCAAGGTTGAGAAACACTGCTTTAGAAGAATGAGGGAGAAGCAGCAGACATCACATTTGCATGCATTCACGGGTATGGTTTCTAGTTGTAGCTAAGCCTTCTGGGATAAAAGAAAAGTGATTCCCTCAGTTTTTGGAAATAAAATTCAACCGTTACTCAGATATATCTCAATCCTTCAGTGAAATTCATTAGGAACTTGTTAAGCAGGTAACAAATAAAAAAAAAAACTGACAGTTTTTTCTTAACAAAGGTGAAGATCATTTTAGGTAGCTTATTGGAATGACTTCTGTAACATCAATGTATGTGCTAAATGTATAATGTCATGCTTATTTATCGACAAGTTAATATTCCATTCCTAAACAAAGTAATTCTTCAAAATAATTTTTAAAGATCTAAATTTGTTTGCTATGATAATCCAGTAAAAGAAAGAACCTTCCTAAATTTTGAACAGAAAAAGAAGATATCAAAATAGCCTTATTTTCTGGGAATAAAAATCAACAAAGTTTCCAAGACTACAGTGTTAAGCATAAGGTACATTATAAGATGAACAAAACAGTCAGTTAAATTAGACAAAAGTCTCACTGCAATATTACATTTATTTAACATTTATCCTGTCGGTAGTATTTCCTTCCTCCCAATAATCTTACAAGGCAAGTTGGCCTACAGTTACCCGAGAACTTCTGTGGAAAAAGTTTTGTCTTCCTATTTCTAGTTCAACACCAGATGCTAATTAAAATATATCATATTGTTTTTTAATATACATACATACATACATACATACATACATACATATATACATATACATATACATATATATATATATTTATCAATCATAATTGTAGAACAATTCTTGATGGTTAGGTCTCCCAATAACTAAAAGTCCCGTTACACGAAACAGCTACCACAGACTTCACATATTCTAAGGGAGATATGCATTTCATGTCATATCACATTACCTCTAGATCAGTATTTTTCCATTGCAAATTAGTTTTTAGATTTGCCTGTCAAAAGAAAGTTAAACAATCATTTTTAGCTCAGACTTTCCAGATTTAGTGTCTCCAGGTAAAATAGACTGCAATTCCCCTATTTCCCCAGCCATACCCAAAATAGGAAGATTATTCTACACTTTTTCATGTAACATACACACACTCTAGCTAAAATTGTAATTTGGATGAGCCCTGGTGGCGCAGTATTAAATGCAGTACTGCAGTCTGCAGTTCGATTCTGACAGGCTCAAAGTTCATTCAGCTTTTCATCCTTCCCAGGTCAGTAAAATGAGGACCCAGATTGTTGGGGACAATATGCTGACTCTGTAAACTGCCCAGAGAGTGCTGTAAAATTCTATGGGGCGGTAAATAAGTTTAACTACTATTGCTATTGTTGTGTGTGAATATGAAACAAATATATGAAATAATACAGCTGTGGATGACTTTGAAGATAAAGTAGTAAATCAACAGAATACAGCTACTGCTTGGGAGGAGCTATTTACATAGTGATCTTACCTCTTTCATAACATATAAAGATGGCATTTTCTCTCTATTTAGATATAGCAATAGCACTTAGACTTATATACCCCATGGTGCTTTACAGAATTCTCTGAGTGGTTTACAAATGTCAGCATATTGACATATCGGAGAACCGGTAAATGTCATCTCTGCCTGGCCCCGCCCTCAATCTATTCACTGCCTCCCAGTCTCCCAGCTGATTGGCTAGAAGGAAAAAATCAGGGCTCACTTTTCAGCAGGGAGACAAAGAAAAGGAAAAAAAACAAGACACCATCGCTTTAAATTGACAAGCCAAGAAGCCTCCCAACTGATCGGCTAGAAGGAAAAAATCAGGGCTCGCTTTTCAACCAGATTGCTTGGTAAAGAAGGGGAAAAAAAAAACCCCAAGATGCCGTCGCTTTAAATTGACAAGCCAAGAAACAGCTGCTGAAAGGAGGTTTCTACTTGCAGGAACAAAGTGACATTCAGCAGTTCATTTCTGGATCAACTGAACAACAAACTGGATAACAGGAATGATTCTTATATGGTTCTATGTTTCTGAAGTTTTGGGGTTTGTGCAACATGGGCTTTGTGTTTCTAAAAAGGTTTGGGCAATTTCCATTGTGAAATATCCTGTCTTGAATGAGTTTTCTGCAAATGGAGCCGAACTTTCGGCTTCCACTTTCTATTATTTCTAAGCAACGTTTTCTTTTTACAAAGTTTCCTTTATGCAGCTGGCAGGAATGTGGAATGAGCCTCAGGCAGGTTCCTTTGTTAGCAGCTTTATTTTTCCTTGCTTTTCTGGGAGCTTTTCTTATGAGTAATATGTGAAATGAAGAGGGGCAGAGCAGGTTAGTGGGGTGGGGAGGGAATGGGGATTTTGCAGTATCCTTCCCTTGTCACGCCCACCAAACCACACCCACCAAGCCATGCCCCACCAAGCCACACCACAGAACCGGTAATAAAAAAATTTGAAACCCACCACTGAATCAAAGACCACCCATTTATTTATCTATTTATGTATTTCTATTTTAATTTAGACTTGCTGGCACCCGTGCTTCGCTACAAAACTATGTGCTCGGGCTTGATAAATTGACACTTGCAGCCTGAAACTTAATGTAGAATGTATAACTCCACAGCATCAGAGTGTGTTAATATAATGTAAATGGCAGTTGGAACAGAGGGGGAGGGGGAGTAGAATGTCCCAGCCCACAGCATCCATTGGTATTCATCTGGCTAGCATCCTGTCAGTGTGTGAAAGATCTGAGGGGGTGTTTGGAAACTCAAACAGTATTTACTGTGTGAGCAAGGAGACAGGAAGGAGGCTGGGCGTGGCTTAGCTCAACTGTTCTGTAGTAAAGCTGCTTGCTGCTGTGAAAGTAAAAGTGAAAGTGAAACTCCTCTGCTTGTGTTTTGCATTTGGAACAGATTTCTTTTGAGGTGGGGAGGGGGAGTACAACTCCTTAGCATGAGAGCGTGTTAATAATAATATAGGAAATACTAATGCTCTGATGGTCATTTCGAACAATCCTTTCTTAGTGAACACCTAGAAGCCAAGAGGAACATACATGGCAAATTTGAAGTTTGTAGGCTTTACGATTCTGGAGATTTCATGATTAATGCATGAGTAGTTTTTGCTTTTATATATATAGATTTTACAAATAACTCAAGGGGAGGTGAACATATTCAACACATCTTCCTCCTCCTATTTTCCCCAAAACAATAACCCTGTAAGGTGGGTTGGATTGAGAAGGAGTGACTGTCCCAAGGTCACCAGCTGAGTTTCATGGTTTAAACACACATGAAAAATATATGAAAAGAGTGTCAGGCTTTAATCGCAGACATCTTCCCTTTTATTTATTCTCTCTTCACAGATGCCAATGTATTTGTCATTTGATCTTCCAAGATAATAAATAAATCTCATGATATATTCAAGATTTCAGCCCATCATCTTTATTTGAGGGTTTCAGACACCACTTAGGAATTACTAATACATTGGCACTTATGGGCATTTGCTCTGTGGCTACTATATAAGATCTGATAGTTAATGCTTCTCTATAGGTAACTGGCTTTCCCAGCAATTAAACTGTTTTGTGGCAACCTAGGCTACAGTTATAAAACATTTACCTGGAAATATAATCCACTGAATTGAGCAGGGTTTACTTCTTACGAGACAAGCATAGGTTTGCATGTAAAACTGTGAACAATTTCAATAAATTGGATTTCTATAATCAAGTTCTGAATTACAGTCATTTTCTTATCAACCATGACATAGAATGGATTGATACGAAATAGCCCAATTCTTACAACATCCTTAACTGGAAAATTATTTAGTGGATTGTGAGGTATCAATTAATGTAGTTGATTGTCATTGAATTAGATTTAGTTTAGTTTTGCACAAGGTAAAATTAATCCCACTTAGCCATATTCTGAGGACACCAAAGCCCAGTCAATCACTCCACTGTGCCTAAAAATAAAACCGAATGATGAACAGAATGGCTGAAAAAGAGAGAGCAAAACTCTCCTGTACCCAACTCATTGTTAAAATCTGATAATATTAATCCCATCTTCCAGACACAGCTTGAATACAATCATCAAGCTAGTTGCTGTTGGTTGAACAATGGAAAGGACTAAGTGATATAATGATGTGCTCTACAAATACAAGGGCCTTTTTGTCATAGAGAAAATAAAGGAGGATCTACATTCCTCAAATGACATCTTCTGACCTAATAACTTTGATCATGTGCTTCCAGAATCCAATGCCAGGAGATTTGATTGGCCTTGCAGCAGACAGGGCTAGGTTTGTTATATGAACAGGGCCAGAGATAGAGAACTGCTTGATTGTCAAGCAAGGATATTAGTTTTACTTATATTACAACAGCAACAAACTGATTTATTCTGCCTTTGGAAATTGGAATCATCTGGTATTTCCATCTTCGGGTACATGCCTTGCCCAGTGAGCTTGCTAAACTTTACAGAGATCCACGAAACTCTTCAAGGTTCCACGAAACTGTTCTGACGTGTAGAAGGAGGACTTCTTGTTTTCTTTGTGATGTGGGAGCTATTTCATAAAAGAGTACCTACTATTTAGGTGTAATGAAAATTATGTAATCTACAAGATTACAAGTGAATTGATTATATAAGCATGTGTAATTTACAATCTGCAAATACCAAGAAAACGTATTGTTCTTCCAGTCTTTTTATAAGGACTTCAAAAGTGACTATTAATCAGGTTAATTGGACTTTTACTATTATAACGGGGTTACCTGAGTAATAAGAATTTCTTCCTGCCTCACACATAATTACCATGAGACTGAATATTTAGCTTCATTTGTGTTCAGAGATATTGTCACACACTTAAACCTAATTGGATGTTGTAATCCTATTAGTTCATTGCAGAAGATCATTTCATCTTTTCTCAAAGCTCTCCTTTTGCCCCAATTTATTTGTGGGTGAAGATTCATATAATGAAATGTGAAATACAGTTATTTAAAGCGGCATTTAAAGGACTACGATGTCTTAATTCATGGTCCTGTTTGTGTTTTACTTCATTTTATTTATATAAGGCTTCTAAAGTGCCATCCCTATTAAGAGTTTCTTGGGATAGCTTGTAATAAAAAAGTCAAACCTACATCTATTAAAACTCTTTCAAGGTCAAAAATAGTTTTTAACATATTAAAAATAAGAACTTAAAAGATATACACAACAGAAATACTTCTTTCCTAGTTCTTGTGTCTTTCTCTTAAGACTGTTGCTGCCTTAATACCAAACACCCATCGGCTCAGTGGAAATCTGACTGAGATTAAATATTTACAGAAAGGCCCTATCAGGATTATTCAGCAGTTGCACCACTTCTGTTTACATGAATCATGGAGGTTTGACTGCAAGGCTCTTAAAATTAGAGCTCCAGAGGAGAGTTTTTATTATGTTGATTTTTTTTTAAAAAAAATGTCCTCAGAAGACCTTTTGGTAACTGTTCTGTGGTTCTGATCAGAAGTTGCAGCTGCTCTTTGGCCTCTCTGTTTACAGACATATCATGTGATATGGGTTTTTCTGTATATATGTGTGTATGTGTGTGCACACGGTGGGGAGGAGAGAAAGAGAGAGAGAATGTGATTCTGTTTTGGTCTTAAAAATATCAACCTTCCTTGTTCAAGGAAAACATAAAAAAAAAAAACCCAGAACACAATCATCCATTCCAAGAGTTGTGTATTGCTATTGCCATCTACTGCTTAAAAATGCAACTGCTGTATTACTCTGGTTCATCACCTTGCAAGTAGACAGCTCTAAGCCATGAAATACTGTCCTAATATCTAACAGAGGAGGCATTCAAACTATTATGTTCTATTGATTTTTGATTATGAGCTATTTGGATGATCATGCATTTTTATTCTGGTTTATTATAGGTACTGTTAAGACAGATAATGGGAGAGAATGCCTGACAGCTATGACTCTGATTACAGTGTAATGTGAGTGGGAAGAATACCAGAAATTAGAAGTATTTTCCAAATGTGATACTTAGTGGTTTGGCTTGGCAATCCTGAGAAACCATTGTTTCTCATTCAGTATACGAGTGCTGGTGAGTCTAAAAAACTTCTGCATCCCTCTTTCCTTCCTTTGGATACCAGCCAATTTGTGTCTGATTCTGATGTTAAACTTCTGCTTTATACTATATATGTAAACAAAAAAAAAATGTGGTTGGTTGGTTAAGTCAGAATCATAAAACATGTGGTCCAATTCTGATTTAATATGTTTAATAAGTTAAAACAATACACAGTTCCCCAAATTTCAACATAATGGGAATCTGTGGCCAGCAAGAGTCTGCCAATGTCTTCCTCTTTCACATAAAACAGTAAAGGGAAGTTTGAGTGTTTGAGTTAAAACTCGCAATACTAAGGAACTAATGCTGAGTCATCACAAAGAAAATTTCTCTTCCATTTGTGTACAAATGCATCTGTACTTTAGTATCATACTTTTGAATCCCTAAGAAACTTAAAATAAATAATTTAAGAGCAGTATTTTAACTTGAAAAGTAGAGAAAGCAAAACACTGCTTTTAGAAGTTGTAAAACCTCTTTAAAAAACAGTAAAGCTGATCTTCATTGGAAGCTCAGAAAAAAGAAAGAGACTTAACCTGCCACTACATCAACCAGTGCCTCAGAAAAATTTTCCAATCTTACAAGCCCTAGATAAAATGCTCTTATCTTTGAACATATTCTTAATACCTGAGCTAGTAAACTAGGGCATAGATTTTAGTAATGGTAAAGTAGTTTTAGGGAGTGGCTTAGAGGTGAAGATGCTTACCTCCCACTTGGAAGGTTGAGAGTTCAATCCTAGGTAGCAGCTGATGTTTCTCTATTAGGGCGCAAAGAAAAAATATCTGCTGTGAACTCTGTGTAGGCATCAGAGGAAGGGCAGTTCCACTCAGTCGCCCTAACTCTGGCCCAATTAAAGGATCATAAAAGGGGGAGGGGGAGTAGTTTTAGGAAGAGATAAATTATAATTTGGAGAGAGCCTTTCTGTCACCCTTATTGCCTTTACTGAAAGGGCTTTTGAAACAATACAAAAGTCTGTAATAACACCCATTTCCACACATATATTATTTTACTAAAAAAGAAAGCAAAATGACATATGTACTTCAGCAGTGGTTCTTAGAGTTTTGTCTAGTAGAACTTAGAAGAGACGCTTTAAAAAATTGGCCTGTGTGCACTATGCCAGCTGGACTTTGGGCCAATCACTCTGACTCAGCCTTAGCCCAGGAAATTGAAAAACATTTCTCTACCAACACAGAAAGGACCAGCATGGTAAATTACAATCCATAAACTTCCATGAAGAGGTCTTCATCCTGCAGCGAGTGGACTGATGTGGGTTGATGATGATGTTCATTAACAGAACAGATTCTATTAAAAAGTTTGCACTTTTCAGCCTCTTTAGTCACATTTCGCCCTCATCTTAAAACAATACAGTAATCTTAACTGTCTCCACTAGATGGCACCAAGTGCTGAAGAGATTGAAAAATATTGCAAAATTAGGTGGCAAGAAAAAAGAAACTTCATACTCAAACAAAAAATCTGAAAGGGTGAAATATGGTATCCGATAATACCGGTAGTCGTAGACTTACAACAGTTCATTTAGTGACCATTCAAAGTTACAACGGCACTGAGAAAGTGACGTATGATCATTTTTCACACTTACAACCAATGCAGCGTTCCCACTGTCACTTGATCAAAATTCAGATGCTTGGCAACTGACTCATATTTATGATGATTGCAGTACCCCTTGGTCACATGATCACCTTTTGTGATCTTCTGACAAACAAAGTCAATGGGGAAGCCAGATTCACTTAACAACCATGTTACTAACTTAACAACTGCAATGATTCATTAACAACTGTGGCAAGCAAAGTCGTAAAATGGGGCAAAACCAGGGGTGAAATCCAGCAGGTTCTGACAGGTTCTGGAGAACCGGTAGCAGAAATTTTGAGCAGTTCAGAGAATCAGCAAATACCACCTCTGGCTGGCCCCAGAGTGGGGTGGGAATGGAGATTTTGCAATATCCTTCCCTCAGGAGTGGGGAAGGAATGGGGATTTTGCAGTATCCTTCCCCTGGAGTGGGGTGGGAATGGAGATGTTGCTGCCATGCCCACCAAGCCACACCCACAGAACTGGTAATAAAAAAAATTGGATTTCACCACTGGGCAAAACTCACTTAACAAATGTCTCAATTAGGAACAGAATATTTGGGCTTAGTTGTGATATTAAGTCAAGGACTACCTGTATAAAACACTACAAAAACATATAAGAGGCTGTTCCTTTTATAACAACCAGAAATTCTGCAAGTAACTGGAGAAGACCTAATCCATTTTTTTTTTCTTGGAAAAAGGAACTAACATTCCTTAGACTACAGGTTTTTTTCAAATTTGATTATATTAAAGTTGCCAAGTTTGAAAAACACTGTACTAGAACATTAAAATGATGTAACAAAAAAGTTTTCTCATATTTTGAAAGCGCTAAAAACATCTGAATCTACAAGCAGAGTATAATTTTTAAAATAATGTCTTACATTCGCTTACGCAAAGTTTTGGTTATAAAAATATAATCAGTTTAGTCAACAGATGTCGATAAGTACATATGATAAAGTTATTCTTTCATAACTAGATCTCTCAAGTAGATAGTAAAAACTAATGAGTGGCTACCAAATATCATGATGATTCATCTTGATGTTTTTTAAATTACTTTAAAATGCCCTGTTACTAATATGTAGCAAGGCATTAAACCCACACCCTAGTTTACAAATGACCAAATTAGGAACGAGCATGAAATTAACCTGATATATTAACTGCTGTTTAACTGTGAAAAAAAATCATTTATATAAATCCAAGCTTTCATTTTTGTTTGGTGTTTTCATGATGAAACAATGTATGCCTACGGTGAATTGTTATTTTCTAACAAGGATTAAAAAGATACAATACCCATTCCTTTGTCTTGAATTTCATAGTCAACAATCATGAGATATTCCAAAATATTCTTTTAAACAGCTGTTCAACCATAATAAAATAGGATTCTTGACTTATCCTTGCTTATTATCAAGCAGAATATGACAGGAAGCAACATTTTCAGGCTTATTGTTTCTAAAACTGTTGTTACAGGCTTCTGATCCTGATTTATTCAAGGACAAAATACCAAAACTTTATGAAAGGCACCACAATCTGATTAGTTTTATCTGCCTGCATAAAATGGGGATCAAACTGATTACTTCTAATTTACAATTAACCAGAATCCTGGCTTATCACTGTTAAGTATAGCTGCCCTGTAGAGTAAATACAGCACCGGATTTCTTATCTCAGGAAATTGTGCAAATGACTTAGCAAATTGGCTTTATTTGATGAGATTTTGCTGGTCTACTATGAATATTCCATAATATTAAGATTAACTGGATTTTCCTCCCTCAGGCAAAAGCTCAGTAGGACATTTCAGGGCCTGAAAGAATTTCAGGTGACTATAAAATAATTCAGGCAAGATTTTCCCATGTTAGACTTTATTTACCAGGTGAAAGGCAACTTGATGTTTATTCAAAACATATGCAAAACTCCACCCAAAGATAAATTCATGTGCAAAAGTAAAATAAGACAGGATCAAGTGACATCCTAAAATAACCTCACCCAATATTATGCCCCAGAGCCTGAGTATCCCACACATATGGAAGGTAGTAGCTTCTGGAATGCTGCCATAAGGAAAATCCATTTCCTCCCTAATACATACAGTATATATAAAGAAACCTCCCGCACAAACACACAGTTCAGGCATATGTTGTAAGCTCCTTGATACATCACAAAGAAATAAAGTATATCCTTTAGGCTTCTTTTGCTGAGGAATGTAGGAGCTGGTTAGAATGAAGAGTCTCATACTTGCTAATTCTTCTGTTTATTGTTTGTCCTGGATAATATGATTCATAATTCTGCTCCAGCCCACCCAACATTGGTTTGCTCTCATAGCTAAAGAGAAGCTAAAAACAAGAATTTTTAAAATGCGGGGGGGTTGTTTCTTCCTCTAAAATATATAGCACAGCAACTCACTATTTAATTCATTCAACTATTGTTATCCTCATCATCTTCAGTGATGAGCTGAAGAAAGAAAACATGGAGGACAAGAAGTCTGGTGCTTCTGGTGAAAACTGGGAGACGTATAAGAATTAGCTTTGATTTGGATTCTTTGAATAAGCGGTCTAAATTAATCAGGCGTATTTTAATTAACAAGCAAAGCCTGATATTGATATTAAGCATATTGAAGCTTAAAGCCTGGCGGGTTTTGCACTGTTGAAATAAACGGCTTGCATAGGTCAGATTCTGTTTGTGTTTGGGATGAGCAAGTACAACTGGTGGCCCAGCTGAAAGCAAAATACATCTGGGAGATTTGACAAGAACAATGATTACAGCAGTGTTTCTCAACCCTGGCACAATAAAAAACATCATAGCCCTTAATAAAGCAAATCCTATATTAAAAAGTATTCTGTATGTATCCGTCATCTCTTGCCCTTTTTAGAGGTAGAAATTAGAAATGGGAAAAATATTGCTATGTATACTGTTATATATTACAATTACGATGTAGACGTAAATATTAGAAGTTGAAAGAGCATTACCATATATACCTGAATAGTATTACTATTGTGATTAGTATGGTGTATAAAGTAAATTGACTCAGACAATACACTGTTCATTAAGCACTTACGTATGTGAAAGAAAAAACTATAAATTATAATTTATAATATATTATTTATATAATAATTATCCACTAAAATATGTCACCATGCCCATATTATTTATTTAGAAATAATTTTCTGTTTATAAAACTAGCAACAAATTCAGAACAACTCTATATACAGGAGTGGGCAACAGGCTTTCAGCTGGGGTCACGCTCTGGTTTGCCAGCCAAGAGCCAGAGAGTGTCTGGTTGTTGTGTCACGATTATCACGGGCATAGCCAGAAAAATAAAAAGGCATTCTTGGTGATTATGAGATTTTAGACAGCACAATTTACGCAGGCCCCTTTTGATCCTTAAAACAGGGGTCCCCAACATGTGGGCCGTGAGAGGTTTGCAACCGGGCCATGGAAGCGGTCAGCAAGCAAACGCACACACATTCTCACTTCCACAAGCGCATGCGTACACTTCATTTAGGTGAGCAGCAAGCACGTGTGCACGCCGCTTGCACAAATGAGGCTGTGCGTGTGCAAGCACACTTGCCAGCCGCTCGCACAGAACCATCCCTTTCCCCCCACCAGTCTCCAAAGCTGGAATCGTTGGGGAACTCTGCCTTAAAATAAATTTTAAAAGCATTTTTTAAAGATTTTGAGATTTTTTTATTTAAGAGATAGAATTTTCACTCTTGAAAGCTTATGGCACTAATTTTGCCCCTTAAATTCCCCTCAATTAACATAAGCAGTGCCCCCAAACTGGGGAAAAGTATTGACCTTACCCTGTCCAGTTGTACTTTGAGGAACTGCATGAAGGATGAGGGTTGTCCATAAACTCTGGAAAATTAGACATTAAAAAAACCTCATATTTATCATCGA
This sequence comes from Pantherophis guttatus, assembly GCF_059756535.1. Classification (NCBI taxonomy): domain Eukaryota; kingdom Metazoa; phylum Chordata; class Lepidosauria; order Squamata; family Colubridae; genus Pantherophis; species Pantherophis guttatus. The sequence goes on along the minus strand of NC_142063.1, from coordinate 307,242,778 downwards.
ATTGCTCACCTTGATAATGAAAGTATTGTATACATGCAGATCAATTATTTTTGTGATTCTTAGGTAATGGCCTTGCTTGTCAAAGATTCCTTCTTATTCCAGCTTTTATCTCTTTTCTTCTATATCTAATAGAGACTGTACAATTAGAAAAGCTAATAATATTAAACAATAACCCTATTGATGCAAAAACAACTAGGATTTGGGAGAGGGAGTGTCTTATACCAGAAGGTTGGGGAGAAAAAATCCTGGTAAAGTTGCTGAATAAATTCAGGCAAATCTTTCCCATCACTAAAAGAAACTTATACCAGCAGAAGCTTCTCAAAGGACTGTAGCAGTGAGCTGGGTTGAAATAATACATGATGAAATTGTCAATTATGAACATTGTTAGTATTTTTCATAGCATGCCTTAACTGGCTGCCACCAAAAATAGCACTCCTGCTTGCTAATAAGGACTTGAGCTATAAAAATCTGGGTGACCACTAGAAGACAGTAAAGAGATAAAGAAAACTTTGCTTGCTGCCATCTGGTGACTACTGAGATTTCTGCCGCCTAGATCTAAGAGCCCTAATTTAAGCACAGACTGAAAAGAGGAAGATAGCTAGAGGAAACAGAGGTTTTGAGCTAAATAGGGGAGTGTTCAAATTTTACTTTTACCTTATAAGGACATCAATTCCCTTCTTTGATTAGGTGAGCTTTGGAAGATGTAATCATTGCCTCACTCGAGTCACAGATGTAGGCCTGGAGGTCACCTGAAGGTCAAGTCTTCAGCAACCTCCTCCTCTGCACAGAGATTTCTAGGATCTAAATTAGTTTTCCTTAAATCTTGGATTACAACTCCCATCATTCCCAACACTCATGGCTGGAAACTGGTATTGGTTTCAAAGCATATTTACAGGTCAACAAGTACATTCATGTTACTTTTTCTAATTCTGACATAAATTGCAGATAATTCATGATATGATGAAGAAGGAAGATTATGTCAAGATTGCCACGTTCAATATTGTGTCTCATATGCCTTAGCCTACTTGCTCAGGTTTCACAACCTGTGGAGCAGCATGAAGAAATGATGCATCCCTGCAGTAATTTTGGTTTCTAGTTTCAACTTTCCATTCCAAGAAGAAAACAAAGATTAATACTATTATCACTCAGTAATATTACATCGTTCAGAATGGCTGCAACTACCCTGCTATTAGGACTGTAAATCAGCATCAACTAACTTTAACCAACTGATAAGAGAAAAAAAAAATCACCCCTCAGTATGTAAATGTATAAGATGGTAAATCAAATAGTGGCACCAACTAATCATGGAAAAGATCAAGCAAACTACTACTATTGTATCTCACAAAAAATACTGATATTTGCATAGAAATGGGACTAGCCCTAAAGCTGAGGCACAATGCAATCTTTCTTTCAGACGCTAAGCATGAATGATAGCATGGACTAGTATAAGAATTACTGGGGATTCCCTGAAGAAGTTTCATGTTTCAACATAATAAGATAACATGCATTTATCTAAGACATAATTTGCTGATTCTCTTCACACAAATACTTAGCCTGTTAAATTAACCACCTGTGCTATATTTATACAAGTAAAGTTAGTTCAGGAGCCTACAACTAAAATACTTTTTTCTTTTTGGAACAGAAATTGGAAATCTATGACACAAGTAGTCCTCGCCTTACAACCATTTGTAACCCGGCGACCATTCAAGATTACAACAGTGCTGGGAGAATTGACTTATGAGCAGTCCTCATATTTATGACTTCTACAGCATCCCTGCAGTCATGTGATCAATAATCTAGATGCTAGGCAACCAGTTCATACTTAAAGACAATTGCAGCAGTCTAGTCACATGATCACTATTTGTGACCTTCCCAGCTAGCTTTCAACAAGCAACAAGTCAATGAGAAGCCAGTAAGAGGATGCAAGTTGCAGGCACATGATGTCTTGCATAACAACCAGGTGATTTACTTAACCACAGCAAAAAAAGTCACAAATTAGGTTGTGATTATGTGAGCCTCATTTAAAAACTGTACTACTTGACTGTACTGTACTTCTGGTTCTTATTGTAAATTGAGGACTACGTAATCAGATACGTTGATCTATAGATCACGGGAATCCTTGTGTTGGCCTGGACTAAAAATTTGTACCTGGCAATATTCAGTCATAGGAACAATAAGAACTGATCAAGAATATATTCAATAAGAATGCTGCAAATAAAAAATATATCTACATTGATATTATGCATTTGATTTAAGGTGGATTGATTTTCTAATTTGCATAGTACAGCAAAGGATAATTTCCTTTTTCACTCTGAAGCTCCATTTGAATTTGACTATACTTAAAGCAACAAGAATGTGATTTGCTCTATTGCTAGCAGTAAGGGGATTATCTAGAATCTAAGAAATCTAGAATCTTATTCTTCCTTGGAAATGAAGTTGTGGCTCTCCTTCAGATTCATTCAAGGGTTTGCGGAATTTACCAGGTTTTTTTTACTACTTTTATGAATTAGAACTGGTGGAAAAAAAACTATCAATTCTGAGCACAGAATTTAGTCTGAGTAAATAAACTGAACAATTCTTTCACAGACCTACTTAACATCTTCCCCTCCCAGCACATCTTTATTTTAAATTCTTCATTTTGATTCAGTTTGATTTTTCTAGTGCAATTTAAGGCAGGGACAGATTGTTGCTATTAAGTAGTAGTGAAAATGTAAAAATCTGATTTGGTAAACACAGTGAAAACTCTAAGATTTAATTTGTTCATTCTTGGATTTTTTTTGAAGTTTTAAAAATCAGAACCCTGAAAAAGTTTGACGCTTTACCAATAGCTTCACAAGCTAACTGAAAAGTAAATTCCACTCTGCTTTGTGGAGCTGACTGCTCAGTTATCTATAAAAGTTGATTTTTAGTTGACTTACAGAATAATACCCAGCAGGATGGGTGTTAGGCTGATAAAAGGAAGTTGAATTCTCAGGGGCCAAATCAATTTAGGGTAGAAAGTTCAGCTTTCTCCCAATAGGATCTTTCTACTTTCTCTCGCCCTCCACAGGTTCAGAATTTCATTTCATAATCCCACAAACTTGTGATTAATACCAACCCCACTCCAGTGAAAAACACAACTGTAGTATGATTAAGAACGTTATTTCTTTATATAGAGGCATCCCAAAATGCTAAATTACAACCTAAATTACAAACGTTTACAAGCGCAAGGAGTACAGTATTTGCAATCCGGTGGTTGAGGCTGAGCTGAGGCCTGAGGTTAACAGGATGCTTCCACTCTGCATCCCGTTGCCCCGGGAATGCAGGGAATATCAGCTAGGCTTTCACATACACTTCCAGTTGTTCCAAAGATGTTTTTTTTAGGAGGCAGCTGGGCTTTCTTCGGACTTCCAGTTGATTTTTACACTACAGCAGGGGTGGGCAACTGTGGCCCTTTTACAACCTGTGGACTTCAACTCCCAGAATTCCTGAGACAGCTTGGCTGTCTCAGGAATTCTGGGAGTTGAAGTCCACAGGTTGTAAAAGGGCCACAGTTGCCCACCCCTGCACTACAGTGTATCAACTGGGGTCCTCCCAACACGAAGGCCTCTTTCACAATATTATTAAGCAGAGCATCAGCCGGCGAAGTGTAGACCAGACCAAAACTCAGGACTAAGGAGGCAGCCCCCAAAATCGATTTTAAAGTAAAGGAACCCCGTCTTACCGAACGCCGCTTTCTCCTAAGGGATTCTGATCCCCAAGCCCACCCCCGCACGTTGCGGCTGTCGACCGGTTCGTCTTCAGCGTAGCCCGGAAAACCAAAAGCGGACGAGAGAGGAGCAAAAGGGGCGCCTTCTTCCACGTGTGCGGAGAAAGCGCAATCGCCGCGTTTGTAACGGGCGCCAGAAATGAAACTCAGCCTTCCCTGCCCCACTCATTGGTCCTGGCCACGTTACCGGCTGCTTTCAAATCTGACGACAGCTACTTCTTCATTTGTTAAATGAAACAGGAAGCTTTTCTCTGGGGGCTGCGCGCAGCTCTTTTCGCTGGTCCCATTTTCTGAAAACGCATAAAGGCAGAGTAAAGGTTGCTGTGGTTTCCCCGCCGTTTATTTTTTATTTTTTGGAAGCAATACACGCCAGTTCCGAGAACTTTCATTCACGTGCAGATTTCGAATGTGCTTTGGGAAAGTGGAAGTTGCTGCTTTACGGAACCGTGAGTACGTATTTTTATTTCGTATGAACGCGAGTTTATTCCATGGTTATTACGATGGCTGGTTTCACAGTCTGCCAGATGCTTACACCGGATTTGGCATTGTTTGTCCATCTAGCGAGGCTTTCCCAAGGACCCGAGATAGGCAGATGTTGTTTAATAATATTAAAGCTATCGTGGTAGGATGCAAGCTGTTCCAAGAAAGCTGCCTTTTGCAATTGAGTGATTGCAAGTGATCTTGTCAATGCCTGTGGTGTTACTATTAGTACTACTTTTGCTTTTTTGCACTAGTCGTTCTGCTTCTGCTTGCAGGTGTTTGCATTTTGTGGTTTTCTCCTGTTCTTTCTCTTCTCTTCTGATGCCTCCACTATCCAGGTTTTTTGTCTGTCTTATCCACAATTGTTAAGGCTTGAGTGTTGTGTGGCAGATGTTTGTCTGTTTGAATTGTAAAATCCCAGAGCTCTTCATTTTCTATTACTTGTGGTCAGTGGTGGGATTCAAATAATTTAACAACCGTTCTCTAATTCAAGGATTTTTTCCAACAACCAGTTCACCAAACTGCTCAGAAAGTTAACAACCGGTTCTCCTGAAGTGGTGCGAACTGGCTGAATCCCACTGCTTGTGGTCCTACCAATTCTTGTTTGCAGGCAAGTGATTATTTCCTACAGATAATAATAAAAACTTTATTGTCATTGTACGTGTATATACAGTATCCCCATACAACGAAATTCACTTAACACCCAAAGACCAGGTCCAACACACATAAACAATCCCCAAACACACTCCCACCCATCACAATTACCCATCCCTAAACCACCCAAACATTCACACAACAGACCAAATAATGCTGTCCAATAGTTCACTGATGGTGGCCCTTTAGTTCATTGTTGATTGCAATTATAGCTCCTGGATAAAAACTATTCAGAAAACGTGTGGTCCGAGTTTGTTCTGTATCTTCTGCCAGAAGGCAACAGTCCAAAAAGATTGTAAGCAGGATGGGAAGATAGGCCTGTGCAACATAATTGTGTCATGACATTTGATGTAAACCCTATGTGCCATCTTTTTTGCAGCAGCTATTTGGTGAATTGTTTCTTCAGCTTCTTTGTTTTTGCTCTTCTGTTGCTGTTTTCTTAACTCTGGTTTTGTATGCATTTGTTCTTCCAGCTTGGTCTTGTGCAATCAGAATTGGCCCCTCTATTATTATGGTTGGTATTATATTTTTATCCCACCTTTGTATGAATTTATTTGGTCAACTCAAATCAGCACAATATTCTTGCCGTTTCCCAGACATTTTCCACAAACGTTGATATTTCTTAGTAGCAAATTGAGAATACATACCGTACTTGGTTACAAACTTTTGACATATAGTAGAAAGGCATAATATTGGAAGGGGTGAGAGGGAATCTTGTATGTGCTTCTATAGGTAAATATCACAGACTCACTGGCTGAATTAAAACAGCATGCAAAGCCTCAATATGACTTGTGGCTTAATGCATTGTGAAACCAGTAAGTATGATTTGTAAATTATGTTTTAACATTATCTTGTTTAAACCTGGAAAATTGTTATTAGTTTATTTGATAGATTTATAGGTCATTTTTTTTTAAAAAAAATAGGAGCTCAAGGGGAGACATTTAATATTCCATCTCTCAATTTTCCCCACAACAAGCTTGTAGGGTAGGTTGATCTGAGTCATCTAATGAGCCTTTATGATTGTTAGTCAACTGAAATCAGGTCTAGTAACTAATATATAACTCTAGAAATGAAAAAAAAAAAACAGATTTGGAAACCATGATTAAATGAATGAAGCCTGAATGAATAAATGTGTATATTGTTGTGCTATCAATTTGTGTACTATCTCGCTTGTAAAAAAATTAGAAATAAATGTTCATTAAACTTATTCTTTGGGCATGCAATAAGAGCTTATATTAATTTGTTATTAGTACTATTAATTCATTTAGGGTAATTAAGCCCTAATAAGGTACAAATAAGGTCACAAAACATATTCACATGACCCTGAGATACTGCAACTGACATAAATACATGCCAGTTGCCAAGCATCCAAATTTTGATCCTGTGATCATGGGGATGCTGTAGTGGTCATAAGTGTGAAAAATGTCACATTTCAGTGTTATTGTAACAATCACTAAATAAATGATTGCAAGTCAAGGACTATCTGTGCAACTCCAGTCCTCTGGGAAGAGCGTTTGTGTTTTATTCCTGTACTAACTAAGGTTTTTGACTCTATGGAATCACATGCATGAGTGATCACCATAAATGTGGCTTTTTTATAGGTGGTGCCCAGCATACAACCATTTAACAACTGTTTGAAGTTACAATGGCACTGAAAAATATGACTTACAACCGGTTCTCACATTTATATTTTTTATTTATTTATTTACTTATTTATTAGATTTATATTGCTGCCTATTCGCCCATGGCAACTCAAGGCGGCTTACAAAATATAAAAAACCACATTTAAAGAACAGTAAAACTCATAAAAAATCAAATAAATTAATGTAATAAAATCACCCCTGACCCCCACCTCCCGCCCCAGTGACAGCCGATCACATGAGCCATTTAATGGGCTCTATCCCGCTCTGGGTTCCCCAGGCCTGCTGGCAGAGCCAGGTCTTCAGCGCCTTCCGGAAGAGAATTAGGGTGGGGGCTGTTCTAATCTGGGGGAATGATGTTCCAGAGAGAGGGCTCCAAGGACCATGGAGAAGGCCCTTTTTCTGGGTCCCACCAGGTGTATCTCCCTTGGGAATGGGACCCGCAACATTCCCTCACAGCATTCCTACTGTTGCATGATTAAAATTCAGGCACTTGGCAACCAGCCTGTATTTATGACAGTTGCAGAGTCCTGGGTCATGTAATCGCCATTTGTGATCTTCCCAGTTGGCTTAAAAGGGAGGATGCCACTTAATGACCACATGAATCACTTAACAACCATGGCAAAAAGAGTTCTAACATCAGATGAGATTCACTTAACAACAACCTTGCTTAGCAACAAGCAATTGGCCTCAATTGTGGTCGTAAGTTGAAGACTACTTATATACATCAATCAATGTTGTGTTTGGGTGCCGTGGCAATACACATGAGGTATTGCATGAAGTATTGGAATGTGGAGTTATGCAGCACCATTTTTATATAGTTTTATATAGTTCCTGCTTCAATTTAGCTGATGTTGTGCAATTGTGGTTGGTTGTCTGGAGGCCTTAAAGTTCCAAGACTGCCCATCCTTCTAGATTTAATTATTGCTTTAAAAGTAACTTGTAGTTTCATGTCCCATTAGGACATGTGGCAAATGACATAGTAAAGTACAGATTTGAAGTCTTCCACAAACCAAGTCTTCCATTTGATTTCTGAAACCTTCCAGTTAAAGCATAGCTGTTAAAGACTGCAACTTGAGAACTTGGAGAACTTATACCAATTAAAAATGGATGATATAAAAATAGACCAGCTGTTCCCATTGCAGATGCTCTTTATTTTAAGAATTAAAATTCCTAGATTTCCCCAACCAACATGGCTATTCCTAAAAATGCTGGAAGCTGAAATCCATACAGCTGGTAAATTTAAGATCTGACCCAGTATGAGGCAGTTTTGTATGGTCATTAACTCAGCAACTACATCACAATAACTCTGATCATGGCCATAGATGACTGTTAATAACCACCCAAAGACAACATATATTTGCATGCAATATATTCATTCAGATGTTTAAAAATGACTCCAATTCTCTGAGCTGGCAGTTGAATAGAAAAAAAATGGAGTGAAGTCAGTCACAACCTGGAAAAGTTATCATATTTTGGTCAGATTTTAGCTGCCAGAAATCTCTCTTCTGGGACTAGTGAAAGATCAAATTATTTTATGCGGTATAATTAACCATGCATTGCAGCTTCATTTAATATGTGTCTTTGCTTTGTGTTGGTGAGGGACCAAAGGCTTTAATTCCCAGAAGGCGTTAGAATTTTGGTTATTCTCCCAGGCTTTGGGGGCAAGTCCCTATAATATTTGAATTTGCTTGGTAGTTCTTTTCTGGACAAACATCTCTCTTGTACTCTTGCTTTATTGTTGTAGCTTTTTATAATGTAAAGCACTAAGAGTTGTTGGAACTCAACCTTTTAAAAAATCTATATAAAATCAGGATTTTTGAAGCAAAGGTATGGCTGTGCTATGAAGATGAATTTAAAAGGCGAAAGATTTATACGATCTGAAGAGAAACCAGAGTAAACTTGACAGAGAAAGATATTGAAGGATATCAGAAGAAATTGGATAAATTTTGCAATGGTGGGAAAAGACCTAGATTAGTGAAGAAAATGTGGTATCAAAATCAAAAGGAAGGTGGATTAGGAATCCCCAAACTACTCAATTATCATTGGGCTTATGCTATTCGGACTGTGGTAAAAATATTTAAAGGTGAAGATAGTCATTGGAGAGATTTAGAATTAAAAGACATCAAGAGATTTGGCTCAACATGGTTTTTAGATAAAGCCAAATCAAAATGTGTAATTAATAGCTATTGGTTAAAGGGACTGAGTAAAATTTGGAATAAATTTGTTAAAATTTTAATTCCAGATATAATTTTCTTAGGGAAGACAATTGAAAATTGGCCGATTAAAACTAATATAAGTCGTGATAGGGTAATGGAAGATGAAAATATACAAATTATAATAGATTGGTTAAAAACTTCAGAAAATGAAAGGAGGAAAAAAGAAATCATTGAAAAATTGGGTTTAGGCTGGTTTGAAAAAATACGGATAGAAAAATGGACTAAGAAAGTAAGGGACAATTGTTCGATAAGTAGAAGTAAAACTGAATTTGAACATTTAGTATTCCAAATTATGAAAGATGAAATTAGGCTAAAGGGACTCGTTAGTAAGGTATATAAGATTATAAATTTTGATGGAAAACCACAAAGGGTGATGAAGTTGAATTGGGAAAAAGAACTTAATATTAAAATATCAGATTTAGATTGGAATGTGAATTGGAAGAGTAGAATTATGAAGACTTTATCTATAAGGATTAAAGAGCATAATTATAAGGTTGTTTGGAAATGGTATTTGACTCCATTAAGATTGTCATTGATGGATAACAAAATTAGTAAACAATGTTGGAGATATGATATAGAATTAGGGACTTATGAACATGTGTGGTACAAATGTGATAAAGTTAAAAAGTTTTGGCAACAATTGGAGAAAATGATATTTGAAATGATGGGGAAAGCAATAATATTGAGACCAGAAACTATATTACTGTTGATAATTAAGGAAATAGAACCAACAAAATATGAGAAAGAATTGATTAGAATTATGATTATAACTGGTAGAATTATAATAGCCAGATATTGGAAATTAGATGTGAATTTTAGAATAGAAGAATGGTATTGTGAAATGTGGAAATTAGCTTTAAACGATAAAATGACATGTGATATTAAAATTAGAAATGGTGACTATAAAGAAGATATTTTCTGGAAAATTTGGAAACCATTCGTGGACTATGCGCTGGGAAAATTGGATGCTTCGGTACCTGTACCCCGAGAACGTGGATTTTGGCGATCATGAGGATATATCCGAAGAACCAAATCTTCCTTTCTTATGTATAGCACAGGGTGAAGTATTGTATATGTTGTTTGTAATGTTATTTTAAAAAAAATTAATAAAAAATTAAAAAAAAAAAAGAAGATGAATTTAAAAGCATTTCATATATAGACTGTCAAGCCCAGCCACAGCTCGACACACATACTGGAGGGGGAGAGGGATAACAATATGTCCCTCAAGTCTACGCTGTCAGGGGTCCAGCTAAGCACTGGGTGCATTAGAGGTGATGGCAGAATACCGATTCATCAGGTGATGGTGGTTATCGACTCGGGACGCGTTTAGGCAAAACGGGATGAGGCAGCAGGGGAGACACAACGGAGAAGGTGGTGGAGGATGATGCGGCAGGAATCAGGAAGTGCTGCAATCTGCCGAAACCAGGATCAGCTGAGACGCGCTATCGGAGGGTGAGGCGCTGCCGGCACGGACTGTTTAAACGGCGCTGAGAGACGGTAGCTCTCAGCGCCAACTTTGCGTGGTTCATACTCGGTTTGTTCTGACACCCATTTGTTGTGGATTAAAGATTGATGACATCTACAGACTGACTTCGTTTGGTGATTCAGCGTATTCCTGCATGAACATGGAGTAGACGGCCGAGATAGACAACTTAATAAAGGCAACTATGTATTAGGCAGTAGGACACTATATAGCAGTGTTCCCCAATGTTTCCAGCTTTTGGGTGGGGGAGAGGGGATGGTTCCGCATGAGCGGCCGGCAAGCGCGCGTGCATGCAGCTCCATTTGCGCAGGCGATACACTCGCACCTACCGCTCCCTCAAATGGAACACATGCATATGCGTTCGCCTGCTGCTTGCACAAGTGAGGATGCGCATGCATGCGCCCCTCCCCAGCCATTTCCCTGGCCAGTTGCAATCCCCTCAAAGCCCACAAGTTGGGGACCCCTCCTATATAGAACAAAACCCCAAAGTAGCCCAGATTGAAAGATAGAATGTCACAAACCATTTAGCAAACATTCTTCTTGAATACTGACAGAACATAAAAGTAGCACAGGACACTGCCCATGTTAGTATATTTTGTGTTACTTTTGAGCAATCTGAGCCTTTGGAAATTTATATGGAAATATGTCAGACAGTGAGATAAACTCCTTTGGTGTCTGCATTTCTCCCACTGGCAATTCAAAACTATTAACCATCACTTTTGTGTGTGTGTTGTTTGTTACAATTTAGACATGATTAAATGCCATTAGCCAAAGAATGCTGCACTGCATGGATCTGATATTTTATGTACAGATGGTCTATTTTTCAAGTTTATCATCAAGACTTTTTTTTTTTTGCAAACAAATTTTATTTACAAAAGTAGATGTATTAATTTGCACTGGCATGTCAGCCATCCAACAATATATAAACCTCTCTTGTTCACTCTGAAAACATAAAAAGGGAATGGGAAAATTTGTTAGATGTAAGTTTGTGAGCTTGAAAGCAAAGCTGTATCTTTGCTATGTATCTTTCATTCCATGTCAAATACCACATTGGTACTGTGTTTGCTGACTCAGGTAATTGCTTTCACAAACTCATTGCCTGTGGATTTCCCAGCAAAAGAGGTGCAAGCCTCAGCAGTGCACGAACTGGCATCTTCAGTGGTTTGAATTTCAAGAGGAGATCAGAAAAGCTTGTAATACCTAGAAAATATTTTGAGAGAAAACAATTTTCCAGCTGTAAGAACATAACATACAAAAATGCTGTGTTTCAGAAACAAAAACAGGTAGTCCCTGACTTACAACAGTTTGTTTAGTGACCAAAGTTACAACGGCACTGAAAAAAGTGACATACGACCGTTTTTCACATGACCTTTGCCGCATCTCATGATCACATGATCAAAATTCAGACGCTTGGCAACTGACTATTTATAATGGTTGCAGTGTCCTGGAATCATGTGATCACCTTTTGCAACTTTCTAACAAGCAAAGTCACTGACGAAGCCAGATTCACTTAACAACCGTGTTACTTACTTAATAACTGCAGTGATTCACTTTAACAATTGTGCAGAAAAGGTCATAAAATGGCGCAAAACTCACTTAACCTCACTTTAAATTATGGGTATTAATTCAGCCAAATTTATTTAATTCATTTTATTCAATTTTAAATTTTTATATGTATGTGTTTTATTTCGTGGCTGTTCACCGCCCTGAGTCCTCCAGGAGTAGGGCGGTATAGAAATTCAATAAAACTAAACCACTAAACCAGCAACAAAAACATTTGGACTCAATTGTGGTCATAAGTCGAGGACTACCTGTATAGCTCTTTGGTGATGTACAGCAGTATTGATTTTCCTATTATTTAAAATACAGACATCCAATCGGCACATTTTGACAGGGTTCATAGATCTGACTATGACTTAATACATTTAGTGTATGGATAATCACATCACCATGCTTTAAAAATTATGCCTTCTCTAGCCTATTGGGTTTTATTCATCCAACAATATTAAATGGTGACAATGAATCTAGTCTTCATCTGGTCAATCATAAATTCATTCTGTCTCTTGCAAGTGGTGAGGTATGCTTCAGAATGCAATGAAATTCTATAATAGTTATTTAATGATGAGTTATTTAATTAAGTTATTTAATACAGTGAAATCAATTTTATTGGATTTTCTTAGTAAGTGCTTCGGTTCCTGGTATTTACCAGAAATGCTAAGGCCTTTATCTGAAAGCTGAGATAGCCACTGAGCTAACGGGATAGAAAGTCTAAAATAATACAAATCACTAGATTTGGAATCTGTTCCAAATATAAAATGTGAGTTTCCTTTGTGTTAAAATATTTTTAAAAGAACCAAAATGGTAAATTTACCTTCCAAACCTGCAGCTAACAGCTGTCCTGGAATTGGGACTGAATGATATACAAGGAAACACGCCAACATACTTAATTGAGATTCATCAATAAGTTGTCCACTTAAATAGGAATGTAAACAAATATCACCGCCAGCTGAAATACAGATAAGGGAGATATTTTGGAGGATATAAATGGGATCTCAAGGTTGACTCAGCCTTCCATCCTTTCGAGGTAGGTAAAATGAGGACCCGGATTGTGGGGGCAATAAGCTGACTTTGTATAAAAAAGAACACCGCTTGGGGGGGTCGAAAGCCCTACTAAGCAGGTATATACAAAAAGTATGAAGGCTATTGCTTAACGCATTGTAAGCCGCCCTGAGTCTCCAGAGAAGGGCGGCATATAAATCGAACCAACCAATCAATCAATCAATCAATAAAATCTGCACCAAATATTAGAAAGTAGAGTTCTGTTCAAAATTCTAGCAAACCAGCTATCTCTTCCTCTGAGATATTTCATACCTTTCACTATCATCATTACCCATTTCCTCTTTCTTCTCTCTATTACCAGTTAAAAAGTATTAATTATGGATTCCACATCATTAATAGAGGCGCACCTCTTAATTTTTTTTCCAAAGTGTGTTTTTTCCTTTGGCTAATCTTGGAACTGCCTTGTACCTACTGATACTTCCCTCGTATGCCTATGCCTCCATCTTCACTATATACCAACAGAGAACTGAGTTTGTAATTACCACATTAATTTTCTTCATTTCTAGGATAAAAGTCAATATTAAAGTAGAAACCACTTTCAATTTAAAGAACTTATTGTAGCCTTCTACCAGCAAAGTAAATAATGAAAGCTTTACCTTGCAACCACTGATCCAAGGTATTATCTATAGAACACTTCATCACAGGTAAAAATTCTGAATTCATAAAAAGTCCTGCATGTGGATTTTTCCTTATTCTTTCCTGATGACTTCTGGAATTAAAAAACTCTAGAACCAATTTTATCTGCCACAAATCAAATGTCTCAGACATTTCCTTTTTTTCTAATCTTCTCACAGCCTAACACGAAAGAAAATGAAGATAGAATTAAATTAATACAGTAAGGGCAAAGGAGTTATGTGTAAGATAATTATCACAAGGTGATAATGTTTCACTGAATTTGATTTTCCTCAGATATATGTTTGTTATAGATAATAATGGAAACTTGTTGAATTCTAGAAGGCATAAAAATAAAATGTGACTGAGGATGAATTATTACAAATAGCTTTTTAAAGCATAATTCAAGCAATCAAAATAAATGTAGATTACAAATGCACTTAATGTTTTCTTTAAACTAGAAAATAAGTATATATATGAATAAGAACACATGCTGAGGAGAGAAAAAAATACCTGATCAATTGCTATATAAGCCGGCAACATCTCTGGATTCTCCTGAGTAACACACTCATACAGAATGGATGAAAAGAGGTCAAAAACTTCCTGTTTCTGAAGCAAGAAAAATATATTTTACAAAGCATGCCATCTACTCTTTTAAACATTTGTGCTTTTTTTCTAATTAGTCCAATTCCAAAACAAATTTGGGAACCTTCCCAAAGTTTCTGCATAACAGAAAAGTATTTTCTGTTCTATACTACCTAGACTAGGACACAGCATTTAGTTCAATTTTTTTTCCATCTATAGACTTGAATCACATATTCTTATTGGATCCCAATATCAGAAAGCTAGAATTAAATGTAAAATAATGAATCCCTTGTTCATTTATTTAAAATGCACTGTGTGTATAGATATTAACTATTTCATCATGGTTGGGAACTATTTTAGGAGAAACCAATTCCCTTGGCATTTTCAGAGCTTTGGTGATAAAGTCATTGGTGACTTGGCAACCACATAGGCATTTGCCATTATGTCCCTAACCTGGTCTTTTAAGTCTTCCAGTGATGCTCTCATCACCACTGTAATTAAGTCTATCCACCTTACTGCTGATCATCCTCGTTACTCCCTATGTCTTTGACTACAGTTCCCATAATTTCTGATCAACATATCCTCTGGGACAATTATGGGAATTGTGGCCCAATATAGCTGGGAAATCCTGGTTGGATAAGGACGATCTATGTCATTAGACACTTCAGAATTTTTGACCAATATAATCAATTCCCTTATACACCCTCTCCCATTTTCCTAGCTAGGTTTATACCTGACAACGTACTTGCCCCATAGTTGCAGCTGGCTTGCAAAAATAGTCAGCAAATGAAAGCAGTGCTGGATCAGATGTGAAAGCAGAAATAGCTTCTGGCTAAAAATAAAATGATATTTGAAATTAGAAGATTTCCCTTTTTTTGGTTGCAAACTATTATTCTTTATGAGAAAGTACATTTTACACACCACCACCCCGCATCATCGGTGTCTTGGTAAGAAGAACTACTTGAAAAATAGTCATGCCTTCATCGCCACATGTTTAAACTAGTGGAGTACACTCCGTGTGGTGCTACAGTCAGTACAGAATAGAGTGATCTGACTGCTGATGCCCAAGATGCACTTTGACAAACTAGCACCTATTCTTAAGACATTGTATTAGTAATCTATAAACTTCCAAGCCCAATTCAGAATAATAGTTATTATATATAAAGCTCTACATAGTACTACATTGGACATGTTATATTCAAAATGATTCTTCCTGTCACATGAAATCATGAGACACTGCTTAGAGTCTAACCTTTCAAGAACTGGGCTCAGGGGTGGGGGTTTTCTACAGCAGTTCCAATCTTTCATAATTCTCACCATCCAAGGTATCAGTCTCTTTCCCACCCCCACTCCACCAGCATTCCATTTCTGTTATCCAGGTGCAATTCAACCCTATATGGCTCAGGTCCTTGGGATCTTAGTGATAACCTCTCCTAAACAGATTTACAGAGTTGGAAGGGAACTTGTAGGTCATCGAGTTCAACCCCACCCCTCCCAAATAGGAGACCCTACACCATTTTTTGCAGATGCTGCCCTCTTGACCAAAGTGAAAAGGGGAATGCCTGCTGAAGGTCCCCTCTTAACATAAGGGAGAGCAAGAAGCAGTGGCTGCTACGTTCCTTGGGAATTGCTAACCCCCAAGGCAAGAGTGGTCTCTTTCTTATCACTTTCTGGAGCAGGGGTCTCCAACCTTGGCAACTTTAAAACTTGTAGACTTCAAGTCTACAAGGCTCATGAATTCTGGGAGTTGAAGTCCACAAGTCTTAAAGTTGCCAAGGTTGGAGACCCCTGTTCTGGAGAATAGTTAAAATTTAAGTTTTCAGAAATCTTTGAGAGGATCTGGTTCATTATGGTTTGTTATCTCTTTTAAAAAAAAAAATTGAACACCGTCCAGAATCTCTGAAATGAGGTGGTATGTGAATCAATCAATCAGGTTAGTGGATAACCTGATGGTTTTTGAGTTTTAGGCTATTTTGTCTTGCCTAGTTTAAACTGATTCTAGACAAATACAAAAAATAAAGTTACATAATAAAAACAGGGATGTGATACAGGGCAACAGAAATTTCTGTTGGGATGCCAGGGCACAATACAGGCATTCCTCGGAGATATTGCAGATTTGGTTCCGGAACACCACAATAAAGCAAATATCACAATAAAGCAAGTTGCACAATTTCCAGGTTTCCCGATGCATGTAAAAGCAATGTTTGCACCATATTGTAGTCTGTTAGGTGTGCAATAGCATTATGTCTAAAAAAATGTACAACCCTTAATTAAAAATACTTTATTACTAAAAATGCTAATCCTTATCTGAGCCTTCGGCAAGTAATCTTTTTGCAGGTACAGGGTCTTGTAAAAGAAATCTGCAAAGAGCAATAAAGTGAAGCTCAATAAAACAAGGCATGCTTGTACTTTGCAGGTACTATTAATCTGCTGGCACCTGCCTTTCTTTCTACCATATCTCTGAATTCGTTTTCCATTAACCCAATTCAGCTTTCTAAGGACCATCTTTTAGTTAAAAAACACTTTCAAAATGGAAAATGTGTTATCTAGCATCATTGCTGGTATGATTAGGCGGTAGCACATAGCATGGTAATTTCAAAGGGGGAGAAGAGCTACCTTTACTGCATAGGTATCTATTTTTCGGTGCATTACAGTTTGTGCTAGCAAGCTTCGCCAGCCCATGGGGTCTTCTTTGTAGGAAAGCTGCCCAGCTCTCAGTTTTACATAGAGGACACCATCCTTTGAAAGAATTGATCTGGGAAAAAAAAGAGGGAAATATTGAGTTAAACTGTTTCACTTATTCTTTTTGTACAAACAGTGCAAGATGATATGCTCTATATGGTTGCTCATGTAATTTAAGAATGGATGGTACAGCACAAATACTTCTGTATACTAAGTATACTTCAATAAAATACTAAATACTTCAGTATACTAAGTATACAGTGATAGTCAGCTAGGGCAGCAGGGGGCATGAAGTACAGAGGGCTAACGGCATAGAAGGGAGGAGATAGTGGCTGGAGGGAATTAAAGTGCCCATGTGGTCCTAAACACACACACGTTGCTAAGTGCCTGAACTCTGATCATGTGACTGTGATGGTGCCACAACAGCTGTATCTTTAAGGACCAATAATAAATTTAGAATGGAATGGAATGGAATGGAATGGAATGGAATGGAATGGAATGGAATGGAATGGAATGGAATGGAATGGAATGGAATGGAATGGAATTGAATTGAATTGAATTAATTGAATTCTTTATTGGCCAAGTGTGATTGAACACACAAGAAATTTATCTTTGGTGCATATACTCTCAGTGTATTACATTTTCTCAGTAACTCTCAGGTGATTGAGAGAATGGCGATAAGCTGAGTACTATCTGTAGCACGCTTAAACAGCAAACAGCTGCTTGTCCCAAGGGTGCTTTTTCAAGGGGCAACTGGACTTTTTGGTTGACCTGGATGATTGAGAATCTCCATAGTCAAACAGCTGTTTATATTTGGGTTCCAACATTTCTCCAGAGTCAATAAAATTGCAAGACAGCATGCAACTATTCAGAATGTTCACCATAACTTACTTTAAATGATGCACCCCTTTGCTTAAATCGATCAGCAGTTCCCAATATCGGGGGCCTTTCACTCTGATCTGGAAGCATAACAAATTGAAGTTGTAGATAAGATTACAAAAAACCTTCAAGTTCCTTATTTTAGAGGAAGTCCCCATACTTTCTAAAGAATCCCTCCTCCTGACAAAGTCAAGGGAGTTTGATATAATGAGGTATTGCCCTTGAAAAAAATATCTTCTTAAACCTCCATTCTCAGAAATGCTGTCTGCATGTGTGTGGGCTTAGGAGCTACATCTCAGTCACTTTGCAGAACAGAATCGCCTTGCATACCTGCTTCAGTAAATGAAGTTCAGGGAGAAGGGTGGGTGCCATAAGTTCCTCAGATGTTTGTTCATACCACTGAGTTCCCTTTGAAATACAAAACTGTTTAATTAAGTTATGAAATGTAGAAGTAGAAAACATTCACAAACCACATAAACTGCCTTAGATGGAATGTATAGAGCCCCCACCTCAAATTCAAAATACTACTTTTCTCATTACAGGCATGAAAGACATTTTCTAAATCACATGGGATGAAACAATCAGGTTTCAAGAAAGCAGAAGGATCACATGGAAAAATCTTCTAATTTTAAGGTTCCCTGTCATGGGATGTTTCTACCGTATAAGTTTCCAGGGACAGTGCTTTAATCCGTCCTCAGTACTACAAAATAATGAGCTGATCCTGCAGATATCTTCTGTTCTTCATAATTGTATCCTTCATTTCATGTATTTATCTAAAGGTTGTGCCAAATTATGTATGGAGTGTGGCTGTTTCTTTAAGCCAACCTTTCTTAACTGGACCTGTAGGACCCTGGAGTTCCACAAGAAGTCAGAAGTAGTTTTATGAGAGATTTTGATAGAAAAACATCCCCATTTTTAAAACTTTGCACTTTGACAATTATTATTGGATGATTACATCCACGACTTAAAATGATCACATTAATGTACTGTGAACTGTAGATATTTTTTATGCAGGATTTTCCTGCGATCTGAAAATTTATATCAAAGGGTAAAAAGATCAAGCAGTCTACTTTAAGCTAATACAATTGGAATACACCAAATGTTCCAAGAGGGAGGGTTAGGGTTTAGTGATGGATAGCTATTTAAAGTGTAACAGCTACATAACAATTTTGATAGTCTAATTTTTTACATTACATCAACAAGAGATGTAATAACTTTGTAAGGTTTTACAAAGATATTACATACCTTGGATTATTTATAGAAACATCCTTTTTCATTTTGAAAAAGTTTTGATTTCCTAACTCAAAGCAGCAATTGTGAGTTACCATCCCTCCCATTCTTTCAAAGCTTGGCTTTCTCCAGGTCAGGCAGCACTGTGCAGTAATTTCACCTGCCCTAACAAGGGTGAACAACTGTGGAAGAGTTATCTTTCCCCACCTGCATTTCAAAGAATAAGACCTTTTTTTTCTCCATGCGTCACAGAATTTACATACCTTATAGGTAACCTCCAGCAATGCATAGCAAGGGGTATCTGTATCCACATCCACAGGGTCAAGGAGTCTGGGTTCAGCTGCCAGGACATACAGATGCCTCAGGGCTTGAAGGTGATACCTGTGCAGGAAAGAAATAATCTAGGCTGTGTCTCTTTCTGCACGAACCCATCCATCTGTCACGAATAGCCAAAGATCCATTTAAATATCTTTTCCCTCCTACATTTGGAAAGATGTGGTCTCGATTCTGTGAAACTCTTTTTTCAAACTGATGCAGATTTCATAGTTATTGAGAAAAGGAATATGCTCTGGAGACCCTTGAGAAGTTATCAAAGATAAATTTGGAATTAAAACATATGAAATTAGAATTTGTAGATTTGTATGGGTGCAGGCATATATACACACCACAAAGATTTCTGAGTTGTAACGTTTCTTTTTCCTATGAGAGGGAGAGAGAGAACGAGAACACATTTGTTCCTTAGCCAGAGGATAATTGTGCCGGCATGGAGACTGATTAGACCTTCAGTTTCATATAACTGAAATAAAATATATGCTTCATTCCTTTACCTAGAAAGATTCATTTTAAAAAACCTATAAAGCTTTTCACAAAATTGTTGTGGTTTTAGTGCATTAGTATTTATAGACTGCAGAGGCTGGGTATTTACCCAGAGTCATCCTATGATAAGATGTGTAGACAGACAGATTTAATTGAATTTTGGAGTTGGTCAATATCATTGGCCAGTCTGGCACTCAGAAGTTCAATGTGATTATTCCGACAGTAGAACTTTATTGTCATCAGTTTAGATTCTGTCTTCCTTTGCATGGTGCATATGGAAAAAAGTAAAACGTTTCTAATTCCATGATGTTTTACAGCTTTTTCATATTTCCTCTTCCTTCCACAATCTGTCCCAAGTCTTCTTTACACGGTGAAAATTATTCCATTTATTATACAATATTAAATAAATGTGGAATTGGGCAGCCAATAAATTTAAATAATTGAAGACCCAGCAGCAATATCAAAATGTTAGGCTTTCTCTAGATCTCTGCAATTACTACATAAACATTTCAAGATTTCTTTGTTTTTAATAAATTTGTATGCACTAGACATTACAAGCTGAAAACCTGTTTCCCAAATGACAAACATTATCAGACTAAACTATTTCTACCATTAAATTTTAAATGTATTTCCTAATCAGGTCCTTTTACCTGTTATCAGTACTGTGAACTGGGAAATGAGGGTAGAGTGCACAAAGAAGAGCAGCAATTGATGAATTTGAAGTGCTAAGTGAATATCTGCAAAGAAACAATATTTTCCCATGAGTCAATAAAAAGCATTTCCTTGTCAAGCCAAAATATGATCCCAATTTATAATGACTGTAATATCAGTTCTATGCCAAAGAAAGGTTACAAAGAGCTACAAGACTAGTCAGTCATATTGCCAAGTTAATTTAATGGGCATTCCAGAAAAAAAGTTTGTCAGCCCTATTAGCCAACAGCTTTTAGATGGAGATGACAGGGATTTCATTCAAAATTTGCAAGCAAAATATGCTGTTTTTACATGGACAGATGGAAGAATAGCTCAATCCTGATTGGCTTGCTTTTTAAAATTTATTATATGCCATCAAGTCATTGTCAGTTCTTATCAACCAAGTATGTTTTTCTTTATGATTGACTCGCTTTAGTTAAACATATTTACAGAAACATATTCTGCATATTTTATTTTTCTTGTAGGAAATTAGCTTTTGAAAGAAATTGAAATTACTACAGAAAGATGGATGGAAAGACTTAGATCATCAAACCTAAGCTTCTGTGTCACTGTAATATCACTCAGTCCTGCTCTTTAGTCTAGTTTTTTTTTTTTTTACATAATAATTTATATCCTATCTTTCTTGTACCCATACTTATGATTACGCAGCATGATGATAAACAATAAAACCAATACAAGGGGATGTGGTTTTTAAAAGTTACCAAGAAGAATTATACCATAAAGGTGAGAAAGTAGAACACATAAATATCTGATACAATTTATACATAATCTTATTAAGTCAAGTCTTAATAAAGCAGTGAAAAACCATTGGGGAAAGTGCCATTACTGAAAATGCTCTTATGAGATCCTTTCAATGCTTTCATATTTTTGTTCGTCCTTGAACAAAACAACCTGGTAGTACAGTGGACTAAAGCATTGTTATTAACATCTGCTGCTTGCAATTACTGCAAGTTCAAATCTCACCAGGCTCAAGGTTGACTCAGCCTTCCATCCTTTCAAAGGTAGGTAAAATGAGGACCCAGATTGTGGGGGCAATAAGCTGACTTTGTACAAATATACAAAAGTATGAAGGCTATTGCTTAACGCATTGTAAGCCGCCCTGAGTCTCCGGAGAAGGGCGGCATATAAATTAAAGCAAAAAAAAAAAAAAACCAATCTAAAGACTGGTGTTCTTGATTATCCTAAATTCATATAACTAAGCAATACTGTGGACAAAAGATATATCCTTCCTTGCAGCCTTTCTGTATACCAAGGTTAATCGCAAAGAGATCTTAGATTCTTCAGGGAGTTGTTTTGTTTTGCTTCGGGTTTTTTGCATTCTGGATGTTTATATGCATGGAAATATAAAGGATTAAGGAGCAGAAGATTCTTTTTCAGATCACAGATTACCTTCCTCCTCCCAGAAAGAGGAGTCCCAGAGCCATATGGTGTGCCATGTGGAATCCATAGTTCATTTCTCCACCGGTCTTCTTGTGTAGGAAACGACAGAGCTGAAGAACCTTCAGGTTCCCAGATCCTGCCATCACCATTGCAAGGGAAAGCAACACCACACTCAGACAAGTCTCTAGGTTATAGTGCCCAGCCTAAGAAATATGGAAGAGATTGTTTTTTTTATACCTACTTTTGCACATTCTAAATATGCTTCTAAGCTGGCAAGATTGCCATCTTTAGAGAAACTAATTTTAGCAAATGACAGACTATATAAAGCGCACCAACTTCCGCAATACTTACTTTGAAAAAAAAGTCATTTATACCAATAATAAGCAACCCACATCCTGTACATAGGCACCCAAACCCGGTGCCCAGGATCACTCCCATCATTATTCAATGAGAAAATACTGATTTTAATGGTCAGGTTTTGTTCTTTTGCGGGCACAAATCCAGCTTTGTATTAAATGTTAAAAGTTCTTCCCCATCACCTAAACACTGA
The DNA here is from genome assembly GCF_059756535.1 of Pantherophis guttatus. NCBI lineage: Eukaryota > Metazoa > Chordata > Lepidosauria > Squamata > Colubridae > Pantherophis > Pantherophis guttatus. Next base: position 307,220,490 of record NC_142063.1, on the reverse strand, counting down.
AAGAAACAAGATGAAAATCTATCCCCCCTCCCAGTATTATAGCCATATAACTACAGCCCCTGACAGGTAAACATAATAAAAACACCAGCTCCCAGCCAACAAAAAATGCCCATCGAAATCTAAGCAGAGCAGCTAAAAGACAAATTGTCTCTACTAGTAATCATCAAGGGATTTGGGCTGCCAATCATTTAAGACTAGCAATGTTAGTAGTTATTTATTGTAAATAAAGTTGCTAAAATTAAGAATCCTTGGAAAAGAGAGAATGAATGGATATTACTTTTGAGAGGCATATGAATTCCTACTAGACTAATAAATCTCAAATGCTGTCCAGGCTCTTCTTAAAAACCTCCAGTGATGAAGCACCCACAACTTCTGAAGGCTAGCTGTTCCACTGGTTAATTGTCGTCACTGATAGGAAGTTTCTCTTTAATTCCAGGTTGCTTCTCTCTGATTTGTTTCTTGTCCTGTCCTGTGGTGCTTTGGAAAATAAGTTCACCCCCTCTTCTTTGTGGCAGCTCCCCAAATACCGGAATACTGCTATCATGTCACCCCTAGTCCTTCTTTTCTCTAGACTAGCCATACCCAGTTCTTGCAACCATTTCTTCATATTAGTCTCCAGGCCTTTAATCAAATTAATAATTTGATGGAATCCCCAAAGTTACTTTCCCTATTAAAATGGAGGAACAGTGTTATTAAAATGTTGACATAAAATTTTCTCTTTCTTAGTATATAGCTTATACCCTATCTACAAAAAAAATCTGATACTTTCCAGAAAGAATATATTGTTTTTTATATTCATATAACTTAAGCAACTTGTGTAATTTATTACTACTATTTTAGGTGTGTGTGTATGGACATGGAAAGATAAGGCAGCATAGAATTTTCTGTGAGCTAGTTTGATGACCTAATAAACCACAACCGATTTAAACAAGAAAAACTAGTATAAAGCTTCACTTGTACTAACACCGTAATGAATTTAAAGAAACTTACAATGGAAGCTGTAGCTGACGATAAACACTTCATGAAGTCTTTTGCAAATGCAAACTAGAAAGAGAAATTCAAGATGAGCAAATATATTGTGGCAATGAAAAAAACAAGCACAGAATGGAAAGAGAACTCAGAAGTTCCAGTCATGCAAACTAGATCTTCTGCAACAGTGCTACCCAGAAGGAATTTCCCCTCTTTCATAGAATCAGTGTTAAATATATTTGAGGTTCATCTAGCTAAGGCAAGAATCTCTATCAGGCAAATGAAGAATGTCTCCTCATTTATGGTCCCAGTCTCATGAAATTCTCTAAAATAAATATGGACATTCAGCTGCACAATTGTTCTGACCCGGCTCCCAAATAATAACAAGCCCTTTGTAGTTAACAAAACTTTCCCTTTATTAGGAGTGCCAGCAGCCGCTCTCTCACAGCAGGCAGGCTAAGAAGTCTCCAAGTCCTGTGGAAAGTGACACTCGCTCCCTTTCCCCCGGAACTGGCCCAACACACCAGGAGTCTCTCTCTCTCTCTCTCTCCCCACACTTGCAAAGGAAGTCTTGGAAGGTATGCTCGCTTTTGTCCAGCAGCAAACACACACACACGCTCAAAAGGCGCTGTAGATTCCAAGAATAATTCTGATAATTTCCAGACAGGATTCAGAAGTGCAGGCTATCAATAGGGAGATGAATAGTTGTCTGCCACACCTATTAATCTCCACCCCCTTTATCCCCAGAGCTAGGGTAGGGCTTTGCTAGCAGCAGTGACTGTTCCATCCCAAGGACTTGCCCATAGATTTCCACTGCTCTCCTCTTTTCTGCCTTCTGTGCATCCGCACATCAGACACTGGACCCAGCTGTTCCTCCTCTTCCTCATTAGCCACCTCCAGACCTGGGAGCTGTTGACTCTCCATCTGAGGGCTGATGGATGACCTAGGCTCCGCCTCTGTCTCTGTCTCTATCTCTATCTCTGGCAGCTCCATTCCTCCTCAGAGCTCTCAGATTGCCTTGATGCTAGCCCTGACTCCAATGCTGCCTCCTCATCTGATTTGGCTACCAAAAGGGGCTGGCAGCCGACAAGCCACAATAATAATATTGTATCCTATACTACATTTTGCAATGTTATGTTTTTAATTATACTGAAAAATAAGCATTTCCTAATTTCTACTGCATTTTTTTTTTTTTTTAATTTGATTTATATGCCGCCCTTCTCCGGAGACTCAGGGCGGCTTACAGTGCGTTAAGCAATAGCCTTCATACTTTTGTATATTTATACAAAGTCAGCTTATTGCCCCCACAATCTGGGTCCTCATTTTACCGACCTTAGAAAGGATGGAAGGCTGAGTCAACCTTGAGCCTTGGAGAGATTCGAACCAGCAGTAAATTGCAAGCAGCTGTGTTAATAACAGGGTGCTTTAAACCACTGTAGTACCAAGGCTCTTTTAAACTGTTGGCTGATAGTTAAGGAACAGATTATTATATTTAGCTAGCTGTCCAACAAGTACAGTTAGTTAAAAGACTAATTCTACCTTCCCCAACTCAGTGTTGTCCAGATGTTCTGTACTGGAATTTCCACTATCCCTAGACAGCAGCAAGAATTTGCCTGGGGAAAACTGAAATAACTTATCATGGGGAAAGACTGGGGAAAGTCAAAGAGGGAAGAGTTTTTTAAAAAGGCAATTGTATTACTATAGAACAACGCTACGTATGAAGAGAAACAGATGTACACAATATCTTTTTAACTAAGATAACTAGCAAAATTCAGGGATCAAAAGTTGATGAAAAATCAAGCAAATTAATACTAGATATATTTCCTTAAGAAAACCCTCAAACTTTTCTTGGAAAGAGTTATGTATAGATTTATTTGCTGTGACTTTTAAAAATATTATTTCAAGTAAGCTAAAGTATCAGTGATCATTTGTCCCAGTCATTTAGATGCCCAGACACCATCATTACTTTAGCCATGAGCTAAAGGAGAGCTGCCTTGTTCTACTCTCAACTTTTGTGCATGCTGACATTAGATTTCCACAGGTATCCTTGCATTCATGAAGCCTGACATGCTCATTTGCCTTTCAACCAAATGGAAACATGGTTTTTTGAATCATAGTAATGTACTCTGGACTTGCAAAATATCCCAGCTGTGTAGATCACGTCAAATACTAATTAGCCATTAATCTACTTACCAAACAGTTAAATGCAGCCAGATTTTCTGAACCAGCAAATCGAAAACCCAGGGACAAACAGGAACCAGCAATGATATAGACATGAGCCTGCCTAGAAAGAAACAGTTAATATAAAAGTTTTTGAAATATTGTGAAGGATTAATCATAGTTCCCTGCATTTCCTCAATTGTTAAAAAAGAGGAGATAAAAAGCAATGGCTCCAGGCAGTAGGTAAGCTGCATTCTCTTAAATCCTGGAGGGGAATATGAAAGGAATGAATTGAGTATCTGAGGAAATGCCTTGAAATAGCTTTACTTGTAGAAGATACAGTGACTACTGACTCAGATAAAACCTTCCATTATGCCCTTTTTATATAGTTAATCCTGGTTTTCCAAAGGAGAAATGGAATGAAGACTGGTCCAGGAAGAAAACAAGGAAATGAAACATTGAGAGCCATCTAGCTCCTTTATGAAAAGTTCATTACAACTGCATTAATTGCATTTAATGCAAATTTAGAAACAGGGGTCCTAAAGAAAGAGGTGGAAAAATTATTTCCTAGTACTGCAAAGAATCAATTAAGAGATGCATCCTCTACACCTCCTTCTCGTTTACTACTTACTACAGTTCTGTTTGCTCAGAAAGTAGCTGTCATACACAGACTGCTGTTTCCAAAGATATGAATCTGATTTGTTTTAAAAAACCATCTGCAAACGGATTCATTGAAATATTAGATTAATGGCCACCGGCCACCTCTGTTTTAAGAGGTTTGGATTTTACATCAGGTCCCAAAGTACCAGTCTACCCTCATCTTCAAATTAAATGGTATGCAATCTATTAAATGATATGCAATCTATTAACTTTCGTATGAAAAGGTTTGTTTCATCCAATGAGAAATGTGAAACAAGCAATTGGGGATTCACACAAGTCCTCATCTCAACTACCAAATGTATTGCACAAACCTCCTATTTGAACTGGGAGACCCTTCCAGCTGTATTATGAGATGAAGCCAGAAATCAGCACTTTTCTCTACTCAGTAATAACATTTGAAAAGTATCATAATAATTTAATATTTGAAAAATATCATAATGACTACAATATAGGAGAAGGAGTGGCAAAGCCTGAGGGTGGAGTCAAAAGAGGAATCCGCCTACAGTCTCTATGTTGCCACAAGCAGAGATTTCCTTGGGATATGCATTGATAGTTAATATAGCTAACATCAACAGCTGGGAAGGCCTAATGTAGGGCAAAAATACTAATTCCCTGTATTATTCTCTTCCAGAAATTCAAGAAACAGAAATACCTGTATATAATTATCTCCAAGGGTACTTCCTCATATTGTATTTGCAGTATAATAAATGTTGTCCTCCATTTAATCCACATGGCATCACTAGTCTGATTTCAAAAACAGGACTAGTCTATATTTTCAAGTTTCTGGCATTCACAGTCTCTTTGTAGCAATTTTTACATAGAAATGAATGTGTATAGAGCCGTGCAGTGGTTAGAATGCAGTATGGCAGGCTGACTCTGCCCACTGCCAGCAGTTCAGTCCTACCCAGCTCAAGGTTGACTCAGCCTTCCATCCTTCTGAGGTCAGTAAAATAAGGACCCAGATTTTGGGAAAATTAAACCGCTTAGAGAGTGCTGTGATGCACTATGAAGTGGCATATACTGTAAGTCTTATTGCTATAAGCCTGAGAGTTGTCCTTTATTTCACCTGCTTAAAGGATTCTGCAAAAGTGAGCACAATTACTTACGCCAAGGTCTCCAAATTAAGATCTTCCGATGATGGCATCTCAGTTGCATGAAGGGAGACACTGTTCTCTCTAACAATCTATGGAAATATAGTAACTGCAATTGGTGATTCTCAATTTTACAAAAGGCATCCACAGTCTTAAATTAATCTTTTATTAAAAAGTACACAATCAACCATCCTTCTATGGCTAGTGGAGATGGTACATATTGCAATGCAATATAATGGGAAGTTACCAGACTGTCAAGGTAAAGGGTGGAAGAAATTTTCACCCTTTCCCGTCCTACCACAGAACATCCTCTGCAAGAAAGGTTCTCTGAACCTAAAAATCACGTTCTCTCATTGCTGCCACCTGGAGTTCCGTTTAGAGAGGGTTCTGGATAATGCAAGCAACATAGTCTGGAACTTATTTCCAACTAAATTATTAAGCTACAGGAAAAAAAAATTGGGCAGGTTTCTCAGATTTCTAGAAGTTTGACTTCTGAAAACACCACTCATATTTTCTTCAATTTATGATATGTTTATCAAGATGGGAATAAAGTGAGATTCTCAGCATCTTGCAAATCAACATTATACTGTATAGCCCCAATCACAGTAGGACCTTATGTACAATCCTGCCTAACTGACTCCATATAAGACAAATGACTTTCAGTCTATGCTGAAAAAAATTCTGGTGTTTCTTGGGAGATTAATAGACATTGTACAATTGTTGCCCAAATAAATTTGTCCACTTCCTAGCTTTATATCCAGTCATTTGTTCAGTACCCCAAGGCAACATATCAAGCTCTCCATCCTCTCATTTTATTCATAAAAACCTTCTTGGGTAGATTTGGCCAGGTGAGATTGACTTAAGAGTTGTGGTGGCGCAGTGGTTAGAGTCCAGTACTACAGGCTACTTCTGCTAATCTCCGGCTATCAGCAGTTTGGCAGATGGAATCTCACCGGGCTCAAGGTTGACTCAGCCTTCCATCCTTCCAAGGTCGGTAAAATGAGCACCCAGATTGTTGGGGGGCAATATGCTGACTCTGTAAACTGCTTAGAGAGGGCTGTAAAGCACTGTGAAGCAGTATATAAGTTTAAGTGCTATTGCTATTAAAGTGACCCAGTCACCTTCCCTGGTTGAGGATTGACCTGAAGCGGGTCTCCCAAATGCCCATCACACATTTTAATCATTTCACCACACTGTTACTCTAAACATTCTGCAAGGCACAGTTCTAAAATGCACTTTAGTATATGCATACAGTATATTAAGCTAAGACCTAAAGAAGCTAAACATCTTTTCACACAAACTAACTAAATGCCATGGAGTATTCCTACCTCCTATTCATTTGTAGTGTCACATGCTAAATAAATAAATTCATCTGTAATAAGTTGAGGTTCAGAAGTAGATAAGGACACTAATAAACAAAGCATTCTTGGAAGGCTGAAAATCCAAATATCACTGATTATATATAACAAGCATATTGAAAAGCACTTACTTGTGGCACATTACTATCAATCCACTTTGAACTGGGCATTATATCATCCCACAAAATCAAGCATCGAGCAAGTGTCTTCAAGCAAGAAAAATGACAAGAGGGTTAAAAAATTAAGTTATGATAATGGGGTCAGAAACTACAGTGATTTAAGAAATCAGAAAAAATTAAATCTATTAGAATGAAATATACAATTCACCTATCCTTGAGCTCTCAGATCCAATACAGATGTTACATTACATGCCTCCATGTACAGAGTATTATGTTATTTTCAGACTCACACATACATACATATCCCTTGGAACAGGGAGAAATACCTCTAATTTTGCACAGTGTTTTTGCTGTTTTCAGTTACATCAACCACCAGGAGACAGACATTACATGACCAGTTTTTGTCCTATTTGTGACTTATCAGATGTAAGAAGCCAGATGTTATTCTTTGACTTCAACTCTCTACTGGAAACTGAACCCATGCATTCCAAGCAGAACAAAACCAATCACATGATATCTGTATCCTGGTGGTTAATGTAATGGCATCAATTCGTTGAAAAGTGATGGAATACCCATTTTATGTTTATAAATGAAAAATGCTCCAAATCTGTATAATTGTGCCCTCTTTCAACGTATACTATTTTAGTGTTTCATTTTGTAAATTATAGAAGGAGAGTCGTGTTAATCTACAGTAGGTCCAAATCAGGAGTCATCTGGTAACATCTTTACAGGCTCACACACTTAATTAAAAGGCATACATTTTTGTGAACTATATCTCAATTCACAAAAGTTTATGACATTTAATAAAATAAGTTAGTTTGAAAAGATGTTACCAGACCTTTTCTGAATTTTATGAAGTGATCAGCTAATTAGCAAATATGAGTTGTTATTCTATTTCCACCAAACCATAACCAGGTTTTTTTAGACAAAAATGATACAAGATACATCTGCCTAAATTTAATCCTTTATTAGAATAAACCAATTTCTGTGCTTCTTTTCTCACTGTGGGGAAATATCAAACTGTCATGAATTATCTTGGAAGCACATAACAAGACAAATTGCCAACATCATTGTGGGGAATTTTTTAAAAATGTTCATGATTAAAAAGGTTTTAAATATATTTCTGTCATTGTCAGCATAAAATTTTAAAACAGGCAATAAACCCTTCTTAAGTTTAATTTAAGTATATCTCAAATATGAGCATAAACCTCACAGAAAGAACAATGGGGGAGATGTGCCAGTCCCAGTCTAATGGAGTTAGTAATGACACAGATAAATCCATCATAATTTTGCCAAGCAGATTAGGTTACAGAAATACATTTTGAATTTTGGAATACAATATACACAATGCTTTATTTTTCAGGCAACAGCTTTATTAGATTCAACTAAGCCATGAGATTCAATCTGATTTAAATTTATGTTGCTGAAAAATTTAAAAGGATGATTTCTTAAATGTTATGAACTGTACTGAGTCACAGGGAATATGAATATATCGTATTTTTCGGACTATAAGACGTGCTTTTTTGTCTCCCAAAAGGGGGCGAAAATGTCTGTGCATCTTATAGACCAAATATTGCCAAAGCCCTACCCTCCCACCAGCCATTTTTTGGGCTCCGCATGCCCTTTTTTCGGCTTTTTTTGGGGGGGGCATTTTTAAGGCTTTTGGGGCCTGTTTTCAGGGCTTTTTTTGGCCTGGGTTTTTTTTTTTTTTTTTTTGAAAAGCCCCAGACAAAAGCCCCAGAAACAGGCGGAAAAAGACTGGAAAGGGGCCAAACAATGCCTGAAAAAAGGAAGGCCATAAACTTTTTTTTGTTGTTTTCCTCTTCTAAATTTAGGTGCGTCTTATAGTCAGGTCCGTCTTATAGTCCAAAAAATATAGTAAATATTGCAGACATGTGGTGCTTTGCTGCCTATTATCTCTGTTAGCCATAGCAAGTCTTGCATGTAAAATGCAAAATGAGCTGAACTGTGGCAGGATGGAACTCTGTGTGCTTTTAAAAGCTAGCTCAGTACATAATCAATAAAAAGCGTGAAGAGGAACACTGGAATGAGTGATTGAACTACCTGGCAAGGTAATCTGTAGCACATTTAAACAGATTTGATATAACAGTGCACACTATCAATTTATTTTGAGCTGCTTCCTTTCCTAATAGAATAAAGGCAAACTATAAACATACCCTCAGTAAAAGGAATTCTGGTTTTACAAAGTCCAACAAATACATTGTGTCTGGAGCACAAAGCCAGTCAGCAATCGACCTAACAAAATATAAGATAAAAGGAGAATTGTAAATTAAAATCGTTTGCCTAATGAAGCACAGGAAAATGTTACAATGCATCTTAAATGGCTGTGTTTGCTATTGCTATACAATATATATTTTTCCTTTAATCTCCCAGATCCACTGCCCAGCTACTACAGTCCTTGCACATTAAAAAAGATACAATGGGGTCAGCACTTCTTGCTCAGCCTGAATTGCAAATTTTTCTTATATTTACTGAATGCCAAAGCCTCTAACATATCCCACAGAGAACACTGAAGGTGGAACTACCCTTAAACCAGGGGTGAAATGCTCCCGGTTCAGACCGGATCGCCCGATCCGGTAGCGATGGCGGCGGGTGATTTGGAGAACTGGTAGCAAAAATCCCTGTACCCCCCACCCATGCCCAGCTGAGCTGCAGGATCCTCAGAGGCTTTTTTTTTTTTACTTTTAAAAGCATTTTTTCTACAACCTCTTCCGACAAAAAAATGCTTTTAAAAGTAAAAAAAAAACTCTGATGATCGCGTGGCTCGGCTGGGATAGTCAGAGGCTTTTCAAAGCATTTTTTTCTGCAACCTCTTGGCCGAAGAGGTGGTAAAAAAAATGCTTTGAAAAGTCTCTGACGATCCCAGCTGAGTTTCCTGATCGGCAGAGGCTTTTCAAAGCATTAGAAAAAATGCTTTGAAAAGTTAAAAAAAAAAAAAAAAAGTTGGCCACGCCCACTGTCACATTACCCCCCCCCCCAAGCCATGCCCACAGAACCGGTAGTAACAAATTTTACATTTCACCCCTGCCTTAAGCATTCATACTTTAAAATACTACTTTAACCAAAATGTTAAGTGATTCAAAATGTTATTTTGATACTAGTATATAATAAACAGAAATGCTATATAAAGGAATGTTTTAGGCAAATTCTGTACTGCACTCTTTCACCATCTACAGCTTCCACACAAACCCAGGAAAAAAAGATTGCTACTTTAAAAAGTTCCAGAAGGTGCTTGAGCAATAGCATGCTCTGAGCTGTGAAATTGAATCTAACCAATGCAGTTAACCATTCATGTTTAAAGGTAACTAGGGTAGGAACAAATAGACTGCTTGGGAAGAGCAACATGACTATTTTGTCCTAAGACACAAAATATCCCCTGATCCTAAGTGTGGCATACATTGTATCTAACCATATCTCCTAGCCTCATACCTGTTGTTGGTCTTGAGATAGATCATGGCTAATGCCAAAGTTGCACCTGGGCAAGTTACATCCACATTTATAGTATCTCCTTCCTGTTAATAAAACATACATTCAGTTTAAATCCTATAGCGATGGATACTGCAAACTTCTATGGTTGAGGGATACTTTCATTTAGTTTGCTATGAACTAATTTACACCTCCTAATTCAATATGGGAACCATATTCTTTACTTTTCCATGAAGTCTATGAAGCAGTTCTGAAGTCAAAACTACATACTGTAATTAGGAAGGTGTTTGTAAAAAATGTGTGTGATGAAATACTGCATTGAAAATCCTATAAACATGCAACATGTTTATAGGATTACAGTAACAGAATCCTGCAATTTTACATGTGCCTTCCCACTCTCTGCTTTTAGCTTAAAGAGAACTAGGGAAGGAAAGAGAGACAGCTTTTCAAACTTTATTCTTGCTTTGCACTCAGATTTCTCTTATCTGCCAGTTGCTATGATTGCAACTCTTTCCCCTGTTCTTTGAGATTATTCTCACAGTCAATTACAGGTAGAATCTACCAAGGCTTAAAAAGCAAGGATGATACTTGAGAAAGTTCCATATTAAATAGAACACATCTGAGCTTTACAAGTGGTAATGTGGATGAGCCAGTGAAACTGTTTTTGACATGTGCAAATAAATAAAAGCTCTAACTAAAAAAAAGGCGAATGGGACAAATAGCAGAATTGTACAAAAAAATTCTGTTGCCCATACTGTATCATCTGTAGTGTTGGTGTCAGGTGATGTAGATTATTACTTAGGTAATATCTAATATCTTAGACAATGTTGAAAAAATAAAAACATTACCTTAATTTGATAACTTGGAGATTTGTGTTTTTCACGGTGCATTCCAGCTTGAAAACGCCGGTGGCCACCAACCATATATTGATAAAGCTGCTCCGGCACATTCAGATCAGACATGCCTATCAAATTGCTGCCATGCTGAGGAAGAAACCAACGATGCTAAGCATTTTATTTACTTTCTGTACTTGAAGAAAATGTGATCCAATTCAATTCCTGTTATTTGCAGGGAAACTTAAAATATACAACTTGTTCAGCAAATTGACATTTGCAGTTTCTGAAGGAAACTATAGCATACAATTTGACCTGATAAAAACTGAGAGGGGAAAAAAGCACACTTACCCCAAGACAAACCATGCCCAAAGCTAAGCCAGCAGCCAGTGAATAGGACTCTCTGTCAGTGCAATATTCCATTTCAGGACCTGGGGGCCGCCCTGGGTAAGTATATACATACATCCAACTATTAATCAACTTTTAAAATGAGCAAGCTAACATTCCATTTTTATTCAATATATCTGAACTATTTTTACCACTAAAAAGCTTAGACACAACTGATGGTCCTCAGATGTTCAGACCATTTTTCACATTTCAACTCATTTTGTAAAATAACTGGAACTATCCAACCTCTCTTTCAAAATCCTGGTACAATGGGAAATCTTGGGGGTTTTTTTATGCAAAGTACTTTGCACCAAATTAAGAACAAGAAACGATGATTACAAATAAATTAAGAACAAGTAAAGAAAACTACCAAGAACTAACAAAGAGGAAAGAAAAACAGTGGAAATGGAAAAAGCAACCAGGATAGAGCAAGGGACTTATATTTGGTAGGTCCCAGGAGATGTGCTTTTGCTGCCATGGTGCCCACCTCATGGAACATCTCCCACCCCCACCCCCAAAATTACCGTGTTTCCCCAAAAAGAAGATCCTCATTTTGTTTTGATCCCTGAAAAAACTATTAGGGCTTCTTTTCAGGTGCGTCTAATTATTGACTCACCATGACCATCATGGCTTAGGCCCAGGATACCTGTCGGACCACCTGCAACCAGCATCGACTTCCCATCGCCCGGTGCGTTCCCACAAAGAGGGCCTACTCAGGGTGCCGTCGGCTAGACAATGTCGGCTGGCGACCCCCAGGGGTAGAGCCTTCTCTGTGGCCGCACCCACCCTTTGGAATCTACTTCCCATGGGTCTTCGGCTGGCCCCCGACCATCGTACCTTCCGCCGTGAGCTTAAGACCTGGCTGTTTAAACGCCCTAGCCAGGACTGACTGTTTTAAATTGGTTTTTAGTCTGTTTTAGTCTGTTTTAATTTGTATTTATTGGGATTGTTTCATTTGATGTAAGCCGCCCTGAGTCCTTCGGAGAGAAGGCGGCATATAAATCCAATAAATAATAATAATAATGTCACGGTGGCACCGACAGCCCCTCCCAGCAGGAGCCTGCTGTCAGCCCACTTGCCGCCACTTACATGCGTTGCCCCCAGCCTCCATTTTGCCCTCAGAGCCTTCCGGAAAGACCTCTGCAGCTGATAACAGAGCTCAGGATCGATCCGGAGCTCTTTTATCTGCTACAGAGGGCTTTCTGGAAGGTTCTGATGGCAAAATGGAGGCCAGGGGTGCTGTGCACATCAATCCAGAGCCCGTTTCTTGGTTGCAGAGGGCTTTCCGGAAGGCCTCTAATGGCGAAACGGGGGCCAGGGGGCGCTGCATGCATCAATCCAGAGCCTGTTTCTCAGCTGCAGAGGGCTTTCCGGACGGCTCTGATGGCAAACGGAGGCCAGGGGCGACACGTGCAAGTGGCGGCAAGCGGCCGCATAAGAAAGTGGCCACAGAAGAAGCGGCCACAGAAGAAGGCTAGGCAGGTGTTGGGGTGTGCGAGGCCTAGTAAGTAGGGCAGCTCCACCACCATCCCCATCCCCAGTTTAGCTTAATTTTTACCTCTTCCCACCCCCTGCACCCTGGGATGGGTGGGGTCCTAATTAGGACTAATTTTGGGAGTAAGGCTTTATTTGAGTGCATGCATTCAAAAACATGATAGGGCTTCTTTTTGGGGTGGATCCTGTTTTAGAGGAAACATGTTTGGTTAGCTTTATTCCTCTTGATATTCCAGAAGCTCCTCAAGAGCTGATTATTTCAGCAGGCCTGGGGGGTCCCAGGGAACCTGAGATATGTTTGGCTCCACTATGGAGGTGGATAATATATTCATTCTTTCACTGCCTGGGGTTTGTATACTTTTGATTAACTTCTATTTTTAATGTTGACTTTTTATACTTTTAATGCTTGTCTTTAGGTATGTTTTTTATTAGATCGTTGCACGTCCTTCAGAGTCACTTCTCATGAGATAGGCAGCTACATATTTTGATTGATTGATAATTAAGTTAAGCATTCAACTCAGCCACTTTAAGAGTTTCCCTTGTCTTAGCGTAATTGGTCACCTTTACTTTGTAAGACGGCAACATGGAAATCATTCAGACCATGTGTAGAATACAGATCTAATCCCAATCAGCTTCCTCCTTACCTATTTCTGACAAGAGAACTTCAGCAGTGTGCCTATGAGCCGTCCCTTGGTACACCAAGCCTATTCCTATCACAGCCGCCACTTGCACATTATGAGGAACATCCAGCTCGGTGGAAGTCGGAGGCAAAAGAGCCGGTATGTGGATACTGAGCAGCCGGGTGATAGACATATCCATTGTACCCAACTTGGCAGCAGAAACACCTAGCAACAGCCCAATGCTCATCATCTCATGACCCTGCCATTAGGAGGGAAAAAACATCTTGATCAGAAGCATGAATGAATCCAAGACAATACAGGCAGTCCTCGTTTACAACCATTTGCATTTACAGCCTTTGCAGGTCAATAAAGCAAAGCTGAAATAAGATCAAAAGCATAGTCATGGTTTTACTCAGTGACTGCTTTGCTTAACAACTAACTTCCCAGTCCCAATTGGGGTTACTAAATGAGGTCTATCTATACACAAAAGCACACATACTGTGCACCATACACTCAAAATTAAAACTCACTGTAAAATTATTGTTCTTAACTTTTAAACATTTATTTATCCTTGGGAGCAACGGGGACGCTCTGGCTCATGGGAAACATGCTCATGTAAGGCGAAATAATCTCCACCAAAGAATTGCAGTTCTTTTTGCTGGAGAGATTTCTGATGGGGAAAGACCACAATGGAAAGTGGGGGGAGCCACAAAAATCAGATACCATATCTTACCTAAAGAGAAGTACTTTTACTATTACAAGCTACAACTGGAAATAACCCAAGAGTTTATTTTATGGGTTAGTGATGTGGTTCTTAAACTGCACTGCAATTTATATTAATATATTAATTGTATATTAATAGCTTACTAGGACATCTGCCACAAATATAAAAACTGCTGTCAAAATTGCAGCATAGAAAATTCTGTAAGAATTCATAAAAGCGTTAATATTCAGTATAATATATTTGTAAAGCTTGCATTAGAAACCATCGTGTTACTGTCAATACAAGAAAACTACCCACAGTACAGATTCGGCATTACAATTAACATAATTGTATGATTAATGCAACATCCATGCCAATCACTACAGTGAATTAAATGTTTAGGAAATTCACTACTCAATTAATCAGTGGGCCTGTTCAACTTGTGAAGCAGCTTTTAGTGTGATAATCTTCCAATATAAAGAAGAGAACATATATATTGGCCCAAAGAAAACATTGTCTACCTCTTATTTTTCAATTATGGCCTCACCTTTGTTAAGTAGTCATGGATATTGAGTGTTGCAAGCTTTGTGAGATGGCCATTCAAACCCAGAGCCATGAGAAAGCCCGCATATTCATTGGCAAGTTCAGCGTTTTTGGGTTTATTGTAGACAATCCACGCAGAGTCTATTTGGGAAGCCGGAGCAATCTTCAACCCAGCAGCCACACCATTGTGAAAGTTTGCCCAGCAAGCCATATTAGGAGGCACATCGATGTTCCCACTGTTGAGATCCACTGTGGTATTCCTAGGGGGAGCCCGGCCTACATAGGTGGATTAAAAAAAAAATTTTTTTTTTAAATGAAGTTTAAAACAACAAGAAAGACAAGGTTTTTTATTCTGTTTTTTTGAGTGCAATAGGGGTTCCAAAGCACTGACAGCAGCCCTTTATAAATTATTTTGAGAAATTCTATTGAACACAAGGAGCTTCGGTGCTTCAAAAAATGCACTCCAAAACAAAGAAAATAATCCAAAGATTATTTAGTACAAAGGAGAAATAAAAAGGGAAATCACTTGGGACTGTTTGAAAAAAGGAGTATTATAAGTGCAAGGTAGGAGAATGAAGGAATGTTAGATTAACTCTGAATAGCAGAACAGGTTTGGATACAGGGTTTTTTTCCCCCATTCTACACATGCACAGTTCAGGAAGAGGCAGCATAAGGAGCACAGCCTCCATGCGTCACAAGATACGATGTGGATATACATGGGAGAACCTCCCAATTCTATAGGATATGATTCTTCCCAATTCCGTAACACCTCTCAGGTCCCAAAAACAAGTGGATGCATAAACAAAATTGTTGTAGCAATTGATGTGGTGGTTGCAGTAGCTGTCTTGGCTGGCTCTCTCCCTCAGTGCATTCATCAGTTTAACATCTAAAAATCCTGGTTCCTAAATGCCCCTTTCCACAAATGTATTGAAGGCTTGGGATGGACAAATTTGCGATAGCCAGTGGCTGCACTAAATATAGGGCTGGAGGTAGAGGCAGGTTGGAGGTAGGTACTAAGTAGGTAAAGCTGGAATTTGGGGTGTCCTTTAATAGGAAAATGCCTATTTTAGGGATCACACTACAATTATCATCATTCCCCAGCTAGGATGGTAAAATACTGTTGATAAAACACAATTTTAGCCTAAGTAATTTCACGTCTTCACCCAAGTACACATCAAAGCATGCATCATTCTGCTGAATATACCTGTCAGGTTCAGTTTGGGAATAGGCAACGGCTCCGTTGGAACTGGGTGATAAGAAAACAAAGTAAACATCCCCCTTCCCAAAGGGAGAGCCATAGTTCTTTGACACAACTGCAGAAGCCTGTAACAGAAGAGAGGGTGTAAGCAACAATATTTAAAATAAATGGAAACGTTTTAGCGGCCAACTGCTGATATTAATAAATATGGTGCAGAGGTGGGGGAGGGAGGTTGTGCTCTTAAGTTAGTGTTGACTCCTAGCAACTTCTTTGCCGAGTCCCTGCAGTTTTCTTGGCAAGGGAATTTCAGAAGTAGTTAGTCATCGCCTGCTTCCTGGGGTGTGAGAGAGTAACTGGCCCAAGGTCACTCAGGTGGCTTCACGCCTAGGACAGGATTGAGGCTAGTCATAGTTTCGATCCAGGTACCTTAATCATTTACCCCAAACTGGCTCTCAATAAATACGTTACACAACTTATATATGGACCAAAGTTCTTCCATTTAAAAATCTCTATTTTGTAATCTGCTTTGGGCAAGTTATTTTATAAATGGGGAAAGCAGCATATATATTTCTTAAATTCAATAGATATGAATGAATAAAAAGAGAGTATAGTACAATTATAAAACAATAAGAAACAGCCTATAATAGATAGCTTTACAACTGCATCAGTCACTTAAGAGAAAGATTTTAAAACTAAGTGTTGCTGATGCATGAATATGAATAGCTAAGATACTTCTCCCAGCTGCTCACATAAGATTCTTAATGGGACTCTGTGAATTTCATTCTCTCAGTTTCATTAATCAGGTATATTGAAAGGTATCTTGAAAATGGCTGTGTACCTAAACCCCCCTTCCTATTTATCAGTGACTATATTAAGATGGTGCCTCCTGAAGTAGGGAAGAAGTTGTACCCCCACCTGTCATATGTGCAAGAAATGTAGATATGTCTCAACATTTTGCAAATAGCCATTTTCGTGCTCAGAGATTTCTATTACAGAATGATTTAATTTCCTCAAAAATTGGCCCTTCTTCAGTGAAAACATCCTAATAAAAGAGCCACCAAGAATTCAACATAATATGGGTGGTTGATCGAATGAATGAATGAATGCATGAATTCATTCATTCATTCATTCATTCAGCGCTTGGTATAGCAATAATCAAGTGACAAATAAATGTACAAGGCTAAAGTGTACCGCACAAACTGTAACAAGTAAAACTGATGGCAAACTTCTCCCTGAGTAAGATGAAGATTGTCACAGTGCGAATTCTGTCCTCTATTACTACACAAAAGTCTGGCTCTAACAGGTGTCCATTCCATGGGTCTTTTCTGCATGATCAATGCTCTTGCCTCATAGCAGACAGTGGCTTCTCATGCTATCTTAGCAGCTCAAAACAATTCTGTAAGTTGTTCCTATAACAACTACCATTCAAAATCTTTAAATACTGCTTAGATTGTTTCTCCATAACCATCTCCCCTCTCAAGTTTTAATTGGGCCGCAAGTACAGCTGAGTGAATCACCTCCTTTCTCTTCTCCTGCAAATGGAGCATGATTTGTGTAAATCTACACTGATGAATTGGATGCCCACAAGATGTTCTGACTCCGTCAAGCATAACCAAAATAAGGTTATTGGTTTAATTCAAATTGTAATTGAGGTTCATCACTACTAAGCTTCATGAAAAAATAAACCAGATGTGAGTTTCAGCAGGTTCTAACCAGTTCTGGAGAACCGGTAGTGGAAATTTTGAGTAGTTCGGAGAACCAGTAGCAGAAATTTTAAGTAGTTCGGAGAACCGGTAAATACCACCTCTGACTGGCCCCGCCACCATCTATTCTCTGCCTCCCGAGTCCCAGCTGATCGGGAGGAAATAGGGATTTTGCAGTAACCTTCCTCTGCCACACCCACCATGCCACGCCCACCAATCCACGCCCGCAGAACCGGTAGTAAAAAAATTTGAAACCCACCACTGAAATAAACATATAGTCTGGAAATACTAATTTCATGTTTCATTTTTACACTAAGGCCTTGAATAACTCTCCAAATATTTGCTAAAAGCTCAGTGGCATTTTTGTTGGTTACCTCTATATATCTGAAAATATTCCAGATTCTATTCACTGATACCAACTGCTGCTTTTAGTAGTGACTACCACTGATTAATTATGAAGAGAGACTTACTTCAAAATCCCATTTTCCAAACCATTTTTTAAAAAGAATGGTTTTTTTTACTTTGTCAAATATTTTAAAAACATCAAATGACAACAAAGCTAGTGGAGTTTTGATCTACTGTATTTAGCATAATGTTTATATTACGCTCATTACATTATGCCAGATTCGCACAACATGCTAGGCTTAAAGAGGTTAATTTGGGATTCATTGTGCTGTGTGAACACTACTAATGTCACTTCAGTGTACTCTTTATCTTCAGACCTTAAAAGGTGTTGCGATCGCATTTCCTTCCTCAGACAAGCTCTGGCAGTGGTTGACATGATCTAATAGACAAAATCTCCCTGGGATAAAGATCTATCCCATGCACAGGCAGTAGTACATCAATACGGGGAGAAACACCCATTTTCAGTCCTCCCAGGACTTGGGAAGCTATCTGTTCCTTCTCCCTCTGTCTTCTGTTCCTCAGTATGCCCCCCACCACCACCACATGCAAAAGCCAGTAAGAGTAAACCAACTGAGGATGGTGCTATTGTGAGTACTAGTGGAAGTGATTCAGCCATCCAATTCCCTGCAAGGATATAAACCATAAAAAACCTCAGAGAACCTGAGTTTCCAAGTGTAGCCCTATTATTCTGCTCTCATTGCATGTCACTGTTTCTGTTTTGGCAACAGGGAGAAAATGTTAATTGCCAGTCAGTGACTGAGAGGATCAGATTGCTTGGATTCCTTCTATTAATGGCAGCTGCAAAACAGAAATCTATTTTCTGCCAATCAGCGGACTCTATTGTCTAACCAGCCAAGGGAGTGAGAAGAATTTCTTAACACTGAAAAGGCTGTAACTTCCATAGTGGAGGCGCACATGCGGTGTCTTGGATAGGATGGTAATTTACTCTAGCAAAAGTATAAGAACCAGTACTTCCCAGTATAATGTTCTGCAATGCAACAAAGTACAGTT
The DNA here is from genome assembly GCF_059756535.1 of Pantherophis guttatus. Lineage (NCBI taxonomy): Eukaryota > Metazoa > Chordata > Lepidosauria > Squamata > Colubridae > Pantherophis > Pantherophis guttatus. The sequence goes on along the minus strand of NC_142063.1, from coordinate 307,201,789 downwards.
CTTTGTACTTTGTATATAAAGTATAGAGGCCAAAAAAAATAATAAATTACCGGTTTTCTTTTTCTTCAATATATTCATGGTCACTGACTTCTGGCATCTGAACTACATTGACACGAACTGGATGGGCACTTTGTAGAAGCCTGCGCACCTCTTGCACTCTCAGGTCTTCACTCCATATCAGTGACATCACTTCCTGGTTCATATCATTCAGTCCATCATCTTCCTCCTCTGACTCCACGGTGGCAGGCAAATCGGATGACAACATCTGCGGGTCAGACTGTGGGGAAAAAAAGATAGTGTCATCCCCACTAGATGGACCTGACCAAGAAATCAATTCTACAAGAAAGCTTACATCTACTTTTACTGAGATGAGCTATTATAATAGAAACTTGCAAATCTGATCATGATGTACTTCCTCATTCTTATTGCTCAGTGAATTAGGGAGACATCTGTCAGTTGCTTCCTAATATTATCTGGTTTTCTCAACTTAAAAAATAGCTACAGCCCTTTTTGCCTAGGCAATAGCTCCTGCATTACTCCAAGGTTATCTTACTCTCTATAGATATGCACTTTGACTCAATCTTTGACTACGAGGATGCATGTTCAAATATTTGTTTGACCTTCTTTGCGGGGAAAATGCAACTTTTATTTAAATGACAAAACCCCCACTAATCTACATCTAACTACATCAAATTATGGAAAGGAATACTTGAAAATGATTTTCTCAGTTTTGCTTTTTTTTGAAATTCAATTACTTACTGCTTTACATTTTGGAAGGTTTCCCTCCCGAGCCTGTTTGGAAAGATCTTGACGGCCGATCAGAAGGCAGACTGCTTCTGGCCAGTCAGAGGCAGGCTGCTGTCGACAGTGATAGATTGCGTCTCTGATAGGAAGAGCAACTCCAAAAGGCAAAGTCTCCAGGTCTCTTAAAGTGAATCCTTTTTAGAGAGAGAATGAGAATCATTTCACATTCTAGAAGTCCATATTTACAGAATATTCTATAAATCCATTTAAGGCCCCAGGAACAAAGAGAGAAAATTTCCCACAGAACAGAACTGCAAAGACTATTCTTAAGCTGGATATGCGTATTTCTTTTATCCCACTATTGTCCTGTACCAAATTGCAATAACTAAATTATAAAATCTGTTTTGGCCTATGACAATAATGGGATAGTTTTCAAGCAGCAGTCCACCATTCAAATTGCCGCTGGTTCACTAAATTTACTGCCTGTTTCTAGCTTCATATATTAATCACTTAAAAATGAAGTTTCCAGTCTCCAAATATATTTAGGAAGTCTAACACTGCATGTCAAACCTATTCAAATATCTTTGGTTTGATGTACAAACTCCTTACCCTCTGAAAAAACAAAACAAACAAAAAATAGAAGAACTCCTTACCTACATTTGCCATCCAGACAACTAGTTTTTCTGCAAGACTAGAAGCAGATGGACTGTTCCTCATACTGCATCTGCTAACAAGGAAATAAATATAACTTACTGATCCTTTTGACACCCAAAGATATATCTGCTGCATCCTCTCCCAACATGTTGCCCCTTCAAAAGGACCTCAATTCCCTAATTCTACTGTATGCTTGCCAGGTATTATTGGAGTCATAAAACAACATTTCTGGAATAAACAAAGTACCCAGAAATTTATAAATGGGAAATAAGGGAAAGGCAAGTCAGGATGCTTGGAGAGAAAATTTTACAAAAAGTTTACAAAAATTTCCAAGCACTTACAACTATGAATCTCCATAGACATTTACAACTATGAAATCTGGGCTGCTGAAGAGAGCAGAAGGCAATTTTTTTATAGCTTTGCTAGTGTTATATAATAGCTGACAAGAAGGGCTGTAACTGCAACAAGTCAGAATACACAATTTCCAGAAACATGAGTCCCAACACTTTTAATCAAATATTGCCTGAAAAGGAGGGGAAAAACCCACAGGAAAGGAGTCCTGCAAGCCAATCTAGAGCTACGGTGGCGTAGTGGTTAGAGTGCAATACTGCAGGCTACTTCTGCTGATTGCCAGCTGCCTGCAATTTGGCAGTTCAAATCTCACCAGGCTCAAGGTTGACTCAGCCTTCCATCCTTCCGAGGTGGGTAAAATGAGGATCCATATTGTTGGGGGCAGTATGCGGACTCTGTAAACCGCTCAGAGAGGGCTCTAAAGCATTGTAAAACGGTATATAAGTCTAAGTGGTATTGCTATTGTTAGAAGAATATGGGCAAGATCCCTCTTTCTTAACAGTAAACGTGAGTCTCAGTCTCTCTGTCCACTCTAACTCCTTCATTTTGCAGCCTTGCAGGGAAAAGAAGTACAACATACTTAAATAGTGAAAGAAGAAACTGGAGAGGTGCAAAAACACAAGGGAGCCCCTTAAATATCCTTAGAGCTACATTCATGAGAGCTAACAAATGAGAACAGATTCCAAATGGCAACACTCTCTCCTCCACCAAATAACATACCTAGATTCTTCCTGTTCCATCTGCTGCTTTCGCTGTCCTAAAAGAGAAAAGGAGAAGCAATGCAAATGCAAGCACTCCTGTCTTTTTATAGCAGGGGTGATGCAACAAGTAATAGGTAAAAACATCCATTTCAGAATCTGCATAGCTCTAAAATTGTATTACCTGATGTTATCCTGGATAAATAGTTGGAGGCTTCATTTGAAACAGCACTTTCATCACCAAGTATATACAGTACAACGCTCTGCTCGGGAGAAAGTAATGCTGCATTAGAGTCTATTTACATAAGAACCAGCAAATTCATCTTAGCAGGAAAAGATATGAGCCAATATTTGAAGTTAAATAACCTGGAGATCTTTACTAAATATACATGAAGATGCACTTCCATATTCAAGGCCAGATAAGCCAGTGGAAAATTTACATGAAGGTATGAAGCAGCATTCTTTAGATTCAGACTATTAACTTATTAAAACCAATATTATTTATAAGCAGTAACCGTTCAAGGCCTTAGACAGAATCTAATTCTGTACCTTCAGATCATTTCAGCTGATAGTGCCAGATTATTTGAAATCTGTATGTAAAACAAACATTGCCATAGGCAGGACACACTGTTGGGGAGTCGCATCCTGTTGCCAGGATGGCATCAACTTCACAGCTCGCATAATAGTGCTCTAATTTAGGAAGGGTATCCATGCTAATACCTAAATTATGCTTCCAGAATTTTGGTTTCATTACACCTGATGGAACGTTACTGCTCAAAATCTTATTTCAAATAAATATACTTACAACTTTTGTTTGTTTGTTTTTTTGTTAAGGAAAACAGGTGCATTTCTATATTAGACATCAAAATTTAATAAATAAGTAAAATAAATATTGAAATTCCAAATTCCAGTATGTATTTCTCTCTCAGAGAATAGAAAAAAAAACCTATTTAAAGGTACATTATGAATCTATTCAACTGTAACAAATCTTTGTTTAGAAAGCATCCTCAAAGTTAAATAAGGGAGGGAGGAAGAATATGTCTTTTTCTATATTAAGTAATACCCAAGTTATTTTCTGGCAGAAATAAACTAATATAAGTGGCACCTGCCTACCTGCACATTTTTCTTTTAAAAAAATCTCCAACAGTTCACTGATAACACAATAATTCTATGCATAAGCATATCATCTAGAACCAGGGGTGAAATGCTCCCAGTTCAGACCAGATCGCCCAATCCGGTAGCGATGGCGGTGGATGGTTTGGAGAACTGGTAGCAAAAATCCCTGCGCCCCCCCCCATGCCCAACTGAACCGCGTGATCATCAGAGGCTGTTTTTTTTTACTTTTAAAAGCATTTTTTCTACAACCTCTTCGGTCGAAAAAATGCTTTTAAAAGTAAAAAAAAAAGTCTCTGATGATTGTGCGGCTCAGCTGGGATCGTCAGAGGCTTTTAAAAGCATTTTTTTTCTACAACCTCTTTGGCCGAAGAGGTTGTAGAAAAAAAATGCCTTTAAAAGTCTCTGGCGATCCCAGCTGAGTTGGCTGATCGTCAGAGGCTTCTAAAAGCATTTTTTTCTGCAACCTCTTTGGCCGAAGAGGTTGTAGAAAAAAAATGCCTTTAAAAGTCTCTAGTGATCCCAGCTGAGTTGGCTGATCGTCAGAGGCTTTTAAAAGCATTTTTTTCTGCAACCTCTTAAGGTTGTAGAAAAAATGCTTTTAAAAGTAAAAAAAAAAAAGTTGGCCACGCCCACCCTGTCACATTACCACCACCAAGCCACGCCCACCAAACTGGTAGTAACAAATTTTAGATTTCACCCCTGTCTAGAACCATATGCTAAGAAGCTGTTGTCAGACATATCTGAGTAGTTTATACAAACAAATATATTTTCTCCATTATTTGAAGCAGAACTATAGCATAACAGCAATTGTTTGTTGAGTAATTCGTTCCTAATAGATCAATTATCTGTGAACTCAGCCAGTCTTCCTTCCTCCCTTCCTTCAATCTCTTTTTTTGTCATATCCAGAAAATTCTAGGTGGCTTGCAGCTGAAAACTTTTTTTTTCATTTCTTAACCATTTGAATTCATATTCAATGAATCAAATAACTTCTCTAGATTGTTAGTTTAATACATACCAACACTACCAGCTTGCTCCTTTCACAGATTCCAGGCAAGTAAGGATAGGGTGGCACACTTTCTCCCTTCAAGCAAGAGCACAGCCACTGAAAGATACTTGGTGGCTCAGCCGAAAAAAAGGAAGGATGATGCATAAAGCCTGTTTGGGCTAAATCATACAGAACAGGAATCATTCATATACCATTTGAATTGAAAGATACTTTTTCTGGGCATTAGACTTTCTATATATAAACCCCGTGGTTTTTCAAAGCAGGCAACTTTAAGATGTCTGGACTTCAACTCCCAGAATTCCCCAGCTATCGTGGGAGTTGAAATATAAGACTCTATTCTGGGAGTTGAAGTTCACACAATTTAAAGATGCCAATTTTGAAAAGCACTGATATAAATTGACATTGGTGATCTTCCGGTTGTACTTCTGGCGCCTTTGGAAACCTGGACCGCGAGCTCTGCGGCTGGCTCCAACCTCTCCTTATCAGAGGATCCATATCGGGACCATAGCCACCCTGGAGGGGTGGCGAAGTAAAGGGGGATCGCCTAGCAGGTAGAGGGGAGCCGCATCTCCCTTCCCTGACTAGGAAAGCCCCCTCCGCCGACAACAAGGAGCAAACATGGCTGACATGAAGCCGAAGACAGCTTGAATACATAAAACTGTGCAGGATGAAGAAAGTGAGTGGCGTGTGATCTGGATAAGAGAATATTTTCTATTGAAATTTGACCCCAAGAAAGTCAAGGGGGAAGGATATTTGAACTATTTGCTAGTGGCGAAATAAGCACATTAAAAAAAAAAAAAGAATATTTAAGTAGAGAATTTTTTTTAAAGAAAACTAAGGAAAAGAAAATTGAACTCTCAAAGAGAGGACATGGGATTGAAAAGTTATTTTAAAAAATACTGGAATTCGATCTGGAGCTTGTTTTTCATTATTATTAATTCTGCCCACATCTTAGATTTATAATTTAAAACAATAAAAAATGGACTATCAGCATTACGCAGAGCCAGCAGCAACTTGAAGTTTGAGCATCATCTGCTGCTAAAAGGAGAACTGTGTAACTTTGGGATTTTCCACATTTGCTGGACTATGAGTATTTACTTTAAAATTATTGGAATTTATACAATAAACAAGACTAGGGGCCAAATGACCCCTGAATATTGTTGAGCAAATAAAAGTGACTGGAAGAGGCGTGGATAACCCCCTGGTTTCTTTTCTTAAATTGGACTGACTGTAAAATGGAAGTAAGTGGAGATAATGAAATGGAGCTGATGTACCAAGACATTAAGGATTTCATAAAAGAACAACGTAAGGAGATGATGGAAATATTTGGATGTACAGATCATATAGATAAAAAATTGGAAAATATAATGTACAGAACAACAAGTAAAGACCAGGACAAAGAGGAAAGAATAGAACTACTAGAAGGAGCGGAGGAGACAGCAGAATTGGGAAAGCAACAAGAAGAAGACAACAAGAAGAAGATATCATTAAAATTGATAGTGAATAAGGGATCAGAACAAAAGGAAAATACTTTAAAAGATATGAAAAGGAAATGGGAGAAAAGGGAGATAGCTGAGAAGAAAAAGGGGTTGGAAGCTGTAGAATTAGATGGTGGAGGAAAAAGGCGAGGGGAGAGAAAGCTAGAGGGTATAGTCAAAATACAGATTTAAGAGTAGATGAAGTAAAAGAATTAAAAGAATGAAATGGAAAAGAATTGGAGATAACCCCCAAAAAAAGGAGACTAAAAATTTGGATGCGGGTGAAAGATGTAGGATAAAAGGAAAAGAAATGTAAAGCAAAATATTTAATGGAAATATTTCAATAATGTGTATGAATATTAGAACTGCATTGTATATAATCTAAAAGATAAAAATTATTTTTGAATATATATATCAGTAATGTAGTAATGTAATGTATACTATTATTAGAATTATATAGATTTGAAAATTATTTTGTAAATTAGACAAATAGAATTTGTACAAGGGTATTATTAAATATGTATAAAAATGTGAGTAATAGTGAAAAGCTAGAATTAAGCAATTTGAGATTAGACAAAGGCAGAATATATTTTAATGAGAATTATAAGGATTGAAGGATTGGAAAAAACAACAATATGAATGGATATACAGTAAATACTTGAAAGAAATTATGACTGATGCTAGAAGTGCATGCTGAAATATGAAATAAATAAAAAAGGGAAGGACCACGGCTCCGATTGCTAGAGTGATAGGTGGGGGGGGGAGGGCTAAAAGAGAAGTAGAAATAAGAGGGGGGAAATAGTAAAAATAGATATTAAGATGATATAACGTATGGAAGAACTATGAGAAGGTTTAGAACTGAAGGATGATAGTAGAAGTTATGTGTTAATAAAATTAGAAAAAATGAAATGTAATTATTAGGAATAATATTGTTATGTTCATTTGTATTGAAATGTATGATACCCAGGAATCTAACCATTCACACAATGAGATGTATAAAAATAAAAAATAAAAAACTTTTTAAAAAATAATAATAAATGGACATTGGTGATACCTAAGTCTTTCTTGAATGAAAAAAGTCATCGTTTCTGGACATAAACAATGCTAACTTCCTTGATAGCAGGTGTACTTTCCCTGCTATTATTATTATAATGGGAATCTGTTTGTTTTTCTTCGGTGTCACCTATCATACACAGCATGGGCACATTCTTAAATTAGAATAATATTCATATCATCTGTGGTAAGGTGTTATTTTACTGACAGACTTGAAAAAGGATGAGCTTTCTCTCACATTTACTCAGAAGGCAAAACAGTGTCATCCAAAAAAATCCTCCTTAGGATTCTCTTCATTTCCAAAAATTCAGGTTTATGAAATAAACGTTCTAACAGCAGCCAACTGTTTTTAAGCAGAAGAAAAACCTTATTGTGTGTGTATGTGCTTAGAAGAAATATAATAAGAATTGTTTATGATGGGCTATAATAACCATAAAACATTATATATTTCTTATTCAACTTCACAGTTAACTAAAACAATGTTACAAGATTTCCCACAAAAGTCAGGAAGAAAGCTGATATCAGCAGAGATTTGATTACTTTAATACCTCTATGATAAACATGGGGGGAAATCAAATATTTTTATTAAAATTATTAATAATGCACACTACCTTCGGTCAAGAATTCTAATTTTTTTCTTGATACTTACTGGGATCAATTATGCATGTTTGCTTGGAATCCTTGACAAGCATGGGATAGTCTCTGTAATAATAATCAAGGTACGCTTCCAGTTTTAAATCCCTAAATGGAGAATATAAAAATTGAATGATGAATACAAAAAATATAAGACATGTATTTACTTATTTATTATATATTTAAATTATATGACACTTCCCTTGTTAGAGTGCCTATTTGTTAAAAGCATGCAACATATAAACTGTGGTTTACAATAAAATTGTTAACATTATATAGATAAAAACAAAAGTAGTGATTACAACAGTAATAAAGCAATATGCAACAGCAAAAATTACAGTAAAACTGGAACAAAACAATATTCCATTATTCTAAACTGTTTTTTTTTAATTTTGGGGTAAACAAAAAATATTCTCTTGGTGCCAGACAGATCATAATGAAGGCATCAAATGAGGTTCTCTGGGACATTGCTGACATGGCTTTTTCTTTTGTGGAGGGAAATTATCTCAGTGGAGAAAGCATTTGGAAAAGACCTTTGTTGAAGTTCTCAACAATGAAGAGGCAAACAAAAACGAACTCAGCAAAAAAAGCCTTTTCTCCTTTCTCTTGTATTCACTCTGCTGACTGAAATGTAGCAGATAAAACTCAGAGTAAGTTATATCTGCTTACAAGTTTTGTTCCAAACTGACTTAATTGCCACCAAAGAACACAACTAGCTCAAATTTCTTTCAAGGAGATCCCACCTTGCCAGTTGTACCAGAAGAACAACAAGAGAACGAATTCCTTCACTCATCAAGCAGTTCAGCTTGAGTTCCTCATAGATTAAATGCAGCACACAGAAAATTACAGGGATGTGGGGGAAGAGAAGAGTGGTGGAATCCAAGCAGTGGTTGTGTGAAGGATTATCCTTAGGGAATTTGGCTTCCAATGGATCCAGTCGCAGAGCTTTAGCCAAAGGGTGAGACTCAATATTTTTATGGTAGTCTGAATTTAATAAATATTCCCAGTCCTAGTAAAACAAAAATAACAGGTAATAAGAGTGCTTCATACTGGATTGTTAGGTTTGTTAGCATTTTGACACAATAACAACTGAGGTCAGAAATAACAAAGGTAATGTTTAAAATATACATATTAGTATCACATGCTGGAATCCTAAAATATTGACGCAAATATATTTAGATAATATTTATTATTTTAATATTTTAACATTTGATCTTGTTGCTTTAATTTGGTTGTAAGCTGCCTAGAATAACTTGTAAGTGACATGGGCAGCATACAAATTTAATAAATAAATAAATATGATAATTAGTATCCAGCATGGTAATTCATTGGGAACAATTATAATAATAATTTATTAAATTTATATCCTGCCTGACCTCCAGCAACTTTGGGTGGTTTATAAATTGCTAAAAACATTTAAAACAAGGAACAAAAACAAATATAAAAACACAAGAACACAAAAGAACAGAGATGGCAGAGAAACTAAATTCAGAAGGGAACACTGGCATGTCTTGCTTGGACTACTGTAATGCACTCTACATGGGGCTACCCTTGAAAAGTATCTAGAAGCTACAGCTGGCACAGAATCAGCCACAAGGACTGTTCTTGGGATCCCTAAGGCAGCCCATGTTACATTGCTGTTCCACAAGCTACACTGATTGCCAGTTTACTTCTAGGTCCAATTCAAGGTGTTGGTTATCACCTTTAAAACCCTTCATAGCATGGGTCCAGCTTACCTGAGGAACTATCTCACCGTGATGGAATTTGCCCATCCCACTCATGCCAGCAGAGAGGCCATGCTATGGACACAGTCAGTCAAGGAATTCCAGCTGGTAGTGTCCAGGAAAAGAGCCTCCTACCCTTTGAAACATTGTGTACGTCTATCCCCCTCCCCTGGTGAGATCTGCATTCACCCTTTTGACCTTCCAAAAAGGGCTGAAGACCTGCCAACTGGCCTGGGATTCCAATGGGGATGCATCATTCTGGAGGTAGTTAATGGATTAAATTAAGATCCCACCTGCCCCCATGTGCATCTTGCTCCCTTCCATCCCATCTTGTTAATTTTAAACCAATTTAATGTTATTATATACTGTTTTAATGTTTTTATATGTTTTAATGGTTTCAATAAGGTGAGATGGGGGTATATAATTTGAATGATATATAAATAAATAACACCAAAAAGGAAGAAATGGCGTGTCAATTATCCTCATCAAAAGTCTCGGCAAAGAACCACATATTCAGGGCTGTCAAAATACCAATAAGTTGGGGATTACATAAATTTCTGGGCCAAACCCCTTCTAAACAGCAGGTACTGCTACAGAAAAGACACATTTTCAGGGTCCTGACAGGTGGTATTCTTTAATCAATGGGACCCAAAGCACACCAATCCTGTCAAATTAAACCATCTGAGCAGATACTATTGGCAACATGTGATCCTTCAAGTAACTAGGCCTTATGCCATATAGGGCTTTATAGGTAGCAACCAGAACCTTGAATCACACCCCAAAACAAGCTGGCATTAGTTCATGAAGCATAGGTGTTACCTAGGCATACTGAGACATTTCCATCACTGCCTGCACTGCCGCATTCTGGAGCAGTTGAGACTTTCAGATGGTCTTCAAGTAGAGTGTAAAGTGCATTGCAGTAGTCAATTACTCCCACTGCCAATTTTAACTGCCTGATCAGTCAGGATGGCTCCTTCTTAACTTTCTTCTTCTGAGCCTTAAGCCACTGGGGGTTTCCCCCTTTCGAGTCTGATGATTTCCTAGGCAGTATCTCTTCCCCTCACCTGGCAAGGTCACTCTCGCATAACATTACACTTATTGACTCAAATGGCTGAGATTGAGGAACTGGTCCTATGTGTCTGCAAGATGGTGGGGAACCATACCCTGTAATGTTCATTCATTTAACTTCAAACACTTGTGACTTGGGGGGGCGGGGCTATATAAATTTGATCAATGAATCAAAATAAATCATTTCTCCTGAAATGCCCGGATTTCAAATAGATTTTTGCAGGGTCTCCCTAATATTTGGTAGAGTTTCTCACTATGAGGGAGCTTACTAAGTCAAAGTAAAACCTGCTTGGCTAGGTAGACTATGGCGTCACTTGGTACAATATGTACATACATTTATAATTAGAGATATGCATACTATTTACTATTTTGAATAACTCATCTGATTTTATTGTAAGCATTCCTACGGTAGTTCAAAACAGTTATTTATTTAAAGCTTGTACCATTTTTCAGTAAGGTCAGAACAACATGAGAACATTTCTGTGTTAATTGAAAAAGTGTCAGAAAACTTCCTATAAGATGTGTGGGGGGGGGGGTTGTACATGCATATGTATGCCTTCAAGTCAGTCCTGATTCCTGACAATTGTCTGGCAGTCCATGCAGTTTCTCAGCAAGATTTTTGGAAGTGTTTTGTCATCACCTTCTTAATGCTCAGAGTGTCTAGATTAGTCATCCAACTGGCTTTATGCCAAAGGCAGGACTAGAACTCATTATCTCTCAGTTTCTAACCTGGCACCTTTAACCACTGTACCAAACTGGTCTCAAGGTCAATATAGCCTATTTCAAACTCAAAATAATTTATTTGCACATCTCTATTCATAAATGATGTTGATTTCCTTCAGTAACAGATGGAACCTCTTTGAAGATTACAAATAAAGTTGCTACTCATTAAATCATAAATCAACAAATTATATTAGCCTTCATACAAAAACAAGTCTCTTTTGGCAGTTCATATATATGATCCATTCAAAAAATTCCTGAATAATATGAATTCAGACATATCTAACCTGTCTGGAATGATTAATTAAATAATTCTTCTCTTACTTCATCTGATCCTGTCTCTGAAGGCCGAGCTTTTTTGGGAGCAATGACTGGCGAAAGAGATCCTTCAAAATCTAGCTGAAGTGAACAGAAAAGAAATAATCATACAGAAATTCAGGATATCACATGAGTATTCAGAGCTATTTGTGATGAAATTCAAAAGTTCCACATACAATTTGCCATTACTCCTTTACATATTTTCTACTGCAAGTAATTTCAAAGAATGAATGTATTACTGTATCTCCTAGTCCACAAATTATGGATGTAAGGATTCAATACATCCATTGACGCTTGCAACTGTTTGAAAATTAAACACGCCCAGTTTAATGGAAACCAACTTTGAAATAAAAGAGCTGGACACAATGGGCTAAGGAGAAGCAATCAGATATAACCATCTTAACTGGTTGGTGAATTGCCTTCAGAGAACAACTGCCTTCAGAGAACATAGACTCTTGACCACAAAGTATGCAGCAAAAATGGACACACAATTATTCATGTAAAAAGGGAAGTTTATGAATTGTTTTCATGTATCAGTTTTTGGTATAGTAACACAAATTTAGTGTGAATAGTTAGGGCAGTAAGAGAAGAATTTCTAATAAGACTAACATGCTAATGTATTTAAGGGATAGCCACTGGGAGATTACAGATAAGATTTGACCTCTGACAAAAACAGCAAGCTCAAATCAAATTGTAGAATGTTGCTATTTATATGTATGATATTTATATAAAATATCTTCCTATGTTTCACTCACAAGAAAAATATTTGTAAATTTTAAAACAGAGAATTCATATTTCAGTGTTACACTTACATTAAATTCAAAATAATGAATAGTAACTCTATGTATCAATTACTTCTATTCATGCACAAAAAATCATTATGAGCAAATGTTCCTGTAATAGAAATTCATATGCATCTAAGATTTCTTTTAATAATACTGTGTACTCAGTCAAATAAAAAGCACTAGAATATTTCTGCAAAATATAGGACTTGAAAGTAAAACATGGGGAAGAGACGAAATAAGAAGAAGAGTGCAACATTATTTCAACAGTCTCTTTTCATTAATATTAACAAGGCATATACTATTTTACTCAAGGTATCTAAAATGATAAGCACTTTTGGAGAACAAATTTTCTGAATAATATTAGCAGGTGACTCGAAGTCAAGAATCGCAGAATGGAAGGAACTTGGAAATCAGCTCAATACTAGTAAGATTCCGCTACTAAAGCATTCTAGATAAATGGTCATTCGGTCTTTGTTTAAACACCTACAGCAAAGGTAAGATCAGAGTTTCAAGGCAGCCGCTGTCATTTATAAGATTGCAAGTTTACTTACATTGCGTGTCCATGCTACTCTCTCTGTGTTATAACCCATCATGTTCAAGAGACAGGTCACAAATAAGGTCCACTCTGAATAGTAGCTTGGCCCTCCAGGTGCATTGTAGGCATTATACCATCTGACAAGTATTTGGACAGCAATCTCTTTGGGCAGGATACTCTTAATGCCTTGTAAACATATTCTGACTATTCAAGGTAAGGCAGAAAGAACACAAAAAAAGAATATGAGTAAGTCAGTAATCCAGAACCTAGTTATTTGTAAGACAAAGAACTTGTTCTATGCTTCATTTGGCATATTTGAGGCCAATACAATTATTTCAGCAAAAGAGCAGCTTGCATATTTCAATAAAATCAAGATGACTAAGCTTCACATTGCATGTGGAAAAATGTGAAAGGTTTCCAATGAAATGATATGAACAATAGCATTTTTAACATTAGCTGTTTTTTTTTTAATTTTGAACTTAATTAGACAGAGAAATGAATCATTAAAGTCTCAGATTCCACAGCCGTTCTAATGAAGGCTGCTTTTAATTTGCTCAATTCCACAGCAGTTCTTAATTAAAAAAAGAAAAGAAAAGGAGAGTATGAAATTAACATCATACCTAATTCTGAAGTTGCAATTTCAGGAATGGTGATTCTAACCATTGAGCCATTATTAAATTCCTAGAAGAAGGAAGATAGATTACATCATCTCACAAGGAAAACGTTCAGAATCTGCAATATATATTATTATATAAGCTATGGCAGATTTAAGGTATCCCAAAGACAAATAGAAAGCTGTTGTCTTCAGCCTTGTGCGGGTTTTAGTTAGAAAGGATTCATTGTTATCCTCCATTTTAATTGTTCAAGACAGTTAATATGCCAAGCAAACTAACTAAAGCACAAGGAGGCATCTCTTTATAAAATAATTTAATGATACAGATATTAATTGTACAATACTTTTATAACTGCTGGGATTAAAAATCAATCAATCCTATAGCAGTAAATCACTCACTACATTGTACCATGTTGTAAAATGTACTTAAATACAGTTAAAGAAACTTGCCTAAGTACCTAAATACTAGCATGACCAGGAAACAAGACAGGTTTCCTTGGACCAATACTTTCAAATGTTCTGATCTTTCTGTTTCGGATAATCACAGTAGATATATACTATGTGTATATTACATCCTACTTCTAAAGCAGTTTTAGGCTCAAACCTGCTAGACAACAATTCTATTCAGATAAGTTTCCAATTCTCCAAGCATGTCCCAGTATTAATAAATCTCCGATTTTCTCCAGATACAAGACAGTTGGGTTAATATTTACACTCAAGCCACCAACAAGTTTGTTGATTATTATTATCAAATAATTATTATTTGAAGGAATAATAAATCCTTCAAACCATATTTTAGAAGTTCAAATACAAATGATATTTGAGCAAATCACTCAACTTAAAGAGTTAAATTTACCAGAGTCACTCTGTTCTGAACAGGATCTCTTACAGAATGAATAAAAGTTGAAAGTTGCTGAAAAGTACAATCATCAATATAAGAGGAGTCTTGAAGTTTGGAGGAATCCCTCAACTCCGGAACAGGGGACAGCACACCTTGCTATAAAAGGAGAAAATGTTTTGCAATTATAAAAATTATTACAGGAACTTATAGTTGGAAAAAATTTGAGATGATGTAATTCAACCCTATCTTAAATTAGCAACTCTGACTGCTATTTGAATCAAACATGAATAACACATAGCTCCAGTGAACATGCTGAACTTCAATGGTGAGTAGCAATGGGAACAGCAGTCCACCAACACATTGCCTGAAGCCCTAATTGAGTTTGGCTTCTGATGACTTCCATGCAGTTTTCTTAACCTGTAATCAGGCCTAGATTTACCATTTTTGGACTTTGTCCTAAAAAACTATGTGCAATCCTCAGTATAAACCAGTGTTTCTCTGCCTGGCTAGGGAATTCTGGGAGTTGAAGTCCACACATCTTAAAATTGCCAAGTCTGAAAAAAACTTGTATACATTCATTACAATCTTGGATACTGATAAATTGGAAGAGGTGATTTGGCATCTGTGTCCAAAAAAGTCTGAGTAACTGCCGATACAAAGGCACTCTAAGGAGAAAAAGACCACTCAGTAATGCAAAATTTTTGAAATGTTTCTTTAATATTAATATAGAGAGCTGTGGAAAAATATGCAATGCAAGTCTTGCCAGCTAAAGAAATACCATTATTCCTTACCTCATCTAAGGGACCAAGGAGTTTATTCAAAGGCTTGGAAGGGGTGCCGATACTATCCAGAGGAGTGCTTGGACGAGGCATTTGATTTGACATTGTCATTGATGGAACTGGTAAA
This sequence comes from Pantherophis guttatus, assembly GCF_059756535.1. Lineage (NCBI taxonomy): Eukaryota > Metazoa > Chordata > Lepidosauria > Squamata > Colubridae > Pantherophis > Pantherophis guttatus. The sequence continues at coordinate 307,186,546 of NC_142063.1, read as the reverse complement.
CCAGGTATAAATACTTTTCCTACCTTTTAATAGGAAACAAAGCAGGCAGTTATTTCAATATAGGTAGTTTTTAAAGGTAAAATATTCTTAAAATATTAAGCCTAAGCAATTATTTTAAAACAGTTGAACAGCCCAACATCTTAAAAGTTGTCAGATTTGAAGAACACTGATCTAGAATGCTGGAACAAAATCTATACTTAACACCTATTGTGATAAACTGAATATTGAAAAATGTCCATGTAGAATTGGATATCTCATATGCGAGAGCAAAAACAAGCAAAATCTGAAGATTTAACATATACAGGTGCCCATCACTTCTCCCAATGAGAAATGAACAATTGTTGATTCATTACATGGTAAAGATGAAAGAAATAACCTGTATATAAAGCTTAAATCTTAAGAACCTTGTTGTTAAGATTTTTCTAATATCTACAATAAAAGTATTTAATCAAGCTATGTTCTTGAATCTACATGCAGATCTTCTAGTTCAAGTCTGAATGAATCCTGACAATACGCAGCCACCTTAGATTTTAACTTAACTACTACTTAACCTACTAGTGCCTACTCAAACAACTGGCAATGCTTACACACCCAAAACATAACAAAATAAATAATGCCCCAAATCTGTCTCCTCTCATACTGAGCCTATGCAAGAGTATATGTTTATAATGTTTCAAAATCTTATAAAACTTTTGTTTATTCTTTTCATTATTGAATTGAAAGAAACAGATATTCTCTAAAGTACAACAGAGGATCTAGTTCCTTCAGGTAAATGTTGCCTTCCCTTATCAGTGGCTGATTTAATGAATTTCCAGTTCCCTTATTTTAATTTTTCTTTCTTTCTTCTGGAGCATTTTCTATTGGAAATTGCCCTTTTTGTGTTGTTTTCCCTGAGCGATATGATTTTTACTATAAAAGAAAAAAAAAAGCTGTCCCAGAGTGGAAAAATTAAAAAGGCACTCCCTTTTGTATTGTTGATTGCAGCTTTCATTTTTTATATTCTTGTTTTCAAAAACAAGTGGGAGTAGGAAAGAGGAAGAAACAGACATGACTATCACATGCCTGACCCTACATCTCATTGAAATAGAGGCAACTGAGTACAATAGCACACATCTGAAGAAAACAAGATTCATACACAATACAATGAAAGGGAAATGGAAAGAAGAACAGAGATGCTATTACACATAGGAGAAATACTAAAGAAAAGAAAGGGCACATAAACGGAATAGAAAGGGCTTGCATAAGATGGAAAAAAGGAGAAAAATGTTACAAAAGAAACTATGGATAAAACATAAAGCTATTAATGAAGAGAAATAATGTACATACTCGAACCACTCCAGTATAGAGCACTAAGTTTCCATTGCCTTCCAGAACCAGCATTGTATCAACGTTCTGTAAATCCATCAAATGAAGAGAATACGTTAATCTGCAATTATCTGAGTAAATGCTGTCAATTAATACAAGTTACATGTAATTCACATACTCATACTTACATCAACTGGAGCTGCATCCTTTGCATGGATGTTGGTAATGGCACCAAAGATCAACTGTGACTTGTCATTACTCTGCTGAAACTTTACACATCTAAAAGTGGAGTTGGGAGGAACAGAACAATCTTACATAAAAATGACTGTAATATAATAGAAGCAACTTTTTCTAGAAACCAAAAAATGTCTATCAATGATATAATACAATACACATAAATATTTGACCTAGGGACTAGATCAAGATGGAGTGCCTTTAGCCTTGACAAAAAAAAAAAACAGCTTTCCTTTGATTTAGAGCAAATGTCTGAATTGACAGGTTATGTTTTGTTATTAAGTAATGACTAAGATCATCAGAAGTCTGATTTATTCATAGGTTATAAGCCATGTTAAGTATAGTTTGGCATAACTGAATGGTAGTGCATATGGTATTCACTTTAGCTCCAAAAATGAAACTTCTGAGCAGATTCACCCAAATAATTACAAGTTAGCAATACCACTTAGGTTTATATATTGCTTCATAGTGCTTTAGAGCACTCTCTAAGCAGTTTACACAGTCATCTTATGACTGTCATCTTAGCCCCCAATAATCTGTGTCCTCATTTTACCGACCTTGGAAGGATGAAAGGCTGAGTCAACCTTGAGCCGGTTAATACATTGTGAAAAAATTCAAATAATATTTTCCTATCCAATTGGAAAACTAAGCTGTATCTTTAAATGTATACAATAAATAAAAATAATAAATATCAAAACATACTTACCGCAATTGGAGCTGGGATTCCACTAAATAGCACAAAAACTTTTGCCCACAAAAATCAGTTGTAATAAATACTTTGGAGGCTTGACAATTCTTCTCCCTATCAACATTTAAAAGCAAAAAATAATAAGTTTCTTACTTGAAGAAGTCTATAAGTATTTGCCCTATCATTCTAAATGCTATATATTTATATATATAAACTCAGAAGGAAATCATAGAGTTCAATCAGAATGAATGGGTAGCCATACTGTGGATTTAGATAATGACTAAGATAATCAGAAATATGATTTATACATAGGTTATAAGCCATGAGTTGCTAAGTATAGTTTGGCATAACTGAATGGTAGAGCATATGGTATTCACTTTAGCTCCAAAAATAAACTTCTGATGAGATTCACCCAGATAATTACAAATTAGCAATAGCACTTAACTTTATATATTGCTTTATAGAGCTTTATAGCAGTCTAAGCTGTGGAGGAAAACACTATTAATGCTCTTTATTCTTTACTGTTTCAGTGCAATAACTGTATTTTACTTCACAATAAGCATATGATCCTGGCTTATTAAATCACAATGTGAATGTTCACTCATATGAACTCAATATTGTCCTGTCATTTATACAAGAAAATATGTTCACCAAAGAAAACAGAGATAGTGGTTTTATGCAGGGGTCTCCAACCTTGGCAACTTTAAGCCTGCAAGACTTCAGCTCCCAGAATTCCCCAGGCAGCAAAAAATTCTGGGAGCTGAAGTCCTCCAGGCTTAAAGTTGCCAAGGTTGGAGACCCCTGGTTTAATGCATTCATGGTTGCAAGAGAGTTTCAAGTCAGAGCTTGTTGCTCCTCCAAATGCCTGGCTTATCATTACATGCAAAAATATGGCCACATAAAGTATTCTTTTCTGAAGATTAAATCATTTGGTTTGAGGAAGTCAGGATTCTGTAAAGACTTCTTTTAGATGGAATAAATTCTTCCAAACCTCAGGGTAGTGAAGGCTTCTGTCCATAGATGCTCTATGCAAAGCTCTGGAACAATGAGTTCAGTTTCTGGGGCAAGAAATGACTCAGTAGCACTGTTTGGAGAATGGCAGGCACTGTGCCTCCTAGGTGATTGAACATGACTGGAGAAGTTGAATCTCTGTACCCCTGAGAAAGAATGTACCCCTAAGGCTGGTGAATGAGATCGGCTGCAAAGACAAAGAAATACGTTTATTTTCTCTATGAGAATACATGTACAGCAGCTAACTTCCCTTTCCACTACAGGCCCAAATTCTTACATCTTAGGATTTCAAGCACTACAGACTAAGAACATAACATAAGAACATAAGCAATGCCCTGCTGGATTGGAACCCTGGCCCACCTAGTCTAGTAGTCTGTTCTCACGCTGGCCAACCAACTACACAAGGGAAGCACTAGTCCCCCAACCAATGGAGAGGCAGGAACACTGCCAAATCCCCATGACTTTAATAAATTGGTTCAATCCAATCCTAAAGCCAATCAAATTAGTAGCCAGTACCACATTTCATGTTAACTACTACTACAGAACAAGGATTCATATATACCAATAAATTAAATGAAATAAAATACTGTGGGATCCAATTTGGGTCGGTCATGGAGCCAGAGTTGTCCCAAAGATGCTTTTTTCAAGAGGCAACTGAACTTTCTGGTTTTTCTTTGAAGACGTTTTGCTTCTCATCCAAGAAGCTTCTTCAGCTCTGACTGGATGGTGGGGAAACCAGAGGTTTAGTCTTCCAAGTTTTTGGACTCATGCTGGAACCCATCCTCACTCTTCTCTCTCACTCACTAGAATGTGACACGACTAAACCTCTGGTCCCAGTGGCCGAGCCAGATTGGATCCTGCAACGTTATCCTGGGACATGCATATTTACCTTTGTTCATGAAATAAAATACTATATGCATTTATGGCAATATATAAATATAACTGTGACCCTGAAATTATTAAGGGTTACTCAAAAACTGAGAAGGAGAAATTAAGAACTCAAGTACTTACGACTACAGCAGGAACTCCTAAAACTTTAAAATTTTGAAATTTCACTTAGTTTCATTGTTTACAAAATAGTCATAAATAAAGGAAATATAGATCTCAGCAGCATGCCTGACCCCTGCTATAATGATAATCCTGAAATAAGAGAAAGTACAAGGACAGGAAAAGTGAGCAACCTACCTCAAAGCTGCCATGTTGGAAATGGAAGGTGAACGGGAATGGATGCTGGGGGATGATGCCGACCTGCTTTGGCTACAAATAGAGGAATAGTTCTGGAATGGAGAAGTCATAGGCGAGTCACCCTTAGATAGATTCTTAAGATGGGCAGTGAAGGAACTGCTGGCAGCTGCATGCTGTGGGGTCCATGCCTGCTCAGAGACCTTCAAGACTGCACTTTGCTCCTACAGATAAATAAGAAATGTGTTTGTGTGATTTAAATAATCATATGTATAACTTCACATTTTAAGACAGGATTTTTTTAAAAAGTGGCCTTTCAGATTTTCTAAGTATCACTTCCATAAATTTCCATTAATCCAGCCAATAGTCATTAATTATGGGAGTTATAATCTAAAACCTTAGTTGCTGACCTCTGTCCAATATATAAATCTTAGAACCCAGCATGACTGTGGGTCAGATGACTGTGCAGTGTAAGCTACACAGAACAACAACCGCTCACAGAATAGGCAAGCCATCAATTATCCTCGTTTTCTAGGATACCATGCTCACTTCATCCTTAATTTTTTTACCTCTGCTTTTACTCTTCGAAGGGCCCATATGGAATGCAAGCACTGAGAGGCATCATACGTCATTAGAATGGAGGGCTCAGCATTGACGAAAACTATTCTCATGGAATAATCAGCAACATACTGTATTCTGGCAGATGTAAACAAGGCTGCTAAATGGAGAGAGGATCAAACTGATTACTTGTCAAGAGACATGATTTCTAAACAATTATCTGTAAAACTTGCCACATTTTTAAATAGCTTCAGTTATAAATAAAATAAATCAATTTTCAACTTATGCCCCTGTAATTTTTTTCCTTGGTATGTCTATTATGTCCCCTTTTCTTTTGTAACTAAATTCCACTACTGAAAAAAATGGGATAAATGTTAACATTTTTTTATAAAGTGAAGATTATCCTCCTCCAAGTCTAGCTAGACTGGGTGATTTCATGAATATGAACATGTTTTTGACAAAAATACAGAAGTGATCTGCTGCTGTCTTTTTCAATATTTTTTCAACTTTCCAGGTTAGCTTATATTTTTTCAACTTTCCAGGTTAGCCCTATATTTCCTCCCATCCCAGTATTAACCAAGTCTAGTCCTCCTTAGCTTCCAACAAAGTTAGCCAGCTGCTGAGCTGTTTTCTGATAATCCTTTTCCAATTTAATGTCTTCCAGATGTATTGCACTATATTTTTAATCATCCTAATCCACTGGGTACAGTATGGTGACTGGATTTATGGGAGTTTGCCATCTAAAATATCTGAAAGGCACCAGATTGGGGAAACCTAAACAATTCAAGTGTCAGCCCTGGAAGCCATCTTTTTCTTTGGATCTTCAGGGCTGCCACCCTTAGTGCTGTGAAACTGGGAGGGGGGATTGCATGGAATGGTGGAGATATCTAGCCATAACAACATTCCTTTCTCTGAGAGTCAAGGACATTCGGCCTACACCTGGCATGACTGGGAGGCATCTCCAGTTGGGACGGTGCATTGATTGGACCATGTGATGGGCATGGGGTGCAAGGGAAGGGACTTGGACTTTCTTTTGAGTGGGGAAAACCTGGAAGCTTTCAGATTCGGATTTTCCCAGATGTGCCAATATGACATCTCTAATAAAATGGAACTTTGAGGAACTTCGGAGTCTTCTTTCGTTGGGGGTGTTACTTGGAACCCTGACATTAAGCTTACTGTTCTATGTGTTCAATTTCAAGATAAATTGAATCTTGAATATACATATCAATTATGTATATCTGAACTATTTATAAATAATTCGGTATGTATCCCAATATCTCATATTTTTTAAAGTTACCAAATGCAGAGAAATCAACAAAGCTAAGTGTCTCTGATTACAGCTGATCTAAAATTATCTTACTTTTTGTGCATTACATAATTTACCTCCAGACTTACAAACCATTGGTGTTATTTCATCTAATGGGTGGAGCATGCTGAACATGGTAGGCAAAGGTTCTCTAAAAAAAAAATGAACAAAAATTCTAAATACTACAAATGTTCTGATAACAACTTCAAATTGAAGGCCACATAAGCTCCAAAGTAACAAATTGCATATTAGCAATGAACTGTGATTTGATCAGAAATGTTCTAATAAGTTAAAGTAGAAGGAAATATGATGCTATGCACATACACATGCATATTTGCATAATTCCCATCCATTATTCTGAACAACAGCTTGAAAATTGGGAATATGGCAATTATGATATTTTGTCTTTATATTTCACTTTTTTTCTGACAGTGCATATAGCCTATTTGGGAGGGTCTCCTCAATTTATCACTGTAACAACAATCTTGGAAGATATGTTGTGATTGACTAGTCACACACTTGCCCACTGTTCACACAAGTGGGGATGCACACAAATGGAGCTGCGCAAAAGGAGTGTGCGTGCACATGCTTGCATGCTGTTCACACGTGGGGATGAATGTGTGCAGAACCATCCCCTCCCCCCACCGGCCGCTGGTCTGCAAAGCTGAAAAGGTTCAGGAACTCTGATCTAAGCAACTATCATCTTACTTTACCTGTTTGGATTTAGAGATACTTCATGCGAGGAACTGCTACGTTCAAATAACAAGCCATATTTTGTTGGCCAGACATTCGCTACCTATAAAAAGTTATATTAAAATATATTTCATTATAGTGGGAAAATATCCAATTTAATCCAAATAACAGAAATTTCATGTTTTAATTATTTATCCATAATTTCTATTTTGCTGAAAAATTGTCCTTTTAACAGTGTTCAATTATAAAAAGCATTTCAAAAAAATGCAGACTCTACTACAGCCACTTTTCTGGTTAGAAAAGAAGAGAAATAATACTTCGATACAGCTTACCTGAAAGGGTAAAGAAGCAGTGTAATCCTTTCCTTCAATACTGTGGATATTTATGCAAGAGCTCTGTAATATGCAGATACATTTTTCTACTAACTGACAGCTATCTAAATTGGGAGACAAGTGAGATTCAAATTATCTTCCATTCATCTATTTTTGTCACAAAAAGGCTGCATTTTCTGCACTGATTTCTGGAGCAGCTTCATATCAACGTGGGCAATGCTTTTCCAATTCCTGATCTTAAATCAAATGGTCTAAAATATTACTTTTACCTTTATTTCTTTCAGATTTTTCCTGGGGTATTGAGAAGTCACACCACAATGCCTAAAATAAAATAAAAAATCAGTGAAATAAATAATTTGCTTTGTTTTCATCTATGTTCTGAAAATAGTCCTATATATTCAAAACTAGATATCATCATCTATGGCAGTGATGGCGAACCTTTTTTCCCTCAGATGCCAAAAGCACTTGCGTGTGCCGACACCCATAATGAAATGCCCCTCGCAGGTCCCGCCCTGCACATGCATGCGCAACCCGTCCTCCCCCCACCTCCTGTGCATGCACACGTGACCCCCCATGCTTTCCCCGCCCCCATGGGAGCGCGCATAAGTATGCGACCCCCATTTTGGTGCTAGCATGTCTCCCTGAAGCCTCCTGGGACAAAAGACGGGGTGGGGGGCATGCTGCACTCCCCACACCCCATTTTTGTGCTAGCAGGCATACCTGAAGCCTCCTGGGACAAAAAAGGGGCACGGGGGGCACATGCACACACAAACCCCTCAACCCCGTACATGCGTGCACGCCTCCCAGCAGAGACCCAAAAATTAGCTGGCCAGTGGGAGGCACGCGGGCATGTACACAGAGATGCTCCGTGTGCCATCTGTGGCACGCGTGCCATAGGTTCACCATCATGGAACTATGGTATTATCATTTTGATGTTCAAATTCTGGCTTCAGTATAGCTCCGCTAAAATGGCAACATCCATACATAATAGTGAGACATTAGAAGGTAAAACAAAATGAAAAAAATATCCTGAAAAAGAAGAAAGCTCACCAGGCTCAAGGTTGACTCAGCCTTCCATCCTTTCAAAGGTAGGTAAAATGAGGACCCAGATTGTGGGGGCAATAAGCTGACTTTGTATAAATATACAAAAGTATGAAGGCTATTGCTTAACGATGTTCTGTCCCCGTCTCACACACGCACACAAACAGACAGCCGGGGGTTAAATAAACTGGCAGACAACCAATTCTTTCGATAAGAGGATTGGCAGCAACCCAGTAGCTGCTTGCCAAGACTTTACTCATAAACAAAATACACACAGTTCAAGAATTGTCAAGTCCAGTCCGTAATTAAATCCAAGGCAGATAATGTTATTTCCAGAGATGCAATGTGACTCAATAGTAGTTAGTTTTGTCCGTCACAGAGTCTGAATGGCCACCTCACCCCCTCTTATACCCTGTGGGGTGTTGTCCAGTGACTCAGCTTAATCTCTGGCACGCCTCTTCTTCTGTTGTGCGCGCTTATCTCTGTGACGCTGCCGAGGATCCAGCCAAGACTCATCTCCCTCATTACTGTCCACCTGTGGCTGCGTGGACGTGCTTGGCCCCGGGCCTATCTCTTGACCTTCGGCGGACACCGAAGGCATTGCCAGAGAGGACGGTCCTGGAGAGGGAGGCCTTGCCAACTCCTCTCCTTCACTCTCGGAGTCCTCTCCTGCCGATGACACAGGCTCAGGTAACGGAGCCACAACAAACGCATTGTAAGCCGCCCTGAGTCTCCGGAGAAGGGTGGCATATAAATTAAAGCAAAAAAAAAAAAAACCTCTCACCCCACCAAAACATTGTTAATCCAGAGTAACTTTACACAGTTACTTTACACGGTTACGTCACTCCTACTCTAGAGATGAAGGAAAGGTTGGGGGGAACCTGTTCTGAAACTGCATGCTTTTCTTATGATTCCATTGATTAAGCTTGGAATGCCAACATTCTGTCCTGAAAACTAAGGCCAAATGTGCAGGTTACAGGAAGTCCTCACTTAACAACAGTAATTGGGACTGGAAACTAAGCAATGACTAAGCAACATGGTTGTAAGTGGCAATGTCACATGACCACACTGACAAGTTGCTATTGTTAGGTGACTCCTGTGTGGTTGCAGCATCCTGCAGTTATATAATTGCCATCTGAGGCCTCCTGCCAGTTTCCCCTTTGACTTTGCTTGTTAGAAACCAGCAGTGAAGGTTGCAAAAGGTGATCTCATGAGGATGGGATGTTGCAATGCGATAACTGCGAGCCAGTTGCTAAGCACCTGACGTGCAAACACATGATCATAAGGATGCTGTGACAGCCACATCTGTGAGAACTCATTGTAAGAACTTGTATCTTTGAACAAGTGGACATTAAATGAAGACTGGCTGTCTTGCCTGATTTTTTTTTAAAGCAAAGATGTGGGACATTGAAATTAGGTCAGGACTTTGATTTTATGAGAAACGATAAATCCTCTTCTTTTCCACTATTTTCCTCCTGAAAATCATTTGTATCTCATGCTTTTTTTTTTCCAAGTAGAAGAAAGAATGTTCTCATTATTAGTAGGACAATAACCATTTCAGGGGAATTTTTTTAAGCAGGATACAATCTGCTGAGGAAAAAATCCCTTGTTTTTCAGTCATGTAATCTTGTTCTCATATGCCACATTCTTCTGGACAGATGTTTTTTAAGCTGAAGTATATATAAAAATCAGGAACTGAAATTATAGATCACATGAACATTAAGTTGTGCTAATGAAGCTTTTTCTCCATTCTCTGGTCATTATTTTCAAAACAAATTTGAAACAAATCCTGAACATAAAAGAATAAAGGCAATCATGACTTTAACTTTCCTTGGCAATGTAGCTAAACAAACTCTATACCGTACCACTTTTCATACCTGCAGAACAGAGCTGTCAACAGTAAATGCTTTATAAACTGCTGAAGATTGGCTTTTACTTCCTCTGCTCCAAATGACCATATTACCAGCCACATATAGTTCTTCATCATATTCTACTTCTTCCCCAACCTCACTGATGCCCTTCCTTAACTTCCAACTTTCCTAAAAGGAAAAAAAAATGAATCACTATTATTGTGCAGTAATGCTCATTTAGATCATAAGTGTGGTTTGAAAAAAAAAAATGATGATACTACATAACTTATTCTGGTAGTTCTGGTGGTAGTTGAAGATTAGTGGATTTAACTTTCTAAAAAGGCTAATGTAAAAATTATTTTTAAAAACTGACCACAAAAGTTTAGGTGTTTTCTAGCTAGCATCAGTGACAAAAGCAAAATGTGTTTCAAGTATCACCTTGTTTTCCTGAATTTCTCAGCAATTTTTCGTACTAATACCGTATGCTTATGAATAAATTACATTTGGCAGATAGTAAGCATTCCCAAAATAAAGAATCAGTCTTAAATGCTGATGTTTATCTGTTGATTAAGTTCTAAGCTCTACAAACCTATTTATGCTCTACTTGTGTGATCAATGCTTTTATTCACTTTTTAAATGCTGTATCAATTCAATGTTTACCTATGAATTTCTAAAAACCCAGAAACATGTTTAACAGAATATATTTCCCCTATCCTATCCACTTTACTGCCTTATCAGTTTCTCATTCTATGCTAAGTACAAATTTGCTAAATATACTGTTTTCAAAAGCATTTCTACCTTGTGCTTCTCATGGATGGTAACTTCCTGAAGTGACCCCACCAAACCAGCTGCTCCATCTGATGACCAAAGTTCTGAGGCTGGTTGCAGCTGCCGTAGTTGCAGGTTCAGCGCATTAGGATGATGTTTGCAGTGGTCACGGCCAAAAGGGACAAACTCCTGCAAATCCCCTGCTGCAATCATTGTTAACCTCTCTTCATAGATGTTCGACATGAGTTCCAAATATCAACATTATTTCTAAAGCAAGTCCAAAACAGAAACCAGATTACACAGGATCCTTCAAAGCATACACAATACTGTGCAATTCTTGTTAGCCTCATTGATATGAATATCCCTCAAAATCATAAATTTGTAACTAAAGAAGGAACTAAACTAAAATCTCTTAACCGCGAAGTCCATCTTTCAGTGCATTGGAAATCATCAACCAAAATATCATTATAAAAATTCTACCTAATAATCAATGCAAATTGCTATCTCTAGTGATTTAGCACAAACATTTGAAATGGATTGCTGAATTCCAAAGAAGCTATAGCCTTTCATTTGACAAAGTATTTGCAATAACACACTCCTTATTATATGTGCGGGACAATCTTCGGAGATACAGTAAAACAATATATATTGATATTCTAAGATATAAAGTTGCTTTATAATAACCATAAACTATACCACACTCAGAAGGATCCAATGAGTTTAAAAATTACTGCCAAATAAATGGGCATAAATTATAGAATAATGCAAAATTGTTACACCATTTTATTGCCTACATCATATTTAAAAATTGCAAGAGTGAGATTCTTCCTCACTCCCTTTCAATATAACTGTTGATATTGTTTCTACTTATGATTACTCATTTGCAGTTTCAAATAAAAATACTGTCACTTTACTTTTTCCCCTCTTTGGTACATCCTTTGAAAATTTTGGAAAAAAAGCCTGAAAATGTCAACTCCAAAAAAAGGAAAATAACCACAACTGCTTTCTGCGTCAGTGATCATCACTTTGAGAGCACAAATTTGTCATAACTACTGATGATGAATGGATGGATGAGTTAGAAACACTCCGAGGAGTCCCTGGACGTGCAACGTGCATGCCAGCCTTTGATGGATTGGAAAGCTAAAGGAAGGCGGGAACTACCTGTGATAAGCTGTGGGAGGCAGAGGGACTCACGGACCTGAGTGACACAGGAAAGGGCGATCGGCTGCGGGCCTAAGCTGCAGCGGCTTCTCCCTGTGTCTCCCCTCAGATAGCGATTACAGTTGCAGCAGCAAGTACCCCCCGCTTTCAGGTTCTCAAGCGGGCGCGGCCATCTTGGAATTCCCATCACCCTCCGCGAGGAACGAGGGGCGGGGCCTACAGCGGGAATTGATGAGTTTCTCGGGTTGGCGAAAGAGAAAGCGCCTTTCTTCTGTTTCGTCTTATTGGGAATACGGCGCTGGGTACGAAGAAGCGAGCGAAGGAACGGAGTCTTTCGGTTGTTACTATGGTGATAAGAAGGCTGAGGATAGTGCACCCTCCGCTGTTTCTATGGCAATTGGTTGCTGGCTGTAGGGAAGGACGACGTGATTGGTTTTAGCACAGTCCAATCTCCGCTTAGTGAACTCAGAGACGGCCTCCTGCCTGTCATTTGAGATGTAAACGGGTGATCCATGCAAAATGTTGACATATTGGTCCCAGATAATAGAATAAACTGATAAAGGAGAATATTTCTTGCTCAGGGTTGACATCAGGGGTCCTTGGTGCTCTCTGAGCTTGTTTGTTTTATTGCAAATGTTTCATTACTCCAACTAGGTAGCATCAGTGATGTTACCTAGTTTAGGTAATGAAAGGTCTGCATCTGCAAGAAAACCAAGAGAGCACCAAGCACCCTCAGAATAAACTGAACTCGATTTAAGACCGTGTTTCTCATCCTTGGCAGCTTGAAGTTGTGTGAATTTCAACTTCCAGAAAGGGAGGCTTGGGAATTTGGGAAGTTGAAGCCAGCACCTATATTGTTCTACATCTACATTAATGTGCATCATGCTTTTTTGTTGTTGTTATTTGCAAAAAATATTTTGTTTTTGTTTTTTGTGAATGTTTTTTAAAATAAATTAGACCTTGTAATCTGAAACAATATATGGTAGGAGTGCACATCAAAATGTAACGTGTACATAGTCTACACAAATTGTAGATTTGACCTGATTTTTAAAATGAGGCATGTCAATTATTTTGATTTTTTTTCAACCAAAGCAGTGAGGGCACTGTATTTGTTGCCATATTCTGTTTCTAAAAGAAATGGTACTCCGACCTTAATATGTATACTAATATATCATCATCATCATCATCAGATTTGTTTGGATTATATTATTATTATTATTATTATTATTATTATTATTATTATTATTATTATTATTATTATTATTAAATTAATTAATTAATTTTTATACCGCCCTTCTCCCGAAGGACTCAGGGCGGTGAACAGTCAGAATAACATACATATAAAAATGTGAAATAAAAACAATTTAAAATAATTAAACCAATTTGGCTCATCAGTTAAGATCCTCAGCATAGAATTTAGACAATTTGAAAATTTATGCCAGCCCGGCTTGGTGAAACAGAAAGATCTTAAGTGCACAACAGATATCTTTCATGCTGTGAATGAAAGCTGTAGTTTAACATATCTGGAAAGTACCAGTTTGTTCAGTGAATTACATGATACCTAATCCATATTAATAGAATTTTTGGCTGGGTAAATGAGCAGAGATCAATTTTAATCAATCAGTTCAGAAAAAAATCCAATTTTAATATCCAGTCAACATGGCAACTGTTAATGACGCTAATTACTGCTGTCTGTGCTTCTTCCACCTGATTTAATAAATGTATAGGGCAGGTCTACTGACTTCCATCCCAACTCTGCATGGAATACAACATGAAACAAAAATAGAAGAATACAAAACACGTCCAAGGAACTATGCTAACACGTCCAAAACAACTCTTACTAAGGATATATCAATCAAGCTAGGGGAAGGACCAGATTTTAGGGGCTTAAATAAGGTCAGGTAGAGGTCAGTGGTGGGTTGCCCCCGGTTCGGAGCGGATCGCAAGAACCGGTAGTAAAACCAGCGAGAGACTCCACCCACTGACCCAGACATCATCAAAGTTGATCTGTGCATGCGCAGAAGAGCGTGCGCGCGTGTGCAGGCACGATGCAAACCAGTAGTAAAGGTAAGTAGAACCCACCCCTGGTAGAGGTCTCATAAATCTCTGGTAAACATTCTAAGGGACAAGTGCTGGGGGAGCTTACTTCCCATTTAGTTTACTTCCCTTTGGTCTCATTGTCATCTAATCTCACTTAATCAAGAGAATGTTGACCATTGGAGAAAATAATTGTACTATGGACAAAATTGAATGCGTCTGATGAAATAGAGTATCAAAGATTAGTATTAAAGGTTAGGCAATAATAAATGTTCATAAGATGAAGCAAAACCTATGCATGGTTTTACATACCTTGCCTTTTTTTTCATTTAAATGGAACTATTTGAGCTCCTTAATTATTTTAATTGCCTCTTTTATATTTTTTTCCTGATATATTATATTTTCTTTCAAATGTGGAGACTTGAGCTATATGCAATACTGCAGATATATGTAGATTTGTATAATGGGTATTATTATATTAGTAATTTTAGTTCAATTCTTTTCTCACTGATTTGATCAAATTTGCCTTTGTCAAAACTGCCATGCATCAAGTCAACATCTTCATTAAGTTATTTGCTATTATCCCAATATCTTTTTCCTATCTATTTAAAGAAGAAGCCAACCTCATCAACAGATTTTAAAAATCCAAACATTAAAATATTGTTATCAAATATCACCTCCATATACTCATTGACACTCAAAAAACTTAGTTGTTTGATATAGCAGGGTTTACTTTGATGCTATCCTTCCTGATTTTTTAAGCAAGACATAGAATCATAGAATAATAGGGCTGGAAGGGACCTTGGAGGTTTTCTAGTCCAACCGGAGCCTTTCGTGGTTTTTCCCTTTGATTACTCTTTCTAACAATGTGCCTGAAACAGTTACTGTGTTAGTTAGCCTATAACTCAGTGTTATGTTGGAGATGTAATAAGAACAATGTTTCTTTAAAACATGTTATTACAATGTCGTATACTGACTGCCTTCTGGGAGAAAGTAGCTGACTATATATAAGTGTGATGGTGGAACAAAAGCTAAAATTTTCAGAGGATAATATTCTCTTGAATCAAATACCTAGTACCTGGAATTTGACCACTGGACAACATAAATGGATTCTCCATATCTTTATTATAACAATAGCACTTAGATTTATATACTGCTTCACAGTGCTTTACAGCCCTGTCTAAGCAGTTTAGAGTCAGCATATTGCCCCAACAATCTGGATTTATTATTATTATACAGGTTTCAGTCATAATCCCAGCTATATATTATAAATCTCGAGAATCTAAATTACATAGAGAAAAGACTCATTCTTTGGTTCAAGTTGATTATATTGTACTTTGTCCTCTGCAAGGAGAGTACTGTATTATAAGAATATTTTTCCTCAATCACATACTGCCAGTATGATTTCAGGAAAATATGTTTTTGATTTTAAGAAATTGCAACAGGTGCTAAATCATCCCTACTTTCAGAAGCTTTTTTTTTTTTTTTAAATCCAAAACGTTGCAAACTCTGCTTGCATCCAGCTATGATCATCCTTGTTTCTGTGGAAACCAGTTACAGCAAAACTAGGAAAAAAAAGACATAAAACAATATTGTAAAAATTAAAACTAAAAAAAAAATGTTAGATTGTAAAAATAATATTTTTTTAAAAGTGTATTATTCTATTTTTAATTGCACATTCACTAAATTGATATTCAGTGACTTACTGTTCCAGGAAATGGCTAACAAGCAAATCTCATAAATTTCGATAAACCCACCAAAGCAAGTTCTTATTATTTTCCCAGATAGTGTATTATTAGATCAAGTTGTTTTCAGGCAAATGAATGCAAATGTCACAGTTATGCAAGCGTTCAATAAGGCTCATCTGTTGAAGAACCCTTTTCTTAGTGACAAGTCCCTGGAGGTCATCCAACACATTAATATGCCAAGCGATGCTTCCTGCAAACTGTGCCTTGGACTGAGACAACTCATTCAGAACTTGCGGGATAAATCAATTATTGTAGTGCAGCAGCAGTCTCATTCAGTCCCAAAGCACCAGCTATTGTATAACTGTGGCAGATAACATATAAAAAAATGAACTGATTAAAAACATTTTTCTTTTTTATATGGTTGAGGAACAGAACTAAATGTACCAATAAATTCACTTTGCACAAATACAAAGAACCCTTTCAAAAGTTCACACTCTGATGTTCTTTGTTCATTAACCAAGAACAGAATATAGTTTACCCTTTATAAGAACGATGAGATAGTAACTGTTAATTTGGTATCTCATGTGAGGGAAAGGAACTTTACCTTTTTTTCAGGTATAGCATGGCTATTCAAAAGAGATTTTTACTTTCTCCACTGCATTATTATTATTATTATTGCATGTCATCCATCTCATCTGTTTTATTTTTTCCCTTTGAATTCATACATTTGCCACTGAAGATAATTTTTCGCATACTTTTTGACAAGCTCTGTGTGCAAATGTGCTATAATAAATGTGTTGGCTTTTTAAATGTTACAAGATTATTTGCTAATTGTACTGCTGTGTTTCAAATAAATTAATGTTTTCATATCAGTCTGACCCTAGGAATGATCAATCAGCTTATTAAGCTACAGAATATAACAGCATTTAATAGAACAGATGTCCCCAACAGAGGGCTGATCTCAGTTCCTCCATGATAAGTTTAAATAACTAACAACTATGGATTGGTATTTTAAAACCGCTCAATATAAAATAGTCATGTTAATCGTAAGCATACGTTTTTCTCAGAGATGCAGCTCCATAATAACTTCAAAGAGAAATTACTGTACCATTTATGTTGTTGTTGGAAAGCACTTGATCTTTTGGAAATTTTAAAAGATGCTAAATTCTATGACTTTTCTTTAAAGAGATGGATCACAAGAACATTTCACTGCTACTTCAGTGTCTATACACAATACATGTTACTTATCCTGGTTTCTGATGTCGCAGATAACCAATAAATCAAGCCCTAAAGGGCCTATATTTGAAACAATTTACAATCAAGTTTCCACCATGATCTTTAAATTTGTACAATATGCTTTCTGAAGTATATCATTGTTGTACCAAATTAGTATGCAGAAAATCATTCTTCAATATGGAAATTATCTATCCCTGGAAATTGCACTGCTCGAAGCAATTGTGTTTTTAAACATGCTTTTGGGGACGGGGGATTGGACCAAGAATAATTTTAGCATTCCATTTCCTGCTTGGATTCATTAAGCCAGTGGAAACTCTTGCAATCAGTAATGAGTATATGGCTTTTTTATTATGTGTCCTACCATTTTCATTGGTTGTTAAAGAGTCCGCAGGACTATTTTTTAAAATTTAGAATAAACAAGTAACCATTCATTCCTACAATAAATGGAAGGACTCATTCTTCAGAATAAATAATTGTAGCACAATTTTACAGAAAGGATATGCAAATGCTAATAAAAATCTGAGTCACAGTTTAAGTCTCATGTTTTTAAACAGCTAATTTGATGACTTTTGATTTGAAAAACCAGGGAATTATAAAATTAGAATAGGAAAGTCATATAATTGAATCCAAGAAATCCAGAACTAGAGCTTCTTTAATCAATGGTTAGTGGCACTGAACTTGTGGGACAGAACTTTGTTGGTCTAAATTCTCAAACCATGTAGCATTGAGGTATATGCCCCTATCTTGTCCATAGAGAGATAAATTAATCTAACAAGAAATAAATAGAATCTAGCTTTGTTTTGTGAGAAGGCCCCCCTCTCCAGAATAAAATATTCTACAGAATATTAAAAGAGGCAGAATAGAATATTTCCCCTAAAGGAGAAAAGAAGGGAAAAAATCTCCTTAACAAACAGAAAACAGCCTCAAGCAGAAACCTGAAGAGACTAGGCTTTATGAATGGACATTTTGGCCATTCCTCCATAAACAAAGGGTAGCTGCAACTCCAAATAAGCAGCACAATCGGCAAGGAGCCAAAACTGACCAGATTAGTTCAGGCAAACAAAACACCTAGGATTTGCATTTCCTCTTTTGCCTGTAGAGTCAGTCACGACCCCTACATAATCCCATAGGAATCTGGCAACAGTCATTAAAATATTAAAGGACATATTCTTGCATAAGAACAGACATCTCAATCACAAAGCCCCCCAAAAAAATTGTATAAAAGCCCATATACTCTCAACCCCAATTTGTCAGTCACCCCAGAAACCTGCTGCTGTCACTGTTGTTTCTGGCTACCAAATAAATGGAGACAATAACAGTAACAGAGTTGGAAGGGACCTTGGAGGTCATCTAGTCCAACCCCTGTATAGGGATTCAAACCTGTACTAGGAGACCTGTACTAGGGTTTCGAACCGGCAAAGTGCTGGCATTTCTGATCAACAAGCTTGGTTTCTTAGCCACTGAGCCACCTAGTCAGGCTTAAAGACCTCCTTTCCAAAACTGCATCCTGCCTCCAATTCATTTTTGCTACGTCTCTCTCCCAACTTGGAATAAGAAGACATGGATCAGATTTTAATTCCGACAGTTTTAAGTAGGAAAAGAGAAAAGGTAAAAAATAATTACATGCAAAGTAATAAGTGATGGAGGAATAGAAATTGAGAGTTGCTGAAATCATCTCCCCTTATTAAGGTTCCTCTAGAAGTAGGAAAATGTACTGTATAACCATTTTGATAATTAGTTCCATTGTTGAACTGCTTTTACAGTTAAGCTTCTCCTAATGTTCAGCCAGAAGTCAGGATTCTGTTCTCAAGAGAAGTGGTCATTAAATCTTTGTCCTTTCTTACATGACAGGCATTCAAATGTAATGTCTTCCCTCAATCCTTCAACCTTTCTTCTCATGGATTGGTTATCCTATCCAAGTTCATTTTTGTTGCCTTCCTCTGAATCTATTTATATTTTCTGCTTCCTTCTTAAACTGAAGAGTCCAGAATCAGAGCACAATTCTCAATTTGACCTTTCCTAAAGAGGAACTATTATTTCTCATGACTTAGATGCTGCTATTCTATTTATGTGGTAGGTATTCTGTTGGCTTTTTTTTTTTGGTAGGCACATCCTATGACTAGCCCATATCAGCAGTGAAAATTAAATACCGGTATATGTAGAATGGAAATACAGAAAAGCAGGGTTCAACAAGCAATTTAATAAATGCTTTTGAGAATGAGCTTGTACAGTCTCTACCAATACACAATGAACTCTATCCTACTGGGAGGAAAGATACCAGAGAGTTGGGGGGGGGAAAGCCAATATAGCAGTAATATCTGAAGAGGGACAACATTTTATTTTAAAAAGAAATCCTAGATTGATATATTAAACAATTATTTCAACAATTGTTACAAGTTATTCACAACAATTCTAGCTGATATACTGAAAATAATTTTGGAATAATTTATTTGTGAGGATAAATGTGGGTTTTTATCTTTAAAAAAGCATTAAAAAAGCATATCCAACACTGTTGGATATTTTAGAGTATTTGGAGCAACATAATGAAAAACAGGTCACAATGATTCTCTTAGATGCAAAGACCTTTGAGAATTTGAACTGGGATTTCCTGTTCAAGGTTTTAGAAAATAGAAATTTTGAAGATAATTTTATAAAATGGTAAGTTTGATTTATATTTTACAGAAAGCACAAATAATGGATAATGGAGATATAGCAAAGCAAAACACAGGAGCCATGGTGGTGTTGTAGGTTAGAATGCAGTATTGCAGGCTAACTCTGCCAACTGCCAGGAATTCATTCCTGACCTGGTCAAGATTGTCTCAGCTTTCTATCCTTATGAAATCAGTAAAATGAAGACTCAGATTGTTGGGGGTAATATGCTGACTCTGTAAACCACAGAGAGCGCTGTAAAGCAGCATTCCTAACCTTTCCAGGTTGGTGGCCGATCATGGGGAGGGGGGAAGAAGGGATGGTTTTGTGCAAGGAGCAGGCACACGCACAGCTTCATTCACATAAGCTGTGGACCCGTGCGCCCTGCCATTCGCGCGAGTGGGGCCACAAGTGTCAGTGCTCTGTGGCTCTTGCAAGTGGGACTGCCCGGTTTCAAGTGAACCATGGCCCACAGATTGGGGATTCCTGCTGTGAAGCACTATGAAGCAGTATATAAGTCTCAGTGCCATTGCTATAACAAAACAATGTGAGATACAAAAAGGAGTAAGACAGGCTGCCCATAGTCCACTCTTTTGTTTATTTTGGTTTTTGAAATACTGAATAGAGACATAAGAAAGATGAGAGGACTGTGGGAGTAAAAATTTAAAAGGAGACTTTTAAGTTAAGGGCTTTTGCCGATGATTTGATGTTGATTTTTGAAGACTTTTTTAAAAGAGGGATTGAAACAATGGGCAAATTAAAAGAATGTGTACATTAGCAGGTGTTAAGATTAATAAACATAAGATGAAGATGTTAACAAAAATATGAAAATGCAAGACTAAACAATTCCTGAATACACAGGTTTTAAGATTGAGAAAAAGCTAAAATATTTGAGTATCACTATGACAAATATGAATTGTATGCTATTTCAAAATAACTATGCAAAGACATGGAATGAAATTTAAAAAGATATGTTAAGATTGGAGAAACTACAACTGGCATTGCTGAGGAGAATTTCTATGATTAAAGTGAAAGTCTTGCCTAGAATGTTTTCACTTCAGACAATACTTCTTTTGACAACTGATGCATCATTTAAACAATGGTAAAAGGATATATCTAAATTTGTGTAGCAAGATAAATATAAGTTGTTACAAGAGGCAAAGGAAGGAGTTGTTCTTCTGGGTCTTCTTGAATCCAGGAGATAATGTGTAGCTGGTCTATCTCAAGCTGTGAGAGCAGTTTAATTTTCACTATGTTGAAATGCTGAGTAGTTAACTGTTTTTTAATTAGTGTGGGCGCAAGTCTTCTGTCCATCCATAGTTCCCTCATATGTTTCAGATATTGCCTCTCATTAGGTGTACTGTATTAACATTCCATCAATTCCAGGTTCTCTTGTCCAATACATGTATGGTTTGTTCCAGTAGCCAATTTATGATAAGATTGTCATGATTCCCCAACATCTGATGCATGCTGTCAGAGTGTTTACAGCACAACTACTATTTTGAGACAGCCCAGGAGCAAAATACGGTACACAGAGGTTTTTCAAACAGTGGTTTATCTACAAGATATATATAGACATACATGTTCTAAGCAAATCCAGGCAAGCAATCATTCTTCTTCAACTTTAACAGGGAGAACTCTGCAATGAATACCGGACACAAGGAGTGAGAATACACCCTCTCCTGGCTGAAATTTATAAACACCTCTTAAAGGGGTAAAAGATTTGTGTGGACCCCTTCAGAATCTTAAAAAAGCTATACCAATGCTTATTCATTCTCATTGCATCAGCCTTACATTTCATCAGCTTTACAGTTGCATCAGCCTTACATTGGCTAGTCAGCATTAAATCATAATTACCCTGACACAGCCCTTGTTAATCTATGTGACATCTGAGCCAATATGATGCTCTTAGTTTGGGTCACACTAATATTTGAGGTAGGCAGGTTAAGCATTAGGTGGTCTTTATCCAAAGAATCCTACAAGTAAAGTTGGTACCAGCTGGAATACGAACCTCAGTCTCCAACATCAAGGGTGATACTCTAACCACTACATTATTCAACTTTATATAAATACACATACAGAATCACCCCCATGACATTTGGATCTCTATAGATGTGACCAGATTTCAAATGTTTTAGGGAGTTCTATAAATGTAGTTAAGTTATTTGCCATATAGATTTAGAAATTAAGTAGAAATTCAATGAAAGTCTTAGAAAGGATTAAAAAGAGTTCTCTAAAATGTGGAAGAAGTTTTGTTGACTACAAACTCCAGATATAACAGCAACATGGCTTAAAGATATGAGCTTGGGTTATATCAAGATTAGCATGATTTTCACTTTTGTTTGCAATAAAATGTTTCACTCAAAACTACAATAAAAAAAACCCCTAAGTAATTTGTCATTTGCTTCAAGAAAATGTTCATAATATCGTAGTTAGTCCTCAGATGAAAAACATTGAAACTCAGGAAAATGGCTGCTAGTTTGACAAGAGAACAATGAAAAATCCTGGAATCTATACATGGTGCTAATTCCAGAAAGAAAGTCCAGTTTGGAAACTCCATTAAATAAAATATTAATATTATTACAAAACTCTTCATCTGTTTTCAGGATATTAATCAAATTAAATTCTCTTCAACTCCTGACAAGTAAGCACATTCCTATTGGTGACTTTGAAAAGATTTGAAATAAGCAATGAAATAATGAACAATTAAATTCATCTCCACTAGGTGTCAGGCAACCTTCATTGTGCCTTTAGCACTGATAATGACCCTTTTTGACTGGGTGTGTCAAAAATTCGGAAAATGCCTAACTTGATTCTGCTGGCATGTCATTCCCAACTCACTGAACAAAAGAGAAACAATTTTTTACATATTCATTTATTTGAAAAAAATATAGCTTTGTGTTATGTAAAGAAACATCAAATAATTACAAAAATGAAATATGAGTGGAACAAACTCCGAGGCTGCATTAGATCACACCTCACTCTTGTGTCACCTCTGAAAATTGCATGAAAACAGTGTGCTTTCGAATAGTTGTTGGTGGATGTTGATGTATCACTCAAAACATGATGTATTGTCTTTGATATGCATGTCACTGCTCTAGGATTTCTTATTAAAGGATTTTTTTATCCTTGATGAACAATTTATGATCTGCTTCTCAAAATATATGTGCAGCAACCCATATGTTCCTTCCTTCCAGACAAATTTTCTGTAGCAGTAAAAACAATGGAAACAATCATGAGAAAAGAAAGCAAAGTTAGCAACAAAGCAACACTGAACTGGAAAAGGACCATTTAAACCAGTGTTTCTTATGGTATGGTCCAAAACCCTTTCATGAGCTCACAAAATCAAAATTATTTGCCAGCCTATGTTGGGGAAAAAAATAGAAAATTAAAATCCCAACAAACAATTCTGAGTGAATGCATCAGCTTTAAATGTATATCTAATTTCAAAAGCATTCAAGCATTCACTCAACCATAAACCCATAAAGGAAACCTTTGTCAATCCTGAACTCTGAGAAGAAAATAGCCCAACCCTGAAACATTAAGACTAACATCCCACACCCAGAAGAACATGAAACTGAAAGTCTCAATCCTTTTATTGTTTCTCTTTAGCAAATCTTGTTATGTTATGAAGGTTAAAATACTGTAAGGAAATCTATAGCATCTCTCCATATTTTTTCACTTTGCAAGTTGTATCCATTGCTTTCTTTGTTCTGGCCCTTTCCCGGCCAGTACCCTTAAACCACTAAGTCTTTCATAGATTTTGTTCAAAATTGTGCACATAGACTAGATTATCTGTATTTTGCTCAGAGAAATTCTTTGCATCACCCACTTTGAAAGCTTCATTTTTCTTTTTACCGTACTATGTCTCAGACACCCACAGAAAAATGTTTTCCTTAAAAACACTAAGTAAGCTGAGTTTTAAGGGATGGGCATTCATTTTGCTTTTTTGCCTTAGTATGTGTTGGTGAGTTTCTTCTGCCTATTTATCTATAAAGCATGAATACTAATTCTGTGGTAATCATTTACCACAGACTGTGAATATGATCAGAAATTTGAACTAACTTCCCAAAATGTTCAAAAATAAGTGCATTGTTGAATAAACCTATTATGCACATGTCACACTTCTGTGAAAAGCTCTCATATTCCAGCATCAGTCCATATACCTATACAAACAGGTATGAAGAGAGTGCCTGCTAATGGGACTTTCCAAATGCATATGGTCTTTCCATAAAAGCTGGTTAAAAGGATCGTATTATTCCCACATGATTTGATAAACTGTTGCTTGCTTAAAGTCAGTGTACATTACTTCAAGATAGATGGGATGAAGATGGGATGAAGAATCTGACCCAGTAGAAGGCAGCTTTGATAATGTTGTCATTATCATTATCATCATCATCATCATGCAACAGTAACAATAAGGAGGAGCCGAGGTGGCGCAGTAGTTAGAGTGCAGTACTGCAGCTACTTCAGCTGACTGCTAGTTCAGCAGATCAGCGGATCAAATCTCACCGGCTCAAGGTTGACTCAGCCTTCCAGCCTTCCGAGGTAGGTAAAATGAGGACCCAGATTGTTGGAGGCAATATGCTATTTAGTATACTGTCTTTGGTGTAAGCCGCCCAGAGTCCTCGGAGAGTGGGCGGCATAGAAATATGACTAATAAATAAATAAATAAATAAATAAATAATAAATAAATTGATTGTTTTTAAAGAATTTTCAGATACAACTACCAGGATGATTAGGGGACTGGAGACAAAAGCATATGAAGAACGATTATAAGAACTAGGCATTGCTAGTCTAGCGAAGAGAAGGACCAGGGAAGACATGATAGCACTGTTCCAATATTTGAGGGGCTGCCACAGAGAGGAAGGGGTCAAGCTATTTTGCAAGGCACCTGAAGGCCAGACAAGGAATAATGGATGGAAATTTTCAAGGAGAGATTCAACCTAGAAATAAGGAGAAATTTTTTGATGGTGAGAACAATCAACCAATGAAACAGCTTGCCCTTGGAAGTTGTGGGAGCTTCATCACTGGAGGCTTTCAAGAAGAGATAGGACTACCATTTGTCAGAAACAGTGTAGGGTCTCCTGCTTGGGCGGGTGTGTGTGTGGACTATATAGCTACAAGGTCCCTTCCAACTCTGTTAATCTGTAAACTACTTGGGAATTAAAAGAACACAGGAAAACAGAGAACCTAATTTGGAAAGAAAAGAAAAGGGTCACCGTAGGTTTTCCAATTATTTTGTTAACTAGATTTCTCATCTGTGAGAGCCAGCTTGTCAGCTTACTGCCCCTGCCTAATTTTCTAAAACAACAACAACAACAGGGGGAGGTGAATTAAAGCATAAGAACGGGTGCTCAATTACCCCTTCTCCAACTGCCTTTTTCTGGTTGAAACTGCTTTTCTCAAAATGTGCATTTCCCTCCTTATGGTACAGATTAGCTCACTCAAAGAAAAACAGCCAGGAAAGGGGAGAAGAAATTCTGAGGAGGATCAACAGCCCCCCCCTCCATCTCCGCATTCTGTGCTTTATATTTATTTTTCCCTCCCTCTGTTTCAGAGGAACCTGGCAGTAACATATGGCTGCTGCCATCACGTCTAGCTTGGCCCTTCTATGCTAGCGGCGGCGGCAGCGTGTGCCTTTTCTTAGCTGCTGATTACTTCAAGATGTTAAACTGTTGCTGGGGCCAAAGGAGAGAAGCAGAAACTCAATACATTGCCAGAAGTACAGTTTAGAATAGATAATGAATTAGAATATATACTGCACATTTTTCAAAATTTAAAAAAAAGGAATGTATTGGTTTCCTGTCCTCATTTTTATTTATTTGCTTTTGACATGCACTTTACAAGGCCCTATGTCTTCGATGTTCTTTAATTTTAGGAGAGAAAGATATGTATAGCAGCAACTATAATAAAAGAGTCTTGGAAACCCTAAAATACTAATACATTTATTACTAAATCAAAGATACCTAATCTAATGCTAATCTAGCAAAATTATAGAAAATCTTTCCCGTCAAAAAGTAAACATTTCAGATCCTATGAAAGTTCAGGTCAGATTTAAATTATATGTACCATTAATAAACATATGATCATGTCTCTCATTTTCTCTCCTCGCCCCTACCACCCCATTCCCCATTTTATGGAAAAATAAACATTGTGGATTGGGTCTTTAATGTGAAAGCTGAGAGAAAGCTTTTAACCATTTACTGCCTGCTGGGTTTTCTTTCCTGATTAGTAATTTAGATTTGAAAAACTCAAATCTTTTTCAGGGGACTTTTTAGAAAGCAGACATAGAGCTCAAGAATTAGATTCAGGACAACATTGATTTGCATAACAAGTCTCACTTGAATTACTTTATAGTTCTCTGGTAAACTTTTTTTTAAGATGGTAGCTAAATTATACATCATTTATAGAGCAAGGTTTATAGCTTGGTGGAGAGGCACATTCTTTTTATATGTGTTAGATTAGGAAGTATTATTTCCAAACTTATCTGGAGTCTTTCAAATCTTTTTGACTGCAAAAGGCCATTGCATGAATTCAGTTCTGCTTCTTTTAAATTTCATAAATGGCATTAAATATTCTGTAGAATTTCACATTAAAGCTCTATAAATTCTAGGGAATTTAAAAAGCCATACAGCTTTTTAGAAAGATAATATTTTAGCAGATGTCAGGTTATGGAGAAATCATTATCCAGTTATCAGAGGAATTGTAGAGGGAATCTAAATAAAGCCTATTAAATCCCACTGGTGACTTAAATCCCATCATTTTACCTCTAAAACTACAAAAAGAATAATCGATATTCAAGAGTTCTTGAATATCACAACACCATAGACTTTCCTCTGATGCTACCATGCAATGCCTGCACATAAACCTTGCATAGAGGAAGGGGATTTTTTTTAAAACTTGGGAAATGCAAGTAACATTTCAGGGTTCATTTCTACAACAAGCTCAAGGGTTATTATAGAAATGAAGATCCGAAGATTAAAGCTTGACAAAGCAGTATCAGTGGTTTGCATTTCACGAAGGGAACCCCGTCTGCAGTCTTCTGCAATCAGAGCCTTCAGAACACCAGGACGCTTATCATCCTTCCCTATCAGTCCCCCTCAGGTAGCTACAATTCTCCAAGGGCGCGCTCTCTCCCTCCCTCCCTCCCTCTCCTTCTGAATCCTATTTCTCTACATTGGATCCAATCCCGCTATCCCGATCCAGAATTCCTCCTCCCCCCACCCCGATCCGTCCTCCTCTATTCGCTCTCAGCCGCAGGGCAGGACCGTCCCACCCCCGCGTAACCCACCTCTCCCCACCAGTACCGAGTTGGAGGGCGGGCCTTTCTCCTTGGATCCGCCTCTTCGTGAGTTGCCCGAGAACTTTTGTTTTGGGCCAGCAATCTGGCCGGAGGGAAGTTTTGTGGCGGTAGCTCAGCGCCCGAGGCGACCGCGGGTCGGGGTGATGAGAAAGGGGAGCCCCAGAGCGCCCGGATCGGAGTCTGAAAAAGCCTGCCTGGCCGCCATGAAAGGGTCTCGGGGGCTGCCACTGTTACTGCTGCTGCTGTTGTCCTCCGCCGTGGAAGGTAAGGCGTTCCTCCCGTCTGCTTGGCTCCCACGGGCGGGGCGCGAGCAGTTCTTTGGTTCCCCCCTTATGGAGGTGGCAATGGGGGATTCCTGGGTCCTCCTCTCCGCACAGGTGGCAGAAAGGCGATCCTGAATATCAAGGGGCGCCCCAAGAGACTTCCCAAAGTTGGGGTGAAGGGCTGACGGGTCGCAATCTGACACCTGCAATTATATAAAGAGAAAAGGCTCCGCAGAGGCTGGTGGTCACAGTATGCAGGGATTTTAAAAACACCCATAATGAATGTCTATGGAAATGCTCACTCATCCAGGTCATGGTTGTCTCAAAGGTGCTTTTTTCAAAAGGCAGCTGGACTTTCTTTTTCGTGAGAAGTGAAAGGTCTTCAAGAAAAAGCAAAGTCCAGACGCCTTTTGGAAAAACACCTTTGGGACACCCGTAATGAATGCTGATTTCCATTTCCCACATGCCATGACTAGTTTCTAATGCGGAGGCAGACTATGCCAGAACCAGAAAGTGGGTTTTGTCTGAACTCAATGAATTCTCAAATGCTTCCCAATGCCACGGGGGAGCCAAATCCAAATGCAAACCTCAACTGGAGGGGCACAATTGGGGGCGGCGGGGGGAGGGAGAGGAGGAATTCTGGATAGAGATAGGCTTCTGGGGATGCACTGGGTGAAGAAAGCTGCCTGCCTGGCGCCTCTTTTCCTTCCTTGTTTTGGATGAGACTCTAATCATCAGGCTGCACTACTTAGCCAGGCGCTGTAGAGTCCAGCGGGCAGCGGGGAACTTGAATCCTCTGTAAAGTTGTAAAGAGGAAGCTGGCATATCTGCAGAGTAAGCCCCTCTGAAGCCTGTCTGGATGGATGAGGAGGCTGAAGCTGGTTACTTAATGCTTCTTCCACTTCTTTATTCTAGTAAATGTTCAAAAAAGGCAGCTTAATGAGTAAAGGACAATGGTAGATGGGGCTGTTGAAGAATGCTTTGTTTGTGCCTATTTTGAGTGAGATAAATTTATGCCGCTGTAAGACGAATTCTGTGTTTAGAGAACCATTTGATCAGGGTGAGATATGTACAAAGATAATTATTTGTATTATATTAAATTACTTGTCATGAAGGGCAGAGTGCCCTAATTAAACAGAGATGGTTTAGATTACAGTATTTTTTTTACTAATGTTAGATCTTACACAAATAAATACATTCTATAAACTGTGCTTGCATTGATTTTACTGCTATCTGTTCTTATAAAAATAAAGAACTAGGAATAATGGATGTGTCCCACAGTAATGTGTTAAAAGGTGTACAATGTAGGAACCCAGGTTCTAAATCTCATAAAATTATCTTCTGATCAGTTTTACCAGGTCATAAAATTATTCTCACAAAACTTTATTCTGCATTTCTTGGATACAAATATGATGAGCTAGAATGATAAAGCATATAGTACCAAACCTGCATTTAATAATGCATGTATGCAAGAAGGCTGAGATCCAGTACTGTTTTTGGCATGAGTATAGGAAATGCATGCCAGCTGGTAATATGACTCATCCCATATCTGAAGAAAAATATGCCAAAGAAAAATATAGCAGCATTAAAAGGGTAATCTACAGTAATCTGTTCTGGGGATAGGAGGGCGCTATTCCCAAAAACCAAAGCGAATTGATTCCTTTGGTGAGTGCCTTGAAAAAGTCCTCTGAAATAACTCTCATCAAATCTGGAGTTTGGAAGTGAGGCTGGAACATGTGCTGCTTCAGCCTTTATTTTTACCCCAAAATCATAGTAATGATTTGTTAAGCAAGTCCCTCATGGATTCCTCCCTATAGGCAAAATCCATATTTCCCATGCAGTGAGGTGTCTGCACAAATGGTAGATATGCCAGAGATGCTTTGTCCATTCATGCTCTCTAAAGGCAAAATGCCTGCTAGTTCTCCTCTGAAGACATCTTCAAGCAGTCCTATCTCCCGGTAAAGTACAGTGACACAAGCTACATCTTCAGTCACCCCTATTAACCATGCTAGTTAATCTGATTAGAGTGGGGTCCAGGACTATGTGGAGGTTCATGATTTGCCCATGTCTGGTAAAATGTGCTTATTTATTGCTGATATTGTTTCAGAAAAGCTCACCAACTCCCCCCTTTTAATTAAAATATCCCATTTACTCTTTCTAAGAAAAACTTTTCAAGATTTTCTGTCTTATTAATTTCTGTTCCATAAGGAAGGTAAACTATTACTACGGGCAAATCAAGAGCAGTGATAATGCCATTTTATATTGCAATAATAAGGCCACACTTGGAATACTGCGTACAGTTCTGGTCACCAGGATACAAAATGAGATGTCGAGACCTTAGAACAGGAGTCCCCAACCCCCAGTCCATGGACTGGCACCAGTCTGTGGGATGCCAGTAACCAGGTCACGCAAACAACCAAAGCTCCATATGCGGGATGCAGGCAGCACGCAAAAGCTCGCCCTCTCCGATTTGTGGCAAAACCTCTCTCCACAGAACCAGTCCTTAGTGCCCAAAAGGTTGGGGGCCTCTGCTCTAGAAAGTGTGCAGAGAAGAACAACAAAGATGATAAAGGGTTTGGAGCAATGGTGGGTTTCTACCGGTTTGGCCCAGTTCAGGCGAACCGGTAGCGGCGCTGGCGGGAGGCTCCGCCCACTCGCTCGGACATCATCATGGATGCTCTGCACATGCGCAGAAGGTTCTGTGCATGTGCAGAAGCTAGTGAAGTGAGCGCGCACACGCACACTCACAATTCCAAAACTGTAGCGAAGGTAAGTGAAACCCACTACTGGTCTGGAGGCTAAATCATATGATGAACAGTTGAGGGTGGGAGGTATGTTTACTTATGAAAGAGAAGAATTAGGGGTGACATGATAACTGTTTTCCAGTATTTGAGGCGCTGCCCAGAGAGAAGAGGGAATGACATTGTCTAAAGCATCAGAGAGAAAAACAAGAAATAATAGGTGGAAGCTTGTTAAAGAGAGATCCAACTTAGAAATGAGAATTTTTCTGACATTAAGAACAATTAATCAGTGGAATAAATAGTCTCCCAGATTTGTGGATGCTTCGTCACTGAAGGTTTTCAAAAATAAACTGGACAACTAATTGACTGAGATAGTATACGGTTTCCTCTTTTGAGAAGGGTGTTGAGACTAGAAGATCTCTGAGGTCCCTTTCAGCCCTATGATTCTATGTTCTATCTTTTAGTTTTGTTAAGTTTCCCCTTCTTTTTTGTCTGCAATTGTAGTGGGGCCGTCAGCAATAATATTAAGGGGAAGTTAAAGTTTCATTTTTCTTTACTGCATTTTGACTGTTTTTGATTTAGTGTTGGAAAGAAGCATTTGAAAATTTGAATAAGGTGATGTGATAAGGGTTCCTCTTCAACTGTCCCATACATTTCACCATTTTTTTTAAACTCTAAAGCAGCCCCTCCATTTCCAAAAATGAGCTCTTCCAAATCCAGAAGGTAGCCTTGCTCCAGAGCAAAATAACAATGGGGATAGGTGAAATTAGTTTTTGTACCATGTAGGCATATATTATTGAATTAGTGATTAAACTATACCTCTTAATTTACAGGTCTTGCTATTGGAAAACAAGAAGCAAAGGAATTTGGCTTGACAACATCTACCAAGTCATATTCACCTGAGATGGACTCAGTAGGTGTACAACCAGTAGCCCAGTCCTTTCTGGCCTGGTTAAACTATACTTCTCCAGTCAGTACATTGTCACCTCCTATGGATTCCAGGCTTGTGAAGATCAATACAGTCACCTCATCAGGAGATCATGCAGGTCATCTTCAGTCAATTAAGTTTAATCCTACAGTAGGAACTATACTAAGCGCTGAACATATGGATATCAAATTTAATTGCTCTATCAACGTTCCCAAGTCACTGGTCAACCAAGACTTCCCACCTATTACCTTGTGGAAGAATGGGAAGGAAATTCTTGATGTTGGCAGCCACTATTACCAGTTTGATGATAATGAATTAACCACTATGAAAGCTGCTTTCAGGTAATCAATTTTATTCCATTTAATTTTAATTTTTAAAATTTTCTGGAGTTAAATAATTATGGAATGTTAGAACCCTAAGATTACAGATGATTTTCCCATTTATATTTGGAAGGCACATCAGATTTAAGAAATCTAATTTTAGGACTATTATAAAAGAGTCAAATATGAAACAAAATGGGGACAGTGAGTGAATTGATTTCATTCTTTCCTTATCCTGAATTGTGGAACATTTATTTCACTGAATATCCTTGAAGAGATTCAGAAACTACAATGCAGCAGCAAGTGTTCTCTTGCTAAAATATTTATGTACTTTATGAGATGAATGTAGTCACTGCATTTGCAAAGAAAAGATTATCTAGAAATGTATTTAGAGAGCTTCTAGCCAAACATAGCATCCATTACTTTGAGTTTGGATTGTGTGAGTAGATGTCCTCCTTGTAATGGCATGTGGGAATGACCTTAAGAGATAGGAAGAAGAGATAGGAAGAAGAGCCCTAGCCTAAACAATGGTCTGATAAACAAAATATGGGCCTGAAGGAGGAGGGGTGGCAAAAATGTCTCAGAAGGAACCTTCCCTAGTTTTTCGGAGCATAAAAGTGAGGGATTGGAGAGGTACTTTCAGACTTGCAATATTCTCTTAATGTAACCTTACAATAAGGATAGAGCTAGTGGTCTTAGGTGTGCTTCTTATCTGGACTATTTCAGAAGGCTAACAATCCACCTTTATTACCCATACATCTTTCCCCTCTCTATATATACTAAGCAAAATGAAATTTCAGCCCATGGGATTCATAGAGTAACAAGTCCATCCCAATCCATGAACTTGTTACTCTAGCTGTCTAGCCTAGGAGGCTTTCTGAAGACCACATCTTTAAAACTCTATCTTGCTCTTGCTCCTTCAGCACAGCTCATGACAGCTGCATAGTCCATTTTGGGACTATGAAGAATGAGGATACACCCCAGTATTTCCAGTACTTGGAAACATTTTTAAGTGCTGAGAATGCTCTTTTTAAAAAGTCCTAGAGTTATTTCCCTTGTGGATTGCCTTCCTACGATATTTATTTTTAATGAACCTTAAAATACTGCAGCATTTATTTCAGTATGAACAAGGAATACCAGAGTCTTGACTAAGTCACAGAGTGAACACTGATGGCCTTATAAGTCTTTTTTTTCTCTCCCTTTTCTTCTATAGTATACCCAATGCTCAGCATTCTGATAAAGGATCTTATAGCTGCAAATTGACAATTGAGAATGAGGAAATTGAATCAGATCCTATTTTGGTTTTGTTGGAAGGTAAGTTTAGATCAGGAATAAATACTTGTTGGCTAAAGCGGGTGATTTTGCAAAACAATCCGACAGTGATAATTCCTAGAGAACCAGAGGTACAGGAGAAATGGATTAAAACAGGGAAATTATTTATAAAATAAGTAAGGAGGTGAATGAGGTTCTGCTCATCATGCTAACTCACTGAAGATATTCTCTTTCTTTCCCTCTCTCTCCCTCTCTCCCCTCCCTCTCTCTCCCTCTATCAGCTTCTAGAAAATTAGTGGAAATTGACTCCCCTTTGCCCCCCTACATAGATGCTACTTACTACAACTTCTAACATCCCTGTTGTCTCAATAATTGTAATTTAGCATCACCTGGGAAAACCTCATGTTTCTCACATCAGTTCTAGCTGGAGATGGGAGGAGAAACACTACAGGCAGGCGGTATTGTTTTTAAATGCAAAAAAAGTATCATTCTTATATTCTCCTTTGCCAGGGAAGAGATGGTTTAGAAATATAGTGGTATTACCTGAATGATAGAGATTACCTCAGTACTCCCATGTTACACCATTCCTTCACGATCTGCATTGGCTCCCGGTTGTCTTCTGAGTGCAATTCAAGGTGCTGGTGATCACATTTAAAGCCCTATGTGGCCTAGGACCAGAGTACTTGCGAGACCACCTCCTGCCACCGGTAGCCTTCCATCGCCCGGTTCGCTCCCACAGACTTGGTCTCCTCAGGGTACCTTCGACTAGACAATGTCGACTGGTGACCCCTAGGGGGAGAGCCTTCTCTGTGGGAGCCCCTACCCTCTGGAATATGTTACCCCTGGAGCTCCGGATAATCCCCGATCTCCAAACCTTCCGCCGGGCCTTGAAGACCTGGCTCTTCCAACGGGCAGGCCTGGGTTGACTCTAAACTGATTTTGTAGCTTTTTAAATTCTTAAATCTTAAATTTAAATTGGTATTCCCACGTTTAACCTTATTTATTGGCTATTCTGTTTTAATTTGTCTTTTAACTTTTGTATTCTCTGTTTCTTATTGTTGTGAGTCGCCCTGAGTCCTTCAGGAGAAGGGCGGCATACAAATCAAATCAATCAATCAATCAATCAATAAATAAATAAATAAATAAATAAATAATACTTTGGTTGCCCCTGAGATATTTTTATTCTCTCTTAGACAACATCATTGGTTACATACTGGTCAAGAGAATGGAGACCAGTCTCTTCCCACTCCAGTGAGCAAGTAATTAATGCATCTAACATGTATTCAGAGTACACTTCAGGCTCATTTCAAATTTAGAAATTACTGCTTTGTAAGGGTAAACGGACTTCAAAAGCAGTTTTGGGGACTTTAACATTTATGGATTCCAAATCCCAGAATTCCATAGAGAGCATGCTGGCTAGGGTATTTGGGGAGTCCTACAAATCTTAAAATTGCTGAGGTTGAGAAAACTGACTTAAAGTAACTTTTTCTCAGACTGGAGCCCTACAAGTGTGTTCATTGACTGGAAATGGGCACATCTGACTGGGCACATCTAAATTGTATGAAAAAGGCCTTGGGGAATCACTGTGACTCTCTCCCTTAATGCACAATTTCCATCTATGTAGACAGAATTTTTAAAAAGTTCTAAGTATGAAAACAGAATAGGGTATGAATGGCAGTGTGAGCCAGATTAGCACCAGACTGGTAGAAAAAGCAGGTTACAGAAGATCTTTGATGGACTATCAGATTGATCTTTATAATCTATTAATTAAAATATGGAGGCAAAGGGAAATGTTCTAAAGCACGGTTGTCAAACTCCTGGCCCGTGGGACGGATGCATCATGCACTGGCCACACCCACACCCGGCTTAGCGAAGGGGAAAAAAGTCCCAATATGTCATGTGACGCTGCCGTGACAATGTGAGTTTGACACCCCTGTTCTAAAGGCATGCACAGGTTTCAGATTTTGCACAGGATAAATCCTATCTCAATTGATATGGGTAAAGAATGGGAGTAGCAAGATTACTACTCCATCTTGCTCAATTGCTTAATTCTGCCATGAAATGAAGATCAGCGGAAGTTATTTGGAAAGTACTATTTTTGGGTTTACGTTCCTATCCATTTTGGCTGGTGCACTTTGTTGTTAATAAATCAATCAATAAAAATAAAACAATTCTAGCACACCATTAGTCTTTGTACTGAGTATCAAGAATCTTTCCTTACCCTATTTTTTAACTAATTCACCATTTTTAAAATACATTCACCAGTGGATTGCTGAAACTCAGACACAACATGAATTGGTTCACTGATCATTTATATATGTATATATTTTCTTATGTGATTTTTAAAAATTGTATTTAAAAATACCATAATGGAAGATTACTCTATGAAACATCAAAAGAAGCCACAATCTCCTTGACTGTTGCTTGTTTTAAAATTGCATGGTGGTGGGAGAATTCTGGGAGTTGACGTCCACACATCTTAAAGTTGCCAAGTTTGAAAAACACTGATCTCTTGTGTTTGTCCCTTGATCACATTAAGGTTGCTCATCTCTGAGGCTGGACAGCTATTAAATATGGGATTTATTATCTCAAGTCCAAGACCTCTGAATGACACTGCAATGAGAAATCATTGTACTTAATGCTTAAAGCTTAACCGTATAAATCCAGTCCTTCCAATCTGAGGAAATCCAGATGTCATGGCTTACAACTCCTTTCACCCATAGTCCTACAATGGAGAAACCCTCATGTGTTGGAGAGGCCACTGTAGTTCTACGTGTCTCTTGTTTTCAACTTCTGAGTAGTGCTTTTACTTCTGTTGCCTGCAGGACTGCCACATTTCATTAAGCAGCCGCAGGGGCTGAATGTTACCCGAAATGAACCGTTCAATCTCACATGTCATGCTGTGGGGCCTCCTGAGCCTGTTGAGATTCGCTGGCATTGGAACAGCAACCTAATCCCCCAAAAAACTGACATTTCTCCATCTGTGCTGAGCATGCCAGGTGAGTTAAATCCATTTGTCCTGACACAAATCTAGCATGCACGGTTTGCTATTCTTCATTGGAGCAGGAGAACATTAAATATAACTGAAGCGTGTAATTGATCATATGAGTCCTGGACATTCTGTCTTGTTTAAAATGAGCAGATTAATGATACATTTATTTTAAAAGGAGTAGCCCAAATGGACTAAAACAATTTAAAAAAAAAATTTTTTTTGCCTATTGCTGTAGGGAATGATTTAATAACAGAAAACTAAGAGTTTTTTAGAGTCAGCAATATATGTGTGTGTGAGCGTGTGTGCATAATGGTATAATATATAGTACATATTGTGTGCAGATGGATAGATATTTTACATGAAGAAGATCCTAGATTTAATTAGTGATGTGTCATAGTTAAAAAACTAAAAGGATATTTACTATGCTAACAGATTCAAAAGTTGTTTTAAGATGGATGGCTATACAAATGTTAGAAATCAATCAATCCTTTAGGCTTTTATAGTTGAATCCATTGGTAGATAATGGATTTAACTAGTATTTTAACTAGTGATGCTACTACTATCAGAATGGGCATTGGTAGATTGATATTTAACCCTACCGTTTGTGATACTACTTTAGTATTTGGTAAAATCTCTACATTATATCAGGGATTGCTTTTGTATACATTGGGGCTTCTTCAGAATTCAATATTATAATTGATTTACTACCATGTCTAATATTTATTTAAATGTAATTTCAAATGAAATATAATTGACATAATATAATTTGATAAATCTATATTTTTGAGTATAGTGTGCTTATGGAAAATGCAATCTGCAAATACTGTATTTTAGCGATATTAAATTCTATAGGAGGAGGAATGGCAGAACCTGAGGCTGGAATTAAAAGAGCCATCAACCTAGAATCCCTACATAGCCACAAGAGGACTAAATCTAACCCACCTTGAATTTTGTTGACCTTTATTTAACTCCAGGCAGTGCTAACAGTGGAGAAGATTCCAGTGCATACTCATGATTAGTAATAAATCAGTTTAATTGGAACTTGTGCCAGACAGAAATGATAGGTATGGGTTATGCCAACATTTAAAAGCTGTATTCATTCTGAAGTCAAGGAATGAAGGAAAAGATGGTCTTACTATCACCTCTGCTGAAAGGCCAACCATTTTTAATTCTTCTTCTTGAACCATTAATATTCTTTTAGGAACATAGCTGTCCCATTTTTTCCATAGTGTGATTAAAATTGTAAGTCTCAGTCAG
Source organism: Pantherophis guttatus (assembly GCF_059756535.1). Taxonomy (NCBI): domain Eukaryota; kingdom Metazoa; phylum Chordata; class Lepidosauria; order Squamata; family Colubridae; genus Pantherophis; species Pantherophis guttatus. Next base: position 307,149,728 of record NC_142063.1, on the reverse strand, counting down.
AGGCTGGAATATAAGTCACTCATATAAGTCCCATTTGGAGGATGAAGAATAGGCTAAACATCTTAATAGAAATATTACTATTAATCATCTCATTATTTCTCGCCTGGATTACTGCAATGCCCTCTACATGGGGCTGCCCTTGGGGTGCACCCGGAGGCTCCAGCAGGTCCAGAATGCGGCCGCGCGGGTTGTTATGGGAGCTTCTCATTACTCCCGTGTGACACCTCTCCTGTGCGAGCTGCACTGGCTGCCAGTTGTTCTTCAGATCCGCTTCAAGGTGTTGGTTCTTACCTATAAAGCCCTTCATGGCATGGGCCTGAGATACTTGCAGGACCACCTCCTACCGGCCTCCCACCGCCCTGTGCGGTCACATAGGGCTGCCCTCCTCCGGGTACCATCGGCCAAACAATGTCGGCTGGTGGCCCCCAGGATGAGGGCGTTCTCAGTGGCCGCACCGATCCTCTGTAATGAGTTATCCATCGGGCTCCGGACGGCCTCCGACCTCCGCACTTTCTGCACCGACTTGAAGACATGGCTGTTTCAGCGAATTCCCTGATCTGCTACAAGATTTTATTTTGTTTGAGGTTTTATATTGGCTGCTTTTAGGGTTTTTATTGTTATATGTTTTAATTCTGTATGCCGCCCCGAGTCCTACGGGAAGAGGGCGGCATATAAATTTAATAAAAATAAATAAATAAATAATAATCAGTTAATTGACCCAAATCATAATGCTTGGACTGACAAGAACTGAAAATCAACAACACTGGGAAAAATCACAGATACCATTGCAGTATAAAGTAATGGAGGACAAGATCCTTCAAATGATAGCTAGCCCACTATTATTGCTCTTTCTCCGAACAGGCTAACAGATACATTTTAGGGATATTGTAGGAGAAGCAGTGGGGTTAATGTTAAGCATGAAAGTTTAAGTCCACAGGCAAAGGTACAATTAAATTGATTTATTGCTTATGATACCTATGCACAAGAGTTTTCTCAACTAATGGTTAACATCTGCTTGGAGTTAGATAAAGGTCAACAGAATTATGGTGTGACCTTGAACCAGTCACTCTCTCAGCCCTAGGAAGAAGGCCAGGGCAAACCCCTTCTGAAATCTTGCCAAGAAAACTGGAATCACCAGGAATCAACATAGATACGTGGGGCGGGAGGACAGGACCCCAAGGCCCTGCCATTTTCTTTGGGGGCCTATAGAGGAGCACACAACCATGGGCTGGTTAGTGCTCTGAAGTGTGTGCCCCTGCCTTTAGTTAACTTTTAATGTTGAATTTTAACTATCTTTTGTCTCTTATCTAAATTTTATATACAGTTTTTATGTTTTAATATGTAACTTGTACACCACCCAGAATATTCTGGGAAAGGAGTTTTGTTTGTAAGCCCCCCAGAATTGCCTTATTGAAGAGATGGACAGCATATAAATTTAATAAACAGCTAAATAAATTTTGTTGTTGTTAGGTATAGTTGGAGAGCTATGGTTTTAGACTGCATAGAGAAAGGAAAAAGGAGGATGAAATTTGGGATGAAAACATATCCTTGGAAAATCCCTTGGGACATCCTTGGGTTAAAATATACTTCAGTGGTCACATTTTATGAAACTATTCTCTGTGCCTTAATTGTTATTTTTACATATATATGTGTATGTGTATACACACACACACACACACACACACACACACACACACACACACACAGAGCCTACAACTGCTCTTTAACTCATACCAAAAGTAAAACTATTTTTTAAGAGCGCAGTTATGATCCTTTTTTTGAGTAACCATTTAATAACTAACAAACATGCTTTATAGTACCAGCTGAATGACAAACAACTACTGGACAAAGTTGCGGTAAAATCACCCAAGGGAGGCAGGGCTAGAATGTCAAAGTTCAAGTTTTGGTAGTTAGAAAATGTTTATATGGTTTTAGTATATTTAATATGTTAATTATTAACTTCAGTGCACATACCTCTTCTTACCAAAAACTAGCATGAAAGTTGCATTTCTGTCTCTTGCTAGATTACTACTGAAATTCCTGTGGTTTAAAAAAGGTCCACAGCATTGCGTGCAGGCTGTGCAAAAGAGGTTACCTATCTCTATTGTGTACAGTTCTTTTTGAATTATTCGCTGCAATTGGTTTACTGAACTTTTCCATGCATTGACATTGCTGTGGCCCAAAGTGGTAGCATAAGGTATTAAAATAGCTCTGTCAAAGAATTCAGTTATATCTTAGGTAAAAGAAAATCTCTTTAAAAAGAACAAAAAACACCAAGAAGTCAAGCTTTCTCTTAAATGCTACCCTTGTGGTTAGAGAAATGTTGTGTTTCAAGAGAGATTTGCTCAAAATGTAAAATAACACCTGAAAGTTTGTTCGTAATCTTTGTTCAGGAAAGAAGCCAAATAAAGTTATAATTTATTTTATTGTGTGCCATGATCATGTTTTCCCACAGCCACATTCTCAGTTTGTATGTTTATTTTAATTTGGGTTTGCAGGTATTAATGAAGCCGCTATTTTCCACTGTGAAGCTCATAACAAGAAAGGATTAGCAACATCATCTGAAGCCCGAATCAATATAAAGGGTCAGTCTTATGTGTGGGAGTATCTTTTATCCTTCTAAAATTTTGTTAATATACATTCTGGAAGAAGCATGTTGCATTTCTTGCTGAGGTCCACTGCTCTTAACTATAATTGTTTCATAAGTTACCCTATAAAATACCTTTTAAATTAAATTTAAATCTTTATTTAAATGTATCTTCCAATGTCATCGACAAGGAAGGGAGACATATGTATTTTCTATAAGAGGGGTTCTATAAAAGTGAGAACAGTATTGTACTGTACTGAAAAAGCCCTCTCTTTTTAAATGCTTTGCATTTCCCAAAGGAATCTGGTCTACCTGAAAGACACAAGTCAGATTCAGGAAGTATGGAAAAATTCAGTAAATACTAGCAGTGGATTCATGAAATTGTTAAGATGGAAAATGTGTTGTGGCTTAATTTATTCTGTGAATTAAGCCTAGACTAGCTTTTCCTAAACTGTTGCCTTTCAAATGTATTGGAAAAAGAAGGCATGACTGTCAAATAACTAACTGGACAACCTTATGTGTATGTTTGAAGTTTCAGGAATTTATTACAAGTCACCTTGTTAGATTGGATTTCCTAATTAGATTTTATTCTTCTTCAGTGCTGTATACAGTACATTCTCTATGAGCCATACTAAAATTTCATCTGAATGTTCAGTGATACTATTAGGAGCATGAATGGATACATAGATTCTGGATATTAAATGAATTGATTTAGTATAGCCTCTTCTAATATATATACTACAATGGATGAGCTGGATCTTTAACTCCAAAATTCCTAGCCATCAGGCCTAGATATTAAGAATTTTGAAGTCCTAAAATATGATTAGAGGGCGATAAGTTAGAGAAGCCTAAGAAAGAGATTTTTCCAAATATGGTTAATTGGCCAGCAGTAAACCTGGATAAAAGTAGATCATCCTACCCCAGTTCCTAGGAGAATGTTACTTTTTAAAAATGCATTATTAAAATTCACTCTGATTTGTTTCGGCACTTTTTTCAACAGTAAATTAAACACGTTCCTTTTCCTCCATCTTCAATCTTAAGGACAATTAAGAAAGAATATGATCTTATGGTAAACTGTTCTTTTTGGCCATAGTAATGTATAAAATCTATTTTCAATGCAAATAGCAGCATGCTATACTGTACAAACCATTCATTTATATGGTTATTTCCAAAATAGCCCATCCTAATGTTTTTTCATTTATTTGTTTTGATTTTTACAAGCTTGTACCACTACTATTATAAATTGATAAAATTAGAAATAATAAAAAAATAATAAAAGAAAATCATCAGAAAGTGTGAATGCAATGATGTTGAGTCCCGTGTAGGTCTGTGCAGAAGCAAGTTCCAATTTAATTCAATTGAATTTAGTAAAGAATAAGTTCCACTGAGTTAGCAGAATTTATATATATATATAATATATTATATATATGATAGGAATTATAATTTTGTACACCTGTTATATTCTTCTTCTTCTTCCTCCTCCTCCTCTTTCTCTTCTTCTTCCTCTTCTTCTCGCTGATGCACCCCTCCCAACCTCATGTGCTACAAATGCATTAGGACTTTGCCTATATTAGTTGGGAATTCTGGGACCATACCCTAACTACTAGTAATTTTGGGGATGTTTTATCTGGAGGATACATTACAAACTGTTTGAACTCTGTAACTAATTATGTTGTGCATTATAATTCCCATCATTCCCAGATAGCACATGGATTGGGGAATGAAGGTTATATTCCAAAATAACTGGAAAGTGCTTGCATGGGGATGGCTCACTTAGGATACTGGATTTTTGTCAGATAAGATTAGGTTCAGATCCCCACAAAGTTTACTGAACAAATTTGGGGATCAGGCCAACTCAAAGTTTGTTGTAAAAATGACAATTGATGAGAAAGCTGCATTCATCACCTTGAATTCTTTGGAAAAAAAACTGAGAGAAAAATCAACAGAGTAACATGATATTGAGGGGATCCATTGAATTCAAAATGCTTTCCAATACATTGGTAAATATCCATCCCAAATATTCAAACAGATTTTCTGGACAAGCTGACAATCACAAATGAGATAATTATTTATGAATATCTTTTTGTTTCTAATGCAGGACTTCCATCTCCACCTATGAAGGTTCATGTTCTGAGCACAAGAGCCCACACAGTGCTGCTATCTTGGGTCCCAGGGTTTGATGGTTATTCACCTTTGAGTTCCTGCAATGTTCTGGTAAATAGAAAATTATATTTAACATTATTGTAGTGCTTTTTGATGTGAAGTTTTATATAATGCTTACTTTTTCTGTTTTCATCAGCAAGGCTGCAGAATAAATAATTGGTGATATTCTCCTGAGTGTATTGGGATTGCACTCTTCTTTTTGCTAAACCAGCCTTCCAGTCCCAACAACCCCAGTCAGTGAAACCAAGGGCCATCTTTTCTTGGAACGGTGCAGGTTATGATCTAGGAAGAAAGGAGGTGGGGAAAAGCTGGCTTGGTAAATGTAAGCAACTCCTCATCCTGAAGGTTTGAGGTGAACATTAATAATAGCAACAGCAACAACAACAACAACAAAATCTTAGCAAAAAGAATGAAATTCCCTGACAGCCTTCCTTCCTTTATCCTTTCTGCTAAGTGGGGTTGAATTCTTATAGACATTTCATTAGTCAACTAGATATGCTAGAAGGGAGTGGGGTTTCTTCTCTGTTTATGTACAAGTAATTTGCCCTGTCAATGTTGGTAGGAGTGTTCTTGGTAGTTCCTTTATTAGTCTGCTGTTTATTGTTTGATTGTTTGTCTGAGTTGGTGATTCCTTCATTGGGGTATTGTTTACTGCTTGTAAACAATAGCATTAAAAAAGAAGAAGCAAAAAGACCAAAACTCCTCCTTGCCAACAATCAACATCCAGATAAACAGAGATTAACATGAAGATTAATACCAGACCAACAATCAAGCAGTCCTTGGCAAGATATGAACAGATGTAGCCTTTTGCGGCTGTTAAAAGAGGACAAGTCTGTAGGGATCCCTCCCGCTCCAATGAAATGCTGGCCCTGAATCACACCTACTCTAAAGAGCGCATGCAGATTTCTAGATGTGGGTTCTTGGTTGAAGCCAAGAAAATGAACCCAGGGCAGCTATTGTGATGCTGATCCATCTCTCTTAGCATCCAGTCTACTCACAACAAGCATTTGCATAGGATGGAAGGTGTCAACTTTTGTGAAGTCTCTCTATATTTTTTGAAACTGTGCCCCATTCAGGAGATCCTATTTTCTTCTTCCACTTTAAATGCTTTTGCTTCTTGCCAGATTTTTTTTTGAACCACATTGTCTGTGGGGGCATGTTGTTTATGCTGGCTTCCAAATGCCCTGCCTTTTTCCCACTGCTATTGTGTTCATTAGGCTGGTTTTAACTGCATTCCACATTCTGATTACTGGAATGTTTGTTGAATAAGCTCCTCGACAAATGAATTAATGAACGTTTTGAACATCTATCCATTTTGTTTTTGTATTCTATCTATTCGACAGGATTCCTGTAATCATCAAAGGAGGAAAAAAACATAATCTAATGTTGCATAACCTTAGGCAGTTAGCCACTTAACATTTAAATATCTCACAGCGCTGCTGTGTACATTTTTGTACACAGTGCAGTCATGTCAAGAACTGTGGGCTTCTGTGTAAATTAGTGCTGCCCAATCACTTTTATTTCTATTGAAAAGTGGGAGACTTTTTCTTTTTCTTTTTTTTTTTTTGGGGGGGGGGGCTTCTCTGAAACTTCTGGCTTCACAGTAACTGTTCTTATTTGTGATATTCCTGGAAGAGAGGACTGCTTAACTACTTGAATTCCATTGGCTTCTGGTGAACTTAATCTAATTATAGATTGCACAGGATTACAGTTTGAGGGTTAGGCCAGATTTAATCCCAATTGTTGCGCGACAGACTCATAGAAATCAATTGTATAATTTCACTGGGCCTACTATCTGGATGACCCAAGTTTGATTATAGTTCATAAATGATAAAGGAGGATGGTATTGCTTGTATATTTTGGTATATTTGGTATATATTTCAGGTATATTTTGCCTGAAAGGAAGCAGAAAAAAAAGCAATTCTGAAAATGTAAAAACACAGCAGATATTTGTATTTGTTATTGTTCTAATCTCTCTGCCTTTATAGAGCTGTGCAAAGAAATATTTTACCTTTATGACATTTCTTTTTTTGAGAGAGAATACCTCTCCAGGGTCACCCAGTACACTAGAGGTATTAATGGAGATTAGAATGGTTATGGTTCATCCAACATTCTAGCTTTTTCACCGCAATAGTGGTAATAATTGACAAATCACATTCCCTAGTATACTCAGAAATTACTAGCTTTTAGAGAAGAAAATTTTGTGCACCCTATGGTAAAGAAAACAGTTTGTTACATATATAGGATCTAATAAGATCAACAATCGAATCTTATGCCCTAATGTTCAAATTACTTTGGGGGTAATAACACATATTTATGAGTAATTTATAACTGAGCTTTTAACTCCAGATGCATCCTTTTGGAATTTGAATTAGGTTTTCATTTTGGGACTTATCACTTTGGGATATTTGCTATGTTTTTTTAAAAAAAATATTCTCATATATAATTTTTATTACAGACTTTTTTCTAATATAGAGTAGAAACAATATAATTTTTAAGTTAAAGATAAATGAAGAAAAGTCATAGAAAAGTGAAAAAATCCTTAATGTCTTCAAATATGGCTAAGAAAAAGATTTATCTGAAAACCTGGATTGCTGCTGATCAGTTGGATTAGAAATCTAGTTCACTATACTGTTGAATAGTTTCCCATGCCTACTGGTTATTAGCTGAGAAGTATCTCCAATCTCTTGAGGTTAGTTGTGCTGTGAGAAAAGTCTAAAACATCTGGATACTACATTTGAATAGTTTGGACTGGAGCCATAAGGCCATTATTGCTTCTTCTTTCATTTGTGATTGTTTCTTGACAAATGGAAAACTCCAAAGAGTTGACAAAGTAAAAATTGCACATAGACAGAAAGTCCAATTCCTCAAAAAAATAAATAAATAAGGGCAGAGAGTCACTTCCACAGAGCAGGTTTGTAGTCTTCACCCTTTGAGATCATGCTACGGTTTTAAATAATTGCTTCATGCTGCCAAGGAAGTGCCTTTCCTTGTTGATAGCCAGGCCGCATCAGCATTTCCTGAAACTTGATTCATTCCATTGAGAGGCCAGGGCAAATGTTTTCCCTTTTAGTACCTAAATGAAGCTTAAGGAAAAATTTCCTGGCAAATTTATGTGCAGGTGAGCCTGACTTTTCAGTTTCCTGTGATATTGGCATAAAATCCATTGAAGCCACCCTCATTATCTTTTAATTATTCTGAATAAACAGCTTTTAGGGACTGTCATAGCTGGTGGAAAATGCCTTTCTTTTCCGGATGTCATCATGTTGATGGTATTCATACTGCATTGTTACTGAAGCTCTGGCAATAGATTAAAGAGTTTTTAAAAAGTCAGCCTTATTCCAAATGTTAATATTTTATATTAACTATTACATTCATAAATGAAAACTGTAGAAATACAATTCTGAGTCAGAAAGTATAAAAAATTCCAAAGTTAATTTTTAAAGCAGTGTATGTAAAACATCCCAAAACTGGACTAAAATTACTGAAATGTTGATGTTTTAAAAGGTATAATGGTTTAGTTACTATGCTTAAATCAAGTAATCTCTTCCACCTCCTTTTTTACTATAAAGAGGAAATTAAAAACCAGAGGTATATTTATAACTTTTAGAATTGAAACAATCCAAGAATAGGAACAGCTGGTTATAATTACCTCTCCATTTACTTGCCAATGCATCTCATAGCACTGTTGAATGCCTTTTATGCTTTTCTTTACAGAGGGTACAATAGTATTTAATGCTATTATTTATTGAATGCTGCAAAGGCTGAAAAGAGACTGAATTGAAACGGTACCTATTTTTGTGCATGCTTAAATGCATGTGTGTGTGTGTGTGTGTGTGTGTGCTCAGGAATGGGATTGGGAATCCTGTGTAATGTATCTTCCCTTATACATTGAGACATTGAAATGCCTATAAAAGGGAGCAAAGCTGTTTTCCACTGCAAGTGGGAGTACGAGACAGTGCCATCCTTTGGCTCTCTGATGACCTCTATAATCAAATCTGATTGACCAAACAATTATATGACCTTGCCTCACTGACTATGTTATTCCTGATGGCCTTGATGTGTCTCCTGAGAGAATGGCCTTCCTTACATTATAATTGTACAAAACGAATTGCAAAACCTGTAACATAATTAAGTACAGCAGCAAGTAAAAGGCAATGAGTTTTATGGGAGTCATAGAGAACCTGAATATATGAACATTTTGGGCTACTTAGAACTCTTCCTTCAAAACAATTTCAGTCATAAACCTAATCCCAACCAAGTCTCTTTGACTTTAGTTCTAATCAACTTTTGTAAAAATAAGCAAAGCTTAGATTGTTAACAGCATTACTTTCATTTACTGGGTGAGTTCTACATCATGGCAGCATTCCAGATAGGTCTAGGTCAGGGATGTCAAACTTGCAGTCCTTGGGCCAGATGCGTCACATGTTGGCCCCGCCCTCACCCGGTTTAGCGAAGGGGAAAAAAGTCCCAATACGTCATGTGACACTGCCGTGACGACACGAGTTTGACACCCCTGCTCTTGGTCATTCTTTCAATCCATCCAGTGTTCATCATGGAGGAGTACCCTTTGCTACTTTTTGTCATCAAAATGCTTTCTATGAGCTCTGGCAAACAAGGACTCCTCAGCCACCTTCTTAAAACTGAAAATTAAGCATGGATAATTGAAGTGATACTTTCAGAGCATTCCTTCCTTAACATATTTGCTTAACATTTTTTAAACTAGGTAAAGGAAATTGATGCACCAAGTAACACTTCTATGATGATTTTTAACACTTCTGTACCACCGCATCAGTATCTTATTCAGAATCTATCAGCCATGAAGGATTACAACATCAGTATTTCTTGTATGAATGAAGTAGGACGGTCAAGTCTCAGCCCTTGGATTATGGCCAGTACAACTGAAGGAGGTAAGAATTATCAACAAGGCAGCATGATGGTAGTGGACAGAGGAATGAAAGATCATTCTCCAGGATATTTGCAGTAGATCAGCGAAAAATTCTGATGCTCTATGGCTTAACAATAAGCCTCTTTCTTCCTTAAATTTGTGTACTGAAATAAAGGTAGGGGCAAACGAAAATAAATGTGGTGTGAAATGAGATAGATGCATATTCCAATCTGTACAAACAAATCCCTGGGCTGATTGAATGCTCAGAGGCACTTTGTTCTATAGAGCAATATCCTCCTTCCTAGCCACAATTTTACATTTGATTACAATTGGTGGCTCATGCCAATGAGATCATTGGCAATAAGCAATGAGCCTCTCCTATTCCCATACCTGTGCCATGTTGTTAATATATGACTATCTGCAAAAACTTTCTAAAATGAAAATCTCTAACAAAACTCAACAAGATAATGACCTACAAGTAATTCTTTTGTCATTTACTTGCTTTTCTTTTTGAATGGTACATACTCCATTCCCCTGGATCTTTAGTACAAATTGTTCTTAATGAAAATATATGTTACGATTCTGCTATTATTCATAGAACTATAATTTAGGGAGGATTGAACATATAGAAAGGGATGTAGAAAAATACCTTATTTGTAAAAGGCAGCCTGCTAAAATTTGAATTTCTGTCAATCCCAGCAAGAATATCATTCCCCTCCCTTGGTCTAGAGAACCAAGCCAGTAAATATTGTTTTTATATCTGTTTGTTTTTTCTGTTTCCACCCAAAAGATTAATTAGTGTTTTTATTTTTTTGTATCTGTATTCTGTTCTTAAGCTCCATCTGCTCCTCCTTTGAATGTCACAATCTCTATAAATGAATCCAGTTCTTCAGTAATAGTCAAGTGGATTAAGCCTCCTGCTTCACAGATGAATGGCAAACTTCAGAGCTACAGGATCTCTCATGTATGGCAAACATCAGAACGATCTGTACGTATGAATTTATATTGATTAACTAGTCAACACTGGCTATCCCAAAGAAAGAATTTTTTTAAAAAACTTGGACAACCGCCAGCCTTTTAGGTGGCATAAAAATATCATGAATACAAGCTGTTTTATCAAGAATCACACTATATCCATCTAATTATGCCTTCTGTCATTAGCTACAGCTTTTTAAAATCTGAACCAAAGATCTTTTTCCTTTCCCTGCACTTGATCTTAGCCAAAAATCCAAGAAGCAAAAAAAAAAAGGAAAGCTTTACATGCTTTCTTATTTTGTGTGTCTCATGCTGTATGATATACAAGGAAATGATCAATCAGAAATTGTGTCAAGAACATAAACTACTCCTTTTCTCTCTTTCTGGTTACCTCCTTTTTGATTCTCTCTCAGAGATCCTCTTTCCACATAGAGCAACATACCTTGAAAAGAACAGATAGCTATATTATATAGAGTAATCAGACTTCCTACAAAAGAAGGACATGTCATCTTTTTTGTTCTCTTATCTCTGTCCAGCAGGCATGGCCTTAACATCAAATATTGTGCAGCTTTTTGAGTATCTCTTCCTGAGCAGTTTTTCTGCTTGGTGTAATGCTTCCCTAAGAAGTCCTAATTGCAAGTTAAGAAGCTCAGCTCTTTGACCTAATTACAGTTAGTCCTTGAGTTACAGTGGCAATTGAGACTAGAATTGCTGTCGTTAAGGGATGTGGTTGTAAAACACAACACTGTGACTGCATTCTTTAACGACAGCAATCCAGCAGCCCTGGTTGCCATGATAACCCCAGGGCACCTGGGTCATTAAGCAAGAAGAGATAGGAGTTCCAGATGAAGAGCATGGGGAGGGTACAGAGGTGTCACAGGCAGGTGCTAGGAAGTGCAGGCAGCCCAGTGGAGCCCACAGGTGGGTCAGGAAGAGCTATTGGGAGGTGGGGGAAGCTGGGAAGCATGAGGAGGCTGACTAGAAGCTCGTAGTCTGTAATCTCCTGGAGTGATTACAAAAGCGACTTGATAATTTCCCTCCCAGTTTCCCCATTGACTTTGCTTGTGGGAAGCTGGCAGGTAAGATTGCAAATGGCAATCAGGTGGCCAGATAATTTGTCATGTTACCATGGGGATACTGCAATAGCTACAATTTTGTGGATCAGTCGTAATTCCCCCTCATTCAATACCATCATAATTTTTAATGGTTGCTGAACAAGTAACCTGAAGACTATCTATAATTGTTTAGTACTTTCCAGGAGGTTTGCCTGCTGCCACAAATTGACAAGATCTTAATTTATTACATGGTGAAGGCTTTTGCCTCTTAATTGCTGTAGCAGATTTCTACAATTGAAAAATCAGTCTTATTGATGCTGGAAAAAGTAATTTCATATACATGCTGGCCTAAGTACTTTTTAAAAAAAAAAGTATTTTAAATTAAATTGTCCTTTGAATTAAATTGATTATACAAGTTCCCCCTACCTGGTTTATGGACTATTTCCTGAAGACTGGAACTTCCATCTCTAAGTCATAAGTGAGATCTCTCAATGCCATGCCCAATTCCATGATCTTTTTTGCTATGGTCATTAAGCAAATCACCATGGTCACTAAGTGAATCCAGCTTCCTTCATTGACCATGCTTGTCATAAACTGCCTGGAAAGATTACAAATGGTGATATATGACATTAGAAACTGTAACCATCATAAATATATGCTGGTTGCCCAGTTCCCAAATTGCTATCACATGACCATAGGGATGGTGTAATGGTCATAAGTGTGAGGACTGGTCATGTCACTTTTTTCTGTCTATCATAACTTTGAATGGTCACTAAATGAAAAGTCATAAATCAAGGATTACATGTATATCTTAGCCATCATAAAGGATATCATGGTGAATGATAGCTAACTTCTCTCATTTTATTTAGGTAGTCCCTGTTTTACAGGGAATTGTTTAGTATTACAGTAATCACATTCAGATTAGTGTTGACCTCTCCTTTAACTGTATAAACAGAAATGAATCCCTTTGCCATTGTGATTACAGTCATAAGATTGAGATTACAGTCCTATATTGCACCTAAGATTCATCATGGCCCACCTTTATAGGTATTGTAGGAAAATTCTGCAACAATGAATTTCTTCCTCTAGTAGCCTGGCGGGCCTATTCTGTTCCAGCTGTGGCTTTCAAACTATCTTCGAAGGCAGCATTATGATATATGCATGTATATCATAATGCAGTAATCCAGATACAAGAGGATAAGGATATACGTCACTGTTCACTTCCAGATGTGTTTTGATGTTGTGCTTTCCAAATAATGTTATTAAGCCATGTTGAGCCTGAAGATGTTGCGTAGCTGGGAATCTTCCTCCACAGACTCTTCATCTCTTGAGTGTGGCTACCTTCAGTATTGTGCTAAATGTGTTATACAACAGAGAAACAACAGCTTTGCTACAGAAATGAGATTTTCTGGATAAGTAAGGGGAACTTTTTAACTTTTCATTTCTTTACCCCAGATAACTTTATCTTAAAGTTACTTTTCTAATCCAAAAGTGTAGCACAGAAGATACATTGTACATTCATCAACGTGATATGAATATCTGCTCAGAGATTATCACACTGAGTTATTTAAATATGGTACATTTTCCATAAAAGATTATTTATGTTTGTTTTCTATAAAACGTTAGCTTTCTGTTCCCTTTTTAAGTAGTTCATTTTTAAGGATTTAGAAATCACAGCACAAAGATACTGAAATCAGCACAGTGGTGTTACGGTCTTCTGACCAGCACAGAGTAGAGACGCTAACTCAGCAACTTATATTACAGATGGTAAACTAAAGGTCACTTCCTGATCCTCAGAACAAGATATAAATCTGTGTGTCTAGCTTTCCCAATAAAATATGCAATGCCAAAACTTTTTCATATATGGATTTATCCTTTAATACAGTTCATCCCCAAATCCTTTTTTGCCTGATCAAAGATTAGACATTAACTGGGAATCAAACTGGACTGGCAACTGAAACTGATTTGGATGCTAGTGACAATTTAGTCTTCTCCATAACATTTAAATGCAAGTTTAGAGAATTCTGGGCAACTGTGTGTCACTTGTTCCCTCTCTGAAAAGGCTGCCCCATTCTCCAGTTAATAGGACTCAGCCAGAAGTATCCAATGCACAGAATCCAATGTTTTTGTCAAAAAAAAATGACAACAAGCATGATGTTGTTGTTACACTCATTTTGTCCTTTGCTTGTCCCTTGACCCCTTTTACGGACACTTTTGTGCTCAGCCTGCTCTCCAATGTAATAAAGTTATATCTGTTCTTTTTTTTTTTTTTCATCCTTAAGTAATAAGGTGAAGTCAGTGTAGGTGAAATATTTTTGAGTTTGCCTTTCCAAAGATTCAGTTGGTATTTAAGAAGAGGAAAAATGTATTAGGCAGCCTTCAATTTGAAACTGGGAAAAAAAGCTGCTGCTTTAAGGAGTCAATAACTTAGGGCAGTTAAAGTAGTAGCATTTTCTTTCAGATGACTGTTGTGAAAGAACCTATGTGAGTTCTGAAGCACTTCCTCCAAATCATTTTTAAAGCATGCACAATTCTTTCAGTTTCCCATTGTCTTCTGGATAGATAGATATAGTTCCAAACAGAGTTCTGAGCTCAAACCACTGTTTCTAAGAAACCAATCCCAAAGAAATTACATAATTTACAGTGGGTTACAGTGATGTGTGAAGCCAGTCATAAAGGTCTTTACTGTAACCACAATGGGATTTAGGTATAATGAAAAAGTCTTCATGTCCATTCTAAATTTTAAAAAATAGAGTTACCCAGAGTCACCTTATAGGAGAAATGGGCAGCATAAAAATTTAATAAATAAAGGACTTTCAGCTGACATTATGGCGATATCAGACACAGGGAATGGGTTTCCGTGTTCCCTGTGCTGAGTTCTCCCTGTATGTGGGTTCCAAGAGGAGCCAAAGCCGCCTTGTAGGGGCAGTGAAACTAAGGAGGGGGCGCCCTGAGAGATTGCAGGAGAGATCGCAACTCTCCTGCTGAACCTGGGCTTTTTTCCTTCTATGCCATGCCAAGGAGAAGAGGCAGCCTAAAGATGGCTGACACAAAGCTGGGACAGCCAAAAAACACCTAAGACTGTACTGGAGCGGAGTCGGTGAACAGTGTCTGGAACTGGGTGAGAAGAATCCTTTTTATTTAAAAGTCAACCCCAAAAGGATATCCAGGAAAAGAGAGGCTCACTGCTATTTTTAAAAGCAGTGATTTAACATTTTGAGAAGAATTTCAAAATTGAAGGAAAAAGAATCAAAGGGAGAAGGCAAAAATCTTTAAAAATACAGAACATTGGATTTCTAAATTGGACAGGAATTGTTTTGGATAGGCATTTCAAAATGCTGGAACTATTTACTTAAAAAACTAACATCACCTTTATATTTTGGATTGTTACCATTAAAATTGGATAAAACTAGTTAATATTGAAATTTGACTTAAGAGAGCCACCTGTTGACAAAAGAAAGGCATAACAGATTCTCAAAATCCTAGAAATACTTAGCTATTGGAGATTTAAACGTGAGAATAAGAAAGAATTATTATTAAAGTGACTCCTGAAGGCTACAACACAAGACTGAATTTATAGAGGGACTTATGAAGGTTCTGGAAAAAAAGTTAGGGACTATTCAGAGGAACAGGTCGATTAGCTTTGGGATATAAAGATTCATAAATATTGAACTTTTTGAGAAGTGACTTTAGGTTTGAATATATGGTTTTTGGATTATTGGTCAAAAGAAGGACAAAATAAAACTAAACAAGATGTTCCACCAGCAAGAAATGAGTAGAATTTGGGAAGAAACGGCATCGATAACTCAAAATATGAAGGATACTTTGACAAGAAGCTACAATGAGATTATGAATAAAATGCAAAGCATAGATGAAGAGCTGGAAAACATGATACAAAGGACAAGGAGTGACCAAGATGCCCAGGAAGAGGAGGAGCCAATTGAAAGAGTAGATGAAAAAACAGAACTGATAAACCAAGAATTAAAATGAGATGACAAGAAGGAGATAACAAAAATAATAATGACTGATGAAACAAGCCGAGGGGAGAGTATTTTAAGGGAATTAAAAAAGGAACTGGAGTTGCAAGAAGACTGTTTTGGAAGAGAGATAGGGGCAAGAGTAGACATTTTGAAAATTAGACAATGGAATAGGGCAGAGAAGGGAAAAATATTTAAAATCTACGCACCTTTTGCCGCGCTTTCAAGACTTTCCTATTTCAACAGGCCGGCCTGGCCTAACTTTTTCTTTTCCCTTTTTAATTCAAATGATGAATTTTAAATTTGTCTTAAAAACATTAGGGTTGTTTAAATTGTCACGGGCCAAATTATTTAATCAGATTTTATACTGTTTTTAAATTTTGTAATTTATGTGTTTTATCTGGCTGTTCACCGCCCTGAGTCCTGCGGGAGTAGGGCGGTATATAAATCTAATAAAATAAAAATAAATAAAATAAAATGATTGGTCAAGATGTGGAAGTAGATAGAGATAAAGATCCAAGAGCGGAATATGGGAGGCAAGCTAATTAACAAACAATTAAAGCTTTAAAGCAGGCAAGAGACAATGGATAGAAAGGGAATATTTTTAAATATAATACTGGCATAATTAAAAGTTAGAATAAGGAGGGAAACTAGAGGGGGGATTAATGGAATACACATTTTTATATAATAAGAGAAGTAATAACAGGGAAAATCAGAACTTGAACAATGGTATTATTAAGCATGCTTGAATAATATGGTGATTGGCATAAAAATAACATATTGAAATATTGAATAATTAAATAATGGAAGATTATAACTTAACATAAATATGTGTATTATTATTAGAACTATACAAGCCTGCTAAATGTAACAAATATGATTAATAATATTTTATTTGTAGTAAAAGGAATGACACTTAGAATATGGTGATTGGCATAAAAATAACATATTGAAATAATGAATAACTAAATAATGAAAGATTATAACTTAACCAAAATATGTGTACTATTACCAGAACTATATAAGCTTGTCAAATGTAGTAAATATGATGAATATTATTTTATTTGTACTAAAATATAAGACCCTCAGATGGCCACACTGTTCACGCATTGATATGTTTGTAAAAAAATAATTAAAAACTTGAAAAAAATTAATAAATAAAATAGATAAAAAATTATAAATTATTTGTAAAAAATTATCTATAGTGGATGATAAATACTTTATTTTGCACTCTTACAGAGGGATATATCTTACTGAACATAGCAGAACTTAATTTTGAATTAACATTCACCATAAAAGGATATTTTATCACTATACCTTATGAAATTATTCTGAATGCGATTATTTAAATTGACATAACCTACTTATTCCCATTTTGTCATACTTTTCCTGATAATCCCAGCCTATCCTTTTTTTTTTTTTAACTTATTCTCCTTTTTGAAATATCTTTGATAAATTATGTTATGTCTGGTAACCCTTATGACTTTTGCTGACCATGACTGAATGACAGGCTGTTAAGGATCTGTTTAAAGATAAGGGATGAGATATGGATGAAGAGATTATTTGCTACATTTTACAAGAAGTTTGTTAAAGTTGTTAAAATCATTGAGACTTGTGATAAAGGGGAAGTCACAACATACCTTCCTTCTTCCTCCTCCTATTTTCCCCACAATTTCCCCAACTCTATTTGGGAGCTGAGGTGGACTGAGAGAGAGAGAGACTCACCCAAGGTCATCCAGCCAGCTTTCATGCCTGAGGCAGGACAGGAATTCAGTCTCCTAGGTTTTAGCCTAGTAGCTTAACCATTAGATCAAACTGGCTTTTTAATTTTTTTATACTTTGTATTAGTTTTTAATCTGTATAACTGTAATCTTAAATAAAATTATTTATATAAAAAACGAATTCATTTTCTCAGAGTTGCAGCCTTAGTAATTTTTTCTTAGTTCCTATTTACAGAGAATTTTTATACCAGCTTTATCCCTCAACTATGTTATCATACTAAACTAGTCTGTCAGCTGCATTATGAGTCACAGAAAATGTGGAGGGTGACAATTTACTAGGTGACAATTTACTAGGAGGTGGTACCTACAAGTACTGTGTTTTTTCCCCTGTTCTTCAGCTGATTCATAGGCTCTACAGGAAATTTCCAGGAATAGAAATTTATTTCAAGTTGGGTGTGCTAATGCTATCAGATGGAACCCACATCTCGTTGACAAAATGATGCCTAAATTTGCAGGTTTTTTTCTGTTTGATGCTATTATGACTGCAAGTAGATGAAAGTAGATGAAATCTCCAAATACTAATTTCATCACAAAAGACATTCCATCAGGATGATATTTAAGACAGACAAAAGATATTAAATATTTATTTGATTCCATTGAAATCACAAATTTAGTAGGTAGTACTTGTTGAAATAATATTTTCATTGACTATTTATACAGTATTAACCTTTTTGAGATTTTCAGGTCATTAGTGTTGTGGCCCATCGGCTGCCAGCAGAGCTAGCAGCAGAGTCAGACGAGGGGGAGCCTGGGCCCGCTTCAGAGCCTTTGGAAAGCTCTGATGAGGAAATAGAATCAGAGACAGATGCAGAACTGGAGCCTTCTGTCTGTCCCCTGGTGGAGACAGCTGTATTGGGGCCTGAGCTGAGTGAGGGGGAGGAACAGATGGGACCTATCCCAGATGTGCATATGCGTAGAGAGGAGAGGCGAGCAATGGAAGGCAATAAACTGGCTCTCAGGGAAAAGAAGTCATAGACACTAGCAAGCCCTTCCCTGGCTGGGAAATAAATAGTAGGGGTTTGGAAGTGGCCTGTTGTTGCAGACAACCATTCGTTTTCCCATGTACATCAATCAAGTCAGATTCTTTTCTTAGGACCAGGTTTTTTGAGACTAATTGCTTTATATTTGAGGTGCCAATGGAGTCTCCCTGCTGGGAAATAATAGGTAATGAATTTGCCTCAGCCAGTGTGAACAGGGACTATTTCTCCTTGGCCTAATCATTGAAGAACTTTTTATCTTGAGTTCTCATGTGAACCGAGACTATTCGTGTCCTGTTTCAGAAGGGGAAAAGACTTTCATTTGTGAGTAATTATTTTTGGTTTGGTCTATCCAACGTGAATAAAGATTGTTCCTATCCTGTTTTAAAAGGGGGGTTGTTTTACTCATGAATATATGGTTTCTCATTCCTTGCAAAGGTTGGGTCAGAACAATTAGTAAGTATTCTTGCCAATTTCATCTTGTCCATGTGTAGATAAGAGTAAGTCCTATTTTGCTCACTTGGACTTTTTCTCAAGTAAGTAGGCAGAGATTGCACACTATTCCAGGAGCTTAATCAAACGATTGTGGGCAAATATTGTTATTATGATATTAAGTTGTCTTAGGACTCCCCACAGATTTGCCTGCCCAATTTCTTTTTTTTTCTTCTCTTTTCTATTTTGTAGAAATTAATTCTATTACTTTTTGCTTCTTTTTAAAACAATACACCAAGGATCAGTTTAAATGACACATCAGTTCTAAACCATCAGGGATTACACAATTAGCATGATGGAAGCAAACAAGAGATTTTTGTTTTTGTAATAGGCAGGGAAGAAGACTGAGCATGGAAATATTAAAAAAAATCAATTGTACAAACTGCTTCCTACAATGTGCTTTGTTTGTTTTTGTGTTAAATTACACTTTCTTATTATTTTGTCTGCCAGTCAGATGACAGATTTGTAATGAGTTAATCTGATCATCCACAGCTGTTTATTGTTTACAATGGTGTGTGTGTGTGTGTGTGTGTGTGTGTAATTTAGCATGGGTTCCAAACTGCAGTAAAATGGATTTAAATAACATTGTCAACTTTTTAATTGTTCCTATCTAGTGCTTGAAGTACTATAGTTACCAAGACAGTTACTGTACATAAATATATACATATTGTGCTGGTATTAGCAAGTGTCTTGTTACGCTTATTTGTAAGTAAATAAAGGCAAAAGTTTATTTGCAAATCTGTCAGGTACCTATGAAACTTGTCCACTAGATACTGGTAAAATAAAAATTATTTTTCTCTTCACAGAAGAATTACTCTTTTTCTACCAATAAAGATACAAATTTCATCCATTTTCCATTTATGGCTACAAATGTCACCTGCATAGTGCAAGTAGCTGCTGTCACTAATGGTGGAGTTGGGCCGTTCAGCGACCCTGTAGCAGTGTTCATTCCAAGCAATGGTAAGTCAGATTAATACAGTGATATGACTTAACTTATCAAAAACTTTATTTTTGCACTACAAAAATAGTGCAAAATAAAGTTGTTGAAATTCTAGTCATGTAGCCACAGGGTAACAATAGAACACTAGCTTTTTATATGGAAAGCTCCAAATTGAGTATAAATTGAAATTCTCAGTATCTATACTGCTATAGTCAGTGATCTGTTTTACAGGAAGTTTCCAAGAAAACACATGTTAGAAAAGCCATATAGATTAGGTCCAGGAAATGAGAAACTGCTTTAAAATTGTATTGAATTTTATGAGGGGAAAGTGTCCTCGGCATATGTGTATGTGCTTGTGTGTGTGCGTGCATACACATGCGTACTACACACATGGACATTTTCAAGTCAATCTTGATTCCTGGCAACACCTGGACAACTCTTTGTAGTTTTCCTGGCAAGATTTTTGAAGTGGCTTGCCATTGTCATTTTCCTAGGGCAGAGAGGGAATAACTGGCCCAAGTTTATTCAATTGGCTTCATGAGTAAGGTTGCACTTGAACTCACAGTGTCCTATTTTGTAGCTTGGTGCCACTGTTTCCTTATGTGGTTTCCTGGATATTTTGGTGTTGAAATTTTGGAATTTGGAATCCGCAGGTTAGAACAGAGATGCCAAATATTGAGATTAGGGCCTGTAGCTGATGTTAAACCACTGGCTGAAGGTCCAGTTCTTCCAATTGGGATTACTGTAATGATGACTGATAATAGCCCCTTAAATTGGAACAGTGTCAAAGAACAAAACTAATAACTTGTGAGTAACTATCAGAGTTTCTGTGAATTTGGGGCTATGACTATACCAAATATACACTTCTCCAAAAAATTTAAAATGTTGAATTTCAACCAGCAATGAATACTTTGTCACCCATAGATTTGGGTGACAAAGGTTTTTGGGAAACAGTCAAATTCCCAATTTCCTCACCAATATTCTCCAAACTAATGAAAGCTTTTTTCTGGGCAAGGCATAACATTTTCCCTTCAGCGTTACTAAAGAGAAGATGTTCTAAAATTCCATTTGAGACATATTTTTTCCCATGTGGAACTAGAGCTGTCCAATCCATGTTATTTTATTTTATTATTAGACAATCAATGAATCCTTGGATAGTTGTTTCAGAGATTCATCCTTATCGGATTCTTCAGTGCCTTCAACAATGCATTTGAAAAGTTGGGATACATGATTTATGTTTTATAAATGTTTTATAAAAGTTACCAAAGTTCAATTCCATAGAGACATAGGTCCCAGTTTTTTAATGAATTCTGTGCATTAAGTACTTGGTTCAAAACATGTTGCACTAAGATGCACTGTTTTGCCCAGTTAAAAGCTACAGGAATAATAGTTTTGGATCTACAGGAATTTTTGTAATATCTGTATTTTACTTTTTTTTTACATTAGTATCCTGGGCAATCTGACAATACTCATATATTCAACCTTTTTTCAGATATCAAATCATTTATAATTCAGACCATACCAAAATATTGTGCAGCAGCTATGAAAATCAGACATCAATTCCACAGTTATAACATACTTTTCATATCAACTATCACATTTGTCTTCAGTCCTCTCCTTTTCATTGTTTTAGTTATACCTTTTATTTCTAACTTTTTGGTTATAATGAGGATCCCTTTCTTCCGTGAATTTCCAAATAATGCTTCTTTCCCCCCTCCCCCCCAACTATAACAAGATGGCAGTCTCCTTTTCTCTGTAACTTGTCTTATTCTTATAGGTTTGATATCTGTTGCACCTTCTACAACACTAGAATCTAGAAATACAGATTCACTTACAATAGTCCTTGGATTTATATGTGGAGTTGCCATCATTGGACTAATCCTGTACATATCTGTGATTATCAGGAAAAAAATTACAGAAGAGATCAAATTTGGGTAAGTGCCTAACCAAAAACCAGGTTAGTAAACTCAATCCCCGATATATGGTTTCTAAAATGTAATTCAGGTATCAATCTGCAGTTCTTTGACGGGTGATAGGGCACTTGTGGCAAACAATTCCCCAGACAGCTGATATTTATGTCCATCTTCCATGGTCAAATGGATCAGCTTCATGTAGAGTTGCATTTTCTAACCAAAGAATCATGATAATTAAAATACAATATATTTTGAGAGTAAGATTACAAGTAGCTGATTCTCAGTGTTTGCAATTCCCTATGGCAAAAATTACGGCGTAACTCTGTACTAAGCAGGATCTTTGAATAAAGTTCAGTGTAGTTAATTATTATCTAAAGTTTGCTTTAAAATTCAGGCTTGGCCCAAGACTAATTATTGAGCTGCAGTCCAATGTAAGTTCTGTTTTGAATATAGTGGAACTTCTTCTGTGTAATCACATTCAGTGCTATGAGTAATTACCTAAGGGTGTCATGCTAGTGTATTGGAAATAACAATGACATAACTAAACATGATGAATGACTCCAAAGATTGTTCTTTGGAGGCTAAAGTTCTTTGAAAGTTAAGTGTGGTTAAAAAATCAGATTTATATGGCAGCATGACAGTATCATGTCTGTTCAAATGTATATTTCAGATTACTACACTAACAACTACAGGTTGTGAGCACTGTTTTACTTTTCATTTACTAAAATCACTAAGATTGGAATAAGATGAATGCTGCTTTAATGATGCTTGAAAAAGTAGTAACAGAAAATACAGGATGGGAATTCATATAATCAGCAAGTTTAGATAACAGAGGTCCTGCTGTGCAGAATGTTTGTGAAGCATGATTCATTTGTGCATGGGATTAGAAACAGCTTTGTGCACACTAAGTAACTTAATCTCTCTTTGTTACTTTCACTGCAAAATACTTCATACAAACTCTGTAAACTCTTGATCTTTTTATTCCATTTTCTCAAATTTATGTCCCCTTCACTAAATTGGCGAGATGTATATGTTTGGTTAGGCATTGTTTGGTCTAGTGGTCTAGATCAACGGTCACCAACTGGTGGTACCTGGACCACTGGTGGTCCGCGAGAAAATTTTGGTGGTTCACAGTGCACCCGGGTGGAGGAGCTGCTCCGGGATGATCAATGGGCCAGTCCTGTGACTAGAGTTCTGGAATATGGGACCGGCTAGGCAGCTCATGGTGGGGCTGGAAATCTCCGCCGTAGAGGGTGGTACATGCAAAGTGCAACTTTGCAGGTGGTACAACAAGGAGTAGTGCAGCCCTTGCCAGCCAGAACGAGGTAACGGTGCTATTGCGGCGGAGGGGGTGGCGGCACAGGCAGGCCGAAGCAATGGGTGGCGGCAATCCATGGCTCTTTCATCCCCCTGCTGTGGCTCCCTGTCGGCTGAACCCACCAGTTGCTGGCTCCACCCCTCACCCTCCCCTCCCAGTCACACCTGGCCTGGCCTGAGAAGGTAAGGGTGGGGGATGGAGACTCGCTCCATATTTCAGAGTGGGAGCGAAGCGCCCCTGTACTTGCTTCATCTCTTGCACTTCTTCTGGCCCTTTGGGTGCTGCTCGCACCTCGGTCATTCGGAGAGACGCATAACTTCCTCTCCACCCCAAGACACTGGCCTGGCCGTTTCTCTCTGTTGCTGCTGTTGAGTCCTTAATTAGTGTTCTTAAGACTATTGTTATGCGAACAAATGAGAAACCTTGGCTGTATGTGTGATGTTGAAGGTGAGAAACACTGCTTTTGTGATGTTGAAGGTGAGAAGTGCTGCCATATCGCTCAGGCGATGTGGCAGCACTTACTATAGCAAGAGTAATTTGCGACGTGCTATAAAAACAGCAAAGCAGGCCTGAGGTCAGAAAGTACAGAATTTTTTTCAAGATCCTATGGACCATAGGCGCATCTGGCAAGGTATCCAGGTTATTACTGACTATATGGCAGCTTCCCTGACATGTAAGAGTGACATAAATTTTCTAAATAAGCTAAAAATGTTTTTGGACAATTTGAGGCCTCAAATAACATTCCAGCAAGAAAGGCTGTTCCACTTCCTGATGAATAGGTGCTCAGGATTAATACAACTGCCGTTTAGGTCCTGCAAAAGTCAATATACGAAAGGCTGTGGGTCCCGATAATATCCCTGGGCGAATATTTAAGGAGTGTTTTGACCAGCTGGCTCTTACAGACATCTTCAATCTTTCACTGCATTAGACCATGGTTCCATCATGTTTTAAGATTGCAATCATTGTACCAGTCTCCAAAAAAATCTATAATTACATGCCTTAGGGATTACCATCCAGTTGCTCTCACTTCTATTATGATGAAGTGTTTTGAAAGATTGGTAAAGGACTATATTGTTTCATGACTTCCCCCTACATTTGACTCATTACAGTTTGCTTATCGTAAGAACTGCTCTATAGATGATGCACTTTCTTGGGTGCTTCATCTTAATTTGGCACACCTGGAGGAGAAGAATACTCGTGTGCAAATGCTGTTTCTTGATTTTAGTTTGGTGTAAAACACAATCATTCCTCAGCATTTGGTGAACAAACTGGACCTATTAGCTTTTAATACTTCTTTATGTAACTGGATACTTGATTTCCTTATTGATAGGCCCCAGTTTGTGCAAGTTGGAAGAAAAGTTTCCAATTTCATCTCCTTGAGTACGGGTTCTATGAGTAATTATAAACCATGAAGTAATTTGCCCACATTTAACTCAGGCAACCAAAGAGGCTTATGCTACCTTAGTAATTTATTTTTGCATTATCTTTATTAGGCCTGGTTCTTCTGTTTCAAGTACATTTGTATTTTCGGGGCAAATGTACACATAGATGTAGGAAATCTTAGCACTGAAATCAGGAAGTATTACATCAAATACAGAAGGGGTACAGTAATAAAACTTAGAAGTATGTAAAATAATTACAGATAGCACTAAAAAAAATCCTTGACAAACATCCTGGTATTGACAAATTATAATGTGGTGAATCAGCTTTCAAATATGACGGGTTATATCCTGTTTTTAGCACATAAATTTTTGATCTCTAATCTTTTCCAAAATGGGAGGGAACCACTTTCGGTTACATTTTGTGAAGATTGTTTTATATGAGCAACAAAGACTTATTGTAATCTCAGTTCACAAACCTTGTGATCAGTTCTTGCCTTTTCCTTTTTAAACTTTTGAAAAAACTAGCTGTTCTAAATGTACCAAGAATATTTTTTCATAGCATGCTTCTGGAAATTTAGCTCTGCTGAGAACTTACTGCAAAAACATTTTTATTTCTTTAGAGCAGCATTTCTCAACCTAAGGCCCTTTAAGATGTGCAATTCCCAGAGCAAATTCCCTTTGTTAGAATATGGTACATTATCACATTTTAAATCCTACTGTAGGTTACCTTATTTAAGTATAAATGTAGCTCTTTTTCGGAGCATGATTCTCTAATAAGAAAGATGGTGCCTAGAATTTTATATCATGTGAACAAACTTTTATTCATGCAGTTCATCTTTCACTTTCCTTCTTCTTTAATCCCAGAGTATTTTGCCACCCAGATTGTGCCCTGAAGAAGATTTGAGGGCAATGACAATAAATGTAGGCAGAGGAAATGGCTCTTACTCCCTGTGCCCAGTTGCTGAAGCTGTTTTGTTGACCGAAGAAATTAAGGGAATATAACCTATTAAAACACCATCTATATATTAGATGTATATTTCCTTCCCATTCAGTAGATTGAATTTGTGAAATGCGGGTGTTTTTAAATTCTGTTTGTTGGACTAGGCTTTCTTTTTAGTATGTCACAAAAAGTTCCTTTTGAGTGCACTGGATATGCTGACTCAAGGAATGGTGATCTCAGTTTATTTGGGTATTTCCTTCCTGGGGCTAAGAGTAGTTGGAGAGGAGGGAATGAGTTTAATTGGACCATGGACAGAAGGGGAAGGAAGGAGAATGTGCTTTTTGTGAGGGGTAATCCTGAAACTACTTCTCCACTGACAGTTTTTAAAATAGAACCTCAATTGCGTTAACTGTCTTGGCCTCTTTATTTTTTAGAAGCTCTGGTTTCTTTTTAAAATGTTGCAACTGTAAGTCATGAGAGGGAAATTAAGTATGAAAATGAAAGTTTTAGGTAGTACATTGCTATTAATGAACACCATTTTCAAAATGAGTATTTAAAGTAATTTTCCACTTCACCAAAATAGTTGAATGACTCAGCCTTTCTTTTATATGGGAGATAAGTGTAATTATTGAATGTTTATAGAGATAAAAGAAGGGAAACAAGTATATAACTCAGTCAGGGGAAAAAATGAAACATGACTGGAAAAGCTAGAATTTCCTTTCCTTTTTCATTGTTTCGATTCAACCTGAGCCAAACACCTGCCCATAGTAATCCCAAAGGAAGATAATAATTGCTCATAAGGCAGCTGCAATCTCCATACCCCCAATTCCTAAAGAATTCACAGGAATAAAGCTATGATGGCATTATCATATTGTGTTTCTTTCCCCACCAGGTATGCTTTTAGCAGACAAGAGACAGAACTGGCTGTAAATTACAGAGTCAAGAAATCTTATGGCCGCAGAACTGTGGAACTGACATGTAAGTTTTAGATAGGTGTTACAATCCTTTATGGGAAGAGAGGAAGGGAGACCGTTTATAAAACAGAGCATGTAAGATGAAGGAGAATTATGCATAAATACATATTCACACACACACACACTATAGAAGAGAATAAATTCAGGGATGAACTGTGAAGTCCTTGATGCTTTCTGAGCTTGGTTGTTTGCTCACCCGTCAATAGACATATGAAGATAAACCACATTTACTGACCATTCAAAAGAGGCAATTAAAAGAGCTGAGAAGGAAACTAAATGACACATCCTCTCCAGCAGCCTACACCCAGATAAGCAGGAATTAACACTAGACAAACAAACAAGCAGAAAACAATACCCTAATCAAGAAACTATCAAGGAGAAAACCACACCCCTGCTCCGTTTTTGGTTCCAGGAGGCTTCAGGGAGGCCTGCTAGCTTCAAAATGGGTCACTCGTACATGTGTGTGGAGCAGGGGGAGTGTGAGGGGTTACACGCACATGCGTGGGGCCTGCGGGGGGGCATTACATTATGGGTGTTGGCACATGTGTGCATGCTGTCGCGCGGGCACGCTTTCGGCACCCGAGGAAAAAAAGGCTCGCCATCACTGCAATAGAACATTCAATTTCTTTTCTGGATCCACTTTTTTGGAAATGTTCCAACAGTTTTCTAGAAGTAAATATTTTGGGGGGGGGGAAAGGCAATTGTTCATGGTGTTCCATTGGTGGCTTTCTCCTGCAAAATCAGTCATAGCTAGAGAGACTGTAATTTTTCATATTGCATGTAGAGAAAACCTCTTACTTGAATGCATTGTCCCAAGAAAATTTACTATACATAATGCATTGGAAAGAATCTTTCTTCCTTAATAATCAGGCTTTCTGTAAGAAGAAAAGCTTCCTATCTCGTAAGGATGAAATATTTAATTCATAGGCAACCTAAAGTAATATAATGAAAATTTGTGTAGTACTGGAGACATTTGTACCCATATGTTGAATAGCTCTAAATCAGGGGTGTCAAATTCAAGGCCTGCGGGCCACATTCGGCCTGCAGGGTGCTTAGATCTGGCTACCCTGGAAACAGCGAAGGATTGGCCCATAGTGCCTCTGCCAGTGAAAACAGAGCTCGGGCCACCATAGGTGCCCCCGACATGAGTGATGTTGAGCTGGCCATGCCCACTCTGGCCACGCCCACCCAGCCCCCCAAGGTCAAACACAACCCTGATGCTGCCCTCAATGAAATTGAGTTTGACACCCCTGCTCTAAATTAATCATAAAATAGCAATTTTCTACTGCAGGATTTGATGGTGTCTTCCCGTACAAAGTATGCAATCAGGAAACCCATATAGTAAACATGTATCTCATATCTCATTTGTGCATTACTTTCCCAGTGGGTAACCTAGGAGTAAGTGAAGAACTTCAGGAAAAACTACAGGATGTTATGATTGTCCGGAACAACTTGGCCCTAGGAAAAATCTTGGGAGAAGGTAAGTACCATCCATCTATACAGTTGTCATAACTGTCAAGCAAGACATCTTTCCTCACCCTGCATAAGATGAGTCAAGCTTATGGTAAAAGCATTTCATTTGCAAACCAACTCCCTTAGAGTATTACCAGTCAAATATGTTCTAAAGAACAGCTTGTATTAAACAAAATAGGCAGGAGCCTTGTAAATTAAAAAAAATATTTTTAGTGTATCACTTAGTATGTTAATTTATTATAGTCATAGCCCAGAGCAACTTATATATAAAATAATAATAAAACAAATACTTAAAAATTGAAATATTACTAAAAATAGCAAAATGCAGAAAATTTTCTTAACTTCAAACAATATTCACACTTTCCCCAAAATCAGTGATTTATGTTCCGCTGTAGTCAAGATTCAGAATCTGACTAGACTTTCAGCTGATGGATATTTTCAGTCCCACTCAAATATCTCTATAAAAGAAGCAGTGCAGCAGGACATGACCTACAGTTTGAATTTCCTTATTGCCATATGGTAGAGATGCTGTTCTTTAGAAATATTGCAAAACCTCCCTGCCAAATAAACAATGGGAAGGGAATTAGAGCTGGCCAATATAATATCTCTTCTGGTATCTTTGAAGACAATATTAAACAAATATTGGGCAATTTTTTTCTGGTATCACTGGAAGAAAGTAAAATGGGCACAGGCTGAAATTATGTTGGAGGTCAGTATCTTTAGTATGTTGACATGGTCTGATCAAAATCCATTAAGATTATGCAATAGGTCAAAATTCACAATTCCCTAGGTTGGCATTAAGTGATTTCCACCAGGAAAAATGAAATTTATCTTTAAATGATCAAAAAAAACCCCAACTAATTAAGAATTAATTTAAGGTAATAGCTAATACAGTACATACATTTTGCACAGTTTCAATTGATACTATTTCAGTGTCAGGGCAAAGTCACATACAGGACTTATTGATGTTCAACTTAAACATACGATGAGGCTAATTACTGGGTGCATAAAATCTATACCTAGTTACTGGCTACCAGTTCTTAGTCACATACTTTTCCCCGTACTTAAGACAACAAGAAGCTCTCATTCGGGAGTATAGTAAGATCCTGTTAAATTCCTCTTTACCCATTCATGGCTATATTCCTGATCTCTTAACATGCCGATTAACGTCAAGAAACCCACCACTCTTGACAGCGCTTAAGCTGCTGGCCGATCATCAGAACACCACACAAAAGTGGATGCAAGCGTGGAGTAGCTATTCCCCCCAAGATATTTCTGAGCATATTAATCCTAATAGTATACCTCCAGGATTTAATTTACCCCGACACATATGGGTGACATACAATAGAATTAGAATGGCTCATGGGGTGTGTGCCGACTCCTTGTATAAATGGGGAAAGTCACCTTCAGCACAATGTGATTGCGGGGGCCCCCAACAGACTATCCAACATATAGTGAGGGAATGCTTTAACAGAAGGTATCCAGGAGATTTTAGGGACTTCCTCTGCGTAACAACGACAGCTACTGACTGGATCTCCAAACTCGACATTAAACTCTGAAATGTTATTTTTGTTTTCCTCTTAGGTTTCTTACTGCTTTTTTAAAAATTGTTTTAATTGTTTTAACCTGTAAAAATGACGTGTTTTAATATTGTGTGTGACCAGCCATACGCTAAATAAATAGTAAATCAGGGCAAAGGATGAGTTTGGAACTCATTGTGGAACCAAAAAGATGTTCTTTAAAAAAAAAACTTTCAAGGGTTTCTAATGCCTGCTTATAAAATAGCTATAAGGCAGGGGTGGGTTCCAAATCCCGTTGCTACCAGTTCATGTGTGTGCACAGTGCTTCTGCGCATGTGCAGAAGCATCCGGGGAAGTGGGCGGAGCCTCCCGCTGCCACTGCTACTGGTTTGCTTGATCCGGTGCGAACCGGTAGCAACCCACCACTGCTATAAGGTAGCTGTGGTATTACGCTAGCTTCAAACACTTTTAGCCCACTTCATTATATAATTACTTCCTTTGTACAGACAAACTTTAAGAGGCCAACTAGACTTTTTTTCACCATCTCTTTTAAAGATTAAATCTGAGCCTTCTAAGTGCCTGTAGCATGGAAAACAATTCTGAGAAATGTAAAAATCAGAACCTGTTCAGTAACATTCTTTCTCCTGTTGCCATCTTTGTTTATATCTAAGAGGTCTCTTTGAAAATATCATAATTTCCATTTTGATAGACAAAAATTAGGTTATTTTCCATGCTAGAGGGGGCAGCTGATCCAAATAGTATCTGTTATATATAATGTTGAGATAATGGCTGCACCATCTTCATAAAAAAAACTTTATATGAAAGTGATGTCAAATGAGGCTTATATAACTTCTAAAATGTTGTAAATGTATTCCTTTAAGATTACAGTTCAAGATTTCGTTCAAGTATAGAACTTTATTAACTCTCACATGACTCTTTGTAACTTATATGGTACAAAGTATTGTACAGTACTAATCTTTTCATTTCTAGGTAATAAATATTTAAATGTCATTAACCCAGTCACTCTGATAGTTTGGAGTCCTAACTGAAGACAAACTTCTAACTCCTATCAGACCCATCCTTCTATCCATTCCCCTCTCCAAATCCTTTTTCCATACGTTCTGCTCATTTGCAACATCTAGTAATACTGTCAATAATACAAGGAGCCTTGGTAGTACAGTGGTTTAATGCACCCTGTTATTAACACAGCTGCCTGCAATTTCTGCAGGTTCGAATCTTACCAGGCTCAAGGTTGACTCAGCCTTCCATCCTTTCTAAGGTAGGTTAAATGAGGACCCAGTTTGTGGGGGCAATAAGCTGACTTTGTATAAATATACAAAAGTATGAAGGCTATTGCTTAACGCATTGTAAGCCGTCCTGAGTCTCCAGAGAAGGGCGGCATATAAATCAATTTTTTTTAAAAAAAAAAAGTGAAGATATCTATCACACTGGATTGACCCTTTAACAGTTTTCAATGCATGCCCAGATTTGCAGTTTGAGTTTGTAGAAGATCATTAATGGCCATGGTAGAGATTACGATCATTTATATCCTTTTCGCCAATGTTCCAGTGCAGCTTTTACCTTTGTTTTTCCTGTGAATGTATGTAATCTCAGGGATTAGATAGCTTGATAACATGAGGTAAGTATGCTTCACCAAGCAGCTGAGCCTATCCCCATTAGTTCTTTGTTGATCTGAAGAATCCTCTCACTCTTGCTAACTACATTTTGAAATGGGATTTTATGTATGGAGATAAACATGGTATTATTTCTCCATTTAGGTGAATTTGGATCAGTCATGGAAGGGAGTCTCAGTAATCCTGATGGAACCACTCAGAAAGTTGCTGTGAAAACAATGAAATGTAAGTATTATCTGGTCTCTACAGCTGTAAAGTTATTTGTGTTTAAGAAATAATCAGGAGCAGTTAAAAACATAGATAATCAAACAATGTTGTAGAACACCTCCAAAAAGATAAAATTCTTTCCAATTAAGAATCCAGAAAATCTATGAAGAGACAGAAGGTTGTCTATTACTCAGTTATCAATTGTTGAAAGGTATATACTACTTTTCATTTTATCAAGTACAGTATATAAGAATAATTTAAAAAATAATCACATATCTGCTAGCAGTGTTTATTTAAAAAGCTAATCTCTGTTTTGAGGATTTTTTTCCTCTGAGTCTACCTAAGGAAAAGAAACAGATTATAAAATAATCTCAAATTCATTTTGCATTCAATTCTGTAATCTGTTAGTTTCTAAAATAGAAGTTTACGGGGGGCGGGGGGCGGAGCCTGACAGCCTGATGAGCCGGTAAGAGTTTTTCCCGGCTCCGGAATAGTGGGCCGATAAAATTTATCATCTAACTAAAATGGACAGAAAGTTGTGGAGGTCTGTTTATGATTATCTGGGCCAACAGCGGAGGAAAAAAGAGAGTTGTTTGGGACAGTGAATAACCGATAAAGAGTGTTTAAAGTGTGGGGCCTAATCGCTGTTGTTGGAATGCCACAGAAGAATGTTTGGAATTGTTTTTAGACAGCAGCTAGCTTCAAGGAGTGATTAATAACTTTACAACCTCACACGGTTAAGCAGCCTGTTTTATTACGGACAAAAAAGAAAAACGGGGGGAAAAAAAACACCCGCTGGAAGCAGAAGGTTTATTTGATTGTTGCCCAGGCTGTGAAGATTTATGCCACCGAAAAAACAAAAAGGTGTTAGCAAATATAAGTGGCAACGTATCCATCCTTCAAATCACACCGCGGCACGATTAAAAAGACAATCTCTGGGTGAATCGGAACAAGAGAGCTCAGAAAGTGAAACAATAATGGCGGCAAAAACTGGCTCACAGCCAGCAACAGTCGATGAACTCAGAGAAATGCTGACTAGCACTAAAGAAGCGATTTTCAAAAGAATGGATGCTTATGCAGAAAAAGTTGACAAGCGCATGGACCAATTAGCTATAAATATTAGTCATAATGGTAAACAGATTAAGCTTCTTAGAGTGGAAACTAACCAATTAGGAAACAAATGAGGCAGTTAGAAGAAAATCACTCTTTGGAGTTTGATGAGCATGAGAAAAGGCTGATTTCTCTGGAAGATCAAAGCAGAAGATCATCAATACGAATTCGAAATTTACCAGAGATGATAGGAGAGGACTTGAGGAAATTGATCCCATGATGGTTTAAAGAAATAATCCCTAATTTGGCCACGGGAGAAGAGGACATTGAACACGTCCACAGAGTGGGCGCTTTCAGAGCTGGATTTCGCCCCAGAGACATTTTGGTAAAATTTTCTAATTATTATAAAAAAGAGCAGCTGATGATGAAACTGAGGTCGTTAGCTGTGCTGAAGTTTCAAGGATCTACAGTTCAAGCTTATAATGATCTTTGTTACCAAACAAGTGGAGGCGCAGCATTAAATCAATCACCGAAGAGCTCAAGAGAAGGGAGATAAAGTATACATGGGGATACGCAGTATTTATGAGGTTTATGTATGATGGGAAACAATATAGGATTACCTCTTTGGAGCAAGGCATTGAGCTACTTAAAAGTCTGGGGCTGGAATTGCAGGACGATGCTGTTTCCTAAAAGTGCCAATGGTGGAGGAAGATGAGCCACGGCAAGTGGGAAGTGAAATCGACAAGACTGAGATGATACATCTGTAAAATATTAATACTAGAAGGCTTGCTGGTTCTGGACTGTGGGCTTCATCTTCCCCCCTCCCTTTAAGAGAATGGCTGGAGCATTAGGCTACTGGGGATTTAGTGGGGGGAAAAGAGTTTGGGGAGATTTGGGGGTGGGGGTGGGGAAGGGGGGTAGGTTTTGAGGGTTATTTAGTTGAGGTCGTTTTGTGTTTTCTTATATGTTGGTTTAAGTTAAAGTGCACAAGGGATCGTAAAGAATTTGTATGTGCTGAATATGGATAAAACTATAAGAATTACAACACTCAATGTCAAAGGTTTGGGGGCAGTAGTGAAAAGGAGAAGAATCGAACAATTATTAAACAAGGAAAGATCTGACATCATTTTCTTGCAGGAAACTCACCAGGATAAGGAGAGAGTAAATGAAGTGCGTTTGAAGTGGTCACTCCATTATGAAAAGTCACTGGGGACTTAAAAAAAAATGGGGTGGCCATACTGATTTCTAAAAGAACTGGATTTATTATGGAGAGTATAAAAAAAGATGGGCATGGTAGATTTATTATGATTAAAGGTCAAATTGAAAATACAAAATATACGTTGGTTAATGTTTATGCCCCAAATGTGGGACATAGAGAATTTTTTTTAGAATTGTTTAAAGTAATAGAAGAATTTAAAGAAGGACATGTCATTTTAGGTGGAGATTTTAATATGGTTAATGTTAGGTTCAGCTTGTAGCTTACTCCTAACTTGTTGGTCAGGCAATATATCTGTTTCTTTAAGAAACAATTGAGCCACGTAATCAGGGTTTGCTGAACCCTGTAATTAGGCTACAGTGCATAAATAAGCAGCGCAGAGAAGCGTTCTTTGTTCCTGATTGTTCCTGTTCCTGTTGCTTCTTGCATTTTTCTGCTGATTGGTGTTAGACTGAATTGTTATATGGTACTGTATACCAAGAGTTACTAAAGTCTGTTTGCTTTGGTAAGGGAAGATAATTACTGGACTGATATTACTGTTTATGACCTTGGACTGTTTTACCTACACCGAGACTGCTTATTATCTTGTATATAAAGTATTTTTCTCACACGAGCTGCACGTTTATCTCCTTCCCTGTGTGTTTCTGCTCTGCTCGTTGCACAAGCAACAAATACTTTTTACACACACCCTAACATTGGTTATGGGCCCAGAACGTTCCAGGGCTCTTTAATTTGTTTTTGCGGAAGTGAGAAGTGCAGGCAGTGGATGTAGTAGTCAAGATGATGGCTTTTGAGCAAGGTACAAGTTATTCTACCATAACCCGGTTGGATGGTACAAACTATGTTACCTGGTCCACAAAATGCTGTCTACTTTTGCGAAAAGAAGGACTGTGGGACATGGTTAATAATCCACCGGACATAACTGCATTGAATGCTGCTGACGAAGAAGATGCCAAAAAGATAGCGAAGTTTCACAGGGACAACGAGCGTGCTTTATGCATCATTGGCCTGACACTGGGAGACCAGCAACTTGTCCATTTCCGGGGTGAAGAGTCTGCTGCGAGGTGCTGGACAAAGCTAAAGAAGCTCTACGTTCGTGACTCTGTGGGTGTCCATATCTACCTGACACGGAAATTATTTCGCTTACATCTTCAGAAAGGAGGAGACATGATGGCTCACCTGGACTCCATGACAGGGCTTTTCCAGGAGCTACATGAGAAAGACCTTGTGTTTACTGAACTGCAGCAAGTTTATATTATTCTTTCATCGTTGGATGACAGTTATAACTCTTTTGTTTCATCATTAGAAGTATTGTCTAGAGATGAACTAACATTGGCCAGTATAACTGGTAGGTTACTGGATGAGGCCAAACGTAGGCAAGAACGAGACCAGTTAAGGATGCAACAGCAACCAAAAGTGGAAGCTGTATATGAGAATGTCAATATTGTTAAACGCTGTTATGCATGTGGGGCTAAGGGGCACATTGCAAAATATTGTAATAATAAGAAAGTATCTGCTAGAAACTCTGCTAAACCCAGGAAAGGGTGTAATTTAGCAACCAGTTCATCTATTAATATAAGAGATGATTGGTGGGTGATTGATAGCGGTGCCTCTCAATCAATAACAAAAAACAGAAAACTGTTTCTAAACATGAAGAAAAGTACTAAAAAGGTCAAATTAGCTAATGGCTGGAATGTGACTGTAGCTGGGGAGGGACTTGTTCAATATTCTATTAGTAAGCACCCTTTACCCATGCTTTATATCCCTAGTTTGAAATATAACCTTTTCTCTGTAAAGTCATTACTACATTCTGGGTTTACAGTAACTTTTAAAAACAACAAATGTTTGCTGGAATGTGAAGGCACTGTGGTTACTGCAGAATTAGAAAACGACTTATTTGTCATTAGGGATAAGTCATTACTGTTAGTTCAGTCAAAAGCTAAATTTGGAAATGTAAAGCCACATGATGAATGCGTACATTTACTACATAGAAGGCTTGGTCATCTGAATTTCAGGTTGTTGCATTCGACTGTTAAGCAGTCTAAAGGCATTAAGTTAAGGGCTTGCAGCAAATACCTGAACTGTAGTACTTGTAACCAGCATAAAAGTAAAGTTACACCTGCAAACCGCTGCAATGGGTTTAAAACAACTAAACCTTTGGAGGTAGTCTTTTTAGACTTAATAGGGCCAAAGAAACCCAGTTTAGGGGGAGCATGCTATATTTTGAGTATAGTTGATCACTTTACCAGATATGGTTTTTGCTACCTTATGAAGTCCAAAAGTGATACGTTCCAATGTATCACAAACTGGCTTCGTTTTGTAGAAAGGAAGCAGAGGTTTAAGGTGAAATGCATTGTTACTGACAATGGAACTGAGTTTACTAACCATCAGTTGGCTAAGTTTTTGAAGGATGCTGGGATACAGCATAAACGTTCTGCCCCTTTTCGGCCGGAACATAATGCATATATAGAACGAAGAGGCCAGACCCTACAAGCTATGACTAGGACTATGCTGGCTGATGATTGTGGGGAGAAGCAATACTATGTGCCAATCATATTTTAAATAATGTGGTGCACTCCTCTACAGGTAAAATACCTTTTACTTTATGGCACGGGAGGAAGCCTGATTTAAGTTATATACATACTTTTGGTGCACCAGCCTGGGTGCATATACTGGTTAGTCAGAGAAGGAAGGACCAACAGAGAGCAAAGAAAATGATTTTTGTTGGCTATGAGGCTAACCATAGGTCCTATAGGTTCTGGGAAAAAGGAACAACAAAAGTTTTGTGTAGCGCTAGTGCTAAATTCCTAGAACATGAAGGCTGGGACAGGTTAGAAAAAGCAGACTATGGTTTTACAGATGTGGATGTTAAGGTAGACCATATTCCTGATGATAGTTCATCTGAGATGGATGATAAACCATCTATTAAGGTTGAAGAACAGGAACAGGAATCAGGGTTAGGGGAGGATGAACCCAATATACCTGATGTTAGTCCTGTTATGCCTAGACGATCTTCCAGGGACCGGCATCCACCAGATCGCTATAAAGCCACAGTGGTTTGCCAAGTAGATATCGAACCATCCAGTTATCATGATATAAAATTATATCCAGAAAAGGAGCAAAAATGTGTTTTCGGAGAAGGGCGGCATATAAATCAAATTAAAAAAAAAAAAAGCCTGGCAAGAGGCAATGGATAGTGTTAAAAGGCAAGAAACTGCATTACGGGAAAAATTAGAGGAACAGATTAAGAAATTGGAAAAAAGAGTACTGGCATACAAGAAATAAACAGAAATTAATAGAATTACAAGCTAAAAAAAAGAATTAGAGAATAAAAATTTAGAGGAAGTTCAGAATAATTTAATATACATGAAAAGAGAATTTTTTGAAAATAGCAATAAAAATTCTAAGATGCTTGCCAGGCTCACACAAAAGGAGAAAGCTAAAAATTCAATAGGTATAGTGAAAGATAAAT
This sequence comes from Pantherophis guttatus, assembly GCF_059756535.1. Lineage (NCBI taxonomy): Eukaryota > Metazoa > Chordata > Lepidosauria > Squamata > Colubridae > Pantherophis > Pantherophis guttatus. The sequence continues at coordinate 307,112,794 of NC_142063.1, read as the reverse complement.
TGGGGAATTATTGTAGTACAATGAAAGGAAAGTTAAAAATATTCCAGGAATTTTATCAAGAGTTGTACAAGGGTAAGGAGGTTAAGAAGGATAGAATGGAAGCATATATTGGGAAATATATAAAAAGGGGTGTGGAAACAGAGCATAAAGAATTAATGGAAAGGAGTATATCGCAAAGAGAAATTGCAGAAGTAATTGAAAGTTTAAAGGTGGGTAAATCACCTGGGGTAGACGGATTAGGAACAGAATTCTATAAAACATTTAAAACATTATTAGTACCGAAATTATTAAAGCTGTATAATGCAATATTAGAAGGGGAAAAGATTCCAGAATCATGGGAGCAGTCATTAATAATATTAATACTTAAACCAGATAAGGATCCAACGCTCCCTGACTCGTACAGACCAATATCATTAATAAATCAAGATGCAAAAAATTTTTCAACTATTTTAGCAAGAAGAATGAATAATTTTATAGGTAATTATATAAGGGAAGATCAATGTGGATTTGTAATGGGCCCTCAAATGCATAACGGAAGAGTGCTAAATGTAATTCACGAGATCAAAAATCTAAAGCTTAAAGCGGGGATATTAGCGTTAGATATCTTTAAGGCCTTCGATTGTGTGAGCTGGCAAGCATTAAAGATGGTAATAGACAGAATGGGGTTTGGAAAGAAATTTAAAGGTGTAATAGATCAATTATATTCTCGGAACTCTGCCTTAGTGGTAGTGAATGATGGAGTTACAGACAAGATACAACTCACCAGAGGAACAAGGCAAGGATGCCCACTTTCACCTGTCCTATTTGTATTGGTTATGGAATTTTTGGCCAATGCATTAAGAGATGACGGGGAGATAGAAGGGATAGGTAAAACAAAACTAAATATGTTTGCTGATGATACATTGTTAACAGTTAAGAATATAGTGGATAAGATGGAAAGAATTGGATGGCATCTAAAAGAATTTGAAGAAATAACTGGATTAAGAATAAATTGGTCAAAATCTGAGTTGATGCTGTTTAATTACACTAATAGGGAAGAGAAGGATTGGGAAGGGAAGCAAAGCGAAATGAGAATTAAAGATCATATTAAATACCTGGGAGTTAGAATTACAAAAAATCTGGAGAAGTTAGAAAAGGAAAATCTAGGCAGCTTAAAGAAGGAGATTTTGGAAAGTTTGAATAAATATAAAAGGTTGAATTTATCATGGTTTGGAAGAATTGCCTTAGTAAAAATGAAGATTTTAGCAAAGATCAATTTTGCTTTTAGGATGCTACCAATAAAAATATCAGAATTAGAGTTAAAGAGTTGGCAGAATATACTGAACAACTATTGTAACGGGAATAAGAAAGCGAGGCTAAATAAAAATAAGTGGTATCTAAGCCAAAAAAAAGGGGTTTAGGACTCCCAAATATTAAATTATATTATGTCGCTAACAGGCTTAGACATGTTATAGAGGCAATTTTAGGAATAGGGGAATTGGAATGGTTGGAAGATAAATCTAAAATTAAAACCAAATTAGAATGGAAGTTGGAAAATATATTTTTTATGGAAGGTGGAAAGAAATGGGCTGGGAGCATAAGCAATCCTCTTCTGAAGTTTCATTGGGAAATTTGGAGTAAATATAAAGGGAGGTTGCTTCCAAAGAACTCTCCATTATCACCAGTAGTAATTTTGGAAAAGCTCCCAGGGAATTTGAAGAATAAAGTGAATGAAATTTTAAAAGAGAAAAATAAAATGAAATTAAGGGAATGGTTAGGAGGAATGAGGACACGTGGGGAATTGGAAGAGGTTCTAGGAGGAAAACGGTTGTCTTGGTTAAATTATAGTCAAGTGGAACAATGGACTAAAAATTGGATAAGAGAAAATGGAGAGTGTAGAGAGTTAACGAGGTTTGAGGAATTAATTGAAAAAAATCAAACTGTAAAGGAAGAAAATAAAGGGATAAAAGGCTTAATGAGCGGAATTTATAAAATATTGTTGGAGGAAGAGGAGAGGGGAAATTTAGGAAAGATAGTATGGAAAACTGATTTGAAGATACAAATAGGGCAACAGAGTTGGGACAGAATTTGGCAACAAAGAGTGTTGAGAAATATGTCAGTAAGAATAAAAGAGAATTACTACAAAATGGTTTGGAGGTGGTACTTAACTCTGGTTAGATTAAGCAATATGAATCAGCACTATTCAGATAACTGTTGGAGAGGTTGTGGGGAAAAGGAACGTATTTACATATGTGGTGGGATAAATTTGTGCAAAAATTGTGGAAGATGGTGTTTAAGGAGATAGAAATTGTAGGAATAAAGGTAGAAGAGGCACCAAAGGTAGCATTACTCTCACTATTGGAAGATATAAAATGTAAAAAAGAGACTAAAGAATTGATAATAAATTTGTTGACCGCAGCAAGGCTAATGATTTCTAGAAACTGGAAGATACAAGGTGTTTATAATTTGGAAGAATGGTATAAGGAGGTATGGGATATTGCCATAAATGATAAATTGACTTGCAATATTAAAGTAAGGAGGGGCATAACGAAGGTAAACGATTTCAATGGAATCTGGAAACAGTTCCTAATATATGTGTTTTCTGGAGGAAGAGGGATACCACCACCAGAAAAAGCTTTTAAGATTCTGGAAGCAGGAATGATCCCGAGGGGTGGGGGAGCACTTGTTGATTGTTTGTATTCTGTATATTGTTATATATTATATATTATGATTCATGTATGTTATATATGTTAATTTCTTTTTTTTATATGTTAATAATAAAAAAATATGGGGAAAAAAGAGAAGTTTATGTTTGAGAATATAGGTCTTATCACAATTTAATCATGAAAGTTGTGGTGTTTGCGCATAATTTCAGTAAAAACTGAAATTTTGTGTTTAAAAAATTTGCCTTGAAACATTCAAAGAGCCTGCTTCCAGATATGCAGTCGAAGCAACAACTTTTATTTCGTTATGCTGCATTCCTTTGTTCTGATCTTTGACTAAAATCATGGGGAACAATGTCGGTCTTAATTTCCACCACAATAACCTACTCATACATCTGATCACAAGGGATAATGTTCTATTAACAAATGCTTTGAATATACAAAAAAATGTGCTGTATTTAAAATACTAACTTCTTACTAAACCTTTTTATTTATTCTTATTGTATTTCAGTGGACAGCTTTTCCCAACGTGAGATTGAAGAGTTCCTCAGAGAAGCAGCTTGTATGAAAGACTTTGATCACCCAAATGTCATCAAACTTCTTGGTGAGTCAACTAGAAAACTACTTTTTGGGTAAAAATATTTTATTCACAGCCCAATGGAAAGTCATAATAACTGCCTAAACCATGTTAAGCACTCTTTTTACATATCTATTACATACAGAAAAAAATGTAAGCACAAGATAACTTGAAACATGCATCAGGAGATAATTGTACATTTCAGAAACCTCCATATGATGTTTATGTTAGCAATTCATTGCTAAAATTATTATTCAAACTATCACTGAAAATATCCTTATCCACACTTAGACAATTGTAGATTAGTAATGCATCTAATATGAAATTTCAACAAGATGTTGTACTATGAAGATTGTTAAATTACTAAAATTATAGTCCAGTTTATTTGGAACACACTAAATTGGAGAAGTTTAACTTACTGAATTTGTCACCACAGTACTCCTATGGCATAGAAAATTAGATAGAATCAAAGAAGATCAATTGTTTGTAACTGTAATAATTAAACAGAATTACCTCAGTCAAAAACAATATATCATTAAATATATTTGCTAATACGCAATATTAGAGGGGGGTTGTTGGATATCTAAATCATATCTTCTACAAAAAATAATAAAATAAATCAGGTGGGTCTTCAATTTGTTTTTGTATGGCTATTTTGTTTTTCTGCTCACAAGTGGAACATCACTGTGTGTATTTTGTTGTCTTTATTGTGAGATCTTCCTGAACCAATTCCCTGTTTATACTTTCTAGCCTGCTTTAATGAATGAATAATGAAATGAGTTTGAAACTGGATTATTTTATAAAAGACAATTTTAAATGGTTGCTCCTTTTTATATTTTGTAAATATTCTTATTCTATTTGATGTTATTATAAGTCAGAGATCTATACGGCTTCACTGTGATGATGTTCAGAAAGTTGTTGAAAACTTGGCTGTTCTTCCACGCCATGGAGCAAAGGTTGAGCCCTTGGTAGGATGCTTTTTTGTTATTTAGTGTTTGTCTGCTGGATGCTTATATTGTATTTCTTTTTATTGTTCATTGCTTTTTAAAAGTGTAACTCACCCAGAATCATCTGGAATCAGGTGGCTCCTAAATAAATCTTTTTAAAGCTTTACAAGTAAATTTAAAAATAGAAAATAGACAAAAAAACCTGAATTCATTTTCTTAATTCTTTATTCATTTTCTTTATTCTTTCCAGGTGTATGCATAGAACCCAGTTCTCAGCAGATCCCAAAGCCCATGGTGATTCTTCCATTTATGAAATATGGAGATTTGCATAGCTTTCTTCTTCGGTTAAGGCTTGGCGTGGGCTCCCAGGTAAGCAACAAGAACTGATTGTGAAATTTCCTTAACACGTGATTTCACATAATGGTCTTTTTATCATCAGTCATAAAATGCCTACTTATTAAACAAACCTCACCAGCTTCTTTCTAGCGTCCTACAATGTTTTCCATCATGTCAGCTTGCTTTTGATATATTTTGCTGGGCATTAAAATATACTTTCAAACAAAATATTGGGTTGTACATTCACATCCTTCAATGTGAAGCTTAGAGTCATATTTGGAATTAAGGATGTTGCTGAGAGTTTTGTTTTACCTTTTTATAAAAATTTAAAAGAATATTTAAAGTCAAATCAAATGGGATAGAAAGCCTGACAGGCAGCACAGGATGCTAATGTGTTGCAAAGAACTTTGGCATTTAAGTGTACCAAACTGGTGAGCCAAGACTTAATTGGGAGATGAAGACTTTAAATTTATTGGCTTTCAACCAATCTAGTTCTCTGTTAGATTAGTCTGGTTCAAGCACAAACTGCCTCATCTGTCTTATATAAAAAGATATGTGCAGCCGTCAACCACGTATTGTGACAAATCAGTCTATATCTCCTCAGCCCACAGCTAGGGGGGACTTTGTAATTGACTGGTAGCAGTTTTATAATTTTATAAAGATAGGCCTATATATACAACATAATGCAGAGGCCTAAATGAGACACAACCAGAGAATGATTAATTATGGCCAGACTGTCTCAATCCAGATAAAATTGTTGCTTTGTAATAGTGGCAAATATCTGTAACTTGGGTGTAGGATGAGAGTGAAGGTTCATTCTCCAACCTTGTGAGTTGGTTTCCCAATATTTCATTCCCAGACTAGGTAACAAACTTCAGTGGAGTTTAGGGGATGTCAGTGTCAGTGTTCTTCCATTTATAAGGACTTAGTGTAGTCAGTAGGTCTTGTGATGTGGTGGGTCTCATTAGGTCAGGGTCTTGTGATGCCCCCATTGGAGACTGAATCTGTGGAGGATGAGGAGCCAGAGCTGGAGCCGATGGAGATTGAGGGGGCAGCTTCGTTAGCTTTGGAGGAATGTGGGGGAGGAGCAGGCTGAGGCAGCTCGGACCCGTCAGGATTGGGACGGCTTGTCAGCAGAGAGGAATAGGGGCAGGATGACCAAGAGAGGGCAAGCAGTGGACATGAGGAACAACAGAGCTCAGGCAATGAGCAATGACCGCCTCCTCCTGATCCGACAGCACAGAGAATGGAGAGAAGGCAGGTGTCAGGCATGGAAACAAGCCGTCCAAACCCCCAAGGAACTAATTTGGGAATTCCAGAGGCTGGCTGGGAAGGTGAGGGACTGGCTGGAACGTCTACTGGCCCACCACCTCAAGGAAGCCCTAGACCCATGGAAAGCTTGTGGCATCAGAGGGACACCGGAACGCATACAGGCTTGGTACAACAATGCCATAGCCGTAGTTCTGGAAATCAACCCTCACAGAAAACCCTCCACTGAGATCCCAGCAAGGCAGCCTCTGGGTCGCTGCAGCAACACACACACACACACACACACACCCGTTCAGCATTGTCAAATGCTATCGATGCGGCCAGCACAGTCACCGGGCTTCCGAATGTTTGACTCCAACCCTGGTCCCACAAGAAAGGCCTCCAATTGCGCTCCGTGCAAGGACGACTCCACCCAAAATCCCAGAGAAAGGGAAAATCACCAAACAGGCTGTTGAGGCTCCACTCCTTCCCACAGAAGTCAAGGGAACTCCAGCCGAAGAAAACCTGGTCGAAAGGAGCAGGACGACCCGATGGTAAATGAAGCCATCCACCCTTTCACTGTCAAAACCCGAATAGTAGTACCTGAGACAGGAGCCCAAGGGGAAGTAGAAGCAGTCATAGACACCGGCTGTACCAGATGCCTAATCAGCCTCCCCATAGCTGAACAGCTAGGCATACGTACGACCCGCTTTGAGCAGGTCGATGGGACGCTAATTGGCAGAACCCCTGCCATACTAGTCACAAAACTGGTCAGACTAGAGATGGGTCATCACTGAGAGCTCATTCAATTCGTCATAGCCTCAAAAATGACTGAATCAATCATTCTGGGGCTTGCTTGGCTAGACAAACGGGGACCAACCATCACTTGGGAGGACAGCTATAGAAAACTAAATATAGGCATCGGACCACTGCCTTCCGTAAAGCCTGACCCAGGCCAAAGCTCAGTAATCCACGCCAATGCAAGCAAGCCGCAGACCGCAGCCCCTGCGACCGAGGACCGTCCTGTTGTCCGTAAGAGCCAAGGGAGTACCGAGACCTATCAGGCGTCTTTATTGCAGCTTCTCCCCCCCCCAACCGATTGTGCAATCAAATTCATGCTGGGAGCTAAGCTACCCAAACCAAAGATGTACTCCATGACTCCCAAAGAAATGGAGGAACTAAAAAAATACATTGATGCCAATTTAGCGTGAGATTTCATCCAGCCTGCCAAATCCAGGGTAGCCGACACAGTACTGTTTAAAGAAAAAAAAGATGGGAGGATGAGACTCTACGTGGATTTTCGCAGAAAATGCCGTGTCAATGGAAAACACCTACCCCCTCTTACTCATGAAGCACATGCTAAGCCACCTAGCCAAGGGGAGGGTGTTTATCAAATTGGACTTGAGGGAAGCCTATTACCATATCAGAATCAAAGAGGGAGATGAATGGAAAACAGCCTTTAACTGTCCGTTTGGCAGCTTCCAATTCAAAATCATGCCGTTAGGTCTGCAAGGGGCCCCTTCAGTCTTCATGTAATTAATCAATGAAGTGCTACATGAGCGCTTATACATGGGGGTCCTAGTTTACCTAGATGACATTCTCATATTCAGTGAGACCCTTGAGGAGCACATAAAGCTGGTGCGGCAAGTACTGAAAAAACTCCTAGCCGCTAAGCTCTACGCAAAGCTGTCAAAATGTGAATTCCACCAGATCTCTCCCTTGACTACCTAGGCTACTGCATATCCAGCAGCAGGGTGGAAATGGACCCAGAAAAAGTAAAAGCGGTGCTAGACTGTCAACCCCCACGCACCCGCAAACAGCTGCAAAGTTTCCTGGTGTTCGCAAACTTTTACCGACAATTTATACCAGCATTCACAGAAGTTGCCTTGCCCTTAACAGAACTGTTTAAAACGGGTCCAACCCCTGCGAAGCCATGACTAAGCCAACCGCTTGCTTGATCAATGAACTGTCAAAGGGTTCAAAAAATTAAAGAAGCTATTCGCCAAGGAACCAATCCTCCAGCACCTGGACCCAGAATGGCAATTTATAATCCAAGCCATAGCATCAGTGCTCATGCAAAAAGACCCACAGGGAACAGCTCCTACCCTGTGCCTATGTGTCTAAAAAACTGACACCAAAAGAAGGTTGGCCATCTGAGAGAAAGAAGCCTATGCAGTCTGCTGGGCCCTTCTTTCCTTGAGACACTTTCTAGAGGGGGGTAATATACCCTTCGAGGTCTGGACAAAAACCTCAAAGCCTTAAAGACCCCTAGGAAATTGTCTCGTAAACAAGTCCACTGGGCGCAATACTTCAGGCATTTCAAATTTGAGCTGAAGTATATCCCGGTAGGAAAAAATCTACTGGCAGATGTTCTATCAAGGAAATCCCAATTCAATAGCCGCAGGGAGGAAGTCGTCCATGCCATCATTCCCCCCCTCAGTCAGCCGCACAAGTCACCACCAGGGGCCAAACCAAAAGACAACCCGAACCTAGCTGGGACAAATTAAAGCAGCACTGACAGCAGTGCTCCCAACTGACCAGTGGTTCATAGAAAACAGGAACATCTTAATTGGAAGGAACAGAAATGCAAAACTGGAAAAATGATAGCACTCCCTCCGATGGAATGGTGATAAAAAAGGTGCTAGAATGTGTGGAGATGGATAGGCTAACAATGGAAATAGAGGAGAAACTTTATATATTTTCAAAAATATTTGAATATTTTCTTCAAGGAGAACAGGAAGGAACAAACAACATTACAGAACTTATGGAACACCACCAAGGCATACATGCGGGAAATAACAATAGTTTATGTGGCGAGGAGAAATAAGGAGAAAAGAAAACAACAAATGCTACTACAGGAGAAACTCAAAAAATTGGAAACTGTCCTGCAGAAAGAGCCACAGAATGATAGAATTAAGGAAGAAAGAGACTTAACGAAACATAAAATTAATTTAACACAACAAGAAGCAATGATTCGGAATATAAAAATGACAAAACAAAATTATTTCGAAACAGCGAATAAACCGGGAAGATGGCTGGCTCATAAATTGAAGAAAGAAAAAACCAAAAAGTTGATACAGCACCTACAGGATGAACAAGGGAATTTACACCATAAGATAGAGAGGAAAAAATATTATTCATAACTACTTTCAAACGTTATACAGTCAAGAGAGTATCTCAGAAGAAAATATTAAAAAGTACTTACAAGAGAGGAACCTGCTTAACATATCAAAAGAAGCTAGGGAAATGTTAAATGATAACTTTAATAGAGATGAAGGAGGCAATTAAGAAACAAAAAAATAATAAAACACCAAGATCAGATGGGATCCCTGCAGAAATATATTAAAAATTTCAAGAATTGTTGGAGGAAACTATGCTAGAAATGTATAATGAAATATTAGAGCGAGCTATAATACCAAATTCAAGGACTGAGGCATTCAGAACACTAATTCCGAAAGAAGATACAGATAATCAATTTATTAAAAATTATAGGCCAATCTCGCTGCTGAATGCTGACTATAAAATCTTTGCGATGATCAAAGCGGAAAGACTTTAAAAAATATTAAATAAGAGTATTCATTCGGACCAAAATGGATTTTTACTGAAAAGACAAATAAGAAATAATACAAGAATTATAATGAACATATTAGAGTACTATGAAGCCCACCCCAAAAAACAATTAGCACTATTATTGGTAGATTCACAAAAGGCTTTTGATAATTTGAATTGGCAGTTTCTAACCATACAATTAACCAGTATGAAATTCAGAGAAAAATTCATCAGAATGATCAAGGCGATATATTCAAATCAAACAGCGAAAATAATGGTAAACTGAGATCTAACAGATAAAGTCACCATAAATAAAGGGGTTAGGCAAGGATGCCCACTATCCCCTCTTCTATTTATTCTTTCGCTAGAAGTTTTGTTAACACAGATTAGGGAAAATCAGGAAATAAAAGGGTTAAAAATCAAAAAAGAAGAATCAAAAAACACAGGCATTCCCAGATAATATGGCTTTTACAATAGAAGACCCCCTTGAAACAGGAGAAATATTAATTCAGGAAACTAGAGAAATTTGGAAAGGTCGCTGGTTTAAAAATAAATAAAAACAAAACAAAGATAATAACAAAAAAACTTACACAAGGCCAAAATAAGGAATTAGAGAGGATATTGGAAATTCATGTAGTGAAAAAAGTAAAATATCTTGGAGTCTGGCTAACAGCAAAAATCTCCTCCATAAAAGAAGATAATTATTCAAAACTATTACAAGGAATTCAAAAGAACTTGGAGAATTGGGCGAAACTACAAATATCCCTGGTCGGAAGAATTCCGACCATCAAAATGAACATCTTACCCAAAATTTTATAATCATTATGTTGGATCAAAATACATGCTTAGATTGTAAAGTTGATTCATTATGCCTCAGTAAATAACTTGGTTCTGTCCAGATATTTTCAGAATTGTTTTTCTAGAGTTATTGCTAGAGTTGATGGGAGTCTGAAAGACACCAGATTATACAGTCCCAATTTAGCAGGAATGGAAACCTACCTAGAACAGACCATAGTTAGTCCATTATGATTGTTTGGTCCTGGTTCAAAATAGTCATAACCTTATGTATCATATATTGCCTGGAGCTTCCCAGCTACAATCGCCATCATTTTGGCTAGGAAGTGAGTGTTAGCCTCTGGATATAGTTATGATTTAAATCTTTTTGCCTGGCATTTTGAACACAGGGTTGCCTTGTTTCAAGCAAAAGGCACTGTTGTTTTCCTGACATTTGTGTTGTGTTTACTGGAATCATGCTGCACATGCCACAGTCCTCTTGCCAAAAAGGAACTTGGCATTCCTTCCCCCTCCCCCCACAAAGCCTGACAGTATCGTCATCCAGTTAGGAACTCTATGCCAGTTTTCACGTAATTACCATTTCCTGTAATTGAAAAGCCTATGGTAATTTCTACTGTCATGCATAGAGTAGATATTGTTCTTGCCTAGAGAGAGTACACAAAGATTTTAATTGTTGGGAAAGCAATGCTTTTTGTATACTTTATGACAAAAGCAATTGTTTTAAAAATGAGTTAAAATGAGGCAAAGATATTGTAAAATAGGACCACACATTATAGAGCTTCAGCATGTGAACCTGCCTAAATAGTAGATTAATGGAATATGACATTTTCATACATAATTGGGGTTTCCTCAAAGAGTGGCTTTTTTGCAAGCTGCTGTGTAGGAGTGAAAACTGGACAACATTCCTTCAACTTTGTCCATTACATCTTTCAAAACAGCGTTTATGAACTGATTTAAAAGTAGATTTTTTTATCATACAAGAAATGTTAGAATTGCTCTAAATATATTTTACTTTACTTAATCAAAATGCAGATAGTTATTTTTGCCCTAAAGCAGTGATGGGCAATTTTTTCTTTGGTATATGGCACTGGCAAAGAAACTTCTTCAGAAAAGCTTAGGCCTCAATTTTCTGATTTTAACGTTTTAAAAAAATAAAATAGGAGCATTGTTTCTAAGTGAAGATTTTCTTAAGACAATTTTGACTACTTGTAACTATAAGGCATGTGTAATTTTGGTAACAAAATATAATTTGCCATTTCATTCTAATATTTTTCTTTAATTTCCTATCTAAAGATGTTCTGATAGACTCTTGTCCAAAGTACTAAAATAATATGATCCTGCTTAAAATGTTAAAGATAACACAAGGTCAGATACATCCTGCTATCTGCTCTGACACTTAATACATCCAGATTACTGCTTGTTTAAGAAATAAAAACATCATATGGCAATAATCCAGTGGATTAATACTAAAGTTTGATAAGGTAATTTCAGAGGGAAGGCAAGAGTTACAGAATTCAGAATTGAATCTCATTCCTAGCATAAATAAGAACCTTCACTTTAAAAAGAAATATTATGTATCTTAAGCATAATAATGAAGTTTATCTAATAATCTGGAGATTGCTAGTAATATTTCTTTCAAAGTGGATCACCCTTGTGACAGAAAATCTTTACTTCATGTCTTTCACTAACAATGAGAAAACAGTTAAGCTTTGATGAATTATTTATTTTTGTTGTATCAGTTAGACTTGATCATATTTCACTGAGTTTTTCTTTGTATTTTGTTTCTATATGCCATCTTGAGTTAAATAGCATCACCTAGCTGGGCATTTGGGTAGGTAGAACCTGGTTCTCTCCCTCTCTCTCTCATATCAATATATCAATTTATGTAGCAACCCAATTCACAACTACAAATATGGGCTTTGCATGTAGGATTAATACCAAACAAAAACAATGAAATAGTAACTCAAATGTTAAAAAGCATAGCATCCTATTGACAAGCTCATCCAACCTCCAGACCCAATAACCAAAGAACATCCAGATCTTCAGGAATTTACCCAGAACAAGAAAAATGATACAGATATTTCCTTGTAGTCACCATGCAATGAGAGCAACTCAAAGAAGACTTTACCTGCTTTTCCCTGCCATCTTGACTATCTTGGTCACAGTGAAATCAGTCAATGAATTACTATAATTGCAACATATTTACACATGAAATTACTTTGATATTCCTTTAGGCATTTTAGCCTAATCTTTCTCAATCTATCTGAAAGGGTTATGCATTTATTAATGCCTTTTGTTCAGAAGTATTGGTATTCCAAATTAAAATAACATGGATACACTACCACTCACTCTAGAAGTAGTATATTAAATAAATTGTCTTTCTAGCCAACCCTGTTTATTTGTCTTAAATCCTAAGGGTATTAGACTTACAGTTTTTCATTTGTTATTTAGTATAATGATTAATCAGTATCATATATTAAGAAAAATGTGCATCTTATTCTTTTCCCAGTATGTTCCACTGCAAATTTTATTGAAGTTTATGATCCATATTGCTCTAGGAATGGAATACCTCAGTAGCAAACATTTCCTCCACAGGGACCTGGCTGCCCGAAATTGCATGTAAGTTCTGTAGTGTTTTCTTTTCTACTCAGAATTCAGATTGATTTTCAGTCAGAAACTCTAAATCTTAAAAGTGGAAAACAATATTTGGGGTTCAAAATCTAGGAAATATAACTAATCAGAAATCAAGGAAAAGTGGTTTTCAGATTATTCACTGCATTTTGAATGTTTGAAAATTTAATGTAGAGTAACTACACAATGTAATTCTGTTGAGATTCTTATACTTCAAACTCCAAACTCTGAGTGTACTTTATTCATGACAGAGGAATTCCTTATAAAACTACAGCATTAGGCAAAAAAAATTACTTTGGAACCTAGCTTTCTCTATGGCATGTTAGCTGTATACTGGTCTAGATGCACAGTTACAGTTCTAAGCATTTGTTACTGTGAAACATAGAAAGTATATTACAAGGATTCTGATGTAATGAAGGGAGGAGTGCTTTAATCTTAGTGTACCATTTTCCCAACCTTTCTTCTCTGAATCTTGGGAAATAAATATTAATGAATATAACCTCTTGGAAAATAACTGGAGAAGAGACTGAAGGGAAAGAATCAAAGACACACACAAGATGCCATTTGTACATAAAAGGTACAGCAGTAATATTTGTGAAAAGAATTTCAGATCTTGATTCCACCCCGATAAAAGGGATTACAGGGTTGTAAAAAGAAAAAAAAATGATTTCAAATTAGACAAACTAGCAGAGAAAAAATAGAACTATAGTTTCCCTATCATCAGAGACATTACTTCTGCTTTACATTTAAAAGCATGAGTTATTCTTTGACCCATTCAGGTATTGCACCTTATGAAGGAAATGTTTTGGAATAAATTCAGAGAAAGACAGCAGATATGAAAAACAAGGCCTCTGAATTGGGCCTGAAATGAATAGTAGATAAAAGACTAGAGGTTATGATAACAACCTTCAGATACTTGAGAGAGACACAGAGGAGACCGAAAGGTAGTTTTCTTACCCAAAAGGGCAGGGTTTGATTTAAAACATTTTAAGTTAGAGAAGGAGACATAACAGATAACTGTTAAGACAAAGATATTGACAATTATTTAGAAGGGTGGTGAACTCTCTCGAGATTTTCAGGTAGCCTTTAGATAACATTTTTCAGTATAGCAGAATCCTGTACTCTTGGTTCCATACATTGATCAAGGGAATGAGTCAATTGACTACAAGGTTACTACTAGCTCTGTGATTGTATAAAGCAATAGTAGAGAGGGAAGGCCATTTAAGCATCCTTTCCCCCATGCTGCCATATGTGTAGGGCTCTGGAAACTGAAGCAAAGATCATTAGATGCCGATTGATTAAACTGTTCTGATTCAGGCCTTCCCATTTTCTCTGTTGTGCATTCCACAGTCTATGCTTTTTCTCATAATAACCCTCCATGGAAAACGGAGGACAACAGTGACAATTAAATATAAGAGTGAGCAAGGACTGAACAATATGCTACATGCAGTTTTGTAAAACAAACAAACAAACAAACAAACAAACAAACCCATCATTTGCTTCTTTAATTTGAGGAACTTTCCATACTTGCAAATAGTAGATGGTAAAGTAAACCCCAATTCTGAAAACTGCTATTTTTATCAGGAGGAGAGGAAAGAATTAAATTTATCGTATTGTTAAATGCCATTCTTTTTGGCGTTTTATAACATGTATATCAAAATCTGAAACAAGTATAAAGGGGATGGAAAACCACTCTCTGAGATTCCCCGATAATTATAAGGGCAACTAGATAATTTTACATTCTGCTTACCTCAGTCCCTTCTCCTATTGTTATTATCTTTCAATGATAAACTAGGAGGTAGGGGACAGTGGAAGAAATTTTGTTTTTTATTGACCTTAAGCTACTCTAGGAGCTCTTTACCTGAAGAAAAAGGGGAAAATGCTTCAAAGTTGTAATATATTCTTTATCATCCTTAGTCTGATTCTTAATATGTGTCAGAATCAGAAACAGCTTTAATTTGGATTTATTTTGGAGGGACTGGAATCTCGATTGATTGTGTGCCATCAAGTCAATATTGACCACTTAGTTCTTCTCCAGAGAGAGACTATGTAGGAAAGTCATTTTGATTCATATCATCTCTTTCCCAAAGTATACACACGTATGAAGTAATGCTACATCTTTGAGGAGCCTCTTTCTTGTAATTTGAATTCATATTGTTGGAAATGAATTCAACCAACAAGCATGAGTCGATGAAAACAGAGACTTTATTAAAAGAAAATAATAAAAACTATTTTGCAAAATAGGGTGGGTATATCCCAGCAGATTTCAACAGAGGAGTTTTAGCCAGAAAGCCACACCTAAAATTTCAAAAGCATTACATTTTATAGTTCCCTATCCCAATGGCCCATTTCCCTCCTCCTTTGGACTTATTGGACAGGCCCTCCAGGGTTTCAGCTAATCCAAGATGCCTCAAAGGAATACATTATCTCTCTCTTTGTTTTCTCAGATTACTTTCTCTTCAGCACCTCCCGTACCTCTCCGTACCTGTCCATTACACATCTATATAGCATCTCTCAATTTTAAGGAATGTGTCTGTGCACCCTCAGCAGGCCTCTCTCCTATGCCAAAGAACAGAATAATGTCCACATGTCCTTCTCCAAGCATATGCATCACAGACATGGGAGAAGAGTTCCACAAAGCATATAATCTAACTTACATTGTAAAATTCAGTCTTAATGCAGGAAGGATACAATTGATTTCATACATATGTTTTTACAGAGGTACATGTATTGTAAATGCTTAACAAATAAATGCTTAAATGGAAAGTACTTTTGTAGCAGCATAACATATATTGTATAATAGAATAACAAGTTTCTATTCAATTATTACTATTCCCTTTATTACTATTTTATTTTTGAATTCCCTTATATCCTACAATATTAACTGTCATACATTAATGGACAGGTTGCGGGATGACATGACAGTGTGTGTAGCAGACTTTGGTTTATCCAAGAAAATTTATAGTGGAGATTATTACCGGCAAGGGCGTATTGCAAAGATGCCTGTTAAATGGATTGCTATAGAAAGTCTTGCAGATCGAGTCTACACAACAAAAAGTGATGTGGTAAGTAAATGAGATGGTGTTCCAATTTAAAAGTCTGGCTCCAGGAGGAAAAATTGTTAATTTGGATTGACAGAATTCTTATTATAATATAGGAAACATACTATATAATTGTGCCCCTGTTTTTCATACAGCAGTATTTATACCGAGTCAGCTGGTACGAGAATAAAAGGCTTATTCCTAAAATATTTATATTTGACCTGTTCATTTTAATAACACATAATTATTCAAAATTATTTCTGTAGACAACTATGCCCTAATGTACGTCACTTTCTTCAGATTTTACAAAATATTTTATTTGTTGTTCTGAATCTTCCTTCAGTTTTCTAACAAGGATTAGTTAAAAAAGCTCAAACTAGTTTATTTTTGAATAATTAATACTAGTGTGCCTTTAAAAAAAGATGCACTGAAGCATAGTCATAAAAGTAATTGTTTGGTAATACAGTATCAGTGTATCAAGCTGTTAATACAAGACATAATTACAGTACAGAAAAATTGGGCATCCTATCCTTAAGCTTATTTGTCAAATAAAGCTAGGGGTGCAGCTCCCTCTACTGAGTGAGATAATATTTATTAATGTGTCAGACAAGTTCTAGAGCCATTAATTGTCCTTTTCTGTGATGCTTTTTTAGATGCAAGTTACCAGCAAAGTTAGGTTAAAGAGCAAGCCTGCCACATACAAAATTACTCCTATTGACTCCTTTAAAATGTGGTAAACATAGTCTAATATCTGTAGGAAGAAATTAAATGTAATTTTTTAAAAATTGTTTAATTTTTTTAAACAAAGTACAGCCAGTTCCAACTAGCAGTGGTTCTCGATTTCCAAGCCTCATTAACTGAAAAACTTTGTCTCAGATCCAGAAATTAAATTGGTATGTTTCTGCATATTAACATTAATACAATACTATTAAAGTGTACTTTTTGTCAAAGAATTATTAGCTAAAATTACAATCCTAAAACATTAGAACTGGAAATTAACTATCTTGGTCAGTTTAAATATTTACTATTTGTTCTTTTTATGTAATAAAAAAATGTAATTTGCAATCAGGTGAAGTTACTGGGAATACAATATCACCAATATGATTTTCAACAATGCATCAGAAAAGGCAGCATAGTTCTTTTTAATGGGCAAAAAACAATCTCAATATGTTTGGTGGGATCCAAAAAGCATCCATAGACAATTATGGGTATCAGTAAATTAAGTTCTTTTAAAATGCTGTTTAAATAAGTTACTCCTCCATTTTCTTTTCCTGTAGTGGGCGTTTGGTGTTACAATGTGGGAGATAGCAACTCGAGGAATGACTCCATACCCAGGAGTGCAAAACCACGAAATCTATGACTACCTACTTCATGGGCATAGACTAAAGCAGCCAGAGGGCTGTTTAGATGATTTGTAAGTATTTTGTAATTGTGACAATAATGAAGCAGAATTGTAGCGATTGAATACATGGCTTGCTTATGGCAGTAGTTATATTTACAGTTTGGTAATCTGGAGATGGTTTTTCTTTGCTTTAATACACTATTTTTTAGGCTTTTTAAAAAAGAGATGGCGACAGCGGCTGCATGTGCCTGTAGATGGTGCTCCGAAGTGTTGTGTGGAGACACTTTTGGAATGTAGAGAGTGGTATGTGGACATGGAGGAGTGTGTAGAGCGAAAGACAAGAGGGAGACAAGCTTGATAAGATAATTGAGAGGCTGAAATTTGTGGAAGAAACAGAGAGGTGAAGAAACAGAAAAGGCTGAGAGCTGGAAGGGGCAGTTAGAAGGTGAGATGGAGAGATGGAACAAAGGAGGTGGCTGATATACGATTGTGAGGCTTCCCTGGTCTCCCCCTAGATTCCCCTGGCTGTTGCTAAACCCAAGAGCAGCTGAAGCTCTGACTGGTGGTGTGGGTCATCTGATGAAGGCAGAGCTGACTGAAGAGACAAGCTTCACTGGCCTTTGTCGGCAGCTGGGCCTACTCATGTGGTTAATAACGCAGGCTGTTATTGGGATTTCCTGAGGTTAACTGGCGAGTGGGAACTTGGAACTGTGAACTTCATCAGACATTGTAGGAGTACGCAGTTGCTAAATTTCCAGTGCAGCATAGCAGGCCTTTTGGCTTCTTTTTGGACTACCTTCTGCAATCTTGCATCTGCAATCCTCTGAACGTTCTGTAACTGGGCTGCTTGGGAAATCCTGGGGCTGGAAGGGAAAGTTGAGTGAGAGGCAAGCGTGTTGGTCCCTCTCCCTCTGGTGAGAGCTAGGGGGGAGGAGAGGCTCCCTGCTTGGTGGGTGAGAGCGACCTGGCAGGGTGCCGTTTGTGCATTGAGTGGATGCATTCTGAGCGTGTTGTGGGATAAGGGGGTGCTGGATGTGATTCCTCTGTGCAATGAGGAAGGGGTGGTGTGAGTTTGAGGGCGCTAAGAGCAAATGCTATAGTGCCTATAAGGCTCACCTTGCCCCCGACTGTCAGTGGGAGTAGGTTTTCCCCTTTTTAAGGAAGAGTGTTGGAGATGGGGGATGGAACGATTCTCAGGGAAGGCAGAGGACCTATTTCAGTAGTGTTGAGTAACAGGAGATATTGGAGGCAAGGGGGGCCCTGGCATGGAAAACGCAACCTCGGTGTTTAGTACCGGTCTCGTGTTCTGCCCCCTTGCACTCACCTCATTTACCTGGTCAGCAGATCTGTGGTGGCCCTGGTCTTAGGATGCTGCTTTTAAATGTCAGATCAGCCTTCAATAAGGGTAGCCTTATTGCCGATTTGATCCTCAAAGAGAAGGCTGATCTGGCTTGTATAACTGAGACCTGGCTGGGCCCAGAGGGAGGCATTCCCCTGTAGAAATTTTGTTTGATTTTATTACGTTAATTTATTTGATTTTTTAAAATTAGTTTTATTAGTTTTACTGATTTTAAATGTGGTTTTATATTTTGTAAGTCAGTTTGAGTCGCCATGGGCAAATAGGCGGCAATATAAATTCAATAAATAATAAATAATAATAAATAATTTTTGACAATATCTGTAGACTATGGACAATTGCTCCATGATAAAATAAAACAACTAAAAATTGCAGCCACTATGTTAAAGGAAAGTTTTGAGAAGCTGGTCTCCTTGCAAGATTCCTGACTAGAGACTCTGTAGCATTTTTATTTTTTTTTGCAACATACTTTAAACAAATCTGGTGTTGCACATCCACCAAGTTCAGGGCACTAATTGTAAAAATCCACAGCAAAAACAAATCAGGGTGAAGATCTAAAAGCACAAAATATGGTTGAAGACAAACCAAAATCCTTCATTGCTCTGGTATTATAGAATTGCCTGTGGTGTGATGGGTGGGAAATAAATTTAATAAATAAAGAAATAGATTACCAAGATAATATATGTTCTCAGGCCAGCCTTTCTAACGACAGCATTCAACAAATGGAATGTCAAACTCTTCCTCCCATAGTTGCCTACTTCGTCTCATTCGGGAATAATATCTGGTTTATGACTGTAAGGTTAACAGGCTGATATGGGAAGAGATGCCCAAATCATTTGAATATCAGTTTTCAATTGGGCCTAAAAACTGACAGCTAATATACATAATAAAGCAGTTGTGCCCACCCCTTATGGGTTTCTAGCTGCTGTATTTTGGGTTAACCATATTTACAGTTTACAAATTATTTTTAAAGGCAGTCTTACATATAACTCATTGTGATATGCTGAACTGATTTAATATTTTTAGAATTAGGCAAAGAAACTATGATTCAAAATAAGCCAGGTTTGTCACTATTGACATGTTCAATTTGAAATGGATTAAAACAAAAATATGTTATCCATTCAATTGCAATACATTACTCACAAAGGTAGTTTACTGGTCCTCAAAGGATTAACTTTGTCACCTTTCTATTGCTAACATTCCAGGTACCCTAACACAGAATCAACCCAATTTTTTATTTGACATTCACAAATGAGTGTCTGCCTTTCTCTTCCTTTAATAATTATCCAGCTTCCTTCTTCATGGCATATTTCTCATCATTTCAGGTATGAAATCATGTATTCCTGTTGGAGGGCAGATCCTGTGGATCGACCGACCTTCTCAGAACTTAAGCTTCACCTGGAGAAAATATTGGAAAGCTTACCTGCTCTGAGTGAACCAAGCAGTGTAATTTATATTAACACAAACTTGCAGGAAGAGGATGCAAAAGATCTCATGGAAGATGATGAGTTTCCCCAAATAGACACAGTCCTTGATCCAAATGAAATAATACAAGCTTGTTCCCAGAGACCGGAGCCTACAGTAGTCACTGTGGATATCCACGAAAGCAGTGGAACGCGGGATAGATACATTTTAAATGGAGTCAATGAAGAGCACCGGGCCAGTCTGATAAGAACAGAGGAGGAAAATGTGTCATTGCTTCAGCCCATTCGCTTGCAGAATGGGAGGCAATGGTCTCAAGCCAGCACACTCCCTGTAGGAAGTGCATTGGCTAATGAACTGCTCTTTGCAGATGACTCTTTGGAGGAGTCTGAAATTCTGCTGTGAAGAAAAACTAGCCTTCTCTAATGAACTGCAGTTCAGAGACCCTTCTGAGCTAGAAGTGCTCTGGATGACCATTGGACGTTCTCATCACGGAAAGCCATTCCTGTGTAGCATCCTCTCCAATCTTTGTATAGAAGATAACTTTAGAAGAAACATTTGTATCTTTATAGAAATTATATTTTAATAAACAAATGTGGTAATGGTCTGTTTTATTTATTTGGAACACAATTTTAATATTTTTGGTCTCTTTCCTGTAACAGGTTCTTTCATTTATTTATTTATTTATTTATTAGTCCAATTTATATACCGCCCTTCTTCGTAGACTCAGGGCGGCTTACAATGCATTATAGCAATAGCTGCATACTTTTTTGAATATACCTGCTTATTAGGGCTTTCTGCCCCCCCCCCCAGGCAGTGTTGTTCTATACAAAATTGACTTATTGCCCCCACAATCTGGGTCCTCAATTTACCTACCTCGAAAGGATGGAAGGCTGAGTCAACCTTGAGCCTGGTGAGATTCGAACTTGCACTAATTGCAGGCAGCTGGCAGCTAAGTGCTAGCACTTAACAGCACTTTAGTCCGCTGCACCACCGAGGCTCTTAATGGATGGTTTGTCAATAGATTATCTTCTGGCTCCTTCACAACTTCTATGTTACAGTAAATATTGATAGATACTGACCTATACACACACACATGATACATACACACAATTTCTGATCGTTTTCTTCATTGAAAAAATGCCCTTTCTCTTTTGTCAGCACCTTACACAATACATACACCACACACACAATTTTCTCCCGAAAACCCCTCCCAGAACTGCCAAGTCTGCCTTCTGTTGCACCCCATAGCAAAGAAGGCTTAGATGTCATTTGAGAAAAAGGAGCTTTCTGATTGTGGGTGGGGTGGAGAGACTGAAAGAACAGTTCGGAGGGAGGATTAAATCTGCTTTATTGGTGCTGCCACAAATCTCTACACAATGCAAATTTTTAAAAAGTATGGTATATAGTTTGACCGTCTGTTCCTGCTACTTGGAAAAGGCAAGAAACATATTTTACTATAAAAATATTTCTGAGCTCACATCCTATTCCAGTGTTTCTCAACCTTGGTAGCTTGAAGATGGGTGGACTTCAAGCTGCTGGCTGGGGGATTCTGGGAGTTGAAGTCCACCCATCTTCAAGCTACCAAGGTTGAGAAACACTGTCCTAGTTTGGATTTTTTCCTAAATACCCTTCTAGCAGAAAATTCAGTATTTTGCACCATCCTGGAATGGAACTACCTGTATTCTTAACACCAAGAACAGAGCCTTTTTATCTTCTCAGTTAAAATTAAACTAAAAATTGTAAAGGTTAAAATAAAGTCATGTGAAATGCTCTACCAGCCTTTCTGACAGCTTTCCTGTAAAAGTTGGGGTTCATCAAGGCTCAACATTATCACCATTGCTGTTCATTCTCATCATGAATGCTATCACAAAAGTACCACAACCTGCATCCCCTGGACCTTGCAATATGTGCAGACATAGAACAACTGTTTTAGCCAATTTGGCTTGTGCCTCAACAGGAAGACAACTCAGTAGAGAGCAGCCCAAGCACTTCCACCATACAAGGCAACAATGAGGATCTAGTGAAGACCAACACTGTCAGTTACTTATATTTGATTTTACATATTATAACAGCTGCCCGTATAGTATACGCACAAAATTAGAAAAAACTAAATATACCAACAGAAGAAGAGTTGATAAAAAAAATCCTAGAATGTGCCGAGATGGATAAATTAACAAAAGAGTTTAAAGAAAAGGAGGATACAGAATATTATATATTCTGGCACAAATGGTATAAATGGCTAGAGAATAGGAATAAAGGAGAAGAAAAATAGGGGTGAAATTTAAAAATGGAAAGAATGAATATGTCAATGTATAGAAAGTATAAAATCAATATGAATGTTAAGAAATGCACTAATTAAAAGAGAAGGGGACAAGAAGAAACTGGAATAATATAACGGGAAAAGGGGGAGAATGTGAATATTAGAAGAGAATCATGAAATAGCTGTTAAGAGTATATACACAAATGTTGTATGTCTTGTAATGTCATGTTACAATAAAAAGAAAAGAAAGAAAATAATTTCTTAATATAATTTTCTTTTTCTTGTATTTTTTTCCTGAATTTTTTATTCTTTTGTACCATTCTCTTTTTCTAAATTTAGTTTGTATTACCATACTTTTAAGTTATTAAAATAAATAATATGGGTTGGGTTTTATTTGTAAAATAAATAGGTTGTGAAATAACAGGCAGAGATACACTTTTTCCATAGTCTGCAAAGAGAAAAATGGAACACTGTGACTATGTATAGTTTCTCTTCTTACTGTTTTCATGGGATAAAGTAATTACACAGTAGATGGTGCTAGAGTTAAGGATAAATTACTACTGCTTGTATTGCATAAGAGAGTACTGGACCTAATCTGAAATTTAGAATCTGCTTTTGGGGAAATGCTATTATTTAACAGAAGCAAATCATCAACACAGCAAAATGTTTTGATTTTGATATTAAATTATCCCTAGGGGTTTTTTGGGGGGGAATAAAAAATAAATGTTTTATGATAATCACAGGAAGAACTTTTTTGGGGTGGTGGGATATCTTCTAGTCTGCAAAAACATTCCACCTTGTAGACTACAGCAATAAAATGCTCAGGATTGAATATCAATCTGAACAGTTTATTATTTTTATCTATTTATTATTTTTATCAAGGGGCATGAAAGCCAAACAGAAGTTGTCACCTTTTCCCTTGATAGCCTGCACTGCTTTACTGCATTCTGCACAAAGTGCATTTGGATCTATTTTTTTCTTCAGTTGTCTTCTACAGTAGTACATTCTCAGCTTCTTAGAGCCAATTCCTCACCATATGGAACTTTCCTTTTATAGTTTTACCAATTACTGGTCCACATCTACATACAATTCAAAGTGTTGAATTAGAAGGGCCCTAGTTTTCAGATGTCCGCTCCCATTCCAGTCTCCCAAGCCATTGCATGCCTGAATGTCTGTCTCTCATGTGTCCTTATTTTATCCTTCCACGTCTTTTTGAAATAAATAAGGCTGAGACACAGAAATTAAAAATAAATAAATTAATGGGCAAATCTCAAACCCTTTTATAGCATCTTCTAGAGCAAATAGGTTCTGCAAAAGAGGTAGATTTGGGATTGGAAAGGATTCTACTCCTCTTAAATAAAAATCACCAACCATTTAAGCATGCTTGCATAGAGTTGTTTCCAGTTTTGCTTTGCTTAAAAAAAAAGAAAAAGAATCAGCAACTTTCCCTTTGAGCCATTCTGTTGAAATAACGAAAGTCCCACAATTGCACAGTAGCAAACTATTTTGCCAGGCTGTTTGTTATTACTGAGTTCATTATTTAGAATCATGTAGAAATTAAATGAATATTAGGATCACAACCTGTGTAAAGGGACAAATTTAATGACGGTTTGAGATGCCAGTAAAGCGGTCATGAGGGGCTATTTTATACAATCGTCTGGAGAAGGGGGGAAAAAAACATCCCAGGAGAAGATGCAAACAGCTCTTGGATGAAACCAGAAAGAAAGACATGGAAACGGTCAAAGACACCCCCACTCTTTGCCCATCCCGTCTCCTGGTTCCCCCCCCCCCCAATAAATTATTCCAGCGACTCCTTGGGCAGGAGAGGACATGCCAAAAACTCTTTTAAGTAATACTATCGTCCCAAACTGCTGAGCAGCAGGTTGCGCTCGCCCTGGCCTGGAGATGCTGTTGGAGAGGAGAGCAGCACTTCCAGCAAGCCAGCCAGCCCCTTCGAGAGGCAGCGATCGCAGGTATGAACTTAAAAGGAGGTGGGGGAGCGGGAGCAGCTCCCCCTCCCCCGAGGGACCCGTTCTGCAGCCAAGGAGGAGCAGCGGAACCCGAGGAGCGAGGCATTTCTCGCTCGCTGGGGAAAGCTGCCGCGCGCCTTAGCTGCCGCTCCAGCTGCTCTCATCTCCTGGCTGGGCGAGCGGCAGTTCGTGGCGTGCGGAGAAGGACTCGCTCACACTTACTCCACTTTGCTGCCCCGGCCACCGCAACAGTAGCAGCGCACAGCCATGATTTCTGCACGGCGATACAGTCTCTGCAGCCTGGTCCTCGTCTTGTGCCTAGCGGCCGGGCAAGAGTTGCAGGCTTCCCAGGTAAGGGGCTGTGCCAAGGCAGGGGCTCTTCTCTGCCACGCGTCCCTTGTTTCCTACTAGGGGTATATATAACGTAATGCCATAGCTTGTTTTCTGCAGTGAATGCATGGAACTGCGAGAGGGTTTTTTTCTTTTAAAGAATTTGAACCTGTCTCCTCTTTTACCTGTCCTTAGTCTTTTTGTTTGTTTGTTTGTTTGCTTGTTTTGGGGGGGGAGTTTGTTTGATTTTTTTGGCAAAGGCAATTAGGCAAATGTAAAAAGTGACTGGCTAGGTTACCTTTTAGTACAGCCTCACTTCAGATCAAGCGGGAAGGGAGCCAGGATGCTTCCAGGCAAGCCCAGCGTTTTTCAACCTTGGTAGCTTAAAGATGTATGGATGTCAACTCCCAAAATGTCCCAGCCGACCAATAACAGAATTACAAAGTTGGAAAGGACCTTGGAGGTCCTCTAGTCCAACCCCCTGCTCAAGCAAGGTGCCCTGCTCCATCAGATAAATGGTTGTTCAATCTCTTCATAAAAATCTCCAGCGTTGGAGCATCCACAACTTCTGGAGGCAAGTTGTTTCACTGATTAATTGTTCACAGTCAGGAAATTTCTCCTTAGTTCTAGATTGGTTCTCTCCTTGATTAGTTTCCATCCATTGCTTCTTGTTCTGCCTTCAGGTGCTTTGGAGAATAGCTTGACTCCCTCTTCTTTATGGCAGCCCCTCAGATAACTTCTATCATGTCATCCCTAGTCCTGCTTTTCATTAAAGAAGACATACCCAATTTCTGCAACTGTTCTTCATATGTTTGAGCCTCCGGTCCCCTAATCATCTTTGTTGCTCTTCTCTGCACTCTTTCTCAACTTTTTTATATCACGACTTGGATCCAGTGTTCCAAGTGGGGTCTTATCAAAGCATTATAAAGTGGTACTAACACTTTATGTGATCTTGATTCCATCCCTCTGTTAATGCAGCTTGGGACTTACATTGGCTTGTTTGGCAGCTGCATCACACTGTTGGCTCATATTTAAGTGATTATCTACTAGCACTCCAAGACCCCTCTCATAGTTATTACTATTAAGCCAGGTACTACCTATCCTATACCTGTGCATTTAGTTCTTCTTGCCTAAATGTAGTTCTCACCATTGAATTCCATTTTGTTAGATAGGTCCCAGTGTTCAAGTCTGTCAAGAGCCTTTTGTATGTTGAGCCTATCTTCTGGAGTGTCGGCTATTCATGCCAACTTGATGTTATCTGCAAATTTGATGAGTTCCCCTTCTTCTTGTCGAAATCATTGGTGAAGATATTTTCATCATGATGAAGATATTTTTAAGTTCAGAATGAGGTCCTTTAAGAAAAGCACAAAACAAAAGTGGTAAAAGATGCAATGATAGACTTGCATCTAAAACAGCAAGTTATAAATTTGATCAATAATACTGATACAATCATTTTTATTTTATTAGGTGAAAATATGGAAAAGTAGCTTTGCCATCACAGATATCTTAGCTCAATGAATGTTAGCCTAGAGGAAAAATGTGTGTAGCTCCAGGCATGCTGGGTTTACGATTACTTTCACAGTTGAATTGGTATTATCAGGCAGCTAGTTGCAAGAGAAATTGCAATTTTTGTATATTATTTGTTCATTATGTATCTATAATCCCTTGTTAGACTAGAAAATCGAATTCAGTGTAACAAAGTTTACTGTATTTAAGTGTATCAGAACAGTTTAAGTTAAACATAATCCTTTCACAAAAAGATACACAGCTCGACTTTTGCCTTTCTTGGCATCTGCTGCATACCACACACAATAAGTATCTTGGACAGGAAAAAGCCTCACTATCTATTTCCTAAGCCTGGCATAAATGTAATTCTGCAATGTTTAAAAAGAAAAGTCACATATAACATCTGACTCCAGTTCCCAATATTAGCACTGACTTTGAGTAATGGTAAAACTAATTCACAAAAAATCCTTTTTATAGCATCTTTATCTGTCTCTTGCTGCTAAATCACTTTACACAAGTTCACGAATGCCTGGATGCAGTTGTGTACACATATGAATATATTTGTTTGAGTGATTAAAACATGGAAAAATAAATCTATACACTGTTATTGTAGATGGAAAGGGTAGAACTACAGTTAAGATGCAATTAGGAGTATCAGGTACAGAGATAACATTTCAATGCCATAGTTATCATTGCTTTGAGAACAATGCAGCCTCTTAACATGAAAGGGCTTTCTTGGCTGCTTTCTCTGCAGATATCTCAAGGCCAAAGTACACAAGAATGAACATCTTGGTCCAGGACAGAACTGCAAAGTTGTGCAGTGATAGTAGCTGTTCAGTGGATCTCAGCCTTATGTCCTTGCATTTAATTGGCTGGCCACCCATTGATGACAAGTTTTCTCAAGTGTCATTCAAAAAGGCCTCCTGCTGATCATTATGACATTCAAAGTAGAAGGCTGCTCACTCATACTCATTCCTGTTTCTTTATGAGGCTCTCAGGATTCAGTAGATTTTGATTTTGACCTGAACTATCCAGAAAGTTCAATCAAAGGTTCAGTTTCTGGGTGTCCTACTCTGTTTTTCAGGAGCCAGTACACTGGCAGCTTCTCCAGCCTGATCTCCGCTGTAGACTGCAACTCCTAAAATTCTCATTTTGCATTTTACTGGCTCTGTGGCAGAAAATTCTGGGATTCATCTCAACACAGCTGGAGAGTGTTGACCAGATTGAATCAGGCTGCCTAAAGGACAAGACACATGAGGACAAGATAGTTCCAAGGATCTATTATTGTCTGTCTGGGATATTAATGAGTCAATTGGAAACCTAACAAAACTTCATTTGCTATATATAGAAATTACAGTTGTACCTTGTCTATCCTATTGTTTCTTGGCAGTTTCAGATAGAGTAAATTATAATCTGTTATATAACCCTAGCCTAGAGAAATTACATAGGACAGAGACCCCCCAACCATTTGGACACTGGGGACTGGGGGAACATGGTTTTGCATGCTACCTAGATTCCACATATGTGCAAATGAAGCTTCATTTGCTTGAATAGCCCAGTTCATAATGGACCACGAAGTGGGACCAGTCCACAGCCCGGGGTGTGAGGACCCCTGGTGTACAATGTACAAATGCACTTCAAATGTATGTTGGAAATATGAACAACAAGAAGGGACATTTCATCATGCTTGGTGGACATGTAAACAAGCTAGGAATTGTTGGATTCAAATATATATATTAATTTAGAGGATTTTAAAAATTGCTCTACAACCGAGACCACAAGTCTTCCTCTTCAGGCAAATAATTGGGAAAAAAGTAATGAAGTTTTATTTTTGTATATGATAACCTCAGCCAAATTATTGGATGCACAAAGATAGAAAGACCTACTATGGAGGAATGGTTGGTGCAGATGATGGAAGTTGCTGAGAGGCTCAAATTAATTTCTTCAATTAGAGACAATATCTATGTTTATTGATGACTGGAAACTTCTTATGAACTATGCATAAAAGAGACAAAATTCTTATGATTTGTGGTTTTGAAATTAGACAGGATAGAATATGGAAAGAAGAGTCAGGAACTTTAGAGAAAGAGATAAATTTATAATTCTATTTATAACAGCTGTGAAGAAAATGGAAGCTACTTCTTTGTATCCTTTTTCTTTCTGTATTTTTCTATTATTTTTTCTTTCATTCTTGCACTTGCAAGTTTTTTATTTGTTTTTTTTCTTGCTTATTTTATATTAGTGGTTTTTATCTTTGTTCTTAAATTTTTTAAATAAAATTATTTTTATAAAATTACAATCTAATATCAGGTAGAGCCAAACTATTATAAATAAACAATAGTGATAAGCAATATTATAAAACATTTGTGTCGACAGCAGCATTATGCATGTTCTTCTGACACAATGAATATCTTACACTTTGGTGAGTACACTTTTTTGTGTGTGTTCATTAAGAACTTAAAATTTAAAATTGGGTTTTAAATGTTTTATATAAATTGGATGTTTTAAATTTGTTTCTTGAGCCCAAATTATTTAATCTATTTTTAATAGCTTTTAACTTTTGTATGTTTTTTGTATTTTTATCTTGGCTGTTCACCGCCCTGAGTCCTCCGGGAGTAGGGCGGTATACAAATATGATAAAATAAATAAAAATAAACTGCCCAATATTACTTTTTCAGGTTGATATAATTGTTCAATTATGATTTTCCTAGAATGGTATGGGGCAACTTGTTCTACTTGCAAGAAATTAACAGGGTACTTTTTTCTCTTTAAGGAAATGCAGGATATAAATAAACTAGAAAAAACAGAATACATAATTTTCAATATATATATTGAATGTTATGGTTTGTAAATGTGACATGTTTACATGCATCATTCTATGATTTTTCTTTCTTTTCCATAGAACTGCATGACAAAACAGCAACTCCTGGGTACCATCCGCCAAATGCAGCAGTTTCTCAAAGGCCAGGAAACACGGTTTGTTGAGGGACTACGCATCATGAAACACCGACTCACAACTCTGCAGAACACTGTGACTAAAGCTATCCCAGACCCACAAACTGGTAAAAAGAATATGGAGCTTCTTCAGAGGATGGGGCAGGGACCTTGTTCAGGTTGAGCTCATTAACCAAAATGAAATTATAGGATAAAGATGGACCCTTTTTGGCATCCTACATCCATGATTCATGATTTCCTAAAAGCAGCCACCTCACACTTTGGTTGGCCGCACAAAACACAAAAACATAGTTAGCTAATGTGTAGGTTGGTGTGGAAAATCATATAATGGGATTTGTTTATGGTTCAGCAGATTGTATAAATCAAGGCAAATTAATTCTGGATTAGTATGGGATATAATTACAACTTTTTCCTTTTTGTAATAATAGTGCAGAAGACAGTGCCCAGTCCTCTACTCAGAGTTCTGGCTGTGCTGTGCTGGCTAGGAACTATAGTTAAAATTGTCTGAAAGGCATCAGATTGGACAGTGCTGCATTATGACCACTTCAAAATCTTCAGTGTGAGATTTCCACATGCATGGAAACATATTACAAAAGAAACAAGAGATCTAAATAATTAATCAAAAAGAATTTGAGGTACAGCAAGATTTATAATCCCTTCACTGTTGACAAGTGAGACTACCCTCCTGCTTTACTACAAGTTTTGCTCATCCATACAGATAGGTAGTAATAGGAGGAGAAAATCATTTTGCTTCCTCAAACAATATCGATCTGTCCACATGTCTCAGAACATTCTTCAAAGGCATTTCTCAGTCATATGAGATTACACAAAGCCACATTCTTCTGAAAACAACAGAGATAATGCTGCAGTGTCTATTTCTTTGAACTTATATATTGAGTAAGGGAAAAAATGCCCCCCCTTCATCCACAAATCCATTCCTGGACAAGTAGCATACTACTGGAACCTCTCACAGAGCATGCAAAATGAACCTATTCAGTGGTACAGTCCCACAATTAAAATAGTTGTCACCCAAAAAATTAACCAACATGGTTCCTCCAAACAAATGTAGCTGACAGGAGTTAGTAGCTATTCACCAGCCATTCCTTTTTAAGCCAGCCATTTTATCATTCAGTGTAGGGCAAGCAATAGTTGCCAGAAGTCTTTGACCATTGTTGGGAGCATAGGACTTCTCATTGAACCTTCAACGGGATCTTTAAAGCAGCAGAAATATTCCAAGATCTGAGAAAACATCTGTCTCTATCCACACACACTAGTTACATTCCTGGTTAATTGGACCATGATGTTTTTCAGATTTCTTCAATGTCCAATGAGGACAATCTATATAGATTTGTAATGTGCGATACCAATTTCCAATATTCCCTGGGCAGCACAGTCATTCAGGAAGGCAACATATTGGAAGGGCACTCAGGGTGGAGAAGGTATATTAATTGAATTAACCCAATGTTATAAATTTTGCATATAAGTTATGCAAAATACTGAACCACCACAGACAAATCACTTGACCCTGAGTTCACACAACACACTGGGCTAAAATGTGATTGTTTATGTCAAGAGCTGGATATATCATGTAAACTCATGCATTATATAGAGATTGGGAAGCATCTAAACAAATACTCTGAAACAGGCTTAGTGTAATTGTAAAAAAACAAAGTGTTCTTTTTCCCCAAAAAAACTATGAAGATTTTTATATCACACAAATGCAAGCTTTCCCAAAAGAGTCAGTTCAAATATGTTAGGTTTATTATCTATAATTTATAAAATAATTGGATTATTTCCAGGTAACTATGAAGTTTGGAAATCATGAATTGAATATTTCTGGGGAACGCATAGTTTAATATGTTCATAATTGAATTATGCAAAGTTTTAATGATATGGACAATTTGAGCATCCCTAAATTAATCGATTTACAGTAAATGAATTTGAGATTAGAAAGACATGGTATGGACTTCCGGCAGTGACGACATCGTAAGCGGGGTGAGGAAACGGCAGCTGCCATCTCTGGAACCCAAATATTCTTTAATAGAAGCTCTTTATGAGCTTTTCCAATCCTGTAGAGATTGGGAAACAAGAGGGGAAGCCTTAAAGCCCCTGGACGCAGTGCTAGCGTCGGAGGGGAAACAAGACAAACTCCTCAAATCTATTGGAGAAGAAGTCCGCCCCTTGGGCAGACAGGAGCGATGGCGGCCGTCTAGAGTGAAGCCAAGAGTGGAAAGCGGTTTCGAGTGGCAGAGCAGAGCGGAGAATCCTCAGAAGTGGCAAGAGGAGGAGAACGCGGAGAAGGGGCGTGATCTGACGATTCAACCCGTGGCGGCAATTTACGAGAGGAGCACATAAGCCAGGACAGAGCAGCAGCGAGAGGAAGTATAACCTCGTGGAGTGACTAAGCTGTATTGAAACGAGGGACTCTAAGACTCTGAAAAGCAGTCAAGTGGTGGAGAAATAAATACAAAAGAAGATGACAAATAAATCAGTAACAGAACTCTGAGATTTAAGGTGAATTGAAGAACGCTAAGTTGCCTATTGGTGCCACTGACGACTGCAGTGATAAGACTAAGACGGAAGGGGAGAAACGTGGATTTGAACGGAAAGCAGGATTAGCCATATCTAAGCCACTGAAGAGATTGGACTAAAAATGCTAAGTACAACTAAAAAAGGGGGGGTAGTTTTTCTTTAGTCTCTATCTGCCAATAGTTTGGGCACACTGTATATATTGTATATATTTTATAGATAGCAAGTAAACAGAAATTCTAAAGTGATAGAAGAAATACTCATTACAATTTATAATCTGTATAATTTACAATTTACAATTTATTAATTTACTCTAATTTACTTAATTTATAAGCTTTAAATATAGAGTGTATTGTGATTTTATAGAATCTGGAAAAAGAGGAATGGGATAGAATGAAATATAACTAAGACTCTTTGATTGATATTGCAAAATAAGAGGTGATAATTGATTGAATATTAATTAATTATTGATTTAGTAAAGCTGGTTTAGTAAATAATCATTACAGGATTAAAGTGTGATTAAAGTGTGATAGTTTACAAGAATAGAAGTAAACCTAGCTGAAGAATTTAAAGAAACAGAGGATAGAAAATCAACGTTTAAGAATTATATGTTAGCCTGGGAAAACTTCTCTTGAGCATTAAAGATGTCAACAACATCTACTATAACGAAAACAGGGAAAAAACCAGTGGTAAATACTACAACAGTGGCGGCATCACCACTACAACAAAAAACACTAGATAGTATGGTAGGAAAAGAAAAGGAGGAAGAAAAAACGGAAATAACTTTAAATGCTATGCAAAGTATGTTTTCGATGATACAGGAAACGTTATTAAAAACACAAGAAAAGATGGCAGAGAACCAGGAAGAAATGAGATCACTCCACACAGAAATTAAAAATGAAATTGGAGAAGTTAGGAGGGATATTAAAAATATGAATGATAGAATTGGAGATATACAACCATCAATAACCGAAAATGAACAAAGAATTAGGAAAGCAGAAGCTAAAATAGATTCAGTAGAGATGAAAGTAGAGGCAATGGAACAGAAAACTGCTCAAATAAATAAAGAACTGTCCGACTCCTTAGCAATTCTCGAGATGGAAAAAGCTTCATATTTTCTGCGGTTCAAAATATATCAGAAGAGAAAGATGAAGACCTTGGTGGAAAAATGGCAGAGATAATAGCAGAAATAACAGAAAAAGATAAGCTGGTAATAAAGGGACAAATAGACAAAACCTATCGTGTCCATACAAATTACATAAGAAGGCACCGTCTGGCAAGAGAGGTACACGTTAAATTCTCAAAAAGATCAATTAGGGATGAGATATATATGAAATCCAGAGAAGGGACGTTGACATATAAAGGCAAAGAAATTATAGTTCTAAAACAAATACCCCGAAGAATTAGGAATCAGAGACAACAATACCAGTTCCTAACAAACCAGTTGAATAGACACAAATTAGCCTTTAGATGGCTAACACCGGAAGGGATCCTGGCTACCTTGGAAGATAAAAAAATACAAAATAGATACACCAGAGAAAGCAAGAGAGTTTTATGATTCACACTTCAATCAGGAAGATGACCAAGAAAGTAAAGAAGAAATAGAAAGCAGAAGTCAAGAAGAAGCTCAAATAGAGGCAATACAAGAGAAGGAAGTAAGGACAAGCCAAGAAAAAGAAAGAGAGGAGAGAGAAGGTGCGAGGACGAAAATGCGGATGGAAACAAGACATAAAAAAACCCAGCTACAGTAGACAATGAAAGAGGCCTTGAAACTTTTTTCTGTAAATATTAACAGCTTGAATGCACCAAAAAAAAGATCCCAAATTTTTACAAAACTACCAAAAATAGGAGCGGATGTGACCTGTCTCCAGGAAGTACATATAAAAAAAAGACACCAAAAAATCTTAGAAAATTCCAAACTAGGGAAATTATATACATCTTTGACTTCAAAAAAGAATAGGAGAGTGGCAGTTTATGTTAAAGATTGGATCCTGTCAAAATTAATATATGCAGACGAAGATGGTAGAACAATCATGACTGAATTAATATTGGAAAAATAGGAAAATACTGCTAGTAGTAATATATGCACCGAACCAAAATCAACATGAATTTTTTAAGGGCATACATAATAAAATAGTTGAGCTGGAATATGAAGATATCTGCTTAATTGGTGAACAAGAGAAAAAAAGAGACTCTTTCTAAAGAATTTTTCGACATGGCCATGGAACTAAATTTGAGAGATGTTTGGAGGGAAACTCATGAAGATCAGAACCAATTTACTTTCTATTCTCACCCCCACCAATCCTGGTCCAGGATTGACATGGCTTGGATGACCACGAATATCAGAAATATTTTACCACCTATGGTGGACATGCCCGGTGGCAAAGAAATTTTGTCCAATATTAAGAAATGTCTAGAACAAATCACTAAACTACAAATAGATAAGAAACCCGAAACCTTTCTGTTAGGAATTTTCACAAAATTTTACTCCAAAGAAATAAAATACTTGTTAATACATATTTTAACGGCAGCAAGGATAATATATGCCAAAAATTGGAAATTGGAAAAAACCCCAACGGAAGAAGAAATAATAGATAAAATCACACAATGTGCCGAAATGGACAGGCTGACAAAAGTGCTAAAGGAAAAAGAAGACACTGAATTTTATAAAGTCTGGAATAAATGGTATCAATGGCATAGGGCTACTAAGGAAGAAATATAACTAGAAGTCAGATAGAATAGAAGTACAAGTGTGCATATAATTACTTCCTTATGGGCGAATAAACCTACAGAGAGAAACTCAGAAAGCGAAGGTATAATCTAAATATATAATATACAGATTGTTAAAGCAGAAGTCTTAGAGAGCAGAGGAGAGGAGAGGGAAAAAAGGCAATAAGAAACTATTACGTTAAGATTTAAGGGAATAAGTATAACTGTATTACTTGAAAGACCATTACGAAACAAACGCTTCAAATGATTATTTATAAATGTTTATTGTATAATGTATTTTTATGTTTTTGTCATATGTGTTTTATGTGTTTTATATCTGTTTTAATAAAGTTTATAATTTTTTTTTTAAAAAAGAAAGACATGGTATGACTTGTGAGAAAGGAAAAGTTGCATTTTAAGATTACTAAATCTCATTTACACACAGATCTCATGTGGTTAGGAGCAGCTCTGGATGCTTGTCTTATTCCTTCTGAGACCTACTAACCATCTCTATCTTCTGCCAAACTCTTGCAGTGTTCTGCCCTAGATTGGAAGCTCCAGTGAATGGCAAAAAATTTGGCACGAAGAATGTGGTGGATCATGAAGTCCATTTTACCTGTGATCCTGGATTTCAGCTTGTTGGTTCCAATTCTCGAGTATGTCAGCCAAATGGCAGCTGGACTGGAGAAGTTCCACACTGCAAAGGTACTGCCTTACTATTTCTTGGCTGGGGCACAAAAACCGCCCATCTATCTGTCAGAACAAATTTCTACATGTGTAGCTAGAAGAATGCCATCATAGCAATCGTGCCTATATACAAAGTTGACCTAGAGCAGCGATGGCAAACCTTGCCCAAACTGAGTGCCCAAACTGCAACCCAAAACCCACTTATTTATCACAAAGTGCCAGCATGGCAGTTTGATCTGAATACTGAGGTTTTAGTTTAGAAAAAACAACTCATATGTGATTTAACATCTTTTGTCTTTAAAAAAAAAGCCACAAAAACAGAGCTTTCAATGATACAAACAACTTTTTATTGAAAGGTAAAAGTTTGCATTTGGCATGCTTTTGATTAATGTGATTTTTGCTGTTGTATGCATGCTGATAATTTGTCTAATCTTGGCTCATACATTGTTAACTTTGAAAGCAACACATACAGCAATCAGGTCATTTGTTAATCTGTTTCTGGTGTCAGATTTGATATAATTCAAGGCTGAAAACAGCTGCTCATAAGCATAAGATGATCCAAACAAAGTAAGGAAAACATTCCCAAGTGCTTTCATTGACTTAAAATTATTTGGCAGAGAATTCCACAGTTTAAGGATTTCATTTTCAGAACTAACTGTGCTGTCCTTTGTCATCCCTTCTATCTTCTCAAGTGTTTTACACAGATCATAGAATTTATTTTTACGGATTGAATTATTGGAATTTCAAGAAAGCTCTATTTCCAGATTTCCTAAATCTAACCAGTGTAAACAGGAATGATCAAGTTCTTTAAATTTGGCTTTATCTGGAGAAGTAAGAAAATACAGGGTTGTCTCCCATCTTGTAGAACTGTAAAAATCTATTACTAAAATTCACCTTTGCAGCTGCTACAATGCTAGAAAATTCCTTGTAGATTTCCTGATGGCTTGTAGGATTGTCTGCAAATGTTGTAGTATTTTCTAAATGCATTTTAAGAACTGTATGAAACCAGATGTTGCCCCCACCATAGAAGGTGCCCCATCACTAGTAATTGAAACCACTTTTTCTGGTCTTATATCTTGTGACAAAAAAGCCTCCATCACAGCATTGTAGATATCTATCCCTTGTGTTCTTTCAGGCAAAGACACCAGTTTCACCAGCTCTTCTCTCATGATGTCACCAACAGCATAATGCAAAATTACTGCTAGCCTTGCATGATTATTTATATCTGTGCTTTCATCCAAGCACATGGAGTAACAGGTTGCCTTTTGTAAGTCAGTGGTGAGCTGCTGACTAACATCACTTGCCATGCGCTGGACTCAATCATTAATAGTATTTCTGCTAAGTTGCATCTCAGAGATGCGTTGAATAATTTTGTCCTTGTTTGGGAAATCATGAAAAAGGGAATTACTCCCAGACAACATGGCCATTTTGATAATATCCCCATCAGAAAGGGGCTTTTGCCTCAATCTTAGTGGGGAGAATGAAAAATGAGGGACAATGTGAGGATGATAATAGATGCAATGGAGTACTATGAGATGTTTACAGGTAAGGAAGTAGCATTTATTTTTATCAATGCTCAGAAGGCCTTCGACAGGGTTAATTGGAAATTTATGTTTGCCTTGTTAGAAAGGATGGAATTTGGAGACAATTACTTGTGGGCGGTAAGATCTATTTACTCAACATAAATAGCTAGAGCTTTAATCAATGGGGAAGAAATGGGCAAGATTGAAATCGGAAAAGGCACGAGACAAGGATGCCCACTGTCCCCACTCTTATTCATATTTACACTAGAACCTCTCCTAAAGGAAATTAGGAGGAATCAGGGAATAAAAGGACTGAAGGTGAGATCTGAAGAATATAAAATTCAGGCTTATGCGGATGATCTGGTTTTTATTGTAGAGGACCTCCTAGATTACGGTAAAAACTTACTTCAGGAGATAGAGAGCTACGGTAGAGTTGCAGGTTTCCGAATTAACAAAGATAAGATGAAGATTATAACAAAGAATATGGCACGGAATCGCTGGAGTGAATTGGAGAGAGAATTGGGCCTTCAAGTGACTAAAAGAATAAAATATTTGGGTATTTGGATGTCTTCTAAAAATACGTCCATTATGGCAGATAATTATACAAAGCTGTTAGCCCAAATAAAGACAGATTTAGAGAAGTTGGAACACCTGCAACTCTCCTTACTCGGTAGGATAGCAACGATTAAAACTCATGTGCTCCCGAAATGGAACTATTTATTCCAGACTGCCCCCGCGAGATTGGATAGCGGTTTTTTTAAATGGTTAGATAGTTATGTGAGGAAATTTGTTTGGCAGAAGAAGAAACCCCAGATTAAACTTAAAATGCTTCAAGAGGCACCATGTAGAGGGGGATTTGGTTTACCAAAATGGGAGTTCTACTACCAAGTGGCTAATTTAACTTGGATTAGAGATTGGATACTTTTAAATAGGAAGAGGATTCTTACATTGGAGGGTTATGATTTGTGTCAAGGTTGGCACCATTTTCTATGGAGAGAGAGGGGTAAGAAATGTGGATATTTTAAGAGACACTACCTTCGGAGAATCTTATTAGAATCCTGGGAAAGGGTTAGGAATAGGTATTATTCAATGTTCCCGATTTGGTTTGACCCACTGGAGGCAGTAACACACTCTGCACTATATAATAAGGAAATATCATTGACTTATCAGGACCTGCTTGATCCCCAAGGGGAGCTGAAGACCTGTGAGGAGCTTATGAACCAGGGCAAGAAGGTAGACTGGTGGGCTTCTGCCCAAATACAGTCAAGAGTCAGAAGGGACAAAGGAAAGGAGGGAATCTATAGGTCATTACAGGAGTTAGATAACATTTTACTGAGAATCGAAAAAAAATTACTTTCAAGGTGCTACCAATTATTGGTATCACGATGGATTGGTGAGGATGATTTAAAGACATCATGATTGCCTGGGGGAAGAACCTTGGATCTTCTCCAGATCTGGACAAATGGGAGGCGATGTGGAACAGGAATATGAAACTCACTTTGGCAACTCCCTACAAGGAAAATATTTATAAAATGGTCTATCGTTGGCACATCCCCCTGACAAGAATTGCAAAAATGTTCCCGGGAGCTTCTCCAGCTTGTTGGAAGTGTGGGAACAGTAATGGGACATACTACCACCAATGGTGGACCTGCCCTAAAGCAGGCAAATATTGGTCCAAGGTCCGGAATTGGATAGTGGAAATTACAAGTTATAATATAGAGCTGAAACCAGAAGTTTTCTTATTGGGAATGAAACCAGATAAAATAAATAAGGAAAAATGGTACTTGATCCTCCACATTACTACTGCAGCTAGGATATTATACGCACAAGAGTGGAAAAATGAATTAATACCCATAGAGAATAAACTGATTTGGAAAATTTCAGAATGCGCAGAGGCCGATCAGTTAACGAAATTACTTAGGAACCAAAAAGACACTGATTATTACGAATGTTGGAACCTATGGTATATTTGGGTGAAAGAAAAGAGAGGGAAATGAAATAGATCTTATCAGTGATTTAAATTGTATAGGCGCATATTTGTGTACGTTCATTGCAATAACTTTGTATGTATATATATAAAGAATTGGTTTTTAAAAAAGAAAGGGGCTTACCATGATTTGCTATGCAGAGTGAAATTTGAAAACTGGCAGCTGTCAGATGATTTGTTCTAGAAAGATAGTTGCAAAAACTAAGATACTGGGAATGATATAACAGAATTATTGTTGAAAAAAATTGTAGGAAGTAGTTGTCGCCTTCAGCTCCCTAAGAAAAACCAAGGTATAACATAATGTGAATTTCTAAGTTATAATTAAAGCCAGTTAATTTTGTTTTTAATTATTCTGTTTTCTTTCTTGTATGTGTTTTTCCATGAGAAGTGTTTTTTTTCCAGAAACCCAGCCATTGTACTGGATTTTGTAATTACAGTTAAGTCGACCTTTATATATAAAATCTGACTACTATGGCTTGTTTAACAAATCATATTAAAAGTTATCTGAAATATTCCATAAGGCACACTGATTACACAATAAAAGGCTTGTCTGGAAAACTGGCTTTAGTAGTTAAGATATTTTATGATAATATGAACCCTTCCTCTAGTAGTGTCCTGAAGAAACCAACACTGTTTTCTAATTTCTGACTATACACGCTCTGCTCAAAATATTTGAAATGAAAACTGATGAAAATGCCAATGCATTCAGCAGAAAAAAATTCCCCTCCTGGGTATGGCTACCAGATATGGAGGGGAAAACTCCAAATGACCATTAAATGACAGCATAGATATGGAAAAGTGTAAACTTTTGTCAGAGTGTTCTAGTTCTTTGAAGTGTTACCTGGAACCCTAGTAAAGACATCGTACTGCATTCAATTTGTATACCTTTTTAAAGTCTCCTTTCCCATGTATTTTCAAAATTGCCACATTTAAGGGGCTTGATGTTACATAATTTTATGCACCTATTCACCCATCACTAGCCTGTTTTTCTAAGATGCAAATGCATATTAGCAAGATTGAATAATGTCTCCTTTATGAAACCAAACACATTTACAGGACAAGGCAGTAAGCGCCAAAATTGGTCTCCGGGTGCAATTCAAGGTGTTGGTCATTACCTTTAAAGCCCTATATGGCTCAGGGCCAAGCTATCTTCGAGACTGCCTTCTACCACATAGCTCCCAGCGACCAGTAAGATCCCACAGAGTCGGTCTCCTCCGGGTCCCGTCAGCTAAACGTCAGCTGGCGGACCCGCTGGGGAAGACCTTCTCTGTGGCTGCCCCGGCTCTCTGAAACCAATTACCTCCTGAGGTCCGGACCACCCCCACCCTATTGGCCTTCCGCAAAGCGGTGAAGACCTGGCTCTTCCGGCAGGCCTGAGGCCATTGATCTCGTTACAATGATCTTGTGAGACCCGGCTATGAATTGGAGTGCATCTGTTTTAACGTTTTTAAAGTTTTAATGTTTTTCTTTTTAACATTTATATGGGATTGTTTGCATTGTTTTATTCTTTGTTGTAAGCCGCCCAGAGTCCCTTGGGAGTTGGGCAGCATAGAAATGCGACAAAAGAAATAAATAATAAATAAATAAAATAAAGACAGAGTAAGTTGAATTTAAGCATTATATTTCTGTCTGGTTTTCCTTTGTAAACTATAAACTTCCACTTTAACTCTTGATTGGCAAACTGATCTTCTTACTCCTCTCTACCCCAGTATATAAGTAAAAAATAAAATAAAATAAAATGGTTAAAACTAAAACCATTTCCATCTTCTCTTCCACTCGGATTTTGACAACAAGCAGCACAGACCTTTTTATCTGTTTAAAACAAACCCTATCACCCTACGGCGCACATTTAACTGGAGTGGGGTGGGATGGGATGATTTTCATGGGGACAGAAGAGGGACTTGGCCCCGAAGGCTCCATTCCCTACCTATAGCCTTAGGCGTTGAAAGCCTGGCTTTCTCGCAGCAAGAGATGCAAATAGAGACACAACACTTCAGCCCTCCTGGACGCTGCCATCTTGTAAACATGCTGCAGGACTTCCTGGCAAGCCCCCTCACCTTTGCTGCCTCAGTCGGAGCCTGATTCCGGAAGCAGTCCAGTAAAGCGCGGAGGTTGGCGAAGCGGGCATTGCATGGAATGCGTAAAGCAAGGCAGCTTGCCACTCGGTCTGCGCTGGCTGCCCCATCTTCAGACGTCCCAGTCTGTGTTGGGGCAACGTGTGTGCCCACAGAGAAAGCTCTGTGTGCCACCTCTGGCACGCGTGCCATAGGTTTGCCACCAGAGATCTAGAAGAATATGCTAAATGGAGATCAACCAAGATAGTATTCAAGACACATAGACACAACCAATGCAAGTTGTTCTCTTTATGTTAATAGTAGCCTGGCTAGGGGGCGGGGGGAGGGAACCTGATCACTCTGAAGCTTTAGTAGGACATTCGAGAACAGGAGGGGGAAATTAAACTTATCTTAATTTCAGAATAAGGAATAGTTTAGTGGCATCATTGGAAGCATCCTGAGAAAGGTGATCCTACAATATAATTGGAATGAACTATTCCATATATTCCCCTGGGTAGTTCTATTAGTTTATTCTTTCATTCTGGCAACATTGTTCACCTTTAACCATTGTTTCTTCCCAGATCCTATAGCTGATCAGCTAGGAGAACATCCATATACTATTTCATCCTAACTTGTATAAATTACACTCTGTCATGTCTGAATTACACAAGTATTAGGCTTGAACACAATCTGGTTCATCCCAAAACATGGCTTGAAATGGCAAGTGATTATGAGTGAAAAAAGACACTTGCTAATAAGGCTATTACAACTGCTAATAGGTGCTTTTGCCAATCTAACCTAATACCAGACATAAGTGCATTGCTAATTACATCTTGGGATACTACTTATTTAAATAAATTAGCATTACATAAACTCTAGAGCCATAATTATGAAACTCCCGATCAGCAATTTCTCATTAATTTAATGTATGTTTATACTTAAAGCCTACAATTCTGCTCCTGGTCTTTCCCTTATGTAGTTAAGGGGAATAAAATGCAATAAGCTTTGGTTTCTAGATGCTTTCTTCTTTCTTTCCTTGCTCCTTAGCTTTTGACAAACAGCTATTACCCAGATGAAGTTTCTCTCTCTCTTTTGTCTCCAAGCCAGAAAAAAATCATAACTTCTTAAATTACTGTCTCTCAGACTGCCATTAAAATGCAGTTGTTAAAAAAGGGAAACTGAATTTTCAGAATGGTATTAAAATGTTATTTGAAACTCCTGGAATCTGGTGAGTTGGTTTTTTTTATCAAATCTTTCAATATGTGCACAAAAATCGAATAAAGTTTCACAACAAAAATGAAGCATTCAAGCTAAATCAAGTGAAACCATTAAAAAAAAGGAAAGAGTAGCAGGGGCATTTTTTGCAGGTACATAATAGGAAGAAAGATGGAGCAAGTCTTATTTTGGGTTGAAGCTACAAAATCTCGAGCCTCTTTGCATAATTTTCTTCCAATGTTCCATTGGATAGTTAGACTAATATGGATAGAAAGAGTTTGCTATTATTGGATTTTTTCCCTTCCTGTCAGCTTAGGAAAGCTTTTGCTCCTCTATCTTAAAATGACAACCCCTCTGGACAAAACGGAGGAATTTGGAGAATTCTGAGATTTTGGGAAAGTACCAACATTCTTAGAAAAAATCCAGAAGGGAATGTACAGGTTTGTTTGGTTGCCTGCTTTATTTCTGTGAAACAACTTTACTCTTTCAGATTAAAAGACTTTTTAAGTGCAAATTGTACATGATCAGAAAAATAGGCTCTATCTACCACCTCAAAGAATAAAGCTAAAAAAAAGAGGGGAAGGAGGGGGAAAAACCATTGCACAGGCATCCATTTTTTAAAGTTCATTTTTTTAAAATGATGACCATGGGTACTGAAATTGTTTTCAGACAAGAAAGAAGGAAGAGCCAGATGCAGCCAGCATTTTTGTTTAGATGACAGAATGATCCTGCTTAGGGTCCCCAACTCCCCATCCAAAGTTAATCCACACATCTTTCTCAACACTTCCAGTTGTCACAGCTATTGGACATTTTCCCCCTAATGCTGGAAAAGAATGACTGGAATCACAAATAGGATAGAAAGACATTCCTCAATGCAGCATTTTGAGTAAAGTCCCTCTTCTGTCCTTTGAAATGCAGCCTTTCCTTCCTTTCGTCTCAAGCACTGTCCTAGTGTAAAGGGCGTGTCAAGTTAAGGATGGATGAGATGAACTTGCATATACATCCATACATGTGCCCAATATGATGGAAGAGGAGGAGGAATTAGCTTGCCCTTTTTGTTGTTGTTTTGCATTATTTTGTTTAAATTTTCACACGCTCCTTCTTAGCGAGATTAAATTTTTCAGGCCCCTGCACACAGTCTGCGTAGCCCAGGGTGTTTGTTTAAAGGAATTCCTGTCTCATTGTGCAAAATGCTAATGCACCATTGAACCTGTGCCTAAGCTACTGTGAGAAGGCTGCTTGCATAGCCCTCCATTGTGGCTGAAGATATAGAAATGTTGCCTTTAAACAGATGTGATTCACAATGTTAGCCCCTTATTTCTATTCAGAAGCGAGGCACGAATGAAGACAGCACTTCGTATAATCTACATAGAAATTTTTTTTCACATTGATTCTTGGGTTTTGCAAAAAGGAGTTGGTGGCTGGTTTGTGGGCAAGAAATCTTGCTTTTGAAACCACCTTAATGCGTATTTTATACTACAGCCCTCAGTACCTGCTTCCCCAGGGGGCCAGATGAGAATTTCAGCTCACTGGAAGTTTCAACAGTATGTGTGAAACAAGAGGGGGTTAGTTAAACCCCTTAGAGTGATTATTCAATAACTTCATGGTTTGAGGACCTCTGATTATTTAGAATATTCTAATAATAGCAGTTTGGCAGATATAAAAGCTACTGCCATCCTACAAAGGCCTATTTCCTCAA
Source organism: Pantherophis guttatus (assembly GCF_059756535.1). NCBI lineage: Eukaryota > Metazoa > Chordata > Lepidosauria > Squamata > Colubridae > Pantherophis > Pantherophis guttatus. The sequence continues at coordinate 307,069,480 of NC_142063.1, read as the reverse complement.
GCAATTCCACACCACACTTATTATTTCAATGTATAACAAACTCCAGAGGAAAGGTAAAAGGCAGATCAATAGGAATGGCGGAGCCATCTGGCTTGATTCTTCAGAGAGAGAATTATGTGGGTCTTTGCTCCTTCTTGTAAGATAGTGCCTTCAAAAACCAAATGCGGGCTTTTCAGTCCCCATCTCTTTCCTGCAATTACAGAAGAAAATGAGGGATCACATCTGCAGTTGTGTTATGGTTCTGAAGATCTTTCAGCCTTTTAGAAAAATGCTGCTATTGTGAGATGGTCCTTTTGATTCCACTTCCAATATCAAGAGGCAGGTTGAAGTTTCCACTTTGACTGATGTCAGCAGGACATGGTTTCGGGTTAGAAGCCAAGAGCGAGGGCCTGTTTTAGCAGAATGAGCTGGAGATTCCCTCCCTTCCACGTAACAGAATTAGCCTTGATAATTTTGGGGTAAAGTCATAAATATTGCCATTTAAAGCGCAGAAACCTCTGTGAGTCTTTGAAATTCAAGATCCAGAAAGATCCCCTCAGTGAAGAGAAAGGATATAATTTCTCACCTTTGCTAGAGTTGGTGGAACACTCACTCTGCTGAAGATGGTAAGAAGTACCTAAAACTACAACTCACTCTTCATACTTTTTATGAATTTGTTCAAATGCACGTGTGCAAAAGCCAATACAGAGACTACATTATCCCTTCATATCAAGTGATTTTGCTTGTCATTCAAGGACAAGTAATTGTTTTCTGTAGGCAACATTTTATATGCTTATACAATGCAGCTTGTGAGCTGAAAGAAGCAAACTTTCTAAGCATGTAATTTCCTTCTTTAATCAGATGTTAGTCTGTGCTCAAATCAGTGCCGGAATGGAGGAACATGTACAGAGACAGGTGACCAGACTCAATGCATTTGTTCACAGGGATGGACCGGCCCCAATTGCCAGTATCAAACCCAGACAGGTTTGTATTTTGCTGGGGGGCGGGAGGGCTAAGGATGGTGGAATTGAAATGTTTCACTCCTCCTTTCTTTTATGCACCAAGGGAAGATGCATAGTATGTGGCAAACAATGGTTAGCTCAAGTCAAAATTAGCTGTTTAAATTAGGATTTGCTGTAAAGTGTATAATTGCAATTTCCTCCATTTTTGCAAAAGGCAGAAGAAAATCTGAATGTATTTTAGAAGGGGGAAAAACCACTCTTTGCATAAATATGAAAATGATTTTAAGGAAAAGGAAAGAAATAGTATAAAGAAAGTTTATGTCAAGAGGAAGAACAATTTTTATTTGTTACAATTATATCCCGTATTTCCTCAAGAGCCGGATATAGCGTTTTCTTCTTCAGTTTAACTCTACAAGGTAGAGAATGGCTGAACCAATTTTCCCCAGCAAACTTTCACCCTGGTCTCCCCAGTATTAGTCAACACCTTAACTATTATACCACACTGGATCTGATTCTTAGGTTTTCCTTTTATTAAATTAATTTTTATTGAAGAATTTTACACAGTAAGAAAAACGGCATAGTTTTAAGAAAGAGAGAATATAGTGAATAAAGGGAAAAGAAAAATGTTTTCACAAAAAAGTATATAAAATTAGAGCAAACCCCACTTCCTAATAACACTGCTGATGTTTCTTAGTTTAATAATAAAACATCTTCAAGAAAACCACCAAGTTCAGAGATCACCAAGGACCCCACAGGTCAATCCTGAGCTACAAGTATTTTCTTCTATCAGTAATTTCTTCCCAATTCTTTTTTCAGTACCTCCAGCATGGAGCATAACAAATGACCCGGCTTTTAGTCGCAAGCCGCGCTGTGCCCAATTAGATCGAATGCAACACTGCAGCTGTGAAGCGGGCTTCCATATGAGTGGCACTACAGAAAACAGTATTTGCCAGGGTAAGAGATCATTTGAATGATACACCTGAACAGAAAAAGTGATGAGCTGTTCCTGCTTCCAGATCAGTTTAACCCCAGTTCCAACATCAAAATCTATTATTGGTAGCACTAGTATTTCATCTCTATATTTCACACCTTGGGGTAGTCCTGACTAGAAAACCAACATCATTACAGACACATGATGTCTTTTGGACTGTTAACATCAGGACCTGGTTTCTTTTACAATTTCCATCTACTCAGTTTTGCTCCAATTTTTAAAAGCAATAGCTAATGGCTAAATCATGGTTACACTTATTTCCCCTCCCCCTCTAACAATATAAATTGTATTATCTTTGATATCAGTAGCAGTTATATTGCAGGAACACTTCTCACTCTCCTTGCTACCCCACCCACATAGTGATGCATTTTGTTCCTGCAGGATTGTCATGTCAGTTTCTTTTCTGGCAGATGTGAATGAATGTGAAATTTACAAGCTGGAGGGAGTCCCTCGTCTGTGTATGCATGCTTGCATCAACACTCCTGGCTCATACCACTGCTCCTGCCCCCCTGGATACAAGCTCTTCAATGATGGGAAAAACTGTGAAGGTGACATAGAGCTTTCCTTTTACTAAACAGATGGAACAGATGGCATTTTATAGAAGCTACATAACTTTCCTCCCCAAACGTAGGCCTCGAGCAGCATGTCATGCCGCAAACATGAAACATGTGTGCTAGAATTTGCGCACATAGCTCATCATCATTGCTTTCTACTGTAAGGTCTCCAGATTTATTAGCAACACTCTTCAAACAGAGGCTAAAAACCGCTTTAGTATGCCTACTATTAATTAAATTCATGATCAAATGAATATACGGGCCATATATGTTCCTTTCTTGAATACGTCCCTTACCTACTGCAATGGAGAATGAGGGGGGGCGCGGTTTGTAAACTATGTTTAGCAGGATACCCTCAAAGAATACACAATCATTACCCTTCCAAAAACACCACACAGTCTCACAAAATAAGAGGACAGCAATTACTCTACTATTTACAGTAAGAATGGTTTCAGAAGCTGTGGATGGAACTGAGCCCATTTTATATTTTGTGGCTGGTAGGAATTGTGTATTCTTCCTTAAGTGTAGTTTGGCTGGAGAGATCAGTGGTTGGGTGGGGGGGAAGGCTGAGTAATTATGCCCTAGTCCTTATTTAAATATAGGTTCTGTCAATATATTATAATATTTTGTTGTGGGTTCTTTTATGCATAATCAAGTCAGTGAGCTCCCGTTGCGAACTGGTAATAAAGGTAAGTAGAACCTACCCCTGATATAGATATTTCCATGAGACGGTTGCAATATTGCAGCCCAAACTTCAGCCAAACAATTCTGGATGCCTTTTGTTTAGCGCCAGCAAAGCCATCTCAGATTCAGCTCTTTTGTGCCATTTCCTGAGGAGGTTGTGGCATGGTAGATTTTCTTTTTCTTGTCTTCCAATTCTATTTCATAATTTAGTGGCCCTGTTCTCTTCTTTTACTATGTAGGCACTCTGCCACTTAGCCTATAATTTGCTTTCTTTAACAGGATTTGGTCTCCTACGTTAAATCACTAAACCTTTATCATGATGTCTTTTTTGGCTTTCTTTGGCTGTTTTCTAAATGTTCCTGGGCAATGTGTTCTTTAACTTATTCCTCTGCATTAGGATATATTCAATTAGATTTTCACACCAACCTTCCTTAATGATATCTAGAAAACATCTAGAAATATAAGCCTTATCCTTTACAGTAACTGTTCTTGGAATCTAGGGGTTGCTTTCCTCCTCTTCTGCTGTTAACCAACAATGTTTTAATGTTGTAACTATCTTTTGTAAGAGTCCAAAATGATTTTCCCATTTAGGAGTCTCTCTATCCCTATGGGTTCATCCTTGTTTTCTCAGCTTTTTGTAAAGCTTTCTCTTTCCTAGGAAATCTCACTTCTATTAAATTACTATGGCTAGGAAGAATCCTAGGTTCCTTCCCTTCTTGCTTCTACTCCATTCTCATGGAGTTGTTTTCTCAGTAGTTGGCAAACCACGCTGAGGAATGCAAACATCAGCACAGTGATCCTTAAAGACCCTTCCTCAGGACATGAGGTCTGTCACGTAAGCAAGGTCACATTGTTTGCAGCAGGAAAACCATGAGCCTTGGACTGGGCCCTTGTAGTTACTCCCAATATCTTAGCCTCCTTCTTGAATCCTTTTCTCTGAGTCCAACCTTAAGTGGAAAATCAGTTCCAATCACTAGGTTGCGTAGCAAATTAGGGATAACTCCTACCACCATTACATGGTCCTTTCCCTGTGGCCTGTACTTTGGCTTTAACCAATGTGATCATCTCAGTTTGTTCAAACTCAGTTGTAAGAAGCTCTTTCCCCATAGATGCTGCCTTCTTTACTCAATGAATTAGCAGTGTTCATCTACTCCACAGTATCTACTAAGCCTCTCACAGTAAATCCATTAACTTTTGCTGGGATCATATTTTTCTTCCCAGTGACGCTTGCACTTCTGCAGCCATTCCTTTTTTCCTCTGGCTTTCTTTTATAGTCTTTGGACAAATAACCACTTTCCCCACAGTTGTAACAATTATTTGATTCCCTGACCTCCCAAGGCCTTCCTGTAAATTGCATAGAAGCTAAAGGCTTCTTTACTCCTCCTACCTTTCTCTCTACCAGCTCCTTAAAGTTCTTAAATTCTAGAACAGGCTTTCTTATTCTCTTCTCTCCTTCTGCAACTTCCCTTCCAATATCCTCTTGACTTTTGTGCTCCTTGTAGTCCTAAGCTAGTTCAATTGCTCTTTGATTGACTCTGGGTTGTGTTCTTGCACCCAAGACATTAACTTGATATGAAGTACTTGAAGAAAGAGTTCTAAACTTAATCCTCTACCACTCTTTCCTTGCTTACTTTGTCTGGCCTCAGCCATTTCCTGCCTAGGGCTTCCAACCTTGCCCACAATTCATGAGCCCCTTCATGTTTGTTTTAGGTGTAATTTCTAAGCTCCACCTATAGGGAGGGACATCATATCTGTAGAGGATTATCCCTTTGACATGAGAGTAATCCACTATTTCTCTTGCTGGAAAACTACTATAAGGCTGTCAAAGCCTTTCCTGTTAAACACGGGGCTGGTCACCCATTCACTTTCAGACCACTTACAAGAGGCAACTACTCTTTTGAACATGGATAAATAGGCTTCTATGTCTTCTTCCTCTGCCAACTTGGGGGTTTTAATGTACTTGAGACCACCTCCATTCTCTATAGACTTTACTCTCTTTAGAACAGAGTTTGCCTCTTCTAGTGACTGTATCCCTTTAAGCAGGTCTATCAACCTCCTAATCTCTCTTTTCTTGCCTCTCTTTCACTCCTTTCCCATTCCAGTCTATCTTTCTTTTCTTTCTCCCTCTAAAGCATTTCCTTTAAATGAACCCCAGCCTTTCCTCTCCTGCTGGCTTATCAGTTCTATGATATCGGCCCTAGTATCTCTGCCTAGTCCCATTTCAGGCTGGTCTACCATTTGCTTTGGCCTTACAACAGGTCTAGGGCGGACACCTGTCTCTGCCAAAATAGTAGCCTCTAAGGGAGAATCTGTCCCTTCTGCCTTTTCCATGCCTATTTATTTGGTAAGAGTCTTGGTTTCTGCAGTCACAATGCTGGTTAATTTTTGCAAACTTTGAGCAGAGCAATGGCACTTTTACCTTTGCAGCCTCCTTTTTTTAGCCAAAGTTTATTTTTCATGGAAGTGTTTAGAACTCTTTGAGTCTAAGCCACCTCCACTTGTGGGCTTACCACCTTGTGTTAATATCCCACTTTTTAAGAACCTCCTACCTTTTGGATATCCCACCTTTCTTATGGATATGCCATTGCTACAATCACTTTATCACAGTTCTTTTATCTATACCAGGTCACTGGGCTCCAAAATCCAAGAGACAATACAACCACACAGGTACCTGGCAACACACACACACACACACACAAGTATTCAAAGTCTAATTCTCAATGCTCACCACTCCACTCCTTCCCCTTATACTACACCTCCTTCTACCATTCAAGTTACTACTCCAAGTCCCATTGCTTGAGAGAATTAGCCTTTTCTATCTGTGTTAAGTTGCTTCACAAACAAACATCTCCTTCCCTCTCTCCCAAATACCGGGAACTGCCTCTCTGCTCAGCTTTTATAACCAACAGCTGCTCAGCTGGCTAGGAAGAGGATTTAAAGAGACAGGGCTACAGCAGAACAGCTTCTGGCCATTTTGTAGGCAGCCTGTTGTCTCACAATGTTGATGCCCAAGTGGGATATAAGCCATATCAAGAATGAGAGGAGGGTTGCAACCCCTATACAAACTTTTGCCATCTTGATTTTCCATTATCATAGTTTGCAGACATCCATGCATTCCTGCATTTTGATGTGGATTTGATGCCTAGTTAAAATACAACAGTCTGGGCATCAGATTTCCCACAGATAAGACCATTTGTGATGCACCATAATATGAAATGCTAGCTGTGAATGCTGACAGAAGAATTCCCCCAAACAAAATATTTGTTGTACTGCAGTTAAGGTATGTGGAAAGGTATGGTGGTAAAGTGCCAAGAGCTGTCTCAGGCTGAAAAGGGACATTGTACCATGAAGTATGTGCTCTGTATTACTGGGCTGCTGTAGAAAATTGACTTCAAATGATGATTGAAATTAGTTAATTTTAGTGTTGATTCAGTTTCTTCCTTTAAATGAGTCTTAGGAGAATGGCCTGAATTTAACCAGCTTTAAAGTTCTTAATAATCACTTGAGAAAACCATTTTAATCCATACGCCTTTCCTTGGTAAAGCATTTTTACAGAGGAAACAAAAAGTGTTGAGAGGAAACACAAATGGACACAGATTGCTAAAAACTGAATTGTGGTATGATATGAGTTCCAGCAGAGTAGTACCTTCATCTTACACTAAAACAGAGTTAGCTTGAGAGATCAGTAAAATGACCCACTGGGTAGAAAAAGTGAAGAAGGAAAATTTCTTCCCCTTTTATCATAATATTGTACAAGAGCTTGAGATCATCTCCTAGAATTATGCCATAAAAGATTTGGGATGGATAAAAGAAATACATATATTACATACAAAACAGTTAAACAAAGACATTCTCTGCCATAAATTGGTGGTTTAATCAGTTACTTGAGTAACTATATACATCTGTTCCTCTGCTTATGTTCTCGAAGAGACATCAGACAGACTGCCTATTGGCTGAACAAAACGCCAGCCAGGTTTTTCTTATATTCATTCTCTCATGCATAGAAAATCATCCCACGGTGTCATCATTTTGCATACATAAGATCCAACTGTCTCAATCTGCTTTTTCCTGTGTACATGTATTCCTACATCAGGTATAATAAGATTGTACATGCTTTGAAAATTTATTGAAAAGTGCTTTGGATTTCATACTACAGGAGACTGTGGGAGGTTTAAAAAGTCAAGATGCCATCTGTGACCACACAAAGACCCACTCTTTTTTTTTTTTTAAACATACTTCATGTATATGACATATATAAAAAGGAACTGGGCTACCATCCTGATTTTTTTTTTTAAATGCTCCTGCTCCAAGTCTGAATGTAGCCTCTTTCTTTTTATTGAGAAAGCATTTTTATTCCTAACAATACCTTGAATTCCCAGCCATTCTCAAAAAAACAAAATGGTGGATGGTCACAGTATGATGAGATGGAGCAATATTCATCTTCTCAAAAAAAACCAAACCACTATACATGATTGCTGACATGTGAAAGGATGGTTACAGGATCCATGTTTCTTCTGCATATCCAAGTGCTTTGTGGTTGGCCACATCCATCCTGGCAGCCACTTCTGAACATGCAAGCCTTCCAAGAGAATCCACCGAGGGGAGATGGGGAAGTATAGAATAGAATAGAATAACAGAATAGAATAGAATAACAGAGTTGGAAGGGACCCTGGAGGTCTTCTAGTCCAACCCCTTGCTTAGGCAGGAAACCCTACACCACTTCAGACAAATGGTTATCCAACATCTTCTTAAAAGCTTCCAGTTTTGAAGCATTCACAACTTCTGGAGGCATGTTGTTCCACTGATTAATTGTTCTATCCGTCAGGAAATTTCTCCTTAGTTCTAAGTTGCTTCTCTCCTTGATTAGTTTCCACCCATTGCTTCTTGTCCTACCCTCAGGTGCTTTGGAGTAAAAATTGCTAATTTGGCAGCAGTGGCTGTGCAATCAAAGCTCCACCTACTTTTTGTATGTGTGCAACACATTAAAAAAGTAGAAATTTAATCACATTACTGTTGTCATCTTGATGCTTTTCACCTCTCTGAAGATGTCCCTAAACCACTACCCACGTACCATAATCTGCACAATTTCAGAAGATTCTCTACAATAAGCTCTTAAAAGGCCAAATGTTTTTGCCAGCCTTAAAATTTGGGACTCTCTGGTATAAATAGGATAATAAGGAAGTAATCTTATGTAAACTTACCCTGCTGCCTCTTGCTGCATTTTTTCCATTACTTAAAGTTATTACTATTCTTAGAAAACTATGTATTTCTTATGTAATGCTAAAATGTTTTAGCCTTGATATAAAACTAAAGTGCACATCTTAATGCAACTTATGGCTCTTAAAATCTTAGATGTGGTCCCACAGACATCCAAAGGTTGTCTAAATCAGAGAGGACAAAATTAAATGAATAATTGGTGAGGAGTCCTATTAGTTATACTGAATTTAGTTTTAATTTTGCTCACACTGACTCTTCTATGGATTGCAACCCCTAGCACTTTACCCGCAGGCCAATTACAGCCTTGATGTGGAAAAAGTGATGCTACAGATAGAATAGATTTCAAGGAGTTTTCGGCAATGCTCAGATAAAATCCATAGAAGTCAAATAAAATTAGGCAACAAGTACAGTTGAAAGCAATAGTATCTCAAAAAAATAATAATAGAAAAATGCCATGAGATCTATCCAAGGTGCTTTTCCAGATAGTAGAAGTCTGGTGATTTTGAATTCTCTGAATTGCAGTTAATGGTGATGTGATGAACAATTAGGTCACTTAACTGTAATAAAACTTTACTTGAGCATTAGTCTTGTTCTTGAAAGGGGATGTATGAAAGTGGAATGAGCTGCCTCAGGAAGTAGTAAGATCATCTTCACTGGATGGTGTGGGGATGTCTAATACTCTGTACTGAAGAGGGGAGAGGAGAGGCTTGTCCATTCACACAGAACATGCTCTTGTTTAGGTCTGGCAATGGAAATTCTGGCAGCAAATTCTCAGCCATGGTCCAGTAGTAGGTCATATATTTGACTTCTATGGATTTACATCAAAAAGCTCTCAGGCTTAGTTTTTGGCAGCTCCATATAGGACAGTGCAAGAATTGTGCCTGGAATCTAGCCCGTCAATATGGACTCTACAAAAATTGATGGACCATTAATCTGACTCCGTATAAGGCAGCTTCTGTGTTTCTGTTTGAATTGACTGTCTGCCAACCTCAAAAGAGTTAAATCTATTCCTCTATCACTCACTCTTCTGTTTACCTTGCAGATATAGATGAATGTGCACTCTCATTGCACAGCTGCATTAGGGGAACAACATGCATTAACATCGGAGGAAGCTTTCAATGTGTCAGGCCAGAGTGTCCCCAGACTGGTGGAAATGTCAGCTATGTGAAAACATCACCCTTGTAAGTAACATCACCCTCTCACCAAAAAGCCCTGGTGGCGCAATGGTTAGAATGCAGTATTGCAGGCAAACTCTGCCCACAACCAGCAGTTTGATCCTGACCAGCTCAAGGTTGACTCAGACTTCCATCCTTTTGAGGTCAGTAAAATGAGGACTTAGATTGCTGGGGGCAATATGCTGATTCTGTAAAATGCTTAGAGAATGCTGTAAAGCACTATGGAACAATACATAAGTCTCAGTGCTATTGCTATTGCTATAATGAGAAATGAGTTTTCCCCAACATGGTGCCTTTCAGATGAGTTAGATTACAACTCCAGTTATTCTCAACCACTGAAGCAAAAATGTGGGAAAAGTGCTTCCACAGCAGAAATCTGCATTAAGCCATTTTTTAAAAAGTGTATATTTTCTGTTAACAACTGGCTACCATTATAAAAATACGACTATCATATGACTTCCTCCTGTTAATTAATTCAAAACACCATTATTATGCAGTGGCTTTTAAATGGTGACTAAACACTTAAGAGCTTCTCCATTGGTTGACTTCTGACTGAAGGTTTAGCATGAAACTGGCATCATTTATAATTTCCAATGTGATTTCACTACCTCATAGGTGTGTGATCTTGAGGTCTGTGGATTCATTTGGCATTTTTGAAGTGTCATAATGTAGTTCTCATGCATAAGCGGCTAATAAGAAAAGGCTGCTATTTATCCCACTTTTTAAAGATATTATTTGATTTCACTTTCAGCAGCTCTTCTGAGATTTGTCAGGGCTACAGTTCCTTGAATTGGAAGCTTCCTCCTAATTCATTTCTTTTGAAGTAGCTCATTAGGGGTGCTTTCGTTGCTCATTATTCTCTGTTCATGCTCCTAGGGAAAAATCAATTAGTGATTATGAATTAAAAATAAATAATGAAGTAAAATTATGTATGGATTTTGGGTTGGGGTATTAAATAAGAGAGAAATAATTAAAGCAGGCACTTTCCCAGTAATCACCCAAACATATAAAACACATTCAGCATTGACCAATTAATCAAAATTCAGAAATATGGTAGTGATAACTAATAATTACTGTATTTTCCGGCTTATAAGACGACTTTTTAACACATGAAAATCTTCTCAAAAGTCGGGGGTAGTCTTATACCCCGGGTGTCCTTCTCCTGTAACCAGGCAGACCAGCCCAAAAGGCTCTGACGAGCCTTAAATGGATCTGGCGATCCCAGCTCTGGCGATCCCAGCTCGGACGATCCCAGCTGAGTTCCCTGCAACTCAGCTGGGATCGCCAGAACCATGGCTCTGACGGTCCCAGCTCTGACGGTGGATCCCATCCCAGCTGAGTTCCCTGCAACTCAGCTGGGATCGCCAGAAACCATGTAAAAGGAAAAAAGTTTTTTCCCTTTTACTCTGACGATCCCAGCTGAGTTCCCTGCAACTCAGCTGGGATGGCCAGAGCCATGTAAAAGATAAAAAGTTTTCCCCCTCCAGCTTGCTTACCTCAGCTGCTAGTCCCAACGCTTGCCTTGCTTCGCTTGCCTGAATCTATTCCATCAGCAATCAGCAATCAAGCAAGCAGGGAGTTGTGGACTTCAACTCCCAGAATTCCTCAGCCAGCAAAGCAAAGCTGGCTGAGGAATTCTGGGAGTTGAAGTCTACAAGTCTTAAAGTTGCCAAGGTTGGAGACCCCTGTTCTATTGGGTAAGTTTTTTCCCCCTTTGGGAGCTTTAAAAAAAATAGTCAATTGGGTTTTTTTTAGTTGTTCTTTTTTAGACCTAGCCATTTAAAGTTTAGGAAGTTTTAAATTTAGCTTTCATATAAAAATAAAAATAAAATAAAATAAAATAATATTTGTGCAGCTTTCTGAGATTTAGTGTGTTTCTGTAGTGTTTCACTCTAACTACACAAACACACAAAATCTCACAAAGCTGTATGTGGAATTTTGTGTGTGTAAAGTGTGAAAGTTGGTTTTTTGGACTTTTTGTGGCTGTGTGAGGTTCCTGCTTGTTGCAGGGGACATTTTGGGTCTAGCACTGCTGCTTTTACATTGTGGGTGAGCCAGTTGATGTTTTTTATTTTTTATTTGGTGTGCATTGGAAGAGGGGTAGTCTTATATGGCGAGTATAGCCCAAACCCTATATTTTAACAGGAAAAGTTGGGGGTCGTCTTATACGCCCAGTTGTTTTATATGCCGGAAAATACGGTACTCTGTCACTTTAAAAGAAAGAAGAAAAAATGTGTGGCTGAATCTCCATGCACTGCTTCACCACATGGACAATCATTACCTGCTCTACCATGATGACCTCTGGTTGTCAGTTGGGTTCTTCAATAACAGAAAAAATACATTAAAGAGGAAATCATTACTGGTCAGGAAATCCATAGTGATTATGGATTCTGAAATGCCTTGTAAAACTGAGATCAAAATCAATAACTTGATGATGAAGCTATTTTTGCTTGTTTGATCATAGACCAGAAAAATTTACAATTTGTATCTTGGATTATTCAGTATAAATATTTTCCCTCTGGTCAGTAAGATTTGTTATGTGCTCTTTGATATGTGGCCAAAATATACAGTATCATGCCTTAATGAGTCATCCTAGCCAACTGGAGAACATGCAGCTTTCTTTAAGTTTTGACAGCATCTTTGCTACAAACCAGCTAATGTGAAATATCTTTAAGCTTCGTTGATGTTGGTGAGAGAGCTATTCTTATGATTCAACTTCTTGCTTTGGCATCAGCTGGGTTTAAAATAACTTCATTTTCTTCTTTTACTTTAATACATCTGGATAAATCATTGCTATCTTAGAAAATCTGTGTTATTAGGCCAGATATAAAATTGTTCGTGTAACAAGAATTCAAATTTAATGTAATATTGTGGAAGTTGAATTCAATTATTTTAGACCATTTTATTCTGTTCTACTGAAAGAAATCTATGTTTTAGATGGAGCCAGAGAAGAAAGCAAATGTTAGGGAGATGTGCAGCATCCCAGCAATCATACTTCATGAAAGATCCTCCAAATTTAGAACTACTGCACAAAAGAGGTTATTAGAGAGAATTTTTCTGCCTCCATTGTTGTATTCTTAGTGAAATTGGACAATTTCCTAATTCTAAATAGAAAATATTTGGAGTGGGGAGGATGTTGTGTTCCTTTCAGATAAATAAAAATGTTTATCTAGTCACTGATACCCATGGATCCTTAAAGGAAGGGCACAATCATATGTTGAAATTTCTACCCGAATATATCTTTTTTATTCCTATCTCAATATTTTAATCTGGTATTGCTGCCATTCCACAGATGGAAATAGTTTTGCACACATAAATTCCTTCGCTAGATCAGAAATCTTGTAAACAAAGCCTGCTTTTATGTCTGTTAATCTAAAAATATAACATCTGGCATGAATATATTCCCTATTTACAAAGATCCACATAAAGAGGGCTGTGTTTCTGTTTTGATAATAAGGAGAAACATTATCCCCATTTATTTCTAATGACTAGCTAAATACTGTGCCCGGTTATAATAAGACCTTTGACACATCCATCTATTATAAAACTTTCTGTTCCCCAAATGTACTTCTAAAGCAGAGGTGGGATTCACATACTGTAGCAACCGATTCGCCCAGCACCGGAAATGTGAGTACATATGTGCGCACACTCACTTCACTCACATGCTGTCCGCGCATGCGTGCGGCATCACAAAACATTGCAATTCGCTTGCATGTGCCATTCACACATGCATGCAATGTCAAACAACGTGACAATTCGCTCACACACGCCATCCATACATGTGTGCAGCATCAAAAACACAGCGATATAGGACGGGATTGCGCCCAGGCGGGTGGGCTGGCCCACCCGCAGGTCACCACTACCGGTTCACCCATACCAATCCGAAACGGCTGAATACCACCTCTGCTCTAAAGGAATATGAAAGCTCTCAAGTGCAACAGAACTCACCATCAAAGTTATATGAAAAGGAAGGGATAAGGAAGCAGAAAAAGTTAAAATTGTAATTCTTGAACTTTCCTGCCTCTTTTTTTATTTCTCACTGTTATGTCCATTTGGGTGGTCCTAATAAAGGCATAAGAGAACCAGTTTTGATAGTGGTTAAGGCACTGGATTAGAAACCAGGAAACCATGAGTTGTAGTCCTGCCTTTGATATAAAGCCAATTGGATGACCTTGGACTAGTCACTCTTTCTCCACCCTAGGAAGAAGGCAGTGGCAAACTACTTCTGAAAGCTTGCTAAAATAACTGCAGAGACTAGTCCAGGCAGAGCCCAGGAGTGAACAATGATTTGAAGGTATCCTCCACTAAAAAAATTGAGTGTCAGTTTGGTATGGTGGTTAAGGCATCAAGCCAGAAACCAAGAGACCGTGAGTTCTAATCCTGATTTAGGCATGAAAACACTTGAGTGACCTTGGACTGGTCATTCTCTCTTAGCCCTAAAAAAAAGAGGCAACAGCAAATCACTTCCCAAATGTCTACGGATACTTGGAAAGTGAAAAGGCTTCTTGGATAACTTTAGAATGTAAACAGATAGGCACCTGCCATATAAGATCCCAGATTTAACAATTGTCAACAAGAAAGACAAAATAGTCTGGATAGTGGATATTGCAGTAACTAGAGGCAGCAGAATAGAAAAAAAAAGAACTGGAGAAGATATCAAAATACAAAGACCTACAAGTAGAAATGCCTGCGGCAAAAGTAAGCAAAGGTAAGTACCAATGGTGATAGGCCCCTTAGGTGCAATCCCAAAACAACTGGAGCACCACTTGAACACCATCGGCATTGACAAATTCACTATCAGTTGATTACAAAAGGCAGCTTTACTCAGAATGGCTTACATCCTGTGGCAATATCTGTAACTTCATCAAACATCCACATCTGCCTATCCCAGGTCCTTGAACAGGACAGGTAGACAAAAGTGCCAAATCCAGTCTGAACATCTGGCTGACTGTGTGACAAACCATGATAATGGTTATGATTGATAATGATAATGGCATTATCAAATTATACATTTTGAATACTACTTCTTAACCAGATCCTATTGTTGTTTGCATTTCTTTTCTTCATAGTCAATGTGAACGGAATCCGTGTCCCATGGACAGCAGATCATGCCATCAAGCCCCCAAGACGATCTCCTTCCATTATCTCCCTCTGCCATCCAATCTTGCCACTCCCACTCCTCTCTTCCGCATGGCAACTGCTTCAGCCCCTGGACGACCAGGTCCTGACAGCTTGCGGTTTGGGATTATAGGAGGAAACAGCCGAGGACATTTTGTGATGCAACGTTCGGACAGACAGACTGGAGAACTCATGCTGGTACAAAGGCTACAAGGGCCTCAGACCATAACAGTGGAGGTTGAGATGTCCGAGTATCTGGATCGCACCTTCCAAGCTAAACATGTTTCCAAAATTACCATCTTTGTATCAGTTTATGAGTTTTAAAGAAACTCATTGGTTCAGCATCGGAGGAAAAACCATTTTTCATCAGGAACTTTTGTTTGGTTTCACCATTGGCTCCCATGTCAAAGACTCCAGAATTAAGAATGGCATCAAGCATGGCTTGGCTTTCTCACCTGAATTAACTTCATCCATTTCTTTTCAGCATTGCTGGCATGTAGCCTTTCTGCTTCTATCCTAACACACCTTTAGATGACCCCAAGCCCTTGAAAGAAGGGGAGAATAGCAGTGTAACCTATCTATCAATTGTTGTTGCTCCAGCCACACTAGCTTCATCCTGCCCTTTGTGAGCCAATGCAGCATATTGTACATATAGATAGCCAGTCTTTAACAAGACTACCTGCATTCCAGAAGACTCTAAGAAAAGAGAATATAGGATCCCTCTGTGGACAATGTACCTAAACAACTATATTATAACTATACAACAGTAAAAGAGGTCATTCCTATTTGTAACATTGCTATATAATATTAAATGTTGATTTGCTTGGAAAACAGATGCCTATCAATGGATAAATCATGGAAGTAAATCTGATTTTTATCAGACTTCTTTTCTAATAAATGCATGTTGGACTAGAGCAGCATTTCTCAACCTTGGCAACTCCAAGATGTCTGGACTTCAATGTCCAAAATTGTCCAGCCAATATCTTAAAATTGTCCAGATTGTGAAATAGTGGACTAGGTTGCACATTTCCCTAACAGAAGTGTTGTACTTCAGGATCATAAAGCTTGGAAGAAATTAATATCTGCCACAAATTCAATGCTGTACTCCAGAACTCAAATTGGTAGTTTCTGTTTCTATCTTTGAAAGAACAACTTTCAGAAAAGTTGGGGAAAAACAATTTTTCTGCCTGGATTATGTACTTCAGTTAATGCCATTTAATATTACAGCATTACAAAAAGTAGTATTTACACTATTTTTTGTAATCTCGTAACATTGATATAGCATGAGTTTTACTTTTGTTTGTTAGCCAAGAAATTTAGCAGTATAAGAACATGTTTGTGACTCCACCACAAATACGATTTGGTCTACTGGAACGAAAATATTATTTCCTTTCAAATATTTTCTTTGGGCAAAGAAATGTAGGGCAAAAGGCACTTATTAAATACATTTTTTTTGTATTTTTCGGTGAATATTTTAGATTTTCTTTTTATCTTTAGATATACCTCTTGGAACTGGATCACAGAAACTTATCTATTTAGTCAAACTTGTCTTGTGTATTTAGTCTCCAGGCTGTCTTTTTTGTGCATGAATAAAAAAAAGATTCTCCATATCTACCAATAACAACTTCAGTAAACTTTAGAAGTCTGTAAATATATAAAGTCATATAAATATATAATCAGCTTTCAAGTTACAATTGAAATAGCAGGCTGATGAAAATAAAATCACAACAGAGCTACCACTGAGAATTAGATAGGAAAGCAAATCTGGGCAAAAATGTTTTTTTAAAGTGATCAATGTTAGTTTTAGCTGCTTTATCTCCCTCCACTTCCTTTATGGAAAGTTATCTCAAGATATTTACATCACTGAAGCCTGAACTGGAAGCCCACAAAACCAAGGGAAAATGAATGCTCCCATAGATAGACCTACCTATATAAGCTTCCACAGAACAGTCGTTCCCATCACAGTGCAAGCCAATCTTACAAAGGGGCCACCATTTCTTTCAAAGGGAATGACTTAAGATAGTGAAGCTAACTGATTTCCTACTACAAGTCAAATTCTGATACCATGTTCATGTGTATGTGTAAAAGGGCAAAGTGAGTTGCCTCTACATGTGTATGGCCATGAAATGAGGATTCAGCAGAAAACCGGTACATAAATCCTTGAACACAAAGATTCTGCTCCTCACTACAATTAAAAGGCAGATGTCCCAAGCCCCCTCTGTTCAAAACCCTTTGGATCTTCAAATCCTAATCCTACTGGTTGCTTTGTTAGTTGTTACTGCCATCACTTGTCTTCCAGAAGTATCTCACTTGGTATTCATCTTGCAGGTATCTCATTTCTGGTAATTAAAAATATCGACATGAGAAAGTTGAAATAATTTATATGGTATTACTTCCTGGACTTATAGCATAGAGTAATTGAATATTCAGCCTCTTTCCCCAATACCCAATAACTTTGGGAGATATGCCAATCCCACAGGAAACCAACAAAACAAAACAAAATGAAGCTATGAAAAACGTATATTTTAATTTTTAATGTGAAAATGCAAATATTAAGTATGGAAGAAGATAAATTACAGATCTGAACAGATCACCGTCATATATCAACTTACAAATTAGTTTAAAAAGTTAATGAGGAAATTACAAAATGCAATAACTCACTATGAGCAGACCGGGGGTGGGTTCTACTTACCTTTACTAACGGCTTGCAACGGGATTGCTTCGCTCGCGCGCCTTGCTTCTGCGCATGCACAAAAGCTTATGCGCATGTGCAGATCACTTCTGGTGATGTCAAGGTCAGTGGGCGGAGCCTCCCGCCAGTTTTACTACCAGTTCTATAGAACCGGTCCGAACCGAGGGCAACCCACCACTGGAGCAGACCACTAGGCACAGTCTGCCACAAATACTGCCTTTTCTTCAGGAATCTCTGAGAAATTTCTAGAGAGGTTTTAAGTTATTGTTACATTAGTACAAGAAAGAGAAATATAACTTCATGAACATAGCCTGAGATTTGATGGAGAACTGCAATTAAACACACAGTTCTATAATTGATTCAGAATGGCAAAGCACCACAGTAAACAGATTTATAGAGGAAGGGATTAGAGCAGCAGTGAAATCTGGCTGGTTCTATACGGCTCATGCGAACTGGTAGCGCTGGCGGCGGAAGGCTCCGCCCACCTGCCAGGACATCATTACGTCCCATTTTTTACCCTCTGCACATGTGCAGAAGAGGCGAGCGTGCATAGCGCGCTCCTGTTCCTGAATCAGTAGTAAAGGTAAGTGGATTTCACCGCTGGACTAGAATAGTTCAAGTCTGCACATGATAAAAAACCATATCTCGTTTGTGGAAATGTGCATTGTCAGTCTATCATATAAAGTACATTCACAACACAGGTTTTCTATTAAGGATTTCAATAGCCCTTAAAAGCCTTCTCTAAAGCAATAGCCCTTTCTCAGCTTCTCTCTTTCTCTCTGCCTCCTCACGTTTCTCATAGGGAAAGAAGTAATCGCCTTTCTGGGCTACTAGTGTCCCCTAATGCACACTCACTCCAAAGGTAGAATGGATCCAGTTTTCATTTAGTTGCATATTCATGTTTGCATGGTAGCAATTATACTCTAAGGATATTAGTCACGTTAAAATCAAATCCACTCTACACTAGATATCAGCAAATAGACTTGGCTCACACATTGTTCTTGGTCTTCATATGGTTTGTTGGTTTGGATCAAGCATGTTGTGTAAATCCAACTAATTGAGGTTTATGCAATATACCTTACTTAAGCAAAACATGATATTTAAGTGAGCTCAAGCGCATTTTGCAGATGCCAAAGGCACAAAATACCAGTAAAATTCAGGGACAGTTTATAATTTTCAGTCACATGGTTTTGCAAGTATCATTTTGAAACAAGCCCTAAATAAGTGTTTTAATCCCTTTGATGGTTTATACTGCACATAAAGATCTCCAACATTTTTTTAAAAAAGCAGAAAATTGCCATGTTATAATGCCACAACCCTTGGAAAGTACTATACTTAAAAGTAGTTTAAAAATGCTGTTTCCTATGGCAGAAAGTAGGCTCGGTTTAGATTAAACTGTGAACCTAGTAACTATGTTGTGAATAGGTTCATTCATTCAAATACATTTTAATCTTTTTTAATTCCTCAATTATTGTCAAGCAATTGTACAACTATTTTGTGAAATAAAAATGAAGAATTGAGCAACTATTATGCTTATTACACATTCATTCTCAGAAATAAAGTGTGAAAGAACATGGTATCCTTGGAATTTCAGGTCCTAAATGTTTGACGTTCTTTAAATTAGTAAGTTTGTTCCAGTATATTTAATTTTTTAAAAAAAATATGTAGTTCATATCATATACTTATCAAATATTTTATCTCCTATCCGGTTCTGTGATGAGCTTCCATGTTAAAATGGAAGCAAACAGTGTAAAGGTAGCCTTTGAACAGTGCTCCATTTATGGAACCATATGTTTTCAAGGAAATTCCATAAGCTATGGTGCTGGTTGCCAGTTTGACTGGCTTCAAAAAAAGAGTTGGACCAATTCATGGAAGTCAAGGGAATCAATAGCTATTTGATCATAAAGGATCATAAAGCTTGGAAGAAATTAATATCTGCCACAAATTCAAGGCTGTACTCCAGAACTCAAATTGATAGTTTCTGTTTCTATCTCTGAAAGAACAACTTTCAGCAAAGTTGGGGAAAAACAATTTTTCTGCCTGGATTATGTACTTCAGTTAATGCCATTTAATATTACAGCATTACAAAAAGTAGTATTTTACACTATTTTTTGTAATCTCGTAACATTGATATAGCATGAGTTTTACTTTTGTTTGTTAGCCAAGAAATTTAGCAGTATAAGAACGTGTTTGTGACTCCACCACAAATACGATTTGGTCTACTGGAACGAAAATATTATTTCCTTTCAAATATTTTCTTTGGGCAAAGAAATGTAGGGCAAAAGGCACTTATTAAATACATTTTTTTTGTATTTTTCGGTGAATGTTTTAGATTTTATCTAAATTTTATCTAAATTTTATCTTTAGATATACCTCTTGGAATTGGATCACAGAAACCTATCTATTTAGTCAAATTTGACTTGTGTATTTAATCTCCAGGCTGGCTTTTTTGTGCATGAATTAAAAAAAAGATTCTCCATATCTACCAATAACAACTTCAGTAAATTTTAGAAGACTGTAAATATATAAAGTCATATAAATATATAATCAGCTTTCAAGTTACAATTGAAATAGCAGGCTGATGAAAATAAAATCACAACAGAGCTACCACTGAGAATTAGATAGGAAAGCAAATCTGAGCAAAAATGTTTTTTTAAAGTGATCAATGTTAGTTTTAGCTGTTTTATCTCCCTTCACTTCCTTTATGGAAAGTTATCTCAAGATATTTACATCACTGAAGCCTGAACTGGAAGCCCACAAAACCTTCCAGGGAATCAATAGCTATTTGATGGCAGTGGGACTACTTCTGAAGAACATCTGCCAGGAGACTAGCAGTTGGTTGGCCACTGCCAGGAGACTAGCAATTGGTTGGCCATGTGCAGTTTGTTGGCCACTGTGTAAACAGACTATTGGACTAGATGGGCCAGGACTTTGTTCCAGCAAGGGACTTCTTATTGCCTTATTATAATTGCAAAATAATTCACTTTTCTAGAGATCGTGGATCAAAAATCATATCTTATGATTCACAGATGAGGAGAATAGGCAGAAAAAAAATGTCTCCTTATGTTGGTCTATGACCATAATAAAGATTTGATTTGATATGTTCTCCAACCATAAGCATCAGTTTTCCTTAGTTTTTCTTTGTCATTTACCATCTTAAGCCTTTCCAAGATTATCTTTCTAAGAAGAAAAGTTAAAACTACATAATGATGCTCAGGGTTGGGAAGTCAGGTCTTATGAAGAACAATTGAACAATATGTATCTGTTTACTCTGAAGAAGAAAATATTAAATTGTCTTCAAATATCTAAAGTCTCACCCAGAAAAGGGAGCAAATTTGTTTTCTATCATTCCAGAGAATAGAAAATGAGCCAATAATCCTTATTTATAAAAAATAAACAATAAAACTGTCAGGCAAAATTCCATTCCATCTGGAAGGACAAAATATTTACATTTATTATTTGGTTATTTTATTTTACTATCTGTTAGATTTTATTTGTGTGTCCCTTTGAGAGGAATTCAAAAGAATAATAACTTAATTATGTTTAGGCTTTATGTCTTTAAAAAGTCTAAATAAACCATTTATTCATTCTTCTGGAATGCTTGCTTAATATTTAGTTGCGGAATGTAATTTCAAAATTCACCAGCTTATAGCAAAAGGCTACCACAGCAATCTATTTATCATGATCCAACAGGGCCAGATTATGCATGGAAAAAAATTTCCATGCCAAATTATTTCATTGCAGGAATGGACTCTAGTAATACATATCCATTGCTAAACAATCATCCTTGAGCGAGTTAAGGATTCAGAAAACTTGAATCTAAGTAGTTGTATCTGTTTTTCCCCATCTACTCTGTGCATAGGTTGCAAGTATTAGGGCTAGTATGTAGCACTGTGGATGCAGTTCCAAAGAGGTGCTTTTAATGCATAAAACATAACGGTAGCATCTATCTGCAGTCTTAAGCGACGGTGTCTTTTCCTGAAATTACACGCTGCCCCTTTTGCTACCTAAATGGTTGAAAATATGTATTTGAGTTATATGAATTCAATGAATTTTTCTGGATGTTTGAGCCTCTGAAATACTATTAAACGCCTACATCCGATTCAGTATTGTTGATTAAGAATAAGTTTCTTACATCAAGCACCTACCCCGCAATTTTCTCCTGTGCAGAAGGATCAAGGATTTCCTTTATGGAGAAATAAAATTTAAGATTACAGGCATATCGTTCACTCTCTTCTGGCTTCAGTGTAGTGGATCTCTTAAAGGAAGACTCTATATTGTAGTTTAGTTTCTACAACATAAGTTGCCTTTTTGCTATCCTTGGTCCTGAAAAATTGCATAATGTACATCACTTACAGTTGCTGACTCAGGCAACCCACTTATAAGATTAGCCGTATATCTATCTATATAGACCCATATCTGATTTTGACATTCAATTGGCTTTTTCTTTCAAAGCATTTTTCACTCAGATTGCCTTTGCCTTTAGTGAGAAAATGATTAAAAGGTGGTACTGATATGCAGATTTTAGAAAACTTGCTCTCTGCCTTCCTTACACTAAACTTATGTGCTCCTTTTTCTAGCACTTGTTCATTGTTTCAATTATAAATTGCTGGATTTGGTTAATTTAGGATGCTATCATATATTACATTATACTTCTTGTCACAGTACAGGTAGTTCTCAACTTCTGACCACAATTGAGCTCAAAATTTCTGACAGTTGTTTTGCCCCATTTTATGACCTTTCCTGCCACACCTGTTAAATTAGTAACATGGCTGTAAAGTGAATCTGGCTTCCCTATTGGCTTTGCTTGTTGGAAAGTCACAAAAACATCACATGGCCCCAGAATACTGCAACCATCATAAATACATATCAGTTGCCAATAGAAACATCAGTTGGGCTATGATTTGGTTAGTTTTGCTTATCAAAGTACAAATATTTATCTGGATGTAATGGGAATTGCTTTAATGTCATGGTGATATACAGACATAGTGGGGACAGTTTTGATTCATAATCTTGCTAAGAAATAAAGCCCTTTCGACCTTTCTGATGGCTGGAATAATAGAATCTTGCGATGAGAAGAGAATCTTTTGTGCCATTAGGTCCATGAGACAGACCCAAAAGTATGTTAACTAAAAAAGCTACAGAATAGCCTGCAGTAAAAGCTTCAACTGTCTCTTAACAAAATATATTTCTATCTCCAATGCAAAATGCTACATCTAGCATTCCTTGAGTGATCTGTTTCTTCATTCCTGATTATTAATGTGACACAACCTGATATAACAATAATCTGTGAGGCTGATGTGTCACCAGATTTTACAGTTTGCTAATCCTGAATTACTGTATCTCTCCATAGCAATTTGCAGGAAAGATTGTTCAATGAATGATTATATTTTGACTGAGCTCATATGGAAACATGGTCTGCTAAATGAATTTTAAATGATTAGGTTCATAAAAACATACTAACTCCCAAATTGTCATTTACAAATCACAATGGAGGTTCATACAAAACCAGACAAATCACATTATGTAACACACTACACATTATATATAGTGTGAATCAGATTCATGCAACTAACAGGGAAAGAATAATCTCTGTTAGTTTTCTGTTTGTGAAATGTGGGAACCATAGAAGTTTTTTCAACATTTCTTAATACTCTGAATAGAAATCTGGCCTCTTACAGTCTACCCAAGATAAGAAGTACATCTCCAGAAGAGTAGGCTACAGAAAGTAAGAATAATGTTTAAATACACTAATTTTGTAGAGATGGACACACATTTAGAAACAATGATCCTGAGTTAAATAAAAATTCACTGCATCTCACTGTAATATTGAGAGATTCTAAAACCAATCTGCATATTCAAGTATGCTGCTCAGATGCAAAATGTTCATATTCTGCCTTAATTCCTCTCTGTGTAATTTCTTCTGCTTTTTCCTTTTCTATTAATGGGCAGCATATAAAGTTCTCTGCACCTCCTCACATTGTATTGTCCTTTGTTTTGCCTCTTTATTTTCCTCTGGACCATCCAGTCTCTGTAGAGGAAAATGGCTTTCTTTTGTTTGACTGTTTTCTCTGCTGCTGGCTGCAGAATTTTCAACATGCACATGGTTTCTCTGTTTTCCTCCCACATTTGTTTTAAGACTGTGGCTTTATCACAAATTCTGGGGGAAGGCTCAAATAAGAGTTGAAGAAGACAGCACAGCTACCTGCAATTTTTCTAAGCACTCTGCTCTTCCACAATAAATCAAATTCATTTGTACTATTAGAGACCTGGAACAAACAGAATGTACAGAAATATACAGAAATGCAGCCAAACCAAACTTATTTTTAAAAAGGCCAGCATGAGTCAACCACACAATTCTCTGGAAATGTAATTAACAGGAACAATAAATTACAGCATGCAGTTGAAGACTTGATTTTGGCGGCATAGTAGCTCCCCTTGAATCCTGCAGGTTGGAAATACATTCCGGTGTTCATGTGCCTCTTAAATGCTAATAACATCCTCCTTCCTATTATCATTGCTCCTCATTAACATTGCTCATTATTAAACTCTGCTTAACAATCATGGAATTGTTATCCTTGGATGTGAGAAAAATTTGCCGTCCTGTGCCTTCAATCCAGGAGAGTACGTTGCTGTCTCCCGTGGGAAGTTAGAGTTGAGAGTTTGAAGACAGATTTCTTAAGGGCTACTCCAATCCTATTGAAATAGAGCCTCCCTTCTGAGGTGAAAAATCAGTGCCAAAGCCAAAACAAATAACTTTTCTTTTTTTTTACAAATAATTCTTTATTAAAATTTTAATAGCAAGAGTAAAAGAAAATACTTTCCCCTCTTTTTGAGTTTAGTTTGTAACAGAGAATAAAATATAGAAAAAATACAGAATACAGAAAAGTAATATAGAAGAAAGGGAAATATAAAGAATTAGCTTCCAATGTTTATCATAAATGTAATAATTCATCACGCCTATAGCTGTGATGGCGAACCTATGGCATGTGTGCCAGAGGTGGCATGCGTTGCCCTCTCTGTAGGCACACGAGCTGTTGCCCCAGCTCACCTCTGATGCACATGCACGCACGTCTCCCACCGGCTAGCTGGTCTTCGGGTCTCTGCAGCCCATGCGTGGGGGTAGGGTGCATGTGGGGGGCATGCACATGCACAGGAGGGAGGGACACACATGCGTGGCACATGCATATGTGCGGGGGCATGCACGGGGTGTACATGTGCATGGGGCGGGACACACATGGGGGTGTGCCACGTGCACGAGGGCTTGCATGCACTGGGGGAGGTGCATGGACAGGGGCTGCATGCGCATTGCATTTTGGGGATTCAGGCACATGTGAATGCTTTGGGCACTTGGTCTGGAAAAGGCTAGCCATCACTGCCCTATAGCATTAAATATAGCATTACATGTACTATGTACATGTACATACCTACTGTACATCTTCCTGTAACCGAATATTTATTCATATGTAAATCCATAAATCATTGACATTTCAATGTTAGCAAAAAGCCCATGAAGGAATTCCAGATTTATACAGTCTCATTTTAACAAACAAGCAAACAAACTTTATATTCTTTCTTTTTGCTTCTTACAGTCTTAATCTTTAGTTCACTCTGTAAAAGCTTCCAAACTTTACTTTCCAGCCATTACAAAATATTTTATTTTTTCCAGTCATTAGAGAGACATTGGTTGAAAATGAAATTATACAATTCTTTAGGTTGAGTTCTAAACCCAAGAGATATTTTTCAAAGATTCTAACACTTTTCAGTATGTATAGAATTTACTGTTGTGAGTTAAATGAAATTAGACCATTGGCAAAGCCAATCTATATTTGATCATTAGATTATTCAACCGATGAATTTTATGCTCAGTATTAAAGAATAAATTTAGTGCTTGGTAATTGTAGACATCTCATTATTTGTAGGGTTCTTCCGTTTAAAAATAAAACTAGCTTCAAGAAGGTCTACATTCCAAAATGCTTATTAAGCCTGAT
The DNA here is from genome assembly GCF_059756535.1 of Pantherophis guttatus. Taxonomy (NCBI): domain Eukaryota; kingdom Metazoa; phylum Chordata; class Lepidosauria; order Squamata; family Colubridae; genus Pantherophis; species Pantherophis guttatus. Next base: position 307,044,117 of record NC_142063.1, on the reverse strand, counting down.
GTACACTTTAATGAAATTTTCAACCATAATATATTTGTTTGTTATGGTTGTTAAGTATGTTACTAAGTTATATGTACTGAAGTCTGGTTCCTGTGGTATTTGTGTAACTAGAGTGAGTTTGTGGTACTGACAAATTTTGTTAGCCAAACAAAGCAATTTTAATTACACTTTGCATTTAATAAAAAGTGCCATTCATTAGCTTCCTATATGCCATTTTTTCTTGACAACATAGAACGCATGTAATTATGGCTAAGTGTTCTTAGAGAGCTTATTCTTTCCATAGCTGTATGAACTGAGCATTTATTTTACACTTGCAAGAGAAAAAACAATGACTTCAGACAGGACTTCTGTCCGAAGTCATTGTTGAAAGGACTACAACACAGTCCTTTCAACAGTTCCAAGAAGGCTCCACACCAATTTGCACCACTCAGGTGATCTTGAGGACACAGATAAACCTCCAGGTGATCTTAATAACCCACTAAAAGAATGCAAATCACCAGCTGTTGCAAGGAGTATAAATTCTTCCATTCCCCACCATCCAGTCAGAACTGAAGAAGTTTCTTGAATGAGAAGCAAAAGCAAAACGTCTTCAAAGAAAAACAAGAAAGTCCAGTTGCTTCTTGAAAAAGCACCTTGGACAATGACTTCAGAATATACTGTTATATTTATAAACTAAGAGAATACAGAATCATTAATTTGCATACAGTAAACAAGCACTGTAAAAAATAGTTCCTAGTTTTTTCTCAAATGGAGAATATTACATAATCTATTTTAGTTTTATAATGCAGAGGAGAATATTGAAAATATTCTGGAATTTGAATCCTCAAAACAATAATATAGAAATTCTTTAATGTAGCCTCCCACAATCTGTGCCTTCCAAGGTAAGGCTATGGTGTTGGTCTAATTCTTAGAGATAATCCATCAGGAAAGTATCAGATTTTTTTAAATAAATTATAATGGACTAACTTCACACAACCTACCACAAAACCAAACTATAATTTGGTTTAATGTAATATATGGACCTATCTATAGATGGCACAGATTTCTTGTCCTCATTGCTTTATAAAACTTAGATAAAACTATTGAGAGTTACTAAACTAGGTGGTCTAAAAGGTGATTCCAAATGCTATTATTCAGATGGCAGGGTAGAGGGAGAAATGGTGTGCCACTATATTTAAAAACTGTATAATTTTTCAAAAAGTTTGCCACAAGACCAGTGGTGAAATGTAAAATTTGTTACTACTGGTTCTGTGGGCGTGGGTTGGGGGGGTGGTAATATGACTGGGTGGGCGTGGCCAACTTTTTTTTTTTCTTTTAAAAGCATTTTTTCAGCCAAAGAAAAAATGCTTTTAAAAGTTTTTAAAAAGCCTCTGATGATTGCGCAGCTCAGCTGGGCATGGAGAGGGGCAGGGATTTTTGCTACCGGTTCTCTGAACCACCCATCGCTACCGGATTGGGTGATCCGATCCGAACAGGGAGCATTTCACCCCTGCACAAGATTCCTTGCTAAATTTCTTCTTCATTGTAAAATAGTGGTTTCTCTGTACTAAGAGTATTGTCAGTATTTTGTTTGGAGAACTATAAATTTTTCTATCTGAATGGCTGTACTTTTGTTTAAAAAAAAACTATAAAAAGCTCAAACATGCCTCCTGGTGGACAAGAATAAATAATAAAGTCTTATAGAATACAATTCTTCATTGGTCAAGTGTGATTGGACACACAAGGAATTTGTCTTTGGTGCATATGCTCTGAGTGTTCATAAAAGGAAAAAAAAATACATTCATCAAGAATCATAAGATACAACACTTAGTGATAGTCATAGGTTATTAATAAGCAATTAAATCATACTAGGAAACAAATATAAGGGACATGGTGGCTCAGTGGCTAAGATGCTGAGCTTGTCAATCGAAAGATTGGCAGTTCAGCGCTTCGAATCCCTAGTGTCACGTAACGGGGTGAGCTCCCGTTATTTGTCCCAGCTTCTGCCAACCTAGCAGTTTGAAAGCATGCAAAAATGCCAGTAGAAAAATAGGGACCACCTTTGGTGGGAAGGTAACAGTGTTCCATGCGCCTTTGCGTTTAGTCATGCTGGTCACATGACCACGGAGACGTCTTCGGACAGCGCTGGCTCTTCGGCTTTGAAACGGAGATGAGCACCACCCTCTAGAGTCGGGAACAACTAGCACATATGTGCGAGGGGAACCTTTACCTTTAGGAAACAAATAAAACAATATAAATCGTAAAGATACAAGCAACATGATTATAGTCACAAGTGGGAGGATATAGGTAATAGGAAGGATGGGAAGAATAATAGTAATACAGTCTTAGTAATAATTTGACAGTGTTGTGGGAATTAGTTGTTTAGCAGAGTGATGGCATTTGGGGGGAAACTGTTCTTGTGTCTAGTTGTTCTGGTGTGCCGTGCCCTATAGTGTCCTTTTGAGGGTAGAAGTTGAAACAATTTATGTCCAGGTTGTGAGGGGTCTGTAGATATTTTCACAGCCCTCTTTTTGACTCATACAGGTCCTCAATGGAAGGCAGGTTGGTAGCAAGTTTTTTTTCTGCAGTTCTAATTACCCATTGAAGTCTGTGTCTGTCTTGTTTGATTGCCGAGCCAAACCAGACAGTTATAGAGGTGCAGATGACAGACCAATAATTCCTCTGTAGAACTGAATCAGCAGCTGTAGAACTATATCATTCTCCTCTGTAGAACTGAATCAGCAACTCCTTGGACAGTTTGAGCTTTCTGAGTTGGCGCAGAAAGAACATTCTTTGTTGTGCTTTTTTGATGCCATATTTGATGTTAGGTGTCCATTTTAAGTCTTGAGAAATGATAGAACCTAGAAACTTGAAGGTCTCTACTATTGATACTGTGTTGTCTAGTATTGTAAGAGGTGGTAGTGTAGGAGGGTTTCTTCTAAAATTTACCATTTCTATGATTTTGTGTTTAGTTCAAGATTATTCCGATTGCACCACAAGGCTAGTTGTTCAACCTTCCATCTGTATGAAGATTTGTCATTGTCTCGAATGAGACCAATCACTGTTGTATCATCTGCAAACTTCAGTATTTTAACAGAGGGATCTTTTGAGATGCAGTCATTTGTGTATAGAGAGAAGAGTAGTGGAGAGAGCACACAGCCCTGGTGGGGCTCCTGTGCTAATTGTACAGGTATCTGATGTGATTTTGCCTAGCTTCACCTGCTGCTTCCTGTCTGTTAGGAAGCTTATGATCCATTTACAAGTGTAGTCAAGTACAGCTAGCTGATTTAGTTTAGTTAGAAGAATATCTGGAATGATGGTATTGAAAGCTGAGCTGAAGTCTACAAAGAGGACCCTTGCATAGGTCTTTGGAGATTCAACATGTAGTGCCTACAAGTCTATTAAGATAGACTTAGCAATAAGGATCATCAATTATGACATCAGGGCGGGTGGGAAGAGCCTCCCGCCACTTTTATTACTGGTTCTAAAGAACCAGACAGAACCAGGGGCAACCCACCACTGGTGCGCACGCTATCACACACACACACACACACGCTTTTGGCACCCGAGGAAAAAAAGGTTAGACATCACTGCACTAATATCTGTTCAGATGTTATCAATTTCAGCTGTGTAGCACTTGATTTGATTCCAAAAGAGCTTTTGACTATGCAGTAGCATATATAGCACCATTCTTTTAACTTCATAAAGTAGCTACATTCTTTCCCTGAGATTACATGGCATTTGCTGAGGGTCAAGAGGCCTGAATAATAACATGAAACGATTGCATAGAAAGGCTCTTATTTATTTATGTAGAACTTCATTTTTTATTATCTCTGACAACCTGTAATATTACAGATAAGGCAAATGTATTATGGAGTGAAATGTCTTCAATTATATTTCTTTGGAGTATAACATAGCCTGAATAACAATTAGAAGAAAAAATAATAAGTTTGCATATAGATACAACAGCTAAAAGAATATGCTAAATAAATGTACATTCCATGCAAAGTATAGCTTTTCTCATCGAAAAAACTTTCATCAATCTCTCAAAGACTGTTAAATATTCTAATGTAGCTTCCTGAGACAACTTCCACAATTCAGATGTAGCCATTGCCTGTATCAAATGGACCTCCACTATTGATGAGCCAGCTTCTCCATGAGATACCAAGATGCTTAGATGGTAGAATTTGGATGAGTAACCACCATAAACCATGGAGGACCCTTCAAACTGTCATTCATGTCCTGGTCAGTTCAGTGCTTGACTATAGAAATGTACTCTACATGTAAGTGTTCTCGAAGATCACCCAGAAGCTTCAACTGGTCCAAAATGCAGAGGCATGAGCAGTGATGGGCATGCCTTCGTATTACCATGTAACACTGTAGGAAGTTAGCACCCACCCCTTTCCTGGAAGAGTGAAATATTTTAGGAAATATGAAAAAGGCAGAATATTATATTTCCCTGGATGATGGAGAAGCATATTTTACAGACAAAACAGCTCCCACCTTCCTTCCCCCCACCCTTTGTCAATGGGCCATTAAGGCTTGGGCCAGTCTATTCTACATAACAAAGATCTGCCTCCTTCAGGCAGAGCCATAGTAGGAATTGCCAAAGATCCAACAAAGATAGGATTAGCCCTCTACACAATAGCAGCAGAAACTCACCACATGTGACCTGGGAAGCACATGTGACCATCAGCCAGCAAGGCCCCCACCCCCTGGGAGTCTGACAACCAATCAGGATACTCTTTCGGGGCCCCAAGAAATGCAGAGCCAGAGAGAGCATAAAAACCCGAGGATTTACTGTATCTGCCCTTTTCTGTTCAGGAACTCAAGCCATGTGATCCTGTCCACCATTAAACCATCTTTCCAAGCAGTCTCCATGTTTCCAGTGTCTGTTTCCCCACTTGGAGCAGAACCTAGAAGGATGTTTCTTCCAACAACACCTTTGTGCTAGTTGTACTAGTTGCTAGTTTGCTTCTGGGTGTATTCAAATTGCTGATTGTTATCTATACAGTCAATCCAATTTGGCAGGGTTAGCATAGTTAGGAACTTTAATCAAGTTCCTTTGATTAAGCAATGCATCTATCGGGAACCTAGAAGCACAACTTCTCTCCAGCAATGTCTTCCTTGAGATTCAAACAGCTCCCACCCTACTGGTGTTTCAAAGGGCCCTGAAGATCTCATTCTTCACCCAAGCAAGGGCCACTGAAACTCTTACTTAGATTATGGGGGTTGTTTTTTCTTTGTTCTCATCCAATTTTGTCCTTTTTTTGGTTTTGTTGTTTTCTTATTTTTAGATGTTTTTAACAATTGGTAAACTACTGAATTGCTGGGAATTGGGCAGGATATAAATTTAATGAATAAATAAAATTAAATTGATCAGAACTATAGGCTAGACTGGAAAGTTAGAAAAATATCCTGGAAAAACACAATGGCAAACCACTTCCATACCATTGCAAAAAAAATAAATAAATCATGAGTGTTCAGGAACTCACCAAGGATTGAGCTTGCTTTAGACATACAACCTTTATTAGGTAAGCATGTAGCATAAAATATTTTATTTCATTTAAATATGGTTAAAATTAAGTAATTAGCACTATTGTTCTCCAATCGCTTAATAATCTGTCATCTCAAATTAAAATTTGGTAAAGGACTGGGTGTTGCATAGAGTCAGAAGTCAAGCTATGTACCTGCAATATAAAAACGGATGAAGTACTAAAAGGTAACGTATAATATAATCAAGTTCAGCTCATGGTGACAGACTGGACACAAATATATTGCTTATGTGACACTAAAAGAGAGACCAAGAGAGAATGCTATGAAAAGCAAGAGAGCTTGCCCTTCGCTTCCTCCAGGTTTTTTTTTTTAAATTTCTATTTCTACTTCTCAGTCCAAGCTACAGCTGAGATTTCCTAGTGGTCTCCCATCTAAAAAGTAACCAGGCTTGACGCTGATAGTTCTGCCCTCCCCTTTTCCAAACACCTGAGCAAACCCGTTTACCCTTTTGTTTTCAGTGCGGTCCTACCATTATTGAGCGTCAGTAGGGACCGACCATAAGTTAAATAATCAGTTTCCCTGCTTTTCTTGTAAGAGTACGTTCCCTTCCCGTCCTTCTCTCAAACACGCTCTCAAACCAAGGCGCAGCAAAGAGAAGCCCAGAAGGGGAACCTCCCCGGGCGGGTGTACAGCGTTCAATCCCCTCCGAGAGCGATTGCGCCATCGCCATGTGGGCGCGCGCGCTTTTTGCTCTCCCTTTTTTATTTTTTCTTCTAGCGCACCCAACGGGCATCTTGCCCTCGGCGGCGTGAGCCAATGGCAGGCGGGGAAGCCTTTCCTATATCTGATGACGACAGCGAGGCACAGAAGAGCGCGCAACCAAAACGCCGCATCGGTCGCGGCGACCCGAAAGCTGCCAGAGAGAAGCTGGCTGTTGTTGGGTTTTTTTTTGCCTTCCTAGCCTTGCTCGGCGCTTTGTGAGCGACGCCAACCGCCGCCATTTTGTGAGCGTGTCCAGCCTCCGCCCCCACCCCCATCCGTTCCGCGCGCGCCATTGGTCCCCCTTTTTTCCCGTCTTTCTCTCTCTCTCTCTTGTTTAGTGAGCGAGCGGGCGGGCGCCATGTTTGTAAGGAAGACATAATCAGAGCAGCTCATCTCTCCGGCCAACGTGTCCCGTCTTCCTCCCTTCCGCTCTGCCTGTTTCTTCCTGCTGCCTCCTTCCTCCGTATGGTCTGTGTGTACCGAACTCCTCCTCATAAGCTGCATTTATCTCCCATCTCTTTTTTTCCCCGTGAGGTGCAGGACAGCCTCCCCTCGGGCGGCCGTTAAAAAAAAAATGCCCCTCTGTATAGCGTATGTTTGTGTTCCCCCCAATTCAGTAAATCCGTGAGGGAAGTCTAGTTCGCCGGTGCACGGGGGGGACACCTCGCGTCGTCCAGCCTTGTAGACGCAGCGCCGCCGCTCCCTCGTGTGTGAGTGTGTGTGTGTGTGTATTTGTGTGTGCGCACGAGTGCGCGCCGCCTCCACCTCCTCTCCCTGCGCCCTACGACTGGCAGCAGCGTCCTGCCTTCCTCCCCCCTTCCTCCTCCTCCTCCTCCTCCCTGCACACAGGCACAGCCAGCACAATGGCCTTTGAAAGCCTATTCTCCAAGCCCCCAAACCCAGTTCTTGACCAAAACATGCCCGACTCTGACAGGCAACATGCAGGGGACGAAAGGTCGAGTAACGTTCTTCTCTTTCTCTTTCTCTCTCTCCGCTTCTCAATGGTGATAATTAACAGTGATAATAACTAAGAATGATGGTATGCTATGTGATGATGATGATGATGATGATAATGGTGGTAATGACGATGTCTTAAATGTGCCTAGGTGAATTTAAGGAAAGAAAATGTCTATAGCATTGTATGGGGGAAAGTCACCTTCAGCCTGAGGTAGGGGTGGGTTTTTTTTTTCTTTTTAGTCTAGATACAAGGATGTTTTTAAGGGTGGGTGATAACTTCAAGGTGCATTTTGCATGCATTTTTTTACATTTCCTTTTTTTTTTTTACATTTTTTTTCATAAAATGCACTTTACATTGGCTGTGTGTAATGTCACTGTTGTTCTTAATCCCCTGTCTCATTGCCATTTGAACTCAAAGGCAGACTGTATCCCCTCATATATGTAACATATATGAAGCTGTATAACAATGTATACACCTTACACATTAACTAGAACTCTCTTTGTATGTGTGTATATATGAGGTTTTCTCAGATTTTTCTCTTTGCCAGTTTACAATTCTAATTCCATAATCTAACAAACCAGAGGCATTTTCTGGTTTGAGGTCCTGCTCCTTTTCTCTCTCTCTCTCTCTCTGTCTCTGTGCAAATGTTTGTTTTCATACAGATACGGCTTTCTTCACTAATTTGTTTTTAAACATGTGGAAACCTGAAATTATTTCTCCTACATTTTCCAACTTGTATGCAAAAATTTTCTTTACATCAAGATTTGTAATGGAGGTCCCATTAACAGACAAGTCTCCTATAATCCCGCTGTCCCTCCACAAGTATGTACAATGCTGTTTTATGAAAGTGATACAAAACATTACATAATCCCTTATTCATGCAGCAACACAGTAAATAGGATATAGCCTTTTCCCCGCTTCTACAAACAGGAATACCAAGGAGAATAGCAATTCAAATGACTTGCCCATAGCTACAGCGAATCAGGTCTGGGCCTCATATATCATGCCTTCAAATCAGCACTTCTTCACTAATGTAGTTACAGTGTTTTAAATTGTTGATTAAACAGTGGATATTTCAAAATGGTTACTGCAGTACAGCATTGTTACTTTCAATACAGGTGGTCCTGGACTTACAACGGTTCATTTAGTGACTGTTCAAAGTTACAAAGGCATTGAAAAAAATGGCTTATGACCATTTTTCACCCTTATGACTTAGTAGCATCCCCATGATCATGTGATCAAAATTCAGATGCTTGGCAACTGGTTCATACTTACGACCGTTGCTGTGTCCCAAGGTCATGGGATCACCCTTTGCGACCTGACAAGCAAAGTCAGTGGGGAAGCCAAATTCATTTAACAACTATGTTACTAACTTATCAGCTGCAGTGATTCACTTAACAACTGTGGCAAGAAATGTTGTAAAATGGGGCCAAAACTCACCTAACAAATGTCTGACTTAACAACACAGATTTTGGGCTCAGTTGTCATAAATCGAGGACTACCTGTATTAGTCAACCTGAACTGAACTGTCCTGCAAGATAAAGTCTGCATGTTAATTAGTAGAACCAAAACAAAATACCATGACTTCCAGATAAGTGAAAACTGCAATAATACAAGATGTATGCAAAATATAACAAACTTTTTTCTATACAATTGGACAAAATTTTTACAAAATTATTCATGTAGTATATTGACGTTGACCAGCCAATCTAAATCTATAAGTGGATCTGTTTAGATTTATTAGGAATTATACTAAGGCTAAGAAGGACACCTAAGGCTTAGAAATTGTATGACTGTGCAAAATAGCCCCTAATTAAATTATTCCTGTTAACCATGACAAATGCAATAATAATTTATTATATTCTTTCCTTTTAACCTTCAAGATGTCTTTAATCAATGAAACATATTTTAAGTGGATAACTTTAAAGTTGAGGCTACCTAATTATTTTTGACAGAATAGTAGACGAGAGTTGTACTTCCTTATTTTGAAGTATGGATCTTTCCATGCAATCTATCTCCCTCCCCCCCTTCTCTCTCATTAGAAAAGTCAGAAATCTCAAAACAAGTAGTGAAAGTCCACATTCAATTACGGTATTTCAAATACAATGGAGTTATCTTGTTCACTGACTTCCATGTAACATTTTGAAGGAAACAAAAGGATGTGCTCTTCATATCAAGAGAGCTCTCATTTTGTTTTGATAAAATGATCTAGAAACAGATCTCAATTATTTAACCTGTGGTGATGGCCCATCTTAGCTCTTGGATATAGCTGCCCATTCTCCTGTTCCATTTTTGCACTGACATAACTAAATATATCTGGAATAGATAAGATAAATGCTTAAAACCATTCACTAGTAACTCCCTGAAACTGCATTTCTTGACTATTTTTCTACATGAGAATTCATAAATAAATTGAGTTAGTGTACAAAGCTTAAAATTTAAATATAGCTTATTCATGTGTAATTGTTTTTAACATTTAAGTATTTAAACATTAACTCAAATGACTTTAATTATCCATTTGCTAATATATTTTCCAAAATATACATTAATTAATTAAATTAATTAATGCATTAATTTTTGTCTTCATAATATAAAATAATTTGGAATTTAAGGTACAAATGAAATTCTCTTAGCATCTCTTCAAAAGGATAGAAGTAGTAGTGACGACCCCAAGTATTATATTCCATAGAAGTTCTTGATACTGAAGTCTTAGAAGGTATCATAAAAATTTACAGCTACATGGGAATATTTGGTACTTCTATGGTTGTCAGAGTGAAATTAATTTCCTTTTTGAAAATTAATACATTGCTAATTGCAAGAAGTATGCTACCACTGCACTTATCAGTGATTTCACTGATCTGTTTAATATTTTTATATAATTTAAATGTTTTTAAATGAGTACCGGTAATTAAAAGTTTGGTTAAAGTTTGCTATTAAAAATTTGGAGACTTTCTCAATTATTCATTATCACATTTTAATTTATCAGTTTAAAAAATTGATGTAGTTTCAAATGTAAAACTATTTATTGTGTAGTTTTATAGAGTTCAATTGAAATAATGGAAAGCAAATATATTTTTGCATCTTCATTCTTTACTTTCTATCATGTTAAATATTTTTAAAATCTTTATTAATAGGATGAAGTTAAAAATAGGTTTTGGAAATTTGTCTTCAAAACAGTATTTTTCTCTCAAAGTAACAGTATAAGATATATTCTTGTTACACTGTTACTCTGCTTTTGTAATATATATAGATATACATACACATACATACACACATCAATGGGGCAAAAGTATAATTTAAATACTGTATATAAAGTTCTTGTATGTCTAAACTGTAATTTAAAATTATATTAGTTAAGTTCCAATGGCCCGCAAATTGTTAAGTAACTATTACATTAAAGGCATAATTACAGTATCTTACATTTTGAAAAGGTCATCTTGTTTAACTTCACTTTGGAAGCTGGATATATTAAACACATCTGAATACTTATAAATTAAGAATCTTATGTAACTGTAGCTCGAAAATGATTTCGTTTATACCTTAGGGAGCTTATTGCATGGCTGAACTAAGTCACTTTTCTGAACACTTCCTGTTTCTCTGCCAGCTGTGCCAATGTTTCCATTAGCTGTGTTGAATTTTTTTTCCTTTGTTCTAAAGTTTCACTAGCTCTGTCTGCATTTTAAATTGATACTTCAACTTGATACTGTCCAGAAGTATTGATTACAAATCCCAGAAGTTGATATGGAATTCTGGGAATTATAGTCCAACATATCTAGGCAATGCCAATATGGAGAAGGCCAATTTAAGTGAGCATGAAAAGTAAGAGAATTAAACTTCAGTGTATTATTATGACCTAGAACACTTCATTCTTCAAATGTAGCTTTAACTCTGTACCCCTTACTAATTGTGAAAATAAAGGGTATTTGTAAGAATAGGAGAGCTTTGTCTGAATATCATACTAGCTTTTGCTACAGGTTTAGGCATAATTTACTAATGTGTGAGATATAGCAATAGGACTTAGACTTATAACTTAGACTTATATACCACTTTACAGCCCTCTCTAAGTGGTTTACAGAATCAGCATATTACCCCCAACAATCTGGGTTCTCATTTTACCTTGGAAGGTGGAAGGCTGAGTCACCCTTGAGCCTGGTGAGATTCGGTCTGCCAAATTGCAGCAGTCAGCAGAAGTAGCCTGCAGTACTGCATTCTAACCACTGCGCCACCGCCGCTCTTTATATGCTTAGTTTATCCAGTAGTAAATAGATTTGGTTTTGAAGTACATTATTTCAAACTACAAGGCATAATTATATTCTGAAGTATCAGTTTGATGTCTATGAATAACAGTATACCTGCTAACCCATTTATAATGATTGCCAAAATCCCATGCCCAATGAATTTTCTAAAATAACTATTGTAATTATAAAAATGGTGGCAAACATGATAAAATACCATCTGCAAACTTACGTATTTCTGGAACTTTCCCAGGGCCCCACATAGTCCCCAAAAGGCATTCTCAAAAATAAAACAGTAGTGGCTGTAGTTGCTGTTTTATCTATCTTAGAATGTGTTCTGAATTGTTTTTTATATATTTTTAATTGAACTTTTTAACAAGATTAAAAACAATTGAAATATTAGAAAAATCAAAGAAACAAAGAATAGTGAATAAGAAAATAGAGGAAATAGAAAAGAAGAATAAAAGATTATAAATAAGCAACTTCTGATCTTTTTGGTAGCAGTTATAAATGTATTTATATTTTACTCTCTTTTTCTAAACTTACATCAGGATTTCCTTCTTTCTGTAAGCTTTCCTTTCTAATAAGTCAGACTTATAAATCACAAGTTTATTTTTATTTTTATTTTTCAGCAAAAAGTCCATAAGGATTTCCAGGCACTGATAAATATAGTTGTTGATCAAACAAGTTAATTTTGCCATTTTTGCTAGTTCTGTTTCCCAATCTTTCCTCCATTGTGGGTATTTCAGAGTCTTTCCATTTTTGCGTATCTACATAAAAAAGTATTACAGCAAGAATTATACATAAAAATAATCTTCCATGATTCTTTTTTTAACTGTCCATTAATCTCAACAAGAAAATTTCTGATTTCAGTTGTATGTTGATTATTAAAATTCTTTGTGTCCTTATATGTACTTGAACCCAGAAATGTCTGGGGTTTTTTTACAAGTCCACAGGCATGATAAAATTACCACTCATTTTGTCCATATTTCCAACACAAATTTGAAATACTTTTTATACATTCTAGACAATTTTTCTAGAGTTATATGTCTGATACATTTTATTAAAAAAATCTTTTTAAGGTATAACAATGTAAATTTTAATCCTATAAACCATATATTTTCCCACTGTTCCATCAGTATATTGTGTTCAAAGTTTTTACACCAATTTATTTTACAATCTTTCACTTATTCTTCTGCTTCAAATTTCAATGAACGTTTATGTATTTATGCAGGTACATGTTTATCATTTGTACATAGTTCAATTTCAATTTTTGTTCTGCTATGTGCCAAATGTCCTATTATCTGCTTTAAATCTTTTTTTTAACTTCGTATATAAAAAATGAAAACTAAATTCTTCAGCAGCCAATTGCTCTCTTGATTTTATCTTATGTTCTCCATGTTCCTATTCTATCAACTCTCAGTATTTTAACCATTTTTCTTCATGTATTGTTACTTTCCTGTATTCTTCCTATGCTGAGATAAAGGCCTTTTCAGGCACAGGCACAGGGTTTATATCTATTCCATATTTTCAGCATAGCGCTTCTGATATTTTTTTTAATTTGATTTATATGATATGATTCTTAAAAACTACATTAACCTGTATTTTAGATTGTACCATAGAAAATTATGCCAAAAATGTTCCGCTAATACAATTTTAAAAGCATAAATTATAAACCATGAATAAATTTTCAAGTTAATAGAAACAATTTAATTTTGTTTGAGACAGTTTGGTATACAGTAGAGCTAAGGTGCTTGGTACAAACCAGAAGATAGTCTTCTAGTCTTCCCTTAAACATGAAAGCCAATTGAGTGACTTTGGATCAGTCAAGCTCTTAGCCCATCTCACAAGATTGTTCTGTGGAAAATCTGAAGTGAAAGCATTACTGTATTTGCTGTCTTGAGTTCAGCAAAAATAAAATAAATAAAATAATACATAGATATAATTTATGTAAAGTAACCTTCAAACAAAGGAAACAAACAGCAACATTAAAAATACTTTTTGGCCTATTTAACTGGGTAAACTAATCTGTTTATAATATTTCAAAATATTTCATAATTTTATGTATTTCTACATATTGTAATTATATAATTATATATTATAACATAAATACATAATTCATTTTGTTTGTTATTTTTTTTAGCAATAATATTTTTATCTGGTATGCATTTGTAACTTCAGGACAAAGTGTATTTTACCCACAACAGCAAAATGTAGGCTAAGAGTAGGAATAGAAACTAGTGTCCTCACAACATATAGTGTCACAGCTTAATCATTGCACTTTACTCTCTCAAAAAACATTTCTTCCAGATTTTAAATCAGAATGTCTTAATCTTCCAGCAGATATTATAATGATTGTGCCACTGAGAAAGATCTAAATAATTTGTAATGTTGGATTTTAGTCTATTAGTTTTGCTACTTTCTGCAATCTTCTATAAGTAGTCCTCAACTTATTGTGACCAATTGCTTAACAACAAAAAATTACGATGGGCCCAGACCAGTGCTTAACAGCCTGTAAAGCACTTCTGGCCATCACAAAATATCATCCCCAGTACAAACATACATCCTTGTCATCACATAACTGCATGTCAGGTGCTTGACAACCAGCTTGCCTGGAATGACCGTGATATTCACTAAATGACCATAGTGATTTGCTTAATAACTGTCATTAAAAAAAAATCAGGTCTGGTCACATGGGTGTCTCGAGTTATGACTGTAAAAACATAACCAGAAGTCTGGTCCCTATTGTGATTGTAAGTCGAGGACTACCTGTATTAATATATTTTATATGTATTTTGGTAATTAGGAATTATATAGTTCTGAACTATTTTGAGAATTAGTTATATTTATTAAAATAATATTAAGAAAATTGCAATTGCAACTGTATGGTCTGATATAAGAAATATAGTAAATATGAAATATTTAGAAATGTGAAGTATAAATATATTGCTAGAGCATATTTAAATGCATGTCACTATTTTGACTAGTAGACATATGGATATATAACAATTTTGCATTATTTCCTGCAGTCTTCCAAATTCTTATTTTATCTAATTTTATCTTTCTTAAGCAGAGAGGATGGTGAACTTGAAGATGGTGAAATAGATGATGCTGGACTTGAAGAAGATAAGGAAGAAAAAGGCACAAAAGTTGAAGATAAACCTAAAAATGAAAAATCTCATAGGAAATCACGAAAGAAGCGCAAAAAGGAAAAAGAGAAGAAAAAATCAAAAAGGAGAAGGCGAGATAAACACAAGGTATGAAGTGCTGTTCAGCATGCTATGCAGTTTATTTCTAACTAATAATTATTTCCCATTTAAACAAAATGTAAAACTATACTGGAATACCTTTGCTTTAATTAGGTCACTGAATATTAACTCCTTGAAAAGGTGAGGTTCCCTATAGACTGCAAAATAGCCTAGAAAAACAGTCCATTGAGCCATCATCACATGCTGCTTCTAACATTCTTACTCCCATGTGAACTGAAATGTGTACTGGCAAGGCTCATTAAGTGTTCCAATACTGCACGAGACTATATGCACAACCTACCTTAATTGGTGATAAACTGATCCTTGTGCCAATTTGCCTTGTATAACCCTAGCTTACATTCATTTTTGTTCAGATATACTTGTTGTAATTTCAATCATACAGATAGATGTGTGTGAAATCACACAAACACACACTATGATTATACTACAGCAATCATTGTATAAATGATAATCTTATTTCTTTTCAGCATAATTCACCTTCTAGTGATGATAGTTCCGACTATAGCATTGACTCTGATGCTGAACGTACAGAAAGATCTCATAAGAAAGGAGCTGGTTTCTATAGAGATTATGAGTCTTCATTCCTTCAGGTACAGCTTTCTAAGTGGACTTCATTTTGTTTGTTTTTCCATGCTGTTTAAATAGTTGCTTGATCATTTTTGTCAAAAGATGTGAATTATTCTTTTGAATTAATTATATTGGATTAGTTTAGACATATAAGTGCACTGTATTGTTTTTGATTATAGTTTATTTCTTAAACGAATAATTCTTATTCCTTGTTTGTTACTTTTCGCGATGTGGAGGTAAGGATAAGTACTTCAAATACGACACTGGTAGTCGTTGACTTACGACCACAATTGGGACCGGAATTTCTGTCATTAGTCATTGCAGTCATAAATTAAGTCAGACCCAAATTTATGACAAATTTTACAGCAGATGAATGAATCACTGCTGTTATTAAGCAAATCATAAGGTCATTAACCAAATCCAACTTCCCAGTGGGTGTTTTTTTCAATTTTTTTTTTTGTCAGAAATTGGCAAAACAGGTCACAAATTGCAATTGCAATTTGCACAAATTGCAATCACATGATCATAGGATACTGCAACTGGCAATAAATATGATCCAGTTGCCAAGCTATCAAATTGCAATCATGTGACCACAGGAATGCAACTGTCATAAGTGTAAGTACAAGTCATAAGTCACCTTTTCCAAGGCTGTCGTAACATTGAACTATTGTTGAATGAATGGTTGTAAGTCAAGGACTACCTTGTATAAAAGGCTATAAAGGGATGTCACCTTTTTGGAGTGACTAAAATTTCCAAGCCTTTTTCAGGTGAGTAAAATCCCCAGTCAAAATGAAACCATTTTTATTTCTGCCCTTTTCCCAATTTGTATAAAAATCTTCATTTAATTCATACATTTTGAAAGGAAATGGATATTATTTTGGATTTCTAATAATCTGAGGTCTCTACCATATTATTTTTCATAATGTATAGTGAAGCTGAAGATAAATGTTGATTAAATAAGTTTCTATGAATACTGTACAGCTGCCTGTTACACATGTATGATATTGACATTAATGTGAGATAATAGACAAGGAAATCCAATAAATATCTCTTACAGAAACAAACATTTCAAAGCTTCTTATGTTCCTCAATTTATAAGAAAGTCTCACAGTTGGACTATTGTAATACACTCTACATGAGCTACCCTTGAAGAGCATTTGGAATCTACAGCAGCTGCAGAGTGCGATAGTGTGGGCAGTTCTTGGGGCCGAAGAATGGCCCATAGAACACCACTGCTCTGTGAACTGCATTTGCTGCCAGTTTGCTTCCAGGTGCAATTCAAGGTGTTGGTAATCACCTTTACAGTCCTTCATGGTATGGGTCCAGGGTACTTGAGGAACCATTTCATTCCACTGAGATTGGCCCGCCTCACCTATGCTGGCAGAGGAGCCATGCTGCAGGCCCTGTCCGGACGCTTATTCCAGCAGGCAGGGAAATGCCATTGCATTTCACCTCTGGAACATCTTGTTCCAGATGTTCTGGAACGCCCCCACCCCTGGTATCAAGTCAGCCCCAATCCTCCTGATCTTCCATAAGAGCCTAAATACCTGGCTCTGCCAGCTAGCTTGGGAGTCCAATGGGGGAGCATCCCACCTCCCTCCCATCCTGTCCCCCTTCATCTTTAATTGGATCATAATGTTTGGCTTGTTTTAACTTACGTTTTAATGTATGTGTGTGTGTATGTGTATACCTTTAATGATTATAAGATGCTCAGAGTTGCCCTGTAGTAAAATGAACAGCTAATAAGTTTTATAAATAAATAAATAAATAAAATAAAAGTAGTATAAGTGTGTCACTTTAACAAATTAATTTGAATCAAATCATTTCTACTTAACATTTCCAGCAGTCACACAAACTTAATATGATTGGAATTAATGTCAACATTTTTAAAAAAATTAAAAAGGGAATCCAGAATGGAAATTTTCCAGACAGTTTAATATAGTACTGATCTTTTTCTTCTTTCTGGAATTCATCAAATTGGCTATTTTCCTGTATAAACAGAAATGGACATTGGAGAAACGAAAGATATGAAAGTAGAGTGCCTCTAGGATAAGAAGATACAGGTCTTGTATGTATATTTTTATCTCCCACCAGAATAAGTGAAAAGAGGATATAAGAAAAAACTGCTTGTATCAGAGGTGTTTTTATCCATGCAGGTTTAATTTTATTGCAACAAAAATGATGCAATCAAATGTTCAATAAAGTCATGTAACTGACCTCAAGCAAAATATTGATTCAAATCTATTAAATCTGTCTTTCAGAGGAGCTCTTAACTAGTTTTAAAACTTTCTTATCCATCTTAATTATTTACATATACAGTATACAGTTAGCTTCACTTGGAGAAAGAATCTGTGCTTTGCTTGAAAAAGTATTGTCTTCTATAACCCATGTTACATGAATTATATATACAATGTGAGGGAAAACATTGATTTTGAAAAAGACATGCAATAATCCAATTATTTCATTTTAGAATCTTTCAACACTACTATATACTCATAATTAAATGAGCAGACATCTTACCTCAGTAACTGTCAATTTGTCTGGGGATAATCACTAGAAACAGTTTCCTCCCATTTTTGAAAATTTGTATGAATAATATGCTGATAGTATATTTTTTAAAATTGCAGTAAAGAAAACTTTAGAAGAGTAAATGCTACAATATATATGCTGGTAAATCTCAGAATCCTGATATATCTTGTTACATTATATATTAGAGATTTATTCTTAATTAGTATTCTCATATGTTTCTAATTATTTTTATGTGTTATCCAGCATGGGCATATTTCAGGAAAATATAACCCTTCACAGAAGACACAGCATAATAAGAAATCAAAAAGCAAAGATTATGATAATTACAGTGATGATTTTGGCTACAATGAAGATGAAAAAGAAGATTTTGCTGACCAGTTAAAGCAATATAGACAAGCTAAAGAAACTAATGAGTTAGAAGCTCCAATTTCAAAAGAACCAGGGAAAAAGCAAGGGATGAAAGGGATTCACAAAGGTAAGGCAGTAATCAAGGAACAATTAAATCTGAGTTTGTATCTATCTATGCAGAATGGAATGCAAAGTCACATTTATTATTACAGAACTTCACTATTAATCCATTAGTGGCAATAAAAACAGTCAATAATCACCTCACCATTAATCATACTACCATTATATTTCCAGTGAGTGTAATTATACTTTTATAGGTTCATTAGCCTTATGTCTTCCAGTCTAAACTGTTTTCCTATATCCAAAAAGGTTCATTCAGTTATAAATCGTCAGAAATTTTAACATAAGAGAACATAGACAACATAGTTATATTATTCCAGTAGGACAGTTAATAAATATTAATAAAATTTTAATATTAATAAAAAAGGAATTATATGTGTAATGTTTTTACCTGAAATCCAGTTAATGTAATTTTAGTAAGTAAGCATGTTAATTTGAGAATGGCTAGCATTATTCTTGCCATTGATACATATCCTTTGATGTCTTTCAATGAGATGTATGCTTTTTCTTAGAACTCTGCTCAATTGATACACCCAGGCTTATGGTCATGGGTGATTTCAATCTGCCGTCCGTTGGTGAAACGTCGGAGATGGCTCGGGAGTTCATGACTTCCATGACGGCCATGGACCTGACCCAGTTAGTTCATGGCCCCACTCACAGGGGGGGACACACGCTGGACCTGATTTTTGTCTCTGGCCAGTGGTTGAGTGGTCTTATTATAGGGGATATAGACATGAAACCCTTGTCATGGTCAGATCACTCACTCCTTCGTCTGGACCTTTGAACCGCTACACCCCGCCGCAGGGAGGCGGACCCAATTAGATGGATCCGCCCCAGGCGCCTGATGGATCCTGATAGGTTCCAGACGGAGCTTGGGCCAATTCCTGAAAATCTGGCACACGACTCGGCCGAGGACCTGGTAACTGCCTGGGATCGGGCGGCTGGTGGGGCCTTGGATCGAGTCGTGCCTTTGCGGCCTCTGACCCGGTGTCGATCCCTCGCGGCTCCTTGGTTCACCGAGGAGCTGAGGGAGATGAAACGCCGGAAAAGACGCCTAGAGAGCGGTTGGAGGGCCAGTCTCGCTGAATCTGACCGAACACTGGTAAGGTCGCATATTAAGACCTACCTAGTGGCGATAAAGACGGCAAAGTTTAACTACTTTTCCGCCTCTATTGCGTTATCAGGGAATCGTCCGGCCACCCTGTTCAGGGTAACCCGCTCCCTGCTCCATCCGGGAGCGCGGGAGGATCCCTTGGAAGGCAGGGCGGAGGATTTCGGACAATACCTGTATGACAAAATCGCTCAGATCCGGGGGGATTTGGACTCTGACTGGGTAGATCAGGGCAGGGTGACGAGGAATAGTCTTGAGAATGTTATCTGGGAGGAGTTTGATGCTGTGACTCCGGATGATGTGGACAGGATTTTGGGGAGACTTAGTGCGGCCACATGTTTACTGGACCCGTGTCCCTCCTGGTTGGTACTGGCCTCCCGGGAGGTTACACGAGGCTGGCTCCAGGGTGTTATCAACGCTTCGTTGAGTGAGGGTCACTTCCCCGCCGCCTTAAAAGAAGCGGTGGTGAGGCCTCTCCTCAAGAAGCTGTCCCTGGATCCGGCAATATTGGCCAACTATCGTCCTGTCTCCAACCTTCGCTTCCTGGCGAAGGTTGTTGAGAGTGTGGTCGCGCGACAGTTTCCACAATTCTTGGAGGAAACATCCTATCTAGATCCGTTCCAGTCGGGTTTCAGGCCTGGACACAGCACGGAAACGGCATTGGTCGCGTTGGTTGATGATCTCTGGAGGGCTCGGGACAGGGGTTGTTCCTCTGTTCTGGTCCTGTTAGACCTCTCAGCAGCTTTTGATACCATCAACCATGGTATCATGCTGCACCGGTTGGAAGAGTTGGGGATGGGGGGCACCGTATTACGGTGGTTCTCCTCCTTTCTCTCCGACCGGTCGCAGTTCGTGTTGGCAGGGGGGCAGAGGTCGACCTCAAGACCTCTTATATGTGGAGTGCCTCAGGGGTTGGTCCTCTCGCCCCTCCTGTTCAACATTTATGTGAAGCCGCTGGGCGAGATCATCCGTGGCTTTGGGGTGAGATACCACCAGTACGCTGATGACACCCAGCTGTACATCTCCACCCCAGGCCACCCCAACGATGCCCTTGAAGTGATGTCCCAGTGCCTGGAGGCTGTGCGGATCTGGATGGGGAGGAACAGGCTCAGGCTCAACCCTTCCAAGACTGAGTGGCTGTGGCTCCCGGCATCCCGATATAGTCAGTTGACTCCATCACTGACTATTGGGGGCGAGTCGTTGGCCCCCACAGAGAGGGCTCGCAATCTGGGAGTCCTCCTGGATAGGCAGCTGTCCTTGGAGGAACATCTGACGGCTGTAACCAGGGGGACCTTTTGTCAGGTTTGCCTGATCCGACAGTTGCGGCCCTTTCTTGATCGGGATTCCCTGTGCACAGTCACTCATGCCCTCGTCACCTCTCGCCTTGACTACTGCAACGCTCTCTACATGGGGCTCCCCTTGAGGAGCACCCGGAGGCTCCAACTGGTCCAGAACGCAGCAGCGCGGGTAGTGACAGGAGCAGCATGGCGCTCCCATGTAACACCGCTCCTGCGCGAGCTGCACTGGCTCCCAGTGGTCTTCCGGGTGCGCTTCAAGGTGTTGGTTATCACTTTTAAAGCGCTCCATGGCATAGGGCCTAGCTATCTTCGAGACCGCCTGCTGCCACCAACGACCTCCCATCGACCCGTGCGCTCCCACAGAGAGGGCCTCCTCGGGGTGCCATCAGCCAAACAGTGCAGGCTGGTGACCCCAGGGGGAGGGCCTTCTCTGTGGGGGCACCTACCCTCTGGAATCAATTGCCTCCAGAGATAAGGAGAATCCAAGACCTCAGTGCCTTCCGCCGTGCCCTTAAAACCTTCCTTTTCCAGCAAGCCGGGCTGGCCTAATTTTTTAAGTGTTTTTAAGTGTTTTGTTTATTGTTTTTAATTATGGGGCCAAATTTATATATATATATATTTTAACTGTATTTTAATATTTGTACTTGATGTTTTTACTTGGCTGTTCACCGCCCTGAGTCCTCAGGGAGAAGGGCGGTATACAAATTCAAAATAAAATAAAATAAAATAAAATAAAATAAAATAAAATAAAAATAAATTGAAGATCAAGTGAAAAGCAGAGAATTCCTTTATCTTTATTAAAAGAAAGGAAAACATAGTAGGAGCAGGTATTTTAATGCTGAAAAGTCCCTTTCCCATACAGTTCTTGAATTCTGTCATGTGTTTAGACATTCTAGAGAAATATATTTGCCCCGTAAATTAAACATGGATCATGGATCTGAAAAGTCTGAAACTTTGGGAATTAAATGAATTGATTTTGTAACTTCAGTCTTATGTGTAATGGTTAAATAGTCCTGTGCAAAAAGATTCCAAACTGCTCCTCAGCTAATACTCTGAAGAAGCACATTAAAAGCACAATTAAGTTTTTCCTGCCTCAGAAACAGTTTGAATACATACTTTACTGTTTAACCAAATTTAAGTTGCCAGAACATTAAAATTGGGAATGGACAATTTTCAGAAAGCACTGTTTCTTAGATAGTAGTTGATTGCATTTAATTATATAGTGGTAATCAAAACGGCTTCAAGGCTTAGTAATAACATTAATTTGTTTATTTAGAACATATTTATCCTGTAGGGTCACATGTAGCTCGCAATAAAAATACATAAATCACAAACCAGAATTACAAAAATAGCAATAAAAATATTTAAATATTAAATAAAGCAAGATTATACATGAGCGAGATTGTATGTCCATTTATTTATATCTTATATTTTGATAAGTTGAATAAAATTATTTAAAAATGAAGCCTAGATAAATTTATCAAAAAGATGTTCTTATTCCAGCCATACAGATTGTGGAGTTTTGAGATGTACAAAGAATACTCTGAAAATTATTTCAACATGTAGGATTCATACAGAAGCAATCCATTAAATATTCTGCCCATAAATCTTTCAAATCTTTAAAGGTCAGTAATGCCAGAACTTTTGATTAAATTCAGAAACAAATTATAAGCCCATGCACCTATTTTAGCAAGAGAGTTTTATACTCCATTTATGCAGTATTTGATAATAAATGAACTGCAGCCTCCAAGCCCATTTCAGAATATTGTCAAAGACAGCTTTGCAATACATTGAAGCACATTGCAATAAGCCAAAAGTAATGTAATCAAAGTATGCATTATTTTGGAAATAAGCGTAACATGGCAACATAGCAGGAGATCTATCTATATAATTGATATAGCCATCCACTTCATGGATAGGACTCTGGATGGCATACAGTTGAAACAAAACAATTAAAAACACAGCCTTAAAAACTTTTAAAATTAAAAATATAAATATATTCACTTCAGAGTGAATGGGAGAATGCATTCAAGGTCCACATAGTTATAATGCACGCACTATTTACATTGGATCCCCAAGCCTGCTGACAAAACCATGTTTTAAGAGATTTCCGGAAAGTCAGTTGGGTCTAGGCCAGGGGTGTCAAACTCGCAGCCTGCGGGCTGGATGCGTCATGTGCCAGCCCCACCCCTGCCCAGTTTAGCGAAGGGGGGGAAAGTCCTAATACATCACATGACACTGAGTGACAACGTGAGTTTGACACCCCTGGTCTAGGCAATGTCATCAAATAGCAAAGAAGGCTCACTTTTCGGGTCCCTGACAGATGGAACTACTTAGCAGATGTGATCTGTAACTTGTCCTTCCTGCCAGACTTGACTGGATAGGCAGATGTAACCAGGAGAGATAGTCCCACAAATAATCCAGCCCCATGCCACATAGGACTTCAGAGGTAAAAAAACAGCATTTTGAGTTGAACTTAGAAGCAAACTGGCAATCATGGAGTAGAGATACAAGATTTGCAAGTTCTAGCAGCACACATTTGATCTCATCACTATATTTTGCACAAGTTGAAGCTTGCGGATACTTCTCAAAAGTAACCCCACTTAGAGCGCATTTCATTAATTCAGGAGGAGATCAGGGCATGAGTAATTGAGAGTAGAACCTCCCAATTCAGGAATAGGCACAATTGGTGCACAACACAAAGTTGTGCAAAGGCTCTCCTAGCCACAGCTGCTACCAAGCAAGAGTCATGAGTCCAGAAGAACTCCCAGATTGTACACAAGGTCTGTTAGGGGCTAAGTAATCCCATCCAACATCAAAGATAGTACTTTCTCAGATTCAGGAGACTTTGAAACCTTAAGCCATTCAGCCTTGCCAGGGTTCAGCTGAAGCCTGTTGTTCCACATCCCATACAGCCTCCAGGCAATGAGACAGCAATCAATTGCAGGACTCAATTCACCAGGATGAAAATGTATAACTGGATATTATCAGCATATTGTATTGATGATACCTCATCCCATGGCAATGGATATTCTTACCCAGTCTTTCATCTAGAACTAATTAGACGAGTGAAGAGATTACTGAATCCATGGAATCCTACATAGAAGGGGTCAAGGGTTGGACCTCTCATTCTCAAATAACAGCTGGGGGAGGATGAAAGAGATCCAGCACAATACAGTGCCATCCACTTCCACCCTATGGTGCTGATCTTGAAGGATACCATGGTCAGTGGTATCAGAGGCCACCAAGACGTCAAGTAGAGCCATGATATATGGACTGTCCCCATCCCACTCCTACTAGAGGTCACCCAAAAGCATGACCAATGCTGTTTCAATCCCTGCCTAGACCTAAATCCTCATTGAAAAGAGTCCAGATAATAGATGGTCTATTATGATGCATCCAGCTCTAGGGACATAATATTTAAGAATGGAATAACTTAAAAAAATACTTTTATTATATACAAATTATATGCACTATTTTGCAAATAGGATCTAAACTTTCCATAAGTTACCAAAATTAATTACATTGTTTTATAAACTAAATTTTGACAATTTTCTTGGTGACTGTCCGATTCACACATATGGCTTTGCAAAACAATATTTTCGCACAGCTGCCTTGACTCCAGTCACTCAAATGAAATGATGTTTCAGTATGGAAAAGTGAGGTGCTCAGTCTTGATAGCTCCAATTTAAATTTGAGGCTGACCAATTTGCCTCATCAGAAATGTTTAGAAGGCCAGTTAAATAGCTGCCTCAAATAGCCTGGCTATTGGGATGATTTTTGTAAGGCCCTGAAGACCTGGTTTTGCCAATGGGCCTGGAGACTCCAGAGTGGGATGAAGTCCATCAAGTGGTTTATTTGATGGATGGATTGATTGTTGTTGCCAAGAGGGGGGACTATTTTTTTTTATTGTTTTTATATTGAGTTTTTATCTTTTTAAGCTACCCAAACTCACTGAGACTGAGTTGGGCAGCCATATATATTTTCTTAAATAAATGATTAGAAGCAGGTGATATTCCACTTTGGAAAGCTATGTTGAAGGAGTATTTCACTGAAGACTTTATCAAAATAAAAACCCCAGTATAATGCAAAACTTGTGTGTTACATAATTTTTTTAAAAAGTATATCAAATTCAGAAACAACAAATAACAATTTGTTATTTTATAATCTTAAAACATTTTAAAAAATCCTTCACAGAATAACCTAAAAACTGGTGCATGTGCTGGTAGCCTCCAGGCCTAATGCACTATATGTGGGGCTCCCTTTTGTCTACTCTGGACATTTTACAGGTAGTCCTCGATTTACAACAGTTCATTTAGTGACCATTCAAAGTTACAATGGCACTGAAAAAAGTGACATGACAATTTTTCACACTTATGACCGTTGCAGCATCCCCATGGCCACATGATTTACATTTTGGATGCTTGACAAATGACTCAGATTTATGACAGTTGCAGTGTCCCAGGGTCATGTGATCCCCTTTTACAACCTGACAAACAAAGTCAACCAGGAAACCAGATTCACTTAACCATGTTACTAATTCAAGAACAGGCAGTGATTCACTTAACAAATTTCTCACTTAACAACATAAATTTTGGGCTTAATTGTGGTTGTACATTGGGGACTATCTTTATTTGGTACAGAAATTAGAAGTCAGGTTGGTCTCAAGAAGAACACAAAGAGATTGTGTTTTGGTTACCTATTTGTTCCAGGACAAAAAAGAAGAGCCTACATGGATTGGGCCAAAGCTATTTGAGAGAAAAACTTTTTCTAGAGGAAACTCCACAGCTAATCAATCCATCTGAAAATACTTGCCTACTATTGCTGCAATCTATCTGCTGGCATTTGGGGTCAAGCCTTTTATGCTGCTGCTCTAGTTCTTTGAAATGCAGTCTCTTACAGAATTAAAGGATACAACTTATTAATTTTTAAAAACTCCTAAGTCATCTTCTTGAACAGACTTAACAGCTAAGTTAATGGTCAACTTTATCAGTGGATATTATTTGTGTCCTATTTTATTATTTTTTAAATTATTTTAAATTTGGTTTACTATAAACTGCCAAGACACTTTAAAAGTTTATAAAACTATATTAAGTTTAATGAATAATCTCTAAATAGAAAAATATAAGCGGTATGTATTATAGCAGTGTTGGCAAACCTTTTAGGTACTGAGTTCTGAAAAGGGAGCGCGCGTGCGTGCCAGAAACCAGAAGAGCAGCCGTCCAGTGTGAATGCATGCGCCAAGAAGATGATGTTCCGGTTTCCTGCGCATGCATGCGCACCGGGCAGCTGGTCTTCGTGCACGCATGCGCACCAGAAACTGGAAGACTAGGTGGCCGGTGCACATGCACACACTGGAAACCAGAAGATTATCTTCCTGGTGCGCACATGCACACCAGGCGGCTGCTCTTCTAGTTGACGGCACGCCGGAACCTGGAAGAGCAACGGGCGACGGATCGCGTGCCCAGAGAGATGGCTCTATGTGCCACTTCCGGCACGCATTCCATAGGTTCATCATCACAGTATTATAGTTTTTCTTCTGCACCATAATAAGTAATAAATCATTATATTCATCCAGAAATTTGTAATTTTAGGTGCTACACAAACAAGCAATAGTTATGGTATTGGCCGAGGGCGCAGCATGCAAAAGAAACTGAAACGCAAAGATCGTGGAAGAGGAAGAGGAGTAAATAAAGGATCTGAGGAAGTAAGTTAAGTGGAAATGGTTTATTGCATTAAAAATAGTGGTTTTATTAAGCTTAATTCAAAACTGCACTGTACAATGCTTTATTTTTCTTTCAATGGTCTTAGAACTAAGATAACTGCATTATGTAAGTAAAAGTAACATAACTAAGATAAATGTTAACAGTCAGCTGCATTTGCAAAATCAGACTAATACAAATATAATCCTGGTGAGCTTAATAGCAGGAAAATTTGGTTGGAGAGCAGCCAGTGGTTGAATTGTCACTTTTATATCCCTGCTACTTATGACAAAACAATTTTAAAAAATCAGTTTTACTGGGTTTTGATTTTCAAGATATCTTTTTATTGCTTGCTTGTTCATAAAGATGGAATCCTTCTATACAGCTGTACCCAACATTGGTATCTTTTATGATAAGGTTCATATATATGTATGCATGAATGTATGCATGGGAATTGGAACATCTTACCCCTGAGATGAGATTGGCTCCCAACTTTCTGACCTTTCCGTAAGGGGCTGAAGACCTGGCTCCGCCAGATGGCTTTAGGGCTCCAATAAGGGAGCATCATACTAGAGGCGGTTGATGAATAAAGAAGCAATCCTATCTCCCCTCTGCACATCCTGCTCCCTCCCTTCCCATCTTTTAATTTTAGTTCTATTTTTCATTGTAATTTTCATTTTATTGTTTTAGAAATATTTATCTTTTATGACTTAAGTGCTTTTAATTCTGTAAACTGCCCTGAGTTGTCTGAAATGAGATGGGTTGCAAATAAATTTAATAAATAAATAAATGATTAGTTTAACCATGAAATGGGTATTTTATCTTGTCTTTTGACTATTTTGTGTTTGAGTGACCTTTGAGGAATAACCACATTAAAATGGAGATTTGTTTAACAGGAAATGAAGCCAGTAAAGAAATGGCCAACTATGAGTCAGGCATTCATAAACCAGCATACGGTGGAACACAAGGGAAAACAAATTTGTAAATATTTCTTAGAAGCCCGATGTATTAAGGTGAATATATAATTGTATTTTTTTCTTTGAAAAATGTAAGCAATTCATAGATTTTATTGTAGTTAGTTTAAAGTTTAATTATTACATGATTTTACCCTGCCAAATCCATTCATTCTTATGGTAATCAAAAACCAATGGCCATAAAAATTATATCCAGCATTTATTAGATTTGAGGGAACTTTTCATGTATTCAGCATAAATGATACTAGAGAAAATTATTGCTTAGAATAATACAAAGATTGATGCATGTATTTTGTTTGGCCACATTATTTCTAAAATCTTAAATGAACTTTCTTATTTAGTATTGAATATATACGTTCTACTAGTTAGCTCTTAGGTACAGTTGCATCACTGAATATAGCTGCTTTAGCAGTTCCATCAATATGTGAATACGGAGACTGTTGATAGAATGTAATCTATTTTCTAGTTTTATAACCATCTATTTGCAATTCATTTTATCTTTTTAATGTAACATTAATTTTTAATTTTCTTTGAATGGTGGAGTAAAATAAAATAGTATGAAAAGTAAAGTCACTATTGAAATTTATAATCTCTCTTTATGTTACAGGGAGACCAGTGTAAATTTGATCATGATGCAGAAATAGAAAAGAAAAAAGAAATCTGTAAATTTTACATTCAGGGTTATTGTTCCAAAGGAGAAAACTGCATTTACATGCATAATATCCTTTGACAAAAACATTTCAGTCATATTATCATCAAAGCTGAAGTGATCATAGCACTTTAAATGTTCCATTTGTAATAGAATATAGATGTTCCTACGGAGTAGAGGTTTTAAATGTTAGTAAGTAATAGTTTTAGGAATATATTGGTTTTTTTTTCTCTTTTTAAATAATAATATATAGCAATTTTTAGAAACATACAACAAAGTAGAGAAATGATTAATAATGAAACATAAATAAAAGCATTATAGAAAAACTTTTTAGCAGTGCATTCCCTCTTTCTCTTTTATTTATTTCTTTAACCACTGTTTAAATTTGCATAAACTTTGTTATGAACACAATAGTCCTCAATTTACAGTTTATTGTAACAAATGGTTAAGAATAAATTCCTGAGGAATCATGAGAATTGTGGCTGCTTCCAAAGAGGTCCGGGCAGTCATTAAGTGAAGCGCCCGTGATTCCTTCATTGAACCACAAACCCTACTTATTGCGGTTGTTGGCAGGGAAGGAAGCCCTGGAAAGACCTAGGCCCTAGGCCTATTCTGCAACACCTCCTCAACTCACCTGTAGCCTGCCCCAGGTCTCCAAAGGTGTCCCCCATCCAGTCTATGCACTCTATGCTCTACTTCCTGTCACTGGATCCAACACAGTTGGGCCTCCTCTCCCCCTTCTTCATACGAGTTCACTTACCTTTTCCATAAATTACCTATCAGAAGCAGAAGTGGCTGAGCTACCATATGATCCTCTTATACAGAGGTCGCATAGTAGTGTTCAGGAAGTGGTTGCCATTTTGGAAGCGGCCACAATTCTCATGATTCCTCAGGAATTTATTTCAAGCATATGTTACAATAAACCTTTTAAAGGAGGTAATGCCAAAATTATGGGAATTTCACTAGTATCTTAGTTTCCTTAATATTTGATCACATGAATTTCCTTGCAAGTTCTATCATACAGGAGCAAAATGCTATCACGGTGACAAATGTAAGTTTTCTCATGATCCTCTAACTAAAGAGACAAAAGAACTGCTTGATAAGGTAAGTAATGCTATCTAAAGCAAACTTTGTATTTCAAAATCAAACTTTGATCTAAATCAAACTTTGTAATAAGAAATGCTTCCAGTTTTTCAAAAAAGCTAAATAAGTTGATAGAGAATCAGTTGCATGTGAAGTGCACCTGAACAACTGAAAAACAGAACTTTTTTTGTTTTTCCTGTAAACTCTGTGCTACAAAGCAACAAATCAATTTATATATTTTAGTGGAAGATTTTTGGCCTAACCTTTTATTAATACATTTAAGGGGACTACAACTACTCAGAAAATCTAATCTGTTTCAAAGTGTTCTCTTTGTTTTTTCTATTACACATCAGATACCTAATGAAGGAGAATAGATTACGCTTTTCTAAAAAAAAGATCATAATATCCTTTAGTTACCATTTTTTTGTCTTTTGTAACATGTACGCATAAGCATATTAAAGAATCTATAGTGTTGTATGTAAGTTCATGTATGCATATGAAATGCGCATACAGATGTGCCAAACAGATGTGAAATTGGAAGGGAACTAGGATAATTCCCTATGCGAGAGGTAATCCTCTCACACAAAGCAGACTTGCTTCTGGTTCTTTGCTTGTGCCTATTGATTGAAGAACAAAACATATTCGTATTCAGTTGAACTTGGCGTGAGGAGGGGTAGTGTGCATTCAGCAGGTTATTCCTTCTCTTTACCTCCAGATTTTGGGGGGAGGGGCATTTTGAATTTGTGATGTATGAATCCACTCTTTCCATGTAAAGAAGAATAAGTATAATTGTTGAATTCTAATCAAATAGGAAACTACTTGAGAAATTGTTTTCTTATGAAATACCCTATTCCTCCCCAGTTAGAAGAGAATAGAATAATTGGGTTGGAAGGGACCTTGGATGACTTCTAGTCCAACCCCCTGCACAAGCAGGAGACCCTATACCATTTCAGACAATTGATTGTCCAATCTCTTTAAAAGTCTCCAGTTGTTCTGCCCCAGCTCCGGATTTCCAAGGATATTGACACACACCAACAGTCCTTATCAAATTTATTAAGTAACAAGAATAAACAAGACCGGCAAAGGTTGGCAACCAGCCCAGAAAACAAGATATGATAAACCAAAATACTCTGATAATAAATACGAGTTGGTTCTAGCAAGAAACTTACTAACAGCGTGTGACTTAAATAGGCTAAGGGGCCAATTATCCTCAAGCCTTACTCTCGAGGAGACCTCCTCCTCCTGAGTAGCCACTCCTGCCTTTTGGCAGCCCTGCACGCTCGAGCATTGAGGAGAGGCTCCTCCACATCGCTCTCTCCACTTGAAGGAGCCTCTGGAGGTTCTGAAGGCCCTGGCTGAGTCTCTGCCTCTGGCACCACATCCTCTTTAGCCTCCTCGCTGTCCGACGTGAGCACTGGCTGCGCAGGCTGCTGGTGCGACACCACACCAGCCTCCTCTTCGTCAGGATCAGCCACGATCCGCGCAGGCCACAACACCAGTGTTGGAGCATTCACAACTTTGGGAGGCAACTCCTTCCACTGATTAATTGTTCTAACTATCAGGAAATTTTTCCTTAGTTCTAGGTTGATTCTCTCCTTGATTAGTCTCTATCCATTGCTTCTTGTCCTGCCTTCCTGTGCTTTGGAGAATAGATTGACCCCTTGTGGCAGCCCCTGAGATTTTGGAACACTGCTATCATGTCACCCCAGTCCTTTTCATTAAACTAGACATACCCAATTCCTGCAACAGTTCTTCATATGTTTGAGCCTCCAGTCCCCTAATCATCTTTGTTGCTCTTCTCTGCACTCTTTCTAGACTTTCACCATCTTTTTTATATCATGGTGACCAAAAGTGGATACAATATTCCCAAGTGCGGTCTTACCAAGACATAAAGTGGTATTATATAAAGTTTTGGAACATAGAATAGAATAGAATAGAATAGAATAGAATAGAATAGAATAGAATAGAATAGAATAGAATAGAATAGAATAGAATAGAATAGAATAGAATAGAATTCTTTATTGGCCAAGTGTGATTGGACACACAAGGAATTTGTCTTGGTGCATAAGCTCTCGTAGTACATTAAAAAAAAATACATTCATCAAGAATCATAACATTCTCTTAATTCTAAGAATTTGAATGGTGGTCTGTAAAATTAAGTTTGAAAAAGGAACGGAAAGTTTTCATAACGTCATGCACTCATTTCTTTCCCCCTCGCCCAGTAATTTTCACATGAAAAGGTACAGGACAGACAGTAGCTAAAAAAGAACTGTTTATTGAAAATATTCCACATAGAAATTATAAATGCCACTACTCCGCTTCTGCTATGTCATACCTTACTCCTTCAGGAAAATCATGGAGCAGGAGAAACTGGGCAGCATGGAAATGACCTTTAAAATGACTCTAAGTATTGTTTGTTTAGTGCTGGTTTTGTCCTGTATCTTCTGTTTTGGGACATGTTGGAGAAAGCTGATTAGCTGTTCTTTCAAGGTGCTCCTTCTGTAAGATCTAGCTTCAAAGCAGCTGGATGATAGATAGAGGTGGAATAGTACTTTGTCTCTTGCCGTGTATAGTTTAATTCATGGGCCCAGTACTATTCTGTACTCCAGTTTAGACTAAATTATGCCTAAAATTTTATTAAATGTTCATAGACATGAATTTTGAAGAAAGACTCCAAATTAATAAGTACTGATTTTTTAATGTTGTCATAGTTTTGAAGTATTCTAATTTAATCTGAGATATATAGAACAGGTATCAGAGATCTCAATAAGTGCTTTTGCCATTAACTTCTAGAATAATTGCCAATAGCCCATGTATTCTGATTATATTCTAATGTGATTTTAGGTACTAAATACTGAAGATGAGCCTCAGAATGATGATGAAAAAGAAGTGGAAGAACTTAGAAAACGTGGCATAGTTCCTCTTCCTAAGCCACCTCCAGGAGTTGGGCTTTTGCCCACCCCACCAGAGCCATATTCATTTATGGAGGAAGATGCAGAAAACTTTCAGGATCCCTCTGGTGAATTCAAGAAAATTCCGTCTCTCTTTGAAATAGTTGTGAAACCTACTGTGGATTTAGCACATAAAATTGGGAAAACGTAAGTCTAGTAATTAAAACTATGCATGAAATTTTAATGAGGAACTTTACCGCATTACCGCATCCTGTTAGGGCAACTATTTCCCTCTCACATTTTGGTGTAGCTGTATATGTATATGAATTGTAGAATCTACTCTATTGTATAGAGTAATCTGGCATCAAAGAAAACATATTGAATAGTAATCTTAAAAAACACAATTTGGGGAAGATTGCATACATTGCCATTTGCAGATTTTTTTTACATAGTACTGCTTGTCAACTGTTTCTGAATCTAATATTTTTACACAAATATACCTGACCTGGCTTTTTGTTTTACAGTCCACCAGCATTCTATAATAGTACATCACCCCCTGGACCAGAGTTTGAAGGAAATGATCCACACATGTATAACACAGAATCAAGCCCAGGACATAATGGACCAACAGGGCACCCAGGTTCTCCTGGTCATCCCTGTATTGGTCCAGTGGTGCCACATAGTCCACCTTTGCAGCCAGTTCCTGCAGGATACTTAGGAGCACAAGGCCAAGCTGGTGGACCTATGCATGGAAATCAGGGTGGCCCACCTTTAACACCACCTGGTGTGTCATACAACTGTGCAGTTGCTCAAGAACATATGGCAAACATGCCCAGAGACAATCACTGCCCACCTGGTCCACCATATCAGCACATTCCTAGTGAACGGCAGCCAAATCCTGCATATGAGACTCTTCAGAATCCAGCTAATTTCTATGATAACTACTATTCACATCAGGCTGTGCATAATTTCCAAACAACCAATAATGCTAATGGTAAGTTTTAATTTATAAAATTGTTTCATTTTAGTTCATCACTCTGAACTGAACAATCTTATCTGTTGATAGTCAACCAAGTTTTTTGCAAGCATTCAGTATCCAAAGTTGAGAGTTAAGTGTGATGTGGCTAAGAGGATAAGCATTAAAGCCTCATCTCTAGAATTCTTGGGAACTATACAGGCATTTCTCAAGATCTTTACACACTGAGTTCTGGTTTTTTAGGTTTTGAGGGGTTGGTGATAGTAGGGAAAGAGTATCCACATATTCGTCTACTTTCAAGTTTTTCTGCAATCAGGAATCCCATCTTGCTAAGCTTTAGTTGTAGGGAAGTCTGTAAATAAATGTATCTTAAGGACACTTCTTAAATCTCTTGAAATTATAGGAACTATAATCTATGAGTAAATAAGTTTAAAAGTTACCAGTTTGGGGTGAATGCTTGCAGATAGCTTGTCTTAATCCTTAATTAAAGATATATATGTAAGTGTTTTCAAAATGCATGTACTATGAAAACTTATGAAAGGAAAAGTGTTGTAATCTATATATTCTGTTTGGAACAGTTTCACCTCTTTCTAGAATTTTTGTAAGTGGGATCTGGAACATCTTGGATAAGTGTATTGCATGTATTATAAGTTCACTTGTAACGGGGGGGGGGAGTGTGTATTTAAGACATTCTTGACTCCTGGCAAATGCAGTTTTCTTGGTAAGATTAATTGGCAAGTGGCTTGCCATTGTCTTCTTCCTAGGGCTAATAAATTATTGACTTAAAGCTGGCTTAATGCGTAAGGCAAGATATAGAATTGTCTCCCTATTTTTAGCCTATTGTCCTAAACCAAAGGTGTTCAAACTCGATTGCATCACGTGACGTATTGTGACTTTTTTGCCTTTGTGGAGCCGGGATGGGCATGGCCTGCATGTGATGCATCTGGCCCGTGGCCCACCAGTTTGACACCCCTGCCCTAAACCATTACATCAAACTAGATCTCATCTCATATTATGTATACATTTATATTTTCCTAAAGGAGTATATTGCAATGATTCATTTCTGTTCAGGAGCCTATCATTTCTGCCTCAGCAAGTAAAATGTTAGTCATTAGCTTTCCTCATGCAGAACACTAGCCTGCTTCCACAGTCCTTTGGAAGGGGATGTGTGCCTGCTTGGGTGCTACTACTTTGAACTGAAAAGCTGGTAGAAAGTGAAGTAATGATGGCTTAGGAATCACTCCTTAAAGACATCCTTGAGAACACCGGGCTCTTCTGTATAAGAGCCAATTTTTTAAAAAGTTCATTTGGTTTAGAGTACTCTAGATATTTTCCCTGCACAATTATCAAGGAGCCCCAAACTACCATCTGTTTTGGAGGAACTATCACACTATACTTGATTTTATAGTCGGTTTATTAAATGATACTAAATAACTTTTAAAGTCATAATAAACACTAATTATTTGTAATACTTAATGCAGATGCTACATGGCAAGGAGACTTTACAGAACACCAGTCTTACATAAATTCTTCAGATTCACATAACAGTGGAAATGAGTATGAATCAGATTGTGCCACTACAGCAGGACACAATTCAGCTATGAATGTACCTGATTTTCTTCCTGCAATGCAGAAAGCCCTTTTTGTAAGGCTCAGTCAAAAACATCAAGATGATGGAGAACAGATGAGCAATCAGTGTCAAAGGTCACTGAGTAGAGAAGAAGGTATTTTCAGATTGTGCATTTGTCAAATACAATACTATATTGTATGTTGTTTCTTTTTCAGATATCGGAATACTTTACTGTATTCTTCCCTCTTATATTTATTATATTCATTGTAATTTTTATTAAGCTCACCATTTATTTCATAATCAACTCCCAATTGGTCCAAGAGAAGAGGGTTCTGTGGCTGAATCTCTCATGAAAAGCATGCACGTGTCTGCTATAGAACAGTCATACAGATAGACTGATTGAGTCCCCCTTACATGTTAGCATAACATTGAGCTGTATTTTTCTTTTTTCATAAATTTTATTTTCATTATAAGATAAAAAATGCAGAAAAAAACAAGTTAAATTTTAAAAAGTGCAGAGAGGAAAAAATTGTAACATCCAGCTTCTTTCATTGCAGTAAAATATACATACACAAACACACATGCGCACACACATATACACATACATACACTTTACCCTTTTGCTTTACATTTCATAACATTTCAGACTATTTCTATAATAACAAAATCATTCTAATGATTTAAAATTTCATTTATTTCAGTTCCAAGAATAAAGTTAAGAAATAGTTTCCAAATAGAAACAAAAATACCGTATTTTTTGGACGATAAAATGCACCAGAATATAAGACGCAGCTTAATTTTTGGGGAGGAAAATAAAAAAAAAAGCTGATTGGCGGGCCTCCCGGAATACCCCAATCAGCTGTTCCCAGAGGTGAACTTTAGCAACAGGTTTGTTGGTTGTGAGCTCTGTGCCTTGCTTTTTTTTCCAGCCTCTGAAACCTCCATTTCAGAGGCTGGGTGGGGCTACATTCGGTGTATAAGACGCACCCAAGTTTTCACCCTCTTTTAGGGGGGGGAAAGGTGCATCTTATACTCCATAAAATATGGTAGATAAATTCTCTTTTTAATTAAAACAGTCAGTTTCCCCATCTCTGATAACTCCCATCACCCATGTACTCTTCTATTGTGGACACTAGTGTATCTTTTTATGAGCCCTTTTGCTAATGGCTAATAAAAATTGATACATTCAGAATACAATTATGCAACACCACCCACAAATAAATTGTCTGAAATTTTACAGGATTTTGGTGATCTTAAGACCCTAGTGATACTCTTTTTATACTGCCTTTATTATTTTTTAAAATAATTTTAGGCACCAAACATACATAATAATGCTTCCTTCTTCTATTTTCCTCACAAAAATAAACCTGTGAGGAGGGTTGGGCTGAGAAAGAGTGACTGACCCAAGGTCACCTAGCTGGCTAATCTTCTATAATAATAATGTTTTAAAAATTACATTTTTGTTTTTAAATAAAATAAAATTTTAAAATAAAATATTTTTAAATATTTTTAAAAAAATTTGGAGTTATGCAGGGGGTGTTCTGGATTTCTTATATACTTTTAGCACGTCAAAAGTGCTTAAAATCCAGAGTGAGATATTATCTAAACAGTTATATAGCCTCAATGTTTTTTAAAATGTTTAACCTTTGACGGTTTTAGAGTTGAATTTTGCTGATTGCAAGATGAAAGGTTACACAGGTATACAGCTTAACCATTTATCTTCTTGTTTTTATACTCTGTCATTTTAATAGAAGCTTAAACTTTCATAATAGCGTTTTGCAACTTTTATTAATATGAAATGATAAGAGTCTTATTTTAGACAATATATAGCATGTTCCTGAGATTTAATTATCTCTTTTTTCCTTTTAGATGATAATGTAAATTGGTACTCTAGTAGTGAAGAAGAAGAAGGAAGCAGTGTTAAATCCATATTGAAGACCCTAAAAAAACAAAGTGAAACGTTTCGAAGTCAGCAGTCAGCAGATCAGCAACTGCGTGTTATGCCAGTTGACCCGAGACTTGCTAAGGAACGTGGTTCAGGAAACCAGGCTGTTGATCCAAGACTCAGATCAGCTTCAAGATCAAGTGCTAGGAAATCATCAGAATCAGGAGTCTTGGACCCAAGGCTTGCACGAGATCCAAGAACCTTAAAGGGTAATGAAAGCAGTCATGGAAGCTCCTCTACTAGTGGAGCAAAACTGGATGTGCATTATCCACAGCCTGTTGTCAAGATCATGCAAAAAGGATTGGATGAAGATGATGAAGATGCTGAAAGAGAGTTAAGAGACAGAGCTTTTCTCATACCATTGGAACCTCTTCCTGGAGTAACATTACGAGATCCAAGATCTCAGCTTAGACAGTTCAGCCATATTAAAATGGACATTGTTCTAAGCAAACCCAATTTTGCTAAGCATATTGTATGGGCTCCTGAAGATTTACTCCCAGTACCTTTGCCAAAACCAGATCCAGTATCTTCAATCAATTTACCCCTTCCTCCACTTATAGCTGACCAGCGATTTAATCAATTAAGGAATAGCAAAAATGATTCTATCCTAAGTACGGTTCCATCTGATCCACGACTAGCAGCAAAAGCAAAAAATAATATAAATTTAGCAAACAGGAGTGGGTCTTTGGAGCACTCTACAGATTTGCATCTTGGTAATACAAATAAACTAGGAGATCCTCGCTTACAAAAATCCACTGATCCCAGGCTGCATAGACTATCCAGTACAGACTCCCATCATGGAACGGTGAAGGATCTTTTGCCTTCAAAAACTGATCCTAGGTTGGCCAGATCCAGCACTAGTACATCACAGTCCTCGGAAGCTGCAATCTTCCAGTCTGACTCAGATACATTGCCTCCATATGCACCTAAGTTGTCGTCTGCAAGTTCCAAACTAGGCACTTCTAGTTCAATAATAAGTGGCATTAGTTTGTATGATCCAAGAAATCATACTTCATTGGATTCTTCTCCAGTTAATTCTGGAGAGAATGGAGAAAACCAGAAAAAGGGTATTTTGAAAAACACTGGTCAGAATGAAGTAGCCACCTCAGAAGAACAGTTGCCTCAAAAAGCTTCCCTGCATGTAGAAAAACATGTGGAAGCATTTGGGGAAACCAATTCAGAGAAAGTAGCTAATCTGAATAAATCTCAGGCTAAACACTCCAGTTCTGCTCCAGCGGTGCACAACCTTCCTATCCAAGCTTTATCAGGGTTAATCAGACCACAATATAGTGATCAGAGGCAAGTAAGGCAGCCTGGGCAGATCACTCCAGCACTAGAAAATGATCCAAATGGGGAATCGGATGACAAATCGCTGAAAGATGTTTTCAAGACTTTTGACCCAACTGCTTCACCTTTTTGTTAGCTAATTGTTAAGATTTTTTACCATTGTGAATAATGCCGGTTTCCACAGTTTTGTAACTGGGTTTACCTCTATGCTTTATTTATTTTTAAATTATAACCAGAAATACTTTGGGGCTGCTATTTTCAGAACCACATGCAGTAATACTATAGTGTTTGCCAATTTGGTATTTTCTATATAAGTTTCCCATTTCAGGGATATGAATCATTGATCCGTTTAAATAAAAGTATATATCATGTTAGGTCCGAGAGAAGCACTTTCATTGTAAATCATCATTAAGGGATTCAATTTAAAGACTTGTATATGTGTAATGTGTCTTTTCAAAATCAGCATTTTATGTTTGCCACTTTTGTATGATTGTACAGTTTCAAGCAATATAATGTATATTACTATGAAAAACATTATTTAAGATGATAATTATCTAATCTTCTTAAGCCCAACTTGCTAAGCATTTGACACAGGGCAACATTTTTTACTCATGAAACTGATATTCTTAGCCTAAAAAATACTGTATTACATACTGAGGAGCGGAATAAACTTTTTAAAGTATTTTATTCTATGCTGTATATATGCAAAGGACATAACTAAAACATTATTGTTAAAATAGAAAACACCTAGGTCTATAAAATGTATTTACTTTTTCATGTATACCCTATTCTCTATTGTGTTATGTCACATTGTGGTGTTCATGTATTCAATGTATTTTTGTATTCAGCTACTTAATTTGTATTGCTTTTTTGTATTGATGTAATGACAGTAACATGTATTCATGTGTCTGGCATTTTTAACAAATTAAAAGAGTGAAATCTCTGACTTTCCACAGACTCATGTGGTTTCCTTAGATTTGAGATTTCATGAACAGAAAATTTCATGAATTTCTGCTGTAATTCTGATTTCTTATGTTGCCAACTACCTCTGGTGAAGACCATTTCAAATAATCTCCTCGCCAAAATATTACAGCTGAATTTTGATCTTGCAAAAATCAAAAGCTTCACTTTTGCAAGTCATCGGTGAGCAGCATAAAGTAATTGGGGCAAATGATTGAGAAAAAAGCTCACTAAGCAAACTGAATAAATTGTGTGAGGAGGGGTTGACATCCAAATGCTAAACATTGAGATGCAAGCATTAAATTTATGAGGAAATAGGAATTCTATGGAAGTCTCTTAGGTTTCTATCAGGGTTAGCACCTTATCAGGGTTAGCAGGTTCCCCCAACATCAAAATTGCAGGAGTGATCAAGCAACAAGCCCCATTCATTTTAAAATGTGCAATTGACTTCCCTGCCTCACCCAATATCTGCACCTAGGCTTAATGGCAGCTGTTGGATGAGAATAAGCAAGCCAATAAAACAGAATAGTTTTTTTATAACTATAATCTCTGTATTTTAAAAAATAATCTAAGGTGCATTGTGTCAGCCAATGTAGTTAACAGTGACTTTCAGAAATTCTGAAGTATTCTCCAGGACATCTGTTTCTTGGAGTCTTAGGCATACAATGTTATATTTACAGGGGTCTCTAAAGTAAAGAATATATTTTACTAAAACAACTCTATTAAAGGTTAAAACAAGCTGATGTTTATATTAATTTAGCATTCATGTTATATCGGCATCAAGGCTTATAAAAACATTTGTCACATCCATCTGAGGCATAAGAAGAAACTAGCTGTCCATTCGAAACAGATGGCCTTTCCATAAATTATCTCACATTTTTCTGAGTCAATTATTTTATAATTCATTTCTCAGGTATGACATACACCACATGGAAAGTAGCCCGACATACTAATTTCATTCTCAAATCATGTTAGAAACTAAGCAAACCAAGTTTGATTAGTACAGGGAAATAGGCTAGACTGCTAATTCAACAGACATCCTGGAAAGAATGTAAATAGTAAACTAACAGGTTTCCAGAGATGAAAGGGCCTGGTGGCTCAGCAGACTAAAAGCATTGTGATTAACACCAGCTGTCTGCAATTACTGTAAGTTCGAATCTCACCAGGCTCAAGGTTGACTCAGCCTTCCATCCTTTGTAAGGTAGGTAAAATGAGGACCCAGTTTGTGGGGGCAATAAGCTGACTTTATATAATTATACAAAAGTATGAAGGCTATTGCTTAACGCATTGTAAGACGCCCTGACTCTCCGGAGAAGGGCGGCATATAAATCAAATTAAAAAAAAAAACAGAAGAAAACAAAATGGGTATCAGAAAAAAAAACTAGAAATTGCTGAGAAGAGAAAAAAAATACCTTAAAAGGAACTTAGTTTCAGAGAGCCTGATAGAAGAGACAGGAAGCAACATTACAATATGTAAAATATAAGATGGAAACAGACATGGAAAAAAACAGCAGGTTATGGTTTAAGGTACGTTAAGGATAGGGGGTGCGTGGTGACTCCGGTTAGTTGCTGAGTTTGTCAGCTAGAAAGCTGACAGCCCAGGTTTGAGATCCAAGTGATGCATGATGGCATGAGCTTCTGTTACTTGCCTCAGCTGCCAACTTTGCAGTTCGAAAGCATGCAAATGCAAGTAGATGAACAGGCACTGCTGGGGGGAAAGTAATAGCGTTCTGTGCACCTCGGCATATAGTCATGCTGGCCACATGACTATGGGAATGTCTTTGGATAACTCTGGCTCCCTGGACCAAGAAACAGATAGTTCTGTCCCCTAGAGTCAGAAACAACTGGACAGGGAAAACCTTTACCTTATAACATCAACATCCAAGATACCTTACAAGATAGTCCCAATTTACAATGGATGTGAAAAAGACTACACACCCCTGTTAAAATGCCAGGTTTGTGCAATGTTAAAAAAAATCAAACCAATATAAATCACTTCAGAATTTTTTCCACCTTTAATATCACATAAACTGTCCACTTTAATTGAAAAAGAAACAAATCTTTTAGGGGGAAGAATAACAAAAAAATATATACAATAATGTATAAGTGTGCACACGCTTTAATTCTTTCTTGAAGCATTTTTTGATTTTATGACAGCATTCAGTCTTTTGGGATAGGATCTTACTTTGGGAATCTTTGCCAAGATTTTGGAGTGATAGCTAATGCTTTAAGAATTAACCATCAGCAGTAAAGAAACATGCAGTCAACAAATATGTCACAGAGTGGTACTTGGTAGTGCCACCATGAAAGCCTTGGAAAAGATACTCAAATGCTGTGATGTGTCCACCTACCAAGGTCAAGATCATGCAAGCAATAATATTCCCTGTGACATTCTATGTAAGCAAAAACTAATAGAGACAAAAATAAATGTT
The DNA here is from genome assembly GCF_059756535.1 of Pantherophis guttatus. Taxonomy (NCBI): domain Eukaryota; kingdom Metazoa; phylum Chordata; class Lepidosauria; order Squamata; family Colubridae; genus Pantherophis; species Pantherophis guttatus. The sequence continues at coordinate 307,002,976 of NC_142063.1, read as the reverse complement.
CCTATGGGTTATGGAAAGCAGAAAACATGTTACATCTAGAAGCTCATTTCTTCGAATTCAATCCTCTTTGTCCAAATCATGCGAGGTAGAGATCATAGGATCCAATAGAAAAGAATACAAGTAGTTAAAGACTTGAATTGTGTTGTCTTTGGTGCTCTCTTAGCTCCCTTAGCTCCCTTGTGTGCTTGCAGATGCTTCATTACCCAACTGGTAACAACATCAAAGAGTACCAAGGACTCCAGAGATCATAAGACTTGGCAGTCAATAAATCTGGAGGGAAATCAGTGGGATGAAACTGTCTTAGATAACATGTTTCCTTACTCATCCCAACTCCCTATTTTAATGCTATTTTTTCTAATTGTGCTTAAGCTTTATACCTTCAGTAGTTTCATCATACTGGCAGACCTCACTTAATGACCAAAATTGGGATCAGCAGCTCCATTGTTAAGCATGGGAAATCATGTGACTGTGCTTTCCTTTTTCCTACTCCTCCACTCTCTGGACTGCTCATAGCACTAATGGGATAATTAGCAAGAAGAAGGGAATGTTTCTAGTTACATTGATTGGAGAGAAGGATTGAAAGGAATGTGGCTGAAACCATGAGTATGCTAGGCAAACAATCAGGTGTATTCCTGATGGTGTGCCAGCTTAGTCTCTTGTATTCCCTATTGCTCCACTCTACCAGGGAGAAAAAAAAAGAAAAACAACAGGTCAGGACAGAGGGCAACATATAGTGGCTATAATGGCAATCACGTGACTGGGGATGCTGCAAAGGTTATAAATGTGGGCATTGGTTCTAAAGTCATTTTTTCAGCATCGTTATAATTTTGAATGATTGTTGAATGAAGCAGTTGCTAAGTGAGGACTACCACTATCTGTATGTAGAGGGACTGGACTATTTATTGCTATTATAATGAAGTTCCAAGATCACAGAGGTGAAAGTGGGCTGGGCCACAGTTCTGTTTTGCAGAGTCCCAACTCCTCTTTGTCTGAATTCAAACTTTCCTTGGCCCCATACCAACGAAGATTCTTCCTCCATTGGCTGCAAAATGTAGCTGTATTTGATTCTTCTGTATCAGGGGATGGGTGTTGCAAACCCTGAAGGAGGGGAAATCAGAAAAATGTTACACAGTTTTAACATTAAAACGGTTCATGGCAAAATATTTTAGAGTTAAAAAACCTTAAAACCCTTAAAAAACTTTCCATCAAAATACGTTTGGGAATTGAGAACACTTATCAAAATTCAAGAATACCTACAAGGGAGATTTTGATCGCTGCAGCAATATTGTGGAAAGGGGAGAAGTGAACTCATTGTCTTCTATATCTAAGGTCCTCCTTCAGTTCCAAACCTATTTGTAATTCCTTCTGAATAATTATTATCTGATTATTTAATTTATAGTCTGAATATCCTCCAAAGACACAAGGTGGCATACAGTACATAGTTCTTCCTCCTTTGATCTGGTATCAAAGCTTGTGAGCAAGGGTTAGGCTATGGCAGTGTTCACTTGACAAGCTTAGCCCATGGTTACTGTGTACCACAAACCATCTATTGGACTGCATTATTTACAGAGCAATGGATCCACACTTATAGGAAATAGCATATATAATATGATTTATATTAAAAATGGAGCCCAAACATACACTGGAATATTTATTGCCCTTTTGCTATATTGTGCTAACCCTAACTCTGAATAGAAATGGAGCAGACATAGATAAAAGCCTGTCAGGTTGGAGGTTAGATATTTATATTAGCTTTATCCAGTCTGGCACTTTCCAAATGTATTTCCCACTAGCTGAGAAATTCTGGTAATTGCAATTGTCAGAATGAGGGGGTGCTGCCAAGTATGGAAGATTTATTTGGACTTTCAAGATCACATTAAGATCTGCTACATAATACATTCTGAAGAATACTGCATTTTACTCACTTTGACACAAGCTGCTTCTGCTGCCATAAACATTTGAAGAACTCCCTGGAAGAGATTTTGAGCATTGCTTACAAGGTGTTCCACAGACGATCTACTGCTACCTGTTGATGCAATTACCCTAGGATGTAATGACAGAAAACATTATGTAACACCTAAAGGACAAAAAAGTGTAACAAGAAAAATAGATTCAGTTACAGGAATCTTGACAGCTAAATACTTCCACTTCTAAACACATATCTTTGAGTTTGTTAGGGCAAACTTTCTTTATTGTTTTAGAAATAAACCTTTGTTGAGCAGAAGAATCAGCTAACTGCTTCCAAATAATAGAAAACTGTGCAGATGTTTTGAAATTCCCACGTTTTCAAACTTCCTTTTCCCAGATACTGAGATCACAACATATGTAGTTATTTAGCACTAAACAATTAAAACATTCTAATGAGGATTGAGCATGCTCAGCTATGTTCATCTGATTTGGGATGGGGCACAGAATAAAGAAAATGGAATTTGCTAGAAATAGGCTGACTGGTTAGAAACTTTTTTTGCAGGTTTCACAATCGATTATTATATTGAAAAGTTTACTTTTTATGAGATCAATTTAAATTTGATCATGAATTGGAAACTGAAATCAATGGGATCTATGTTAAATTATGTCTAATTTAAGTCTCATTAATTTCAGTTTAGCTATTCTAAGAGTCATTTATAAATATAATTATGATACTAATTTAAAACCAAATTTAGTTGAACTAAAAGGCTACATACAGGTAGTCTTTAATTTACAACCACAACTGGGACTGAAATTTCTGTCAATAATCAATGTCAAAAGGTCAAAAGGGCGTAGATGGGGGAAACAGGCAGGTGAGGAGGAGTTGAAATGTCCCTGTAGTTGTAAGTATGAGAAAGCTGCCAAGCACCTGAATTTTGATCACAATTGCTGGGATACTGCAATGGCTGTAATTTCAGGGACCAGTCATAAGTCCCTTCATTTAACACCATTGTAAATTCATGTGGTCCCTGAACAAATGGTTGTAAGAGAACTATCTGTAAATTAACGAGACAAATCAGGTATTTCACTCGAATTACTTTAAGTTCAGTGAAAATTAAGTGCAACTAACAGTCTGGATCCAAGGTAATTCAAAGATGTTTTCCGGCTGCCTTAAAAAATCAGCACTTATTTAATTTCATTGAAACAAATTAAAAAAATAGAGATTGGTGGCACAGGTTTCCAATACCACTTCTCTCTCAGTGGTGAAATTCAAATTTTTTTACTACCGGTTCTGTGGGTGTGGCTTGATGGGCGTGGCAGGGGAAGGATACTGCAAAATCTCCATTCCCACCCCACTCTGGGGCCAGCCAGAGGTGGTATTTGCCGGTTCTCCGAACTACTCAAAATTTCCACTACCGGTTCTCCAGAACCTGTCAGAACCTGCTGAATTTCACCTCTGTTCTCTCTGCACCATTCAATGCCTTCCACATTCTTGGATTACAACTCACATATTCTCCAACTATTAGCCTATGTTGCTCTGAGCTGCTGAAGATCATTTTGAATCATGTCATACTACAGAAAGGGCAGTACATTGGCACTAGAAGGAAAAAAATATGGATATAATTTGTTTCATTTTGCAAGGAAAAATTATTTCAAAAATCTAGTTACCGGGTAATGATGCTAAGTTGATAGTTAATTGTTTTGGTTTTCTCCAAGGCACACAGCAGTTCAGCTGCACATCTTTCATTTAAGCAATCCTTTGTAATTCTGCCAGCAAATTTCACCAGTGCTTCCCCTCCAGCAATAACTTGAATAGCAGTGGCAATGACTTCTTCTTTGGTCTAAAAAAAAAACAGTTATAAAAAAACAGGAGTGAATGAACATTATCTAACTCTCCATTAATACATTTCTACTCTTCATCTGAAGAACTCAGGTCTATGGCCTGAAGCTAGTTTATGCAACAGATATATTCCAACAGTACCTCTTTGATCATGTGGCCAGGATACTGCATTTCTCTGAGTTTAAAAAAAACAACAGTAACTTCCTACATCTAGAAAGCTAGGAAACCAACAAGAATAGGCTGAACTGCTCTTGATATGAAAGGCAATAGATGAAATCTCATAGCTACACGAAAACTCAGTCTGAAAGTTTGCTATATAGAGTTCTTGTGGGAAAAATAGGAAAAGGGAGCATATGTATGCTGTCTCGTGTTGTACAAAAAAAGTAAGACATAGGCAAATGAGTGGCCTGCCATTGTAAAGGCAATATCAGAATGAGCTGAGATGGTAATGAATGCTAACAAGAAAATGTTTCTTCAGATATCTTCAAAATTAAAGATTTAGTATGTCAGTTACTCAATGAAGACATTAAAATGTTAACAGATAAAATAGAAACTGGATAGAATTATTTAGTTCCTATTCTGGCTCAGTGTTCCACTATGAAGTTTGAAAACCAGAATTACAAGGTGGAACTGAAGCTTGAGATTGACAGAAAATGTGATGAGCATAAAGCTAAGGCAACATGACTAGTGGTCTCATCTCTCCCCCACCACCTGGGAAATAAATAAATCAAATTCAAGATAAATGATAAACCCTAACTTATCAAAAATAATAACAGCGATAGGCTAGATTAGTGTTTCTTATAGTGGTCCAGTGTTCCTTAGAATATCTCAGAGGTCCACAAAATCAAAATTATTTGCCAGATTGTGAAGATATTTGCAAATATTTAAAATATTTTAAAAATAAAATAAAAATATGAGTCGTTACAAGTTTTGTTAAAAAATATATGCTTTTTCATGAAAAATATGTTGTTTATGTCAATATCTAATGAGTTTAATATAGTTACGTTTACATGAGTCAATAGGTAGGTTTTATACAAATGCATCAATTCTAATTTTAATATAGTAAACACCAATAAATATAATCCATAAAACAAATGCTCTTTTGGGATCCTTTGTAATTTTTAAAAGTGGGAAGGGGCTCAAAGGTCAAAAAAATTAAGAAACCCTGGGATAAATAAAGCTCAATTGGAAAAGCAATACACACAATGCTTTTGGCAGACCACAGGATGGTGCTGGTACATCATATTTAGTGATCATGGAAAAGAAACACTCCACAAGAAATTAATAAAGTGTTAAGTAAATATTGAACTCAATCTGACATTGCCCAGAATATCTTATTTGAACAGAAAAACAGGAATAAGAGAGAATGACGTTTTTAACACATCTTTTGAAAAAAGAAATAAAAAGTTTAACGTAGACTTTTGGCTAGATTTTATCTATTTCTACTAAAATAACCTGATTCCTGACATTATATCACCTACTTTTTCCCCCTGGATGATCTAACCAACTTCTTGGAGAAATTCCAACTATTTCTCAGTTGTTGGGGAGCTGCTACACCCATCTTACTTCATATCCCTCGACTTCTGCTTTGTTTTCTGAAAGGACCCCAGGATTTTAGGGAATCCAATTCTTTATGAAAATCGTTAAGTGTTTTCTAGAGTAATAGATTTTATTAAAAGGTATAAGCTTTTATGAGCTACAGCTCACTTCATAAGCTGTATATACATACATTCTGAATAAAACTTTTCTTTAAAAAATTGTTACATTTTGGCTACTCTAGGCTAATATAGCTCTCCTCCTACAGGTATGATTATTTCGTTTGTATTGATGCTAAAGACAATGCCTGAGAGAAATACTGATTCTCAGATAGTATAAACTATGAGGGTTTGCCAGGCAGGTTTTGAGGGTGGTAGTGGAACTGAGAGCTTGTCTATTTGCTATAATCATTCTAAGGGGTGGGGGGGGGGACAGATAACAGTTGACAGCTATAAACATCAAATATCTTAACCTTAACTACACAGCTGACAAGTACATTATTATATTGTGAATAGAAAAGCAGGCAAGTAAGACCAAAGACCAGTAAATGGGATAGTTTACAAACAGTTTAAAAACCTGTTTATCAATTTGCCAAACTAGAGTATAGTTTCAAGTGGAATGGCGTTGGGGTTATAAAAATGTACTAACACTTAGAACATAAGGGTAACAGAGTTTATTTATTAGTTCAATTTATATGCCATCTTTCTCTGAAGACTCAGGGCGGCTGGAAGGGACCTTGGAGATCATCTAATCCAACCTCCTGCTTGAGCAAAAGAGTCTATACCATTTTATACAAAATGGCTGGGGGGAGCAAACAAAAGCTGGCTAGAAGTTTTGGGAATTGAACTCTATCCATCTTAAAGCTGCCAAGGTTGAGAAAGATGGCTCTACATTCCTCAACATGTTCATTAATGATTTCGATGAAATGGTGGCAATTCTTGTCATACATGCTGATGATCCAAGCCCTCCCCTCTCCAACATAGGAAATAGGCTGGGCTGAAAGTGGCTGGCTCAGAGCAATCCGTTGAGTTCCGTAGCTGAGAACAGACATGAATCTGAAAGTCTAATCACATCCAATGCTTCAATGTCTTTAGAGTTCAGTGTTACAGCAGGTTAGCATCTATTCTCTCACAAACATTTTGCTTCATTTACAAAAAAGTGAAGACATCTTCAGGTTCAGCTTGACTCCTGCTGATTACATGGACACATCCATGCTGTTTTTGTAATACAGTAACATGGAGGTGGTCTGCCATGGCATTTTTTCCAGAAATATTTTGTTTTAATTTCTGCTTTAGCGTACTGGTTTGGAATTCCCTGCTGATCTCCATTTATATATGAACAAGCAATGTTCAGTTGGCAAGAGGAGCTACTCTAGTAGATTTTTTTTTTAAAAGATTTCTGTTCTGAAACCAAAATAAAATCATTATCCCCAACACTCTCTTTCATCCAAAACTGTTAAAGAGGAAATACCATGATTGGCCCTTTCCTTTTTAGAAACTGGGCCATGTATGACACTTGGACTCTCATTTCCTCGATTATTTGTGAAATAAGACAGCCATGGTTCTCCGAGTCTCCCAGTGAGGAGGTTGGACTGGATCTCAAACTGCATTCAGAGTGACTAGACTGGAAATCACTTGGAAGATCTTCCCGATACTGTAGAGATAACAAAACAGTTTACTTATCCCTCAAGCTCCAGGACGTTCATATTCTTACAAAAAGATTTATGCTATGATGTAACCTACCACCACAACCCACCAACTTTCAGAAATTATGGTGGTAAGCCTGCCGTTTGGCCATGCTGCCTGTTAACCATTCATGTTATCAGAATTGTGAGGTCCCAAGCAAAGACCTGTCCACTCAATGCTTCTCCTCCCTAGTTTCACTACTGAACTCCAGCAAAATAAGTGCAATGGTGGCTGTGCAACTGCTTGAGAGGACCTTGGATGATTATCAGGATCCTTCTCAGTCAGAATCCAGACCTGGACATGGAATGGAAAGGGCATTGGTAGCACTTTGGGATGATCTCTGGCATGGCCAAGATAGTGGCTGTATGACCATCCTTGCCTTATTTGACCTCTCAGCAGCTTTCAATATTATCAACCCTGGTGCCCTGGATCAACTCAGAGGATTGGTGTTGGGTTGTCTCTTTCTCCAGAGTCAATCCCAGTCAGTGGCAATTGGGGAAGAGAGATTCTACCCCGGATCTAACTGTGTGGGGTGCTGCAGGCATCAAACTCTCACCGTTCCTATTTAACATCTATATGAAACCATTGGGTGAAATCATATGTTGCCATGAGCTGAGGCATTATGCTCATTATCATTATGCTGATGATACCCACTTATACATCTCTTCCCCAGGCAAATTAAGCGATGCAGTGGACATCTTATCCCAGCATCTGGAGACTATGAAGCTCTGGATGGGGAACAACAGGCTTCAACTGGCAAGGACAGCTTTGTTTTTGAGGCCCTCTGGGTCTAGGACTATACATCTTTGGTACTGGTTGGAGTTGCACTGTGTCAAACAGACCCTGTGCACAATCTGGAGACTCCTGCTTGATTAGCAGTGACAGTCATAGAGAAGGGGCCTTTGCACAACTTCATATTGTGTGCCAGCTGTGCTTGATCCTAGATCAAAGGGCACTCACTACTCATGGTTAGTTTTGCCCTGGTCACCTTCTGCTTGGACTACTTCAATGTGTTCTATCTGGGGCTGCCTTTGAAAAGTATAAGGAAACTTCAGCTGCTACAAAATGCAGCAGTGTGAGGAGTTATGTATTTCTTGCAGTATTTGTTTCCAAGCACAATTCGATGTGCTGATGTTGATCTTTAAAGTCCTTCATGACATGGGATTGAGGGACTATCTCTCTCCGATTTAATCTGCCCGTTCCACCAAATCCAGCAGAGGACATTTTACGGGAAGAGAAGTTGGTCTTATCTTTTCTGAGTTTCTGAAGATCCCTCAAGACTTGGTTGTGTCAGCAGGCTGGAGAGCCCCAAGGGACTGGTGAGCTAAAGTGATGAACATGATTTTAAATGGGCTGAAAATTCTGCTCCAGCCTACTCGAACGATATCGGTGTCATTGCTATGCCTGTGTCTCTCAACATTGCACATATATTATTAAAAATATCAGCATCCACTATTAAACTTAATAATTTGAAATAGTGAAAAGCGCATTGTGACCTGACCATGTAAAACCTGCTGTCCTAGAACTGTGTCCTCATACTGGACAAAAGGTCACACTTTCTCTATGGCTATAATTTAGAACATATGTAAGTCTTTTGTGCTTTAAGAGGAGGTCAATATTACCATGGTAATTTTGTTACTGGCAGAAAAAAATCCTTCTCCAGCCTTGATGGCTTTGTGGCCTGGGGATGGGATGTTCTGATGCTGCGTGCAATCTTCTTTCTTCAACGAGGAAGGCTGGATGGAGTAAATATGTTCCTCATCATTTTGTAAGCACCTTCTAACAACTTGCAGAACTGTTTCACTGATGCCCTTAGTGGACTGAAGCTGTCTCACAAGATAACCAGCTTTGGCAGACCACTCATACAGAAGACTATCTACCAGATGATGATGCTGGTCTAGTTGGCTGTGGAATTGTCCAGCTACTCCCATAATTTCATCAGTAAGGAGGAGAAGGTTCCCTGTAGTGGCGAGTAAGCTCTCTTTCGGCTTTAGAAATTTGGATGGTTCCTCCAGTGCATCCCGGATGACTTTGTCCACCATTTGGATATTTGCTTTGAGGAAGGCTGCCTTTCTTCCAAAGGTCTCCTTTTGGATGAGGTCACTGTTACTTCCAGTGCCATGTGATATAAATTGGCTTAATCTGACAACACTCTGGATGCTGCTCAAGTATTCTCCATTGAGTCCATTCAGTTGGAGCAAGACGGCTTTGGCTGTTAAGGCAAGTTTTCTTTGGAGAACCTCAAACTGAACCAATAAACTGGGAGCAGCTATTGGCGAGACTGCCAGAGCATTTGCAACTTGAAGCAGAGATTCTGTTAATATTTTGATCTGTTCTGTTTGAGATGGAATCTCATTCTCAATACCTTGTCTAGCACATAACAGAATTGACAACTTAGCAGCTTCCTGTATTCTAATAGAATTTTCAGATACTGTTGTCAGCGTGCTCTGCAAACAAAGCCGGTATTTCATTTTAGTTTGTAACTCTTTTAAGGCCAATACATCTCTTCCTATAAACTGATCTACAATATTTAACAATGCTTGGATGGTAACAGACCACAGAATGCAACTTGCATCAAATCTGTCCTGTTTAGCGAAATCAGGAGGAGATCTACTAATATCCTGTGCTTTTTCAAGCAGGTATTTTGTTCTGGTTTGTACACAAGTAAACTTAGTTTGAACTCGTAGGAAAATTTCCTGAAGGCTGAAACACCCGGGAAGCAATTTTCTGTCATCTGAATGGACCACTTTGCTAATTAACTGAACCAGCATCTCTAAAATATCCATGATCTCATCAAAACTTTGGATTTTGTCATGAGAACCACATGGAGGCATAAAGCCAATTAATTGCCTTGCCAGCCTGTACCAAGAACTTACAACAAAAGTCAGACTGTGCTTTGTCTCGTCAATCTTCTCAGAAAACAAAATAGCTGTTTGCAGCAGTTGCTCTGAATTGAGAACAGGGTTTGCCTCTACTTCTCTAGCTAATCCAATAAAATGAGGGATTAACCCCACTATTTCTTTATAATGCAATAGTTTATCAGAGAGAGGTGACTCAACAATCCGTAAGGCTTCTTTAGCTGCATCAATACAAGTGTTAGCAAGTTCCAGCAAATCAGCACAAATACCATTCAGGCGTATGGCATCATGTAGACTTGTTGCTGTTGTCAGCTCTCTAATCAGTGGGTGTAAATCAACTCTTCTGACTTCATCTTTCTGGTATATAATATTTTGGGGGGGAAATTCCGGAAAAGGACAATAGGCTGGTTTAAATTTCTCCAAAGACTCGACCAGCAATTCTGCATTATTTGAGCTATTTTGTTTTATGAAACTTTGTGTACTAAATTCTATAGAATCCTGTGAAGCAAGGGCATTTGGAAAATCTATGGAAATATTGAAATCATGGACACCATCCCGAAGTGGACTAAGAATATCCGGCTGATTACATTCATCTAGCCCCTTTTGGACATTACAAGCAAACTCTATCAATTCCTTTGTCCTCTTTGAATATTCTTCTTTAGCTTGCACACTGGTCATTCTTGCCATACACGAATTTATGCTAACTTCTGTCTGTGTTATGGCATTTTTCAGTTGTTTAATGAAAACCAAGAGGCCATTCCGGAAAATGGGATCTCTGGCTTTGGCCACAAATCTACTAATGAACTCAACTATCTGTGTTGCTTGTCTGCACAATCTAGACGTGTGCCAAAAAAAATGTTCGAAGTGCTGCATATCTAAAGCTTTTTCACTTGCCTCTTTGTGTCTCACCATCTCTTGAACAGATGCATCAAGGAATTCATGCAAATCAAGTATTTTGTCCAAACACATCATCAAACTTTCTGTTGTGCTTGACCATATTTGAGACAAGAAGTTTAATTTTTTAGACACATCACCATTTCCTGGAAAAAGACTCAGTTCACTCAGGACACCAGGCACTGTGGCAAGAAGTCTATTAAATTGGTCTATACACTGTTCAATATCTTCAACAGTTTCCCTTTCAGTGCATGTAACAAGAATCAAATTGGCTGCTTTAAGCATCTGGGTGGAATGTCTGAAGAATGTGGTAATCAAAGGTTTCAATTTTCTTAGGAGGCCTTCCTTTCCAACATGAGAACATGGCTCCACAGCAGCTTCTATCAGCCTCCTCATGGGGTCTTTAATATCAACCAAATTATCCAAAATCTGATAGATAACAGCAGAACGTATTACTTGATTAAGATGTTCCAATTCGGTTTTCATGGCAAAACATTCCTCTTTCATATTTTCCTTTGGAAAGCCATTAAACGTGCTTACATCCACAACAATCACTTTTCTGAATTTCAGTAAATGACGACAAAGTTGAATTAGCTCTTGCTTTAGAGTTGCTCTTGATGAATCAGCAAACAGCATGCAATAGAAAATTAGAACTTCTACAGGTAAGTTTAATTTATCTTCACGTAGATGAATTGGCTGTGGACTAGACATAAGGCCTAGAAATTGATGCAAATGCTGGGGGAAAAAGCCATACCTTTCATGCAGTTTTTTTGTTCTTCCTATGTTGCTCTTCAACAGGGATATCAATTTTTTTACACTACTTTTTGCTAAGTCAAAAATATAATTTTTTGATTGGTTCATTTGCTGCTCATGGGGATACTGAAGGTGGCTGACTTTTGCTGTGAATAACATAGGGATGCTGTTTTTAAGGGTCTGCAGGGTTTGAGCTAAATGTTTCCGCTGCAAAGATTCTTTAAGATCCCAAAGGAGTCTTTCTGTCAGATTGGTGAGTAACAGAAGAGCCTCTGAAAAGGAGCGAGAAGCACTTAGCACTGCTGATACATCTTTAGCAGAATCCAGCATCAGCAGGCAATCAAATAGCCAACGAGCAGCTTGGATTATCCGCCTGATGGTGAAATCCTCTTGTGCCCAGAGAACCTTGTAAATTAAATTTAAAAATATAATAGTAATGTCAGCAATTGTTAAGAGAAGTCTCATTTTACAGCAGTCAAGATCATTGCAATAATTTATTTGGCAATATTTATTTGGCAATGTTAACAACCGTGTCATTTGGGGCCTTTCTCCCCAGCTAAGTTAAAATTCCATCAACCTATCTTTGATTTGCTGCCCCCATTGTCAATTCCTGTCCTGCATCTAATTGTAAAGACGCAATATATGTTAGGCAAAGTGATTGGTTGATTCTACCATTCATCACACCACCACCAAGTGGAAAAAACATCCGCCTTTCATAGTCCATAGTCCATTGGGAATGAGGCAAATCTAGCTGTATGACTGTACAGCTTCACTAGGCGTCTTCCTGGCTCCTCTTCTTTGTCTTTCCCATTCTGCTATAATTCTAGCTGAATAAAGATTAGAAAAATCACATGAGTCATGAAGGAAGCCTGATCACTTTTATTTATGATTTCTCTTCCCTTCCTTTTCATCCATTATTTAATTACAAAATACTTATTTCCCAATACCTCCTTGCTCTGTTAAGGAGGCATCTGGGGGTGGAGGGAGGGAATGCCCTATTATTATGCTATTTCACCTTGTGAAAGGGCAATAGAATTAAAACACTTACCGTAGGAGTGTAAGCAGCCTAATGATATTGCACAATTCCAATAAACCACAATTTAAATTTACATGCTGCCAATTGCTTCCATCTTTCTGTAGACAATGTAAAATGCTGACATCCCTATAACACATTTGTAGTATAATAAAGTGGAGGCTTCTCTGAAGGACAAATTTTCAGGATAGATGAAAAAGATCAATCATCCCTTTCCGTAGTGTATTTAAAACAGATAATAAACTCCCTTGTTAATATAATTAAAAAGAATCTGAAAACTTACTGTTATGCAGTAAATAATTAGCAATATACAAGTAGAACTACTTTCTCTGTACGTATTATATAATCCACTAGGACTATCAATCCCACTAAACAAACCAGACTAAGAAATCAACACCATAAGAAGTCTAAAACTACTTTTAATGAAATCAGCCATAAAGACAGAAACTCGCAAATCTGGTTCTGCTGTACCTTTTATACCTTTTTATGCTTCAGTAAATTAGGAAGGTGTCTGAGCTACGTCCAAACATAATCTCCATTGTGGACTTAAATTGTTTCATCCCCTCATTGCCCTGGCAACTGATCTTGCATATCTCTATCAAGATCATCTTCCTTACTCTCCAATATTGCTATTACTACTAATAAAAAATGGCTGCACTGCCACATCAGTAAGATCTTTGTTGCATGGAGATAATTATTGCTATAATTGGGAAGTATTTAGAATGACCTCATAGATTCTCCTTCTACTCCATAATTCTTCTCTCACCTCTCAAATTGAGATAACAAAATGAGGCCCCTGAGGTAATCCTCTTTTGATCTGACAAATATAAATTGATAGCCAAGCATTTTCTACTCATGTATTTTAGTAGTAGCTAGTCATAAGTAAGAGGTACAGATCAATTATTTGTTTTCTTGGGGTGGAATGTATTGGCAGAACACTGCTGTATCATCATTTTTAAATTGCTACAGATCTAGCCATCCTTAAAAGCTTATAGATAGTTGAACCTTTGGCAGCCTATATGTATCTGAGATTTTGCCATTTGCAGAAACTTAAATACCCATTGTGGGACATAGGAGTATAAACAGTATGAGCAAAAATGAGCAATGCTCTATTTTTCATTTCTATCAAAAATCTCAGAAGCAACCAGATAGAAGGCAAGGAAGCTAGTCACTTTAGCAACAAGCTTTCATAAATGCTCTGCACATATCTGACTAGTTGCTATGTCAAACATGCAAAACTATGCTTCAATAGATAGGAATAAATTTAGTGTACTTTTATGGTTCCCACAAGTATCCTTTTTGCAGAAACAGCCAATTCTTCTACAGAGCTGCAAGCATCGGGTTGAATGAGAAGCTTCTGAACAGCAAGAAGGATGTTTTTCCCTGATACCAGGAGAGTTTGAGTTGCTGGCACCATCTTCTTCTCAAGGACCTCATCACCAGATTTTTCAGCCAGCCTAGAATGGGACAAAAGATGTGGCACTTAGCACATCTTTAAAGGGAGCTGGTACTGAAAACAAAACCAGTCTTTGAGGTCACACACATATCCCACAGGTATTATTATTCTGCACATAGCTTGAGCCCCAAACTCACAATTAAATAGCTTATATTTTAAAATAAATATTACCTTCCAGCAATACAGCCAAGTTCTTCCGTAGCTTTTGCTAATTCTTCTGCAGTTGCCTCTAAATTGGCAAAAGCTTCATGGGTAATTTCTCTCTGCTCAATTGCTATTATTAAATTGTAAAGTTCAGCAATCATGGGCAAAATAATTCTATGTGTGGATTTGGTATAAACAATAGCACTGATGTCATACAGGGAAAAGCACTCTACTGCTTCTGTTTTGGAAATAAAAGACACAATTATCTGAGTTATATTTATTAGGTAAATATATTTAAATATTATGATACATGAATTATAAAGTTCTGAAGGATATTCCTGAGGCAAGCTCTTATAAAAAACCATACTAGAAGAAAGTCTACATTTTTTTATATCAGATCTCCACAGATATCTCAATTTTAGTCAGCTTTTATTTTTAAACATCTTAATTCTTTGTCTGATGCTACTGGCATTTCTGCCAAGAGTGGTGGATGTTGAGGGTGGAAAATTTGAAGAGAATTTTTCACAAGGATTGTTAAAATCAAGTTGTCCAAAAAATTATTGAAAAGCCATTCAAAACAAATCAAATTGGCAATAGTACAAGTGTTAAAAACTTCATATTCTTGTTTATCAAATAAACTCAAAACACTTTTAAAAAAGAATGAATTGTTTTTGCACTACTGATAAGGTGAGCAGATAGCATTGTTTTGGCTACATAAGCAATATCACTCACATAAGAACACCATGAACAGAAAGATGTAATGCTATTTACTATACTCTAGCTGACAAACATATCAATAAGTGTAAACATTTTTGAAATTAAAGAGCTCTCACACACAGACACACACACACACACACACGTGTTAGCAATTATTTCTTAGGATCATCTCCAATATTCTCCATTTGCCAAACATTTTAAAATCTAACTATACATATCTAACAATACATGTCCTAGGGAGAAAGCTTCATGTGTAGTTAGTTATTTATCCACTTTATCTACCACCTCAGTTCAAATGGAGGGCAGGCAATTTCCAGAAATTAAAACAAACTTTCCATCAATCAAACTCTTACATTTCCAGGCCTAACTGCTTCTCCCTCCTTATATCAGGCTTTCCCCAAAGTTCCCTTCCAGATGATACATCTAGAAATTTCCCCACTTTTGTAGACCCACCATACTACTTTTTCATCTTGGAAGTAGGTCTGCTTACTAGGGAGATGACCAGCTCAGACCAATGCAGCAGCAATCCTGCATGGGAATCAATCTTATTGAATCCAGTAGAGCTGATTTCTGAATAGATACAGACATTTGAGTAAGCTTATATTACACATCCAGTCAAAAAGGCCTTTTTAAAATAATCTCCAGCTACATACATGTTCTAACAGTTCTCTACTTTACCTGTCTTTGCCATCTTCTCCCCATATGTCATTCCTTGGAGCTTAAAAAAATCCAGTCTCATAGTCCACTAATTAAAAAGCCCAGCCTGCAAAGAAAGTGAAACAAAACACTTGAAACAAGGGAGAAAAAGAAGGATGAAAAGGAATTGCAGTATGAGGGGAAAAAAAGACAAAAAGAGATTCTCAAGGCAACTTTCTTCACCCAAAGAGCAATAAATTCAGATTATGAACTATCAGGGTGGAAGTCAGGACATAGCCCAAAGCTCAGTGATTGAACATAGATCTTGCAAATAGAAAGTCCAAGTTCAGCCCCTGATATTTCTAGATCGGTTTTCTAAAGATCAGCAACAAGTGATATGAAGAATTCTCTACTTGACACCCTGGAGAGGTCTTGCCAGTCAGAGTTGAGAAAACTGGACTAGATACATGCGATAATACCAGGCAGCTTCCTCTGAATGGATAAATTACATTTTCTTGATCTATGAGGACAATTAACATTTCAAATTAGTCTGAAAATCAAAAAACTCACAGGCTGCTGAACCATGAATTCACTTTGCATTTCTCTTTTCAGCATGAAAAATAAAAATGACAACCCAGACAGTTCTCCTTTTCAAGGAAGTATTCGGACAGATACCAGTTTAAGGGAGATGCCTGTAACAGAGAAAAAGAGCAAAATAATATTTTCCTTTGTTACATAGGGTGGGTCCTAGTAGGTTCTGAGGATGCATTCTTCACTGATACATGCAACATGAGAACTCAGCTTTTATAAATAATTAAACAAGCTTATTTACTAGTAATAGGAACCCCTTAGAAAATGAGATGTGGTAACTTTCCAAAGCCCAAATCATCAGTCAGTCACAATTATGGCACAAATAATCCTGTGTTTACTATTAAAATCCACCTCCACAAAGGAATACAGAAGAACAACAATAAGCTTTGAATCACACAGAAATGGCCTGGTGTGCTCCATATTGTATCTGAAGTTCAGTAGGACAAGTTCTGCATCTGTGACTGAACAATGGGCAAACTCTAAGCTTGTGAATTCTATACCAATAATTTTGAAGCTAACGGGACAACAGAAATCAAATTTACATACTTTCATGTATGCAGACATCTATAAGGGTGGAAAACTCATCTGTTCTTTGTATACCATGGTCTGAAGAGTTGCATTTTTTCTATGTCTGAAGATTTTTTTTATGAGTACAAGTCCCTTATTAAGAAATTTGAATTCCATACATTCATTTGTATGTTTGATTTTCATTATTAAATAATTTACTCATTTAATCATATAACATAATATGAATATGTAACATTAATTTTACTTACCGCAGAAGACATACATGCTTTGTCTGGGCTTTTCTTTCTTTCTTTCTTTCTTTCTTTCTTTCTTTCTTTCTTTCTTTCTTTCTTTCTTTCTTTCTTTCTTTCTTTCTTTCTTTCTTTTTTTGGTATATAACAGACATCTTTAATTTTTAAAACCTGAGAAAAAATCTCCTAGGTCAGATTAAATACTGCACTTTTTAATTCAGGCACATATTCCTACAGTAACCATCAAGGAAGCCCAGAAGCAGGACTGGAGAAGCAATAGCCCCAACACCACCACTATTACGACCCTGAAATTGTTACTTTCAGATTCATTGCCTTTGATCCTGGATGAACACAGAACTTTTTGCAGCAGGTAGTCTCTCTTTGTCCTAGATGAGTGTTTATGTGGTTGTTCAAAGTCAATATCCATTTGACATACAAGCAATCAAAATCAATTTCCCTCTTGTCAACTGACAAAGACCCCAAAAGGCAGAGATGATGTTAGAATGTCACTGGAGAAGTTGGGATAGAATTTTTAAAATTTGGCCCTATTCCCCTTCTCTATTTTTTTTTTAATTAAAAGCGCTGGATTAAAGGCTATCAGTGGCTCAGCACATCCATTTTGTGTTCCTGAAAAAAAGTTGAAAATCACCTGGTTATTATTGTCAGCTTGAAACAAAATGAAATGGTACATTTTCCGGGGCAAAAAGACACACGTGACATAGCCTCTCCCCCCCCCAAATACCCATGGCCAGCAATGCTTTGGGACCAAGCTAACCTTCTAGTTGCCTAACACCCTTTAAAACCATCCTAGCAGCTGACGCTCATCTGCACATTAACAATAAACAAGCATGAAGGCCCAACTCCCATGAAGACCTTCGCAGATGAGCTTTACGGGTTGCCTCGCGTCCTTTCGCTCCTTGGGGGAAAGACCTGAGGGGGACTTCCAGTTACGTCAATCGTAGAAGGGAGGGGAGCGGGGACCCAGTGGGCCACTGTTTCTCAATCACAGCAACTTTTAATAAGAGTGGACTTCAATTCCCAGAATTCCTTGCTGGCTGGGGAATCCTGGGAGTTGAAGTCCGTACGTCTGAAAAGTTTACCGAGGTTGATGAACACCGCTTTAAGCGGGATGAAAGAGGCACAGAAGGGCCCTCCTCGTGCTTTTTGCTCCGCGCTCCACGCTTACGCATCTCCTTCAGGCTTCGCTCCCCACCAACGCTAATCGAAACACAGCAATGCTGTGCCAAACGGATCTTTCCTCTCTCTCTCTATTTTTTTAAAGATCACCAGAAATAACCTATAATCTGGGCCAGATTGCAGCAAGATTCAAACCGAAAGCTCCTTTTCCACTTTATTGGATGAAGAATAGACCAAGTGGTTTTTTCCCCCCCTCAAAACCAGCCCAACGCAGGCCCACGGCGGTTCCTTCCACCCTGAAACTGTGCACAGGCTCCGAATTAAGCGCACGGGAAGCCTCTGGGGGAACCGAGAGGGCGGCGCGACTCAATTACTCTTTTTACGTCGTGAGGCAACCGCCGAGGCTCGGCCCCTCGCTGGATCCGCCTCTTTCGGCGCTGGCCCCGCTGGGGAGGAGCCCTCATGGCAATGGGCGAGCCTCCGGGTCCAGAGGCACAAGGCAGCCCGACAGATGGGCGGCTACCCGCCTGCAGCAAAAGGGGCCGACGGTTCGGGCTTGTCAGCGTCCTCGGGATGATGGGCAAGCAGCTGGAGGGATTCAACGGGAGCTGCTCTGCCCCGGCCGCCGCTTTGGGATGCTGAGCCGCCGCGTCGTCAGCATGTAGGCAGCGCTGCAGGAAGTGCTTGAGAGTTCAGGCGAGGGAGAGTTCGAGCGGCTTTCCTTTCGGGCGAGGCTCACGAGGGAAATCGGGCCGAGCGACCCCCTTTTTTTAATATATTTTTTTCCTTCAGCCCGGGACGCAGCTGCCGCCTCACCCCGGAGCAGACGGCAGCCCGCGGCGCGGCGCCCACCCCAGCTTGCAAAGGAGCGCCTCCTCCTGCGATGCCGGTTTTAATTTCTCTTGAAGACAGCCGAGAGACGTCGGCTTGCGTGAATGGGCGGGATTGATGCCCTTTTAATTAGGGTTTTCCAGCTCGATCTTCCAAGTGACCGGTGGCTTCCCACCCCCCACCCCCACCCCCCCTCTAAGGCTAAGACCTACGGTTAAAAGATGTACACGTTTGTGGTGCGAGATGAAAACAGCAGCATCTATACTGAAGTCTCTAAAATTCTCCTCTCCACCGGACAATGGAAGAGGCTCAAAAGAGATAATCCCAGATTCAACCTCATGTTGGGCGAGAGGAACAGGCTGCCTTTTGGGAGGCTGGGTAAGCAAGCCGCACGCGCGAACCTGGGCACACCCGGCTGGGTCGGGGGTCGGGGTTGGGGTGGGGGGTGCAAAGCATGAGGCAACCTTTCTGCGGAGCTCTTCGGGAAGAACGGGGTTCCTGGCTTTTTCCCGGCAGCTGATCGGCCTCCAAAGACCCCGCTGATCTGCATGCGGCGGCCGAAGTTTGGAAGTGCTGGCGAGAGGGGTGCGGTAGGGAACGCCTGCCAAACCGGGGTCTGCAGATGTTAGCAATGGGGTGTTGTCTGCTGCAACATTAGGAGTGACTTTATCTTTAGCAAGCCAATGAGACTAGCTGGATGCCAGGTTGTGAAAAGGGTGGATGTGTAATATATCTGTTGGGGTTAGAAAATATTGCAGGGAAATACAGGTGCTGAGCTGGGGTTGGGTTTTTTTTGCATTTTCTTCTTTAAACCCAGGGCAGAATCATCCGTTAAGTTAGCATTGTTATTGATACCTTTATTTTGCAACAATATATTCACTCCCATGCAAAATAGATATCTAAAATCAAAATAAAATCACAGTAATACAGTTTTTACAGCTTTTGTAACAATTGATGCTGTATTCAAACTGGTATGTCAGTGGTTTTTTTCCCCAATGGGAATGCAACTTTGCTGACTCCTTTTGGCATTTAAAAAATCCCTTTTTTTGCTTTTGCAATAATATTTTAGTTGCTCACCAATAGCAAACTATTCAACATGATTGTGTCAGATGTCAGGCATCCAGTTCTCTGCCTTTTTCTTCATGTTGGTTTGAACTGAATGCAGGGTATATTTAAATAGCCTACAGACTGGGTTTTCTATGAGCAGTGAATTTTAAAGACTGCATATATTCCTTAAAATGATTCATAATAAAGGCAGAGGGAAAAAACTCTAAGTGTTACTAATTTCCGTAACCCGTTGAGAATATTACAGTATGCATAGACCTGGTGTTTTTAGTATGTTTACTCAGAGTGCAGTCCCCATTCACTTGGGAGCAAGCTCCAGGAACCCCAAATGGGATTTAGCTTTGAGTAGATGTATGTAATAATGTGCTACATGTTTTTGTTAGATTGTGACTAAGGCCAGAATTATGAATATAATGGATTTTTACAATGATTTTTATTCAAGTGAATTGTGGAATGTTTTTCCACCCTGGGGTACTCTTTGAGAAATACTAACAATTATTCAATCAAAAAGAGGAATTAATGTTTATAAATAAGAAACAGGCTTCTTTAACTTGGCATCTTTCAGTATGACTCCCTGAATTTTCAGTCAGTATGGCATAAAACTTTGAACTGAATTGTTCAGTTATTGGTTCAGTTACTGTTCAGATGCTGATCCACTTTTCAATGGAAGAAATTTGTAGAATTCATTTTCTTCCACTGAAAAGTAGATCAGCAATTTAGTTCAAAGTTTTATGCCATACTGACTGAGAATTTAGGGAGTTGAACTGAAAGATGCCTCTTGCTATAATTTAAAAGAAGAGGCTTATTTTCAAGTGGGCTGTTTTAAAATTCAGTTCATGGACTCTGCATTAGTCTTTCAAAAGCAAAGAAGAAGAATGGCTTCCTTTTATATAGTGGCTTCTTATATTATTGTGATGTTAGAGAGTCACAACAATCATTCCATTTATTGTTATATGCATGCAGGTTTCACTGGCATCAGAAAGAGACAGAGTCATCCAGGCCTCTGGATGGCCTTGGTTGGACTCACAAACTGAGTAGTATTGAGCTTAGTTAGAACTTAGGTGGGCATCTCTAGAGAATTCTAGGGCTATAGAGTAGACTGTAGTCACCAAACACATCCTCCATCCCCCAAGACAGTGGCAAATTACTATTATACTCCTGCCAAGAAGATGACTTGGTTATTCCACATAGGCACAAGGAATTGAGCTCAACTTGAAAGGCTTTGCTTTTACTAGGACCTCCAGATTAATCATATGTATGATTAATCTGGAGGTCCTGTTGGATTTAATCCAAGAAAAAGGGCAATTGCTAAGAGAGGGCTGGGCTCTCCACTGATTTTTTTTTTGAGGTTGGACAGTTATCTGTTAAGAGATGCTTTAATTTGTATTCTTGCATGGAGTAGCAGATTGGACCTGAGGTCCTAATTGGCTTCTTTTAATTCCACAATGGTGTGACTTGCTGAATGTGGAAAATGACCTGGAATTGCTGGAACAGGAGTCAAAGTCCTATAAGTATGTTTAAAGGTAAATGTAAAGGTTCCCCTCGCAAAAATGTGCTAGTTGTTCCTGACTTTAGGGGGCGGTGCTCATCTCAGTTTCAAAGCTGAAGAGCCAGCGCTGTCCGAAGACGTCTCCATGGTCATGTGGCCAGCATGACTAAATGCCAAAGGCTCTCGGAACACTGTTACCTTCCCACCAAAGGTGGTCCCTATTTTTCTACTAGCATTTTTTACGTGCTTTCGAACTGCTAGGTTGGCAAGAAGCTGGGACAAGTAACGGGAGCTCATCCCATTACGCGGCACTAGGGATTGGAACCCCTGAACTGCCAACCTTTTGATCGACAAGCTCAGCTTCTTAGCCACTGAGCCAAAAATAAATAAAAATAAATAAAGTATGTTTAGCTAAGGATATTTATTACCACTGAAAGTAATAGCATAGCCATCTCCAATTAGAGATTGGACACTAGAACAACACTAGAACAAATCTGTCCTTTTTGATTCTCCAGATTTCCCCAAGTTTGTTTCCTCCTACAACTCCATTCTTGCTTGCTGATAACGATGTAGCTTCAAAACATTTTAAGAGTATCATCATTGGCATCCTTCAGTCTCAAAAGACGATCGTATTGTGCTCTAGAAAGAGGTCCTAAAACAGCATCTAGTGTGACTAAAAAGGCCAATTCGAGAGTGGCAATCCCTTCCACACTGAGGGCAGATACATTTTAAGAGCACAAGTTTGAGAAAGCATGCTCCAGAGGGTGAGCTCTGAACCACTGGACTAATACTTTAAAAAAGGTTTTTTAACAAAATATTTAACTAAAAGTAAAAAGTATAAAAGTGCTTTGTACATTGAAAGCGTAACTAAAACTAACCAATTTTAGCCTGTAAAATAATAAGAGGTGAGGGAGCTCATGTTTTTGAGGCTGTGAAAAAAAATAGAAGAGAAAGCAAACCATCCTAGAAAATGCAAAATACTGTAAGAACTAGTATAAAAGTAATGAATCACACCCAAAAAATCCTGCTTTAAAGCAACAGAGAGAATTGTGGTACCTCAAGGACTAACAAATCTCTAGAATCTCTGCTTTTCACTCTTAGATCCTGAAAAATGGTTCATTACATTGGAGTTAGAAAGATGTAACTGGTTTACATGCAACTTACAGATTTCTATTCAATAGAGACGTACCTCTTGCTTTCCAAACACTTTTCTTGTGGAGGGTGTTTGACAAAAATAGCTCTCCTTTGAATTTTCTAGTAAAACAGAAAATTCAGAACAAATGTATGGCCATAACATTGCGGCTGTGATTTTTATACTGAACTGGATCCTGCTTAAACAAACCAAACAAGAGCTTATGATTCATTTATTAAAAGAGAGGGCAGAATCATTGAAACTGCCTTGGGGTATTGTGCTCATATGAGATTTCTTCATTGCTCTGCTCCCTTGACTGCACCTCCTTCCACAAAAGTACCTACTCTGTGATTTATACCTGCTGCAAATCTTAGCCATAATTTCAAAAAGAACAGACATTACTTTTGCTCCTATTTTTGAAGTTGGAATTAAATAAACTGGTAATTGGACTCTGCCACCCTTAAAGTCAGCCTCCCTGTCTCCACTGGCCAGTATATTGCTTGGAAGAATGAAGGATTCGAGTCCAATACATCTGGAGGACATCAGTTTGGAATCAGCCACTAAGTGAGGCTGGCAGTTGCTTAATTTAAAATAGGATGAGTGCTCCAGCAAATGCCAGGGTGTATAATGTCATAAACATTCTGACTGTATAACAGATTATGTGGTTTTTTGTGCTGAAGGCCAATATTCAGTGTTGGGAGTGTATGAGTAAGCAAAGTCAGATGCCACAGCAAAAAGTTTAATGCAAAGAAAAATATGCTTATTTAAGAGAAGTATTCATTATGCATGAGTAAATTTAGCTGCAGTTACCAAGTCGTAAATCACCTTTTCAGCAGAAGGCGAAATCCTGTGGAATATTTATGCTACAAAACATTCATGATAGTGTAAATGTTGGTGTGGTTCCTTTGTCAGACACCTGATGTCTTTCAGCCCTATGGCTGAAAGTGGAATGATTACAGTTTCTGTGCCAAGAAGGGCATCTGTGTTACTGTGGCAATAAATTTTGTTTTCATTTTTCCCTGATAGATATCTATATGCTGTTAATGATACCAAGGCTGGGAATGGATGGATTTTAGAAAATTGTTTGATTTCTCTTTTAAATGCAACAGTCCTGTTAGCAAGGAATTAGTTAGCCTGAGCTACCCTATGTCTGGCTCGGGTACATTTTGTTTCTTCCTCAAATTCTGTCTCTACCTTAAAAACAAAACTTGGGGATAATGGGCTCAGAATCCCTCACTAGCGAAGGAATTAGCAGGTTCCCTGATATTAAAGAAACTATATAAAGTGACTTCTAGTTCAGGTTGCCTTTGCTACTTTTGACCTAGGTTTCTCTTGATCTCTTGAGGAAAGTGATTTGATTAAGGGGTAACAAGGGAATAGCATAGGTATAATCATTTTATTATTAAGAGTTTTACATAATATGTGTAATGTTCTGGGTTTGAAGCAGAAATACATGAATGTGGCACCATTTTGCAGCTCCTAAACCAAACATGCCTTTTTCTGGGATCATATCACAGCTCTGGAGGGCTGAGGACAGACAGCTCTTCATCCTGGCAAATGGATGTTTTGAGGAGTTACCAACTTCTGTGAAAGTAGCTTTGTGTACTACTCAGCCATAATATTGATACTTTATAACCACCTAACCCAATATGCTGCTCCTCATATTTTAAAGTTGCAGTTCCCAGAATTCCTAGCTAAATCTAACAAGTGGTTAGGCCACAAGCTTTTGTTATGCTAAGATGGCTGGAGATTGCCAGGTTGGAAAAGCTTGTCCATGTTGGTTTTTGACAAATCAAGAAAAGATAAACTGAATTTTTTCTATCCCATATGAAACTTGAAGAAAGAAAAAATAATAAACTGAAGAAGGCTCTGAAAAGTAATGAAATTATTAAAAGCAAAATCTGAGCAGCTTGCCAGAAGAATTGAGATCAAAGCAATTAGGATTGAGGATTGAGTAACATGAGTCAGCAGTGAGAGAGGTCTGTTTAAAAGACTAATGGATTGCATTAGCAGAAGCTTTTTGTCCATCAGCGTCATAAGCAGGGAGAAAGTGACAAAATTATATTATGAGCATGATACAAACCTTGTGACTTATATACTTGTCTCCAGTGTTGAGACAAGTATATAAGAGACACAAATATAAGACACAAATATAAAAGGATATTGTGTCCTGACATTGTTGCATGTTTTTTATATAATTGTGGTTATCTGCGGATGTCTCTGTTCATGTCCACCTTTCAAAAATGGTACTGGACTTACTAGTCTTTGAATAAGTGGAGATTAATAATGGTGTTATCTATATTAATGCTTGTTTATATTTGTTTAAAAACATTTCCAGAATGCAAACAACAAGGATATTAACATTCCCTTTTCATAGGTCATGAACCTGGACTTACACAGTTGGTGAACTACTATAGAGGGGCTGATAAACTTTGTCGAAAAGCTTCTTTAGTGAGGTAAGATATTGTTGCTTGCTTGTTTACATGTAATAGTGGGATCCATGCTGCCTTTTTTCAATCTCCTGAAGTTGCGCCTGCATCAAAACACTCAGTGGGATGCTCAGCTTGTTACTGGTTAATCACTGTAACTGTTTTAGATGTGGAAAAGAGCAATTTGCATTCCAAATGCTTATCAAAAAAGAAAAGAAAAAATGTGAATACAAATGAGCAGCCAAAGATGATATGTTATATATCTGTAAAAATAAAGAGATTGTGGGTCTTTGTGCATGTCCATTCAGCGTAAATGTAGATAAAATTAATTGAGTATTATGCTCTCCATTTTAGTAAAAGGGTTGTGGACATTGGATTTCAGGAGGGCAACTCATTTGTGCTTGCTGTGCAGCTGCTTTGTTACTCTGTATGTAGTTAGGTTTATTTAAATGTCTGGTTGCCTTTTGGGGAACAAATCCCTTGGAATTCTCCTCTTGGTTACTTTCTCGGTGCTGCCATTGACAGTCAATTAATTTCAAATACTGCCTCGTGACTTCAAACTGGCATTGCCTCATTTTCAGATATGGATGCTCAATAATTACTTTCAGGTCACAGATCTTGGAAACTAGAATGATTTTTGAATGTAATTGATAACCTTCTGTTCATTTTCTTTAATAGCAACAAAGCAAATACTTTTCTTGAAAGTAGAGCCTTCTTTCAATTTTTAAGGCTATGAAAAGCCAAGTATATATATATTTAAAAATCAATAAATAATATGACTATAGGTATTACTTTATAATTCTTCTAGAATTGTGCTGCTTGGCTAAAAATTGCATGACAGGCCACACTCTTACAGTGAAAAAGAGTGCTAGAGGGCATGTTTTAATGGATAATACACATTTGGATTATATGTGACCTTTATGCTCTGTTGATTTACATATACTAATAAGCCTTAAGGATATGAAATCCATTAAGTTCTGGTTGGCATTTCTAATCTCTGACCTTCCTTGAAACATAAAATGAAATGCTTGTGGGCTTTGCCAAATGTTTTGTTGTGTTTTAGGATTCATTTAAAGTCTTGCAAAATGTATAGCAGGTTTTTAGGCATTTTAACTGGCACAACAAAAATATCTTCTTCCTTAAACTGTTGGTAAATTTAATTCCAAACCAGTCTTTTCCAGCCAATTATTTGTAGAATATTTGTTGCTCCCCAAGTAAATCTGTCTGGTCCATTAATCCATTAAAAACATTCTTAAATTCTTATCAGCTTTATGCCATTTTGTATATTAAGTTACCAGTTAGCTTTTCTTCTATTCTGAGTTGAAGTTTTACTCACTACCTATTCACCAGGTAGTTTTTCAAATTGTTGTTTGGAGGACCTCTTACCTGTAAAATAATTGTAAATCGTAGGGTGATTAGAAAACAAGGTCTAGTGTCCCTATCCAGTGTCCTTAAAGGGTCTCCAAAATCCAGTGTCCTTAAAGGCTCTGTTGTTGTTAAGAGCTTGATGGTTTTCTGTCTCCTGGTGCTAAGACCTGCAGGATGCTACTAACCTGCAGTCTCCTTGTGAGGAGGAGAAGAATGAGAAGAATCTCTCCTCCTCTCCTTTATTCAGAAGGACTCTGTTAAACTGAGCTAGCTGCCAGGCAATTGGTCATTACAGCTATTTCACCATTTACCTCATCCAAAACTTGATTTGATAATGCCTGGGAGTTTTAAAGTTACAAGCTCAACATATTTGGAGAGTGCAAGTTGGGTGGGGAAATCTATCCCAGAATTATCAAGGCATTTGATTGAAGATAGCACCTGATTGTGAGCAAAATCATTTTAGGGGAAAAAAAACCCTTAAAAATGAGCTTGTCACCATTTGGAAGATAAAACGTATGCTGGCGGTTGTAGTGAAGCTTTATTTCGTTTTTTTATAATATGGAGAAAGTGTATAGAACATGATGCTTTTTTCTTTTTCTTATAACATCAAATCTGAACAATTCTAACAAGGGTTGAATGGTGAGAGGTTTGGGGGTAGATAAAAGGATGTACTCATTTAGGGCACAGTTAAATTGTGCAAGTCATTACGTATCGGGTATCATGAAATACATTGACTGCCACCTTAATATAGCTTTACGGTAATACAGTTAGAATGTATTTCATAAGAGATAAGATTATCAAAACATACTACCTTTCCCCCAAGATCGGGTTCATCATGTTCACAAATACAATAATTACTTGCAATAACAACAGTTGTTCCCATGTCCTCTCTATGAGCTTCCTAGAGGATGAGTAGCTGGCTGCTGTGGGATCAGAAAGCAAGAGATCTTTGGCTGATCCACTGGAATTGTTTTTTTAATGACAGGGGAATAAAAGGGGCTTCAAAAGGTACCAAAATTTGCTCATAGGCAGCAGGTGCACAGGGCCTATCATGAGTATTTATATAGGTAGACAGGAAGGGCTATAAATTCCTTAATTATCTAATTAATACAGAATAATAACATATATTTGAAAACTAGCATGAACTATTGTTCTGGAGGAGACTTCATTCTTAGGGATCATAAACTGATTGTTTCAGTTTCAGTCACTGAGCCTTGGATCAGAAGATCTTAGGTTATAGGTTTGAAGAAGACATCAGATCAAAGTTTTTGAACATGTCTTTCATGACAGCTACTTTAGAACAGCATCCACCTCAATATTAACTATTTTGGGTAGCAATAGTTATCCGGAATTTTTGAGAAGCATTTTTCCCTTATCTAGATATCAAAGAAACTGAAGCTCCTACATCCAAAGTAACCGGACAAGCTGCATTTGTCCTTCAAGACATACGTAGATGACTAAGGAATAGAGAATGTATTATTTCCCTCATGGGAATATTTTCCAAAAAAAAGTTTTCCTATAATTTTGGAAATACATGCATTGAGAAGTAGAGTCACTGGATTACTGTATTCATTTCCGTACTGTGTTCTGAAAAACAGAAATGATTGGATTGATCCAAATGTGTTGGAGGCAATTGGCAGTAATATGAAAGATGTTTAAATCAAAAAGACCAGCTAAGATCTCGATCTTTCTCTCTGTAGATTAATCAAGACAAGCCCTGAATTGGTGGAGGCTTGCACATGGTTTCCAGAATCTTATGTGATTTATCCAACCAATTTGAAGACACCAGTAGCTCCAGCTGAGAATGGGCTTCATCATCTGATAAACAACACAAGGACAGATGAAAGGGAAGTCTTTCTGTCATCCTATCAGAAGAGGAAAGAGAGTGGAGAAGGAAATGTGTGGATAGCCAAATCTTCAGCAGGAGCCAAAGGTTAGTTTCTGACAAAGACTCTGGAATGCATTACTTTTATTTATATAGTTTTTTATTTATCCAAGAGAAGTTTTTAGTTATCCAAGAGAAGCCATGGAGTATAAAAACCATGGCTTATTAATAAAAAAGGTCTCATATTCAAATTCCAACTTTGCTATTCAATCACTGATTCAGACATATTCTCCTGGGTTCCATGGGTAAATTACTACTTTGCGCTAAACTACAATGTGGTGTGTTTGTTTTATACCTAGTGTGTCTCATGGAGCAAAAACTGTTGCATTTTTTAATCAAATTTTTGGCCTTATTGGGATACATTAGCAATTGTGGCCTATTTGACAAACCATGGGTAAAATAAACCATGGTATAGCTTGATACGCAGCCAGCCAGGATAATTTGACATAATTTGATTAAAATTGATAGAGAAAATGAACAGAATCTGGAAAAAGAGATTGATACTAAAGCCAGTTTAAAATTATTCCCTTCCCTAAGGTCAAATATTGTGTGGTAGCTTTGTTGCAGATCTGTTGAGACCACAACTCCACTGACAAAGATAATTGGGTAAGAAAAGTAACCGGGCCTGCTTTTTGGGGTCCAGCAACAGCAGTCAAAGTTTTATTATTATACTAGCGGCCTAGAAAACTGATCTTTCTTGCAGACCTTTCATTACCTGGCTAGGTAACATCTTCAGTGCTAGAAGAGAATGGGGCTTGCTCTCTTTTTTATTTACAGAGCTTGTTGTGTTAGTGGGGTATATTTTTCTCCTTGGTAGTCCCTTGATTTCAGCTATGCCCCAGCCAGGTAATGAAATACCTACAAGAAAACTATCGAGCTCAGTGATCACCAAGAACTCCACAGTTCAATCCTGAGTTACTTTCCTGTCTCTTCTATTGATACCCAAAGTTATAGGTTAAGCTCCAAAAAAAAGTTTTGAGTTATAATTCTAAGAATGGGTTGTTGATATTTTATTTAGTACTTCTCTATTCAACCCCTTATTTTTTCAATTAGGTGAAGGAATTCTAATTTCTTCAGAGGCTACTGAACTTCTGGATTTTATAGATAATCAAGGACAAGTGCATGTGATTCAAAAATACCTGGAGAAGCCTATGCTCCTAGAACCAGGTCATCGCAAATTTGATATTAGGTAATGATTTCTTTTTAAAAAATATTTTGTGTCGGGGGTGCTTTTCGTTAATTTTCTGTCAATTTAGATTTGTTCAAATGCAGTGGATATGTGCATTTGTATTGTGTTTTTTAGTATTATGTAAATATTAATTTTTAATTCACTTTAATTACCACATATTGTCAAATATTTGTTATTAAATCTGATTCTTATGATTTGGAATCGTGATACCTAATTTTTTTTAAAAAAATTATACATTGTGATATGTTATTTTTCTAACTTTTAGAAGTTGGGTCCTAGTGGATCACCAGTATAGTATCTACCTCTACAGAGAAGGTGTTCTACGGACCTCTTCAGAACCTTACAATAGTGCTAATTTCCTGGACAAAACCTGTCATTTGACCAATCACTGCATACAAAAAGAATATTCTAAAAACTATGGGAGATATGAAGAAGGGAATGAAATGTTTTTTGAAGAGTTTAATCAGTACTTGGTGAATACTTTGAACATTACTTTAGAAAATACAATTTTACTGCAAGTCAAAAATATAATAAGGTATGTATTTGTCTTTTATTTTCATCCTAGCCTATCGGCAAGAAGCTTTTTTTGTATAATTATTATTCATATATTATCTGCACTCTAACAACCTGAGACTAGAGGCTAAGAAGCCAAAGACATCAACTGTGGTCCCTGGAGGCTATGTGAAGTCTCCCTGGGAATTTGAATTGTGAATGTGTCAGAAAATGGAGAAAAGGGACAAGAATTTTCCAATCTCTCTCCCTCCCTCTCCTTCCTTCCCTCCCTCTCTCTCTAACACACACACATACACACAGTCTTTCTCTATTAGCAGTGATATTTAATATATATTTGCAGTGATATTTAATGTTTAGCTCCTTTTTTTTGCTGTATGAAAACAATTCTAGTAATACCCAACGATTTCCTCCTGCTTTACAGGTAGTCCTTGACTTATGATCACAACAGAACCCAAAATTTATGTTACTAAGCGAGATAGCCTTAAGTGAGTTTCAACCCATTTTATGACCTTTCCTGCCACAGTTGTTAAGTGAAGCACAGTAGTTGTTAATACCATGGTTATTAAATGACTCTGGCTTCCCCACTGACTTTGCTTGTCAGAAGGTAACAAATGGTGATACATGATCCCGGGACACGGCAACTGTCGTAAATGCATGCCAGTTGCCAATCGTCCAAATTTTGATCATGTAGCCATGGGGGATGCTGCAATGGTTGTACGTGTGAAAAAGGTAACTTTTTTCATTATTGTTAACTTAGAACGGTCACTAAACAAATGGTTGTAAGTCGAGGACCACCTGTAATTAATGTTTCTACCATTTTGTATGTTTATACTATAAGGCAAGTTTAATCAGGCACAGAGTTTCTAGGCGTCTTACTTTATAGCAAGCCTGCTTTCCATAAAAAATCCTTAATGTGTATCATGAGGATGACTTGCATCATGTTAAGCCCATTACCTGCCACGGAATGCTGCTTGCAAACATTTATGCTAAGATGAAAATTTAATACCATTCCTAAAATAAAACTCAGGTTGTTAAAGACACTAGGCTTGTCAGCTGGAAAGTGCTGGGTGCTGTAGATGGGCTAAGCTCCCATTACTTGGCCCAGCTCCTGCCCACTTAGCAGTTTGAAAGCATGTAA
Organism: Pantherophis guttatus; assembly: GCF_059756535.1. NCBI lineage: Eukaryota > Metazoa > Chordata > Lepidosauria > Squamata > Colubridae > Pantherophis > Pantherophis guttatus. The sequence continues at coordinate 306,971,991 of NC_142063.1, read as the reverse complement.
ATGCAAATAGATAAATAGGTATCACTTCGGTGGAAAAATAACAACATTCTGTGCTCCTCAGCATATAGCCATGTTGGCCACAGGACCACCGAAAGGGTCTTTGGACAATGCTGGCTCCCTCAGCTAAGAAACGGATATGAGCACTGCCTCCTAGAGTTGGATATAACTGGACGGGGAAAACTTTTACCTTTACTTTGATTGAAATTGGCTTACCTTACCTTACCTGTCTGTCTAAAGAAAACCCTCCATTGACCGTTTCATTGTATGTTTTGCTAATTTTGGACAGTGTAGATTTTAGGTATTGAATACAAAATCATTTAAAATCCTACTTATTGGGCTCCAGATATCCTGGACCACAACTTCTACAATTTCCCACCACCTTGACCAGTACAGTTATATGGAGTGAAATCCAAAACGGGATATGGGAAACGGGTCCTGGAAGTTGCCATAGATACTTAACTGTTCACACAAAATGTTGAGTCAAAACTATAAAACTAGATTATGGATTTAATGCAATTCAGTGAGCAAATTCTGCCGTCTAATCCTTCTCAGTGACTTTACTGTTATTTTAAGCAAAGATATTCACTATTGGCATTTCTTTTTAGTACTTTGATTATTCAATTTAAGTATTATAGGTGTTGAACAAAACAATAATTCAGTGATGGGATATTTCATTCTATTCACAGAAACTGCCTTATGTGTATAGAACCTGCTATCAGTACCAAACATCTTCATTATCAGAGTTTCCAGCTCTTTGGTTTTGATTTCATGGTGGATGAGGACTTGAAAGTTTGGCTAATTGAAGTCAACGGGGCTCCTGCATGTGCCCAGTAAGCATCCTTCTAAATGTCCCCTTGAATATGTGAATGGTGTCATAATGTCTTCCTTAGAGTTTACTGTAAACTGTTTTGAACCGATAAGACTTTCCATTTGGATAGGTGGACTATAGATAGCTTTTTTCCCCTTTTCCTCCTTGCTGGGATTCATTTTATTTGATCCAATTTAAATAGTTGCTCTGCTCATCTTTGTTACTCTAGGTGGCTTACAAAATTAAGCAATAGTAACACAATACCCCCAATATAATAGCCATAGAAGCATAAAAAGTTAAAAACAATTTAAAAACCACACGGTACAGTCAATGGGAGATCACAATCTATTCAGGAACAGTACAACCATTTTACTATTGTACTGCTTTGTACCACTGTCTGTTCCCTAGGCCGGAGGGCAAAGCCATATCTTCAGGCCTTTTGGAAGGCCATCATTCAAGGCTGCATTCTTATACAACTGCCAATGTCAAACCATGACAGCCTACTCCTGCCTATCTTGGATATTCTTCTTTCCCTTAAAAATTATTCTTTTTTCTTGCCTGGTGCTCCAAGCAGCCCTGATTGATTGGCTCTAAATCTCTTGCACTGTCCCAAATATTTTTTGTGTTGGGAATGGCTAGCTAGAGGCAAGATCCATCAGCCTGGCTGTTGCCTCTGCTCATTCTAGCTAAGGTGATCAAAAAAGAAGATGGCCAACTGGGAAACCCTCTGCCTGGACAATCCTAAACTATTTCTTCTCACTTCTATGGAACAGCTAAATTGAGGAAATCAGATTAAATAGAATTATGTGGTAAGACAGTAATACTGTAATTTAGGGGATCTACATGTGTTATGCTTTTTTACATTTGCTTTATGCTAGAGAGCTATGAAAAATAGGCAACAGAAGAGTTTTTGCTAAGGAATACATGGGAAAGACCCTAATATACGAAGAGGCCTTTTTTTCTATTGGTTCATCTTTCTCTAGAATTGATCTGCAGAGAGACTTCCGGCGGCGACCTCAGCGCGTTAGGGACGAAAGGGACGGCGCTCCATTCCTGAGTCTCTAACAATCCCACATCTGGAGCCGAAATAGGTGCTATCGATCTCGGAGGGATTGATAGTTTAAAGGGGACGTCTTAGGACCTCGGAGGAGACTGCAACTCCCTCGAAGGTACAAGACAAGCCCTTAATCCAGAGTGAGGAAAAACTAGCCTTTCGAGACTGGCCGGAGGCGCTGACAACTGCGTGAGTGGGAAGCAAAGATTGAAAAAAGAAAAGAAGTCATCAACAGAGGACTTTAACCTAAAAAAACCCAAAAAGCATTTGATGAAGAAGCAGACGCTGGTGGCAGAGATACCGGGAAAAGACATTAGACAAGCGGCGGCAGAAAGGATCAGGCGGATTGGAGCCATTTTGAATAAATATGACAGCGCAAAAACTTTGAACAGCCGAGAGAAAAGAGAGAGCGACGAGAATTGCGGAGGATTTAACTCCGATATAACCGGATTTTATTGGGGTGGACTGGATCGAGAGGACTAAATTGAGAATAAGAATAAGAACAGATCTTGCGAGATTGAAGGAAATAAAGAGAGAGTGAGGAGAGTGGTGTGCTGGAGACCGGAAGGAAGATTGAAGGAAATAAAGAGAGAGTGAGGAGAGCGGTGTGCCGGAGATCGGAAGGAGGATTCTGGACGGATTTCTATAAACTGATTGCATTGGACTCTATTGGCTTCGGCCGGGCAGATTGGATTAAATTGGAAAGCCGAGTGTGAAATAGACTGAGGAGAGCGGTGTGCCGGAGATCGGAAGGAGGATTGAAGGAAATAAAGGGAGTGTGAGGAGAGCGGTGTGCCGGAGATCGGAAGGAGGATTCTGGACAGATTTCTAAAAACTGATTGCATTGGACTCTATTGGCTTCGGCTGGGCAGATTGGACTGAATTGGAAAACCGAGTGTGAAATAGACTGAAGGAGAGTGTGGACATTGCATTGACAGAGACGAAACAAACTTTGATATAACGTATTTTGAGCGGACTTTTAGAAGCTACCAATATTTTCACCATTTCCACTGGCACTCTTCTAAAAAACTGGGATATATAACAATCTAACCGTTAAATATTGAACTATTGAACTATTGAACCACTGAAACAACTGGTGAACAAACGGACGATATAGCTATTAATGGTCTGGCTTAATCTTATAATATACTAGAACGCAATAGAATTGAAAAGAATATTTAATAATTTAGTATTTTTTCTTTCTTCTTTTTTCTGTTTGTGACTATATAAGAATAAGTTGATTATAACAATAACAAGTTGATCATTCAAACAACTATAGAGTACTATATGTGTGATAAATATTGATTGAAAGCTAATTAATTTAAACAATTTAATACAGTTATAACAATTAAGATAATTAGCAATATAAATTGACATAGAATTGATTTTAGAATTACTATAAATACTGCTAGTGAAATAGATCTTTTAACTTGCAATTAATTTAAGGATAAGGTAATTTATAAATTGCTAGAAACGTGCCCTTTCCCTGCTGTTTCCCCCATTTCTACCTTCCCTCCCCCTGCTTTTCTCTTTTTTCTATATATATTATTATTATATTGCTGATTGCTGATTAGAAGTATTTCCACTAATATTAATTCCAACAATAACGTTTCATTTAAACCATTAACATAAAATAGGCAATACATAATTATATGAAACTGTGGACAAGACTAATACGTACAATAGACATGGCTACTTCAAGTATATCAACTACCATTAAAACAACCAAAAAGGTACCCCAAACCCAAACACTACTAGTGGCCTCCCCAGTACAGCAAAAGACGGGAGAAGAAAAGACCAATACTATCATAGGCATGCAGAATATACAGGCTGCCCTCGCAATGATACAAGAGGGAATGAAAAGGATGGAAGATAAGATGACGCTAAATCACGATGAAACTAGAAAAAACCATGAACAATTGCGACTGGATGTAGGGGAAATTAAAGATGACATTAGAAACATAGATGAGAAGATAGTGAAAATCCAGCAAAATATCATAGAAAATGAACAGAGAATACATAAAGTGGAGGAAAAAACGGAAGCTACAGCCTCGAGGATGGAGAGGATGGAGAACCAACATGAGGAGGAGCCGAGACACCGAAGATGCACTCACATTTCTTGAAATGGAGAAGGCATCCTTCTTCCTTAGATTCCAAAATATAGAAGAACAGAGAGATGAAGACCTGGGCGAGATTATGATCGAAATACTGGCAAAGGCAACGCACAAAGATAAGGACGAAATTAGAAATGGAATTGATGAAATTTACAGAGCCTTTACAAATTATGCAAGGAGAAACAAACTCCCCAAAGAAGTCCATATTAGGTTTACAAAAAAAACAATGAGAGAAGAAATATATAGAAGAAAGAGAGGAGACAGTCATATACAAAGGGAGGGAAGTTCTAACATTGAAACAAGTACCGAGAAGAGCCAGAGACAGGAGAAGAGACTACAATTTCTTAAGTAGACAACTGAATAAACTCAAGATAAAATTTAGATGGCTCATACCGGAAGGCCTACTTATTTCATGGGAAGGAAGGAAAATCAGAATAGATACAATAGAAAAAGCTCAAGACTTTATGGACCAATATCTAGGAAATGAAGGAGAACAGGAAAGCAGAGATAGTAGAGAAGAACATAACCCAAGTGACCAAGAGACACAAATGACAAACAAGGAAGACAAAGAACAAAAGAAGGGAAGGTTGGAGAGAGAGGAAACAGCGGGGATCTCACAAAGAGTTACAAGAAACACAACAAAGCTCAAAATAACAGACAAATAAACACTAGCGGAAATGGAAGAAGAAATAAAGCTCATTTCCATAAATATAAATGGTTTAAACTCACCAAGCAAAAGACATCAGATGTTTACAAGGTTGCAAAAATTAGAGGCAGACATAATTACAAGAAGTACACATAAGAAAACAACAGAAAAAACTACTTGAAAATAAAAAATTAGGAGTAATATACACATCTTTAGGAGATTGCAAAAAAAGGGGAGTGGTAATATATATTAGAGATCATATAAGATCTAAACTGATTTACACTGATAAAGAAGGCCAAGTCTTAATGGTAGAACTAAAATTGGAAATAAAAACAATATTGTTAGTAGCTATTTACGCTCCAAATGGAAACCAATTAGATTTTTACAAAAAATTACATGACAAACTAAAGGAGTTGGACTACGAAAATGTATGCATTGTCGGCGACTTTAACGCGATAGTAAACTTACGAGAAGATTACCACAGCACTAGGAAGAATAAAATTAAAAGAAAGACATTGCCACAAACATTCAAAGATTTAGTACAAGAAATGAGCCTACACGACACCTGGCGAGAACTAAATACCAAAACAAAACAATATACATATTTCTCGGGCCCACATCAATCGTGGTCCAGGCTGGATATGGCTTGGATGACACCTCAACTAAGTAAAGAAACACACGAAGTAGAAATTATGTCTAGCATATGGGCCGATCACAATCCTATCAAAATAGTCTGGAAAGGTTTCCGAAAACAGAAGAGATGGAAAATGGACACAAGTATAATAAAGGAAAAACAATATCAGCAAATGATAGAAAAGGAAATCAAGATATTTCTACAAATAAATACAAAAGACACAACATCGTTACAAAACCTATGGGATACCACGAAAGCCTATATTAGAGGCCTAACTATTGCATATGTGGCAAGAAAGAAAAAGGAGAAACAAAGAATTAGAAATGAATTATTGGAAGAAATTAAGACAGAGGAAATTAAATTACAACAACAGCCCAACAACACGATTGTGCTACAAAAGCTAAATTTGGCCAAACATAAACTGAATCTAACCACAAAAACCGAATTGGCACAGAAAATAAGAATGGTAAAACAAAATAATTTTGAACATGCTAACAAAACTGGACGCTGGTTAGCATATAAGCTAAAAAAGCAAACAGAAAAAAGAATTATACACCAACTCCAAGACGAATCAGGAACTCTTTACCACACACATCTGGAGAAGAAAAACATAGCCAAAATTTTTTTTCAAAAACTTTATCGCCAGGAAGAGGTTCCGGAAGACCAAATCAAAAAATACCTCCAAAAAACCAATCTCATGCACTTCACAGAAGATCACAGAGAGATGTTAAACCGGCCCATAACAATGCTGGAACTAATGGAAGCCCGCAAAAAACAAAAGAACAATAAGACTCCAGGACTGGATGGAATTCCTACTGAATTCTATAAACTTTGTCAACAATCGATAGACCAAATACTGTTACAAGTTTTTAACGAAGCACTACTGATAGCAGAAATTCCAAAATCTTGGACAGAAACTATTATTACATTAATACACAAAGAAGACTCAGATCCGATGCAAATTAAAAATTACAGACCAATTTCATTACTCAACGTGGACTATAAGCTATTCATGTTAACACTAGCTCAGAGACTCAAAGCAATAATACATAACTATATACATCCAGACCAAAACGGTTTCATACCTAAAAGACAAATAAAGAATAATTTGAGAATGATTATAAATATTCTGGAATATTATGATCAGAAGATAGACAGAGAAATGGCCATAATCTCCCTTGATGCCCAGAAGGCCTTCGACAATTTGAATTGGTCTTTTTTCATAAAACAACTTGAACTAATGAACTGTGGAGAGAAATTTCATAACCTGATTAAAAAAAATTATTCCCAACAAACAGCAAAAATCTCAATAAACGGTGACATGATACAAATTTTTGATATTCAGAAAGGAGTACGACAAGGATGTCCCATGTCACCGCTAATATTTATAATAGCATTGGAGGTATTATTAAACGAAATAAGGAATGAGGAAGAAATCAAAGGACTCAAGATCCGGGGAGAGGAGTACAAATTGCTCGCCTTTGCAGACGACGTAATTTTCAACTTGGAAAACCCAAGACGATCTGGACCCAGACTGATGTCGATGATAGAACAATACGGGGAAGTCGCGGGCCTCAAAATAAACAAAAAACAAAAATAATGACGAAAAATATGACCCAGACTCAGAGATCGGAATTAGAAGAAGAATTAGGAATCCAATTAGTAAAGAAGATAAAATATTTAGGTATTTGGCTGACGGCGAAAGCAATCACGATCAAAGAAGACAATTACACGAAATTACTAAAAGAAATTAAAAAAGACCTGGAAATCTGGAACAGGCTACAATTGTCATTGATGGGCAGAATCAGTTCAATTAAAATGAATATATTCCCGAGGGTACTATATCTATACCAGGTAATACCATTACATCCAGGAAGGGACTTCTTCAAAAATCTCAACAAAATTACAATGACCTATATATGGCAGGGAAAGAAGGCTAGAATTAAGATTAAAGCGCTACAAGACACACGAGACAGAGGAGGCCTCGCAGTACCAGACTGGGAGCTATATTATAAAGCAGCCGGATTGATCTGGATCAAAGAATGGATGAGATTAGATGACAAAAGAACTTTATATCTAGAAGGCTTTGATCTGATACGAGGATGGCACGCGTTCCTATGGGATGGACCAGACAAACAACACATGTACTTCCAAGGACACATAATTCGGGCCTCACTCTTCAAGATTTGGCAGGGAATTAAGAAAACTTATTATACTAAAATACCAAAATGGTGGTCCCCGATGGAGGCATTGATATTTCCAAATACTCTTGAAATCGGAAAGATTATGAGATACCAAGATTTACTGAATCATGAAGGAGAACTTACTCCAAGACATCAACTCCAAAATGGCGATATAAATATTGATTGGTGGCACTACACTCAAATATACTCAAGATACAAGGCGGATAAAATCAAATATGGAATTGCAAAAGATCTGAACGAACTGGACAGAATTTTATTAGGAGCAGACCAGAAAATGATTACTAAAACATATAACTACCTTTTGAGAGACAAATTAATAGAAGAAACAGTTAAACATAATATGACAATGTGGGCCAGGGACATAGGACATAATATTCAATTGGCAGACTGGGAGAAATTATGGAAGCAGAACATTAAAATGACAAGAGCCACATCTTACAAGGAGAACCTCATTAAAATGTTTTATAGATGGCACTTACCACCAGCCCGACTTGCCAAAATACACCCAAACACTTCGGCGTTGTGTTGGAAATGTAAATCAAAAAAGGGGACATATTATCACACTTGGTGGAAATGTAGGAAAGCCCAACACTATTGGCAAGATATAAAAAATATTATTGAAGAAATAACGAACATTCAAATAGAAAATAGTCCAGAATTCTTTCTATTTGGCATGATAACGGCACAACATCTTAAGGAAACGAAATATCTTATCATACATATCTTGACAGCAGCAAGACTACTGTTCGCGCAAAACTGGAAATCAGACCAACTCCCATCCAAAGACAAAATCGTTGCAAAGATAACAGAGTGTGCTGAAATGGACAGATTGACGCTGGAACTCCAGGAAAAGGAAGAAAGCGAATACTATCTTGTATGGCACCAATGGTATCAATGGCTGGAAAGGAAAATCAGCAAAAATGTAGAGGACAGAAATTAGGGTAAAGACTTGCATAAGGAGATGAACCCATAAGAAATATAAATTTGTAGTGAAAAGTTATAACATTGGAATTAGACATTTAATAATTACTCTTTATTGAACTATATAAGCTCAATGACATATATTCTGTTGATGACAAAAACGTATATGTAAAATGTTAGGTGGGTTTGTAGGTGGTGGGTTTTTTGTTTGTCTTTGTATTGTATTGTATTGTATTGTCTTTATATCTGTGTTTATATTTTAATAATAAATTTTTTTTAAAAAAAAAATAGAATTGATCTGCAGCTATTTCTCAGGGTATTGTGGCAGGGAGATATTTTCCTACCTTGCAATGTGAGATTGATGATTATGTCTTCTGAATACAGAACATATACAAAATAATATTCTATTATTGTTCTTGGAATCAGTTAGGAGTAGAGCGTAATGAATACAAGTCTGGCTGAGTTACTTACAGAAATCTGGATAAAGACATATTGGAAAGCAAATGATCTCCATTTGTGGCAACTGCATGAATGGATATTTTTCTTTTGCTTCCAAGTAACTGCTTTTAGGTCTTTTCCTGCTGGGAGTATTTGCAGGCAGAAGCTCAAAGGAGACTGCAACTGTTGCATACTTATGAAAGGAAATCCAGTGTAATCTCTTGAAATGCAAAAGGATCAATTCAAAAAGGCTCCTCCGGTGATTTTATTTATCATTCCCTTCTCTGGTTTCCCCTACTTCACTGGAAAACTAATTGAAAGTTGTTCTTGCCTTCCCCTGTTAAAGTGGAGAAAGAAGCTATGAGCTACCACTAACCCTCTTTTGTGACAGAGCTCAATTAGTATTGAAAGATACTAGCATTTCATGTCTGTTTGTGGTAGCTCAAGAAGCTATTTTCAGCTAGTATCAGGAAAACAAATGGCCCAGTGATAAAGAACAAGTGTTTTGATGCATTCCTAGATCCATGGCCAGCACCTGCTGTCTGTGCATGTGTTTAATATTCTTTCTGAAATGGTTATTGACATTCATTTTGAATCCTTGTGAATGTTTAATTGATTGGGAACCTGAAAATTATTCTCTTCCCAACACAATAACATCAAAATGTTCATCTTTCAATTGAAATATATAGACTTTATTCTGAGTCTAGTTGATTTCAACTAACAGATTATAAATGATAATCATAATGAAATTAAAAGTAAACTGGGCTCTCAGCCATGCAACTAAATAAGTTTATTGCAACTAAGTAAGTTTATTAATAACACAGTGTAACATATAAACAGATTTTTTTTAAAAAAATTCAGGGTATAAACAGTGGAAGGGATTTTATCAATCTCTTAAGAGTAATATGATATTCCAAATTTTAATTGCTGCAATATCCCAATGACCATAGGATGTTTGGCCTTCATAAGACTACTCTTGGAATATTGCATCCAGCTTTGGTCACCATATAAAAAAGATGTTGAGACTAGAACGAGTGCAGAGAATATCAACAAAGATGATTACAGGACTGGAGGCTAAAAACATATGAAGAATGGTTACAGGAATTGGGTATCTTTAGTTAAATGAAAAAAAGGGCTAGGGCAGAGGTGGACTGCTGCCAGTTCAGATTGATTTGGGCAAACGGGTAATTGTGATCTGAGGGGGTACTATTCCGTCCTATATCGCCGTGTTTTTGAAGCCGCGCACATGCACGGAAGGCCATGCACACTCACATTTTCAGTGCTGGGTGAACCGGTTGTTACAACCGGCAGCAGCCCACCACTGGGCTAAGGGTGACATGATAGTAGTGTTCCAATATCTCAGGGGTTGCCACAAAGAAGAGGGAGTCCAACTATTCTCTAAAGCACCTAAAGGCAGGACAAGAAGTAATGGATGGAAACTAATCAAGGAGAGAACCAACCTAGAACTCAGGAAAAATTTCTTGACAATTAGTGGAACAACTTGCCTCCAGAAGTTGTGGGTGCTCCTACACTGGAGGTTTTTAATAAGATATTGGACAACCATTTGTCTAAAATGGTATAGGGTTTCCTGCTTGAGCAGGAGGTTGGACTGGAAGACCATCAAGGTCACTTGCAACGCTGCTATTCTTTATTAAGATGGTGTCAATACTTAATGATCATAAAGATGGATCTTCTACAGGATGGCCTGTATCCTGCCGGGCTCTTCAGGTCATCCAGTATTGCATCCATCACCATTATAATCAAGTCTGCATCTGAATCTTCCCATCTAAGGAAAGGGTTTTGAAAAAAGTTCAGCACAAAGTGGCTTCCTTTATAGCCCCTGGCATCAGATGCCTCCAGGGACAGGTGTTGGATATTCATGCTTATCGTTCTAACTGCAGTTTATGAAGCGCTGAAAAATAAAGTTAACATGTGCTCAAGTCAGGAGCACAGAAGCAATGATCTAACAGTTGGGGTCTATTCTTGTCTTCTGGGAGAGGTTAACTCCTGTCTCCTGTGGAGAAAGAGAAACCCACACTTAAAATCTTATGTACATCTGCTGTAGCTTTTAGCAAGAAATACGGAAGCTTCTAAGCATGATCAAAATCAGTAAGTCAACGGTCTTGTGAAATCAGCTTGTTGACCAGGGCCAAGATTGCAGTTATTCTGGATCAATGTTTGAGATGTTAATATTTTACAAGCATAATTTTAATTATTATTTTCCACATTTGGTTTTTAGGAAACTTTATGCAGAGCTTTGTCAAGGTATCGTAGATGTAGCCATCTCTTGCATCTTTCCTCTGAATGATACCATTCAAAAACAGAACCAACCATCTGTATTTATAAAGTTGTCATAATTAAGGATAAAATGAACACATTGGAAAGCGTCCACCTGTTTGGATCCAGGGAAGACCAAGAAACACTGAACATTGCATCTGCACATCATGCCAAAAAGAAGAAGGGAAAAAGTGGCATAATTTTTTAATTTCAGAAGAGGAACATTTCAGAGGAAAGCCCCAGATGAACCAAAAAGCTCTCATCGACTCTAAATGTTTTAAAGCATTGTTTCAATAACAAATCCTGTTACCGAAGCCTATCTTTATGTTTGAGGACAACGTAATTGTTTTTTTAAATGTCAGCAAAATCCAGGGGTATGATCAAGTCTTGTCTTTATCTTTTTCCTTCTAATTTAATAAATTGTTTTAGCAAACACAAGTATCAGTGTCCTTGAGAGACTGAAGATTTTTCCACTAAGAGTTGTGGATTTTTTCTTTCTTTACTTGCTGCAGTTCTAGTGCCTTAGCTTTGTTCCTAACAACTCTCCTAATTTGTTTTGTTTGTACAATGTTGCTTTTAAACTAAAACAAAAAAGCTGCCCTGTTTTGCGTGGTATGAAGTTTCTTCAATATCTTTGCCTTTATATATATTTATTTGTGTGTTCATTTTTTTAAAAAAAATGTATGTTCTTTGCAAGAAACTAACTGTGGAAAACTGCAAAACTGTGTCCTTTTTTCTTCTGACAAGCTGGCACAATTACAAAATCCTATTATATTTTTGTGTTTTTTAAAAAAAAATCTCATCCCTTTGCTTGTCTTTCTACCTTATGGAAATGTTTCCAAGATCGTGAAATGGAAGCTTTTAAAGGACCTTGATCCTTTCCTTGTTCCACAAATATTGGTTGGATTCATACATTGCGATGACCATGATGTGTGAATTCACCCAGTAAGGCATCATAATGCATGGAACCCAGACCATTATTCTATAAACCATGCTTAAATTTGGGGTTAAGTAAACATAGTCATTTCTCAGTTCACTTGGCATAGCAAAACAATGGCTTGGTTGTTGAAGTCCACATTATTCCATCTCTGTCTATCATTTGTATATTCGTATTACCTTTCTAATTTGCCCAATCTGAGTAAACGGATGCTAATCACATCCAAGGTAACCGAGTCCAAATCATGACTGAAAATCCAGTTAAAACCATGTGCAGTAAGCAAAGTGGTACTAGAGTAGATCATAGTTCGAGGGAAGGTCATTCCTGTCTCCCAAATAAGTGGCAGGGCAATTGTTTTATCCCAGTTCTGCATTTCTTGCCAGCACTAAGTAATCCCAAAATAATGCAGTTAGGTTCAGGTATTGTACTATGCTACAGTTTGTTAACACATCACAATTGGTTGGTTTGCATAAGCTGAGCCAAATTAAACAAGCTACAGAATTGCTTAGCATATTTTAATTGAAAGCCACTTTGAATGTTTTGTCTTATTGGAAAAGTGGCATATAACACTGAATAAATTGTACCATGCATGAACCCAGTCAATATGCATTAGAAGTTAAGAAGTGAAGACTCTTCACTAAGAACCAGCGTTCTTCCTATTGCTCTTCTAGAGAAAGAGTACATAGGAGAATGGTTGGATCTAGGGAACTTGCTGTCAGTCCATAGGAAGAGAATGGAGTCTAGCCAGACATCACTCGTGTCTTCATTTCATTGGTCCTCTTCTAAAATTAGGGCTGACATGGATATGCAAACTTATAGTCAGTAAGAATGCATTCAATAAAGCAACATAACTGATTTTTTATAACCTATCATTGCAAAATATTCTTTCTCAATATTAAAATAAAACTTTCCCAGAGCTATTTCATGCCTGACCTCCATAAATTGGGCATTCTCTTATCATAATGAGAAGATAACTTCTCCTTATTACACTGACATAGTTTGTATATTTACAAAAGGCACTGAATCCACAGACCTTCCGATCCTAAAATTAACTATTTTATTTTAGTGTGTAATTTATTATATTAAAAAAAAATAACTGTCTCCTTGCAAGACTGCTAGTTTCTGTCTTAAGCAAAACATGTTACTTAGGCCAAGTGCAATGGGAAAAATCATACTAAAACATTTAAGGCAAGAATTCTCTTAATATTCAAAGAGGTAGGCAAAATAGTTCAGATTACATAACTACACTATCATGATTCCTTGGGAAACATGAGGGTGTCACAAATATAGCAAATAGTTTACTGTAAACAATCTACTGTATAATCTGTTAGTGCCTTCAGAATGTTTAGCAGAAAAGGAGACACTAACTGCAAATGTATATCCTGAACTTATATGTACTTACTTATGAATAGGTTCAGTTATTTGAAACTACCTATGGGTACTTGGATCATAGCCTTATGCTGAAAATTCAGGAAGCCACAACACACTTTGCTAGTATTTCTTGTTAAGATAGTTAGACGTGTTATATAAATACATTGTCATTCTAGATACCACTGCATGTTGCATGCTATAATATTTTAGGTCAAAGCTGTAGGACAGCTTTACAATTTAGGAAGATGAGATGAAATTAGCCATTTGTCAGTGGACCTATGAGTATGATCTGGCAGATGTAAACCACCAGTTAAAAGTCTTGCTTCTATTGAAGTAAAAAAAAAGGAAAACTGATTGAATTAACTATTTGGAATTGTTGGAAGACAATTACAGTATTACTCCTAATTATTACATTCATAAGGTATCAATCTTATTGTATGCAGACTGACTCAGATTAGATGGGAATTACAACATTACTACTACTATTGTGTACATTCATAGAGTATAAATTGTGTTGTTCTTGAATTGATTAACACAGGCTTATGCTTAAAATTTGCAGTCACATTCCCAAGAAGGCAGAAAAAATTCAGCTAAACCCATTAGGATTTAAAACCAAGGAGAGATGTTGAATCAGAATGGCAATCAGATTAATTATAATACTGTAGAGTGGAGAAAAGGTTTACACACAAGAGAATATGGTCTTGGATAGAATTCATGGAGGGCCACACGTTAGACAGATAGAGGCAAGGAATTGACAGTGTGGACTTCAACTCCAAGAATTCCTCTTGAATAACAGGCTTTTGATTGACTAGCTTGCAAGTATGTACTCTGAATATAATGAAATAATGTTGGCTTAATAAAAATTATGTGGAGTGCTTGCAAATATACAGTATTCCCTAAGGGATGGGAATATTCATGATTTTTGCTTAAGTCACAGTTTTTTTTTCAGCTGAGGATGTTTGCTTTGCCATGTTTATTTGACATTGAAAGAATTAAGAGAAAGGAGTATAAGGTAGGTTTGCCACCTTGAATTATTTCCTAAATTAATAAAACTGGGATAAAAAATTAGCTATTGTAATGCCCTAAGTTTTATTGCAATGTCCTTAATTTACTAGGTAAACTTAGTTTGAGAACTGATATCCTGAGGAATATCCTTTCAGCTGTTCAGTTCTTGTTTGCAATTACTAACTCTATTGGCATCCAGGTGTACTTAGGATATGCCTTGTTTTACATAGGAGATGCTGAAATGTTAGTGTTCATTCTTCTTAAAAAATAACATACTTTTCTGTTTATTGTAACCACACTGCCATATCTTTTTGTCCATTAATTATAATTTTCCCCTTAATTTTATAGTGTTACTTCAATGGCAAAGGAGGCAGGATGTAACTGTCAGTAAAAAAAAATTTTTTTTTAAATTATGTATTATTTGCATTCAGTCCTTGTATAGGCAAAAAAAATGCAGTACAATGTTATTTTCCTTTATATACATGTATAAATTAAGGCAGCAAGCAAAAATTGAAGCTATACAGGATAACTTTGTGAAATAATTCAGAGATGCAAAATTTACTTTTAACTTTTGGACTCAATGTTTAATACTGTAATTATTTGGGAAAGCCTTATATAGGAATATTAAAATAGCACATCTGATTATTTAAAACAAAATCTCTTAAAAGGGCTGTATTCCACCTTAAGCAATTGTCTGTATGGCCTTTTCTGATATTGGGTATATATTTTACACTGTATCTGATTTGTGTCTTTCATAATGTGATGGAATCATGCATGCTAGTATTATTAGGCAGTGAAAATCCTTTGGTCAGTAGATTTATTCCAACAGAATTAGGGAACTGGGGATCTACAATCCTTCAAAGCAGTTAAGTAGTAAAAGCACTAAACTATAAATACTCGTATACTCAGAACATTTGTTCCATAAAGTGAAGTTTTGTATACTAGATATTGGCAAAAATATAATCTTAAATAGAAAAGTTTGTTCAAGAATTAATAAATGAATGAACCTGATTTGTTTCTATAGCAAACATTTAAAAATGAAGTTGTGTGTTATATCCAAATGTTTATGTACAATATCCAGATATTTTGGTAATGTTTTGACGATGATGGGGACAGGAATTCTGGATACAGCAGTTGAGGAAGACTGCTAGAAGAACATGTACAACTGCCAATTAAATAAATAAAAACATAAATACATAAGCCCAATCATTTCATGAATAAAGCACTAGTGGTAAGCTGATATATCTGTGCCTTTCAAGTTAATACCAGTTATTTCTGTCTTTTAAATACAGCTGCACTGCAAAGTTTGTTAATGTTATTTTATTTAATTATATGGAGCTCCCCTCCCTGAAGATATGATACTACATTATCATGAAGCACCAGTGTTTTGCAGAGGATTTGATAACAGATATTAAAAGAATAAAACATGTCATTTCAGTTCTTTTGGAGATGTTTCAAGGTCAAAACTCTCACCAAATACTTGAAACAAATATTTCAGATTTGTATTAAAAAAAAAGCTTTGCACACTGAAATGATTCAGCACTTCGAACATGCACAATTCTTTTAAGCAATTAATTGCATACCAATGTATTTTGCTGATGGAGTAAGGGGCACAATGTGACACAAGCATCATTTATACAGTGAATTTTTCTCTCTTGTTCTACTCCACTCTGGTGGGGCTATCCAAATCTGCTCTTCGGATTCCCTCAACCCTATAGAAGAAATTGGAAGGAGTGGGCAAGAGGCATTTGGGAATTTGCATGGAAGGGAGGACCAGTAGATAAAAGCAAAAGAAAATATCCCCCCAAATAGGATGGTGACACTGAAAAAGAATAATCTTTAAAATTACAATGATTTTTGAAATAGTAAAAAGATATGGCACCAAACTACAATTCTTTGAATGCCTATGTAGAATAGTCTCTTTCTTCAAAAATAAGCATCCATAAGAGTGAACTGTTATTCATAGGTTGACATCAGATTTCTTTCCATTAATTACCTACTGGTTTTGCTTTGTTTAACAATTTATGCAGGGTCCTCCAACTAATGTCTGCAGATGGAATAGACTTGGAAAGAAAATGGTCATGGATTAATAGCAATAAGCACTTAGATTTATATACTGCCTCACAGTGCTTTTACAGAACTCTCTAAGTGATTTACAGAGTCACCATATTGCTCCTAACAATCTGGGTCCCCATAATAATAGACTATTATAAAATTAAAGATAGTTTTAATTAATTTTGGTAACTAAGTAATTTTGTCAGCATTCCTTCTTAATTGTGATTAAGCCTTCAACAAATATAGTAGGCAGAAATTCTATTGGTGTAGTTTTCCAGGCTAGAAGACAAAGAATTCTAATCCTGCCTTAGGCACAAAGCCACCTGCCTGACCTTGGGCTGGTCACACTCTCCCAGTCCCAGGAAGCAAGCAATAGCAAACCACTTTAAATTGGGTTTTAAAATTCTGGGGTTTTAAAATTCAGCCGAATTTATTTAATAATTTTAAACTATTTTAACTGATGTTGTTTTGTGTTTTTAATAGGCTGTACACCGCCCTGAGTCCTTTGGAAGAAGGGCGGTATAGAAATAAAATTATTATTATTATTATTATTATTATTATTACTCCCCAAATCTTGGCAAAAAAACTGCAGAGATAAGTCCAGGCAGCTGCCAGGAGCCAAGGCACACACATATGCGCACACAGTGCACACCAAAGTTCTCCCCTATTGTAGATCACCTACTGGATTTCTAATTTTTTTCAAGTACATGCATATCCTGTCTTTCATCTAGGAACTTAAGGTAGCATGTGCATCATCCCTTTCTCCCTGTCAGAACTAAGAGTGTATCGCTGGCCTCAGCATTTGTGGTTCAGGGCAGATTTGAATCAAGGTCTACCTGATCTTACTGCACTACAGTGTTACTGAGATGAAGGTATAGTTCCTTTTTGATGAAACAAATGGCAAATATTTAAAATAATAATCTCTCCTAGAATGTGACAAACAACAAATCCTTTCTTCCTTTGGATTTTCCCCTGTGTGTGTGTGTGTGTGTGTGTGTGTGTGTGTGTGTTGAATTATTTTAACTAACTAGAGACGATATTAGGCTCAGTTCTACCACAACTACTCTAGCTTTATTCTTAGAGTATAAGGTAAAAGAGAACCATTGCATGTGCCTGACATGCAATATGCTGTAAAATTAAGAATATTAAATGAATATAAATATGAATGTAGTCATTCAAAGGTTAGGTTTTCTATTGGTGATGGAGACATAATGAAACTTTACTGTAACCATAAGATACTGTTTTATTTGTAGGAAAGGTGGTTAGTTTACAACAGCTGTGCCAACAAGAGTAAAATATATTGTGACTACAATTTTAGAGGATGGCATACAGACAATTACTAACACGTTCATGCTGTTTCTGCCTCCACACCAAATTAACTCTGGGATCAGGCCTCCGCATTGTTTGAAAAACTTCAGAACTGAACACTCTCTAGTTACATCATATTAATTTTTTTTTGTTTATCTTCTGAAACTTATAGTGTGGTTGTATATATTTGTGTCTGATGGAATATACTGTATGACTGTAAGCAATGCATGTATTGCTGATATTTGTACTCAAACCTCTCTTAAATGAATTAAAATATAAAATCTGACTTTATTTGTGGACCGTATATGGATGCATGCCTCAATTAATAAAGATGCTTTAAAATATATTAAAAACATGGGTACATACATTTAAATGACATACCGGTAATTGCCTTTTAAGTGCATTCTCTAATCCTCCTAAAATTACCGTAGCTTTGTTTTATTATTGTATTACCTTTTTAAATAGATGTGGCAATACCACAAACTGCATAGTAAAAATGTGATATTTAATTTACCTTCCTCTGATCCTGCAGAATCTGTATTAGGTTGACAACTGATATTCTCAAACTAAACAGTCACGTGCTAAATAACAGATTCTGCTTGGCTTTCACATAAAGTCTGAACACTAATACAATTTAAATTGACTCCTTCCATCCTTCCTCTTGGCTATACTTCATCCATATATTACTGTACTTACCCTGTTCTTAACTGAAATGCAGTATATTTTTCTGCCTTTTCATTACATACGAATCTATGAAACAAAATTTTATAGAATGATTTTATTTTGCCTTTAGTTTTATAATTCATAGGGATTTTTTGCTTATTTATGTGGCAAGTTTAAAAAATTACTCTAGTATTCAACAAAATAGCCATTAGATAATACTAGGGACTTTATTTATTTATGAATAAGAAATAATCATAGAATCAGGCTGCTTTATAAATATTTATATGAGATTTATAAGGCCACCCAACTCCATAGCAACCCTGGGTGGTTTACAACAATAAAAACATACAAAACCTATATAACAAAGGAGAAAAATGCCTGTCTATAAAAGAAAAGCAACCATCTCAACATACATAATCCAGTAGGAGACTTATTACCCATTCTATCCCCAAGATATGGGAAGGGGGAAGCTCAGCCATATTTTAAATACTTTTTAAATGATTCTATTATTAAAGGCTATAAAAAAAAATCTGAAAAGCCTGATATTCTCACTCCCTCTTATTTCAAAAAGAATCAATTTGCACAATCTTGCATTTCTGTCTCTTTTCTTCCTCCATTTCAGAGCTCCGCTAGTGTTTAGATAAAGGCTTTTTCATGGCTATCTCTATACTGCTTTACACCTACTCTGAAGTGACAGATTACAGATATAGGGCTTTATGTAGATGTAAAACAAAAGGGGCAAGAGCAGAAGCCCACACCGGGACATCAAGCTAAATCTCCTCCCAGTGCCACCATTGACTGGAAAAGCTCAGAGAAAGAAGAAACACTGGAGAGTGCCCCCATCCTCAAGTCTACTTCTTGGTGATTAAGAAAGATAGTACACCACTGAGAGATCAAGAAAAACCTGGATGGTTGTATTACTTTCATTCTGGGACCCTCAGAAATCATGAACAAGCACAAACCATGCTCCATAATATGCCTCAATTTGAGACCTAACTAAGAATTACTAGGAATCAGACATAATTTATTGTACATTTAATGAAGTATTATTATTAATTGAAAGAAGTCTAGAGAATGCTAGAATCATAAGTTTGGAAAACTGATGAAAACAGCCGAGAACTGTTGAATTTTCAAAGATTTCTTGAGGAAGAAATGTACTATATAGACTCCTTCAAGACATCCCCTCCCTAAGGGGGTTGACACAATGCATTAATTCAGCTACACATCATTTCCAATGCAGCCTTCACCCACTACGAGGGCCATGAACCCCGTAAACAGATGGCTGGATTCAGAGTGCCAGGTTCTTATACTCTGTTTTATAGCTTTTAACATGTAAATCACAGCACTAGATAAATTATAGCTTTGTATCTGGACTGTTTGGTGTTCTCTGTTATTTTGTGAGTTTTGTGTTTGTATTTTTTCTTTCCTACATTTATACCCATCGTACTGTTCCCTTTCAGGATAAGAAACATTATGTAGAGCACAGAAAAGGAGTAAGACATAGAAAGACAAAAAAAACTGAATATGAGGCAAAAAAAGAAAAAGAAAATATAACTACAACCATCACTATCCAAAGCCTTTCCATCGTAACAGCTCTACTAGTTTTCTTTGCCATATCCCATTTAATTATTTTATTCTATATCTGACTACAAGGTGTTCTATGACTTTTGGAATATATGTTTTTCCCACTGTATTTGTTTTTCTTAATAAAATATTGAACCAGTTTTTATTTTCCCCTGAAGACAAACTCTCTGTAGTGGTAAAAGCCCCCTTTTTGTGCTACCTAGAAACTCTCCAGCTATGCTATTAAAACAGAAGCACCATTTTCTGCTACTCAAACCAGGAAACACAGAGAAGCAGTCAGGTTGGCTTAAAATATGCATCTGTTAAAAAAACAGAATAAAACCTCTAGCCCGTCCCATCATATCATGCCATCACAAATTAGAATAGAATAGAATTTTTTATTGGCCAAGTGTAATTGGACGCACAAGGAATTTGTCTCAGTGTACATAAAAGAAAAAAGAAAAGTATTAACCTCCAGCTGTCAGAAAAGTGTCCTTCGTTATATTACTAATTCACGTCGTAATTTAACATACTACTGTATACGGGAGTCCCCTCCAACTCTATTATTTGAAAAGTTGTGCCAATGCAAATTAAGTATGAAGATTTGACTGCTGATTTTCCCACCACCGTGCTAAATTGTATTTTCTGCACCATAGAAGCTGATTTTCTAAAAATTTTAACACCCCCATAGTTTTTTTCCCACTTTGCATTTTTTCCCACTTTGCATTACTATGCAAATCTATTTAATTATTTTAATTTTTAATTATTGTTGTGTCTTGTGTTTTTAAATTGGCTGTACACCGCCCTGAGTCCTTCGGGAGAAGGGCGGTATAGAAATAAAATTATTATTATTATTATTATTATTATTATTATTATTATTATTATTATTATTATTATTATTATTATTATTATTATTATTATTATTATTATTAAAAGTAAAGAATTCGGCTGGCACCAAATCCAATTCTGTGGCAGCAAAGACGGAGCTCTTACAAATTATTCCCCGTCTTACGGAGAAAGAAAGAGTGAGCGCATGGCATCCTGGGAGCAGAAGGCTCTTCTCGCTTGCTTGGATCCAATTAACTACAAGTCCCAGCAAGCTTTGGGAGAAAAGAGGGAAGGAAGGTAAAGACGCCTATGTCCGTCTGTATTCCGGTAAGAGGAACGCTCACATGGTTGTTCGCACGTGAGAAAGCATGGATGCTGCGGGCAAATGGAAGAATTTGCCCAGCGGTCCCAGCCTCAAGCATCTTACGGCGTCGGACTACGGCCGGCCCAGAGAGCAACAAAGGCCTGCCCTTCAGGATATTGCACGGGCTCATATTGAGTCGTTCAACTACGCTGTAAGCGAAGGGCTGAGCCGTGCCGCGCAGGTGAGAAAGTTGGAGAGGAAAGATTAAAAAAAACATTGCTGCGAGGTGGGGAGCGGATTAAAAGGGGGGAGGGAATCGAAAAGGAACCGGGATGGAAAATAATATAAAAGTGAAGCTTTTGCTTGTAGAGAAGACAGCTCCCCATCCCTTTTGGAGATTCCTCCTCAACAAATCAAATAGTGCTTAGGGTGGGGAAAGGCACTGTATGCCATGCAGTATCTTCATTGTATTTATCAGATCTCTTTAACAGGCTTGGTTGTAAATCAAAAATTGAGGGTAAGGAATTTTTGATGCAATTTATATAGTTTCTAGAAAAGTGCCATGCTAGAGTTTTAATAACCCCCCAGTATGCTATGATGTTCTACTGCATTTGGTTATTAAGGTTGGAAGAGGAGGTACAGTATGAAAAAAACAAAGGTGGGGTTTTTTGTAAATTCACATTTCACTATTCACGTTTCTTGTCTATGTTCTTTCCTCTGATTTTTGGCTGTTAATTATATTGGTTAACTCCAGCATAGGGAAGCTTTTCCTCTGTGAGAACATATTTATTATAGTCATTTATCAGGTTTATACTAATGTATGGTAGATGTCATGGAAATGAAGTCTTGATCATTTCTTTTGTTTTTTAATCCCACTTTTCATCTGAAAAAGGCTCTCATTTTGGCTTCCAAACCCTCATAATTTAAAAGACTTGACCAAAAAAAGGATAATAAAGGAAGAAAGAGACAAAAGAAAGCATCTCCACCAGCTAATAAGCTCACATGTAGCTGGCCTGTTAGACATAAGATTACAAATCAGGAAAGACCAAAGGTTATTTCTCTGCTTTGTTTCCTGACAGAATGGCTGCTGCTAATTGACAATTTAGAAAGTGAAAAGCACCTGTGCATTGAAAGAGTGTTGTTTGATATCCCAGCCACTAAAATATCTCTTCTGTCCAGGATAGATTTCTTTAGATCCTTGCTAGTTCTAATCGGCATAAGATAAACTCTTATTCTTTTTTTAGGATATTCCTCCTTTGGAGTTTGCTTTTAAGAATGATCGGATTACTTTGGCCTTTTCAGGGGCCACCATCAGCCCTCCTATGGTACCAAAAGGGAGTATATGTAAAGAGCTGAAAGTTTATCCAGCAGAATGTCGAGCACGTAGAAGTACCTACCGTGGGAAACTGACAGTAAGTAGAGGAATAAAATAGCAATAGCACTTAGCACTTAGACTTATATACTGCTTCATAGTGCCCTCTCTAAGTAGTTTGCAAAATCAGCATATTGCCCCCAACAATCTGGGTCCTCATTTTACAAACCTCAGAAAGATGGAAAGCTAAGTCCACCTTGAGCTGGTCATGATCGAATTCCTGGCAGTTGGCAGAATTCATCTGCAATAATGCATTCTAACCTCTGCACCACTACGGCTCTTATACTTCCAAGTGTTTTAGAACTTTGTTTAAAGCAGAGTTCCCAATGTTTCTGGGTTTGCGGACCGGTGCAGGGAGGGGATGGTTCACGCAACCGGCTGGCAAGTGCACATGCGCAGTTCCATTTCCGCAAGCGGTGTGCACGCATGCCTGCTATTCACACAAATGGAAAGCATGTGCATGCCCATACCGGCCATTTCCATGGTCCAGTTGCAAACCTCATGGCCCACCCCTGGTTTAAAGCATTGAACAAACACAGAAAGCTCACGTGCTGATGTTTTTCCCTTTTTGGCAACACTGGAATCTAAGGTCATTCAGTGAAGTGAGGTAGTGCAGATTCAGGAACTACTTATTGCAAGATATAATTACAATTGGCAGTTTAAATGGGTGACACTAGTTTGCAATAGAAAAAGAAAAATGATTCTACACCTGATGTATTTAATATATAAGGCTGTTTATTATGAAAACTTTATGTCCAATAACAAATTGCAAGCATTTTTATTCTAAGTGCTGGAGAATATAGTTTGGACATACCTTCTTTCTGATAGAAAAGGTGTAAAGTTTTATACTACAGATTCTAATCATTTAGGATCCTAGCTATATTCACAACTGTAATTAACTATTTTCTAATTTTTAGTCATTTGTGAATAATGTTCCAATAATCAGTGTGTTGATAATAAGCATAAGTTACCCTGTGATAAGTAAGCGACCAATAAATTTTATAAATAAATAATCAGGGTCTGTGCATTTGTTCATGTAACATTTAAAAGTGTTATAGTGCAGATAAATATTCTTTAGACATTTTTGTTACAAAAGTGGTTTTTTTCTTCTTTGAATAGAAATTCCAGTACTCCTTCAAAGTTATTTTGTTCATTTTTCCCCCTAAAAATCACTGTTTTTTTCCTCCTGTATAGGCTGATATCAGCTGGTCAGTGAATGGAATTCCTAAAGGAATTATTAAACAGACCCTGGGGAATATTCCAATTATGGTGAAATCTAAATTCTGTCATCTCCATAGCCTTTCTCCCAAAGCACTTATCCAACACCATGAAGAAGAAGAGGTATTATTTAATTTGGTTGGTTTGTGTATAAAGCAAAAGCTATCTTGTTATTTCAGTGGATTTTGAATATCTGTTTTAGAAATACTCCTCTGAGATTTTCTTCTTTTTTTTTTCCTTTGGGGAAATGAGCTCCATTTATTATTCTTAAATATATACTGCTCAAAAAAATAAAGGGAACACAAGCAGAAGACATCCGAGATCTGAATGAATGAAATAGCCTCATTAAATACTTTGTTCATTACATACAGTAGTTTTGTGTTCCCTTTAGGTGTTTGAGCAGTGTATAAACTACTGTATGTAAAGAACAAAGTATTTAATAAGGCTATTTCATTCATTCAGATCTCGGATGTCTTCTGCTTGTGTTCCCTTTATTTTTTTGAGCAGTATATATATAATTACTATTTGATAGTGATGGATTACTTGAAGAATTATATCAGTTTTTAAAATGGAATTTTAATGGTAATAATTCAACACTCTGAAAATACAAAAAATCAACACAGAAACTTAAGTAATTATTGCAATAGTCATAATTTAGATTGCCTGTTTTTCTGTATACGATACCAGTGTTCTATACACAATGCAAGTGTTTATTTATTTATTTATTTATTTATTTATTTATATTTGTATACCGCCCTACTCCCGAAGGACTCAGGGCGGTGAACAGCCATAATAAATACAAATACATATAGAAGTTAAAAACTATTAAAAAACAGATTAAGTAATTTGGCTCAAAGATTAAAACATCCAGATTTATCTAAAAGAGGTCTAAAACCCGATTTAAAAGCCAATTTAAAAGCCAATTTAAAAAGGGAGAGTTAGGCCAGACCAGCTTGTTGGAATAGAAACGTTTTCAGGGCACAGCGGAAAATGCGTAAATCTTGGATGTTTCGTAACTCCGGGGGAAGCCCGTTCCAGATGGTAGGTGCCCCCACAGAAAAGACTCTCCCCCTGGGGGCCGTCAGTCGACATTGTTTGGCCAACGGCACCCTGAGGATCCCTCTCTATGGGAGCGAACTGGTCGGTGAGAGGCTATTGGTGGCAGGAGGCGGTCTCGTAAGTACCCTGGTCCTGAGCCATGGAGCGCTCTAAAGATAGTAACCAAAACCTTGAAGCGCACCCGGAAGACCACTGGGAGCCAGTGCAGCTCGCGCAGGAGGGGGGTTACATGAGAGCGCCACATTGCTCCCATCACCACCCGCACGGCCGCATTCTGTATTCAAGTGTTGAATACATGTAAAAAGATAGGGCTTGTGAAAAATAAAAGTTTTTAAAATTTCATTTTTCCCTCAATTTTGTAATTCACCTAAAATTTCTAAATTGATCAGCTGAAATATTTCATCCTTTTTTCTCTGACAGCTTGGTTTATGATTAATTATCATTTCTTACACTTTTGGCAGGAGATGGGTGGTTATTTCATAATTAATGGAATAGAAAAGGTGATAAGAATGATGATTATGCCACGGCGCAACTTTCCTCTTGCAATGATAAAACCAAAATGGAAATCTAGAGGCCCGGGCTACACACAATATGGTAACTTTTGACTTACAAATTGTCTTTGTTTACATCTTTTTCCTATTTCTCTCGGTAGAAGCTAGATATTTTAGATACACAGTATTCTACAATTTTGTTTCTGATGTAATTTGGTCTGCAATATTTTCTTTAGGACATTTTTTAATCTGTGTGAGAAAGTCTGTACTGTAAATATTGTATTATACTTGCATCCGTTATTTATATTTTAAATTAAATGTGCTTTTCACCATATTCATTACTCATTCAGTCCTCAGTTCTTGGAGATTGATCCTCAGACACACCCTTTAATTGAAAATTCTAACATGTCCCTCATGTTCAATCTTACACCAGTTCCTTATGTTTGCCTTAGGTAATCCTTGGGTACAACCACTCATTTAGCAACCATTCAAAGTTACAACAATGCTGAATGAGGGGGCTTATGACCAGCCTCAGAGCATTTTGGGATTACATGATATCCATTTGCAACCTTTACAACCAACTTCCCACAAGCAAAATCAGTGGAAAAGCCAGCTGGAAGTCACAAATTGCTCCTGCTGTTTTTTCTCCCAGTGAGCCCCTGGAGAGCATGGGGATCTTATACTCTCTAGCGGTAGCCTGGAGCACCTGCCCACGCTCTGTAGTGCCTGCCTGTAACTGGCCTGCTTGTCTGGGATGCAGTTTCATCATCTCTTCCCACATGGTGTTCACATGCAGCCCTCACTTTAAGAACCCACAGTTCTCACTTAACAATGGCAGGCAACAGGGTCTGCCAGAATTGCAGTCACAAAGTGATGTGATAATGTCATGGTGCTCTTTATAACCACATTGCTTAGTGATTGTGCTTAATTTCTGCTCCCAGTTACATTATAACCTGAAGACTACCTGTATTTCTAGGTAGTAACTTGTTTCATTTAGGAAAAGAAAGGCCTTGCATGCCTGCTATCTAATGGCACAAGGCTGGCTAGGAATTCTGGGAAGAATAACTTCAATACAGTATATCTGTAGGTCATAAGTTACCTGGGGAAGGCAATTTTGATAGTAATATGAAACAGTAATATTAAGACTTGTATCTTTTGATGGTATTTAGGGGTCTCAATGCACTGTGTTAAAGATGAGCATACATCTGTTAACATGACCTTACACTACCTTGATAGTGGTTCAGTGATGGTGAATTTCATCTATCAGAAGGAGCTGTTCTTTATCCCACTGGGATTTCTCCTTAAGGTATGGTCATTATATTTTGTTCTCAGGGAGCTATGATTCTCAGAAGTATAAGATGTGGGACAATAACCTAGCTTGCAAAACCATAATAAGAATTAGTTCCATCCAGTTCAGCAGCAGCTTGAAGCAGTAAAGAACAGGTAGTCTTTTTTTCTTAGGAAGCTACATAGGGCTCTATTGTAGTTAACGTAGCTGGTATAAATGGTTATTCACAACACAGTGACTATGGCCTGGTTCAGTTGCAGAAATCAAATCCTGAATTGGTTGACCAGGCTAATACAGCATGTGTATCTCAAACACAGTTTTTTTTTGTTTGTTTTGTTTTGTTTTTTAATTTAATTTATATGCCGTCCTTCTCCGGAGACTCAGGGCGGCTTACAATGCACTAAGCAATAGCCTTCATCCTTTTGTATATTTATACAAAGTCAGCTTGTTGCCCCCACAACTGGGCCCTCAATTTACCTACCTTAGAAAGGATGGAAGGCTGAGTCAACCTTGAGCCTGGCGAGATTCGAACCTGCAGTAATTGCAGGCAGCTGTTCTTAATAACAGGGTGCTTTAGACCACTGTACTACCAAGGCTCCTTGTAACACAGTTCAGTGGTAGAGAAACTATTTTTAGATATTACTGTCTGCAGAGATGGGGTTCTATTTCTGGAAGGTTATTCACCTTCTCCAAATCATTATGAGGTCACTATTATCAAATTATGTAATTTAGAATACTATAAAATGTCTCCAGAGTGACATTAAGAATATGAATATAATAACTTGAGTAAATGAATTCTTTATTAATCAAGCCCCAAAACATCTAAAAATTCCAACTTTTTATTTTTCTGCTCCAGGCATTGGTTGGTTTCTCAGACTTTCAGATTTTCCAAGAACTGATTAAAGGGAAAGAAGATGATACATTTTATAAGAACTGTGTCTCTCAAATGCTGAGGCTGGTCACAGAGGATGGCTGTGTGACCCAGAAGCAAGTGCTGATCTTCTTGGGCCAGCGCTTCAGAGTAAAATTGAACCTTCCTGATTGGTATTCTAATGAGCGTGTTGGAGAGTTCCTTTTCAAGTATGTACAACTGTTTAGGATCAGACTGAACCAGAGCCTACATTGTGGTGCATCTGGGAAAATTACCAGTGTCTTAAGCATTTCCTAATGAACCATACTTTCTATGTTGTGTGAAGTAGCGCCTTTTCATTTGAGTCATCTAAAGTTTTGTGTTGAGTTCTCAGTGTCATGCTTTACCAAGAATATAAATTATGGTTAGAGGCCATATGAGGAAAGGGCCAGCTATATTTGGCCTGGAGGAATCAGATATGTTTGGCTTGAGAAGGATAACTGCACAATAGTCATGACTGCATGATTCACGTATATGAACAACTGTTTATCTAATGTTTACACTGCTCATCTCAGCTAAACAGCTCTTCTTATATAAGAGGGCAAATACTTTATTTCCTTAAAATAAAGACTAAGGAAAATTTAATCAGTCTTTTGATTAATAGAATTGCTATCTCAGAGTTATATGAATGTTCTTTGTCAAATTGTCCTGGAATAGGGTGAATCATTAAATTCAGGGTAAAATTCATCTTGAGTTAATAATAGCTTTTCTCTGTTACCTGCAGAGATAGGACTACATAATATTTGCCTAAAAGACAATGTAGGTTTTAGCTGAATGCTAGAAGAAACTTCAGATAGTCATTGAGTTATGATTGCCCGCTTAACAATATTCCATAATTATGATGGCCTCGTAAAGGATGCTTTACAGTCCACAAAGCACTTGATCATGTGATCATGATGTAGGTGCTTGGCAACCTGTTTGCACTTACAACTAATTGCTAAGCACCTCACAATCATATGAGGACTATTTTCAATTTTCTTTACTGACTTCCCCAGAAAGTCAATGGGGAAGCTGGCAGGAAAGGTTACAAGCTGCAGTTGTTTGCTGAGAGGACTTGGGGCTGGCTGAAAGAGTTGCCTCCCAAAAGTGCAGAAACAACTGAAATCCTGAAGATTTCAGCTCCATTCTTGCACCCCGCCAAAGGAGTTTCCTTTTGTGCATGGGCCCCCAAGGGTGAATGAGCCCCTGCACAGGTTGTGCAAGAGTATCACTCCACTCAAGGGCTTGGATTTCAGCAGTGAGGATTTTCAGCTCCTGAGCAGTGCCTCCCAAGTTTTTTTAAAAAACCTGAGGCACCCTGAACTCTTTACCTGAGACTCTTATCATATAATCATCTGTGTGATTGCTGAACAACCACAACCAGGAATGCCAGGATTGCAGTTGTTGAACAAAGTTACATTGGCACTCAAGGTGATACCACAGAATCATCACTTTGCTCAATAACTGAAATTATGATCCAACTGTAGTCATAAGTCAAGGACCTGTTCTTGATAGAATTATGGAGCAAAATTGTTTGGAAAGTCTCTTATTGATCCTTACGTTTTTAAGTAGTCCTAAAACGTAGGCAGAGCCACATATCAACATATCAAGCAAATTTATATTTATCTTTCCAGGGTTTTATAATAAGTCTCATGACCATAAAAGTGTAATATCAGTGAGAAAGACATTGTTCACAGTTGGTTAGGAAGTAAAGTAATATACTTGATATATAATGAAGTAGGAGATATGTAAATTTGTATATAGAGCAAGGAATAGATTACTTATTAACTTGATTTTGAAGTAAATGTTAGAAACCAGAGACGATGAGCCATGTCCATTGTTTTACTTTTAAAACTAATAAAATAATAATAATATAAAGGCATTGTTCATCTTGGTTTTCTGATTATTCTGAATGGATTATAATTTTCAACAGAAGGCAGTACCTTGTCTTGATGATGGAATTAGATGGATGAACCTCAAGGGAATATTGAGGCTGTAGGTTAAACAGGGAAAGGCAGCAAGAAGGCAGCAAATTATGTTTTATTGCCAAAAAAATATTTCTCCTTGAAGTATCCAGCAATTTGCTGTTACATTTGAAATTCTGCCTTCTAATAAGTAATCCCAGTTCTCTTTAGTAATTTTATTCCACATTAAAGCCTAAAGCATTTGAGGTAGAAACAGTTGCCCCCTTATGTCAATGAAATCTGTACTATATTCTAGTACCTTTGAGACATTTTGGCCTTCAAATCTCATGAGCCCTAGCCTGTGTGACCTGTGGTATTCATAGTCAAAATCTTCTGAAGAATGTTGGTTACTTTTTTCTACATTAATATACTGAATTTATTCCAATAAAAAAGAAAATTGATTTTAGGGTACCTATGGATTAGTTTTTTCTTAATCCAGATTGTGTAACAGGGTAGACAGTAAATGCTGCTTGATTAGGAAGATGATTAAGGAAATTCAGAGGGTGATTTGTTCTTATTAATTGTTCCTATAGCCAGTGCATCTGCATACATTTGAAAACAAAAGCTGAGAAATTCTACTTGCTTTGTCTCATGACACGAAAGCTTTTTACTTTATCCAAAGAGGGTTGCATGGAGGACAATCCTGACAGCTTAATGAATCAAGAAGTGCTCACCTCAGGAGAACTTTACCTCATGTTTTTAAAGGTAATGCTTTTAAATTTGTCCCTTCTCCCCTTGTTTTCCCTCCCAACATGGTTATGCACACATGTATTCACACTGTGTACAGACAGACTTCCACTGATAGGTTCATATAACAGAGTAAGCCCTAATGTGATTCATTTGATTTTAGGATTACCATGCCTGAACTACAATTTTCATTTGTAAACCATAATTTACAATAGGTCAGGAATTAGCCTTTTGGTCTCTTGAAGAATTGCACACTGTCCGGTAAGGGGATAGTCTCAGGGGCACAGCTGAAACTTCTGAACCTCTTGATTATCAAATTTTGAGTAGTATAAAGTTTGGAATGGAAGTGGGAGGCCTTCAGGGAATAAATCACTCCCATTCCTGTCCTTAAAATCTGAAAATCATTCTACTAAAAGCCTTGTCATTTTGATGGTATAATCTTGGTCTACAAATGGAATGCTGGGAAGCTGCAGGTTGGCACTCCTGATTTATGGATTCATATGTATGATTCCAACCATTGTCTTCATGTAATAATCACCCAATATCTGTTGTGGTAAGAGACACGGAAATACCCCTTTTCTGATTCCAGTGTTGTATCTTCAGTCTTTACCTAGGTTTAATCAAATATGAATGTGCTTAGTTTCCTTGGATAAAATGGTTACAAATTGGATCAGTTTTCAATAAGAATAGTGGCCTCTTATGTTTGATAACAGCACAAAGAAGGAGCCTGATCCTTTGATTATTTTCATAGATTCTTCATCTGTCAGTCAATGTTTGTGCTAATTTTGGATGGCTCTCCTCCTGCATATTCTGCAACTCCATTCTTGCCTTGTTGCAAACCCCACTGATGTTTTGTCTATAGCATTAAGTCATGGAATAATTTGCTACAAGCTAGTGACAAAAGGGGCATCACCCGAGGAAGTTGAGCATCCAAGAAAGTGGAGTTTCAGAATCTTACAAATGCCTATTTGGGTTCAGTCAAAGTATGTGTTGACTCTCCATTTAAAATACAGTGACTAAATTACTATTAATAGACTATTTAAAATTTTCTTAATTTAAAAGACCCAGTGGCCTAGAGGTGGAGCTCTTGCCTCACAAACAGGAGGTTGTGAGTTCGATCCTAGGTAGAGGCAGATATAGAGTCTCCTGCTTGGGCAGGGGGTTGGACTAGATGACCTGCAAGGTCCCTTCCAATTCTGTTAAATCTGTTTACTGTTTACCTTACCTTACAGTTTAGTCTTAAATATCTATAAATCAAACTTACTGAAATTTCCATTTACTTGTATATACTTCATATGGTAACATAGAAGATGTTTGTTTTAAAGCCCCTTTATCTTATTTTCATCCTATCTTTCAGGAGAAGATGGAAACTTGGCTACACTCTGTTAAACTAGCATTAGACAAGAAAAGTCAGAAGTCAAATATAACGATTACTTCAGAAAACATGATAAAGATTCTTGGTTTAGGAATAGACCTCACCCGGGTACTTGAATATCTCCTGGCAACTGGTAACCTGCGTTCAAAGTCAGGTAGGATTGTTTGCAATCTAATTATGCATCTGCCTTTTTTCTAATGAAATTGGTACATTATACTCCTAAAGGGCCTTGAAATACGTAATTGAATTATTGAATAAAATTAGATGTCAACTCTGCTCCAGAGTTGCATGAAAAAGCGTTTTCAAAAAATAATGATTTCTTTTTTTTTTGGTAATGTATACTGTGATAGGTTTCCTCTGTTCCACCTTAACAGCAAATATTGCAATCATAGTTCATAAAACAGTAATATTGAATTCTTAACTTCATTTGTCCATTGGAATCAGTGCTGCAAATTGCATGCCAAAACATTTCCATCTCAGCAGACACATTGCTAGGTCTTACCCCATAGTGTACTAGGGATGTATTGCACATTTTCCACACCTACCTATGTCTTCTTAAAAGAGCATATTTTCCTGGTTTTGTATTGATTATATGCCATTTTTATTGATTGATTATATGCCATTTTTATTGATTGATTATATGCCATTATATGCCACTCTTAGAACCCACAAAGTTGCTGCATAATCCCAGGAAATTACTTGTTTCAATTAAGAAGATACATGGCTACCATACACTACCAGGAAAAGTTGCAACTTTTAAAAAGAAAGCAATTTTGGCTTCGTATATGAAATACACGCATTCCTTGAGTGTATGTGAATCTTTTAGCTAGTTCTCTATAGGCATTTTTAGGCAGATCACAAGCAAAACTAGTCAGCTTGTTCACTGAATCTTAATGGCACAGAGATAATTTACTCCTTGTTGTGCCTGGCTCTTCCCATGAGTAGCTGCATCCAGCATGGTATAAAGAGCCAAATTCACAGTTTGTTCAACATGATTTTGTTCTCTGCCTCATTCCAAAGCACTGTAGATGGGTAGATGTTTGTGGTGAAATTTCCATGTTGTCTAGCTTTTCTCACTCTAAAAACATTTAGAAAAAATTAACATTCTAGAAAAAATTAACACATTGTTCCCAAATTTTGATGATTTGAATGTTGAATCTTAAATTTTCTTAAAATGGAATGTACAGATTAAAACCCATATAATACACTTAGATATTTGAGTTTTCTTTGTTGTATTCAAAAGTGCTTTTTTTTTTCTGCGTGTGACCATTTTTGCTTTGGGGTCAGCTCTTCTCAGCTAATCCTCTTCCAAAATTACATTTCTGCAACCAGTCAGCGCAACACAGAGTCAAAAAAATTGCATCCAAAAAGAAGATTAGGGAATCCATGCAGTGCCTGCAAGACTTCTTCCTCTTTTCTGATCTCCCTGAGAAATACAAATGTAGCTAGAGCTGAGTGTTTGGCAAACTCGGTTCATAATAAAAGCATTAAACTGCTGCTGCTCACAAACAATTGGTCTAAGTACAGAATTGGAGAAGATCAGATTTTTATTATTTTCCTCCCACCCCCTTATGACTTTCCAAGGTTTGGGCATGCTGCAAGCATCAGGTCTATGTGTGATAGCAGACAAGCTGAACTTCTTCCGCTACCTCTCCCACTTCCGCTGTGTGCACAGAGGAGCTGCTTTTATGAAGATGAGAACCACAACAGTGCGCAAGCTGTTGCCAGAGTCCTGGGGCTTTCTCTGTCCTGTCCACACACCAGACGGCGAGCCTTGTGGCTTGATGAACCATATGACGGCCCCCTGTGAAATCGTAACCCAGACTTTCCACACTGTATCTCTGCTACCGTTGCTTTGCTCTTTAGGTGAGTGTTAAACATTTGGAATGGTCAGAAAATGCCTTTATGGGAAACCAATCTCATATTAGGAGATCACTTTTTCAGAAGTATAATTTCTACATGTGTACAACCGTTTATAAAGCAGTGGTCTTTTCTCTGGATCTGAAGGATCTTAATATTTCCTGGAAGATGTATCTGAATCCTCAGATCAATAGCAATACTCCAATGATCCATCTTTCTTCATGAAATACAGCTGCATCTTAACAGTATTATAGAACCATCCTGTAGGTTATGAATAGGCAAACCAGGAGCAACCAAAGTAGCCATGTGAATCTGGCACAACTCCAGTAACAATTCAAGGAAAAGTATACCTCATGCACTTGCACACATTCCGCAGCAATTATTCTGAAGGGTTTGCAGAAGCCTACTGGTAGTCCTCAATTTACGATCCCATTTGATACCAGAATTTCTGTTGCTAAGCAAGGCAGTTGCAAAGTGAGTCATGCCTGATTTTGTGATAATTTCTGCCATGGTTCTTAAACAAATCTGGCTTCCCCCATTGACTTCGCTTGTCAGAAAGTGGCTGTGAAGGTTGCAGACGGCAGTCACCTGACCCTGGGATGCTGCAAATGTAACTGTGCCAATTGCCAAGCACCTGAATTTTGATCATGTGACCATGCTGCAACATTTGTAAGTGTGAGGATCAGTCATAAGTCACTCTTTTCAATACTGTTGTAACTTCAATGGAAACGTAATGTAATGGAAAAGACCCCTCAAGGAGTTAACTGTCTATTATTATTTAAGTTAAAATAGTGCTATAATATTAGTGCTATGTTTTTCCCTTGTGAGAAGAATATAAAAAAAGAAGATTTTTTTAAAAAAGTTTTGATCTCAAGATGTTCCACATATTGTAATCTGGCTATCAGATGAATCTCAGAAAGCCTTCAAATTGTATAAGTGGACTGTAGCAGCCAGTCTCTAAAGATGAATTGGCATGGGAAAGGACAATACCTCAAGTAGCATGACTTAAGATAGTTCATTTTTATGAACCTTATCTATGATTGGATTCTCCAGAGGAGGAGATGAGGCAGATAAAATGAGATTTTTTTCACCAACTTGTTTAGTTTGTGGTTAAATTGGGGCTTTGAATATATCAGGTTCAAGTGAAACATTTTTATGGCTTTAATTGGTCTTCAGATTTTCCAATTTTTTACATTAAAAAGAAATTCTACCATTGTCTTCCATACACTTCCACCCATAATAAGGGTTCCTTGATCAAAGCAAATCCCATCTGTGTCTTTTACCTAATGGCCATGCTGGGGAATTTTAGGAATAGCAGTTCCAGAATACCACTGAGAAGATGTTAAATTAGACTCCTCTAACTTTCTGGGAAGTTTCTGTACAGTTGTACATAACATGATAAGCATTGCCACAAAATGTTTCCATAGGTGTCACCCCAGTTGATGGTGTACCAAACCAACCTTATGCTGAATGTTATCCAGTTACATTAGATGGAGCTCTGGTGGGCTGGATAGAGAAGGATCAGGCTCCTGATCTTGTGGAGACTTTCAGACGCTTCAAGGTGAGTCTTCCTTGCTTAACTGCAATCAGTGGTGGGTTTCTACCGGTTCGGGCGAACCAGTGGCGGTGGCGGGAGGCTCCACCCACCCATCTGGACGTCACAACGGATGCTCTGCGCATGCGCAGAAGGTTCTGTGTATGCGCAGAAGTGCTGCAAGCAAAGCAAGCAGTTCCAACCGGTAGCGAAGGTAAGTGAAAACCACTACTGACTGCAATGTATATCTCAATTCCACTCTCTTGGGAAATTGTATCATTTCATTGATTGTGTGATAGCACCCATGATTGTCATTCAGAATTGGATGATTTTCCAGGTGCATTTCTACCTTCTTCAGAAGTCATACCAGTTGCTCTTGGAGAAGTCACTTCATGTCTCTCCTTCCTCTCTTTAAATCTTACAAGATTTATTATTACTACCTGTGAGTTACTTTAAATGCTACCATATTTTTCGGAGTATAAGACGCACCGGAGTATAAAACTACCTTTTTTGGGTTTTTTTTTTAAAAAGGGTTTTTTTTTTATTTTTTAGACAAACACACATACAAACATACAATGTATTTTCTTTGAACAGAGTATTTGGCTGGTTCACAAATTTAAACAGTGTTTAGTCATTTCAATTAAATTTACAATTTCTATATTTCCTTTTTGCCATATTTATTCCTCATCTATTTTTTTTAAAAAAACCAATATTATCCTTCATCCTCATCTCTAATCTTAATCAAATTCAATTTTTTTCTTTCTATTCTATATTATACCCCTTCCCATTGTCATCTGTTTTTATATCCATACTCACATTGATTATGTAATTATAATGTGGGTTAATTATGTAATATTACAATTGTTTAATACAAATTCAACATTTTAATATAAATCAATTAGTTATATAACTATCTTTTTTGTATATTAATCAATATGAACATGAATATTCCAATTATTTCTATGCAATCCAATTTCTTACAAATCAATTAATTATATTTACCAATAATAACAAACCAAATAATTTCCCCTCTTATGTTACTCATTTTCACATCTTAAACTCTCCCAATAACCCACATAGTTTTGCCCATATAATCCTCCAAATCACAACTTAATCATTTCTACTTTCATCACAATATATAATTAAAAATATTTCAATCATTACAATTTCCCTAATTAAATTTTAAAATGCTCTAGCTGTTATCTAAGCTATAATTTAATCCTTTTTACTTTCACCACCATATACCATTAAAAGTATTTCAATTGTTAACAGTTTATACTTATTCATATTTCTAAAAAAAATAAAAAAATAAAAACTTATCATTGTCTAGATTTCAAAAATACAAAGACAAATATTCCAATTATTATTCATTTCATTTTTACAATCATGATTTCCCATTTATTTCTTATTACTATTCATATTTCAATTCTAAATGTGTATAACATTTTTCTCTTTCATTTCTTTTTCTTTTTCTTCCCATGTTTATTTTTGCCTTTTTCTTTCTCCTTTTTTTCTTTTGTGTTTTAAAATCTTGAACTCTCCTCTTTTGCCCTAAATTTCCCATTGTTTGCACCTACCTTTTTTGGTGAAGAAAAAGAAGAAGAAAAAATCTGCCTCTGCCTAATTTTGTCTCCTTGCAGCAAACAGCCTGCTTTACTTTCAGTTTCACTTTCAGCATAGCTTGATTAGCACAATGGAAAAAAATCTGCTCTAGCACTCTGCAGCAAGCAGCAGAGCCCTGTGCAAAACAGCTGGGAGCAAATCAGCTGAGAGTCGGGAGGCCAATCTAATCAACTTGTGCTTAGTAGCCTATGCTGAAACTGAAAGGAGCTGTTTTTTCTTGCTGTTTGCTTGCAAGGAGGTAACTGCTGCGAGGCACAGGCCAAAGAGGGGGGGGCGGCGGGCGGGGGGGGCTACATTTGGTGTATAAGACGCACCCAGATTTTCACTCCCTTTTTGGGGGTAAAAAGGTGCATCTTATACTCTGAAAAATATGGTAACTATTTCTCCTTTCTGCTGAAGGATATAAAAATAAATCATTTTGAGTCTTGATATCTGTTAACAGGCAATGCAAGAAAAGAAGATTCCAGGTTGGACAGAAGTGGTGCTCATTCCGATGACAGGGAAACCCAGTCTCTACCCAGGACTTTTTATTTTCACTACCCCTTGTAGGATGATGCGTCCTGTACAAAACTTGGCTTTGGGGAAAGAAGAATGGATTGGCACAATGGAACAGGTAACACTTCTAATATTTATAACAAAGCATCAGCTAATCCAAAACTAATTTATTGTATTCCAACTATGGGGGTGAGGGATGAGGATGAGAAAGAGATGCAGAATAGATCTTCCAAAATTATATTAGGTATACAGGTGAAACTCAAAAAATTAGAATATCGTGCAAAAATTCATTTATTTCAGTAATGCATCTTAAAAGGTGAAACTAATATATGAGATAGACTCATTACATGCAAAGCGAGATAGTTCAAGCCTTGATTTGTCATACTTTTTATGATTATGGCTTACAGCTCATGAAAACCCCAAATTCACAATCGCAGAAAATTAGAATATTTTGAAAAGGTTCAATATTCTAGGCTCAAAGTGTCCCACTCTAATCAGCTAAATAAGCCATAACACCTGCAAAGGGTTCCTGAGCCTTTAAATGGTCTCTCAGTCTGGTTCAGTAGGAATCACAATCACAAGCAGCAGGGATGACCGCAGCCTGGAGAGGATTGTCAGGAAAAGGCCATTCAAAAGCGTTGGGGACTTTCACAAGGAGTGGATTGAGGCTGGAGTCAGTGCATCAAGAGCCACCACACACAGACGGATCCTGGACACGGGCTTCAAATGTCATATTCCTCTTGTCAAGCCACTCCTGAACAACAAACAACGTCAGAAGCGTCTTACCTGGGCTAAAGAAAAAAAGAACTGGTCTGTTGCTCAGTGGTCCAAAGTCCTCTTTTCTGATTAGAGCAACTTTTGCATCTCATTTGGAAACCAAGGACCCAGATCTGGAGGAAGAATGGAGAGGCACACACTGCAAGATGCTTGAAGTCCAGTGTGAAGTTTCCACAGTCTGTGTTGGTTTGGGTGGTGTTGGTCCACTGTGCATCATTAAGTACAGGGTCAACGCAGCCGTCTACCAGGAGATTTTGGAGCACTTCCTGCTTCCTTCCGCAGACGAGCTTTATGGGGTTGCTGACTTCATTTTCCAGCAGGACTTGGCACCTGCCCACACTGCCAAAAGTACCAAAACCTGGTTCAATGACCATGGGATTACTGTGCTTGATTGGCCAGCAAACTCATCTGACCTGAATCCCATAGAGAATCTATGGGGCATTGCCAAGAGAAAGGTGAGAGACATGAGACCGAACAATGCAGAAGAGTTGAAGGCCGCTATTGAAGCATCCTGGTCTTCCATAACATCTCAGCAGTGTCACAGGCTGATAGCATCCATGCCATGCTACATTGAGGCAGTAATTGATGCAAAAGGGGCCCAAATCTAGTACTGAGTACATATGCATGCTTATACTTTTCAGAGGCCCGATATTCTATGTACAATCCTTGTTTTATTGATTTCATGTAATATTCTAATTTTCTGAGATTGTAAATTTGGGGTTTTCATGAGCTGTAAGCCATAATCATCAAAATTATGACAAATCAAGGCTTGAACTATCTCGCTTTGCATGTAATGAGTCTATCTCATATATTAGTTTCACGTTTTAAGTTGCATTACTGAAATAAATGAACTTTTGCACGATATTCTAATTTATCGAGTTTCACCTGTAAGTTGTATTGGAGAATGTCTTGGATACACTTTCAGAATTCGCCTACATTATCAGAAAATGTTTCCAGAAATCCAGGTGGTTCTTATTTCCTGACCTTGACAGCCTCTCATAGAGGGCACCAAAATGAAATGAAATGAAAAGTGGGCAAAATCTTGTGAGTGCCAATCTTATAAGATATTGACAGCTTCAAACCTTGCATTTTCCCCCATCAATGTTGCAAGCTTTTGTCCCAGACAGCATGCAAAATTTATTGAACAATTTGTTCGGAGATCCTGAAAGTGTTTCTGACCACTGGTATATTTGATCAGTAATAGCTTAATTGTGTAGCTGAACCCTTTTTCTTAAGATTAGCAAGTGTCCATTTTAAATAATAAGTAACAGACCGTTGTGATCACTTAATCTCAGATTTCTATGTTTTCAAATATTACTAGCTCAAAAATAAAGCATGTTTTGCTTGTGTCCCCTCCCCCCCCCTCCATTATGCATTCAGGCTGAAAAAGAACAGTCGCTTGAACCCCTGGGAAGCTGGGTCAGTATGCATAATACTGAGCAGTCCCCAGTGTTTCTCTTGCAGTGTAGAACAAATTGCTATAGAATTGCAGTTGATAACAGCATCCTTAATTAGACCTTTGAATTTTTTCCAATTGGCTACATATTAAAGGCTATTCTGGTTATTGCCTTTTATAATTTTGTCACGCTAAATATCACATATTTTAACTTGGGCAGTTATGCTTTTTGGAAGAAAAATATGAGATATGATGCCATTATCAAGAACATTATCATAAACTCTAATATTAAGAACATTGAAAAAAATGGCTGGATATTGCATATTAAGCTTGAATTTTTCTGTAGTGGGCTACTAAAGTTTTACTGGATAATCCAGTAAATAATAAGTCTTATTATAAGTCTGGATTACAAGTCTTATTATTCTTGTAATAATAAGAACTGAAAGCTGTTCAGTGGATTAGATAGCTTTTGAAAGTGATGGAAAGTGGGTTCTCCTTAGGTATTCATGAACATTGCAGTATCCAAGGATGAAATTCAACCTGGGTTGACCACTCATCAGGAGCTTTTTCCCTATAGCATGCTAAGCGTGGTGGCATGTTTCATTCCTTTCTCTGATCACAACCAAAGTCCAAGGAACATGTACCAGTGTCAGATGGGTAAGTATTTATTTTTCCTAACTATACTAATAATTCAGTTATTTTCATAGTATGCATCTTTGTAATCAAGCAAGCAGAAGCAATCAGACCCATGAAGTGGTGAGTTCAAACTCACCACTTTGTTATATTCTGCCTACTACAAATTGCCAGCCTTAGCCTGGGAACGGATATATAAAGTTCTATGGAGTTTAAAGAGTGGTGGGGGAGATTGTCCCAGCTGGACCTATTGCGGTTGCACAAGGACTCAAGACTCAATCCACACTTGAGGCCTCCCACTTGCCTGGCTAAGTATTTCCTGACATCTGTGCACAGGAGTTATCAACAAGGTTTCTAAGGACTTCCATGTTTTGCACAACTATAGTATTTTAAAAAGGATTAGAATACAAATTAGGAATATTCCTAAAATTAGGAATATTCCAAGAAAAACCTGGAACATGCTGAGTGGTAGAAAATGAGGGGAAGAGAGGGGAAGCCACGCTTGAGCTGAAGTAACACAAAAGACGCTAGAATGCTGTTCAATATTGGTTTAATACAGCGACAAGCCGGCTACAAGACAAACAGAGCCATAGGTGTAAAGTCGGTGCTGAGAGCTTCTGCATCTCAGCACCCATTTTCAATGTGAGTCCATGCTCCCATTCGCTCAGCACAGCGGCGGATTGGTGGAAATGTGCCCGGCCGCTCATTATCTTTCACTCGTCATCGCCCGACCCCTTCGTAACCACGGTTTGACTGGGGATCAGCTGTCATCATTGTTCTCCACCGGTCACTGCCCACAGCTGCAGCAGCTTCTCCACCCAGTACAACCATCACCAAACGCCTCGGGAACATCCGTGTATCCTCGCCACCCACCCCTGTCCCAACGAGCTTGTTCAGTCATCACCCAACTCCTTTGTGGTTCGTGTGTGTTGAGCAGCGGTCGGGGCGGACACAGCCCGACAATTAGGTTTTTTCCATTAAAATTGTCTTGACATGTATTTATTTCTTATTTAACTAATATTTATACTGCCTCAACTCCAGAGAATCTTAGTGGCTAACATGCAAATAACTACTAATAAAATGCAATCATCATAACATAAATATAATAAAAATAGTATAAAACAAGTAATGACAAAAAACTTACACCAAATGAACCCAGGGATTCCTGTCTTTTGATGCCACAAAATGCCCGCTGTTTTGCCACAGACACTTCTGTCCCTAGAAATTTCTTATAGGTGTTAAATAACATGGGAGTGAGCTTCAAGGCATGTAATCTGTTTCCTCCAGGACCCTGTATAACTGCAACCCAACTGATTTCTGCAAAATCTTTCTTAAAAAGAGATTGGAAGCTGGGTTGCAGTCATCTAACACATCAGAATTTACAAACAAGACAAAACACAACCACATTTTTCAAGTTGGCAACCATTATCCCCTTTCTCAAAGAGGCATTATTCATCTCTGAAATCCCTACAGTTCACTGCCCCCATCCCCCCGGGTTTCTCAAAGGGCTAGATGGGGCAATGAGCCAACATGCTGTGACTGAGCACATTTCACAGAGGACCCTGTTCCTATCAGTGACGTATTTTAGCCAATTGTCACTGGAGGTTGAGGGATGATTAATTAGAGTTAAATAGAGTTGTTGGATGGATATGAATTCCTCTGATGCAATCAGAGATTGCTCTTCTCTTATGGCTCTTCTCTTATGCCTGACTGCAGATACTTGTCCTTTTTTTGTTGTAATAGTTGCTCTAGCTCTGCCATTTTGGAAATAAGATCTTGGACTGGTTTGGATGTGTGCATCTCCAGGATGTGCACTACATTTGTTATTTAATCTCCTTAAAATTAGAAGCATAGTTTCACTAGACACTGGGATTCAGACATTATGATTGGCCAGCCTGGCAGAGGTGTAGGCATGTTTGTAGAGCTTCTTCAGGATTAGTATGAAGCAGACAAGATTAATTCATGCCAGTTTTATTTTTACATATTGGACATGTAGCACTGAAGTTACATCGAGTATATTCTTAGAAAGGCGAAGAAGGGATTAAATGTTCAGTGGCAGAGAAGGAAGAAACTTGAGCTGAGAAATTTGGACTGCTCACTGAACAAAATAGTTCTTACAAGGGAGGGAGGGAGGGAGGGAGGGAGGGAGGGAGGGAGGAAGGAAGGAAGGAAGGAAGGAAGGAAGGAAGGAAGGAAGGAAGGAAGGAAGGAGCCTACAGCCAGGACAGGATATTTGTACCTTTACTCCTGTTCTATCTCTTCTGATTAGCAAAAACTCTATGGTTTGAAACAGTCTTTTTCCACATTCTGTTAATGGTAGATTATCATATTAAGTGTGAAAACATGAGTTTTGCCAGCAATTTATGGTCATTCCCTTAATGAAAGTTGCAATGTTTTTTTAAATACCTTTTCCAACTGTAGATAATCATTCTGGGGGGGTTTTTCTTCTCCTTCCCTCTTCTACCCCCACTTGTGTCTCCCAGGTAAGCAGACAATGGGTTTTCCACTTCTGACTTTCCCATATCGATCTGATGACAAATTATACCGGCTTCAAACTCCTCAAAGCCCGTTAGTTCGGCCATCCATATATGATTATTACAATATGGATTCTTATCCCATTGGAACAAATGCCGTTGTTGCTGTGATCTCCTATAGTGGTTACGATATGGAAGATGCAATGGTAAGGCCATAGTAAAACGGATTATGGATAGAAGGAAATTTTCAGGGTATTTTTCTTTTTCTTTCTGTACTTGTAAAAATCACATTAAATATGATTTTCCAAATACAGGTAGTCCTCAACTTACAACAGCATCCCCATGGTTACATGATCAAAATTCAGACGACTGACAACTGACTCATATTTATGACGGTTGCAGTGACCTGGAGTCATATGATCACCATTTGTAACCTTTTGACAAGCAAAATCAATGGGGAAGCCAGATTCACTTAACAGCCGTGTTATTAACTTAACAACTGTGGTGATTCATTTAACAACTGGCAAATGGTCGTAAAATACAAAAACTCACTTAGCAAATATCCCACTTAGCAACAGAAATTTTGCACTCAGTTGTGGTCATAAACCGAGGACTACCTGTAATGGTCTTAATCTCTGTGGTGAAAATATTTTTACCTCATCAAGTGGGAACGAAAAGTTAATCTTTGTAGAAAGCATCTGACCATAATTTTCTTAAAAGGAGTTGCATACATGAGCATTATTGCTTTAAAAAAGATCACCTATTAGTCTACATTCGCTATAACATATCGGAGGTTAAGAGATGGTTTTAAAATTCAAAAACAACAATTTTCATGTAACTTGGAAAGATTAATCTTAACTTTTTGTTTAAGCTTAATCTAAAACCATGAAGTTCTATCTGTCGCCATTCAAGTCAGACTGGTTGCTTGGGATATCTTTTGAGGGTGGGATAGCGATTTCAGGCACTTTGAAATCCAAGCTTCCCTTCTCCAAACACCAGTAACTCCAAAGTGGCGCCCTTTTCGTGTGTGGTGCCATTGGCTGTACCCTTCCCATGCTGTAAGTAGTACCCAACACATTTGGAAGTGAATTAGGTTTTGTAGAAAGTGGGAAAATCTGAACGTAACTATTATTGTGTTTCCATAATGTGGGAAACAAGATCATTTACATTTATAATGGCATTGTCTCCTTTACTCAGTGTGAACTTGTATCTCCTTAGATCCTGAGCAAGTCTTCTTGGGAGAGAGGATTTGCACATGGCAGCATCTACAAGACAGAACGTATTGATCTTGCAGAAAAAGTAAAGCAAGGAGAAGACAATCTAGTGTTTGGGATTGGGCATGATAAACCTGTGCAGAGTTTGGACCCCGATGGCCTGCCCCACATTGGAGCTAGACTTCAATATGGAGACCCTTATTATAGCTATGTGAATCTCAATACAGGGGAAAGCTTTGTGACCTACCATAAGTAAGTGCTGGGTTTTTTTTTGTGTGTGTGTGTTTTTTTTGCTTTAATTTATATGCCACCCTTCTCCGGAGACTCAGGGCGGCTTACAATGCGTTAAGCAATAGCCTTCATACTTTTGTATATTTATACAAAGTCAGCTTATTGCCCCCACAATCTGAGTCCTCATTTTATCTACCTTTGAAAGGATGGAAGGCTGAGTCAACCTTGAGCCTGGTGAGATTTGAACTTGCAGTAATTGCAAGCAGCAGATGTTAATAACAGTG
The DNA here is from genome assembly GCF_059756535.1 of Pantherophis guttatus. Classification (NCBI taxonomy): domain Eukaryota; kingdom Metazoa; phylum Chordata; class Lepidosauria; order Squamata; family Colubridae; genus Pantherophis; species Pantherophis guttatus. The sequence continues at coordinate 306,927,997 of NC_142063.1, read as the reverse complement.
CTTTAGTCCAAGCTCTAAGCTCTTTGTTGTTGGTGTTTCAGCATTGTTTCCAATAGAAAGCTGGAAAATGCTTTTTACAAATCACAGGGGTGTCTCTCAATTGTTTGGGTACCATAGCATAATAACATAAGTATGGCCCTGTTGGATCAGATCCTTGGCCCAGTCCAGCAGTCTTATCATGGTCAATTAACTGTACAAGATAGTTTGCTTGTCTCCAAGCAGATGACGTTCAGAGGCAGTCATTATCAAAGTTAATAGCCATTGATCCCTAACAGGTAGTTTGCCTGTCTAAACAACTCAAAAATATTGTCTATAGAAGAAAAAGTGTGAGTTATGAAATTGTTCCTCATGGAATGTTGCAAGTTGTCACCGATTTTTTCAATGATGTTGAATAAGCGACCTTAGGAAAGCCAGGTTCTCATTTCCCACACTTTTTCTATAAGTATTTTTTCTTTCCATCTCCTCTCACTAACTTCTCGTAGTTGCAAGACCTTTGTTGACTTACTTCCTTTCAGATCATGCAGATATTTTTTCTACTGAAGCAAAAGAAAATTAATGGAAGAAGCTTGATAGGAAAAAGGCTCTCCTCTTCCTCCCCACCAGGTTATTTTAGTGTATATCACCTCTGGATCAGGAGTGAAATGCTCCCGGTTTGGACCGGATCATGTGATCCGGTAGCGATGGAGGCGGGTGGTTAGGAGAACCGGTAGCAAAAATCCCTGCCCACCCACCCACCCCCCATGCCCAGCTGAGCCGCAGAATCATCAGAGGCTTTTTTTTTACTTTTAAAAGCATTTTTTCTATAACCTCTTCGGCGGAAAAAATGCTTTTAAAAGTAAAAAAAAAAAAGCCTCTGATGATCACGCGGCTCAGCTGGGATCGTCAAAGGCTTTTAAAAGAAAAAAATCCCTTTTTTTTTCGTTTAAATGCCTCTGATGATCCAAGCTGAGTTACCTGATCGTCAGAGCCTTTTGAAAGCATTTTTTTACAACCTCTTCGCTGAAAAAATGGTTTTAAAAGTTTTTTAAAAAATGGCCACACCCACCCAGTCACATTAACCCCCAAAAGCCATGCCCATAGAACCGGTAGTAACAAATTTTAGATTTCACCACTGCTCTGCATATGGTGGTGGTATGTAGCTGTGAATGCCAGTAGCAAATAATTAGTGAATTAATTTAATCCCCATTTGTGGCTATCTGAATTGCCATTCTCCAACAAGCATCAAGGAAACTCATAAATTAGCTATGTAGTCTACGTGCAGAGGAAAAATAATATTTTGTCTAATTCCCTAGAATCTACTTGTCAATTTTATTTGGTGATCCCAACTTTTATACTTATAAGGGGAGAAAGGAAAACAATCTTTTTCTTCTTTCTGTGTGTCACAAGTAATTATATACAGTAAAGCTCATGTCCACCCCATGAAAACAGCTGTTTCTTTTTTCACTATCAGTTTGTAAATCTGTATTGAATATACTACCTCAACCAACCTTAAAATTCCTCAGCAGCTTGTTAAAAATACTTTCAATGTTTTAATTTTATGCGTGTAAAAACAAAGTGTTTGTGGGCAAAACATGACTAGGTCTGATTGCGAATTGCCTGACTCTGAGGCAAGAAACAGAAAGCTGATGTGTGGTTGGCAGCATATTTGACCATTAATCTCTTGGATATGATCATGCCACTGTAAATGTAATGAAAAGGAAGAAAAATTAGGTGAGAGCATTTTTAAATTCATGGCACATTTCCTGGTGCCTGGACATGAAAGTCCAGATAATTTTTGGGAAGTAGTATTTTCAACTGTTATTCACAATGTTAGATTGGGTCCAGATATCTCAGTCTGATCTGTGTTAGCAGATGACAGAAGCTTTGCAGTATCGTAAGCGAAGACACTTTCCAGAGATATGAGTCTTTTGAACTGAAAATCCAACAGTTGGACCCATAACTTTTTGACTTCCAAAAGGCATGCTCTAATATTAAACTATAGACTTTATGGACATAAATAATGTTCCTTTTCTAAAATACTTTCTTCTGTATGTAAAGCAACCTGAAAACAATTACAGTTAAGATTCAGAATGCTATTACATTGAGAGAATCTGCATTTCTTTGTATGTATAACATTAGCATGTTTATCTTCTCCTGTTTAGTCTCTACTTTATGCAAATACTTATTTCCTCCCAAAATATGTTGGAAATTCCCTGCAGCAGCTCTTCTGGTAGTAATTAAACTCTTTCCTTTTTTTCCAGGAATAAGGAAACTTGTATTGTAGATAACATCAAGGTATGCGGTAATGATACTGGAACTGGAAGATTCAAGTGTGTATGCATCACTTTCAGAGTCCCCCGGAATCCAACAATTGGGGACAAATTTGCCAGCCGTCATGGACAGAAAGGCATCTTGAGCCGATTGTGGCCAGCTGAAGACATGCCCTTTACCGAAAGTGGAATGGTGCCGGACATCCTCTTCAACCCTCACGGTTTTCCATCCAGAATGACCATTGGCATGCTGATTGAGAGCATGGCAGGAAAATCGGCCTCACTTCATGGACTCTGTCATGATGCAACCCCATTTACGTTTTCTGAAGAGAATTCCGCTGTGGAATACTTTGGCAAGCTGCTGAAGGCTGCCGGCTATAATTACTATGGGACGGAGAGGATGTACAGTGGGGTATCTGGAGTAGAGCTCGAAGCAGACATTTTCATTGGTCTTGTGTACTATCAGCGCCTGAGGCACATGGTCTCTGACAAATTTCAGGTGAGGACTACAGGGGCCCGAGATAAAGTCACCAACCAGCCCATTGGAGGAAGAAATGTTCAGGGCGGCATCCGCTTTGGGGAGATGGAGCGGGATGCTCTGTTGGCTCACGGCACGTCCTTTTTGCTGCACGATCGTCTCTTCAACTGCTCAGATCGTTCAGTGGCCCACGTATGTGTTGACTGTGGTAGTCTCCTCTCACCTCTCTTGAAAGCTCCACCAGCCTGGTCCACCACTCGCGCCCGACAATACGTTTGCGCCTCTTGTGACCAAAGTAACACCATTGAAACAATTGCTGTGCCTTATGTCTTCCGCTGCTTTGTGGCAGAATTGGCTGCCATTAATGTCAAAGTTAAACTTGATGTACAGTAATTATGGCAACTGAGCTGTCTTTTTCTAATTCTATAGAAGTTGTTATAAAATGACTTATTTGTGTAGTGCTGTAAGATCAGACTGATATATATTTATAAGGAAAGGGGCACTCCACATATTGTGTACAAAAAAACCACCCTAGAGATGTTTGGAATTATTTAATAAGCTAAATAGCACAAGTCTTGGGTCTTTCTAAAAGGATTGAATGCTAATTTAATGTAATGCAATACTCCTTGTTCCCAGAAAACCGAATAATTTTTCTTTCACTCTTTGGGGTTTACATCTGCTGTCCCTGACAGCAAAGAAAGGCTGGAAACATAGGAAATGACATTCAGAAGCTTTTCCCATAGAAAACAAGTAGATGCTGAGAGGCCCCTATGCCTTTTTGGTATTTAATAGCTGTCTACATTTAAGCAGAACATTATTTTGATTGCAGCCTAATAGATAGCACTGAGAAGTGATGTCAAAGTGCCTTTATAGCACTTTCCTTGATGTGGATATTATAAGGAAAGGAAAAAGAGCAACATGATGACTTGTTCTTTTTTTTTTTTGCAACTACCTTGAATTAAAAGATTAAAGGAGTTCTGACTGATTTGTATTTAATAAATACCCAGAAAATTTCTGTAGTATTTTCTCTTTCCATTTTGAAGGGAGATGGCTGCACTGTCTGCTTCAGTTGTTATTTTTATCTGTTTGACATTCAGCTATGACTATCAGTCATGACCTGCATATGTGTCTTTCATAATCTGTATCCTGCATCTGGCAAGATGTCATGGCTTAGGAATGGAGCAGTTCTTGTTTTACTCTTCCCATTTACCTAACATTGTTCAGAACAGAAAGAAAATTGTCATTTGTATTCAAATGATTTTTCTCTATTAAAGTATTTGACTTTTTTAAAAACACTGCTGAAATGTTGCCTATTTTGATCATAAATCTACAGAAAAAAACTCTGTGTATTCTGTGGGAGAAAGACTAAGCTTTTTAAAATAAAATTTTAAGTCAAATGGGTACTGATTTTAGTGGATTTCATTCTAGGTTAATTTTAAAGTATTGTTTAGGCTTTTGACCGAAAAAAAAAAGTATAACTTCAAGTATATTTATTGGAGATCATCACAGTTCGTTGCATTTCATTTAGGATATTTGAGCCTGGCATATGCAGACAGCTAGAAGGTAAAAACCAAAGATTTAAAAAGATATGATTGGCAAACAATTTGTGTTCCTCAGCAAGGTTGTGATTAAAATGGAATTATTAGTCAGATTTCTAGAAAGTCAGAAATTGAATATTTTATTGCTTCAGTAATATCTGTTTTTGACATCTGAACCAATGTAAAATTGACTGGATCAGGAGAAAAGAAAAATAAAAACAGAAATTCAGGGTCTACTCTCTCTATTTCACCACATACATTTGGACATTAGTCTTATCTACAGCCAAGGCAACAGTTTCAATTATGGGACTTCGGTCTTAACTTCATAGCTTCTTATCCTAAATTGTATCCCAAATCACAAGTATTTAGTAACGTTAAAATGGCTGCAGCTTTCATTCTTATGGAAAGTATGTTGTAAATATACTTTTACCCATGGTAATCTTTTTTAAATGACATTTTTCACAGTGCACATAAATGCACAGATTATCAAAAGGCTGAAGATTGATGCAATCTTATATCTAAATATTTTCCTCCTTAATGTACAGATAGCATACTTCAAAATACAGTAAAACATAGAGTTAACAGATACACATTTAGTAGACTGGATGCAGTTTTTTGAGGGCACTTTACCTCCAAATCAAAGACAAAAACTACTGTGGGTAAAGCAGCTTGGAAAATGATTGGACCTAGATTGGCTTTGGTAAAGGAATGTAGAGATCATCTTGGAAGAAAGGAACCCTAAAAGGAGTGAAACAGCAACTCAGTTCCAGCAAAGTGGAAAGCATGTGACAGAAAAATAGCTCTGCCTTGATTCTGTCTTGTATAAGGTGGGGCAGACAAACATTCAATATTCTGTTGTTATAACTTATCACAATAAAGTAACGTTCCTGGAATTATTATGGTATCTGTTTCACTTAAACTTTTTCAAAATCAGTCAAGGTTGGCTAATCCTATGTACCTTCTATTAGGATGATTTATCCAAACAGCATTTTGTCATTATTAATGACATTGTGCAGTCACTAATGTCACCAATAAGCTCAAATTTAACTCAAGGCTGACAGCCCCAAAGAACCTTTTACTGATTCATGACACCCAAATTCACACATTCCATTTAGCTAATCCATTGTTGTTCTCACTAGGAGAAAGGCCCTAAGATGAAGTGATCTTTGAGTCCTACATTGCTGCCCATCTTCTACTTCTGGATCAAAGTAGAGGAAGAACAGTATAGAGAGAAATAACAATTGGTACGTGTATCAAAAATAAATTGAATGCAAGCCTTGTGCCAATTCAGTTTAAGCCAAGGAAGCTTTTTCTGTTCTCATCTCACCAAAGGAACATTTCTACATCTCAAAACTAGTTAAGCATCTAAATCACATGTGAACAAGAAAATCAGCAACCATTGTCTTGCTTTTTTCTTTATAAACAGTCAAGTTAATGAACAATCTGTAACATTGTAGCCTCTTTAATATTAAAGCCTCTTTAATATTTAATAATAAATAGTTAATAGACTAAGCCTCTTTCATTACTGTGACATTTGAACACAGACATTATATTGCTTAGAACAGGAAACTTGAGAGCACCTTACCCAGAAATTACATCAACACCACCTGTGTTCAAATTTGCATATCTTTTAAAAAATCAGTATTTTGCTGTAAACAGTATATGGAGAACAGAAATTGCAAGTCCCTAATAATGACAATGCTATTTGCATAAACAATCCCAACAAAAGGTAGGATTAGCCAACCTTGACTGATTTTGAAAAAGCTTAAGTGACTTTGGACCTCATAGGATCACCAGGAAACTGCACAGCTGCTAGTTTAGACTGGGATTTTTTAAAAAAAGTCTAAAGACTGAACACCATAGCAATCACTCTCATTGCAAGAAAATTACATGGGCATGTCCATGCAGTCATTAAGGAACAGGACTCAATATTTCTCAATTTTAGCAACTTGAAGATGTGTAAACTTCCATTCCCAGAATTGCCCAACTAGCATTCTGAAAGTTGAAGTCCACGCATCTTAAAGTTGCAAAGGTTGAGAAACTGTGTCCTAAACTATAAGTACAGGAAGAGAAAATGTTTAATGGATGGCAAATGAGAGGGGCATGTGGCCATTACAATGATTGTCATAACCTTTCACCAGTCTTGCAATTCAAGATATTATTTCACCCAACATTATTCAAACTTCTGTTTAGGAACAGTATCATTGTTTTCCAAAATGTCTTACACAACATGGGCTTAGTAGTATGAATTATTGAAGAATCCGTTGTTCCAATAGGCAATGTGTTTTTCTCCCCTAATCATAAAATGTGCCTTTTGGTTTTCCTATATAAGAGGAATAAAGTAGACATGGCAAAATTTAGGATGGGTTCACGTAGCACACTAACCTAAAGCCAAATAGCTTAGTGCAGTGATGGCTAACCTTTTTGCCATCACGTGCCAAAAGAGGAGGGAGCACGGGGGGGCTTGTGCACGCGCATGTGCCTAAACCCATAATTCAATGCCCACCGCACGCATGTGCGCACGACCCCCCCCCCACGCACCCCATTTGGGGCTTAGCAGGCCTCCCTGAAGCCTCCAGAGGTCAGAAATTGCCCATTTCCCAACTTCCGATAGGACCATAAGGCCCATTTTTCACCCTCTCCAGGCTCCAGAGGCTTTCCTGGAGCCTGGGGAAGGCAAAAACGGCCTTCCCCACCCTCTGGAGGCCAAAAACACCCTTCCAGAGCCTCCATGCGATCCCTGTACTTACCTGGCATCCAAAACGGGCCATGTGGAGACTCCTGGGAGGAGAGGGGTGGAGTGGGCCAGCCAAAAATCAGCTGACCAGCATGTGCATGCATGCTGGAGCTGAGCTAGGGCAACGGCTCGTGTGCCTGCAGATATGGCTCCGCGTGCCACCTGTGACACGCGTGCCATTTGTTCGCCATCACGGGCTTAGTGCATCATATTTAAAGCCAGACAGTTTATAAACTATGATTTGCTGCTGAGCATTTTCTGCAAATCTGTCCAGTTACAGGTTACTCACTATACCATAATCAGACAATCATGATTTAGTACAACTAACTATGGTTTATAAAGAGGACCAACTTTGCATCTCATTAGTAACCTCTCCAAATTTTAATAGGCATCAACAGAGGAAAACAGATTTAGGGAAATAAAAAGCTGCCTTGCCAACCATCAGCATTTTATATGTAGCCACTTAGTAATACAGCATCAACAGCAGGTGCACTTCCACAAGTTGTGACACATGACTTTTGGTTAAACTGCAGAACACAACTATTCAGGTGCACCTTTGCTTGCAACAAGCAGAGGCTGATTTTGTGGCTTAAAAGATGTTAGCAGCTAGACACTGTTTTAGGGTTTTAATTCTTCAGCACTCCTTGCTAATTTTCAATTTAAGCTGATACTTCTTTTTTAAAAATGCTTCGTAGACAAGTATTTGAAAAAAAAATTAGTTGTAAGTACAGTAGTAACTTGGTACATATTGTTAATTACTTCCAGGTGCAATGAGTACCAAAAGCAATTTTCCCCATAAGGAATAATGTAGTGAGTCACAAGGCAGCCAACATGACATGTTCTAGCTTGTGTTGAGTATCAAACAAATAATGTTCACATCAAAATGCATTGAGTACCAAATTCTATGAATTTCAAAGCAGTTGAGTACCAAGGAACCACTGTAAATATGTTAAATTAGCCATCTTCCAAAATTGGTACTATCTAGTAAATTGGGGAGCTATAACCCACTACATCGGGAAGATACTCATTGGGAAAAGTTAATTACTTATAAAGAGCCTTGATTGTGTTGTATCACATACTTATATCTTCCTTTTCTCCCTTAAATATATTGTCCTAACACTCCTTTAATAAATCGTGAATTAACAAACCACAATGAAAAATGTCTATGGAGATTCTCAGTCATCCAGGTCATGGTTGTCCCAAAGGTGCTTTTTCAAGAGGCAACTGGACTTTCTGGTTTTTCTTGTTTTTTTTCAGAACTGAAGAAGCTTCTTGGATGAGAAGTGAAACGTCTTTAAAAAAACAACCACCAGAAAGTCCAGTTACCTCTTGAAAAAGCACCTTTGGGACACAATGAAAAATCTTTTTCATTTCACCACGTCACTTGAAACCAGGCAAGCAACAACTTGTAACTGATTGGCAATTTCAAGAAACTAAGCAAGATTGTTATTATGTATAACTGCTGCAAGATTATTATTTGCACAAAAATGAACTTTGAAATACCCACAACAGAAGAATGGTTGCTGAAGATGACAAAATTAACTGAGATGACAAACTTGACTTGTTTGGTTAATGGAAGGACAATATCTACATTTATTAGTACTGGAAACTTGCTATGGACTTTTTACTGGGGAAAAAATGAACTTGTGATTTATGGGTTTAAGAAAGAATAGACTACTGAAAGAATGTATGTTACAACCATACAGTAAAATATAAACATACTTATAATTATTGTTAAGACCAGAAGTTGCTTCTATATAACTTTTTTCTATTTATTTCTTTGCACTTTTTCGCTTATTACTTTTCTTTCAAAAAGTTTATTACATTTTTTTTTTAAATTAAACACACACATATATACACACACTACAATCTCACAATCCTGAGACTTTATGTTTATAGCATTCACCTCCCCTGTGAACCTTTATTTAGCAAGTGAAGGAAAACTACTGGCTGCTGTACTTTAATTTCTTCTTTTGGCCCCGGTCAAATATGCTCAAAATGGTGGGAATATTGGTTGGGCTCCATCTGGCAGGTCACACATTATCTATTTTTGCTATCAATGTCATATATTTTGAGACCAAACTAAACTCAAATATTTACAGTTATATTTAATTCTATGTATTTCAATTATTTTTATAAGCCATGGTCTGTGAAATAAATGATTCATTTCACTTCACACATCACACTAAGCCAAAACTAAAGAAACCACATTACGATTAAGCGAGAAATTTGAGTAGAGTTAAGATTGGAAACTTTTAGGTTCTTGTCTCACCTATATCTAGCAAAAGAATGTGAAAGAAATACATGCAAATATGAATATATCACAAAACAGAAATAATCTTTGGATATTGGCTTTCATGGAAACAAAGTTTTATTTTTAACAGTACACTCAATCCTTTTAGAAACTTGAGAGGCCAAGAGTTTATATTGCATATTTATTTAATATCCAATAGAGTGCTAAATCTCCCATTCAAGTTTCCAACTCCACAACTTCCTCATGCTTTTCTTTCCCAAGGCTTCGGTTTCTGAGTCATCTGAGATGGTGTTGGACTCCCATTCGTGGCAGAGATATTTAGCTTCTGGAGTCCAGGGATGTCCTGTCCACTTTGGACCAGATGAAGGATTTCTGAAAACGACACAGAGGTATCTGGAGCAGGAGGTGGGTCGGCAGGGCTATTCTGTCCCTCTTCCTCGCTTCCTGCCCTGGGAAATCCACCTGCGGACTCAGCTACAGCAGATTCCATTCTTCGGAAAGCTAATCCACAACACTGATCACCCGGTCATTAGTGGAAAGGAGGCAACCTCAGGCGCGTCCCTAAACACGGGGGGAGAGAGGGAAGAATCACCTTTGCCCGCACCTGTCCTCCCACCCTCAGCCCTGAGAATGAACAGCCAGCCGCCTGTGAAAAAGCTTATTATTCCCAAGTAGTCCCTCCCGGGCTCTGTCGTTGAATCACTCCTTCATTTTGGAGGGTCATATACATTTAGCAATCCTGGGCGGATTTTCCCGTAATTCGTGGGAAACGGAGCGGAGGACTCGGCCTGCCACCTTCTTTGTGATCGCTTTTGTTTGGGGCTTCCAAAGAGCGACAGCTCCCCGGACTTTCAGGCTGGACATGCTGGTACCATTTCCTTCAGGGACCGCTACCCCCACCCCGTGTTGTGAATGGTGTGTTTACTGCATAGTGTGGGTGCGCTTCCCCACCCCCACCCCTCCCCGTGTCGTGATAGTGTATTTACTGCAAAGCAGCGCTTCCTAAAAGCCCGGGAACTTCAAAGAGCCAGAGAAGCCGTCCTGTTCCCCTACAGATCCACGCATCGGCCAGATCTTCCCCGTCCAGTCTGCCCAAAAGCAACGCCCCCTCCCCCTTCCTCCGCCTTACCCATTTCAGAAAGAGGCTCCGGGAAAAAAGGACCTTCGATGCCAAACCATTTTCCCCCAAAGCGAAATCCCGCCCGCTTTACGAAATCCTTCTGGTTTCCCGGAAGTTACAATGAAGGCGGCCAGGAGGGGGAATGAGGACAGCCCGTACCAAGATCGATTTGTTAGCGGGGAAATACCACAGCTTGCAACTGGGCGCTATTCGATTCCCGGGCCTCTTTCGTTAACGAGAAATAAGGATTTCTTTCCTCTGAAGGCCTATGACACTGGGAAGAAATCGAAGGGTATTTGGCCAACCTTTGAAAGATATACTAAACTAGGGGTCACCAGCCTTTTGGACCTCAGGGACCACTAAATTCATAATTTTAAATCCCGCAGACCACTAATATGAATTTTTTAAAAAGATAAATAGTATTTAGCGCAATATAAAAATTCAAATAATGTTTCTGCGGACCACCAAAATTTTCTCGCGGACCACTAATGGTCCATGGACCACTGGTTGGTGACCACTGTACTAAATGACTGCGGGAGGGCCACCCGGATTTTTGCCAGCCCAGGTCTGATATTCATAAGTTTAACTCAGTGTTTTTCAAACTTGGCAATTCTAAGAAGTATGGATTTCAATTCCCAGAATTCCCCAGCCAGCATTGGGAGTTGAAGTCCACACATTTTAAAAGTTGTCAGGTTTGAAAAAAAATGCTGAGTTTAACCCTAATTTACACTTCATATGAATTTCCAGAGAGGTTGTTTGGTGTGAAAAGGCAAGTGGGATGAGTCCTGCTTAGAACTTGGATGAGAAAGCAAGAAATACTATCAAAGTTGCAGGTTTTTAAAAAATGCAAAAACAAAAACAAAAACCAGAAGGCAGCAGTGGAAAACTACTTTCATATTTGCCCAGATGGTTGATTTATATTACAGCTCACATCAGTTATCTCTAAACTACAGTTCACAGATATATTCAATTTGGATTATTTGTAAATTTGCTTTATAACTTTTGTACTCTTTATGTTTTAATTCTAAATATCCCAGAGTCACAAATGTGGAATGGACAGCTATATAAAATGAATAAATAATTCATGAAGTCACAAGTAGCACAGCTGACTTGGCTTTACTTTTAACTGAGTTACTTCTTTGCAAAAGCCACCAAGAATATTGTAGCATTTCAAAGATTAATATATTAATGGACCACAGACTACACTATTAAATGTCTTGACAATAGTAACACAGGAGAATTAAATTGACAGCCATTGTTGAAAATGGATTGGTCAAGGACAGAATTACCTAAGAAATTACCATTAACAAATCTGGTCACTTTTTAGCATTCCCTGTATTTATGACTCTCACCAATAAAGTCTACATATTGCCTATTTCAAGACAATGTTCCTTGAAACTAAAGACATTGAGTCTGACTCAAGAAAGTTTGTTAGTTTTAAAGAGTTATAAAACCTGCTCCACTTGTCTTCCTTATTTCTCCCAATAGATTTTAACGTGTTCTAAAACTTGTGAGAGATGCTAATTACGCTTTGCCTTTTAAAAAAATCTGGGGGTGTGAGTATATATGGTACTGTGGACTTTGAAGAAGCAAGATAGGTATTGATTGAAAAGTATTGATGCTTTTGAATTTGGGTGTTGGAGAAGATTCCTGAGAATACGTGGACAGCCAAGAAAACAAAGTAATAGATCACTGAATAAATTAACCCCAAGTTCTTACTTGCGGCACAAATGACCAGGCTCAAATTATCCTACTTTGGATATATTATGCAGATATCTAGCTCTCTAGAAAAGACTCTAATGCTAGGAAAGGAGGAAAGAAAGAAGAGGATGACTAGCAGCCAGCTGGATGGATCAATTTACAGTGATGACAAATACACAGTAGGAAAACCAGGCTAGGGACAAATTGTCATGGAGAAAATCCATCTGTGTGATCACTAAGAATAAAAAATGGCTTGATGGTACATTGACAGTCAATATATATGCTGTCCAGGGACAGTTTGACATGTTAAAACCAATAAATAAATGTGAGGGGGACATGTACAGGTGTTCATATCATCTCTTCATGCTTCAGATAGTTACTTTTTAATACTGGTGCAAAATTGCCATTGCCACTGTTTGTGGCAATGGCAATACAAAGAGAAGCCATTTTGAAAATAGTAAAAAGGAGAGTGACTTAAGCAAAAACCTTGTGGTTTTTGCCAAGCAGCTGTGCAGCTGTTACCAATGGGAAAGGAAAACGGTGGTCAGAAAGAACTTCAGTTGAGTTTGTCAGTTACAAACACACATTTTCAGAAGCATCCTTGTTCCTTGAAATGATGTTGTGGGCTTTCCAAGTGAATTTGGCCTGGAGGCCATTTGGACATCTCTTGATCATTGCAGTTCTCCAGCTTCTGACATGTGAGTAAAATTTTCAGAACTTCTTTGGAAAAAAAGAAAAACAATTGGAAAAACATAGGTGAGTTACATAAATAAGAGAATGGTGTTGGAAGACCTGTAAAATTCTGTGAATGGAGAAAAGTGACCGCACAAGGAGATGGAAAGGAACTATATTTTTATGGAAAGAGAGATAAATCCCAGTGAACCTCAAAAAACAACAATTATCTTAATAATGCACTATTATTTCTGTAGGGGAAAACAGTCTTCTAAACTAATTTTGTGCATGCATCTTTCTAATAAACCATTTCTTTGGATAACAGGTCACCACTCCTTAGGTCTATTTTCAACTCTGACACCACCACTCTATCTGGAAATAAATGGTGAAAGAAAGACCCTGTTTGTATGTTTGGTGAATGACTTCTCAGAGAAGTCACTGGGAGTCATTTGGTTTTCCAATGGAAATGGGAGCATGTTGGACTCTTATACTTACGGCATTTTCAAGGAAGAAGATGGCTCTTTCAGCACAATCGCACACATTTCCATACCCAGCAAAGAATTTGAATCATGGAATATTGTTATTTGCTCGGTTGCACAAAATCAAAACTCAAGAATATGGAACACTACTTCTCTACAAATCTCTGGTATTTATCAAAGGGGGAGAGAAATATTTAAGTGTAAAAAGTTACATTAAATTATATTATGGCAATTATTCATAAATTGGATTAATTCTGATTTAATAATTGTTTATTAAATAAAACAGAGTTGGCTACTTTAGCCTGTCATGCTGAGTCATAAAATTATTGCTTACAAGTGCGCCTGAATTCACAAAACAAGCAAAAACCAAATACACTGGGGCTTTGCTTCTCAAAATAAAGTAAATTAATTTGTGCATGCTGGCCCCATGTAAATAAATAACAATTTTATTAGGGTTGGCCAGGCCAGAAATAGATATATCAGTTATCTCTAATAACTGAAGTGGGTGCTTAAAAGTTTGTGAAGTCTTCTGAATTTTCAATATTTTTGCATAAATATTATGTAAAACACAATCTATTCTCCACAGAAGTCCTAAAACCTAGATGAAGAGAACTCTGTTAACAATCAATCTGTTCATTAACTTTACTAAAGACATGAATTACTTGGAAGCTTTAACAATTCAAGAAAATAATGTTTCATACTTCCTTTTTTTTCCCAGAGGAGCAACATATGGATGATCTATGTCTGTATGAAAGTCAAGGAGGTAAACACAGAATATTTCCTTATTTTCCAAGTAGTCAGTTTCCAGAGGGGAGTTACTTTGCTTCATTTGATCATTTTTTTTAATGGGCCATTCATTTGATCATTGTTATTGTGATCTATCTTTTCTCAGACAACAGAAAGGCTGCTCTTGTAGAGCATTCAGAAACTTCCCAACTGGTGGAAATGTGGCTGCAAGAGTAATAAATGGTGCAAACTACATGGCACAAGTGGCACCACTACTCCATGAGCTGCACTACCTGCCAGTGTGTTTCTGGGTGTAATTCAAGGTGCTTATCACCTTTAAAGCCCTATGTAGCTTGATACTGGGTTACTTGAGTGACTGTACTTATTTGTACTTATTGAGTGGATGTTTAATCATTTTAATGTTTTTTTAATTGTTTTATAATTTTAAAATTGTAAGCTGCCCGGAATCACTTGGTTGAGTTGGGAGGCTATGGAAATTGAATAAATAAATAAATAATTCCAAATAAAACCAATTGAGGAGGTTTAACTAATTCACAGAATGTTATCAGAATGTTACATGTCTTAATACTATATTTTTATTTACATGATTTCTATGTGACAAAAATAGCTGAAGCAGATTAAAATAATATTGATGATTTTTCAACCAACAGAGCAAATGACTTGTAAAACTGTAGTGACACACATTCAGTTTACTGTACAGTAATACTTCCTAGTTCTGAATTTGTAGTTTAAAGTAAGTTCAAAGAAATAGCTAATAAAAGCACCGAATGTTTCATTTGAGAACATCAGGACCAAAAATGTCTGAGTATGCTACAAATATTGCTCAATAATATGGTTCTTGTTTGCTTTTTATTGTAGTGGAGGAACAGATGTTGTCTACTGAAATTCTGCATAATCGCACACAAGAAGTACATCTTCTGGCCATCAGAACTTTGCTGTTCAAGTTCCTAATGTTTAATGTACTGATGACCTGCTGCATCCTTTACAAAAGATAAGCAAAACTGTAGTGCATTGTTACTATAAACTCAAATTATTTTAAAAAATTGAAAAGAACTGCTAATACTATTTTTAAAATGCATGAAATGCTTCAAGGAATCTGGATCAGACTGCTTCAAATAGCAATGAACTGAAATTGGACATCTGTTTATCAGATATGCTATGAATGTAGCACAAGGTAGATTACAACACCCTTGAGATCACTTCCAATCCTATCGTTTTGTGATGTCCATTCAGAATTCCACAATCATAAGAAAGTATCTAGTCATTAATTCCCAAGTTCCAGCAACTGGATGATGAAGGCAATCTTTGACAAAACTTTCAATCACTGAGAACTCTGCATTTCATGGCCTCAAGACACATTGGACTGATTCCATGTTGGAATTAATGCAATGTAAGAATTTAAAATGTGCTGCCTTAATCATTTATTAAATAATTTATGATTCATTAAAGCATCATATTTTTTTCAGGCTTGTGTGGAAGTTTGAAAAAAGATGAACACACACACACATTAAAGCAGTGTTTCTCAATCTCAGCAACTCTAAGATGTATGGACTTCAACTCCCAGAATTTCCCAGCCAGCATCCCCCTTTCTCCATTCTGTGGGTCCCTTAGTCCCCTGGGGTAGAGATGGTTGCTTTGTTCATTGGTGCTTTTTTTTCTCTCAATAAAGGCTTTGATGTCCTTGCTTGAGGTGTTTTTCTTTTCATGAGCCATTTTGCAGGGAGCATCCTAAAAATTGGGGAAATGGAGAAGGAAATGAAATCCTTTTTAGTTCTCCCACTGGCATCTTATCTTCTGCCTATTATGCACCTGTAGGAGAAGGAAGGAAAACAGGTTGCTAGAAAGTATCCTTAGATTAGAGTACTGTAAACATGGAGATTATTGAAAGGAAACAGGTGGAAGGAAAAATGACAAAACAGGTAGTGGCAACTGGAACGAGAGGAGCAAATTTTTGTGTGGATCAGGACTTGGCACACTGCTAGGTTTTTTTTTTCCTTCTTTCCATTTTCCTCCCTTACCCTCACTATTGTCTCTCCTGCCAACAGGGAAGGAGCTAAGTCTAAATATTAAGACTCCTTTCTAACATTATCTTAGTGCAATAGTGCAGTAGTTTATGAAATGCCAGGCATTTCCTGGAGAAAGTGCATGAAATTCCATATTCCCAACTGCTGTGACCCAGTTACTATGACTGCATGCTGCCAGATACAGTGGCAAAGATAAGTAGGTCGACAACTATTTGTTATCATTTGTATTGTAATATGACAAATGAAGAGTTACAAAAATGAACTGAGGGCAGGCATCTCCAGATTAGGAAACCTAAAGTTTACACATGTGGTAACTGTAGAATAGTAACCTATTTAATTGTGGCATAGGGAAATTCCAGTTTTAGTGCTACAACCTTATGGAACAACTCTTTTGACTTTTAGTTTTCCTCAACATCCAAAATACTTTTACACAACACAATGGATCCAAAAACAGCTAATCACATTTTAATTTAGCAGACTGCAGATCCAGTCAATATGATTAGATTAAAATTTAGTGTTTTATACAAAGGCAGTAAATTTGATTAATTAAATCAATGATGGCTAGATTAATTATGAGTATGCATCTTGTGCAAATATAGCTACATGCCTATAACGGGAGAGCCCCCTACATCTTTCTAAATGACCTCAGCTTTAATTTCCACTAACTCCAGCCAGCATTGTCAGTGATGAATGAAAGAGCAGCTGTAATTCAGGAACATATGAAGGGCCACAGGTTACCTATTATCAGGTTTGTCTATGGAGACTCTCAGTCATCCAGGTCATGGTTGTCCCAAGAGCCTTGGTGGTGCAGCAGACTAAAGCACTGTTAAGTAACACCAGCTGCCTGCAATTACTGTAAGTTCAATTCTCACCAGGCTCAAGTTGACTCAGCCTTCCATCCTTTCGAGGTAGGTAAATTGAGGACCCAGTTGTGGGGGCAATAAGCTGACTTTGTATAAATATACAAAAGTATGAAGGCTATTGCTTAACGCATTGTAAGCCACCCTGTCTCCGGAAAAGGGCGGCATATAAATCAAACCAATAAATAAATAAATAAAAGTGCTTTTTCAAGAGGCAACTTGACTTTCTGGTTTTTCTTTGAAGACGTTTCACTTCTCATCCAAGAAGCTTCTTCAGTTCACCTTATTATTGTACAAACCTGATAATGTGGTTTGTATAAGGACTTTATAAAGTTCTTGAACTTAATAACATACAAAATGTTTGGTTACCTTTTGAGTTAACATCAAGTGATAATATGCTCAGCCTTAGCAGCAAAATGTCTGGAGCCTCTTTCCAAATAGAGTGCCTGCCAGATATGTTCAACTACAACTCCCAGAATCCTCATTTAGTTCCATTATAATTTTTTTAGGCCAAAATCTAGTTAGAAGCACGAAGCAAGGGAAGGCCCATCTATCCCACATCTTCTTTATTGCTATTTTGAATAAAAGGGAAACCTGAATAATATAAAAAAAGCACACCGAACTTCACTACTGTACAGCACTATATCATTCAACATGCCCTGGACCCAATCACGTAAAAGCACTTCACCCCCCCCCGCCTCCACCACCCATTCATTCCGTCTTTTGTAACGAATGGGGTGAGCGTAACAAACAGGGACCGATTCAGACCGACCAATCAGAGAGTAACGAGGGCAGCACTTCGAGGGTAGAAGGAGGAGGACAAAGCACGCTTATTGGTGAAATGAGAGCGCTATGTGAGTCTTTGATTGGCTGGCAAGCGAAGCAATCCGAGCCGTCCGTTGGAACGTGCCACGACTGTGGCCGCAATTGGTTGGTATAGCTGGTTGTTATAGTTACATTGCAAGAGGAGGATCCCGGAAGCGGAGGGAGGGTTGTGAGTATTAGTTCGTGCGGCTGTTGTGCCTGTGGCGGCGAGGCAACCTTAAGGTCGAGGTCCTCGATGGCTTCGCGGGTTCCGGGCGTCGGTGCTTTATTGGTCTTACTGCTGGTTCCGGCTGGGCTGGGGGGAGCCGTCGCTGAAGACAGCGACTGGGTTAAATTACCCAATAAATGCGAAGGTGAGCTTCGATTCAGGAGTACGGAGTGAGGGGCGCTGATGGGATCTGGAAGGAGTGGGTGAAAAGTCTCAAATCTGTAGCGGCAGTTATTTAACAAGGCAAACTCTTGTCTAGTAAGGTCCAGCTAGGAGGATGATACAAATGCATCATAAAACAGTTATATATATAATATAATAATATATATATATGGATGGAGCACCGGTCTTGTCTTATTTTTGTCGAAAATTACAGTATTTATTACGTCCTAGTCTTTAAAATGCTACATTGCTCTGAAGGTGAAACAATGTTTGGATATTTTATGATGTTTGTGTGTCTATATTTTTCTTGACTGTACACCGCCTTGAGTCCTACGGGAGAAAGGCGGTATAGAAATATAATAAATAAATAAATAAGTAAGTAAGTAAGTAAATAATAAAAAATAGTAATATATTTATCTCCTGCAGCACTTAGATCAATACTTTTTCCTAATTGCTAGGTATTTTTAAGTTGTAATCATGAGAGTGACATATAGTGAGATAGTACAATAATTTACAGGATGGGGCAGGCAACAAAATAGGCAGTAGGGAATAATTGTGTTTAAAAACTCCTAATATAAGGACATGTTTATATACTTCAAATGTATTATTATTATTACATTTGTTTACTGCCCATCTCTCCACAAGGCAACTAATGTAATCATTAATGTAATGGCATTAGTGCTATAAAGTTATTTTGGAGGTGTAAAAGAAATGATTTTAATCTGGGAATGATGGGATAACATCCTCATCATGTTTTTTTATATTGCAGCTTATTAGCTGCTTGGAGTGTTTAAGAGTAGGCCGGATATAAATGTTGGTAAATAAAATAAATTCTGTGACACGACTTTCTTACTATAGTGAATGATAGCCATTAAATGGTGGTTTTTCAAAGGAGGCTGGGGGTTTTATTTTAAAAATTTATGGTATTAATAGAATGGAAAAAGGAACTGAAAAAATGTCACTAAAATGGGGCCAGGTGAGTAAAAAAGAAAAGAGGAACAGAAAGAAATATGAGCCCATAGTTGTGAGTTTTTAAGGTTTCTGAAGTAGGTAGCATTATAGTGTAAAGAAAGCAAACTGGATTTAGACTGAGAAAATGAGTTCAGCAAAGCTAGTTGTGTGGGCTTATTGGAACAGAGAATGTATATTTTATTTTATTATGTAAAATTTTCTGTTGTTGTCCAATTGCAAAAGTGTGGCTCTGGTATAAAGAGTTTAGTACTATGTGTATGTGAATTTTCATTATATCCATACATAGCGAATCATTAAGTTTTGCAAATAGAGTAGTGAGACTGCTGTACTGCTTTCCAGTATGTTCATTGCCATAAGATGGTGGAATATTGAGCAACATTTGTAATATAGCGGATCAGCAGTCACAATTACCATTACTAATTGTTTTGAGTTTTGACTATATTTAGTTTGCAAGTATGTTGCTTTGGAACTGAAGACTTCCTTCGATGAAACTGGCAAGACCAAGGAGGTGATTGACACAAAATATGGCTTTCTGGATGGCAAGGGATCCAAAATCAAGTACACAAAATCGTAAGTGGAACAAGGTTGTTGAGAAATGCAACAGGTTTTTGTTTTGGCTAGTCCCTTAAGATTCACAGAGGAATCCTGAGAATGGATTGAGGTATAAGCAAAATGCTAAAACATGAATTGTGAAGTAAAGTGCCATAGCATTGGCAGACAAAAAACTTGGAGGTAGCAAATGGATGATTAAACTGGTCATTTGTCTTCCATAATTAAAGCAACCTGAGTTTTCATTTTCATAGTTGAAATAGTGGACATCCAGAAATATCGTTTAATTTCCCAGCATTCTTTTCTGTCTGCAGGGACATTCGATTTATCGAGGTGACAGAAAACATCTGTAAGAGGCTTTTGGAGTACAATTTGCACAAAGAAAGATCAGGAAGCAACAGATTTGCAAAGGTTTGTAACTTAGAATTCTTCTAGCATTTATTGCATAATTTTTACAAGCATTAACTTGCATTACTTGTTCCTCACTTTCCTTTGACGTTGGCTGCCTTGATGTTTTCAAAGTATTTTTTATTCACTCTATTTTAGGGTATATCTGAGACTTTTGCAACTCTTCATAACTTGGTGCACAAAGGAGTAAAAGTAGTGATGGACATTCCATATGATTTATGGAATGAAACCTCTGCAGAAGTGGCTGATCTTAAGAAACAGGTATGATGGTTGAAGGACCTTTATTTTTATACTGTTATTATTTTTTTAAAAAGTTCTTATATACTCACCCAGTTCCACATGATGTTAGGTAACTTTGCCTGAGGTTTTCCCTTTCTTTGAATTTACTATTTTTAGCCTTCCAGGGCTGCAGGAACATGGAGTGGGTAGGACCTACCTCTTTTCCAGTTTGGAGGACTGAGGCTTTAATTCACAGAAGAATGGATGCGGCTGAATGTGTTTATATACCTTAAGTCATTTCTAAAAAATATATCATCAATAATTGCTATTCTGCCTCAAAATTTCAATGTGATGTAATCCGGGGAGGCTCTGAGGGGCTCCAAAAAGAAGTTTCTAAATGGTCAGTTACTTTTAAAAAATATAATGAAGCATCTCATTAGCTAAAATTTATGTTAATCTGAATATTTACAAAAGAATTTACAGAAATTTACAGAGGGAGACTGCTGAAGCTTCAGTGATTTACTAGGTCTTTACTTTTAATTCTGCCAATCGCCATTTGGGAAAAAAATGTAAATTATATTTCTAAAGACTGGAGGCCTTCTGAGTATATGGGGGGGTGGCTTATCATAAACGGAAGAAGTTCTCCTTTCAAGTAATCTTACGCAACAAAAGCAGTGAAAAATGGGAATAAGATGTTACTGTACCATATCTCTTGCCTCAAAATGCTTTCCTAACATAGCTGAGCTATCTGTTGCCTAGACTCTGTTTTTTAGGAGCCAGAAGAGCAATTCTGAGGCGTTATTCTAAAACATAGATGCTGTCTAAAATGATCCTGTCATATGTGGACATCTGTATATATCAAATAGTGGAGGAGGGGTATTGACAGATTATTTAAGTGAAAAAAGAAGACAATTTTTGAGGTGCTTAGGTTCCAAAACCCTAACCCTTTGCATCTTTATTGGCATTAGCATTCATTTTTAGATTCAGCTTTACAAAAAAAAAGGAGATAAAAAATGTTAATCTAGAATTCTAAAAATACTGAAAATGTTACTTCTCTACTCCTTTCTCTTCTGTTATTTTTGGTCTGTTTCTATTATTCTTCAGTGACAGGATTCTGTGGCACCTGGAGAGTTATTTTATAACAAATGAAATTACCTACAGGATGTGAAAAGATGTGATGTGAAACTTTGGGTTTGTAGCTTTCTCTGAAGAGTTGTACTGTAATGATTATGGTTTCCCTCTCACTTTGTCTGCTAGTGCGAGACAATGGTGGAAGAATATGAAGATGTGATTGAAGATTGGTATAAAAACCATCAACAAGAAGACATTTCCCAGTTTCTATGTGCAAATCATGTGTTGAAAGGAAAGGATGCCAGTAAGTTTCCCTTTCATGGAATTGATTAATGCGGGTAGCTGGGATTTAGGGATGCTTGTGCAACACAACCCCGTCTCTCCCCGCCCCCCAGATGGGAAACATGTTTTTCTGTGCAGTGTCAAGCTCTGCATTTGGGGCAGGATGAAAGACATAAAAATAGATGGGAAGAATAATCCATTTAATTCCATGGATAGCTCCCTCTTTCTTTCAGAAAAGGGAACCAAATTGGTAACAACATACTTTCTCCCAAAAAAATTATGCTGAGTTCAGCCTTTAAAACAACTTGAGTAGCCAAATCTGCCTAGGCCCATCATAGGAACCCCTTTCTTTAACTTAATGGAAGTGTTCTGGTTAGGAAACAAGAACTATCAGAGAAAGTGTGGCTTATTTAGTTTTAGTTTAATTCTTTTTTTTAATAATCTATTTTTAAAATTCATAAACTGATTAAAATAAACCATGATTTATATAGGGGTGCGATTCCAATTCTTTGGCACATTAGAATGGTTCTAAGATTTGGCTGGCCACTAGAGTTCTAGTGTTTGTGAATCAGATTAATTAGAATAAATTAATGAATTTCCTTTTATAGACCTTTATGAAAACATATATTAAAAAAAATTATTACCCTTAAAACCAAGACTGTCACTGAGAACTGCTTCCCATTTTTGTTGCTAAGGAAAAAGAGGTATATAATTAAATTTTAATTTAATTTAACAATTCTTACTTTAAAATTACTTTATGTCTGAGAAGGATGGAATTGAAAGCCAATTTTATTCATAGGCAGATTTCATTAATTAAAAGGAAGAGGTGACTTAATCAGGGTGTAATTTTAATAGTTTCAGTTGTAGATAAATGCAAAGTTTTGCTATGCTTAGTATTAACCTTTGATCTATTTACCAGAATTGACAGCATTTGCAGGTCCTGTCTTTCCTAAATGTCACATCTTCACAATAGTTCTGTGAAATATTAACCTGGAATCAACTCAGCAGTCCCTGGTCTCGGGAACTAGTAATTTAAACTGAATGGAAATTGTGAAGGTTGAGAGAGAAAGAAAAATAGTGATGTTTAAATCAGGATAGTGGGAAGTGGCAGTTTGATGATATCTTAGGAACTGTTCTTGTCCTTTTTCTAGGCTGTCTGGCAGAAACGTGGACTGGGAAAAAAGGAGACATGGCAAATGCAGGGCAGAAGACCAAGAAAAAGGAAGGCAAGGCAAAAAAGCCTTCAAAAAATAAAAAACGCTCCAAGGCTGATCAAGAAAGAGAAAACTCGCAACCAAGCACATTAGAGTCACCTGATCAGACTGAAAAGGAAGATGATGATGATGATCAGAAGCTGGCTTCACTTTCACACAATCCAGATGAACTGTAGGATCTTCAGACTCGCGTTCCAGCCACACTTGTCTTGTGGGTTTGCAAGCTTGTATTTGGACTACGGAGAATTGCGGTGGCCATGGGGGTTGCAAGAAGATCCATATTGTTGTGAAGGGGAAGTGAAGAAATGGGCAATGATCATAGTCACCTGAAACTGAATTCTTCAGTGTTACTACACCTCAGCAAAGGCAAGGTACAGGAAGCCAGCTTGTTACTTGCATTCCTTGGCGAACAGTCAAATTAGAAGTGCTGTGGACAATGCAGTTGAGCTGCTGACTATAGTCTATGTGACTTGTCTTTGGAAACTGAGTTTGCTGCCCTCATTAATTCCCTATCCCATCGCTTTTGACTTGCCGGACAACATTGATGAAAAAAGAGAAATGAAAAGGAAAGCATAAATGAAAACACTCTGAACCTGTGGCAGTTCATTTTCCTGCCTTATTCCTGGATTTGGCTGTAATTGGACAGGTCTCTAACTTGTACATTCTATTAGGGGGTGAAAATCATTTACTGCTGTCCTTCCTTATTAAACAGAACACGGTTCATTTGAGAGGAAGTGAGAATGAAGGTTCTGTCAGGATAAAGGGCATTGAGTTTCTCTTCTGTTTCTTTTTTTAAAGTTCTTACAGTAAGGAATCAATTCTGCAGTCATTTCAATAAGAGGAGCATATACAGATATCTTTGTTGATGCTTCCAATCCCCAAAATTAGTTTCTGGACATACCAGTCATGCTTACCATTTTCCGAAGTTTTTTTTTTTTTTAATAAAAATGTAGGATATTTTTTGCATAATTTGTGTTTCATTTAGTTTCTGCGCTGACCTTCCATATCTGTTCCAGAGAATGCACCTATTATCTCTGTTCGGTGTTCAGAGTGATGTAACACTGTTTCTTCAAGGGATTGAAAGGAATGAGATAGCTAAGGACCTCCAGGTGCAAAGTGGTCAACTAAAGTTTATTTTCAGACTGAGGTCACATGCTTGTTTCATGTATGAATCATTTATGAGTTCTGCTATTAATCTTTGGACAAAACGTATTTGCGGAGTTGCTGAAAAGTATTAAAATAAAGGTGGTGTCCTGTAAGAGGAGCAGTTGTCTCTGACTTGTTTCACACATTATACTAGGTCATAAAGTGATTTGTATATCACTGTTTGTGACTTAGAATGTTGTGACTATTGTTTGTTTAATATTTATAAGCACACATGATTTAGCACAATGTGTGAATCCAGCCAATGTCTGCAAATTTTATTATGGAATTCCTTTGCCATGAATTAAAAAGAATTGTGGCATGTCAGAGTGGAGTGAGCAAATGGATAACCACTTCTTTAAGCCAGGAATGAACACCTGGATGTAGCTATCTGGCCTTTCATTTTGTACTCAAACCATTCTTCATATTCTTCGAGTAGGACAAAGCTGGAATGTGTCTTGCTTACAAGATATAACAGAAGAGGATGAGCAAAATACAGTTTGCAAATTTTGCAAACTTGCCTTTCATTTCAGGCCTTTTCTCACAAGAAAAGACAGCCAGCCTTTACTTTAAGATTTTCAAAATACCCTAGCTAGACTTTGCTGCAATTCAGAACATTCCCTTTTAAAATGAATTCCCTTTTCTTTAGGAACAGCTGCTATATATGAGCTGCAAAATCCGGACCATCTTTAGATGGTGGCAAAGATACAAAAGCTTGTAACATTTTGCTGCATTGTTAATCATCTGGATTTTTGCAGCCCACATCTGGTAGTCCTATATTTACAGGAGCTTTTCACTATTTCATCTGTTGTAACAGAGATTGCCTTTTTCTCTTGGTACCTTTTTTTTTTTCAGGCGTCTGAAATATTTATAATGCCATTTATACATTTCCCCCCCTGTTCCTTTCAGGACAAGTGTGCTGCAGTCTGACTTGTGTGACTACCTTCTTGCTGTGGAAATAATGGCCTTTTAATGTACAAGAGTTGGGTGCCTGCATTCCTCTCTATGTATCCTGGACCGAGGTTTCAATCTCTGAATATTTTATCTTGTCGTGTGACATTTCCATTTTTGAGTACAGTATATGGAATTCGTCTGCCATCAAGATACATAATAAAGTTTCAATTTTTTTCCCTTCTCTTTATCCAATAGTCCTAAAGAAGAACTTCTGGTTTCCATTATAAGTCCATTTTAAGGATCTTCTGAAATAAAACCTGGAACTGTTCCCAATATTTATTTGCCTTCTAACACATCCACCATGTATGGTAAAAAGTACCCTTCATACACTTATATTTCTGGCAAACATTCAAAAGATCTTTGTACATTTTAGATAATTTATCAATTAGCGTTAAATACCGCAGGTATGTCATTTTATAAAAGTTCTCTAAGATTATAGTTCAAAGAATATTCCAGTCCTTTGGTCCACATATTTTTCCCATTGGTCCAACATTGTAGTCAAAATTTCTTTCCATTGAAACATACAATGCTTAATGTATTCACTTTCTAAATTCAACTCTGTAGCATTTTATATACATTAGTTATAAGGTGTTCATCATTAGTACACGTGGCATTTCAAAAAGAACTTCAGAGACACTGATTATTTCATCATAGTTATATTACTGAGATTGCTTAGCTTGTTTGGCTAAGCTAGATAGAAATTAGCTAGATAGTAGCATCTAACCAATACTGTCTGATGTCAGAAACTAACCAAGATCAGATCTGATTAGTACTTGTATGCAGGAATATCTGGAAAGTCCTGTGGTGCATGCTTGACTATATTGTTGAAGAAAAATTCTGGAAAATTTAAGTGGCAAATCGTTTGTATATTATGAACAAAACTGCATGGATTCAGTCCATGAAAGTCACCAAAAGTTGAACTTTAGTTGAAGGAATCTACTTTTTTTTAAGTTTGCTTTTCCAGGGTTAAAATTCTTTCTGGATTTTTTTTCAGACCTAAACTGAATTACTGTGGAGATCTTGGTTCATCTTTTTCTGTGAAGTGCAAGCTTACCATTTACCAAGTCAAGGTATCACGAGTCCTGTCTCTCTCACAGTATAGTCTCCATTTGATGCAGAATTACTGAGTACTTTGGCTTCTGATAGACTTAGTTTGCCTAATAATGCCTAATAATTGCCTTAAAATTACAACCAGAGACGGCAACACATTTTTTATTATTTTTTACACTACAGTAGTTGTTCTGGGGTTTCTCTGCTTATAATTAGGTTTTTCCTGTACTTTAAAAATAGATTTGAAGATCAAAGTAGATAGTCTCTGATTTCAAGTTTCACAACTATATAATGGAATGAGAAGAATATTATATCTAAGATATCTGAAAGCCTTGGGTGGAGCTCCTAGGATTTCCATTAAGTGTCTGGAACCAAAGTTCCTAAGCTTTCCCACTTCACAGCACCCTTGGAGCTTCACTAAGTTTTTTTCAAAGCACCCCCATGCTACTGACTCGTGGTGTGTGACTGATGTTGAGTACTGTTATATTTCCCTTGAAAATTCAAAATATCCTATGCTGTCCTGTGACACTGCAGAGCGCAGCTTGGGAACTATAGATCCAGATAGTACTACATATGAATTAAATATAAATAATTTTCAGTTTAATTTTTAT
The DNA here is from genome assembly GCF_059756535.1 of Pantherophis guttatus. Lineage (NCBI taxonomy): Eukaryota > Metazoa > Chordata > Lepidosauria > Squamata > Colubridae > Pantherophis > Pantherophis guttatus. The sequence continues at coordinate 306,901,470 of NC_142063.1, read as the reverse complement.
CTTTGTATCATCTGTTCTCTAAAATTAAACTCCTGACAATCTGCTCAAAGACCAGGAGGACTGCAAATAGAGGTCATTTGATGTGCTTATCAACTGCATGTGATTGACTTATTTCTACAACCAGAACTGGAGGAACGTCTGTCATAAGTAGGCACAATTGTTATTTTTTGTTTCACAACTGTCAGCGATCAATTCCCAGCCCTAATTACAGTCATCATTGAAGACTAGCTGTATTTTTAAATGATTGTACAATTAAGCACAAGTACGTTTTTTTCACAAGAATAAGTTTGGTGCGGGGGATAATGCATTGGGCTAAGAACCTAGTGAATTCTAGTCCCACTTAAGCACAAAGCTGGCTGGGTGACTGTGGACCAATCATTCTCTCTCAGTCAGAAGACAATGAAAAACCACTTCTGAAAATTGCCAAAAAACCTGCAGGGGCTTGTCCAGGCAATTGCCAGGAGTCAACAGTTCAATGCAAAAGAAAATTGCTTTTCTCAATGTGATTATTACATTTTCATTATTTTTTTTTCTATCTCAAAAAAGTAATAATGGCTTTTAATCCAAAACTGTTGGTCTATAAAGAACACAAAAATAAAATTTAGAGTTGAATAATACTTTTACTGTACCAAACAAAATGAAACAAAATCTGCAAGCTTTTGAATTCTCCAGAGATATTACAAAAAGAGACATTCTCGTGTCTTTTTATTTTCATGTTTACTTTTGTCAATCTGAGGCAAATTTTATTTTCTATCATCACGTGTTATCTTTAGTGGATTTATTACTTTATTTTTTTGGTGTGAAATCCTGTTTGGTTTTTCGATTGATTTTCAGTATGTTATAGCTGCATTGGAGTTTCCTTCAGTATTAGTAAACATAAGGGAATTTCAGTTGGAGTAGAAAATCTACACTTCCTACATTTCCCAACTCTCATCAAGCTAAGTTCTTCATAACAAGGTGTTTTTAGGTACACTGATGCATTAATACAAGCTTAATACTAATACATTTCTAAGGTGACTTGGTAGAAACATCTAATTCTTTATAGATTAGATACACAAAAGACAACATTGTGGTTGCACATTTATTTATGATGGAAAAGTCACAATTTGAAGCTAGTGTTTACTTTCAAAAAATACCTAGAAAAAAGTTAATCATCTGTAGACATTGACTGTAAGCAATGACACGAAAAAAATGTCTTGGGACATAAAGTCAGATTCCTGAGCTATTCCCATGGGCAATGCAAATTACTTGCATGTTCAATAAGAAGTGTCTGCTATTGTACTTTAATGTAAACATAAACATATGTAGTGTGTCACAGCTGGCTTTGCTCTTCACAATGCAGCTCCTCTGTTGGCATTTGCTGCACACTTTGATCCATCTTTCATGTGCAGAAATCTTTGGAAATATTACACCTCTCTTGGCAATGTTTATACCAGCTTGTTTGCTGCTGTATAATTTTACAGGCTCCCTTTGATGGACTTGCTAAACAATCTTACTTGACGGTAGAAGATATTAAAAAAACGTTTCTCTTTCTGTGTAGCAGAGTGAAAATTATGTTGAATGAATCAACTTGTGTACTCAGCAGATAGTGAACACGGAATGTTAATTACAGTGGCTTTCGGACAGATTTTTAAAACTTCTCTGCTACACCTTTGAACAGAGCAATTGTTTTATGCATTCTGAAATCTGAATATAAAATCTTGTGATAATTAATTATATCACCTGGACAAAGCTTCCGTGTCTTTGATGATTCAGAAACTTGCACAACATCAGTTCTAAGAAAGTGGAAGCCAAATGTTTCCTTCAGCTGGGAATACATTAATGAGAGTTGAAATCCAACATATCTGAGGAGCGACCAGATTAGATCAGTTAACACTACCGTATCAAAATAGTTTCAACCACATTGTTTTTTTCCCTTTTATACCTAATAGGTCTTGATACACTCTATTATTTCAATGCAATAATACTTGTGTAATATGATAATAAATTATGAACATATTATTTAGAAAGCTTAAAATACTGTAATTAGGAAAAAGTAAAAATTCTATTTATATTAATAGCATTTTAAGATATCAGTATTACATGTTGCTTTGTTTACCACCTGCGTTATAGAGAAAACTATTTTTCCATTATAAACAAACTGTTTCAGTTTCTTGCATTTTTGTCCTGGAGGAATATAGTATAACCTGAAACACCTGAAAAGTGTTTCAGGGAGCATTACTTGGATGGGACAGTATGGAGATATATAACTGATGATACAGTACTTGACCCAATATTTTCATGTTAATGTTGAAAGGAGTGGGGAGAATGTTGAGCTCTGTGGCACCCTTCAAATCGGAGATCTAAAGCTAGAACTTTCCCCTTCACCAACATCAATTGGAATCAGAATTTGAGGAAGGAGGAGAATCACTGAAGAACATTGACCTCCCAATCTCCTCAACCAGTCTAGAAGGATACTATGATCAATGGAATTATAGGCCACAATCCCCTGCCAAAATTCACTTACAGGAATGATTGTACCTGGCCTGATATCTGATAATAATCTGCTTCCTCCTGAACCCTTTTGGAGTTACAAGACTACCATCGCTCAACAACCTTTCCCCTAAAGGGCTGAACGCTGGACAAAAATTATGCAATAATGCGATGGTCTCTTAAGGAGGAGACAGATCCTCCCACAAAGAGGCATTCATCATAATTGTTGCAATATTCTCAGGATCAGACTCAATAAGATCAACAAGAGTTAAAGATTTAACTATATATTCTTTTATTTACATTAGGCATTCTATATTCACTGAATATTCACAGATAGAAGCAGGGGAAATGGTGTAGGTAGCTCCTTATATATACAATGGGTGGAGCTATATGTGGGAGTGGTGAATTATGAATACATTAAGAAGTGAAGAATAAGTTAACCCCTGATACCCTGTCTGTACACTATTTACACATTGGAGAATAAGGCATTTATATCTGACAAATCCCCCTCTAAATGCCGATTCGTTATACAACACCAGTTACATTCAGATTCAGGACAATACAAAACATACAACTTAGAGGTTAAGTATCTATGTTGTTTAGAAGGTAAAGGCTTCGTTAATATATCAGCTAATTGTTCTGAAGTGTCACAATGCACTGCTTTAATAAATCCATCCTGAGATAATTGTCTCACATGTTTAAATTTTATATCTATATGTCTGGACCTTTGTCCAATGGCATCAGATCTAGATATTTCAATGGCTGCTTTATTGTCTTCATGCATAACAAAAGGCAGAGCAGGTTTTTTCCAGACATCTGAAATTAAATCATTAAACCATACAAGATTATTTGCGGCCTTGGATAAACAGACATATTCCGCTTCTGTTGTTGAAGTAGCCACTAGTTCTTGTTTACCAGTGTACCAGTAGACTGGACAGTCATTTAAGAGAAATACATAACCAGATGTGCTTTTTCTGCATGAGGTGTCTCCAGCCCAATCTGCATCTGCATAACACGTAAGCTTTGGTTCTTTAATATCATTAGGTTCTAACATTAAACAAAAGTCTAGTGTACCTTTTAAATATCTTAAAATTCTTTTAACAGCTTCCCAGTGGTACATTGTTGGTTTGCTGACATGCCTAGATAATAAATTGAGTGGTAAAGCGATGTCCGGTCTAGTCCAATTAGATATGTAAAGGAGTGAACCTATGATTGATCTATAGAATGTATTGTCCTTGAACTCGGGAGAAGATTCATCAGAATTCCTTAGAAAGTCAGTTTGCATAGGGGTATCACAAGGTTTGGCATTGTTTAAGTTGCATTTATTTAAAAGATCTATGATCTTATCTCTCTGGGTAAGTTTGAATCCCCCTTTTGTCTTATTAATTTGGACACCAAGGTATTTGTTTACCTTGCCTAAAGATTTCAATGAGAAATGTTCATTTAGTTTAGTTACAAAAGTTTCTCTTTTTTCCTTATGTTTTCCTATGTATAAAATGTCATCCACATAAATCAATACAAATTCAATGTAATCATCACCTCTCTTGACAAAGAAACAATTATCAGCAGTGGTAGCGTTGAAGTCCATGGTCTTAAGTACTTTTACTAAACAATCATACCACCGTTTACCAGATTGTTTTAGCCCGTATAAACTCTTGTTTAACAACCAAGTCTCATTTTTGTTTGTGTATGGACTATGAGGTGCTCTCACGTATATTTCTTTATCTAATTTTGCGTGTAGGTACGCAGTCTGTATGTCATATTGGAATACATCTAGATTGAGTGCTGAAGCTACCACTAGAGCTGTTTTGACACTCTCTGTTCTTACAGTGGGGGAATACGTGTCAGTATAGTCCTCTGGATATTTCTGTGCATAACCCTGTGCAACCAATCTAGCTTTGTATAGAGTATTTCCTCCCTCTAAATTCTTAATTTTATATATCCATCTGGTACCAATAATTGTCTTATCTTTAGGTGCAGATGCAGGTGTAAATACATTTAGTCCTTGTAAACTTTCCATCTCTTTCTTCATTGCTAATTCCCATTTTTCTTTTTCTTCGTGAGGAAGTTTTAACACTTCCTCGTATGTATTGGGTGTTGTTGGTTCACCATTCATGTGCATTACATAATCCTTGTATTTATTTGGCATTTGATTTCTGGTGTTTCTAATGATTTTCTCGGGTTTACTATCGTTATCATGCAAATATCTTGCTTCCTTTTTTGTTAGCGTATCTGTCTTTATTTTGAGTTGGCTATTTGTCCAAGTTTTGGTTTTGTTTTTATATTTGTTGGTATTTTGTTTTTCTATAGTCCCTTTCTCATGAGATTTTGTATCTTCATGTTTATTTGGGAATATCTCATTAAGATGTAATTTAGACCAGTTAGCTTGTTCATGGAACACAGCTGTTCTGGAGACTATAAATTTGTTGTTACTATCAATGAATCTGTATCCTTTAGTGCCAGTCTCATATCCCATAAATCTGAGTCTCCTGGACACATTTTCTCCCTTTCTTCTTAATTGTTTAGGTATGTGTACGTCTGCTGTGACTCCAAATATATGCATGTGTGCTAATTTTGGTTTTCTATTATACATCACTTCATATGGTGTCTTATTTATAATGCTGGACCATGTTCTATTTTGTGTGTAATTTGAATAATGTAAGGCTTCTGACCAGAATTGTTTGCTTAAGCCAGCATCTTCCAATGTGCATCTAATCATGGTTTGTAATGTGGAATTTTTTCTCTCTGCAATCCCGTTTTGGAACGGAGAAAATGGACTAGATGTGTAATGTAACATTCCTTTGTCTTTTAACCATTGTGAGAATTCTTTAGACATGAATTCGCATCCTCTGTCTGTCATAATTTGTTTTATTTTGATGTTGTGTTGTGTTTCTATGCGTTTGTAAAATTCTTTAAATTTTTGAAATGTTTCATCTTTGTGTTTTAGTGTGTAAACAAATCCATAGCGGCTATAATCGTCCACTATTGTCAGGAAGTAACGTTTCCTATAAGTGATTGATGGAGTTAATGGACCAACTAAGTCCATGTGTACTAAATCAAAAATTTTGTTAGTTGATCTGGTAGATTTTCTTGGCCTGGGACTAGTTTTTAGTTTTGTAGATTTACATACTGAGCATTCCAGATAATTTTCACAATTTTTTATTTTAACACCTTCTGCGTGTTCAGTCATTTTTTGCACTACAGGAAAACTGGCATGTCCTAACTTCCTATGCAATATGTGAGCACACTCATCATGAATTGGTTTACCTATCTTTGGTTTCTTATCGTTGTGTGCATCTGTGTGATCATGAGATATTTTGCATTCATCATTGTCACTGTTGCTAACATTCTCATCATCTATTTCAATACAATCTTCCATATTTGAATCAATGTTATGTAACCATTTTTCTTTTGTTATTAGGTAAGGTAGTCCTCCTTTAGTCACCACAGTGCCTACATTTATTTTATTCTTTTCCAAAGTTGCCTTTCCTTTTGAAAAGACAATGTTAATGTCAGAATCTCTGCTTAGTTTTATGGCACTTAATATGTTATGAGGTATTTCAGGTATTAGTAATACCCCCTCTATTTTTCCTAAACCAGGCAAGGTTACATTTCCTCTACCTAATACTTGAACCTTTTCTTGGTTAGCAACCTTAATTACAAATTTATCTTCTGCAAATGAAGACAATATACTTTTGTTATTAGTGGTGTGATTAGTTGCTCCAGAATCAATAAGCCAATTATTGTTCTCACTTTGTTGTGTGTTAGTGTTGTCTTGTTTATTTAATCCATTCAGTGAACCAGACTTTCTATCCTTTGAATTGTCTCTGCCCCCTCTATTCTCTCTGTGATTTGGTGGGCTCCTATATCTATGCCTTTCTATGGAAGGCTGTCTATAGTCGTATTTGTTTCTGTATTCTGATCTATATCTTTCTTTTAAGAATTTTGGGCAATCTCTTCTATTGTGTTCCCTGGATCCACAATTATGACATTTAAATGTTCCACTATATTTTTCTTGGAAAGCTACTTTCCTATATGGTTTATGTTCTGTGTGATTGTTAGAACGATTCCTTCTAGAATTATCTTCTGTTATCAATTTGTTAGATAGACTTTCTATGGATAAATACCCTAGATTGATTGTGTCTAAATGTGACATAAAATTGTCCCATGATGGGTCAAGTGAGTTGATAATGACACTTTTCATTGTTTGGTCTGAAATCACTTCCCCCCTCAAATGCAGTTCAGCTCTTATTTTGTTCAAAGATATTAAATGTTCACTTATGGAAACCCCTGGTTTTATCCTAGATGAAAAGAAGTCTTTAGATATCCTTGTGGTGGTGGCTACACTGTCACTGTGAAACAAATTAAACATGCATTGAATAATTTCTGAAACAGTCAAATTTGGCTTAATGCTGTGATACATTGCAGGAGACACACTAGATATTATTAAGAAAAAAGCTCTATGGTGTAAGCAATCTATTTTTAGTGTCCAAGGTCTTTTTGGGGGACTAGTGATAAAAAACAGTAAGTTTTCCTTCATAAAGACAACCTGGAGCTGTTGATACCATTCTTGTAAATTAATGCCATCAACCCTTAGTTTTGGGAAGTCACTGGGTAAATTTCCGACATTATTGGGTCCACTACTTACAACCTGAGGTAGTCCGTGGTCTCGTAAATGCAGAAAATTGCAAAACGGCATGGGGATGCTCGCTACGAGTCTGCATGATCTTCTCTCCTGTTCATGTCTTCCCGGATCGTCAGCGTAGTTTCGCGCATGCGCGTTGTCCATTTCTTCTTCGGCGTCGTCGTGGAAGGTTCTCCTCATTGCGGCTCGCTCGCTCTGCTCCTCTTCAGATGAGTCGGTCTCTGGTTCGACTTTGGGGGTTCTGGCGACGGTGGCTGTTCTTCCTCTTCTATTGAAAGCGTTGGTGCTTGCTTCGGTCTGCGGCGTAGGGCGGTATCGGCAGGGCTCTCTGGGTTCCGGCGTCAGCGCTCTAGTAGTCAGGATGGGAGCGGGCAGGTCTTGAGGCATTGGCTTGCTCGTTCGCTTTTTTAGTGTCTTTTTAGTAATTTTCAGTTTTGGCCCAAATGCAGCAAAGAGCGTTTTCATCGCTGATTTTATTTGGTGTTTTGTTGGATCTTCCTCGCTTTCTGGTTCTGATTCTTCTGAGGTGTTTGAATCTTCCTTTTCGTTTTCGTTGTCCGATAATATTTTTCGCGCCAGGAATTTTGAATTGAGATTGCTGATTGGCTCTTCTTCGTTCATCTTGGAGGCCGGTTGAAACCAAGATGGCCGCCATTCAAATTTTTGCGCGGGATCATCGTTTTTCTTCTTTGTAATGATTTTCTCCGCAGTCATATTACTCACTATTTTTGGATCTTTGGGTTTTTCATTGGTGATGTTTTTCTCTCTCGCTGCTCCGCTGTTCTTTAGCATATCTTGGAGGTTCGCGATGAGGCTTTCATCATTCTTCTGGCTTTTTAATAGTTTTAATATCTCTGACCTGAGTTCGTTATTTTCTATTTCGATTTCCTCCTGGTCATCAATTATTTCTTCGTCTTCAGTGGTGTATTCTTCGGATTCTCTCGAAATTGCATTCGTGGATTCGTTGATTATTTCTTGTTCCGTTTCCATTTCTTTGCTGTAGGCCCTGGTGTTGGGCCTATCTTTCTTAGACATTTTAAAGCTTTTTATTGAGTCAATTAACCATCCTCTGCTACCAGTTTGTTGCAATATTCTCAGGATCAGACTCAATAAGATCAACAAGAGTTAAAGATTTAACTATATATTCTTTTATTTACATTAGGCATTCTATATTCACTGAATATTCACAGATAGAAGCAGGGGAAATGGTGTAGGTAGCTCCTTATATATACAATGGGTGGAGCTATATGTGGGAGTGGTGAATTATGAATACATTAAGAAGTGAAGAATAAGTTAACCCCTGATACCCTGTCTGTACACTATTTACACATTGGAGAATAAGGCATTTATATCTGACAATAATCATAATCTCTTCCCCCTCTTTAAGATTACATTAGATGGTCCCCTTCTTCCCATATTCAAACTTTTTAATCAGCATATCCATAAATCACCAATTCATTTTTTCCATTTTGAGCAAAAAGTCCATACTAAGTCTACAAGAAAACAACCAAACTCAGAGAGCACGTAAGACTCCTTAACCATTTCTTTTTGCTTATTGTTTCTTTTCTGTAAAATGCTTCTTGTGCTAAAGCTAATAAAAATATTTTGGAGCACAGCCTGGGTTTATATCTGTTCCATATTCCTGATATGGCATTCCTAGTAATGTTAGAACCATCAACTGCATTGTCTCTTTTAACCATAATTTCTGTATTTCACAACCAATTTGTCCAAGGCTCCAAGACAAATATCTCCATTAATTTCACTAAGAGAGATGTTGGCAGTTTCTCAGTTTTGCCTCTCTCTGCTCTCTTTCTTGATATAATTTCACCTTGATCCCAAGCTTTTCATTTAACTATTAAACGAGTCCTTGATGCCAAAAGTTCGAAGTTTGATGTTACAAAAGAGTGAAAAGGCCTCCTAACTCTGCAGCAAGGCCAAGATTAATGTGGGTTCAGCCAAAATGTGAACTCAACACATTGAAGGTATTGGTGATCACACACCATTCTCAGCCACAAATTAGCCACCCAATATAATCTGGTTTAGTTTGTTGTATGATTCCAGCCCATGTTTATATTTCAATTTTTTGGATTCGAGTTTATTACTTTCTGTGAATAAAGTGTGGTTAAGATATCATGTAATGAATACATGTATTTGTTAAGAACTGCACATGTAATACGCAGCTTTTCTAAAACACTTCCAGGACAAGATTTCTGCACAGATTGTATGAACTCATTTTATGCCCTTGATGCCAAATTGAAGCTGTGCCAGCCCAAACAAATGAGCATAATCAGCAACCATGTCACATTATATATTAGTGAGTAGCAACTATGAACAGTGATGCCAGCTGGTGTTTTATTGCCTGAAAATTTCCTCATGGGAGATGCAGGTGTAGTCAACCTATGGCCAAGATGCAGAACCAGCCTCCTTATTTTTATGAACCTCAAAAGCTACTCTGATCACATAGAGATGTACTGGATGTGCCTTCAACACTGCTGGGATTGATAGAAACTGCCATCTTCTCCTATCATGTCTTCAATGGAAAGCAGCTTTTCTTTTCAAAAAGTGAGGAGGGAGAAATTATTTTTCTCAACCTTCCCGCCTAGCCTGTCTGAAGTTGTTTTCGAGAAATAAAATAATTATTTCTTCATCAACGCCTGTATTCCTATAATTCAACTATTTGAATTTCTGCTTATTAATCAGCTGTTCCTCTTTTAAGAAAATAAAAGAGTGGCGCGACAGCTTCCCCAGTACCAGGCTGAAGCGGACTATCTGGATCCGTTCCAGTCGGGCTTCAGGCCTGGGTATAGCACGGAAACGGCATTGGTCACATTGGTTGATGATCTCTGGAGGGCTCGGGACAGGGATTGTTCCTCTGTCCTGGTCCTATTAGATCTCTCAGCAGCTTTCGATACCATCGACCATGGTATCATGCTGCGCCGGTTGGAGAGGTTAGGGGTGGGGGGCACCGTGTTACGGTGGTTCTCCTTCCTTCCTTTCTGACCATACGCAGTCTCTGTTGGCAGGGGGGCAGAGGTCGACCCCGAGGCACCTAGTTTGTGGGGTGCCACAGGGGTCGGTCCTCTCGCCCTCCTGTTCAACATTTATGTGAAGCCGCTGGGTGAGATCATCCGTGGCTTCGGGGTGGATTTCCATCAGTATGCTGATGATACTCAGCTGTACATTTCCACCCCGGGCCACCCCAATGGTGCCCTTGAAGTGATGACCCGGTGCCTGGAGGCTGTATGGATCTGGATGGGGAGAAACAAACTCAGACTCAACCCCTCCAAGACCGAGTGGCTGTGGTTTCCAGCGTCCCGTCATAGTCAGTTGGTTCCATCACTGACTATAGGGGGTGAGATCTTGGCCCCCTCAAAGAGGGTTTGCAACTTGGGTGTCCTCCTGGACTCACAGCTGTCTTTAGAAGACCATCTGACAGCTGTGGCCAGGGGGGCTTTTTATCAGGTTCGCCTGATCCACCAGTTGCGCCCCTTTCTGGACCAGGATGCCTTGTGCACGGTCACTCACGCCCTCATCACCTCCCATCTGGACTACTGTAACGCTCTCTACATGGGGCTCCCCTTGAAGAGCCCCCAGAGGCTCCAGCTGGTCCAGAATGCAGCTGCGGGGGTGATTATGGGGGCGATTCGATGCTCCCATGTAACACCGTTCTGCGCGAGCTGCGCTGGCTCACAGTGGTCTTCCGGGTGCAATTCAAGGTGTTGGTTGCCACCTTTAAAGCGCTCCATGGCATAGGACCTGGGTACTTACGAGACTGCCTTCTGCCTCCGATAGCCTCCCATCGACCAGTACGCTCCCACAGAGAGGGTCTCCTCAGGGTACCGTCAGTTAGACAGTGTCGACTGGTGACCCCCAGGGGGAGAGCCTTCTCTGTGGGGGCACCTGGCCTCTGGAACGAGCTGCCCCCGGAGATTCGTCGGATTCCCGACCTTCGTACCTTTCGCCACGCCCTTAAAACACTATTATTCCATCAAGCAGGCTGGCCTAAAATATTATTTTAATGGGTTATTTTATTTTAGATTTTTGGCCAAACTATTTAATAATTTTAAATTGTTTTTAACTTTTATATTGTTGGTTTTTATCTTGGCTGTACACCGCCCTGAGTCCTTCGGGAGAAGGGCGGTATAAAAATCTAATAAATAATAATAATAATAAATAATAAATAGATGAATACTGAGCAGACTTTATTTTAATGCCGGGAAACAGAAACAGAAAATCAGAGATTAGATAAGAGAAAGAGAGATGTTGTACCATAGAAACCATAACAGACTTCTAAAGCAACACCTTTATTTATTTTGCTTTATTTATTTTGCTGTTTAAATTCCTGGTTATTAAGTCAGTTGTTATCTTTTAAGAAAATAAACAAATACTGAGCAGACTTTATTTTGATGCCAGGAAACAGAAACAAAAAATCAGAGATGAGGGAGGGAGGGAGGGATGTCATACCATAGAAACCATAACAGACTACGGTACTAAAGCAACACCTAACAGGCCCCATTCTGTTTTGAATCTCCCTAAACTGTGTCTTTAAAAGAATGTCGCAGTATCATTTTTGTGTGTGGTGCTGCTGAGGAACATTTTGAGACTTTCAATATATTGAATTGTTTATAATAAATTTGTATTAAATTTAATTATAAGATAAAAATACAGGAAACAAATGTTAGAAAAACAAGGAAAGAAAAAATGCAAAGACAGAAAAGTCATCCAACTTTCTCTGTTTGCAGTAGATTACAAAAATAATACAACATCAACTTTTTGCTTTATATTTCAGAACTTTTCAAGCCATTTCTATAATTACAAAGCATTATTTTTGTCTGTACACTTGTACCTATAGCACGTATTTCTTCCTGTTCTATTGTTATCATATATTGTTGTTACATTGCATTACATCCATTTGTCTGGGAAAGAGACACACGCACACTGATGGGGATGATAAACACTGCACCCTGTGCCCTAGGCAGCCTGGGTATTTCATGCATCATGGAACTCTAAACCCACAATAAGGATAATTAGGCAAGACTCTAAAAACAGAGGCGTTGACCAGCCATTTGGGAACTCCTAGGAAATAAAAGGGGGTAGTGACTTGCTGAGAATCTCCCCGTTTGTTAATTCAAGTCAGGAAAAATATTGGGCAGAAGAAATCAGTATATTGATTTATTTAACATTCATTAGCATTCAATGTAACTTAAAAGACAGGGGATAGATGGTCCCATAAGTAACCTGGCTCCATGCCACATTGGGCTTTAAGAGTAAGAACCAGAATCATGAAGCGCACCTAGATTCTACTAGGAACCAAGACTGTTCATGAAGAAGACTGTGGTTTATTTTGTCAGAAGTTGCAATATTATCTTGAAAAAGTTGTTTCCTGCACATAGCTATGAAAGTTATTTGTGCATTTTGAAGGCCTTGTTTTCAATACTATTTTCAATTTCAACAATAAGAAATATTTTTTAATGAAAAATTTTAAAGGAGAGAAGGAATATATTTTCAAAACCAGATGGGTGCAATCAGGTCTGAATTCTGGATGATCCACGTTCTTATTACATTCAGAAAAAGAACAGAGATACAACTTTTTCAAGAACTGGATAACTATTGCCATTGTAGTAGTTGTTTTATGTGGCTTTGAATTATATTGAACTGTTTTTTTATTATATTATTATATGATTTTTGATCACATGTGATTATATGATTTTTATTAAATGATTTTAATAATAGATTGGTGGTTGGTTTTTATTATTTATTAAGCCTGGAGTTTGATTAAAAAAAAAAAAGCAAAAGATAAACTTGGGAAATAAATATTTTATTAAAACATTTTTACATTTTTACAACTCACATTTGTGGACGCGCAAAATCCAAACCTAAATACATAAATCACTTATAATAGAGTCACATTTTTAAGAAAAAGCTGACAAATGTGTTAACACCCTGTTCTACCGGATTTTTTGTCTGTCATAATTCTATGAGTGTTTACTCCATTACCAGTGTTCTGTGATCCCAAGATAAGCCTAAGTAGCACTGACACTTGCCTTCCAGCGATGTTGGACTAAGCATTCCCATAATCCATAGTCAGCGAGGCCAATGCCAGGAGGAATCCAAGCCACCCGACGGCCAACAGATTTGGGAAGGCTCAAAAAACACACGATAAGCGGGCCTGGGTCAAGACCTTTGACTTCAGGAACAGGCGGAGGGCAGGGAGAGGAGGAATGGCCCTTCAGCGGGCGGAGGGGTGGGAGTGTCCGCTATCCCCTCCTTGGATTGGCCGGCTGCGCCGAGAGGCGGTCCCTGGCTGAGTGAGCTCCTCTGGCGACCGGCTGCCGGCTCCCCTGGGGATCCTAATTGTTGGAAGCGGCAGCAGATCCGGAGCCGTTGAGGAGGTCGGAGCAGCCGTCACGCCACCTGCGCCCTGAGCCGCTCGCCTCGCCTCGCCATGGTGGACAGCATCTACCGGACTCGCTCGCTGGGCGTGGCAGCCGAAGGGCTCCCGGACCAGTATGCCGACGGCCGGGCGGCGCGCGTCTGGCAGCTCTACATTGGCGATACGCGGAGCCGCACGGCCGAGTATAAGAACTGGCTGGTGTCGTTGCTGCGCGCTCAGTGCTGCAAGACGGTGCTGGACGTGGCCTGCGGCACCGGGTGAGTCGCCAGGAGAAGTGCCGCTGGGCCCCGCTTCCCTGCCTGCCGCACGCCGAGAGTTTTTGCGGTAAAGGTGCAGGTAGAGCGTGTCAGCGGAGCTGCGGTTCCCTGCTAGCTAACCCGGAATCGTAGCGCTTCCTTTGAATCCTCACGACAACAGATATAATGCGCGTCGAAACGCTCGGATCTGTGGCCAACGGCCCTTGCGTGTTATGGTTGTCCCTGAGGGTGACCGTGCTTGCCCACTTGGGAAGGAGCCCTGGGGAGGGGTGGTGGGGGTGAGAGAGAGCTGCCTTTTGGTCTTCCAAAGTCACTCCCTTTTTTTTTTGTTCTTGTTGCTGAAAGGACACAGCTTTCCAAACTCCCACTCGGTCAGGGGCTCCTGTAAAAAGTTCTGCTAACCTTTGGTATCTGAAAGGAGTGAGTCCAAATTTAGCCACTATTCATAGAACAGCTACAGTCAAGGGGACATAAACATCAAAGGGTTTTGTGACACCCAAAAGACTTAAGCTTTGGCCTAAGCTTGGGTGATTTTCTTCCACAAATGATTTAAGGCTTGTTTGGCGCCTTAGGCTGTCTTCAGATTAAAGACCTATGATTGCATCATGCTGAGGCCTAATGACTAAAATGTCCATAGAAATAAAAATTTTAAAATAATGCCTACTATTATTGCAGTATGTGACTTTTTAGCAGAAGCGCTCTCTCTTATTACGGTACCTGTTTTTCTACCTTCTGTGCATATATAAGCAGTATCTTCCTAAAATAGGAATAGTTTGATGCATTTATTTTATTGTACTTTTAAGACATAATTAGAATGCACTTTTTAATCAGCTGTACTGAAGGAATAGACTAGTCTGCCCAAGATACTTTTCTGGCTGAAAAAGAGTTTCTATCCCCTTCTTCAAGTTCAGAGGTATTTAGACACATGGAAATTCCCATAAACATTGCTGCTTTTCCCCATCCATACTTGATTAATACATCAAATATTAACAATTTGTTACCCTTTCATGTCAGCTAACATCTACCAGAGATAATTGCCTCAACTTTGCCTCATGAAGCGTACAACCTTTGCAAGAGATGTTAATGTAAACACAATGTGAGTCGAACATATTCCTGGACAAACAGAAGTGCGAGTAGGTCTGTGTCAAGGTGGGCAACTTGGAAGTTTACATCTTCTCGTAGTGTGAATCATCTAGGATGGCATACTGTACATTTATTTCTGTTTCTCTTGCTTTTTTATATTAATAGGCTTAAATATGGGAAATAATTGTACAGTAATGCAAAAACCTGAAAACATGCAGAACAGGCACTGCTGAATGTCAGTTATGCAGTCTAAGAATATTCAGGGGATTGTAAAATAGGCATTTATAGGCACAAATATAGCTTATTTGGGGTTCTAAAGAAGATGGGGGTCTTCTGCAGTGCTGATTCTGTTACTTCCTAACTGGGTTCCTGCCTCTAATGGCTGGTTAAGGCTTTTGGATGAGCTGGTAGGAGGTTTAATTTGAGCAATAATCGATATTTTGTTGAGGGAGGATTCAGTCAGCTTTGAAGGAGGCTGGGTGTACTTCCTACTCACGAAGCTGTCTCTCAATCCAAAATTGGACAACTTTGACGTCTCTAACCTTCCTTTTTAAGGAAAAATTGTTAAGAAAGTTATGGCCTTGCAACTGCAGAAAACCCTAGAGGAAGCAGATTATTTGAACACTTGGCAGTCAGATTTCAGGTCAGGATATAGCAGGAAACTACACTGGTTACGCTTGTGCAGTCAATGAGGCAAGGTTCAACTCTCTGTCCTCCTTGATCTCTCAGTGACTTTCAAAACCATCAACTATGATATCTGTGTGGACCATTTCTAAGGTATTGGTATGGGGAGGAACATTATCTTGTAATGGCTTGCTTCTTTCCTGAAGGGACAATTTTAATCAGTGTTGGTAAGAGGAGTAATCTTCCCCAAGGCTGCTATTTTGTGAAGTACCTCAGAGTTTTCTCTCTCCACTCCTTTTTAATATCTAAAAAGGGGAGGAGGATAATCTATTGATGTAAGTTTTGCTGCTGATAATCAGTTACACACCTGAACAGGTGATGGTACTGATCCAGTGCTTATTAATAATATAAATGCATCAAAAGTGCTGACCCAGTGCTATTAGGGTGCAGATGGGGAGAAATAGATTCTAAATGAATTCCTTCAACATGGAGTGATTTTGGTTTGGATACTTGATTCCTGAGAAATTCCATCTCTAAATCTGAACAGTGGTTTGTAATTTGGAAGTCCACCTACACTCATAGCTACTGCTGGAAGAACAGGTGGCTAGAAGGGCTTTGCATTTGTGTGCCAGTTGTGACCATGGATCACAAGAACCTGATGACAATCATTCACCTCTATTTGGAATATGCTGTAGAACTGCTCTTAAAGAGCATTTGGAGGTTGCCACTGGTACGGAACCCAACAGCCCAAATGTTATGGCCATGTTCTAATTTTCTTGAATAACTTTGCTGCTTCAAGGTGCTGCATGGGTTGCCATTTGTTATCCTGTGCAAATTTGATTCCAGACATGGTTGTCTGAGGGACAACATTCTGCATTCATCAGTTCATGCAATAAGATCAAATAGGATCAACTTCCTCCAGATCGCATCCCTATGAGGATGTCACATGATAGGACCATGGAAAGTTTTTTTCATTAACTACTCCCACTCTTTGGAACACCCTGAGGTCTAGTCATCTTCATCTCTCTTAAACATGAGAAAAATGTTGATGACCTACCTTTTCTGTTTGTCACAGTAGGAGGTTGTGCTGTAATTGAAGGTAAGTTTGGAGGGCACATAAGATTTGTAGTTTACAGATTTTTTTTTAAATGCCTGAGGGTTGGATTGTTTTTATAACACTGTTAGCTACCTGAAGCCTGTGCAGGAACAGACAACGTACAAGCAGAGCAAAATAAAAGAAACCATTTAACATTTCTTCTTGAGGTTTGAGTATGGACTTAATTCATTACAACCTGTTGATATTTTAAGTATGAATATATATATGGATGTGGATTTAAGTAGTCATAAGTTACATATATGGCACATTTCAGTTCCATCATGGTATCATTGTCCATTCCTGTTTCTGAATGATTTTCTATGATTCATTAGCCTAACTTGAGTTTGGCCAGACTTGAAATTACACATGCTTAACTCAGGCCTTGAAATGTATTTTTCGTATTAGTATTAGTAGCTTGGGTTGGCAGTTGGGCTGTTGGTTTGAGCTCCGAGCTTGGCAATTTGGTTGCAAATGTTTCATGATCATTTGAGGAGACATCATTAGTGTACTTTGAACATTTGCAGCCAAATTGCCAAGCTTGGACTTCAAACCAACAGCCTAACTCAGGCCTTCTTGATTCAGTTGACAAGGATTGTGGAATGCATGTGGTTACTTGCCGTGTTAATCGAGATGTCCATTTAAAAGGTAATAATGTAGTAAAAGGCCAGAGATGAGAAAAATAAAACTGGAGGAATCATTCCCACAAATGTACTTTCTTTTAAGAACATACTCATCTTTGCTGTTTCACAAGGAATATTGAATTTATCTTCCCCATAGATTTTAAGTGAATGTGTGCAGGTGTTGGTTTATTTATTTATTTATATATAGTATAGTAGCCATTGCCCTAACTTGCATGTGTGACTTTTTCTCTAACTACTAAAATGTGACTGCTAATATACGTGGAGGGGATTATTATGCTGAGTTAGTCTGAAAAATAGTTTACTTCAGATTTCATCCCTCAAAGTGTACCTGGAAATCATTTTCTCTCTCCATTTCTGGTGCAGTGTGGATTCCATTATGTTGGTTGAAGAAGGATTTAGTGTCACCAGTGTAGATGCCAGTGACAAAATGCTCAAATACGCCTTGAAGGAGCGATGGAACCGTCGAAAAGAAGATCCATTTGATCATTGGGGTATTCTAACTTTTGGTTTAAGAATATCAACTGATTGCCCTCCCCAATTTGATGTACTTCAGATACGTTGAGTGTAACCTGTAGAATTTTTGACGATTATCTTTGAAACCATAGCCTCCAAAAGCAGCTTGACAATATTAAACTGTATGTGAATTTTTCCTTGGCCATAATCTGGCAGCACACACCTTCTTGATCAGGTTTAGGTAATTTTTCATAACTCAGTTTGGTCTGTGGACCAATAGCTCTTGTCATTCCCACTGGATCATTGTCAGTCTACTGTAACCCAAAATAATTAGGCCTCTTAACGCAGTAAGTTTCTTCATAAGCAACACTGAGTTACAGTCCAACAAATCTGGAGAATATTAGCTTTGGAAGTCTGGAGTCATGTATTCTTAGTTGATTCATATCCCACTGACAGCAAACTATTAAAACATTTTTATTAGTTCCAAGGCAGAGTCTGAATGTAGAAAAAACAGTAGTTAGGTGCTACATTTTGGTCTGTTCCCAAAATCGCTAGTCTGGGATCTGTGTCAGATTCAGGGCTGAAAAGTGCTTCCCATGCTGTTCTTTTTTAATCAGATATCAAAACATGTAGAAACAAATTCAGGTTTACTGTTTTTTTGTTCTGAGTTAAAAGCTCAATTATTTACACACCCTTGCATACCTTTGCAATTCAAAGTTTAGCCAGCCAGGCCAGTTTTGAGTTCCAGAAGAATTGAAGCATAATGCTAGCATAAATACTCATTCTGTCTGATGATTCCCAAGGGCCCATATATTTCTATACCCCCCTAGCATGGCTTGACAATTTGATATTGGTACTTATCAATGCTTGAACACTCTTATTTTGGAACTTTTCTCACACCTAGTTCACATGGGAACTATAATGTATTGTGACTTCTTCATACTTTTCAATTTGGTACATTTCCACAAGCTGCATAAGACAAATTCTTTCTTTACTTTTTGTGTTCCTTCATATATGCCTAGTCACACAAATAATAGTATAAAGCTATATATTATTACATCACCTCATGATTGAGATTATATTGCAGCGATATTTGCATTACTATAGTGATAAACATTCATTAATGTAGTTGTACATATCACTTTGATTAATGAACCATCTATTTCTATGTTAATGAACTCTCCGGTCATTACATAAACATCTCTATTTAACATTTCTGTATATTGTGCTAGTTTCATCAGGCTCTTCTTGTCAAGACATAAATTTACTGCTAATTTAAACATAGCCTGGAAATGATGCTCAAATACTGTTGGGAAACATTAAAATCCCAATAGTGTAAGCCCAGGACAAGAACTCAGACCTTCTTTTTACATGAGGCTAACAAGCTGATCAAGTCAACAGTTCAGAGAGTCTTACACTATTGGGATTTTAATGTTTCCCAACAGTATTTGAGCATCATTTCTAGGCTATGTTTAAATTAGCAGTAAATTTATGTCTTGACAAGAAGAGCTTGATGAAATTTGATCAGTGCTGTTGGAGCAGCCGCCAGAATGCCAAGGTTATAACGTGCTCCCTGCTGACATATTTGAAGTGCAGGTGAAAGAGGTGCCTGTAGGATATAGTGGGGAATGAACGGTTCCTCATCCCAGTCAAGGTTTTATAATTTACCTCTGGAATTTATTAATCTTCATTCATAAACAAGAATGAAAACTAACTTGGCCTTTTAAAAATCAATCTATGAAATTATGACTCTATAGCCTGTGTCTTTTATAGCACCCTTTCCCAACCTTTATGAACAAGTTGCCAACATGTGGAGGCATCAAGCTAATGTTTTTCCAACATACCCTAAGACTGCTTTGACCCATATGTAAGTGCATTTAAATCTCTTCCACAAGTATTACTAATGTGCCAATAGTTTAAGATTGGTTAGTTTGGTAAGCAGAAGAACCAGAACCATTTTAGAAATGGCTCAAAAGATGTAAAAATTGTGATACTCTTGCCTGGATGAAACAAGCATTTAAGAAACTCTTTAAAATTTTCCTTAACACTTAATTAAATCTGTACACAATGCCTATGATTTTGACAATTATCTCTGAAACCACAGACTTCAAAAGCATCTTGACAATATTAAACTACGTGCATTTTTCCTTGGCCATAATCTGGCAGCACACAGCTTCTTGACCAGGTTTAGGTAATTTTTCATAACTCAGTTTGGTCTGTGGACCAATAGCTCTTGCCATTCCCACTGGATCAGTGTCAGTCTACTGTAACCTAAAATAATTAGGCCTCTTAACGCAGTAAGTTTCTTCATAAGCAACATTGAGTTACAGAATCTATCAAAAAACAATTAGCTCAAGGACAAACTCGTGTTATTTTATTTATGATCCCAACAACAAAGCCATGTGGTAATAATGAAATTTGCAGGGACATAAAAGATATAAGTCCATAAAAGAATCTGAAAGTTATATAGGAAAAGCTGGATGGTGGTTGGAATTGGCCCACAAAACAATTTTACAATGATCAGGAGAATTTCTGGATAGAAGCAGCCCTTAAAACAAATGATTAAATATTAGCACAGGTGCAAAAGTGCCACGAGGACATTCACAAACCCAGCATGCTATAGAAAGCTCAGTATTTCTTAGCCATTTATTCTAGTAACAGTAAGAGTTCAGGAAATAAGCTTTCTTTTGGTGGGAATGGAATGGAAGAGGAAAAGTGAAAATTCATTTTTTTATACCCCGTTTTCCCCAAAATAAGACATCCCCTGATAATAAATCCAATCGGGCTTTTGAGCGCATGGCAATAAGACCAAGCGCTTATTTCAGGATTTAAAAAAAATATAAGAAGGGTCTTATTTTCGGGGAAACACGGTATCAGACAAGTTGATTCATAAGACTTTCCTGCAGAGTCACATTTTAAAAAGTGTGTGGTTAGCTTCACACATTATGCTAAGATACTTGTTTAACCGTAGTTTATTTTATATAAACAACAACTGGTTCAGTTCATACAACATCATAAACCACAAACCATTATGTATAAAATACAATGGTAAAGCCATATAGTACTACAGGTTTAGCATATGAACTAAAGCAGCAAGTTGATAATTTTCAATTCCCTTTTGCATTGGAAATATAACATCTTTTCTTACTTAGCTAGAGAATGATGAAGAAGCAGAGATTGAGTTATATAAACTGTGCTTTTCTGTTCCGCAGTAATTGAAGAGGCTAATTGGCTCACCTTGCCACAGGATCTACAGAAACCTGGCGAAGGCTTTGATGCTGTCATCTGCTTAGGGAATTCTTTTGCCCATCTTCCAGATTTTAAAGGTGAATGTCAAAAGATTGTTATTCAGAAGTCTGTTGCATTGTTAAAGCTATACAAAGGGATAATCAGAGACTTTTCCTTAGTCTACATAGAAATTTACTTTGACTTTAAATAGTAAATAAAAATATAAGTAATTTGTTTAAATACTAAACAAGAACTAATTGTTGGACTTTTACATTCAAAAATTGTATTGAAAATTAAGTTTTGCTAGGGAATCCAAGTGGTGTAAATATTCTTCCTGAAATGAATATAATGATAGGAGATGTTTTAGTTTGCAGATTCTGTCCAAATTTCAAGCACTTTTGGATGTATTATGTTTTGTATTTTTTCCTTCCAGGCTAGTGCTGGAGGGAATTGATCATGGAAATTTATTATTTATTTATTTATTTATTTATTGAATTTCTATACCGCCCTACTCCCGAAGGACTCAGGGCGGTGCACAGCCATGAAATAAAACACATAGATATACAAAATTTAAAATCGAATAAAATGAATTAAATAAATTTGGCTGAATTAATACCCAATTTAAAATACCCATATTTTAAAATCCATTAAAAATTTAGAATTTACACTTTAGAAGGGAGGAGATTTAGGCGAGGCCAGCTTGATGAAACAAAAGCGTCTTCAACTCGCGGCGGAAGGTGCGCAGATCCGGAATCCTCCGTATCTCTGGGGGGAGCTCATTCCAGATCGTCGGTGCCCCCACAGAGAAGGCTCTCCCCCTAGGGGCCGACAGCCGACATTGTTTGGCCGACGGCACCTGGAGGAGCCCCTCTCTGTGGGAGCGTACTGGTCGGTGGGAGGCTGTTGATGGTAGTAGGCGGTCCCGTAAGTAACCAGGTCCCAAGCCATGGAGCGCTTTAAAGGTGGTAACCAGAACCTTGAAGCGCACCCGGAAGACCACCGGGAGCCAGTGCAGCTCGCGCAGGAGAGGTGTTACATGGGAGCTCCATGTTGCTCCCATAACCACCCGCGCGGCCGCACTCTGCGCCAGTTGGAGCCTCCGGGTGCACCTCAAGGGGAGCCCCATGTAGAGAGCATTACAATAGTCCAGACGAGAGGTGACGAGGGCATGAGTGACTGTGCGTAACGAGTCCCGATCTAGAAAGGGACGCAACTGGCGAATCAGGCGAACCTGATGAAAAATCCTCCCGGTCACGGCCGTCAAGTGCTCTTCTAAAGACAGCCGTGAGTCCAGGAGGACGCCCAAGTTACGAGCCCTTTCCGTGGGGGCCAATGATTCGCCCCCAATAGCCAGCGATGGTGCCAGCTGACTATATCGGGACGTCGGAAACCACAGCCACTCGGTCTTGGATGGGTTGAGCCTGAGCCCGTTTCTCCCCATCCAGATCCGTACGGCCTCCAGGCACTGGGACATCACTTCAAGGGCATCGTTGGGGTGGTCCGGGGTGGAGATGTACAGCTGGGTGTCATCAGCGTACAGATGGTACTTCACCCCGAAACCACGGATGATCTCGCCCAGCGGCTTTACATAAATGTTGAACAGAAGGGGCGAGAGAACCGATCCCTGCGGCACCCCACATATAAGGGGCCTCGGGGTCGATCTCTGCCCCCCTGTCAACACAGACTGCGACCGGTCAGAGAGAAAGGAGGAGAACCACCGTAAAACGGTGCCTCCCACCCCCAACCCTTCCAGCCGGTGCAGCATGATACCATGGTCGATGGTATCAAAAGCCGCTGAGAGGTCTAACAGGACCAGGACAGAGGAACAACCCCTGTCCCGAGCCCTCCAGAGATCATCAACCAACGCGACCAATGCCGTTTCCGTGCTGTACCCAGGCCTGAAGCCCGACTGGAACGGATCTAGATACGACGCTTCATCCAGGTACTGGGGTAGCTGTCGCGCAACCACACTCTCAACAACCTTCGCAACGAAGCAAAAGTTGGAGACTGGACGATAATTAGCCAATACTGCCGGGTCCAGGGAAGGCTTCTTGAGGAGAGGCCTCACCACCGCCTCTTTCAAGGCGGCGGGAAAGACACCCTCACCCAACGAAGCATTTATAATCCCCTGGAGCCAGCCTCGCGTCACCTCCCGGGAAGCCAGCACTAACCAGGAGGGACACGGGTCCAACAAACATGTGGTCGCGTTCAATCTACCCAGAATCCTGTCCACGTCATCTGGGGTCACAGGATCAAACTCATCCCAGATAACAGTCTCAAGACCTGTCTCCGTCACCCTCGCTGGATCTATCCCGTCAGAGTCCAGACCTGCCCGAATCTGAGTGATTTTGTCATACAGATATTGAACAAAATCCTCGGCTCTCCCCTCCAAGGGGTCCTCCCGCGCTTCCTGGTGGAGCAGGGAGCGGGTCACCCTAAACAGGGTGGCCGGGCGATTATCTGATGACGCAATAAGAGCAGTAAAATGAGTACATTTTGCTGCTTTTATCGCCACTAGGTAACTCCTAATATAAGATCTTACCAGTGTTCGGTCAGATTCAGAAAGACTAGCCCTCCAACAGCTCTCTAGGCGTCTTTTCCGGCGCTTCATCTCCCTCAGCTCCTCGGTGAACCAAGGAGCCAGGCGAGATCGGCGCCGGGTCAGAGGCCGCAAAGGCACGACTCGATCCAGGGCTCCAGCAGCCTCCCTATCCCAGGCGGCCACTAGGTCCCCAGATGAGGCGTGAGCCAGAACCTCCGGGATTGGCCCAAGTTCCATCTGGAACCTATCAGGTTCCATCAGGCGCCTGGGGCGGTACCATCTTACCGGTTCCGCCTCCCTGCGGTGGGGTGCTGCGGTTCGAAGGTCAAGGCGAAGGAGCGAGTGATCTGACCATGACAAGGGCTCGATGACTATATCCCCTATCTCGAGATCACTCAACCACTGTCCAGAGACAAAAACCAAGTCCAGTGTGTTTCCCCCAGTGTGCGTAGGGCCATGAATTAGTTGGGTCAGGTCCATGGCCGTCATGGAAGCCATGAACTCCCGAGCCACCTCAGACGCCTCACCCACGGATGGCAGGTTGAAATCCCCCATGACCATAAGTCTGGGGGTATCAACCGCCACCGCGGCAATAACGTTGAGTAGCTCGGGCAGGGCTGCCGCCACGTGGCAGGGAGCCAGGTACGTGATCAGCAAACCCATCTGAACCCCGTGGCCCCACTTCACAAGGAGGGACTCACAACCGGCCGTCTGAGGAACAGTGGTCTCCCTCGGCCTAAGGCCTTCTCTAATAATAACCGCTACTCCCCCACCCCTCCCCTGTGACCTTGGCTGATGGAATGCGTGGAAACCTGGTGGGCACATTTCTACCAGAGGGACCCCTCCCTCTGGGCCCAACCAGGTCTCCGTAATACCCGCCAGGTCCGCTCCCCCCTCGTATTTTCAATATTGAGTTGTAAATTTTTTAAAAAATGAATTTATCAGATTCTAACTTCACAGCTAAAAAGTATGTAACGAACAGATGATACAAACCACATGCTCCATAGACATGCGGTCTATTACAACAATGTTCTCTAATTATTTTAGGCAAAGGGAGCTCCAGAAAACTAGCTCTGGGGTGCAAAGGGATGGCCACAGGGGTAGTGGGGGGGTAGTTTTTGAGTGCAGTAATATTAATAATTTAGGTATCATTGGTTTCTTAATCACAAAAAAATATGTCTAGGCTAGCATGAGGTTCCCCTAGTTCGAAGGTGAAAAAGAATCTAAAGGGAAAACATTTAACACAAATTTTGTACCTATTCCTAGGTGACCAGGGTGTTCATAAACAGGCTCTTAGAAATATTGCTGGCATGGTTCGTCCAGGTGGCATTCTTGTCATTGATCACCGTAATTATGACTACATCTTGGAAACAGGTTGTGCCCCTACTGGGAAAAATATCTACTACAAGGTAATGCTGGAAATAACTTCTGCCTAACCTTTTGTGTCAGTGATAATAAAACATCTTAAAACAGCAAGCTTTTTATAATAGGGTATTATTTTATAGCACCCCACATACTTCAATATGATCCCTTTAAAAAATATTTTTCAGGTAGAGATAAAGAAAATCTGTCAAGCAGAATGGGACTGCATCAAGCTACCTGACACTATTTAGATAGTATTCATATTACAATAGAGATGGAGAAGAAAATCTGTCCCTGTGTTGCTTCCAGAGATTCTGTTTAACCTGTAAATTCTTTTACTATTTTTTCAGAGCTGGGTGGGAATAAATTGGTTAGCAGAGTATAGATTGTAGTCTCTAATTAAAAGCATATGAACATTGACTTCTGTGACATCAAAGCACTGCTGCATCAGAGTAAATAGCATTGGAATAGACATGCAGGAAGCTTTTCGTATAGTGTATATAAATATATAATTGCTAATTAAATTGTTAGCTAATAGTTTTCTAATCTCATATCCCATTGAGATCTCAATATATCATTACCATTACTTAGTTGTTTAGTTACTTAGTACATTATTCAAGGTTGCCTCAGCAATCCTTCCAAGGTCAGTGAAATGAGGACCCCCATTGTTGGGGGCAATATGTTGACTCTGTAAACTGTTTAGAGAGGGGCTGTAAAGCACTGTGAAGCGGTATATAAGTGTAAGTGCTATTGCTATTACATATGAAGCTACATCTTGCTATGTAGATAGCAAGATGATTAGAGTACTCATGAAGGCATAGATCTAATAGACAGTCATGAGTTTTAGAGATTGGAATTAGATATTTGGCTCCAAAACATAAAATACTAATAGTTGAAGCTGATCCCCAACGTAAACCTGTTAGCAGCGCAAAAATCAAAACAGAATCTTCAGCTACCACTTTTCTATAGCAGGATTGTGCTATTATTATTACTAACACTACTACAACACACAGTACTTTTTTCTCCAGGGGGAATGTTGATTAAAAATAGCACAAATATAGTTGAGGAATAAGTAATTAACTGCCTATGGGCAGAGTGCACATTATGATATAACCAGAAGAAAAAGGAACAAGCAATGTTACAAATTTGTTTTTTTACTTATAACAGACTAGAGACAAAAGTAGGTTATAAAAGGTAGCAGTGTTGTTCTGCAATTTGGAGCTGGCTTAGCACAGTGAACAAGCCACTGAGAAACAAATGCAGAAAAACATAAATACAGAGAATTAATTAATTCTCTTTCTTTCTCAGAGTGATTTAACCAAGGACATTACTACTTCGGTTCTCCTTGTGAACAACAAACCAAACATGGTGACATTGGACTACACTGTGCAGGTCCCACATGAAGGCAATGATGGAGATTCAGATTTAAGGTATGTTCTCTGTAGAACCCACATGATTACTGTCTCTCCACTTTGATAACCAGGGTTAGCACAACTAACCATTTGGCATAGGGATAGAGTAAACAGATGTCCTGGGCATGTATGCATGCATGCATGCATGCATCCAATTTATAGAGCTACTGATCTCTCTGGGTAGTGAATCTGGGCACCTAATAAAGATTAAAATAAAAAATCCATCACAGATAAACTCCCAGTGCCGTAGGATAGATAATAATCTCACATCAATAAAAAGAGCTCATCTACCTGCCTGACCCAAATGCCTGGGAAACAGCTAGGTTTTTTAATTACTTTGCACACTATACTGTACCTACCCATGAGATGACCCCAGAAACCTGCTCATCTCTAAAACCCTCAAATTAACAGATATTACACTACCTAAGCCTATAAAACAACATACATGCATTCAGTTTGGACCCTCTGGTATGTAAGTTAATATTTCTTGATTTGTACTGATAGAAGCAGAGAGTAAGAGTCCATCCATGTGCTAATAATTGTTGATAAAAAATATTCTATTTTCTTAATTAAAAACAATCTCAAAAGTACAATAATTTTGATTTGCAGCGTGCTTTTTGAACAGAATCCTCCAAGGATCATGGACAAATTAATGTTCCTGAATTGGAAGTGATTTAAGTGGAAAGGAAGAAAAGCCACGTTTCTTACATTGCTGTGTCTCTGTATTAATATCTTCATGTTTATGTTACTTAGCTGTTAACACAATTTTTCTGTCTTTTTATCAGTCAGTTCCGTCTTTCTTATTATCCTCATCGTCTGGAGCCTTTCACAGAACTACTGAAAAATGCATTTCAAGGCCAATGTGAACATACAGTCCTGGGGGACTTCCAGCCCTACACACTAGGCCAGAAGCCTGGCCCATGCTATTTCATCCATGTAGTGAAGAGAACTGGCTGAGACCTAGTCAACAAGACTACTCTGGCAATGATACAGACGGGGTCTTTTCAGTGGGTGGCAAGGTGCAGAACTTGTTCAAGCAGGAATAAATATGCAGAGGTACTACATGAAGAATTTTTCCAAAGAGTCCAGTCTAGTTAACCCACTTTGAGGATTGAAATGCTCAATGGCATTGGAGGGAAGGAGGTGGGATAAGATTGCTTTGCATCTCAGTCTCAGTTGCACAGTTGGCTAAAATGTTAATTGTTCTCTCTTGATACTTTCTTCCTCTTTTTGCTGGAAATGCCTCGCTAATTTATACCTATGTTAGACTAATGATTACAATGATGCAGAGTTTCTTCAAGGGCTGGGAAGAAAGGAACGACGGGAACAAAAAACCTTATTTCATTCTTTATTGTGCCTGGGGAATCGGTGCCCCTTCAGTTTAAGTTGGACTATACTCTTCACAACCTACTGCCTACACTAGCTGGAGCTGATCAGGACTGATGACTGGTGTGTGTTTCCAAAACCTTGTGAGACAACTTCAAAATAAATCTACTTCCTGCATTCACACTATTACTATCCATTGCAGCAAGCATTTCTGAGTGTTTGTGTCTTTTGCTGCTGCATCTGTAGAACAGGCCATAGAACAATGAAATTTATGTTTACAGTAATAGAAGAGACTTTTTTAAAAAATTCCCTCATTAATAAAAGCAAAATTTCTATTTTTTGCACAGCTCAGTAGTGATGGAAAGAGGTGACAGAGAACTATGATTTTATTTTAGATTGACAGTTTTAATCTTGACATACGGAAGGTTGCCTGAATTCCTAATTTCTTGCTCTGATTTTCCAGAAGTTTCCAAAGGTTAGAAAATTCTCAAAACTACTTCGCAGAGAAGCCAGCATGTAAAACCAGCTGCAGAAACTTATTACTATTATATTTTATCAGTTGCTGCCCTCTAGAGCAAGACTACTTAAAATCTGGCCACTACCAATTGTCTCAATTTTAAACCCAGAAAGAAACAGACACATACATACATACTGTATTTCACATTTATGAGAAATGATAGGTTGTCACTTAGTGAATTAGATAGCATTTTTGTTTTCAAGATAAAGCAAAACAGCCTTTATTTAAATATCTTTAAATACTTACAGTCATTTCCCTCATAATTCAAAGACTCAGGTTATTAGAGGGCCTAAGGTTTCCCATCTGATGTTGATCACTTTATAGATGCAATGGTCCCGAGTATGAATGAAGATTAATTTGCAACATATCCTGCACATCTGAGCATGTCTCAGATTTGTGCCTTGAACTCATTTTTCTAACTCATCTGAATCCACCAGATTGTGACTGAGTCATCACTATTTCTTTTAACAAGAACAATATTCTCACGGCAGCTTTTATTCTGTACTTCTGAGGTTATATAGATATTTCTTTCTTGGTCTTGTTTGTTTCAAATCAAGCAGAACTTTTCTGCTGGATCAATTTATATCTAAGTAGCTCTATTTCAGAAACAGAAGGCTGTAACCTTGTTGCAGCTTGTATGAAATCATCCATGGTAAGGGTGAATTCTGAACTTTCAGTATCCAGACCTGGAATAAAAGTAAAATGGTTTGGATTAAAATTAAAATTCTTTTGGACATACCACATAGTGTATGTTGCTCCTGGCTAGGCAAGATGATAAAAAAAAATTATAAAAATAATAATAATGCTGGTCTAACCATTGTTCCTTTGCTCATGCTTAAATCAGTTTATAGGTGTTGCTTCTTATATGACTTACTCACTCATGCCTTACACTGAACAAAATATCAATTCACAGGTAAATCAGTATTTCTCTAAAAAAGCCAGTAAGCTTTAAAAGATCAATAAATCTTAACCTACAGCACTAGTAGTAATAGAAAAACAACATACAGTAATGAGAGAACTAATAAATATGCTCAGAAATAATGGATGTGATTCAGTACATTTGTTCTTCAAAGCTTTAAAAATTAAAGTGTGTTGCCTGCTTCTTGCCAGCCTCCATGTGTACCAGAGAACCAATTACACATTCTCCTAATTTCTAGTAATAGTTTTCCAGCTTCTCTCAAGCATTTATTTGGAGATAAATCACAATCCAATTTTCTGGTTTTACTACTGAATAATGGAGGTTTTCTCTACTTTCAAAAAAACCTTATTTGATTTATGTGGATGCTCATCTCACAGCCACAACTTTGGGCAGCATTATAATTAGCAACTAGAACAATAATACATAATGATAAATGTTTGAGATTGCAAAAAAAAACTTCACATTCCAATTTATAATAAAACATCAGCCAGCAGAGTTTAATGAACCTCCCAATCTATGGGGAATAACCAGGTCTTTAGTGCTACGTGAAAGGATAGCAGGATTGGAGACATCTGGATCTCTTACTGAATGCAAGCCAGAACTTTGTAAAATACTTGCTCATCTTTTAACCTGTGTCTATTATACACATTATACAAGTTGAGTTTATTAACCTTTGAGTCATCTAGCTTTGTTCCTTACCTTCTTCTATCCATTCCACTTTTCTTCTGATAGCAAACATCATGGCATCTGAGCAGAGTGCATACAAGTCTGCTCCTGTTAAATGTGCAGGGCATCTGTCTAGGACAGTAAGGAGATTCACAGCTGGGTCCAGTTTAAACCTATCACAAAAGGATATCGCCAAGGATTTTAGAAAAAAGAAATGCAATCAGAATATAATATTGGAAATAGGACAGAAATGTTTTATAAAAGCATGGCTTCATATGTATAACATTCTTTAAATATTGTAGTTAACTTAAAATAATATGCATTGAGTTAAAACTCATAAGCCAGAGCAGGCAGCATATAATGTTCATAAGTATATTTTATTCACAATCCTCAACAAGTTTTAAGAGCATCATTTAACTCATATACATCAGTTATATGCATACTGATATGTCAGAGTTTAGGCAGCGTAACTAGTATTATGAGATAAACCCAGGAGCAAAACACAGCACACAGCCTTTAAGATAATTAATAGTGGTTTATATACAGCTAAATATATACAGACTTATACGTGGTAAATACCTTATCATACAGCTACTGACACACAGAGCAATGAGATACACAACAAGAGAGAACATGAGAAGGAAGATGCCCTCTAATGGCTTCCCTTATATAGATAGCTTCTTACCCAGCTTCTTAAAGTGGCAGTAACCCTGCTGCCTCATTCCCATTGCATCAGCTTTCAGTTGCCTCCGCTTACAACCTTCCATCAGTTTACAGCTATTAAATCTACATATCCTGACACTTCTTCCATTTAAAGCTATACAGCTGATAATCCGAAACCTTTAACAAATCAGCTTTTCTACCATTACAATATTTCTACATGTTTACTCAATGAAGATATAAAAATATATTGAGGTTAATGTTATCCTCTTAGCAGATTTATCTTTAACAAATGAATATATAATTCAGTTGCAATAATTAGTACAGATATTTCTTAAGAATTGTAATTGGTACTGTTATGTATTATAATAACCAAAAACAGGCACTTACTTTCTGGTGATGGCACTCAGTACTTGTAGCTGAGAATCTCGGTCTTCATTTATACCTACATAAACCAATTTATCAAATCTGCCAGGAATACAAAAATATTTTTTGCAATTAAAATAAGGCAGCCATCTTCCATATAATGCACTCAGATCATATATCAATAACCATCACCTAACAATTTGTTTTTGCTTTTATTCAATATATTAATATGAATTGTACAACTTCATGTGCTTCACTTCTATAAAATCTTTGCGTATGTTAAACGTGAAACAGAATTGCCATAATACAATAAGATTCTCCATTTTCAATACTCTTCCAGCATCCCAAATGAATCTTTACAGATTCCTAATATAAACCAACCTCCTGTATCACCAAGTCTATTTATATATTGCATTAATATTTATTTATTTTAAACATTTATATATAGCCAGCTTCTATCAATGGAACAGAGAATTCCCAAAGTATCCCAGAGTTAACTTATTCTTAGAAAAAACACTCACTGTAGCAGTTTATTTATTTTATTAACACATCCAACAAACTAATCAGTAAAATTTCTCTAAAGAAAGCATCTCAATTTTTAGCCTTTTTGGACAACTAAGGTGCTGTGTTTGCAGATCTAAGAGGGTAGGAATATTATCCCAACCCTAAGTTTTTTCATAACAAAAAACACCAAAATTAAGTATAATGAAAAAGATAAGTTGAATCCTATGTTTATCTAGTTTTACCCAAGAGTTATACTCTTAAAAGATTCATGGTTATAATAGCAGACAGAGAAAGTTGTGATGTGAACCTTTACCTGCCTGGCCTGAGTAAAGCTGAATCCAGCAGATCAGGTCTGTTTGTAGCTCCAATAACAAATACATCTTGAGAAGAGTGAAGCCCATCCAGTTCTGCTAGTAACTGAGATACAACTCTACCAAGGGAAACATTTTAATAGAGTTCTATCAATCTTTGTGGATTCACTGAACGGGTAACTCACTTAAAACAGCATATACACAAGTATCTTTTCTAGGCATGTACCCAGCCAGATTCAAAATATAATAGTAATAACAGATGTATACTATGAACACATAAAATACCATGCCCTCAAAAGCAATTCATGCAGGCAAGATATATTTAGAGGTACAAAGCATTGTACACCACCTATTTAATATGTATCAAAGTAGTTTACCAGGATACAGCAAAACACTAAGATTGCTAAAATAAAATGGTACAAAATAATCCTCGCTTAATGACTAATTGGGAAAGGGAATTTCTGTTGCTAAGTAAAGCAGTTAGCTGAAACATCATGTGATAGCAGCAGTTAGTGACAGCAGTTTTGGTAGTCCTAGTTACAGATGTTAGGGGAGGACCTCATGCTTCTGCCCTGCATGAACTGCCAGTTCCACACCATGGCTCCTCTCTAGCGAGGTCCAGCAAGCTCCCTTTGGTAGACAAAGCCCAGCTGACCTTCACCATCTTCATCCCACTGTTGGATCAAGGCAGAGCGCAAGGGTGCGGTCCTGGGACGTATGTGGCAAGTAGAACAGAGTGGTGGAGCCTCATCTGCCAAAGGTAGCTTGCTGAGCCTGGTTGCGGAGGAGGCAGAGTGGTGGCATGAGCACTGGCTCGCCAAGCCAAGGTGTCAACACTGTCAGCCAATTGCCAACAGCTGCCAATTTCACCCAGTGAGCCAATGTTTGCATCACTGCCCTTCCTCCTCCATTGGCTCCACCCTGCTGCTTCCTCCCTTGCTGGACCTGGCAAGCTCACTTGCCAGGCCCCACTCAGAATCTAGATCCTGGGCCAGCAGTGGGAGAAAGAAGACAATGAAGGTCAGCTGGGGGATGGTGGGGTGTGGAACGGGTAGGCGGTAGTGGTAGAATGCCAAGAGGACAGAGTTGGGGGGTGATATGTGGGTAGGGGAAATTGAAGTACTGTATTTTTTGGAGTATAAGACTAACCAGAGTATAAGACGCACCTTAGTTTTTGAGAAGGAAAATAAGAAAAAAGCTGATTGGTGGGTGGATCAGCTTCAGAAAAAGATTTCTTTTCTGAAGCTTCTTTCAGAGACTTTTTTTTAACCTTCTTTCAGAGGCTTTTATTCTGAAATTTTATCTGTACTCTGTTCAATCTCCTTTCTTTGGTATTGGTATGTAGATTAACCTCTTCCGATCAATTGGTTATTGTGTCATTCTCTAGAT
Organism: Pantherophis guttatus; assembly: GCF_059756535.1. NCBI lineage: Eukaryota > Metazoa > Chordata > Lepidosauria > Squamata > Colubridae > Pantherophis > Pantherophis guttatus. The sequence continues at coordinate 306,868,603 of NC_142063.1, read as the reverse complement.
TTGTTAACATAGTTTGGTTAGAACCTTTACTGATTCTTCTTTTGTTGCTTGCCATATTATTTTAGATAAAAGCCTTTCAGAGGCTTTTATTCTGAACCTTCGTTTCTGAAGATTTTTTTCTGAACCTTCTTTTCAGAGGCTTCTTTCAGCCTCTGTTTGAGAGGCTGGGCGGGGCTACATTCGGAGTATAAGACATACCCAGATTTTCACCCTCTATTTGGAGGGGGAAAGGTGCATTTTATAATCTGAAAAATATGGTACATGGTGTGGTCATAAATGTAGGCCAGTTGCCAAATACCCAAATTTTCATGATGTGACTATGGGGGTGCTGCAACAGTTATAATGTCAAGGGTCTTAACTACCATTTGTTGAACACTATCATAACTTCAGATGGCCATTGATGCATGATGATTAAACAAGGACTATATGTAAAATAAAGTGACACTACAAACTCTGTACCTCTGTGATTGGAGGAGGAACTAAGGACATAAAAAGTGTATTCATTCACTGCATATAGCCTTGGGACTCCAGGCTGCCTCTGGCCTGTTCATAGTTCATTATCCTAATAATCATCCCTGAACAAGTGGTCCCTTTTTTTGCAATGTCCACATTTTCTTTCAAACAACAGCCAAGAATTATTGGAAATAATTTTGTTAATGTTTGGAGGTGAATTCAGAAATCCTGGAGATCAATATTTCTATGCATTAGATACCCAAAAAGTTGTGAGATGTGAACGTGCATTACAGCATTCTTACAAATGTTTAGCTTAAGAATTGTTAGGTATTACCTTACATCATGGGTTGATGTTAGGTATTACCTTACATCGTGGGTTGTTCTGTCCGGTTCTTGCGAACCGGTAGTCAAAGCGGTGGGAGGCTCCGCCTACCCTCCCAGATGTCATAATGGATGATCTGCGCATGTGCTCCAGTTGCAAACCGGTAGTAAAGGTAAGTAGAACCTACCCCTGCCTTACATGCATATATAATGTATGCACCAATCAATACTGATTGAAGAAAGGAGATTGGTTCAGAATGCAGATGTCTAGCTATTAAAACTGGTTTCTGAAGAGCCAAACTTATTTCAGCAAAGCTAAAATATTTACAAGTTTTGTGATATTATTTGCTGCTAAATCTGCTATTTTCTTTATTAAATATAGGTATTAATTGCAACCTCATTGGAAGCCAGCATTTGGTAGAAAGAAAGATGAATATATTTCAACATATTTTAACATGTTTACCTGATCTAGAACTAAGTTCACAAAAGATATGTGCATAATGAAATAGATACGTCTGCACTTTTAGCATGTACAATTAAAGGGGGTGGGGGGAAGGCAAGGACCACTCTTTATGCCTGCCCAGAACAGTATGAGTGCAGATAGGGAAATGTTTTGTGCATGTGTGAATGTTTTAATGTTTTCACAAAGCGAGTTAGGGAGGCCACTAGTAAAATCAGCATTGAACAACTCAAAACAGGATGCTAAGACTTCATTATTAACAAGCAGTACTCACCTGTCCATCACACCCTGTGAATCGCCACTTCGTCCACGACTGGGGGCCAATGAATCAAGCTCATCAAAAAAGATAATGCAGGGAGCAGCTGCCCTAGCTCTGGCAAACACTGAGGAAAGAGATAAATAGTACTCAGGTTGTATATTATATTAAAGCCAGCAACAAATATATTAATTATAAAACAAACTAGACTGCCACCTAGAGAGAGATGCACATTAGGACACATGCTGTAATTTTAAGAATGGGAAGATCAGACCTGGCCACAGAATGTCTGAAAAATAGAGCAACTACTCTTCTTTAAACAGACATGGAGACAGGCCCTTCGATTGGCCCACCTCAGATGACTGATGGACCCAAAAATGTTCCAGAGAGAGCTTGGCATGTTCCCCAAATATTTGATGGGAGGGTTCAGCCAAGGTCCTACTTGTTGCATGGAATTGGCAGGTGTTTGGGGCCTTGGATCATATTTTGCCTATGTGGCCTATTCCTATGTGCCAATCCTGGGATATGCCTTGTTTTACTGAGGGGCTATTACTGAGGGGCTATTCCTCCTAGGATTGCTGCACCTTGCCAAAGTGTGTGGCTACGGGCAAGCACCAATACGCTGAACTTACCAATAAGGTTTGACTACAGCTGTGCATACTCAGCAGAGAGAGTATTTAAGCTACAAAGAAACTAAGATCTTTTGCTAGAAGCAACTCCAGCATCTGGCTTGCCTATTGTGACACTTGGAATCTAGTTCTTTCCCACCCTGGCTTGTTATTAACCATGACCCCTTGATCTGGAAATCTTTGGCTTGACTTTGGACTGATTGACATGGAAATTTGCATTGCTCAGTTAAGTCTTATATATAGTTAATTGCTTTTTCTGCCACCTTGCTGTTGGGATTTACAGAAGCAAGTCTTTCTCTTAATAATCTGTCCCTAGGAACTGAATCTGGTTTCTGAATCTGGTATTAAAGTGAAAATGTAATGCCTCTACTTTGTGAGCTGTACTGTTTACCAGTTTGTTTCCAGGTGCATTTTAAAATACTGAATTTTACCTATAAAGCCCTATGTAGCATAGGGCCTGGTTACTAAATGTTTATCATAGTAAGGATATTAATGAGTTACACCCGAAGTTGTGGCTTATGAAGCAGAGTACCGTTAGAGTTTTACGCACAGAAACGGTTTGAGAGTAATTGTGAATAACATACAGACAAACTGGTTTTTATAGTATTTTACTTTTAGGGAAAAGCAAAATCATAGTCCTTTAACAATCCAAGTCTTAGCCATATGAAGTGCAATATAAGATCAATCCAGGGATATAAAATCTTCTTACCAGTTTGTAGAAAAATACAAGGAACGATCAGGAACAATATAAAAACAGTTCAATAAATATCAGAAAGCAGTAATAATGATCAAACAGTTGATCATAGAGAGATCAAAAAGAGTTACAGCGTAGCAGCAGGTAAAAAATGGTGTAGTGTTCCCAACTAACCATACTTTAGCTCTCCTTAAATACATTGGCTATAGAGCTCAGCCAATCAGGATGCACAATGACTCAGCACAGTTCTTAAAGCTACATAATACATTCACATAATACAAACATACAATGTTGGCTTATATATTTCCTGGCCAACCAATTAGACAATACCCATTTCCTAACAGTAGCTGCCTGCCAATTTGATGTTGAACATTGGCATGCTTTCCTTCAATTAAACAATGCAATCTATTGCGATCCTGGAAACGCACCTTCCCTGTAGAAGCACTTGTCTTCTGGAATGTTGTTGCCCCTAAAATTCAGATGGCCCTGCTCTGGCTCTTCATCCAGGCCCAAGATATATTCTCATCTTATTCCCATTTCTATTACAGTTACTAGTGATCTGCATAAACACATTTGGATATGTGTACGCACTTACAAGATTATATACATGCATAAATGCAATAGCCACAAAGATATGGATATTGTTTCAGGTTGGAGTGATTTGCGAGAATTATTTTCTATGTTAGCCTGGCTATAAAGGAAGCTTCTCCACAGATCTAAGCCCTCCATGTAAACACTATGGCTTCACACTTACCTTCACGGACATTTTCTTCACTCTGCCCAACATACATGCTAATAAGTTCAGGGCCCTTTACACTGAAATGAAAAAATACAGGGTTAGTTATTCCAATAGTGCAATTTCCAAACTCTCCTGACAACTTATATCACAAAACCCACCTGAGGAAAGTCATAGTACACTCTGTTGCTACTGCTTTAGCTAGCAATGTCTTCCCTGTTCCAGGAGGACCATAGAGCAGAAGGCCAGAGCGGTGAAGGCCTAAAGACAATAACTCTGGGTGTTCCAATGGAAGCTGAACGGTGTCCAGGATTTCCTTTTTCACATTCTGAAGCCCTCCAATATCTTGCCAGAAGACAGAGGGAATCTGCAGAAGACAAAAGACTTAAAACTTGCCAGTGCTATTATATACCCAACCCCAAGTCAAACGTTATGATGCCTTCAAAGATCACAAGACACTATTTTTATTTCTACAGAACCACAACTATTGCACACTACCCTCTCTCTCCCTCTGAAAGATGCCTCAAGGTCTCTGAAGAGTAGTTTTCACATGAAATACTGTGGCTTTTATATCATATGCCTTATATTTACCAGCAATTCCCTTAAAATCAAAAAGCAAAGCAAATTTTAATAAAAAGTGCTGGAAAATTTATAGATAGCAATTAATTTATTTTTTCCTACACTTTATAGTAAATTGCCTATTTTTTCTGTACTTGTACTCTTCATTTGATTTTTAAAATTTATGATTGGCTATTGTATTGATTAAATTGCTTTTTTTGGCTCTTTACAACTATAACTCTAAAGTTTTATAAATATGTTACCAAGAACCCAAAAGCCCTCCAGTTTCTCTTTATTTTGAAATATACTCCATTTATTACAACCATTCATCAAATCAAGATGGAATGTAAGTGTTGGTATGTTTTTTATATTTATTAGGGGATCATACTTTGCCTTGTACTTATTAAGAGTCATACCTTTGGGGCTCCTACTGCCTGTGAATGAGCATCATGAAGTTTATCTAGTGCAACACTGAAATCTTCTGCAAGAAGAGGGAAACCAGCAGCATAAAAATCATATTCTTCTTCTTCATTTGGTCCCCCTGGGAAGCTGCTGAAGAAGGCATAGAAAGTGTCAACAGTCCCAATGCTGCCCAAAGATATATCCAAGGAGGTTTTCCAAAAGGCAACTGGACTTTCTTGGGTTTTTTTTCCTTTGAAAATGTTTTCAAGAAAACCAAGAAAATCCAGCTTTGGGTCAACCATGGCCTGGATGATTGAGTAGTTCAATAAACATGCTGCCCAAAGATGACTGGACGGATCCAGCAGTTTAAAACTCTAGAATTGAATTGAAAAGCTACTGCACTGACATCCAATAAGTCTGATATCATGTTCATTACAAGATGCTAAACAAGCATAAGATTATGGATTTACAAAGCAAAAGATGTAATTTTCAAATAAAACAGGTGTGAGTTAAGCACTCTCCTCAAAGAAACCAAGCAGCCATGTCCCCAGAAGGCTCAATGCAGCTTCTCTAAACACTTTCCTCAGCTGTCTGAGCCTCCATCTGCATTTCCTGAATCTATCACACTGTCAGTGAAAGAGCAGACAAGGAGTTCTTCCCAAGCTGTAGTAACCATTACAGATCTAGGAACTATGGCTGCAAATAGGGACCGACAACAAGAAGAATGTAGAAGCTTATTTACATGCTTTGAAAGGTAGTATGCTTTTACCCCCAAATATGCATTCAGTATAATGTTATTAAAGTCTTCTCAGTAAAATATTAATAATAAAACTTGACATAAACAGAAAATCAAATTCTTCCCTATTGCTACAGTTTGAAAACTGATACCCCATTCCAACCACACTTAGTTTAATGTCACATGTTAATGTGTCAAAAAAGACATATTTACATTTACAGTTACTATTTAAATGCTCAGAAGCCTGAAAATATTTTATTCCAGTACCTTGAATTCTGCATCCTTGTACAGGCAGCACGGCTGCTGTGGGAAAGTAAAGCACAGAAATCTCCTAGAACAAAGCCCTGAAAACATGGATTAAAATATAGGTGCAGCAAGTCCCATGACAAACAGACAAAGAATTCTGAAACGAATGAATGAAGATATTTCATTCTCTGCATGGTAAAAGTAGTCTGTATGAATTGCTGTGTGAAAGCCATTCCCTTAACACATTGTGTGAGCGTATAAATGAAGTAACAGAGGTAATACTTATATTGTTTGTTTGAAAGTACTTATAACAGAAATAATTAAAAAGATGTCACTATGCATGTCATTATTTCTAAGCCAGGGCTGTCAAACTTGTGGCCCACGAACCAGATGTGTCACACCCTGGCCATGCTCACCCCTGATTTAGCGAAGGGGGAAAAAGTCCCAATATGTTATGTGACACCGCCGTGAGTTTGACACCCCTGTTCTAAGCCAACAAGATCAAAGGTAAAATTCTGAGAGCTAAAATCCACACATCAGGACTGCACTATTTTATAATCCAGGCTGTTTTGTTCATCACTAACTTTCAGGGAAAACCCTGTTTGTGCAAATGTTTACAATTATGGATTATGTTTATACATATATTATTATTTACAAATCCTTATAATTCTACGAACTTAAATACAATAAAATAAGGAGAAAATATATAAAATAGACAAGCACAGTTTAAACTATCGGACATTATAATTATTAGTATGATATTAGATATATTATAATGTTTATTATAATAAAACTATTTAAAATTATTAAAATTGCTACCAATGGTCTCATTGTGCTATCTGAACACTGCTGTGAAGACTAATTTCACCATTTTATATAAAGGTGTCAGAATAAAGGCACATTTGACTTTAAGGGGCAATCTGTTCCATAGAGGGGAATGTAACCAAGAATGTCATTTTTTGGGGTCCTAACCACAATCTTTTTCTGGGTGGATGCTCAGAGTCATCCTTCCCTGCTAAATTGTTTGGGCAGGCAAATTCTACCTGAAAAAGATAATCCTAATGGGTTACAATAACCAAACCATCCTATGACATTTTGAGATCTCAAATCTAGATCCCCCTTATTCTTTGTCTTTTCTATCTAGCTACTGCATTAACAATCACTCACCGCACTCTGCTGGGCTAGCTTGGTCAGGCTTACTTCTTTGCCCAGTGGAAAATTCTGTGTTAGCATGCTAAGAATGGCCTTCCTCTGCTCTTCAGTTGGTGTTTCAATTTTCACCTCATGAAGGAATGCTGTTTGCACATCTGAAGGAACATCTGCAAGTTTACTTGTTGTGCCTACCACCAGCACAGGATAACTGTTAAGAAACATACAAATGTGCTTAAACATTTCATAGCTGCAGTATAGGAGCTAGAAAACAAATACCATGGACTTTATCCCAATAATTTACATGATTTGTGACATCATTTCTGTAGTTATAAAAGACCACTATTTTAATCCAAATCAAATTTCAAATCAAATCGGATTAGATTCAGATGAGAAAACAGGGATCAGACTGAACCTTCCTGAAGCCACATTAGGAATGCAGAATTCAAAATATCTTTAGACTGTATTTTATAAGAATGTATACATTGCTCTCCATTGTTTTTTATAAGAACAATTTCAAGATAGAGAAGGAAAAATAGAAATCATGTAAATATATGCTTAATTCAATTCAACACTGTCCTATTACATTTTTAAAAATTATTTTGTTATGTCTCTTGCTCAGAATTCCTTCTGAAATTTTACAGGTTTCTTACATAGGGAAGTTACAGTGGAATGTATCATTTTCATATAAATAATTTACATTAAAAAACATGTTTTGTTCTTAAATTTTCCAAACTGGAAAAGCTGGTTTAGCCCAAGAGCTCATGAAGGTATGAAACCTGGCAAACATAGTACTATTTGAGTTATTCAACCTACAAATTCCATTCAATTTCTAGTAAAGGAAATCATCAAGAATTTTAAAAAATATATTTTTAAAGGTACTAGGCCCAGAACACCACCATTTGCTTGCTTGAAATTTGCTATTTTTCCAAAATGGACTACTGATTCTGAAAAGTTATTCAATTTTATCACATTGGGAAAAAATCCAGACAAAGATACAGCAGAGAGATTTCGATTCAATTTGGCCTTAGGTTGATCAGGGAGCCTTTGAATCAGTTTGAAAATCAGTTTGGAATCATTTTCCAACTTACTGAAACATGGTTAATCTTGCAGTCTTTGTAGATGCTTGGTTGAATATAAAATTGAGTTTCTAATAGATTTTAAGGTTTATTAGAAGACAGAGAAAAAGGGTGGCAATTCTATTATCCAACTGCTAATAATATACACAGCTTTCTGCTAGGATTTCTGAAATATGAAAAAATCATATAGTGGATTTGTGTGCATTCCTATTCACTATTTACAAAAATGAATTATACTAATGCCACTTATATGTGTTTATTCTTATTTTATCACATTATTACAATTATTTTTAAAAGATTAGAATATTAAAAGCTAAAGCTATTAACTAAATTAATAGTAAAAATAGTTTACTGCTCTATAGTAAAAATCTCTGTTTTCAGCACTTTCTGAATAGCAATAGCACTTAGACCTATATACTGCTTCACAGTGCTTTAGAGTCCTCTCTAAGCAGTTTAGAGAATCAACATATTGCCCCCACCCTCACCGCAAGAATCTGATTCTCATTTTACTGACCTCAGAAGGATGGAAGGCTGAGTCAACCTTGAGCCATTGAGATATAGTTAAATTCATTGTAGAACCATAATGATGGGAATCTTCCAGAGATAAAATAGTACATACCTAGTATTTATCTCTCTTTCCAAAAGAAGGTGCCTTAATGCAAGAATGACCCTGGAGTCTTCCCCAAATCCATCACGATCTCTTCCCAGCAGCTCTACATCTTTCATCAGCAGGACACAAGGACTATAAAGCTCAGCCTCTGAGAAGGCATTATGTAGTTTTACTTCTGTAGATCCACTTGTATCACCACACAAAGCAACACAATTCACCTAGCATGAAGTCAGATGGCAGAGATAAAGAAGATGCCATGTAAAAATAAAGATAAAACTATAATAGTGGATCAGTTTCAATCAGTACAAAAACATATAGAAAATAAGATAATTCCACCAATTAAAATTAATAAAGTATCTCATTTATAAAATTAAGTTGTTCTACATTTGCGTAGACTAGAGCTAAGCTATGCAAAACAATTCAATTATAACAATTTCAAGTTTGAAATTTCACAAAACTTCCATCTCAGGGCAGACTGCTTTTTCAAGCATTTTGGAAACATTTTGGGTTTGGAAATGGATGCACTTGGGGCACATCCAAGATGTTTGGAATAGCAGTTACATTTTTTAAAAAAGGTAAAATTCAGAAACTTACAATATTTATACTCAAAACACTTGAAATCAAAATGTTTTGCACATCACTAGCATAAAATAATCATTTTCATGAACAAACTACTCTCATAAACAGAAGCACAGAAGTATGCACACATGTATTCCTTGTTTTTGTCAAAAATGAAAGAAACAAACAGGATTTAGATGTGGGACAGGAAAGGATTGCTGAACTGGATAAAGAGAAGAAAACTGGGTGCCAAGGAGAAGAGTTAAGAGAGAGGAAATGGAAAGAAGGAAAAACCCTGGGAGGGGGTTATTAAGAAAGGTAAAATTTTTCATGCAAGCAATGACAGACAGTGAAGTTGAAAAAGAGTTATTAAAGTTGAAATTGAGAATTATTAAAAACTATAGTCCAGAAGCATTTGAAAGATACGTAGCAAGACCAAGCTGAAGAAAGAGTGTTCAGCTCAGAGAAACACTGTAGAGAAATCACTCTTCTTTCAATGTTAATGGACTGAAAAGCACATTTCTTTTTGAAAGTACAAAAATGTTCGTTCAGCACTTTACTCTGAATATATTTATCATTCTAAAATTACCTTGAAGAAATGAAGATTGAGACGGCTACAGGCAGCTCTAACAGCTGTAATTTTCCCCACACCACTGGGTCCTGAAAGAAGAATACTTCCAGAGCCATTTAGGAGGGTTTCTCTGAAACATAGAAAATATTTTTTTAAAAAAATCATGGCATAATTTTAATTCAAAAAGGAAGAAGAGGGAGACTGCAAGAACATACAAATGGAAGAGCTCTAAGAGTTAATGAAAATTTCATTCATCTTAAAGAAAAGAATCTGGAAAACACCAGCTCTTTTTTCACTGTTACATACAAGTAAGCAATAGCTGAGGTTTCATATTTTCACAGCATTTCTTATATACTAAACAATCCATTTAGGGTTATGATTTTAAAATGACGCACATAAGTATTTTGCATAAACGTCAGTCAAAGAACCTTATGCTTCAGAGAGAGAGTAAAATAAAGTTTTCAGACTCCTCAAATATCACAATAGGAAACAACAAAAAACTATAATCACAAACCTATTACTATCTTTATTGGTTGATTATGTGTCATCAAGCCACTATCAACTTTTACCAGTTGCATAGATTTCCAGGAGAAAACTGGTCCCTCAAGTTTTCCAACAATACATCTATCACCACTCTAATTTTTACTACTAGATGTTATCTTCTTTTCTGTTTACTTTTCTGAGCATTATGGAATTCTTCAGGAAATATTACAGAGAATCCATCATCATACAAATCAGTCCAGAGGCACAAATGACCATGCTCAAATTATCAAATTATATAAAGAACACTAATTATTCCCAATAATATTCTCTAATACCAAATTTCAAAAACATCACTACTCTTTCTAAAGTTTACAAAAGAAACAGTATGAAATAGCACTTAGAAATAGCACTTATATACCGCTTCACAATGCGTTACAGCCCTCTCTAAGCAGTTTACAGAGTCAGCATATTGCCCCCAACAATCTAAATCCCCAAATAATGTCTTTGTTGTTGTCACTAAAATGATCATCCACCTCCAACATCTTTCTATATGGCTGCTATCCAATTAGCAGCTTGCTTTAGCTGGGAACCTTGGATGACCATCATATCTTGACTGATCCTGCTAAGATTATATACTGGCATACATTCCTAGCATTTTTCATTCCCTTCCACTACCACAATGAGGGAGTACAAAGCGGGGGGGTGGGGGGGTGGAACACTACTACATGGTAGAATTCAAATCCACAGATGACTTACCTATTGTGTAAATGAGGGCCAAGGATGTCACAGAGCTGTTTCACTGCACTGCAAAGCCCAGCAGGAGACAAACTGCTCCAAAAACTACAGCCATTATGAGATGGAAAAGATGGAATAGCACTGTTTGTAGAACCTACCTAAAAGGTAAGGCAATAACACCTGTTTTCTCAACCAGATTCATAAAAGCAGAGAAACTATTTCTGTGAATACCTTTGATGCTAACAGCCCTGCCAAATTTTAACCAAAGGGAAAAAGAAATGGTCTATAGCTGTGATGGCGAACCTATAGGTGGCACGCAGAGCCATATTGGTGGGCATGTGAGCGCTGCCCTAGCTCAGCTCCAGCACGCATGTGCGCGCTGGCCAGCTGATTTTTGGGCCTTCTGAGCCCACCGGAAGTTGGCAAATGGACTTTTCCCGGCCTCTGGTGGGGTGGGGAAGGATGTTTTTGCCCTCTCCAGGCTCCAGAAAGCTTCTGGAGCCTGGGAAGGGCAAAAAAAGGGCCTACCGTGCCCACCGTGTCATCACATGCCAAAAGTGGGGGGAGCATGGGGGGGCACGCGTTTGTGTGTGGAGGGCAGGGTGCATAGAATTATGGGTGTGGGCATGCCTGCGACTACCCCGCACTCCCCCAGCTTTTGGCACGCAATGACAGAAAGGTTAGCCATCACTGGTCTATAGTTTTGTAAGAAGCTAAACTTTGGAAGTAAAAAGAGATCCCACTGATAAGCATTACATTTTTCTTATGTTTTTGTATCTACTATCATTTTATGCTCCAAAAAAGGGGACATTTTTGTCTAAGTCCATATTTCTTGTAGGTATATAAGAAAGTATACAAGAAGCTGCATGTCAGTAGTGGCAATTCTAAAACAGTTGTGGAGAGGAAGAGCTGAAGTGAGTTTTTTATCTAATACTTCCCAGTCTTGCTCCTGAGCAAAATTCAGACCCCACTGTAAGAACTGAGCAGTTTTCAAATAAATATTAAAATTAAGCTAAGAGCACCACAGACACTTACAAACAAGATATCCAAAAGCTCTTTATTTTATGTATTCTTACTAACTTACCAGGAATAAAGAAGTATTCTGAGTATCAGCTAAATACCCTACACTTTGCTGTATTTTCTCTGCTGGTAATATTCTTTTCACCCTAAAGCAGAGCTCTGGCCATCTAAGGAAAGAACAAATGAGTTATAATTTGGAACCACATATCTGACATTTTACATTACAACATTTAATTATTCCAGTTATTCCTGTTGTAGATTTCAAAATCAGCAACAAGTATAACTGGAATTAAATTTTGTGAGGGCGCAAGTTTTTAACAGTTTTGCAATTGTCATCACATTTCATTTATTACCGCCATTATCATTTTCTAGCTTGGAATATCTAATTTCTAAAATCACTGTAGTATACCAAAATCCAGAACAAGTTTCAACATTCTATGTCAGTTCTTCCAAAACACTATTTCAAAGAAATCCAAACTGATAGCGCATATATTAAGAGTAGGTAGCCCATTTAGCTTTTGACAATAACATACCTGATAAACTTTGTTGAATTTTCTTCTAAGAATTCAGGATGTCCAACAGTTGGGAGACAAAGAATATCATTCTCTTGTACAAGCCTGTAAAAAATATCTATAATGAAGAATTATATTGAAGCCAACTCCTTCTCTCCCTCTCTGCCTTTTTTTAATTCCCAGTGAATCTAACACAATCCCTTCATTTTAAAGCTATATGATCCTGTAACTCTTCTTTTCGGGTAAATACCCAAGGAATATGAATGAATGAATGAATGAATGAATGAATGAAGATAGATAAATAAAGATATAGATATATATGATATAGCAATGGACTAAAAGAAATTATTGAAATATTTCAATTTCTGTTGAAGAAACAATATAATAACATCAGTGAATACATGCTTCTCATATGTGGAATTATCTTTCTTTATTAGATTAAGATTTGCTATAGAAAATTATAATCAATAAGGGAAATCTTTTCTAGAGAATGAAATACTGCTGAATTTAAATCACATAATGATATCAAGTTGTTAACAATATACAAAGGAAAAATATAGAAAAAAGCAAATAGGACCAGCAGTTTACATTCAATTTATACTGTAGGTTTCTGGAAAGAACATTAAACATGCTTTGGAATTAGCATTATTGGCTGCAGAAAAAGGGAGAATTTTTGAGTAATTTCTATTAGATAATAATTTAGAACATGCATCTACAGGCACACAAAACAGAAAAAAACTAAATAGTAGCGTTGTCTTGGATAACTCTGAAAAAAAATTAACTGACATGTACAGTAAGACCATATGTACCCTGTTCAGTATGCTTATTAAGTAAAAAATAAGAGCAAGATTATCTCAAAATGGATCAAAAGTCAACTTGTTATCTTTACTAATAGGCTAACCTGGGAGTTTGAAAGTGCTGATAAAGAATTTGATCATAGATTCCTCTGGTGTTGTAGGTTGGTGAAGTCACAATTTCTATGTGTAGTTCTTTGGCAATGGGTGGCACAGATAGCAAAGATCGACTTCCTTTTATCTCTTGCACACCAGCAGCTTCCTCATATCTCTATAGAGGACAATTAGCCATATTCTAATTATGCTATATGTGCTTAATAGCTAGGAGATTAAATTAATATTACTTTATAGCAACCTGCAAGATATCAATTCTTTTCACATTTAATCTTTATAATGATTGTAACTGTCTACTGCATTTCATTTTTCTAAGCCCTGGCAATTTATGACTCCCTCCTTGCAAAATAAAGTGCTTGGAACTTAACATCCTAAATGACCCCTTTCATCTCTTCATTTCTAAGTTAATTATTCTAAAAACCCATGATAACACCTAATGAAATTAATTCTATGAAATATGCTTTTAATTCTTCAGCTTTCAAAATATTACCAGAAATATAAATCGGCCTGCTGCAAAATACAAGTAATCGACTTTATGACAATTGAGCCCAAAATTTCTTTTGCTAAGCAAGACAATTGTTAAGTGAATTTTGCCCCATTTTATGACCTTTCTTGCCACAGTTGTTAAGTAAATCATTGCAGTTGTTAAATTAATAACACAATTAAGTGAATTTGGTTTCCCCATTGATTTTGCTTGAGGTCCCAAAAGATGATCACATGATCCACTGCAATCATCATAAATATGAATCAGTTGCCAAGCATCTGAATTTTGATCATATTACCATAGGGATACTGCAATGGTCGTAAGTGTGGAAAATGGTCATAAGTCACTTTTTCAGTGCTGTTGTAACTTTGAACAGTCACTAAATGAACTGTTGTAAATTGAGGACTACCTGTATCATATCCAAAGCTATGGTCATTCAGCAGAATGGAATTTTCTGCAATATGAGAGATTCCTATGTCCTCTCCTCCCTTCATCCCACACTTCACTGTTCAATAGATCCCTGCCATTCCTCTATTCCCATGTATCTAAAGTAGGAGAAAAATCCAGACTTCTCCCCAATTCAACTTAAAGATAACACCTGATCATCAAAATATATATCTGTTTTGGAATATTTATGACAATAACTTGTAATTTACAAATAATAGGGGCATTTTTTTCAAAGCTTTATAAATCTTGTTCATCTTGTAAATAAAGCAACAGGAAGCCATCATCTGCCAACCTCCTCTTTACTATCTGAGACTTTCTCCTGCAGCCATTCCATTATCTTTCTGGCATGAACTCTGGCTTCCTTAGAAGAATCTGTCCACACAATGCTTGATTTGACACTTTCCAAAACACTTGTTAAATGCTATATGGGCTTTTGTATTTGTTTTTTAAGGCAGGTTTACTAATGGCTTGTATATTGGGAAGTGGGTTGCCAGAAAGAACCTAACCTAAGAAAATGATTAGACCAGGAGTTCCTAAACCTTTTGCCATCACACCTCCTTTAAAAGTACGCACCTTCCCTAAAAATCCAAATACCAAAATAAACAAAATCGAACTATGAAAACAATACAACGAAACTTTAGGAAAGGTGGATTTATTCTTACAATGAAACTAAAAAGTTCTTTGAATCTCGCCGGGGCTCAGTCTTGGCCACCCCAAGGGAAGTACTATATACCTGAACATTTGGGAAATCCTGGATTACAAACAAATCTATTCATGTTTTGAAACTTGAGAAAAAGCTGTCAAGTTAGGCATTTCCCAAATTTTTTAGGAGCTCAAAAGGTTTACCATCAGTGTCTCAAGATGGGATCCACTGATCTAAAATTCAGTGACATTTATGCTACTCTAAGCCAGTGGTGGGATTCAGCCAGTTTGCACCACTTTGGGAAAACCAGTTGTTAACTTTCTGAGCAGTTTGGCAAACTGGTTGTTGGAAGAAATAATTAGGGCAGAGAACCAGTTGTTAAATTACTTGAATCCCACTACTGCTCTAAGCCAGGGGTGGGCAAATGTGGCCCTTTTACAACCTGTGGACTTCAACTCCCAGTATTCCTGAGACAGCAAAGCTGGCTCAGGAATTCTGGGAGTTGAAGTCCACAGGTCATAAAGGGACCATATTTGCCCACCCCTGCTCTAAGCCCATAGTTAATCACATAATACTAGATAGATCAATTGCCTAACTTGCTCTGAGGAATTCATGCTCAAAATCTCCAACTCCACCCTACTAACAGGTATTCGCAATTCTATCGTTCAGCAACGCCCACCTGGATCGTCAGGACGTTCCCTTCCAAAGGATCGCAGGAGAGATTGAAAGCCAGACTGGCAGGAATCAGTGCACTCTCGTTCGGAAAGGCGTCCGCACTTGCGGCTTGCGGGTGCCCGTCCTCGTTCTCTCCATGCGGGAAATACCACTGGGGCCTGAGAACTTGCACAGAGGCCAAACGGGGGGACGTGCACCCCGGCAAGTCTCCCTCGCGCCTCCGCAGTACCACCCATTCTCCTTGGAAGAGGCCCAGGCTGTGCAAGCAGCCAGGGGTCACCCAGAGAGACTGATCTGCCACAGGGTCTCCTCCCCACAGAGCAGGGTGGCCCCGCTGCGCCCCCACCAGCCGCTCCCCGCCGCGCGCCCAAGCGGAAACCAAAGGCGGCTGCAGGTCCCTCCGGTCCCGGCCCTCTACGAAGCTTCGCCATTCCGTCACAGCCAAGCGAGTGCCAAAGCCCAGCAGTCCCTGAAGAGCCGGTCGGCTCTCCAATACGCGCAGTCCCGAGCCGGGTAGGATCTCCCCGCGCCGTACGAGGATGCTGGAGCTCGAGCCGGCCCATGGTCGAGGAGCCCGCCCTGAGGTTCCCGCCGCGGATGAGCCCAGCAACACCCAGCCGAGCAGCGGCGGCCTCCGCACGGGCCAAACCCTCACGGTCCTGCCCGCCACCAGTCCCAGCCGCCTCAGGAAGGCCCGGCTCAGCCACAGTTCCGGCGCTGCCGAGGCTTCTGCCTCCAGTAGCGCCGCGCACAAGAGTATCGGCTGCAACTTGGTCCCTGCCGGCCGTACAGCCAACACTAGAAAGCCGCTCGGGCAGGCCGTTGCCCACGCTCCCTTAGCCGGGGCCACCAGTAACCCCGTGGCCGGTGGCAGGTCCTGAGGAACGGGCTCGTCCAGGCTCCGGAGCACCGCCGCCGCCCCCGCCGCCATGGAAAGGCAGCCAAGGGTAAAAGTCTAGAGAAGAAACGAAGGAAACTTCACTCCGCCATAGAGAAAGGCGCAAAGCCCGCACCGTTCCAAGCACTTCCGGTCTGAAGCCAACCGGTTTTCTACCCGAGCGCCCAACCGAAGAAGTTGATCGGCGTGGGAACGGAAAGATGCCAATGGCTACCTGTATAAGCAGTGCTGGAGCCGGCAGCGCAGAATAGATAAAGGGGAAAAAATAAGATGTGTTCTTAGTTTATAACTTCCGGGTAAATCTTGCCACTTCTTAAAGCCTTTCTCTCCCCATGAAAACAGGAGCTTAGTTTAATCTTTAGGATCCAAGTGCCAAAGCCCACTGTAACAACATCGCCAAAAAGGCATTAAGGGTTGTAAACCTAATCTTGGGTAGCTTCTTCTCGGGTAATATTACACTACTAACCAGAGCATACAAAACATTTGCTAGACCAATTCCTGAATACAGCTCATCTGTTTGGAACCCGCACTGCATATCGGCTATTAATACAATTGAAGTATATTGAATATTTCACAAAGTCCTCCACTCTTCTGCTCCTAACGAAATACCCTATGCCACGAGACTTGAAATTCTGGGTTTAGAAAATTTAGAACTACGCTGCCTTCGGTATGACCAAGCATAGCTCATAAAATCATCTACTACAATGTCCTACCTGTCAATGACTACTTCAGCTTCAACCACAACAATACACAGCACACAATAGATACAAACTTAAAGTGAACCGATCCAGACTCGATTGCAGAAAATATGACTTCAGTAACAGAGTGGTCAATGCCTGGAATGCACTACCTGACTCTGGTCTCATCCCAAAACCCCCAAAATTTTATCCTAAAACTGTCTACTGTTGACCTCACCCCATTCCTAAGAGGTCTGTAAGGGGCGTGCATAAGAGCACCAGCGTGCCTACCGTCCCTGTCCTAATATTCCCTTTAATTGTATTCATTTTATGTATTCAATTCATGCTTTAACTTGTATATATTATCAAATATGTACTCGACAAAATAAAATAAATAAAAATAAAACTTTAAGCCTGGGGGACTTCAACTCCCAGAATTCCCCAGCCAGCTTTGCTATTGGCCTTCCAGAAAGCGGTGAAGACCTGGCTTTTCCGGCAGGCCTGGGGCCGTTGATCTCGCTGTTCAATCTTGCGAGATCTGGCCATAGATGGTGTGCATGTGTTTTTAATGTTTTTAAAATGCTTTTATAATGTTTCTTTAAAAAAATTTATGTTGTTTTTATTATTTTTGTTGTAAGCCGCCCAGAGTCCCTTAGCTGCGGCATAGAAATATGATTAATTAAATTAAATTAAATTAAATTAAATTAAAGTCCGCCAGGCTTAAAGTTGCCAAGGTTGGAGACCCCTGTTCTAGAAAGTCCCCTTGTAAGGAGTGTTTCAGGTTCATCATCATACATTTCCATGCATTTCAATTGTGAAAATTGGAGTAGTCAGAAAGGGGTCTTTGAAAACCTCATGGTGTAGTAGCAATATTAAGGCAACCTCAACAGGGAACTGTAGTTGTTGTAAAATATTCTTATTACTAGCCATTTCTGTGGCTAAAGGAACAACTAACAAAATGAATTGTCCTCGTTTGTTTGCTTTTATCCCACCTTTATTATTTATATAAACAACTGAAGGCAACAAACATACATAAACATAATATTCCTTCCTCCTATTTTCCCCACAACAGTCTTCTGAGATGAATTGGACTGAGAGATTATGACTGGCCCGAAGTCACCCAGCTGGTTTACATGCCCAAGGCGGGATTAGAACTCACAGTTTTCTGGTTTCTAGCCTGGCACCTTAACCACTAGACATACATCAACATCATATCGGAAAAGCTGAATAGCTATTCTGTAAGCAAACAGTATCCAAATAACATCCTTTTTAGCTTTTCATTCATAATTTATATCTTCACTGCATGTATTCCTCAATTCACCCCACAAGATCAGACCATCTTCATTCAAATTGATTATAGCTTTTCTCTTCATTTCAGACAGATAATGTATTTATTTTTTTCTCTCATTGCATTTGTTAATTTGTGTTCTTTAATATTAAGCCATCTTCCATCTTCCGTAACCATTACTGATACTGGTTTATGCTGCCCATCATGACTTTGATCAATTAAATCTTTCACATAACACTTTGTAGTAATATAGATAGGATTTTAAATTACGGTAGTTTATCAGCTTATTTGTGCAATTCATTATACCTGAAACATTATTACATTATTCTATGCAAACTAGGGATAAGAGGCTATCTTTCAAGCCAAACATACTGCTTCTTGCTTCCTGCCATATAGTAGGTACCGGTATATGCTACATAATGCAGTTCATCTGTGTAGATTGCATTGTTTAGTTTATCTTCCCATTGTACAGATAACATACCCAGCATAGATTTTATTTTTAAATTTAGAGTGTTGAACATAACAGTAAAAAAATTCAAGACAGAAGAACATGATTAAACAAAAGCATCATAATGAATTCACATAGTAAGCCACGTTATAATAGCAATAGAAATAGCAATAGCACTTAGACTTACATACGTCTCCATAGTGCTTTTCAGCCTCTGAGTGGTTTACAAATGTCAGCATATTGTCCCCAACAATCTCAGTCCTCATTTTACTGCCTTCGGAAGGATAGAAGGCTGAGTCAACTTTGAGCCAGTCAGGATCAAACTCCTGGTTGTGGGCAGAGTTGTCCTGCAATACGGCATTCTAAACACTCTGCCACCATGGTTCCTATAATGTGCTTTGACTGATTTTAGCTTTAGTCTATTTGGTGAACAGTTATGTCACATTATTATCAGTGAAAACATGGCTCCTACTGACACAACACATCCAGCCAGATTAACTATTAATTATCTAATAATAATGGCCCCTGTTCCAGGTGATTAGGTTAATCGGATAGTGCTACTGTTTGTAGAATCCAGAATCCAACCCATCCCTCTGCCTTGGTTACTTCCACCCTCCTATGTTCCTTGGAAACAAAGGTTTGGGATGTAAATCACCCCTTCCCCTTTGGCCAGGCTTGCACTGGCTCTGAACATTAAGAAACCCCAAAATGTGTAACATCTACACACTGTCCCTATATCCTGTTTTCTTATCATTTGACAGCACCCCTTTCTATTATTCACTTCCATTTGCTACCCCATCTCCTCTATCTCATTTGTACCTACCCTACAGTATATTTTCCCTTCATTTCTTCCCCACTCCCTCAAACCCATCCCTTGCAGATGGTATTCAAGGCTCTCTAATAAAATGTCAAATGTTAGTTTTCCTCTCCCATTCTTCAACCATTTCCTTTGATCTGGCCAGAAAAACAAAACAAAGAAAAGGACAGCCACACCTCGGAAGACACAAAGTTTCTTTATTGACAAGAAACTCAGACCAAGGGAGGTAACCTTCCTGCTTTGTTCAAGCCTTACATAAGGGAAGAGGAGGAGGGGGGAAATATGGGAGAATGAGAAGAATAATAGGGCACATACTAGCAACCTGTAGGAGACCGTGGGACAGCTGAGAAAGTAACAGGAGAAAAGTTGGACCAAACAACCAAAAGATAGGAGAGAAATTAATTAATAGCTATTCTCATAAATGGCAGCCCAGTCCAGGTTTCAGAAAGCTAAGAAAAGACGTTTGAAACATTCCAAGGCAGTTCTGCTTATTGAATTAGATTGGGGAGCTCCTATCACAATTTTCAAGATTCTGTAGTTACTTGTTTTTTTAAAAAGGAACTGAATTTTTTAAATTTGCTTTCTTCATTGTGCTCTGCTGTGAGGGGTTTTATACATCTCGGGACACATTGATGCTTTATTCGACACGTAACTGAATTAGCAGGTTTACGTGTTAGATAGCATAGCATAGCCTTGGCAGTCCATGCCCACAATTCAGTACATAGCCCAAATGCTAACTACATACAAGCAAAATGTGGATTGCATTGGCTAGAAGTATGTATGTATGTATGTATGTATGTATGTATGTATGTATGTATGTATGTATTTATTTATTTATTTATTTATTTATTTATTTATTTATTAAATTTATATCTCGCCCTTCTCCCCGAAGGGACTCATCAGCCTCCAAAGACTAGGTCTGAAGACAAAGGCACTCAGTGAAGCTTATTCAGATGCCCAAATGTTCACTCTACTACCAGGTGTTGTGACAATTGTAGGAGGCCCCTTGCTCCCATCTACTGTATATAGATAACCACGGATACTATTTTCATTCTTCTTCCCTGCAAGCAGGAGGTCCAGAGCATCAGAATGTCACAAGTTCACCTGGACATCCCTGACTAGAGCATCAGGCTTAGGAGAATAGCATAACACACTCTTGGCAGTTTATGACTATCTCCAGTTATACATCCTTAAGAATTAGCACTTTTCTGGAATGTCTTCATGCATCCATCAATCCTGTAGCACCATGCAATATCTGTAGGGTCGATGTTTGTTATATATTCAGGACCATGCTTTTCTGACACCATGGCACAGCACACTTCCTATTAAGTAAAAGCCTTCCCTTGAAGCATACTTCTTTTTCATGCCCTACTTCGACATTATCTCACGTTGTACTTTGACTCATCACATTCAAGTTGTGTACAATCTAACAGAAAATCTAATAGGAAGTGTATTTATTCATGCCAAATGGCTGCTTAGGGGAAGGTGCTAGTTGTAGTAGCACATAATGTAATAGCATTAGTAATAATGAGGCATTGTGGTTGATAATTTACACTTTCTGTGGCTCATTAGAAGGGGCATCCAAAAATTTTTTCCTGGAAAGTGTAGGTTTTCCTGTTTGTGATCTTTGTACCCAAATAGCTTCTAGTTATACAAAGGACTAATACTTCTCATAATTACTTGATTTTTGGTAGTCTCAGTGACAACTTCTGAATAACCCCATTAAAATATGGGAATGGTCACAAAGGGTTAGTAATAGGGACTTTGCATGCTGACTGTGGAAATAGCTGGGAATTGTTCACAGGCAATTGTCCATCAATGTGTTATATATTCTAAGAGCAAAGCAAATTTGACATTTCACTGCATTTCTCATTCACAAGTTATGCTCTTCAGGATAATGATTGGTCAGGATTCCCAACATAACACTGATGCCACCTGCCACCTTGCCTGAGTGTAGAGAAAGATGTGTCGGGGGAAGATACAGCTGGAAAATATATGGTACCATGGCAACCTGTTCTGAGGAATATGGAGATAACCTTGAGGAAGAAATGTAAAAATGATTAAGTAAAGATCCATATAGTTTTGGGAAAGAAAATAGATGAGAAAGAAACTCAAGATAAATCTGCCTTTCTCTTTGATATAAGAGCAGGGAAACTGTCAAGCTTTAAAAATTCTGTTTACAGTATATTCTATAATGATAGTGTTCTAGTGCCTGGCCTCCCTTGACCACCTGAACATAAATATGTGTTCTCATCAGCCTCCAAAGGCTAGGTCTGGGGATCTGACAGGAAATTAGCCATTATTCCAATTAATGCTCAGGAACTGGGTCCCAACTACATTAAAGAATAAGAGGAGATCAGTTACACAAACCATCCATGGTGACTGGTTACCAGAATCATATATTTAGAGATGTGATCCAAGCCATATTCAGAATGCTTAAAACAGCACCATCTCTATTAGTTTCGTGTATAATAGTTCGGAGATGCAAAATGATCAAGCCATCAATCTTAAAGCCAATCCATTTTATGAGTTCTATTGAAGTAGCTGCAGGCCATCTGCATTCTGGCCAGGAAATCATCCATTAGCCAAAGGAGTTTCAGTAGGCAGTTGGATCAACACTATCCATATGGAAGAGTGCATTGGCAAGGACCTCCTCAGTCAGATTAATTGCTTGGTAAATGCATGTAGTAGGTTCACTGCAAAGAAAAGGAAGTATTGAGCATAAAAGAACAAGTATCCCCAACATCCCAAATCCATACAGCTTGCAGGGTGTTCTCTTCCGTGCCAGATGCTTGTTTTTTCATGCCAGGCATGGGAAGCCTTTGTTTCCATAATTGGGACTAGCAATTTGGCATGTGGTAGCTAGGTAGCTGTTGGTTTTAGTCTCTTGTGGGAGGGAATGATGATATCTGGATATATCTTTAGTGCTCTAAAACTGACGATCAACATTCATATGGGATACATGAAAGAGGAAGATGTTTTCAAATGCTCATCCACCCTAGACACTACACTGCCTGTGGACCCTTATAATTGGTTGGCACATGTGAGACAGGCTGGCCTTGGGATTTGCAACGTGCATAATGCAATCATTTTCTAGCCACCCAGCAGATACTGCTGAGCTGCCCGTGTATCCATATTTGGATGAAATCCAAGCACACTGAAATCCATCAAGAAAAGTGGCAGCTGCTACTGTAATGCAAGCCAATAAGAGAAAGCTTGCCATAGCAAGCAAGAGCATCCATTGAGATGGTTGCGAGAAGTATTAGTGAGATCAAAGCATTTTAGAAACCCATAAATATGTTCCAAAGATTGTCAACATCCTGTCCTTAATATCCACAAGAATAGACATTACAGAGCATCAGGAAGTTCTCTTTCTATATCTTTTCATATATGAATATATGAATATACATTCGGCCAAAAAAGGAACTGGCATAAGACTGTGGATAGAATGTGAGATTTATGCATTAATGCATATTTCTGATTCTTTTGATTACTATTATACACAACCAAGCAGGAGCTCTTGACTTGACTTTTTTTTTAAATGTCCTCTTTGCTAGATCCCCTGACTCTAATATTTGCTGACTTTTCTGCATCTTGGACCTCAGGGTGATATTTTGATCTTGGTTTTTATCCAAAAATGCCAGATACATTGAAAAGGGTAAATCATGATAACCCAATGTACAGTATATCATCCAGTTGTGAACTTCTTCCTCTACATCTCTGAGGATGCAGTACCTTTTTAATCATGCTATTCTTAGGAATTTCCTTATTTAAGGCAGGGTCACAGAGTTTGATCTCTTTTGTCTATTCTTATGCTGCCCTGCAGTATGTGGACAATCCATAAATGGCATATACTTTTCTTGTCTGAGCTTTCAGCCTTCAGAGATAGAGCTGTTATCTTTGTCATGCCCTCATACTAGAAGTTCTGCCTCACAGGGGAGACTATTAATATATATTCTTATAGTTTTACTAATTTCCTGATCACTAGAAGGCAGTGTATGACTGGTTTGTTCTTATTGGGACTCATCTGACAAATATATTGTTAACCTTAGATCCTACATGCTTCAAATCTCTCTATTGGGAATTGAACTCTTGGGTGCATTGTGCCTTATAAAGTGTCTCGCTTTACGACTTATGACAGCCCTTATTTTCAAAGTCTGTTGTGGTGGTCAAGTCATTTCAGCAATATATACTGAAATAAGTTCCCCCCAGGATGATGGAGTCATGGAATCTTTAGCATGAAGACATAGCAAAAACAATAGTTCTATTTTTTTATTCAGAGAGATCAAGTAAGGTGGTTGTATCTCATTCATTGATTGTCCATATACTGTAATTCCCTTTCTACAAATTTTGACAAATAAGGCTGTTGTAGCTGATAAACCTAGGTGTATTTTATAAGAATAAGAATTTAATTTCCAGTAGACAATGTGAAACTTCTGAGGTCTAATATTAATTATAAATGCTAAGTCCCAATAAAAAGGTAACTGATCATACATTGCTTCCTGGTAGTCAAGTAATGTGTAAAACCACAGGAATATATATATTCAATAAGTGGGGAATCTTATCCTAGGGCTGGTAATATAAGACATTTCCAGAAGGGTTCACTCTTCCTCAGCTTTGTCCTCAATGCTCAGAAATTTATGGCATCCCTGACACTGCAGTCTATCAGATGGCTAGTGAACCTGCAACCTGGAGCCTTTCTTTTCAGTTTTGTGTGTTCCACTGGAGCAGGGTAATGTTTTAGCTTGGATGTTCTAGGCATGAATGGATAATCAGAGTCAACATAAGAATATATTTTTATCTCATCTAACATGCTGTCACATCTCAGTGTCATTCTTACTTTTTGGTGCTCTATTCTTCTTTCCTAAGAAAATCCAACCTTCTACTTTTCCAGATGTGTAATTCCGCCCAAATAAATAAAATAAAAGAGTTACCATCAGCTCTTACTAGGATTTGAAAGAGTAAGCCAAATAGCTATCCAAAGAGTGAAGACTACTTATACACAATTGTTCTTGAAAGAACTGTGGACCTCAGCCAGAGTCATTTAGGTATTCTATGACTTGCAAGTCTATGCACACTGGGTTGATCCCCCTCTCTGCTCCATTTATTATTGCTACTCTGTACATCATGTTCAGTCTTGGCAAGAAGCAACATTTGTCAATTCTGCTTCCCAAGGACAGTGATTTTAAGTTGGCAGAAAAGGCTATAATACTTATGCCAAATTGGAGGAAAAGAGGAAAAATTCAATAGAGATAAGCTTCTTAAGCGTCTGTCACTAGTGACACATAAAATTCTACTTTCAATTGCAATGACATATCAGGATCAAAGTCCCAGATAACAAGCGAGAAAAACCTTTGTCTCATTCTCCTTCCTCCCTGCAGTCTGAGAGGATCTGAGAATCCCTTGACTGGTTCCATTTTAGAACCATATTTAAATACTGTAGATCAGGAGTGTCAAACTCGATTTTATCGAGGGCCACATCAGGGTTGTGTTTGACCTAGGGTGGGTGGGTGGCCATGGTGGGTGAGTGTGGCCAGCTCAACATCACTCATGTGGGGGCACCACTGGTGGCCAAGTGCTAAGGCAGGACTTCCCTCAGACCCTCTCTCACTCTCATTATAATCTCCTTCCTTCCTTCCTCTCTTCTCTTCTTTTTCCTTCACTCTTCATTCTCCTTTCTTCTTCCTCTTTCCTTCTTTTTCCTTCCTTGCTCTCTTCCCATCTTTCCTTCTTTTTCTTTGTCTTTCCTCTTTTCCTTTCTCTTTTCCTGTCCCTTCTTGGATGCTCAAATGCAAAAGGGGAAAAATTTCTCCTTGTTTTGTTTTGCTTTTAGTTTGTTTTGCTAGCCCTCTACAGTGAAAACGAGGAGCCTCTGCTGGCAAAAACAGAGCCTGGGAGGGCTGTGTGTGGCCGTCGCAGGCTCAGTTTTCAGCCACGACAGCCTCCTGCAGCCCTTCAGGCTCCATTTTCTCTGGCAGAGGGCTGGAGGCCATCGTGGCCAAAAACAGAGCCTAGAGGGCCATGGGCAATTCTCCCGGGTTCCATTTTCTCTGTCAGAAGCACCTCGGGCCGGTCATTCCCTGTTTCTAGGGCAGCCCTGCGGGCCAGATCTAAACACCCCGCAGGCTAGATCCAACCTGCGGCCCTTGAGTTTGACACCCCTGCTGTAGATCATTCTGTTCAACCACTTATTTCTGCTAAGTATGCTTAAAAATAATGCTCAAGGGCTGATCTTTCTGCTCATTCTTACAACATCCATCTTGGTATCTTTGTGATGTTCATAATTGGTGTAAGAACTGTACGATATTTGTTATACTACAGGAATATTACTGTTGATGATCATAACATTTTTGTGGGTTTATCTAATCAAATAGCTATTGCTACAAATCCTTTTAAACTGGTATACTTACGTTTTGGGGAGTGCATTCTATTAAATATTATAGAATGCATATATTTGCCACATATGTTGTTGATCCAGTCCTATGTATTTTTAGTTTTTAGTTAGAAATAAATTTAGCTGAACTCAATATAGTTATTATAAACTGCATATGCTCATTTAATTTCAGAAGGGAAAATAGTTTTCCAATATTGTAATCTTTATAAATCTTCACAACATATCTTCTCAAACTACTTCTAATATTTCAAACTATTGTTTTCATTATAATTTCTATATAGCCCATCTAAAGACTAGATTTCTAACTGACCTAATTGTGTTGATGAAAATGTCACTGACTAGCTTGATAAAATTGTATTAATCTGGAACATTTATGATTTGGTTCTGTTTGCTTAATATGTTTTATCACAGCAACTGGAGTTATTCAGTAAATAGTAGCACTTAATTGAACACATTTTCATGATGTATGAATAATTATTTTAAGTATAGATATACTTTTTCAATAACAGCCAAATTCTATTTAATGTTATATTGCTTTTCTCTAATGAGTATGAGATCCATAATCTGAGCAAAGAAGCTTCAAATTTTAGCTTTGTTTTCATTTTCAGCCCAGTGAAAGCCAAGGCCTAATGCAAACCAAATTGTGTAAATCCAGCCTGGATGATGTTTATTGAACCCTATACCAAAAAAAGTGGGAAAAATCATTTCTAGTTGGTATGATATAATCTAGTTAATTTCTTTCTTATAAATTTCCATGAAATTTAAACTTACTAAAGTTACTTTGCATTATATAATGTTTAATTTGCATTGCATCACAGAACAGCTTTAGGATACTTTTGTTTTCATATTGTTTCTTACAATCCTTGGCACAGTGTCAACAAATCAGCAATACCAAAACACTTTGAGTCATGACATAACAAAGAACACATATTAATATCATTTTTTTTTAAATGCAAGCAAAATTAACTGCAATGCAGTTGTCATTCTTCCGAGTACCTTCCTGACAAATTTCTCCAAGGAATTTTCTCTATTGGGCTGTTTCTCCTTGACAATGACACAGAAAACCTGCGTTACATTGTACCGATAGTCCCATATTTCACAAATGACTCCCGTGTACTGTACAGATTTCACGCGCCCCTTCCAACTTCTTGAAAGCAGGAATGGCGACCCCGATGCACATCCTGCCAATCCCAGCACTGCCCAAAGCGGCCGAGCATTTTGTGCCCCTCCCCACCCGCCCCATTCAATCACAATTGCTTTGCAAACTGGCAAAACCTCTCCCATTCTCTCCCGCCTCTCTCCTGTCCTTCAAAAACCGCTTGAGATAAGCACCAATGGGAAAATTCGCTGCGGTGACCTCTGGCCAATGAGGTAAAAGTGACAAATCAGTCGCCAGGCGGTTTTGGGGCAGCAGGCCCAATCGGCACGATCTGCCACTCCTGCGCAGAGGGAGGCGGCGACAGTGAGGACAACCGAGAGAGGAGGCCGAACCGGCGGGAGAGGCCGAGCGGGTCAGCTCGTAGTTCTTGCAAGATCCGGGATGCCCTACAAGCTGAAAAAAGAGAAGGTGAGGGGAGCAAGCGGGTAGGCCTGGAAGGTGCTCTGGTAGGAAGACGGAAACGCCGTAGTGCAAAAAAAAAACACGTCCAGGCCTGCCAAAGACCGAATTCGGGGCCTCCGCCGGGAGAGGAGCCTCCCCACCCGCGCGCTGGCAGGGCGGGTACCGGGAGCTGCTGCAGCACTTTTATTTGCAAAGAGTCACAGCAGCCCTTTCGGGCGACGCAGGATCCGCGTCGTGCAACAGTTCCGGGAAGCGATCGAGGCACACCTGCGTGCAAGCAGACCTGGGTTTGCCACACATACAAACGTCGCCCGGCGCGCTCATATTGACACGCACGGTGCAGACAATGCAGTTTAGATTACCTTCTGGCCAGGGCCTTTGGCGGTGGGGTTTGTAGCGTTTGGGGCGTTTAGACGAGAAAGCCGGCTTACGGGCGCCGCTCTCGCAGGGATCTCCAAAAGAGGAAAGGCGGAT
This sequence comes from Pantherophis guttatus, assembly GCF_059756535.1. NCBI lineage: Eukaryota > Metazoa > Chordata > Lepidosauria > Squamata > Colubridae > Pantherophis > Pantherophis guttatus. Next base: position 306,840,681 of record NC_142063.1, on the reverse strand, counting down.
GGATCGAAGTTGTGCGTTTCAGTGGCCTGTTCGTAAATAAAAGGACTGTGGATGAATGTACCTGCATCGCGGAATGGGAAATGCCGGTGCTCGTACGATTACAGCTCAAGATTTAAGATGTGCAAAAGCGGCGGCGGGGTGGGGTGGGGGAGACGACTGCACGATGCATAGACAATTGCGGAGGTGGGGAAGAGAGAGAGAAGGAGGGTTGGTTGCAGAAACAGGAGAGAGGATTTAGTTGAGATGTTACAATACGGAAGATCATGTTACAAAAAGTGAAAAAAAATGCACATTCTTACTTTGATAGTAGAGATTTTTAAATATGCGAGTAGTTGCTCTGTTCTCTTTGTTAGGCGTGTATCCACTGATCTTCCACCTTCATGCAGATTTTTGCATGAGATGGACACTGTGACATAGATAGGCCTTGCATACATCTGTATGGAAGATACCATAGGTAGGCTTAAAGAGACTCTGCCCTCTTATCCAGCATTACACTTACTTAGGAAGTTGTAGAACACATTGGAGCTATTGTTGCCATTCTTACTAGATTGTGCAGTGCCTAAGATAAATATAGACAAAACTGTGTACTTGTTCCAAAAACATTGCTAAGTAAGGAGCTGGAGATTAAGCAAATTCAAGGGATGAGCATGAGCAGGCTGACATAATTATCTAATGGTGCATGTACTTGACTAGTATACAAACAATACAAGTGTGTGGACATGCTTAAGTTTGTATGTTTGAGAAAGGAGCACTTTGAACAAATGGTATTAATAGTATTTTGTGTCAGTAAATATTTTGTATGCCATATATGCAGATGCAAAACACATTGTGTAGATGCTGAGGATACTGGTACAAGTGGACCTTGAGTTAGGATCACAGTTAGGACCTGAACTTCCATCACAAAACAATGTGGTCATTAAGCAAATCTGTCATCCCTCCTAACTTTGCTTGTTGGAAACCCCTGGGAAGGTTGCAGATAACGATCATGCGACCTTAGGATGCTGCAGCTGTCATAAATATATGCTGATTGCCAAGTGCTTGAATTTTGTTATGTGACCATGAGGATGCTCCAATGATCATAAATGTAACTCACTTTTTTCAGTGCTCTCATAATTTTGAATGGTTGTTAAATAAATGGTTGTAAGTTGAGGAGTACCTGTAGATTTTAAATGGGCACATCTACAAAATCCTGTAATTGACATTACTTATACAGTTGTGTACAGTTGCAAGTAGATGGTAGGCTTTGTTTCTCTAGGTTGCAGAAATCTGCAAAAAGTACATCAGGAAGACTCAGAGTATAAGCACAGATCTGATCAAATAATAAAAAGGGCACACTAATAAAGAACATTAGTGGAATGCAAGTTAATATATGTGTAAAGTTCATGAATGCATATATAGCACATGGCAGAAATACATTGATCAATTGCAGAGAAGAGGTAGCCCTTGTAGAGTACATTATCATACTAAGTCTAAGATTGAGAAATATGGCATGTCCAGTAATGGGAAATGATCATGCTTTCCTTGCAGATTTCAGGTTCATGTCTAAGTACAATAGTTCTGTCTAGAGCTAACAATAGTGCTGTCTAGGTTGTAAAAATCTGGATGTGTCCTAGATAGGAACAAATATGTTTTTGTATTATCTAGAGGTCAACTGTGTTTTTGTATTCCAGCTGAGAAAGATAGGTTTTTAAAACCTGGAAAACTGCATCTTAGCAATGTAAAAGAGACTATTTTAAGCTACAGGCATCAACAGTTTGAGATGGCAAAAAATTGCTTGCTTCAACTTCCCATATACTTTTATTTAACATTGTATATAAAACATTTTAAATTCAAACTTATCTGACATCATTGAAAGTGCTTTGAGTGCTAAATGGCCATTTTAACTTCAAAGTAGGTTGGAACAGTTCTGGTAGGATTGGAAAAGCTTGTTTCAAACTTCAAACAGGTATTTCGAGCTTAATACATTTTGCATGTATTTAGTCTTGACACATTTACTTTTAGTCTTGACACATTTTTACAACTATGCTCAGTTGATTTCAGCAAGGCTTTTGTCTGAGAAGACATCTGTAGGACTAATCTGCTAGTATATTGTGTGTGTTCTGGGGTTTTCTTTCTCCTACATCTTATATTTTTCCTCTTTTAAATACGTTTCTAAATATCAATTTTGTAAGCTTTTGCACACTCCTAACATAATTTGGATGCATCCTATTAGAGAAGAAGAATGATGGAAGACTAATTTGAACTAAGGAAAAAAAGACACAATTCATAGCACCTGAATAACATACATTTAATCCACCAATGGGTTATTTTGTAGTCTGCAAGGTGAAACACAATATTCAAAATTTTTGAACAAAAGACAGTAACGTTTCTTGTAGTATACATTATTAGAATTGTGCTGTTGCCATAAGTGACAGATTTTTTTAAAAAGTCATTAAAAAAACCCCAGTACTGTACATCTGACAATGTGTTTTGAATACTTGGAGGGTAGGTGGAAACTTTTTTGCCTTTGTTTGGAATGATGATAGTTATACTTTGCTTTTTTCTTGTCATAAAAGTAGAAGTATGTCAGTTCTAGTTTCTCTATCTCCACAACAACCAGTATTACCAATTCAGTTTATGCTATTACAGTTTTCATTGCATTGCTCTCTTTGGTAGCAAAACCTATCAAATCTCTTCTGGCAATAAGTTTAACAGATTTATTATGGACTACATTTTTGTAGATTGTAGTTTACTTCAGAATATGCAACTGTTATGTACCTTGTGGGGTTTAGAGGTGACCAAACTTGATAAATAATGTTGATCTTTAAACCACCACAAATTTCTCTCTCTCTTAATTTTTGCTGTCTAGGAAAATACAACTATCCCACTGAAAATATCAATTAGATTCACTTGTCTTGGCAGAGCCCAGCAGAGACTCAACAGTTTAGTTTAAAACAACAGTCAAACAGGCACTTTTGCAGGGTGGGGTAGAGGGAAGGGCTTAACAAAATTGGGTGACCATTCTAAAAGGAAAAAAATAAATCATTCTGGGGAACTGCCTCAACAGTGGTTTGCTTTGCACAGATCTTTCTCCTATGCTAGGGAAAGGATTTCAATTTGCATGAGCTTCTGCAATATGGTACAGTATAGCAGTTTTGTTTATAGGAAAGTGTCTGTTTTGCACTTGCATTGTACCTACCTTGAGGACAGTTTTGTGGATCACTGCATCTAAATATGCTTGGCTAGTTCTGCATTTATATCTTTCATTTCTTTTGCCTTTCTTCTAGGAGCCTCCAAAATCTACTAAAAGCACTACAAAGGCCAGCAGCAGCAGTGGAAAGGATGGAGGTAATGCAACAGAGAATTCAGAAGAGGTAATGGATTGAATTAATGTTTTTTTTTAATTTTCTAGGTTTATTTTCTGAGTACTGCAATTTCACTTTCTTATTTAAGGATAAACCATGTTTGTTAAGCTAAAATTTGAGAGAATTTGGCTATAATTCCACAGCATACTTGCCTGTGGTTAAGGTAATTGTAGATGCTTGTAACATTTTTTTCAGTTTATATTACATTCTGAACAGTAAACTAATCACATTGGCTCAGTTTGTACAAGACACTAAAGAAGTAGTGGGTTCCACTTACCTTTGCTACCGGTTCGGAACTGTGAGTACAGAACCTTCTGCGCATGTGCAGTGTGTCTGTGATGACGTCTGGGTGGGTGGGTGGAGCCTCCCACTGCCGGCACTATCGATTCACCCGAACCAGGGCAAACCGATAGAAACCCACCACTGCACTAAAGGACACATGGTCACATGTGTTGTACAAATCCAGCCTCTGATTATTGAGAGAGGTTCTAACCTACTTCCCCCTACATTAATGCTGTTTAGAATTGCTTGATTACAATTCCCATAATCCCCAGTTTGTGTCCGTTAGAGCTCGAGTACACGGTATGGAGAAAAGAAAGCCAACAAAGAGACTTCTAATAAACAACTATCCTAAATTCTCAATCTGGTTATAGAATCAAGCTTTGGATAACTTGTAGCCTTTGGCCTAAATTACCGAGTGGTTCGCAAGCAGATAGTTCAGATCCCTACTTTCTCTCTTTTAGCAGCATATTGAAGTATTCGGGTGGGGGGCGGAGTGGGCTGAAAAGGATACAGAAGAGTTGGCTAAGAGGTATTTCATCCACTTTTGGCATTATTGTATTCAGCATGCCACTCTTTAAGGGAAAATAATTTCCCATCTCTTTTTAGGATTGAGCTTTGGTTATACTGGAGATATGAGCCACACAGATACTATGTAAATTTTTTTTTTTTAATCTTAAAGACATAAACATTCAAGTACTAGAGTCTGCTTTATCAGATGTATAAAAATGCCTTCACATAGTCCTGGGTACATTGGCAAATTCCAGGAAAAGTGTGGCCAAACCTTGCTAAATACTGTACTTTTCTCTTAATGCAGCAGATCAGTTAGGTCAAAAATAAGCTTCAATAATTTTTTAAAAAATTTGGATGGAAGAAGGAAATTGTTAGATGCATCATCGAAGAATTATCATTTTAACTACATTTAATTTCAGTTGATTTTAAATATAAATAAAATAAATTTTAGCTTCTATCTTAGCCACCTACTCTTCTTGTTGAGTGACAGTAGGGCTGTATAGACAGTATGGCTGTATCCTGGATTGATTATTGTTTTTAATTAAAGCGAAGAATGAGTCCAGTTTTCAAATAGCCAGGCATTGTTTTAATGTTGTTTTAATATTTTAATGCTGGTTATAGAAGTAAGGTTTTACCGCATGACATATAAACATACGCTAAACAGTTGGGAACATTCTGTATAACTAATAAGCTTTAAACTGGAACTTTAAGAACATTGTAAAAGAAAAATGATATATTGAATATGAATATAAAACTGGCTCTATTTAACATATTATTATATCTAGATCATATAGAAACATATTGCTCCAATTTTTGTCATTTTTAGAAAATAAAAACAATTAAACAATAGATAAAGAGCACTTTTTTTTCTACATAATTTTGTTTGCCAAACCCCAGGTTTGATAAAGTCAGACTTCTTCATTAGATGTTAAATACCATATTTTTAAATACTGTATAATTCAACTTTATATACTTAACGTACTGCTATGGTTGCTTTATGGTAACACATATAAGGGTAAGTGTAATGAAGTGTCATAATTGCACATTGCACCTCATAAAATTACGGTATTTTCTGTTATTTGTCTTGATTATATCTTTGATTGTTATTGAGACACAGGTATTCAGATAGGAGTTGCACCCATTATTTTCTGCAACTAGAGGTTCATTGTTTCTGGTATAGAATATTTAAAGTTTTCAGATCCGTCCTCCAGAACTGTTTATTTGGATGAAATCTGTAATATTTCATAGTTAAAGTTTGGGTTATGGGGTGTAATCTTGCTTGCATGTTCTCATCTCAAAGCAATGATTGGAGCAGAAATGGAGGTACTTGTTTATAGGCAATTTACATGAAGAAAAAAATAAGATTCAATCTATGTGAACTATGCACAGTTCAAAACATTAGAACCACTTTATTTTCTACATTCTCTCAACTTTATTTTTTACATTCTGTCCAGTTCTTCCTTCAGGCCCTGTTTCTCATACTGTTACTTGGAATCACTACATCTATCACTCCACTATCTTTTGGTTGATTGGCCAATACCTGCTTCTCTGCTGGATCTGGAAATCCCATAGAATCTTAACTTTCTTATTTCCCATAATCATTTGTGGGATTTTCCATTTAGATTTGGGAAAGCCCATATTCTGTACAGATATTCCTGTATGCAATGCCAGCTACTTGATTATGCTGTTCAGTGTATGCTGTTCCTGCCTGCATCTTACACCCTGCTACTGTGTGTTGAACTATCTCTGGGGCTTGTCTGTGCATCCTGCACCTTGGGTCCTGTGGACCCCTGCTTCTATGGACCTGGTGCTTAGTGCTATTCTTGTGCTATAATCAGTGCCTCAGTGCTGTCTTTTAGTCCAGCCTTTTCCAGCCACTGGTAGGATTTCCCAATGTCTGCCTCAGTTATCTGTCGATGGTACATCCCATGCAGGCACTTCTGCTTGATCTTCGTCCACATCTGCTGTTGCCTCAGGCATTCTCTCAGCAGCTCATCTTTGGGTGCCATCTTACTGATGTAGTCCTGCGTGCTCTGGGTCTCATCTGTGACTGTGGCTTCGGCACTCACCAAATGGTGAGTGTGTGTATATGTATGTGTGTGTGTCTTGTGTGTAAAGAAGACACAATTTTTTCCAAAATGAAAATTATTCAAGGAATAAAAGCTGCAACTGTACATACAGTCATAAAAGGTGGATCAGTATAATGGTAATCTCAGAATGCTTTGAGTTTTAGTGCTTTTTTGAAGATAATAATGATAAGTTCAGAAGGGTACATGTGGCAGAGTAAACATATAACTTGTTAGTGCATGAAATTGATCCTGCTGATAAACAGCAGCCAATGTTTGAAAATGTTTGGAATAATTTTCTTCCATTGCTATTGGAATATATATATCATGTTTCCCCGAAAAGAAGACCCTGTCTTATATTTTTTTGAACCCTGAAATAAGCGCTTGGCCTTATTGCCATGTGCTCAAAAGCCCAATTGGTCTTATTATCAGGGGATGTCTTATTTTGGGGGAAATAGGGTATATACTTGTGACTTTGTTTGGCTAACTGCCAAAAATAGCACCAGCAAGTAAAGAAAGACTGAAAAAGTAATTCTAGGGCAGCCTTCACCAACTTACTTCCTCAGGTATGTTTGAAGACTCTAGAATTCCCAGCTAGCATGGCTGCTGGTTCCGAGAAGTGGTAAGGAAAGCAACAAAGGCAGAGCAGTAGCTGAGGTAGAGATGAAAAATGCAATTAGCTCTATGTGGCTTGAGGAGGCTTTTGTTGGACACTAATGCATGCTTGCTTTATGTAGCTATCAGCCCTTACAAGAAAACTGTACAGGAAACAGGACAATATGAGCTAATTCTATCTTCTTGTAAGGCTACATTGCAAGTCTGAAGGCACAAACTTCCTGCCTTCACTTTTTACTGTTTGAACCATTAGAGTGGATATTTTCTTTTTTTTTTTCCTCTTACTGTTAAGTGACTGCAAGCTCCTGCCTCTCTCAACAGAATATTTCTTAGGCAGCCTCTTTTTTCTCACTCCCTAAGGTCATTCATACATTTCATTACATCAGTACCTGGTGTAGTTTGTTTATTCATAATTTGTTCATTAATCTGAAATTCACTATGTTCATGCTGCATTCTAAATTTTTAAGTCATTGTTCACAAGCTAAGTGTATGGGATTGAATAACACACTAAACCAAAAACAAACCAGCTACCTGTTGGTTTAGTGAGATATATAAGCCTAACAAGTTGTAGTGCTTGTTAGGCTTATATACTATATACTATATACTACACTAACAGTGTAGTACTATCCGGATACTACCTTATATTTAAAAAAAACAAAATACTTCCCTGTACTTTCAAAGCATATAGTGGGGAAGGCTAGGCTAGGGTCTTATTTCTTTGCCATGACCTTTCTGTTGATAAATAATTGTTGACTGCTTTGCATTGACTTCTGGGTAGATCAACCCTGGGAGACTCATTTGTTTTTAGAGTAAGTACAGCTAAGGAAAGTTTTCAGAGCAGAAAAGAAAGTTTGGCTTTTAAATACAGGTATAAAAAGAACAGTGGATAAAGGCCGAAAGGCACAAGTAAGGACAAATGTTGAAAAGAAAGTCAAGAGAGCAAAGGCAACTTCAGAGCCAATATTGATAACAAGGCCTTGTTTGTCCTGGACCCCATAAGTGAGAGCAGCATGCTGCTAAAATGTAAAGAGTTAGAAGAAGGAATCCAGTCTCTGCCAGAAGAACAACCATTTCTTACTCATCTGTCAACTTCTGCATTCACAGTGCAGTTTTTATTTAGTTCTTTTATGTGGAACTGGGAATCTTCAACATTACATTGTACCTCCTTTCCTCAGCATTGTACAGCAAAGAATATACTCAAACAGGAGTGCTGATTATGTTTTATTTCTTTTTCAGTTAAAAAAAATAGTTCCATTTTCATAAGTTAGGTATGAAGATGGCATAGGAAATACCCTCCCATATAAAAATGATTGAAGAATACTCTACCCTCTTTACCTGATTAAATTGGGCAGCTTGTGGCCCAAAAGGTATTTGTAATCTTCTGTCTAATTTTCAATGGCTTCTGTAAGAGATCGGTTTGAAGTTTCTTAGAACTATTTCTCCCTTCCCTGAAATCTGCTGTTTAGAAGTGATAGAAGAAAGTAAATAAAATTCTATAGCTATCTTAATTCCTTCCAGCTGCATCATTACAGAATCATGGAACTGAAATTGAAAAACATCTCAGAACTTATCTAGTCTAGTCCTCTGTTCAGTGCAAGGTGCTTTCCCAGAGTTTCCCAGAAATTGGAAGAGAGAGTGATATTTACTGTATTTAACCCTGTCCTTGCAGATGAAATGTGGGAAAGAAATCTAATAATTAATTAAATAAAAAATGAACTATTTCCCATATGCAATTTATACTGATTAGAATCATTCCTTCATAGAGAGTGACATGATGACAATGTTCCAATATCGAAGGGGTTGCCACAAAGAGGAAGAAGTCAACCTATTCTCCAAAGCACCTAAAGGCAGGACAAGACGCAATGGGTGAAAACTAATCAAGGAGAGAAGCAACCTAGAACTAAGGAGAATTTCCTGACAGAACAATTAATCAGGGGAACAACTTGCCTCCAGAAATTGTGAATGTTTCAACACTAGCGGTTTTAAAAAAGAGATTGGACAACATTTGTCTAAAATGGTATAGGGTTTCCTGCCTGAGCAGGGGGTTGGAGACTAGAAGACCTCCAAGATCCCTTCCAACTCTGTTATTCTCTTACCTTCTGGGTCTGTTGGTGTGTGCTGTTTTTTTAAAAGAGAAAGTGGTAGGGGTCTACACAGTTTTTAACAGTACCTGTATCTTAGGTTTAAAAGAGGCCATCCCTTCTATTTCTTTTTGTCTCAAAATAGGACTGGGAGTATTTAGCCAACAAACTTTGCAAAAATATATTGCTGAGGGAAGTACAATAATTTGAATGAAAACACTTCAAAATATTCTGAACATCTCTTAAAAATAATATATCCAATATATGGGCTGACTATCAGAAATTTTCTGGTGAGACCATATTAGTAATGATATTCTGGATGTTAACTGTTTGACATTTTGACTGCTTAAACCAATACAGTGTTTCTCTCCCTTTTTAATGCACTTTGCTCAAGTTTCTGGAATTGAAAAGTGGCACAAGACCTCTTTGGATTTATAATGAATTGGCTGTGGTGAATCTCGTTAATATGCAGTGGGCAGCCCTGTAGACTGGCAAGCTGCCCTATTGTCCTTGGAAAAGAAGAGGAGAGAAAGTATTATGCAGGAGAAAAAGAGGGTATATGCCATCCATTTCCTAATATCACTGGAAAGCATCATTTTGTATCAATTGTTTCACACAGTGTTTTCTAGTCCAGGAAATCAATATGTTTCTCCCACTTTTTCTTATATCTATTTTTCATTCTGGTTCCTAACCTATGATGACTTCTCTGCTATCCATTGTGGGAGTGTTTACAAGCTTATAGGGACAGCTGCTTCCATTTGAAATTTCTTTATTGTACTGCTTTGAATTAGCCAGCAAGTTGCTAAGGGATAGATTTGTGAGGGAAAAAAATGAAGTCAGAGCCATTGGTATAATTCCAGTAGATGTTTTGTCAGCGTTGGTCACTGAGCCTCTGTTGCAAAATGAGGGCAGCATTTGGGAACAGATCCAATTGAATTCTTTTCCATTTGGTGCTACTATTTTTTGTCTCCTCAGTTTCCATGTGCCTGTCAGTTTCAGCCTTTTCTTTTATTAATGTACAGGTAGTCCTTGACTTAACAACCACAATTGAGCCCAACATTTCTGTTGTTAAGCAAGACAATTGATAAGTGAGTTTTGCCCCAATTTACGACCTTTCTTGCAACAGTGGTTAAGTGAATCACTGCAGTTGTTAAGTTAGTAACATTAATTGCTCCCCTGTTGACTTTGTCAGAATGTCACAAAAGGTGATCAGATGACCCCAGGACACTGCAACTATCATAAATACATGCCACTTGCCAAGTATCCAGAGTTTGGTCACATGACCTTGGGGATGCTGCAACAGTTGAAAAAAACAGTTGAAAACAGTTGAAAAAAAAGTGTGAAAAACGGTCATAAGTATTTTTTTTTCAACGCTGTTGTGATTTTGAATGCTCACTAAATGAATGGTTGTAAGTCGAGGTCTACCTGTAATTGTTATGCCAAGTCCTCTTTCATTCCCTTGATTTGGCAGAATTTTGAAAAAGCTGGGTGGCAGCCATACCCATTTCTGCATAGAGTTTAGTGTTGATAATTCTCTTGTGTCGTTTTATTAATATATACATTGTTCTTGGTACCAATAAAGAAGAATATTTGTAGCTCAGGGTTGAAATGAGGAGTCCTTGGTGCTCTCTGGGCTTGTTTGTTTTCTTGCAAATGTTTCATTACCCAAACTAGGTAACATCGTCAGTGCTGGTAAGGAGTGCTGTTTGCTGTCAGTTTATATTCTGGTGTTTTGCCTGTCTGTGTGGGTGGGGGCGGTCTTAGAGATTCTTTGGCTGGGCTGTTTACTGATGGTTCTTTGGCAGTTTCTTGATTGGGGTATTGCTTATTTGATTGTTGGTCTGAAGTTAATCTTGGAGTTAATCTATGCTGATCTGAGTGCTGTTTACTGGTGGAAAGGTGCTGGAGTCTTTTTCTCTTTTGGGCCGGTTGAACATCCCTTTTGCATATGCAAAAAAGATAAGAGCCCCCACATACAGGCAAGACATCAGAATATAAACAGAGAGAAAACAGTACTGATGTTACCTAGTTAGGGTAATGAAACATCTGCAGGAAAACAAGCTCAAGGAATACCAAGGACCTCATTGTTCTTGGTGTGAAGTGAAAAAGAAATATGTTAGCAATCTTTCCAATATGGTTCCAAGAAAACCGAATAGATACTCACAACCTGGACAATGTCTGAAGTATAGTGGAACATGAGTTCCATTGGTGAGAAGGTATCCAACAAGTCTGCTATGGAAGAGCAGAGGACAGTTATAAGTGGCACTGTGTGTGTGTGAATGTGTGTGGTTAATGTGATTGGGTTCATGTGTCCAAAGGCAAAAGGAAATATGCTGCTGAAATATATACTTGCTATTGATACGTTGAAAGTCAGAACCATATCAGAGCAAAAATGCCAAGGCTGAATGCTGAAATTCTGGAAATCGGTGAACTCCAGTGGGTCACTTAACATAAGGAGAGGATCTACTGTGGACATTAAAATTGTAGAAGCAACAATAGATGTCATGATTAATAAAGAAGTGCTAGAGTCAATGACAAAATTATCTTGGTTTGAGGCAATCAAAAGGCAATCCTTTTGAAATTACAGTGATCCAGGTCTGTGATCTAACTGCAGATGAAACTGATGTCCAACAGTTCTATGCTCATTTGTGGCATTGTAGAAAGGTAGCACCCATCTATAGAAAGTTAGCACCCACCCCTCCTAGAAGAATGAAATATTTTAGGAAATATTAAAAAGGCAGAATATTATATTTCCCCTAAAAGAGAAATAGAAATATTAAGGAAGACAGAAACTCAAAGCTTCAGCTTCCTACCCCCAGCAGATAGTTGATGGAGGTAAATGAAGAAACTGGCAAAAAAGTAAAAAATAGTATTCATGTGATTGCGGGACACTACAAACAGTCATAAAGGTGAGCCAGTCGTCAAGCACCCAAAATGCGATCTTTTGCCAAAATTCTGGCATTCATTTCATAGTGAATGAATTAAGAATTTGAAAGCAGTTTGAACTCTTTTTTCCAAAATATGAGACTGAAGGACTATATTCCAGTAGCAAAAAACTATTGTCAAATTATTGAATAATTGCACTTATCTCATATGCTACCGTGTTTTCCCGAAAATAAGACCCTGTCTTATATTTTTTGAACCCCGAAATAAGCGCTTGGCCTTATTTTCAGGAAGGTCTTATTATTTTGGGGCGCATGGAGCAAGATGGGGCTCCTCTTGCCGTCTTACCTGATTTCCAGCTCTGCTTTTAAATATTTTCGGGGAGGGCTTATTTTCGGGGGGAGGCTTATTTTAGCACATGTGCTCAAAAATCTGATTGGGCTTATTATCGGGATGTCTTATTTTCGGGGAAACAGGGTAGTCAGATAATGTTTTGGAGTCCAGATTTCAGAACTACTGGAGGTGTAAGCTGGATTCAGAAGGTGCAGATCACCCAGGATCACATTGCAGATCATCCTATGGTTAATAAATAAATAAATAACTTTATTGTCATTGTACGTGTATACACAGTATACCCATACAACAAAATTCACTTAACACCCAAAGACCAGGTCCAACACATATAACAATCCCCAAACACACTCCCACCCACCACAATTCCCCACCCTTAAACCACCCAAGCATCCACACAACAGACCAAGTAATACTGTCCAACAGCTCACTGATGGTGGCCCTTTAGTTCATTGTTGAGTGCAATTATAGCTCTGGGATAAAAACTATTCAGAAAACGTGTGGTCCGAGTTTTAATTGTTCTGTATCTTCTGCCAGAAGGCAACAGTCCAAAAAGATTGTAAGCAGGATGGGAAGAGTCTCTGAGAATGTTATGCAACTTCCTCAAACAGCGAAATTCGAAGATGTCGTCCAGGGCTGGTAGTTGGAGTCCAATGATATTCTGGGCAGTTTTAATGGAAAAGATAAGAGAATTACAAAACATACTTCTTTTTGCTTTATTGATTATATTAAAAATTGGAGAGTATAAACAACAAAAATTGTAGACAGCATTTTAAAGCAAGGGTGCATACTATTAGTCATCTGCATACTGAACAATTCATATTCTCACCAAACAGTAACAGTTAGAACAGAATATGGAGTGACTCAGTGGTTCAAAATTAATAAAGAAGCATATCAAAATTACACAGTGTCATTATATCTATTTAGCTTGTATGCAGAGTATACATGACAAAACCAGAGGAGAAAATTGGAAATAGAAATTAAAATTACTGGAAATAGTATTAAGATATATTGTTAATACCATTTGGATGGCTGTGAGGAACACTTAAAAAAATCTCTAATAGAAGGTGAAAGATGGATGTGCAAAAGCTGCTGTTATTCTCTGTAGCGATATTTTTAAAAGCAAATGTTACATCAACTACTAGTGCCAATGCCATGCAAATTAGTGAAGAAGTACTGTAGGGAAACTAATACTCAAAAATCTGAAATAAAGATATCTGCTACTTGAACTGGATAGATAAGGACTATGACAAATCAAGACAAAATATTGAACTGTAGGGAGATCATAGTTCCAACAAAGTTACTATTACTATTAATTATAGGTCCTTGACTTACAATAGTTCATTTGGTGACCATTTGAAGTTATAACAGCAATGAAAAAGTGATTTATGATACTTTTTCACATTTATGACCATTGCAGCATCCCCATGGTCACATGATCAAAATTCAGGCACTTGGCAACTGACTCATATGTATGACGGCTGCAGTGACCCAGGGTCATGTAATCCCCTTTTGTGAACCTCTGATAAGCAAAGTCAACAGGGAAGCCAGATTCACTTAACAACTGTGGCAAAAAAAGTCGTAAAATGGAACAAAACTCACTTAACAAATATCTTAGTAACAGAAATTTTGGGCTCAATTGTGGTCGTAAGTAGAGGACTACCTGTACATGGCCTTCAGAAAGGTTAAATGAGGAAAAATCGATGCCTTTGAACTATGATGCTGAAGAAAACGCGAGGATATTTTGTATAATAATAAAAACAAACCATTCAATACTGGATACAGTAAAACCAGACAACTAATTAGAAGCACTAACAATGACAAATGATGCAAAAGCAAGCCAGCGCCTGATGCTTAGAAAATTTGAAGACAATTGAATAAAAAGGCTTGTAGAAGACCAGATGGCTAGGTATTTTCAATGATATCACAAACTTGAACTTAGAGAAACTTTAAAAAGTAGTTACTGATGGGTAAGCATGATGAAATGTTTATTGGTTCACAAAGATCAGAAGTGAATGATTCAACGTTCTATAACTAGAATGCCAAGTTTCTGTTTTTGTTTGGTTTGTAATACATTTTCAGGAGCATCTGTCTTGGGAGACTTTTAATTAGTTCTTTAATTCTAACTGAATTTTCACAGAGAAAAACAATAGAAATTTTTAAGAAGAATTGCTAACATAGTAAACACGCTTTAACATTCAGTGACCTGAGTTGAAGGCCCTGGATTCAAACTTTTCCAAAATTCAATGTAAACTGCTATGTTAGTGGTAGAGCAGCAGCTTTATTGTCCAGGGGCCTGGAATCATTTTTGGACATTTCCACACAGAACTGGGAATTTGTGGCTAAAACTCAGGAAACCTAATATCAGTCAGTATAGAGATAATGCTAGATATTGTAGATTAGTGATCTTGTACAGTATAAGTTAGCTTATAGAGTTTGGTCAACTCTGTTCTTACTATGATGACACTGGTTTTGCAATTTGACCTTTATAATTCCTTGGAGCTTCAACAGGAAAATCTTTCTTATCCTCTGTGTAGGTACTACAGTTTTTATTCATACTTCTCACAGCTGACAATTCTTAAAGCAAAAAGAATTTCAAAATTTATATTGTCTGTGCAATTTAGTTCTCTTTTTTCTACTATATCTTTTTTGTTTTTGGTGTTATTTGATATGAAATTAATCTCTCAGATAAGAGATTGCTTATTAATAATCAGTAAGGATGAACTTAACACGCCATGGCTGAGTCATACATGGGATGCTTGCCATTACATTTCTGTTGTTTTGATGACTTTCAGTTGAATGCATGAATTGTTGCCTTTTGAAGCACTGTATTTGAATTTATCTGGAGCAGTATTTTTTCTATAACAATCTGATAATTCGTATGTGCATCAGATAATAATGTGTTGTTTTAGATAAGAAATAGGGGATATGCAAATTTGAATCAACTGTGAAGAAAAAACACTGAACATTTTGACCAATTGGTGAAAATACCCTTCACCATTGGTGAAGGGTATTATTCTAACCTTTTCCAAAAATATTAGTGCATTTAAAAACTTTTTTTAGTAGATTGATTTTTGTAAGATTTTAAAATGAAATACATAATTACAAAATGAAATACATTCTTAAAAGAGAGGGTCGAAAGATGAGCTCATCTTAAAATTACCTTTCCATGCAAAATTACCGTTCCAAAGTTGGTATTTTCAACATTATAACATGAAACAAAGGAAAGTCAAGTAGGTAATATGTTTTCTTCCCTAATAGGTAGCACCATATGAGGTTTTTTAAAGGTGGGGTTTCTTAGTTTTGAATAAATAAGATAATGTAGAGCAGGCAATTCTGGATTACAAAATATATAATACCTGAATGTTGGCCATATGGTTTAGAAATTATAGTTCAAAACATCTGGAAGGTACTAGATTTTTATCACTAATTTAGAAGCTCAAATGTCTACCTTGTATGTTTGCTGCACAAGAAAAGAGGGTGTAAGTTGATTAAATAAAATTCAAAGCATGCTTTGAAATAATTTTATTTTTATTGTCTGTAATTACAGGAAATCAAACCTTATTAAATGTAACGACTAAATATAACTAAAATTACAAATTAATTAGCACATTTCTCATCTATTGTGGGCACACCTTGATAAACATCATATAATGGAACTACATATAATAAATATAATTTCAGCGGTCATTTTTATAAAAGTATTGTTTTGAGACTCTAATACGCTTCCTGTTTGTATAAATTGCTCTTTGCTGTGCAAGATAAAGAAAAGGCATTATGAATCGTCTTAATATCATTTTTTTCAATTTGTTCCCTCATATATTTCAGAATGTATTTTACTTTCAAGAGATCAATAGATCAAGCAACAAATAAAAAACTATTTTTGATGAAAGTGCTAACTTTAATAAGTGCCTGTCGTCATATTAAAGTTATCAATGAAACTAGAAAACTATTGTTTCCCATTTTATCAAAACCATAAGGCTGTGATTATTAGCATTGGATCATACCAATTTATTAAACCAACTTCAAATTATGTGCTACAGCCTTCCCTTGTCCCAAAGCTGGTACTATAACTATATATGTTTTGGTTTGGGCAGGATAAGAATCTGTGCTTAATTATAAAGCACAAAGAGGTAGTCTTTGGTTAATGGCCATCTGTTCAGTGACAGTCAAAGTTTCTGCAACACTGAAGAAATTGTATTTAAAGTCCTGTGCCTGTAAAGTTAGGTTTTACAGCTCTCTTGCAGTCATACTAGTCACATGTCAGAATTTGGGCCTCTGCTTCAGCCCCAGTGCTGCTTGTGCCACCTTTGCCATTTAGGAGTGCCACCTCAAGCCCAGTGTCACAGTGTCAACCCCAATCACCTCTGCTGCCCTGTAATCTGCTAGCCCTTCCAGTCCCAAATGACCTTCAACTTCTTTTTCTTCCCATTGCTGATAAGGTGTACCCGGCCCGGCCCTGTGAAAGGCAATTGCTGGCCACACCAGGCCTTCTGCTCTTCCCCATATTACACACATGTGCAGCCTTCTTGTGATACTTTAGAAACCCTCAGAAACCTCGTGAAGCAACACAAAGAGGCTGTGCACAATTTGGAGAAGTACCGTACATGCAAACACACACTGCCTTGTTGAAGATATGTTGGGCCAGGGCCATTGGAGCACAGGGTTATATAACAATAACACAAATCAAATATACCGCACCAAGAAATGATAGCTTAACTATCCGTTTGTGAGGTGGAATCCCAGCTCTCAAATAAGACTCGAAGTGGTTCCCTGTGGAAACCAGGTCTGAACGGCTTTTCTGAATGCCAACAGGGTTGGTGCTGATAGAATCCTAGGGCGTGCTGTTACGCAGGAGGAGATAGTAACTGAAAGACACATCTTCATATCTGCGGATGTTAATACTTTTTTAGAGGGACCTTCCAGATTTATTTATCAGCACTGATTCCTCAATACTGTGTGAGGGTCTTCCAGTGGATCATTCACCAGGAGATTTAATTCCAGGCTTTGAACCCCGAATGGCTACTACTGCACGTTCCACAAAGTAAATATTTTTGAAATCCTAGTGATATAATTTAAATATATAATTAAAATATAATTAGATTTTTTTAAAAAATGTACATATTAACGAAAGTCTACATTCTGTGTTTTTCTTCAGATCCAGCAGCAGCAGCAGCAGCAGCAGCAGCAGCAGACTTCAAATAAGCGTCCCAGTAACAGTACCCCTCCACCAACCCAGCTGAATAAGATCAAGTACTCAGGGGGACCCCAGATTGTAAAGAAAGAACGACGGCAAAGTTCCTCTCGTTTCAACTTAAGCAAGAACCGGGAGCTTCAGAAGCTTCCTGCCCTTAAAGGTGAGAACAGATTTTCTGGGCAAAGGGCAATGGGTTGTTAGGAAGATTTCAGCAGAGGAACAGATGGCTTTAACAGCCATGCTAATTTGAGTGGCTGTAGTACAAAAAGGAAATACCTCTTAAGTCTGGCAAGATGTCATGCTGCATTGCATTGTATTAAATTTTCCAGGGATCTGTCATTTAGAAGATATAAATAATTGTAGTTATTCTCTCATGTGGTAAAGGAATTTACAAGGAGAGCATGGATGAGACAATTAATCAAAGTCAGAAAGCTGATGTTGTGTAGTTGTTAAAATAAGATTTAAGATTTAAATCCCCACTAAATAATGATGTAGCTCATTGCATGATTTGGGATCAAACATTCTTAGTCCATTGTTTTCACAAAGTTATGAGGATAAAATGAGGGAAATTCCTATATGGATCATTTCAAGCTCCTAGAGATGGTCATAAATAAACTATATTATGCATTAGCCAAATTCCATACTTAGCACAAGTTGCTTCCATATATTTGCTGAGAAGTAAGGTAGTAAAGTGTGTGAAAGATTTGGTTGTCAGAGGCACTTTGTTTTGGGAAGTCCCTGCAAGTCTTTGCAGAAGATACTAGGACCTTGGATGGAGATGTATCATGCCTGGGATGTCATATGGGTTTTGGCATCATATTCCCATACAGGAGACAGATATGTGGCATCATATTCCCATACAGGAGACAGACTATAATGCCTAGTTGCATAAAACTGACTAAATATTTTAAAGAGGTAATAAATCTATTGATTGTGTTGAACCACATAGTATTTTGTGTGAGCTCTCTGTGCGGTTCTGTGTCTTCGGCAAGTAGTATTTCTTTGCCATGAGCTCATTTGGTTTATAGAAAGATCCTCTTCACAACCAAAATACTGAGGCCCTGCCAGTATTACAACCCTGATGGTTGTGAAAGAAATCACAAGTAGTACCGCTTTAATTATTTACTAAGATTTAAGGTGTGGTTCTGAAAGAAATACATGGAGGATAGGCAAATGAATTGAAAGAGACCTATTGAAAACAGAATTGTTGACTAGACAGATGGACAATTAACTGGCTTAGGAGAACAGTTTTTTTGATGAGAAATAGTACAGATGTGATACATTTATTACTTAAAGCACTACAGTTGTTTTATTTCCTCTTGCTACTATTAACTTATATTTCATGGCTGTTTAGTTTATTTTTCAAGACTATTTGTTTCCCTGTTAGATAAGACAGGGGCTGGGTGTAGGAGAGAAAACTTAAATTCCCATGTGGTTGATAATTGAAGAACAATATGAACATCTTATCTATCACAACAGTATTGTCTGTGAGCCTAGAGAAAGGAGAAGAGACCTTATAATGGTACAAGGAAGGAGAAGAAAAGCTGCTATGTGGTCTTTTTGGATTTTGGAACATCAAAATACTTAGAGCAGAAAGGAAATATTTTTGTCTTTTATCTTCTCCCTCAGATGCTCCTCCTCATGAACGGGAAGACCTCTTCATACAGAAGTTACGACAGTGCTGTGTCCTCTTTGATTTTGTTTCTGACCCACTCAGTGACTTGAAATTCAAAGAGGTCAAACGAGCAGGACTCAATGAAATGGTGGAATATATTACTCATAATCGGGATGTTGTCACAGAAGCTATTTATCCTGAAGCAGTTATCATGGTAAGTATTGATCTCCTTCTGGCTGCTGCTCCCAGTAAAGCAGCTTAAAAGAGGGATGGACAACTTTTTTTTCAACTTCAGGATACCACTGTACCTTCTGGCTTAAGGCACCTAAAAACAGAAACATAGAATTAGAAGATGATAAGGGACCAAAAACTAAGACTTATAAGAGCAAGATAAGGGAACTGTATATGCTTGATTTTGAGAACAAATATAATAGCATGCAATAATAACTTAGGTATATAAAAATACTTTCCAAGTTCTTGAAGGGATGTTACCAAAAAAGAGGCCAAACTTATTTTCTGTCATCCCAAACCATAGGACAGGAATTACAGGAAGATGGTTATCAGTTGAAAAAGAATAAATTCTTAACAATAATACCAATTCAACAGTGAGAAGTGATGACCTGCCCTTTTCTTGATGTGTTCAAGGAGAAGCTAAACAGCTAATTAGAAACTAATCTCTTTTGTTGGAATGCTTTAATTTGAATTACTATGATAAAGAGGGAGATACTGATGGCATAATGGCCCTCCTATTTTTAATTCTATAAAGTCCCAAACCTTGTATTCTGGTGGTTCACTTTAGCTCTTTTTATCCAGCTTTTTAAAATGTGGAAAAGAGATAACAATGTAAGCTCTAGCTCCCCTTTTCCACTTCTGACTTCTGGGCAGGGCGGTATGAAATGGTATTGCAGCCATGTTAGGTTGAATGAAGTTATAGTGTGCCTTGTGATTGAGAATCATGAAGCTTGTGTACCTAATTACATAAAGTTGTTGTTCTGCTTCATATATTTTTGTTGAGACAAACTTGTGAATAGCTATGGTTAGAACCAATGTCTCTGATTCCACATTAAGGTTAAAATTTGACAGTAGTTAAAGAAGGCTTATGAATAACATTCTAAAGGAGCGCTATGGAGGAATTGGCAAAAGCAAACACCTGAATGTACTAGCTAGATGATATTAGTCATTTCTTGATAAGCTGAAGGTGATGTGCATTAATAGCATGAGAGATGGGTATACAGTAATGCATAGAAATAGACACCAGTAAGTCATGGAATATTGAGAGTGTTTCTCATTACAGACTTAGAAGGCTTTTTTTATTTTTAATGAAACTTTTTCCTTCCTGGAATTGGGGAGAGTGTGTTGCTCTGGTTAGCAGTTTCCTAATGAGGAGGGATTGCACTGAGTCATTGAGTCAATCTGCAGAAACATCTCAATTTTATTGTCACATTTCTCAGTTTTCAGTGAATCTCTTCCGGACACTTCCACCATCATCTAATCCTACAGGAGCAGAATTTGACCCTGAGGAAGATGAACCTACACTAGAAGCTGCTTGGCCACATCTCCAGGTAATAAACAGTATTTTGCCATGTAACTATCCCTTTTTTCTCCTTATGGAAATGTTTAAGCAACAACTTGAGCTAGAAGTTATTTAAGATTTTTAAAGAGATTTTTTTTAAAAGAAGAGATTGGACAACAGAGGTGGTATTCAGCAGGGTTCTGACCAGTTCTGGAGAACTGGTAGTGGAAATTTTGAGTAGTTCGGAGAACCGGTAAATACCACCTCTGATTGGTCCCGCCCCCATCTTATTCTCTGCCTCCCGAGTCCCAGCTGATCGGGAGGAAATGGGGATTTTGCAGTAACCTTCCCCTGGAGTGGGAATGGAATGGAGATTTTACAGTATCCTTCCCCTGCCATGCCCACCAAGCCACGCCTACAGAACCAATAGTAAATTTTTTTGAATCCCATCACTGTTGGACAACCATTTATCTGAAATTGTATATGGTCTTCTGCTTGAGCAGGGATTGGATTAGACCTCCAAAGTCCCTTCCATCTCCGTTGTTCTGTTCTGTTCTATGAATTATGATGTTTAGAGACCTTGCTAGCTCATACGAATTTAAACACAGTGGTCAATCTGAAGATTGCATCATACTGCTGGTCTTCTATTCAAATGTTTTGGCCTTTTTGCCCAGGAACAGCCAACTTTTTCAATATGATTATGCCCATTTGTTGTTGTTTTTTTTATTTGATTTATATGCCACCCTTCTCCGGAGACTCAGGGCGGCTTACAATGCGTTAAGCAATAGCCTTCATACTTTTTGTATATTTATACAAAGTCAGCTTATTGCCCCCACAATCTGGGTCCTCATTTTATCTACCTTAGAAAGGATGGAAGGCTGAGTCAACATTGAGCCTGGTGAAATTTCAACTTACAGTGATTGTAGGCAGCTGATGTTAATAACAGTGCTTTAGTCTGCTGCGCCACCAGGGCTCCTATTTGAGTTCAGTTGTTAGTTTGCAAAAAGTTATTCATCCTGCTTTAGATCATGAGCTACCTATCTGCTTCTTGGATCAGTTGAGAACCAGTTTATATAAGAAACTATACAATTTTCTTTCATTAGCTATGGTGTGGCATCAATTTAATTCTAAAAGGGGACTTAAAATGTTCATGGAGGATAGAGCTTGTCACAATCAATATTATTTGTTGGATATATAAAGCTGCCAAATTGAGACAATCTGGAGAGCATACAGTATTAAAACAGAATTAAAAAATATTTGCTTATTTTTTACAGAAGCAAATGTATTTTATTAGAAGTATATTTTAAAGAATAAAAATCCTTCAATATGTTTGATAAAGAGAACTTATAAAACACTGTATAAAAATGCAACTATAAAATCCAACAGCTATTATACAATGCATTGGAGGAAAAATACAGATAAATCCAACCCTCCATCATCCACCGGCCAAGATCACAAATTATAAAGATGCTAAAGAAAATACAGGTTATAATACGGATTGTAAGGATGCTCCTGCCTCTTTTTTTACAGCCCTTGGAGGTACATTCTAATAATGATTGTTTAAAAATGGTGGTGTCATTTTTAGTGCTTAATACTAAATCAACAGAATTCACTCAGGCAAACTCAGGGGAAAGAAGGGATGCCCTGCCCATGGATATGATTCAGCTTTACTAATTTTTACTAAATCACCCAACCCACTACAGTTCCCTCCCCACCCAGAATTCCCCAGCCTTGCTTGAAGGGAGTGGAGGAAATGCTTTAATGATTCCAGTAAGAGCAATTCACTCAATACTTTCTCCTGTACTTTTCATCGTGTAGGGGGGTAAAATTGTGATTGTCAAGCAGTACATAGTTTTGTTTCTGCTAAAAAGATAAAGTTTTTCTAGGGTGTAATTCAGATTGGAAAGTGTATATCTGCTCCAAAAGGAGAATTGTGACTCTATAATGGATTAATGTTTTATACTTACATCTTCAGTCTAAATCAACAGACCTTCTTAGTCACACACCACTTCTGCTTTGGCATTTGTTCAGGAAAGGGTTTCCATTTGCAGACTCAGTTATTTTTGTGCTACAGAAACACAGCCCTCAGGGTTTCTACTAGAGAAAATGAACAGCCATTGGTATGAAGTAGAATAAGGCTGCTATACTGAATTCAAAAGTATAATATACACATTTGGGTGGGTCCTGGTCTTTGAATTTTGATTTTTGTGTCTTATTTGTTAACTGAAAAACTGATGCCAAGCAGCAAATCCCCAGCTGTTTTAGGCTGATTTAAAAAATTCAAGCAGGTTAATACTTGGATGGGAGACCACAGGGAAATCTCAATGCCATAAGGCTAGTCTGGGAAGTTGAGAAAATATTCTAGAAGATAGCTAATCTTTTCACCATTGTTGGCAGGAAAACAAAACAAATACCTTCCTGAAGTATGCCTGAGTCAAACTCACTAATCATACTTGACTTGAAAGATATATGTATAAATAATCCTTTTTTGTCTCATTCTTTTTTCAGCTGGTATATGAATTCTTTCTGAGGTTCTTGGAGTCTCCGGACTTTCAACCAAACATTGCCAAGAAATATATTGACCAGAAGTTTGTATTGTCAGTAAGTAATCATCATTTCCTTCCCCCTCCTTCCTTTTAGCCCCAATTTATTTTTGCACCTCAGTTGAAATAGAAGTGGTGAGGAGAGTGCAGAGAAGCAGGCAGACATCTCTTTTGGGAATTCTGTAGAATATAATTTTGTAGCTACAGATCCTATAGCAGATAATTTTTGGATTATGCTGCTGAGTTGCTTATTTTTCATTTTAGCAATAATTGACATAAAAAGAAATGTAGGTCCTCCATGATTATTTTCTTTTGTACTTTGTTTTACAGATAATTTACCCTGATAGTAATATGTATTGTTTCCTAATGATTTTTGTTGTTGTACAATCTGCTAGATGTTTAGACTGGATCTCTCATTTTATCCATCTATTGAGTCCTTCCCAAGGACCTGGGATAGGCAGATGTTGTTGCTTGATATTCTAATTATAATTGGTGTATCATCATTATTATTACTTAATTAAATTTGTATGCTGCCTGATTTTTAATGAGTCTAGGTTGTTTACGACAAAGAAATTACAATAAAACCAAAAACATTAAAAAGTGTGTAATTTTTCTTGTTAAATTAACTCCCCTCCCCAGCATAAAATGATTCAATATATTTTAAATTTTACTAAAACTGGAAAAAAATGGTTTAAATTAATGGAATAATTACCAACAAAATATGTTGGTCTTCTTAAAAAAATATATATATGTGAAAATATAATTATAAATTTCCAGAGGACAAGTGAATGTAGATTGCCTGTGAGAATACAATTGTGAAATTATATAAAAATATAGTTACATAAAAAAACTTTTCTTAATTGTTTGAGTTGTTCATGAATGTTGGCCTGTAAGGTTCTTATTTATTGTTTTAACATTTTACTGCTTTATATGTTTTTTTAAATTATATGACTGTAAGCCACTTAAAGTTGTCTCGGTGAGATGGCTAGCATAGAAGTCTAATAATAAATAAATAATAAAAAATAGATGAATATCTTGTCATATGAAAAGGGCAATGGAGGCTAGAGATACAGAATACTTGTTGATGTAGTATTTCTCTATTTGTGATACATCAGAGTTTTAAATAAAGTCACTTCATAAGAGTTGCAGTTTATGCATTATTGGAGTCTTATGAAAAGCTTCATGGCTTGTTTTCTGGGTAGTTTAGAAATCTTCATGGCTAAAGATGTTGGTGCCTCCTTGCGCTGACACCTTTCAGCTGTGCTTATCTCCGGATTGTTAACCCAGCACAAGCTAAGCAATCTGGAGTAGGTTGGGATTATGGATTTTATTCAATCCTCCTTTTGCAGCTGCTGGACTTATTTGATAGTGAAGATCCCAGAGAACGAGACTTTCTGAAGACAATTTTGCATAGGATTTATGGGAAGTTTTTGGGACTCCGAGCATATATAAGGAGGCAAATAAACAACATATTTTATAGGTAAGTAGTAGTAGTTATAGATAATCATTTACTTACTAAGTAGTTGAAACATCTATCTTGAATGAGGAGGTGAGTTGAATTAGCTCCATAAATTAAATGAGAAGGTAAAAACCTGTTGAATAAGCTGATGTTGGGTAAGGATAAGCAAGCTGAAATTCCCATATAGCCCTTTGCCATTGGTTATTCTGGCTGTACCTCGGAGATGAAGGGACAAGTTACTTATGCTTAGAGAAATGTGGCCATATAAAATTTTTAAAATGGGATTTAAAAAAAACTACTGATAGCAGCCAGGAATGGCATAGTCTAATTTGTGGGAATTGGTTTGGGCAGAGTAATTTTGAATTGGATTCAGAATCATATACCAAATAAATCTTTCAACTTGAGGTAACATTCGCCTTTATTGTCTATTTATATACTGCCTTTCTGTTCACAAGAAAGCCTGTCATCCTTATGTGAGATTTCTACCGACCTTCAATCATCAACTTTCAGTTATATGCATAAGGGAGCTCTTGAAACATCTTATGGGATCATATGATAGGCCTCAGACTGAAAGGTATTAACTGTTTTTTGCCCTAGAGTTGTTCACCTATGTTCCTATAAGGTCTTTTGTCAGAGCAGAAAAGTGAAAAAAGTGTCACTTACTGTATGAAGCATCATCTTTTTAGAAAAATCTCTAAATAAGAGCTTCAAATGAAAATCTTCAAATAGTTGGGCAGAACTTGACAGAAGAGTGAAGAGCAGAGCTAGATTCTTATTAGAGTTCAGCTTTTCAAAATTCAGTGCATTTTCCATCACTCCACCTGGTTCTTTTTGCCCCTTCTAACATACCGTCGCTGGGTCTTCTAGTCTTAATTCCTTGTTTAAACATAAACACATCCTTATATATCTCTGCTTTGGAAACAGAAGGGTGTCAGCAGATGTGTTTATGTAATTTGGGTTTTCTGCACTAGAAAATGAGAATTGTATCACCTATCTCCCTGAAACCTGTTTCTTAATAGCCTAACACATGTCTTCTCTATATTTCAGGTTTATTTATGAGACAGAGCATCACAATGGGATTGCAGAATTGCTAGAGATTTTAGGAAGGTAAGATAATGCTGCATTACTCTATTTTTTAAATCAGTAGTTTTTATGTAATTTTATGATTGCTGCCAGGCAGTTAGGTGAGTTTCCATTTGACATGTTGCAAAAGTTCCTCCCTCCCGCACACCATGAATAATGCCATGGAGTTCTTGGGAAATTGTGTTTATGTAATTTGTGTAGATGTGTTCTATAGGATATCCTGATGATGAGGCAACAGCATGGGGTGGAGTTGGGAACAGTTGTTTATACATGTGTATACACAGATGCATACAAGTCCTTGATATTCATGATTCTTTCCTTTCTCAGTATAATCAATGGATTTGCTTTGCCCTTGAAAGAAGAGCACAAAATGTTCCTTATCCGGGTCTTGTTACCATTACACAAAGTGAAATCTTTGAGTGTCTATCACCCTCAGGTAAGACATTCATTCTGATAATAGGCAGTACATTCTGTAAGTGCTCTGAAATGACAGGTAGATTTGGTCCTGTTTGCCTGTCTTTAAATTTTAGAAGCATTGCTTCTAAACTTTCTGGACTTTCTATAGGGAAGCAGTTTGCAACTCTGTCCAGAACTCCTGCTTTTGTTTTTCCAGTACACTTCCTCAGGTTCTCCAGTTGGCTTGTCAACTCCTAATATTATTTCAGCTAATGTGATTATATTAGAACTGTAACATGATACCTCAACAGATTAAACCAAAGGCCTATCTAATGGGCTATCTTGCTTCCCATTAGAAAAAGATATGCATTTGTTCTAAAGATGCCATATAAACTTGATAACTGGTAATTTTTTTTTTATCTTTGCGCTTTATGGAATTTTTTTTTAAAGAGATGTAAATCAATGTCAGTTACTCTGATGCTGGATTCTGTTCTTTGGGTCCAGATCTAATCTTTAATAAACACAAAAACTATCTAAAAAAATAACCATGATCCAGTGATATCTCCCCTGAAGGTGGAAGGCAGTGATTTTCTTTGAACCTTTAATATTAGTTACTTCTTGGTTGTTCTAAAGGGTCCTCAAACATTCTGAGACAACTTTTTATTGGCGATGGCGGAGATTGATCTACATCAGATCTGGGATCTATTAATCATATACATTGTATACAAACAATGTATGTGATTAATAGATCCCAGATAATTAGATGGTTAACAGTCAATCTCAATAATGATTAATACAAAGCCAATCATAGGAGAGAATTTTTTAAAAAAAGTTTTATTTGTTGAATGAGGAGAACTTCAACAAATTCTTCCTGGCCAAGTTCTTATTGTATGATCTCTGTTTTATTTTGGATTACCCCGTCTTAACAGAGAAGCAAGACCAGATTCTTTATGGCTGGAACCACATCCAGAACTTTATTGCTGAGAATACTATGACAGTATAGTTTAATTTAACAATTTAAAGGCTGTGCAATTCCACAAGATTCTGGGCAGTTTACAACTGTAAAACAAAAAACCAGTAATAAGAGAACGTAGATCATAGACATCAGGGGAAAGACATTACAGATAAAATTTATAAGAGGTCAACATTTATCCACCTCGGGGCCTGGGAGAACAATGTGGTTTTCAGCAATTTCCTGAATACCATCAGGATGGGAGTAATATAGGTCTCTGGGGGTTTGCTGTTCTAGCAAGTAGGTGCCGTAATGCACATTTGAAGTCCTACTAGATGTCGTTGTTTAATCAAAGGGATCTGGAGGATGTCCACTGTATCTGATCTTACAGAACAGGTGGAAACTGTTGGAGATATGTAATTGTTTAAATGACCGGGCCCTATGCTATGAAGGGTTTTTACAGCTGAAACCAAATGGCAATCAGCACAGCTTCAGGAACAGTGACATCCTATACGGTCCTTGTTGGCAGAATTTAGACCATCTGTAGCTTCCAAGTGAACTTTAAAGGCAGCCCAACTTAGAGTGCATTGCAATAATCCATTCATGACTAGGGCATGTGTGATCCTTTGGAGGGCCTTGTGAGCCAACAATGAATGCAACTGGCGACACTATATGATTTTGCCAGAAACCTCTTTAGGAATAGGTTAGGATGGTTACCTATTCTTCAAGCAGAAGCTACAAGGGCAAGAAGACTCCCAGATTGTTCCCCAGTCTTAAATGGGTAATTGCTACCCCCTCCAAGACTAGAGATGGAAAGTCTCCCAGATCAGGAACCCAAATATTCATAATCATTTGGTCCTGTTAGGATTAAGCTTGTATTTGTACTTCCACAGCCAGACTTGCATAGCATCTAAAGAGTGGAATAGGACATCCACAGCAACACCTGGGCAGCCTGGAATGTACAATTGAATATTTCTGGACCAATGGGATTTTGTCCAGGATTGTTGGGTCCAAAGACAATGTCTTGAGCACACTACCATTCCTTTTAAGACTGCAGGAACCACTCCCTTTCCTCAAAAAGGCTGACACCATCATGTGGAACCAAAACCACATGGCATTTCCCAGACAATTTAACAATCCAGGAAATATACAGATCTAATAAACAGGTGGCTGAGCTTACCGTTTGCAGGACTCTTCGAAGTTGCAGTCTCATATTCAGGTACCATATCTCAAACTGGTCTTACCCAATCAGAATCAAACTCTTGAGTGGATCACAGTAACTTTATCTACCATATGGGTAGAATATTTTTTACAGTGACTTGGTAGATTTTCCGGTGATTCGGCCTTCCCTGGCAAAGATTGAGTTGCCTTGAATTGGGCAAATGCAAGAAGGGCAAAGAAATATGTTTTACTGGCCTTATTGCCATAATGTAATCCTGAATATAGGCTCTTGATCAGATTTATTCTTTGTCTTCTGCCAGTAGAACTCCAGGCATTTTTTTGAATGTTTGGAGCTTCTCAGAAAAATAAGGGCATTATAGAATCAGCTTACAGGGAGAGACTGCAACAAAGCAATGCAGTCCAAGGCCTCCATCACCAGCCTGTTCAAGACTGTGCCCTAAAGGCTTAGCCAAACTTCCTATCAAGTCCTCTGGGAAAACCCCAAGTTCCCTATGGAACCCAAGAAGATCTATTAAGTTGCCAGAGATGGGCAGCCTAATTGACCCTGTCTGATTAAACTCTTTTCTGGTAAACTGCAATATGTATGTTCCTAAAGTATTATGTCCTTTTTCTCCTCCAAACCCATCCACCCACCATATCATCCTTTTGAATACTGGCCACCTCATTAGCCAAACATTTAATTAGTTCTCAGATTAAATGCCAAAATGATTCTTAGTACAAAACCGTCAATTCTCCAATTGCTTATCCATCTGGCTATAAATGCAGGCCTTCTCAAAAAAACAGTCAGTGGCTGGATAACTAACCCAGAGAATCCTCAACTGTTTCTGAGCCAGTAAACAGAGAGGCTTTTACCTTAAGGACAAACAGGCTGTAATCCAGGTGGTTCGGAAGAAGGAGCAGAAGTAAAAATAGAGAAATTTCTCTCAGCTGCTTCGCTGGTGTTTTCCATTGCACCACCTCCTTTCTTCTGCTGGATGTTTTATGCAGAAAAGATAAATGTATCTAGAATTAGGGTGGAGGTCAGGGGTGGGTTCTACTTACCTTTACTACCGGTTCGCAACGGGGCTGGGCATGTGCGCTTGCTTCGCTCGCATGTGCTTCTGCACAGAAGCTTCCTGATGACGCCAGGGCCAGTGGGTGGAGCCTCCCGCCGGTTTTACTACCAGTTCTATAGAACCGGTCCAAACCGGGAGCAACCCACTACTGGTGGAGGTTCATTCTCTGAGCTTGTGGGTATATAGAATTGCAGCCTTAGTGGGCTAGGAGACATAGGATTGCTAGGGACAGAATTAATTTGCAGTTTAATACAAAAAATTGTAAATACCATATATTTACATCCCAACACTTACAGGTTGTCTCTGGCCAGTCATTTTCATAATACTTGAATACTGTGTTCTTTCTGCAGTTGGCATATTGTGTTGTGCAGTTCTTGGAAAAAGACAGCAGTCTGACTGAACCGGTAAGCTTTTCTTTGTGAGGCTGAGTTGGTTGTAATATTACTCTTAGTAGATTTTCATGGATATTCAGGAAAATACAATTCAGAACAGTTTATATAAATTAATGTTAAAAAGTTTTTATTTTCAGTTAATGAATAATAGAATGGAATACTTTGGAAACGGGCATGATGGCGCTATCTACTTTTATTGTCTCTCAGTTCCATTCTAAACCCAACTCGAACTGCTGGTGGAGGTTTTTAAGCCTAAGCAGTTTAGGTCAAAGGTTATTAAAGATCTCCTTTGCTCTTTCCTAACTTGGACGAACTATTGTTATCTACTTAGGGGTATCTTGCTTCATGTCTCATCTATGCAAAACTGATTGATAACTTGTGTAAAGTCTTTTCCACTATGAAGCTTTGCTTCTTGAAGCCACTCTCTTGAGAGATTTGTCTGTTTTTCAAAAGTTTTATGAAAACAATTTCTTTGAAACAAGTATTTGATGTATAATCTTTCCTGTATTGTTTGGCTTAACGGTTCCACACTTGCTGTTTTGGTAGGGTGTTCTTTAATTTTTGCTAATCTTTAATCATTTGATGTCACTGTTTTTAATGTGTTGCTTTTTAGGAATTCTAAGTGTATGTGATAAAAAAAAGTGTACGTTTTGTACATAGTTAAATTAGTTCTTTGACAATCAGGTAAAAATTATCATTTCCAAAATTATCTAATTGACTAACAAATACATGCACAATTTCATTCCATTTCTGAAGAAGAATAAGAGAAAGCATAAATAACATTTATGCTATTTTGCGTCCCCAATAGAGGGTTGTTCAACCTTAGCTTGTACATTCCCAGCAAAGAAGAGCTCACTGTTTCTATCATGCTATCTCCAAAGTAATCATTTTATGCAAGCACTTCAATATATACTAAAAATTATATATGGCCACTGACCTAAACTATTTTAAAAAGACAATCATTCCTCAGAATCAAAATAGTCATCAAGGAAAAAAAGAAATCATGCCCTGAATTCTTAGGTTAAATATATATTATTTAATTAAAAATCATCTCCATAATTTAACCTGCTAAAGCAAGTTGGCTAAGCCGCTGTTAAATTAATTACCGATGTTAGTATTAAACAACACAGAATCAGGATTCCATTTTTTGCATTTACATGAAACCGCTTTACTTTGCTGTAAAATACTCCATTCTGATTTTTGTTCTGATAGCATGAAGTATAGTATGGAATCTTGGAAATTATTATAGCAATTATTATAGCACCTCTCTTTTCTTAGAGCTTTGTTAAGTCAGCATCTCTTTGAACATTTTCTTCCATGCTTTTTGCAAACTGAACTGAGTTGTTATTTATGCGCTAAACTGTTACACAACATCTCTTCTATCTGTAGTTTGCTTATGTCTAGCTATATGTCATGTTTCTTTTTCCTCACAATCTCACATCCCATTTGTTTGAGTTTTTTTCATGATTTGTTTTTTTGTAGACCATATTTCAAAGCATATGGACTATGTTATCTTAAATGTATAAAATTGGCAAGGATAGGACTGGAAAGGGAAGAAAGGATGCTGTTTATGTTTGCTGTTACTTCTTGCATCAAGGAGTAGTTTGGTATTATACCAAAGTGCACACAAAAAAATGGGATTAATCGTAATAAATCGTATTCTTCATCAAGAAAATTATATCTGTGCTAATTTTGCAAAGAAAATACACATTTTTTTCCAATCATTTTGTTTTTTTAAAATAATTATTCTTCCAGAGATTCGCAATATTAGTAGGACTAATATTTGAGGAAGGTAGAATATACTAAGATAGGAAGAAATTTGGAATCTTTTCATGAAATAATAGACATAAGTTTTGGATTTATGACCACAACTGAGCCCAAAATTTCCAATGCTAAGTAAAACAGTTGTTAAAATCAGTTGTGCCCCATTTTGTGACTTTTTTTGCCACAGTTGTTAAGTGAATCACTGCCCGTGTTAATGCAGTCATTAAGTGAATCTAGCTTCCCCTATTGACTTTGCCTGTCAGAAGCCTGCTGGGAAGGTTACACATGGCACTCACATGATCCCAGAACAGTGGAACTGTCATACATACATACCAGTTGCCAGGTGCCTGAAGTTTAATTACGTGACTAAGGCAGGGGTGAAATCTAAAATTTATTACTACCGGTTCTGTGGGCATGGCTTGGTGGGGGTGGGTGGGTAATGTGATGGTGGGTGTGGCCATTTTTTTAAAAAAAAAATTTAAAACCATTTTTTCTACAACCTATTCGGCGAAGAGGTTGTAAAAAAAATGCTTTCAAAAGGCTCTGACGATCCCAGGGTTTTTTCTTTTAAATGCCTCTGACAATCAGGCAACTCAGCTTGGATCAGGCAACTCAGCTTGGATCGTCAGAGGCATTTAAAAGAAAAAAAGGGTTTTTTTCTTTTAAAAGCCTTTGATGATCCCAGCTGAGCCGCGTGATCATCAGAGGCTTTTTTTTTTTTACTTTTAAAAGCATTTTTTCAGTCAAAGAGGTTGTAGAAAAAATGCTTTTAAAAGTGAAAAAAAAAAGCCTCTGATGATTGTGCGGCTCAGCTGGGCATGGGGAGGGCAGGGATTTTTGCTACTGGTTCTCCGAACTACCCACCTCCATCGCTACCGGATCAGGTGATCTGGTCCGAACCGGGTGATCCGGTCCGAACCGGGAGCATTTCACCCCTGGACTAAGGGAATGCTGCAACTGTTGTAAGTGTGAAAAACCAGTCATGTCATTTTTTCAGTGCTGTTGTAACTTTGAACAGTCACTAAATAAATGGTTATAAGGTGAGGACTACTTGTTCAACTGTAGACAGCAATGTAATAAAACATATCTTGCTGCAAATAATAGAAAATGATATATGAACACAGTGTGACATTATAAAAGCTGCTGTCTTCAATCCCCACTCGATTTTCAAATGGAGGTTATAATTTGGTGACCTGGGAGATTGCTCTAAAAGTTTAAGGTGACAATTAAAATGTTAAAAACCCAACATAAATGGCTACTATTATTACAGTATTATGGTTGATCACACAGTCAGTCAGTCAGATCAAATCTTCCCCAGGAATCTGGGAAATGAAGATATTATTATTTAGATTTTTATCCTACCTTTTGTATCTATCTGTTTTGTCTATCTCAAAAGAGTTAATATGCTCACTATTCCTGCCTCCTATAGACAATTCTGTGAGATGGGCTGAGTTATTATTATTATTTATTAATAAGTTGAGTTCTCCAATTGGATTTCATGCTTAAGACAGGCCTAGAACTCATGATCTCCTTTTTTGTAGGCTAGCACCTTAGCTATTACACTAAACTGGTTCTGAATGGCAATTCATATTAATAGCCTTTAAAATAACATGGGGAATAAAGAAGTTAAAAATCCTATTCTGACAGGAGTCAGCTATGTTCTATAAATACTGTATATGTTTATGTTTATTATATGTTTATGTTTATTATATTTGTATACCGCCCTTCTCCCGAAGGACTCTCCCGAAGGGGCGGTGAACAGCCAGCAGATAAAATACAAAAAATACAAAATTTAAAACAATATTTGTTAAGGATATTGTTGTGTTACCAACCATCAGAGTAAGTGCACAGAGAAACAGTACTGAGAGCAATGAATACAATACATACAAACTGGTTTAACAAAGCTTTTACTTTGTAGTGAAAAACAGTTGCATAGTCTTTTTAATCAATCCAAGTCTTTAGCCATTCAAATCAATCCGAAGTTACAGATATTTTCTTACCAGACAAACAGCAGTTGGTAATAAACAGCAATTCAACGCTGGTAACAAATCACGATGGTAGCAGATCCATCCACGTCTTCACACACGACAGTAACAGTTCCAATCAATAGTTCTAGTCAAGCAGCAAGTCAAGCAATGATGAGAGCAGGTCCAACAATGACTATAGCTCGGCTCTCTCCTTATATACGGTTACACTAGTAATTATCCACTTAAGATAAGTGAAGTCAGCAGTGCAATGACTCAACAGTTCAATTATGATAATTGCAGTCAGCAGTTAGTCAGCAGTCAGCAGTCATTACAATTACTCAGCAGTACAATTACTCAGCATTACATCTTAGAGTTACAGAATACATTTAAAGTTATAGAACACATATATTGCCTGGACAACTTGTTAGGTTTACACCATATCCTAACAATATTAAAATCCAATTAAATTAATTTGGCCCACAGTTAAAAACACCCCTATATTAAAACCCATAATTTAACGATTTAAAATTAAAACAATTTTAAAAAGTTAGGTCAGGTCAGCCCGGCTTGATGAAACAGAAACGTCTTTAGGGCACGGCGGAAAGTGCGCAGATCCAGGATCCGCCATATCTCTGGGGGCAGCTCGTTCCAAAGGGTAGGTGCCCCCACAGAGAAGTCTCTCCCCCTGGGGGCCATCAGCCAGCATTGTTTGGCCGATGGCACCCTGAGGAGCCTCTCTCTGTGGGAGGCTACTGGCGGCAGAAGGCGGTCTCGTAAATACCTGGTTCCTAAGCCATGGAGCGCTCTAAAGGTGGTAACCAATACCTTGAAGCGCACCCGGAAGACCACTGGGAGCCAGTGCAGCTCGCGCAGGAGAGGTGTTACATGGGAGTGCCAAGTTGCCCCCAAAACCACCCGCGTGGCCGCATTCTGGACTAGTTGGAGCCTCCGGGTGCTCCTCAAGGGGAGCCCCATATAGAGAGCATTACAGTAGTCCAAGCGGGACGTGACGAGGGCATGAGTGACTGCGTAAGGCATCCCGATCCAGAAAGGGATGCAATTGGTGGATCAGGCGAACCTGATAAAAAGCCCCCCTGGCCACAGCCGTCATATGCTCTTCCAAAGACAGCCATGTATCCAGGAGGACACCCAAGTTGCGAGCCCTCTCTGTGGGGGCCAGTGACTTGCCCCCAAAAGTCAGTGATGGTACCAACTGACTATATCGAGATGCCAGAAGCCACAGCCACTCGGTCTTGGATGGGTTGAGCCTGAGCCTGTTTCTCCCCATCCAGATCTGCACGGCCTCCAGGCACCGGGACATCACATCAAGGGCATCGTTGGGGTGGTCCGGGGTGGAAATGTACAGCTGAGTATCATCAGCGTACAGATGACACTTCACCCTGAAACTACGGATGATCTCACCCAGCGGCTTCACATAAATGTTGAACAAAAGGGGCGAGAGAACCGACCCTTTCGGCACCCCACACACAACATATATTATGTTTCATGCTACACGGGATATGTAAAAATGTTGTAAAGTTTTCTTCAAAATTAAAGGCTTCTAGATTACAAAATCAGTTGTATATAATATAATCAATATGCTTGCTTTTTTTTTCCAGGTGATAGTGGGGTTGCTAAAATTTTGGCCGAAAACACACAGCCCCAAGGAAGTAATGTTTCTGAATGAGCTAGAAGAAATATTGGATGTCATTGAGCCTTCTGAGTTTGTGAAAGTTATGGAACCTCTGTTCAGACAGTTGGCCAAATGTGTCTCTAGTCCACACTTTCAGGTGAGTTAAAAGCTAGGAGAGATGACAGCAGATTTTAGTATCGGTACTTGGGCAGTAGATATTTTTGATTTTTCCTAGGACATTGGCAAATAACAAAAAACATATGACTGCTATATACTTAACTGGTATTACTAAAAGCATTTCTTTTCAGAGAAATAAAACTGTTTGTTAAAAGAATGGAATTTCAGTTATAAGCCAAGCTAACAAAGACCCATAGAAATAGGCTGAATTTTAATTTTGATAAAGCATCTACTAGCTGTTCATCTAATTCAGATGCCCACCTTACAATGGGCAACATTAAGAATTTTAAGAATGCCCCCTTTTTTCTATTTTTAACTATGTCTCATTTTCATTATTTATACAGGTGGCAGAAAGGGCATTGTATTATTGGAATAATGAATATATCATGAGTTTGATCAGTGACAATGCAGCCAAAATTCTCCCTATCATGTTTCCAGCACTCTACAAAAATTCCAAAAGTCATTGGAACAAGTAGGTATTTCAGTGAGGCTTGGGACGAGTGAAATTTCAAATTAGGGATCTTCAGCTTGCTTTTCTGTCAAGAATTATTGATGATAGGGCAATAATATTGCTATATTTAGTTTAGGCTCCTACATTTTCATCATGGGAGGAAAAGGAGAAGAGAATGGAATAATTGGAAATATGCAAGTTAAATTCCCAAAAGAGAAATGAATATGTTGCCTATGCCCTATTTGCCTAACTTCATCTTTTTTGGGCGGGGTGGAGTGGGTTTAATAAAATATGAGTTTTATGCATGCACACTAGCTTTGGAGGTAATTTTTTTTTTCATTCAGTACTGAGAATTGTAAATGATTGTTTTTGGATGTTTTGGAATGCCTGTTTGACAAATAAATGTGTAAGCATATGTGCTAGGAATTTAGAGTGTGGAACATCCTGTTTTCCTCAGGGTGTGTTTTAATCTCTGCCAAAGTGTGTTGGAGACATTTTAAATAATTAACATAATTTCTGTTTTCTGCAGGACAATCCATGGGTTGATCTACAATGCGCTGAAGCTGTTTATGGAGATGAACCAAAAGCTATTTGATGATTGCACGCAACAGTACAAGGCAGAGAAGCAGAAGTAAGTGTTTTCGTTGAGAAGTAAATTGATAGTAACTAATCTATGAGTGCTGAGATTCTCCTCCTTGAGATAGCAGTTAATAACCAGAATGAAAAATCTGCAGTGATCTGCTTAAAACTCTCTGCAAATAAGACATGCCACTTATTCATATGGAACAGCAAAAAAGATGGGCTGGAACAAAAAACAGATCAAGAAGCCGATAATTGAAATACCTGATACATTTAATCGGTTATAAAAAGTTATGTGAACATGGGTTGTTTGGAAGTAAAAGAAGCTCCTAAAAAGTTTTTAAAACACAAATACCGTATTTTTCGGAGTATAAGATGCACTAGAGTATAAGACGCACCTACCTTTTTTGGTGAGGAAAAGAAGAAAAAGAAATCTCCCTCTGCCTCTGAGCAGTTTTGCCTCGTTGCAGCAAACAGCAAATAGCCTGCTTTACTTTCATTTTCGTTTTCAGCCTAGCTTGATTAGCACAAGGAAAAAAAATCTGCGTCAGCAATTTACTTCTTTGCAACAAGCAGCAGAGCCCTGCGCAAAACAGCTGAGAGCAAATCAGCTGAGAGTCGGGAGGCCGATCCAATCAACTTGTGCTAATTAGATTGTGCTGAAGCTGAAAAGAGCTGTTTTTTCTTGCTGTTTGCTTGCCAGGAGATAACTGCTGTGAGGCGGAGGCCAAAGGGTGGGGGCCAGTGGATGGGCGGGACTACATTCAGTGTATAAGATGCACCTAAATTAAAACCATAATAATAAATATCATTAAAAATTCAAAATATAGCTGAAGGGAGAATGAAAATGGAGCCGTCTAGACAAGTCTCTGGTTCTGTGGAAACTCCAGGCCTGGTCACATGATCAGGTCTTAAGGGTCTTTCAGAATATCAAAAGGGATGGTTTTAGTCTAATTTCAGGGGGAAGGATGTTCCATAAACTGAGCACCATGGCCGAAAAGGCCCATTTTTCTGGGACCCACCAAATATAGGTTCCTAGCTAATGGTGTGCACAGCATTCTTCTCTTTGAGATCTAATAGGACAGGCTGAAGGCTGAAATAATTGGGGAGAGGCAGTCCCTCAGATAGCTCCATCCCATGCTGTGAAGGGCTTTAAAAGTTAAAACCAACATCTTGAATTGGACCTGGAAGCAAACTGGCAACCAATGCAACTTGTATAGCAGAGTTGTAACATGTGCTGCTCTAGGAGCACACATAATTGCCCATGCGGCTGGATTCTGTACCAGCTGAAACTTCCAGATACTCTTCAAGGGCAGCTCCATATGGAGTAGTCCAATCTGGAGGTGACTAGGGCATGAATGACTTAAGCAAGGCCTCTTGATCCAGGA
Source organism: Pantherophis guttatus (assembly GCF_059756535.1). NCBI lineage: Eukaryota > Metazoa > Chordata > Lepidosauria > Squamata > Colubridae > Pantherophis > Pantherophis guttatus. The sequence goes on along the minus strand of NC_142063.1, from coordinate 306,803,203 downwards.
ACAGGCATAACTGATGTTTTCCTATCTGATAGTACCGTGAATTATTTGGATGATTTACAGCATGTTCTACTTCTTAGCCTCAAACAATCTCCATATACCTGTTTCCCTTGAAACCTTTGAAAAGGTATCAGATAGCAATTTTGCAGTTGCAAAAATAGTGTATGTTTTTAAAAAAAGAAATAGAATCCTGAGGCACCCCATGAATCAGAGCCCACACCCACACATGTGCTCAAAGAAACCTAGAAGTAGGTCTTTAAACATTCAGAAATTATTAATATTTTATAATGTGATATATAGTGAAAATTATAAGTTATATGACGAGCCCAATCATATTTACTATATTTAATTTCATTTTAAAGGTAACTGAAAATTAAGTAAAACCTAGTTTTACTTTTTCCTCTGTGTAGCAGGAAAGAGTATGTCCTACCACGTCATTCAAAGTTCAAGTAAAGCCTTTGATTAAATAAAAAGTTGTGTACTTCTGCCATAGGCAGAAGATCATGGAAATAGAATATTTTCCAGCATTGCTTTTATGACTATTTCTCTAGAAAGGACAGAAAACCTGTTTTTTCAGCTGAGCCTGTTTGATAGTACAGAAGACATTATGGATAGTATGGAAAGCAGAGAGAATAACCTATAGGATTATAATCCATCTCAGTGAGCAATTAAGGAGAACAAACAAACAATTAAGGAATTTGGTGTGGGAGTTCAGTTTAGGGAAAAAGCAGGAAGAGCTAAATAGAGTATTGATAATTGCTCACACTTTAAAGAATAAAGAAATTGTATTCAATAAAGAAATTCTATTCTATTCTATTCTATTCTATTCTATTCTATTCTATTCTATTCTATTCTATTCTTTTCGTTTTCGTTTTCGTTTTCGTTTTCGTTTCTGTTTTGTCCCGTCCCGTCCCGTCCCGTCCCGTCCCGTCCCGTCCCGTCCCGTCCCGTCCCGTTCCGTTCCGTTCCATTCTATTCTATTCTATTCTATTCTATTCTATTCTATTCTATTCTATTCTATTCTATTCTATTCTATTCTATTCTCATTACTTAAACTAGCTGAGGTAATTTCAGGGAATATACAAAAAAGCCAGTTTCCAGAGAGTGAACTTTATTTGATCAGGCAAATAGGAATTTGGTGGGGAAAGCATCCAAAAAACCACCATGGTAATCTGGTAACTAGCAACTGTGGGCATTTTATGGATCATGGTGCAGAAAATTCTACAAAGCTAGACTTTTTCCCCCTTTTGTTTATCTGAGGAATATGGGAGATGGAGATAACTATGTTCTGCAGGGACTGTGCTTTATTTGTTGCACATGCGTGCAGACTTGTTGCTTTTGTGTAAGAGAAAGTGAACAGTCTAGAGGTGAACCCATTCAGGAAAGAGGAAAAAATATTGGATTAAACAAAATAAGTGTTTGCAAGAGGATAGAGAGATGGGCGAATGTAACTCAAGGAAACCAAGTTTATTTAGAAAAAAACTTTTTTTCCTTTGGAATTTCGGAGTAGATTCCACAGTCTCTCTGTTGTTGTAGTTTCAGGACCATGAATGAAGAGCAGCTGCCACAAGCCTCAAAGACAGCAAAAGGACTTTATAGGCTCTTCAAAGGGAAGGATTCCTGTCTCTGCCTTGAAGTAGTGGGGAGGGAGAGGAGGAGGAGGACTAGTGACTCCTTGCTAAGAAGGACCAAAGCAGTAGTCCAGTTGTCTGTCAAGAGACATGTACCTCCCTGGGGTTCATATTTAGCATGGTATGGAAAGACTTCCAAGGTCCCTTTTGTGGGAAAAATGACACAGCCAGATTCTGTGAACAAGCAGGAGAATGGAAGAACTAGGTCCACAGATGGGGTTTTCTTCACTTCTTCCTAGCAAAGGAAATGTGTCTGGAAGAAAGGCAAGAATTTTGGAAGCAGGATGTGCAGATGGTTTCAACAGGAATGGTTGGGATTCTTTGATCATAGGATAGATTTCTGTGATGAGATGGGCTATGCCTCATCAGAACTGGGAAGAACATGTTTGTAAGATGTCTTATAAACCTGATCCAAAAGTATTTAACCTGTTGGAATATGCTATAGTTCACCAAACCAGATGAAAGATGTGGATAGTATTTTCTTGAGCCATATTACTGAACTTTCAGGGAAGAGGTAATAACTGCTCAGATAAGTTAAAAAACCAACACAGCCAAAATTGTGATACCCCAATATTTCCTAGTTCAGAACCATGTTGTTGTTAGTTGCGAAGTCATGTCCGACCCATCGCAACCCCATGGACAACGTTCCTCCAGGCCTTCCTGTCCTCTACCATCCCCCTGAGTCCATTTAAGCTCATGCCGACTGCTTCAGTGACTCCATCCAGCCATCTCATTCTCTGTCGTCCCTTTCTTCTTTTGCCCTCAGTCGTTCCCAGCATTAGGCTCTTCTCCAGTGAGTCTTCTTAGTTCAGAACTTAACCAATAGCAAAACCTGATTGAAAAGCTGAAAGCAGTGGGACCCCAAGCCCTCAGGAGGAAGTAATGAATCATCTTAATTTCAAAATGCTGTGAAAAGGAAAAAGGGAACATTGGGCAGTTTTATTATTAAAATATAGCTGTGTGCTACTACACTGAGACAAAACAAGTTGATGTATAGGAAGCTTTTGATTGAACCAAAAGTTAAGAAGGACAGGTTTAGGAAATAAAATATAGATATAAGGATGAAGGTATATGAGAATGGCCTTGGAAAAGCCACAGCCAGAGGGACAGTTGGATAAGAGGCAGCTCAACTCGCAGAAGGAATGTGGGCGTGAAGGTTCCCCTTCTAGTTTCTTGGGCTGTCAAGGCAACAGGGAAGAAACTTGCAAGATTCTGTTTCTATAACCTTACAATAAAATAGAATTAGTTCATCTGGGTGTGCTTCCCATCTGGACTACCTTGCAAGACTGGCAGAGGACCAAGGGCGGCATATAAATCGAACCAATAAATAAATAAATAATAAAATAAATACAAATAAATACAAATAAATACAAATAAATACAAATAAATACAAATAAATACAAATAAATACAAATAAATAAATAAATAAATAAATAAATAAATAAATAAATAAATAAATAAGAAAGCACACCAGCAAGTAGCTAATGTCTATAGAAAAGCTAAAACTAAAAAGGAACTTAGATTTGCAAATTGCAAGTAACAACGTAACTATTTTGGCTACCTTAGTAGAAAAAGGAAAGGGTGGGCCCCCTGCTCTGATAAGATGGCAGGATGGTAACAAACTATGGGGAGAGGGCAGAGCTCCTCAATTCCTCCTTTGCTTTGGTCTTTTTCTCAAAGGGGAACTGTGTTCAAATGGACCTAAGCAGAACAGTTGACACAAGAAGGGAGTGGCAACCCAAGGTAAGTAGAGATAGTTAGGGAGCACCTGACTAACCTGAATGAATTTGTTTCCAGAGCTCAATTAATTCCACATAAACTCTTAAAGAGCTTGTGGATGTTCTCTTGGAAGTCCTTTTTGTGATGTTTGAGACATCATATAGAATGAGTACAGTGCCAAGGGACTGGAGAAGGGTAAAGAGGACATGAGTATTTGTTAACCAATTAGCTTGTCATTGTTACCTGGCAAATTCTAAAATAGTTTATAGTTTGTAAGTATTTGGCAAAGACGGTATTGTTTTGCTGTAGCCACTACGGATTTACCAAGAATAAGCAATGCTAAACCAATCTGCTCTCCTTTTTTAAATAGTGTGACTAGTAGACCATAGGAATGAAGCAGACACAGTGTATCTTGGCTTCAGGGTCTTTCATGAATACCAGTGGAGGAATATAGCCAAATATGGACAGAACCATGGTGTTATTGTGTGGATACAAAAATGATTGAATAATCATACTCAATGGGGGGTCCTCTGGATCTCCGCACACTGGAAGAAAATATTGAGTGCCAAACTGAAGGGCTTTTTTCTAGGCTTTATATGATTCAGTATATTTATAAATGATTTGGATGAAATATGTGGATAACACATATAATGCTAAGCGGACAGCAAATACTTTATAGAGAACAATATCAGGATTCAATACTAATTGTTTTTTGTTGGTCAAAAGCCACATTTGGAATATTTCATTTAGTTGGGAATACCACATTTTAGGGAAGGACATTGATGCATTGAAACGTGACAAGAGCAAAACAGCCAAGATGATAATAAGGGGCTGCAAGGGAAAAAAAATTGTGAGAAAACAAGCTGCCCTCCAATATTTGAAGAGATACCATAGAGAGGTTGTTTAATATATCCTAGAAGTCAAGTCAAGAAACAGTGGTCTTAAGCTGCGATGAAGCAGATTTATTTTATTAAATTTCTATTCTGCCCATCTCTTCTGCAAGGTGACTCTGGGCGCCAGAACATTTCCTGATGTCACTGAAACATCAGGAAAATTCATTCATGGTAAGAGCTCTTCAGCAGTGAAATTGATGCCTTGTGAGGCAGTAGAATTCATTGGAAGTACTAAACAAAAATTTGATGGCCATTTGTTGGAGATGGTATGGTAGTAGATACATTCACCAGAGATAGATTGGACTAGATCCGTAATGGCGAACCTATGGCACACGTGCCACAGGTGGCATGCATAGCCATAACAGTGGGCATGCCAGCTCAGCTCTGGCGCGCATGCACGCACTGGCCAGCTGATTTTCGGGCCTTCTGGGCCCACCAGAAGTAGGGAAACAGGCTGTTTCCTGCCTCCGGAGGGCCTGGAGGGGATGGGGAAGGCCCGTTTTTCTTTCTCACCTGGCTCCGGATCCTCTCTATGCATCTGGAGAGGGTGGAAAGAGAGGCTCTGGAGGCTGGGGACAGCAAAAAACGTCACTTCCTGTCCAACCGGGAGTTGGGAAATGGGCCGTTGCAGGCCTCCGAGGGGGTGGGGAAGGCTGTTTTTGCCCTCTCCAGATGCATAGAGAGGATCTGGAGCCAGATGAGAAAGAAAAACGGGCCTACCGGGCCATCATGTGCCAGGAGCAGGGGGAGAGGGGGGGTTGCACACGCAGGGCGGAGCGCATAGAATTATGGGGCGCACGAATTCTCCCCCCCAGCATGCGATGGCAAAAAGGTTAGCCATCACTGGACTAGATGATTTCAAATATTACTTTGAACTTCATTTGTCAGTGTAAATCATATTGTAGTATTACCTTGATGATCTCCATATAAGAACAGGCTTGAAATTGTATGAAGTCAATCTGAATATTTCCTGCTTTCCAAGTCACCTAGCTTGTACCCAGGAGTGAAATGCTCCCAGTTTGGACCGGATCACCCGATCCGGTAGCGATGGCGGCAGGTGGTTCGGAGAACCGGTAGCAAAAATCCCTCCCATACCCATGCCCAGCTGAGCCGCGCAATCATCAGAGGCTTTTTATTTTATTTTTAAAAGCATTTTTTCTACAACCTCTTTGGCCAAAAAAATGCTTTTAAAAGTAAAAAAAAAAAAGCCTCTGCCGATTAGGCAAGTCAGCTGGGATCGTCAGAGGCTTTTAAAAGCATTTTTTAACAACCTCTTTGGCCAAAGAGGTTGTGGAAAAAATGGTTTTAAAAGTTTTTTAAAAAAAAAGTTGGCCACGCCCACTCAGTCATATTACCCACCCATTCACCAAGCCACGCCCACAGAACCAGTAGTAACAAATTTTACATTTGACCACTGGTTGTACCCTATGGTGGCTTTGCTCGCATGGAAATCTTACATACATAAAATGTGCCAGTTTTCATTGCTGCTTCATATTCTGCATGTTTTGGCAGAGTTCCTCAACCCAAATAAGAGGAATAAGGAAAGAATGGGTTTTTCACTTTGCGTACTGGAAATGAATACCAGTATTATAATGTCACCAATAGGTAGAAAGCAAGCAATTCTGTGCAGCCCTTTTTCTGAGTGCTGAGAAATACTGAGAAGCATAAATTGCAAATCTGTAAATGTTTCTTGAGATTAAAAAATATAACGATCTTTAAAAACAGTTTAAAAGTTTATAATAATTATTGCAGTGTAAATTTTTAAAGCTAATTCTTACTTCTAAGTAAACATTTAAATTTCTGGATTTAGTAGCTTCATGGTCTTTGGCCTGCTCAGTTCCATAACACACTAAATCAAACTCACCATGTCACATTGCCGTCACGTGACATTTTGCAACATTTTTCCCATTTGTGGTGCTGCGGCCTGCCAAACTGGGCCGCCAGTTTGACATCCCCTGCCTAAATGGAGATTTATGATCTATGATGTTTTTTGAAATCTGGAATAAGACGTTCCTCCAAGAGGGTAACCCAAAGATGAGGAGAGATGGCGGTTATTAATGTCTCTTACCTCCTGAAGAATTGAGTTAATAGGATTGGGTGAAATGAGTGAACAGCTTTTTGGGGGGAAGGATGGGAATGATTGTGGTCACTCTGAAACCTGGGATGAAAGTAGAAAAGGTATTACTTTATGATATATGTGGGAACGATTTTACATTTTTCTAAACTATTTATAAGTGGGGGAGGGAAAAGGGAGGGAAAGAAGTATTTAAATTTGAATCTGTGTAGCATGGGATAGTCTAATGCTTTTCAGGCTTTGTATTTAGAATGGTGTAACATGATCTGACCTCTAGAGAAATGATAAACTACAAGTTTTAATACAAAAAATAAATTTCTTTCCATCTTCAGAGGGCGGTTCAGATTGAAGGAAAGAGAAGAGATGTGGCACAAGATTGAGGAGTTAGCTCGGCAGAATCCTCAGGTAATGATTATTATGATCAGATGGAAAGTTTTGAAATATCCACACTTTTTTTTATTTTTAGGCAATACTGCCAAACACTCTTAGGAATGCTGAACTAAAACCTGTGTTTAAATCTGACTGTGGCTTTAGTGTGTGGTGCAATAAATGTTACTATCAGCTTCTGTTTCCAATGTATAAAATTGAAGTGTAAAGATCAAATGCGGTCACATGCTTTATCTGATGGTATTTTGGAACTGATAAGCATGCATCTAAGCAGTTGCTAAAACAAACTAAACTAGTCTAGTTTTTCTGGGAGACCCAAGTACCTATCATAGTTCTGTTTATTGACTTAGTCTGGCACTAAATTAGGGTTTCATAAGTTTGGTAAATTATTACATCAAAGGAATCAATGTCAGAAACTGCCTTTGTAGTCCACCTAGCTGATTACTGTTTCTGCTAACAGCAGTATTTGTAAGATTTCTTAGATAGAGTTTCTAGGGACGAAATCTGAATTTCTACATACAGCATGTACTCGTCTCCAGAATACTGAGCTACTAAATAGCAATTATCATTGCTTGCTGAGTGCCTTAAAAGGAATTAAGTTTAATTGGTTTTGCAAGTTACTGCTTCTCCATGTTTGACTCTCACAGAACTGGAGCAATATATGGATAACACTTCTCCTGTCTATTACCTGAAAGACAAGAATAGCTAACTTTATTGGAAAACCTTATATATAGCTATGGAGTACCACATTTCAAATGAACCTGTTTAAAAAAATTTCATTCAACTTAATTTTAAGGGACATAAAATTGTTTAAAGGATAATGTTATAGTATTACTCCTATATCATTGTATTATTTTATATGAAATATAATACATCCCCAGTGTTAATTCTTGTAGGAATCCAGACTTTTTCATGCAGTGATTCCTTTAACTCAAAACCTCCTTGAATATTGAATGAAATTCTAGTTTTGAATAGGTAATAGCTGCATAAGAACAATTGTGTTGTTAGGTTTTAGTTAAGATTGGATCATGTCTTGATACTTTTCATTATTTTGTTTAATTGGGATTTCCACCAGTACATCAATCCACTTTATTGTAAGGGAATATCTGAATTAAGAATGAAAGTTTTCAGTAACTTTTATATCCCCAAATCTATTTCACAAAGGGATCATGAATTGTAATTGAAAACATTCACATTATATCCTTTTTTTCCTTTTGGGATCTGTGTATATGTGTAAACATTTGACGTTCTAGTACCTGAGTTGCTGAGCTTGCATTCCCATTTTTCTGTGTGCTGTGTTCCTGCAGTACCCCATGTATTGCGCACCCCCACCTTTGCCTCCTGTTTATTGCATGGAGACGGAGACCCCCACTGCAGAGGACATACAGCTACTGAAGAAAACGATGGAAACAGAGGCTGTACAGGTGACTTAATTATATAAACCAAGTTGATCCAGAGCCTATCTGTAGCGTGTAGTTCCTGGTAACTAGTTTCTCTTAAGCAAGCAAGCAAGCAAATTTTGACAGACCCTTACTTGGCTCAAAGGCAAGCTAGTCATAAATGATTGGCACATGGTTTCTCTATGGAAAGGCAGAATGGGTGGAAAATAATCCTTAATTCTCAAATAGTTTAGGAAACGTGTGCAAGGATTTGTCGGCTACCACAGCTTAAAATAGAGGGACAGTGGTTTTTAAAACATCATACTGGATGTATTTCTGATTACTGCAGGTTAATAAACTAACCCACTGTTTCTGAGTTCCAAAAACAAAACACCGTCACAAAACCTTTCCAGTTCATTCCTCTACCTGCATTCTTTTTAATGGTTTGTTTGTTTTACATGGCTTTTTGGAAACATATATAATTATTCTAGTAACTGTGAAATGAGCTAACAGTCGCTTGGATGCACTTAGGACTAAATAAGTACCTATGGGTAACTGGAACACTGACTACTTTGTAACTTAATTACCTTTTTCATAAAAGGACAAAATCAACAGTTCAAGAGGAGGCATAAAGGAATCAATCCCATAGCATTTGGGATGGTTAAGTTACAGCCTTTACATTTCAACAAAAGCATTTGTCCTTCCTTGTGATGCTCCTTGAATTATGTAGGTCCATGACACAACTCCAGTGTTCATACACTTCATGTCAGTCATTAGACTTGGCTTTGGAATGGGCACAGTTGGAATATCCACTGTATTTCATATGGCAGGAGAGTATAACTTTTTACTCCTCTGCTCCTACCTTCTGTACTTCCTCTGTTTCCTCTTAATTTTGCCTCTTGCTAGCATACTGTTAGCTATTTTTTTCCAATCTGAATTTGAGACACCAAATTTGAAAGCTCTTTGAGTTTGTATACCTTCTCTGTCAGGAAATAGTTTTTAAAAATTGTGTGCCCACAGATTAAGTATAGTATACTTTATTGATTAGTAAATTGACCATATCAAAGCATGAACATCAACAACAGTAAGATACAATAAATAAGATATAGTGAAATGCAATAATTACAGTGAGATAAAATAAACTATGCCCACAGTCTTCTGTTGGCACAGAAAGCAAACCGAAGTAGAGTTCAAAAATAGCAATCATAATAATATGAGTCAGAGGCGGAGTTCCCTTTGTTTCTTACGATATATGTTTTGGAGCCTCAATGGTCCTATTTTGTAAAAGATAAGTTAAAACAAACATACAATATGTGGTTGTATTTCAATTTCTGCACCAAGGTATACTGACTGGTATTTCTGCTTGCTTCTTAGTTTCCATGTTGCTGATTTGTAAACTAGAGTGTTGTCTAGATTGTTTCTTTCATGTTGAATTTCATTATCATTGTAGTGTGTGTATATTGATCTATAATCATTGACTCAGCTTACCTACTTCAATTATTAGCTTGCCACACACTTTGTTAATACCTAATTCCTGACTGTGGTAATTCTGTTGTTATCTTGCTTCTGTGACATTGTGCCTGATTATTATTACTTGAAGGCTGATGCCTTAAAGGAAAATGAAATAGTTAAATATCTTAGTCAGTGATTTAATTGGTAGCCTTCCAAAAATTGCTAGAGCATAGTTTTCTATCATCTCTGATAACTGTTGCCAAGGCTGATAGGTTTTAAATCCAGCCTCATATGAAAAATCACAAACTGCCCTGTCCTGCTTGCTTAGCAATTTCTACATTGATTTTTATTGTAAGAATTGTAGAATTTAGTGGCATCATAGACTTAGTGGCATCTGTCTATGTCATCATCTGAAAACAGATTGGGTACAGTGAGCAAATAGGTATTCTATGGATTTGGGAGATGGCCCTAATTAAACCAAACTTGGCCATGATTTGGTAATATATACATAATACCAAGTTAGCTCTTGAGAGAAATTTGCAGATCCTACAAACGACTTTTAATCTGCTATGTGTTTGTGTTTAGATGCTGAAAGATATAAAGAAGGAGAAGGTTTTGCTGCGTCGGAAATCAGAGCTTCCTCAGGATGTCTACACCATAAAGGCTTTGGAAGCACACAAGAGAGCAGAAGAATTTCTCACCTCAAGCCAGGAGGCACTCTGACGGGCTAGGGAGACCCTGGAGGGTACACAGAAATGCACTTTGTTCTAACGTATAGCTAGGGAATGAACATGGTGACCTGTGCCTGTCCTCCATCCATTCTCATTCTTTCAGGTTCAATTTGATTTTACATTGTACCTCATATCCCACCACACTTTCACTTATTCCTGCTTTAAATCTTTTAAGGCTGTGTTTTGTGTGCACGTGTGATGGGAGCCTAGGAACCTTTGAGAATATCATTCCATTGAAAGGAACATTCTAATTCCTAAATTTGTAAAACAAACAAACAAAACAAAAAAAAAAAACCTGCAGTCCCAGGACCAGAGCATTCGGAATTTATCTGTTTATCAGTCATCCAGAGCCCTTGACTGATCTTCTTTCCACCTATCACACAACTGGGTGGTCTGCATAACGGAAATGTTATGTTCTATTGACTAAACAGGTCGTATAGGCCATTTTCTCTTGAGAATAATGTGATACATCCCTCCCATAAGACTTAGAATAAATAGCTAATCTGATGAAGATTGCAGCTGCGTTTGGTCATTATGAGTAAGGGCGATACTGTACATCCTCTCCTCCCTGAAATTGTGTTTCCACGCATAATAATGAAATTGCAGCCACGCATAATTCCAAATCCAGTGATTTAGATAATGCTTTCAATGAATTTCACCTTCCAAATAGAGGCTTGCAGTTGATCTATGTGCCTGGCAGCTATTGTGCAGCTGCTGCATGAATGTGTTACTTGAGTCTTGCTTTCTGTCTATCTTTGTTAGAACTGGAGGGAAAGTAGCTGTTAAGCACATTCTCTACTAACAATGCCAACTTTCCTTTCAGCTGTTGGGTTTTAAGCTCCGGCAAATCTTAAATAGACAGCTTTATGCATTTTGCATACTGAAAATCATAGGAAAAATTAAATAAAGAATGCAGGAAATTCCAATTTCCATTTACCAACTGATCTAGTCTTTCCCAATTAATTGCTCTCCCTGTTGCTAAATTTCTACTCTCAATAGTCTCTTACCTAGTATGGTTTTATTTTCAGTGTTTATGTGATTTCCAGCTGTTCTAGCCCCATTCGTCAGTTCAGGAAACCAAATATCAAGAAGTAGCAGAAATTCACCTTAGGGAATATATAATTTGGAGCCTTCAGATTTCTTTGAAGTAGGAGTAGCTAGAATATAAGAGTTGCATTTATTTAACAGCTTCTCATAGTTGAAAAGCTGCTGACTTCATTTGGATCATGGTAATCACAGAAGGGGAAGCCTTCACTATCCTTTGGTTAAATATCCTATGCTCTAGCTTTAGAAAAAGTGTTTCTAATGAGCGCCTTCCTCCCTTTAGAGTTTTATTCATTTATTGCTCATTTAGGGCGGCTCTTATTGGGAAACACTGGAATATCAGAAAATAATTTTGAATTGGACTGTGAGACTTTTTTCATGTTCTTGTTTAAATCTCCATGTGCTGTAATTTTGTCTTGTCTATTTACTTACACCATTCTGTTCCACTGTACCTTTAATGACTTGATTGAAGTTTATTTGTAGCATATTTCATTTCAATATTCACCGAATTTACCTCTTCAGAGATATCTTTTAACTCTTAAAAAACTGAAATTAAAAAAAGTGGACATTTGCCAATTTTCCATACTGATACTCAAGCCACAGGCTGGGTACCTATATCATGCTATTCTTTCTTTTAAACCATGAACTATTGAATAAATCACAGTGCCTGGGCTTACCCATCATGCAAGCCAAACAAATTTCAGTCTGATATATTCCTCTTTGGTATTTTTCTCTGTGGAATTCTTCATTTTTCCACCATTTTGTCCCCTTACTAACAGTCCATCAGCATTCCGTGATCATTAAGCATGCTCAAGCTTCACTGGCCTATTTCTGGAGTTCTCACAAGCTTTTTTCCCTCCTCCAGGACATTATTACTTTGGCAACCCTTATTTTGCGCATGATAGTATTTTAACTACATGAGGACAGGCACTTAGAATTGAAACTGACGTTAGAATATATGATGATGCTAACCTCCACTGTCTGCTGTCAAAATACTTTCAATATCTGTTGTTCAAGATGCTCTGTCTGGCTGTAGTTTCTCATACTAATAAGGACGTCTTTTAATCCTCTTGCAAGGTACCAGTTGAAGCATATGTGGAAGGAAGTTAAACAGGAATTTAAAATTGATTTGCAAGATGTCCCTTGGTTCAATGATAGAATCAAACAAAAATGAAGCTTCACTGAGTAGCTTGCACATTCAGCCACTGGTTTTTCGAAGTATGGTTTAGCTGTGGGAGGAACAAAGAAAACTTGGAGCTCCTTAACACCAACATGTGGTTGTCTGCTTATCTATTCCCCATCAAGGTTGGGCTCTGTAAATGACAAGGACCATAGGAAAGTATCCTTCATTATCCACATGTATGCTACACAGCACTTCTATACCTGTTACAGTTTTGCATAGGTGAAGCAGGGCTGTAAGTGAGCATCATATGCTGTACACTTAGATGTAAATATAGGCTTTGTCTAATCTTTCTTTGGGATCAGGGAACTTGTGTTTGGGACCTAATATTAAAATTTAGTTTGCTGCCAATTCATTTGAGTGTCCTATATATCTAACTATCAGAAAAGCTGTATGTAAAGAGGTAAAAAAAAAATCACACTTCAAGCCAAATGAGCACCTCAGCTATACACAACTTCCAGTTATGCTCTACCTTAATCTAGCTCTACTTAAAACCCTTGCTTCTGTCCCTATTTCAGCTTTTACCTTCCCTTACTTTTACATGGATAGGGATGGAGCTGCCTCTTTTGTGTCTTATACAGCCCTTCCCAAGAGCAGGGAGAAAAGCAACTAAATGATGCATTCACTCCCTGGACACAAGTATTAAGCTGCTTTACAATTCATTATGTACATATGGTGTACTTTATTTTCAGTAGAGTATTACATAGTATGACAGTGTTGGATTTTGTACAGATGTCCCTGTATGTACAGAACTAAATAAAATGATCTCTTGAAAAGATGATACACTGGACTGCACCTCATAGCCACGTTTAGCTCTTTAGCCCATGTGTCACAATGGGTAGTGGGGAAGAGAAGAAAGGACAGACTAAACACATATCCAAAACACTTTTTTCTTCTCAAGATTAAGAAAACAGCCTCACGGTCACCACCACTAAGCATTTATAACTTAAGTACTATAGACAACTGGTAAATTATTTGCAGTTTTACCAAATGAATTGATAGGTTCAGTGCTGGAGAAAGGTGAGATAACTACCTAATCATTTTAGAGAAAGATAGTTTAAAGTAATTAACTCCAGTTTAGCTGCTGTTGTTTTTTTAGGCAAGCTCACTGGGGCTCTTCATTTCCATTCTGGTTTAAAGCCATTCTGACTTTGTCTGTCTTGCAGTGTTCGTTGCACCATATCCTGCCACTGCTCATCTGATATCTCATTGGCCCATGCAGGAATGCTCAGCGTAGGGAGCTTGACTCCAGCCATGGTCTTTTTCACTAATTCCACATGTTCTAGAATTTTAAAAAAAAGAAAAAGAAAAAGGCAAAGGATGAAAAATAATCTCCATCCTGGAGACTGTTCATGTAGTTTCAATCTAAATGGATAAAGGAGTAACTCACCCACACTGTCAAGCAAACAATTTTTAAATATATATATTTTACTATGTATCAAACATATATGGCTCAAAAACCACCCACCATCCTGAATGGAATGTTCTTTAGTTTAAAGTTCTATCATTCAACATAAATAAACTAGTATGAAGGGCTAGTGATCTTATAAAAGGAGAAGATCAAAATAGCTACATAACACAAATAACCAGCCTGTTACCATGTCTCCCTGAAGATAAGACCGGGCCTTAGTTTTTGCTCCAAAAGATGCATTAAAGCTTATTTTCAGGTGATGTCTTATTTTTTTAATGTACAACAGACATGTCAAACACAAAACCTGTGGGCCAGATGGGCCCATATCTGGCCCGTGGGGCTGCCTTGGAGATGGCGAGGGATTGGCCCCGCTCCCCCGGCCCAGCTGGGTGCCCCTCCACACATGCACAGGAGGCAGTGAGCATATGGGAACTGATGGTGTCTGGCGCACTCTTGAGCTGTGCAACCCATGCAGTGCAGGTGAGTCCGAACGCTCCAAGCAGCAGGCAGAGACACAGAAGGAAGGCACGTGATCCAGCCCACTGGACACTGCACAGCCGCCTGTCCATCCCACCATCTGACTGCCTGTGGCTGCGATGGGGCAGGCGGCCACACGATGCGCCTGACGGGCTGGATCTTGTGCCTCCTCCCCCGTGCCTCTGTCTGCTGCTGGTGCCACCGCTGTGAAGCAGGTGGCGAAATGGGGGGTAGTACCATGCTGGGATCCCTGCGTGGTCGACCCCCACCATCCAACCTTGTCCTCCAGCTCTGTCGCACACATGGGATGAGCCTCCCGCCCACTGCCCCACCTGTGACAGCCCTGGCAAATGAGAATGGCGGGGAGCCCACATCCCCAGGAGGCATCCGGGACTCCCCTCCCTGCTCCACCCCGGCCCCCACGGGTGCCCCCCAACATGAGTGATTTTGAGCTGGCTTCCATGCCGAGGGCAAACACAATGCTGACTATCTTAACTGGGGCTCATTGTTGGGGTAGGGCTTATATTACAAGCATCCTGAAAAATGCTAGAGCTTATTTTTCAGTTTGGTCTTATTTTCAGGGAAACACGATATTTACATGCTGTTCTGATAAATAATATTCGTTCTGCTAGTTACAATAATCAGGCAATTGCCAAAGAATAATTTGAACAGCTGGAGATGAAATGGCATAATAGTAGCATACAAGACTATTTGCTTATGTTAAACCTCATGACAGTTGGATTAGGATGACATACAAACCTATGCCTGACTAAAGGCAAGGAAAAGAAATCCTGCTAATGGTTATGGCTTCCATTAGGCCATTATGCCTGTAGTTTTATTTCCAAATCAAACAATAATAGATGGCAAGCCACTACAAAAGTAGATGTGATAATATACACTGCAGAGTGGCTTCACATATATCAATAAGGCATAGTTTATTTTTATTACTGGACAACTACAATTAACTATATTAGCATACAATCTTACAAAGCACATGGCAGAGTTCTTAGACTATCCTAAGCTAAAACCACACTATAGCTTAACATGAAATATAAATCTACACACAAACATACCAATACTGCAGGATTAAGAAAAGAAGAACTCGTGGACTAGTTCTAGATTGATAAAATCTAAATTTAATTCAGAGAATTGTAGAGACAAATGGAGTAATAATCTTGGCTGGAGAGGAAAAAGTGCTAGGTGACACTGAAGAAGCTTTTTATATGAATAGAGATGAAATAGTATAATGTGTCAGATTATCTGCATCAAATGTCTAAAATAAAGTTATAAATATTCTTATACAATCTTATCAGGACACAAAGTTGGAAGTTTTGTTATATTACCTGGATCCATGGGGATTGAGCTGTGACTGCTTTGAGCTACAAGTCTCTCCTCATCCTCATTATCACTTTCAATAGGTGGGTCAGGCAGATGTAGTCTCATTGCCTGCATATGATAACACAGGGTCATTAAAATTAATCAAAATGTAAAGATACATTAATTTTCTTCTGGTAACATTACTTCCCATATAGGGTGTTTGAAACAAAACTGCCACCTGAAGTCGCTGATTGATGTCAACGGCTGGTTCTGTGCTAGTTGCTGTTAATTCATGTGTTGTTGATCCCTGATCCGGTTCTTGGTTCAGTGGCTGATATACATAGCCATTATTGATACTCTCTTCCTCCTCGTCTTCTGGTTCTTCACTACTCCATTCGCCAACAGGATCAACAATTCCATCAGATGGTTCTTGAAGCCCCAGCTCCTCATGCTCATTTGGACAGATCCTCTCTGGACCCATTCTCTGTGAAACTACTGTCTCTAAGGCCATGCAACTGGATCTGTACAGAACAAAGAAACTTGATATAAGCACCTGGCATCACAAAAGTAGTGAATGTAAAGAAAATTGGGAAAGAGTGTAGGGAACCAAGAGGTATCAGTTTGTCCCAGCAGATTCCATTCTAAATTAGCACACATAATTATCATGCTTAAGTACTATATGGTACAGTAGGTATCCAGCATTTTCAGAAACTGTTTCTGTCACTGATGAAACTTTTACTTTGTTACCTGTAACAATTTACCTATAACAATTTTACACATGCAATGCTATAGTAGTTAACCATTATTTATTTAATAAATCACAGTAGGCAAGGTTCACATAATATGCCAGTGCAAAACCAAATAAATCACAACATATGATTGCAGCCTCTAATATAATCAATAATCCTGCCAAATCTGTGATACCATTCTAAGCAAACTCTTGATCAGAGTATCGGTCAAAAATTAGTTTTTCAAACATGTAAAGCCATGTAACCATTACAGATAACTTGTTAATGTTTCAAATTTTACTCTGGGAAAATAAGTGACATGAATAGGAACAGAATAAAACCTGTCCTATTTACTATGGTAATTAGAGTAGAACCTGTCAAAACCACTCAATATATTTTATTTTCCTATTCGAAAATAGGAAAGTTAGAAAATAGGTGAAACATCCTGTAGAAAAATGGTGAAAATCCCAGATAAAAGATATACATAAAAAAAAAATTTAGAACCTCAGCAGTAGACATCAAAGCCAAAACAATTTTAAAATACATCTATATAAAATTATTGGATAAAATATCCTGCAAATTCAAAGCAGCAAAATTCCTAGTTACCATGTAATTATAAAATAGGCTCCATACAATAATTTAATGCACTAGAAGACATAATTAACTTTTCAATACATTAATACTTCTCCCCTTATACATGTACCCAGCAACCTTGTTTAGCCTACAAGGGTAGAATTAAGACCAAAGCCTATTTCTAGCAGCCAAAGGACAACCACAAGCTCCATATAAAATAAATAATACCTACCCTGCCCACCCTCAGAATAAAGATGCTAGATCAGCATTTTACCATCGACAGTCTCCTTTCCCACAACTCTTATTCCGTTTTAATACCATCCAAACCGATGTCAATTACTGCAGCTTATGGAGGTTTCTTTAGTTTAACTACAGGCAGTGTGCAGTCTTTTTTTTTGTCTCCTCGAATTTGGCTTAACTAATTACTCCAATTAATTGGGCACAAAGAGGAAGCTACGAGTCGGATCTATGATACGCAGTTTTATACCTCTTTACTAGCTCTTTTTATGTTAATTGAAGAGTTTAATCTACCTTTCAGGGTTGCTGTCGATATTAAAACAAGGTCATATATGAGAATATTTTTGATGCTGAAACTTGCCCTCTATATTCCCATATTACCCCCTATCATAACCTCCATTTCCAACATGGCCTGCTCATCCCATTTCACGCTGTACGAACGGGCAACGTAAGTATTCCCTTGCACCTGCTAGGAAGAGCTGTCAGCAATCACCATTACCACCGCTACAAAATCTTCTATCCTCACCAAGACAAATTGCTCTCTCTTGCCGAAGACCGAACTAAAAGATCCCCGGAAGCAAGGCACATCCGGCCATTGAGAAAAGCGTCATAGTTAAGCGCGGCTGGAGGATTCGTAACTATGACGACGCGAGCCAACGCTGCACTTCTGAGACTTGACAACGTCTTTCACCATGTTTAGCTCCGCCCTTCTCACGATTATGTCCTTTTTTCCCTTTTCTGTAGCCTGCAAAAGTGCTCTGATAGGTGCTTTACATGTGATCAGTTCTGCAGAAAAGAAAAGAAAAAAAAAAAACATCCCCGTGAACGGGGCGCAGCTAGTATGTATTAGAAATCCATGGCAAACTATTTCTCGAGATTACATTGAAAAGGTGAATTATTAGCCCTCCCCCCCCTTTTCCCTGATGAAAAACATAAGCCTTGTGCTGCAAAACACACTGATCTCTTAAAAGGCAACAGAGGGGAAGCTTTACGATTCAGCTGCGAGCTTTGGGGGCAGAAGCTCTGCAGCAGATCAGAGCACAAGACATGGTTGTTGGCTGATGATCATTTCAATAGGCTACATAAATTCCAAAGCTTATTTGATTTGGAAGACTATTATTAGGTACTACTGTCTTATTTGTCACAGAAAAAAAGTAAAAGTGGTTTATTTTTCAGCTATCTTAAAAGTATATATCTCTCATAATAGTTGCATAGTAGAAACACCTTGATGCAATAGTGACACAACAAACAAAAATAAAATTTAAAAAATCCTAGTTAATAAAATCAAGTCCAGATGGTAGTAAAATGCAAAGCTGCTAAAGGTTAAAACCTCAGTCCATATTTAACAACATGTGCATAATACTGCTATAGATTTGTCAATAAGGAGAAATACCCCCCCCCCAGTATCTTCTCTCACTTAAAATTAAACTGGGTTAAAAAGTCAGCTTTTCTTTCATCAGTTCTTAGCCATTATATTTGTACAACACATCCACTGCCTAATTTTGTGTGACTAAATCCATATTAAATGCCTAAACTATAAATGTATACAATCATAGCGGATAAATGGGAAGGGATATTACGAGTAATATAATCCAAAAATCCTACATAGGAATCTATTAAAACTTCTTAGACAAAACAGTTGGCTATCGCTTCCCCCCCCCTTTTAAAATATCAAGGGGAGGGGGAGGATCCCACACTGTTCTAGTCTTAATTGTCCTTTTGCTCAACAGTTTCATTGGTGGTTAAAGTTAAACTGTCAATTATGACAGTTAAAGAGCGATAAATGGGTGGGTTTCCCATCTTTCCAAAGCGCATGTGTGAGGAGAGAAACAGCTCCCCCCCCACATACGCGCTTGAAATCTTTTCTTGCGCAACCTTACACTTCAAACGACGCGCAAACGTAGAAACACTACATTTCCCAAGCTCCCTTAGTGACTGGGACAACCCCCGCGCTTACGCGCCGATGCTGAACTCAGGCTGGGCCTGGATGAGGGAGAGGGAAAGAGAGAGATTGAGTCGCCTGAGGAGAAAACTGGACTTAGCCGGGCCGTTAGAGCGGGTATGACCCTTCGGGGCCGCAGGTCGGCCCCGCTTCCCTCTCTCCCGGGCAGGTAATGAGCGAAAATGAGCTCCTTCCGAGCCGCTGCCGAGAAGGACGCGGGTCCATCAGGGTTCTGCCGCGGGGCAGGTGGGCAAGACTCGCGTTGTGGGGCGCTGGGCATTGGAGGTGCAATCGGAGATCGTGACTCCGCTCGGCAGGATGTGAGGACGGCCGAATCCTCGCGGCCGTCAGGTACTGGGATGGCGGTGGAGGCCGTCCTCCAGGGAAAAACAATCATTATAACGCATGTCGATATAAAAGGGAGACCAGACCGCTGAGGGGTGTGACAGGACGGGCACTTTTTGTGAGCACTCAGAATCCTTAGCTAGAGTCTTAAAGGAGGCATCTTGGCCGTGTTTTTCCCTGGCCCCTTCCAGGTAGCCCGAACTGGAGCTCCCAGCATGTGCCCTCGAAGGTCACATGTTCTGACTGAGGTGGAGTATCAAAAATCCCCTCATAAATCAAGGTATGAAGTACCCAACGTCGAAATTATTTTACCAAATAGAATATCTAGGATTTACTTCATGTACACAAATGTATACCCGAATATTATCATCATCATCATCATCACGATTTGTTGCCCAGTGATGTCAGCAATAGGAGGTGCCTGTTGTAGGGAAAATCTGTTCTTAGATGAGTGGAATCAATTAAATCAAGTTGATATATAGAGATATAAGGCCAGGTTTGTTTTTTTTATCACAACAATCCCATAGATTTACAATAGAAAATGTTTTCCTTTTGGCACCTGACATTCCCAAACTGTTTCCTTCCCTGTTTTATTTTTTCCCCCTTTATTCCTCCTCTTTGGTTTCCGAGGGAAGACAGGCACAGGAAGTAACCTGAGCTCCATTACCTATAGTAAAAATTTGAGCTCCTTATCTATGTGTATGAATGCATTACCTATAGTAATTTGAGATCCTTCGCCTATGAATATGTAAGCTTACATTATTTGTTACTTATGCATTAGTCTCACCTGCCGTTCTGAGATGTATAATTATGAGAAAATCTACTCTTTTATGTGATAGCATGTGCATATATAAATGTTTTGTACATTCTCAGACAAAACAGGTTTGCAAACCTGGATGTTTAAATATTATTTTTCTGAAATTTGGGAATGGGCTACAATGATAAAGCAATATCATTGCTTTATGTAATATGGACAATGTAATGTCCATATAACTGCAAGTGCAGTTGAGCAAATATAAAAATTGGTTCACAATTTGCAGTTTAAGAAAAACCAAATGATGCATGTGTGAATTATAGTTCTATTTCTAGCTGAAGCCAAATAACATATCTAATATGAATATTTGCACTTCTTTTTTTTTTATTTAAATCAAAGCATAAATTGATTTCCATTACCCGTGGAAAACAAAATCCAAGAACAGTATTTTGGATATCTTAGTTTGTTTTACTGAAAATAGAATTTCTTGAAAGACGTTCTTCTAGAAAATACATTACTTTCTTTAATTTCCATTTTCCCCTGAAATTTCTTCTGTTTCTTAAAATCTGCTGTGGAGCTAATAATAACATTAATATATTTTAATTTCATACTGTGTAGTAGTTTGATTCTAACTGTGGAACTTTTGATTATAGTATATTTGTATCTGGTTTTCTCTGCTGTCTGGTCTTATTGTCAGCTAGTGTGATACATTGTTAAGGAAAACTGCAATATAGTTGAAATGCCAAACTATTCATCAGATCAGGGTGCTTCGTTGAGTTGGATTTGAATGAAAATTTGGAACAAAAAGGACTCTTAGAATAAAAATAATGTTTTTTTAATAACAAACTGTATATATGTATATCCACACACAAGACACTTCCATTAAGAATTATTGTACAAAGTAGTCAAGAATTTTTCATTAAGAAATTTCAGTTTAGAAATATAGTATCAGTTGACATTCATATTTTATTATGCTTTTTTAAAATCGAAATGTTAATATATACTGCAGGTCCATGTATGATATGCCATACATAAAATTAATAAATCAGTTGACAGTGCATGTCTAATATATAAGTAGTTCTCATTTAATAATCATTCATTCAGCAATTGTTTGAATTTTTGACTCTGAGCAAAAGAGACGTATGATTGGTCCTTATAGTTGCGGCTACTGCAGGGTTCCCACAGTCATGTGACCTTGATTCAGGCGCTTAGCAACTGACTTACAATCACAATATTCCAACATTCTGCAGTCACACTGCCAGCTTCTGACAAGTCAAGTTAATGGGGAAGCTGGCAGGGCATTGTAAACGATGACCCCAGGATGCTGCAACCATCTGGGATTCACCTAATGACAACAACTGAGAATGCTTGAACTGCCTTTTCCAACCATGTCGCTTAGCGATGTAATTTCCTCTCAGTTATCATTGGTAAGCAAAGACTGCCTGTAATAATGTACAGCAATCTCTGAAATATTGGGAGTATTAATGCTGCTTTCTATGAAAGGTTGGATGGATCTCAGAAATATTGATTTTTGATCTACAGTATTAGAGTCAGTCCTACCTATTGAAGAAAAATCAGGGTCAGTAATTTGAGACATCAGTATGTTACCCCTGACTAAATTATATAAAGATTATGGTATTTTGAAAAACTCTAAATTTTAAAAATTTATGCCAGAAGGAATAATGGTAGACAATTTGTACTTTGTGTACACATGGGTAGCACAATCTAAAACTAACTCTTAAAAGTTTTGCAACCCATTGCCTGGTTAAGCAAAGCTCATGGTTATATTGGTAGGACCAGAATGAGGTTGAGAGCTATTTTATGAGGTGAGGCAATGGCTAATTGAATTTAAACAAGTGCTTCTGTGTTTGGCAGAAAAAAACAGGCAATAGCTGCTTTTTTACACAGTTGTTCAGATAGTGATGTTTGTAGAATTGCTAACTTGTTTCATTATTTCATTTTATTGAACATTTTGAGGAAAATTTGTTTATATTTATCTTGTTTTTAATTGAGCAGATGGGTGACATAAGTTCAATAAATGAATACATATATAAATATACATCTATTTAAGATACCTAGGATCTTTCAGGAGAAACAGCACTGTATATGGAATAATAATAGAATTTGATGTTTTCTGATAGAAACTTGATATTCTGATTGAATAAATTAAATATAGCTAGTCTATAAGGCCCCAAACCAAGAATTGACACTTTGCGGTACTTACAAGTTGAATTCTTTACTGTTTCACACTTATAGACAAAACCTTGCCAGACTGAAGACTATTACCTACAACTACAATTTAATCTGTGAACTACCATATTACAGGGAGGCTTTCTTCACCCTCTTTCTCTCACACATGATATCTGGGCTGAGCTGATGTTGTTACTCCTCTGGAATGCCCTTCCCTCCTGGGGATCCACCTTATTACTTTCCATCACATAGTTAACAACTATGTGTTTAGGTTAACAACTGCTGTGTTTAGTTACTGTTAGAACCTACGATGGCACTGAAAACGTAGCTTTGCACTTGTTTCTCAAACTTACAACAATCACAGTGTCCTGTGGTCACATGATCACCATTTGCAAGCTTCACAGCTAGCTTTCGACAAGCAAAATCAGTGGAGAAGTCAGCAGTCAATTGTAAGTTGTGGTCATATGATGTTGCACTTCACCACCACAGTAGAACTGTCATAAGTTCTGTTTCAGTCTTCTGATATTTCAATTAATGACTGCATCACTTAGTTACGAAGTTGCTAGTCCCAATTACAATAGTTAAGTGAGGACTACCTATATATGTTAGCATACTATCATGAAATAATATCTGAAAGCCAATGAAGATATTTTCATCCTATCAAAAGGATATTGGTGGCAGCTAATTCTAATAAGTTATGTGATCATTATTTGAGAGCCAATTGAAGTTTTTCTGTAATCTTTTAGAGCAGCCTAATATACAATAGATTGCTATAATTAAAACTTGATGTTCTGATAGCTTTTGAAATTCCTAGGAAGTTCTAGAGCAGTATTTTTTAAACTTGGGAAGTTTAAGATGTGTGGATTTCAACTCCCATTGGCTGGTTGGGGAATGCTGAAAATTGAAGTTCACATATCTTAAAGTTACCAAGTTTAAAAAACTCTTCTAGAGCATTCACTTATTTCTGATGACAGAATGGCCATATAACAAAACAGATAAGAGGCCAAGAAGGGATAAAACCTATAGTTCCAAAGCATATGTTAGGGTTGTTTAAGGAGAAAAAGTATTTGACTGGCAGTTATTACTATTACATTGTTATCCCGTCTTTTAAAAACATATTTGGCCGTTTCATGATGGCAAACCTATAAAAAACCCTGCCTGTTTTCCTTGAAAAAATAAATTTGTGAGGTTGGTTAGGATCAGAGAAACTGACTGGCCCAAAGTCACCCAACCAGCTTTCATGCCTGAGGCTTAGAATTCACCTGGTTTCTAGACTAGTACCTTAACTAACACATCAAACTGACTCTCTCTTCTCATTGGAAGCTAGAATAACTTTCTGAGATAAGAAGTGGCTGATTTCATGAAGGCAGCCTGTGAGCATAGTTTGCTGTAAACCTTTTATGGTTATTGTTATTAACTCAGCTTGTATAAACTGTAGTGTGTGAACTTTCCTTTCATTTGCCTTTTTGCATCTGGCATTCTTATTTGGCTTTGACAGTTTCTGTTTCTTGTGATATGCCATTTTAATGACATTTCACTAAAGGGAGACATTGAATCAGAAAAGAGGATTCAAACACTTGTGATCTTTTGGCATAAAATCTGTCACTTTTCAACCAGTGGCAAAAAGAAAGTAAAGGTATTTGCAAGGATAGAACATCAATAGTTGCAGAGATGCCACATTACAGGAGCTGATTTTAGATCTTACTCTGAATGCAATATTGGCAGTATTGGGGGGAGATGGCTTTACATTGACAATTTTGTGATGCGTTGGTTTCACTTTACAATATGAATGGGGGTACAATAGCCAAACAGTCACAAGTCAGGTTGTTCAAACTTTTAGATACATTTCCAGTGTGGAAATGAGAAAAGTGTCTTAATGTTTTATAAAAGGAATTAGCTTAATTAATGTATTCAAAAGTGAAAAACTGTTGAGGGATCAGAGACCGTACTGCAACCATACAGTACTTTGAGGTTTGCAAGAGGCCTTCTGCACACCAGGATTTCACTGAAAGAGTTTTGTTTTGTTGTTTGGATTTTAAACTGTGAGAATGGGTCTAGAAGGCCTCAAGAAAGTAAACTATTTTTATTCTTACTTGAAAATCATCTAACTCCTCCCATAAGGACCCAAAATAATACCACAAAAATTCTCAGAAGTTTTCTACTCACAATTACCCTTATATTTTTCTTAAAAAGGAAAACAATGCAGCCATTTTGCTGCTGAATTTTGGAACACTATCTCTGAGAAAACTACAAATGTGGTGCTAAAGGTAACAAATTGCTTGCTCTTGTTCTGTATGGATATGCTAAATTGTTCTTCCATAGCAGATTTCACAACATGCAAATGATTTCCAAAAGTCATCTTAAAACTTAATGGAAATAAAAAAGAAGCATCCCATTCTTAGAACTGTATTACAGTACTCTAATTCAAATATGTGTTGAGCCCATGCTATCTACATTTCTTGTTACTGCACTAAAAAGGATATTGTAGATAAAAGTAAAACAAGAAAATAACCTTTATGGTTGGTTAATGGTTTGGAGTAGCTTCTTATGAGGTATATTACAGTAGTTGGAGCTTTTATCTGGGAATAACAAAATATGAGATATAAAATCATACATGACATAGGCCAGTGCTAGCGAACCTTTTGGGTTCAGCATGTTGAAAGTTCAGGAAATGCCTGACTCTGCTGGCATGTAACCCCCTCCCACTGAATAAAAGAAAAACATTTAAAATTCATTTATTTAAAAAAAATATATAGTCCAATTGTGTAATCTCTAGGATCTGCTCTGCATCACTTACCTCCAGGCATTGTTCCCTTTCTTTTAACCGGCCTCTGGGCTTACCCAAAGCAGCTCTGGGTCACATGAGGCCTTCATTCTTGAAGTAGTTTCAGAGAATGCTCTTCTCAGTGTTTCTATCTTCCAAAAACCATGTGAAAGCATGCTCCATTCTTGCACAATTTTCAGAGGGTTCGGAGGGAGTGCGAGAGTACAGTCCGCTGGTGCAACTTCTGAAGGTTGCAAGAGAACACCACCCGTTCTCATGTGGCCACCACAGCCTCTAATAATTACTCGTGAATGGGACGTAATTTTGTCAAGGGTTGATTAATGATGACGTGTCATCCAAAACATTGTGGCATGTCACCTTTGACATGTGTCATAGCTTCGCCATCATTGGTTATACTACAGGTAAGAGAAGAAGTATCTGGTATACTACAGGTAAGAGAAGAAGAAATAACTTTTTCTACTAATAAATAAAAGTCTAGAATTTATTGTTAGCAATTCAGCAGACTACAGTATCAGTGTCAGCTAATAAGTGCAAAACTATTAATGTCTCCTGAATCACTAGTTTGCCTCACATGGATACTTAACCATTGTGTGCCACAAAGCAGGATTAGATCTGCCTATAGAAAGGATGGCGAACCTATGGCACGCATGTCACAGGTGGCACACAGAACCCTCCTTGCAGGCACGCGAGCCATTGCCCCAGCTTGGCTGTGCTGCGCATACGTGTGCACCTCCTGCCAGCCAGCTGGTTTTCAGGTCTCTGCCGCACATGTGCGGGGAATTGAGCGCATGTGGGAGATGTGCATGCATGTGGGGGGGGCGGAGGTCACACATGCATAAGGGGAGGCGCACGTGGGGAGTCGTATGTGCATGAGGGGGCTCACGCATGCATTGCATTATGAGTGTGTGTGCTTTTGCGCACAGATGCACACGCTTTCAGCACTTGGTGCCGAAAAGGTTAGCCATCACTGGCCTATAGCCTAACCCAGGAAGACTGCTCTGATTTTATTAGAGTGATAGCATAAAAGTAAGGCCTGGTTTGTTGTTTCTCAGGAGTCTTTTAGATGTTTACAAATTTTCTGCCGTACTTTATAAGTGATTCATGTTCACTAGCTATCGGTCCAGAATTGTTAGAACTGAACCTCATCACAGATGGTCACTAACTAGGCTTCTGTAGATACTGGCGTCTATCCTGCTCTCTTGGAATAATTAGTGAAACGAATAAATCAGGAGTGAGGAGTGCAAAAAGGAACTGGATAGTTTTACTTATGAATGTAATAGTGTGTTGGATTGTGCCTAAAATAGAACAGTCAGCATAGATTGCTTCAACCTGTCTGGATCTATTTTTAATACTCCAAACCATGTGGTAAAACCACAACCTTTCACGTTTTATATCTGGAAGAACTAAAGCTACAGCATGGTAGGGAATTTATATATCATTGAATATATTTGAGAGATTAAGGTATTAGAAAAGTAGGGGTTTGTTACTGCTGCAAATTATTAATAATATCAAAATTGTTTATCCCCTGCTGGTCTAAAATGAAACTGAGGTAATATTAATCACTAGAACTGAATATTTACAGCCGGACTGTTTAAGTTATGAAGAAGCCAGATTGTTTAAATTAAGCTACAAGTCTGGACACATTTGTATTTTTCTATGTATTACTTTTATTTTGATTTCTTCTGTATCTTCTTGGAGTTGAAAAATCAATTATAAAATGTAATGGTATCAAGTTCATTTTGTTTGGTTTTACTTATTTTAGAACTGGGGGTGTGTTTTTTTGGTGTTACAATTTTTATTGTCTATATCCCTATATACAAAATTTAGATTTTAAGGTCATTGAAAAAGGTTCCTACCATCTTATACTTTTAAAGCATCAAGAATATTGTTGTTACTGTATGACCTGAGAAATATGCTGAGCACTTCAGGTTTGAATAACATTTCTAAATGTTGCAACAACCAAATTACGTTTTGGTGTGTCATTATGATTTGCGCAGCTGAAAGCAGTTTTGGAAATTTTTATACTCAATCCTAAATAGAATTTCTAAATTAATTTTTCAAACTTACTATGTAACCAAAACTGATTTATTTGTAATGTCACTTTCAGTTAAACATGCATGGGCTGTCTCTCAATTGACCATGTAATTGAGCATAATAATTAACATTTGTGTTCCGAGGCAAAATAATTTACTTAAATTGTCAACTTCTCCAACGCGCAGCTTGGAGAATCCAAAGCTTTGGATTCTCCAGCTGCGCGTCGAGAAGGGACATTCAGCTAAGCAACGTCCGATTCCAAATAATTTGTAATATTGGGGCAGTACGGATATTACGATAAATATACATTCTCCTCAGCGTAAGGAACGTCTGTCAGACTGGGTTATGGACTCCACTATGCAGCCTATGACCGAGTCTGCGGATTTAAATAACTCCGCCCTCTCCTGGATGATCCCCAGTGTTTCGACTCGGTCCTATGCTGGACAGTGGTGTCTTTCTGGACCCAGTCTGTTTCCAACGTATTTTCCGCTATTTTTACCTCTTTTTTATTTTCTTTCCTCTCAAATTCGGCTGTTATTCAATTTGGACGCTTTAAGAATTTTTTTTTTTTTTTCTGGCGGGCTTTTCAAACGGCGCCATTATTTTCCTGCCGCCCTGACTGCCTTGAGCAAGCGGCTTGCCTCCTTCGCACGGACGGTTTTCCAGGAGCCTACCAGCAGCGGACCTGCCTCCCCCTCACTCATCGCCGGAGCTTCATCGTCTTAGAGGTTTGAGATCTCCAATCGCTCAGGGGCCCCCGGCGGTGCGCGCTGACCCATTTTAAGATGGCGGACGCCTCTCATCACCCTCGTTCTCGCTCCGCTGCTACCAGGTCCCGACATCGACATGTTAGCGATCCGGGGGAGGGTCCCAGCAATCAAAACCGCCCGAGCAAAGCCCCATCTAAAACAACATCATCCTCCTCTGGCCTAACCAAGCCCACCAGGGAGGAACTTAGGAGGCACAGGGCATTGGAAAAAGCGGCTCTCAAGGCTCAACAGCAGCCTGCCGCCATTTTGTCCCGCACGTCGGCCATTTTACCTCCTGGGCCCTCTCCTCCTGCGCCTCAATCTACCATGGCCCGTTCCGATCGGGACCTTTCTCCTGATCGCCCTTCATCTCGGGGTCCCACGTCATCGGAGGCAGAACAGGTTTTCCAGACTCTTCCGGATCCCTCTGATACTCTGGCGCAGAGGAGAGACACTACACCTGAGCCCTCTTGCCAGCCTTCCGGGCATGGGTCTTCTCAGGCCAGCGCAGGGAGCGTTTCCCACACAGATCCCCATGCTGCCTTGGAGACCATCATAGCCAGAGCCATTCAACGGGGGCTCTCTCAAGGACTGCAACAAGGCCTCCTTCAGCCTCCCCCGCCCATTCCTGGAGCCCAATCTCGCCGGGTCCACTCTGGAGACCGCCAGGAACACCTGTCTTCTCCTGAGCAATCGGACCATGGTTCCCTCTCCGAGGAAGAGGAACCTCGGGATCAGTCTCTTTCTGACGACGAGGGCCTCGCTCCGGACCAGCCCGCTTTTGTTGGCCTCTTTAGGCCCCAGTTATTCCGTTCCTTATTGTTTAAAGCTCTAGCAGTCACAAGACTGGGGTCTCCCAATGTCTCGGGGTCAACATCACAGGTGTCCTCTGATCCAGCCTCATCCTTATTTGCTGAACCAACGGTTGAACCAGAACTCATTCCGGCCCCCAAGCTTTTTACGGATATTGTCCAACGACAATGGACCTTACCTGGTTCGGCCCCGGCACCCAATGGTTTGGATAAGCGATTGTACCAAACCGCTCCTGCTCTTTCGGACCTTCTACAGGTTCCTCCCGTGGACGCCCCCGTCGCAGCCTTGGCTGCTCCTTCCAGGCTTCCCAGCTCTCCGGAAGAATCTCTGCGACCCGAAGACAAACGGGCGGAGAAGACTCTCATCAAGGCTCATCAATCCGCAGCATGGGCAGTCAAAACCGCAACGGCCGCTTCTTTTTTTAATCGAGCCTCTCTGCTTTGGCTAAAACAATTACAAGACAGGTTACCACCTTCGGACTCTCGTACACACCAAGATTTAAACAAGATAGTCGCCGCCTTAGAGTACTCGGCAGACGCCACATTAAATTCTGCACGATTTTCAGCCAAATCCATCGGCTCCACGGTAACGTCACGTCGCCTTTTATGGCTCCGCCATTGGCAAGCGGACGCCAAGAGCAAGTGGCAACTAGCTTCTTCTCCTTATTCATCTTCTTCTCTCTTCGGTCCTCCCCTGGAACCACTTTTGGTGGAAACCAGAGACCACCGCAAGATTCTCCCGTCTGTCTCTCGTCGCTCCAACTCGCGGTTTTCTCCTTACCACCGGTCTCAGTCATTTCGACCTCAAGACTCCGGCTTCTCCCAGCCTCGGTTTCAACGTTCCTTTCTATCCCAGCCTTCCCAGGACTCACAGGTTAGACAGGGCCCTAGGCCCTTCCAGAAACGTTCCTTTCGAGGAGGCAGGGGCAGATCGTTTAGACGGTCCAAGTGAGGTTCACCTGGAAGCTCCCATTGGCGGTCGCTTAACCTTATTTGCCGCTCAGTGGGCTTCCACGACTTCGGACTCTTGGGTTTTACGTACGGTTCAGTTTGGTCTTTCTCTTGAATTCTCCTCCCCTCCCCCCTCGGTTTTTATCTCTTGCCCAGTCTCTAGGGACAGGGTCCGGAGATCCCTGGTTTCTCAGGCTATTTCCCACTTAGTTACCATCAAGGCCATACAACCAGTACCTCCCGACCAGCATGGCCTTGGGTTTTATTCCCGGTTGTTTATAGTTAGCAAATCCTCTGGGGGGTGGAGGGCTATCTTAGACTTAAAGGCTCTTAACCGTTACATTGTGTATCACAAATTTAAGATGCACACTCTCCATACTATCCTGGAAACCATTCGCCCCGGGGACTTCTTGTCTTCCATAGACCTAACGGAGGCTTACCTCCATGTCCCCATTCACCCGGATTTCCGTAAATATCTCCGCTTTCACTACCGGGGGCGACACTTCCAATATTCTGCACTCCCTTTTGGACTTTCTTCAGCCCCCCGTGTCTTTACTAAGATCATGGCGGCTCTCGTGGCACACATTCGCTCCCTCCCCATACGAATCCAATTTTACCTCGATGATATTCTTCTGCAATCTTCTTCATTCAAGGAGGCCCAATCCGATTTGGCCACTTCCATCCAAATTCTCCAATCACACGGGTTCTCCATTAACTGGACCAAAAGCCATCTGGTCCCTGCCACTTCTATCCAACATTTAGGGGCTGTCATAGATACAGTGAGGTCTACAGTTTCCCTCTCCTTGGACCGCCAGGACAGCTTGCGCTCGCTTGCCCGCCGCTGTATGGCAGATCGATCAGCCTCTCTCCTTAGTCTCTCTTGCCTTCTGGGCAAGATGATCTCTACTTACGATATAGTGCCGTGGGCCCGTCTCCACAGTAGGGAATTACAATGGTTCCTGCTCCCCCATCAACGGAAGCGATCAAGTACGTCCCTCATCAGAGTACCTATAGCCCCATCCGTCATATCCTCCCTCAGGTGGTGGACGTCCTCGGCCTTGTCAGGAGCTTGCTGCTTCAGGGAAACACCGCGAGTAATAGTCACCACGGACGCGAGCCTCCAGGGCTGGGGAGCTCACCTGACACATCACATGGCGCAAGGTCAGTGGTCATCTTCAGAGCAACTTCTTCCAATTAACCTCCTGGAACTAAGAGCCATCCGTCTAGCCTTGCTTCATTTCCGAGACCTTATCGTGTCTCGTGACGTCCTTGTCCTTACGGACAACGTTACGGCGAAGGCTCACGTTAATAGACTGGGAGGCACCCATTCCCGAGCGCTAATGGACGAGACCCTGCTACTTGGTCTCTGGGCTGAGTCTCACCTTCACTCCCTTCGTGCAGATCATATCTCCGGGATGGAGAATTCGCAAGCGGATGCTCTAAGCAGACGTCGGCTGGACAACGCGGAATGGAGCCTCCCCCCTTCTCTCTTCAAGGAGATCACGACACGCTTCGGGTTCCCAGAAGTGGACCTTTTCGCATCGCAGGCCAATCACCAGGTTCCGAGGTACTTCTCTCGGTTCTGGGATCCCGGGGCGGAAGCCACGGACGCTCTTCGTAGCCCTTGGCCTCCCGGTCTCTTATATGCCTTCCCCCCCTTTCCGTTACTTTCCAGGGTGCTCAGGAAGATCCTTCAAGAGCAAGCGGAAATCATTCTCCTCGCGCCCCGCTGGCCCCGGAGACACTGGTACTCGGACTTGATCTCCCTATCTGTCGCTCGGCCGTGGTCTATTCCGGCCAACCAGATTGCCCTCGTCCAGGGTTCCCTTCGCCATCCGGATCCGGCATGGTTCCACTTAACCGCGTGGAGGCTGAGCGGTTCCTCCTGCAAGAGGCCAAGGTCCCCTCGTCCGTGATAGACATCATCTTAGCTTCCCGCCGGCCTTCTACTGTCAGGATCTACAACTCCACCTGGGCCTCCTTCTCCTCTTGGTGCCAGCGCGCTCGTGTTAATCCCCTTTCTGCTTCAATCCTGGACGTTTTACTTTTTCTCCGGGAGGGATTTGCTGCCGGACTATCTCCAAACACCCTCCGGAGGCAAGCTGCCGCCATCTCTACGGTTCTGACTTGCGGCTCCGCATCCTCGATTTCCCGGCATCCTGTCGTCCAACAATTCCTGCGAGGAGCTGCAAATTTAAGACCTCCTCCCGTTCATCGCTTCCCTACTTGGGACTTGAACAAGGTCCTCTCAGCTCTTACGGCTTCCCCCTTCGAGCCTCTTCGAGACGTCTCGCTCCGTTTCTTGTCATTCAAGGTCTCTTTTTTGGTCGCTATCACCTCGGCCCGCCGCATTTCGGAGCTTGCGGCTCTGTCATCTCGAAGGGACCTCTGCGTTTTTCACCAGGACAGGGTAGTCCTCCGACTGGACCCTTCCTTCATACCCAAAATCAAT
Source organism: Pantherophis guttatus (assembly GCF_059756535.1). Lineage (NCBI taxonomy): Eukaryota > Metazoa > Chordata > Lepidosauria > Squamata > Colubridae > Pantherophis > Pantherophis guttatus. Next base: position 306,770,959 of record NC_142063.1, on the reverse strand, counting down.
TCCCCCTTTCATCGCTCACAAGAGTTGGTCCTACCCAACTTCTGCCCGTCCCCTCAGCATCCCTTAGAACGCTCATGGCACACGCTTGACGTGCGTCGTGCTCTCAAAATATACCTGAGGCGCACTTCCTCCTTTCGGAAGACAGAGGCTTTATTTGTCTCTTACCAACCCGCTTCTATCGGGGCCAAGGCATCTGCTCCTATGTTGGGTCGTTGGATCCGCGCTACAATATCGACGGCCTACCAAAGACAATCCTTGCCTGTACCTCACCACGTCACTGCCCACTCCACCAGGAGCGCGGCGACCTCTGCTGCATGGGCGACCCAGGCTTCGTGGGAAGAGATCTGCAGAGCTGCCGCCTGGTCGAGCATCTCTCCCTTTATTCGCCACTACCGGGTGGACTCGTTTGCTTCTGCGGATGCGGCCTTTGGGCGCAGAGTTCTCCAGACGGTCCACTCGACTTGAGGTAACAGGGCCCTTGATCTTCCCTCCCAGCGGACATTCAGCTTTGGTATGTCCCCAGTCTGACAGACGTTCCTTACGCTGAGGAGAATGGACGTTGGACTTACCTGATACGTCCGTTCTCTCTTAGTAAGGAACGTCTGTCAGCCCCACCCTTCTGCCGTGCCCTGTTCCCGGGGGTGGGTGGTGTTCTCTTACCTCTCTTTTGTATTTTCCAGAAAGACACCCCAGTCTGCGTCTACGCCCTCGCCGAAACACTGGGGATCATCCAGGAGAGGGCGGAGTTATTTAAATCCGCAGACTCGGTCATAGGCTGCATAGTGGAGTCCATAACCCAGTCTGACAGACGTTCCTTACTAAGAGAGAACGGACGTATCAGGTAAGTCCAACGTCCATTTCCTGCTAATTTCCAGTTTTGATCAGAAGAGGTTGAACATACTTGGGCATGTCCTCTATGACTCTATGGTTTATATAGGTTGTATGTGCATACCCATACAACTTTATCAAAACATGCCTGACCACTAAAACCCATTGCAGCACAACCAACACAAGCTATAAATAGAATATCACTGCCCTACATCAGAAACATCTTAGAAGCAACCAACAGACTATTGCAATTACACAGTACACAAATAAACTAAAACCCTCCAAATCATTTTAAATAAACTAAAAGACCCAGCAGCCCAAGAAGAAAAAAACAGGAGTCATCTGTAACATACAGTATAAGAACTATAACAGACATTATAGAGGATGCACAGGCATAAGACTAGCAGAGGGCATCCATGAACATCAATTATAGTCAGAAAACATGATAAAAACTACTTAGAGACATGGACAGACAGGCTCAAACATAATTTCAACTGGAAAGTTTTGAACATGCTAGACCAAGCTAAATCTAAAAACAGTAGGAAATTCCTGAAAGTTTGACACTTAGATATGTTAACCATCAACAGAGATATTTAGCTACCATTGAAAAGAGACAATAAAAAAGCTAGGAGAAAAGGCCACAACACATCCTCTTCAGCAGCCAACATCCAGACAAGCAGAGATTAACATCAGACAAACAATCAAGAAGAAAACAATAGCCTGATCAAGAAACTACTATGGAGAAAATAACACCTGCAACAACACTGGCAAGACATGTTGCCAGTGGTGGGTTTCTACCGGTTCGCCCTGGTTCGGGCAAACTGGTAGTGGTGGCAGCGGGAGGCTCTACCCACCCACCCGGAAGCACCATGCATGAACAAAGCAAGTGCACACATATGCGCGCTCACAGTTCCGAACCAGTAGCGAAGGTAAGTGGAACCCACTCCTGCATGCTGCGGTATATAAACAGCCAGTAAATATCACACTACTGATAGTTTTATTTATTTATTTATTTATTTATAAAATTGATAGACCATCCTTACCACAGGGTAACTCTGGGCAGCTTACAATAATAAAAGATATAATTATATATACATGCAGTATGTCACAGAAGTGAGTACATCCCCTCACATTTTGTAAATATTTAAATATATCTTTTCATGTGACAACACTAAAGAAATGACACTTGGCTACAATGTAAAGTGATGAGTATACAGCTTGTATAACAGTGTAAATGTGCTGTCCCCTCAAAATAATGCAACACACAGCCATTAATGTCTAAACTGTTGGCAACAAAAATGAATACACCCCTAAGTGATAATGTCCAAATGGGGCCCAAGTAACCGTTTTCTCTCCCTGGTGTCATGTGATTCGTTAGTGGTACAAGGTCTTAGGTGTGAAGGAGCAGGTGTGTTAAATTTGGTGTTATCACTCTCACTCTCTCATACTGGTCACTGGCAGTTCAACATGGCACCTCATGGCAATGAACTCTTTGAGGATCTGAAAAAAATGAATTGTTGCTCTACATAAAGATGGCCTAGGGCCTAGGCTATAAGAAGATTGCAAAGACCCTGAAACTGAACTGCAGTACAGTGGCCAAGACCATAAAGCGGTTTAACAGAACAGGTTCCACTCAGAACAGGCCTCGCCATGGTCAACCAAAGAAGTTGAGTGCCCGTACTCAGCGTCGTATCCAGAGGTTGGCTTTGGGAAATAGACATATCAGTGCTGCCAGCATTGCTGCAGAGGTTGACCATATTGTCAGACCATACGCCGCACACTGCATCAAATTGATTTGCAGGGCTTCGTCCCAGAAGGAAGCCTCTTCTAAAGATGATTTATAAGAAAGCCCGCAAATGGTTTGCTGCAGACAAGCAGACTAAGGACATGGATTTCTGGAACCATATCCTGTGGTCCAGTGAGACCAAGATAAACTTATTTGGTTCAGATGGTGTCAAGTGGCAACCAGGTGAGGAGTACAAAGACAAGTGTGTGTTGCCTACAGTCAAGCATGGTGGTTGGAATGTCATGGTCTGCAGCTGCATGAGTGCTGCCGGCACTGGGGAGCTACAGTTCATTGAGGGAACCATGAATGCCAACATGTAATGTGACATGCTGAAGCAGAGCATGATCCCCTCCCTTTGGAGACTGGGCCGCAGGGCAGTATTCAAACATGGTAACGACCCCAAACACACTTCCAGAACAACCACTGCCTTGCTAAAGAAGCTGAGGGTAAAGGTGATGGACTGGCCAAGCATGTCTCCAGACCTAAACCCTATTGAGCATCTGTGAGGCATCCTGAAATGGAAGGTGGAGTTGCACAAGGTCTCTAACAACCACCAGCTCTGTGACGTCATGGAGGAGTAGAAGAGGACTCCAGTGGCAACTTGTGAAGCTCTGGTGAACTCTATGCTCAAGAGGGTTAAGGCAATGCTGGAAAATAATGATGGCCACGCAAAATATTGATACTTTGGGCCCCATTTAGACATTATCACTTAGGGGTTTACTCACTTTTATTGCCAGCAGTTTAGACATTAATGGCTGCGTGTTGCGTTATTTTGAGAGGACAGCACATTTACATTGTTATACAAGCTGTATACTCACTACTTTACATTATATATATAATGTATATATATATATATATTATATATAATCTATGGTTAGAATTTGGATGCTTGGCAATTGGTTCATATTAATAACAGTTGCAGTGTCCTAAGGTCATGTGGTCATATTTTGTGATCTTTTGAGAAGCAAGTTTAATGGGGAAGCCCAATTCACTTAACAACTGGGTTACTAACTTAACAACTGCAGTGATTCACTTAACAACTGTGGCAAGAAAGATTTAAAATGGAGCAAAATTCACTTAACCACTGTCTCAATTAGCAACAAAATTAGAAATTTTGGGCTCAGTTGTGGTCATAAGTTGAGGACTACCTTTATTCAACTTGGTTGTTTATGTGCCATCAAGTTGAAAACCACATTTCCTCCATATCGATTAGCCTGCTAGCATGGTGTCAGGGAAGAACAGGCAAAGAGTGTCACATGCATCTTGATACATAATCACAGGTCTTAATGATTGTCCGGTTACACTTATGTACATCATTATGAATTGTTTTGAAAGGATGATAAAGGACTTTATTGTATCCAGCCTCCCTCCAGCATTTGACTCACTTCAGTTCGCTTATCGTCCAAATTGTTCCATTTCCTCTTTTCTCCATCTGAGCTTGGCACACTTAGAGGAAAGAAGTACTCGTGTGCAAATGCTGTTTGTCGACTTTAGTTCAGCATTTAATACAATTCTCAGCATTTAGTAGATACGCTGGGCCTTTTATGCTTTAAGACTCCTTTGTGCAACTGGATTCTTGATTTTCTCATTGATAGGCCCCAGTATATACGAGTTGGAACTAATATTTCTAACACCATGTTCTTGAGCACAAGTTTATCTCAGGGCTTTGTTTTAAGTTCGCTGTTGTTCACCCTGCTGCCCCATGACTGTTGTGCAAGTTTTGCTACCAACCATATTGTGAGATGATACAACAGTGGTGGGCCTTCCTTATACCGGATGACAATGAGAGTGATTACTGGGAGGAGGTAGAGGGTTTGGGTGAACTGGTGTAATAAAAACAGTCTGGTTTTAAATATAGGAAAAATAAAAGAAATCATTGTCAATTTCAAAAAAAGCAGGCACACCCATACATCTGTGTATTAACAATTCACCCGTGGAGGTGGTTAGTACTATCAAGTTTTTGGGTGTGCAGCTGATAAGGTTAGCTTGGTGGCTCACCAGTGAGACACTGGTAAAGCAGGCACAGCAACAGCTGCATTTTCTGTGTCTTATAAGAAGAGCATATCTTCATTCACTTATCCATACCATTTTTATAGAGGGACAGTTGAAAGCATCCTGTCATATTGTATTACTGTGTGGTTTGGAAGTATTACTGTTTTGGACAGGAAGGTTGTGCAGAGAGAGGTGAGCATGGCATAAAAGATTATTAGAAGTTCACTTCCTTCTATCCAGGACATGACATATAACCGATGCCTGGCCAGAATCTGCAATATTGTCAGGGATGCTGCACATCCTCTCCATGACCGGGTTTTCTTTGTTACCTTCTGGGAGGAATCTTCGCAATATCCAAAACAGAACAGCTAGATTCTGCAATAGCTTTGTATCATATAATATCAACCTTGTTAATTCTCAAAATACGTTTTTTCCACTATGTATTAAAAAAGGATTGTAATTAGTGTGTGTGTGTGTGTGTGTGCCATACACATATGGGAATAGGTATGGATATGGGTATATATATATTTTCTTTAGAGAGCGGACATCAGAATTTCATTTTTAATGTGTGCCAATGTGTTTACAGAACAAAGTGACAATAAAGGTTATCTTATAATCGTGTGTGATTATGGTATTATATGTATGTTACCATTTTGGTGTCATTATAGTTTGTGGTATATGCTGCTACCTTGGAGTGTAAATTGTTTTTAACTGACCCTAGTACTAATGAAAGAAATACATAATATTCAAAGCAATTGTTTAAAACCTTAACTTGTGTTACGTTTCAGACTGAATTTTAAACACTCTGGGTTTTTTTTAATCTGCAGATTTCTGTGGCTATGAACTAATATGATTGGCTAGCCTTATTGGCACTAAAATCTAATGCCCCCACCGATAACTTGGAAGGATTGAACACTCACAAAAGGGAATGTTACGGTGGACAGTTCATTTAGAAGGTGGGCCTCGAAGAGTAAACCACGCTGCTGTGGCTGTTGGACATAAAGTCTACTCTTTTGGTGGTTACTGTTCTGGTGAAGATTATGAAACTCTACGACAGATTGATGTTCATGTATTTAATGCAGGTGAGTTGAGGAATGTTAAGGTTTAGAGAAACAGGACTTAATTATGCTTTATTTAAAAAAAATTCAAATACATATGTTTATGTTTAGTGAATATTAATTTTAATTTAATATGTCAGCCATCAAACATAGATGAAGCTACTGAAAATTTTAAAATATTCAATTATGGTGATGAAGCAAAAGAATTTCTCATATTAAAATTTTTCCTCTATAGTAAAATTATATATTTGGGGGAAGCACATGTAAAACAATACCATGTTTTGGAGAAAAATGGAGTGCCAGTTATTAGTATATTGCAGGAGATCATTTACTGATTTTTAATATTATTAATTGTTTATTTGCCAATTTTGAACTGTGTAATACATCAGCTTTTATCTCAAGAAAGTCAAAGCTCTCCTTATTGTTTATTTAGTAAGAAATCTTAGATAACTTCATAAGAGAATCCTATGTAGTTTCCCATTATCTATATAATTCTGAGGTGCCAGTACTCTGCATATACCTTTTAGTTTATTTATTTATGAAATTTATTTGCCCTCCCCATCTCATATCTAATGATTCTGGGCAGCTTACATCATAAAAATATTAAAAAACAACAATTATAGAACACAGTGGATAAAACCATTAACAAATAAAGTAGTTGGTAGAATCCTAGCAACAGTACATAGTATATAGTACTGATAAACTGGTCCGAGATTAGTTTGTAGAGAATAGTGAGTTTGTCATGTTTATGGTACAACTGCTACCTAAAATGTGTGAAAAACTGACTGATACCATGGAAAATGCTACATATGGCATGGGTACAACTAAGGATAGTAATTTAGTCCACCCTAACCCTAAATTGAAATGATGGAACATGTTATTTTGTACTGTTCCCTCTACGCAGGTTCCTCTACCAGGAATTTTTATCACTCTTTTCCACTAACGAGTCTGGTCATTCCTACTTGTACTATTATAGTACAATTATACTGTAATTATAAGTATAGTATGTGATATATACTATAAATACACACACACACACACACACACACATATATATCATTATATAAATATACAATTATAGTATAATTATATAGTTCAGTTATAGTAAGTTGTAACTATCTGATCAATCTGGTTTAACTTCATGGATTACAGCTAAGTACTGCTAAAGTTTGTACAGTATGGTACACTATAATATCTCTTCCATTTTTTCTTACATACTTTTAGAATGTTACATATTTCTCTTTTTTATCTTAATTGTGATTTTTATTTTTGATCGATTGATTGATAGAACTTTCTGAGCTTTTTTCTAATAGTCTCTCTGCGTTGGACCAAACTACCACCAGTGTGGACGAACAGCAGGGACCATGTGAGAGAAGTTCCTTACATGAGATATGGGCATTCTGCGGTGCTGATTGATGACACTATCTACATCTGGGGAGGCCGTAATGATACTGAGGGAGCCTGCAATGTATTATATGCCTTTGACGTCAGTAAGTGTTGTTGTCCTGCTTCCATAACTTTCACTATCACATGCTTATAAAGGCAAATAGGCAGGGAGGACAAACGTTTAGGCCATTTATCTCTTACTGATATGATGTTAATGGAGTAATGATGGCACGTAGCAATGGCCATGATATTAAACTGAGTAAGCCAAGTGTGTTAACTATAAATGAAGAATTATTATTAATAATTACTACATTTATTATGCTTTTGAACTTTAATTATATACTTTAAATATTTATATTTTTACATGTAAACACTTCTAAATTATATACTCAGGTTATGTCAATGTGTTGCCCACTAATAATAAATATTAAATATATTATTTCTAAATTAAGCATTTAGGAAATATTTATTAATGTAATTGCTTTCCGTTCTATTTCATTTTTGTTCTTGTTATACAATCAGCTTCATTAGTATATTGAGGCAAGTAATGAACATTATTCTTATCATTACTGAAATTACTTTTCCTTCTAAGTTAAAATCAGCTTCATTGTTAGTGAGGCTAGTAGTAATAATGATGATGATTATAAACTAATGAGATTGAAACTATTTGTGCTTAAATTCATTTGAAACCAATGTTCTCTTTGTTTTTCTGTTCACTGCATAGTAATCTCTTTAGCTTGGCACAGTAGGATTCTATGCCTCCAAAATGCTAAATGCCTGCTTTTGGAAGCTCTAACAAATTGAGCTTTCTGTGAAGACAGCCTCAAGTACACTGGGTACAAATGGAGTAGCATGAGTTTGTGGAAGAAATGCACATGACACAGTAGCTAATGCATTCTTTGTATATATCAAGATGTGAATACCCTAGTATCAGAAAGAGGATAGACAAAATGAGCAAATAAGATATGTTAATATACAGTAGTGATTAAAAGTTGGTGAACCCTTTTGAATTTTCAATATCTCTGCATAAGTATGACTTGAATTATGATCTGTTCAAGTGCAAATGGGTCATACAGTAAGACAGTGATCCCAAACATGCAAGCAAGTTCAGAGCAGAACAGATGAAGATAAGGAAGATGAATATTTTGGAATGGTGAGGTCAAACTCCAGATTTAATTTACAGAACTATTATCTGAAATGAGCAGTTCATGCTGAAAATTCAAATGTTACTGAGTTAAAGATGTTTGTCATAGAGGAATGGGACAGAATTCCTACATGGTGAAGTGGGAGCCTGATAATCAAGTCTAAGGAACATTTGATTGCAGTTTTTGCTGCTAAAAAGTGGTGCAGTAAGTTGCTGAATCTAAGGGAGAACATTATTTTTTTCACACTGTCACAGATTGGATGACTTTATGAAATAAGTAAAACAAGCTTCAAACTTTGGGGCTTTTTTTTTCACTTGGACTACTCTTCTGTATCAATAAGATTCAAATGAAGCTCTGATAACATAAAAGTTTAGAAAAATCCAAAATATAGCAAATACCCTCCCAAAGAAGTAAGGTTAACAAATTATCTGAGCAAATTGTCCTAAGAAACAAACAAGAAAATGTATACCAAGTTGATCTTAGCAATTGGGTTTATTGTTTAATATGGAAGAGGGGAAATACGGAGAAATAAATATAAGAACTCAGTTAGAAAACTGGAAAGATACATTAGTTCCCACCATGGAAGAGTGGATGAGAAAGGTGATCGAATTAGCGTTGGTGGCAGTTTTGTTTCTACTTGGAAATCATTTCTGGACTTCCTGCTTAAAACTAAAAAAGTAACTTTGATTTTAGACTTTGATAGAATGAGTTTGTATTTATTATTTATTTTTATTTATTATTTTTTTTATGCTGCTCATTTCCCCTACAAAATGACTGGGCAGCTTTGTAATTTTAGAATTTTAGAAATGGCTTGAAATGTTGTGAAATGTAAAGCAAAAGGTTGAGGTTGTAATTTTTTTTTTTTTGCATTCTATTGCACTAAAGAAAATTGAAAGTCATTCTTTCTCATTTGTTCATTTTTCTCATTTTTCTAACTTAATTTATTCTATACTTTTATTTTTTAAGGAAACTATATAAACGATGTATTAAAAAGAAAAGAATCCAGTTAGAAAACTTGTGGGTAGCTTTTTTGTAAATGACTGTGGTATTGAGTTTACTGTAATGGGCTCCCAAAACAAATTTAATAAATAATAATAGTAATATTGAGAGTGCTGATATTTCTATGTTTTTTTGTAAGCAGCAGAAATAGTTTCACTATATTACATTAGATCTGAGATAATGTTCACAAGGAGTATTGCAAAGCAACATAGGAACTGTCACAGTTCAAAGTCCTGGGCAGCCTTGTACCTACCATTTCCTATCATCCCTGGAAAGCAAATGTATTAAGCCTACTCTTCTTGAGGGAAAATAAAATAAAATCCCATATGAGTCACTTCAGGCTAGACAAAGCCCTGAGCCTATTATGCAGGGCACTGTCCTTTGCTGGCTTACAAATGCCATCTAGATTAGATGTCACAGCTCTAATTTCATCTGTTGCACTTGGTAAAGATCCTTAGAGATAATACTCAACTGAATTTAGAAATCTAAATATGGTCAACTTATAACAACAATTGGGACCAGAATTTTTATTACTAAGCAAGGCGATGGTAAGTGAGTTGTTTACAATTTTATGACTTTTTTGCCAAAATTGTTAAGCGAATTATTGCAGTGGCTAAGTCTCAATCATGCAGTCATTAAGCAAACCTGGCTTTCCTCATTGACTTTGGATGTCAGAAAATGGCTGTCATGTTGCAAATGATAATCACATGACCCCGAGATGCTGCAGTTATTGTAAATACATGCCGGTTGCCAAGCAACCAAATTTTGATCAGAATGCTGGGTTTGTTGTAAATGCAAGGACCAGTTGTAAGTCATTTTTTCCAGTGCCGTTGCAACTTCAAACAGTCATTAAATGCATATACTCGCATAGAACAAGATTTGGTTTCCCATTATGAACTTTCATTGGGCTGGAGGACAAGTCTAGTTAGTCTGGTTGAATGGCTATGGTTGGAAGCCAAGTTACAGGAGACCTTTATGGGATAGAGTTTTTATAGGACAGTCTGTTGCTGCTTCCTGGACCAAGACTAAAAACTGACTGCCAACTATGTTGAAGGAATCTCTTAAGGATTATCTGTGCTTTGGGGGGGGGGAGGGATAAATGGGACTTTTCAGAACAGGTGTTGCCTTAAAATTTACACAATTTTCATTGCTGATATTCTCAGAATTATATGCACAGGATACTTTTCATTGGTGAAAAATGCCTCTTCTTCATTTAGTCATTTTCCAAAAGGATTCAAGCCTCTCTGTGATATAGTTTGTAATATTAATCTATGATAATATAATAATAAAGCCACATAACTAATGGATTTAGATAATTTTTATGAACTACTGTATAGCTTTGGCACATATATTGTTTGGTGTGCCTTATACAGACTTTACATGCAGAAAAAGATCGTATAATTTAATGATTTTCCCTCCAAGAGTTATGAACTTTTGTCACATATTCTTGAGCATGCCATTCTGTGACCACTAAATATAGTTGATATATCTCCACTTTTTTATTTTTATGTATTAGACATACACAAATGGTTCACTCCAAAAGTTTCTGGAATGGTTCCAGGAGCAAGGGATGGACATTCAGCATGTGTCTTGGGAAAGAGCATGTATATTTTTGGAGGATATGAGCAACTGGTAAGTTGTTCTAAAGTTTGTACCATTTATATGCAGATCTACTTGCTTTCAATATTTAAATACATCTTTGAAAAGTAAAGTCAGGGTTTTTTTTGTCAGTTGCTGATGATAGCCTAATGTTTCCACAGTCTGAAAATAATGCTAAATTGCTATTGAAGCTAGAAACAAAACTTACTAAATACAGTCAGATTTATTTCAAAACATGCAACTCGGAATAAAATAGTCCATACCTTGGCTTTGAGCTAAAATCTGTTTGTTAATATTTTTGCAAGCTGATCGTACTGAGAAACAGATGAATAACAGTAACAACGGATAACAGATAATTGGTTTCTCTATCAACATTTCAGGCATCTTTGTCTTTATTGGTCAGACTGTTTTAAATAAAGCCTATTAAGTCCTGTGGCTGTATCAAATATTAAGCCCATATCTATCAAATAATCTGTTGGACATTTCTGGTGCTTCTCATGACCGTATGTGGATCATAGTTACAGCTAGGTTTAGCAATAGCATTAAAGTTAGAACCGTTTTCAGTGAATCTGCAGAATTAACCTGCAGAATGCTGTAATGCCCTCTGAAGAAAACTTCAGAAACAAAGTAGTAATTTAAGATACTAATCTATAACTCCAAATACTTTGTCTTCTTTTATGGTAATTCTAAATTCCCCAAATCCATGGCAAGGACAGTCAAATTGTATCTTTTAAAAGTTAGTACTGATTCCTTTCAGAATATTTGGCTTGAGGTTTGGGAGGGGGGCTAACGTAATGAGTTCCATTAAACTTGCATTGCTGGAACAAGTTAGGTTCGGCTTTATTATTTTAAAAGGCAGTTGATTTAGATAAATCATTCAGAACCATGGCTATTAGTGACAATGGATTTAATATCCATTGCTTACTTTTGATGTCTGTAGAATGGAGATAGTTTTATGATGACAACTATGGTAAAGCCCATGCAGCTTGTAATTCTGTATTCATTTTGAGATTTGGATAATCTAACCACTGAACAGGTACTTTGTTTTTTACTCACTTCTTATAGTTCCCTGAATATATTCTAATTCCACAGGGAAATCTTGAAGAATTAAATTCAAGAGTTTTCTTGTCTGGGAACAAGGTAATCAATATCTCTTTAGGAATCCTAGATTCAGTTGGCAATTCTGTTTTGATATGTCAAGTAGTTTAATCACTGCTTTTTCTTTCAGGCTGATTGTTTTTCAAATGACATCCACAAACTTGACAGTAGCAACATGATGTGGAGTTTGATCTGCACTAAGGTCAGTATATATGCAAGGAATGTATTTTTTGCTCATTAAGCGATCCTATTTCTAGTTTAACCTCTGTCTGCTGTGGGTTAAAATCAACTGGAGTATGAATACTCTGATCCCATACCCTTCCACTTCTTTTATTCCAAAAATTAACTTTCCTTTGACTGCCTCTAACAGGAATTATTTTTCAGGGCACACCAGCTCGATGGAGAGATTTCCATTCAGCCACAATAATTGGGACAAAGATGTATGTGTTTGGGGGAAGAGCAGATCGCTTTGGGCCATTCCATTCCAACAATGAGATTTACTGTAACCGAATCAAAGTATTTGACACAGACACAAACTCTTGGCTGGATTCTCCTCCCACTCCTCTTCTCCCTGAAGGCAGACGAAGTCATTCAGCATGTAAGCTGTAACACTCTGTAGACTATATCTAAATGGTAGAGATCAAACAAATGTCTTCAGAAGGTCATATATTGTTCTGTGTTTTTTCTGTCTATATTTTTCTGTCTTTCTATAATTAGTCATGTGCATCTGTCAAGGGAAATGCCAAAAGCTCAACTGAGTCAAAAGAACAGTGAGGGGGGGGGGGAGAAATCAATTGCTTATCTTTCTGTCTATTGCCCCTGCTTTTGAAATTATTCTGACCTGTCTTTTCTCTGATTTTACAGTTGGCTACAATGGAGAATTATATATATTTGGTGGTTATAATGCACGCCTGAACAGACACTTCCATGACCTTTGGAAATTTGATCCAGGTATTAAACTCGCTCCTTTCATTGGTACTTTTATTATCATAATTATAATGATGCACTGAGCTGAATACAGGTAGTCCTCAACATACTAGCCCAATTGGTATCAGAATTTCTGTCATAAGTCATTGTAACTTGAGTCTAACCCAATTTTATGACAATTTTTATTGTGGTCATTAAGCAAATGACATGGTGGTTAAACAAATCACACCCAAATCATTAAGCAACTCCAACTTCCTCAATGGTTGTTTTTTATCAGAAATCAGCAAAAAATGTTGCAAATTGCAGTCACGTGACTGCAGGCCTCTGCAACCAGTTGTAAATGCAAGATGGTTGCCAGACACACAAATTGCAATCTTGTATCTGTGAAAATGGTGCAATGGTCATAGGTGCAAGTGCAGTTGATAAGCCCAAGACCATCATTACTTTGAACTATTGTTAAATGGTCACTTGTCAAGGACTACCTGTATACGTTGTATAAAATAAATGGGGGCATATAAATGTAGCTAGAGATTCCATCAGTATCAGCTGTTTATGATAAGTATCTGGAGACCAATTCAAATTATTATTATTATCATTCATATATGTGTCTTATTCCACAGTGTTCACATTGCACTACTGTAGTGAAATACAGCAACAGGGAATAACCATCTGCAGCATGCCCTAAGGATTCTTTGAATGTGCAGAAGGGATGTTTTAAAATAACAAGTTTTTGTTAAATGATGTGATCTGTTAAAATGGAATTTGCACAGATGGAATATGATTCACGGCTCCTACAAGTTCAGTCTATAATTAACTCAAAATTAATTATAAAAATTCATGTCTGAGAAAAACATAGGAAAAATATATATTGGGATGAATGCATAGTAAAAACATACAAGAGAAAATTATCAATTTTCTCAATTTCAATTGTTGTGGATTTGGGGAGTGTTAAAACTGGATCAATATAAATGTGCAGATCCCAATTATGCATTACAATGGCAGATTGTGCAGTGAACAAGAGTGCTTATTGCTGGTTATTGTCTGCAGGTTGGACAAAATAGGTAAGATGGCAGTCACAGCATCACAAAGTCAAGTGTGCAGTGTCAGTATACATTGCTATGACTGATAGGAATCTAGGGCATATTGAATTTACTGGCTGTAAATTTTTATAGATTCTACTCCAGTAACAGCAGTGTCAGTTTGCAGATCACGTGATTGCATCAAGGATATTTCTGAATGGGAATCAAAATTGTGGAGGTTTAGGCATTATTATTATTATTATTATTATTATTATTATTATTATTATTATTATTATTATTATTATTATTCAATTTATATGCTGCCTTTCTCCGAAGACTCAGTTGGCTTACAATGTATTTAAAAAAAACATTATAAAACATTTTAAAATTAAAACATTAAAACCCATTCACACCATTCATGGCCGGATCTCACAAGATCGCAACAGCGAGATCAACGGCCCCAGGCCTGCCGGAAAAGCCAGGTCTTCACCGCTTTTCGGAAGGCCAATAGGGTGGGGGTGGTCCGGACCTCAGGAGGTAACTGGTTCCAGAGAGCTGGGGCAGCCACAGAGAAGGCCCTCCTCCGCGGGCCCGCCAGCCGGCATAATAAGGCAATAGTCTCATCTGCATTGTACTTTTGATGGATAAATTAGCTGGATGAATTATGTGATTCTAGCTCTATATTAAGAACTTTTTATATGTGATTGTTCTATGATGGCAGAGAGATATCATCCGTTCATTGATTTGAAAACGGGAAAAGGGGGATTCTAAATTTATTCAGGAAATATGTTCTTATTTGATTAGGTTAATATTCCAGCAGTTCAGATTTTTTCAAGAAGCTTATTTCTTTTGTGAGGGTTAAAGTCCAAAACCAAGCTGATGTTCAGTTGATTACTTTTTTCACATGATCTTTCCCATCCTCATGTTTTTCCTGAGTCTTTTAACCATGGAAACACTGCAACCCATTCTAAAAAGCCTTCTTAGTCTGAACAGAAGGACCTAGCACGGGCCTCTGTAATCATGTTAAATCTTTAAGATGTCTTTTTCTCTGAGGAACATTGGCCGTGTATTGATATTTAATGTATTAAATTGAATAGTAGGTGGAGATATAGTTTCGGTTCCTGCTTAGGCAGACATTCAATAAATTAAGACTTGATGCATATAATGCTACTTTTTAGCCTCAGTCGGTTGAATAAAAAGAAAGGCAAAAAAGTACTTTTCTTCTCTATGCATTCATTTTAAGTTTCTAAATTTTGTTCAGAAAAGCATCCACAAGCCTCTTGGATTCCCACCCCTCTCAGTGGCTGTTCCTGAAACAGACTTTTCTATTTAGCTTTTCCCATGTCCCAAGAGACATACGCACGCAAACTTGGAAAGAGACAGAACAGGAGGCAAAGGATTAAATATTCCTGTTCTTCCCATTCTTTTCTCTGTTTATCTAAATATGCATAGCTTTAATTTGGTGTGCTTAAGGAGTAGGAATACAATGAAATGAATGTTATCCTAAAAACAATGAATGTTACTATTTAGGGATTGAGCCAATAATTTCTAATTATAGCTGAGCCAGTGAGACAGAATATAGAAAACTGATCAGTATCAGTAAAAAAGCTCACAATGATTTATAATCCCAAAATATGTAACTTAATTACTATATCATAATGTTCTTTTTTTCCAGAGATTTAAGTTCATAACAATCTCAGTACTGTATATTAAACCAACTTAAAAATAATTGCATTAAAGAGGACAATTAACTGCCAAAAACTTAGGAAAATAAAACTTTAGTCTACTTAACATAGTAAACACCAAGCAAATATTGCTGAACTGAGAATTCTATAATTTAGGGGCAACTATGTAAAATACAGTTATTTTTTACTTTTTGAAGATATATAAGAAGAGATAAGCAATGGTAGAGTTAATATTTTTTCATTATCTGTTTTTTTTTAATTAGGCATAATTTAGGTGATTTAGTGTCCTTAAAGTAGAGTAATAACAATTGCATGAACAGAACTTCATGCAATTAGCGGTAAGACATTAACATCAGTAAAATAATTTCGTTGGATTCAGTTATGATCTGTCTGATCCATTATCCTAAAACCCCATAGCCAAAATTTTTCATATCTCAGTTGTTTCTTGGAATAAATTCTTGAAATAAATAGAGTTTTCTGTTTCCTTTGTTCTCCTTCCCTTGCCATATTCAAAAAATAGCAAGAAAAAAAGTTATTTTCTTTTGATAATGAAATCAATTGATGATTGGAGGCAAAATAACTTCCATACAGCTGTTTTTCTTCTGAATTTGCACATTTCTTCCCTCAAAGGAAGAGTAACAGGCTTCTCTGGCTTCTACACTTCATGTATTTACCAAGAGGTGGCACTGTATCTACATGTTTTCTTCAAGAAACTATATATTATAAGCCTATTTTTTGAAAATTTTGAAAGAAGCTGTGTGGATTCTTATTTACAAATTCTCTTTTACCCTCCAAAGCAATTGATGTTTCAAGGATCCTTATGTTGTAAAGATCTATCTAAAATGAATTTGGGGCTAAATGATTTGGAATCTTTGAACTGTGCTATCTGTGACTTCCCAAGGAAATTTATAGGAGCTTGCAGTACTTTATTTGAAGATATGTAATACAGTGTTAGTTTACACCAGCTTCTAAGAAACTGAAGGTATGAAATCTGAATACATTTTCTAAAGATGTTTAGCCCATACCAAGACTATACAATTGTGCATCTATCAATAAACTATCATCAGAGAACTAAAGCTCACAAACAAGCTTTAACAAGCTTACAAGATCCCGTTTTCTGTGAAATTTACAAGGGATCTGGAATCTAGCTATCCTAAAATAAGTTATTCTGATTAAGAAATGAGTAAGTAAAAAGTGGAAGGAAAGATGAGATGCTTAAGCTTTTGGTTTAGTTTCTATGTAAAACATAAACTCCCTACAATTTGAGTTTGTCCCTTTGACTTATCTATAATAAAAAACTTTGCAATATTTGTATTTCATGGTTTATGTGTTTTCTCCAGTCTCTTTTACCTGGAAGAAAATTGAACCCAAAGGGAAAGGGCCATGTCCTCGCCGTAGACAATGCTGCTGTAGGGTAGGGGACAAGATCATCCTCTTTGGTGGCACCAGGTAAATAATATTTCATATTGTCTTTATTAATGTTCTGTTTCATCTGTATATTTGAATAAAATGTTTCCTAGTCTTAAATAATGTAAAATTTGTGTGTGGGGGTTTTTCTATGAAGACCAAAAAAAAAGCTGAATCATATAAACATTATTAATCATTCTAAAGCCTCTATTGAGTCTCTATCGTACTGTGGTTCTGAACCCTAGATATCCTAATGCATTCAAACTTCTAAGCATATCTACCTACCTACCTACCTACCTATCTTTGAACCAGTTGTTCCTAACTTCATATCCTCCAGATGTTTTACACTGTATTTCCCATCTTGAAATAGCTGAGTTGGATGGAAACAGTAGTTGTGAGGATCAAGAGAACATTGCAATTAGGAAGAGTGTTTCCTGATGACTTCAGGAACCCCCTAGATGTCATTTTTAGTAGCTAATTCTTTGTGAAATAATAATTGTTCAAATACCTCTGGGATACTGTATATCAGAGACAGAATTAAAATATCACTGTGATTGAGTGATGGAAAACCTCTCCTGAAATGCCAAGATTTATAGACAAACTGAACATTTTAAAAATTTATTCAGATATAGCTTCATTCTGTTAATCAAGTTGTTTGGAATTATTTGCTTTTTACATTGTGATCCTGTAGCACACATTGTCTTGCTTTTATGTGAGGCAATATTGGGGGAGGGGGGAGAAGGAAAGCGTTCACACCCTAAAATGCAGTTATCAATATACTATTACATCGGGACACAATATTTTACTCGGCCTACTGGTCAGAACTAATATGAATGCCACACTAGGGATAAATACAGTATTTAAAATAATTTGGTTATCTTCTGTTGTAAAATAGTGTCCATAGCTTTGTCTTGAGTCATTTCTTAGGCAAATAGGCAATTTCTTCAAGATGATCTTCCTGTGTTTGAGCTCACAACTTAACCTTTTAAATGTCTCTTTATTCTTGAATTTTACTGAAAAGGTCAAGTGATTCCAGTCATTCAAGATGCGCTGAATAAGATAATGGACTCTCATATAGAGTACATGCTTGATGCTACTCTTATATCAGCAGACACCTTATTTCCTACATTGTGGACTGATTTTGAAAGTTGGGTTAGCATTTTTGGTTCTGTGCTAGAGTATTTAAACTAAAGCAAATAACTGTTATTTGCAAAATGGGGGCTTGTGGCTGCTCTGTTTTTCTATTACTTTTTTTCCCTCCTTACCTTATCACACATCCCAGATCCTGAATTCAGACAAATCCTTGCTTAGAACTGTTTCAAACTAACTATTTATTTGATTTCTATAGTTGCCAATCTCAATAAACGAGACTAGTAGAAAAAAAAATCAAGCAATCTTTGACAAACCCAGTCTTAATCCAATTTAGTGAGTTTCTGGTTATTGCATGATACCTGTTTAAAAACAAACTAATGGTCTTGATTTTTTCCAATTTATATAAGCAGTGTGCTCTAAATTCTTCACTCAAACTGTCCAGTCTCTGGGCTCATCATTCTGTCCTCCCATACCAAGAAACTGTCTAAGTGCATATGTGTTTCCGTTTGCATGTGTGTATACATAAGTATATGGCTGGAATTATTGTGAAATCACCTGGTTCTAAAAATGGCACCATTAGTATATTGGTTCCCTCCTGTAATTGCTTTTCATATTTTTGAAAACAGCCATATTCATATACTATATGCTGAAAATGGATGCTAGCAATTTTTTTGTTTTTTTATATGTCATGGAATCCAGTGCATGGTTATCAGTATAAGAAATGTATTTCAAGAGGCAAGACATAGTCCTTTTTATAACATATCTTCTGTTGTTCAATTAGAGATAGAATTGATTGGCTATGGTTTTCTAATACTATTTTAGAGTTTTGAGTTAACAGAATGTCAATTTCAGGTTGGTGTGCATGTGGATTAAGACCTGGAAATGGAATGAAAATAATGCTGTATGGAAGAACCCAGGATATGGGCCAGAATTATTTTACCACATTTTTTTCTTTGTATTTCAAAAAAACAATGATCCTTTCAAATGAAATTCATTTTGCTTTTCTAATTTTTTTGGTAACTTTTTATTTTATTTTATTTAAAATATGTATATAGCTGCCCATTCTCATCTCCATTTAAAAAAAATAATTAATTGTGCTTGTACATTGTTAATACTTGCAACTTATCATGGTTTACACTAAGCCATTTAGATAATAGAATATAATTAAAACCATAAATAGTAACATAAAACATGCTTACTCTTAAAGAATAAGCAAGTACAAATATTATAGATTGCTGCAGCTATCAAGCAACACTAATTGTTGAATACCCTGTGGAAAAGTTTTCCTTTGGAAAACTTTGGAAAGGAATTCGCACCAACCCAGGTCAGGTTCACCAAAGAGAAGCACCATCTCTCTCCCTATTCCCTACTCATTTCTTACCCTTTGTATCTGGAAAACACTCAGCATCCCCTACCAGAAAAAATATGCAGGATGGATCATTCCTATCTCATTTCTAAGCCATTTTGGTATACTTGTAAACCACCCAGAGTCACACAACTGTAAATGGCAGTATAAAAATTTGGCAAATATATAAGTGAGAAGGGGTCTAAATCAGGGGTGAAATGTTTGAGTAGGTAGTGATGGCGGCGGGCAGTTCGGAGAACCGGTAGCAAAAATCCCTGCCCCCGCCCCCGATGCCCAGCTGAGCCGCGTGATCATCAGACCCTTTTTTTTCCTTTTAAATGGCTCTGACGAGCCAAGTTCTGACAATCCAGTTGAGTTGCCTGCTAATCAGGCAACTCAGCTTGGATTGTTGGATCCATTTAAAAGAAAAAAAGTTTCTTTTTCTCTCCCCCCCCCCCCCCGCCTCCAGCTTGCTTACCTTAGCTGCTGGTCACAACGCCTGCCTTGCTTCGCTTGCTCTAATACCTGCAATCCATTGCATCAGCAAGCAACTGAATCTTCCTGCCTGCAATCAAGCTCATCGGTGAGCATCTCTGTCTGCGACTTATGGACTTCAACTCCCAGTAAAGCTGGCTGACGAGTTCTGGGAGTTGAAGTCCACAAGTCTTAATGTTGCCAAGGTTGGAGACCCCTGTTCTATTGGGTAAGTTTTTCCCCCTTTGGGAGCTTTAAAAAAATAGTTAATTGGGGTTTTTTTTAGTTGTTCTTTTTTTAGACCTAGCCATTTAAAGTTTAGGAAGTTTTAAATTTAGCTGCTTTTATATAAAAATAAAATAAAATAATATTTGTGCAGCTTTCTGAGATTTAGTGTGTTTCTGTAATGTTTCATTCTAACTACACAAACACACAAATCTCACAAAGCTGTATGTGGAATTTTGTGTGTGTAAAGTGTGAAAGTTGGTTTTTTGGGTTTTTTGTGGCTGTGTGAGGTTCCTGCTTGTTGCGGGGCCATTTTGGGTCTAGCACAGCTGCTTTTACATTGTGTGTGTGTGTGTAAAGTGTGAAAGTTGTTTTTTGGGGCTTTTTGTGGCTGTGTGAGGTTCCTGCTTGTTGCGGGGCCATTTTGGGTCTAGCACAGCTGCTTTTACATTGTGGGTGAGCCAGTTGTGTTGTGTTGTGTTTTGTAGGTTAAAAAAGGGCAAAGAAGTGACATTGACTTGGCCACGCCCACCCAGTCACCTTACCACCAAGCCCCACTCACTAATTAAGCCACGCCCAGAGAACCGGTAGCAAAAAATTTTAGATTTCACCCCTGGTCTAAATGCCAAAAAGAGCATTTGGAATCCACCCCAGAAACTATTAGCCAATGCAGCACCTGCAGTATATCTGTGTCATGGTTATAATGGTTCTTACTGTCAGCATATGGGAACTACATTCTGCAAGATTTGCAGCTTATAAGTAATATGCCAAGCAGCAATTCCATGTCAAGGGCATTGTGATAGTTTTCCCGAGTGGTGATTTATTTATTTATAAAAATTATTTTATCTCAGAATAACTCTGAGCAGCTTATAATTATAAATGTCTGTTGCCGGAAATTCCTATTTCAAGGAAGGATACAGCTGGCAAACTAGCCAAAACTAGCTATTTTTCAACCTCCTTGTACTTGGACTTAATTTTCATAAATGTTAATCATACCTATATCTCATGGAGCATTTCCTATTAATAGATAATAGCAGTACACTTTTGAAAATTTTGGCTAGTATGCCATAAGTATAGCTTGAATCCACTTCTACGCCATACACATTCATGCTATTCTATACAATCTAGAACAGTGATGGTGAACCTTTTTGACACCGAGTGCCCAAACCGGAAGGCCCTTGGTGGCGCAGTGGACTAAAGTGCTGTTCATTAGGCACTTAGCTGCCAGCTCCTGCAATTACTGCAAGTTCAAATCTCACCAGGCTCAAGGTTGACTCAGCCTTCCATCCTTCCGAGGTAGGTAAAATGAGGACCCGGATTGTGGGGGTAATAAGCTGACTTTGTATAAAAAAACGCCGCTTGTGGGGGGAGGGCGAAAGCCCTACTAAGCAGGTATATACAAAAGTATGAAGGCTATTGCTTAACGCATTGTAAGCCGCCCTGAGTCTCCTGAGAAGGGCGGCATATAAATCGAACCAATAAATAAATAAATAATGCATGCGCCGGCCACCTGATCTTTTGGTTTCCTGCGCGCCGGCCAGCTGGTCTTTGTATGCACCGGAGCATGCGTGCACCAGAAACCAGAAGAGCAGCTGGTGACAGCGCACGTGCCCACAGAGAGGCTCTGTGTGCCACCTCTGGCATGCATGCCATATGTTCGCCATCACGGATCTAGGATCTCAAACCTAAAGAGTATCTTGCAATCCAGTCTAACGTTGCCCATCCCCATCCACTAGGAGATGAACACGGTGCTCTGAATCATATTTAAGAATACCTACACAAATTGGGGAAATCTCTACTTCATAAAAGTAAAATGCAAAATTCAGGATAAGTTTTTTTTACTCACTCCATATATTTTCTTTTACTCCTTTCTTTAGAGTACTTCTTAGTACTTCATTCTAATCTGACAGGAAGAAAACATTAATTCCTGGAAAAAGAGAGGACCGTTTTCAAAGTACAAATGGGCAATGAAGATAAAGATATGTGGGAAAGAGAAGGTGGTGTTAAATTGCTAAAAAAGCTATGTGGGCTGCAGGGTACTCATAGGTAATATAAACAGTAGATATCTGTATTCTTGTCTTATTTCCTGTGTTGACATTTTTCTCTTTTTGGTGAATGCTTTTGCCTGCCTGGAGCTTTTCACACAACTTGCACATTTCCCATCACTGTCGGGAATAGGTTTCATTCCAGCTCTAATGGAACCAAAGAGTCTCATTCCAGCCTTATTTTATGATATCCGTGTGTTGTAGTGGTTTAAAGTACTGCTTTTCAAATACAGGTAATCCTCAATTTAGAACAGTTCATTTAGTCACCGCTCAAAGTTAGACCAGTAAAAAATGGAACTTATGACTGTTTTTCACAGTTATGACCTTTACAGCATCCTCATGATCATATGATCAAATTTCAGATGCTTGGCAACTGGTTCATATTTATGATTTGCTGAGTCCCAAGGTCACATGATCTTCTTTTGCGACCTTCTGACAAGCAAAGTCAATGGGGAAATCAGATTCACTTAACAACCAGGTTACTAACTTACCAACTGCAGTGATTCACTTAACTGTGGCAAGGAAGGTTGTAAAATGGGGCAAAACATGTCTCACTTAACAGCATAAATTTTGGGCTCAATTGTGGTTATATGTTGAGGACTATCTGTATACACATAGATGCTTTTTAAAAAATCCTAAGGAAACAATTAACAAAATACCTATAGAAGGATCTTAACAACATTTATTATTTATTGTTTGCTGCTGCAGATTTTAGTCTCATTTCTCAGAATTTGTGAGAAGGAGGTATTTTTATTCTTTTCTAAAGAAATGATGAACATTTATTTTCACATTTATATCTGGCAGTATTATCTAATCTAGGAAACATCATTGGGTCACAAAGGAAAGTTTTACTCTCATCTCAGATTTTATATAAGGGTGCCAAGACAAAAAGCAGAAGAAGCTAAGCTGATTAAGGACAGTAGCAGTTGTTACAGTACTTTATATATATTATATATGCTATATGTAATGAAACATAACTTAATATCATATTTATAGTGCCTTTCACTATTGTCCATATTAGGTACATGAATTAATAAGTGCCCGTTGCAGTCATGAATAGCATTCCATAAAGCGACACTGGAGAACAATATTTTCCAAGAACAAAAGATTGAGACTTGAAAGACAACTATTTTCTGATTCTAGAATTATATATATACCAGTATCTACTATATTATAAATAATTTAGAAAGGCACAATCAAGAAATACGTTAGGCTGCATAAGTATAATAATAGTTGTAATCTGCAACTATAAAACAGAATCTTACCTGAAAGACAGAATTACTTTTGACTTTCTAACCAAATTTATATTTAATCGACGCATCTAACTCGATAAAAGCCTAGAGCAGGATTTCCTGCTTTCTAGCAAAGCTAAATAGCGCGGCACAGCTGATCCCCCCTTGCTGTTCTACTGACCTTCCCAAGCCTCCTTTTGGCATGTGCTGTGCATATGCGCATGCGCAGTACACACCAAAAGGAGACTTGGGAAGGTAAGTAGAAGCGAGGGGGGGGATCAGCTGTGCCACGTGATTTAGCTTCACAGCAGCACAGCTGATCATTGGAAATACTGGTTTGGAGGAACCGGTAGCTTTTTTTTAATGCCAGTTCGCCCAAACCGGTAGTTTTTTATCACTACCAGTTCACACAAACCGGAGTAAGCCAGTAGCATTTCACTAAATGAAAGAACACAAAAAAACCCAACCAACTTGATAGCGATCACATAACACACTGACAAATGTCCTCCTCTCAGCTTTAATATGTGACATCAAAAACTGAATCCTGCTGTGATCTGATTGGCTCATTGCCAAAACAAGATGACACTTGATTGGCTCTCTAAATACTCATGTTCATTGGCTACAATCAGATGAAGGAAAGCTACCTGATATCAACCTAAGCAAGTTGTGCTTCCTTTTTCTGGTTATTTGGCTATAACTTTTGATAGAATACAGATAATTGAACAACCTTTGTTGCATTACATTCTTTATTAAATTATCTTTCAATTGATATATAATTTTATGATACTACTCCAAAAAAAGTGGTATTATTAGCCATCAAACTTCAAAAATACACTTTTCCCAAAAGGTTTCTACAATTTTAGCCACTACTGTAGTACTGCCTGAAGACCCTTCTACAAGAGAATGTATATCGAAAGTATGTGATAAAGCTTGGGAGGGTGGGGGTTAAGTAGAAGTATGCTGCTACTACACACTTACCCAGTAATTTAACTGGAATCATAGAGCTCAGATACAAACATCAGTGTTATTAGTACAAATGTTTATTATTACTAGGTTCAAGATGTTCATAAAAACTGATTGCCAGTAATTTAAAATTAATCAACTAATTTTCTTTATCTTAATTTATTCTTAATTGCCCTCAGCTCTTTCCTTCTTCTGTGGCCATACTCTACTATCCAGGGTTGGAAGGCAAATAGCTGATTTGATGAAATGATCCATTGATAATGATTCTTTTAAAATTGATTGTTCATATTATTTAGACCTTGTTAAATCATAAGATCAAAAATAACAGGAAGGTTATCTAGTCAAATATCTATTCCTGAAGCACAGTGGATTAGCTCTTAGCATGCCTTTCTCATGCACATTAATTTACATTTATGTATATGGGTTACTGTAATTAATACTAGTGTATTATTAATTAATTATTAATAGTGTATTAAATTAGAGAAAAGCTGCTGCAAATTTGTAGACCTTGAAAAAGTTTCTCACACAGGAAATGCTTCTGAGAAGTAGAGCTATGTAATAAATGCAATATCTAATTATATCAGTTATATTAATTTACATGTATAGTCTTGAGAAGTACCTTCATTGTAGTAAAAGCTAATCAAATATGAAGTACAGTTATAGTAAATATATTTTTCTTTAAAGTATATATTTTTTCATATAATTATTCATAAACAATCACTTCATGAACTAGATAATTAAAGTTTGTATATTATTGTTATAAACAATAAGAATAGACTTCTTGTATCTGTATTTCAGCTTCCTAACAAAATAATTATAGTTATTTAATAATAGTGATAATGTTGATAAAAAAAAGAAATGGAAAATAAGATAACTAGAAAAAGTGAACAGATAAAACACTATATCAAAGAGATGGAATATTAGAATACTAATTTGAAGAGTTTATTTTGATTACCAGTTTTGTTTCTCTGAACATTAATGCATATGAAATGTTTCTTACTATTTTTCAGTGCATGCTGCAATTTTCCATATCATTTGTTGATTTGATAGGACTGTTTATTGTGCAGTATCGGATAAGTGGCTTAGAAGAAGGGGGTTGGAGAGCTGGACTCACTTCCTCTGAATAGCTATCAAGTAGGCTCTGGAGCTGGCTAGACTGATAAGATGTTTTCCAGGAAGTTGTTGTAAAAGAAGAGGTTCCTGTGTATTGTATTGTCCTGAAAGTGACAGGTCACCAGGAAGTGAGGGGCAAGAGTAAAGCAGTAGATAAAACCTCAGCATAGTGTAAGGATTAAAGTACTGATGGAAAAATTACATCCAGCTAGTCTTTGGTTCCCTTATAAAATGGAACAGTAGCATGAAAATGGGGAGGGACCTCTCTCAGTGTTATTCAGACTTAAAGAAATCCTTATTTCTCTTCACCTGCATTTCACATATAGTTTTACAGCTCTATATGCCCACACATTTCTTTTGTTCAGCTAGAGTAAATCAAATAAAACAGAGATTTTAAGGCAGAATAAAAACATTAAAATTTGTTTATAAGAAATAATAGTGGAATAAAAATGGGAAATGGTTTTAGGAATTTATCATCTTCATCTCAGGGTGCGGGAAATGCTTTGCAGTGTTTTTATTGGATTACCACAGGGACAGACAGAGCCAAAGTACAGTAGGATCTACCAGTATTTATTGCATATCTTCTAGTCAAAATATCATAGCAAGTAAATTGATTTAAAGAAAATGCTGTGGTTTCCATTGTTAAAATCAGCGATCAACACCATTTATTAATATTAATTAATTGAACACTTTTATTGAATCTCTGTGTGGCTTTGGTAGTCACTTTGAAAGTTTTGTCAGACCTAGAATAATTCCAGATATAGATACAATATATGTCCAGGATAGACCCCTTTAGTGCAATAAATTATTTTACAGCTCCCTTTTCTGTACTTTGCTCTGATTAATATACCCATTGTTTTAATGAAAAAAAATAGACCTCATAATTTCAAAGTCTGCATAAAACTGAGGTCTATATCATGTTATCCAAAGAGTAAAAAGCTATTACAAATATGAGTTCTTTTTCTATTGCAGACCCCATAAATAAATATAACTTCCATGAGTCTTGAAAAATATGTTTATATTTGTATAGAAACTTTTATTGAAGCTTTGCCGTGGTTGAATTTCTAGCTGGAAAAAATTAGAAAAGTTAATCATTGCTATCTCTCATCTTTCCATTTGCCAGTGAAAGAAAAGCTTGGTATCACTGTAAAAGTTTACAGTATCCTTATTAGAACAGAATGAAATGGATTGTGCATTCACTTTTTAAACAGAAAATAAGTTTCCATAGAGATAGTGGGAATTTCATTTTCAGGATATCAGTTTTACGGTATATGGAATATTAAACAGCAAAAACATTTGAGGTACATGGTGTTGGTAAATGTGGATTATTGGAGGGCATGTTTATTAAATTCTTCCAGAATAAATTCTGAGTGTGATTGAGTTCAGAATGTAGTCAAAATTTTTCCATTTTAAAATGCTATAAATTAATTGAAAAAAAGGAAAAAGAATTGTAGTTATAATACTGAAAAACAAACAAAACCCGAATTTCAATGAATGTTGCATTCTTGCATTTACTGTCTGTAAAATACTTTACTGCTTTGTCTTGCTGATAGTCTTACAAACTGTCACTCAGAACAAGCAGTGTGAAGCTTGCCTCAGTGTACGGCTGATAAGAATAGATGCCCTAAAACAGCCCCCCCCCCACTTGCACAAGGGCAAGCATGTGCACGTGAAGCTGCAGTAGCGCAAGCAAAGAGCGCTTGTGTATGACGCTCCATTCACAGGTGCACATGCATGCCGCTTGCACAAATGGAGCTATTAGCACACTCACATGTTCCCCCCCATGCCGCTAGCTGGAAAGGTTAGAGGTTGCTGCCCTAAAATATTCCTCACTGAGGGTCACTCACCCAGGCAGCCTGATCTTGCTCTTCAGAAATCAATTTGGTCTTCAAACCCTAATATCTCTTAGCCCTGAAAACATAGGTCTGTAAAATACTGGTAGTCTTCATCTTACAACCATTTGTTTAGTGACCATGTTACAATGGCACTCAAAAAATTGACTTATTCCTCGCACGTATGAGTGTCCCAGCATCCCCACAATCAGGTGATCAAAATTTGGGCACTTGGCAACCAGCATGTATTACGATGGTTGCAGCATCCTGGAGTCATGTGATCGCCATTTGAGACCTTCCTGTCTTCCAGCAAGCAAAATCAACGGGGGAAGCCCGATTTACTTAACACCCCCATGATTCTCTTAACTGCAGTGATTCGCTTAATAACCATGGCAAAAAAAAGTCATAAAATTGGGCATGATTTATTTAACAACTGCTATGTGTGGCAACCAAACTTTTGGTCTCAGTTGTGGTCATAAGGATTACTTTTATGTTTTATGTTACAAATTGCCTTTTACCCCCCTAACAAAGATAGGAAACTCATTATGGTTTCCTAAATTGTGGTTACAAAATAAGATTAGATTATTCTGCCTAGAAAGCAAAAAATTGTGATAGTTTTTGCAAAGTTTTTTTTTAAAATGCACAAGTATATAACTTCTTTTGCAAGAAGTATCAATTTTGTCAAAGCTGAAGCTATAAGGAAAATGGAAATATGTTGGTATTATTACAGTACTATGTTTTTTCTTCTCAGAGTAAGAATGATTTAAAGCTTCTGTGCTTTCATTTTCTGGTGAAATAATGAGAATTTTTACTGATGCATATCTCTTATCCACGACCTAAAACTAGGTAGTTCTGCTATTAAAGTAAATCTTTATCTACCTTAAATTTAAAGTTAACTTTCAGTCCTGCGGTGCAGTTTCTAAATTGTTTAAAGAATCTATAATATCATTTGTGATCCAAAACATCATTTGCTAAGCTATGTTAAGATCAGTGCAGGCAGACTGTTTCTACAGTTAATTTAGTTTGTGGCCCCTTTTCTTCAAATTCTTGTTTAATCACACTAATTTAATTCAAGTCATGTCGTTCAATAGTTATTGGAAGATTTTGTGTAAAAGTGTTTACTTTTTACTGTCTTTACTTTTCTCTTACTCCCCCAACTTTGCTAATTATTTAAGCTTCTGTGATTCACCTCATTGCTTTCTTTTCCATTCATCCTGTAGCACGGGCCTGAGTTGCTCATGCATCAATAGTCTTTCTTTTTTCTGCCTTAAATCCTGTCTTGATTTAATTAAGAGTTGGTGATTGAATGGTAGCAGGATCTATTTCTTCTGAGACTGGTTCCAAGGGCCTCTAGAGAACTGAGAATGTGAATATTTTTTCTAATGTTACTGGATTTATGTGAAAATATTCATTAAGCAGTCTAAAGGAGTTGCTGTTTGCTGAACAAGCTAAGATTATAATTTATTGGGTATCAGAGTGCTGTTTTGTATTTAAAAGTTGTTAAAAATCAGGAACTAATGAGTAAAAACGTGTAGCACATTGTTTGATGTTAAAGATTACTAGTGACATGTTAAATACTGTGTACACTATTAGATCCAGTGATACATAGAGTGATTATCTGAAAACAATAGGTACAATAAATTCCTATTCTGTAAAGACACTTTATTCAACATTGATATCTGGAACAATGGTATACTGAGTGGCAGAATTCAATCTCCTAGAAAGAAATCAGAAGGTGTAATAAACTTAGCATAGTTTAGATCCGTGTGATCCAGGGTTGTTTCAAGTTCCTAAATGCAATGCCTATAAGCATACATATACTACCAACACTTTATTTGGTGTCCTTGTTAAAAGAGTATGAGCTAATTACTTAAATAAATTGTTATGGAAGGTTGTTTCCCCCATTCTCTGTTCTTCAGAGGAGATATTCTTCAATTGGCCTTTTACAAATACCATCAATCCCCTTTTATTGAATCACTATAATTTTATTAAAATTATTTAAAAAAGTAAATCTTCACTTCAAGATACTAGCTTATGAACTATAAGGTCACATTGAGGTGGAAGGAGAGCAACAGCATGGGAAGAGGGAAAACGGAAACTGAACAGCTATGCAGCAGAGCAAGGCTTGTCCAAACAAACAAAATAATTGTTTTACCCATATGTTACCAAAAAAATGGCAGCAATAGATAAAGCGATTCCTCTTTCTTACTCTGTGTGAGGTGTAGTGTTGTGTTAAGTTTCATTCACTTATTTGATGGCATCAGTAGTACTGGATTAAGAGGTCTCTGTCGTCTTTGTGAGGATAGACGAGATCTTGTGCTTTCATCTTATTTTTTATTTAGAAGCTAGGCTACTTCCACACAGCCACTATTTAGTGACTAGTTCCTACAACACTTTCAAAATTTCACATCTGTGCAAAATTTTAGAAAGGTAAGCGCCATCTTATATTGTTGTATTTTAATGATCTCTTTTTAAATTTTATTTAAACATTTAAACAAGTACATTGAAGTTGGGCAGCCAATAAATTTTAATAATAATAATTTTAATAAATCAGAGTATGTTTGCATTGGTATAATGAGGATGTTAGATACTAGTGAGTCAGACTCAGACTGATTCAATTTCTGTGTGGACCAATGTTTTTAATCTCAACCTGACCTGGGCAACAACCCACAGTTACTGCAGGGACATTCCAGTGATACTTTTGAACCATCCATCTATCCCATCAATTGTTTTCATGTTCTTATACTTCCAAGATGTAAGATGAAAGTGTAAATTTGCTCACTTTTGTTCAAAATTATACACAGCTTGAAAGCATTTTATTTTCATGAAAACAAGGAAAACTTTTTCACTGTGCCTTGATTAAAAGTTTGTATGCCAGGTACAAAATAAAATTGTTTAGGAGCCAAATGTGGAACGAGCTCCCCCCGGAGATACGGAGGATCCCGGATCTACGCACTTTCCGCCGTGCTTTGAAGACACTCCTATTCCAGCAGGCCGGCCTGGCCTAATTTTCTCCCCTTCTTTTAAATTTTTAAATTGAAATTTTAATTTGTTTTAAATTATTGGGAATTTTAATTGTCTCGGGCAAAAATTATTTAATTTGGTTTTAATTATGTTTTTTAACTTTTGTATTCATGTGTTTTATTTTGTGCCTGTTCACCGCCCTGAGTCCTTCGGGAGTAGGGCGGTATACAAATTTAATAAAATAAAATAAAATAAATAAATAAATCTAGTCATTACTACTGTAGTTGGACTTCTTAACCAGAAACTCTAGAAGGTATCTATATACTACTAAAACTCTTGATTCCTGTAATCTTTAACTGAGTGAAACAGTGCTGAATGCTCAGTGAAACTAAGCAAACCCTTTTGAACCTATGCACCTCAATGGGCTAATTTATAAAATGCCTCCAATATTCGGGACCCAGGACTCTTTTGGAATTGAAATTTGGCAAATTTTATAAAACAGTTTATGTCATAAACATTATCATAATAGTTTGACAAAATTGAAAATGTCATAAAATATTTCCTGCACTGAGTTTGACTCTGCTACATAGGCAGATATATATTTTCCAGTGAAGGCAGTACATTAAGACTTCTGTTATTGTTGAAAGCTTTGAGGAAACTGGTACAGAAGGAACTTCTCTGAAAGGATGACCCAAGGGGTAATGGGTTGTCTAGTAAGCAAATCACAGTATACACCAGGTAATTGCTGCTGTTACTCTGAAGGTTATAAAAGTCTACTTATAGTGTTCATTTATCCAGACTCACAGCACAATCTAGCCATGTGTCAGCTCCTCTAGGTAGACCAGTCCAAGCAATCAACTCCACAGAAACATTAAAACTACTTTTATTGAGACAGAGCCATTTTGGTCCAGTGGTTAAGGCACCATGCTAGAAATCCTAGGTTCAGGTTCTGCCTTAGTCATGAAAGCTAACTGGGTGACTTTGGACCAGTCACACTGTCTCAGCCAACCCACCTCACAGGGTTGTA
This sequence comes from Pantherophis guttatus, assembly GCF_059756535.1. NCBI lineage: Eukaryota > Metazoa > Chordata > Lepidosauria > Squamata > Colubridae > Pantherophis > Pantherophis guttatus. The sequence continues at coordinate 306,739,718 of NC_142063.1, read as the reverse complement.
GTTGGGGGACGGGGGGGGGGAAAGAAATAAGATGCATCAGATATGTTAGCTGCCATATTTGTAAAAAAAATAATAAAGGCAGGATATAAATAAACAAACAACAGAATTCCACAAGTCTTATTGTGCTGTACTTTGCTCTCTTATAGTTCAGTGAATTAGGGAAGTTTCTTTACCCCTTATCACTTTGACAGTGGCGCTTGCATATGCATATCTTTTCAAGTTCATCTTCATTACTATCTACATCAGGCCAGGAGCGATAATGTATAACTGAGTATCAGTGTACCGATGACACCAAACCCTATGGCATCCCATAAAACGGCACCACCCAGCTGGAACCACATATTGAGGAAGGAGCAGAACCACTCTAAAACATTGCTTTTGATCTGTAAACTTCCTGTAGGCAATGTAGAAAGTTACCATGGCCAATGATATCAAAGGCTGCTAACCAGGAGGGGTATTCTATCCCTAGCAACGATTACCAAGTAGAGCAACCCAGTCTTGGGCCTATGCCCAGGCCTGAAACTAGACTGAACATTGTCTAGATAATCTACTTCATAGGGTATTTTGTGGCTGAATCCCTACCAGATGCGCAACAACATTTTAGAGAAGGTTGGATTGATATTTACTAAACTCAACTAGATCCAAAGACAGACTCTTAAGGGATGGGGATATACCACAGCCTATTTCAAGACTGAAGGCATAATCCCTTTCCAAAGTTCATAACCTTTCATATCTGGTACATATAGCATAAGAAATGCCAAATATTAATGCTTCAAAGGAGTTTCACAAAATATATTTCCATATAGTTATTTTAATATCAAATGTGTATTTTTCCTAAAAGCCTTAAAGTTGATTAACTATTATTTAATTAGTCTGGCTGTTCCTATAACTTGAGCTTAGTGCAAGGCAACAAGAAAAAAAATCTGACTGCTTGCTTTGCCTGCAATCCTGCTTTCTTACTTACTTAACTCTTAAAAATACATATATTTAAAAAAGCATGCCTTACATATTAAAGTCTCTTGCTTTAGATCTTTTTTGAATTTTTTTAAAGAAACAATGTTTTTATACATGAATGAATTATTTCAACTTCAGAGAAGAAAGTAGATGTTCCTGATGCCTGGGAGTAATCTAATATGATTCCACTCCCCACCCCACCCCCAAGTGGGTAGCCTGCTAGGAGTCTCTACGACCTTCTGTGATAATGAAATCTCCAGATGGTGCCAGAACATCCGGTCCTGCCTGTTGTGGGGGCAGTGACGAAAGCTTTGTTTGTTTGCTAGGGTAGCAGAGAGGCTGGAGAAATCAAAGTAACAGTGTAAGTGATTCTATAAACAGATCAAGCAATATATTTCCTTTTTCTGACATTGCTTATGCTTCTTGTCTCTTAAACTATGGTTGCTGGATCCTCTGCCCTTGCTTATTCTGGGCATTTTGTGTCCATTTAGAAACCTATGAAAAAGTATTACACATTAATCATTTTTAAATTGGATAATTAAGACAAACCTTTCACCTTAATTTATTACAATTAAGTCTAGTAATATTAACAAAGAACAGAAGCATTCAAATCTATCTCTAAAGTTAGAATAGAATAGATACCAATGGAAAGTTTACATATAAATGGTGTGAACAAAGACTTTTCAGGGAAAGATCTATATTTATGTGAGGGAACACCATATTGCTGATAGCTTTCCAAAATGTTGTTAAGTATAGGACATGGCAAACGGTAGACACATGGCAGAGAGTAAAGTGCAATATCTACTTGGGCCATGCAGTGCTTCAGATTCAGTCTTCAAAAGGTACTTCAGCGGGTGCAGGAGGATAACATACCATCTGTCTGCAATATTTTGAAGCAACTCCCTTTCCCCCAAAATTCTGCAGCTGTGCAGCCTCAATATCCACTGTATTTAGGAAAAAAAGCATGAGGCACAAATGCCAGACTTGCAGAAGAAGCAGGAGGTGTGAGGAAGGCAATGTTATGCAGGTAACTAAAAGCAAAGTAGTGAAGGCCCCAGTAGCTGTTTCACATTTAGGATTTTTTTAGCCCATTGTCTAAATGTGCTGAAAGTTAAATCCTTAATCCACTCCTGTATTTATTCTTGCCTATTGATCCCTTGGGAGAACAGAAATTGGTACATTTTCTCCCATTCTTTCCTTGGGGGAATTTTCTATTCTCTAATTAATTTTACAAGCCAATTTTGTCAAATTATTTGATTTCAATCAGGTTTAGTTGATTTCAGACTTCCATAAATAAAACTTATTATCAAAAACTTAGTATTCTGTTACTATAAACATATAGAATTCCCAAGTGTCTTCATGCTATAAACACTAAAGGACTGTTATAATTTTTTTTTTGAAGGAAGAGGTACACTGATAGGATATAAAGCTCAGGTAAATTCTTTCCAAAATTGCTTTTCTATGTTTGGAAATTCTCCAATACCATATTTGATACAGTGGCTTGATGTGGCTTGATCAATACATTTTCCTATTCCACCTTTGTTTTCTTTGGATTTTTAACAGTTCTGGTAACAACTCCTTGGGAATTCAGAATTTTGCAACTATTTAGAGACTTTGGTTGTCTTAATAAAAGCACTAGCTTGAAATAGATTTTTACTTTTTATATCACCATTAACAAAACTTTTTCAGTGATTAACAATATTCTTTTTTTATTTCTACAGCCCATCTCCAGAAGAAGGCATGGGAGATGAATTTGATCTGATGGATCACTCAGACTTGTACATCTTAGACTTCAGTATGTGAATATTTTCTCCTCTTTAACTACTTTACTTTGTTCAAACCTCTTGCTTTAAAAACATGTCTGAGGTAGAGCTGGGCCAGTGAAAATGCTATCTGTTGTAGATGTTTTAGTTTTTCCTTTATTGGATATCGTGTACTATATATTACTCTTTTTTCAGGTCCCAGCTTAAAAACGCTGTGTAAACTGGCAGTGATCCAGTACAATCTGGACCAGTCTTGCCTCCCTCATGATATAAGGTAAAATATCCTTATAGAGATATTTCAGTATCTCTGATCAAAGAGCCTTAACAGTGTAAGTAGCTGCCCTAGCATAGTATTGTGTGCTCACTGAGAGAAACTCTACAGATGTTCTGACAGATCCAATTTGAGACTTCAAAGGCACATACTCTGCAATTTATGCACTCTGCCCGCAGACATTTATGGAAGAGGGGAGCAACTGGTTTTCACTGTGACTTTATGACAAAAATTCCATAGCTTATACACTTTCTTCCAAGAATAGTTTGCATCTTGACACATCTTATCACTTTTTTGCCATCATGGTTTATAGCAGGTCTCTGTGCAGTGAGCATGGATGTTTTTAGTGTTATCATTTCTCCATTATTCAGAGATTGTTGGAAAACCTTGCCTGTTGCTCTACTGTACTATGCTTGTGCCTAAGACAGTCATGGCTTGTTGTCGGTAGCCATGGCTAGGGGAAGCTTTGTACAGATTCAGCCTGTGAGCCAATTGCATCTATTCCTGGATTGGGAGAACTTGCTCATGGTATTCACCCTGTAGTTCTAGCTAATGAGTTGCAACATGCTCTACAATGGGACTTACCCTTAAAGACCATCCAGAAATTATAGCTTGTCCAGTTTTGAGTAGTACATGGTTTGCGCATGTAATGGTGCTATAAGAGCTGTGCTGGCTTCCAGTTTTTTCCTAGGTACAATTCAAGGTACTGATTGTCTATAGCGAGGTATCAAACTTGTTCACATCACGTGGCATATCGTGATGTATTGCAACATGTTTTGCCATTGCGGAGCAAGGGTGGGCATGGTCTGCATGTGACGCATCTGGCCCGCGGACTGCAAGTTGACACCCCTGATCTTTATGCTTCTAAAAATCTGATTCTTGTAATCTTTAACTGGGTGAAACAGTGCAAAATGTTTTGAACCAAGGTACCTCACTTGGGTTAGCTTACAAAATACGTGCAAAATCCAAGATTTATAACTCCTAAGGAATTGAAATTTGGTAAATTTTATAAAACATTTTATGACATAAACATAAAATGTTGTAAAACATTTCCTATGCTGATGTTTGACTGTGCTATACAGTTCAACATGAGCTATTTTCAAGGCAGATACATCTCTGAATGAATCCCAGCTTTTCCAGTGAAGGCAATATTCTAGAAGCTCTGTTATTGTTGAAGACATTGAAGAATCTGGGTAAGGAATTATCTCTGAAAAGATAATCCAATTGGACATAGGTTGTCTAATCACCCTTAAAATTCTGAATGGTATAGGACCAGGTTAATTGAAGGACCGTTTCTTCCTGAAGGTATCTGCCCATTCCACTAGGTTTGATAGAGTGGCCCACTCAGATCCCTTCCCTTAAATGTTGCCATTTAGTAGAACCTAGGTAGTGTGCTGAGTAATGGCCCTGCCCTTTGGAATACCCTTTCATCTGAAATCAGGCAGACCTCTACTTTTTTGATCTTCAAGTTCTGGCTTTTCCCACGAGCCTTTGGGTAGTATGAGATTGGAGCCCACTAAGTGTCTAGCTTTTTTTCCCCCTGAATACAGTATATGAGAATGTGTTGTGCTTGAAGGCATCAGGAGTAACTTTTTAATTTGGTTTTTATTGCTTTGCTATTGCACATGAGCACCCAGAGAAATGCTGCAGAAGATGGGGCGGGGAGGGCTCTATAAATCTTATATAAATGAAATAAAATAAATCTGATCTGTTGTCTTTTCAGATGGGAGCTTTCAGCAATGACAACGAATAGCAACATCAGCCGTCCAATTCTCTCTTCCCATGGATAATTTGGTGTCATGCTCCTGGCTGCCTTCAACTCCTTGCCTTGCAAATGTCACCTTCTGTCTTCCTCCCTGTGCATGAAAGTTCAGCTTATTCAAAAAAAAAAGGAGCACTACTTCAACACAAAGATCTCTTTACTGACCAATATTGGGAAGGTTTTTTTGCCTATCCCACTGCCACACTAGTTGCAGCTATAACTTTGCCAAAACCTTGATTTAAAGGTAGCATGCACGCAGAATCAGATAATGCATACTACAAAAAAGAACACCAGATGTGTTTTTGCTCTCATAGCTGAAGGTTACATCTGACAGCTATCTACTGGTATAGTATCTTTTCATTTAATAGCGTCAAAAGAAATATAAATCTCAGGACTGTTACAAGACCAGCATATGTTTCATATGCGCTACAGAATCAAAGGTGAACAAAGCAAGGACTCATCAGAATTCAGCTTCTCTATGTCTCAGCAATTTTGAGTGCCTAGCTCTCAGTATTAATGTAAGAACTGAACTGGTTCCCTATCTTAAGCCATTTTCTTTGCTTCTCTGAGCACAGAAAAAAATTGCCTAGTCTTACACATTTTGGGGGTTGACCAGCTTGTTTTCTGCAATGGGCATCCGGACGATCTCCATATGATACTTAAGCACTTGCCACTTTTACAGTGGTAGAGATCAGAGTCTTCAGTGGAAGAAAGTAGGATGAGGACTATCTGGCCAAGCAAGGAGTGGCATCCAACATTCTGTAAGACTGAATCAATTTTTTTTTCTGCGTGTTATGGGAGTATTCATCACAAGATCTGAAATGCTATCACCCAGTTTAATATGTATAAGCAAAAACTCTGAATTTATAAATACCAGGGTGGGGGAAGAAAAACTGTGTCAGTACTTTATATGGCTAGAGGACAAGTGATGGACTAATACAGAGGGTATGAGGATTTAGGGTCTGCAGTCCACAAATTAAGACTCTAATTGAAAAAAAATGTATAAATTAGTGGCTAAAAGGAGGTGAGCTGGAGTGTTATCAGTTCAAATCTTGGTGTGGCCATGGACTTGCTAAACACTGCCGGACAAGCCACACTTGATTTCAACCTCACATCAGAAATATAGGAGTAACACTTTCTTGCCATATGGGAATATTGTAACAATTACAATATACAATAAGTGAAATGTTTTGAATATTCAAAAGTGCTATATAAATGCTGCATATTTATTAAAATTGGGTTTCTTCATTACTCTTATTAAACAAGGTTTTTAACTAGTCAGGGTAATCCAAGTGCCTTAAAATTGTCTAATTCAATTGCTCCATGAGATTATTTAACCTGGGATCAAAACAGCACAGTATTTATGTTAATCTTTTGGGGGGAAAGCTATTTACTGCAAGGTTAATTTCATCTGTCCCCCAATTAACATTGTGTGTTGTGATGCATGAATAAGGTGGCCTTATAAACATAGCAGTATAAGAAAAATAAAAGTTAATATAGGCAGTGTAGTAAACTTATATACATGTATGCATAGATTAGATTTCTTACAAATGCATGTATATTACATTAAAGATGGATATGAACGAGGCCAACACAAAACCATATAATAGAGGCTTTCTGGTGCACATGCAGCTTGTTCCTCAGTTTTTACTTCTATAAAAAGTGTACAAGTTTATCACTTGGTAAAAGAATAAACTGTCATAGAGCTAGGCACCTCAGGATAATTTTTCTATCTTAAAACATAATGCAGTTCATATGTCCAACTACCCCTGACTTTATGTCAGAACTAGGCAATGTTTATTACAACATGATAAAGGACTGATCCAGATACCCTGTCTGATTTTTTTCAGTTTTCTTTTACCATATATCTTTCATTTTTTGAATGGACTTAGGTTAAATGAAAGCAGAATGTTTGTAGGCTGACACCTCCCCCCCCCCCCCCGATTAATCATTAGTTGTCTCACACAATTCTTAAAAAGTATTATCAATTGTTCTTTTCAGATTTATCTGAAAAAAGTACAACTTAGTATATGGAGAATCACAAACCTGGTCTGCAAGGCAACCTATGGAGACGCTGTTAATAGTCTTTTTTGAACCAAGAAGAGGTTTTTTTTCTGTATTTGCTCAACAATGGACAGTTGAGTTAGGTTAATAATATTTTTATTATAGGAAACAAACTGGGTGCCTTTTATTTATTTTCAGTATTTTTATCTTCAGTTATGGACATACTGTGCTTTTCTCAACCATCAATTGTTCAGTTTTGTTTTTACTTTCAGTTGTCAATTTTTTAAAAAAAATTCTTTTCATTGGAGCAATTCTGAATTGAAATTAAAATATAACAGAGTGAAATGCTTGTTTTGAAACCCTGGCTAGCTTCAGTAAACAGATTATTTTTCTTTGTGCCAACATAGCTACATCTGTGACTCAAGTTACTATGCCTCAAATTCAGGCAACAGGAATATTAGTTTCAGGTGAATTTAATATTGATTACCTGAATTTATGTTAATGGACAAATTCCTGTTTATTTTTTACTCCACTTGGTACTCTGAGATGTATTTGAGATTATAACTCCCCAAATTCCAAAATAGCATAATTGAACATGTTTTCTGGGAATCCTTCTAGTATCAATACATCTGGAAAGTATGAGATTAGAGAAGGTTAGAATTTTTAGTTGCATTATCAAACTACAAATTCCAACTTTTGCTTCAAAAAGAAAGGGGTCTGTGTAGTATGCACTTCTACTTCAGCCCATATAATATTTATGTTGAAAATTAAGTTCTTACCATTAAAAAAAAGAAAAAGCCAAGCCCATTTGAAAAATAAAATAAAACCAGTGTTTATTGAAAAGCGGGGAAAGTCAGTGTTAAGAGAATCGTAAGGAAAATTGTCAGTGGGGTTTGGAAAACAGTGCACATGCTCATAATGTGTTTTGGAATAAAGATTTCACAACTTTAAAAATAGAACAACTTTGAAGACTTATGAAAATGGCTTGGGAGAGACAAGTTACCTTTTTTGGCTCTGCTAAAACAAATGTATTGTGTACCGGTATTTATTGAAAAAAGAAAAAGAAATAAAAACTTACAAAACTTGCTTGCCAGAGATGAAAGTGGAATGAGCATCAGAATGCTTCTTCCATGAGACCAATGCTTCAAGTTGAGGGCATTTTTCCCAAGTTCTGGCTCACTGCACATTCTTGCAGAAAGATGCATGCATCATAACCTGCCTCAGCTTCGTGCAGTGCAGAACACTGATATATCAATAGTGAAACAAAATCCATTTGCCAACTTAGTTGCTTTTGTAAGTGGGCAGGCATTTTGTTCCTTCCCTTTTTTTCACACACACACACACACACAAAACACAACATTTTTTAAAATAAGTAAATACTGGAGAAGTCTGAACCCTGCATCCTTCTTGGGAAAGTTTAAGAAGAGGAAGCTACTCAACATACTCCTAATAAGCAGGAAGGTTTGTGCACATTTTAATTAGCAGTCCTTCCAATCCATGCAATTTTAAAGATCACATTCCTAAAATTGAAGTTTTCAATATATGCTCCTCACAGTTCTCTGATTAAAACATCCCAACCTGAAACACATTTCTTCTGGGGAGATAATATCAGGATGGAGGAGGCATGACTAGAATATTGTCTGATCAAGATACAGAACCCATAGCATTGAGATTCAGGCCTTTATATTATTTATAATTCTAAATAATAATTACAATTGCTGGTGAAAACTGGCACCCAACCCACGTTTCAGTGTCAGAGCTTGAGTATAGAATTTATGGAAAGATTATGAGAAAGAGCTGAACTTTTATTCCTATAGAAGCACCACTTAGAATAGTCAATTGAATGAAGAAATACTCTTAGGGTATCCAGTCCAGTGCTCTGACACAAATGGCAAATTTATCCAGGCATAAAAGCTCATGGGAGCCTAAACACCTTTATATATAAAGAGATAGAAACGAGCACAGGAAATCCCGGAGTTGTTCATTTGATTTATATTCCGTGTTCTGCCGGAGGGTGCCTACAGAAGGTCAGGTTTTAAGTCGTAATAGACATCTTTCGAGAGGGAAGCCTAATAGGAGAGGAAATCTCATAATCTTTGAAGAATAAACAGAATGAGCGGTGGATACTTGTTGAGAGAAGAACAAATGACCAGGGGTGAGGGGAATGCAATGGGAGGATCAAGGAAAAAGACAATATGAGAATTTTTAAACACATCGCAGAATTTTTTTAAAAAAACAATATTCTTCTAAAAGAAAACTTGTTTTGCAAGTACCACTTGGGTGACCCAAAATTCTGACACAGAAAAGGGGGGAAAGCTTTCACCTTGCTGTCTCATTCTTAATTTCTTACACCTCCATTACTTTCTTTTCCCCTTAAATCACATCCTAACTAAGCAAAGCATCACTGAGTTTTTGAAAAGTAGAACATTAGGGAAAAGTCTGTTGGAGAGTATGAATATTAGGCATATCTGTATCTACAGTAGTAATTCTTTTTTTTAAGTGGCATTCTATTAAGATATTTTTTATAAACCATAGGATGAAAATGGCATTAAACCTGGGCCCACATTTTATGAAGGAAATTCTGAACTATAGATAATTTTCTGCCCTCAGAAAATTGGGTAGACTTTCTCCCTCCTCAGCCTCTGGAACAATTTGTAATTTCTCTCACTGAAGAATCCACCTAAATGTTCACTCAAAAGTTATCAATTAAGCCCACTAGATTTGAGCTTGCCTTCTGAGGTAGCTGAGTCTTAAGTTACTGCAGCCTTTCCTCAAAAGACTTGTTTTTGATATTCTATGCCCATCTCTGAATTCATTTCAAAATCTCTATATTAAGGATGGTCAGATTTCATTGTTGTGAAATCTCCTTTTTTACTAGAGTCCTAAAACCAATTTGTTCTAGTAGTTAAAGCATCAGTCTAGAAACCAGGAGATTATGACTATTAGTCCTGCTGTAGGCCTAAAAAGCCATGCCTAAAAAACTAGGTTGCTGTGGGAAGAATAGGAAAAGGAGGAATATTAGATATGTTCATCACCTTGAGCTATTTATAAAATGAAGGTGGGATTAAAAAGAAATCTAAAAAGATTATTAGATGGAGATGAATGCTAAACCCAGTTACTTTGACCACCAGAACCTAATTGCCTATTGGTTCTTTCACACATACATGTTCTCACAACCTGATTGTTAGCAGTAGTAAGAGAAGAAAAAGTGACTTGCCATTGCAAACAACTGAGAGTCATAAATTCTGACCTGTCTACTTCAAATCACCCAGAAACCTATCGATAAGTCCTATTCCGTCTTCTACTCACCCTTCTTTTATATACTCTATAGTTCAAAATTATACATGTAACTAGATGCAGTTTTCTGAATGAAGAACAAAGTGCCACGTTGACATTGCAGGATTTGGAAACTTTCATTCTGTAAATCAAATTTGATTAAATTTTGCTCCAGCAGTATTTTCCTACTCATTCAAGATATAATTCCGAGTTTATTGAGCATTTATTGTATAATATATAAATAGAATATGACACTTTTCATGCTAAACTGTTGCCCATATGTTGCTTCTCTTTTTGGTGATACCTTGTTATAGTTATTTATTACATTTATATCCTGCCATAATCTCACAATTCTCAGTGACTTTTTGTTTCAAGGTGAAATGCTCAACTGTTATGTATCTTATGTCCAGTATATATGCCTACAAACATATATATAAATATTAAAGCACCATGCAGTATTTCGGTAACTACAACTGATAAAGGAAACCTGAAAATCATTATTGTAGGGTATTACATAGTTAACATGACAAACGCTTGCTTGGGATTTAAAAGAGAAGGGGAGGTTTTTGCAGATTAAATGAATGTAGCAGGCCCAGGATAGCTCCAGCAGTGCATAAATAGCAGAGAAGCTCAGGTAATTATCCTGTCTTTATTCTTATCTGCAAATTTGGAGGATAAGCAGCTGGTGAAGCTTTTTCTATGCTGATTTTTCATAATAGAGTCTAAGAAACATCTTTCAGATCAACATAGTAACCATTTTATGTGATCATGCAGTGTTGATTTTTTTAAAAAAATACTGTGAAATATAGTCTGGTTGCTAACAGCTCCAGAAGAAAATGCAGCAAACGTCTGAGACCTGTTAAGACTATGCTGCAATTCAGTACAACTTTATAGTTTTGGACAATTGCTGTTTGAGTTTCTTCCTTGGCAGCTATGTTATCAGTCATACTATTTGATATTGCTCCTTTTTCCTAAACAGCATCACCAAGAGGCAACCTGTTATCAAATAATATTTTGTCTCTCATATCTTCCAGATGAGCTAACCACCTTCACAACAGCAATTATGTTACCATTTTGTTGATTCATTTACTTCACTGTCTTGTCATTTTTTAATTTTTTTTCTACAATGTCAGCTTGTTCACAGGGAAAATTATTAAGCTGCAAATTATGTAATACCCACATATACACACTGACAGGCATCATGCTACCATTCTCTACCCAGGTGTCTTCTAAACGAATTAAAAGACAGGTTATCATGTATATGATTCACCTTTTGTAGAATGTCCAGGCCCAACATAACAAATGGGAAATTCTAGAAAATTCAGACCCAACGTATCTGAAAAGTGCCTAGACTGGGCAGGCTGCCCTCACCAAATGAAAAACAAATGTGTACAGAAAGAGGTTGGTCACTATTTATTTCCTACTGCTCATCTTGTCTGCACTTAAATTGCTTGAGTCTGCACCTTTTGAAGAAGAACAACTTTATCTATGCTACTAGCGCTGCAGATAAAAGCCTTGATTCTGAGATGTATTTGCTGTAGTTTTATGTTGTTTTTGGAGACGTCCCTACCCTAGGGTGTTTAATTTACTATTATCTAGTTTGCAAAGCCATTCACTACATTAAAAACAGCATGGTTCATTAAAACCCATAAACTTAATGGATTCAAACATAGATCAACAGCAGGGGGAAGAGTTTCCACTGAATCAAGCTCAGTTCCTAGTAACTTCATGAAGATGTCCTTGCTGTTTTCTATGAAACATACAGAAATGGTTCTCTGGTGCCAGTTTCCAGGATTCTTTTCAGCTTTGGAAGTCTCCCAAATCTCCCAATCAGGCCTGATGTGAGCAAGGTAAAAATAATTTTATGTTTCCTCCTTGGTCTATAGAAAGAGGCAAATGTTGAGTGCAACAAGATATGAGGAGGAATCTCCTTCCGAAAAATTGGGGTGACTCCTCAGAAATTAATCACATATCCACCAAAAGAGAAATTCTTGGTAAAAATGTGCCAATATCTGAGCATAAAACACATTACTCGTTTGAGGGGCTGTATTTCCAAAAATATTTGAAAATTTAGGCCTTTTCCATTTAAAATGAGGTCTTACACTGTATATAAAAACATACAGATATCCAGTAAAATTGTTGACAAAATCTCTACTGACTAATCAAAATGCAAGCAGCAGCTTTTGCACCTACTACATTTTCAAACAGTCTTCAATGGCACTCCCCATGGAGTGCCTCACAAGGGTCTTCTGAGAAATTCACTCATGTTTATTTTGACTCCAAACAACAATAGAATCCCAGGCTGAAATGTGTGGTTTTTTAAAAAATTCAGAGTCACAAAAAGTTTCCAGAAAGCAGAAGGGAGGGTTAGGGAGGCACAATATTCAAAATATATCAGGAATTCATATCTCAGTTTTAGATGGCTAAGAGGCAAAGGTTTCATTATTTTGAATAAAAAGAAAACAAAGAACCTTAGGGAACTATACCTTTGCTAGTTTAAGGTGCTGTATACTCTCTTATAGAACTGCATTTCCCAGATATGCCTTGAAAATGATATTTTATGATGAAATCAGTCTAATGCTGGATCTCTTGTACAATTGTCCCTTAAAAATGGGACAAATCTTTTATTTTTAAATTTGGAAACTGAATTCCCAAGTGGTGGTGGGAATACATTCCAAAACTAGAAATAGTAAAGCATAAAATATGTAGAGGTCAGATATTTTTCCTGATTTTTCTCTTTCAAGAAGCAAGCTATCTGAAAGGAAAAGATAGCTCTTATCAGAGGTGTGAACTTTTGAAATTATTCAAGTTCCTGGGCTGCAGGTTACTCATTTCTGCCTTATATCATCAAAGTGCCAGATATTTTCCTGAGATAAGTTGAATAATATAAGTTCAAACGTTGCACCTTTATTTAAAAGACCTCAAAGTAGTAAGGGTTCTACTTTATACCCTTCCCTGGGCACAAAGAATAAACGTCCCTGATAATCTAAAGAGAATTTGTCAGCAGAGCAGGGGAATTGGGAGATGAGAGGTGCAAACATTATAGATAAGGTACCACTGATAATGATTGCCATATGTGACGAAATTTAACTTCAGCAATATTGCTATCTAAATAAAAAAGGAAGGAAATGTAGATTCTGACACAAGCACTAGGAAATAACACAGAACCAATCAATAAAGTTGTGTTCTTGCTTATAAGTTGTTATCTGGATGGAGCTTTCCTTTGTAAAAAAAAAAATTGCCAGTATACTAATCTTAACCTAGATCACTCAACTTGGTTTTCAATAGCTGCAATAATTTTAAAATCACAAGTTTAATTGGTTTTGCACTTTATGCCTGATTTATATAGAATATTATGTCAGATGTGGATAATGATGATAGTTGGATTTGCAAATGCTAATATAAAACATAACTCATACAAGCCACATTACAAAATAATATGATGGGTGAACTCAGTCTATGCAGTGGACCTATTTGCCCCTTCTGTGATGACTGCTTTTCATTGGCTGTCAGATGGCAAGATCTCAACAGGAGGAAATAAATTTTAAACTTCCCTTATCGGATTCTCATTCATTGAGTCAACGAATCAAATATCTATTGTTCTCTTATTCCTTTCCTACTGTCTCAGCTGCAGAAGAAACTTTGGTTGAATGTATGTTAGAAACAGTAAAAAACAAAACAAAAAAACACCTCAGCCTATAAATAAATCAATTTATATATTCTGTATTGAACCTAAATTCAAAGCTCAAGTTTCAGAACATAAAATAACAGAAACAAACAGTAGAAAAAGTCAGCTGAATAATTTACAGTTTGCAGCTATGAGCCTTTTTTATATGGAATTTGACATTTAATTGAACAGAATATTGTTAATACATGATCCTAAAGTATGTTTGTATGTCTGTGCATTTGAATGCTGTTGGATATCAAAATCATGTGTGGAATCAAAAGCAAAGCAAGGTACCACTTAGTCTACAGAATTTACTGGCACCTAAACTTTAATACTGTACCCAAGTGTCACTGCAAGAAGTTGGATGTTATTCTGCTATATAATCAGCTGATCAGGTTGTTAATACTATGTCCAACTGATGACACAGGCTTATCACAAATGAAAAAGGAAATTGCACACTGTCAGTTTGTGCACTTCTCCTCAAAGATATTAACCTTTTGTTATGATCATTCTGAACCGCTGCCTGAATATGGAAATGAATGGGCATGTGCTGTTGGTTACAGGGCTTCATCAATTCCAAAGCCACCTTTTGTAAGCTGTAAAATAGCAAATTCAAATATTTTATTTGTTATAAACATTCTAGACTTAGCATAAATCTCTAGTGCTACGATCCACTGCAGAAAGACTAGACCCATTAGATCAGGGCTGTCAAACTCACGTCGTCATGGTGGCGTCATGTGACGTATTGGGACTTTTTTCCCCTTTGCTAAACCGGGCATGGGTATGGCCAGCACGTGACACATCCAGCCCACGGGGCCAGGAGTTTGATAGCCCTGCATTAGATTGTCCTCTCTCAGGGACCAAGGGACTTGGATGGGTTCCAGAAGGATCTGGGGGTTGTTCCTACTGTTCTGTATGGTCCTCCAAAGTCTTGGTGGCCACTTGGAATAAACTGAGTCTTTGGATTTGATCATGCCCATACAACCTTTCTCATCTCAGAGAACCCTGCACTGTTTATGGTTTAAGGAAGAGCTAAAAGAGAGAAGAGCTGAGAGAAATGAGAGAAGAGACATCTAGAATGTCACTGGCACTTGATGACTGATGAACTTGACAGAATGTGAATTAAAGCTGCTATTAAAACCTACCTGGTGGCAATGAGGGGGGTGAAGCATCATTACTCCTCCGCTCTTATCATAAATAGCTGCTCGGTGGCCATGTTTGGGTGACAGGAGCCTCCCTGGATAAGGATGGCTTGCAGAACCTTTTGCAGGGCTGTGTGGAGGAATTTTCCCAGCATCCATCAAATAAAATCACATTTATTCTCAATTTGATGCTGGCTTTGTTGCAGGTGTAATAAAGATGCCTAGGGAAGACTCTAGCCCTGCTATCTAGGAATGGTTTGAACCTCTGGGATCAGAGAAAGTGGTCAGGGTCCTTAAGGCTGGGAGTCAGGCCACCTGGTCTTTAGATCCATGCACCCTCCTGTCTGGTGAAAATGGCATGGAGTGTGTGTCATGTGAGTGGCTTACAATAATGGATAATGTTTTATTGAGTGAGGGGATTGTTCCTTAACTTCTTGTGGCTCACTCCCTCTTTAAGAAGCCATTGCTAGATCCCACTATTCTAGACAGTTTTTGCCCAGTATCTAATCTCCCTTTTGGGGAAAGATGTTTGAGAAGATTACTGCACAGCAGCTTCAGGGGGTCTTAGCTGAAGCAGATTATCGGGATCCCTTTCAGTCAGGATTTGAGCGGATTTGCTTTCTTTTTTCAGGCCAATTTCAGGTAGTGGTGATTGGTGAGGAGAAATCCTGTGTTCAGACTCTGCTATTTGGGGTATTGTAGGGTTTGATATTCTTCCTCTTCCTCTTTAACATCGAAATGAGGCTGCTAGGTGAGCTGATCCATTGCCATGGGATGAAGTATCATCAGTGGGCTGATAACACCCAATTGCACCTCCATCAGACATTATAATATCTCTGCCTTGGTGAATTAAGTAACGTTATGAATAGCTTATCCCATGTCTGGAGGCTGTGAGGGTCTGGATGGGGAACAACAGGCTCCTGCTGAACCCTAGCAAGACTGAGTGGCTCAGGGTTTTGGGGCCTTCTCCTTCTAGTACTTGTCACCTTTGATGCTGGATAGGATGGCACTGGCCCAGACAGACCCTGTTTGCAATCTGGGGGTCTTCCTGGACTTGGGACTTCTGCTAAAAGAGCAAGTGGCCATTGAGATTAGGAGGCCCTTTGCACAGCTTCATATGCACCAGTTGTGCGCCCCTTCCTAGATTGAGAGTTCTGCTCACTGTTACTCATGCTCCAGTCACCTCTCATTTGGATTTCTGTAATTCACTTTACATGGGATTGCCCTGGAAGAGTATCCAGAAACCTCAACTGATTCAAAATGAAGCCATGCGAACAGTCATGTTTGCCCCCTGAGCGGTACATGTTAACACATCTGTTTGCAAGCTGCATTGGTTGCTAGTCTGCTTCCAAATCCAATTCAAGGTGCTGTTTTTGATCTTTAAAGCCCATCATGACTTGGGACCAGGTTATGTGAGAGACCGCCTCTCCCCAATTACATCTGTCTGGCCCATCAGGGCTGGCAAAGGAAGCATGCTGCATGTCCCTTCTGTGAGGGAATTACATGTGGGTGGGTCTCAGAAGGTGGAGTTTCTTGCCCTGAAATAAGTGAAATAAACTCCATCCCTCTCAACTTTCCACAATTCCCTCAAGGTCTGGCTATGTTATCAAACCTAGAGGTCCTACAGGATTGGGAAGATTTCTGATGCCTCCCTTACTGTGATTAATATCATCCTCTCCTGTTTTGTGTACCTTTTTAATAGTTATTTTTAATTGTGACTGTTTTTATGTATTTTAAATTAAGTACTATATGCTGCCCAGAGTTACTTTCATGTGAGTATACAGTATAAATATAAATAAATGAATTAGTCATGTTTCTGTTATCTTCAGGTCCATTGGTCAGAGATTTTGGGCCTGTAACTCAGGCTTGAAGAAAAAAAATGAAGTAGACTCACTATGGACACCAAGCAAGGGCTTTTTCAATGGCAGGTGAGCTGCTGACAGATAGTCCTGATGCAGATTGAGCTAACTATTCAGTGACCATTGTTTGCAATTCATTTTGAGTCACTCACATCTGCTCAGAATGACACACTACATTCCTTTCACATCCTGTCTAATTTATGGGGGCACCACCGATCAGAGTTTATAAGATCAGAGGCAATTGCTATAACCACAGGAAGTAGACAAGAGGGGACTAGTTAAAATCTAATAGGGTTTAACTGGATGGGTCCAGGAAGTAGTCATTGCGCTTTTCAGTGAGAGAGATAGATTACCAGCTTGAAGGTGGCAAGACTCCGTCCTTGAACTCTGGAGCTTTGAATAATTATTACTACGCAAATCTTCCTTTCTTAGGCAAGATGCTTTAAAGTAAACAGTACTGACTATTTAGCTGCAAGCATGTTTAAAAGAAGTCAATTAGCTAGAATATTTTCACCCTGTCTTTTTCCTGAATATAGTTCTTTTTTTGCTGGGACAGAGATATGAAGTGCTACCATGAAGGTTTTTCTGGATCTCTGAACAGCCTTTGATATTACTGATCACAAGATATTGAAGGCACATCTTCATGGACTGAGAATTGGAGGCATTACATTTACAAGACTCTATTCCTATCTGGGGAGACATCACAATAAAGTACAGTAGTAGCAGGAGATTTCTGTTCAGTCCCAAACCTCTTTAATTGGGAGGGCATGTTCCTTAATAAAATACAGGACACTTTCTGAATATCTGATTTTGAAAACCATGCATCCATAATCCTCCCATCTTATCTAGGTTAAGCTTAAGGTTGTTGGTTTCATCTGGTACCACCTCCAGGCAACTTTTGAGCACATGTTCCTGATTCAGATGGAAAAGAGTATCGTGGGTATACTCATGACACTATACATTGTCTCCAGTTGATCATTCTCAATTACTCAATTACATTCTCAGTGACTCTTTTAACATGTCTGGTTGTTTATTTAAGATTGTTGTTATTTTCTTTTAACCCTCCTGGACTTTGTGAGGCGGAATGGAATTGAAAAACAACAACAACACGTTGACTTGTCTACAGTTCTCAGTTCCCTACAATTGGCCAAATCATTTTGATACCTGAGGAAATGGACAAAACAGCACTCTTCCTTGTCTATATACAGAAGCTGATCAGAAGCAATTCAGCCATGTTTCAATGTACACAATGGGAGAACTTCTACCACCAAACTTGCAGAAAGCAAGCCATTTTAAGGGATTCAGGGAAATTATATGAATCTTCCATCTGATCACTCTGCCTCTAATATTTATCTCATTTCCCTCACAGCTTCTATTGCCTGATACAGCCGTCTCATTCAGCTGCATGGTAGGCCCTACCTGATAATAGTATTTTCCTATTTTACAGGACCGTAATGAGCATTACAGAGACAGCACCCGTTAAAAGTTTTTCTAACAGTCCGAAAAGCTCAACTCAGCTGCTAAGTATATGATTTCATGCTTCCTTCAGTTCTCTGCCTGAGAGAATCCCTTTCGAAGCCACCTCCTCTAGGGCCTCAGTGCCATCAGGTCAGCATCACCAGCCACATCACTGGGATTAGAGAGCCAAAAGTGACGATAATTCTCTTCCACAAGCAGCAGCTCCCAAGCCACCCCGTAACCCCAATTCCCTGCTGAGATAACAAGCCCCTTTTAAGCAGCCAGGCCTTTTCTTTATTGCTTCCCCTATCAGATTACAGGCATGCTGTATATGTGTGTGTTGAGGGGGAAAGGATGCTATTTTTAGAAGTCTGTTTTCTAAAAATAGTTCAGAGATGTTTACAATTGCGTCACAAGAGGTAATTTTATCCCCTGTTTGGCCCCATAGGCCCCCCCTTTTCCCACCCCCTCCCCCAGAGGGGTTTATTATAAAAGAAGGAGAGACAGAGGATGTCGGGTCAGCAAGTTCAGACCCAGCCAGACAGCAAAGAGGTAAGAGATCCTTGGACTGAAGACAGGGTGGTGGTAGTGATGGTAACACTTTGACCCCCCAAAAATAAGGGTTTTTATTTATTATGGGTGGGTAATTTACATCATTATTATTTCAAAAGCCAAGAACTATAAGAAATTCAACTACTTTAGGTGTTGGTTTTCTTGGCTCTTAATAACAGGATTTAGCCAGGGGATGGCAATCATTCTAGGTTCTGCCCTACTCAGAGATGGAGTCTGTAGCTCCAAGCAATTCTGTCTCAGCTGTTCCACCCAGTGGCCAGCAGAAACATTGAAATGATAGGATTCATTACCTATCGTTCAGCACCTTGGAAGGAAGGTCATAATTTGAATCCAATGACCACTAAGTCTACAAATCGTAATCCATAGAAGGATTAGATATTGCCTTCCTATTTATACACCAGGAAGGGGATTCGGCTGAATCAACACAAACTATCACTTGGGTGGGCCAGGCTGCTACTGCTGATGCTGTGGGAAATATTTTTAGCCACAGTTAATTTTTGAAATGGGAAATTTTGTGGCTTAATTATGTCAGGAAGTAACATCTTTTGTTCTTTTTCCTAATCACAGTTAGGCTCCCCATGATCACTTAAATGTAAAGATGTGCTTTATTGCCTTTTCAAATGTTGCAGAGCTGGCTTTTGGATTAAAAACAATTGTATTGCTGAGCCACAGCATAGATTAATGCTGCTCTTGAATGGTGGATTGTCTCATCAGTAGGTGCTCCCTTTATCTAGGATTTCTACATACTGTATATTCCTTGTAAGAAAAACTCTTTCCCACACCTCTCAGGAGTTCAGTGTTCTTTCCCAAACTGCCAAAGTAGCCCCTTGTTTTGAATTTTGATGTAATTCTGAAGTATGAATCTGATTGAAGCTTCCTCCCACCCTCAATAACCTAAAACATCTAAGCAGAGAGAATCTTAGAAATATGACAATTGCTTATTCCCTTAAGAGATTGATGCTCACTAACTGCTGCTGAAAATGTAGTGTTGGTATCAACACAATATAGTAATAACTTGAAATTAATTAAAAAAAACAAACAGTAACTATGCTGAAAAAACAATCAATACAGAAGAATTATACAGAAACTGTTTATATTAAATCCTGAAAAAGTAAGGCCAAATGCTAAAATGCCCCTTGGGAAGTTGTGTTTAATGTTTGTATAGCTGATTGTAGGGTGTACAAAAGTTACCGTTTAGCATGCTCCTGTTTGGGTATCAATCTTTTTTCATAACTGTCCATTCCTTTATCTTGAATTTCTAATCATCCTCCCCCCAACATCAACATATCCCAAACCAATGGTACCACTCTATAATGCCGAGTTATTTCATATATAAACACAGAGATTGAATTTTCAATTAGCTAAGGACAAGCAAGGAGAAGTATTAACTGGACAGACAGACAGACACATACACACAAGCAGAACAATGTGTTCATTACAAATACTGCTCACCTGCTGCTGGCATTTATCCCTTGAGGCAGAGGGTTTCATTGATTAACAATGAACATTGCACTTCAGTAGTTTTAATAGTAGCCATAATATTTATTTGTAGCAGTGCACTTTTCAACAAGGTACATAACAGCAAACCAATTCAAAGACAATTAAAACATGAGAATATCAAGAGCTACCAGTAAATACAGATCATTGCTCTGTACAATTACAAAAGGATAACAGCATTACAATCACCAAAACAACAAGACCAGTTAAACATGAAACTTCATATCCTATCAAAACTGCTAATAAAAGAACTGAAATAAAGAATCTAAGTGGAGTAATTTTACAAGAGGCTTTATTAACCTGTTGTGTTGGGATTGTAATGTCTGGAATCACCTCCAGTATCCCAAGCTACAAATTTCCTAGTAGTAATCTCAGTACACCTACTAGTCAACAGGGTGGAGAAGGCTCACACAATCTCTATGAACCTAAATCTAGCAGGATTTAAAACCGATAATTTGGTTTTGCCATAGGGGAAATTAAATGAAGGCGAAATAGTATATTCAATTTGAATCAGTTGTAAATGATGCTAAATCTTTCTCTTGACATGGTTCTGAATAAAATGAGTATATTTAACTAATAATTTGGAGAACATCTGTCCATCACAATGGGTGATTTACAGTCTATATTCTTCTTGACTGCAAAATTGTTCCCACTCAAACTGATTTAAATTCTGCTTCATATCCCTTTCAATGTTCATCACACTAGCAAAAAGTTTGTCTGTGTTAAGGGGGAGCTAGGAGAAGCATACTAATCATGACCTCTCCCCTCTGTTACTCTGGGTGTAAAGGTCAGCCCAGTATACTAGAGAATCTGCAATCTGTAGGGCTTCTCTGTGTGAATCAGAATGCTAGAAAATCAGGATCTTTATGACACTGGAAGTCTTTTACTCTTCTACATGTGTTGAGCAAAGCCGGGGCTCGGGGTGGATAGCTACCACCTGTTCTGCTTGTCTACTGTTGCTGATTTTCCAAGAATAACAGAATAAAAGAGTTGGAAGGGACTTTGGAGGTCTTCTAGTCCAACTCCCTGCTCAAATGGTTGTCCATTTGTCGTCTTAAAAACCTCCAGTGTTGGAGCACCCACAACTTCTGGAAGCAAGTTGTTCCACTGATTAATTGTTCTAACTGTTAGGAAAATTTAGGTTAGGTTAAACATTAAACATTAAAAAAATGTTAGGTCTCTCTTTGATTAGTTTCCATCCATTGCTTCTTGTCCTGCCTTCAGGTGCTTTGGAAAATAAATCGACCCCTTCTTCTTTGTGGCAGCCCCTTAGTCATTGGACACTGCTATCATGTCACCCCAGTCCTTCTTTTCATTAAACTAGACATACCCAATTCCTGCAACCATTTTTCATATGTTTTAGCCTGCAGTTCCCTATTCAATTCTGTTAATCTTCTCTACGCTCTTTCAGGAGGCAACTTTTTATCATCTTTCCAGAAGAGCTTGATGGATAATCTTTGTTAACCTGGCACTACCCAGATGTGTTGGACTACAGTTGCAATCCTCCCTAACTAGTGATCATACCAATGGATGGGTGAGAGGAGGACTGAAAATTAGGGGAGGTTCGGTATTTGAGTACATACATAATTTGAAATGCTATTCCAGCCTTGAGGATTGTGGCTTCCTCTTGGGCAGTCTGATTATTCTCATTTGCTTCAATAATTTCTATCCTTTTGCAGAACTATGACCATCTTGTGTGAAAACTGCAATAAGCCAGTCAGAAGGCGAGAACACAAGGTCTCTGCTCCTATATCTGTTCCTAGGCGGAAGCTCTGTACTCCAAGGACTTTCAGGTCAGTGACATGATCTTGCAATCCTTTCTTCCCACTGTGGTTTAGAAGAGGGGAAAGATGTTTGTTGCAGGATCCCCAACAGTGTTCAATTATTACATTTTGAACACAATGAAACAGTATGAACATAGTAAATCTTGGTGCCATTATAATGTACTGTTTCTAAGGGTAATGGTTTGCAATGGTTCTATTAGTTGGTCAAAACAGAGCTGCTATGTTGCTAAGTAGACAGAACATCCATTGTTTCCAGGACCAATTTACTCAGGGAACTGTCTTTTTCATCTATCTCTTAAAATCATCTTCAGAGGCCCTACTCTTCAGTGTTTCTGTTACTCCTCTTAATTGGAAGAGGGTAACTTTTTCAATCATGGCAACAGCCTTCATAAAATATTCCCCAACACCATCCTTTTGCCAAGATCATTAACCAATTGAGGTCCATCACACAAGTTGGAGTAGATGCATGTACTGTATTTTAAGCAGTTGTTTCATTACCCTACCTCTCATTTCATTTTTAACCCACTTTTTAGAGTCTCTGTGATTTCAAATATAAGTGAATATATTTTCATCTACCTAGATCTTTTATTCTTAACAGTTCCATTAAGTGTACCATCTCCATTTTTAAAAAGTTTTTGCTTAATTTTGGGGTGCTGTAACTCTATTATTTATTTATTTTTGCCATACTTGCCATTTACCTTTGACATATAGGTTATCATTCCCTTTAAATTTATTTTTATCATTATTTTTGGTGAATTTCCCAAAAGAGTATTATTAGAGGACATTTAAATACTATAAAAATTGACTATACACTATCAAGTTAGTGACAGCTCTTAGTGGCCATATAGATAGACACTTCTTATGAGTCATAAATTATATATTTAAATTTTTGTTTATATCAGTTTGTTAAATGCAATTATCTGAACCAAAAACTGGTGGACAACTGCGAGTCAACCACCATACAACTTTTAAAAATAAAATATATTCAGAATGCTTCTTATTCAGAATATCCTGCCATATCCTGTTTCCTCAAAACCCACTTCTTTGATGCCTTTAGCTGTCCACAATCAGAATATGAGGGTAGTAATTTTCTCTTGCTTTACTTCCTTGCAACTGGGAATCAAAGGCACGGTATTAATGCTTTTGGAGAACCAAGAACTTTGAATATTGAAGAATTAACACAAGCAAAGAATTACTCTCTGGAAATTAACATGCAGACTGCATGGACATGCTTCAATACTTTTTCATTAAGCCTAGTCAGGTTCCTAGAGGGTCAGCAACCACTTCAAACAACTAAAATTATTTAGGGCTTTAAAGAGCAGCCTTCTATAAAATGAAGCAGTCATTGCAACTGAAGGAGAAATGAGACCAGAATTACTGCATCTTGAAGTATACCATTCTGTACCTACTGTAATTTTTGGGATCTTTTTAAAGGATGTTTTCTATCTGAGAGCATTGTAACAATATAGCAAACACTGTCATAAAGCAGGCATTCTAATCTCTGTGAGGAAAACAGAATTCTGATGCTAAGAGGAAGGTAAAGTAGACTTCCTCAATCCTGCACATATTGCATAAAGTATTTTTTGCCTATTTGATCTAATATTTTGTTACAGGTAGATGTATAGAAATGTAATAGTTAAACCAATCAGCTAAGAGGCTAAGGTGCAGCCTGGACAATAAGTCTCACTAAATGCAGTAGGACCTTCTTCAAAGTAAACTTTTATAGGATCATGGTAGAAGATTCTCTTCTTTCCATACTAGACACTGTTGTTGCTAGGATTTCTTCAGTGGCCAGATTTTTATGCCCACTAAATAAACACTGCTCATAACAGCTTTATAGGATTAGCACAGCTGTTCCAGAGCCCCTGCAAATCAATTGCTTCCTCTTCTGCGAGACAGAGGCATGCCGAGCACTGAATGCCAGATGAAGAGCAGAGAGACTCAGTTATAATGGCTTCACTTTTTAGGGCAGTGTTACTCAATCTCGGGACTTTAAGATGTGTAGACTTCAACTCCCAGAATTTCCTACCCATGAAACTGGCAGAATGCAGTTGCTTTATAAACTGTGGGTTGCCATGGGGAAAGGTTATGAGCTGAAATAGACAGTGCAGAAACAAAAACATGGGACTGGTTTGACCTCTAGTGACTACTAAAGGGAATATCCTCAGGGTAGAAAGTTGACTGGCTAATCGGAATTGAGTTTTGGTTACTGTATTAGCATCATCAACAATTACTTTTAAAGCACTTCAAATACATGAAGTTCTGGATATCCGTGACAAAGTAGAGGCATTTGCCTTCAGGCTTATGATGATAATAATTTGCAGTGTGACCCAGGCTCCAGCAAGGACTTGGATTAATTTAGTGGTGCACAATGAGCACTTTGGATTAAATACAGCTGGATTTAGGCTCCCCACAACTTTTATTTAACAACAACAGCAACAACAAAAAGCTGGCTGTAAAGCTGAGCTTATTAAACCTTATAAGTTTTTTTAATACTTTAAGTTCTTTACCTCCAATTCCTTACACAAATTAATGGCTGTGTGATGGTTGTCATGGAAACATAAGCTACAATGGTGTGTTGCATACTGAATTTTCCCACTGACTGGCCTGTTTTGGATAACACCAAATCCTCTCAAATCATTCTGCTCCTTTTCTTGTTTCCCAAATTCTTTGCTGCTGTCATTTCTTTATTGATCACCATTTTCCAAGGTTTTTTTTTAAGTGTTCCGTTACAAAGAGAATTTGTAGAGAAAATAATGAAGATTTGGCTTTCTGAAAATCCAGTGCCCACTTACACCTGGAGGAATGTTTCCTCAACTGAATTGGGGATGACTAGACAATAAGAGGCAGACAGGCCTCCTGTGCTTTTAGTCTGCATTAGATAAAAGGTTGGTAGCAGATGGTGCCCTTTTTCTGAGTCCTGTGTGAAAGCGGCAAATTGTCCAGCTCATTCATGAAAAGCTTGGGATTCCTTTTGTCTTCCTTTGTGCCTAGTTCCCTCTTTTGTCAGACTCCTTTCACAGCAACTGCCATGCTGCCGTTTCCAGGCTTGACCAGTTTTCCAGCTTTCAGATGAAGTGGAGCAAATGACTGGATCTCATCGCCAAGAAAATCCTGTAGTGCTCACTGCCTTGATTCCTAATTTGCTAAAACCTCAAAAACACCAGGCAAATTGCCTGGCTTCATGAATCACACTAAGCCAACTATACTTTTATTGAAGCTCACTGTACGACAAGAATGTCCTGGCAACATTTTGGGTTTTTTTTTTATGCTGTGTTCTCTTAAAAGCTGCACTTTAGCCATCCCTCCCCACAAAATTAGATCAGCCCCCAAGGTGCTGGCTGACTGCAAGCTATTAAAAACAGAGCTACTTTGAAGAGCCTTTGAGACATGAATGTCATCAGTTTATAGATCTGTGAGAGTAAGGGTTGATTTACTTGCCTTTTTGTTTTTAGTTTACTTTGTTTTGATGCATATTGATGGCTATATTGTAAACCTCTGAGGATATTTCTGTTTGCAGCAGGTATAAATCCAATAATAATAAATGCTGCCTTCCCATCAGGCCCGGCCTGAGTGAGACAGTCCTGTGTCATTCTTTGTTGTGCTGCTGTTAATGTACCATTTTCTCCTTTATTCTTCCATTCCTTGACGACATCCTCAAGATGTACATCTGTTAGCACTTGCCAGTCATTACTTGGAATGAAGGCAAATGCCTACAATAAGAAACCAACAGTGGGGTGAATAGATGGAATAGCTAGAGTAGAATAGAACCCTCCAGTAGATGGAGTGGTCAATGTGGCAGTGAAATGCTACTGGTTCGTACCGGTTCGTGTGAACCGGTAGTGATAAAAATTACCGGTTCAGATGAACCGGTAGTAAAAAAAAAAAAGCTACTGGTGCCTCTAGACTGGTATTTCTGACGATCAGCTGTGCCACGCGATTTAAAATCACTAGAAAGCAGGAAATCCTGCTTTCTAGTGAATCTAAATCAAGCGGCACAGCTGTTCCCCCACCCTCGCTGTTCTACTTACCTTCCCAAGTCTCCTTTTTCCATGCAAAGTGTGCGTTTGGCATATACTGTGCATGCGTGTGTGCACAGTGTGCATTTGGTGCGTACTGTGCATGTGCGTGTGTGCAGCATGCAGTTGGTGTGTACTGTGCATGCACATGCAGTGGGCATTTGTTGTGCACTGCACATGCACACAGCGTGCATTTGGCGTGTACTGCACATGCACGGGCAGCGAACTGGTGGCAAACCGGGGAAGATTTCACCACTGGGTCAATGATTGCAAGAAAGCCAAACTAGGCGGGATAGGGATCAACAATGGGACAGAAAAATCCATGCTGGTATAGTTTTCTGCGGACTCAAGGATGGAAGGAAAGCAATTCAAACCTCTTATTCTTTTTCTTCTGTTGAACTCGTCTTCATCTGCTCTTCCCTACACTAGATTGGAAACCAGAATGACTGAATGGCTTATTAGCTGTGTCCACATGATGTGCTGTGCCATAAATCAGGCAATGAATTCAGTGCACAAAACCCTGAAAATTGGGCAAATTGAGTAAATTATGTTAACTGCAGGGTGAGCATGTCACGCAAGACCAGCCAATAAGAATCATAATGGGAGAACTTTGCCATCACATTCATGCCTAGGGAAAAGAGAGATTTGACTCTATGAATCATACTAAGGTGCTTTATTTTGCCTTAGCTTATTGTGTTAATGAATCCAGCTAATTTTATATTAAGTGAGCTGGCACACACTGTACCCTAACCAATCTGAAGCCTTATTCTGGAAAAATGGGCACTATTTGAAGGTGCTGCATTTGTGCTCTGAAGCCCCTTATGAACAGCCCTAATAAACCTCGCAACTGAAACCCACTGACAGCCTTTCTCATGCATGTTGTGGCAGCAATTCCCACACTACTTTTTGTCTACTCAAAATTTCCCTCTCTGTGGTTCATTCGAAGACTTCATTGCAACTAGTGATCAGCCCTGCTAGTCTTCAAACTCTCCCCAGATCACAGCATTCCCCTCCCCATTAAAATAAACTTACCAATGAGCACTACACTTCACTGACATACTGTGAGCTTGCTAGAAATGTTTAATTAGGGCACAGGGCATTTCACATGCGAAAGTCCATCTCAAATAATAGGTGTTTTATGACAGTACAGACATGATATATTGAAAAAAGCTTTGAAAGATCTATGCTGAACCTGCAATTTGATGCATGTTTACTTTAGAGTAGGTCCTAGTTAATGGAATGGCTTATTTCTGAGTAAAACATGCATTAGATTCTGCTGTTAGGACAGTGATACAGAAGACTTTCACACTTTGAAGTGACCAGAATATTTATCTTAAGGAAAGCCTTTTCAACACTTACAGAATAGGAGTTATAATTAACATTCTGGTTTCATTTGTGAAAGCTGGATGACTTGCTTAAGGCCATGCAGCAAACTGATCACAGCTAAGTAGTATTTGCGGTTCTCAGACTACGGAACATTTCAAATGTTAGTGAGTCCCTTGAGGATGCTGTTGAAAAGCTCTTTCTTGTATGTGGCAGTTACAGTAGATACAATCATTAAAAGCTGTTTCCCACCCGAGCAGGTCTGTTAATGGGCACAACTTTCATAATACCTGATGACGGAAACACATGGTAAGGGCATGGCCTATCTCTTTGTCCCAAAGGTTTTAGGATGATGGTTGTAATTGTTTCATTGGCCATCCAAGCTGAAGTTAATGAGCCTTGCTTACATAGAGCTGCTGGGCACATTCCAACATTTTGATCCCAGGTCCCCATTCTAAATTTTGTATTCCCCAAACCCCCTCCTTAGCTAGCGCTGGCTGTTTATTTGGCAGATATGTGCGAAAATTCTTAGCATGCTGATTCTTCTCTGATTTACAGTTTGACTCTGATTAAATTAACTAAGGTAAGGTAATTTTAAGTATTACTTCAAGGCTACCTTTATCATTAGGGACAATGACACAGGCAACTCAAGCAACTGATGATAGCAGCCAAGGAGCAGTTATATGTCTGCTGTTTCCTGAGGCAATGGGTTGTGTTTGTTCATTCATACTGAAAAGCTAGGAAACTGAACACATGGGAAGGTTGCAAATGGGCAAGGGAGGGAAAATAAAAGCCTTACTAGATCCAAATAAAGATATTTCTCTTGAAAGCTCTTCCCAAATCATGAAGATTTGAGTCTACATGCATCCATCTATGTACAGTTTCTCCACTTTTCCCATTATCTTTCCTATCTCTTTTTAATGACTCAACCTACCCACTTACCCCCAAAAAAGAAACAAGGTGTCACTGAAAGATGCCAACATAGTTTTGAGATGAGAAACATGCTTTTGGAATTTCCCCCCTTAATTCCCACATAATAATATAGTTACGTGAGAGTCCTATGTTACCAGGCAAAGTACCAGTCATAAGATTAGTTAATCATCATGTCATCCCAAAAAGGAAATCCATAGGGAAGAATAGAATAATGTTCAAATAAATGTGCTTCTTATTTTAGAGCTATGTGCACGTTCATAATGTGAAAACTGCAAAGGTTGACTATGTGTAAATCAGATCCTCCGTCTAATCCAATATTTCTGAATCTCAGTAATTATAAGACATGTGAACTTCAACTCCCAGAATTCCCCAGCCAGCATTTGGAATTCTGAGAATTGAAGTCCACACATCTTAAAGCTTCTGAAATTAAGAAATGTTTCTCTAATCTACTACGAGGAAACATATTTTAAAGGTTTGGAAATAGGAGAGGAACAAATATGTATGGCTCATACTGTGCACTCTTGCAGGTCAACAAAAGGTGCTTCCAAGGCTCGTCGGGATCAGATCAATGTGGAGCTGCAGACTCTTCGGTCTCTTCTGCCCATCTCAAAACAAGAGAAGGAACAACTTTCATACCTCCACACTATGGCTCTGGTCTGCTTCCATATACGAGAGACTCAACTTTTTAATTCTGGTAAAAGAAAAATCCCAACTCTTCCTGTAACTTGTTTAGTGAATGCCAGCTCACTAGCCATAATCAAATCATATTTCTCTAAACATCATTTGACTTTCCTATAAAAGTTTGATTAATTGCAGGAAGAAACTAATGTTCAATGGAATAAACACCATGCCATATTGTACAGTTTTTCACATATATAGATATATATATATATATATTGAGATGTGACCAGTAATCACAGAAGCAATTTACCAGTCTGTATTTAGAAACTTAGTTAAGATTGTGAAGGGTTCATGTGTTGATTTTGTTTATGGGAATTGAAGAGAGTACTGATTATGATGAATGTGAATGTCCTTTTGGAATTACAGGTAACTAAAGAAGTCATCAGTGCTCCTGAAAATAGAAAGTAGTGAGTCATCACTTACTTCAAACTATGATTACCATGTGACATCCTCCCATTTCTGTTTAAGAGTCTCAATCTATCCCATTTTCAGCAGAACTTAGATCTGTATTTGAAAAAGTTCCCCTGCAGACACAGAAAACCAGAAAAGTGCAGAGACATTTGTAGTCAAATCTTCTGCTTGCTTTGTATCTACCGTATAGGTTCCCTAAACTGTATGTGGTTTTCTCTTGGCTTCACACAATGTAATCTGCACTAGCAATAGCACGTAGATTTATATGCCACTTCATAGTGCTTTACAGCCTTCTCTAAGAGGTTTGCAGAATCAGTAATATTTTCCCCAACAATGGGGGGGGAGGCGTTCCTCATTTTACTGATCGTGGAAGGATGGGTTAGACTTGACCCGGTCAGGGTCAAACTGCTGGCAGTCAGCAGAGTTAGCCACAATTATACTGCATTCTAACCATTGTGCCACCACGGCTCATTATCTCAGATTGCACAGTTCTTGCATAGGTAAGATGCCTAAGACATCCACTCCTTTTCATTTCTGTTTCCATGACAGGTTTCCTTCCACTTTGGTTGTGTTTGTGAAGTTTTTTGGTGACTGGGCTTATCTAAATATAGGAATGCACATTTATCCCAGTTGAAACTTCTTCCAAGCCCTGTCAAAATCAACTAGCTTCTTGATTCTACCATCTTTTGTAGTTCTCTTGGAGCAACAATTTGATAAGCATTTTCTTCAAACTTCACCTCATGTCTTTGGTCGTTCTTCCCCCATGTAAGCCTGCATGTTATTTTAGAATGCTAATCTTTTCTGCCTGCACATATTGCCCCAAGTATAGTAATAGCTGTGACTAATCTGTAGCAGTCACTTGACTCTTATTTTATTAGGTTTTCTGGGAGTGCAACCTGATCCAAAGAGATCCCAGAGTACCGTCCCTGCATTAGATGTCCTGGGATCTAACCACTAAGATGGGATCAATAGGGATCAATATCTATCTACACTAGCTACGCTAACATTTTTAATCTTATGATTCCTTGTTATTCCTTGTCATTTATCATAACTGATAACTGAAGCAGTTGCATAACAATGGCAGCTATTGTAAACTGAGAGGATTTGTATTTGTACTGCATTGGGAATCAAATCCCCTCCCTTTATGCTTTGCCACTGCTATAAAAGAATACACTTAACTTGACATTATGCAAACCTTAACAGTGGCATTTGCAGTGGGGGAAGAGGGAGGGTGGGTTTCCCAGTTGACATGATAATAGACATTGTGTTGTGATCTAAACCATCCTTTGCATGTACAACATCTTCTTGCCTGTTTTTACTCTGTACTTCCTCTGTCTCCGTATGGACTTTTCTATCCTCTAAATCTGTTTTGCGAAGGAGTCTCCAATCTGCGCTTATCCTTACAACATATGAGGTTAACTTAAACAATATACTTCATTTCAGACTTTAACCTTAGGACTGGATGTATATGACTTTGGGGTGAAACAACTAGTAGCCTCTAGATTGCAAGTATGCCTAGTGAGTCTTCTGCAATTCTCTGAGAATTTCACACACATTCCATAACTCAAATGCTTCACTGACTAGGAAATTAAAAGGGAGAGATTTTTTAACATGTCATTATTATTTTTTCTCCACTTTTACATCATAGCTCCATCTACTTTTACAGTTGAGTGCATATTTCTGGCTGCCAAACCAAATGATTTGCAACATTTGGCTAGTAAAAATGTTCCCGCTATAATCCTTTGGAGGGTTTAAAACTCTTCATACATATTTTTCAGAGCAGTATTTGCTATTCCAAAGAGAACCCCTTGTGGTGTTTTTATTATTTTTTATGGCTTCAAGTCAGTCATTCAAATATCACATGTACATCCTATTTACTATAAGTTTGCACTTGCAATTTAAATACATGTGTATGTGTATGTATGATCAGAAAATGAAAATAGAGAAAAGATTTGATTCCATGTGTTACTAATGTTTGGTGCTGGCTTTTTAAAAAAAAAAAAACCTCAAGGAATTTCAAACATGGATCTGCATTGTGTATAATTTGCATCCTTCTTTGTGCTTAAGGGAAGCATAGAATAGGCCATAAAAAGCAGCCATGCTGCATGCAACAGCTGGCATTATCAACTCCTACATATTTTCCATCATGTCTTTCTTCCCCAAAGGTGTCTTTTACCTGCAGAGCTTTTTCTGCATCCCTTTTATTTTGATTTTTTTTTTTTCTTTTGAGGATCAGAGCATAAACCAACGTGCCTTTGGTTGTATTTTAAATTCTTCTGGTATCTATATTTTTGCAATACACTTAGATAAAAAGAGAAAGTGAAACACATAATGACCTTCATATTCTGTCATAATTATGTTCAAAGATGAGCAGGCTCTGTTTTGTTCAGTGCACTTCCTGAAACAAGATTTTTCCTATCTATAATATGAGGGAAGAGATCATCTGGCAGAAAACAAGCCAGACTCACATCTGTTTCATTACAACTGATCCTGTGGGAGAAAAATTCACTGTAATTGTTCAATTAGTAAAACTGACTAGACAGCTGATGACCTATTGACTCATCCTTTCAGGGAAATTTCCTTCCTAAACAGAAAAACAAAATGACCATGGCTGGGGATGGGGGGGGAAGTAGGAGCAGGAGTGACTTCCAACTTTCTGCTGGGTTCCTCATTGATTTTGCTTTTGGGGACCCGGCAAGGAGCATCGGAAATCATGATCATACGATAACTGTGGTGACAATGCAGTGCCTACAGCTTTGTGAACACAACTGGTGTGAAAATCCTTGAAATTTCAATTACACAGAGTAATGAATCCTGAATTTTGTACACATTGCTTATGTTAGAGGATTTCAGGTTCCTTGATTCAAAATTTTTTGCAGGGTCCAATTTGAGTCATTCACTGGGACCAAAGGTTTATTTTTCCAAGCTTTCGAGCTCCTGCTGGAACCCAACATCAGAGAACTTCTCTCTCGCAAGGATATGTGAACTGGTCTGTTCTACACGTTGTATTTATATGGTTCCTGGTTGTGTGTAGCTTTTAGTTGTTAATTGGCATGTTGAAGGCTGACTATTAAGTTTTTCATTGTTGTTTCCTTGTTCCACCACACCCTCAGCTCCTAAGTACCTGATAAACTGGTAATAAATCAGCACTCCTATTGACTGACAAGGGATCCAATTCCCAGGCTTCAATAATTCTTCTGGCTATTTTTTCTTTGCTTGACCAACAATTGTAGTAGCTGTGAAACTGAAACCATGTCCTTGTATATATGAGAACAAGAAATCATTGCTTTGTTCTATGTAGAATTTTACCCGATGATGTGTAGAACCCAAGTACCACTCTCTTGTTTTCCCAGGCTCACATCAAATGACATCCAAAGAACCACCTTTTGCTGCTGCTGCTGCTGCTGTTGTAGATCCAGAACTGGTGCATTCACTTTCAGGGTTCATTCTAGCTCTCACTGCAAAGGGCAAACTGGCCTATGTCTCTGAGAATGTACCACATTTCCTTGGGTTTTCTGTGGTAAGCATCAATATTACATAAGGTGAGGCACCCCAAAATGCCTTATACTCAGCATGGACTTTAGAGATTAGACTTGGCAGGAATATAATGGAAGTTTCAATTCTGCTGCTAGTCCATTTTGTGTAATAGTAGTTTAAGATTGAATGTAAGAACCTTTCTAGCCTAGCTGCTCAATATTCTTTTAAACACAAATGGTTCAGTTTTTGGCATGCAAACTACATTTGCTATTCTTAGCAACTATTAAATGTTAGAGCGTCATTTGCTTAAAACCCTGAAGCTTTTGTTAGAACCCTGCAGGATCCAAATATCCTTTTAAAAATGCCTAACTTCCAGGACCGTATTTTCATACTGAAATAGCATTTAATCCTAAAACATTCTTAGAGCAAAAGATCATTGAAAATAAGATATTTTATCATATATATTTTTTCTAGGTAGAACTCCTAGCACAAGGCAACTCCATCTTCGACCTCCTGAATAGCACAGCAAGCCGGATCATGCAAGAAAAACTCTCCTTTGCCCATCAGCATCCAGGCACTGGTGAGCACAAGAAGGGGTTGGCAAAAGGTCTTTCCAGCTAGGGAGCAACTGAATCTTTTTCTGATAGCAAATTTTTCTAATTACTGAGTTCAAATGCTCTCCATCTATTCTAGAGTTGGCAAAAAACAATGCTGGCATAACATTTGCTGCCTATTGCCAATCTGTATGCTGCTTCTGCTGAGTCTTGATTTGCGTGTTCCAAAGAACACGCTATGGAACACCAAAGCGTTCCTTCCAAAGAAGGAAGCACTGAACCCTGCTTCCTTCTTTGCTTGTGCAAGACAGTAGTAGCCTTGCCTAGAATAAGTGGGAACACATTTTTGATAGGGCTCCTGCCTTACCTACATAGGCAAAGCTGAAGTGCTCTTAAAACTGAGCTTTGCTCTTTGTTCGCCAGTACAAGTCATAGTGGATGGCCAACCGTGGGCAGTTGTGCTACCAAAAAGTGTAAGAAACCTTGTTGACAAATGGATTGAAATATAATTATTAGTCATCCTACTTTATTCCTAGGGAAATCAATAATTTTATTTGTGGTGGCACAGGGCTGGCTTTAGGCTAAGGCTAAGACACTTTGGTGCCTAGGGCACCAAAACCAATGCCATCTCTCTTCTGAATCATTCTAAAAATGCAAGTCTTTGCACTGGTGGGGAAGTTGACATGATCTAGGTAGAAGTGCCATACATCTTGAGCCAGCACCAGTTTGGGATGTTAGTTCATTTATCACATTAGGAGTTTTGAGAATCCTGTAATGTACCGTATGGATTCAAACTGAGGATTATTAAATTAAACTGGTCCAACAAACTGTACCCCTATTTTTGTTTGAAGATCCTTCATCCTTTAAGGACACATCTAAAAGATGCAGCTTCCTCTCCTTCCCAGTCTACAGCAGAAGACAGTTATCTTGAGGTTTTACTGATGTGATATGGAAATAGGCCACCTTCTCCCAAAACCAGTATTGCTTTATGCATGTTCAATGTTAGTTCTGCTGCAAACAGGATCATGAAAGGATCAGAATCTTCCCAGCTCCTTTTGACAGCTTTTAGTTAATGTGAACATAACCATTTCTCTCCTATTCCAAGGCCATTTTGGTTTTTTTATGCTATATGACATCAGGTGAGCAGCAGCAGAATCCAGATTGCTTGAGAAAGTGGTAGATTTTTAGGCCTCCTCTAGAGCAAACTGCCTATCAGTTGGGCACTTATAGATCTGACAGTCAGGTTGCAGCAGAATCTGTACTTGTATTGTTATCTCCTCAGCCCCAACCCTGTTACTATGTGCAAAATGGTGGATATTTTTCCTACAAGTTGAAAAAACGTCTGATGATTGTATGTAAACATGTCTACAATAAACTAACGGTATTATTTCCAATGCATAAATCTGGTCCATATTTAATCATGGTGTCTAAAGGAGAGGGAAATATTAATTACGGTTGTTATCTTGTTCAAAGGAAGAAGAGAAATCTGCTAAATTTTCTCCATTCTAGGTATTCTCCCATTCAGAAATTTTATTTCTATATTTTTGTGTTCCTGTAGAGAAAACGTTATGGATATCAGAATGTCATGCCGTTAGAAAGGGGAAATTTCAACTGCAGCTGGGGCAATAAGAAGGCATTTTAAACGTTTTTCAATGTACTGCATTATAATACAAGCAATAATAGAAAAAACAAAATGTTAAAAGGGACTTGTAAATAACTTGCAGTATTTTTCCTCCTAAATTAGTACTGTAGATAAAAACTATTAATCCTCTGTTTCAGGTTTTTGCTTCCTTAAAAAAAGTTATGCTAATTTGCAGCATAATCTCATCCGGAGCCATATATACCTTATGAGATGGGTGGCTATATAAATTTGAATAATAAATAATTTAAAATCACAAAAATTTGAAGCAACACCTTTCTGTAATTACTTTTTCTTATCTGGGCCAACAGTTTGAATGTAACATTTTTGTTGGAAAAATGTGCACTGTATATTGGTATGTTGTTCAGTAACCGGAATTATAAAGACTGTGAAGTGCATAGAATTATAGTAAAATTGAAAACTAATTAGAAAAATATCACAACTTGTTCTTAAGCTGTCAGCCATGAATGTGAGAGGAAAGGCTCAGTTTATAACTTATGCTAAGTTGTAACTTGTTTATTGAATAGTCTATGATTGAGTTCACGCAACACATTAAATCAAAAACAAATCACATGGCAGTTTACGAACATGATTACACTTTATCTTGCATTGCAAATTTCAATCTGACATTAAACTGCAAGTTATTCTTCTCCATTTTATTCTGCAGAAATTGAGTTCATCATTGAAATGCGTACCTCAAGAGCCTTTCGGGTTAAGTATGGAAGGAACCGTCCAATAGTCATGCGGGGCAGATTCCTCCCACTTGATACACAGTTGACGTCCACTTCTCCTGCTCTGACTTTTGTTGCTTTCTGTGCTCCCCTTCCTCATGGGGTTGAAGAAGGGGACAACATGTCCCAGAACTCCACCTTCCAGAGCCAGCATACGTTAGATATGAAGATTGCTGAAATGACTGAAAAGTAAGGCCAAACTTTTCGTGTGTGCATCTATCTGGAAATGATATGGCTAAAATTGCCAAATGTCTAGAAAAGGGAAATCTGCCTTAAAACGATATGTTTTAGCTTGCATTCATTAGCAGGTAAAGTTTTCTGTAGCATGAAGACCTGGTAATACATGATGATTACTAAGTGTAAAACCCATAGAATTAAGGCTAAATATCAAGGTAATCCTTGATAAGTCTGTAATTGAGCCCACAATTTCACTCATAAGTTGTGATGGTTATAAAGCAGGTCGGCATGTGATCACACCCAATTTTATGACCTATTTAATGGCAGTTGTTAAGCAAACCCATTGTTCGGTATGGGGTGTTTTTTGCTGGAGACTGGAAGTAAACATGGCAAAAACTTTGTAAATTGCAATTATATGATGGGGGCACTGCAAATAGCTATAAAGATCCGGGGTGGCGCAGTGGTTAGAATGCAGTAGCGCAGGCTAATTCTGCCAACTGCCAGCAGTTTGATTCTCACAAACTCAAGGTTGATTCAGCCTTCCATCCTTCTGAGGTGGGTAAAATGAGGAACCAGATTTTGGGGGGCAATATGCTGACTTTCTAAACTGCTTAGAGAGGGGTGTAAAGCACTATGAAACGGTATATAAGTCTAAGTGCTATTGCTATAAATGAGGATTGGTTGCTGAGCAGCCAAAATGTGGTCATGTGATTTTGGGGGGGCAGACATTAAACCTTTGAATCTAAGTGGTAAATCCTGTTTTGGGGGTCTGTCACAACTTCGAACATTTGCTAAGTGACTGGTCATAAGTCAAGGACTACGTATAAAGAGTTGGAAATTCTATTCTGAATACAGGTAGTCCTTGATTTACAACAGCTCATTTAGTGACCATTCATAGTTACAACACTGAAAAAAGTGATTTATGTCCATTTTTCACACTTACGACTGTTGCAGCATCCCCATGGTCACATGATCAAAATATGGATGCTTGGCAACTGGTTCCTATTTATGACGGTAGCGGTGTCCCAGGGTCACGTGATCCCTTTCTGACAAGCAAAGTTAATGAGGAAGCCAGATTCACTTAACAATCATTGTTACTAATTTAACAACCACAATGATTCACTTAACAAGAAAAAGTTGTAAAATGGGGCAAAACTCACTTAACAAATTTCTCATTTAGCAACATAAATTCTGGACTCAATTGTGGTGATATGTCGAGGACTACCTGTAGTAGCTTTTCTATCAATAAATATACACTAGATCTATCATAATTGCCCATTTCACAATAGAAATATCACAAGGATATTATTTATTAAATGATGTGATGTGTGTTTTTTTCTCAATTCAGTGTTATTTATCACCTTGGTTATAAGAAAGAAGAATTAATTGGTCAGTCTTGGTATTGTCTCCTGCATCCTGAAGATATTGGAAGAGGGGCAGAGATGCACAGAAACCTGAGTGAGTACTGCATCTGCGACTAATAGCCTTCATTGGAGTCTGGCGAAGAAACAATTGCACATTTCTGCTGTATCATAAGTATTTCCAATGAGCAACTTACAGCAGTTTTTACATGGGCCATTAAAAATCCCATTATTTCTAATAATTTATCATATTATCTGAATACAGCGGGAACCGTTATTCAATAACATTCTTTGTTAACTATTGGACAGTGTCCCTTTATTCTGTTCATTACATTTGTAAACCACTAAGGAAACACAATTGTTACAAATAAATAATAGCATTTCTGAGTGGGTTACAAATTAAAAGCCTGTACATGAGACCAATAAAATGGTGATAATAGAAAGGGGTCCTATAAAAACAAAACAAAGCTAGCTGTGCAATAGTACATAATAAAACCAGCAATCTTTCTCAGGCAGTTATCTTCAAGTATATTGGACTCCCATTATATATGGCCAGGATAGTCAGCCATACAGCCAAGGATTTTTGGAAGTTTAATTCAATCTCAACATTCTGAAGAATTGCTCTAGTCTCAGCTAATATTTCTCAAACTTGTCAACTTTAAGATGTGAGGACTTCAACTCCCAGTAGCCTGGCTGAGGAATTGGCTGAAGAATACTGAGAGTTGAAGTCCCCACATCTTAAAAGTTGCCAAGTTTGAGAAACATGGCTCTAGACCAGTGATGGCTAACCTTTTTGCCGTCATGTGCCAAAAGCAGGGGGGGGAGAGTGCAGGGGTGGAGCACGCACCTGCACACACCCATAATTCAATGTGCCCCGCCCCCGTGCATGCACGCGCAACTCCCCTGCGCTCCCACTGCTTTTGGGCAGAAAGCCTCCAGAGGCTTTCTAGGAGCCTGGGGAGGGCGAAAACGGCCTTCCCCAACCCCCCGGAGGCCAGAAATGGCCCGTTTCCCAACTTCCGGTGGTCCTGAAAGGTCTGAAAATCAGCTGGCTGGCATACGCATGCATGCTGGAGCTGAGCTAGGGCAACACTCACGTGCCCACAGTTATGGCTCCGTGTGCCACCTGTAGCACACGTGCCATAGGTTCGCCATCACGGCTCTAGACTCTACCCTCCAATTACTTTTTTCATAATTGTTAATTTGTAAATGTCTGGTTCCCGCTTCCATCTCTGCTGTTTACCTAGTTGTAAATGTCAAGACCTTCACAACATTTCTCAATTCTGCACAACATTTGAGGTGATATTGATATGATCTACTTGCTATGTTAGTAACCATCTCAACAGGAATCTGGGCATAACAAAATGACAAACGTTCATACAAATTACAAGTCATGCTGTCTAAATAATTTTAGGCATAAATCAAATTCAGCATATTTATATGTGGACTTTCTATCATTGGCTTTCCCTAATGAGTTGTAATGATTACAGAAAAAATATGTGAACTGATGTGAGAACTTAGAAAAGGTGTATCTAAATGCTATGTATCATCACTGCAGTCATACCAAATTCCAATCCAAGTATATTTTGGAAGTCTGAAAAGATACGTACGGTATTTAGGATCCATAGTTAATAAACACCTTTTGTAATCCTTGTGAACATAGAAAAATGGAAGAGATTTCACTTAATCTAGGCTCCTTTCTTCCTCTTAGGTTCATCTTGCTACATTTAGATGGTTTAGCTTGGTATTCATTTTTCATGTTTATAGTTTCAGGGCAGAGCACTGGGAAACACAATCAACATGTAATCATACGTTTACACTGCAAGGACCTGAGCTGGGTCTGGGTGCAAGTCACTGCACTGAGGGAGAATGGAAAAGGAAAGCTGATCACTTGCACAAACCACATCCTCAGGTAAAAACATTGATAGCTCAAGTGATGTTTAAAGGTACTTCTGGACCAGGACTGAGTTCACACATTGTGCTAAACCTAATGTGGTTTGTTTCATTTGTGGGTTGAATATTGCATAAACTCAGCTACTTGTGGTTGAGTTACATGTGCCATGTGGACTACTACTAGATGTTTAGAGTGAAATGGCTGCATCAATCACCTGCATCATAATATCATCCGATCATTGTCATCCTGTATATCTCATGGTTTGCTGAATAACCCACAATTGAGTGGTTTCATATATTTATGTGAAGTCTTAAACCATGATTTACAAAGCACAGTAGCTTAAATAAACCATATGATGGCTTAGCAAGATGTAGAGATTTACACACCATCTGTAAATCATGGTTTTGAGTTGAGCAGAAAGTTTGAATCTGTTAGTTGTGGCTCATTCTAGACAAAGTATAGAATGACAATAATTAAATGACAAGGTAAGAGATTACTAAAAATTCCCCACTAGAGTAGTGGTCCCCAACCTTTTTATCGCCGCGG
Organism: Pantherophis guttatus; assembly: GCF_059756535.1. Classification (NCBI taxonomy): domain Eukaryota; kingdom Metazoa; phylum Chordata; class Lepidosauria; order Squamata; family Colubridae; genus Pantherophis; species Pantherophis guttatus. The sequence continues at coordinate 306,699,962 of NC_142063.1, read as the reverse complement.
CCCGCTGAGTGCGCGCAGGGGTGGGGGCACGGCCCAGGAGCTTTTCCGCACGGCCCATTGCGCACGGCCCAGGAGCCTTTGCGCTGCAGCGTTCATGTCCCCCGGCCGCTGCGCGGCCCGGTGCCAGGTACTCCACGGCCCGGCACCGGGGGTTGGGGACCACTGCACTAGAGCATTTGCTCCTTTTCTGCTCCTTTTCATTTTCAGGTCTGCTGGAGGAAGGCATCTGGCAGAAATGGGATAGGAAAGAAGAAGTAATGGGCAATATTAGCCATAGTTCTGTTGAAGGAAGCAAAGACATTTATGATTTCTGGTCTGCAATCAGAAATGTCTATTTAGAGACATTCAGTCTAATACAGAAATACATTCTACCACAAATGTCATTATCTGTGTGAAAGATTTTTATATGGAAAGGTTGGATAAAATAACTAGAAGAAATGATTTTTCTCAAGTGTCTATAAAAACAAGACAAGCGCTACCTAAATCAGAGATAAGCATATTAAACGGTTCTACCAGTTTTCCAAATCATACTCTGTATTGAATCTAATATCAAAAAAGCCATTTTTATCAACAGCTCCATTGCCTATATTAATTAACTGAAAAATTCCTATGAATCTAGTTTGATCTGTGATGACTCCATGGAGAGAGAGACAGATATAGGGAGAGAGTCGGGGGGAGTGGGAGAGTGAAAGAGAGAGACTAGTTAAAGGTAAAGGTTCCCCTCGCACATATGTGCTAGTTGTCTAGACTTTAGGGGGCAGTGCTCATCTCCATTTCAAAGCTGAAGAGCCAGGGCTGTCCGAAGACGTCTCCGTGGTCATGTCGCCGGCATGACTAAACGCCAAAGGCACACGGAACACTGTTACCTTCCCACTAAAGGTGGTCCCTATTTTTCTATTTGCATTTTTTACGTGCTTTCAAACTGCTAGGTTAGCAGAAGCTGGGACAAGTCACAGGAGCTCACCCCGTTACGCGGCACTAGGGATTCGAACTGCTGAACTACCGACCTTTCGATTAACAAGCTCAGCGTCTTAGCCACTGAGCCACCATGTCCCTTTAGAGACTAGTTACAACCCTGCAATTTCATTGTGATCGCCTATAACTAAATCTACTCATATTTAGTTTTTCTAAGATCAGTCAGATTTTTGCTACGTCTCATACAAACCAGAATGCTTTCTAATGTAGACTACATTTTCTCAGCCTGATGTTCTTCAGGCATTTTTAAACTACAGTTTCTAAATCTCCCAGTTAATTGTCCCTACACAATTATAATTGCCGAAGGAACTGTCACATCAGATCAAAATCTTTTCTGCAAGTGATGCTTGAATTTAATTTTCAGCCTCCCTATTTTTCTCCTGACACATTGCTTATGTTTGCAATCTGAATTAGCTCAGTGTTACATTGGTTTTACAAGTGGCTTCTTTTGCTTCCTATACTGCATTATTAATGTTCATAATGATATTTGGGGCTGTGAAAATGCCCTGAAGCTTGTAGTTCAGTTTTCTTACATATGATAAATAAAAGCTACAGTTAGCCTCACTGATGAGGCCTGTGACTCTGTGTGATTTCCAGTGATGCTCGACTCCATGGAACTGTTTATATTCTCACAGGGACAAAGAAGCTCTCTACATCCAGAACCAAGACTCCACACCCAGAGGTATTTCTCCAGCTTCTTCCAAACAAAGCTATTGTTCTGGAAACACACTGCAGCCGTTGAAGCCAAATGAAGTCAATTTTTTCCTTCAAGAGCCAGGTCCAGCCAAGGAAGGGGCACTTGAATATTCTTCTTCGCAACTTCCAGAGGCTTCTAATGTAAAAATGCTTCCTGCTCCTCTTCAATCTCCATTTCCAACCAGTATGACTGTGCCTAGCATGAAGACTGAAGCCATCAGTGTGCAGTTGTCTCAAGAAACCCAATTTCCCTTTCTTTCTGCTGAAGAGCACAAGTGTCTCTCATGCCCAGAAAGAGAGGATAGGCTGACCTCTTGCAACCCTGGTGGTCTCCTTTCACCAAAATACACATTTTCCTCTGACAGCAGCTTTTGTGTAGACTCTTCTCCTTTACTTGCAGAAAGGCCATCTACAGGCTTCTTTCCAGCAATGAATGTGAGCCCCGATTCAGACAGATGGGCCATCAGTATGCTAGCTGATCAAATCCACTCCCTGGCTGAAGTCTTCTCTCAATACACCAAGCAAAGATCTCAGGAGTCTCTTGGCGTTCACTGGCCTGGGCATCCTGCTGAGGCTGCCCCTCTAGTGGCAAGACAGGACTTGGGGGCTAATGGAGCCATTGACTTTTCAGAAGAAATATCAGTGGACGAAGAAACCATCACCAGTATTTTAAACAACTTCTCAGATCATGATGTCCAGAACCAAGCCAGTTTTGAACAGAGACCAACAGGCCATTTTCACTTAGCAAATACCCAGTTGCAGCTTTCTATGTACCAGACTCTTGTACCAGAAACAACTCCTTTGTCTTTCTCTGTACCATCTGAGTTTGATCTGCCTGATTCCCAGTGGGATGGAAAATCCTATAACATATATCAGCAAGGTATGGCTCCCCTTTTATCACAGTAGTACCATTTAAAAACACCACCACCACTGAAGTTAATACGATCCTGCACCGACATTGTCATGTTTGACTTAGGGTAGCATATGATTGGGGTTTTTAATGAAATCCCTTGTGCACCCATGTCTCTCTGCGTACACCCCAATGTTATGCAAAAATGAAGAAAAAGAATGTGATAGTAAATCAAAGAAATTAAAGTTATAAGAGAGTAAAAAGAACGGGGAACAGATCCAGTGAAGATTTCTACATTTTTACATATTCTCAACAATCGACATGACACTGGTTCATACCCAGTGGTGGGTTTCACTTACCTTTGCTACCAGTTTGCTCACGCACGTATGCGCAGAGCATATTTGATGACGTCTGGGTGGGTAGGCGGAGCCTCTCACCACTGCTACTACTGGTTTGCCGGAACCGGGACGAACCGGTAGCAACCCACCACTGTTCATACCTTTTTATATGCTAGTACTTTTATTCTTAAATTAATCATTTCAAAACTTTCCTGCAGTTCCATTCCACAAGTTCAGATTATCTTCATTCAGATTACTAAATGATTCCCCTTTCATAAATTAACAGTAGACCTATGTTTTTTTCACTCCATTAACTCATGCTCTTTATCATTTATTTGTCTTACATCCCAAATCACAATCTTCCATATGCCATAGTCTTCACCATGTAGACCCATAGATGTTAATTTCTACTGTCCATCATAGACTTTTGGTTAACAGAGTCTTTCACATAATGCTTTTAATAAGATAACATGCAGATTAAGTTCCCAGTCTTAATCAGACCCATTCCACATTGAGCATTCCCTGCTCATAGTAAGAATAGTTTGTTTGTTTGTTTTTAATCATTTACTCGGGTCTGACACTTGGTAACTCTATAAGCAAGTGTTCTCCATGCTATCCTGTCAAGCACAACGTCATTCAATTGTTGTATGTTCAACTTTGCATCAGATTTGATGTTATCAAGCCAGCATGTTCTTTCCTTGCTCCTTCTTTGTCCACTAACTATTCCTAGCGTCGTTACCTTCTCCTATGAATTTGCATGCATAACATGGTCAATATATTTTAATAATACTGTAATAATAATAATAATAATAATAATAATAATAATAATAATAATACTGTATAATACCATAAAAACAGTATTGGACAATGTTGGTCTATTTAGCACAAACATATTCATATTACTTTAAGCAAGAGGGATCTCTATTCTAGATACTATCTTACAAGTGAATATATTGTTGTCCACATCTCATGACGTAAGGGGTCATACAGTATAAATAATGCACATCCAGGATGTTGTACAAACAATCACTGTGGTCTGTAAATCATGGTTTATTTCAGGAAATGGGCAACCCGAGGCCTAGGGTTGTGGGCAGCTCATGAGTTCACCCTCAACTTTTTTCTTTTTCTTTTGCATTCCTTGAAACAATTTATGAACAGTTGCTAAAACCTAGTATAGTTTCAGGCATTTTACAGAATAAAATTCAAACACTAAAGTTTAAGCCCAAAGTAGGGTTAATGTGATTTATAAGCAAGTGAAACCTTGAAATTTCCCCTCACAGAATTCTAGATCTGTTTATTTTGTACAAATCACAATTCTGCAGAGATATTTATAAAGCCAATTTTGAATGGATTATTTATCTCACTCAGCAACCTGTCACTTTCATTTGTCTGAAAATCTGATAAGATCCAAAAGAGAAGAAGTAAGGATAGAATTATTCTAAGGGGTTTATAATATAAATTACCCAGTCTTTGGATTGGGTAGTGTATAAAAATGTGAAAATAAAGTGTATATATTGGAAAAGAGGTTTTTCCCCCATTCTTGGAGAAGACATTGTAGTTACCGGTCAAATAAATATTGCTTAAGTTTGTCAGATGACAATTCTGGAAAGAACACAGCAACCCCCCAACTGAGAGGGCTTGCTGTGGTACTTCACTGCAGCAAAACTCACAAGAGTTTATGACTGGTTAAAACTCTTGCCAGTATATTCTCCTTATAAGACTTTGTTGCAAGCAAGTTGCATCTTTGGTCATGCAGGATTGATTTTTAGAAATACGAGAACTCCGTATTTGGCTGAAACCATGCCTGCAAGGTATGTTTGAGAATAAATTAGGGACCCATAGGAATACAGGTAGTCCTCAACTTACAACTGTTCATTTAGTGACCGTTCGAAGTTACAATAGCACTGGAAAAAGTGACTTATGACCATTCTTTGCACTTATGACTGTTGCAGCATCCCCCTGGTCATGTGATTTATATTCGGATGCTTGATAACCGGTTCCTATTTATGACAGTTGCGGTGTCCCAGGGACAGTTGCAGGGTCATGTGATCCCCTTTTGTGACCTTCTGGTACGCAATCAATGGGGAAACCAGATTCGCTTAACAACGGTGTTACCAATGTAACCACTGCAGCAATACACTTAAGAAATGTGGCAAGCCAAGTCGTAACATGAGGCAAAACCCACTTAATGGAATGTCTCACTTAGCAACATACATTCTGGGCTCAATTGGGGTCATAAGTCAAGAACTACCTGTATTCCACCCCAATCAGTTCCCAACCTCAGGCCTGAAGGGAAAGAAAGAAATCCCTGTGGATTGCCAACTGAACAAGCCTGCCCTTTTCCTATTCTTCTTCCACAGGGGTCCGATCGGAGGAAGCTGCCTCCTTCTGTTGACCTTTCGGCGTGTCAGCGATTGCAAATCAGCCAGGCGCGCCTTCCTTGGGTCCCACCGATTTCAGTTGGCGTGATTAGGAATGAATCAGTAGTGATCGTGGCGCACAACTCAGAGGAACGGAGCTCCCTGGCTCCGAGGAAAGGATGGAAGGGAATCGGCATCAAATCAAACCACTGATAGCCGAACTACCCGAATTACTTTGCTGTTTATTCCTGATGCTGCGGAAAGCAAACCGAAATGACTCCCTAGAGCAGGGGCAAATGTAGCTCTTTTACAACCTGTGGACTTCAACTCCCAGAATTCCTGAGACAGCTTGGCTGTCTCAGGAATTCTGGGAGTTGAAGTCCACAGGTTGTAAAAGAGCCACATTTGCCCACCCCTGCGCCTAGAGCAAATAGCCGATGGCGGAGCTTGTTGCGGGGCTCTCTTGCGGGGGAGGTGGGAACGGGCTGGCCCAGTTGTTTGTAAATAAAGTCGTTATTGGAAAACTTTCCCAAGTTCTGTCTGTTTACTCCGGTGACGTCAAGAGGAAGGCGGGGTGAACCCGGGGTAGGCTGGCTCCCTTCGGAAAGCCGCTCCTGCCCTCCCCATCCGGAATGGTGGTTTCCAGGCGCGCATGCGCAACTGGCTGACTCACAGCCTCCCCCCTCCCCGCTCTTTGTGACTTCCGCGAGCTCAGCCCCTCTTCCCTCCTCCCCCGTCGTGCCGTTGCCAGGAAACGGAAAGGAGCTGTGGCGGCGTGACCTACCGGCAGGCCGGAGGAGATCGTGAAGGCAGGCCGGGGAGAGGGAACGGAGTGTGTGATCGTGTGGGCATCAGCGTGGGCAGCCCGTCACAGGCAGGTAGAACTCGTGTTTAACAGCGCCCCCCTCCCCGGATTATTCTCATATATCTTTTCCTACAGACTGCCTCTTCCGGTGGATGACCCTTAACTCCCCTCGAATGGCTGCCACTCGTCCTTTGGTTACCGACTGGCAAGTGAGAAAGGATAACATTTGAGGCATCCACAATTGGCTGCCTAATAGGAATTTATTGTTATTTGGCCGGGTCACAGAAGTGGTAAAATCTGCTGTTTAGCTAAAATCGAAGGCGATACAATGAAGCTAGTGAAGAGAAGGACCAGGGGAGACATGATAGGAGTCTTCCAATATTTATGGGGCTGCCACGGAGAGCAAGGCGGGTCAAGCTATTTTCCAAGGCACCCGAAGGCCAGACAAGAAATAATGGATGAAAACTGATCAAGGAGAGATTCAACCTGAAAATAAGGAGAAATTTTCTGATCGTGAGGACAATCAACCAATGGAACAGCTTGCCTTCGGAAGACGTGGGAGCTTCATCACTTGAGACTTTCAAGAAAAGATTGGACTGCCATTTGTCAGAAACGGTGTAGAGCAGTGTTTCTCAACCTTGGTAGCTTGAAGATGGATGGACTTCAACTCCCAGAATCCCCCAGCCAGCAGCGCTGGCTGGGGGATTCTGGGAGTTGAAATCCACCCATCTTCAAGCTACCAAGGTTGAGAAACACTGGCGTTGGGTCTCCTGCTTGGACAGGGGGTTGGACTAGATGACGTACAAGATCCCTTCCAACTCTGTTAATCTGTTAAAGCTTCCAAGTTCAGAGGCAATACTGTATGGTTTTGCATTTTGGATGATAGGGAAATAAAACAGATTGCTGGTGGTTTCATAGGGGTGAAATGACAAAATATTTTTAAATGTCTCCTGAAATACTGTATTGTTTCATACACCAGACTTTTAACTTCCAGTAGATATTTCTTCTATATGTCTGACATGTTCTTAACTGATTTAAAAAAAAAACCCTCCTCCACCTGAAATCAATAATCAAAGCGTGTCTGCATTTCTAGGGTTCATTGATAACACTTTCCATCACAATTTTAGTGAAGCTGTGGCCTGTCTACCCATTTTCTCCATCCATCTAATAGAATCGCAAAGAGGAAATCAACAGCAAGTGTTGAATGGAATAGAGTTGGAAGGGATCTTGGAAATCTTCTAATCCAACCCCCTGTTTAAGCAGGAAAACCTATACCAGTGATGGCTAACCATTTTGCTGTCGCGTGACAAAAGCGGGGGGAGCACAGGGGGGTCGTGCGCATGCGTGCCCACACCCATAATTCAATGCCTCCCCCATGTCCTTCCCCTTCCCCCACGCATGCACGCGCAACCCCCCCCGCGCACCCCCTCTTTTGGCACACAATGGCAAAAAGATTACCGGTGGGCCTGGTAGGCCCTTTTATTGCCCTCCCCAGGCTCCAGAGGCTTTCTAGGAGCCTGGGGAGGGCGAAAACGGCCTCCCTCACCCTCTGGAGGCCTTCTGGAGGCTGGAAACGGCTCGTTACCCGACTTCCAGTGGGCCTGGAAGGCCTGAAATTAAACTGATCGATGTGCGCATATGCGCTGGAGCTGAGGTAGGGCAACACTTGTGTGCCTACAGATATGGCTCCACATACTATCTGTGGCACGCGTGCCATAGGTTCGCCATCATGGATCTATACCATTTCAGACAGATGGTTATTCAGTATCTTCTTCTTGTTGCTTTAACAGTTTCTCACATGTGAACAATATGAAAAGGAGGCCTTTTGTAATGATAGCTCCTACATGTTAGAAAAATTCCATCAATGACAAACTGCCATGTTTTTATAGGCACTAATTCTTAAGTCCTTGCATGCTAGAGTCCCAAGTAACATTTAAAATTAATGTTTGTGTTGAAATATGCACATTTAATTCTGTCTGGCAGAAACAGCACTTTAAACTTTAAGGCACCTCTTTCTGTTATAATGGGAAAAGCACTTTTGTGCTATCTAAATGTTTTAGACTTCAGCTCTTTTTAGTTCCAGCTAGCAAAGGATTGTAGAAGTTGTAGTCCAAAACATCTGAATGTTGCCAAGCTGCTTGCCTTGTTTGGCCTGCTTAAAGCATATCGCTTGGAACCTGATATAAGACATCAGTGTAAGTGGCTGGGTGCTCCTGCTATCCTACTTCATCTCTGAGCAATTAAAAAGAAATTCCAGGCTTATACACCATAACTTCATCAAAATTAGCCCTACAGCAAATTGTAGAAAAGTCTAACCTGCCTCCATCCCAGAAGCAATACATGAACAGTAAAGCCAATCCATTTGATACCGTGTTTTCCCGAAAATAAGACCCCGTCTTATATTTTTTTGAATCCTGAAATAAGCGCTTGGCCTTACTGCCATGCGCTCAAAAGCCCGATTGGGCTTATTATCAGGGGATGTCTTATTTTGGGGGAAATGGTATAATTTTACCAAATTATAACATTCTGTTAAAGCACTCTAAAATATAATACAATGACCTGTTAATATTTTTCTTCATTAATTAACTCTTGCATCTAATAATTGGCAGTATTCTGCTCTTGAATATTGACAAAACCTTTTACATCAATAGACTAGCCATAGATTTGTCTGTTAACATTGAATTACTTTGAAACTGCCCAATTAATGCATTTTTAGTAACAAATCAAAGGGATCAGGTCAGGAAATAAACTACTGGATTCTACATATTAGATTCTTTTCCCTTGGAGAACTAAAGTTCTTGTTCAGAGCACAGTTTTGTGCTTGCTTAATTTTACTAAGTACCAGCTTTGGTAAGAAGGTTTTTCTTCCTGCAATACAATAAAGAGAAATACGTTATTGCTCTTGTGTTAATTATGAATTAGATTTTAAAACCTGCCTAGAGAAACATGATAATAGCTTAGGAAGAATTCATGGACCTAAGAAAGGACAGATCTTGTTTTATGGATCTTTTCATTTATAATTTTTTCTCCTTATTTTAATATGACTGAAATTAATGTTAAAAGGAATTATTAAATCACTTGATGCAAGAACTCTGGGTTCCTACCATTTTTTCTTGAACATTTGAACATTATACATGTATAAAATGTCTCTTACATGTATAAAACTTACCTACTCGAGATTGTTAGACTTCTTTCTGGCTCTAGCAAGTAAGATTATTTGATGAACATTGAGCTAAATTTAGGTTCTCTCAGTTAACAGAACTCTGGAAGAATTGAACAAGCTACTTCTTTGACGCCCACATTGGTTACTTCATTTAAAAGGTATATTCATATAACTTTTCAGTTTAGAACATAATGGAAGTGAGGCAGTATGGAAAAGTACCATAAACATATTAATAAAGGTATTATCTCTTCAGTTTTGTAATGTTTCAAATAGCAGATGGCATCCATACTTGAAATATAATGTATAGGCATGTGCTAGATGTGATGATATATAATAGATTAAAAGATTGAAAAAGAGATATCTGTGTTCTTTGTTGAAGAATCTTAATACCATAGATCTTTCCTTAGATAAGGAAATAAATATACGAGGTTGGGCAAATAATTCAAGATTTTTTCCCCACAAGTGAAGCAACTTCTGTATCTGCTCTTCAAAACAGCTATTTCATTAGCTATTCTGCTGGAAGTGTCTTCTGGGCATGCACATGAATAACTCAGACGATGTTGGAAGAACTTCTTAAGTAATTGCAGTGATGCTTTGAACAACTATAGTGGCTTCTTACTGTTTCAGGAGCAGATCCAGAAGGGTACTTCACAAGCAAAGCATGTTATCAAATGAGCACAGTGCCATAATTCCTTCCCAGCTTATAAACTCCTAGTTTATTAACTCTTTGAATACAGCTGTTTTTCATCTGGGAATGTGCGTAAGATGATTTCAAATTGAGAAATATAATTAGACAGCCAATCCCATTTTCTATTATTGAATTATAATGAAAGGAAGGCTAATAGAAATTTCTTTCTTACTTGAACTAGTGATTTGACACATACAAAAATACCAGAAGCCTTATGAAACACCTGCATGAAAATAAAGCTGGGGGCCAGCCCCGTAAGAAGAATTCCTCCTCTGGTAAGGACAGCAGGACGCCAACAGTGCAGACTCTGGATGACAGTGGGCGGATCAGTATCTTAAATCGAAAACTCTTGGCCCAAAAACGATCTCTACAAGGTTTGAGCAGCATGGGAGGTGGTGCTGCAGGAAGTGCTGATGATGCCAAAAGACCTAAGCTCTTGCCTGAAGTGAATTCACCTAGCCAAGAATCTGAAGAGGAGTCAGATGACAGCGATTATGAGAGAGTGGAGAGTGATAATGATGCCAGTGATACTACAGAGAGCGATGAAGATGATGGGGATGAAACTGGCAGTGATGCATCAGAAAGTAGTAATGAAGACTCTGAAGAAACCGCAGGCCAGCCTTCAAGGCCTGATTTAACAAAAGGTAAATAAACATTGATGCCTAGAAAAATGCAATAAATTGTGCATCTCTGTGTCACTGATTAGCAGTTCTGAGCTTTTCTTTCTTCTAAACAATCTTGGGATCATGTCAGTGAACATACACTATTTGCTTCATTTAGTTGTCCTCAAACTGTTCTCTTGATTGCTGGTTTTGTTATATAACTGTCTTGTTATATCTGTCACTTATTTTGCTAGCACTGACAGGGATGTCCTTTCTGAATGACATATTGACATGCTGCACATCTCTATAAGATGTTGCAAAGATGCCAAGAAAATGTCATTCAACAGCTTATTTCAATCACTATAATTAAATGTTTTAATCATAATGAAATAATAAGGGCTCATAAAAATATGGAACAACTAGCTTAAATGGTTGTATATATGTTGAATAATAAGAGTGTCCAGACTTCTTTTCAGAAATAAATTCAACATTCCCGGCAAAGCTTATCACTATTATTCTGTTGCAAATTAGAAGATAAAGGAAAGGACATTTAGAAAATAATGGCTTCTGTAATAAAATGAAGTGGGTTTCTTGCAAAATGAGAAGAATTGAATTGAAAATGTCTAGATTCACATACTTAACCATTGCTGTACATTGCTTTTCAGTTGAAGCAAAGGCAGCAGTGTTATAGTTATAATACTGATTATCTTTAGAAAGATGTTCAACATTTTTTCATGATATGTGAGAAATTTCTTAAATCTGAATCAAATGAATTATAGAAAATTGGGCAATTTATTTTTCCCTTATTATGATAGTAGGTTAAATTAAAGGAATTAATTCCTACATACATGTACACCTAGCATGTTATTCCTTGTAAGGTAAACCACTGCACAAAGTGCAGAAAAAGAATAAGAAGTAGTAAGCAAAATAAATGAATGGTAGAAGATATAAGAATTAATACCTTTTTAAAGTATAAAATATTATTCTGGTGCTTATCTGTTCTGTATTGACATAGTCATATGAAATCACATGCCTCTGGTTACAGACAGGAAAATATGTGACACTCTTTGATAATCTCCTTTCCCAATATTATTGCTTATTGAAAATTCAAAGCCTGATGAATAAAACAATATCGGGAAATGAGCATTGGTGCTGAAAATGAGCATTTTTTTCATGAGTCATATTGACTCCCGCAGTTAAGTATCTGAACCTTACAATAAATCAGTTTAGCTACCACATAAAAGCCAACTTTGCCTCTTGATAATTGTGTAGATGTTATTTTCATTGTCAGGTCTGTTGAGAATTAACTGCAGTGTAGAATCAAATAGATGCTTCAGCTTTCAGCCAAAACTAGTGTAGGGTCTCCTTCACGGAATGAGCTTATTAGAGCATTGTGAAACTCTCGGCAAGAAGCAGCCTGGAGCATTAATAAAGAACAAATGAAGCATGCTGTTTCCATCTTGAATATACATTTCCTAAATGTAATAAGCAATATGATATGGTGTTCATAATTGTACTTGGGTGAGATTTCCTAAGGCAGGGTTTAAGTTGGTATTTGAATTCTTGTTTGAATATCCAGAAAGATTAGGCTGTGATAAAATTCGGTTGATCAGAATCTGATCTGACTGTCTTTCAAAGCAGTGAGATTAGATGAGAAGACATGCACATTAAATATCTTTAAATGATGTTTGATGGCGATCCATGTTGTTTTCACTGTTTTGGAGCTATATAGCCATACATTCATAATTATTATATAACCCAGAAATATTTTCAAATGAGAATTGAGATTCCTTTTATGCTGATAGTTTGCCAACATATGCAAAGTCTAAGAAAAACAGAAGGGGTGTGTGTGTGTAGGGCGGGTAATAGCAGTGGTGGGATTCAGCCAGTTCATACCTATTCGGGAGAACCGGTTGTTAACTTTCTAAGCAGTTTGGAGAACCAGCTGTTGGAAAAAATCTTATTTTGTTTTTTTCCACTTGACAGGGCTAATCCTGTAAGGAAGGCAGGAAGGAAACATTCTGGTGTTGTTTCTAGCCTAATCTTTATTGCCCTGCTTACAGAAACTGTCTCTCTGGTTAGCCCTTATTACATTGTAACAGCTAAGGTTAACAGCTAGGCCCATCGGCGTGAGTGACGTTGAGTTGGCCATGCCCACATGGTCACATGACCAAGCCACGCTTACCCAGCTGGTCATTAGGGCAGAGAACTGGTTGCTAAATTATTTGAATCCCACTACTGGGTAATAGTAATATGTGGCTATAGGTGGCACCGAACCTGGCCATGTCAAATATTCTGTTGCAAGGAATACAGCAAATTATTTAAGAACAAAATAAGTACCAATAATTTAGTTTCAGACTTGGATCAGTGAGAAAGAGGTCTGGTGCGAGGTTTATATGGTGGATTGATATAAAACATATGCTTTTGTTTATTCATGTTTTAGATACAGAACATGTGAAAAGCAATTTTTGGTTGTGAAAAAAGTAGAGGGGTTTGTAAACACCCTATATCAATATCACATCTAATATGTGTTTAAATATGACCAAAAAGATGAAAGAAATCAGTATCCTGAACTCAATAAATTGAGATTTTGCCATTCTGTAACTATGAGAGAGAGGTGTATAAAAGTCTTGAGAGAAGGGAAAAACTAAAAGTTAACATGTTAAAACTGGAGGAGTGAAGCAATGAAATATAATACAGTAGTTGGATGCTTGTGTGAGCTTGCGTCTTCATTTGTTTTAATATAATTTTATTAAACTTTTAATAATTCTTTTTATAATCTATGTAATCATTAAGATAAATTGCAAGTTAATTTTTTTTAGTTTCATACAAAAAATCTATAAAGGTTTTCCAGTTAGAATCAACATAAATATTGTCTTTTCTGTGATCAAAGAAGTCAATTTAGCCAACTCAATAAGTTCCATCATCTTCACCAGCCATTCCTCCATTGTGGGCAATGCAGGTTTTTTTCCTATACAGCAGGGGTTCACAACCTTTTTGGTTCTGTGGACCGCCAGCAGCTTTGGCAGTTTCAGCAGTGGAGGGGAATGGTTTCACATGTGCAACCTAAATCCCAAGCGTGCACAAATGAAGTTTTGCACATTAGCTCCCCCTGCTCCCCCGCACCCCCCCCCCAGCTTTGGCAACAGTAATGTTACTGCAGTTATCATGTACAAAAAAAGCATTCTATAACATTTTTCCAACTGTTTTTCAATCAACCCCAAAAAAACTCTGGCCTCAATTGTATATTAATATTTAAAATCCTCTGACTCAGTGTACGTGTTTGAATCCAGAATTTTCTGTTCTTTACATGTCCAGCAATATGATACAATGTTCCTTCTTGTTCACATTTGAACAATATTATTTCTTTATCTATAAAATGCTTCTTGTGCTGAGGACCAACAAAGATGTTTTAGAGCAGGGGTCACCAACCTTTCGGACCTCAGGGGCCACTAAAGTCATAATTTTAAATCCTGCGGACCACTAATATGATCTGCTTAATGACTGGCTGGGTGGGCATGGCTAGGTGGTCATGTGACTGGGTGGGCCAACTCAATGTCACTCACGTCGAGGGTTACGGTTAGGGTTAGACACTCAGGTCGAGGGGCGCCTCGCCAGCCTCTACTCACCCCTTCCCTCCCAGCCACTCCTCGTCGCCAGGACTCTTTAGGGCCCCAACGGGAAGCAGTTGTTGGAGCTAAGCAGCCATCACGAGAAAGAGTTGGCAAAACAGCTCAGTTTAAATTGGATCTGACTAGAAAGAGGCTCAGCAGAAGCACCTCACTGAGGACTACAAGCATAGGCTTTCCAAGCAGAGGGAAGACCTGCGGGAGTGCAAGACCAGGTGCTGGCACCTGGAGGCTCAGTGGGTTGTGATGGTCAGCCAGTTCCAGGCCATGAGGCAGTCCCACTGGAACAAGGCCCTCCGGCTCTTTGCTACCAGAGGCACTTCCCTCCAGCCTGTGCCCAAAGCCCTGCACCAAGAGACTGAAGCCGGCCCCAAGTCGGAATTTCTGCCCCCCTCAAACACACACAGGACCCCAAAGGGGGAGACTCTCTGCAGCAACACAAACGTTCATTGCACGTATCTGTCCCAGGGGCCATAATTTGAGGACCCCTGATTTAGTGCAATATAAAAAATGCAAATAATTTTTCTGTGGACCACAAACATTTTTCACAGACCACCAGTGGTCCACGGACCACCAATTGGTGACCGTTGTTTTAGAGCATAACCTGGGTTTGTATTTGTTCCATATTCTCAATATAGCATGTCTAACATAATGATTTTAAAAATACATATTAACTGTGACTTTATTTTACCACAAACATCCTTGACACTCAAATCTCATGTACTTCTAACTTTAAAAGCCTTCTGTTTGTCAGCAACACTCAACTGTTTCATCCAAACCAAGCAGCAAGGTAAAAAATATATTCTCCATTGAGAGTGGAGACAGCAGCCAGTGTGGGTACCACTCATCCAATCAGATTGAAGGACTGAGCCAGCCAATAATTTCAAGTCCCGCCCCTGTTGCCGGGCAGACCCAGCTTTGGCTCAGTCCTTCAGTTGGACTGGCGTGTGGGTCTATAGCTCTGACTGCTTTCTTCTAAATATCTGTCCCTTTGTGGAAATATTGGTGTTTTTTGGATCTGGACTGTTTTATGACGTTTCTCTGCTTCTCCCTATGGACTTGGTTGCCTTGGATTTCGTGAGTTTTTTTCCCTTTGGTTTCCTTGAGAACTTTTAATTCCCTGGTGTGAAGGTTTTTTTGTTTTGTCCCTTTGGGGACCCCTGGGGGGCTTCCTGGACGTTCCTGCCAGGCTTGGCAGACCTTCGTTTCAGGATCTGGCCCTTCCTTCCTAGATCGCTTCGCCCAGGGGCTTGTATCCTTCGTAGCGGCCGTTTTTCGTGCCGTTTCTGTGGCGGCGGCCATTTTGTTGCCCTCCGCTCCGTTTCTGAACCTCCCAGCCTTAAGAGAACTTTTCTGCCTGCGATTGGGACTTTAGACTGCTGGCCTCCCTCGCCCACTTTCCCTGGAGGCTGAATTTGCTGCCCTCATTGCTCCGGAGTGCTTCTCTCCTGTTTGGACCCGACTTTGCTGCAGCGCTATTTTCGCCGCTCCGACGAACAGCTGAGCTAATTAGGGGCGTTTTTTCGACTGACGAGCAGCTAAGCAGAGGCTAAGAAAAGCACGCACGGGAACTTCAATGGTTTCTCTTGCCGTTGCAGAAGGCGGGCAGAGGCACATCATCCAGGCCGGTTCCGGTCCCTCCTGCTGTTCGCCGATCCCTGCGGTGGTGGCGCTCCCCTGCCCTGGCTGCGGGGTCATTCTTCCTGGAACCTCAGAGGGTGGTAGTAACTACAGATGCCAGCCTCCTCGGCTGGGGGGCCCATTGTCAAGGTCAGTTGGCTCAGGGCACTTGGAGTCCGGCAGAGTCCCGCCGCCCGATCAACTGGCTAGAACTACAGGCGATCTTCCTGGCTCTCAGGGCCTTCCGGAATCTGGTCTCCAACTCCCATGTCCTCGTTCTGACGGACAATGTTGCAGCGAAAGCGCACCTGAACAAGCTGGGGGGGACCAGGTCGAGGTCGCTTCTCCTGTTGGCCCTGTGACTGGGATTCTGGGCAGAGCGGCACCTTTGCTCCCTCCGGGCAGAGCATATTTCCGGAGTGGACAACTCCCAAGCGGACTGGCTGAGTCGTCGTCGAGTGGACAACGCGGAGTGGCGCCTCCATCCACGGATCCTTCAGGAGCTGTCGCGTCGGTTCGGCATGCCGATCATCGACCTCTTCGCAACAAGCGCGAATGCTCATCTGCCACGGTTCTTTGCCCGGTTCCCAGATCCTCGGGCTGCGGGCGTCGACGCTCTTCGGATTCCATGGCCGGCGGGTCTTCTCTACGCTTTTCCCCCGACCTCACTCCTACCCAGGGTTGTTCGCAAGATCTTATACGAGCGGGCGGAAGTGGTCCTTGTAGCACCTCATTGGCCCCGGAGACCCTGGTATGCGGACCTTGTGTCCCTCTCGGTGGCCCCATCGTGGCGCATCCCCCTCGAGGACGACGTTCTGTCCCAGGGTGCTCTGTTGCACCCGGACCTGGCCTGGCTCAGCCTGACCGTTTGGCGGTTGAGCGGAGCACTTTGACTGCAGTACATATTCCGCCAGACGTTATTCAGACATTGCAGGCCTCGCGCCGCCCTTCTACGGATCGGATTTATTCTGCCACTTGGCGTGCCTTCTGTTCCTGGTGTTCAGAGTCTGGCGTTTCTGCTCTTCAGCCATCCATTGTGGACATTTTATGCTTTCTGCAGCAGGGTCTGGCTCAAGGCCTCTCTTCCAATACGTTACGCAGGCATGTGGCCGCGCTGTCTTCGGTCCTGGTCTGCGGATCTCTGCCATCATTGTCGCAACATCGCCTAATCCGGCGTTTTCTTCGAGGAGCTACGAATTTGTGTCCTCCTGTATTACACAGATATCCGACCTGGGATCTCCCTTTAGTATTGGAGTCGCTTACGGGACCTCCGTATGAACCCTTGCGAACTACTAGTCTCCGTCTACTCACCTGCAAGGTGGCCTTTCTTGTGGTGATAACGTCGGCCCGTCGTATATCAGAGATAGCAGCATTGTCTATCCGTTCTGACCTTTGTGTCTTTCATTCGGACCGTGTAGTACTCCGCTTGGACCCTACCTTCGTCCCAAAAATCAATTCAGTTTTCCACCGATCGCAGGAAATCATTCTGCCTAATTTCTGCCCGCATCCTGCTCATCCCCGGGAGCGCAGATGGCACTCGCTCGACGTACGGCGGGCTTTGCGGATCTACATTAAGAGGACATCTGTTTTCCGTCGTTCGGAGTCGCTGTTTGTCTCATTTCTGCCCGTTTCCCAAGGGTGCAAGGTCTCCTCATCTGTTGTCGGTCATTGGATTCGGCATACCATCGCCTCGGCTTACGACCTTCGTTCCCTTCCGCGTCCAGCTCGAGTGACCGCTCATTCCACCCGTAGCGCTGCTACGACTGCTGCATGGGCGACGCAGGCGCCTTTGTTCGAGATCTGCAGGGCGGCCACGTGGACTTCGCCGGTTCCCTTCATACGTCATTATCGATTGGACCAATTTGCATCGGCGGAGGCAGCATTCGGACGACGGGTGCTTCAGCGTGTCGTTGCCGGGGAGACGGTTGTTGCTGACCAGCCGGTTCCCACCCTAAACTCGGGACAGTGAACTGGGGTATGTCCCACACTGGCTGCTGTCTCCACTCTCAATGGAGAAGGGGCGTTGGTCCTACCTGATACGCTCCTTCTCGTTGAGTGGAGACAGCAGCCAGACCCTCCCTTATCCGGCTGTGTCTTTTGTCTGTCCTTTTTTCTCTTTTTACTTACCTGGTGGCTTGCTGCCTTCTGTGCCCACACGCCGAGTCAGTCTTACGAGTCTTCGCCAAAGCTGGGTCTGCCCGGCAACAGGGGCGGGACTTGAAATTATTGGCTGGCTCAGTCCTTCAATCTGATTGGATGAGTGGTACCCACATTGGCTGCTGTCTCCACTCAACGAGAAGGAGCGTATCAGGTAGGACCAACGCCCCTTTTCAAATAAGGTGAACCCAAACATCCTCTTTCTTTTGCATCTTAAAACAAAGTGTCTCAACAAGAGAAAGAGAAAATGCCAATTCACCCCTCTTTTTCTACTTTTTCTCATGTGGCACTCTGTTGTACTGCCAGCATCACAACCAACATCTTTATAGTTACAGTCAGCATTACATCTGGCTCATATTACCTTTATCCTTTGTTTTGTAAAATTCACCAATTGTCTGGATTCTCTGATAGTAAATATTAAACAAAAAATATTCCTATGAAGGACTGGTTGGTTTGTCTAATTGAATTCCAGTTTGTTCAAAAGCACTTTCAGAAAAAAAAAACCCACAAGTTTTCAAATAATTGTCCCTTTTATCCTTTTTAAACTTTCTTACAACAATTCTTTGTTAAGCTTTTTAACAAGAACGTTTAAGTCTTTTAAAAACTTTTTTCTTTATTCCTTCACCAAGTGGAATTTTCTTATCCTGCTGCTCAGAAAAATTTCTCTGTAGCTGTAAATAGCTGTGACATCCAAAACAGTTCAAGAAATAAGGCTTACAGGCTGCATTATAGCTGTGAGCTTGATTGAAATTCCTCAACTCCCAGTCATGCAGCTCAAAAGCTAACTGTAAAAACCTCGGTTTCTGCAGTCTGTTCCCGAGGGTAACTGTCAAGAGTACCAGTGGGTAATCTCACAATCTCACGTTTTTCCCAAGAGATTTTGCCAACCAGAATTTGCTTTCTGGCCACCAATTTAGTTACAATGCCAACATCACTCCTTCAGGGACGGGTAGGTTTTAAAATTTTTTACTACCAGTTCTGTGGACGTGGCTTATTTTGTGGGCATGGCTTGATGGCCATATGACAATTATTTAGGATTTAGCAGAGGTACTGGTCTACCAGGCTTTTAACTGCTTGCAGAGCTGTACCGATCTACCCATTTATTTTTGCAGGCACTAGTCTACCCATTTATTTTTGCAGGCACCGGTCTACTCATTTGTTTTGTTTTAACACTGATCAGTTGTAGGGCGGCCCTTAGAAGCCCCGCGGCAAGAGTTTAAACAATTTTTTTCCCTCTAGCCATCAGCTGGGACTCAGGAGGCAGCAATAGATTGGGGGTGGGGCCAAATAAAAGGTAAGAATAACATGGGGGGGCGGGGGGGCAGAACTGGTTCGGTGACATCATATCGTCACCGCTACTGGCTCAGCGGAAACGGGAGGAACCCACCACTGTTCAGGGATATCTAGTTTGCCATGATTTCTCACTGGAAGCCAACTTGTTCCTTGACATTATGAAGGAACAAGTTGGCTTTTCTTCATATAATACTTGGTTTTACTGGTTCATGAAAATGGATATAATTCAAATTTGTACCCAGTCTCCTGTTTATCATCCTTTAGAACTGTAATGGCACAATTGCAATTTATATACAGCTAGTCCTCAACTTATGGCCACAATTGGGATCAGAATTTCTCATTGTGTCATAAGTTGAGTTGAATCCGATTTTACAACAGTTTTACAGTCATCACAGTTGTTAAGCAAATCCAGTTTCCCCAAAGGGTAATTTTTGACGGAAATTGGCAAAAAGGGTCATAAAGAACAATTATGTAACTGTAGGATGCTGCAACTGGTCATAAATGCAGGCTGGTTGCCCAGCACCGAAATTATGATCATGACTGCGAATAGTGCAATGGTTGCGAGTGCAGGTACAAGTGGTAAATCATTTCTTCCAAGATTATAACTTAGAATTGTCATTAAGCGAACAGTCCTAAGTTGAGGACTAGGATGAATAGTAATTTGTTCATTTAGATGAAGATTGGCTGTGTGAATTGTACACTTGCCTGTATAAGGCAAATGTTACTGCTGAGAAAGAAGAAAAAGTGTGGGATATAGCCTTATAAAGTAAGTAAAAACTTGATTCAGCACAGTGATTTGTCAAAACATGTTTATAGCAGTGAAGAATGGATAAAATTGCCAACAGAGATCACCTTTGGAATGCTATTCAAGACTAAACTTTATAAAGTGAAAGCTGTGTTATTATATGATAACCAAAATCAAGAATTGACTGGTAACACTCTTCAGACTAACATTTCATTAAAAGTCATAAGCTACAGTGTGATTCAGACTCCTTCTGATTTATAGTTCAAATTGAATCTGAAGTTGCCATTCATACTCCGTTCTGTATTAGAAAAATCTTTTTAAATCTGAATGAAATGGAAATCACTGTGCTATTTTCTAAGCCTGATGGAGAACATACAATTAAAAATATTTCAGCTAACAATCTGAGAAGGCCTGATTTGAATAATCAATTTTTAATGACCTTCTCCGTTTGTATTTATTCGTGCTGGAAAAGAAACATAGATTTTGATAGGTAAACATTTCCAGTAAACAAATTGACTTCCTGAAGTTGGCACAAAAATTAGTATTTCTTTCTGCTATTTAGCAAAGAACACCATGAACCTATTTTTATTTATTTTTTATTTATTAGATTTTTATTCCATCTTTATTACTTTATAAATAATTCATGGTGGGAAACATACTCCTTGATCCTCCTGTTTTTCCTGCAGCCACAATCCTGTAAGGTAGGCTGGACTTTGAGAAAGTGACTGGCCCAAAGTTACCCAGCTTTATGCGTAATTTAAGCAATTAAATAATATTTCCAGGCAATGAAATTATTATTGCAGCATTTTGGTACATGTTCATTCCGATATCCAAGCAAATAAAACAGAATATTCCTAATAAAGTGTGCATAATATCAACTGAATTTTGCATTTATTTCTGTTACTCAGTTTGGTATGGCACTTCTTAGTTCCTTTCCTTCAGGTCAGGGTCAGAGCCAGCTGATGATCATGATCATAAGAGCCTTGGTGGTGCAGCGGACTAAAAACTGCTGTTAAAGTAGCACTTAGCTGCCAGCTGCCTGCAATTACTGCGAGTTCAATTCTCACCAGGCTCAAGGTTGACTCAGCCTTCCCTCCTTTCAAGGTAGGTAAAATGAGGACCCGGTTTGTGGAGGCAATAAGCTGACTTTGTATAAAATAGAACACCGCTGGGGGGTGGGGGGGCAAAATATATATATATATATATTGTATACTAAGCAGGTATATACAAAAGTGTGAAGGCTATTGTTTAATGCAAGCCGCCCTGAGTCTCCGGAGAAGGGTGGCATATAACTCGAACTAATAAATAAAATAATAAATAAATAAATGACCCTCATTGTGGCTTTTGGAGCTGTCAAAATTGCCTGGATTTATCATTTGTATAAAACTGAACTTCCTATTCTGTTTTGGAATAATTGGATTCTGATACCCCTGGAGTTCTTTCTAATATATTATTAATTTATTTAATCCATATTGCACATTAAACAGACTTGATCGAATAAAAATCAGAATTTAAATCAATGTAAATATATAGGACTGTCTTTATTTAAAGTTATTTATGTTGGGTTTTTTTCTTCTATCAGTGAGTAGAATGCTCATTGAAATCTTTGATTTGTATATCCTTAGGCAGTGCAAACCATATGGAGGAGTGCTTCATAAAACACTTTCTGAACACAACTGTGCAAAGCACTGAAGCATTGTGTTCCTCAATGCAATTTCCTTAAAGGCCTCCATTTGCTGCCTGGGCACTCCTGTCCATGCTTAAGCACCATGTGTGCTGCTGAAATTGATACTTTACTTGCCAACTGTCCAGATACAAAGAGGTGCTTGAGCTAGCTGCGCTGAGTCTTCTAGAAAACATAATACTTTGGGTAGTAGTGAATTGGAGGGACAATACTCTCTCCAAATGATTTTGTACAGTCCTTTAAGTATGTGATTAGGTGGGAAAAATAATATTGTTTAAATTGGTGGGGATAACACCTAATGTTATTCTCATTTTTCTAAGTATATAGGTCAATTATGAAACAGTTGACATTTAATGTAGACTTGATAGTACAAAACAGCTCAACATGAAGAAGAAAAAATCAGCCTGCTACTGAAGCAGATATTGGGGGGAAAAAGTGAGTGACAATGAGCTAAAATTATTAATTAGCAAAGAGAGAAGTAATTTTGAGGGTGAATGATTTGGTGTAAAAGAAGAAAGGAGTACAAGCATGAGAACTTGTAAAAAGCAGAATGTAGGAGGAAAGGACTTTAGATTAAAAGGAAATGAAAAGAAGGTGAAAATGTACATCAAATAGTTCGTAGGGAATCCTCTGGTGGAGAGAAAATGAAAGGAAGATAAATGGAAGCAAGGAAGAATATGAAGTAGTTTACATTCTTTTATAAAACACATTAAAATAGAAAGTGTGTCACAGATGACTGCAACCAAATAGCTTGCATAAAATTGCTTTGCATTAGAAACTGTTACAGCAAGTCAGACTAAGAATCCATCTGAGTATTGTCCTTTCTTTTGCACCTAAGGGCTATTTCATATATGATTTCTGTGTTAGAGAATGCTTATGCTAACGTTTCTGATCCACATACTTGCAATAAGAAAAAAAGTTCCATTACAGTATAACTGCTGGCCTTTTTCAATAGGTAACAAAGCAAGATCCCTGGCTGTATAGGAGAGGTTTCCTTCCTATAGTGTTGTGTATGTCAAAAACTTGATATTGATATAAATATTGAGATTCGTGTATTTTATTATTGTGCAAAATATATGTTCTGCACACATTGGAAATACTTCCACAATTAGATGGATTTAAACAAATATTCTGGGCATGTTTGAAAGCTTCTTGGGAATTGTTTGGCATGAACTCTAAACAGCTTGGGATCTGAATATTTCAAGGATCATTACCTGACGTAAGAATTTCGCTTTAACCCCAGCGAATTGAGAGCAATAATTTATATCTCTGTGTTAACCATTACTAAGACCTTCAGAAAGTTTTGCCTAAAGGTCAGTGGAGGTTTCAGAATAGGGTGTGTTTATTTCAGAATGGGTGTTGAGGATGGGATGAAAACTCACATTCAAATGGAGGTTCACCTGAATTTTAAAAATTCCATTCCTTTTACCCTCATGTCATAATCTACGCTATTTGTTGTAGCCCACCATACCAGGGAGGAAGATTTTGGGGGGGCTGTCAAAGAAAGGAAGGAATAGGAAAGACAGCACTTACTAGCACTTGTACGGGTCCAACTCATAAACATAAAAGGAACACAGTGATGTGATACTTACCAGTGTTGCAGCTATTGCTGTGCACAATTTATTCATAGGTCTGATAATGGCTTTTCTAAGAGATTTTTTTATGATTCATAACTAATTTTTTGCTCAAGTTCTTCTGAACTCGCGTTCTGTTGTAATAATAAATAGGAGTGCTCAACATCTTCTCTTTCTTCCATTTATTTTGTGAAACTTTCATTTCCTCTAGCCTAAACAATTCTTACGTTTGGTCATCATTTGTCTTTTTTTCCTCTTTATTAGTTTTAAACAGAGAAAATTGAAGGGAATAGGTTGAGAAACATACCATTTATTTATATGAAGGCATAAGATTTTATTTTCCTTTCCCTTTGTTATGAAAATTAAAATAATGTATAACTGGACTACTATAACTCTTAATGTTTTCCTTGAATTGTCACAGATAATTCAGCATTTATTAACTTTACACAGTTTCAGATTTTTCTTCCTTTGTTTTTAATTCTGAATATGCCAACATTATTTCTCATATAATATACTATTTTCTATTCAAGTCATTTGCTCAGTTCCTATGAGCATTCCTTGTATCTGGAGTTTTTGATTGACTGGATTATATGTTGTCAAATTGATGTCCAGTCTCATTGACCAAATAGATAGATCTCCAAGATGATCTATTTCCACCCTGGTCCTTTGGTACTCTTGATTTCTTAGCTTTTCATAGTGATCTCAAGAATTTTCAGCATCGGAAGTCCAAGACATCTTTTTGGGTCATTCCATGTCAAGTGGTCTGATTTCAGAAAAGTGCCCTGCTCGATCATCACGAATTTCAATGAAATTTTGTGTGGATATGCACACATGTCCCCAATGAATATTGATAAAGTGTTACGTGTGCCAATGCAATACTTGCGGAGATATAGGCATTTTTGTGACCCCATACCGCAGCCTTCTACAGTATGACTCTGAGCTTCCAGCAATTTTGAGACATAATATCTCCGGCAATATTTTGTTGAGAAAAACAAAACTTGGCCATCTTGTACACCATTTTGCGGCTTGCCACCTAGATTATCTATAAGTATAATAAAGGCAGGATAAAAATGTCTTAAATGACTAAATAAATAAATAAATATTCCCTTTTTATCATACCAGAAGCCATTCATCCAAGCAAATTTCTTTCCTCAGCCATAGTTTCCTATCTAAGAATGGAATAAATAATAGATTTGGTAGAATTATTCATGTTTTCCTGTTATTTAATTTCTTCTGATCTGTAACCCTACAACACACACAGGCAAACAAGACAGAAAGAGAGAAAGAGTTGTAGGAAGACAGCAATTCCCTCTCTTGAAAATGGTGGGAGACTAAAAGTCATGAAAGTAAGAGGCCAGAATAGGTCAATGACATTTATATAGAACTCAAATGTATGTAAGATACAACAATCATAATTATCTATTTACAACAGCCATAGTTATTGATAGTATAAGTATAGTATAAGCTATACTTATTATAATGGTAGCATGAAATAAATTCACATTAACACCTCTTTTTCAGCCTAAGCCCTAGAACTATCCTTTAATATCCTTGAGGTATATTGACTTTGAGGAGCATTGTCTTTTCTTGATCTCCCACTGTCTTTATACTGATATAGTTTAGATTTTAGAACTAAATTTGGTTTCTTTGGAGCTACATTAAACTATTGATTCATGTTTCACAAGTACTGTCTAGCCCTGTGATGGCAAACCTATGGCATGCATGCCACAGGTGGCACGCAGAGCCCTCTCTCTGGACACGCCCCAGCCCAGTTCCACCATGCATACATACGCACCTCCTGCCGGCCAGCTGGTCTTCGGGTCTCTGCCACGCATGTGCGGACAGTGGGGCCTTCCTCGATCTCCGCAGGTTCCCCCCTAGCACGCCCTACCTTTCTCCTCTATTTCTGCCGCCTCTGCCTTCCCCGATCTCCGAAGGTTCCCCCCTCAATGCGCCCTACCTTTCTCCTCCATTTCTGCCGCCCACACCAACCTGGAAGCCAAAATGGGGTGTGGGGATGCTGCGCGAGGCCTGTTTTGGGCCTGGAAAGCCTCCTGCACCAACTTGGAAGCCAAAACGGAGCGCGGGGGGGTGCAAGCACGGGAGGGTACATGCACCAGGGTGCTTGCATTGCATTTTGGGGGTTCAGGCATGCGTGCATGCATTCACACATGCACATATGCACTTTGGGCACTCGGCACCAAAAAGGTTAACCATCACTGGTCTAGCCTGTTCCCCTATCCTATACTCATGCCTTTGACTTTTCCTGTCCATATGTAGGATTTTGCATTTGTTCCTGTTGAAATTTATCTTGCCAGTTTCTGGCCTATTGACACTGTCATCTAAATTATTTCCCCCTCTTTTTTATTTCGCTATCTACAAGTTTGAAAATCATGAAAGAACTCCTCGTCCAAGTTATTTAAAAAATACGTTGAATAACATAAGACCTGAAATAAAGCCCCTGTGGTATATGCCTACTGCTATCTTACGGTTCAGCCACTTAAGATTTTATAGTTGAAGAGAAGCTTAGGTGCAAAATGGTTCAGAATTATGTCTTTAATAGAGGATGATATTAGTAAGTATTGCATTGTTTTCATTATATAATTTTTATTTGGCAACTTTATTATCAATCTGGTATTTTCAGTCTACTTTACCTAGTTGAATTTATTGTAGCTTTAAAATGTATAATATAAATCATTTTGCTGTGATTCCTCTCTAAGGAATTGGAATAAAGATAGTTGTATTTTAGAATTTAATATTAACAGAGATTCATATAAATTATTCTACGTAGATAGGGGAAGCAGATAGACATAAAATTATTAGTGATTTCTAGTATAAGGTGGCATTTATCTATCACTTAATTTACTGGGGTATCCTTATACCAGAAATGCTGAAAAAGCTAACCTAGGCTCAAGTAGAAATTGGTGATTGATGAAACTCTGGTGTTTCTCAGGGATCGACATGTCCAGATATAAAATCAGTAATTCTTGGGTTGTTTAGAGAAAAAGGAACTAAGGTGTGCTGCTCTAGATTGTTATCATTAGCACCCATAACAATGTGCAAACTGCTCCTACCGAATTTCTGAAATATTTTGGCAAAGATTAGAACTACGTTGTGGCATTTCTTCTCATTCGTAGATTATGTTTTTGGAGAGTACTGTGCTGGTATAATATTTTTATATCTTGGTAGTCTTGGCATTTATGGATCAATAACAGTTTGTCTTGGTAACCTTATATATTTACCTCATAAGGAGAAGGCAAAACAAATGCAAATAGTTTGTCAGCTCTCTTAAAGTCAGGAATTCCCAGCAACCACTCCCAATCAGCACTGTCAATTTCCATGTATGATTAAAAAAAAAAGTAAGTCCAAATCACCTGGGGCTCAAAATTGGGAAAATATGATTCAGGATTTGTATATTCCACTGATAGCATTTGAAACATTTTCAGTTTAGAGATTCAAACTGGTAGAGAAAGTGTGCATAATAAAATATTTTTTGTATCTGCACAATTTCTCCATTCCCCACCTGTTGGGGTAAATCATTGCCTCTGCCGTGGAAAGCCAGTTTGGGACTTTTGAATAATATCTCTGCCTAATTCCCACCCACGTTTGTATTAGGGAGTCTCTAATTTTATGCCTGTGGAAGTAGGTTTTCTTTTTATTGTCTTTGTCCCATAGATATGCATGCCACCCTTTCTGTAGGTCATGTCCTTCTATCACTAAGATTCTCTTATTCTCCAAGGTGATCCAATCCTTTATCCATATCAGCTTTGCTGCTCTGTAATACATTTCCCAATTTGGGAGTCCGAATCCTCCCACATTCCTTTTTTCTTGTAAAATTTTGAGTGAGATCCTTGATTTTTTTCCCTCCCAAATAAATTCCCTAACGGTCTTGTTTAATTCTGAAAAGAAATTTTTCTTTAAAATTACTGGTAAATTTTGATATAAAAATAGGATCTTGGGGAGGATGCTCATCTTAATTGCCGCAATTTTGCCAATAAGTGATAATTTGATCTTTTTCCATCTATCCAGATCTTGTTTTAATTTATTAATTAATGGAGTATAATTATCTTCTTTTAGAGATGAGCACCTTTTGGTTAGCCAAATTCCTAAGTATTTTATTTTTGGAACAACTTGTAAACCCAAGGTTTCTTCTATCTCTTTCTTCTGCATCTCAGTTACATTCTTAGTAAGTATTTTGGTTTTATATTTGTTCAGTTTAAAGCCTGCCACCTCTCCATATTTACCCAATTCCTCTAGTACTTTTTGTCCAGATATTAATGGATCTTCTAATATTAACGCCACGTCATCCGCAAAGGCTTGCGTTTTATAAATCTCTTTTCTAATTTTTAGGCCTTTGATTTCCTCGTTGTTTCTAATGTTTCGTAGCAAAACTTCCAGAGCCAAAATAAATAATAGTGGTGACAAAGGGCAGCCTTGCCTTACACCTTTCTTAATTTGAAAAATTCTTGTCCTGTCACCATTTACTAAAATGCTCGCCCTCTGATTTTCATAGATAGTTTTAATCATTTTTTCGAAGTTTTGCCCGAATCCCATTATTTTAATTTGCTTGGTCATAAAATTCCAGTTTAGATTATCGAATGCCTTTTGGGCATCCAAAAAAATTAAGGCCAGCTGCTTTTCTGGATGTTCTTCGTAGTATTCTAGAGTATCTAATACAATTCTCAAATTGTCCCTAATTTGTCGTCCCGGGAGGAATCCATTTTGATCTTTATGAATCCAATTATTTAATATTTTTTTGGTTCTTTCTGCCATTATACACATAAATAGTTTGTAATCAGTGTTTAGAAGTGAGATCGGTCTATAATTTTGAATTTTTTTGGGGTCGGCACCTTCTTTCGGCAGTAGTGTAACATGGGCTTCCCTCCACGAGTCAGGAATTTTTGAGCCTGTCAAAACCTCATTGAAAATTTCCATTAATTTGGGTTGTAGAATTTCTTCCAATTTTTTATATATTTCTCCTGGGAATCCGTCTGGGCCAGGTGATTTGTTGTTCTTGAGTTTGGAGAGGGCTTTTTTAAACTCTTCAGTTGTTATCTTAGTATTTAACATCTCCTTCTCTTCCTCCGTTATTTGCGGGAGCTCCGCCTTTGCCAAATATTGATCTATTTTTTCCTCCGAGGTCTCCTCTTCTTTGTATAGGGATTCATAGTACTCTCTCGCTCTTTCTAGTTTATCTTCTTCTTTGTTTAAGAGATTTCCCTCAGCGTCTTCTAATATCTGGATTGTCCCTTTTTCATTTTCCTTTTTTAATTTATAGGCCAGCCACCTGCCCGATTTATTTGCGTTCTCGAAATAGTGCTGTTTTGTTCTTTTTATTTTTTGGGCTAGCTTTTCTTGATCTAGAATATTTAATTTATGTCTCCACACCAACCAATTTTCTTTTGCCACAGTATCTCCAGGCATTTTCTGGAGTTTCCTTTCTGCTTCATCTAGCTGTTTGATAAGATCTTCCCTGGATTTTCTTTTTAGTTTGTTTTTATATGCGGTGTAGGATATTATTACCCCCCTCAAATAAGCCTTCATTGTGTCCCATACTATTTCACGGGGTGTCCCTTGGTTCTCATTTTCTCCAAAAAAAGTCTTTATTTCTCCTTTCAGTTTTTCTACGCACTCTTTGTCACATAATAGTTTTGTATTGAACCTCCATCTCAGTTGTTTCTTTCTCTTTACATTTCTCCATTTTATTTCCAGGGGGTTATGGTCTGCCCAAATGTTTGGGCTAATTTCTGCCATCTCTATTTCTAACCCCAACGTCCTGGTAACCCAAGCCATATCTAATCTCGACCATGACTGTTGCGAGTTGGAATAGAATGTAAATTGTCTTTCGCTTGGGTGCAGAGTTCGCCATATATCGATTAAATTCATTTCCTCCACCAAATCGAAAAAGGTTTTTGGTAAAGTCACTCTTTTATTTTTATTCATTTTATTACTTTTATGGTCATTATCTGGATCTACAATTCCATTAAAATCACCTATCATGCAAATTTCATTATGTTCCATATTCCCTAATTGTTCACGTAACTTTTGAAAAAATTCTCCTTGTTTTTTATTTGGAGCATAAATGCCCACTAATAACATTTTAGAGTTTTCTATCGTAACTTCAACCATAAGTATTCTGCCCTTTGTATCGTTATATTTCAATTCTGCTTCAATTCCTTTTTTAACATAAATTGCTACCCCTCTTTCTTTTTTCTGCTAATGAAGTAAATAGTTTACCATATTTTTTATACTCCAAACATTTGCCCTCATCCTTTTTTATATGGACCTCCTGTAAGCAAATTATATCCATATTTTGTTTTGCTAGCTTTGTAAGTGTTAATTTCCTTTTTTTACTATCGTTTAAACCATTGACATTTACTGAGATTAATTTCAAATCCTTCATTCCTATTTTCCTTGCTCGGTTTTAGTTCTTATTTAGTCTTACGGCTCTTACTGGTCTTGTTTTTTTCTCCTTGGCTTCTTCTTCGGTCTTCTTCTCCTCCGCGGTTTCTTCCTCTCCTAAATTTGTCACCTCTATTTCCTCCTTACTACTTTGTTCTTCTTCTGCACCTCTTAACTGGTCAAGAAAGTCTTGTGCTATGCTCAAGCTGTCTATTTTTATTTTTCTCCCCTGCCAGGTGATTAGCATCCCCTCTGGCAGGAGCCATCTGAATAATATATTTCTTTTATTCAATTGCACAGCCAAGAATCTATATCCTTTTCTCACCTCCCTCACTCTTCTCGGGATCTGTTTTAGTATTATCACTTCTTTTCCTCTGTATGTTATTTGTCCATCCCTCGCCATGCTGTATAAGATGTCTTTTACTTTTTTTCTTGCGAATCTAATGTGGACTTCTCTGGGGAGCCTATTCCTCCTCGCATAGTTTGTTTGGACTCTATAGACGTCGTCCAGTTCTCTAATAATCTCGTGTTTGTCTTGTTGGAGTACTTCTGCAATTAGTTCTGCCATCTTCTCTCCCAAATCCTCGTCTTTATCTTCTTCCACATTTTGAAAGCGCAAGTAGAACGACGCCCTGTCCATCTCTAATTGTGTTAGTGAATCTTCTAATTCCTTATTTTGCATCGTCAACGTCTGATCTACCATGTCCAATTTCTTCTCATTTTGTTCTATTTTTTGCTCCGCCTTCTGGATCCTTTGCTCGTTGTTCGAGATTGAGACTTGAATCTCATTCATCTTCTGGTCCAGTTGGTGGATATCTGTTTTTAGTTCGGTATGGTTATTGGACATCTTTTCCTGCATGGCCATCATCGTTTCTTGGATTAATGTCAGTGTTGACTGTACTGTTAGTAATGTTGGTGTTGCTATGGCCTTGTCCGTTTTTTGTGATCCTTCCGTTGATTTTTGGGTAGCCGGGGAGGTCATGGATATGGTGGGATTTGAGGGGGTCTTCTTCCCTGTTTTCAGGATCGTTGATGACATGCTCGTCATTTCTTTCAGAATTATTTTTTGTTCTCTAATTATTTTCTCAATATTTCTCCAAATTTTCATACACTGGCTGTCACCTTTTTTTTTTTTACTTCCTCAAAGTATAGGGGGGAGATTTTTTCTTTTTTCCAATCAATGTCCAAAATCAATGTCTATTTATCACTTCTGTCACATGTATCACTTCCAATCACTATCTTAAATAGACTTAACAATCAATATCAATTCATCAATCTATATTACTTCCAATCAGTGTCTTAAATAAATAACGAGAGTTGATTTATGACTTATAGCTATGTAATTATAATAGTAATTAATTAGTGTGTTAAGTAAGCAAGACCTGGTAGTTCTAATCACAGTAACCCGTTAACTCCTAAGTAAATCTATGTTCTATAACTACAATTCTTATATCTAAATTACTGCTTAAAAAAAAGTATTAATTCAAATTTCTATACTTCTGATTACCAATGAGTTAATATATGTAGGAATTGTAATTCTAATATAGCAATATATCAATATATGGGAATATTATTTGTACAGATAAATATAAATGTAAATAGATATAATTAAATACAATTAAATGGTTGAATAAATAGATGTAGCTCTAATAAACTTTATAAGAATATATCTTGTATATAAGCAATTAATTAATATAAAGGTCTACGCTTCTTGTTAATAACAATAATAATATGCAGAGAATCAAAATATTAAAAAAAAAAATTTCCAAAGGAAGAGGGAAAAAGAGGGGGAAATCTCTAAGTTTTTAGTTGGGGGCAAGCAATATTTTCCCAAAAGCAAAGGGGTGATATTCTTTCTTTCTCACTCAGCCGCCAGTCTCATCCAGTCCTGTCTTCTTCTCACGTTTACTTTGCCACTGTCAAAACTCTATGGTAAGCCTCGAAGCTAGATCGTCTCCGTGCCTGTCCTTTTCAGTTTGCTCTGTCAGACTTCTTCAATGGCTGCACTTCCTGTTCTCTGGCACAATTAGATAGAGTCCAATCTCCAGCTTAGTTCATCTTTCTGCTTTAACCAGCAAATAGAGAAAAAAAGAAGTTCTTCCGAATTCTTTTAGCTTCCTTACTCCCTATACCCACCGATCCTCTTCTTGCGCAGGTAATTCAGCGACCTCAATTTCTTGTTCTCTATGCCGGCTTGTCGAGCTCCGTGGTCTTTCAATCTATTCTCCACTCTCCGTCGCCGCTTTTTTCTGTTTAAGCCCTTCTCGCCCGACTCCGCCGGCCCCTTTCTGATGTTCACTCTCACATAGGCAGGGAGGACACGGTTCAATCTCGACACTGCAGCCTCCGATCTTCCTTGCTTCCCGTCTGGTTGTCAGCTACCACAGCTTCGGGTCAGCCATTGAAAGGCTGACTTCACACGCGTTGGCTTGACAGAGCCGCCCGGTTTAGCGAGAAGTGTGTGCGCTTCACTTTCTCGCTCACCCGGCTCTCTCTATTGTCCGCGGGGCTCTCCAGGACCCGCGCCCCCGAAGGGATCCCCAAAACGCGGTGACAGTCACACACTCAGCACCATGTCGCTGCAGCTCGCCAACCGGAAGTATTATCGATGGAGGGGGAAATATTAAATCAAATGAAGCCCTGAGAGATCAAGGTATAATCTTAGATTGGTGGACTTATCTGCAAATAAAATCAAGATACCAGAAAGATAAAGAAGAGTATGGCTTAGAATTAGGATATAAGGGACTAGACAAAATTTTGATGGGACCAGGGAAAAAAGCGTTGGCCAAGCTGTATAACTATTTATTAGAGGAAGACAGAGACGAGGATATAATCAGAAATCAATTGAGAGCATGGGAGAGAAATATTGGACACAGTTTGAACTTTAATGAATGGGAAGAAGCCTGGAATAAAAATTATAAATTAACTAGAGCAGCCACATATAAGGAAAATCACTACAAAATGCTTCATAGGTGGCATTTGGCACCTGCAAGACTAGCAAAGATGTTCCCCAATGCGCAGCCAAATTGTTGGAAATGTGGCCATGGTCATGGCACCTTCTTTCATACATGGTGGACATGCCCCGAAGCAAAAAAGTACTGGAGTAAAATTTGGAGATGGTTGAAAGACATACTTAAAGAAGACATTGATCTGAACCCAGAAATATTTCTCCTGGGAATGGTAAAGAAAGGGTACGGAAAGGAAAAGGTCCACCTCCTAATACATATAACTACAGCTGCCAGACTAGCATATGCTCAATATTGGAAAAAGAAAGACCTACCACCAGATGACCTTATAATTAACAAAATATTAGAGTGTGCAGAGATAAGTAAATTAACTCACGAGATAAATGATGATGAAAATTCTGACTATGATACTGTGTGGGGAAGATGGTACAAATGGATAGATGATAGAATTAAGGAAGAAATAAAAGGTGCAGAAATCAATTAGAAATGTATAGTATAAATGACACCAGACACTTATTCATGTATATATGTATAAACACTGCGAATCCGATGTTAAACAGAATTGCTATTATATTTTATTTGTGTAAAAAAAAAAAAAATCAATAAAAATTGTATTAAAAAAAAAATATATATATTTTTTGCCTCATGTAGACTAATCAATACCCTAAGTACTTCATTTTTCTTTTCCTTATTTGTTTTCCACTTTTTTGTTTGATAGTCATTAACCTAGTAGAATTTGTAATATTGTTCCTTTTCTAATTTTAGAAATAAAAAAATATCTTACCTTAGGCTGACTATATCTGAAAGCATCCAAATCAATTTGTATGCCTTTACATATTCAATATCTTGATATATATGTTTATATATATCTTAATATAGCTGTCTCACTTTAAATAGAAAACTCTTTTATTTTGTTACTTGATTCAACACTTACAAGAACTTCAAATTAATAATTGGGTTTGGCGTGGGAAGCAAAACCAGGGGAACTGTGAGAATGGTTATTATTTAGAGTGAGGACAGAAAAATGTTCAGTGAAGCATGTTGATGACAAGTGGCATTCACTAGTTAGCTGCATAAAAATAAATTGATTTATTTTAGGTTGTAAATGACAAACCTTTGGCACTTTTTTAAATTTAAAAATAAGATAAACAGAAGGAACTTCTGTCACGAAGAAATGTAACACATATCCTTCCTCTTCTCTTCAATCCTTTCTTCTTGAGCAGAATGGTTGATTTGATTGGTTATAGGTTTGAGCCAATATGGCAAATTCCTTGTTGAGATTGAAATGAAATATATAATTTGTCTTGCATTTGCAGAAACTTTGCAACAAAAGAGTACATTTTGTTCTTCATTTTCTGGGGCATACTTTGAGAAACTACCAGGATGGAGTTGGTGTTATTGCTGCCTTTAAGAGCCATAGTGGCGCAGTGGGTAGAAGGCAGTACTGCAGGGCTAACTCACTGCTCATTCCAGGAGTTCGATTCTCAGCTGCTCAAGGTTGACTCAGCCTTCCATCCTTCTGAGGTCGGTAAAATGAGGACCCAGATTGTTTGGGACAATATGCTGACTCTGTAAACTGCTTAGAGAAGACTGTAAAGCACTGTGAAGCAGTATATAAGTCTTAGTGCTATTGCTATTGCTTTAAATATGTAATATCCATATAGCATATTTCACAAAGAAACTAAGGGAACTACATAGATGGAACAAGCACTTTTAGCTTCAGTTCAATTATAATCAAATCTCCTTTTGCTCTTCCAAAATTTCCCTTTTCTGCAAAGCCTGGGCTTTAGCCATCAATCCAGCTGAAACAAAGTTAAATATATTTGTGTGCATAATATACCTGTGGGTGATAGATAAGTGGTTCAACATTAAAATCATTCTGTTCAGATTTCAATTCTGTTTTAGGCATCCTCCCATCCCTTGCTAGAATGTCTAATCAATTCAGGGCATTGTATACCAGCCAAGTTAATTTAGGGACCGTCCTGATATTCTTCAAGATTGGACGTGTGAGAGAGAGAGATATATATATACATATACATACATATATATATATATATATATATATATATATATATATATATATATATATATATATATATAATGTGTGTGTGTATGTATGTACTGTATACACACACACACACACATATAGGTTTCGCCTGTTTAGTAGTTTCCGACTCTAAAGGCTCATTTCCATCTCTTAGCCAAGGGAACCTGCATTTCTGAATACATTTTGTGGTCATGTGGCCAGCATGACTATACACTGAGGCACATGGAATGCTGTTACCATCCCACCGAAGTGGTACCATTTATCTACTTGCATTTGCATGCTTTTGAACTGCTAAGTAGGCAGGAGCTGAGGCAAGTAATGGGAGTTCACCCCATCACCGCAATGCTTGGATCTTGAGCCCCAACTGTCAATTTTCCATTGTGGCCCCATCTATCTGTCTGTCTGTCTGTCTATACTATTTCTAAATTGTCTATCTCCCTCAGAGAGGGAGAATTGTTGAAAATATTTTGGATTACACAGATAACATATAATTTAACACTAGATGAAGTAAAGCCATAATCAATCTTCAAAAGATGCTGTCAAGGTTCCAACTGACAAACCCAACCCAGCAAGCACTGATGAAACAATCCAATCTCTTAATACCAAAGTTTATTGAGTACATCATTTCGGCACAGAATGAAAGCAAAACCAGTTCTGGCAAATTCCTGGGCAATTCAATATAAAGTATAGAATCTTCCCTCCTTCCTATTAGTGCAAGTCATATTGTCCAATTGAGTGTCACAATATTGTTATGAGAAGATGTCTTGAAAGTCTGCCAAACACCTGCTGATGTGACCTTGGTTCTCATGGCTTGACTGCTTGATGTTTAAAATCCACATTTCAATTTCCCCTCCCCTACCCCATAGTTTGTTGGCAAGCTAAGAAGCAGTAAAAGTGAAAGCAGCCTGAATACACTTTGAAGCTTGACAGCTTTTGCTGTTGCAACTATTAGTGCTTCTCGCTTGCCAATGAATTATGGGGGGAAGGGAAAGGGTAGATAGAGTATAGCTTCCAGACATCAAGATGCCAGCTGTGAGAACTAAGAACACTTCGGCAGGTGTTTACCAGAGCCAAAAGACTCTTTCACAACAATACTAGTTGACTCCATTCGACAACATGGCCTGGTCTAATAGGGGGAGAGAAAACCTAAATTTTAATTATGTGGATTTGTGCAGGAAATGGTTAGATCTGGTTTTGCCCTCATCTGTGCTGAAATGATGTACTCAATAAAGTTTTGCGTTAAGAGAGTGTATCATCTTGGCTGTGCTTGCTTTGGTTGGGTTTGTCAGTCAGAACATTGACAGCCATATTGTTTTTTAGAAACAGTAAAAAGTGGAATGGAAACAGTTGGAGCACCACTTGAATATCATTGGCATTGACAAATTCACAATCAGTCAATTACAATAGGCAGCTTTACTCAAAACAGCTTATATCCTGTGAAGATATCTGTAACATTTCAAACATCTACATCTATATGTCCCAGGTCCTTGGGAAGGACTTGATAGGCAGACAGAAATGCCAAATGCAGTCTGAACATCTGGCTGTGTGACAAACCATAATTAACAAGTACTGATAAGAAAGATAAAAACGCCTGGATAATAAATGTGCCAATACCAGAGGCAGCAGAATAGAAAATAAAACTGGAGTAAATCACAAAATACAAAGACCCATGAAAAGAAGAATGACTGTGAAAAAGAAAGCAAAGATGGTACTAATAGTAATAGGTGCCTTGGGTGCAATCCCAAAACAACTGGAGCACCACTTGAACACTATCAGCATTGCAAAATCACCATCAGTCAATTGCAGAAGGCAGCTATACTTCAAACAGCTTACAACCTGCGACAATACCTTTAACATCATCAAACAACATCTCCCTCTCACAGGTTCTTGGGAAGGAATAAATGGACAAAAATGCCAAATCCAGTCTAAATATCTGACTGACTGCATGGCTAACCCTAATATTTACACGGATGACTGAAACTGTATGGAAAAATATTATCTGAAACAGAGTAGATGCTCAACCCTGTCAGAATATACAACCAAGATATTTCAGTAGAGTTTGGACTGGACAAATGTGCCACCCTCACCATCAACAAACCACTCAAAAACGCATTTATGACTGCTGAATACAAACTTCAACTCTCTCTATGCAGTTAAAGCTAATTAATAGCTACAAGCTATTAATTGAATTGTATAAAGAGATGATATTGGGAGCAAAATGAAAACGTAATAAATTATCAACCACTCATCTGAAACACTAGCAACAATGTAAATCATGTCCATTATTAAGAATATACAATTATAGTATTTAATTATTCTTACTTAATAAAAACAATGGGTTTTTTTTAACTTTTATTCCTAGTGATGTAATAGTCAAATGCAACTAAGGAAGAAAGTACATGCTTAAATAATATAGTTCTTCCTTAGATTACATATACTAGCTGCTTAATTACATCTTTATCTCTGCAAGAAAAAAAGTGTTATTAAATCTATGAAAATAGGATGGTTTTTTTATACAGATGGTTATCCAACTGAGAGGCATAAAATATACATTGAAGTCTTTGCTCAATCAAACTGGAGGTCTATAATTATGTTTTTTAAATAAAGTCTTTCCAGTGTCCTTCAGCAAGGCTTGTATAATTAATTTTGAAAGTTGGGAAAGAATTTAATGGTTGTATAAGCTAGTATCCAATCAACCTGTTACATATTGATGCAAAAATATTGAAAATAACTCTGCACTGTAGACTACTGATACTACATTCAATTATACATCGTGCACAATTTGGCTTATCAGATGCTTGAAGGCCTTTTATAATACTAGATTACTAATTGGTATTCTAGATGCACATTTAGAAAACTTAAAAGGAGTGATGGTCTCTTTGATTGCAGACAAGGCCTTTGATATGATTCAGTGGAGTTTTTTAAAAAATAAAATGAATAAATATGGAATTCCTACTTGTCAATTGGATAAATGTATGTTACTCTATTGCTAAAGATAATTACAAATTGACTTATTTCTTCATCTCTTAATGTATTATATTAACTTATTTTAAAAGTCCATCACTTTTTACTTTGAAACAATTGGCCAGTCTTATTAACCAATTACAGTAAATTTTAATAGCATACAGAAAAAAATAATGTTCAAAAAAAGTTGTAAAATATTGACAACTATGAGGAATTAAGAAATGTTTGACAGTGGAGCAGTCTTCCCCTATGCTGAAATCAAAAAATATTTCTGAATAATCAGTGAGAGCTAACTATATTAAAATACTGTAGTCCATTGTGGCAACTGTCTTCCACTAAGCCTAAATTTAAAAAACAAACATCCAAACAATGTGAAATATGAAACAATGTTAACTAGCACAAAGCATTATTTTGTTTTGGTTCCCAGCTCAAATCTTTCAGAGGCTTCTTCTAAAGCAGTGGTTCTCAACCTTCCTAATGCCGCGACCCTTTAATACAGTTCCTCATGTTGTGGTGACCCCCAACCAGGGGTGGGTTCTAAATTTTTTTACAACCGGTTCTGTGGGCGTGGCTTATTTTGTGGGTGTGGCTTGGAGGTCATGTGACTGGGTGGGCGTGGCTAGCTGGTCATGTGACCGGGTGGCCATGGCTATGTGTATAGGGACTACTCAGAGGGCTGAAAAAAGTCATTTCTGACAGGTCCTCGGACTTTTGACTGGTCCTCACACTTATGACCATCCTCACATTTATGCCTGTGCAGCATTCTTAACAACCATGTCACTCATTTCACAACTGCTTCTCTTCAACACGGTATAAGATAGGGCAAAAAACGTAAAATGTGAGGACAGTCGTAAATTCGAGGACTGGTCAAAAGTGCGAGGACCAGTCAAAAGTAACTTTTTCAGCCCTCTGAGTAGTCCCTGTGCACAAAAGGACTACCCAGAGGGCTGAAAAATGTGATTTCTGACAGGTCCTCGCACTTTTGATCGGTCTTCGCACTTATGACTGGTCATCATTTATGCCCATTGTACCATTCTTAACAACCGTGTCACTCATTTCACAACTGCTTCTCTTCACCATGGTGACAAGATAGGGCAGAAACGTAAATTGTGAGGACAGTCGTAAGTTCGAGGACTGGTCAAAAGTGCGAGGACCAGTCAAAAATAACTTTTTCAGCCCTCTGAGTATAAAAGGATACAGCAATAGAGAGGGATGAAGGAAGGGAAGGGAAATTAGAGTAGGAGTGAGGGTAAGAGAGGGAGGAAGAGAGGAGGAGAAGGAGAAAGAAAGAAGAAGTAGGGAGAAGAAGAAGGGGGGAAGAGAAAGTAAGAAGGAAAGAAAAGACAGAGGTGGTAGGTTTGAGGAAAAAGATTGCTGTACAAAAAAAAAAAGAAAGGGAAGAAAGCCAACCCCAAATAAATATAAAGATATTAAGATAAAGAATGAATTGTTAAACTTTAAAGAATAAAAGAGAACAAATAGAAATAAATAGCAATAATTAGAAACACACATACAAACATACAACATATTTTCTTTGAACAGAGTATTTGGCCGGTTCACAAATTTAAACAGTTGTAGGAGGTTAGCACCCACCCCTTTCCTAGAAGAATGAAATATTTTGGGAAATATTAAAAAGGCAGAATATTATATTTCCCTGGATGAGAAATGGAGAAACATATTTTACAGACAAAGCAGCTCCCACCTTCCTGCCCCCCACCCTTTGTTAATGGGCCAGAGGCAGAAAGTCAATCCTTTGTCAAAGGACATTTGCAACACAATAGCAACAGAAACTAACACAATGGGCCCCATCTAGCAACTGAAACTTACCACACGTGACCTGGGAAGCATGTGACCTGGGAAGCACATGTGACCATCAGCCAGCAAGGCTAGCTAAGACCCCCACCCCCTGGGAGTCTGACAACCAATCAGGATACTCTTTTGGGGCCCCAAGAAATGCAAAGCCAGCGAGAGCATAAAAACCTGAGGATTTACTGTATCTGCTCCTTTTCTGTTCAGGAACTCAAGCCATGTGATCCTGTCCACCATTAAACCATCTTTCCAAGCAGTCTCCATGTTTCCAGTGTCTTTTTCCCCACTTGGAGCAGAACCCAGAAGGATATTTCTTCCAACACAGTGTTTAGTCATTTCAATTAAATTTACAATTTCTATATTTCCTTTTTACCATATTTATTCCTCATCTATTTTTTAAAAAAACCAATATTACCCTTCATCCTCATCTCTAATCTTAATCAAATTCAATTTTTCCCTTCTATTCTTTATTATACCCCTTCACATTGTCATCTTTTTTTATATCCATCCTCACATTGGTTAATTATGTAATTATGTAATCAGTTGTTTAATACAAATTCAACATTTTAATATAAATCAATTAGTTATATAACTATCTTTTTTGTATATTAATCAATATGAACATGAATATTCCAATTATTTCCATGCAACCCAATTTCTTACAAATCAATTAATTATATTTACCAATAATAATAAACCAAATAATTTCCCCCATATATTCCTCCAAACCACAACTTAACCATTTCTGCTTTCAACACAATATACAATTAATAGTATCTCAATTATTACAATTCCCTAGTTAAATAGAGCTTTTTTTCTTTTGTGTTTTAAAATCTTGAACCTCCTCTTTTGCCCTAAATTTCCCATTGTTTGCAGTTTTGCACCTACCTTTTTTGGTGAGGAAAAAGAAAAAGAAATCTCTCTGCCTCATTTTGTCACATTGCAGCAAAGACCCTTCTTTACTTTCAATTTCGCTTTTTTGGCATAGCTAGGGGGAAAAAAATTGCTCCAGGAATTTACCTCTTTGCAGCTAGCTCTTTGAAGCCCTGCGGCAAGAATTTAAAGTTTTTTTCCCTCTAGCCATCAGCTGGGACTCCGGAGGCAGCAATAGATTGGGAGTGGGCGGGGTAAGTGAACGGCGACCGGGCGATCCAACAGAGGCAGAGGGTGAGGGTGAGTGAAGGCGTGGGGAGGGGCGAGAGAGGGCTTTGGCGACCCCTGTGAAATGGCCGTTCGACCCCCAAAGGGGTCGCGACCCCCAGGTTGAGAACCGCTGTTCTAAGGCATTGTTGTGTTGAGATGTTCAGTTCCTTTGCTCAGTGTATGAAGCTGGAAACACTGTTCAGACCTTCTCCACTCTGACTCTCATGTGAGTTCTTTCCTCATTTAGAAAAAAGAGTCATTTGCTATTTAAACTAGTTTTGTGTTCTGTTGGTTGAAAAAGACTTCTTTAGTTGGTACACAATGCCAGAGAAATTAGAATATATGAAGGTATTTCCAATATATATTGGAGATGTGAACAAGAGATAATGCTTGGTGATAGGTTAAAAACAATTTTGAAAATGGATTCAACACATATATTAAAACAGAAGATTTTGAAGAATAAGATGTTCTGTGTACCTCTGTCATGCTGGTCACATGACCACCAAAGTGATATACAGCTTGAAGAGTCATGGAAGAATTTTTCAATAATGATTACTGTAGCAAGAATATTACATGCGCAGATATGGAAACACTTGGCAGAACCCATTGTAGAGGAATAATTGGCAAAATTAACAGATCTTGCTGTTAATGGATAAAGTAACTTCTTTGATTAGAAAAAAGTCAGTATTTACATTCATTGATAACTGGAAACCTCTTATATATTTTTTGCTTAAAATTAAAAAAAATGAATTTGTGATTTATGGTTTTGCTAATTGAACAAGATAAATATGGAAAGAAGAGCTATAACTTTAGAACAGGGTTGTCAAATGGGCTGGATGCATCACACGCTGGCCACGTCCAGTTTAGCGAAGGAGGGAAAAGTCCCAATATGTCACGTGATGCTGCCGTGACGGCATGAGTTTGACACTCCTGCTTTAGAGAGAAGGGTTAAGATATAATTGTTCTTGCTGTGAAGTATATCAAAAGCCACTGTTTACATCTTTATATTTTTCTTTCTGTCTTGCTCTTTTTAAAATTTTCTTTTCTTATTGCACTTTTATTTTTTTCTGTTCTTTCTTTTTCTTTTAAACATTTCCTGCTCTAATTTAGTTTGTTGTATTCTTATTATTCTTAAAGCTTTACAATAGTTTAGAATTTTATTTCTATTTATATATAAAAAGAAAAATATTCCCTTAGAATATACTTGTAATACAAAAGTCCATAGCAGTGTGAAAAATATGAACTAAGTAATCATTCAGAAGTATAGTCAAATATAAAAAGTTTTGAAGTATTAGCGCACTAACTTCAAAATTCTGCTCTTAAGCTTCAAGTGAAAGGAAGTGTTTGTAGTATACTATAGTGAATATGGAGAACATGTTTGGTTTTCATTGCCTGACCTGTGATGACACTTCAGCACCCATTTACCACAAAGCAACCCTGAGCCCTTTTTAGTACATGTGAATGTAAGGAAAAAGACGGGCTTACATTCTGAAAGATTTCAATGATTTCAGCATCTCTTTCTCTATTTACAGTAATTTTCTGAACAGCACTAAGAAATGTGCTGTTCAAATAAGTCATAGGAAAGACACACTAATTATACCTCGTTTGCAAGTGTGAAATGGCTATCAAGAGCCCTTTCAGCTGAAGAAGAAAGAAACCAATATTTAAAAAAGCAAATTCATTTTGTAATCTAGGGATGGAGAAATGCCATAGGTATGTTTTATATAGAGGAAGCAGCATTCTTACACACAGGAAGATCACAAATTGGCTTTTTTTAGTTCACAAATTAATCTTGAGTGGCAAGAGGTGGGAAATAAACTTACTTTGATCCTACAAAAATCTGCCAGTTGATGTAGATAGCACTTGGTTAAAGCAGGCAGCAATTTGATTCATTGTAATTCATCTTTATTCTTATATCCCAAGTATATAATCAGCTCTAGTGGTTAATTTAGCAGAATATTGCATGATCTTGACTAAATTACCATTTCATATTTCACAGAAAAATTGGAAAATCTGAGTTAAAACTTCACTCAGGAGTGGAGGCAGGACAGATAGCAAATCAACTCTCTGCTCAAAGTAGGAAACCCAGAAAATATTTTAAAAATTTATCTCTGCTATGTAATGTATCAGGATATATAAATGCTATCATTAGAAATAGTGTGTCACCTTAAACATTTTTTTCTTTGTCTAAAAGAGAGTTAGCCAGGTACATGACATATCTAATTGATGCCATAAGCATTGGATTTAGCTTAGAAAAAGTAAGATAAAATTTTCTTCTGAAACATCACCATAGAAATAATGTGTTCGTTTTAGTGAAAACTTTCTCATTATTTTAATCTTTAAGACAAGTTATATAAATCCCATAACAATAATATAAATTACTGTTGCCAGTAAGACAAATCAGGGAAGGCTTAAGATGTGTAAAATAATAATTTTTAAAAACCTTTAAAAAGCTATTAAATGACCAGGTGAACAGAATATACTTGATTTGGCACCTAAGGCACAAACATAATATTTTTTTAAAAAATTACTTTTCATTTAAAGAAAAATCTGCCTTGAGACTGTGATTCAATTTACTGCTGATTTCTAGTCGGTACAGTTATTTCCTTCTAGGGGTACTAAAGGGAAATCATAGCAGCCAAGAAAATATTTTTGATATAAGAAGTTTTGCATGAAGTTAAGCAAATATAGTT
Source organism: Pantherophis guttatus (assembly GCF_059756535.1). NCBI lineage: Eukaryota > Metazoa > Chordata > Lepidosauria > Squamata > Colubridae > Pantherophis > Pantherophis guttatus. The sequence goes on along the minus strand of NC_142063.1, from coordinate 306,656,759 downwards.
ATGGGGTGAGCTCTCTAACCAAGGCACATAACCTGTTTTATTGAGGTATTACAAGTTCTTATGGTACTATATTGTATAAATACTGCCGCTCTGTGCATAGAACTGTTAATCTGGCTCTGATGTGAATGGAAAAAATAGCTCTAATATGCCTAGTGCATCGATGTAAGAGTAACTAGGAAGAGTTTTTCAAGCAAAAATGCCCAGGTGGACTAGGTATCCCATAGTTCACAGAGATCTGCATCAGCAATGAAAAAATACTATTTTTCTACAGGAGCAGTTTATCCCTGCTGCAATTAAATTATTTGCAACTAAAGCCCAAGCACAATTGCTACACAGAGCTTATATATGACTATACAACAGTATGAACAGCAGCCCAGAGTACCTTGTGGGGGAGACGGGCAGCATAAAAATGTAATAAATAAATAAATAATAAAATAATCACCTTCCTGGGAAACAGAGTGATTCAAAAGACACTGAATTTGTATGGTTTCTCCAATGATGCTATCTTAACCTTCGAGTTAATCAAGTTAGATCAATATAGTACTAAGATATAGAAGGTCAAGGATTGCTATTTTCAATCACAATATAATTCCAAATGATCAAGTTTTAGTGACTAAACCAGCCTTATGTTTATATCATATCATAGTTCCCAAATTTAGGAGTGTTTTATCATTTGCTTGATTTAATGTGCTCCCTGTAGCTGTTCTGGAAGGGAAATATAGGAAAACTCCATAGGGAACCTGACATTGCCCCTGTGATATAGGTATAAAAACCACAGTTCATATTCTTCTGTATTGCCGGTTCTAAAGGGACATTTACTGCCAGTTGATAACCCCTCTTTTATTTAAATTTGCATGGCACTTTGATAGCTGTTATCTGCACTATCTGTTAAATATCAAAATATATTTATTTCTCTAAAAGTAACACATTTTACTACATTAGGTGTAACCTTTGCCCACAAATGGTTGCTAATAGTTCTTGTTGTTGGGGGATAGTTTTGCATTATCATTTTACTGATGGTAATTTTATCAAGCAATGATCGAAAAAAAATTATCTATCTGTTTGTCTATGTATTTGGAGAACATGGAGGAAGCAATTTTTTCTGTTTAAGGAATTGCAGCATTCAATACATGTCTGCTTCTCCTGATTTTATCAAGCCACATTCAGTTTTTGTTTTTATTGTTTATGTTTTTTGTGCAGGTTGTTTTATTCTTTTATAAATGTCTTGATTTGATTTTATTCTTTATGTAAGCTGCCCAGAGTCTCTGGATTGCAGTGGTGAGAAAATAAATAATTAAATATGTCAATCAGCTTTCCTACCTTGAGTAGTATGGTCCATTGCTGAAAAATTCCACATGTTAAATCAATACATCTGAGAGTGCTTAGATTGCCAAAGACTGGTGTAAATATTTACAATACTTTGATGTATGTCTGTATATCTTTGCATTTTCCTTTTCCTTCAGAATTGTCTTCAATGTCTTTTGAGGAGCTGTTACAAATGAGAAACCAAGTTGGGATGAAGGCTTATCAGCAAATGACATCTAAGAAAAGGCCACCCGATGTCACAAAAACAAAGAAAAGACCATGTTTGAGCAAAAACAGGTAAACACAACTTCTGCTATGTATTTCCAGAGTCTGTACATTACTATGAACATCATAATACTGTAAATGTTGAACATGCTTGAGATTGAATGTCATGTTTCCACTTAGTGCAGAGCTTAGGAATTGTAAGTTTACCTTTCAGGAACTATACATGTATAATGCATTCAGCCTAGAAAGGAGTGTACAAGGATGATGGTTAGCTTTCTCAGCTGGGTGGAACCTGTAAAGATCTAAAAGCTTAAGTATCCATCTGGCAGTCTGCTGTTTCTGACTTGATCTAACAATTTTTCCTCTTACTTATGAACAGCTCTGATCTTCTTTATGTGGCTGGTTGGCTTCTATTGTATCACAGCTCCTCGTGCTTTGGTGCATTTTGTAAATGTTGATCTGAAGAGTAATTTAGACATTAAAGCAGACAAGAATGGAAATACAACGCTTGGTGCCTCTTTGAACATCGTCCCCAAATCTCTGCACATTTGCTATGTATCATTAGCCTTTGTTCATAGCTCTGAAGCCAGGTATCAATCAACATAAATCTTTCCAAGGAGATGTGATCTGATATTTCATCAATTCTGTCTCATCCATTTCCAAATTTCAAACTGAAACCTCTGGGGTTGTTTTTTTTTCAGTGGAAGCAGGGCATTCTTCACTTACTCCAGAGGCAGGGTTTAGATTAAAACTAACATTGTTTCCAAAGAGAGAAAATAGCTATGTGAAAGCCCATTTACTCTGCCAGGAACTCCCTGAGTCTAGATGGATCTCCAAGTTTTTTCCCCCCTTTTGTATCTTCTACACAAACGTAGGCTAGGGAAAACAGACCTAGCAGGGTCATGGACACCTGTCCATTAATATGTCCTCTCTTATGGCTGGAAGTAAGCCAACTGATTAACCTTGAATGGCACATTAATATGCCCTCTTGTCTCATTACTATGCTCTCCTCAGGAGACTAGATTGTTAGATAAGTGGCTAATAAGCTACGTGATATTTGCAACAGAGGTCTTGAGAGCCTTGCTGGTACAGTGGTCTAAGCACCCTGTTATTAACACAGCTGCCTGCAATTTACTGCTGGTTCGAATCTCTCCAAGGCTCAAGGTTGACTCAGCCTTCCATCCTTTCTAAGGTAGGTGAAATGAGGATCCAGTTTGTGGAGGCAATAAGCTGACTTTGTATAAATATACAAAAGTATGAAGGCTATTGCTTAATGCATTGTAAGCCGCCCTGAGTCTCCGGAGAAGGGAGGCATATAAATCAAATTAAAAAAAAAAAAAAAGAGGTCAATGTTCAGTCCACCATCACAGGGGGAAGAATCAAATCACCAAGCAAGCAAGGAACAGCACGTACTCCTAGGATGAGGTGTACATATTACGTATGATTCAAAAACTTTGCTTCAAGACGGGTCAGATAGGGAGGAGGGGGATTTTCCCTAGATGAGAATAAAGTCCAAAACCAAATCTCAAATCTATCAGGCTTTTCCACAAAGCAGAATTCCCCAGCTGCTTAGGAAAGTCTGCAGGACCTCAGGACTGAAGGAACTGGAATGCCTGAGCCTAACAAATTCCTTGTTGGACCCAGTATTAGCAGTCGTTTCCCAGTACAGGTAGTCTCCAACTTACAATCACAATTGGGACCAGAATTTCCATTGCTAAGCAAGGTGGTTGTTAAGTGAGTCACATCCAATTTTACAGCCTTTTTTGGAGCTGTTGTTAAGCAAATAGCTGCATGTAAGTGAACCTTGCTGTCGCTAAGCAAATCCAACTTCTCTCATTGGCTTTCCTTGACGGAAGAGGATTGAAAAGTTTGCAGAACGTGATCACATGACCCCAGAACACTGTAACTGTTGTTAATACACACTGGTTGCCCAACACCCGAATTTTGATAATATGACCATGGGGATGCTCCACCAGTCATAAGTGTGAGGACTGGTCTTAAGTCCTTTTTTCAGTGCTGTTGTAACTTTGGTCGCTAAACAAATGATTGTAAGTCGAAGATTACCTGTAGCCATTTACTGTCTTACGCCTTCTATTCCCTGACACCTTTAACAAAATCTTCAGAGCAGAATAGAAGTTTCTCGGGGCAATGAGAAAATGAAAATTCTTCCATCTCCTTTTCATAGGTAGCCGTAGACCTAATTAAGACTTCTTAGCAGATACTCACATGACAGCTCTGGTTTTGGGAATAATAGTAAATGAAGACAGGGAAGATATCCTGGACCTAGACAGTCCTGGAGACAGAGATTCTACAATAAAATGCACGCAGGGTTTCAGCTAAGGCCACAAGGGCTTTCCATGTTCATCTTCACAAAGCTTCAACCCTGTGGGGCAAACAGCTATTTCAATTCATCCCTCTAGAAGATAGGGAGCCCATGTAAGGCATGAACAAGCTAGCAAAGTCTCTGCCTTAATGGCAGATGCTGGCGAAAACAGTATGCAGTTCTCAGCCAAAGGCACTACAGCTAACGTAACAGTTTAAGACAGCTGCAGCTGATGAACTGGAAAGTACTCTAAATTAAAATCAGTCTTCATATCAGGCCCATTCAAGGATGGCAAACTATTCAGACAGGCCCTAGATAATGTCCTAATTGAGTCTAAGGATTAAAAGAAAGCTATTCTCCTAATCAACACAAAAATATGAAGCCAAAAACAGCAGGAATCAGACTATCCCAAACATTTATCTCAATCTCTTTCAAAGAAAAATAATTGACCCACAAGGAATACAGCTCATCTTGGTGGAACCCCACACAATTTCAACAGTCTTAATCCCAATGCTGGGGGAAAACCTTTTCTCATTGTAAGATGGGAGGTGTAAACAACTCCATATACATGGGAGTCTAATGCAATTCACCCATCAGTAGACCCATATCATATGAAATGCATGTAACTTAAAGAGGGCTACACCATATAACTCACCAGCCCTAGATTACTTCACCCAATCTTCCAAGTCCAAAAGGACCAAATGCCATCTAACTTTACATATCTAATTGTCCATAAGAGGAACACATAATGGCACAAGATTTTAGGCATAAACTAAACCAAATAGCACAAGTGCCAGATGGAAACCCTGAGATAAATGGAGTGTTCCCAGAAAAAAATGCTCTGGACTTATACATACAGAGTCAATTCATCTCATAGTATGTTCCTGAGATGTAACTTTTAAGACACCCATTATCTTTTCAAGGCGTCTCTATTCAGCCTGTTTCAGCTTCCAGAGTATTTGCAAGGATTATGGTGACTGTTGTAGATCAGATTTCTGAAAATACACATATATTTCTACTCCATAACCTGTTGATAAAATTATCTTTGATTATTCAAAAGATTCCCAGGTCCTGGTGTAGATTTTTCAAGGAGCTGGGTTTTTTGATCAACAAACTAGAGTGTCCTTCTATCAGATACTACATTATTTGGTCACTGTTATTGGCAACAAGTTTAAAAAGGCTTAATCTTCCTGCAAAGGAGAGAAAACAGATCATACAGCACCCAGCTATATCAGTTCTTCAAATCAGCCATTTGACTCTCATGGTTTTTGGCAGTAGAGAACTAAATGATAATCTGTATAGCCTCGATATGATTGGCAATAATCCATTTTTGTCCTTTCAGTGGATGTTCCTTCTCCTCAGAATCTAACTCTCTAAAGATTCCACAGTTGCTTTGCAAATTCAGTGATGCTGAGGAGTTTCCCTCAGAGAGACCCTAGTCAGGGGAAATTACATGCATTTCTGCCATCATTTTGCCCCATTCCACCACAAGCACAGCTGCCTTGTTGTCTTTGATGCTAATCTCTTAAGAGACATACGGTAGTTAGCTATTCTTCATGAATACTGAAGCTGAACTCATATTCCTAAGACAAACATCCTTCAGCAGGAAGATGCTGAAAAAATGATTCTTTAGAAGAAATGGTACACATCTAAACCTATTGTCCATGTTCATGGATAACTTTAGTATGTACTATTATAGAATGCCATGGTAGGAAATCAGGGGACACCGTGGCTCAGTGGCTAAGACACTGAGCTTGTTGATTTGAAGGTCGGCGGTTCAACGGTTCGAATCCCTAGTGCAACATAACGGAGTGAGCTCCCGTTACTTGTCCTAGCTTCTGCCAACCTAGCAGTTTGAAAGCATGTAAAAAATGCAAGTAGAAAAATAGGGACCACTTGGCAGGAAGGTAACAGCACTCCGTGCACCTTCTGCACTTAGTCATGCCAGCCACATGACCACAGAGACATCTTTGGACAGCACTGGCTCTTCAGCTTTGAAACAGAGATGAGCACCGCCCCCTAGAGCCAGAAATGACTAGCACGCATGTGCGGGGGAACCTTTACTTTTACCTTATGGTAGAAAACAAATATACAGATAGTCCTCGACTTACAACAGTTTATTTAGTGACTGTTCAAAGTCACTGTTACGACCGTTTTTCACAGTTACAGCCTTTTCTGCATCCCCATGCTCATGTGATCAAAACTTGGACACTTGGCAACTGATTCATATTTATGACAGTTGCAGTGTGCTTGAGTGATGTGATCACCTTTTGTGACCGTCTGACAAGCAAAGTCAGTGGGAAAGCCATTGAGATTCACTTAACAACTCTGTTACTAACTTATCAACTGCAGTGATTCACTTAACAAATATGGCAAGAACTGTTGTAAAATGGGGCAAAATTCATTTAACAAATGTCTTACTTACCAACAGAAGTTTTGGGCTCAATTGTGGTCATAAGTCAAGGACTGCCTGCATTAGACTTACCATAAAGATTTATTTTCTACAGCAGAGGCAGAGGATTCTGGCCACCCATTATTATTTTGAATAGGGAGGAAAGAGATTTATGGCAAATCATATATAGTTCACAGTTAATTCATTTATTTATACCTTTTAGATATCTTCGTTGTAGTTTTCTTTATGACTTGAGCTATATATATCCCTGGTGGTAATATATCTCTTTGGTGTTGGTGAAACAACACCAAATCTAAGCCCTGCTTCTGGAGCGAATGGGAGAGATTCCCACTAGAAGAAGGGTTTTTCAAAACATATTGATTAAAAAAAATAGATCTCAGAACGCTTAATCAAGAGGCAAGGCATGAGTGATAGAAAATTGGCAACAAAATGAAAAGTGTTTATTATAGAATGCAAAATTAATATTTACTTTTACCAAAAAAAAATAACAAAGATTGAATTTAACAAAGATTGCTTTATTAATTCCCATGTGGCTCAGTTGGATTTAATTTTAAATTGGTATGCACAAGATGTCACCTTGATGATTAAGCTGGCCTCTTGCAAACACACCTAGTTAGGGTAATGAAATGTCTGCAAGAAAACAAGCAAGCTCAGAAAGCACAAAGGACCCCTCATTTTAACCCTGAGCTACAAATATTCTCCTTTATTGATACCCAAATGTAGTTTGCAAAATGGGAAGCGAAGAAGGAGAGACTCACCAAAATTGATCTTGGGTCAAGTTAGAAACGCCTGGATTTCTAGCTCTGTTTTCAGCTGTCCTTTAGAAAAAATGGGCTGATGAGGAAATTGTTTGTTGGAGTTTGGAGGCAGGCAAGAAATTCAGTTGTATGCTCGTGCATGTGGGAAGAAAGAAAAGTGGAATGAAGGAAAGGCAGCCAGAACCTGCTTCATAGACCACCTACAAATGGCGGGGGTGACAAATACTGATGACATGCAGCCAATGAGAGGAAAAGAATAGATGTTTGGGGGTGTCCGGCATCACTGAATTTGAGAGTTCTTTTCCCGCTTAGTCCTTCCGGGACCCCACTCAAGGCCTGTAGAACCCAGTTTAAAAGAAGCCCTCCCCAGAGAATGCCTATAGTCTCTGCTGTTAAGAATGGATTTCACACAAAATCCAGTGTGCTACTATCCTTTATGACCTAATGCCCTCTAAGGCATTAAGAGGTCTCAGTGCATATTGTGCAAGCTCAGGAGATGTTCTGGCTTCTTTAAAGATTTGGAAGCAGGTGCTGCAAACGTTTTATCAGTGCAAAAGCTTTCCTCCTAAATGTATGGAAGTCACATTTACTTTTTTTAAAAAAACTTGAGTGTAGTTTATATAACTGTCAAACTGTGTCGTTTCAGTGTTTCAGTTTTTCTGCAAAAAAAATTACTTAAACGAATATAAATTTTGATCTAAACATGCTTCCTAGGGAGTCATTTTAAAAAAGAAGCCTCTCGCTAAATATGAAAATCCACCTTCAATCGGAGGAGTCACTTCTGTTTGAAATTTTCATTCCTGTAATGAGTTACAGATTTTGCCTTTTCACTTCTAAGAAAAATGAAATCTTCTCAAGAGATAATGCAGGGAGAAAGGAAATGGAACGATAAAAGCATGTAATTAGATTCACAGTCTGAATGCTTTTTATTAGTGTTTTTGTCTGCTCAATACTCTGATTGTATTAATTAATTTGCCACAGAGAGTGGAATTACTGAAATACAATCAGTCTATTAGAATCTAACTATGCCAATAGAATTAAAATACTTCCTTCAATTTTCATATTTATATACTATTATTCTTATATTAACAGAACAACAAAAGAATTGTTAGGCAGTGGTATCTAAAACAATAGGGCAAGACTAAGAATTAGTCTGTAGTATCTATAAAACTTGTCCCCATAGGAAATTAATAGAATTGAAAAGATTCTTTGCTTCGGTCCCTATATTTCCTTGCCTAAGGAGATAATTGCCAAGGATCAGATATATATGGTTTGAATATGCTTCCAGGGAAAGGTAGCATCTGACTATGAAACTTATTTAGCTAAGGACAGCATAGGGGTTCCCTTTGCTTTCTCCTTGCTTTGATAGGGAGCACTGGAAGATAGGATTTGATTTGATTTGATGGGGTGTATTGGTCATCTGGGATGGAGTCACTGAAGCAGTAGGTGTGAGCTTAAATGGACTCCAGAGGATGGTAGAGGACAGGAAGGCCTGGAGGAACGTTGTCCATGGGGTCATGATGGGTCGGTCATGACTTCGCAACTAACAACAACAACAACAATTGGTCATCTGAGTTCATTTTCCCCCTCTGAAGTATGCTTTAAATCACAATTGCATAATCTGATGCTTTGGTCTCCTCAAAACTTAGGTGGGACACCCAGAGTTCTCAAAAAATTATTATCAAATTCTATTTTTAGTACATCAGAAAGTGAAAATAGTTTAGTAGGAAGAAATCACATTAATTGTATGTAATTAAATCGAAATAAAAATGAAATGAAATCCTAATCCTATTACCAATTTTGCAGTGTCTCACCCAAGGCCTAAAAAAACTGTCAGGGAAATTTATTGCATTGTTTGGGTTGTAAAAGTTGTAAAAGTGATTGGAGTTTACTATACAGTAAATTTGTAGGGCTTGTAAGTTTACTATATAGTAAGTTTGTAAAGCTCACTAGAATTTACTGTATAGAACACATGCTTAACTTTACATGTGTAATTTATGTGGTGAATCTAGTTTTAATCAACAATGAAAAAATTAGAGATTCATGTCCTTATTTCTCAAGACAATATAGGCTTGCGTTATGAATTTAAAAAAGGAAAATTAAATCATTAATTCCCTTTTGATAATGACAGACAAATTAAAATTCAGCAGACAGACAGATTGCATTTCCTCTATCACCTCAAAAAAGTTTTGATATTTTCGTAGATTGTCATGCATTTGAATCTAATGATTAATCAATCATTAGTTAAAAGGAAGGCCATTTATCAACTGAAATTCTGTAGACTGATGATATGTAGCAAGAGGTTTAGAAAACTGATACACCCTAATTGAATATACAGCTATTCTAAGAGAATTACTAACAGAGTTGTAACTATAACAGATGGTATCTTCTGAACAGTGGTGAAATGTAAAATTTGTTACTACCGGTTCTGTGGGCGTGGCTTGGTGGTGAGGAGTAATATGACTGAGTGGGCGTGGCCAACTTTTTTTTTAACTTTTAAAACCATTTTTTCTACAACCTCTTCGGCTTTTAAAGCCTCTGACAATCCCAGCTGACTTGCCTGATCAGCAGAGGCTTTCTTTTTTTTTTAAAGCCTCTGATGATCCCAGCTGACTTGCCTGATGGGCAGAAGCTTTTTTGTTTTTTTAAAGCCTTTGACGATCCCAGCTGACTTGCCTGATCGGCAAAGGCTTTTTTTTCTTTTAAAAACATTTTTTCTATAACCTCTTCGGCCAAAGAGGTTGTAGAAAAAATGCTTTAAAAAATAAAAAAAAAGCCTCTGATGATTGCGCAGCTCAGCTGGGCAATGGGGGGGAGGCAGGGATTTTTGCTACCGCCTCCATAGCTACTGGATCGGGCGATCCGGTCCGAACCAGGAGCATTTCGCCCCTGCTTCTGAAACTAGTGAGCCTCTTGATGTCAACTGTACTGTAAGATATTAAAGAGTTTTAAGGGGCTGGGCATATTCTTCCCTTAAAACTAGATTTTATTTATTTAAAATACATTTGTCCTGCTCTTTAATAAATAGGACCTTAGATCATCCAAAACAAGGCAACCCATGCTTTTAAACTTAAAATTTAAAGGATAGGGTTGAAGAAAAAAGAAATTCTGAATTTTTTATAATGGCCAGCAGGAAAAGAAGAGGACAGCTCACACTTCAAAAAATTAGAATTATCAATTTTTTTAGAAGTAACCTTGAAGAGCCTGTCTTCCTGGAAACGGCTGTAATGTAGCCAGAGGTTGTTAGTTTTATGTCTTGGAGTCTTAAATTCTGAGATATTACTGGATTTTGCAAGCGTCTCCTTTCTGCAAGGTTCAGGGAATTCCAGCTGACAACCCCATGGACTAGATGCCTTATAGGGCAATTTGTTTCAAAGTTCTTTATGAAGGAGAAGATAGGCTTAGTTGACAAGAAGTGATTTCAGTCCTATGGATGCAGCAAATCCTAAAAGCATATTGAAGGATATAGTTAGATTTCCTTTATTAGTCACAGAGTCTTGCCAGCTTTGCTTAAGCTAGAAACTTCTTTGCAAAGCACAGCTGTGTGAGCTTGGAGGAAGCTGTCTGGGCTATTAGGTTACACCAGGCCACTGACTAACAGAACAATTCTTATCTGATTATACAAAGCTGCCTCTGTGAAACACGTTCTTAGCGAAGTCTGTATACTATGGTTATTCAGTCCTTCTAAAGCCTAGTGAATGAAAGACATTTGGCTCACAAAAACAATTACAAGCATATATTTTGTGTCCTGATGCCCATTGATACTTATTTATTGTATTCAGAGGAATAGTTTTAAGAATGAAGCCACAAATATGTAAAACCCCATGAATCTTTTTTTCCACCCAAAAGATTGTGTTTATTTTCCTGTTCTGCAGGCCTTTGGAAACTTCAGCCAAACTGCCAGTACCTTTTTTGCGGCAAGTTGTGCCCGTTAAGAAAAAGGTGGGTATTCTTGTGTTGGAACAGACAAAACAGATATTTGTGGTTAAAAAAAAAAGAACGAGCGATAAAAATACTGGGGGAATATTTGAATATTCGAGCATGAAACTTATTTGGAAGAAATGAATAACTTTGGTTTCTTATTTTCAAAAGCAAAATGCTGAAATGAGAGAAAGGAATATGGCCAGACTGGTGCTTCCATAGCATGGGCTTCCTAGAACATACAAATATTTTCTGACATTGCGGAGATGCTAGAATTGATTCCATTTCCTCCTCCACAGGTGTCCAGAGATCCTCGTTTTGATGACCTCTCTGGGGAATATAAATCAGAAGTATTTGAAAAAACATATAGTTTCTTAAATGATGTGAGGAAGAAGGAGAAAGAGGTAATGATGTAACAGTGTCCTGTGTTTCTTCCTTCAGAATGAAAACAGGTATCCCTAGAGAGTTGGTGCTTTCCTATTTTGCAGGTTATTCAGAAGCAACTGAAGAAAAGCCAAAATGTGGAAGAGCAGAACAAATTGCAGCAGCTCCTTAAGCGAATGGTGAGTTGGTGCTAAAAAGAATTTAAACAGCCTGTTTACCCTTCTGAAGTACAGGCAACTAGCAAAAACAAAGCTGTAGAGAGCATTGATCATAAAACCATGAGGCAAATGAAATTGAGGAGAGGAAAAATGCAATATCTTTGTTTCTTGCCCCTCGTTGTTCCTTAGACACAACAGGAAGAAGCACAGAGAAAATGTCAGAAGAAGAGAGAAAATTCCCTGGCATTCAAGAGGCAGCAAAGAGAGTTGGCCAAGCAAGGAAAGAAGCCTTTCTTCTTAAAGAAATGTAAGCTTTTCCCACGTAGGATAATAGCTGCTCTACCGACCTTAACCTTAATATGATCCCCTTCCTGTATTAATAGTAAATATTAGAAGCCCTGTTTATTCTAGTTGATTTGTACAAATTAAAGAATAAGGAATTTATTTGTGTGTATCTTCATCATCATCATCACCAAGTCAGTGGAGGCCTTGATGGCATCTGCTACAAAGGTTTGATCGAGTGGTAGCACCGTTTCTGCTGCAAACAGTGTATGAGTGTGGCATCCAACATGTCTACACCAGCAGCGTTTACTTTCTCTAGATTAGATAAATTATTGAATCATTTTCTAAATTACTGAATTATTCTCAAAAGTATTGAATGAGGAATGGGTTAGGATAGCCACTGCCAGTACTTAAATGAGTTTTTATATGTTATTTTCATAGCAATTAGTTACTAACCTGTATCAGATGATTTATAGGACCAAGTTGAAAGATTATGTTAGCAAGCAAAAATAGTAGATTATAGAAAATAATTGCTTGGGATATTATGAACACTTATGACTTGAATTAAAACCTCCATCCCTTCTTGACATCTACAGCTGAAATACAGAAATTGGAACTTGCTGAGAAATACAAAAATCTGAAGAAAAGTGGGAAGCTGGAGAGTTTCCTGAACAAGAAGAGGAAAAGGAATGCTGCTAAGGATAAAAGGAGACTCCCTTTTCGGAAGAATAACTAATCTCTGGCTACCCCCACCCAAGCTCCCCTCTTCAAAAGAAGACTTTACCCACAAATTCATACTTTGTCAGTTGTACAGGCAACTCTAGGAAAGATGACCTCTTGAGCTTTAAGCCAGGCAGTGAGGGCGAATAGCCAGGAATCATCCCACAGTTCAAGATACTCTGCCAAGTAATTTATGTCTGCTGAAAAAAAAATGATTATGCAAAATTATGTTTCAATTTCACAAGCACCTCTGAAATTTTGAAAAAGGAATATTTTTAGTGATTAAATTTCCTGCTGCTTATTCTTCTTTTCCTTCCAGGACAAGAAGTAATAGATCCCTATCAATCTGATTTTGGTCCCCTCTCCTTTTCCCAAAACTGATCTTCCTCCTTCCAGTCTATTTTTTCTACTGTGTCAGGGTTGGCATTCACCTACCGTTTTTCAGAATTGCCTTCCTGGAGAGCACTCTTTTACCTTCCTGCAGCTACCCATTAGTCCTGCTTGATTGTGGTTCCAGCTGTTTTATTTGCAAAGCTTAACAGAATAACAATAACTGATGCTTAACAAATTTCCCAGTGAACAGCAGTCCTGCACAAGGTAGAATTTTCAATAAAGCACTATTTGCAGTATTGCAGATGGAAGAATCACAAACAGCATATTGAATTCTAATCTTAAAACGGCATATATATATTCTAGCTTCTTAAACTTGGGTTAGGGGCAACTGGTTTTTTTTTTTTTTTTTTGGTAATATGAATGCGTTTACTTTTACTGCTGAAGTGGACTATGAACAGTGAAGTCCATGTTTTTAGCAAGTTTTTAGAAAATTTATGTAAACATATAGAGTGTTACTACAGTACAACACTGGCAATTTATATTTGACTGAGTTTTCTGGATCGCTAATTAGCATCACTGTTTCACTTGGTGTATTTAAAAATTTGTTATTTTTATAAGGTAAATATTTTATTTGTTGGTATAGAATATAGGAATAACAATAGATAAATCATCTTAGCAATACCTCATAATCAAATAAAAGTTTTACAATTTTTTAATCTAGGTGTGATTAGACATGGTATATGATGTCTTTTCTTGAACCAATTTTTATGGTTAGAGCATAAAGTCCATCTCCTGCATTACATAACTGAGACACATTAAAAGCTTTGTCTGGTTAACAGTCATCTAGACAAAGGATCCTCCTTCATCTTCTTATAGATTGACTGAAATGCATTTGATCAACTAAACCACTAAAACAGAATAATCCCTATAGATACCACCTAATGTATCCTTAAAAGAAAAGCTGTGCCAAGTTGGTTTGTTTCTAGAGTATTTTACTTTCCCCAACCAGATTTCTCTTCTGGGTATATTTGCAAACTTCCTGAGGAGTTTCACATAGTAGACTGACTATGCTATAATAAAATTAGCTGTTTTGGTATGTGCTCGTGAAAATGAATGACCCAGATACAGATAAGAAAGTTTCTTCAGTGAAAAATATATGTGATTAAAGCAACCATTGGGAACTATAAAAAGCAACGAGAACCTTTGTGCCCAAGGAAAAGAGGTAGTTAGGAAGGGAGGGATGAACTAAATATACCTGCTGCATCTTGCAAGCAAAACGGAAGCAGTAGTGCAGTAAATTAAATGTAGAGATTCAAACTTGATTCCATTTTAGCTGGGTGCTGAGAAAACCCTTAATAATTTGCTTTTTTTTTTCTTCCAAGTTTGTCAATGACTCTTGAATGGATGCTATTTCAATCTCTTAGAGAGGAATTAAAGGCTTCAAATGGAAGTTTAAACAGCCAATAGTTTGAAAATGAGGCAAGTCTCTTTCGTTTGTTGTAAAAAGCAACTTCCTAAGACCTCTGCAAATTGATTTATTTCTTATTTCAAATATTTATTAGTCTCTTTATAGCTAATAGCTGTCAGGATACCATCCAATTTTTATTAAATGAAAACTGGAAATATCAAAATACTTTAAAAATCAAAGAAAACAAAAAACAGCAAAGAAAAAAAGTTTAAAAATCTTAAAAATCATAGTTATTTTAAAAGTGTTCATATTTCTCTGAAAAGTACCTTTCAAAGCACATTTCAATGTTGTTTCTTCTATTATCGGTGTGTCCAGTCCTCTTAGATCCTTGAGTCTTGAAGAATACATTAATATTTAATTTCCCTGGATTTGAACAACTTTCCAGTCAATGCAAGAGGTATGGTTTGGTCTTTTATTCTGCCAACAAAGTCTTCCATTTCTCCCAGATCATTGTAATAAAGACCATGCCTCATACGGTTTTAGTTGTTTTGTTCATTCTCTAGGGAGCACAAGTGGAAATACCACTAGATCTTTTTCTGCTGTCAGCTGTCTGTGTTTCTAAAGAATGAAAATATTTTCCTGTGTAAATTACAGTAAGAATGTACAATATGAATATGAATACTAAAGAAGGGAGAAATAAAATAGTTTGTATGAAAACAAATCATTGGATATGTGTCTCAAATATTTACAATTGTCCCATTTTATATTGTACAGGTCCATCTGTACTACTCTCTCAGATTCCCTGTTATTCCTGGGTCACAGGTTGGGAATTACTGCTTTGGGTCTATTGGGCTATAACTTATATCAACTGTGTACAGCAGCAGTTCTGGTTGGAAATTATAGAGGTTACAGTCAAACGTCCCTATAAGGCACCAACTTTAGGGAGTTTGTGATAGTCCTTGCTTCAGTGAACTTGTTTTTACATTTCAGATGAGGGTTGAGGCCCAATATCTTGGATTCTATTGAGCAAGTTTTGGGTGAAGCAACTTTAGAAACAAAGGTTTCTGACTAGGGCTAATATTAATCAGGAAAGTTTATGGGGTAAAGTGCAGAGTAAAGCCTATCCAGATTATTGGAGTGTAATCTTAGGTGTATGCGGGATTGCAGCCTAAACTATATCCTTTATTTATTTTCAGAATTTATATGCCTATCTTGTATACTGATCCTAGGCAGCTCACAACAATCAATAAAAACAAGAATAAAAGCAAAACCATCCTTCCTGCAGGCACCAGACCAAACAGCCTCACAGCTGAATCCCCATCCTAGCCCAATATCTGTGGAGACAGCCAGTTGTTCATGGTCTTCCAAAAGTGGTAATAAGGTAAAAAGTAAGGATCCTTCAGATTTTAGGGACAGCAAAGTCATCCTTTTTAATAGATAGGGCTTCATTGCTATGGGCAAAGGCTTACGTACAGTATTAGCCCCATGTATGTGCTAATTCTAACATATCTCATAGTATGGCCAGGATGAAAGAATTGTCTTAACACCTGGAATGCCACAGTACAGCTTTCTTCAACCTGGTGCCCTCCAAATGTATAAGCAGTGTAGAGTTCAGAATTTCTATGCCAGCCTAGTCATTTTCTGGGAGGTGGGAATTCTGGCACTCCCATTACCTTGAGATGTGCCAGATTGGGGAAAAGCTGAACTATATACGATGCACCAGTTAGAAAAATATCTGCTAATTTTCTTCATAGCTGTAAAAGAAGGTTATTTAAGATTTTAGTGCCAAAAATATAGAGGGCACCAGTTTGGAGGAAATTTCAAGTTTGCTGGCAGAATATACACTTGCAAACTATATAAACATGTGTTGTGTCATAACTGCATAATTATTGTGGCTTGAGGATCATGCCATGCTTTGTATACTATATCAAGAGCATACTCCAAAAATGGATAGCCTAGGGTCCTTTGGGGAAAACTTTGAGGAATTTAAGCAATAAAATGAATGCCATAAAACTCTCGACTAAACCCTTTAAACCCGCTGAAAAAACACAAATCAATGCCAGACTTCGCTGGCTCCTAGTCTGGAGACCAGAAAAGGAATAAATGCAAACTATACATTTTACTGTATAAAATAAAAGTGCAAGAGTTTCAGCTTGTGATGCTAGAATATACATTTCTGGCCATCATTCAGTTCACTACTGTCTAAGGATGAGGAAGAGGAAGAAGCTATATTTCCATCTGGAAGAAAACTATTTATTGGGTTAAATTCCCAGTCGCTTTGACTGCATTTCATCTATATTGTATGTCTCTGCTTAGTCATAGTTATATAGAAAGAGAAAAAACCTTTAATTGTCAAATGTCTGCTGTCATATTCCAAGTTTCAAATTAAAAAGTCTTATTAAAATTAGGAGAAGGACATAGAAATAATAGGATAGGGGGCAATGTATAAAGAAACTAAGACCCAACCTTTTTTTTAACTCTGAAGAAAAAATGCCCAAAGTGGCAAACCAAAAGGAAGAGCAATTCTCCACCACTCCATTTTGGGATGTGTTTATAGGTGTCCTTTTACATTTATTCATCAAAAACACTAATCCCATAAACTCTGAAACCCTGCCCCTGCCCACATGCATTGGATCACCGAGTCAATTTCCCAACCTCTCCAATAATTTTTTTTTTAAAGTCTGTATGCCTACCCTTAGTTTAAATAAATTATACAATTTTGAAACTCAAAGGATCCTAGCTAGATGGCAGCACACACCCGTCCTTGCTTGATCTTCAGAAACTTAATGGGGCAAGTCCTGTTTAGTACTTGGATAGGAGCCACCAAAAATACCAAGACTATAGACTAGATTATGAAGTCAAAAATCATCCTGGAAAAAAATAATGGCAAACAAATTTTAAGAAGCTCACAAACATTCCTTGAAGTGATCAGAAGTTGAAGTCAACTTAAAGGAGTCTTTATGTTACACAGGTAGTTCTCGACTTACAACACTTCATTTAGTGATCATTGAAAGTTACAATGGTACTGAAAAATGTGATTTATGACCGTTTTTCAAAGTTACAACTTTTGCAGCATCCCTATGATCACATGATCAAAATTTGGATGCTTGGGAACTGGTTCATATTTATGACCATTGCTGTGTCCTGGTGTCATATCCTCTTTTGTGACCTTCTGACCAGCAAAGTCAATGGGGAAGCCAGATTCATTTAACAACTGTAGCAAATGGGGCAAAACTCACTTAACACATGTCTCACTTAACAACATAAATTTTGGGATCAATTGTGTCGGAAGTCAAGTACTACTTGCATTAAATGAAACAAGGATTATGTTTATACAATAGGCCAGTGTTGGCGAACCTATGGCACGCGTGCCGGAAGTGGCACGCAGAGCCATGTTGCCTGGCACGCGTGGCGTCGCCCATTCCTCTTCCGGGTTTCCAGGGTACGCATGCGCACCAGCCAGCTAGTCTGCGGGTTACTGGTGCACACGCGTGCATGACAATCAGCTGGCCTTTAATGCAGGTGCGCACCGGCCATGCCATCGTTGCCCGCATACAGCCCCGGGATCACCCCTTGCCAGCCAGGAGCACTGCCACCAGTCACTCCCCTATGCCCGGCTGCCTGCTTGCCTCATCACACCATCGCCACTGCGAGGAAAGGCCCTGCAGCTGCACTGCCTGGAATCCACGTGGGCTGGCGCAGGGGGAGGACAGATATGGCTGCCTGGACGCTGCCTGGAGCGCGAGGGTGGCAGGAGGAGGAGCCTCTGCTGCCTTATAGCCAGCGTGACCAGCCTGCTGCTGCAGTCTGCCACCACCCTCTCTCCCGCCAACTGCTCCTGCCATCGCTGGGGAAGGGGAGCGCAAGAACCGCCGCCACCGGGTGCAAGGGGGTGGTGGGAAGGATCTGCGATCTGCGGCTTCCCTGTCTCCGCACCCGAGCAGGCTGTCCAGGGAAAGGGATTGAAGCCCCAGCCCGCTGCTTCTGGCGCTGGCACCCCCTCATCCCCGGCAACAGCGGTTCTTGTGGTGCCAGAAGCAGCAATTGGGGGCTTCAATCCCTGCCCCTGGACAGATCTGGAGCTCGGCTGGGGAGAAGGGAAGCCCCAAAGCAGATCTTTCCCCACCCCCTTTTTCCCAGCTGAGCCGGTTCTTGTGCTGCCAGAAGCAGCAATTGGGGGCTTCAATCCCTGCCCCTGGACAGGTCTGGAGCTTGGCTGGGGAGAAGGGAAGCCCCAAAGCAGATCTTTCCCCCACCCCTTTGTACCCAGCGGAGCCGGTTCTTGCGCTTCAATCCCTGCTCCCGAAAGCCCAAAACAAGTCGCGGTGGGGAGGCACGAAGCGCATGTGGGGGACTGCGCATGCGCAATGCAGAACGTATGCATGCGCAATGTGGGGTGCATGCGTGGGATGTCACGTGTGTATGTGTATGTGTGGGGATCGCATTGCATTATGGGTGCTGGCACGCGCGGGCGTTATCGTGCGCACACACACACACACTTCCGGCACGCAACGAGAAAAAGGTTCGCCATCACTGCAATAGGCAGTCTTTAATAAGGAGAAAATACTCAATTTATAAAATTAGGAGACAGGGTTGAATGAAGACTTGGATCCATCAATCACATGTCACCCATATAGCTCGTACAGTATATGGAATACCTGTTGAGGTGGAATTTTGACATTTGAAACAGTAGGATGAGAACCTACAAAAAAACTTCCAGGGAAGTGGGTAATTGTGGTTTCTAGCAGCCCAGGAAGGGTAACTATAAGAAATAAAAACTTTAATCTCTTATTACACATTGACCCTGGGATGTGTGAAGTTCTGCCTGTATTCATGGAAGATATGTGACAAACAATATGTTTTGTAAGGGAAAATCTAGGCCATTATGCCAGTTACAATAGATAAAAGACAGGAATTGTATACTCCAATATTTCTCATTTGAATGCTTTTTTTTCTTCACACCCAGTTCTAAATTATGGCTTTCTTATAAGAAACACGGCAGTTACTGAAAAGGTTTTTCTTATAATGGTAATTCATATGGAATGTAAAAATTAAGAGAATATTTTTCAGAATCTGGGTGCCCTAATAAATGTAATAATTGTTGGAAATCCCAGGCAGCACGGCAATGGCTAAAACATTCTGGGGATTTTATGGTGTCCAGGTAAGTTTGTTCTGTTGTGCAGGACTCTCTGTCCCACAGCAATCAGACACTGGTGTGTGAATTCTTCCTGCCTAAAGGCTTTGACTCCACAAGCTTGTCTGTGTGCATTGCTTCATATTATCCCTCTTAAAGTATATTTCGTTGTATCCACTGCCAAAATTCAGTGGCCCTACTGTATCTCAAGTTGACATTAAGTGTGCCTTATTCTCATTTTACCCCACTGTTTCTATTCTTTTGAGCCTGGAGTCAGTCCATTGTATCATAGCTGTCAGAACTTTTCAGCGTATGCTCTGTTTTTTTTCAACACTTTGGTGATAAAATTGTATGATTTTACTTAAAAACAAACATGTTCTTAGATTAAATGCTTACATAACCCTGGCTTCAGAAACATTTGCTAAAATTGCTCTTGCTGGGAGATTCGTAATTCTGCTCTGAAATAACTCAACCACACTACTTTGCTTTAGTTTTGCTCTACTACCTGATGAAGTTGATGACATTGTAATTCACTGAAATAGTTCATTCTCCTTCACATGTTCCTTCTCAATGTGCAGAAAGCTTCTTTGCATACCTTAACCCAAGGTTTTCAAACTTTGGTCACTTTTACGGTGTGTTTACTTCAGTTCCAAGAAGTCCCAAGTCAGTATGCCTGCCCTTAGAGATGAAGTGGTTCTACTCTGTCTAGAAGGAAACTTCCTCCCTGCCACTGGCCTGACATTTTGAGCTCTGTCTGTGAGTCCCTCTGTGGGACTGAGGGTTTGTTCTGTGCCTGTTACTGTCAGTATGACAGTCCAACAAGCCACAATCAGCTTTTATCACTGCCTGGTCATGTCTGCCTGATCCAAGAATTCATCATCAGAGTTTCATTTACGTAGGGTACCAAAAGCCACCCCCTAATGCCTGATTAGAAAGAAGTTATAAACACTGAATCTTTGATCCCTGAACTAGGCCAACTTTCGGACTCAGGCCACAAAGTAGGCTGTAGATGAAACAGAGAAGCCCAAGACCAGTCAGTCTAAAGGCTAAATCCCAAGTTCCAGGGCTTTGTGGGCTGTAGCCACTTCTCTGTGTTAAGAAATAAGTGGAGGTTTTTCTTTTTTTTATTACCTTGCTAGCTATGGTGCTTACGCTATCCAGGCAAAGAGTAGATTCCGCCCTCTGCAGCATCTTCTGCTGGTTCTACTGATAAACAAACTTTACTGAGCAGCAGCAAAATGGAGTAGGCAAAACAGATCTTTTTAGTATGACAAGTGAAGTCACAGAGCAAGATGGCTCTGAGGCCAACCAGGCTAAGGTACCTGACCTCCTCAAATTAAATTGGTGGTTGGCCAGCTAATACCAACTTGCTTCTACCTTCTCTATGTAAACTCCCGTTGCGGCATATCACCACCTATGTGCTTTAGCTCCCACCTCCAAGCCAAGAGAAAATAATTGAGGTCAATCAAGAAACTGAGCAAAGGGACACCCAACCATTGAAACCACTGCAGCCACTACTGGAGACAAATTCCAACAGCCCCTGGAATATGTCAAAAAGCACAGAAATACAATACATTTACCTAATGTGTGACTTTTCTGTTTGTTGCTGTGAATGTGTAGGGTTACATGTCTGTTAAATGGGTACATGTTTACTTCTTTCATATTGTCTATCATCTATCTATCTATCTATCTATCTATCTATCTATCTATCTATCTATCTATCATCTATCTATATCTATCTATCTATCTATCATCTATCTATATCTATCTATCTATCTATCTATCTATCTATCTATCTATCTATCTATCTATCCTCTATCTATCATCTATCTATCCAGCTAGCTATCTAGCTATCTATCTACCTATCTTTGATACAATTTAATGTATACTTTGATTGTGCTCCCCTGTCAAATTCTGCAAATTCTTTTAGGTCCTGCTTTGCACTTAGGACAGATGTAATGCAGATTATGCTAAGTGATCTGAGTTGGCTTGATATCATGTATGAACAATATAACAGTATCTGGTGGCAGATGTAGAACTGCCTTCCCAAACAAACTTGATTGTATTATTTGAAAAATTAGCAATTGTACAATTTCAGGCCTGGTTGTAGATTTCCTATATTATACTATCTCTACAGAAAAATGTTGCTCTACTATAGACTCTATAAATGCTAACAAGCTAAGATGGAGCAAACAATTGTGAAGGGACTTGCTCTGAGTATACCTGATGCAGGCAGGTCTGTCTGGGCAGGACACCACCTGACAATTAGATTGGGTATTTCTGGGAGTTGAAATTCATGCATCTTTATTATTTGAAAAACAGTTATACTGTTGAAGAAAGACCAGTGGTATGTTATGGGCATAGATTGGTGGGCATAGAAGAGTGGGCAAGTTATGGGCATAGATTGTAGGTATAGAATGGTGAAAACAGAGGAGTAGGTGATATAGAATAGACTCAGTAAAAATGACAGATAATATTGAAGGCATCCCATCTTGGTTAGAGGCCTTAAAAAGAAAACAAGCATTCATCTACCTAGAAGCTTTTTTCTTTTAATGCCGGAATCTTCTCAGAGTTGGTGCTTTTGTCTTGCTGCAAAGCACTTTTTTTTTTTTTTTTTTTACAAAAGGCTAGTCTTCCTTCAGTTGCAAATATAACAGCTGGGGTGATTAATAAAGAGCAATTTTAGTAACTAATTAAGCAAATATAGCTATTTTGTGCACACATGATGCACACAGGGAGAAGGAGGCTCCTTCATTGCAAACTGCAGCAAACGGTTTACTGCTGCTTTTTTTTTCTGCCCTTCCCAGCAACTTGGCAACAACTGTGCAGCTAGGCTGGTCCAGAAAATAGTGATTGACAGGGCTGTGATTAGCGGGGATGGGATTCCTCATTAGCTAATCAGCTTTCTCATTGCTTTGTCAGAGTTTAATGACTAGCTGCCTTGGGAAGGCGGACACCACGCTTTGCATTCTGCTCAGGAGCTGGGAGTAGCATGGGAAGGGTAGAGGGTGGGGGGGGTGCTAATTGGCAAGACTAACGAGTCTCATGTGGCTGGGCCCTTTGCACCTGTTGCTCAGGCTGGGGCTGCCTTTTCTTTTCTGTGCTAGCCTTGAGCAGCAATGGCAGCTAATGAAAAGGAATTACCCCATAAATCAATCATTTGTGCTACTGTGGCCTCAATCTTGAGGCAGGTCAGATCCTGTTAGAAGGTAAGAATCTCCATCCTGTTAGAATAGATGGCTATATATATATATTTTTTGAAAAGATTCATTTAGCCAGGTGGGAAATGGGATGCCCATGGAAACCCCCAGGGAGGTTGTGATTCAGGAATTTTGAAGTAAGAAAAAG
Source organism: Pantherophis guttatus (assembly GCF_059756535.1). Lineage (NCBI taxonomy): Eukaryota > Metazoa > Chordata > Lepidosauria > Squamata > Colubridae > Pantherophis > Pantherophis guttatus. The sequence goes on along the minus strand of NC_142063.1, from coordinate 306,634,047 downwards.
AATTTGTAGGCCATTTTTCAAATGCTGTTTGTCAAAAATGTATGAGTCTCCCCTCAGCTTGAAAGGCAATTGAGGGTACAGGCTATATATATTAAAGAACAGCTACAGATTCGTTCTCAACCGGCTGAAATCTACTTACAAGGTTGAATGTGATTCATAAAAATGCAGGGATATTACTCAGGTACTCAGTGCATGATTGCAAGCTGAAATGTGCAAAACAGTTTCCAGTGACAAATGTGCTGGCACGGATGTCAAAGTTCTAAATTGTTACAATTATGTGATGGGTCCTTCACACACCAAAGATACAAAAGTCACCCTCCTGTGCTATATTGCAGTCCAAAGCATCTCCATGTAAACCCATACAGAGTAGGGTTTCAATCAGGTGTGTGACTTGCATGTGATTGGGTTTTAGTCAAGCTATTTTAGGGATGGAGCATATTTCATCTTGGCAATTGAAGAAGGGTGCTAGCTTTAACATAGATTCTCCCCCCCTCCACGCCACACACACACACAGGCATTTAATTCTTGCCTTTTTCAGGTATAGCTGGGAAAGAATATTGTCTGAACCCCTGTAGTCAATTTTGATGGGATGAGTTAAATGGGCCGCTAATATGCTGAGCAGAGCAATGCTCATGTTTCAAAAGGCAATTTTTAATATTGATAAATTGACACGAATTTACTATTTTTCCTGTCTTGGTTTCAAATATTAATGATTGGAAAAATCCGAAGACTGCATCTAAGTTAATTAATATGCAAATTAACACCTCTTTCTCCCCTCACTTGTCCTGTGATAAATGTGTTGGTCATCACCCAGAACAATCAGAGGACTTGGATACGCGACTTCCTTGGGCCAGTTGGTTCTTGGGTCAGATCTTGTTAAACCAGCTTAAAGAACTGGAAGAGCTTCACTCTCACAAAGAAATTTAGAAGTTAAATGCAGGCAATATGGTTCCTGCAGTGAGTGATTTTTCTCTTTTGTCACCATATGACAATTTGGTGGCAACCTTTAGAAGAGGGGCTGGCTGGCCCCCAAATTTTTGTAGCTGCCTAGAGTTCTGCATTCCTGCCTTGCACAAATTATCTTTATAAATAATTGAAATCAAGCCAGGGTTCTAGTTTCAGGGCTTATCCCATTTTCCCTTTAAGGCTAGTAAAGAGGCAGACTTGATGACTGATGGCTGATGGGGCTACCTGTAGTCCTGAATCATGAACAGGATGGTGGTGGTGAGATATTCTACTTACTCACTATTAAGAGTTGTGGTGCACAGTGGTTAGAATGCAGTACTGCAGGCTACTTCTGCTGACTGCCAGCTGCCAGAAGTTCGATTCTCACTGGCTCAAGATTGACTCAGACTTCCATCCTTCTGAGGTCGGTAAAATGAGGATCCAGATTGTTGGGGGGCAATATTTATTTATTTATTTATTTATTTTATTTGTCAAGCATATATAAGACAACAAATAAAAGTATAAACCTGATTATGAATACATGAAATGGATACGAATAAAAGGGACATTAGGACAGGGATGGTAGGCACGTTGCTGCACTTATGCACGCACCTTACAGACCTCTTAGAAATGGGGTGAGGTCAACAGTAGATAGTCTAAGGTTGAAGTTTTGGGGGTTTGGGGAAGAAACCACAGAGTCAGGTAGTGCATTCCAGGCAATGACCATTCTGTTGCTGAAGTCGTATTTTCTGCAATCGAGTTTGGAGCGGTTTATCTTAAGTTTGTATCTATTGTGTGCTTGTGTATTGTTGTGGTAAAAGCAGAAGTAGTCATTGACAGGTAGGACATTGTAGTAGATAAGGTACTACGTTTAGGTCAGACCGAAGGTGGCGTAGTTCTAAGTTGTCTAAGCCCAAATTTTCAAGTCTGGTGGCATAAGATATTCTATTGCGAGCAGAGGAGTGGAGAACTCTTCTTGTGAAATATCTTTGGACTCTCTCAATTGTATTAATGTCCAATATGCAGTGCGCATTCTGGACAAATGAGCTGTATTCAAGAATTGATGTAGCAAATGTTTTGTATGCTCTAGTTAGTAGTACAATATTACCAGAGAAGAAGCTACGCAAGATTAGGTTAACAACTCTTAATGCCTTTTTGGCAATGTTGTTACAGTGAGCCCTGGCACTTAGATCTTTAGAAATGAGTGCTCCAAGGTCCTTGACAGAGTGAGGGTCATCTACAAGGTCATGTCCATCTAGCTCAGTGTTGGCGAGCCTTTTCAGCACCGGGTGCCAAAATGGGAGCATATGCGTGTGCGCAGGCACACAAGTACCAGAAACTGGAAGAGCAGCCTCCTGGTGTGCATGCGCACACTGGGAAGATAATCTTCCAGTTTCTGGCACGCATGCACACGCAAAGGCCAGCTGGCCAGCACGGTGGAGCCCGGATGTGCAACAAGCGACGGCTTGCGTGCCCAGAGAGATGGCTCTGTGTGCCACTTCTGGCACACATGCCATAGGTTCACCATCACGGATCTAGCTTGTATTTAATGTTCTGATTTTTTTTGCCAATGTGTAAGACAGAGCATTTGTTGGTTGAGATTTGAAGTTGCCAATTGTTTGACCAATCTGACACATAGTCAAGGTCTTTTTGAAGGGTAGCAGCATTGTCGGTGGTGTTGAATAGCTTTACATCATCAGCAAAGAGAACGCAGTTGCTTTTAATATGATTGCAAAGGTCATTTATGTAAAGTATAAAGAGTGTTGGTCCTAAAATGCTGCTTTGGGGAACACTGTTGTTGACAGGTACAGGATTTGATAAGAGTGCTTCCTATTTTGACCACTTGTTGCCTGTTTGACAGGAAAATAGCTATCCATTTATGCAGAAGTCCAGAAATGCCATAAGATTTTAGTTTTAGAAGTAGTTTGTCATGTACCACTGAATCAAAGGCTTTGCCAAAGTCTATATAAATTGCGTCTATTGCTTTGCCCTGATCAAGATATGTAGTCTATATGTTTTTGCAATGTAATAGTTGCAGATTACAGGATAATTTTTTTCTGAAACCAAATTGTTTATGGTTTTGGGCATCAGAAATATAAATACAGGGAAATTTTACAGTTTTGAGGCTAGAAATAACTGTTGTTTGTAATGGGTATATGTGGCAGTGAATTTTTGGTGAAATCCAAATTTTTTTACTACCGGTTCTGTGGGTGTGGCTTGGTGGGTGTGGTGTGGCTTAGTGGGCGTGGCAGGGGAAGAATAGTGCAAAATCTCCATTCCTTCTCCATTCCAGGGGAAGGATACTGCAAAATCCCCATTCCCTCCCCACTCCTGGGGGAAGGATATTGCAAAATCTCCATTCCCACCCCACTCTGGGGCCAGCCAGACGTGGTATTTGTCAGTTCTCTGAACTACTCAAAATTTCCGTTACTGGTTCTCTGAACTGCTCAAAATTTCCGCTACCAGTTCTCCAGAACCTGTTAGAACCTACTGGATTTCACCCCTGATATGTGATATATGATTTAGGAAATGGATATTTTGAAGGTCAGAATTTGAGGAGGAGGTGGGGAGTAGCTAGCTTCCTGATCCAGAAGCTGCTTGGACAGTTTTCCAGTGTAAGCCACCCCATCCACCCCAGAGATAAGCAGTAATGCTCTTGCATCAAAACAGATGAGAAGAATTCATCAGTTGGTTATCCCTGCCTCGGCGTGAGAATTAGCTCCGCTCCTCTGGGCCGAGGCTGGAATGCTTAAGGATTGCTCCCCGCTCCCAAATCCTTTATTCTTCAGCTATGGAGAGGAATTAATATTGTTTAAACCCATCCAACATTTGGATGAAAGTGTGGTCTTCCTGGTGATTGGTTTGGCAGGAGATGTGCACGCAGCAGAAGCTCTAGAGAGAAATATATTGGCGGTGGATGGCAGCAAGAAGACTTAATCCACTCAAAGCAGTAGATGACTGATTTGGTAACAAGATTAAAGGATAGGAATGACATTTGCCTGGCAGCTTTGAATCAACTCAACAAGAACAAAAGATTTCAAATAAACACCGGCATTAAAGCAGGAAATACAGAAGCATCTAAGAAGGCTGCACTCTTCATATTGCTGCTCAACAATTTCCTCTCTGGATGCATTTGACACTTCTGAAGCAGCAAAATCGGTCTCCTGTTTCTCCTCAACAGCCTGAGATATGAATTAATAGAAAAATCTCGGATAGGGATGTCAAACTCAAGGCCAAGGGGCCAGATCTGACCTTTGGGGTACTTAGATCTGGCCCGTGGGGCCAACATAGAAACAGCGAAGGACCAGGCCGCGGTGCTTCTGCCAGCAAAAACAGGCTCCTGAGCTCCGTTTTCAGCTGCCACGGCCTCCTGCACGCGGCCCTCCCGAGCTCCATTTTCACTAGCAGAGGGTTGTAGGAAGCGGTGGCAGCCGAAAATGGAGCTCAGAAGCCCGTTTTCACTGACAGTGCCACAGGCGCCCCCAACATGAGTGCCTTTGAGCTGGCCAAACCCACCCTAGCCACGTCCACCCTAGCTCCCCAAGGTCAAACACAACCCTGATGCGGCCCTCAATGAAATTGAGTTTGATACCCCTGATCTAAGATTTAATTTGTTCCTGGAGGTGGGAAAGAAGTTGTTGGGGAAGGGAGGGAAGGCAGGGAAGGCTTTTAATCCTAGACAATGGAAGATACTACTCTAACTTTCTTCAAGGAAACTTCAGTGTGTGCTTAATGTTGTCAGCCTGAAGGATGCCCAGGTATTTATCTTCTCCTCAGGTTATTTCTATAGGGCATCCTGATTCCTTCGGTTTTCCCTGTTGATGGTGACAGTGGCACATTTATCCATCCAAGCTCCATTGCAATATCTTGGCTGTATTTTTGAGCAATGATTCCATTTCAGATGGTTTTTCCATACAGCTTCAGACTATCCATGTAAAGGGAGTGGGATAGCCTATCACCTATTTTTGATGTCTGTTAGCCCTGGCCTATCATGTTCAGTATTATCAACAAGGGAATCAGTGCAACAATAAACAATAAAGGTGATAGTGAGTCTCTTGAAAGATTCCTCTCTTGATATTAACCCTTCTCCCAATTTATCCCCATTGATCAGCACCCGTGACTTCCATTTTGCCATTGATCTTTACAGAAAGCTTCTGATGTTCCTGTTATTTCTAGATACTTGATTATTCAATCATATGGAAAGGAGTTGAATGTGTTCATGTAATCAATCCAAGCTACATTCAAGTTGGTCTTCCTTCTTTTAGTTTTCCCAAATTGTCTTTTCAATTAGGAGCTGATGCTTTGTCCCTTTGCCGTTTTGGCAGTTCGGTTTCTGCTTATATGGAAAGAGCTTGATTTCAATTAGATGCTGTTGGAATGCAACAGCTACCACAGGAGCTAGCAATTTGAAAGTTAATGATAAGCAGGTATTGGCCTGTAGTTGCCTGGTTCTGCTCCTTTTGTTGAATCTTTAGTTTTTAGATAGGTTTGGATAGATGTGTAGGTCTTCAATTTCACCCTCCTTGCAGGATGTTATTAAACTGCTTGGCAATAAGTGAGTTTCAGCCAAAAAAATGATGCAGTTCATCTTCACTTGTGTTGACCAATTCTTAATCTATCTTGCCCTTTTCTCCACTGTTTCTGCTGTTGTACTAACAATTATTTTAGTTCAGCTTTTTTCCCCTTCAGCTTTTTTCTCTTCTCCACCTACTTTATGTAAACTGCATTTTTATTGTATTTCCTTCATTTGTCCCATAGCTACACCTAGAATTGTACTGCTTCTTCTTTGCTGTGTTGACTGCATTGCATTCTCTCCATGAATTGGACCGAAATTGCAGATTCTACTTATAATATGCAATTTGAGCATCATACCTGCTGATCTTGACTGCAACTGTTACTTGCTGCTTTATTATTTCTAGTACTTTCTTTCTTCCTTGTTTCTAGGTGATATTTCTTCATCAGGTATTACTTGGTCTTGTTCTTCAGCTTTTCTTTCATCTGTTCTAATTGGCTTGGATCTGATCTTAGCATGCTGATCTTATTTTCCAGCCTGCTCTTCCATTTTGGTGGTGCACTTGCAGATTTTTTTTCTTGCTAATTTTTCATTCAAAATCTTCAGTTACAATTGCAACTGTGCTGTATGGTTTGTTTCTTGCAGTGAGCTTACATATGGTATTTCACTATTGGTATCTCTTAATACTTCTTTGCAATGAGTTTCAATGCAGTCAACCTTATCCTGTTGTTTTTATGCTGTTCTAGATGTTCAATTACTCTTTGTTTTAGTTCCTCTCATTTTTCAATTAGACAACTTTATTTTTTTCTGAGGAGAAGGTAGAGGAGAGGGTGTCTGGGAATGAAAATAGTTCAGTAGTTCAGTAAGGGGACTCTACTACTGAGTCCCCTTATTTTGGCTCTGCTGGCAAGGCTTTAATTTTTTTGCCCTGGATAGACCTTTGAAGTTCTTCCCATTCTACTTCTGTAAATACTTTATTTCATGTTACAAATTGACATCAGTCTTTTAGCCAATGTTCTGTTTTATCTGATTGTGGATGTTGTTCTTTCCAGGAGTGGTACATTTATTTTCAGATTTCCTCTTCTCATTGGACTTGATGTCTAATAGCAAATTATTATTTCTTTGTTTTAAGACTTTTGTATTTGGGTAAGCAACTTTTCTTACAGTAGATGTGCAGCTGCTGGATCCAGCTGTTCTGGCAACAGTCCTGAATCCTGTAGCCTACTTACCATCAGATGTCCAGGAACTCCAACCCCTAGTGTGATCCTTGTTGACTTGGGCAGTGACTGATCCAATAGGTTTCCAAAATTATGTCTCACCATGTTGTTTATGATAAAGACACTCTTCATCTGGCTCCTTTGATGAGACCTGTCCAGTATGATTGAACCTGACATACTATCATCTTCCCCAGAGCACATAAGGCCCACAACCACATCTAAGTAATACCTCACTAGGGTCTGATGGTAATGATCTGCAAGCTTATCTCCAGCCAGCAAGTAAAAAAAAATGTGGGGATAACTGAATAGATAAATTAACTCAATAATCTTTACAACACTGTAAAGTAGGGTAACATTGTTTAAGCCAATGCCAACTTCCTGAAAACAGTTACAATGCCAAAAGAATTATGTGCCCTTCAGACCAGTAAGTATACTTTAGGGTGCATTATAGTTCAACTGAGAGCAGTTAACCTTTCTGGTATAATTGTAATAGTTTAAGTACAAGTGGCTCAGAAGTACTTGACAGTAACACATTTGTGGTAGCTGATACTACTTCAAAAGTTCTGCTGGCTGGGGGATTCTGGGAGTTGAAGTCCACCCATCTTCAAGCTACCAAGGTTGAGAATCACTGATCAAGATGCATATGGGATCTCACAAATAGCTCTGTCTTTGATTCAATAGTTCTCACTATCCGTTTTTCACCATCTTATTGGCACAGTAAAGACTTTACTTATTAAATGTTGTCTTCTAGTTATCTTCCAAAACGTGAGGCAGGATTTGGCTTGCATGAACAAGGAATTGCAGAGTTTTAGTTACATATCCATCTCTTATTTTTGCAGATGTTCAAATTCTCCCGGAATATAACATAGGCCATTGAAATTACCTGGCAGATGTTCTTCTAGATTTTATCAGCCTGAGGTTCTGCTGATGTCTATGTTAGCACCCTATTTGAATATATCCTGAAGAGGATCTACTCCTTGCAGCCCTATTCTTTTAAAGTGATATTGTCACACGGGTTCCACGCTCTCTTTCTGGGAACTAAGAAAGTAGCCATTCAGGTTTATTCCCTCCTCCCTCAAAGTAGGATGTTCTGATTGCAGCATTTGGAATTGAGCTTTGATTGGACGTGTGTGTGTGTGTGTGAGCATCTGACAATTTAACTAGTGAATTTTCCTCACATTTGTGATGCCGCTTGCTACACCATGCTTTTTTATTTTTAATATGAAATGTAATCTTATGCTATTGTTTCTGCTTTTCCTACTATATATGCATTTCTATGCCACAAAAGTCAGAGGTGAGGTGGGGGGGAATGGTGGATCTCAATACTGTACTATAGAGTTTAAATATGTCCTTTCTGGTACCAATGGTTTAAAATAGAATTATCGGACCTTGGTTTCATTTTCCCCGTATTCTTCCCATACAGAGCCCAAACATCTGGGTCTTCCAATCAGGAAACCATCAATTCCAATCATCCTTGGCTTCCCAATTCCAGTACTTTCACTGAGCCTTGATTTTAAGCTTTTCTCGTTCCTCATCACTCAAAGCTACTGGGTCTACTCCCCTGTCAAGAAGGTAGGCCAGGACTCTGCGGAGGCAGAAAGGAACACCAGATGCTGTCCTGTGCTGGAGGAACCTGGACTGCACCGAGTGATCTGATTGTCACCATGCTTCTGTGCAGCCAGTCATTAAAGAGAACTAGTAGCATCAAACGCCTGCAGTAATTTACCATTGTGCATTAACCCTGGCCATACAAGGGAGAGAGTACTCCATAAATTATTTTGCCTGTCAGCTGACTCGTGTCTGCAGGCAGCTCTTTGCCCTGTTCTCTGGAAGAGAGCCAGCAGTGATTTTACAGCAGCGATTTCACAGGGATTCCTTTTGTGCCAATTCAATAGGGAATGGCAAAAGTCTCCTAGGAAGACACCGTATGCAGAATAGATTCTGGGGAAGACCACCAGTGTCATCCTAATATATTATTTCACACAAGAATAGGATGCACATGCCTAAATACTTACAATCCCAAACCAGAGACCACTGCCCAACCATTCGCAAATTGCCTGCTGTCAAACATTATACTTCACCTTTCATTCCTGTTTATTCTAAATGTCATCTGGCTTCTACTGATTTTTAAAGCCAAGTGCATGTTTTTTTCCCCACTTGATTGATGTCATCCTCCTCCCCGAAAACATCCCTACAATGCTCTATGTAGTGAACATCAAAGTATTTTTCAGCTGCTGCAGTGTAAAATGGTCAATTGGCTCTTCTCATGCTCGTGCATTTATACGCCTGCATTTTACACGGCAGTGTACAAGAACTGGATCCAGCTTCCAGTTAGAAGTTTGAGAATCCTGCAAGAGGGTTAAGATACTGATAAATGGAAACTGACAGCCCACATTCAAATATGAATTGAGGGAATTTTGAAAACGTGAAAAAGTTTGATAATAGAAAAAAACATAGAATTTACCTTGACTAAGAGACAGTATGATAGTGAAACAGGATTTCATAGCATGGTGAGAATACCCTCTTTCCTTTCTCTTACACATTCTTTCTGCCATCCCTTTCTCTTTTCCCCCCCGTTCTTTTCTCTTCCTCCCCACCCAGTAGGTTACTGCAAGGAGGACCATTCTTGATTGCCAGAAGTCTGAACAGACTGTTGCAGAGGACTTTTGAAGTTAGGCCAAGGAGTCTGTGAAATTAGGCCAACAGCTCCAGGAGACCTATTGCTGTAGGTTGCACATCCACAAAACCTCGTGTTACATGTGTTGTATCACAGCAGAAGTTGAAGGGAGAAACAAATATGAGCCATCTGTGCAGCTCATGAAAGTGGTGTGCTTTCATTCTGTGATTATCAAGGGTGGCAGCAAATGTCTGACTCCTGGTATCTGCAGCTAGAACTGAAGCCTAACTATGTAATTTCCTATCACTACCATCAAGAAACCCTGGAAATTGGAATTCAGTGAGGCAAGCAAGAAACACTATCAGGAAACAACAATTATCCCAGTATTAAAACTGGTGTGTGTGTGTGTGTGTGGTTAGAGTGTAAATGAACCCCAAATCTTTGTGTAGGAGCAAGCCTTAAAGCTGTGCATAAGATTTTTTTTTTTAAATTTTAAATCAGTCTGTTCACTGAGCCATTGAATCATTCGTCAATTATCTTTCAATAAAATGGACAAATAATGCCATTTTGTAATACAAAAATAAACAGGTTTTACAATTTAATTAACAAATGCCTCCACATTCAGATATTAGACATGTTTAATGCTTCCATTCTTTGTCAGAGTTAAGAGTCAAATAACCTTTTCCCTCCAGATCAGCAACTGTGCCCTTATTTTGCCCAGCAATTTATCTTTTTAAAATGCCTTTTTCCATTACTGAAGCCATAGTTAATGAATCTATCCATTAAAGCTTGCAGCTCTTTATAGGATGCATTGCCTCTTTTTGGAGAGGTATGAAATCAAGTGGTGGATAGATATTCTAAGCTACTCAAAGGGATCAGCAACACTTCAGATTAGGAAGCTGTCAATAGTATTAGTTCTGTCTCATTTTTCTAACTTTGACTTTATTTTGTACATTTCTGCAACAGGCTGCCATTTTAAATAACCAATATGAGAAGTTGTACAGATGCTTTCAATGATGCAATTTTGCAAGCCATTGTCAAATAATGATTTTTGTAAATTCTTATTCATATATTTTTTAAAACAAATTTTCTTCTGATGATTTTTAAATTATCCGTGCAAATCTAATTAATTTCTCCGTACCCTCGCTTTTGTTGTTCTTAAGTAATGTTTCACATAGCGAGTGGGAGTTGGGCATCCAAGGGTATCTGAAAGGTTATACCTGCACTTAGGAATCCACTCTTAATGATCTCCTTTCCAGTTTCACCTATGAGCTTTTTACATTAATAGTTTGTAAAAAAGTATGTAAAGTATGTAGATAAATATTTCTGCATGCACAGACAGACACACAAGGTTTGCTAAGTGTGTGTTTGGAGAAAGCTTCAGTCCCAGTAAGCATTATAAACTGGGTTGGAGAAGTAAGAGTTTCATCATGAATAGCTTCAAGTCCATCACGGCTCTGTAATGGGAAAAGGGATCAGAAGATAAAATATTGACTTCTGTGCAGCTCTTACAAGCACACGATGAGGAAACTGAAACAGTCAGTCTCTTAAACAAAGAAGTGTTCCTAAACTGACAAATGGATGTGCCTACACTGAGCTTTCATAATGAAAACTAGCATTCTGCAGGCCATTCTGTCGCCTGCTGTGTTCTAGGAGAACCCAATTGTGCTTTCCCAATGCAAGTATTAGCGAGAGGGGCTGAGCAATCACAAAATTCACTCAGAGATGTCAGTTTACACCGAAGGATATTTCCTTGGGAGTAGGTCTCATACTTCTATTTTCATCATGTAATTTCAAAGCCAACCCCCTGATTGAATCTATGACCCTTGTCATAACAGATTCTGGATTTGCTTTCCTGCCAGTCTTGAGAACAGTTCAAGTGCCTTGCTGTGTTTTGCAATGGTGCCATTGGAGGTTTAGGCTTAACAATATCTGACCTCGGGACATGTAACAGTATGTGGGAAAGACCTTTGGAGACTGAGCAGAGACACCGCCAAGTGAATGGGCCAGATAACAGACAGCAACTGGACAGTGGGTGGGGCAAGAGGCCTTGTTTCTCAGGCTGTAAAAGAGGCATGGAAGGGCAGAATTGTACTTTCAGACTTGCAAAATTCTGTCAATATAGTTTTAAAATAAAGTAAAATTAGCTCATTTCATGATTCTGACCTAGTTTACTCCATGGAGCTGACGGGGCATGTATACATTTGCTGGTGGGTGCAGCTTGATCCATAGCTCTATTGGAAAAGGCTTAGATTTAAATGTTCTATATTCACTTCACCTCAGCTGCCTGATGCTAGTTTAAAGAAATAGAACTTGACTTTATTGGGATGAAACATGAGGAGCTACACCTCTCTGAATGCAAAGTTTTATTAAAGGGAGGTGGGATGCTGGGAAGACACATCAGTTTGAATGACCTGGATGGGGCTTGGCATCTTCCTCTTATATTGCTGGTTTGACTAATTCATGCAGGAATACACTGAGGACTTGAATGTAACCTTTGTTGGCCTTGGTGCATTGCTTTTCAGTGGCATCTGCTCACACAGCCAGCAACAGGAATTCAAAATGCAGCAAGTAAATGAAGAGAAGTTCAGATGACAGCATCCTTGACCAGCACAGGATGGTGTTTTTACAATGACAGTTCCTAGAGTTTTACGTTCCAGCTACAGAAATGTACACCTTAATTGCCTCATAATATGATTTCTCTGGTCCCCACACATTGGGCTTATCCTTTCTGCAATTTAGCTGTAATATTAAATCTCCAGAGTGAGTTACCTCCTTCTCAGCAGCAAGCTATCCAGTACAGCTGTCCACATCCTGGTATTTTCCACATCTGCCATAATTGCCTCTAAATTCTGGGGATTGTATCCTTTTGAGCCATGTTGGGGAAAGCTAATATAATCCCTACATAATATTTGAAGGAAGAGTTTGAAGTGGTGACCAGGCTTGTTACTGTCCCCAGTGTCAACATCTGTATCTTTTTGTGTGCCTCTTCTTAATTTATCTTTAATGCGCCGTGATACTAGCAAGGGAGTCTAGCAAGGGAGGATTGAAAAATGTGCCAGTATAAGAACTTAAATTGAATAGTTGGGAAACTGGGACTGGAGCAGCCTGTTAGGGGGTGCTGTTTGAAAAGCTTGCTTGTTTTTTTTGTAAAAGATGTGGGTGAAACTAGTAAAGAAGCATCTTCTTGGTTTTTGTTTTTGTCTTGACTGTTATTGGTATCAATAGAAGAGAATATCTGTAGCTCAGAGTTGAACTGTGGAGTCCTTGGTGCTCTCTGAGTGTGATTATTTGTCTGCAGACATTTCATTACCTGACTAGATAACATCATCAGTGCCCTGTGCACCAGTGACTTAGTTGATAATGAAATATCTGCAAGCAAACCACCAAGCTCAGAGAACACAAGGACTCAATGGTAGAGGTGTTCTTTTAAAGTTCGTTCCCTGCAAACTGAAACCAGGGTGTTAGAATTTCAGTACTGTAGGGAGGTCAACTTTTCCTGGCAGCTGATAAATCTTTAACATCTGGGTCTTCTGTGGGTAGAATAATAATACAGAAATGTGGAGCTCCTTTCCGTCTATTTTGAGGGGGAACTTTGGGAGAGGCCTAACACATTAAACCCATTTTAAGATTTACAATGGATTCTTGCTTAGAAATCACAGTGCTGATTTTCCACAAATCTGGAGAAAGGGGTTTCGGAAGCCCCCAAATATTTAATAGCTACCTGAGGAGAGGTCTGGCACCTTAGGTTATCGACTTTCGCAGTCTGTCATTAAGATCTGTGTGCAAGATTTTCTGACACTCATTAAGAGATGTCAGTAACCCACCCCATAAAAAACAACAACAACAATGGCACATGTTCTGGACAAGCACTGGTCAGAAAGCTCTGAAAAGTATTGCTGGGGATAGAATGACCTTTTTTACCAATGGAAATTATATACTGCCCTTTGAACATAGAGGCAATTTGAGGGGCAGAGAGGTGAAACTCCCTCCCAATCTTCCGAAGGGCTGCAGGAGGCCCAGTGGTATCACTAGAAGGGAGGAGGGTGATTTTCTTGGGATCCTTTTGTAGGAGAGGGATTCATGGTGGAAGCTCTCTGGGAATGTGAGGGTTTTTTTGAGAGAAGCCAATATGGATACTATACTCTCAACTTGTCAGGCTATATTAATGAAATCATAGAGTTTTCTCAGGCTGAGATAAACAGTGTGGTTTCAGTTAGGACTTGGGAGAAGGAAGAGACTGAAGAGCAAACCAATGAAAAAAGGTTATTTCCAGTGACAACAAAGAGGTGCTCTTAAAAAGTTTTGAAAGGAATTGTTAGCTTCTGTGAAAGAGACAGGGTTTTAAAAATTTGATAAATAAACAAATGTCTTTTTATAATATACATTTTAGCATTGAAAAAAAAATCATTGACTGCAATGTCAATGTTTTACTAGAGGGAAGAGAAGTTAATTTGCATGAATGTTGATTCATGTTTGTGTGTTTACCAGACCAGTGAACAGTTAAGCTCTAGCAGCTGTTCACTAAATAGAGCCAATGATGATACGTTCTAGCCAAAAGTAGACAACTGGGTGTCCTCCAGAAGTTTTGGACTTCAGTTCCCATTGGCCCCAGCAGCAAACAAGAGAGCTGTAATTCTCAATTTCTGGAGATACCTCAGTTGTCTGCCATCCCCCAGCCTTATATTAACATACTAAGCTAAGATGACTAGACTGAGTCGTTTGTAGTTCTGTGGAGCATCTATTACCTCAAGCGTATCATTCAGGAATTCTTCTGGAGTCCTAGGAATCTCTGAGTTATAACCTGAGTGTTACTTGCAAAAGGAGAAAGGGGTATGTTGAAGATTAGATTTAGGATTATTGGCACTAGTTACTGGCAGCAATCCATAAAATTTGGGACTACCTGTCAAATGAAAGGAAATAAGAATCTGCATCAATCATCTCCTTTTTTTTTGTTCGCACGTTCTTTCTTCTTTGATTATTAAATTTACAGTAAACATGCACCGACTAAGTTTATGCAACAGGCTAAGCCAATTGACCCCAGCCTGCAATCCCAATATTATTAGTCATCCATGAGGCTGTGTCAGGAGTCCCTGGTGCAAGTGCCAAAATAAAAACTCCAAATTTGTTAAGATTGTTAAGTGTGACAAAATTCTGTCACACACAAATGGAGATGCCAATATTTCATGAGTTTGACACTCTTCTGAGATCTTAGCCATTAAACATTTATAATGCAATTTCTCAGGTTGGAAATTTATACAGTACTTGTATAATTTGTAAAATGCTACATTGTTATGATAAAAGAAGAAAGATTGAGGTAGAGCAGTTGCCGCAGATGTGATCATTTAATATATCCATGGTCCAACAAGCAGGTATTCCATCCATGGTGGAACATCTGCATCTGGGAGCATCTGTGCTTTGTCCCCAGTCTAAAAAGAACTTGGCAAGCAGGCAAACAGGGCTGGAAGAGGTTTTTGCCTGAGGCATGGAGACCCCATCTCTCATGGTGGAGACCATTGGAATCCATGACACTAACGTGACTTTCCCAACCTTCCAAATTAACTAGGAGATATTATTTGTTATCATATCATTAGCCATTTACAACATTAGCAATAAGCCATGCTGGCTGGAGATGATGGTGATCTGAAAAAGATCAAAATAGAGAAATCTGGACCAATGATCTGGTTTTGATAAAAATCCACATTTTACTTTCACAAGCTATATTTGACGCTCTTCAGAAATCACCCAAAAAGAATATCTTAGTCAAGAAATATGGAAGGACAATTGCCTTAGGAAAAGTAATGTTTTCATATTCGAAATGCATTTTCTCAAAATGAATGTTTCTTGCACAAAAGGGGCCAAAGTACATGATTCACTTTTCTTTGCATTTGACTCTTACATCCAATAGAAGTCCAATATAAATAGTAGGCAGTGTGCAGAAATACGTTTTTCCCCATGATCAGGAATTACTAATTCCTCAAAGGCATGAGTCATAAACGCAAAACCATTTTTTCGATGTCTAAAGTTATGATATCTAACTCAAAAAAATACTGAAAATACTTGCCATTTTCTTAATTACTTTCTGTTTCCAAAGACCTTAGATAGTTTTTTCAAGTTTTCAGGATTAACTTCACAGCAAGAGTTCCAACATGATCCCAAGATTCTTTGCAGCCTTACAATATTTAATTACTCATAATAGAGTTGACCAAGTTCCTGGTGGATTGCTTTGTAATATCTCTCTCTCCCCCCCCCCATGTGTGCGTGTGAGAGAGAGAGAGAGAGAGCGAGAGAGAGAGAGAGAGAGAGAGAGAAAGAGGGAGGGGATGGGATATGTATACCTGTGCCTGGGAAGGAAGCCCTGAGGCAGGCAGGGTTATCTTGATAGCGATGGGCAGAAAGTGATATGGCAGAAATCTGAAATAGGGACACTGGGCCTGCTGCTTGAAAGCAGTACCATTGTCTAGTCCTTGGTGTGTACCCTAAGAGCCTGGTAATTGAATCTTCAATGACCCTTGTTGCTTGGTCTCCCATTACATCTGCCTGGTCACTTCAATCTTGCAGGACTGATATTGGGTTACTTTGATTAAACAACATCATTCAATGTGCCATCTCTGTAGCAGCATCTGCCCTCTGGAACTAGGCTGCCCCTTAGATATGGATGCCCCCCCCCCATTCTATTGTTCAAAAGAGTCTTGAAGATCTGGCTTTTTACCCAGGCTCTTTCTTTGCCCAGGAGACCCTCTGCTCCATTCTGAATGGTCTGTTCTTATCAGACCATTTTTATCAATGTAATTGTGATTTCTTTGATTGTTGTGAGCCATCCAGCATTGTCAGGTGGATGAATGTTTCATAAATATCTTGGACCCTAGTGAGGTGCTACCTTGACACCCATTAAGGCACTATCTTCACATGGTTAATTTTGGTTTTCAGCCTTTTTTATTTCGTGGCATACATCTCACAGGTAGAACATCCGGCTGATGAAACACCTGAATACTTGTGGACCTTTTGTGGCACAAAAATGTGTTGTGGGCTGCACACTAGTTGACAACTCCTGCTCTAGAAAATTACTATATGGCAGCAAATATTAGTCTTTGTTGCCATCCAATAGTCTTCTGGAGCTCCACAATCCAGTTGATAAATTTACTTTTTACTCCTTTTACCGATTTTTAAGATGTTACTGTTTTTTCTTTCTTTCAAATATGTAATTTAATTAAAGGCATAAATAATAAAGTTACAACTTATAATATGAATCCAAAAAATGTGGAGAGGAACACTGCAGATTTTGGCTGGCCAGTTCAAAATTTCCTCTGAAGGGAAGTATGTACCCTGTTTCTCACAAAATAAGACATCCCCTGATAATAAGCCCAATCAGGCTTTTGAGCACATGGCAATAAGGCCAAGCACTTATTTCAGGGTCCAAAAAAAATATAAGACAGGGTCTTATTTTCGGGGAAACACAGTATGTGTTTTCTCCAGAACACATATGCACACACAAAAAGTTAATGGAAAAATGTAAGTTTGCATGTGAAGTTTGGTTTTCATAAGCTGGATGTCCTAGATGCAATTTTCTAATTTAGGTGCGCATTTGTACATGTGTGTTCATTAAAAAGTTTACACCAACTTTTTCTTCTGGAGAATTTACATATAGTCTCTGAATTTTGTTTTTATTTATAATTTTTTGGCATGTGACACTGAAAATGGTTCCAAACCAATTAAAAAACTGAGAAAAGATCTGTAATTATAAAGAAAAGAGAATGAGCTGTATTCCAGTTAATTAAACTTCTGACTACAAATCCTGTGAAATACATATGTGGGAGTAAATGCCACTGACCCAAGTGGGTGTTTCTTAAGCGTGAGCTGCAAGTCACACAGGGCGTTTCTGAACAGAAGTAACTTTCTCATGTCAAATTGTAAGCTGCACATGATTTTATAAAAGTCTGCTGGACTTTTTTTTTTTTTTTTTTGAAGAGGAATGGCAAGACTGCATTAAGAATTCCATTGAAGAAATCAAGAAGGATAAGCAGTCCTTTGGTTTGCTGTCTCTCTTTATTTATTTATATTTACCTACAGTATAATGCAGGTTGATACTCTAAAATGGCAGCACTGGAAATACTTGTTCAAATTTTGCTTTGCAAGTAAATCAAATATCTTTCAATGTTCCCTCCCTTTCCTTTGGCTTAAATGAGCAAAAATAAAAATAATTAATTCCCTCTCTTACTTCTTAGTCCAGGAATGACTAAAATGTAGGTACTAGAGCAGTGGCCCCCAACCTTTTGGGCACCAGGACCGGTTCCATGTAAATTTTTCTATGGACTGGAGGGGGCGTGATTTTGCGTGCTGCCTGCATCCCACAGATGGGGCTTTGCTTGTCTGTGTGGCATGCTTGCTGGCACGCCACGGACTGACGCCAGTCCATGGACCAGGGATTTGGACCCCTGTACTAGACATTCATGAGATATTTGAGGGGAATTGCATTTACACCACTCTATCTGGACATAGACGGCCTTCACTGTTCTGCTGGTGCTGAGTAGATTAATCTAAATTATACAGGCCATTAAGGTCCTGGAGTTCTCCTTCAATGGCCCTTGCACAATGTCTGTCAAAGGATACCCCTGATCCTGGAATGTATTTTAACTGTGATTCAAGGTTGGCTTGCACACACACAGAAGTAATATTCAGGAGGGCTCTAATAGATAATTCAAGATTTTTGAGGGAATGTGGTGCTATAAAGTTGGAGACCCTATGCCTTACCCCAAATGTTTTTTTTTCCAATGCTTTAGTTTAGCTTTTCTTGTGGTATACTTAAATCCAGGTAATTAACAAACAACCATGCTCATCTTCTCGCTTTACTTAAGGAAGAGAAAAGGCTCTTCCCAAGAGCAGGAAGCAGCTGCTATTCTTGGTCTCTTCTCAGCTTTGTATTATAAAAACAAAAGCAGCTTGGCAACTTTAATTTCTGCAAAAAGCCCTCATTTGGCAGAAAGTACACATTTCCAAAAGGGTACACAAGTTTTTTGGCAGGCTATTCAGTGAGGGAGAGAAAAGGTGTGGGGAGAGCTGTGAAGAAGATACAGATGTGCTCCAGAGAAAGGAACAGGACAATTCACCGTGGTCAATCTGACATAACCATCTCGCCATGGGACAACTTGCCATGGGACAATTCCATGTGGAATAACTCAACACGATAAATATTATCCACCACTGTTTGTTCAACATCATTGCCATTGACAAAAATGGAAAGAATGCAGAAGAAACTATGGTGGATAACATTTATCGCGTTAAGAGTTCCCACATGGAAGTTATTCCAGAGCAAATAGAACAGAGTTGGAAGGGGCCTTGGAGGTCTTCTAGTCCAACCCCCTGCTTAGGCAGGAAACCCTACACTTCAGACAAATGGTTATCCAATCTCTTTTTAAAAACTTCCAGTGTTGGAGCTTTCACAACTTCTGGAGGCAAGTTGTTCCACTGATTAATTGTTCTAACTGTCAGGAAATTTCTCCTTAGTTCTAGGTTGCTTCTCTCCTTTATTAGTTTCCACCCATTGCTTCTTGTCCTACCCTCAGGTGCTTTGGAGAATAGCTTGACTCCCTCTTCTTTTGGTGAATTGGTGAGTTGGCTGTGATAAAATGGCTGTACCAGGCTGGTCACAGCAAGGTGGTCATGGCAAGTTGGACAGGATGAGGTGGCTGCAGCAAGATGGTTGTAGCGAGTTATCCTAGATCCTCAAGAGAAGGTGTGAGCTCTTGACTCTGAACCTGCCTGCTTATCACTTCAGAGGTGGTATTCAGCCGGTTCTGGAGAATCGGTAGAGGAAATTTTGAGTAGTTCAGAGAACCGGCAAATACCACCTCTGACTGGCCCTGCCCACATCTATTCGCTGCCTCCCGAGTCCCAGCTGTGTCTTCTTTTGTTGCCCTGTACACAGAGCTGGAAAGGAGGTTAGTGGGGAGGGGAGGAATGGAAATTTTACAGTATCCTTCCCTTCATCTTCACTTGTGCTGACCAATTCTTAATCTATTTTACCCTTTTCTCCACCGTTTTTGCTGTTGTAATAACAATTCTTTTAGTTCAGCTTTTTTTCCCTTCAGCTTTTTTCTCTTCTCTGCCTACTTTATGTAAACTGCCATTTTTGTTGTATTTCCTTCATTTGTCCCATAGATACACCTAGAACTGTACTGCTTCTTCTTTGCTGTGTTGACTGCATTGCATTCTCTCCATGAATTAGACCGAAATTGGAGATTCTACCTATAATATGCAATTTGAGCATCATATCTGCGAGACTGCCTTCTGCCGCCAATAGCCTCCCACCGACCGGTTCGCTCACACAGAGGGTGTGTCGTCAGCCAGACAGTGCCGGCTGGCGACCCCCAGGGGGAGAGCCTTCTCTGTGGCAGCACCTGCTCTCTGGAATGACCTACCCCCTGAGATACGCACGATATCAGACCTCCGGACTTTTCGTCGGGCCCTGAAAACACACTTATTCCATCTAGCCAGGTTGGCTTGATCCCATCCTCTCAGTTTTAATTGAATTCGGTTTTAATTGGGTTGTTTTAAATTTTGGGCCGAAATTATTTAATTGTTTTTTAAACTGTTTTTAAAAATTTTATATGCTATGTTTTATCTCGGCTGTATACCGCCCTGAGTCCCGCAGAAGGGCAGTATAAAAATAAAATAAAATAAAATAAAATAAAATAAAATAAATAAATAAATAAATATCTGCTGATCTTCACTGCAGCTGTTATTTGCTCCTTTATTATTTCTAGTACTTCCTTTCTTCCTTGTTTCTAGGTGATATTTCTTCATCAGGTATTACTTGGTCTTGTTCTGTAGCTTTTCTTTCATCTGTTCTAATTGGCTTGGATCTGATCTTAGCATGCTGATCTTATTTTCCAGCCATATCTTCCATTTTGGTGGTACACTCAGAGATGGTATTCAGCAGGTTCTGACCAGTTCTGGAGAACTGGTAGCAGAAAATTTGAATAGTTCAGAGAACCGGTAAATATTATCTCTGACTGGCCCCTCCCCCACCTATTCTCTGCCTGCTGAGTCCCAGCTGATCAGGAGGAAATAGGGATTTTTCAGTAACCTTCCCCTGGAGTGGGGAGGGAATGGAGATTTTACAGTATCCTTCCCCTAGAATGGGAGGGGGGAATGGAGATTTTACAGTATCCTTCCCTTGCCACACGCACCAAGCCAAGCCACAACCACCAAGCCACGCCCACAGAACCGGTAGTAAAAAAAATTGAATCCTACCACTGTATCACTTCCTTCTGCCCTACTTCCCCCCAGAATGTGACAGGGCCACCACAGAGCAATCTTCTGAGTGTTCAGGCTTTAGTAAAACAAAAGCTGTCACCAATGGAGAAGGTGAGTCCTTAAATCTTTTTGGAAAGGCCATTTGAATAATGGCAGGTCACCTTGTAGACGAGGGAGGAAGGTGTATCTGTCAACATTCTCTCCTATCGCACAATTAAAAGGATTCCTGGCCTAGAGGCAGGTAGGAAGTAATTATAGTGTGGTCTATAATGGAGAGAGAGGCCGATTGTGGATTTTTGTTATAGTTAATCTATAAAACCCTAAATATTTAGAGAATTTGCCTTGTAAATAAAATTCTACAGGAGCCCGATACAGCACAAAAACGAGAATGTCTGTCCATCACCTCCCCATGGACGCAATAAAGCTGAATACTCTTGCATCTGGAAAAGGAGATTGCCCTGGAAATTTTCTCTTTATTCTTCCTGTCTGGCACATCTAGGGCTGTCTCTACAGAATTACTGTCATATTGCTTGACAAGCATAGCTGCACCTGCAGCTCCATGATCCAGTAAGAAAATATTTTCAATGCCAATCCTAACCAATTTTCAATGTATAGTTTGAAACCATACCTTAAGTGGATTTTAAGAGGAGTTAAACCACACAGGACCTGAGAAACCAAGTGGGTAGTGTTTTGTGTGTTTCTCTTCTCTTGGTTTCCTGTAATCACTCATAACCTTCAGGACAGTATGAAGCATAAACACTAACTTGATCACTGAAAGATGTTGCAAGGCACCTGCACAGGGAAATGGGACAAACCTCCAAGCTTGGTCTTCATTTTATTGAAAGAGAAAAATATCCATGAAAAAGAAGCATGGGAAAAGGATCACAAGCCAGCATGTTTCCACAGGAAAGAGAACATGGCCCTGGAACCACTACAAACCTGGGCATCCCACTCCCAGAAAATTAAATAGGCAGGCAGGCACAGATGCAGAGTCTTTCAACCATCCCAGAAACGAAGGTCACATTTCAAATGTATGTGCCCAGTAGGTGAAAAGATGCTTTCCTCATATTCACAGATGTATTCTATGCAACAGAGTTGGCCATATGCCCAAACAGCTTTCATTACAGAATGATTGACTACAGGAAAGGCACAGGAGGGAATTAATCACTTGCTGCTGACTCCTGTCCACTGGCAGATTATTGATTCAGTGGCTCATACTTTCCCAAAGATCTGCCCATCAGTTTCTACGGCTTGCTAGCTTGCTCCTTGGCAGTAGGGCTGGGTTTTGTTCTGGATCATTCCTGAAATGACCTTATTTCAATTGAGGTCACTGTTAGCAGTACATCTGTGTAAGAAAGGAAGGGGAGGGAGCACTCACTGATAAACTTTCAAGATGGACCAGCACTAGCTTGGTGGGGCCTGATACATTTGGTTCCTCTTTGCTTTAGATCTTAATGATCATAGACATAAGATGTTCCTTGCCACATGGCATGTGGATGCGCTGCATGTCATGTATTTTCCTGGGCCAATTCCTCAGGGCAGGGAATCTGATTCTGGGGCTTTAGTAGATGCATGACAGGCTGTGGTTGGGAAGAAAGATTATGTTGTGGGTCTACTGTGCCATGTCCTGCTGCGGTGTGATA
Organism: Pantherophis guttatus; assembly: GCF_059756535.1. Classification (NCBI taxonomy): domain Eukaryota; kingdom Metazoa; phylum Chordata; class Lepidosauria; order Squamata; family Colubridae; genus Pantherophis; species Pantherophis guttatus. The sequence continues at coordinate 306,611,856 of NC_142063.1, read as the reverse complement.
CAAATGTTTCTTGTACTGCACAAACATGCAGACCTTAAGAACAATAGCCAGCACGTTCTTCCCCATGAAGATACCAGAGACACGAATGTCCCGGAAGAATATCATATTGCTTCCCCTGATGAAGATGGTGGTGATATTGATTGTAAGCATGCTCAGAATTGGGTACAGCATCATGCGGTGCGGCACAATGCTGATTCCTTGCATACTAATTTCACACAGCGACACACAAGGCAGAATCAAGAGGAGGATATAGCAGTAGAAGAACATCAGACCTTCAGCCCAGATGGGTAACCCTTTCTTCTGAGGCTCCCAGAGATTGGCCTGAATGTCCAGCACATCCAGCATGTCGACAATGACCCAGAAGAGACGATTGCGAAGATCCTCTTTTTTCTTGAACGTCCTGACGTACTCCATATGCTCTGTAGCCACCAAAAGCACATAGAGGGCTGGGATGCAGATTGACAGTAGAAGGGTCAATGCTTTGCGGGCTATGAGGTCCAAACTTTTCCTGTCAGCCTTATAGTTCTGATAAACGAAGTAGACTTTGATTTCCAGCACAAAGACATACAGGAACCAAAGGATCATGGCATAGCCTCGCTTAGCAGTCCTCACTTCAGCCCCAACCCAAACAGCAACATACCTGAGCACCACCAGGAAGCAGATGTCTCCAACTGAGACCATGATGCAAATAGCCAATTTCCTAGAACCCTGGTTCTGTTCCACCAGATAAGCATCCATCAGCACCATGCTGCTCATGATGAGTGTAGTGGATAGGCAGACATGGGACTTGTTAATAGGAGGGGGAGGAACCATTCTGAAACAAAGAAGACATATTATTAGTCCAACAGAATTTCTGTGCAGCCATGGACCTTCTCCAGGCTCGTTGTTACTACTGTGGTTGCTATAGCTTTGGCATGTGTGGGGTGTTGACCAACTGTATCTCTTCATCTAATATCCCTATAGTTGAATAACACACCTTGTAATATTTTGTTAGTTCCCAAAGAAACTGTATAGATATAACATTCAAGCAATGGGAACTGAACAGGGACCTTTAATTCAAGCCATGATGACTGTACTAAGCATACATTCTGTGTAAAAATACCAAATACGAATGTAATAGTACAATGCTTTCAGTACTTAGAAAGTATTTATTACAAGCTTCTTTTTCCCTCTGTGCAATATGGAAAAAAACATAGATATCACTGATTTTCCTTCTATCACTGCATTCCCAAAGGCCTCCCATCCATCTGGACAAACTTTGGGAATTCCATGGGAAGAAGCTATCAGTGAAAATGGTCTGATCTTTTTTATAGCCACCATCCAAACTTGAGTTTCACTGAGATCACTCCCTTCAGTAAAGCTTTAATGGTGATCCAAATCTTTGATTTTAAATAAAAATACATTCTAGTGAGGGATGGATCCCTGATTGATATTATATTTTATGGAGATGTTTTGCAGAATCAATGACATCCAATTCTCAAGTTGCCAGCACAAGTTGTTAATTCTCTTGTGGCTTCAGAACAGATTATGAATAAAATTCAAGCTTTTATGTTACATGTGCTCACATGTTCAGTTTATGGTTCCCCATTCACAGCCTGTCAGACACACAGATCTGTAAGCCAGGGGTCCTCAACCCCCGGTCTGTGGACCAGCACCGGTCCGCAGCATGCCAGCAACCAGTCTGTGCAAACAAGTAAAGCTCCATCCACGGGATGCAGGCAGCATGCAAAAACCACGCTCCCTCCGGTCCGTGGAAAAACCTTTCTGCATGGAACTTGGCCCCTGGTGCCCAAAAGGCTGGGGCCCCTGTTGTTTTTCCCTTGCTTTCTACTTGGATTCTCCAAATGGTTGCGGTGAGAGCGGACAAGATACACAGCCCCAGTCAACAGCTTGAAAAAAACTAGGGACAAATACAAATCTCTTTCAACTGAACATTAAGGCAAATCAGGTTCTTTCGATTACACCGAGACCTGATGAATTTAAAGTAACAGCAAAACTTTACTGGTTACATGGTACATTTGCTCTTTCTCACACGCACATACACTCATTCATGCTTACCTAACGTCCTTCTCAACTAGACTGCCAGGCACTAGCCAAGAGGGATGGAAACTGCCAAGCTTGGTTCCAAAAAAATTATCAAGGAGTGGGTGGGCTTGTGGACCTCTTTTTGTCCCCAAGGATTTTTGCTTTATTGACTAGCTGGGATGGATGGGGACCCCCTTCCATGTGTTCAGGCCCAGCTTCCTTTATCTGGTTCAGGTGACATTTTTTTCCTTTGTTCTCTTTAACAATGTACTTCCTTCTTACTGTAAAGGACCTCGTAGACAAGATTCCTGGTTTTTTGTCCTCTCTGCTTACGTGTCTCTTTCTTCTTTACAGATAGTCCTAAACTTACAACAGTTCATTTAATGATAGTCCAAAGTTATGACTGTCTCAGAAAAAGGGACTTGTGACCCCTCCTCAAAGTTAAGACTATCACACCATCCTCATGTGATTGCAATTTGGGCTCTTGGTAACCGGCTTCTATTTACAAGGATTGCAGCGTCTTGCAGTCATATGATCCCAATTAGCAAACTTCCCAGTCAGCTTCTGACCAGGAAAGTCAATTGAGGAAGCTGGATTTGTTTAATGACAATGGTAAAAATGGTTGTAAAATCAGGTCCAGGAGTCACATGAATGACTCAGTTAATGACCACATCACTTATCAACCAAAATTCTAGTCCAAATTGTGGTCATAAATTAACCTGTAGTTATGGCAGCTTCTGATTAATCCCACACATTACTACTGTCCTGTATGTGAGCACTGTATCCAAATAACAAAAAGAGATTGAAAATGAATTAAAGGCCAGGAAGAAGTCCAACAGTTTTAAACTAGATCAAGCTCAAGAACAGCCTTTCCTAACTAACTGCTCTGCAAAAGGGCTGGGTTAGGTCTTCCAGAATTCCCAGATAAGCTACATGCCCAACATACAGGTGAGTCATTCTCTTGTTCTTTTTTACTGTAGCATTTGCATGTGGTCCTGATTCAGACTGGAAATTTTGGAAAGAACCTTCTGAACCATGATAACACAGTGGTTAGAATGCAGTAAGTCTGTAGAGATTCTTAGTCATCCAGGTCATGGTTGTCCCAAAGATGCTTTTTCAGGAGGCACCTGGACTTTCTTGTTTTTTCTTTTGAAGATGTTTCACTTCTCATTCAAGAAGCTACTTCAGCTCTGACAGAATAGTGGGGAATGGAAGGATTTATATTCTTTGCAGACAGCTGGTCATTTGCATCCTTTTCAAGGGTCATTGAAGCACTTGGAATGCAGTACTGTAGGTTAACTCTGCTCATACACAAGGAGTTCGATCCTGGCTCAAGGTTGACTCAGCCTTCCATCCTTCTGAGGTCAATAAAATGAGGACCCACAGTTTTGGGGGCAATATGCCGATTTTTAAACCATTCAGAGAGTACTGTAAAGCCCTATGGAGCGGTATATAAGACTAAGTACTATTGGTATTGCTATGAATTCTAGGGATATCAGTGGCAAAACCTTGTGATTATCAAAATCCAGTAAGAATCCAATAAGAATGGTCTCCTGATATAAGACAAAGTGGCCAATAGTGCCATTTAGCCATAAAGAAAATGACCTAATGTTTTGTTCTATAGATCATATAGAATGTGAATGTGTTAAATCAGAATGTGATTTGTTTGGTTTTGGATTAGTTTATTGTGTTAACCCAGATGCTGTGGTTCAAACACAACTGTCTCTGTCTTAATGTTATATGTAAATCCTACCACTTGGATTGATCAACAAATCATGATTAAACAAAGCACAGATCCAGTCCCTGAGCTAAATCACTTCAGAATTGAGATATATTTAAAGACAGTTTGTTCAGCATATATATTCCCATGACCACCCAGGCAGTAGCTGCTTTTCCTGGGTGTCTACCACTCACATGCTTATTGATTTCATGTACAATTGGCAAAGCTGGAACAATTAGGCAGGCTTGTGCCGAATAATTTTCAAAAGGCTTGCAAGCTTTTGCTGCTTTGAGAGACTCTTGTCAAAGTAACATCAACAGGAAGGGGGAAATATCGTAATGATGATCACCTGAACAGAGAATGAGAGGCCACCGAATGGAAAATGGGGTGGGTGGGTGGGCGGGGGACGGGAATGAGGAAGACCAAATATTTCAATTGAAATAAACATGGAACAGGAACGCAGATTTAAAAACAAGGATATAACAAGATAGTTCAGCTTGCAGCCTCTTCTATGACCTTGGGTGGTCCTGGGTTCTTCCAATGCAGTTGACAAGAGATTGGGAACCCATTATCCTTACATTCAACCCACCCTCTGCCCAAGCCGTTTTGCTGAGGAGACTGATTACTTACATTCTGAACACTTGTCTTGCTGTCATTTTGCTTTCTCATTACAGAGAATTCAGTTACTTGTAATACCATACAAAGCTCTAAGCTGCACAAACTCTGTATAGGCACCCATGCCAGGCCCCAAACCCAAGAATGACACAAGGTGATTCTTCTAAGTGGAGTTATTTATTGTTTCTACACCTACAGACAGAATCTTGCCAGACTAACCACTCTACTATCTGAATCTACCATACACAGATAGTCCTCAACGTATGACCATAATTGAGCCCAAATTTATGTTGTTAAGTGAGACACTGGTTAAGTGAGTTTGCTCCATTTTATGACTATTCTCGCCACACTTGTTAAGTGAATCACTGCAGTTCTTAAATTAGTAACACAGTTGTTTAATGACTCTGGTTTCCCCATTGACTTTGCTTGTCAGAAGTGTGCAAAAGGGGATTGCATGACTCCGGAATGCTGCAACTGTCATAAATATAAGTCAGTTGTCAAGCATCTGAATGTAAATCACGTGACCATGGGGATGCTGCAATGGTCATTAAGTGTGAAAAATGGTTCATAAGTCACTTTTTTCAGTGCCATTGTAACTTTGAGCAGTCACTAAATGAACTGTTGTAAATTGAGGACTACCTGTACTCTGAAAACTATTAGGGAGGGGCTGTCTTCAACCTCTTTCTCTCAATACAATATATCTGGATTGAGTTGTCTCTTATTCCTCTGGAAGGCACTCCCTTCCTCCTGGGAATCTAACCTACTACATTCCATCACATCCCACCTGCTCCTACAAGGTAACTATCTGCTGGCTAAGATCTAGGAAAGATGCTCTCTTAAATTTGCAGTGTGGTGACTCAAATGAAAATGCTCAGGACAAGGTGCCCTGGTCATGGAATCCCTCCTTGTTCCATTAGAGTTGGCCACAAGCCTTTTAATCTTCAGGTTAAACTAATATTGCTTTCCATGCCTGGTCTGCTACCCCTATCCCTTGTCTTAAGAGTTTTTGAAAGCAATTGAAGATACCTAACATGCTTTTTAGAGTTTTGCTTTTCTTTTAATTATTTTAAGTTATTATCACTTAACGAGCTTTTATTTGTTTTTTTAATAATCTGTGCTCTACTTTTGGATTGTAAAGCTATTTAAGTGTAATGTTATTTAAACTTAAATTGAATTAAATTAAATTCAGTACACTTAAATTATTCCTCTCTGTTTAATAGCTTTTTCATCCTGTCACCTTCAGAATTATATTACTTTTGGAGGAACTCCAGAGCCAGCCCTATAGATGGGAACAGGCATTGCTCACCTCCAGTGAAAAGAAGAGAGCTCATTCATTCTAATTTAGAGATGGTTGGACTGGAGCTGTGGTGTGATCTGTTTGGCCATTAGACAGCTGTTTTTTTAGGTTGAACAGCATCACATTTTAAGCAACATCGCTCCATCTTGTTATTGTGAAGTAACCTAGGGTTTGAAGCATATACCTTGCACACACTTCCTTACAAAACTATATTGACATCTTTACTCTACAGGCTCAGTGATACAATAGAATTGGATTTGTATAGCTCAAGAATGGATAATAATAGTTACTGGAATCCATTTATCAGTATATGAAGACATGAATGGTAAGTCAGTAAATACTGGATAAAAATGAGTGAATGATCTAACCCAGGGGTGTCAAACTGGCAGCCCGCGGGCCAGATGCGTCACATGCAGGCCACGCCCACCTCAGCTCCGCGAAAAAAGTCTCAATACATCACGTGACATCAACGTGACACGGCAAATTTGACACCCATGATCTAACCAGTATTCAGCACTTTTAATAAATCCTGTTTATTTTCAAGGGAAAGTTTTATAAGTGCTTCATTGGCTAAATTCCATCTACATAAGGATGACATACAACAATAAAAACTGAGGTTGCTGTATTTCTTCTCTACACACTTACATAGAGAGGCAATTTTAGTATATGTATTGTATTAGAATTGAATTGTGAACTCTTTTGCAAAAGCCAAGTTACTCTAGGAAATGTTAGTGCATTCTATTTATACAGTGATTTATGAGTAATTGGAATACCTTTTCTTTTCTTTTATTTTATAAAAAAACAGATATTCTGAGCTTCTGATATGTACATAACTTTCAAAACCAGAACAAAATTAAATCATTTAGACAAAAAACAAAGAAGGTAAAAGAAACATTGTAGATAGGGGAGGGAAAGGAAAGAGAGGAGAGGGAGAAGAAGGATTGTTGTAAAACAAGAGAAATGAAATGGTAGAAGAACAACCCCACATATAATTAAATTGTTTGGGATGAAGATTGTATTAGTATGAAAGTTAAAATAAAATATGTATGTTAGATAAGAAATTGTACATTTAAGATATGTTTATGAGACGAAGAAAAATATTAAAATCTTTTTAAAAATTTAAAAAAAAAAACACATTGTAGATATGTTCTGCTTCCCCCATGGTTAGTTTTGGCTTGGAATGTTTTGTGAATAGAATCAATTATGTTTATAGCTCAGTGCGAATATGAACCTAGCTAATTATGGATTCCTGTGACTTACATCAGGAACTCAGTTAAGTAATCCATGATTTAGCAATACTTTTGACAAGCTGGGGTCTGCCAACGTTGGGACAAAATTCTCAGAACTGACCATGTTGCCTTGGGATTCTGGGAATTGCATTTCCAACATAGGGAAAGAGTGTAGAAATGGTTAGGCATGTTTAGTGTGATGTGTTAAGCCTTGCTTAAGGATGCCCTCTGATTTTCTCCGGTATAGTTAGATTAAAAGTCAGTCTCACGCAATGCAATTTATATATGGTTGGGGATATCCCATGGGAGATAAGGAACTTTATGCCCGAGTATACTTATATAGGCTGAGCCTATTGAATACTAAGTAGTGCCAGCTCTCAGGACTCATAGTTAGCAATTGGGTTACGGTCTTTGAAGGCAGAATTGAGGAATTGCTCAGTGTCGCACTTCAGAAGATTGCTTATGGGATTCAAAACTGCAGATGTGGGTATCTGTGAGAACTACCAAAAAGAAGGGGAGGGGGGGGAGAAAAAGAAAAGATGCAGCTGAGACTACAGACAATGGCAGAAGACAGCACATACAAACAGAACTAAGACTGAAGCTGCTAGGAAGCCTGACTGGGGAGAAAAATGTCAGATAAGCCAGTGAAAAAAGACTGGCTTATAATGTGGTGTTTTTCTTCCACGTTTCTGTGCAAGAAAAATACATGCAAATATGAATATAAATTTTCTTTTCCTAGTCTGTCCACTGATCTTTCCTATGATTAATCCTCGCTGCTGTTTATATAAATCCATGGAGAAAGTTGCCAGAAGCCACAAGTAAAAGCAAGAATTTATGCTTCTTTCATGTGTAACTGGTTTTTAAGAGCAACTTGTTAGGTAATACTGTACCACAACATTAAGTAGGAAGTAGTAAAATACTATCACAGGCCTTGACCTTATGTAGTTGAACTAATACACTTCTCTAGCTCAGAGACAAGTCTGGGTTAATTAGTTGTAACGGAGAAATGTAGACTAACATTGCCCCATTTATTTAGAAACAGGTTAAGATGGTTTGGAACTGGAATAGAGGCTAAATATTACTCATATTATCCTGGGGGGTGGGATTCATCTATCCTTTTGCCTTTCTTGAGCCTCCTTGGTAGACCCCACTGCTCCCTAGTCTGCTCTACTGGTTGAGTATCTAGGACAGGTTTATGAACTCAGGATTATGTGAAAGTGAATCATTTTTCAGAAACGAACAAGCTTCTAAGGAAGTAAAAGAAACAGAAAAATATATCATTATGCAAACACTATCTCTCTGTGCGCGCACACACACACACACACACTTTACTAGGTTATACAGCAAAGGTAAAAAAAAAAGGAAAAGGCAGTTGGAAATCACAAAATCCAGGCTTTGGAAGGATACTCTCTTTTAGCCTAGAAAGTAAATCCTGTTCTTTGGCTTCACAAGGGCTATTTTACCATATGATTCAACACAATGAGATACATTATAAGCTACAAAGCAAGACTTTTGCTTTTTTTAAAAAAAAACAAAAACCTGACTTCCTTTGATTTAGAAGGAAGAGGCAGAAGAAATCATGCAACTTAGAACCAAAAGACTTTGATTAAAATTTAAACTTTGGAACCATAATTTATGCCAAAATGGAAAAGAGGCCATGTTAAAAAAGATAGGTCTACTCTAAGGCATTAGTCTAGAATCCAGAAGCTCCTCGGGTAGTTCTTAAATAAGATGAAGACTTTTGATCAAGCACAATGGGACATAATGTTTATAGGTGTCTTAAATCTAATGTCAGACTGTCTGGATTCCAAAGAAGACCAGAGCCAAGAGAAAATTAAGCATCCAACAAAGAAAGATGGGTCCAAGATATAGTATCATCATTTGGTAAAGGCGATACCACTTTTTTCATGTAAAATGAGGTTTCTATATCTATGGGGCAAATCCATGTCCATAATCATTATATTAATAACACTGGGATTTCAAACTCATACTTACTATACATCACTCAAAGTCATTTTTGTGAGATAGGAAGACATATAAATTTGATAGATAAACAAATAAATACATAATATACTATATGGAATTAAGAATGTGTGGACTGTGAATGTAGAACAGCCACTGTAAAAATATTTCTTCCAAATTGTCAGCACTTCTCTCTTGTCACGGGTAGCTTTGAAGCTGCTGAATATAAGCAGCTTCATATAATCCATTTCAGGGGTGGGTTCTACTTACCTTTACTACCGGTTCACATCATTCCCGCGCGCACTCGCTCGCTTTGTGCTCCCGTGCATGCGCCCTTCTGTGCATGTGCAGATCACCTATGATGACGTCCAAGTCAGTGGGCGGAGCCGCCTGCCAGTTTTACTACCGGTTCTTGCAAACCGGTCCGAACCAGAGGCAACCCACCACTGGTCCATTTGATGGTATATCTAGATTCTGGATTTATTAAACTAGTTTCTAATTTATTAAAGCAGCATCTTTAAGAAACATGTACCCAGTAAGTAGATATTTTTCTATTTTTAAGCATTTCTTTCCTACATGTAGGCTGGAATATAGGCTTTCAAATAGTCCATCTGATGGTAAATCTAATTTCTGGATTTATTGAACTAGTTTCTAATTTATTAAAGCAACAACATTAAAAAATGTGCAGACAGTAAGCAGGATTTTTTTTCCTATTTTTAAGTGTTTCTTTCCTACATTTTTATCAAAAAGTCTTTGTTTGGCTATGATCGCCCAGCATGCAAAACCATAGTTTGCTTTACCACAATTTATTAAATGAACCATAACTGGTTGAGTCCACATAACTCAAATTATGACACACAATCTACAAGCGATTCTGTCTGGATTCCTACATTAGGGTTAAACGAACACAACCGCAGAACAGAAAATTACCCAGCTGGGCTGAACATTATTACATCACTACAGGGATCAATATTTAAAGCCAAATTTCCAGCCCCCCATGCGAATGACACCCTTGATCAAGGACCAATCCATGCAATGAGTTCAACTTTTACCAAGCAATACACCAAGCATTAAAAAAAAATATGCCTGTCAGTTTTTCCTTGGCAGAGTACGAAGTATTCATTTTAGCCTTTAAAGCTTATCATCAGTTTAGGATTTTTTCTTCTGAGGGATCCCATATTTCAAAACGAACTTGCCTGGGCATTAGGTGCAGAGGGTCTCACTTTCTGAGGTTTGTTTGTTGGGCATATAGGAGAAGAATTTCTTCTATATGGCTCACATCCATGGACACCTAGAGGGGACAAGGGAGAAAGCGATATCATACACGTCATAATGGAACTGATATAAATGTTGTCAATGTGAAATCATGATTGGTACGACTCTGAGATAAAAGAAGTAAGTCTTTTTTCTTCAGTTATGCTTTTGTAATCGGAGTTAGCTTTCATACCGGTTATAATTATTTCAATGATATTTTAACTCTAGTTATGTTTTGCATTGTTAGCTGCCTTGATTGCCCTGTGGGCAGAAAGGCAGGATATAAATAAAATAAATCTCTACACACATATTAGTCTAGCTTAACTCACAGGAAACAGGGATGCTTCACATGATATGCCTTAAGGCAATGTACTACTCCCTCCTTCAGCTGTCTGTCTTATAATGCTTCTAAACTAATCAAGATTTATCAGCTTTCTCTCACCTGATGCCTACCCAGAATTTCCATGCGGACTGCCAGTCTACCTTCTACCCAACAGAGTAGAAAGGAGTTCCACTCATAAGTCCTTGAAACCCTATAAATATGCTTACCGGTAATTGTAAACTGGATGGCAAAACTTCAGCCACAGAATGGGATCCATTAAAAAGATTACAATATTGCCTACCCTGATTCATGTCAATAATACTCTAAACAAAATAGGTACTTCCTCATCTTTTTCTTCTTAATTTTTGTGTCTTAAGCTGAGGCGTAGTTGAAGTGCTTAATGTTAGAGCTTTTTTAAATGAGTCCAAGCAAAAAGGCAATGTTGCAAGCAAAGGACAAGTAGTCCATTTTTTGATGTAGATCTCACTTCTTTTTTCAATGGCCAGCAGCATGTGCACACTACATACATACACACACACACACACACACACACATTCACATACCTTCCTCAGTTTTCTATCTATCAGAACTCATTCATGTCGTTTGTTGAAATGCAGCTGACTCTTCGTATGAATTATGGTTGTCTGGTCTATCTGCTAAGCATGGATCCCCTTTTGTTGTTCAATCCTAACTTGAGATTTTGGAGGTTGGGCGAAGCACTTGTGAAAGAGTATCGAAAAAAGGGGTGTATCAGCCTCAGATTTGCACATGGCAGAGAAACTGTTATCTGTCTATCTGCAGCAGAGAAGAAAGTTAAACAGGTTGGCTGGTTTTTGGGTCATGTGCAAAAAGAATGGGATTGCTGCATTTTTTTCACAAGCGGCTTCCTGGCTACAATCAATGGAATTTATAGTGTAGCACATCTGAAAAGTGCCGTTTGAGAAAAGTGCTTTATACAATCTATCTTTTCCAGCACACCATATTAACCACATTGAGTTTGCATATGTGAGAGATGCCTACCTACATAGAAATATTATAATTAATGCTATTCAGGGATAAAAGGTCACAATATAGAAAGTCTGTGCCTGGTTTTTTCATGCCTTCTTATTTTCTCCCAGAGAGATGTAGGCTACATGGCAGAATCAATCTGGGTAGGGAAGAGTAATAGAAGGAAAAAAGCACTTAGCCTCATCCAGATCATTCTTCCCGCCCAGAGCGGATGTCTATTAAATCAATTTTGGTGAAATTTCTTATCAATTACAGTTAGATCATAAACATTTCAGTGAATATATTGTATAGTGAATAATAATACTGATTGTCAGGATTCACATGAGAATGTTGGCAATCTCAGGATAATTTTGTCACTCCTTGGGAGTCTGCACATGCATACAATCATATTTTCCCCATATGTTCTGGGACACATACAACTGCATCTCAATGATTGCCAACATTCAGAAGAGTGCCTAAGTTTTCCATAAGGCAGTACATTTGCCCAGGATCCTAAAGATTCATAAGCAAATGACATGTTTTCTTAAGGTTCACACTTTCCCCCCCCTCACATATTCAAGTCGAGCCACCCGTTCACTGCAGCATCAATTTGTTCTTTGGCTGCTTTCCAAAGAAATCCAAGAGCAAAACCAAAACCAAAGCTTATTTAATGAAGGATGATTTTAGACGACAATAATAATAATGATAATAACAACAACGATTAATAGTAGCAGTAGTACAATATTACCTAGTGCTGGTCTTGAAAGCCCCGGGACTTTTCTCCGGCTCTCAACAGGGATGGTCTTGTGCTGAAAGACGGAGGGATCTTGAAGCGATCCAGTCAGTTAATCAACTGAGTTAGGACGAGAGCGAGATCCCCCGGCAGAGCGAGGCCGCCCCTTCGCAGCCAATGAATGCTCAGCAAGTTCTGCGCGTGGATTTCAGCCTGGTCCTGGAGAGGCAGCCGCACCGCCTCCCGCCCTGCCTTCCACGCCCGGAGCTGCTCAGACTGATCTCTTGCAAGGGACCCCCGGCGTGCTAATCGCTACGCTGAGAGCCAAATTTCTCCCTCCGCACCGCCTCCGCGCCCCGACTAGCTCGCTCTTCGAGGTCCCGCACGCCGGTTGCTTCCCGCCGCTCCAGGGGGCTCCCTTCCGGCTGTTTTAGCGTACTGTAGACCGATGCCGGGAGCGCTCTGCGCCGCTCGGCTCGCCTCTTCTCCCCGCGAACGCCTCCTCTCCGGTGTAGGTGACGAGCAGCCGTTGGCCCGGAGCCCAGCAGCACCATCCCCCGCGATGCGACCGGGGCAAGCAGCCTCTCCTTCCCGCGGGAAGCGAAGGTCAAGAGCGATTCTCGCAAGCGGCGGTGGCTCACGGGTTTTGCAGTTTCCTCCACCCACGAGCGCGGAACGTTAGGGCAGGGAGCGGCGGGTACCGAGAACTGTGCAAAAGCGGCCCACACAGAACACGCCCGCGCGCAAAAGTCCTCGAGGTGCCGGAGAAAAGCGGGACTTCGACTCCGCTCCAGCCTGGCCTTCGCCCTGCTCTGCTCTGCCTCTAGCCCGCCTCAGAACGCGAGCGGGAAGCCGCTTCCCCCCTCCCCCGCACCCCCGACCCCGGAGTCCAGCCACACGAGCTGCGGTTGGGGGCGGGAAGTCCCTGGCCCTGGCTGGGCAGCGTGCGGCGGCGGCGGCGGCGGCTTCTGCAGTCTGGCAAGCGCCTGGCTCGGCGAGGCTGGGAGCGCTGCTGAGATCAAGCGCGCCTCTGTGCTGAGCTGAGCGAAGCAGTGAATTAAAGTGAGTTAGTCAGGCGGCAGGTTGGCAGCATGGCCGCTCCCTCCAGAGAGCGAGACGGACGGAGGCAGGAAAGGAGCGGAGGGGATAATGGAGTGGTTGTCTTATTGGGGAGTCTTACGGGAGGGGGAGGAGGCTACGCCGGGACGGTCCCGAGGGATGTGCCGGTCCTTGCTGTTGTGCCAAACATCCTGTTTTGTTAAATTCCAGATGCTTAATTCCAGACGAGGGCAGCCATCTATGTATAAATAAATGCACGTCCGCCCCGGTGCGCTCTTGCTCCTTTATTCTCATCCCAGAAAGTGCTCCGCAACCCACATTCTCCTCCTATGTAAATGCTTCGCCAGCAAAAGCCAGAAAATACGCAAATCAAAGGATGTGCTGCTAATTTTTGAGGGGAACGTATCTTTAGGCCTTGTATAATTGTCCTCCCTCATGCGCACACAGGGACACACATTCTCACACACACACACAAACAAATATACATAAGCAGGTGAAATTTCTCCAGCTATAGTTAATATAGTTCAAAACTCTTTTCTGCCTTCAAAATTGTTTTAGAAACATAATGGATACCAAAAAAAAAAAAAATCCATAACAAGATTTTCAGAAAGATTGTTCTGCCCAGCTCCAAATTTCCACCATTGGCATTGCAGTCTTAACAGCTCTGGTGGAGGAGAGAAAGGTGAATGAATGAATGAATGCAGACAGAGAGATAATGCCAAGTAATAGGATTTAATCATTGCTTTCTTATATAGGCTACTGGAGGTCAAGCACTTAGTGACACTGTGCCACTAAGAAAAATATCACACCACTAATCCTTTCAGAAAATAATCTTTAAAATTTTTTTCAAAATAAAGATTTTTAAAAAAATCTTTATTTACCTTTCCCCAATAAACACAAGCGTATTATGGAAAGCGTTGGGTTTTTTTCATATTGCTGAATGTTAATGGTGTAAACTGCCTGGAGGTTATACTAATCCAAGTAAAACAAGTACTTCTATCAGAAAAGTATAAAGATACAAGTTTTATATAATTCATTTATATATGATATAAAGAAATATTATTTTGCACTTTAAAATTGAAATACTACTCCTTTGGAATTTTTGACAAGTGATATAAAAGAAGCCCAAGTACTATGATATTTATTTTTTGGAAGAAATAGTGACTTTACCATTGCTGCTCAAGAATGATAGGTTTGTAGGTATCCTATCATGATAATACAAATTTAGCTACTATTAAAAGGAAGAAGATGGAATCCTTTCTATTAATGAGGTAGCATCATCAGTTTCCAAGACAAGCATTAATAGATTCAGCGCTGGAGTTTGAACATTGCACTAATTATGGCTGTTAAGCAAGCCATTATTGACTATATTTGTTGTGTTCAGCCAAAATTAACCACAATGATGACTTACAGAAATGATTTAAATAATTCTCAAATTACAAGTATGGGAATATGGACTATGATATATAAACTCCCTCAAAAGTGATGAGATCCTGGTGGCATAATATAAACTTCCCATTTTTAGCTTGTTTTGTGCATATCAACCACTTGCTCATAATTTAAAACCTATTCTTTGATGTTATCACATATAGAGGCAATAAGGTGTTTTCTTTAAGCTTGTGCTCTGTGTGTGTGTGTGTGTGTGTGTGTGTGTGTGTGTGTACAATTATGCCTGAAATTCCTTCCCAGAATAGCTATTGAAGTGACATTCTTATTCAAATTGCCATTCAGCTTCCCCCTTCCTGCATTTTATTAAACTTTGGGATTAACTCTTAACTAATGGAGTTTATGTTTTATCAAGCTGGAAAGTGATTACTAATCCTAAACATTGGCTCCACCTGTTTCTACTATCAGGGTTAAGGCTAAAGAAACATGGAAATGAGGGATCCTTGGTGCTCTCTGAGCTTGGTTGCTTTTTTGCAGACGTTTCATTTTATTTTTATTTTATTTGATTTGATTTCTATACCGCCCTTCTCCAACAGGACTCAGGGCGGTGGACAGCCGAGATAAAACATAACATATAAAATTTAAAAAACAGTTTAAAAGACATTAAATAATTTCGTTTCATTACCCAGACTAGTTAACATCATCAGTGCCAATCAGTGAAACATCTGCAAGAAAACAGCCAAGCTCAGAGAGCACCAAGGACCTCTCATTTCGACCCTGAGCTACAAATATTTATTGGAAAATAGGAAATAGTTGAAAAGTTGTCAGAATTTCTATGTGGCTTATTTGCTGCATTATGTCTGGTTTGTATATTTCAGACTATGCTGGCTTGGATTAATCATTTATTTCTCATCTGCAACTGGGAAGAAGCAGAAATATATATGTGAGATACATATACATATACATATATATTCATTCATTCATTTGCATGTCCTATCTTTCCCTTTTTTCCTTTCATCTTTTAGCCTGTCAAAATTTATTTATACTCTAAACTCAGGGGAGGAGATATCAAATTCCATAAATATGAAAGACCTTGACAGCATTTCATATGGAAAAATGAAGCATTTTTACCCTGATGTATACTATCCATGAGAAATACACCAGACCTCTACATTTTGATGTCCCTTTGTGTCAAGCACGGTGAAGGACTAATGATATACAGTAAATTCCTAAACAGTACTGGATTCTTGATGTTCTTTACAAAGGAGTAAGATGGGTGACCAATAAATTTTACAAATAAATAAATTTGTTTTTTGTCCCAGTATCGCTTCTCTATATTGTCTATCCATGCTGATTTTTGTTAAAATAAAATAAAAGAGTTCTTAATTGAGGCACAAGTGATCAGGCTCATCATATTTGGGATATTATGCAAAGCCTGAAATTTGAAAAGTTTATTATTCTGGGGAAGACAGAAGGAAAGCAAAAAAGAAGCCGATTACAACAAGGGGGACTATGGTTAGGTTTAAAACGCCCTGGTGGAAGGTCTGAAGAACAAGAAAAATCTGTCTACGGAGTCACTAAAAGTCAGCACTGACTTGGTCCATAATCAATTTCTGCTTACATATCTTGTATGTGTTTCTTGCTATTTGCTTCTCAGTTAGGGAAGGTGACTACTTCTATGACTCCATTTCCCACTTAGCAATCCATATGATACATCGATGCACTGTGTTTATCCTCTCCTGGGACAGCTTACAATCCCAATGGCTTGTGGAGCAGCAGGGCTAAATTTGGCTACACTTTTTTCGTTTTAAGTAGAGAAAGAGGTAAGTATCCAAAAACAAAATTGGTAGTGGACAGGGCCGGATTTTCCTATAGGCTAACTAGGCTTCAGCCTAGGGCCTCAAGATCAAGAGGGGCCTACATTCAAATTGTTAGCAAAATTAAAATTACACTTTCACTATAGGTGAAAGGGCCTCATAATAGCCTAGGGCCTCTTTTCATCTAAATCCGGCCCTGGTAGTGGATTTCGGATTTCAGGGACCAGATTTCACAAAACCTGGGAATGAACATAGACATACTAGAAACCGAGGGGACAGTATAGTTTCCTTTCAAGGTAATCAAATAACACATGTGTGAAAAGTCCTTGTAGAAATAGTGGATGGCTACAGTCCAATAATTTGGTTGGAAGTGTCACCGAGTCCACTGAAAAGGCAAAAGATAAAATGAAGTATTAGAAGGCATGATGGAAGCAGAAGGGTAGATAGAGGAGAATAAACTCACTAGTTTGCTTCCTGGTGAATGGATGTTTTTGTCTGACCATGTCCTCTATGGTAGCAGTTTTGTAAGAGTGCCTGTGTGACATGCTCTTCAAATTCCACATGTGTCCAGTGGCCTCAGGCATGCAGTTTAACATGCTGGCTCTTACCCAATATTTCCCTACCCACATTCTCTGACCTTTTCAGCAAGAAGCTGTGCAGGAGAGCTATTCTTTCGTTCATGAGAACATGATAAAAATTTCCTGTGTAATGACAGTTATGTGCTAAAATATGTGTATCCTCCTGACTAGTACATTTAATCCTATATAGTATTCACAAAACCTGGGCGAGGGCTGATTTCTAATATAAATTGCATCAAAGCTGCATTTCAAGGCCATCTATATATTTATTCTTGTAACACACTCAGTACAGGTTAGATAAGCATCACCCTGGCATATTAAAATAATGAAACTGTAAACAGCACTAAATACCTAAGGAAATGTATGCTCCTATGGCAACATGGGTGCTGGGGCAAGGGACTTTGAAAAGGCAGAATTGAAAGAAATTCTTATATGCCAGGCTTCTGACTTCTAAACCAGCATGAAGATAATAGCCTGACTTAATATTTGCTGAGGATAACTGTAACACAAAAGACTTTGGACACATTTTACTTCTGCCCAATTAATCTCTAAATGTCCTTCCAGTCATTGCATTCATTTATGGGCTGGGTCTAGCATTAGGCAGCAGACTCAACCTTCACCATTTATGAGCTGTTAGAAGATGGAATCGTGTGCGTTACTTAAAGAGGCTTCTAGCTAGCCTTAAAAGATGCTCTCCTGCTGCTGCTTCTTAGCTGTTCAATTAAGATGTAATGGAAAAAGAAAAAGGGAACAAATCCTTCATTTCACTCATCCAAACTCTTGGGTTGCAAGAAGTCCATAAAAAATCTTCAGTACTGGGAAAACTCTCTTTTCTGCAGTTTTTGCTTGGGTTGGGGCTTGAAGCAGGCCTACCCTTTATGATTAGTTTCATTTGAGAACATAGATTTTTTTTTATTAGTGGTCCCATAAAGTTCTTTTATGGTTTGGGCCAGATCAGATCAGTTCCAGAAGGTATGAGCTACATCTCATATCCATATCTAATCCATACTTAATAGGAGACAGCAACAGTGTTAACTACAAGGAGTGCCAAGCAGGGGTGAAATGCTCCTGATTCGGCCCGGTTTGACCAAACCAGTAGCGATGACAGCTGGTGGTTCGGAGAACCGGTAGGAATGGCAGCTTGAGGCTCCACCCACCTGCCCGGTCATCATTACTTCCTGGTTTTAACCCGGAAGTAACCTATTTTTTACCCTCTCCGCATGCACAGAAGGGTTTGCGCATTCGCAGAGGGTTGTCGCGGGCATGTGACGCGCATGTGGCATGTGCACTTCCAAACTGCTAGGGAAGATAAGTAGATTTCACTCCTGATACCAAGCAGTGGTGGGATTCAGCCAGTTCGCACCACTTCAGGAGAACCAGTTGTTAACTTTCTGAGCAGTTTGGCAAACTGGCTGTTGGAAGAAATCATTAGGGCAGAGAACCGGTTGTTAAAGTACTTGAATCTCAACACTGGTGCCAAGTGATCGTAATGCCCCATATCTAGGATACTGCAACCTCATGCTAGAAAGGCAAATAAGTACAGCACTAAATACTGTACAGGAGTTGATATCTGACCAAGGAGGTTGCATGCTGATACTAAGTATAATCCAAAAAACCTTTCCTGGCAAGTCACACAGCTTTCCCTGGGCAATACGAGCCTATGCCATGCAGAACAGGATCAGCATATCTAAATAATTCAAATCAGAATTTAAACAACTAATTTCAAACAAATAGAAACATCTTTCTTATATATACTTTTTCAAACGGTCTTATTCCACCTTGAAACCAATCAATTTATTTTCTCGGAAGCACTTGGGAAATATATACATATGGCATATTGTATGGATGGCTATATTCTCATAATATATATTGTCTATGTTTTCGTATCCGTTTTTGTTGCAACAGCTTAATGCAGTTATATTTCTGTAAACTATTTTAAAAGTTAGTGATGCATGAAATAATTGGCAATTTGGCTGCCCTTTAATGACATCTGAAAATTGCTAACGGAAGCAGGCACTATCAGCATTGTACAATAGATGATGATAAGGCTAGGAGAAGATTCTCTTTGTCATGTTCCCATCCAAACGCAGGCAGTGTGTCACGGATTAACAGAAAGCCTCAACCAAAGTGGCCACTGGGTGTCACTGAGTCTCTACAGACAGGCTGTAGAACAAGGGTGTACTTGTGTGCAGGAAAGAGCTACTGCAAGTCCTGAAATTCATTCCTTGCTTGGCTTGTGCCCCCATCTGAAAAACTCCCCAAGGAATAGCCATCCATGGACATCTCCATGACTTCTGGCCTTTCTTTCAAATCTTTGGCACATTATTTTGACGCAGACCGCATTTCTGCTGGGAGAGGAAAAAGAAAAGATAAGATTGTTGTTCACTTGTACATCTTATCTTATTTGAACACCATCTACTTTATAAAGCTTTCCAGTAAATATAATATTTGCTTAGCGTATTCATAGCCATGGATCTAACAAGAAAGTCACTACTGACATTTGGGAAAGACTAACAATCCAGGACTCTTTGCTGACATGCATTATTTTATTTGTTGGAGAAAAATATGGCTCAGAGAGGCTAAGGAAGATATATAACCAGATCAATTGGTTCTTGCTGTTTGAGCTGTTGCAACTTTATGAATCAAACATGCACCTCTACTGCTATTTCTATTTTATATACTGCAAGAGCTGTGGAATTCTGATGATCTTTTATTCATACGAGTGAAAAGAAGTGCCCAAATATTGGTGGTAAAACTGTAGAAAAGGTATCTATTATCTCTAATAGCTGTACAGGAGAGAGAACCTTAACAAAAAAGCATTATTTTTTCTCCACAGTGCTGTACTTTAGCAAGCGGTCCAATGCACTGTTAGTTATTCTAACAATATTTCAAGAATTGCATAGTCTTTCTTTCTAGAACATCAAAAGCATTGTTCAAACAATCAATTGAAAGTGGATTTTCCCATAAATTCATTTATTTTGTCCTAAGATTAAAGGGCAGTCATACAAGCACAATAACATAACACAAAGGAAGCCTTTAGAGAGTATATCAAATATGGTGAAGATAGAAGAGAATTTAGACTAGAGCTCCCTAGAGGCTCAAAAGGATTTGCTGAGCTCTATAATCCCCCCACCTTGCAGGATCAATTTCTGAAAGAATCACAACACGAGCTGAGATAATTGTATTATTTTGACTTTGTCACTTGGGTCCATGCTTCCTTTGAATTTTAACCTCAGAATATTGGCAAAAGGCAATACTGTATACAATAAAGATAACATCAAATCAGAGATGTGAAGACTTCTGGTTGTGGGAGAGGTTTTTCCCCCCAAAACAACACACCAAATTCAATATGTTTATTCTAAGCTATTGGACTTCATATTTCAATTCTAAGTAAGACTGAATCTGGAAACAACATGGTGTTGCAAGGATCTGATGATCTTTTGATGATCTACTACAACATTCCTGAAATAAAGGATTTAAGCATCTATAAGCCAATGCAATTATACTGACAAGGAATTTAGGAGGTGGTCCAGCATACTGGGGAGCATTACATTAGAATTGGGTAGATGACATATATTTCAGGCAGTGTCATTTTTACTTATTTCTGATCTCTTAAGATAATGGGAAGCATTTCTGATCTCTTAAGATAATGGGAAGCATTTCTGATCTCTTAAGATAATGGGAAGCATCCATTTTTTATGCTTGCTATCCAGATTTTTTCCATCGACTTTAATCACTATTATTACATGATTTTCATTGTTCTAAATTAAATATAGCTCCAATATTGTGAAGGTTCTCAGACTTAATTGGAAAATTTTCCATGGATTATTGCAATTCAATAGAGAATAATAGGTGTTCCTTGAAGGTGTAGACCAGGGGTGTCAAACTTGATTTCATTGAGGGCCACATCAGGGTTGTGTTTGACTCTGGGGGGGGGTCGAGGGGTGTGTGGCCAGCTCAACGTCACTTGTGTCGGGGACGCCTGTGGTGGCCCAAGTGCTCTGCTAGTGAAAACAGAGCTCGGCTGGGCCGTGCACAGCCCTCCTGAGCTCCGTTTTTGCTGGTAGAAGGTTGCAAGAGGCCATTGCAGCCAAAACAGAGCCCGAGAAGGCCACATGCAGCTCTCCCGAGCTCTTTTTTTGCTGGCAGAGGCACTGAGGGCCAGTCCTTTGCTGTTCCCAGGGAAGCCCCACAGATCAGATCTAAGCACTCCATGGGCCAGATCTGGGCCGCGAGCCTTGAGTTTGACACCCCTGATCTACTCCCATAAATAAGGGCCCCTTTGCCATGGATATCTTGACAATCTCTGCTGTTGGTTAGAGAAATACAATAAGACACTTCTAGGTTTTGGTTCCTAATGAGAAGTAGAGTTACTTGCTTAGTAATATAACCCAGTTTTCGCAACTCCAGCAAGTTTAAAATGTGTGAACTTCAATTCCTAGAATTCTACGTGCTGGCTAGGGAATCCTGGGAGCTGAAGCCCACATATCTTCAAGTTCTGATGTTGAGAAAAACTGATGTAACCAGTAAAGCATTCCTTGCTAGAAGTAGAACATGACGTTTCTAATGCTGAAGTTAGTGCTTTGGGAGTTCCATGTCTCAACATATTTTGGAGGTGACACATAGAATGAGAATTCTTTACGGACCCATATGCTTTCTCATTTGGAAGTAATTTATTTCAGAAAAGACTTGCTTTGACAAATATAGTTTCTCATCAAATGTGAGAGAACATGCAAGAGGGGACCAAGAAAATTAAACCAGATCCTGCTACTTTTAATTTGTACCAATATTTTATGCACATGCACATACAGAATGTCCCATATGTCAATAAAATTTTGACAAATTGGAAAAACCCTGAGAATGGATATGTAGGATATCTAATATTAAAACAATCCTTATGAGGTCCTGTTTGGAATAAATATTAGAGTCTCAGCTGGTAGTTAGAAAGAATAGGACTATTTTCTATGGCATTGTCCCTCAGGAATTCTCTCTCAAGGGAAATCAGGCCAGACATGTCCTTGGGCAGAATGAGATGGCTGCCTCACACAAGGGAGTGGGTAGAAAGGAGGCAGAATCAGGCCATCCTTGAATGTTCCTATTGAACTACCTTCTGAGGCCCATCTACTCTCTTGGAGGCTCGAGGATCAACCTCTGTGCCATCTAAGCAAGGCTGCTGCTGCTCTCAGGTGCAGTTCTGATTCCTGGCCAATTTCTCATCTGGAAGTAAAATTAAAATGGCAGACTGATCAGCTCTGTACATAGAATGGGAGGAGGCTTTCTTTAGGTAATCCTAAATAAATCCTATATGACCTATTCCCCCCCTCCCCCACACACATCTTCATAAGGATACAGTAGTTGAAATTTACACAAAAAATAAATTGGGAAACATTTAGGTTACTTGGATGAATAATTCCAAACTATTTTTAAAACTGCTGCTACATTGCTTTGTATCCATTAATCATATCTGGTTGGAATTAATAACCTTAACTGTTAGTGCTTGCATGCCACAAATGTCCCTGATAAACGCTTTCAGTTTTTTTTTACTCCCCATCGGCTGCTACTTTCTCCTCTTGCAAAAATGTTTTGAATGTTATTGGTAGATCTATCATTCTTCCATTCTCAGGATGTATTTGACGGTGAAATCTTACTGGCTGTTTGTGGCACTAACCCCCTCATGAAGGAATAAAAAAACACAGCTTACATACATGATATATGTGGGTGCATGTCTCCTTACACATACATAAATGCTTACACTGAAGTTCCAAATATTTAAATAATTAGGCTAATGATATGGAAGCAGTTTGCCACTGGTTTCTGCTTGATATTTTTTTTCCAACTCCTCACTTTAGCCAATAATCCTGGGATTTCTGACAAGGTTAAGTTCTGTGCCTGCTTAGTCTGCTATCTATGTTCTTTTATCAGTTTCAAGCACCTGCTTTTCCTTCTTCTTATAGTTCTATTTTTTTACATTTGGGCATGGACTAGACAGCTTTTCAAAAAGGACAATCTTCTGTCATCTACTGCCTTCTATATAAATTGGAACTACAACTCTCAGAATTCCTTTCTGCCACATTGGCTGGAAATTCTAGTACATTACAAGAAAACTATATTGGGGAAGGCTGAAATAGGATACCTTAAAATAAAATAGGGAACTGTCCTCTGAAAGCCCTTCAAATAGGGGACTCTTAAACACAGCCACCCTAGTTGGATATAGTATAATATACAACTGAGTATGCGAAAACACATGGACATTTAAGCATGCTGGAATGCACTGCCTGGTGTTTCCCACTGGTGAGACTTATTTTGAAGGATTTCCAATCTGTGTTTAATAGGAACATATGGAGAGGCTTGCTGGCTTACACCAAGTGTTCTGTCAGTGTTCTGTATTTTACTTTGGCCAATCACAGTCAGAACACAGAAGCTATCATTCCAACTACAGATAGTCCTTGACTTATGACCACAATTGAGTCCAAAATTTCTCTTGCTAAATGAGATATTTGTTAAGTGCCCCATTTTATGATCTTTCTTGCCACAGGTGTTAAGTGAATCTAGTTTCCTCATTGACTTTGCCTGTCAGAAGTTTGGAAAAGATGATCACACAATCCCGAGACACTGCAACGGTCATAAATAGAATAGAATAGAATAGAATTCTGTATTGGCCAAGTATGATTGGACACACAAGGAATTTGTCTTTGGTGCATATGCTTTCACTGTACATAAAAAGACAAGATACATTCGTTAAGAATCACAAGACACAACACCCAGTGACAGTCATATGGTACAATAAGCAATCAAATCATACTAGGAAACAATCAATATCAATATAAATCGCAAGGATACAAGCAACGAAGTTACAGTCATACAGTCATAAGTGGGAGGAGATGGGCGACAGGAACGATGAGAAGACCAATAGCAATAGTAATAGTAATGCAGCCTTAATGGATAGTTTGACAGTGTTGAGGGAATTATTTGTTTAGCAGAGTGATGGTGTTCAGGGAAAAAACTGTTCTTGTATCTAGTTGTCCTGGTGTGCAGTGCTCTATAGTGTAATTTTGAGGGTAGGAGTTGAAACAATTTATATCCAGGATGTGAGGGAGTCTGTAAATATTTTCATAGCCCTCTTTTTGACTTGTGCAGTGTACAGGTCCTCAATGGAATGCACATTGGTAGTAATTGTTTTTTTCTGCGTTCTAATTACCTATTGAAGTCTGTGTCTGTCTTGTTGGGTTGCAGAACCAGACCAGATAGTTATAGAGGTGCAGATGACAGACTCAATAATTCCTCTTTAGAACTGAATCAGCAGCTCCTTGGGCAGTTTGAGCTTCATGAGTTGGCACAGAAAGAACATTCTTTGTTGTGCTTTTTTGATGATGTTTTTGATGTTAGATGTCCATTTTAGGTCTTGACATATGATAGAACCTAGAAATTTGAAGGTCTCTACTGTTGATACTGTGTTGTCTAGTATTGTAATGATATATGATAATATAGGAGGGTTTCTTCTAAGTCTACCACCATTTATATGGTTTTGAATGTGTTCAGTTCTAGATTGTTCCGGTCGCATCATGAGGCTAGTTGTTCAACCTCCTCTCTGTATGCAGATCAAATGAGACCAATCAATGTTGTATCATCTGCAAACTTCAGTAGTTTAACAGATGGATCGTTTGAGATGCAGTCATTGGTATATAGAGGGAAGAGAAGTGAAGAAAGCACACATCCTTGCGGGGGCCCTGTGTTAATTTTTTTTTTTTAATTTTGATTTATATGCCGCCCTTCTCCGGAGACACAGGGCGGTTTACAATGTGCTAAGCAATAGCCTTCATCCTTTTGTATATTTATACAAAGTCAGCTTATTGCCCCCACAAACTGGGTCCTCAATTTACCTACCTTAGAAAGGATGGAAGGCTGAGTCAACCTTGAGCCTGGGGAGATTCGAACCTGCAGTAATTGCAGGCAGCTGTTCTTAATAACAGGGTGCTTTAGACCACTGTACTACCAAGGCTCAATTGTACAGGTATCTGATGTTATTTTGCTTGGCTTCACCTGCTGCTTCCTGTCTGTTAGGAAGCTTGTGATCCACTTACAAGTGTGTTCAGGTACCGCTAGCTGATTTAGTTTACTTAGAAGAATGTCCGATATGATGGTATTGAATGCTGAACTAAAGTCTTCAAAGAGGATCCTTGCATGGGTCTTCGTTGATTCAAGATGTTGAGGATGTAGTGCAGAGCCATATTAACAACATCATCTGCTCAGTATGCAAATTGCAGGGGATCTAACAGCGGATCCGTGATGGTTTTCAGGTGGGACATCACTTGCCTTTCAAAGGTTTTCATAACTACAGATGTTAGAGCAACTGGTCTGTAGTCATTCAGTTCCTTGATGGAGGGCTTCTTCGGCAAATATGAGTCAGTTGCCAAGCATCTGAATTTTGATCATGGGGATGCTGCAACGGTCGTAAGTGATAGAACAGTCATAAATCACTTTTTTTCAGTGCCTTTGTAAAAATTGAACAGTCATTAAATGAACAGTTGTAATTCAAGGACTACCTGTACTGAGATTCAGAGGCAGAGAGCTCACTAGGCAACCATTAAGTAACCTGTAGTCACCTAGGACAGAATAATACAGGTAGTCCTTGAATTACACCCATTCGTTTAGTGATCGTAAGACAGTGGCACTGAAAAAGTGACTTATGACAGGTCTTGTACTTAAGACCTTCATAGCATCCTCATGGTCAGATGATCAAAATTTGGGTGCTTGACAACCAGCATGTATTTACGATGATTGCAGCATCTTGCAGTCATAACATTTGTGACTTTCCTAGCTAGCAAAGGAATAAGCAAAGTCAATGGGGAAAGCTGGATTCGCTTAACAACCGTGTGATTCACTTAATAACTGAAGTTATTCGCTTAACTACTATGTCAAAAAGGTCCTAAAATTGGGCATGATTTACTTATCAACTACCCTGCTTAGCAATGGAAATTCTGGTCCATATTGTGATTGTAAATCAAGGACTACCTGAATATCTTTAATCTCTCCCCTATATGCATCATGTAAAATATTCATTTTTATTAAATGCAAGACACTTTTTCTTGCCAAAAATATAATAGCACGTTCTATTAGAAGCTAACCTTTATTGATCCATAAGGAAGGCTTGTTTTTATGATTTCTTTTTCTGGCCAAAAATTGTTTAAACTGACAAGTGTAAAGTGGTGTACCTGTATATTGATGAATTTGAAAACAAAGCCACTATCCAATAACAAATTCTATCTCTAATGTAGAGCAGTTAATTCCCTTCTTGGCTGTACGGAGGGGAAGTCCCTGAAGAATTAATTAGAGCTCCTCTTTTCTTCTATGCATCATAATATGCCAGACGTTATTTGCTATTGGAAATTCAGCATCTTATCTGATACAGAGGTTCAGCTGCCCTGCTCTTTTTCAGCTGTCAGAACAGATTACTTATAATAAGAATCTGCCATTTGTTCCTGGTTAACTGAGCTTTTTTCATTACTTACTTCAAAATTTGAACATGCTCAAACATACACACACACACACATAAATATAATACATATGAAACAATATTAATCTTGCTAATATGTGACACCTTTATCTTATGTGTCTTAGAGGTGTGGCTGCTATCTTCTTCTTCTTCTTCTTCTTCTTCTTCTTCTTCTTCTTCTTCTTCTTCTTCTTCTTCTTCTTCTTCTTCTTCTTCTTCTTCTTCTTCTTCTTCTTCTTCTCCTTCTCCTCCTCCTCCTTCTCCTTCTCCTTCTCCTTCTCCTTCTTCGACTTTAATAGCAAGGAGAAGCTCATGAAATGCATTTTGTTGAGGTGATGGGAGCTATCCCATGCAGCTTTTAAAAGGGTTGATGTAATTATGAAAAATCTTGATTTTCTCCTAGTTTTCCTTCGCAGAAGTAAACACCAAGGAGAAATAATTAGAAGCTTAATATATTATAGACAACCCATGACCCTTTGGGTCATTGTTTCAGATTTATTTCCCTACCTAAACAGAGAAACAGAGTGACCGCAGGCAGGCAAAAAATAACTGGGAACAGAAACTTCTGACTTCCCACTGGCTTTTCCACTGACTTTCCTTGTAGGAAGCTAGCGAGCAGGGAGTATTGGAAATGACGATCCGGTGACTGTAGGTGATTTTGGCAGCATTGCGGTATTACAGCACAGCAGTAGTACTGAAATGGTCACAACTTTGTCAAATTTCTATCTCATGGGTCCTGGATTTTGGATATATTCTGTAAGCCCATTTGAGATGTATTGATTCAAAAATTGTTGCCTATGATGAACTATTTCACCCAACTGAAGGTTGCAAACAATCAAACAGACACAAGAGTTTTAGTAGTATATAGATTTCTAAAATATTGATTTGATATTCAGCTATAAGTCCTTCACTTGCTGTATGTTTCAGCTGAAGATTTAATGGTGTTTTGACTTTTGTTGCTTTTGGGGTAATTCCTGGAAAAGTAGCACATCCACTAACTTTGCATGTAATTGGCTGTACCTTTTTGAATTCACAATTGCAAAATTCTATATTCCCTTGCTTTTCCCCGGATTTAAACTACAAGCTGGCTCCAAATTGCTTCTTTGATCCTCTTTTATAGCTGGAGGGCGCCAAACTGAACAGACGTTAATTATTTATTGGTATCTCATTACAGAGATTGGATAGGGATTCTCAACTAAAGGAACATTATCATTTTATGGCTAAATTCTTACAAGGCCATTTCTTACTACAATCTGGCCAAAATCACAGCAAGTATGCTCACCTTATAGGAGACATATGCACATAATGTAGAAAAAAATTGATAATGCACAAAATGAGGGAAAAAACATATATCGTTAGCAGTGCCAAAGAAACTACTGGAAAGAAAATGAGGTCATCAAATTAATTTTTTGCTTAATTGATAGGACTCTATGTTTGCTGCTTTTTAAAAGTAAGGCGTATTGGAAGCATTTTAAAATATTTTCTTATAATCATTGCATAACAATATAAGAATTAGAAATGATAAAGCATCACTGAAAAAATAAATATATTAAAATAAGTGTCATTTTCTGTATAATAATTGGATTATAGCATCCATTGGGTTGAATCTGCCAACAAACTTAAATCTTCAATAACCCTTCTTGGTTTTAGCTTCATTCTGCCATTTCAGCAAATTATTGATGTATGATGTGCATAGATACTATAGATCACAGAATCTGCTCTTTATTTCATGATAATTGCTTGTTGTACAAGTGCTGGTCTCGAAAGCCCTGATCAACTCTCCTCTAATGCAGTTTAGAAATTATTCCCGTTTAAAGTTTGTAAGGGCAATTTGCTATAGGTGCAATATTTCTGCGGTAGGCAAGTATCCTTTGATTGAATTACAACTGATAAGGTAGTTTCATATTTTCAAAAGCTTGCTGAAAGCAATTACTATATAGTAAATCACGCTAGATTTCAGATTGGGAGAACTATCTCTTCATTCCACATCAACTACAGAATCACTTCATGATCCATAGAAACATTAGCTTAGCAAGGTCTGAGGCAGAAAAAGGAGATCAAGATAAAAACAACACAAAACTCACCAATTTATAGAATTTGGGTGACTTCTGACTGCTTTGAGGGAGTTTCTGGCTGCTATTACTGATTATCACATTGAAGCGTTAATGTCACTATGGAATGGTGAGGCAAGATGTTAATTGATTGAGTATATACCATCAAGTTGTTTTTGATTCCTATGGGGTACATAGATTTTCTATAGGACAATCTATCCCTAATCTTTCTTTCAAATCTCCACTCATCACCAATGTAACCGAGTCCACCCACCTTGCTGCTGGTTTTCCTTCTCTTCTCTTTTGAGGCAAGATGTGCCATCATGTAACTGTCACCAGTACTCCCTGCTACATTTTAAGAATTGATAAGGTATTTACTTCTAAACATGCCTCCCCAGGAACCAAAGGTTTTTGACTGATACAGGTATCTCCTTTTTATTATTATTATTATTTATTGAATTTGTATACCACCCTACTCCCGAAGGACTCAGGGCGGTGAACAGCCAAATAAAATACATATAATACAAATGTTAAAAAACCATTAAAATACAATTAAATAATTGGCCCGGAAAATGAAATTTAAAATACCCCAATTCATAAGACAAATTTAAAATTTAAAAATTTTAAAAGTTTTAAAAAACAGTTTAAAAGAGAGGTTAGGCCAGGCCGGCCTGCTGGAAAAGAAATGTTTTAATGGCACGGCGGAAAGCACGCAGGTCCGGGATCTTCCGTATCTCCGGGGGGAGCTCGTTCCAGATGGCGGGTGCCCCCACAGAGAAGGCTCTCCCCCTGGGGGCCACCAGTCGACATTGTTTGGCTGATGGCACCCTGAGGAGCCCCTCTCTATGGGAGCGTACTGGTCGGTGAGAGGCTACTGGTGGCAGAAGGCGGTCTCGTAGATACCCTGGTCCTAATCCATGGAGCGCTCTAAAGGTGGTAACCAAAACCTTGAAGCGCACCCGGAAGACCACCGGGAGCCAGTGCAGCTCGTGCAGGAGGGGGGTCACATGGGAGCGCCCCGTCGCTCCCATAACCACCTGCGCATTTTGAGCATGGGAGCAAATAAACAGAGATATCCTGATTTAACTTCATACCGTGTTTTCCCAAAAATAAGACCTTGTCTTATATTTTTTTGAACCCTGAAATAAGCTCTTGGCCTTATTGCCATGCGCTCAAAAGCCCAATAGGGCTTATTAACAGGGGATGTCTTATTTTGGACATCCAAGGGTAATTTGAGTTTAACCTCATAGGCAAATTCATTAAAAGTAGCAAGGTTCTTTTAAAAGAGGTGAATATTTATACTTAGCAAAAAGTACCAAAAATAAAGCTAGAAGAAAGGCATACATAGTAGTGCTACATATTTTTGCCCCAACCTTTTGCCCACAACATAAGATGTTGTGAAATGAAGAAAAATCAGATTATATCAAAGACTACTTCTGTTTTTGATAATTTCTTCCATATATTTTGTTTTAATTATCACTTTATTTTCCCAGCAGTCCAAATAATTATTTTTAGTTTAGCATCCTTTATTCAGTCTGCAGAAAACTTCTTTAAAGAACATATTGGCATTTGATGATATGTATTTATACATTACTGGAGTAAAACAATCTTAAGGTTTCAGAAGTGTGACTAACTGTGGTATTTACAGTAGTCAGAATCTGTACAATTTTTAGCAGCCAATGAATAATACTTTGGATATTGGTTAACCTGGATATTGATTAAAAGAAGGATTTGAGATTTATTAATAAAAGTTAAAGTTTTAAAGTTCTTTTGCTATATCTTTTTTGTAAAGAATCTCTGTAACTAATATCCAGTACATTTCTGATACATATCATAATTATAGAGAAATACATATGCACACACACTGTGTTGTATAGAACCACTTCCTTTTCATTTGATGGCTGTGTTAGCATATTTTATGACTGTGTTCCCATGGCTATCTTTATCCAAGTATCTCAATATTTGTGGCATTGCGGAACTCACTGAACTATAAACCATAAAATTACCATAAACCATAAACTGATCATGTACATTGAATTTGTAGAATATGTCAGGCTAAAAGTGTGGCTGATTAGTTTGTGGTTCAGCAGGGCACAAACACACACAATATAAAGGAATTAAAACCTGACAGGTGAAGATTGACTGAGCTCCTGGGCCTTGAAGATTAGGGGTTCCGGTTTCATCACATGCATGTTTTGCAGGTTGGGATGCAGGAAAGGATATTGGACATACATGTCTTTCTCCAAATCCACTGGTCCCCCTCCTCCCTATAGATGATTGGGTAGGTGTCATTGCCGCTCAGTCATGATTGGTAATGTCTGCAAGTAGGAGGGTTTTAAAAAATTATTTATTTATATTATTGGGGCAAGGCCTTCTGATGGCTATGTATATAGCTTGGGATCGAGACTATTGATAGATTAATATTCTGTCCTGCTTTGCTACCTCATTGTAATGCAATGGGATATTCCTAGGAAGCAAAGATATAGTGCCAGATGATGCACAGTTCAGATTGAATGGAAAAGCTGAACAAATTTGGGTGTACTAATATTGTTTGTTATTATTCCTATGCCCTGGAATCAGTCTTGACTCCTGGCAACAACATGACAAGGCTATACAGTTTTCTTGGCAACATTTGCAGGATTGATTTGTTATTGTTTCTTCCTAGGCTGAAAGAGGTGATTTGCTGAAAGTCATCCAGCTGGTTTTGTGCCTCCAGTAGGACTAGACCAGTCACCTGGTTTCTAGGGCAATACTTTTAATAACTACACCAAATTGGCTATTAATGGTGATAGATGGTGCAGCTAGCTCAAACCCTTTAGGACATCGAATAGCTGATGTTGCCATGCAAAAGGGGGGAAAAAATCCAAAGATGCAGAGTCTCATGGGGGACATAGAATGTAAGAAGCATGAATATGGAAAACACAGTGTAGCTAAAGATGAGTCAAGTGCATATTGATAGCTTAGGCATCAATGAATTGAAAGGGAATTTGACGCTTTCAATCAGAAGAACATACTATTTACTACTCAGGACATGAAAAAAGGATAGTGTCATTTTCATAGTCAGAAAGAATATAGCAAAAGCATTTGGCTACAATGCAATTGGTGATCAAATAGCATTCATTAGACTCTTTTGATATAATATGGAGAGAAACTTTTAACAGATTTCAAGATCAAGATCTGAAAGGATTAACATTAATCCTTTAAAGTAATCAGGGTCAAGCATGGCAGGATTTCCTTCACATAAAGTGAAATTCTCTACAATATGGATGTCAACATCCAAGATACCCTTAGAAAATAATATTTACAGGAACCTTTAGTATTAGCATATAAGAGCACTCCAGCTATTACCAAGCTAGAATATCTATAGAAATATGGCAAGCAACAGAAGAAAAATCAGTCATGCTACGCCATCAAAGGAGAACAATACATAAGAGCCAATAGATTGGAAGAGGTCAATTTACATATCAAAGAAAGAAGGCTTAACACAATATTCCTAACACACTAGTGAAATAAATAATACTAAGACTCATCCAACCATGACCAGAGCTCTATAAGTCAAAATGTGCTTCACTGATTAGAGAAAGGCTTTCAGTTAGGTCAACCATGTGAAACTATGGGATATCCTTAGAAAGATGGGATCCTGGAACATCTCACAGTCCTCATATAAAACTTAATCATGAAGCAACAGTCCAGACACCAAATTTTACAGATTGGACATAAATAAAAAACAGATAAATTATATCATAAAAATATTGGAAATATTGAGATATAGAAGGAACATTTTATCAAACATGGTGGTCAATCTAAAAGATCAGAAGTCCTTGAAAGAAATACAACATTATTCTTAAAAAAATAAACAAAGTTTGAATTAAAACCTTGATTTCTACTACGAATTGTTCCTAGAAGAACAAATAAATAAGAACATTTTTACAAGTTATATATTAATGGTCATGAGGAAAAATTTGGTGAATATTTTGCTGGCAGTATCAATATTTGACAATATCAGACTGGGAAACCACACTTGACGAACATCTAGCAACGGCAAAATTAACAGTATGCATTCAGAACATAAACTGGACTAAATTTAAACAAGAATAACTCCCTTATATATCACATGTCACATAACAATCCAAACTAGGATATTAGTGTGTGGTTTTTAATTGACCACAATTAGTAAACATTTTAGTGTTTACTAAAACAATCACCAGTTGTACTGAAACAATCACCAGTTGGCTACAATGGGAGGAAATTTAAAATTGCATAGTTTGCCAACGTTGTTTACTGATTATTCTCTTTTTAATTTATTTTTGCCCATTTTTTAAAATTTTGCATGATTACGTGGGTGCATATAGTGGGGATGTCAATGTTAAACTCTAGTATAATATAATATAACATAACATAATATATTAATGTAATACAGTTTCATAGAGATTTCAAGTTCTTTCTTCAGATAACATAATGAACTTAGTTCTAGTCATTTATTTATTTTATTTATTTATTAGTCATTTAATTAATTAATTTAAATTTTATGATAATTGTAAATCTTTTATTTACTTTTTATTTAATTATTTATTTTCCTTATGCACAATGTCTCCTTGTTATGTACCTATTTATTCTGGTCCTTTAAATAGTTTAATAAATAAATCATAACCAAAAAAATCAATAATACTGGGAAAGATGGAAGGAATAAGGAAAAAAAAGAGAACGCCTAGCAGAAAGTTGGATGGATTCAGTTATAGTGACAATGGGTGCAAGACTAGAAGACCTGAAAGACCGCGTTGAAACAGATTGTGTAGAAGAAAATCTGTGTAGTCCAGAGGTCTTCAAATTTGGCAGCTTTAAGACTTGTGGACTTCAACTCCCAGAATTCTCCAGCCAGCTTTGCCGGGAGTTGAGCTGAGAATTCTGGGAGTTGAAGTCCACAAGTCTTAAAGCTGCCAAGTTTGAAGACCTCTGGTGTAGTCACTAAGAATCAACACCAATCAACTACTGGATGGCAATTAACAAGAATACCATTTAAAGGTAAAATATATATATATGACCAGCTTTCCACATTTACTTTGGAAATAAGTCTGGTTTAGCTTACTCTACACAGGAATGCTAAACTGCAGTGTCAAGGCCGTTTTTCTCTATGCCGATACCTGTAGTAGGGTTAAGAGATCTGGGCAAGAGAAATCTGGATGACCACAAGATGGCAGCAAAAGAGATATTTTTTTTGCAGCCCCCAACCAGCATTCTGGGAGTTGAAGTCTGCACATCTTAAAACAGCTGTGGTTGAGAAACACTGCTTGGATAGCCTTCATTAGTACTGGGCCTGCTTTCATTTGCCCATTCCCTGCCATTCCCTGAAAGAGTATTTAGAGATCTGCTAAACTATAGAGCCCTAGATTTCATCTCCAGGACTAGCCCATGTGCTCCCGTTGGATAAGTGTGGGGGTGCATGTTTGTCAGCCATTTCTCTAACATTGGGGAATTTTCCTCCACATCTTTGGAGATCATGAGCAAATGTTGGTCCAGCAGCTGCTCAATTGCCCTTCCCATGTACAATTTATGATCAGGGTTGTTCTGGCCATAGTACCATATTACTTCACCTATTCCATACAGGTTTGTTTATTGAATTGAAAATCCCACAATACACATCAATTCTATTTAAAAAAAAAAATAGACAACACAGTCACAACAGAGACAGAAACATGAAGAATGCTTTTATTAGTAGTCTCTTTCTTTATTGGGTAAACTACGTGTCACTCAATTTCTTTCCAATCCTTAAAGTCTGTTTCCCCTCCCTATTTAAACTCTTCTTTCCCCAGGCCACGCCTCGTCAAGCCTTCCCCTTTTCTAAGCCTGCCCCCTCGCGTCGGAATTGGCTGATGCTGTGGAAACAGTTTCTCCCCTCCACGCTGGTTGGCCTACCGTCGCGGCAAGGTTTGCCTCCGACGTTCCGGATTGGCTGCCTCGTTTGAGGCTCCGCCCCGTTCGTGCGGTGAGGAGGGGATCGGGGCTGGGCGGAGGGTCCCGGCCGCCCCCCTACCTTCCCTCCCACCGCACCCAGTTTAGGTTCCAGGGTAGCGGCGCGATGGCGGCGGCGGCGGCGACGACAGCGGGCTCGTTGGGGTCCGGGTCAGGGCCCGGGGGAGCGGCCAGTAATGCTTTCCCCCCGATGGGCACTTGCGCGGCGGCATCGGGGGTCTCTGGGGGGCTCGGGCCGGTCCCGGTGCCCATGAACCTCTTCGCCACCTGGGAAATCGATCGCTCAGCGCCCAGCTGCGTGCCCAGGTAAGATGGGCGGGATCCGGCGGGGGTCCTCGCATCCAGGGAAGGAAGGGATGTGCTGTGCGGGGTCCGGGAAGGGGACGGATGCAGAGGAGAAGCCGGGCCGTGGCGGGCTTCACGGGGGGATGAACATGCTATGGAGGCGTGGCGCGGTGCGGCGCTGACATAACGGGGTGCTGGAAAGCGGGTGGAGGGGAAATGGGGAGAGCATCATCTCGGATCTCCGTGGGATAGGTGGGAAGCATAGATGGCAGCAGATGTGGGATGGGTGGGGTGGATTTTAGATGTGAACTCTGGGGGCACACCTCCAGGGCTTTTCCTTTAACACACACACACACCCACCACCACCACCACCGGAAAAAGAATATGCACGTTCTACCTGCCCAATGGAAAGCTGAAGCTTCATTCTGATTTTTTGAGGTTCTTCAGGAAGTTTGGGTAGGGATGGGTCTCTGTCTAGGTAGGAAGACAGCACCCTGGTTTGTTATAGCCTTCTCCAGAGCTTAGTGTCTTTTATACATGCTAGACACCCCACTTCTATAGACGATGGGAAGTGCAGTTGAACATATCTGGGAAGAGCACCATGTGGGAACTCTATGTGAGAAGTGAATAGTTTGGGTATTTTTAATCAGTTGTTTTGTCTTGAAGAGAGAGTTCATGGATTCCTGCCTTGGATTCCAATGAATGTGAGAGAATCCTGACTCTAAATAGACTGAGTGGTGATATTTGGCCCAGAATTATTTCAAAGACAAAACAACAGTGTGGATGAGCAGTTGGGCTTTGTGATAGTCCATTGGATCTTGGCTTATAATTCTCAACTCTTTGTCAGAGCAGCTGTCCAAAAAATCTGGTAGCAGACAGTAACATTTTAAGGGTTAGGATACAAAAACCTTGATATGAATAGAGAGGCATTTTGAAAATGTCTCTTATATTCAGTATTGGCCCTTAATTCTATTCCATTTACCTTATGATTCCCTAATTATCTGCTTTAAGTTGGCTTTTCCTAACTTTTATGCTAGACTACAGTATTAGATATTCTTGCCCAAGGAACGCATGCTGCTAATAAACATCAATGTAAATTATGTAGAGTGGGGGGAGATGATATCACTGCATAATACTCACATGTTCATATAGTTAATTTTGCCCAGCATATTCTATTTTTGTATTGGTTACCAGGATTTATTCCCACCTCCTTGTGCTTCGTTATTGATATGAAGAAGGCCCTGATGTCAATAAAGTTGGCTGCTTACAAGAGAAAATGTTTTCATAAATGTTAATCGGTTCGGTTTGCCAGAAAGAGAAAACATGACATCTACATGTTGGCTTTCTCCAATGAGGTTTCAGCAGAGTGAGGTTTACCTGAGTATGTGTTAACATAAAATGCTTTAGACACACCTAAATCTGCATTAGGGAACTAGAGTGTTTGGAGTTTTTGTCAGGTTGCTCGGCCATTTGCTTGAGAGACAGCAACTGTTGTGGCTGTTCTAAGATCAGCTGTATGCACATTAAGGATTCATTTGGATGGTTAGCATTATTTGATGATATTAAAGCATAGCTACAAGTCTGCTTGAGTTGTCCATAGCTGTACTATATTTGTTGTAAGAGGGTCGCAAACTGGACAAGGTGCACCTGACTATAGAGGAAGTAGCCTGTATAAATCTGTTAGAAAAGTGGAATCCTGTGTTTCCCTTGGATAGGTATATGCAAGTTGGCTATCTTTAATGATACACAGAATAATTTTTTTTCTTCCATATTGTTTGGTATTAATTAGACACATTTTTCGAAGAAACAAGTGACAAAGAATGTTTTGTATAACAACAACAACAACAACAGTAATACAACTAATTTGCTGGGAGATGAGTGAGAAAGGACTAAGTGGGTAAACAAGTGCTCATGTAAATGCAGAAGAGGGTAGGCTACTAAGGCAAGCTGCTGCTGAAAGGGTTTGTGTATCCATGGGCTCTGTGTCATTCCATGGCAACTGATGGCAACTGTCTCTAAGCAAAAGAAATCATGACTTGGAATCCTGCTTGTAATAGCAATGTGAATTGTTAAACTCTTGACTTGCTTTTCAGCCAGTGTGTCCTGTTTTGCAGTTTCCTATTTTACAATGGAAATAGATACTTTTTCTTCTTTTTATTAATACGTTGTTTGCTTTGTTACTGTCTTTGTTAAGAAAATTAAAGTAATGAAAAGTAGAAGAAAAAAAAACTAAGAAGATATCTGTCTAAAAGCTTTGCTATTCTACACTGTTCCAACTTCTTTAAACTTCTCAAGCTTCTGGGAAAGATGTGAGGTCCTTCATGTAGATTAATTTAGCTCAGGCGATTTATTTATATGCATGTACTTTATAAATATTTGAATATCATTTGGTCGTGGTGTTTATAATTTGTGCTTTCATTAATGGATCTGGAAAGTGCATGTTTGAGCCTCATTGCTGTAGTTCCAGTGAACAGTTTGCAGTGGACTATACTTGGTGAAATAGCTGTTCCCATTTCTACAGCCGGTGGCCTGTTTGGCAGGTAAACACATGTTGCAACATAAATCTGTATGCTTACTGTCTTGTCCCAATATTTGTTTTTGGAACAATAGGACACTTCTTTAAACGGTTATCCTCCAAATATATTGGGATCACAGGAAACCTAGATGTTACCAGTGAGGAAAGCCAAGCTTGAGAACTGGGTCTGCTTTTGCAGAAGATTGAAGACATTGTTTATCACTAAGCTGATGCCTAAGCAGCTGACCTCTTACAATGTGTCATCTTTCTTGTTGTTGTTGAAAGATACAATGATAAGTTGCTTTGAATTGTACATGAGAACAGATTCCTTTTTATTGTGGTTGGTAAATGAGTCTTTTCTTGTTTTGTTGGGCCTTTCTGTTCAATCTTTTGTGATCAGATTATATTTGTTTGTTTTGTTTTATCAGGTGCTATTTCAATGCTTGAATTAACACAAACTGTGATGTTTGAAATACAGATATATTGGAGCACTTCAGGTTGCTTAGAAACAGGAGAAAAAGAAGATCAAGAAAGAGTAGGGAGTGTCATATTTTTTTCAGAGAAGGCAATCTTTTCTTCAGCCCAAGACAAAGCCAATATTAAGTGGTCTGTTGAGATGATCCAAACACCATGGAGGAAAACATCTTTATCCATCCTTGCATAACATGAAAGCACATCCTTCCACCTCTTCTTTAGCTTCCCCATTCCCTCCTCTCTAAAAGCTCAGGATTGGAATCATTACTTAAACCTTTGCAGAGGAATTCAGAAGAGAAAAGAGTTACATTGAGAATGAAAATGGAGAGGATGGAGATGTAGTCAGAAATCCTCTTTATATTGTGCGATACATAAGTATGTAGACTACGGTAATAAAAATTTGGGAACATGAAGGAAGGGAACTTGTGGGGAAGGGTCAATTGTTTTGAGGTTGTCCACAAAGTATGTGATACTGTTAATCCAGTCTGGCATTATATAGTGCTGTAATTTCCCAAAATCTTGCTATCCAATCCTTCATCTGGACAGTATGGAGACTTTCCTGAGTCTTTTATTCAGCATGGGAATTTTCTTGTTCTGGAATGATCCAGAATTATGGATGGATGGAGCTAGTCATTTATGATCTATGTGAGTTTTTCCGTGTCTTCTTTTGTTAGCCCTATTCCTGTGTTAATCTGTATTTTTTATTTTTTTTTAATAAAATCTCTGACAGTTCAAAGACATTAATGTATAAAGCTGAAAACTGCAACACATCATTTGGAGAAATGTTGAATTGTTAGGATAATTGTGTTCTACTATGCATAGTTAGGATGTGTGGGTTACGTTAGTATGCTTTCAAAATGAGGGCCTAATTAAATTCCATTTTTTGTCTGTAGCTCATATGATACATAGATACTCAAAAAGATCATTGGATGTAGAATAATATTTAATGACTATTACTAGTGAAGATTCCAAAATATTACTCTAAAGTTCTTTTATGGAAAAATGGATGAGCAAGTGCTGAAATTTCAAACTATTTTTTAGCTTAATATAAAAACCAGTATATATTGTTTGTAGGAATGTGGATAAGTTTGTTCAATTGTCACTTTAACATAAAGTTATCCAATTCGTATATCTCCAACCAGTAAGCTATAGCACAATTATTTTTCACATTTTAGCATATTTCTGCATTTCATGGTACACTTTTCCAGGATAAAAAGTGCACCAAATCCTTATGGTAAAAGTACCACACATTTACAAAAGCAATATCAAAACTACAACTATTAACAGATATTAGAAAAATTGCATGGGGAAATACTTTATATTATGATAAATTTGTCCACTTGTGACCACTTCAAAGTTAAGGTAATATTTGAAAAGCATAACAATGAATGAAATGAAAGAAAAAAGGTATGTTCTGAATCTAAGAAAATAAAAAAGGATTAATAATTAAAATTGGTCTGCTCTTGAGTGGATGAATTTATGAAAAGTCAAGATCTACATTTAATTATGAATGAAAAACTGAAATATATGTCAGAAATTAAGCATTGATAGATAACCTAGGCTAACTGTGTATATGAACCTGGGAAATCAAAACTGTGTCTTAGCTGTATGTTGTGGTCAGAATAGTGTAAGAGAGAAAAATAGAGAAGATTTTTTAGGAAAAGCAACCAATATTTTGAGCAAATGCTAGGGGACATGAATAGATGGTTGGTAAGATGAGAATAGTACATGGAACATGACTGAGCTCTATGAAGACTCAAAAATTAATGAGAATGAACATCGGTAAATATCTGCTTAGAAAAAGGATTCTCTCTTTCAAATATATGGTTTAAACACAGATTTATTAATATGTGCACGTGACAAAGGAATGAATATAAATCCAAATGCATGATTGATTTGATAGTTTAATCATGAAAAATTAGAGAATTAGTGAGCAAGCTATACAGTATAAAAGCATAAGTTTTTCTGAATGTGAGGCATATTATTTCTTAGTAGTGTCAAGAGTGAATGTTGGGAAAAATGGACATGGGAAAAAAGTGAAAATAGAAGGACTGCAGAAAGAGAAGGTAAAAGTCCTACGTGGAAAAATTTTCAGAAACTAGATTAATCTCAGAATGAATAAAGAAGGGAATGTGGAAAATTCCTGGGAAAGATGAAAAAAATTATGTAATAGTGTCACAGATTGTGTTGCGTTATGCTAATTGAAAATATATAAAAGGACTCTCTTGCAGAATGAGTGGAAACACGAATAAAGAATAGTATATAATTTTGGATGAAATTGAAATGAAGGAATGCTGGAAGGAGTGTTGTAGAGCTCTGTATTGGAATGTTAGTGATATTTTTAAAAAAATTGAAATGAATGCCATGAAGATACTGATTAAATGCTATGAAAATGGTAAGGCTACAGGTGCAGGTGGTTTAATTGAAGAAATTCTAAAGCTAGGATGTAGTTTTCCTATAGGGTAGCCTTAGAGATTTGCTCTATGTGTGAGAACATTGAATCTGTTGAAGTTGAAGAATGCCATTATTGTTCCCTGTACAAATTGAAAGGCAGCAAGAATGAATGCAATAATTACAGTGGGGTTAGTTTCTTAAGTATGCCTGGGAAGGTGTTTGGCAAGCTTCTTGTGGAAAGAGTACCAGAAATGGGCAAAATTGGAGAAAACAGCCTGTATTAGTTTTTGCTCTTCCTCATATCATTGAGACATCTGTGAGTATAATACATGAGAGTTGGATATGTCCAGAGAAATATTAAAGTTAAATGCCATAGGGATGAGATATTTATGTGTCTGTGGTAAAACATGATTTATGCTTTAGAATGAATGGATGCTGAATAAATGCAAACAGAATGGGAGTTGAGAGCATTATGCTGGATGCACACGATGAAATCCTCAGAAAGGACAGGCAGCCATAAATGAAGCGTGATGTGTTCACAATGATGTGTGAACATTGAACATTGTGAAAGAAAAAAGTACTTTGCTAGTACAGAAATGTTGAGGTACAATGAACAGTGTACTAAACCAGTTTTATCTATTTTTTTAAAAATTGTGCCTTTCATTTCTTAGATTTAGTATTTAGCCCAGAGTCCTTGAGAGTTGGGTGACATACAAGTTTAATTATTATTTATTATTTCTTTTCTGTGCTATGCATATTGCTTATCCCAAAAAGGAATAGAATGATACATATGTAAGTGTGTCTTTCATATTTCAGATTATAGTCCACAGCAGTTTTGATAGAATCTTCTCTTGATTTTCAGCATTGAATAATTTTCTGGTGGCAACAGGTAAGAGAGGTATATCTCCGTTTATTTGAATAGTAAGTACTCCTGAGAAAGATTTTTTAAAAATAATCAGTTATTTTGCTTAAATATGGGCAATGTGTGACCAGGTAGTTGTAATTGGTTTGCTCATTTTTCTTTGAATCTGGTGACTTTTTTGCTGCTACAACAATTTTGTCCTAGATTTAAGTTCAGATATTGTTGGAGTTCCTTTGTTTGTAAGCTCTGTTACGATATTTTTAAAAATATAACTCATTCCAAGCTCTGCCTGTGAATGAATCTTGGGGAGCATAAATATTAAGCTCACCTGTATGTCTTAAGTGTAGATAGAAGGAGAAGGTGTTTGACCAGAATTTAGCACTGTTTATAGAACTATAATTCCAATATCCAACATTACCAAATACTATTTGGTCCTTATCTGAATGCTTATATCACTGTTGCCAATTAATGGAAAGAATGTTCAGATGATAATATTTGATATATTTCAATTTACTGTGTTTTCTTGACTGGGTTGTACTAAACTACAGTGTAGCAAACTCGTTTTTACACGATTGGACAGTGAATCAACTATTACCTTTTTAGGGAAGTAATCATACTTTGATTAAACTATTGACTTGGTATTTTGTGCACAGAACCTAATCCTTTTGTGATTTTCTGGCTTATTCTGCTTTGTTTTTTAATATTCTGCCAAAGATCCTGAGGAATTCCAGAATGTCAAGTTAAGACCACCTAAACAAAAGAAGGGAAACAAACTAGGAATTATCAAGTAATCCATGAATACTTTGCTTGCCTACAAAACTGATTTAGGCAGGTTTCTAATTTGTTCAACATATTGCGATCAAACAAGCCATGCTTAATGTGTTGCTCTGGAAGAAATCAACTGTCAACTGACTTTAATTCATCAATGTTGTTACAAAACCTTGGCATTTGTCTTTCAAGATCGTTGATATGCCTTTTATTAAATGCATCCAGATTGTTCTCCAAATGATTCTCTGTGAAGGGAAGGGTCAGCTTAGCAACTTACATTTGCTAAGAACATAGTAAATAAAAAAAAACTATTGAAAGTGAAGCAACTTGTGAATTGCAAATGGATGGTGACATCTTAGGGTTGGATGCCTTTGAAAATTAAGACAATTATTTACTGCTGCTTGGAAAAAGCTGCTTACCTGGTGAATCTAACTCTTTTTGTAATGTTTAAGCAGAGCTTCTCTTTCTATTGCTGCATTTGCTTCCTTTTATTATTCTTTGTTGCTATTCCTGCTGGAAAGGGAGTTAAATGCATATATTGGTTTACTTGTATGTTTCTGCTGGGTGTTTTTTTGGCTTGAGGCTTCTGGCAGAGAAAAAGTCGCACATGTGGCCCTTATAATACAGGTGTACGTACACATTCCTTGAGGGAGGAGGAATTCTCCAAGACTGTTTTCCTCTGTCATTGATAACCCAAAATGGACAAATTAAGAAAGCTGGAAGGCATTGCACAGGATTCTTGTCTCCCTGTATTTTTTCCCCCTTTTACTCTTCTTTATTTGGGAAGATTTCCTAAATTCTAGGTTCTCTAGTTTCTGAGTAAAAATGATAGTACAGTTAAGTACTATTATTGGCTGCTCTATCTGTTTCAGATCCACTAAATTGCAGTGTCATTTTCTGTCTGCCCTCCCCCCCATATCCTTCTTTCAGTTCCTGGTATTTCTGGTATTTATTGTTTCTAGTCCTTCATTTTCTTCTCATCTTGCCCAGAATATAAGGAGTGAATATTAAAGTAAGTGTCTCATGACAGAAAATCTTAGTTCGATTTTAAAGCTTGCTACAAGCCAGTGATTTTACCTGTGACCACACAATAACACAAAGGAGGTGGATCAGGGATTGATGGACAGATGAAGTATAAATAATATTCAGAGGCAGAGCACTATTAAAAACCTATTGTATTTTAGTTAGCTATCACACACTGTCACTGTCACTGTCATGAGCTGGAATACCCTATACAGGTAGTCCTCGACTTACAACAGTTCATTTAGTGAACGTTCAAAGTTACAACAGCACTGAAAATAATGACTAATAATCATTTTTCACAGTTACGACATTTGCAATATCCCCCATGATCATGTGATCAACATTCAGATGCTTGGCAAGTGGTTCATATTTATGACCGTTGCTGTGTTACCAAGGTCGTGATCCCCTTTTGCGAGCAAAGTCAATGGGGAAGCCAGATTCACTTAACAACCGTGTCACTAACTTATCAACTGCAGTGATTCATTTAACAACCGAGGCAAGAAAGGTCGTAAAATGGGGCAAAATTCACTTAACAAATCTCACTTAACAACAAAAATGTTGGGCTCAATTGTAGTCGTAAGTCGAGGACTACCTACATTGAAGAAAACTCATAGGCTAAGAAATACAGTTGGTCTTTTTGGAAAATTATGATTCTTATATTTTGTATGGTCATTTTCCAGGTGGAGTATCTAATGAGGATACTCCAAATATACTGAGGAATGGATGTAAGAAACATCACTGTGATATCTTTCCTTAAACCAAAGGATTATTATCCTTAATTTCAGGAAATTATTCAAAGAACATGAATGCTAGTGTGGTTACAAACTAGAGTGGTTGACTTAGATGCAATTTTTAATCTTTGGTTAACCCAAAAGATTTGCAGCATTATTTTGAAGCGAAAAGGGGATTTCATCCTGAGGTTTTTAGAAGTTATTTTTAAAATATTTTAAAATACACTAGATCTGAGCATGTTAAATACTGCTGGGAAAGGCAGTTGGAGAAATGCCATCTTTCTCAAACATGCTTGTATTCCTCCATTCTTTTCTCCTCTCTCCCTGCCTGCTCTCATTCAAAGTAGTATGCATGGTAGGTGTAAGTAGATTAGGTTGAGACATTTGTAGAGACAACACAACTCTCACTAGACACAAAACTCAACACTCTTAAAAAACTGTGATAGACCGTCTTTTAGTACAGAAAGTTGTGTCACAAAAATAAATATTTCAGAAATTAGGAAGTAAAGAACAGAAAGTTGTAAGGATGTACTGTGACCATAAGCAGAAAGTTCTGCTGACTGTGAAGTTGAAAAGCAGAAATTGTCTTTGGTTCCTTTTAACAGTGCTAATGGGTGGGAGGGAATGTTGAGGATCAAGCTATCTCATTTAAAAGATGAGGGGGATTACATTAACGTGACTTCATTGTTACATTGAGCTCTATTCTTGTTAAAGGCATTAAAAACTTTGTATTCAGAAATGGGCACAAAGGAAGAAGGGGGGGGTGTTGGATGCCAGGAAACTATGAATCTGTGTGAATTTTTTTTTTTTAATCATATGAATCAACCCCTTCTGTAGAATCTCTCAGGTTTTTAAAAAATGGACTAAAATCCCATCTAACCTTATACAGGTAGTCCTCAACTTACGATCACAATTGAGCTCACAATTTATGTTGCTAAGTGAGAAATTTGTTAAGTGAGTTTTGCCCCATTTTACAGATTTTCTTGCCACATTGGTTAAGTGAATCACCGCAGTTGTTAAATTAGTAACACGATTGTTAAGTGAATCTGGTTTCCCCATTGACTTTGCTTGTCAGAAGGTCGCAAAAGGGAATCACATGGCTCTGGGACACTGCAACCGTCATAAATGTGAATCAAGCATCCAAATGTAAATCACATAACCATGAGGATGTTGCAATAGTCATAAGTGTGAAAAATGGTCATAAGTCCCTTTTTGCAGTGCCGTTGTAACTTCTAATGGTCACTAAGCAAACTGTTGTAAATTGGGGACTACCTCTACTTTCTGTATT
Source organism: Pantherophis guttatus (assembly GCF_059756535.1). NCBI lineage: Eukaryota > Metazoa > Chordata > Lepidosauria > Squamata > Colubridae > Pantherophis > Pantherophis guttatus. Next base: position 306,567,018 of record NC_142063.1, on the reverse strand, counting down.
TGTCCTTCATTCTGTCTAGAGGTGCCCATCCCACAAAAGTTTCCAGTCTCCCAGGTTAACCCACAAGACTCCAATCTTTTGGGCCCAATCAACAAATCTGGAGTTTTGAGAAACAATCGAGAGCCATTGCAAAGTAATGGCATGGGATAATGCTAAGTTACAAAATAGCTGTTGTGGTACCTGCAGCCAATTGCAAAATACTCATTTCATAGAATAGTAGAAAGCATATCATTACTCTGAACAAAAACCCTGAACAAAGAGCAGAACTGGAGTCAGATCCAAAACAGAAAGAATGCCTTTGAATCAACATTTCTCTAGCTTATATAAACAGATTGGGGTTTTTTGTTTTTGTTTTGCTACACTCTGCAGCACAAAACACACTTGTGTTAGTTATTATTTCCTCCAGAACTTCCATCTTCCTGAACACTCCCTTGGTATCTCTCCCACCCGTTTTAAACTTTCTTATACATCTAGCATTCGGTATTTTTAATATTGTCTTCAGCAAAACTGTCTTTCTTTTTTCTCCATGGCCAGTAGGAAAAAGAAGCTTACAAACCTTTTTTACTAAGTTAATCAAAAGGAGCAAAAAAAGAAGCTGACAACTGTGCAAGCTTGGTGGTACGTGGAGTTATTTACAAAGCAATGTTACATTTTAAACCAAGAATATTGGAACAAAAAAAGTCTGTAAAAAATAAATATAAAATGTATCTTCAGTCTAAAGAATGTATGACATTAAGAGGATTTATTATCGGAAGAGATATATATATTCGAAATAACATTTTTTCCTCTCTTAATTGAATCATATAGCACCAGAGGATCTGAGAACCTTGTTGTTCTTTTCCTTTTTCTCCTCCTCCTCCTCCTCCTCCTCCTCCTCCTCCTCCTCCTCCTCCTCCTCCTCCTCCTCCTCCTCCTCCTCCTCCTCCTCCTCCTCCCCCCCCCCCTTGGCAAATGCAGGGTCCTCTTTTTTTCAGATTAACTAAGTGTTGATCCAGGTTGCAGCAAAATTGACTGTCCAGCTTGTCACCTGAACCTGACATCATGGATTGATTGAGAGAAAGTGATTGGCCCAAGTTATTCAGCTAAGGCTGGACTAGAGCTTATAGTTTCCTGGTTTCTAGCAGTCACTAGACCCAACTGGCTCTTGATCGTTAAAATCTGAGAATATTCAAAAGAATAAGGATTTTACTCCTATTGATTTTGTGTTTTTATTTGTATAATGGGATTGTAAAAGTAAGCAAAATGCATATTTAGAGTCATTTTACTCGAGCTTTAGTATTTGAAACAAAAGTCCTGGCCTCCCTTGGAGATTTATTTCATGAGAAATACAAGTTTGTTGATTCTCTTAGACCTGTCAGTAGCTTTCAGTGCCATCTGTCAAGGTATTCCTCTGGACCAATTGTTTGAATGGGTAGTGAAGAGCACAGGTTTATTTAATTTACTGCTTCCCTAGGAGGGTGGTGGAAGATGATAACTTTGCATCGTGATAGTTGTGCCATAGAATTCCTCAAGATTTGTTATTTTCCATGCTATTTAATATCTGCATGAAACTGTAGTGGGAATTGTATAGGGTCATGTGCTGAGTTAGGGTTAGGAAGATGAAATTTATCTGTCCTTTTCATTAAATGAAGCAATAGGTATCCAAGGTTTGAATAGATGAGGGTTGCAAACAGCCAAAAAGTTGAAGAAAAAATGAAACAGTCCAGATAAGTAGTATTATTGAAAAACTACACTTAATCTTGAAAGACCTGGAATCTTGTTTAAAAGTACTTCTTTATCCATCACTGACATAGGAGACATGAAGCCTTGGTGACTGAGACTGTATTTTTATCAACTTGATATGCTAGCAGCAACAGAATATCAGTATATTTCAGAATCGGGATAACTAGATTGATATAGCCTGTTGTACACGCTTTGGTAAGCTCTCAATTGCATTACTGCAATCCTTGCATGTGGCTACCATACAATATAATGTAGAAATTAGTTCAGAAGGGAATTGTGAAGCTAACTGAGATTGCCAATATGATAAAACTACCAATTTGATTTGATGCTGCTTTTAAATCTATTCTCAAGAATTGCCTTAGCATAAAATTGTTTTCATGGGGGGATTAAAATGTTTTTAGCAATCTTGTAATTCTCTCAGGGTCATTCAGGTGAAGAGAGGAGGAAGCTACTTTCTTATGTATATTACTGAATTACTAGGTTCATATTTTGCTTTATGCCATTTTTGGGTGAATAGGCCCCTGGCCAAATTCATATATAATGTTAAGTCATAAATCATGATTTACATATCACAATAGCAAGTTCACACATACCACAATAACAAATTCATACAACATTTCTAACTAAATAAAAATCACAAAATGGCTTAATGTAACGTGTGATCTTAGCTAATGAATCTTCGATTACGCACTATAGCTATGAATACTTTCAAATATCTCCTTGGCAGCCCAATTTGAATTTTCTCTCTGTAGTATTTGATTCAAGTACATTTTCACAGCATGAAAGTGTTAACACATTAGAAAACATTCTTTACAAAGACAATTGCTTTTGTAGTGTAAAATTTGCCAATAATTCAACATTACAAATTTAGCAAATTCAAGGGAGTTCCATTATAAATACAGAAATCTTAATAGGTTTCTCGGAGTCCTGGTGAACTCAACTGCTTGCTCACATTGCAATGCAATTGACAGTTATATATACTTGAATGTGGAATCTGGTTTTGCTAATAGTTTTATCACTTAGCTCATTCTTAATTCAGCTTTAATCCCTGCAAAATAACACATGCATATTTTTAATAATTCATCATCTATTAATTAGTTTTGGCAATACTTATTTTTAAAGATCTACTCTTAATTACATGGGAGGAAGAACCTGTTTAATAACTTAAGGAAGAACAGCCAATTTATGCCTTTTGACAGCCAATTTCTCCTTCAAAGTCACAGCTTAGTTTCCTCCAAAGGTGCAGCTAGTTCTCACTTTCATTCTGAAAGAGAAAAGTGCATTTGTCTTCAGTATACATAGCTTTAATGTGGCATGAGCCTTTCCAAATAAGTCCTACTCCTCTCCATTTTTTGTCTCCATTTTCACTTAAAAGGGAAGAATTATGGGGGCGATGAGGCGCTCCCATGTGACACCTCTCCTGCGTGAGCTGCACTGGCTCCCGGTGGTCTTCCGGGTGCACTTCAAGGTGTTGGTGACCACCTTTAAAGCGCTCCATGGCTTAGGGCCGGGGTACTTACGAGACTGCCTTCTGCCACCAATAGCCTCCCACCGGCCAGTACGCTCGCACAGAGTGGGCCTCCTCAGGGTGCCGTCCGCCAGACAATGTCGGCTGGTGACCCCCAGGGGGAGAGCCTTCTCTGTGGCGGCGCCCACCCTCTGGAACAACCTCCCCCCAGAGATACGTATAATAACAGACCTCCGGATTTTTCGTCGGGCCCTGAAAACCTATTTATTTCAACTAGCTGGGCTGGCTTGAGTTAAATTTTAAATTGATTTTAAATTGGGTTGTTTTAATTTACGGCCAAAATATTTAATTATTTTAAACTGTTTTTAAATTTTGTATGTTCTGTTTTTTACTTTGGCTGTTCATCGCCCTGAGTCCTATTTGGAGAAGGGCGGTATAGAAATGGAAACAAACAAACAAACAAACAAACAAACAAACAAACAAACAAACAAGAAGAAAGCCTCATCCACTTTTATGCTTGTCCGAATGCCAGATTTTACACTTGTTATGTCAGACTTCAGTTTTTGTGCATGGTGCATAAAAGGCAGTGTAGTTCACCCCTAGAGGCCCTGAAGAACTGGGAGTTTCCCTCTTGGAAAAGGTCAGTTATCTCATCCATTCCAGGACTGCACAGGGTGTGTATTTGTGAACTAATCATTGCATCTCAGTCATTAAATGTAAGCCTTCCAAATGCAACTAGTCAAAAAGAGCTGCTTGTCAAATTTTTACACGGCCTGTAGTTTGAAAGGGCCCTTGCTCTCACACAAATGAGTGTGGTGAACATCTGTAAGGACTTTTCTCCAACTTTAGTGGACTGACTCAGCCTGGAGGAGATTCCCAGCCCTTTTTCTGTAGACAGACTGATTCTCCCATGCTGCAAGTCTTTTGTCTCTTTAATGGAAAATTTAGTTTATTTAATTTTATTTTAAAGCAGAAATGGACAAGTTACGTAATCTTGGACCACATAAAGCTCTTGTCATGTTCAGTGTAGTGTGTGAATGGTCAGTTCAAATACCCAGCAGGAATGATAATATTTTTCTCCCTGCTTCATGTCGGTGGATCTTTGGAAGGATTCGGAGCCCCAGTTGCTCTTTACTTCCACCAGCGAAATTACTTCCTGAACCACAGGCAGCATATTTTAAATACCAGCTGCTGAGGGGATCTATTGTCCTCTTGTTCCTCTTTATGAGCTTCCCAAATACTATGTGTGGTAAAGAATTCTGGACCAAGTGAGCGTTTGGCTTGATGTTTATACTGAAAGACAAAAAGGGTAGATGAAGCCAACATAATTTAATATGCATTTATATTTATTCTGGTATTCAACTTGAAAAGCTCTTCAAAGCAGCTTTGTAGATTAATAAGCATGAATCACTGGATGCGCAGACTTCCAATACTCAACACAAGAGGAAAAAGAAATAGGAAAAGGAAACTTAAAGACAAATATTTAATTTAAAGGTTATTATAACTAGCTAAGATAGAAATACATTGTTCACAGTTCTGAAACAGGCCCCCGAAAAATAGCTTGGCCTTCCTAAAAACCTGAGATAGAGTTCTTGGCTTTAGAATCATAGAAATTTCAGTTCTTCACCACTGAGCCCAACCGCCTGCTTTAAGAATGAAAATTAATGCATACATCTTCAACTGCTTTTTAAAATAATAAGAAAAAGAAAAAAAAAACAAAAGATACAGAACACAAAAATACATATATGATAAAATATGATTGTACTACAAATGAATACACACACATATATACAGATATCTATACATATTTGGCAAAATGTTTGCATTAGAAATATAGAATTTACTGTAATGACATATAATTTATATTTTGGTTTTTCTGTTGTATTTTTTGCTTATTTTTAATAACTTATTTTTTTATTATGTATGCATTTTTGTATTTTGTATCTTGTATTTTTTTTCCTTTCTCTGAAAATTAAAGCATGCCTGCTAGGCCATTGTCTCCCCTTCAATTGCATACATCCAGTGAAGGGGAGCATTGAATTATGTATTGGACACTTACATTTCATTTTGTGATCTTCAGCCTACTCTCTAGCCTGTCAAAATCACTGTTTTATGTCATGTATAAATTAGATACATTTTACTTTTCTTCATAGTTAATTGAAATGTTGAAGAGTACTGGGCAGGTCTAAAGTTTGTCACACCTCATTGAATACTTCCCCTCAGTTTGATGAAGATCTATGATGAGCACTCTATTGATAAGTGCAGTTTTTGAGCCTGCTGTCAGGTGTAAGAAACCAGGAGCCAGGATAGAATTCAAAAGCATTGCAAGTTTATTCCATGCAACGCATATATAAGAATCTGATCTACTAATGGTCAGGACAAATTGGCGCCAGATAAAAGTCAACAGACTTCAAGGGGGATTGGATTTAGGTCTCTTTCGGGGACATAAGGACTCCAGACCTGATGTTGCATTTGACCTGCCCTCTTGGGCTCCCCCTGGCCATCCCCTATCTCTGCATGTGATTTAATTGTCTATTTAATTGTCATATTCTCTAGCCCACATTAACTTGACAATTGCAACATCACACAGAATTTTGTCCATATGTTATAGAAATCAAGATATATTATGTACATGTCATTTCTATAATCTATTAAATAAGTTGTCCAATCAAAAATTAAGAACCAGGTTAGTCTGGCAAGACTTGTTCTTGACAAATACATGCTATTTTCTGGGAATCTTGTCATTTTTTCAGAGTTTGATTACTGTATAATCTGCTGCAGAGTGTTGCTAAATATTAATTTCAGACTGAGTATTCTCTAATGTTGAAGATCTTCTTTTTACCTCTTTTAGAAGATGAAGGATATGGTTTGTCTTCCTCTAGTCATATGGCATTTAATTTGTTCTCCAACATTTCTAAGAGATGATAGTTTATTCAGACCATTACCGGTAGATACTGTCTTCAAGACAGTAGGATACAGTTTGTGTGGCCCTGGAGATAGAAACTTGTTCAAAGTGATTAAATCTTCCCTGACTGCATGTTTCTGTCAGTTCCAAGCTTCAAATTTGTTCTTTGTTTTGTTCTGTTCTTCACAACTGTATATATTATTGGAGATGACTGAGATGAAACGAGAATTAAATCTGCTGTTATAATTTTTTTTGCGTTTGAGCAGCTGGTACATGGCTTCTTTTCATCTTTTATACATATCTGAAGAAGCCTTTTTCTTCTTGTTGTCATTCTGCACCATTGTGAGTTTTAACATTGCTGATGTTCCCTCTACAATTCGGGAGATATGTACTTACACGTGTGAATGCACACATGCACGTGCGTGTCCACACACACTTCTGTGGTAGCCCTCTTTTTATGCTCTACATGTGAATTTGTTTTCCTACTTTTATTTTTTTTTTCTCAGTAGATCGTTGGCAAACATGCTTTTAGTTTTTTCAAGTTTTAGGTGCTATAACTCAGCTTGAGCTCCTTTGCTCATTAGCTTCTCTTGTCTCCATTGGTGGTGTCCTACTTATTGCTCTGAGGATATTAACATCTTTTGAAGTCTAAGATTCATATTTGACTCCACTGATCTTTTCTTCAGGGTTAACGTGGTCACTTTCTCCTAGTTTATTTTTTACTACTTCCATTTTATCAACTAAGTCTTTTCTGGTGGACTGTATTAAGTTAAAGATAAATGATTTTCTTGTCCCTCTCTTCACTCTCTGATGGATAAAAGCATTGGCAAAGCAAATCAGGAATTCCCTGAGAAAACCATGTTTTGCAGAGTTTATTTCATAGATATTAGTTCAATTAAAGTCTTCTCTATTATTATTACAAGCACTGTTTGGTTTTGGAAGGCATCATATACCTAATCTCTTGAGTAAAATGAGCTTTGGTAGCACCAACAGCAGAAGTCAGTAATTCTCTATGGCAGCCCCTGTCCTGTGAAACAATTTCCCCACTCTCCCATAACCAGATGATGCTCTCCCACTATTTAAGCAGGCAGTGTAAATGATGCTTTTCAGGAGAGCCCTTAATGGTTGGATCTTATTGTTAGGAGATGGCTCTGTTTTATAATTTTGCTAATTTAAGATATTGCTGTATGTTATTTTCCACTGTACTTTATTAAATGTTTGGTGCTGTTTTCTGGGAATGCAAGAGAAATGCAGCAACAGAAAAATAAAATTAGGGTGTCTACTAAGGCCACAGTTTTTCAATGTGTGATTGAACAGGCTACATAATAGTAACTTACTTCCTCACATAGCGAACAGATTTTTTAACTAACTCCCTTACTTTAGGGAAGGCTACACCAGGTATTCCTTTAGAGCCTGCAATTATTTTTAATTTTATCAGGTTGTTGGGGGCCTACTTTACGGTGTTAATTTCTAACCTCTATAGATCATGATTGGAAGACTCCCATGTTATACAAATGGTCCATCACTGAGATAACTTAGAACTGCTGAAACGTTGTTGGAAATAACTTCTCACCAATCTGGACATTGCAAGTAAGAGCAAAGAGACTACTGTAGATGAAATTAGCATTACCTCCTGAGGAGATGGTTTTCTTGTTCTTCTTTATAAGGCAACTTAACTGGTAGAAACAGCAACAAATGGAGATAGTGGGGCCTGTTGTTGTTTTTCCTCTTCTGTGCAAAGCAGTTGGTTCAAGCAGCCTTCCAGTGGTGTCAAGCATCTCTGACTTGCAATTTGGGGAATTGAAGTTCAGAACCTCAGGAGATCTCCAGGCTGGGATAAGCTGACTCAAGGCATTTACCAGCCACTCTTTCTATTATGTCCCAGTGCACAGCACTGGCAATTATGTTTTTGATGCATTAATATTTTATGTTAACTCTGAAAAATGAGGGGGAAAAGAAATGTCAAGTATTGACTTTAAAAATTAAATTGTAATCATAAAAGTAATTGGCAGAATTGATTGACAATCTGATCTGAGCCCTATGCAATAAACTTGGGTTGTAAAAACTCCTAAATGTCTAGATGTTTGTTTTAGAATGAGGAAAGAAATGATGAACTTTATCTTTAATTATAGAGTTGCTATCACACCTCCTGTAAAAATACATTGTAGCCGTAATTAAAGGCTGTAAAATTTAAATTCTTGGAGTTAGAGATTTCCAGGAGTGGAACAGTGAGGAAGTGAGAGAAAACAATGTGAAAGCTACTATTCCTTGGAAGTGCTTCAACAGTGATGATTGTAAAGTGCTTGGCTGTTTAATTTAGTAATAAATAAATTATAGGATTCATGAATCCAGGCAAGAAAGCCTGTCCTTAATAATAGAATTGCTAACAGCAAATTATAGGTTAAATACTGAGTTTGTACTGCTCATTTGGTGAATATAGAAATGCTAAAAAAAATGCAAATACATTTTTGATGATAGAGAAATTCAGCTTATGACTTGAGATGTGACTAATTCATAAATTATAGTTGATATACTGTTTTTCTGGTTGATTGTATCTTTTTTATATCTTTTTATTTATTAGTCACTCAGAGTCATCAAAGAGTTGTGTAGCTTCAAAAATTGATAGGTAAAGAAAAATAAAAATGCAATGTTCTAGTTCAGGATTTGTCTAGATGGCGCAGCTCTTAAAAATCATCTGAAATCTTTGATGTATTTAGCATGCAGCAGTCCAGATAGCTAGATGCCTGGATTAACCTATGTAACACCATAAAGCCGTGATGGCGAACCTATGGCATGCGTACCAGAGGTGGGGCGCAGAGCCCTCTCTGATGGCACGCGAGCCGTCACCCCAGTTCAGCTCCGCTGTGCATGTGTGCGTACCTCCCGCCAGCCAGCTATTCTTACTGGCCAGCGGAGCGCAGGCAGGGGGGGCATGTGCATGCAGGGGATGGGGCGCATGCGCAGGGGCCATGCATTGCATTTTGGGGGGGCATGTGCACGCATCCGTGCACGTGCGAGCTTTGAACACTCAGACCGGAAAAGGTTAGCCATCACTGCCATAAGGGATTGTATTAAATGTCAGTCCACTTCTAGATACAATTCAGGTGCCAGTTATCATCATTAAAACCATACTTGACTCAGGGCCTGGATATCTTTGAAACTACCTGCTCTGGGATGAGTCTGCCTATTCCAATAAGAGCTGAGATCTGCTAATGATCTCTTCTCTAAAGGAGTGCCATTGACTGGAGTCCCATAGCAGATCCTTCTCATGATAGTACCCCTTCCATGAAACAGTTTCTCTTGATATCCAAACTACCCTATTTCTTGGAACTTCTGAAGAGCTTTCAAGATATGACGCTTCAGGAAATCATTTGAGGACAATGAGAATTAACGTATTCCAGTTGGGCTGCATTTAGGGAATATTTTATGATTAGATCATTATGGTTCTGTTTTTCATTTTGTTGTTTGATGTAAGCCTCTTACAGCTGTTGGGAACTGAGCCGTATATAAGCCATAGTAAATAACAATAAATTTGGATGCATTTTATTATTGCAATCTGGGGGGGCTGAAACATTTGGATGGTTGCCTTCACTTATGGTCCGTTTTAGAGCATTTAAGAAGCATGCTAGTTGTTGTTGACAATAACAATGCAAGGTTAAATCAATAGTCCTGCACTCATTATCTCCACTTTATGTACATACTGTTGTCCAAGGAAGATAACTAAGATAACACGGTGCCTTCCAGATATTTTGGATATCAGCTCTCAGCGAAAACATCTTATTAGCCCCAGCAAGCATGGCCAGTGACATTGGTTTATGGGAACTGAATCCATAATAGCTTGTTTTGTTTCCTTGTATTAAAGACCAGTAATTATGTAGAAGACGAAGATGGAGTAGCTTCATGCAATTTCTTTTCGTATTGTCCTGCTTGGACAAAATAAGTCATTTGAGACCTTTCAAATATTGCTAAAACACCATCCAATCAGCAAATTTGGCCAATAATCTGACCTTTGGAAATAGAATGGATGTATCACCTTAGTTTCTTATGAATTACAGCTATAAAATGGATTACATATAGACCAAAGGGGCAGTCCAAAAGCCTCATGCAAATATCCTATCACAATTCCAGCCCATTCAACACCTTAGTACCTCTAGATTAGGGTGCTGAAATTAGGTGCATTTTGCAGGGGAGGTTCTAGTGGATTTGGAAAGGTAGCAGTTTTGACTCCCAGAAGCCTCTCATTCTCATGCCTGCCCTTAAATGCTCTTTTAAAGAATGAGGAATTCTTATATCTGCATTTTTCATACTATATCATACTTTTATATTTCTACAGATAGTCTTCAAATTACCATAGTTCGTTTAGTGACTGTTCAAAGTTACAACGGCACTGAAAAAAGTGACCTATGTCTGTTTTTCACAGTTACAACCATTGCAGTATCCCCATGGTCACGTGTTCAAAATTGGGATACTAGGCAATTGACTCATATTTACGACCGCTGCAGTGTCCTGGGGTCATGTGATAACCTTTTACGACCTTCTGACAAGTAAAGTTAATGTGGAAGTCAGATTCACTTTAACAACTGCAGAGATTCACTTAACAACTGTGGCAAGAAAGGTCACAGAATGGAGCAAATTCACTTAATAAATGTCTCACTTAGCAACAGAAATGTTGGGCTCAATTGTTTGGCTCAATAAGTTGAGGACTATTTGTACAAGTAGTCCTTGATTTACAAGAGTTTGCTTAGTGACCATTCAAAGTTACAATGGCACTGATAGAAGTGACTTATGAGCGTTTTTCACAGTTACGACATTTCCAGAATCCCCATGATGATGTGATCAAAATTCAGATGCTTGGCAACTGGTTCATACTTACGACCGTTGCTGTGTCCCAAGATCATGTGATCACCTTTTGCAACTTTCTGACAAGCAAAGTCAATGGGGAAACCAGATTCACTTAACAGCTAGGTTATTAGCTTATCAACTGCAGTGGTTCATTTAACAACCGTGGCAAGAAAGGTCATAAAATGGGGCAAAACTCACTTAATAACAGAAATGTTGGGCTCAATTGTGGTCGTAAGTCAAGGACTATCTGTACTTAATTCCAGATAAAAATAATCGCAGATACTGTAGAGTTTCTCCTCATTTTATGTGTGTTTAAATGATCATCATCAGGCTGCCAGTCTTTTTCCAGACTCAAATCAGATGGTAGTGATTAATGTCTTTGACCCAGAATATTCTATTTTTACTTGCCCAGGCATTTTGGTTATCTTCTGAAGCCATCCTCTTAGTATTCTTTCTTTCTGATGGTAGGTAGACAGCTATAAGGGGGTGTGCTTAAAATTATGCAGCTTTATTTATGACATGCTTTCTCCAGCAAGGCTTTTCTAATACTTTGTGATGTCTTCTTGATGTCATTAAGACATCCTTCTTCCCCCATCATTTTAATGGTGGTATTTATGTTTATATTCTTCCTGTACTACTTATACATCTATTAATTGTTTTTCATGATTACCTTTACTATTGCTTTGGATGTTTCTAAAAGCTTTATAGTGTACTTAGGGAATTATGGATGCTGAGTGCATTAGAAATACTGTTGCTGCTAATATACTTGTAACAACATGTCTTGGATGCTCTCAAAAAATGACCACCACAACTGTCACAATACCGAAGGCATACATATTCAGAAATTTATCGAAGGCATACATGCTCAAAAATACCCACTCTGTCAATGGGATCTTACTACAGGTGGCGCAGTGGTTAGAGTGCAGTACTGCAGGCTACTTCAGCTGACTGCTAGCTGCAGTTCGGCATTGTGAAGCAGTATATAAGTCTTAAGTGCTATTGCTGTTGCTACATTTCGGTCACACAACTGTGGCCTTTAGTCTCACAACTGAGAGAGTATGACCCAGAAGGAGTAGAGGTAGCAGGCCAAATTGGGCAGAAATGAAACACACATGGAATGTTCTTTCTGTTCCTCTTCAAGGTTGGGTTTTGATAGGTATTTTTTTCCTTTTTCCTAGCAAATTCTAGGAATTAGGGAAGAATATTACTACTTTTCCCACCTAAAAACAGTGGGAAACTGTCAGTGATCTCTGGAAGCAAAATTAGACAGAGAGACTTCCAGGGGTTTAACAAACAGTTATATAAGAAGGAGGACTTGGGGCTCCATGCTGTCCATGTAGGTCCTGGTTGGTTTAAAACTAGTAGGCCAAAGGTTGGTTTAAAACTAGTTATTGAGAATCAGCAGGATTTTGGAATTGTTCTTGTAGTTGGAAGACAAATGTGTAGCTAAGGTTGATTTCTAACAAGCTACTGATTACAAAAAGTCAGCTTCGTTGATTACCTTAATTATAGATGAAACTGTGAGCAGTACTTCATCATATTTGCATAACATTTTCTGTTAATAAGAATCTTCCCTCATCCTATTCCAGTTTATTTTTCTGGATGAGAGTTTCTGATGGCTTTTTAAATATATTGCAACAGAAAATGGTTCAGATGTTTTTAAAGAATGACTTTAAGGGGAAATATTTTTCCTAGTTTTATATGTAAAATATTATTATATTTACATTGGTAATGTCTAAATTATATATTTGAAGTTAGAAAAAAAATAAATGAGGCAAATCTGTTGTTAGATAATAAGCAAAGAAAGGATTCCAATCCAATTATGGCTTCCATTTTTTCTTGATGAAAGTTCCTAGAGAAATGGTACATAGTCAGAAATTCAGAAAGTGAAGAAAGATGCACTTACTTATTTAATAGTTTTCTTTTGCAAACTGTGAAAACAGGATAGTCTTTTGAAATTGTTTATATCAGGGGTGAAATGATACCAGTTCGCACTGGTTTGGGAGAACCGGTAGTGATAAAAATGACCGGTTCAACTTCAGGCGAATCAGTAGTAAAAAAAAAGCTACCGGTTCATTTGAACCGGTATTTCTGACGATCAGCTGTGCCACGCCGTTTATATTCACTAGAAAGCAGGAAATCCTGCTTTCTAGCGAAGCTAAATCACGCGGCACAGCTGTTCCCCCCCTGCTGTTCTATTACCTTCCAAGTGTTCTTTTCCTGCGTGAAGCGCGCATTTGGTGTGCACTGTGCACTGTGCATGCGCATGTAGCGTGCTTTTGGTGTGCACTGTGTATGTGCACGCACACAGCATGCTTTTAGAGCACACTGTGCATGCAGCATGCATTTGGTACGCACTGCGCATGCGCAGGCAGCAAATCAGTGGCAATCTGCAGAGGAGTTCACCACTGGTTTATATGTAAATTTTTCATGTTACTAATCTAGACTGTGATTAGGCACAAATGCAAGAAACGAATATGTAGCTCTTTGTTTGACCTAACTAGGGAAGAAAATGCCAGAAGTTTTTATGTCAGCTACTTAATGATAATAGTCCATCTGACCTACATCTAGTTTTGCCCCAAAATGTATATCATTATTTAATGAAGTGCATTGGAAATATTAAATATTTGAATTCATAGTGGAACTATTTAGGGCTCATTCATACACAGTCATAGGGGTTAGAATATATATTTGATAGATGTTATGTGATTGACTTGCCCATTTTGGAGATAACTTTCTTCATGGTTTGCAATTTTCTTTAGTTTCTGTCTTCATTCTTGGCCATAATAAGATTTCTTTTGAACAAGGTTTCTGGGTAAGGACATATGGCAATTTAGATGTCCTTGCAAGCATCTCCATAAGCATGAATAGTACTCCAGCGAAGATCAATGTTCAGGCAACAAGTTCAGGCAACTGTTGAAATTTTCTTTGGAAATGGAGAAATTGTGAGATCATCTAGTTGTGCTCTGGATAGCTGCTTCTCACCAGGAGACAACAAGATTCAAATTGCTTGTGGTTGATTGTGAACTGCTTGGGAGCTGAGGAAATAACACCACACTCAAAATCTACTGTGTAGCTTTTATGGATACATGATGTGCAAAACCCCATTTCTTAAATATTTTTTGTATGTAAGTAATTTACAACTTAAGGGAGATCTTCCAAATGACAGGAAAGAACAAACACATTTGGTGAGTCACCCTTTCAGAATTAAGAAAAGAAAAGAAATATCTCAAAAGATTTTGACTTAAAAGCAAAAAGCTTAACAAGATTGTGATACATGAAAGTTTGTAATGGATAAGATTGTGTGATTGTAGCTATAGAGAGCTAATTGGGACTAAAGTCTTAGGGAAAAAAAGCAAATTGGGGCAAAAAAAAGAGTGCTTTTTATTTTTATTTTAATCCTAGTAATTGACATACTTTATCATAATGTCAACTATAAAAGAAAAGTAGCAAAAATAGGAGAAGGAGACGTTCACTAGAACAATTTACAGATAATGGGCATTTATTATTAGATTTATTACAGAAAATGTTTGAGGAACTTGGCAAGAAGATGACTGCAATAGTTGCCAAGAGTTTGAATGCTTTTAAAAAGGAAATGGTAGAAGGATTTACAGGGATAAAAGAGTATATGAAAGAAGAAGTTAAAGAAATTAAAAATCTGTAGGACAGTTGGCTGGAGATATAAAACAAATTAATGACAAACTGAAAGTTTTGTGAAGTAAGCCAGAAGTTATAAATACACAGATAGAGAAAGATTTGAACAACTTGGCATTGCTGGAACTGAGAGGAAAAAGAATTTTATTTAAGATTTAGAGCAATTCCAGAAGACCGAGGAAACATATCGGACAAAAGATTGTTAAATCTCTGCCTAACTTTTTCTATTTGGATGAAGTTGACACAAAGACAGATAGCGATGAGGTTTATAGGTTCAATACACAATTTACAAAATTAAGAAATGTTCCAAGAGATGTCCTTATGCCCTTTGTTAGGAAGAAAATTAGATGTCAAGTTTTGCAGCAATATTTAATACTACATTGAGGATTGATAATATAATGTAATGGTACTTAAGAAAATTCCAATGAGAATACTGCATAAGAGAAAGGAATATTTCTTTCTGACAGACTTAAATAGAAGATGGTTCTATTTAGATGGGATATGTTGGAATGAGTTATTTTTACTTTTAAACGGTAGAGGTTTAAACTGAACTCTGTGAAGAAAGCAAGATATTTCCTGGGAAAATTCAAACAAGAATTGGAAGAAATGCAAATGGAAGTGACAGTCAGGGCCGGATTTTCCTATAGGCTAACTAGGCTTCAGCCTAGGGCCTCAAGATCAAGAGGGGCCTACACAGTGGTGGGATTCTGGGGGTTCTAGGGGGTTTGGCCGAACCCTTTGTTAAATTGCTGGCTCGCCCGCCCCTCGCCTCCCACCCGCGCGGCGCCAGCCTACCGTAGCCAGGGGTAGGCAATTGTGGCTCTTTTACAACCTGTGGACTTCAACTTCCAGAATTCCTGAGACAGCCAAGCTGGGAGTTGAAGGCCACAGGTTGTAAAAGAGCCACAATTGCCCACCCCTTCCCTAGCCTGAGTTCCGCTGCCTGGGATCCACGTGGGCTCCAGATGCAAGAGAGCAGGATGGAGAAAGCAGCTTCCCCGCCTTCACTCACCCTCCCTCTCTGCTCTGTTGGATCGCCTACCGTTTGCTTACCCCGCCCACTCCCCATCTATTGCTGCCTCCGATGGCTAGAGGAAAAAAAAACTTCAAATTCTTGCCGCGGGGCTTCAAAGCGCCGCCCGAGAGCCAGTGGTGCAGCCGAACCCTTTGTTAAATTGCTGGCTTGCCCCGCCCCTCCGCACCACTATTTATTGCTAATCAATAGTGGTGGGCGAGGGGCGGGGGAGCCAGCAATTTAACAAAGGGTTCGGTGTTTTTTTTGTAATTTTATTGGCCCCCGGAGCTTCAGCATAGGCTAATTAGCCCTTGCTTAGATCGGCTCCCGACCCCCAGCTGATTTGCTCTCAGCTGTTTTGCTCAGGGCTCTTCTGCTTGCTTGGAAAGAGTGCAGATTTTTTCCCCCCTAGCTATACTGAAAAACGAAAGAGAAAGTAAAGCAGGCTGTTGGCTTTGCACATTGGAAAATTAGGCAGGCAGATTTCTTTTCTTTTTCCTCACCAAAAAAGGTAGGTGCAAACAACGGGAAATTTAGGGAAAAAGAGGAGATTTTAAAACACAAAAGAAAAAAAGCTCTATTTAACTAGGGAATTGTAATAATTGAGATACTATTAATTGTATATTGTGTTGAAAGCAGAAATGGTTAAGTTGTGGTTTGGAGGAATATATGGGGGAAATTATTTGGTTTATTATTATTGGTAAATATAATTAATGGATTTGTAAGAAATTGGATTGCATGGAAATAATTGGAATATTCATGTTCATATTGATTAATATACAAAAAAGGTAGTTATATAACTAATTGATTTATATTAAAATGTTGAATTCATATTAAACAACTGTAATATTACATAATTAACCAATGTGAGGATGGATATAAAAATAGATGACAATGGGAAGGGGTATAATATAGAATAGAAGGGAAAAATTGAATTTGATTAAGATTAGAGATGAGGATGAAGGGTAATCTTGGTTTTTTACAAAAATAGATGAGGAATAAATATGGCAAAAAGGAAATATAGAAATTGTAAATTTAATTGAAATGACTAAACACTGTTTAAATTTATGAACCGGCCAAATACTCTGTTCAAAGAAAATACATTTTATGTTTGTATGTGTGTTTCTAATTATTGTTATTTATTCATATTTGTTTTCTTTTATTCTTTAAAGTTTAACAATTCATTCTTTATCTTAATATCTTTATATTTGTTTGGGGTTGGCTTTCTTCCCTTTCATCTTTTTTATTGTACAGCAATCTTTCTCCTCAAACCTACCACCTCTCTCTTTTCTTTCCTTCTTACTTTCTCTTCCTCCCCCTCTTCTTCTCCTCCCTACTTCCTCTTCCTTTCTCCTTCTCCTCCTCTCTTCCTCCCTCTCTTACCCTCCCTCCTACTCTAATTTCCCTTCCCTTCCTTCATCCCTCTCTATTGCTGTATCCTTTTATGCATATGGACTACTCAGAGGGCTGAAAAAGTTATTTCTGACTGGTCCTCGCACTTTTGACCAGTCCTCGAACTTACGACTGTCCTCACATTTTACGTTTTTGCCCTATCTTGTCACCATGGTGAAGAGAAGCAGTTGTGAAATGAGTGACATGGTTGTTAAGAAAGCTGCACGGGCATAAATGTGAGGATGGTCATAAGTGTGAGGACCGGTCAAAAGTGTGAGGCCCAGTCAGAAATGACTTTTTTCAGCCCTCTGAAAAAAGTCTATGCACATAGCCACGCCTACCCGGTCACATGACGAGCTACCCACGCCTACACAGTCACGTGACCAGCTAGCCATGCCCACCCAGTCACATGATTGCCAAGCCACACCCCCAACTAAGCCACGCCCACAGAACCTGTTGTTAAAAAAATTGAATCCCACCACTGGTGAAAGGGCCTCATAAGTGGAATAGCCTAGGGCCTCTTTTCATCTAAATCCGGCCCTGGTGACAGTGACAGATGTGATTAAACAAATGCAATAACAGATACAATGGGATGCTGCTACCACACTGAGCACTTTAGAATATCAAGTTTAAATCTTGGTCTAACTATGGTTTATAAATGCTTAACATGGGATATAAATACAGTAAAATGCTCCTCAAAAAAGAAAAAGCTAAAATAATATGTGATTTGCTTAAAAGAAACACATATTAGGAAAAAATATAAAATATTTGAATCAAAAAAATGTGGGTGAATAATTTATTTTAGCAGGATTGCAAAAAAGAAATGGAATTGTTTTGTATATAAATTGTCAACCATATCCATAATTTATATTGACTGATGATTATGGCAGATACGTTGGAGTGAAAATAATTCTATAGGGATTAGAATATTAACACTGATATTGGGAATTTAAGCCCCAAATGAAAATTAAACAGCATTTTATAAAGAATTTATGGATAAACTATTGGATTTTTTTGTATGAAAAATGGTAATTCAAAAGAATAAGCTTTTTTTTTTTTTTTGAAAAAAATAAATCTTTTTCAAGAATAGATTTTGCATCTCTAAGACTTTGGTTACTCATATTCATAAAAAGATATTACCAATGGCTCTCTCAGACCACAATCCATTGGTTTTAACTTTTAAAAGAAAAATGGCTCTTTTAGATGGAGATTGAATGAGATGTTGTTGCATAAGGAAACAGTAGTGGAAAAATAAATTAAAAGGTTTTTTTTTTTAGAATAGTCTTCAATAAAGGCACAGAAGGAAAAAATGTTTTGGATGCAAGCAAAGCTTTTATAAGCTTTTTTACATTTCATATAATGTAACAGTGAATTTAAAAGAAAAGGCAAAGAAAATACAATTATAATTTCGAATGAGTTAAAAAAATGAAAGAAGAGCATTACATCTTCATAATGACATTGATAAAATATACCTGCCCCACAAAAATGGAAGCAGAATTTACTTCAGTTCAAACAGACGGCTGAAGAAAGCATGCATTGTCTGATTATGTAAAAGATGACCAAGAACAAGCATTGAGGCAAGTTAAAAATTGAAACTTACTGAATGTACATGAAACAAAGCATGAATATCAAAATAATGTAATAAAAACATGAACAGAATGCTGGCAAGGAAAAGCATTACATGGTCAATTTCTACAAAAGATCAAGGGGAAAGTGGATAAAGATGAAACCTGGCAATGGCTTACAGCTAAAATGTTTTTAAAAAAGAAACTGAAGGATTGATTTAGGCTATGCAAGAGCAAGATATTCAAATTAGTGCAATCAAGGCCAAGATAGACAATCATCAAATAATTCAAAGTGCAGATTATGCAAAGAAGCAGAGAAAAACAGCAGAATCATATATTCAGTTTATGCAAGATGGTTGCATAAACTGGTTATAAACAAAAACATAACCCAGTTGCCAAAAATATTCACTAGATTAGAATATCTATAAAAATTATCATGTGTCACTAATGAAAAATTGGTGGGAACATAGAGTTGAAAAAAATAATTAAAAATGAGCAGATTAAAATATTACAGGATTTTCATATACAAAATGATTAAGTCTTATCTCATAACACACCAGATTTAACTGTAGTTGAAAATAAGAAAGTGTGGATAATTGATGAGGAAATACCAAGAGACAGTAGAATAGTAGAAAAAAAATGGACAAGAAGAAGGCATCAAAATCTAAAAACTTAAGTTAAAAAATAATGGCATAAACTGGACCAACTGATTATCAGCATACCAGAAAATCTTGGATGGCATTTAAGAAACGTGAGCATTCCCACAATTTCCATCTGTCAATTGGAAAAGGCCACAGTGCTTGGATTTGCTCATATACTACGCCAATACATTATGACATTGTAGGTTCTTGGGAAGAACCTGATGCGTGTGAAGGCCAAAACCCCAGCTAAAGGATTGGCAACTTTTTCTTCATATTTTTGTGAACATATAATAAATAAATATTTCTTATGGTGGTAGTTGTAGACCAGCCTATCTGAAAGATAGTGTCAGGCCTGGAAGCCGTCTTTTGCATTGGATCTTCAGGCTTACCACATTTAGTGCTGTGGGAAGCTGGGAGGGGGGATTGTATGGAGCAGGGGAGATATATAGTCTTAATAACATTCTTTTCTCTGAGAGTCAAGGACATCCAGCCTGCACCTGGAGTGGTGTGACTAGGAGGCATCTCCATTTGGAACGGTGCATTGATTGGGCCATATGATGGACATGTGGGTGCAGGGGAAGGGACTTGGACTTTCTTTTGGGTGGGGAAAACCTGGAAGCTTTCAGATTCAGGTTTTCCCAGATGTGACAATATGACATCTCTGATAAAATGGAATTTTGAGGAATTTCTAGCCTCAGAGTCTTCTTTCATTGGGGGTGTTACTTGGAACCCTGACAGATAGTAGATTAGAGCAAGTTTGTGTAAGGAAAATAATAAAGGTGGGATACAAATCAATAAATAATTTCAAACATTGATGGTTGTTTGAAGGAAAATAAAGGTGCCACAGGGTCAAAAATAGTGTTTGCCATACAAAATAAATAGAAAAAAATTAACAGAGTTGGTAAGAAGAGGAAGCTTATTTATTTTTGATTAACTATTTAATGTGCCATTACTTTTTGGATGGAATTTTTTTTAGTGACTCTTATTTTTCTTGTTCTATTAAAAAAGTAAATTACCAGAAAAAGGACAGATTGTAACTATTTTGTGATAAGCATTTTAACATATTTCTAGAGGAATTTCCAAAAACAAAATAGAATGCTGAGAAGCAGCTGTTGTCGCCCCAGAAGCCTTGCTCTTCTTTCAAGAGAACTGTAAAGTGGTACAGAGAATTTCAAACATTTGGGCTTCTTGGTCATGTTAGCTCATTGGCACATTTTGCTTTGCAAAATGGCTGAGTTATTTAGCAAATGGTGTCTCGTCACAGCAGGTTAGCCCTCCAAGCTGGCAAACATCACTCTAGGCCCCTTGTGCAATTGACTAAACTGGGGAAAGGGCAAGTTACTTATTGAGTCATGCAAATCTCTGCCAAATAATCAATTTTGCTGAATTTAGAAAGTAAAACCCATGAGGGCATGAGATTTAAAAATAGATAAAGGAGCTGAATGTTAGCCTTGTGAAAATGAATATGGTAATAAACAGCACAGGTTGGAGAATAGAGAACTTTACCCTCCACCCCCCCAAAAAAAAACATGTGGAGAGTCCACTTTTCTTCCGAAGCAGTTTCTGAGAAAAGCTTTGAATTAAAAAAAAACATACAGTCCTTGCGGAAAAAAATTGCTGAGTAAAAAAAAATTGCTGAGTAATCTTTCCGATGATTGCCAGCTTGCAGTTAGTTCTAATTAGAATCTGCAAGTAATATGTAAATACTTTGGGTTTAAACTTTGATATTCCTAGGGGGTCTCTCTTTTGGATTCCTGATTGTTTTTAAAAATATGCATTTGTGCTTATGCATTTCTTCAATTGCTGATGTAGGAAGAAGACAAAGCTATTATATTTTTATTGTAATTTTCCTTGGGATGTTTTAAGCTGCTTCTCATCAACCACAGCAGCTTTTATTCTGAATTCAATGCACATTTTACTTTAAGTATCTGCACTTTGGTGTTGGCTTAGTCTCATGGGAAAATAATGGAGAATGTTTGTAATTCAGGTGTAGGCAGACTTGAGGTTTCTGTACTATGTGTTTCACTAATACTTAAAGATATGTTGACTGGTCCCAAGGAATTTTATTATGGCTCAGTGGGGCAGGTCAGTTGCAGTACTTAGCATTTTACAGGGAAAAAAGGGTATCTCTTAGCAAAGGATTTGCTCAGGAATTTGGTTTTTATTTGAAGACTAAGCTTTCTATAATTACAGTACATTTACACATAGATTTTTTTATTTATCTACCCCAATATTTTCTTTGTTTAGTTACTCAGAGATATAAATAGATAGACTTTTAGAAATGAAGAAGCCTTGTTGTTTTCACGAACGTCATCCTACCTTTGGATCCTATCCTCCCTTTAGCTCACCTTTGTTCCAAGTAAATCTAAAAAAAATATTGAAATTAATTTTTATTGAATATTTTTTTTACAGAATAAAATATACATTAGAGAAAAACAGTAAGAAAATGAAGACAAAGGGCAGAAAAGAAAGAAAGAAAAGAAAAAAGATACAAAGGAGTAGCTTCTGATCTTTACAGCAATCATAAATGCATTTATATTTTATTTTATTTATTTTATTAATTTAATTTGTATACCGCCCTTCTCCCAAAAGGGACTCAGGGCGGTGAACAACCAAAATTAAAAAAAACATTCAAATACAAAAGTTAAGATAATTAAAAAGAATTAAATCACTAGCTTCCCAATTTAAAACCCCCAAATCCATAAAATTTAAAATCCCAATTAAAAACCATTTAGGCTAGGCCGGCTTGATGGAATAAAAACGTCTTCAGGGCTTTACGGAAGGTCCGGAGGTCCGGGATCAATCGTATTCCAGGAGGCAGCTCGTTCCACAGGGCGGGTGCCCCCACAGAGAAGGCTCTCTCCCTGGGGGCCGCCAGCCGACATTGCCTGACCGACGGCACCCTGAGGAGGCCCTCTCTGTGAGAGCGCATTGGCCGGTGGGAGGTTATCGGTAGCAGCAGGCGGTCTCGCAAATACCCTGGCCCTAAGCCATGGAGCGCTTTAAAGATTAGAACCAACATCTTAAAGCGCATCCGGAAGACCACTGGGAGCCAATGCAGCTCACGCAGGATAGGTGTTACGTGGGAGCGCCACGTCGCTCCCATAATCACCCGCACGGCCGCATTCTGCACCAGCTGGAGCCTCCGGGTGCTCCTCAGGGGGAGCCCCATGTAGAGAGCATTGCAGTGCGTTTGCTCTCTCTCTCTTTAAGGTTTCATCGTGGCTCCCTTCTTTCTATATTTCAACCTTTCTAATAATCAAACCCATAAGTCACAAATTTATTTTTTTCTGTTTTCAGCAAAAGAAAAAGAAAAAAAAGGGCTTCCAGTGATTAACAGATGTACCATAATTATTGCCTTTTCCCTAACCAAACAAGTCAATTTTACCATCTCTGCAAATTCTGAAATCATTACCAACTATTCTGCCATTGAGGGTATTTCAGAATCTTCCCATCTTCGTACATATAATAATCTCATTATAGTTACTATATACAAAAATAGTCTTCCATAAGTCTTTTTTTAGATGTCTGTCCATTAGTTCCAGCAAGAGTAGATAAAAAATGTTTGATGCTGGAAATATCTTGTTTCCTGAAGGATAGCCACCATGCTTATAGCAAGCAAAAAGAGAATAGTGCTACCTTAAAAACCATTATACCATAAGCCATCGTGGACTGGAATCTGTATTTCAATATTTGTAGCCAGTCTTCTTAAAAACATCAACAGGAGTCTCCAACATGAAATTGCTGTACAAAGTTTATCAGGGCACTAGTGCTATTGCTTATGGCCTAAATCAAGGTCACAGGCTTTCAGCGCACTACAGATTTTAATTAGTTTTGACAGCATTTTATACCATCAATTTATCATTTTTGCCTTCCGCATTCTGTGTATTGATCAATATTGTGTTTCATTTGTTTACCATTCTTCCATTCCAGTTTAGCCATGGTGACTGTGTGAATTTGGCAACATTGAAACACTAGTCAAAACTAGTGGTGTTCCAGGTTTTATTCAGTACAAGATTGGCATACATGCTTAGATTTAAATTTTCATTTAGGCCATAGCAAAAAAAAAAAAAAAAAGGAATTTGTGTCATTCATAAAGATTAGAAAATTTATTATGGAATAAACTTTCTTAATCAGAGTCAGCAATCTAGTTGGTGCTCAACCATACATTGATATTGGGCAGGGTTGTCAACTCGATTTCACTGAGGGCCAGATCAGGGTTATGTGTGACCTTGGGGGGCTGGGGTGGGCATGGCCAGCTCGACATCACTCATGTTGTGGGTGCCTGTGGCGGCCCAAGAACTCTGCCAGCGAAAACGGGCTCCCGAGCTCTGTTTTCAGCTGTGACGGACTCCTGCAACCCTCTGCCAGCAAAAACGGAGCTCAGGAGAGCCGCACGTGGCCCTCGCAAGCTCCATTTTCTCTGGCAGAGGTACTGCTGGCTGGTCCTTCACTGTTTTCAGGGTGCAGATCTAAGCACCCCGTGAGCTGGATCCGGCCCCTGGGCCTTGAGTTTGACACCCTGATGTAGGAGAACCTGATTAAGTAATAAGGTTAAATAGCAACCGAATATATGAAATACAATCTTAATTCTATGCAATATGTCAAATTAACAGTGTGACTACAACATTAGTAATAGATGATTATATATTATTGATGTACTTGGAGCATTTAGACACTGCCCAGTAATAAAATTCCTGTTGTTTGCAGTAATAAAATATTAGCATACAAATTAAAACCATAAAATCCAATATATAAAATGTAACAGAAAACTATGCAACTGAATAAAAGCAGTATTGTCAGATTGTTAACAGTGCAAGAAATAAGCAGAATTTATATATTTCTAAGAATCTTAACAGGAATATTTACTTTAAAAATGCTGGAATATTTTTAGAGCCTAGTATATAAATATATATTTTCTGATGCTGAAAGGACCTTACACAAGTGCATTGTGCACTGATTCTCAAACAGTGATTCATGGACTACTAGAGGTCTAAGAGGTCCACCAGGTGGCCCATCCTGCATTCATCAAAGTCTACATTTGAAAATAGTTGTTTGCTGGGGTTATTTTAGCTGAGACGTAGCTTACATTGACATGTTTTCCATTTGCATTGTTGAATAAACTTCCCTGACAGATGGGAGAATAGGTAAAGTACTCTGCTTCAAACCATCGGTGTGTTTTTCCAGACCTTAGGTATATATCTGACCCCTGGAAAGATTTGGAGATTTCTGAAGGTTCCAAAAACATAATAGTCAAGAAGACTGGCTTGCAGCTGCATATGGAGCCTAGGCCAAGGCCACTAAAGGTATTTAGTGTTCGTCTGAGGCAATTCTTTAGACTGTAGCAGTGGTGGGTTTCTACTGGTTCGTCCCGGTTCAAGTGAACCAGTAGCGGCGGGAGGTTCCGCCCACCCATCCAGACGTCATCACGGACGCTCTGTGCATGCGCAGAAGGTTCTGCAGAAGCGCTGTGTGTGCGTACATGCACGCACTCACTGTTCCAAACTGGTAGCGAAGGTAAGTGGACACTACTGGACTGTAGCTTTAAAAATTAATCACAAGCTCATGAATTCCTTCCTCTGCTATAATGTATAGCTGCATTTCTTAAATTTGAGAGCTATACTTTGACTTTGATATTTGCAGTTCACTGTTGCTTCCATTTCTTGATCGTGGTCAGCATTGGTTCTCATTCTGATTTGCAGGAGTTATGTCAAACTGAGATGGTTGCTGACAAGGAAATAATTTAACACAGAGTACGAGAGGGAATGTGAAATGCCTGTTATTTGTTTGATTTCCCAGAGGCACTTTTTACAAGCTGATATTTACTCTTTAATTTCCGTTCCAGTGGTAAAGTCGTTGCATAGTCAAGGTAGTGATGCATAGTGGTTGGGACTGTTTCTTTCAGGGCTTTGTTGGAGTTTACTTTTTACTCTGGAATAGTATATAAGGATTAAAAAATAACAACCCAAAACCTCTGGTGCAGTGGTGGGTTCTAAATTTTTTTACTACAGGTTCTGTGGGGGTGGCTAGGTGGGGGGGCATGACTGAGTGGGTGTGGCCAACTTGACATCACTCAGGCACATGACCCCCCCCCCACCAAGCCATGCCCACCGAAATGGTGGCGAAAATTTTTGGGACTTTTTGACACTTTTTCTTTTTGACATTTCGGCCCCATATCCAGGTGGGGACGCAGTAGGGTGGCGGTGGTCATCCCGGCTTTCCCTCCATTGCCCTTCCTGGCCGAAAAGCGCCCCTTCTCGCCTCTGACAGGCCTTCCCCGTGGTTGCAGCCGGAGCACCCCACTCCTGCCGACCGGGTCCTGACTGCGAGATGAGTGTGTAGGAGAAAGGCTTCCCTCTGGACCTTGGGGGAGGCTTCACTGAGGATGCGCCCAGGCCCACAGTCAAGAGTATGACCCTGTTTCTGCAGCCTGCCAGCCACAGCTTTTTGGCTGGGAAGGGCAATGGAGGGAAAGCACAAAGCAGCTTCCTTCTTGCTTTTTGGTGGTGTTGTCATCAACCTCCTGGAGAGCCACGCTCATGCTAGCCTGCATGAGCGTGGAGCCAGCCAGGGGCGAGCTGGGCAGGCCAGGGAGATGGCAACGGCAGAATCCGGCACTCGGGGAGGGCAAGGTTAGTATGTGCTCAGCTGCGCCCTGCGCGGCCTCCACCAGCTCAGGGCAGCAGACTCAGCTGCAGCCCAGACGAGCCGAGGAACTGCGGGGAGCCTCCCGCGTGTTGCACCCCCTTCCCAGCCTTCGCCCGCACCTCCATGCTGGGCTGCCCCTGTCCCTGTCGCGGCTCCAACGGCGGCGGCTTCGGGAGATGCTGGAGGCATGGAGGCATGGGCAAAGGCTGCAAGGATGGTGCAGCTGAGCCCACTGCTCTGAGCCGGTCCGTGGAAGCACTCCTCCCAGCCAGATCTTTTGGGATTTGACTTGGAGGAAAGAGCAGCTCATGACTGCTAAATTTCGCTGTGCTGCACTAGCAAAGGGGAAGAAACAGCCAATGAAGAGCACACAGAGCTGCTTCAGTCCACGTGTTCTCCAGGTCAGTGGTTGTTTCTCTCCTTCGTTGCTCTTTATGGAAAAGCATTTGGCGCAGCACAACGAAATTTAGCAGCCATGAGCCATGCTTTCCTCAAAGCGCTGCGGGCAGCAGAGGGAAACATGTGCTTCTCTCTGCACAGAGCTTTTTAGATGAGACTTGGAGGAAAGTGCAGCTCATGGCTGCCACATTTCGCTCCAACAGTGAGTTTGGCAGAGATCTAAGGAAACGTCTTCCGGCTCATCACAATCAAAAGAAGCGGCAGTGGAGGTGACGGGCATGTGTGTCCCTCTGCAAGGACTTCGGGGCAGACATCGCCCCTCTGAGATAAAGAGGCAGTGGCAAAGCCCTGGCTGTCACCCAGGAGAGGACCGCGGAGGGACACACATGCCCCTGTCACCTCCACTGCTGCTTCTTAGATTGCTGACACTCCAACAATGAGTTTGGTGGAGATCTAAGAAAACATCTTCCAGCTCTTCATGATCAACTTTAAGAGCGCCGAGAAGCTGACAGCAAAAGAAGCAGCAGCGGAGGCAACAGGGGCATTTGTGTGTGTGTGTCCCTCTGCAGTCCTCTCCCAAGTGACAGCCAGGGCTTCGCCGCTGCCTCTTTTCCTCAGAGGGGGGTGTCTGCCTCCCTTCACATGCAGTGCACATATGCAGCAGCCCTGGGACATCTGCCTGCCCTCCGTCAGCACCACCACTGCCGCTGCCCCTCTCAGCTCCAGCACAGCACTCCGTCTCCCTGAAGGGCCGCCCATCCATCCACTGGCCGGGCTGGAAGACAGGCAAGCATGTCAGGGCCATGGGGAAGGGAGCTAGCTAGCCGGCCAGCCCCAACATCTTGCCTGCCTTCTTGGCAGTCCCCGTGGCAGGCCCGCTTGCCTGCCTTCCTCCCCACCACCGCCTCTTTGTTCGGCTGCTTACCTTCCGCGGTGGCTGGTCCAGAGTCGGGAAGGCAAGCTGACCCGAGTTTTCTGCAGCCCACAGCCAGCCGCCACTGTTGGAAAGCGTCTGGCCAGGAAGCCTCCAAAAAGGCTTCTTTGCCAGCTGCTTTCTCCTCAGGCCACCAAAAAGTATTGGCGGGAAAAGCTGCTGCTGTCGCCGCCATGTTCTTCACGCATGCACATCCCATTGGACTTACAAGGCAATAGGATGCGTGTGTGCTAAAACATGGCAGCGATGAACATGGAGGCCGGGGCAAGCAAGCAGTAACCGGGAGACTGGTTTGGGGGCGCGGCCAGCCAGCCATTACTACCAGTTCTGCGAGTGACGACAGATTTTTACTACCGGTTCTCCTGAACCGGTGCAAACCGGGAGCAACCCACCACTGCTCTAGTGCCAAGAATAAATAATAATCCTGCTCAATGAAACCCACTCAATGAACAACAGCAGAGCTCATCTAAACACCTGACTCAAATGCCTGAAAAAAACAACCAGGTTGACACTGACTTACAAAATCCTAAAGGGTTGGGCCATCTAAATCTCCAGAGGGATGGTCTTCCAAAGGGCAGGTGCTGCTACTGAGGAGACACAAATCCGGGATCCAACAAGATTGTCTGATGAAAAGGCTAAGATTAAAGACTAAACAAATGACAACAGGTACAGTAACCAGCTGTACAATTTGGCAGTGAAGCCATTGAAAAGCTGGATAGCTGCTACTTTTTAGGTTCAATTATCAATAGTAGAGGATCCACCAGTCAAGAAATAAGACACAGACTAGCACTTATAGAGTAGCACCAAAGGTCTTGTAAAGGATATTCAGATGTTGCAACATGTCTATGCCTAGAGAGATCAAAATCGTGCAAGCAGTGGTGATGCTGAGTCTTAGACTGTTAAAATCTACAGCTTGGCAATTCGAGAACCCAAATGCCATGAGATGGAGTAAGCTACCATTACTTGTCCCAACTCCTGCTAACCTAGCAGTTTGAAAGCATGCAAATGCAAGTAGATGAATAGGTACCACATGTAAGCAAGTGGGAAGGTAACAGTATTCCTGATGCTTTGTGTTGCAGTGTAATGTCATGCTGGCCATATGACCACAGAAACATCTGCAGATAACATTGACTCTTTGGCTTAAGAAACAGAGATGAGCACTGCCCCTTATAATTAGTCACAATTAAAACCATGGAGACACTTTTACCAATATTAGCTCCAAAAAGAGGGGCATATGTTGGGTCTCTTTGGTTAAAGAAAGTGATCTTTAACCCATAGCACCTTCCATTGGAACATGTTTCCCCCCCCCCCCCCCCGCCCCAGATTCTGACTCCGGATGTGCTACAGGGCCTGAGAGTTGGGAGATTAGTTGGCCCACTGAGAGGTTTCTGTCTATTGTTTTGTTGAGTTCATCCTTGGTGACGATGTTGGATTTTTATGTTTTGCTCATGTTTTATTGCTCATGTTTTATTGCTTTAATGTATTGTTGGTTGCTATTTACAAGTTCCAGTTTACAAGATTGTGGCCAACAAAGGTGGATGGACTCCAACAGTGACAATAAATGCACTATTGGAAGATCTGAAAAAACAGGTTGGGGAAACAAATCTGCATTGTTAGTTCCAATAGAAAAGAATATATGTAGCTCAAGATTTAGCTGTGAAGTCCTTGGTGCTCTCAGAGCTTGATTGTTTGCTTGCAGACAAACCAGTTAACATCCGTAGTGTTCCTTTTGTAGTTTAGTAGTTCTTCAAGGGGGGGGTAATTACCATTAAGGGGGTAATTTGGGCATATTCTGGGTGTAATGGAGCTATTTTGTTAATTTAAGATTCTATTTGGAACTGCTGTGCTAAGATGTTTGTGTAAAACAACAGTCTAGTGGCGGGGGGTGTGTGTTTCGGAGATAGTGATTTTTGGGAGGGGAGTTGAAGCACTCGAACAAATCAGCCTTCAACAGGGGCAACAATATTTACATAGCATTCAATAAAGAGAATAAAAAAACTTGACAGGCACAACAATATTTACATAGCATAGCATACATTTACAAAGAGAATAAAAAAAATTAAAAGATCGAAAAAAGAACAGAAGTAAGCACACCCTCACCAGCAAGCAACACCCAAATAAACAGGGATTAACACCAGGATTAACACCAGACAAACACTCAAGCAGTAAACAATACCCTAATCAAGAAACCACCATGAACAATGAAGCAGTAGACAACAGCCTAATCAAGGAACTGCCAAGGAGAAAATAACACTTCTGTCAATACTTGAACAGGAGAAGTTGCTCTGTATAAATAGAGACCAATTGCCACTCCCTTTTATCATTGAAGATGTTACCTAATCGGTTAACTCAATGTGTGCAAGCAAACTACCAAGTCCTTGGTACTTAGAGAGCACCAAGGACTTGAATGGTATCTTCTGTTCTGTAGATCTAGTGGACTGCAAACCCCATTTCCCCTTACCAAAATGCTAAAGTTGGGAAAGCTATTTGACAGTAGAGGCTCAGTTTAATAAGGCCTACATAACTTTTACAATCTGAGCTTATCTGGTTAGACTTATCAGGGTTAAACCTATGAGTCAAGTAATTTCTTTGCTTTGTATATATTACATTATTAAAATTACTTCCTTAGATACAGTTCGATAAACCCAAGCTAAATAGAAACAATGTGCCTAAGACTTTTGCATTTGCAAAAGCTCATAAGATTATACATGGGCCGAATCCTTTGATTAGATTTCTAAATGGCTACCATCATGCTTGTCCTGTAAATGGTGCCATTTGTGGAGGAAAGAGAGCAGATTTGGTAGAGGAACAATGGATTTTTAGAATCCACATTAACGTCAAAGAAGCTTCAAAACAGCTGAATGTACACAGTATAATATGCGAGGGGATGGTAGAAGCAAATGAGAAGAGGAATGAAATGTGTACTGCAGTATTTTTTTAAACGAGGCAACTTTAAGACGTTAAGATTCTGCCGAATGAATTCTGAGAGTTGAGATCCACACATCAAAGTTGCCAGGTTTGGAAAGCACTGGTGTAGTGGGAAACAGGGCTATATGTAATTGACTGAATGCTGTTGTTTATATTCCATATGTATGTACATATAGCAATAACAATAGCACTTAGACTTATATACCACTTTATGGTGCTTTACAGCAGTGGTCCCCAACCTTTTTATCGCCGCGGCCCGCTGAGCGCACGCAGGGGTGGGGGCACGGCCCAGGAGCTTTTGCGCACGGCCCATTGCGCACGGCCCAGGAGCCTTTGCGCTGCAGCGTTCATGTCCCCCGGCCGCTGCGCGGCCCGGTGCCAGGTACTCCACGGCCCAGCACCGGTCCGCGGACCGGGGGTTGGGGACCACTGCTTTACAGCACTCTCTAAGCAGTTTACAGAGTCAGCATATTGCCTCCAACAATCTGGGTCCTCATTTTACCCACCTCAGAAGGACGGAAGGCTGAGTCAACCTTGAGCCTGGTGGGATTTGAACTGGTAAATTGCAGGCAGCCGGTAGGCAGCAGAAGAAGCCTGCAGTATTGCACACTAACCACTGCGCCACCGAGAGATACAGACTTAGATTCTCTTTATATTAAGATACTAGTTTTTACAGCCATTTCATCCTTAGTTTGTCAAAAAGATAAAATCTGACTTGATTGATGGCATTTTTAAAACTAAATTTTTCTATATTGATATACATATACAGGCAGTTGAGTTAGTGAGCTCAGTTTTGGTGCATCATTTTTATTGAACATTTGCTATATTGAACCTGCTGGGTAATCATATGTGGCCCCTCCATCGACCTATAAATTCTTCCCTACTCCAAAAATTGTCCCCCCTGCCCAGCCCTAATGATGCTGTTGCCTGCTAATAAACCATCAGATAGGTAATACAATTTTATAGCCTATTCGTTTTGTCACTGCAGTTTAACCTAATGCCAAAAGGTATTGGGATCTTTGGCACTAGTTAACTTCAAAGGGAAAGATCCATCAGTGATAAGCAGCCAACACAGAGAAGATCTGATTAGTTTTTCCCTGATTAAGAAGCCAGCACAATATCATCTACTTAGATTTAGAACATGGGGAAATAGGAGTAGGAGAGATGATGCTTCAAGTTTTGGGATCCATAACCATCAAGAATTTTAACACTAGGCACTAGCTCCTTGAATTGAGTAGAGTAATTGAATAAATGAACAAATATACTACTCCATATGTATTGGATTTCTCATTTAAAAGTCTTTAAATAACGCCTATTATGCTTACTTGAAAGAAAGGCAGCCTTAAGTTTAGGATTGATTTCCTCCCCTAGAGTAGATGGGAGGGGGGGGAGGAAATCTACAGAAAAAAATGTGCTACAGTGCCCATCATCCTCTCTGTCAACATAGCTGCTTCCTATCCAACCGCTAAACAAAATTGAAAAGAAACCATGCCACTTTTGATCAAATAATGGCCTGACACCCAGTTCTGTGCTAAGTCCCATGTACGTGTGTACCAACTATTCTCTTTCTCACACTAACCACTCTCTCACACAGAAATGCAAATATATACCATGCACTCGCACACTCAACATGTACACACACACAGACAAGTTCCCTTCCCTTTTTCTAGCAGAATTAGAAAAAAGAAAAATCAGGATGGGCCAAGGAAAGAAGCAAGGCAAATCTTCAGACAACCAGACTGCAGCAGTGATGCCTGCAGCCATTTGCATTTACTGCTCAGATCTTTCTTTTCAACACTTACTCTGCTTCTCATCAGTGAATGTAGTGACCGTAAGAGCCTTCCTCCTTTTCAATACGTAGCTAATTATTTCAGCAGAAAAAAGCAGATGCCATGAGTTCCATTGTGCTACGATGTGCTCTATACAATATCTGAGGATTATGTGTGAAAGCTGAGAGATACTAATGAGATTGGAACAGATTGTTTGACCTTTCTAACACAGTCAGCAGTATCTTCCCTTCGAGGGTGGACCGCATTTAATGGGAAACAGGAACATGTGATTCCTTTTTTATGTTCAATACTTAAACTGCCTGGAATTTGCTTTGTAAAAAAGCAGTTGCTCAGCAACTGTGCCTGTGCATAAAGGGTACCTTACCTGGGGTATCAAAATATATACGCTATATAAACAGCATTGGCTTAAAGCAGCCCAAGCAATGAGAAGCAAGATTATTTAAAGATCAGTTATACTGAGATAGAAAATGATTGCAGAGAGAATCTGTTGAAGTTGATTGGCTATTTTGGAGCACCAACAGTTTAAAGTATGATGTAATCTTGCAGCCTTCTGCTTGTTAGTGAAAAAGTTTCTCCAACAACACTAATCATGCATCTATTATTTTAAATAAAAGTGCACATGGTTGCATCTGCATATATCAGAAAAAAAGCAGGAAGAGTGGTGGGGAGCGCTGAAGAAATATTTCCAGGCCTGCAAACTCTAGCCTGTGGTAACCTTAGCTGCAGATATGAGCAGCATTTGAAGGAGTCACTCTTCACTTCTAAATAGCAAATCCATGTGGTGTCTTCCTTAGGCAAGCAGTATCCTTGGAGATCTTTCCTGCTGACAGTCTCTGCAGTCATGTAGTGCCCTGAACAGGATGCCCCAGTTTGTCTGTAAACATTAAATATATACTGTTTGTGGCTTTCGGACTGTTACATTGAGAATAACAGAAGCTTGGAGTTGAATTGCAAAGTTGAAAAATTGGCAAATTGACCAAGGGCACCTTGGTGTGAAAACAGAGTAGAATAGCGGTTTTCCCCCAGATCCCTTCTACAATTTTGGCAAGACGTGGATGGGTGGATGGATCAGAATTTGGGAGAGGCTGGAGAAGTGTGTGGAATGCTGATGAAGCTTATACTGATTTTCCAAACCATGTGCATGCTTCTCCTCCTGACACAGCAAAATGAATGGCTTGAAACACTAAATGTCCAAGCTTTATTTCCTTTTAGTCTTGTTCTGTGCTGAGGCCAATTTATTCTCCACCTGCCCCCCCCTTTTGTATCACATGACACTCTCACCAAGGAGTCTTGCACAACTTTGGACTCTATTCTGGTATTTCGTTCTGCATCTCCTTTGTTTTGGCTATTTTAAACTGTTTTCTCTGGGTTAGTGATATTTATATGGATAAGCAGTGTGTTATTTTGACCAGTGCCAGCGAAATTGCTTCAGCCTACATAACTGGTCTGGTAACCTTTCTTCACCTTGAAAAGCATAAGAACAGCTTTGCCAAAAAAAAAAAGGGTGGGTGGGATGTCTTTCATCTATCGACTGTTGACCAGGATGGATGCTCAGTTACTTGATAAATATATGAATACTATTTTAATGCAGAATCTGCAGCTATAATTATCTATATGCTTATATTAAACTATTTGGAAAAGTAGTTCTGTGAAGCTGTGCAAAATGAGTTTTTTGCTATCCCAAAAACAGGAGGGGGGAAAAAAAGCAGTACCTCAGTGATCCGTCCAGAGCTTTCGAAATGTGATTAAGGGTTGAGGGCAGCATTTAATCAGTTTCTCTTGGCAGCTTTCCTTCTCCTACAGAAGGACTTTCTTTACTTTCTTCCTTGCTCAGTGAAATAGAGGAGGGAACTCAGTTGTCCTTCCCCTTCCTAATTAATTTTTTAAAGGGGAAAAAAATGGATTTCTTCCTCTAAATCTCTTCCAGGTAACATCTTCTTTATTTTCTGGCTCTTGCTCAAGGCTGTCAGTGAATTCATGCAAAAAGTTACTTAGGTGTAAATCACGTTGATTTAAGGTAAGTGAAGATGGAGGTTGCCAGGCAAGACAAGAAGAAAAAGCTATGCTCAAATGATGATGGAGGATAAGAGAGATGCCATCACTTTTATGTCCAAATACTGAGAAACAGAGAATGCTTTTTGGTGGAAATGGAAAACAGGAGAGCATATGGTTGGAAAAGGAGAAGAAAACTTGCTAAGAAGTCCTGCTGCTTTTGAAGCTGCCAATGAGGAGAATAAGGCGCAAGGAGAAATGAGACAGCACACACAGGGCTACCTGAGACTCTCTAGAAACATCAGAAATAAAGCACATTGAATACCTCTCTGGTGAAGTAAGTGGCAGAAAGTGAAATAGTTCCCATGGATCAACAGAATAAACTGCAGCTGTAGAGTAGCCCTCTTTTTGGATAAAATAACATAGAACTGTGTTGTGTATGTGTACACTCACTGATAGTTTACAATTACTTCCCATTCCTGATGTTATACCAACTGTTTGTTTAGTGCCTTTGAGTCAATGTTGGTTCCCAGTGGCTGCCTAGACAGGTCCTTGCAGTTTTTGTCGCACAATTTGGAGAGTAGTGTGCCACTGCCCCTTTCCTAGGGCAGAGACAGTGTGACTGGCCCAAGGTCACCCCACTGGATTTGTGCCTAAGGCGATACTTGAACTCATAATCTCCAGGTTTCTGGCTTGATGCCTTATCCACTCTACCAGATTGGCTCATACTGTGACGATACAAAGCAATAAATGGTACCAGCTCCTCTTAGAAAATGCTAGAGCTTCACTTATCTAATTTTAAAACATTTCTTGTATAGTTGCAGCACTACACCCTGGCATATAATTCAGTATTATATTCATTAACAAGTGCCATTCAGAAATTGCATTGTCAGATATCGGTGAGGAGCAGTGATGTCTCTTGTTTCAAAGGCAAGACCCATAGTGTTTATTATGTTCATTCTTTTGCTTCCTGACATAGTTTACTTACTAGTACCTCAGTAGCCTATTATAAATAGGTTTACGAAAAGTTGAAGGTAAAATCAGATTCAAGTTAAGATGCTATAATTATTGAGTTTGTGGGAATGCCATTTGATTAAAATTCATAGTTAGTTCTTGGGTTATGATCAGTCGCTCAGCAATCATTCAAAGTTATGATGACCCTGAATAAGTGGTACTTATTCAGGAACAACCGTTCCTTGAAGTTTGGACCATTGCCGCATCCCTGCAGTCACATGATTGTGATTTGGGTGCTTGGTAACCATCTCACACTTATGATGGTTGCAAGGTCCTGAAATCATATGATTGTCATTTGTAACCTATAAGCAAAGAAATGAAGAAGCTTGCAGGGATGGCCACAGGTCACTCCTGCAAGTCGCACCCACTGCTTTTTCTTCCAAGGACCTCCATTTCTCTCGATTTTGCTAATCTAGCTAAGTTTTGTAGCATTGCTATCAGTGAAATCATCCTCTCTTTTGTCTTAGGCAATGCAAAATGTTTTAGAATGTTCTTGTCAAGGAATGAATCTAAAGGTTAGGTAAACATTGTGTCCATACACACACTTAAGGTACCTGCCCCCTCTCTTGGGGACTTATAAAGATTATGTTCACTGGATTTGAATTGTCTTCTTAGGTTCTTTTATTTTATTTTTAAAAATATGATTATGTAGAGAGGGAAAGGAAAACTAATATGCTGCTGTGCAGCCCAATGGTTTCTGACACCCTCTTTATAAAGATGCATCTGGGGCTCATATAAATCCTGTAAATATTCTTAAAAGATATTATACGGCGAATGGCTTCAACTATATGGAATGGAATAATTCAGTCAGAGGAGTTTGAGTAGATAAGGAAAGGACTGTCCTTATTGCTTTGTCTTCTAATAAATGGGTGGTTTGTGATATGGCAGGTGACCCCATGGGGACCCCGATGAGAAATATTGTCAACATTTCAAATGCACCACAATCCCTTCCCCCCTTTTTTTCAAAGGGTCAGACCATCATGAATTTAGTGTAGTACTGCATAGTGTAATGGCAGTAACTCCAATAAATTTCCCATCCCTACCACAGAATTTTTCCAGAGATGTTATCTGATTTCTTTTTAGCTAAAGTTTTCAATAATTGTATGCTGAGATTTTCTGCATACAACGCTGTTGCTAACCATGATCAGCCAACTGTTCAGCCAACAATTGTTTTATTTAATATGCAGGTTTTGGAATTTGCTTACAGTGTTGCTTTTGACCTACAAATAGAAAACATGCTATGAATCTTCATTTAGATTT
The DNA here is from genome assembly GCF_059756535.1 of Pantherophis guttatus. NCBI lineage: Eukaryota > Metazoa > Chordata > Lepidosauria > Squamata > Colubridae > Pantherophis > Pantherophis guttatus. The sequence continues at coordinate 306,530,849 of NC_142063.1, read as the reverse complement.
TATTCAATACAAAGAATTCATAGGAGCACCTTAAGAATCAGAGAATAAAAGAAGACGAAAAGGAGGAGATAACAATGAAAATAATAGTGACTGGTGAATTAAAACAGCGGGAAAATATATTAAGAGAGTTGAAAAGAGAATTGGAGATACAGGAAGATATTTTTGAAAGGGAGATAGGGGCCTGGGCAGAAATTTTAGAAAGTAAGCAGTGGAAGAGGGTAGAGGTTGGAGAAATATCTAGATTGAACAGCCAAGAAGTAGATTCAGACAGAGATAAAGATCCAAGAGAGGAATATGGGAGGCAAGTCAAAAAAAGCATAGCAATTAAAGCATTGAAGCGGGCAAGACAACGATGGATAGATGATTCTTTTTTTCTCTCTTGTTATTGCTTTTCTTTTTCTCTCTTCTTTTTTTAGGTAAGTGATATGACTAGAAGTTAGGTAGGATAGAAAGAAAATGTTTTTTTTAATAAAGGATGATATGACTAAAAGTTAGAATAAGAGAGAAATAAGAGAGGGGGAATATTAGTGTAATTTATATAATAAAATAAAAGCGATAACAAGAAAATAGGGAATAATTGAATAATGACAAACTGCAACTTAATATACAGTAAATGTGTATTATTGTTAGAAATATATAAGTTGATTGAATGTAATAACTATGATTAATTTTACTAGTTTTATTTGTATTAGAATGCATGATACCCAGGTGCTACACTGTTCATGCATTGATATGTTTGTAAAAAAATAAAAAACTTGGAAAAAAAAGACATCGTATGGTTTTTTAAAAGGATATAGAGCTTGCTGGTCAAAAACTTGGAATAATGTTGCCTTCCTAACTGTGACCCACTGGTAAAACTATTAAAGTTGCATGAGTTAGGATTCTGGAGGTTTAATTATTTAGTTATTTTTATGTGCAGTACACTGAAAGCTAGACCATAAACGCAGAAGAGATTATATCTACTGTTTCTTTTAGGACATGGTGAATTTCTGTATGAAATGTAATTATGCAGATCTGCAATATGGCATTTCAGCCGTGCTGAGGAATGATTCAGAACATGTACAAATATTTCCATTTGATCAGTATTATGCATAACATAAATATTTATATGCGTTCTAAAGCACTTTATTATGTTGTCCTAGCCCTGTGAACCCTGATTGCCTTAGATACCATAGATCTGATAACTAGAGCAACTAGACCTAATTGTAGAAAAATAAAGTACAAATTAATCTTCCTGTATGTATTCTGAAATTGATTTTAGATGAGTTAATTTTTGAAGAAGCTGAAAAAAAATCATACTCTGTTTCTATATCTACTGGTGTAGCTGCCTATCCCAAATCTTCCACAATTAAAAGAAAAATATTCCCAACTTAGGCTACAATCATTTGTTCTACATACCAAATATTTTGCAACCATTTTTTTAAAATTTGGGAATCCGTTTTACTACCCTCAGCATTTTTAAAAAGTATTTTTATATTAAGATGTAGAAAATCTTTTTTTGATCCATGTCTGTCTGTAGTATGAGACTTTGCCTTTTCACTTGTGCTGGTGTGAATTTTAATGGGCAATTATGAATAGGCATGGAAACAAAAGAAATCACAAAAGGAATCAATCAAGAGCTCTCACCTGAGTCACAAATGACCAGGTTCAAATTATCATATTTTGGACACATTATACCAAGAGTCAGCTCTCTTGAGAAATCATTTATGCTAGGAAAGGTGGAAGGGATTGAAGAAGAGGATGACCAGCATCAGGGCAGGTAGTCCAGTTACATTGGTGATGGATTGCACCATTAGAAATCCTGAAGGATCAGGCTGAGGATGGATCATTCTGAAGAAGGTGACTGGTTGCTAAGAATCAACGCTAACTTGAAGGTATAATCAAAATGCACCGAATGGAAAAGTAAGTTACTAAGACACACTTTTTCCCCCTCCAGCGAAGGACCGTGCGTCTTATACACCAAATACAGCCATTTTTGGCCTCCCGAAGCCCTGCCACATGCATCCTTTTTTTTTTTTTGCAAAAACAGGGCATGCAGAGGTTTTGGGAGGCCTGCAGAGTGTACCTATGGGCTGGGGAGGGTAAAAACTCCCCCCTTTTGTGAAAAACGGGCCCATTTTTCGCAAAAACAGGGCATGCAGAGGCTTTGGGAGGTCTGCAGAGTGCTCCTGGGGGCTGGGGAGGGCAAAAACGCCCTCGTTTTTGCAAAAAACACCAATTTTTGCCCTCTGTGTGTTGCATTTTTGCCCTCCCCAGCCCCCAGGAGCACTCTGCAGGCCTCCCAAACCCACTGGGTGCCCCTTTTTTGCAAAAAATGGGACACACAGAGGGTTTGGAAGGCCTGCAGTGCGCTCCTGGGGGCCGGGGAGGGCAAAAGCTTTTTTTCCTTGCTTACCTCTTTGAAATCTTGGTGCGTCTTATACACTGGTGCATCTTATAGTCTGAAAAATATGGTAAGTAACAATGTTGGAGAGTTCCTGTCACCACAAATGTCTATTGGTACTATTTAGAGATTAGAAATTTGGGGAGATGCTGATTATTGTCTGCTAGAGGCCTGACACACATACATACCCAATGTAGAATTGTGGCTCTGTAATACTCTTCTAGGGCAACTGAGTTACTATTAAATTGGTTTAGATCTAGGATGCCCTTAAAGTACTTTTCACAGATAATTAGGTTGTGGTTTAGTTTTTCTCTATAGCTTCTTGACTGTTTTGTAATGTGCAGTTAGGGTGGAATGTTATGTTTTACTGGGGCCATTATTTTTAAAAGTTGTGGGCAGATTGGAAAAATCTTAAGAAATGGTGTCTCTGCCCTTGAAGTTTGAAACATATGAAATGGTTATAATCTCCTTCAGTCTTTGTACATCTTTTACCTCCCCCAGACTTCCCTACTTCCTTACCACCACCAAGCAGGAAATGCTGTATTATTCTAGCCACATTGATTGACAAAATACATTACTAATGAATTTGTATCTCTCCATGAACTGAGATTACATATTGTAGACCTTTTTCAGTTACTTCTGTCCTCTGAGGTAAAAATTCCATTTCTCTCTCCCCATCCCTGTACTGATAGACGCATCTCAATGACCCACATTCTCAAGAGAGTTCTGAATTGGTCCCCATCACTCACTAGGCTTTTGATCTGCAGAGTGGCAGGAGTTGAAATAGAGATTTATTTTATTGTCAGTGTTGTGGATATTTACACTGTATTTTGCTGTTGTTGTTAAATATATTTTTAATTATATTTTTAATATTATGGTAATAGAAAAATGATGTAACAAAAATGGCATATTTTCTAAAACATTAATGTGTGTGGTTTGGGGTGGGAAGAAGGGAAGGCGTGCTCGCATATGGTGCTTTTAAAGAATGCACCCCTGTTTGAAGTAAATCTGAGTTTCTTAATTCAACATGAAGGCACCTCCGGCAGCTGTTTCATGTTTCTATTCACTGAAATCTCAGAAGATTTTCAATGGTAATCCTTAGTGTTATTGGGCCAAACACACTGCATAGTTTTTCCATATTTTCCCCTCAACAGATGTTCTCTGCTAAGGGGGTAGGGAAAGAGGAAGAATTGGTATGAAAGCACAGGATTGTTCAAAATGAAAGTTGATACCAAGCCTGGACAACCTGTAAAATTCCATGAATGGGATAGAATAATAAAGGCTTATCTGGAAATGTCTCTAGAATGTGTGCATAGATGCTTATGTGTTGTTAATGAAATGGATTTAGTAAGAACAGTTTTGTAACTGAGAGCCTGAAGACATATTCAATAATTTTGAGACATATCTATGTGATTTGGCCTATTCAATGACATTGTATAGGATATTTCAGATTACATTATACCTCTACAGTCATTTGAAAAATATAATTTATATATTTTTATACACACACACATACATACACACACACACACACACACACACACACACACACACACACACACATATCTCCTGTTGAAAATTTTGGAGTTTTCAACATACTGATATTTGATCTTCATTTCAATGACAGAGAAAAGGGATGTAACAAATATCATGCGCCACTTACATTTTGTGTAATTTAAAAAATATAAATGCAAATTTTGCTTGTAGAAAAAATAAGTACAGTCTTACATTTATCACTACTTCAAATTTGTAAAATTTGAATCAGGTGCCCCAGATCAGGTGCAAATTATTAGAACATTAGAGAAGATCTGGGAAGAATCTGTTTTATTGAAACCTCAGGCATTTCATTTCATTTGTTTTTTGTTGTTGAAGTGTGTGATATTACCATCTCTCTCTTTGAGGCCTTCAGAAAGAAGGCTATAAATGCCTAAGAGTCTGGAAGGTATTTGAAAAGTTTGTCAAACAATTTGACATCAGTCATTCCACTGTTTAAAAAATCTACAGATGGAGAAGTTTTTAAACAACTGCCAACTTGCTCAGACCAGACCATTCCAGCAAGTTCAGCCCAGGAGCAGAATGCAAGAAGTTGAAAAAGTCTCGTAAGAACCTCAGAATTTCATCATGTTACCTACAATTATCTCTCACCACTATTGATGTCAAATTGTATGGGTTAACTATTAGAAGAATTTGCACAAATTAGATCTACATGGCAGATCTACATTACTAGGAAAAAAAATCTGATGTCCAGAAAGAACATTAGGGCAAGATTAACATTTGTTCATGAACATCTAAGCAAAGACCTGGAGTTCTGGAACAGTTTGTTCTGGACAAACAAGGCAAAGATGGAATTATGGTCACAGAACCAGAAGACATGTTGGGCGAAAACTCAAGACAACATTTTGCCAGAAGAACCTGATACCAACCAATGTCATGGTTTGGGACTGCTTTGCTGAATCAAGGTCTGACCAGGGCACCATCCTAAAACCCATTATGAATTCTTCAGTGTACCAGTAGGTTCTTGAGAAAGTTGTGAACCATCTGTTGAAGGATTGAAGCTCAGCTGAAAATGAACATTGCAACATAACAGTGACCCTAAACATTTTAGTAAATCCACCAGTGAATAGCTGAAAAAAATAAATGGAGTATTCTGGAATAGCCAAGTCAGAAGTCAGTTCTAAATCACATTGAGTTGGCGTGGTGTAGTTTGAAAAGGGTTGTACATGCAAGAAACCCCTCAAACATCACACAGTTGAAAAATATTCTGCATGTAGAAATAGGAAAAAAAATCCTCCCAATTGCTCTCAGAGACTTATAGACAGTTATAAGAAACACCTGAGATTATTTTGGCGAAAATGGACAATACCAGGTATTGGAGCCAAAAGTGTACTTTTTCTACAGAAGGAAATGGCATTATTTCTTATGTTACTGTCTTAAAATGACTGTAAAGACAATTTTAGATTTTTAAAAATTCAGTTATATCTCCTTTGTAGTAGGTTTAAAATAATTATTGGCAAATCCACATATGTTAAAAAAAATTACATGGGGTATACTTTCGTCTATTTGGGACACGTTAGTGTGTCGCACTTGCTGTATCTTTTGTTGAATTCAGTAAAATCTAGCTGTGTTCCTTACCCAATTATTAATATCTGTAGCAGTTCCTCAAGATTTAACTATGGCCTGTAGCTGACATGTTCTTTTTTCTTTTAATACGTTTGTTATAATTACTTCAATGCAATTTTGACTGAATTGGCTAGAATGAATTTTATTTTGATGACTGTTGTGTAAAATCTGAGGAGGCTACTTCAGATAGTTTTTCTTATATTTTTCCTGTATCTTTGATTAATAGAGGAGGCGTAACTGTTCTCTCCTGAGTCCTGGACCAAGACAACATACGCCATTCTGATGACTTTTCCGTTTCATAATTTTTTATCTTGTTTCATCCAACATACCTCAGGTGTTGACCTGTAGAAGTTTTGGAAGATTATCATCTCCAGTGGATATGTTAGCACAGGATTATGGGAATTGTAGACTAGTGCACGTACAGAGCCATATTGAGGAAGGATGCATGGTCCCATGTCCAATCTTTCTTATTTAATTCTTCTTGATTTTGTTTTTCAGGGCAGAGTGGATGATTTTTAATTTTTCTGCTAATTTGCCAGATCTAAGAGATTGAAATATTCATCTCTGTATAATGGAAACCTTCAATTATGGGGTATTTGCAAATCAAGTATTCATTATATCATTATCTAGCTGAGTAGCCATTATATGCATGCAAAACTCAGAACACATTGGCCCCACTTCATAAAATTCTGCAAGCAATGGTGAGGCATCACAGTGCCACATACTTACTGTTATTTTGGGCTTGCGCATCAGATGTTAGGTGTACACCAAAAATAGAACATAAATTTAATCTGTGTATGTTTTGTTAGTACATATGATTCAGGGAAGTTTGGTTGTAATTCCTTGATGCTGTGTTTGGCTTCAAACAATATTCGATAGGAAACTTGAGGTTCAATTTATGTGTAGAAAGGACATTTCTTAGGAAGTGCTTGCTAAGCCTTCCTGAAGAGTTAGAACTACAAATGCCCTGTAGTATTGATGTCCTTTCACCCCTATGAACCGTATGGATGGTTTTAATTTGTTTGAAAATACTGCCCCCCATCCTTCTCAGTTGTCATATATAACTGTTAGGGTCATTTGAGGCTATATTTTGTTTTTGTGATTTGGTCCTAGAAAGCTGAAGGCTGAGGTTTTGTGCAGTATTTTATAAAGTACACAATTTATTTAGTGTCATGTTTTGCTATAGGCAAAGAGCCAGCTCAGGTGACACAATAATTTTCCTTACCCAAGAAACTACTGCAGATAAGGAATTAAGTCATCTCTTGGCTGAGTTAGCATAGTACCATCATCATAGTTCTCTGGGTTAGAAAAGGAGAGCCTTTTATATTAAATGTTCTCAAGTGATATTTATTGACTTGCCCATCTGATGGGTTTTTTTTTAATGTATTGTTTTATGCTGGTTTCTTGAACTACTGACACTAATCTGCTATTAATGTTAACTGCAGGGGAAACACAAAGTGAACTTGACAATGGAGAGCTGCTCTTTGACAGAGTTGCTGCACTGATTTGCAGGAGGCCATGATGAACGCAAGCGTGAGCCATTGCAGTGTTGGTGTATTCTGTCAACTAGAAATAACCACAGAGGCAGCAGCTTTTTACCCAAACTCTGACAGGAGCATATGTTTCCATGAGAGAAAGAGTGGTGACAGATGTCAAAAGATTGCAGTGGAGATATTTGTTTTCTGGGCCTCTGGTGTGATTCCATGAAGAAATGATAGTATATTGAGTGGGCAAATGTGCCATAAACTATAGCATCTTGAGAGGGAATGCTGTTTTTACCCAGTCATTGTGGTCTAATGGAATAGTGTCTTTTAGACAGTTTCTAAGAATCATAAATCACCTGAATTGTTAGAAAGCTGTGCCTTCTTATGGAATAGCATTCTGTTTTCTTGATGTATCTTGGACCTGCGCCTATATTGCCCGCATGTTGCATTTTAAAACAATAGGGATAATATAATTGGAAAAGATCTATTGTTCTTTGCTTTAGATCCTGGAGATTCACTGCTATATTAGGTAATGTTGAACTATGTGGATCGTCATTTTTTTTTGGGATCTCTTTGTCATATTCAAATTTTGGGAAATCTCCTATATCTTTATGGGGTTCATATAAAAGTATTACAGTAACCTGTATTTTTTTTCTCACGCACTTTACAGTGTAATTGTAGTATTGCTGAAAGGATCCCAAATCCTTTCAGATTAGGGCAGGTAATACATACATACATACATACATACATACATACATACATACATACATACATACATATTGTCACAGGGAATAGTTCCTTCTGGAGATGTCAGATTTAAGGATACCTGTCCAGAGTCTGTTTCTGAAGTCCTGTCCGAAAAATTTTAAAGTGAATTCTCCATGTTTAGATATGATAAAACGTGTTGTCCTTAGGGATTTGGTGTGACATTTTGCAAAGCAATGTATGCTGTTGCTTCTGCCTTCTAAAATCAGTCTGGCTTGTTTAGCAGTTCTCTCTGCTTTTGGATACAATTCCAAGTGCTAGTATTGACTTACAAAAAATGTAAGTGGATTATACTCAGGGTGCTATAAGGATAATCTCCTCCCATTAGTTTACTGAGTATCCTAAGCTGATCTTTAACTGCCCCCATTTTCAAAAGTGAGACAAAGGCTTATCAAATATAAGACTTCTTGGTGATAGCTCCACAATGTAAAAATAGTTATCCTAATTCTTGCATCCATTCTTTCTTGTTTCTAAAATCATTTTATTTGAAAGAGCACTTAATAACTTAATAAAAGCTAAAATAATAAATAAATAAATAAATAAATAAACAAACAAATAAACAAACAAACAAATAAATAAATAAATAAGTAAATAAAACTAAAATGATTGCATTTGAAAGAATTTTTAATAAGAGGTGCCTGAAAACCTTGTAACCTGTAAAACTTGTTACAAGTTTTGGGATTTAGCCACGTGTCTTTATTGTTTGAAAGGAAAAAAATGAAGAAAGAGGATATTTTTGTAAGCTTTTAAAAAGTTTCCAATACAATGATTCTTTCAGATTTATAAACAGATTATAGAATAACAGCACTGAAATCTTTGCAGAGTTAGAGTTCTCACACAATCTCAGTTATTTTTAAAATGACAGTTTCTACTATCAGGGGTATTTCAATTTGCCAATGTCTGAAACTTCAGAGTGAAATTTATTAATTTAATCTTTCATTTTGTTGAGCTTTCCCATGTTCATGTTTGTACATTTCACGTTCCTGCTATAATTCTGCCTTTTTACAGCTCCAGAAGTTCTTTTCCTGTACTGTAACAACAGCAACTGACTGTCCTGAAATCTTTAATCTAGCTACCTCATAAACACCATCGTGTACTAAAAGATCTTCTGCTCTTTCTTAGCAGCATGTTAAGTGCCGTCCATTTGAGAGGTCCATCATTTGGCACTATATCATAAATCACTTTTCATTGTCTATCCATGTGGTTTGTGTGGTAAAATGTAGAAGTGATTTAACATTGCATTCTTCTATGCAATATCAATTGCTGTTGTCACTAAAGTGACCATTTGCCTTAGCATCTTCTGTGGTGTTAGTGCCCAATATAAGTACCTGCATGTTGTACTTTAATTGAACAACTGGAATAACCTTTATACCTGGAGTGACCCTGCTGAGAATATATTCTCTTGACATACGCTTCCCATGTTCTTCACTCATCCCTCCCAGAAATATTTCATTTGTTTGTTTATTTATTTAATCAAATTTAGAAACTGCCCATCTCCATCACAGAGGGATTCTGGGCACTGTACAACTAAAATATCCCCTGCCTGATAAGGTGGCACAACAGGGCTACTTTTAAAAAAATTACTAGAAATGGAAATGTGCAAAGCAAAGCAGTAAACAAAAGAATAACTTTTTATTTACTGAAGTGCTGTTATAAATTAGAAACAGTTGGCTGTACAGTGCTACTTTCTAGGAAAAGGTATGAACTGTTATATTAGCCTAGAACTAAGGAGAAATTTTCGGAGTTACCTCCAGACGTTAATCAACAACTTGCCTCCAGAAGAGAGTGGACAACAATTTGTCTCGATCAGGGGGTTGAACTAGAAGACCTCCAAGGCACCTTCCAACTCTGTTATTCTGTTACTTATCCTATTATTCTGCATGCGGGTGAAGGGGAGGAAACATCCTGAAGGGCTGGAGGGAGTAGCGAGCAACTTCAGATGTTTGCCCTCTGATAAATGAAATGGGAGGTTACCATGACTGACAATATCTATTATAGAATATCATCGGACTCCAGCTACCAGCCCTGGACGACATCTTCGAAACTCGCTGTCTGAGGAAGTTGCATAACATTCCCAGAGACTCTTCCCATCCTGCTTACAATCTTTTTGGACTGTTGCCTTCTGGCAGAAGATACAGAACAATTAAAACTCGGACCACATGTTTTCTGAATAGTTTTTATCCCAGAGCTATAATTGCACTCAACAATGAACTAAAGGGCCACAATCAGTGAGCTGTTGGACAGGATTACTTGATCTGTTGTGTGGATGTTTGGGTGGTTTACGGGTGGGGAATTATGGTGGGTGGGAGTGTGTTTGGGGATTGTTATGTGTGTTGGATCTGGTCTTTGGGTGTTAAGTGAATTTCGTTGTATGGGTATACTGTGTATATACATACAATGACAATAAAGTTGTTATTATGATTATCATCATCATCATCATCATCATCATCATCATCATCATCATCATTATATTTATATACACAAAATGACAATATACACAGCAAACGAGATAACCATGCTGGATTTCGTATCCCAAATCACGAGTCGAACACTTCCCAAGCGTTTAGGACTGTGTGATGTATCGGCGGATAATGCGAGCAGATCCCAGCAAGGTGGCTTTCTGCAGCTGACCAATGGAGATCTTTTCAGGTTATGGTTTACCAACAGAACACTGAAGAAAGGAACAGAAGGCCTGATTCTTGCAGCCCAGGAACAAGCCATCAGAACGAATGTAATCAAAGCCAGAATAGAAAAATCTGCTGATGACCCCAAATGCAGACTCTGCAAAGAAGCGGATGAAACCATTGATCACATACTGAGCAGTTGCAAGACAATACCTCAGACTGACTACAAACAATAATGATGATGATGATGATGATGATGATGAACCTCTGGAAAACGAAACTTATGGCTAATGAAGAAGAACTGGGTGAAGTTGAAATTAAACAAGGCATTTTCCAGGGCGATTCCCTTTCACCCCTACTTTTTATACTCTCAATGCTACCATTGACAATCATTTTGAAGAAGATGAACTGTGGATACGAACTTGCAAAGAAAGGATTGAAAATCTCGCACTTGATGTACATGGATGATTTGAAGCTGTTTGGTAAAACAAAAGCTCAACTGAATTTATTAATTGAAAACACAAAAGAATTCAGCCAAGACATTAGTATGCACTTTGGAATTGACAAATGTGCAACAATAGCAACCAAAGCAGGCAAGATCATAGAAGAGGATGGAATAGAACTAGAGAATGAAGAAATGATAAAGGCAGTAAAATCAGAAGAAGGCTACAAGTACTTGGGGATTTTAGAGGCCTCTGACTTAATGCATAATAAAGTCAAGGTATTAACTTCAGCCAAGTACATTCGGCGAATTCGTAAGATATTAATGTCCAAATTGAATGGAGGAAACATCATAAAAGCCATAAATACCCAGGCTATACTTGTGATTCGATACACTGCAGGAATAATTGACTGCACCCAGATGGAGTTAGACAATTTGGACAGAAAAACAAGGAAACTTATGACAATGAATCATGCCATGCACCCTAAAATGTTGACCGATTATATTTACCAAGAGCAGAGGGTGGTCGAGGACTCCTACAAGTAAAGCAGACTGTGGAAGAAGAAAAACGCAGCTTGAATGATTACATCCAGAAAAGTGAAGAACCAATGATTAAGGAGGTAAATAAAGGAGGCCTTTTAAAGACAACTAAAACAAAAGCAGAATATAAGAAAGAAGTAATTGAGCAGCGAGCTGAAAATTGGAAAAGCAAAGCTCTGCATGGCCAATACTTGAAAAGTATTTAAGGCAAAGCTGACCAGAAACTAACTTGGAACTGGTTAAGATCAGGAGTACTGAAGAAAGAAACAGAAAGCTTTATTTTGGCAGCTCAAGAACAAGCCCTAGTCACAAACTGCATGAAGGCAAAAATTCAACATGTTACCACCAACAGCAAATGCCGCCTCTGCAATGAGAAAGATGAGACAGTTGACCACCTGATCAGTGGGTGCAGCAAAATTTCACAAACTGACTACCTACAACGCCATGACCGCATTGCTAAGATCATTCACTGGAAATTGTGCCAGAAGTTTGGATTTGAGTACAACAAAAACCACTGGGAACATCAGGTTGAGAAAGTTTGAGAGAATGAGAAACTCAAGATCTTGTGGGACGTTAGGATTCAGACTGACAGGCACTTGGTCCACAATACACCTGACATAACAATAGTTGAAAAGAAAAAAGATTGACCAATAATAATAATAATTATTATTATTATTATTATCATTATTATTATTATTGGTTAATCTTTAGTGAGATTCACAGCCTTTGAGGCTGGTTAATAGCTCAGCAGCTCGAGTCCTAACCAAGGTCCTAGGAACTGTTAAGGTATCGTTGGAGGATGTAAGCTGTTCCGAGTAAGGTGGTTTTTTGTAGAGTCAAAATATTCAAGTCCGGCAAATTTAGAATTTCTAAATAGCGGGGTAGCCCTTTGGGTATTGCTCCAAGGGCTCCAATTACAATCGGGACAACACATGATTTCTTTTTCCACAGTAGTTCAACTTCAATTTGCAAGTCCCGGTACTTTGTGATTTTTGATTGCTGCTTATCTTCAATCCGTGCATAACCAGGTATTGCAATGTCAATGAACCATACTTTTTTCTTTTCAACTATTGTTATGTCAGGTGTGTTGTGGACCAAGGGTCGGTCCTCTCGCCCCCTCCTGTTCAACATTTATGTGAAGCCGCTGGGTGAGATCATCCGTGGTTTTGGGGTGAAGTGTCATCTGTACGCTGACGATACTCAGCTGTACATCTCCACCCCAGACCACTCCAACGATGCCCTTGATGTGATGTCCCGCTGCCTGGAGGCCGTGCGGGTCTGGATGGGGAGGAACAGGCTCAGACTCAACCCCTCCAAGACCGAGTGGCTGTGGCTTCCGGCGCCCCGATATAGTCAGCAGGTGCCATCGCTGACTATTGGGGGTGAATCTTCGCCCCCCACAGAGAGGGCTCGCAATCTGGGTGTCCTCCTGGACGCACGGCTGTCTTTAGAAGAGCACATGACGGCCGTGGCCAGGGGGGCCTTTTATCAGGTTCGCCTGATTCGCCAGTTGCAGCCCTTTCTGGACCGGGACGCCTTGCGCACGGTCACTCATGCCCTTGTCACCTCCCGGTTGGACTATTGTAATGCTCTCTACATGGGGCTCCCCTTGAAGAGCACTCGGAGGCTCCAGCTGGTCCAGAATGCGGCCGCGCGGGTGGTTATGGGCGCAACCCGTTATGCCCATGTGACCCCCCTCCTGCGCGAGCTGCACTGGCTCCCGGTGGTCTTCCGAGTGCGATTCAAGGTGTTGGTTACCACCTTCAAAGCGCTCCATGGCATAGGACCCGGGTACCTCCGAGACCGTCTTCTGCCACCAATAGCCTCCCACCGACCAGTTCGTTCCCACAGAGAGGGCCTCCTCAGGGTGCCATCGGCCAAGTTATGTCGGCTGGTGACGCCCAGGGGGAGGGCCTTCTCTGTGGGAGCCCCAGCCCTGTGGAATGAACTGCCCCCGGAAATTCGTAAGATCTCCGACCTCCGGGTGTTTCGCTGCGCATTGAAGACCCTGTTGTTCCGCCAGGCCGGACTATCAACACAATAGTTTTAAATTGGGGTATTTAAATTTATTGGGGTTTTAAATTTGAGCCACTTATTTAATTATTTTAAATTTTATATCATTGTTTTGTCTGTGTTTTTAAATAGGCTGTACACCGCCCTGAATCCTTCGGGAGAAGGGCGGTATAGAAATAAAATTATTATTATTATTATTATTATTATTGTTGTTGTTGTTGTTGTTGTTGTTGTTATTGGAAATGTGAACAAAACATGTTCTCAAAATTTCAAATATCCTTTCTGGCCCCCAATGAAGATATTCTTCAGGGATCAGTTTGCCATTTATTTGTTTATTTTTCCTTAGTTTAATAGGCAGGTTTATATTTCAGATTAATTGGATTAATTGGGAGATTATATTGATGGTTGAAGAGACCAAAGAACAATAAGCACTAGGGGGAAATGATCAAGGGGAAGCTTTCCTTATTTAATTTATTCACATCTCTTTGAGAAAGATTATGGTTTGTTGTGTATGTGCCATTTCAGTTGTTATGTATATTGTATTCTTCTCAAGTTTGACATGGTTCTATTAGAGAAGTTTATAATCTTTAAATCCCTTTTGGATAATTTTATTGCTTTATCTATCAATATTACTTTTACCTTTTATGTTACTGTTTTCAAGTTTATACTACCCAGATTGCTAATTTTAATCTTTCTCTTTTGTAGCATGTGTCATTTAATCACCTTATCATTCTTTGTTTTAACAATTGTTTTAGCTAAAATTCTTTGTTTTTCTCCTAATTATCCTGACACTGTTAGTTTAGTTTTGAACATTTGCATTCCGATTCTGTTGTGCTAATTAATACCTGCAATAACGTTTTTCAATTTTGATTTATTCACATATTTGAAAGGTTTGACTCACAGCTCTTAGCAATGGTGAAAATATTATTTTCTAAGCAAGAGATTGCTTAAGCAGGACATTTGTAGACTTCAAGTCCTTTGTGACAAATGACCTATTTCTGTCTTCCAAAATTTAAATTTCCCTTCATGGGAAAATGTTGGTTAAGCAAGGAAAAACATCTGAGAATTATATATAAATTGTTGAAAGATGGGCTTGGATTTACCAGATTTTAAACTGTATTTTGATGTTTGTCCCTTGCTCTGGATGAAAGACTGGGTACTATCCTCAAAATGAGAGGCTATGAATTGGAGAGCCATTAACTAAGATTTGGATGTTCCTCCCTATGGTGTGACAAGATTAAAATAAATGCTGGCTTTAGGAATCATTTTGATTGGTGTGCCATCCTAAGAATTTGGAATAAATATAAGATAAGGCTCTCTTTGAAGGTACCTATTTGGGTGCCACCTCAGGAAGCTTTTTTCAGAAAAGAAATGATGGTGAGACCAAACTGGTAGTCAAGTATTATATTTTAATCAAGGTGAAAATCTAATCTCAAGTCAAAAGAGGAATTGGAGTCAGAAGGATGTGTTTATCACTAGCTTACATACGTACAACTGAAGGAAAGGTTTTAATTTACACAAGTTATGGGTTTGAATCTGTAGAAAATGAATTTTAAATTGTATGATCTGCTAGTGTTGAAACAAAATCTGGAAAGTGAATATATGAAACATTTTATGATTCAATGGGCAAAAAATTGGGGTATAATCTGCTTGAGCAATGGGAAAATGTGTGGATGAATGGTTTAAAATTTTACACTGAATTATAATTTGAAAGAACATTTTTACAAAGTGATGTATCATTGGTATCTAACACCTGACAAATTGTCAAAGATGTATAAGGGTGTGCCAAATGTTGGAAACGCAATTGTAAAGAAGGAACTTTTTACTATCTTTGATGGACTTGTGATAAAGCAAAGAAATATTGGGGCCAGATTTATGTTTTAATTGAAAATATTTTAAAATGAATATAAAATTCAAACTAGAAGTCTTTTCTTTTGGAATATACTGGATAAGAATCTTGGAGAAAAAAATGGAACTTCGTTACTACCGGTATATATGTTGGCTGCAGCAAGAATTTGTGCAAAAATAGAAAGATACATTAATCCCCATAATTAGAGGCTAGATGGAAAAAGTGATGGAGTCAGCAGAATAGCAAAATTAACTGTTTAACAGTTTAAAAATTAACAGAGAAAAGAATACATCTAGTTTTGCTTCTAAATAAAAACCGCTTTTAGATTTCGTCTTCAAACTAGAAAAAAATGAAAATTTGACTTTGGGTTTTGCTGATTAGATTAGTTTGTTGTTATAGATTAGTACTTAACTAAATATGTTAAGTAAAAAATTGAGACTATATTTCTATTTTGCATGTTACTGCACTAAACAAAGTTGGAAGTTATTTTTTTTTCTCTCTTCCCTGTTACCCAACATTTTTCTTTCCTCTTACTTTTCCTTTCGCATTTCTCTACTACCTTGTATTTTGTATTTTAATCTCAATAAAATTTATCTATAAAAAGGGGGAAAGCTGGCTAATAGCTGTGTAGGGTCTCAATAATGGTACAAACTCTTTGAACAGAAATAAAAATCACTTTAATATAGATCTATTAATGATAGATCTGTGAAATAAGTTTTTGAATTGCTTATGTATGGTCATATATTGTAATATTGTACAGTATTTTATTTTGAACAGTGGTTTTAGAATAAACATCTGGATATTCTTGTAGGCGATTTAATATACAGTATCACATTATTTAGCTATATATTTCTTCTCACGAGAAAGAGAGAGGAAGAAAATAGCTTACTTTTATGAATTTATTGACCTTTGCTGGTATCTTCCAAGTGCTCAGGGTCAAAAAGAATCTGCCAAATCTGTAATAGCCAGTTTCTTTCTTCCTTGTTTTGAAAGGGCAACAAAACAATGAAAATCCAAATAAGCTGTTCTGTGCAGTGTAATTGTTCAAATTAGAGAGAAAGCTAACAGGCATGAGTGTTTAACGCAAGAATGGCATCGAGAAGACAAATTGGGAGCATTTTTAAAACTGTCTGCCATTAATGCAAGAGCAAAGAAACATTAAATAAAATTAGGAGTTAGCGGATCCCAAGTGAGATTCTATGCAGTGTCCTCATTAACAATTCAATTTTTTTTGCGATGAATTGTCACCGATATCAAAGGCTTAATAAAAATCAAAGTCTACATAGACATTTCAGTTAATGCAAATATGTTTTGTAACTCTATAGGTAAGATACTATAAGATAAAATATGAGAACATACATCGTGAATTGGGAGGATCCTGCTTTCAAATACTTTTCAAAGCTTTACTTGATATATTAGGATCAGTCATCAGAACATCTTATTACATGGTCACAGTCCAGAATAGGACCAATCTTCATCTCTGTGTCTAATCTCCCTCACAGATTGATCTAATAATAATACAAATACTGAATGTAAAATTACAGGCAGTCCTTGATTTACAACCATTCATTCAGTGGCCAAAGTTAACAACGGCACCAAAAAAGGACTTGTGATCGGTCCTTATGATTGTCATAGCATCCCCGTAGTCATGTGATCAAAATTCAGGTGCTTGGAAACTGCCATGTTACCATTTGTGACCTTCCCAGCCAGCTTTCAATAAGCAAAGTAATGGGGGAAGGCAGATTTGCTTAACAACTGCACGATTCACTTAGCAACTCCAATGATTCACTTAAAAACTGTGATAAAACAGGTAAAATTGAGTTTGACTTAACAATTGCTGGTCCCAGTTGTGGTTGTAAGTCGAGGACTACCTGTAAGGGCTTTAAATGAAACATCCATAGGACTGCTTGGTGATAACTTTATGTTACATTACAGGGGGTTGTCCTACAACTGAAGCAAAACGTAGTGGCGCAGGCAAATCTGGATTATATAGTTTTATATTGACTTTTCCACAACTATGCTGTGGCATCAGTGGATGTTTTTATCTATAGCCGTGTTGGTGAACCTATAGAATGTGTGCTGGAAGCAGCATGCAGAACCATCCCGCGTGGGACACGCGGCCTCACTGGCCCCTTTTCCGCATTCCTGTACACACACACACGCTGGTCAGGTGGCCTTTGCGTGCGCGGGAGTGCCAAAACCCGAAAGAGCAGTGTTCCATCACGCATATGCGGGCCGGCACCCGAACTTCCAGGTTTCTGGTGTGCATGTTCATCAGGTGCGCCGCCGCACCGGAAACCGGAAGTTTGGGTGCCAGCACGCACATGCGCAATGGAACGCTGCTCTTCCGGGTTTTGGTGGTCCCGCGCACACAAAGGCCAGCAAGGCCACACGGTCCAGGCGGGATGGGTTTGCGTGCCATTTCCGGCACACAGGTCAGCACACGGTGACGTAAAAGGTTAGCATTCACTGATCTATAGCTTTTAAATACCTTCTTTCTAAAAATGACAAGTGATTCCCTGCCATCTATTCTCATGATAGCGAACCTATGGCACGTGTGCCAGAGGTGGCAAACAGCACCCTCTCTATGGGCACGTAAGCTGTCGCCCCAGTTCAGCTCTGCTGCGTAATGTGCGTGTGCCTCCCGTCGGCCAGCTGGTCTTCAGATCTCTGCCCCGCATGTGCAGGGGGTGAGGTGCATGCGAGGGGACCGTGCATGCATGTGTGGGGGCAGGGCATGCGCAGGGGGGCAGTGCGTGATGCACTGAGGGGCGAGGCATGCAAGGGGGCCACACAGGGGGCATTGCATTTTGGGAGTTTGGGCTCACACTTTGGTCACTCGGTCTGGAAAAGGTTAGCCATCACTGCCCTATTCCCATTAGTTAGGTTCTATTGGAAACCATTGAACTCTCTGCCAAATGTTAACTCTTCTGAACTCAAGAGATTAATTTAAAAATTATAAAACTCTGGCCAAACAGAGAAGCAAAAAAGAACTTTGATTCTCTTTGAACAAAATCCAAGAGTCCTTGACTTCCCATTCCCAAAAGACACATCCTTAATGTTTTTAAAAAAAATAGAACTAAAGATTTCCGGGGGGCGGGAGAGTTGAACCCTAGGCTTTGCTTTCAATTGTCAGAAAATAAAACATGAAAAAGAAGAAGGAAGATGTCCTTGTTTGCTGATGACTGCTAATAGTAGATGCTGGGGGTGGGGCTTGTGGGGATTCAGCATATGGGGAAATAAATGTGAAGATTGGAGTGGAGACATGCAAATCAGAAGAGGAGAGGCTAAGCTATAGAGAACTGTAAAAAAGCATTTGATTATCTAGATCTGTAGAATAACTCAATAAGAATAGGAATGAGAACGGGATTTTTATATATTCAGTTCTTTGTATCTTGGTGGGCTTTCTTTATTTTGTAATTTGAAGTATTTAATATGAAAAATTGTTTTGTGGTAGGATTGTCTTGCAAGGCTACCTTTCCATATTGAACTAGGAACATTATGGCTGAGCTTTAACCTTATCATCCTCTCTGTTTGTCTGCCCTTTTCTACTATACAGCAGAGCTGATACAGGAATGCAGCAGACAAAACATTGTGGAGCTTGTCAAAGTTTAATGGTAGTCTAAGAACTTTGTGTGCGTTATCTTGTTCTGTGGTGTGATCTTGACTCTTTGTGATCTGGGTAGTTATTAAATTTTTGCCATGATTTATAGCAATTTCACTTGCACACCTTATGACCTAATGGGGAAAGAAATCCAGTAGGTTTACTAGTTCTATTTTTTTTTTGCACTATTTATTATATTTCGTACTATTGTATCAATCCTTTAATATACTGTTTTATTTTATTTTCTGTACATTGTACACCCATTGTTTAAGAAGGGGAATGAGTGTGTCTGTATATTTAAAAAGAAATAGGTACAGTGAAATGAACTGGAAATCTGGTATAACAGAAGAGTCTCAAGAAGCATTTGATTGACAAACAGATGGCATCAAGCTGCTATTAAGTATTTGTCAGTTTCATCCTGTTTTTTCTAGTGCTTTCGGCTTAGGGGCCTTATTCTACAGTTTACATAGAATCATAGGGCTAGAATGGGTCCTGCGAGATCTTCTAGTCTAACCCCCTCCTGACCAAGGCAGGAGTCCTTATAACCATGATGGCGAACCTATGGCACATGTGCCACAGGTGGCACACATAGCCATATCAGTGGGCAGGGTGCGCTGGCCAGCTGATTTCCGGGCCTTCAGGAGCCACCAGAAGTAGGGAAACAGGCTGTTTCCTGCCTCTGGAGGGCCTGGGAGGGGTGGGGAAGGCCCATTTTTCTTTCTCACCTGGCTCCAGATCCTTTTTATGCATCTGGGAAGGGCGAAAACAGCCTTTCCCACTCCCTCGGAGGCCCTCCGGAGGCCTAAAACAGCCCATTTCCCAACTCCCAGTGAGACAGGAAGTGACGTTTTTTGCTGTCCCCAGCCTCCAGAGACGCCTAGAAGTAAAAGTGAAACTTTTCACGAAAAGTGAAAAGGATAAGATACAATATCAAAACTGTGAAAAGCAGCATGAAAATAATTGCTTTTGGCTAGATAAAAGAATGAAACCCCTAGGTTCTCTTGCAGGCCATCTCTCAGTTAAATGCAACTTGATTCAAGACTTTTATGTGGTATCCCTGCTCTTATTTCCTTGAGATTTGTTTGGATATAAGGAATTCTGGCTTTGTCTGGCTGTCTGTTTCCCTGGATAGGTTCACCTAAATTGGAAAAAGGATTAATATAGTATCCTGCTGATGGATGGGTGGAGTTGTTTCTAAATGGAGAATTGAAGCTATATCAGTCTCAGTTCATTGCAGTGTATAAATAATACTGTGATGAATTTAACAGTGACATTTAATTCCTTCTTCATACTGTCTGGTGATATAACAGAGATTACCAGCCTTTAGGGGCCAGATAACATATATGGAATTTTGAGAACATAGTTGGGAATTTACATGTCACACACAGCGTGTATGTGTGCGTGTGTGACTCTTTCCAAAATGGCAGCCTCAAATACTTAAAAAGACAAAATTCTGAGGTTGCTCCTTGCTACCTATTTCAACATTCCAGATCTCATTTCTTCCTCTAAACCTGTTATTGGCTTTTGGTGTTTCTCTGTGCAGGAGGGCACATTTCGAAACAGTATGTTAAGCTGCATTCATCTAAATTTTTTATGTGCTAAGAACACCCACAGGGCCCCAACCATCCTTGGAAATAAAAAATAATTCTACAGGTTTTGTAGCATGTCCACTTACTTTTTTTAATTAAAGGCTTTTATTAAAAATTAAAGCAAGGGGAGGCAGAGAGCATGCAGGTGCCAAGGGTGGAATTTGCAAGTGTGCTAGAGATTGGTTGCACCTCACCAGCGACTTCAGCCATATAAAATGACTCCAGGCTACGGTTTAGATTGGGCACTAGGGACCAGGATTAGCAAAAAACCAGGTTTTACTGCATGCCTATTTGCATTGTTATTCAAAGTCTTGGGTTTTAATTATAAACCTTTGAAATCTGCAGTTCCACTTCTGATCTCATGCTGTTTTTCGAAATTGCTATTGTGTATTCCTTACTTACTATGTGACATTTATTAATTGCTGATAATATTTGTAGGAGCTGTGCATGAAAATTGAATTTAGCCAATATTTTACAGATAGAATATATATAAAATCTAGATATATACAGGTAGTCCTCGGTGTACAATCACAACTGAACCCAAGATTTCTGTTGTTGAGTAAAACAGTTGTTAAGTGAATTTTGTCTCACTTTGCAACCTTTCTTGCCACAGTTGTTAAGTGAATCACTGTAGTTAAGCTAGTAACACGGTTGTTAAGTGAATCTGGCTTTCCCATTGATTTTGCTTGTGAATGTTGCAAAGGGTGATCATGTGATCCCAGGACACTGTAACCATCATAAATATGAACCAATCGCCAAGCATCCGAATTTTGGTCACGTGACCACATGAATGCTGCAACCGGTTTATATGTTGTTATCCAAAGAAAAATCATTTTTACTCTATTCTACCTATATAAACTTGTCAATTACATACGTTAAATTTGAATGATTCTTTCTGGGCTTTCCCTCCTAGAGCAGTCTCCTCACTGCCATCAAGAACTATTAAATCACATAAATAATCATTTGGGGATTGCACATAATGCAATTGACTTAGTTAATTGTATTATGCTCTTATATGCATATAAATACTAAAATATTAAATAAGTGCAAAAAGTATTGGAGTGGCAAGGAAGACCATGCTGGATTGTCCCAACGGTGCTTTTTAAGAGGCAACTGGACTTTCTTTCTTACCAGAAAGTCCAGTTGCCTCTTGAAAAAGCACCTTTGGGACAACTATGACCTGGATGACCAAGATTCTCCATAAGACACCATGCTAGATTCTTCTGAATCTCCGATTCTACAAGGAGGGATCCACCAATTCATCATGGCTATTGTAGCAAACGTCACAGAAGAGGGCAAGTGAAGATGTGCCACATTTTTATATCATTATATCATTTCCAAATGTTGGAAAGATAACACGCAGTTGTTCTTCTTGAGCTTTTCTGAGAGTGATTGGCTGAGAAATTCATTAGAAGTTTGCTAGGCACAGAAAGCCCCAACTAACCATTTCACTACTCTAGTCTTAAGGGAAATTACTCTTAAGTGTCAGCTGTTCTCTGAAGCGGTTTGCGCAGAAATCTCTGAAAGATTTACCCTGTTCTTTCCTTATTCTAGGCAGCTTAATTTTGCACAGTTGGAGACACATTTTTTCCTTTATAATGGTGAAAATAAAGATATTCAAATCATACTTTTAATTCCTATCTTTTTTTCTAAAGATGTATGTTTATGGTTTCAGAAAGCTAACACATCTTATTATGTGTTATATTGTCTACAGAATTTTATTTTTGATTTCCGGCCATATATAAGTTTGAAGATACATGTACTTTGCTTGGACTGTATATGTGCTATTCATAAATGCCTGTGTTCTCTAACATGAAGTATTGTATCTAAGGTCTTTGGGTGAGTGATTAGGAAAGAATTATCAAGTGAAAAAAAAATGGTACAGTACTCAATTCCTCCCCTGGATTAATGATGCATTTTATGAATGGATAATGAAGCTACAGTATATTAATGTAACAAGACTAGGGAACTAGCACAAAACTGCATCAAATCCAGTGTGTAATATTTGGGATGGGGATAGACAATATAACAGTTAATCCATAGTAAAAAAAAAACAAGCCTTGATTTCCATGCCTTTAATATTTGGGGGGCTTTAAAGACTATAAGAGTGCTGTTCACATCATCAGGTAACCAGAGCAGGTGAATTCTAAATTTTGCAGAAGCTGAATTCACCTATTTTCCTTTCACCCTTCATGGGAAAATTAGCCTAATTTTGAGAAGGTTGTGGGCTTTTTCAGGTGAAAGTCTGGCTCAAACATTTCCATCTACTTTAATGGATGTAAAATACAACACTAATCATATACTTCAGTTTATCTGTGGGCAATGAATACTGTTTATTCTACTGTTTAGATGGTGAATGCTTTTTCTGACTTTTGAGATGAATAAAAGCAATTTAGAAATCAGCTCTAAATTGGTTACTATGCACTGCTATCCATTCTCTTTGGTAACTATACCCATCATTTCAAGCCTTCTTTGCAAGTTGAATGAACAAGCCTTCTAAAATATCCAAATCTAGCCAGAGCAGCAGTATGTATATAGCTTAGAAGCCTTTGTCTGTTCTGAATAAACAGCTATCTCAGTGTTTTAGTTTTTTTTCCTATCCCAAAAAATTCAAAGGAGTTCCATTTGAGATACATAACTTCTTTGAAATGTGATTATTTTATTTTGCTCACTATGTTAAGTAATAAAATCTCCCATTTCCTTGGAGACTGGGGTCAAGAGACTACTAATATGACCTCTGAATATAATATTGTTGGGGGGTTGTCCACATATTTACATGCCTATAAATCTCTTTTTAAAATCTAACTTCATTTATGTGCAGACATGCTCTATAGCTTAAAGCTTTCCTGTGGTTAAATGAGTACAAGAGAAAGGATTTAACAATTGGCCTCTCTCTTATTGCCTGTTATAATTACATTAATGATTATACTTGGTGCACATTTGTTCTGGAGCTAAGGACAATTTGTGAATCAGAATATTATATCCCTGGGCTGATCTAATGGTACGTTTTAAAATAAATAAATGTTATTTGTTTTTAAATGTTTAAGGGGCCTTACCAACTACTGTCTTTAATTCTGTTTTAGTTGGTGCTAGACACATCCAGTGGAAAATAGTCAAAGCCAATGATTCTGTATTTGTACATTGAGCATTCACAGGAAGGCTGCAAACAACCTACTTCAGTATTTCTGTTTTTATTCCTAACCAGTATTGAGCTATGTAGGCTCTTCTCCCAGTAGAGGTAGACTATAGGGAAGCTTATTAGAATTCACATGGTGTAGTTTTCTTTTGGCAAAGTAGGTCAGGGAAATACGTCTGCCTGACAGGAAAACTGGCTAGTGGGGGTGGATTTTAATGAAGGTTAGAGCACAGTCAACAAATCTACTGTCTATTTGTTTGTGAAAATCACAGATGCTTTAAATACAAGTGGAGAGAGCAGGGAGATAAGGTCTATACTGATACATTATTGTCTATGCAAATTTCCCATTGCTGTTCCCTGAGAAGCATGTTATAGCATGATTGTTTTGTTTGATTAGTCCATTGGTTGGTCTAATTCACGGGTGTCAAACTCATGGTGTCACGTTGCTGTCACTTGACGTATTACAACATTTTTCCCCTTTGCGGAGCTGGGGTGGGCATGGCCTGCACATGACACACCCGACCTGTGGGCTGCCTCTACTTCAATTTTTACTATGATATCTAAGGAAAAACACCCTGCATCCTCAGATTGCGGGAACTGTAAGTGACAGAATGGAAAGCAAATGATATAACATGGAGCAATTGCTGCTCTTCAAATTAGAATATGTGGACATGGGTTGTGTATATCTCTGAAAGCTCCTCTTTTTTCTTTTGAGGCATCCTGGAGTACAAGAGTTTAAACAGGAAACCTGCGGTCCTTTCAAAATCGAGCAATTTCAACCAAACTTGGTACACAGGTGACTTACTCTCTGGAAAGAAATACTTTGGGGGTAAAACACTTCTAACACCCCTCGGTGGGGGTGTTCTATTAAGATACAGCCTGTTGTGCCTTAAAATGGCTTCTACTGTGCAGCACAGTGGAGTTGCCATGGTAATGGGTTCACAGTACTCCACAAGGGGGCTCCCTCTGGTAAAGGGAAAAATCCAACATTAGAAATTACATTTGGTCCAGACAGTTTTAACAGAGCTTTGATTATTCTTGAGGACAAAATGTATGGCCATGATCAATAAAATATTGCTGCAACTTGGCCTGCCTGCACCACTACGAGACTGGCACGACGAACTTCACACAGATTACATACGAGAAAAGAACTACAATATCAAACAGCTTAGTGCATATATCGCGGACAAGAAGCTAAATCAAGATCAGAAAAAAGCATACCATATGATCATGGATCAGCTACCAAAACAACAAGGTGGTATCATTTTATTTGACACTTCTGGGGGCACAGGGAAAACATTTTTAACTAATTTAATTCTCACCGAAATCAGGGCTCAGGGTGAAATTGCTCTTCCTGTCTAAGGGGACTGTTAGAATGCCCTCTAGTGAGGGCTTCTCTATTAGCACGCTGAGTGGGAGGGGCAGGTATGGCGGGAGCAGGGGGCCATATCATGTGGTGGGGGCACGTGCTCGCTATCTCCGAGCGATTGCGTGCCCCGGTCCCCTTAGCTCTTCCCGTTCCCCAGGCTGCTTAGAGTCTCAGCGCCCGAGTCTCCGACTGATGTTATGTAATGCCAGGTCCGTAGTAAATAAAGCCCCCCTCATTTGTGATCTTATTCAAGAGGGGGGAGCGGACCTGGCAGGTATCACGGAGACCTGGTTGGGCCATGAGGGGGGAGTTCCCCTCGTGGAGATGTGCCCATCAGGCTTCTGTGCATTTCATCAGCCGAGAGCTCAGGGCAGGGGCGGGGGGGTGGCGGTCATTTTAAAAGAAGGTCTTGATCCGAGGGAGACCACTGTACCTCAGATAGCCGGATGTGAGTCCCTTTTTGTGAAGTGGGGTCGTGGGGTGCAGATGGGTCTGTTGATCACGTACCTGGCTCCCTGCCACGTGGCAACGACCCTGCCCGAACTCCTCAATGTTATAGCCGAGGTGGCGGCTGATACCCCCAGACTTGTGGTCATGGGGGATTTCAACCTGCCATCCATCGGTGAGACATCTGAGGTAGCTCGGGAGTTCATGGCTTCCATGACGGCCATGGACCTGACCCAAGTAATTCACGGCCCTACTCATATGGGGGGACACACTCTGGACCTAGTTTTTATCTCTGGTCAGTGGTTGAGTGGCCTTGATATAGGGGATGTAGCTATTGAACCCTTGTCATGGTCTGACCACTCGCTCCTTCGACTTGACTTTCTGACCGCCGTACCCCGTCGCAGGGAGGCGGAACCGACCAGGTGGTTCCGCCCCAGGCGCCTGATGGACCCTGATAGGTTCCAGATGGAGCTTGGGCCATTTCCTGAGACTCTAGCTCATGACTCGGCTGACGACCTGGTGGCCGCCTGGGATAGGGCGGCTGCCGGGGCTTTGGACCGGGTCGTGCCTTTGCGGCCTCTGACCCGGCACCGAACTCACTTAGCTCCTTGGTTTTCCGAGGAGCTGAGGGTGATGAAGCGCCGGAAAAGACGCCTAGAGAGCGGTTGGAGGGCCAGTCGTTCCGAGTCTGACTTGACACTGGTAAGGTCTCATATTAAGACCTACCTAGTGGCGATAAAAGCGGCGAAATCTAGCTATTTTGCCGCTCTTATTGCGTCATCAGATAACCGCCCAGCCGCCCTGTTTAGGGTGACCCGCTCCCTCCTCCATCTGGGAGCGCGGGAGGACCCCTTGCAGGGCCGAGCTGAGGATTTTGTACAGTATCTGGATGATAAAATAACTCAGATTCGGGAAGACTTGGCCGCCGACTGGGTTAGTTCAGACGAGACGACTGAGGCAGGCCTTGAGAGTGTTATCTGGGAGGAGTTCGATCCTGTGGCTCCCGAGGACGTGGACAGGATCTTGGGGCGGCTGAACGCAACCACATGTTTATTGGACCCGTGTCCCTCCTGGTTGGTGCTGGCTTCCCGGGAGGTTACACGAGGCTGGCTCCAGGGGATTATTAACGCTTCTTTGAGCGAGGGTGTCCTGCCGGCCGCCTTGAAAGAGACGGTGGTGAGGCCTCTCCTCAAGAAGCCATCCCTGGACCCGGCTGTTTTGGCTAACTATCGTCCAGTCTCCAACCTTCGCTTTATTGCGAAGGTTGTTGAGAGTGTGGTGGCACGACAGCTTCCCCGGTACCTGGATGAAGCTGTCTATCTGGATCCGCTCCAGTCCGGCTTCAGACCTGGGTACAGCACGGAAACGGCATTGGTCGCGTTGGTGGATGATCTCTGGAGAGCCCGGGATAGGGGTTCTTCCTCTATCCTGGTCCTATTAGACCTCTCAGCGGCTTTTGATACCATCGACCATGGTATCATGTTGCGCCGGCTGGAGGGACTGGGAGTGGGGGGCACCATTTTGCGGTGGTTCTCCTCCTATCTCTCCGACCGGTCGCAATTCGTGTTGACAGGGGGGCAGCGGTCGACCCCAAGGCGCCTTGTTTGTGGGGTGCCGCAAGGGTCGGTCCTCTCGCCCCTCCTGTTCAACATTTATGTGAAGCCGCTGGGTGAGATCATCCGTGGTTTTGGGGTGGAGTTCCATCAGTACGCTGATGATACTCAGCTGTACATTTCCACCCCAGACCATCCCAATGATGCCTTGGAAGTGATGTCCCAGTGCCTGGAGGCCGTGCAGGTCTGGATGGGGAGAAACAGGCTTCGACTCAACCCTTCCAAGACCGAGTGGCTGTGGCTGCCGGCGTCCCGGTATAGCCAGCTGACGCCATCGCTGGTTATTGGGGGCGAATCATTGGCCCCCACGGAGAGGGCCCGCAACTTGGGTGTCCTCCTGGATGCGCGGCTGTCTTTAGAAGGGCATATGACAGCCGTGGCCAGGGGGGCTTTTTGTCAGGTTCGCCTGATACGCCAGTTGCGCCCCTTTCTGGACCGGGACTCCCTATGCACGGTCACTCAAGCACTCGTCACTTCTCGTCTGGACTATTGTAACGCTCTCTACATGGGGCTCCCCTTGGGGTACACCCGGAGGCTCCAACTGGTGCAGAATGCGGCTGCGCGGGGGATTATGGGAGCGACGGGGCGCTCCCATGTGACTCCTCTCCTGCGCGAGCTGCATTGGCTTCCGGTGGACTTCCGGGTGCGCTTCAAGGTGTTGGTGATCACCTTTAAAGCGCTCCATGGCTTAGGGCCAGGGTACTTACGGGACCGCCTTCTGCCACCAATAGCCTCCCACTGGCCGGTTCGCTCCCACAGAGAGGGCCTCCTTAGGGTGCCGTCGGCCAGACAATGCCGGCTGACGACCCCCAGGAGGAGAGCCTTCTCTGTGGTGGCACCTACCCTATGGAACAATCTACCCCCAGAGATACGAGTGATCTCCGACCTTCGGATTTTTCGTCGGGCCCTAAAAACTTATTTTTTCCAGTTAGCCGGTCTGTCTTGATTTTAGGGTTAGTTTTAAATTTTTAATATTGATTTTAAATTGACAAGTTTTAAATTATGGGCCAAATTTATAAATTATTTTAACTTTATTTTTTAACTGTGATGTTTTGTATAGATGTTTTTATCTTGGCTGTTCACCGCCCTGAGTCCGAAAGGAGAAGGGCGGTATAGAAATTTGAATAAAGTAAAGTAAAGTAAAGTAATACAGGATTGGGATAATAAATACCTGGGCAACGCCGGATTATCAGCTAGTCATTAAATATAGATAATGTTTGTGGCTTTTGATGATAGTTGTACTCCAATAGCATCTGGAGTACTACAGGTTCTGTAGTTCTGATTTACGAATATTCTGAAATAACTTTCTGTAAAACCCCCTTTTTTTGCCACCCTTTAATAATATTTCCCACAAAATATTAAAAGTATGTGTTTATAGCTTTTAAATCCTTGAGAAACTAATAAACATCGTACCAAAGCTAATTATATGGGGTTGAAGAACATAAGAGTTCAAAGTCTGAAGGTAGAAGGAACTGGTAGGAATAAAAACACAGTGAGCTGCAGCAAATCTAATTTTGAGGCACTACAAGGTTCCAGTAAGCCTTGGAGATTAAACGCAGCTCCTTTGCAACTTGACTGCTGGTTTGAGGAAAGGAACTGCAAACAGTTTGTATTATATATACCATGATTCTGATGTAATGCCCAGTTGCTTTCCTTAGCATCCACTGGATTGATTTTACGACCTATTCAAACTTACCTGGCTTTCATTTTTGAAATTGCCCCAGTTTTATGCCAAAGAACATTTTAACAACCTTCTTCCATGCTGTGCAGAAATGGCCTTTTGTATTAAATCCATCTTTCAAATGAATAAGCAAAAACATCAAGAGATCATAGTGTCCATATTAAAAAAAAGTAGGCTGTTAAATATTTCATTTTTGGGGTAGTGTATAATAACTTTTGGGCTATCTGAACATATGTACATTACTTTATCTACTGCATCTAACTAAACACATTGACATCTATCTGTCTTTCTTTTATGATCATGAGATCTTTCCTGTCAGCTAAGTATATTTTACTTTCATGCAGGAAAAATATTTGTTGGATGCTTTCTGCAATTTATGCTAGTGGAAAAAAATGATTCTATAGAATAGCATTACAAAATACAAAATACAAAATGCCAGAGAAATAACATATTGAGGCATTTTTGGACTAGTAGATAAAATTGCCTTTTCAAAATCAGCTAAGTTGCAAATCTCTTGAATCCAGTCCTTAATATTAGGAATATGACTTTTTTTCCCCGATTTCTGAAAAGAATTATCTTGGCAACACCACCAGGCCATAACAACCATAACTCATCTGGACTGTCTAAAAGGATATGCTATGCTAATGGCTATCTAAGTATTTCAAACCTTGGCTTTAAAACTGGTATAAAGAAATCTGTCTTCGTTAACAAAATGACAGAGAATACTTACAAACTGAAACAACTGGGGTGATGACATAAACTAGTGTTTCTCAAACTTGGCAACTTTATGATTTGTGAAGTTCAACTTCCAGAATTTCCTACAAGTTATGCTTGGCTGTGGCATTCTGGGAGATGGTCCATATCAGAGGTGGGTTTCAGCAGGTTCTGGCAGTTCTGGAGAACCGGTAGTGGAAATTTTGAGTAGTTCAGAGAACTGGTAGTAAAAATTCTGACTGGCCCTGCCCCCATCTATTCTCTGCCTCCCAAGTCCCAGCTGTTTGGGTGGGAATGGAGATTTTACAGTATCCTTCCCCTGCTACGCCCACCAAGCAACAGAACCGGTAGTAAAAAAATTTGAAACCCACCACTGGTCCATATGTCTTAAAGTTGTTAAGTTTGAAAAACACTGATCTAAATGCATTTGAAAACAAATCCTACCTAGTCAGCCTCCATCGGCAGATTTTGATATCAGCCTTGAGATCCTGATGCCTGGGGTGGTATAACTGCTACTGTGATATATAACTGCTACTGTGATTAATTGTAAGTTTTTATTGCAATCATATGTTTCAGTAGCTTTTCCTACATATTTATATTATGGCTAGATATGTTGCTATCACACACTACTTGGGATTGGGTTCATGTAACTCATGTGAATCTCATAAAAAACCTTCATATATGAATCTTATATCCATATATAATAATGTTATAGTCAGCAGGCACATTGGTTGAAATGTGGTTGAAGGAAAGACTTTGGAGTGGTGAGATTTAAATTTGCAACTTTCCTCTACTGTGCAATTGATTAGGAAATGGTGATCTGATACGGTAATCCAGGAAGATCTTCTCATTTTAAATTACTAGTTGACCGTATTGCTTTTCTTTGCACTCAATTGTTTTTTTTTTCAGAAGGCAATGAAAATTCCTGGTCTAGAGCAGGGGTGTCAAACTTGCGGCCCACAGTCTGGATGCATCACATGCTGGCCATTCCCCCACCCGGTTTAGCGAAGGAAAAAAAGTCCCAATATGTCACATGGCACCACAGTGACGATGTGAGTTTGATACCCCTGGTCTAAAGGATTTCCCTTCCTATTTGGTTTCCAATTGGTGAAAGACAAAAGAAGTCTAAGGAAACTGCTTCTTAAGAGTCTTCCAAACTTTTTTGCGGTTGTGACTCCCAACTGCCTGCCTTTCTTTCTTTCTTTCTTTCTTTCTTTCTTTCTTTCTTTCTTTCTTTCTTTCTTTCTTTCTTTCTTTCTTTCTTTCTTTCTTTCTTTCTCTCTCTCCCTCCCTCCCTCCCTCCCTCCCGCCCTCCCTCCCTCTGAGGATAAAGCTTAGGGAAGGGGCTTTCACTGGGTCTTTATTTGCATTAATAGGAAGAACTGATGGAAATTTTCCATCATTCTACGAGGGCAAACCTCGATTCCTGTAAAATTTGGCCTCGTTTTGTTGGATAAATTGTCCATAATCAAGAATATATATACTGCTTGCTTTCCTGCAGAAATGTGAAAGGAAATATATCTTTTATCTTCTATTTGAGCAATACATTTAAGGTTGCATTTGAAGATCCCCGTGGGCTTAATGGATAACAGTTGACAACACTGTGGCAAAACATAAAGTATTTCTGAGATATCTGTAGATTAGAGGAGCAGGAGCGCAGAGATTATGAGATTAATTTAAAGTCAAATGCAATGCTATATCATTGGAGAAAATTTGACCTAGTTTCCCAGAGGAATTGACTGCCTCTCTTATTTTACTTTTATAAAGCAACCATAGCTTTCACTAATTTCCCTATGTTGCTTGTGTGATGATCAATATCATTAATGTTAATTAAGAGTCATGCTTTGAAACTCAGCCTCTGGGTAATGCTTAGTTGTTTATCCTTCTTCATTGCCATTTTGAAGGGGTCCAGAAATTACATTTTTGATTTTCAGCATTAATGATTTGTTTTTAGTTTTGTTTTAATTTTGTTTAATTAAAATAGTGAAATACGAAAGATAAGAGTCCACTTTGAAAAGTTAATACATAGTGAAGAAAAAAAAGTTGAATATGTTAGAGATTAAATGAATTAAATGTAGCTCCTCCAAACAAAAAATTAAATAGAAAACACCTATGTAGAATTGATTCATTTTATCATGAAATAAAAACCAAATAGAAACGTACAATAGTGTGCCATTTTCTCATTTTTAAAACACACATGCTTTTCAAAAATAAACAACAAAGCTACATCCTAGGTTAGTGATGGTGAACATTTTTGCTGTCATGTGCCAAACATGAGGGGAGTGCGGAGGGGGGGGGGGTTGGGCGCACAAGTGCCCACACCCATAATGCAATGCCCCCCTGCGTGCCCTGGCGTCCCCCCACATGCACACATGACCCCTGCACATGTGATCCCATGCATGCATGTGTGACCCTGCTCCCACCGCACATGCATGCACGACCCCCCCCCTGTGCATGCGCGCCACACACCCCTGCTGCCCATTTTGGGCCTTGCAAGCCTCCCTGAAGCCTCTTGGGACCAAAAAGGGGCTTGGGGGGGGGGAGACGCTGCCAGAACTTGGAAAAGTGTCAATGAAGTGCCCCGTCCAGCCTGCCACCAAGAACAAGTCAGCGCAGACCCCTCTCCCTTCTGCCAAGAGAGCACGCCCGCTTCCTGGCTGGCGTGTCTAAGAGACACACCAGCCAGGTGTGTCTCTTCCTGGCGCCGGAGAGACATTCCTTCGTAATGGACTCTGCTCCTGCAGCAGTGCTGCTTGTCCTCAGTGGCTGGTGAGGGGGGGGCAACAGTTGTCCTCCAGAGTCCTGGCCACAAGAGGCAGGGTGAGAACTGCCACCCCCCCCTCGCCCGCCACCGAGAACAAGCAGCACTGCCTCTCCTACTTTCCTGGGGCTACGGGGCTGTGCTGTGTTTTCACCCTGCGCCAGACTGATGTTCCTTCGGCTCAGACTCCATTCTCCTCCAGAATCCCGGGTGCAAGCGACAGGGTGAGAACCACTGCACAGCCCCAAGAAAGTAGCAGGGGCAGCACTGCTTGTTCTCAGTGGTGGGTGAGGTGGGGGTGGCAGTTTTCCTCCAGAATCCCGGGCGCAAGCGGGAGGGTGAGATCCGCTGTGCAGCCCCAGGAAAGTAGCAGGGAAAGCGCTGCTTGTCAGTGCCGGGATAGGGGGGGCGGCGGTTCTCAACCTGCTGCTTGTAGTCGGGATTCTGGAGGAGGACCACCGCCTTCCCTCGCCAGCCACCAAGAAGAAGCAGCGTTGCTGCTGCTGTTCTTCTGGGGTGCCCAAGCTGGCCAGGTGCTTCGGACTGTGGACATGTGTCTCCGTGAGCTGGAGGGCTGGGGCTGCGCAAGAAGCCCGCTTGGGCAGGGAGGGAGGGAAGCCTGAAGAGGTTGTAGAAAAAATGGTTTTAAAAGTAAAAAAATAAATAAATTGGCCACGCCTACCCAGTCACATTATCCCCCCCCAAGCCACGCCCACAGAACCGGTAGTAACAAATTTTAGATTTCTCCACTGATGCACCCTGTATGTCTGTGATAATGTAACTGTTTAAAACTAGGAATCAGTAATTTGGATCTGTTCATCAAGACTTTTAAAAGTGTTCAAGTACATCATTACTTGGAGTCAAATGTCAGAATTCTTGGATACACTTCCTGGGAGACAGAATTTTTATCCTTTTTTTTTTTTTTTGTTGCTTCAGAATAGCTCTCCTGTTCCTTGAAATATTAACAATTTTTATTAATCCCTCAAATTCTAATGGAGGCTCTCCAGGCTACCTATTGAATTATGTCAGTCCCCTCTCTCCTGAAATGTCAGGTAAGTTTAAACATGGTTTCCCTTCAAAGATGATTCTTTTTTTAATTGTCCTAGACAGTTGCCTTCTACTAATGAGGTTGTGGGTTGGAATCACAATTTTATGAGATCAAGTACCATTTCATTTTGCCCTGCTAGTGGTACAAGGATTGCTCTGGAGATGATTAATGTACAGCAGTAAGGATTAAATAGGAAGGGTTTAAAAAGTGAATTTTGTTTTGCTCTATAATGAATGTCTGTAATGAAACCATAGCTGAGAGGGTCAAAGCAGGACTGAGAGTGAGCTGATGAAAAAGATTATCATTCTTGATGAATAGCCAGCATTGTGGGTGCACACACCCAGAATGCACAGTTGCTTGTAAAGAATCCATTGTAATTGCTTGTAAAGAATGCAGCCTCTGTCTATTTTCAAACTTTTGCTTGCTAAGAAATGATGGGCTGTGGTGCCCATTTTTTATTGGGCAGAAATATGGATTGGTGCTTTGTTTTGTTTTTTTTCCAAGGCATGAAACCAATCCCATTTGCTTTTCTAATTGTGGAAATCTATCAAGTTCCTTTTCTTGATTTCTGATTTGCTTGTTAGTTGAGGCAGTATTTCAGTAGCAGAAACAAGTCTAGTGAATTCTGGATTGGGCCATAAGGCTTCCAAGAGAAAGACTTTGATTTGGAAATCACCTCATGATTGTATCTGCTCCACTCCATCTTTTATTTTTAAGCAAATCGATATTCTCACTGGTAGATAAGACAAAAGTGCTAGTCATCCTTCATTCATTTATTTGATACATTTGTATACCCTACATTTTTTTTTCTAAGGAGCTTAAGATAGCATCTCTAATCTTTATTTTGTCCTTGTGACTCTTTTGCAATTTAAGTTAAAGTGGAGTTAAAGTTTAAGTATTTCGCCAACAGAAAAAGCACCATTGTTCAGTTGTATAGCTCATGTATTGCATGCAAAAATCCTAGGTACATACTAAATGGAGTTGTACCTGAAAGCATCTGTTTAGAGAAAACTGTTATTAGGCCTGTGAACTATGAATATTTGTCATCTGACTTAATCAAAATCATGGTGCCCTCTTCCATATGTAGTCCAGCAGACCTTGCTGTGGTTTGAACTTGATATCCTCAGTCCTGAACCTAATATCTCAACCAACTAGCCAGCTTGCCAGCCTAGAATTCTGAAAATCTCAATGCATTTGATGGACAACTAAATTGGTAAAAAAAAAAAAGAGAGAGTTCCCTATGCATTTCCTTCTGGTGACAAAGCTAATGAGAATAAGATGCTAAGTTGCATACAGGTAGTCCTCGACTTACGTCTACAATTGAGTCCAAAATTTCTGTTGTTAAGTGAGACATTTGTTAAATGAGTTTTGCCTCATCTTACAACCTGGCTTGCCACAGTTTGTTTGTTTGTTTGTTTGTTTGTTTGTTTATTTATTTATTTATTTATTTATTTATTTATTTATTTATTCCAATTTATATACCGCCCTTCTCCCGAAGGACTCAGGGCGGTGGTGTACAGCCAAAGTAAAAGCACACAAATATAAAATTTAAAAATGATTTAAAAGCATATTAAATAATTTGGCCCAGCTATTCAGATAAAAACCCCATTTTAAAATTTTAAAATTAAAAAGTTAAAAAATTAGGCCAGCCCGGCTTGTTGGAATAAAAACATTTTGAGGGCACAGTGAAAGGTGCGCAAGTCGGGAATCCTCTGTATCCTGGGGGGCAGTTCGTTCCAGAGGGCAGGTGCTCCCACAGAGGAGGTTCTCCCACTGGGGGTCAGTCGACATTGCTTGACCGACGGCACCCATAGGAGCCCCTCTCTGTGGGAGCGTACTGGCTGGTGGGAGGCTATTGGTAGCAGCAGGTGGTCTTGTTAAATTAATAAGATGGTTGTTAAGTGAATCTGGCTTCTCCATTGATTTTGCTTGTCAGAAGGTCAGACAAGGTGATCACATTACTGAGGACATGGCCACCATAATAAATATGAGTCAGTTGCCAAGCGTTTGAATTTTGATCATGTGACCATGAGGATGCTGCAATGATCGTAAGTGTGGAAATTGGTCATAAGTCACTTTTTTCAGTGCCGAACGGTCACTAAATGAACTATTGTAAGTCGAGGACTACTTGTATATTGGACTGAGACCAATATAGGCATCAACATAAGCTTCCATCAGTAGTATTCAGAATAATATTGAAAATCTTCTTAAGAAGGCTCTTTTGTTCTGACAAAAGAATTGATGGTGGTGTTTTTTTTGTAAAAAAGCAAAGCTAGTATGACTATTTCTGCCTTGCTGTCAAGCTGAATGGTAGGTTCTGGGTTGTTATTTTTATTTTCCTATGATGATCATTGGTTGGTGCAACCCATCTGTTGTGCATGAGTGCAGTGTGCATGATGCATGAAGAAGCAGTGGGATTTTGATAATCCAGTCACATCCGCCATTTTGAAGTCAGTGACCATTACCGCAGATGTGGCTGATTATTATTTCCACGGCTTCAATAGTTAAAACTGACAACTGCATAGGAATATATCAGAGTCAAGAACAGTGGGTTGCTCAGCTAAGATTCCAGTCCTTAAAGCAATAGAATAATGGGATCTGTTCTTTTTCTGCAAAATAGCCTTCTCGATTGTGAATAAAGGCTCCACTGTCAGCAAACTTGAAAAATGTTCTTATTGTGCCTCAGTTTCCCAATAGCTATTTGTAAGCATTTTTTTCAATATAGGTTTCTATAATATTGATTATCTCATGTAAATCTTATCAGGAGTGATAAAGTAAATAGAAATTGTAAAGTTAACAAACAAAACCATCTCTTTCCAAGTGTCTTCCGGAAGTGTCTTAACACTTCTTTGGACGTGTTTTTCTTTGGAAGAAAATGGAAAGAATATAAATATTATTTTCATAGCTCATAGTGGAGCATTGCATAGATACCATGACAGTCCTGATAACTTCACTGTAGTATAGAGTCTATACTATAGACTGTTGAATCAAGCAGAAGATCTGTATTGTGTTCTCCTGCACCAGATGACTGAAATTTCAAGGAGGAGGAACATAGGGAACTGCTATCACACATTAGGCGTAGTGATGTAATTTTTTTCACTTTATGACTACATTGCTTAGCAACAGAGTTACTGGTCCCAATTGCAGTAAATAAATCAGGATTACTTGTAGTACAGAAAGGGAAAGTGGAGGATAATTATATTTACACAGTAGATTGCATCAAAGTCAATTTCAAGAAGCTTAAATTATTAGACAAGATTCTATGGACAGAAGGCCTCAGGTCAAAGGGAGTGTAGGAAATTTCTAAAAATGGACATGTTAGAAGTACAGTTGCACACCATTCCCAGGAGGAAAAAATGGAGAGTGGTTTATGAAGCAATTTTAAATGCATAGGGAACTTTTGACTGAGCTAACAGCTATAAGGGACATGTATAGGAAGTGGAAAATGAATGTAATCACCAAAGGGATAGATGTAACAAATGGATAAAATCAGAAAGACTAAAGTAACAAAAGGAACTTGGGCACAGAAAGGAGGTAAAAACAACAAACATATTTTTTTTCTTATCAGGTCAATAATAAAATGAAGAAATAAGAAGGACTAGGCATATCTATGGAGATTCTCAATCATCCAGGTCATGGTTGTCCCAAACATGTTTTTCAAAAGGCAACTGGACTTTGGTTTTTCTTTGAAAATATTTCGCTTCTCATCCAAGAGCTTCAGGTTTGCTTCAGTCTTCTCACCAAGTAGGAAATTGTATTCAGATGGACGTTAGCAGAACCATTGCCACAGGAAGGTAATGGCAACCCAAGTGAAATACTATAAAGAGTTTATTAGGAAACACTTGGTTTACAAGAACGGGTTTAAGTTTTCAGAACTAGATCAAGTACAACCAAGAATCTTGAGGGAGCTTGTAGATATCATCCCTGTGCACCTACTTGTAATCTTTATTATTTTATAATATTTGAAATAGAAATCAATTGATAGATTGTTAGATATGTATCCATATTTTAGTAGTTGTATTTTTCTTCGTTGTTAATTGTAATCTAGCGTGTATGTAAACTGTGTAGAAATGTTACTTTTATTTTCCCATGAACTCCCTAACTCTTTACAAAACCATTAATAATTTGATTTAAAAGATAAACTATATTAATCAATGTAACAGTATATTAACAATCCATGACTGCAAATCAGATGTAAATTTCTCCTTCTGGTATTGTGCAACAGTTCTTTCAGCCAGCCATTCATGTCCAAATTCAAAATTTATGATGTCTCCATAGATTCAAAATATTAGGCAGAGGCAACGAAAAGGTGTGTATTTTTAACACACAGTGATCAATCTAGAGTTGTATTTGTCTATTTCAATGCAAACTTTGACAAGTCCAGATTTTGTATTCTAACCAGGTCTCAGCTAAAGCTATAAAATCATCGTTGTCTCATTTATCTTGTTTATCTTGTTCATTTCCTATTCTCTGAGTGTTGTTATATAGACAATGAAGACTGTGAATTTTATAAGCCAATGTTTTTTTCTGATTTTTTCCATGCATAGATTAAGATGCCATATTATAATAACAACCCCATATTCTTCTTTTCTGCAGAATGTTTTATTTGAGGTGCTTCTGGGCTTTTGTTTCTG
Organism: Pantherophis guttatus; assembly: GCF_059756535.1. NCBI lineage: Eukaryota > Metazoa > Chordata > Lepidosauria > Squamata > Colubridae > Pantherophis > Pantherophis guttatus. Next base: position 306,493,033 of record NC_142063.1, on the reverse strand, counting down.
GTCCCCCATAAGATTCAATTTAAGTACTCCTGATTGAATTTGCCATGAATTAATAAAACCCATTTTTTCCTGTCCTTATGAAGGGCTACTTATTGTGTGGTATGTAGTACTCCATTATCAAGATAACTGACTGATGCCAGAAATAAAATTTCCTTCCTTCCTTCCTTCCTTCCTTCCTTCCTTCCTTCCTTCCTTCCTTCCTTCCTTCCTTCCTTCCTTCTGTAGGGCCACCCATCTTAAATCCATGACTCTGGGTAACTAACAATATTAAACTGTAAACGCATTAAAAAAGAGAATTAAACATAGCACACTGGGGTAAAAACAGACCCACCAATCACAAATTAAGATAACCAATGTATGGGCTCAGTCTCACCTCCTGACTCCTTTTCTTATTAGCATCATCAGTTATACTTTCAGCATTTTTCCTTTTTTTAAAAAAAAAATATCTCCCATCATTGCAAGGTTGAATGAAAACACCACTTGAGCTTCTGGTGTTTTGAATATGATTCTGCAAATCACATTTGGCATTAAGCTTTTTAAAAATTGTCATATAACATTTTTCACATTTGAAATTTCTCATTTATAGGCTAGACAAACAAGTTGAGTTCCAAAGGGCATAAAAGGTTTTTTTTTTTTAAATTCTTTCTGATTCAGTTGACATTCTCCCAGAGCTATATTTTGAACTATTCTTCATGTAATCCGTTTGCTTTTTGAGAGCATGATTTTACATTGATAGCAGGACTGTAGCTCCATGCGTTGTTCTGTCCTCATTATTTCTGTGCTTGCTGATATGCTTCCTAGCCCACTAGACTTCAGTTAGCCTTCTGCTGCCCTCCCCTTTCTACCACGGCTTACTCACTGAATCTAGGGAGCCTCATTAATATATTCAAGAGTGTTTAAATGTTAGCTTTTGTTACTTTGTATCTGTGAAAAGCATCGGGGCGGGGTTATACCCTGCAGCTCAGTTGGATGCTTGTTTGCCACTTTGGCTATAAAATGTCTCTGAGACTAGACGGAAATGAAGATTTCAGCTGAGCTTTTAGAACCTAAAACTTGTGTTGGTATTAACAGATACCTTCAGTTCAACATATGAGATTGAGGGTTTCCTTAGGGCAGGGGTGAGCAACTCTGGCCCGTTACAACCCATGGACTTCAACTCCCAGAATTCCGTTTCCAACTTTTGTGCTGGCTCAGGAATTCTGGGAGTTGAAGTCTATGTGTCGTAAAAAGGCCATAGTTGCCCACCTTTGCCTTAGGCATTTACATTTTAAGCTCATCTCTCTTTCTTGCTTCCCTAAAACATTGATCCTGTGGAACATTTCCCAATGCACCCTCCCTAATTCTTATCTGGCCCTATTTAAGTAGCTTCATAGGCGTAAGCAAAGGAGGCAAACGTTTCTGTTTTTTGAAAAAAATTATGGAGAGTGAAAGCATCTCTATCAGAATTGCTTCCTCACGGATGGCATTATGGAAACAGCAGGATCCCCATGCATTTAATACCAGTTTTTTCTTCTAATGCTATAAGTAAGTACACAAATTGAAAATAATGAGAAATAAACTTTGTCCTTGAGCGCTCAGGTGTATGAAAAATGGTCACTGTGCCAGAACTTTGGCTTCTGATCAGAAGGGCTGTGTTCACTTTGTGTGTGTTTGTGTGTTTGGTAGGTCAAGCTATGACACAATGTGGTTCCATTAGACTTGGTAAAAGCTGAATCAGCTCAGAGTGCTTATTAGATATGATCACGAAGGCTGCTTAACCAGCAGTCATTTGTATCACTTCAATTTCAAAAGTTGTTCCCAGTAGGGAGGCTGCCATCTTTAATTTCTGCAAGGGTTTTAGCTAAAACACATTTTCTCCCTGGAGATAATTACCTCTGTTCATGTGGGGACATGACCAAACTTGATGACATGAAATGTTTCTGACAAGTGAAGCCGTAAGACCTTGGTAATAAATAATTTAATTTCTCCCAGTGGATGGTACAGAATATTGGCTTTAACACTGATTGTCTTTGTTGCATCTGTACCACCTTTGTAGACTAGTTGGTGCCGTAAGCACCTTGGGGATTTTGTCATCTTGGACAAAAATTCTCCTTGCCTGAAAATGGTTTGGTTTTTTTTAAAGGCAGGAAGCTGGAATATAAAAGAAATAAAAAAACCCCAATATAATAAATTTGATTAAGGGTAGAAGTTTGTTTGGTTTGCATATGCCTAGAAATTAACAACATTAATATTTTCTAAATTCAAAACAAAATATAGTGATTTGTTTTGCTTTTTAAATTTGGAGATATAGTTCTCCATTGTGGGTGGAGACAGCAGCCAGGATGGGTGTGGTCATCTGTTAGGCCGATAGACTGAGCCCATCAAATTTGCTAAGTCCTGCCCTTGTTACCGGGCAAACCCAGCTTTTGGCTCAGTCTGTCAGCCTAGACAGGCGTGTGGGACTGATCCTCTTGATCATTTCTTTCCTTCCTGGCTGCTTTCTTGCCTTTCTGACAGGAGATTTCGATTACGTTTATTGGTTTGACTCGGATTGTGACTTGGACTTCTTTGGATTACGATTACAACACTTCAGTAAGGTGAGGGGCAGGTCTTTTCCCCCATTCCCCGGTTGCTGGCCTTACCGGTTGCTGGGGGGGGGGGAATTTTTCCTTGCCTTTTTGTTTTAATTGGGGGAATCCCTGGGACCTCCGTGGAGTGTCCGCGCTCCCTTTACACCCACGACTGGCCGTTTCGGGTCTCCAGAGCCTTCCAGACGTTTGCGGAGCTTCGCGCCCCCTCCCGATTCTCCCGGCGGCCATTTTGAATTTCAAAGTGACCCGTTTTTTTCTCTTTGCCGTTTGGACTTGGTCGGCAGCCTCTGTTGCTTTCTGGCGGAGTAAAACGCTCCCTACCGCATTGAGGGAAGCGGCAAGACCCTTCCCTTTGACCACCGGCCACCCTGATTACTGGAGCTTGCCCTGGGCTTTATTTCGCCGCGCAAGAGAGCTGGTGGGGCCCAGCGGCTTGACGCCATTCCCTCCTGAGTCGTTGGTGCGGCGGAGGCCCTTTCTGGCGCGAAAAGCCTAATCAGCAGTTCAAAGAGGCTGCGCGCCCTTCCTGTTACACTGGGCATTTATTCTTAATTAAATTTATTTCACCTGGCCTTACTTTGTGAGTAACATTCTGGTGGAGCTTCGCGCCCCCCCCCTCACCTCCCCCTTCTTGCTGGCCATTTATTGCCTGAGTTAAGGTGCGCTTTACAGTGGGGCTTTCGCGCCCCCCCACTTCCTGCCCTTTGGCTCTTTTTACGAGCTATTATAGAGGCTTCCTGCGCGCCCCTATTACATCCAGGGCATTCTAACTCATTGCAGGTGGAGTTTTTTTCTACGCTCCCAAGAGTTATATTCTGGAGATAATCCATATACATTCATTATCTGCGGTCCTCCTAATTGAGGCATAAGACCAGGCGTGGGTCAGTTTTTCCTGTGCACAGTCCTTGGCACTATCTGGCTGTTTGTGACATCATGCCTAAAGCTTCCCACAAATCCAAGCATGGTCGCAAAGCGGGGAGTTCCGATTCTCACCATCATCGTGGGGACTCCCCTACGACCAAGGGCATCACCTCTGGATCTTCTTCCAGGCGGGATCCTCCTGACCCTCCTCACCCTCGCAGCAAAGCGGAAGCTCGCAGGGACAAGGTCCTTCAAAGGATTTGCGCCAAGGCCAGCGGTGCTCAGTCGGCAGACAAGGAGGTTTCATCCGTTTCGCCTCGCACTTCTACCGGTCGAGATTCTGGTGCTCAAGGGGACCATCTCTCCCTTCAGGACTGCCCCGCGGTCATCGAGACAACTGATCTGTGGGGCGCTTCTGCTACACCGACTGCAGCCCCTTCAATGGAGTCACCCACAGTTCCACCTTCTGGGGAAGCTCTGCCTGCTGAGATGCAACATCATGCCTTTCCGTCCCCAGAACAGATACAGCAAATGATAGCTGCAGCGGTTCAACAGTCGTTGGCATCGCATTTTCAGCCCTCTAGTAGGGCAGGCTCGGTTCGTTCAGTCATCTCCCCTGCTAGGGAGGATAGGGAGCAGGATGACGCGTTGTCTGTCAACGCGCCGGACTCCCCTGTTTCTTCTGTGGCAAGCGGGTCTCCCTCCCAGGTGACTGATGAGCCCCAAGACCTGGAGCTCTCAGAGGATGAAGACCTTCCTCCTGAGCAGCCCGCCTTTACGGGCCTTTTTCCCCAGGCCTTGTTTAAATCGCTGTTACATAAGGCTATTGTTACGGCCCAGCTTGGTTCCCCTTCGCCGCTGCCAACTTCTACTACAAACACCAAGGCTACCTTGAGTCCTCTCTTCGCAGAACCATCGAGGACTGTAGATACCATTTCTACACCTCCTTTATTTCTCGAGGTTATTAAGAAACAGTGGTCTGCGCCGAGCTCTGCGCTGACGCCTACACCAGCTGACCGTCGGAACTTTAGTATCACTCCGGACCTAGACTCGCTCCTCCAGATTCCGTCTGTGGATGCCCCCGTGGCTGCCCTCCTCCCTCACTCGGTGGTTCCCGGTGACCCTGAGGAAGGACTTCGTCCTGAGGAACGCCGTGCTGAACATGTGTTACAAAGAGCTCACCAAAGTGCTTCCTGGGCCATCCGAGCAGCTTCTACGGCCTCCTTTTTTAATCGGACAACTCTTTTATGGCTTCGTCAGTTACAAGAGTCATTGTCCACGGAGGACGTCCGGGTGCGGCAAGATCTAAGCAAGATTATTGCCGCCACGCAGTTTTCAGCGGACGCGACCTTGAATACTGCTCGCTTTGTGGCCAAGTCTCTAGCTTCTGCGGTCACTGCGCGCCGATTGGTCTGGCTACGCTACTGGCAGGCCGACGCCAGGCATAAATGGCGTCTGGCGTCTGTCCCTTTTGCGGGATCTAAACTATTCGGGGACTCCCTCGATCCTTTCCTCTCGGAGACAAAGGACAAGAAGAAATTCCTTCCGGTTGTTTTTCGCAGGGGGGATTCCAGGTTTCGCCCATACCTGTCTCGCCTCCAATCTCGTCCCTATGAGGGGCCTTCCACTTCCTCTTCCTTTCCTAGGTCACAGGTGAACTTTCAACCTAGACAACGGGGCGTTCAGGACAGACCTTCCAGAGGTAGGACGTTTGTGCCCAAACGGCCCTTTCGAGGGGGAGGAGGTCGTTTCTCCGGTCGCCGTCGTTAAGTGCATCTCGGATCTTCCCATAGGGGGCAGATTGGCCCTTTTCGTTCCCGTTTGGGAAGGTTCCACTTCAGACAAATGGGTTCTGGCCACCCTTCGATCCGGGTTGGCCATTGAATTTATCTCCCCCCCTCCGAGGTCTTTTGTTTCCTGCCCGCTTTCTAACGATATCCAGAAACGAGCCCTTATGGATTCGGCAATTCAGCACCTTCTTTTGATCAGGGCTATTCAACCAGTTCCCGTGTTGGAGCGGGGCAAAGGATTCTACTCCCGGGTCTTCCTTGTTCCCAAGTCCTCGGGGGGGTGGAGACCCATTCTGGACCTCAAACGACTCAACCGGTACGTCCGGTACCGAAAATTTAAGATGCACTCTCTTAGATCTATTTTGGACGGTGTCAGGAGGGGCGATCTCCTCTCTTCCATAGACCTCACAGAGGCCTATCTCCACATACCTATCCTCCCTACCCATAGGAAGTTCCTTAGATTCAGGTATGGGGGACACCATTTTCAGTATCGGGCCATGCCCTTTGGCCTTTCTTCTGCCCCTCGTACCTTTACCAAGGTGCTGGCTGCCCTGGCAGCTTCCCTTAGGGCTAGATCTATTCGTCTACAATGTTATCTTGACGACATACTGATTTTGTCTCCTAATCCTCAACAAGCTGTTGCTGATTTACAATTCACTCTCCACTCCCTTTCCGCCCACGGCTTTTCGGTTAATTTGGAGAAAAGTCAGTTGGTCCCTTCTACTAGTTTGGTTCACTTGGGGGCTCTGATAGATTCTGTAACAGGGAAGGTCTTCCTTTCGAACGAAAGGCAGGAGAGTTTGAGATCCCTGGTCTCCACTGTGGAACGGTCTTCTTCTTCCTCTCCCCTAATCCTGTCCCGACTCCTGGGTAAGATGATTTCCGCCATTTCGTTAGTTCCTTGGGCCCAATTGCACTCTAGGGAACTTCAATGGTTCCTGTTACCTCTACAAAAGGTGGGTAGGGGTACTTCTCCCGTGAGGATTTCTGTCCCTAGGAAGGTGATTAGGTCTCTCAGGTGGTGGCGGTCTCCAGCACTTTCCCGAGGCTGTTTTTTCTTTGATCCACAGAGAGTGGTGGTGACAACGGACGCCAGTCTCCAGGGCTGGGGTGCTCATTGTCGGGGTCATCTGACCCAGGGCGTCTGGACATCCACCGAGTCCCGTCGTTCCATCAACTGGCTGGAACTGCGGGCAATCTTCCTGGCACTTCGGGCCTTTCATCGTCTCGTCTCCAACTCACACGTCTTGGTCCTCACGGACAACATCACAGCGAAGGCCCATGTCAATCGCCAGGGAGGCACGCGCTCTCTCTCCCTGATGTCGGAGGCACTACGGTTGGGACTCTGGTCGGAGATCCATCTGGCTTCGTTACGGGCAGAACACATCTCCGGTGTCACCAACCTACAAGCCGACTGGCTCAGCCGTCGCCATCTAGATCATGCGGAGTGGCGTCTCAACCCTCATCTCTTCCGACAGATCACGACTCGTTTCGGAATGCCGGTGCTCGACCTCTTTGCCACGTCGGACAATGCTCAGCTGCCACGTTTCATCTCACGATTCCCGTCGCCCCAGGCAGAGGCCGTCGATGCTCTCCGCTCCCCGTGGCCACCCGGGCTCCTGTATGCCTTTCCTCCGGTGTCCCTGATTCCCCGGGTGATTCGCAAGCTACTGATGGAACAGGCGGAGATCGTTCTTGTGGCCCCTCATTGGCCGCGCAGACCTTGGTTTGCGGACCTAGTGTCTTTGTCGATAACCCAACCGTGGCAGTTACCTCAGCCACAGGACGTTCTAACGCAAGGAACCTTGACACATCCAGACTTACAGTGGCTCCGTCTGACCGCTTGGCGCTTGAGCGGTATACACTTGGGGAGGTCAACATCCCTCCTGACGTGATCTCCGTGATTCAGGCGTTGAGGAGGCCTTCTACGGACCGTATTTATTCGGCCACTTGGAAGTCCTTTTGTGCTTGGTGTGATAAAGCGGGGATTCCTCCTCTACAGGCCTCAATAGTCAATATTTTAGTTTTCTTACGAGAAGGCCTTCGCAAAGGATTGTCTCCCAACACGTTGCGAAGACAGGTGGCGGCGATTTCATCGGTCCTTACCTTTGGTTCCTTGTCCTCTTTGACGCAGCACCCGCTAATCCATCGATTTCTGCGAGGGGCTACAAATCTCTGCCCTCCTGTGTTGCACAGGTACCCCACTTGGGATCTCTCCGTCGTCCTTAATTCTCTTACGTCAGCCCCGTACGAGCCTTTGCGTACGACTAGCCTGCGCCTTTTAACCTGCAAGGTTTCATTTTTGGTTGCTATCACCTCGGCCCGACGCATTTCCGAACTGGCTGCCCTCTCAATCCGGGAGGACCTCTGTGTGTTCCATACCGACCGTGTGGTTCTCCGTCTGGACCCAACCTTTGTTCCTAAAGTTAATACCACCTTTCATCGTATGCAGGAACTTATCCTGCCCAACTTTTGTCCTCGTCCAGCCCACAGGTTGGAACGACGGTGGCACCTTCTGGACGTTCGTCGGGCTCTGCGAATCTACATTAAACGGACAGCGGATTTCCGCAAGACGGAATCCCTCTTTGTCTCTTTTCTACCGGTATCCTTGGGCGGCAAGGTCTCTTCATCGACTATTGGGCGTTGGATTCGCCAAACGATAGCCAAGGCATACGAATTACGCTCTCTACCGAGACCTCCTCGTCTGACGGCACATTCTACCCGAAGTGCCGCTACTTCGGCCGCCTGGGCAACTCAGGCCTCATTGCTTGAAATTTGCAGAGCGGCCACGTGGACTTCACCGTCTCCATTCATTCAACACTACAAACTTGACAAATTTGCCTCCGCAGATGCCTCCTTTGGTCGTAGAGTATTACAGAGAGTTGTTTCCGGGGAGGGTTCTTCGGACCAGACTGGTCCCACCCGATTATAGGGACGTGAATCTTTGGTATGTCCCATCCTGGCTGCTGTCTCCACCCACAATGGAGAAGGGGCGTTGGTCCTACCTGAGACGCACCTTCTCGTTGGGTGGAGACAGCAGCCAGACCCTCCCTCTCTTTCGCCAGTCTGGCCTCTTTTTGGGGGTTTCTTACCTGTCTCTCCTCTTTAACCTGTTCTTGGTGTCCCACACGCCGAGCCTGTCTTCTTGTCCTCGCCAAAAGCTGGGTTTGCCCGGTAACAAGGGCGGGACTTAGCAAATTTGATGGGCTCAGTCTATCGGCCTAACAGATGACCACACCCATCCTGGCTGCTGTCTCCACCCAACGAGAAGGTGCGTCTCAGGTAGGACCAACGCCCCTTCTATCACCGGAGTGTCAAATTCGCGTTGTCACAGCGGTGTCACATGACGTATCGCGACTTCCCCCCTTCACTAAACTGGATGTGGGCATGGCCAGCGTGTGATGCATCCAGCCCGCAGGCCGCAGGTTTGACAGCTCTGTCCTATTGGATAATACATAAAAATTCATAATAATAATAGTAACAATTCATATATGTGTACACAGGTTGATCCTAGTGACTGGAATATGAAATGTGTATTGGAGCAAATTATTTTGGAAAATTTGTTGTTGTTAGTCGCAAAGTTGTGTCCGACCTATCGCGACCCCATGGGCAACGTTCTTCCAAGCCTTCCTGGGCTCTACCATCCCCTGGAGTCCATTTAAGCTCTCGCCTACTGCTTCAGTGACTTCATCCAGCCACCTCATTCTTTGTCGTCCCCTTCTTCTTTTGCCCTCAATCGTTCCCAGCAATAGGCTCTTCTCCAGTGAGTCCTTCCTTCTCATTAGGTGGCCAAAGTATTTGAGTTTCATCTTCAGGATTTGGCCTTCTAAAGAGCAGTCAGGGTTGATCTCCTCTAGGACTGACCGATTTGATCGCCTTGCAGTCCAAGGGACTCACAGGAGTCTTCTCCAGCACCATAGTTCAAAGATAATACACAGTAAAAAAAAAAAACAACCTACAAATCTTCATGAATAAAATGTATGTGAAATTAGGTTTTTAATCTTAATCTCTTATAACAAGGTGAAAGTAATATAATTAAAAATATTTCATTTCTTTCCTGCTTTATCCTAGCCATGTCTTTCCCTTTCTCCTGTTTGCTTTGTGTGCATTTTCTATATTCATGTCCCACTAATTTTAGAAGAGCAGTTTAGTAAGAATATTCAGCCAGTTATTTAAAGATGAATGATTTCAGTCATGTCTATATAAACCATGTTTTAATATGTTTTTAATTTTTTTAACACATGGGAGTTTTTAAGACTCCGTTTTTCTCATGTGTTTTACATATTGATTAATGTATACATTCTTATTAGTATTTGATTAGTAACTTTCTCAATATTGGTTTTCAAATGCAATCAAGGCCGACATTGTACATAAATTTACTTCAGATTGTTCCATTGGGTTCAGTAGGACAGTTTCTCAGTTAGCAATCTTAGGATCAGTTTGTGGATGTGAACATAGTCAAATCATTTAGTGATTATTTAGAAAAACGCATTAGATTATAGAATTAGGAACAATAATTTTCCACAAGTGGTTAAATGAGTTTGATCTGTTCTGTCCCTTGTAGCATAGATTGATTACAAAAAGGCATTTAACTCCCTGCCACATGATTGCATAATCAAGTGCCTAGAAATAATAGGAATTAGTAGAAACATCAGAAGCTTTGTGCAAGGATGGTTGCTGGTCAGTGGTGATAGAGTGGGAGAGGTTCATATCAAAAGAGGAATCTTTCAACAAAACTCACTTTCACCACTACTGTTTGCCATTGTATGTGTCAATAATACTGAATAACTCTCAAACATCAAAAACATCTGCCAGACTATCCCACCTCCTTTACACGGATGATCTAAAGCTGTATGGAAAAACACTACCTGATACAGAATCGCTTCTCAACATGGCCAAGATATTGCAGTGGAGTTTGATTAGATAGATGTACTGCGCTTGCCATGAAACATGGAAAAATAGTGAGAACTGAAGGAATCAAGATGCCCTATAGAAATAACATCAAGAGTCTGGATAAAGGCAATCATTAAAAATACCTAGGCATCCTTCAAGCTGACAACATCAAGCACACTGAAGTAAGAAAAAGGTTAGAGCTGAATAAATCAAGAGAGTGAGGAAGATCTCAAAGTCCAAAATCAGTAAAGGGAATACCATCAAGGCAATGGACACCTGGGCAATTCCAGTTATTAGATACACAGCTGGAATAGTGAACTGTACTCAAGCAGAACTGAAGGCCCTGGATAGGAACATCAGAAATATAATGGCAATGAATCATACCATTCATCCTTGCAGTGATGTTCCCTTCACCAGGAAAATAAGTAGGCGTGGAATGTTGCAAGTACATTGGACAGTTAAAGAATTAAAAAGGGCATTGGAAGAATATCTGAAGGACAGTGAAGATGATGCACTGAAGCTAGTATACCAGGAAGGCTTACATAATACTGGAGAGACCAAATTGGCTTACAAGAAAGAAGAACAGAAAAAAGTCATTGGAAGACAATGTATTACATGGCCAGTATATTAAAAAAAAAAAGTAGATAAAGCAATGACTAAGAAGAGGAAAATTTAAGAAAGGGATAGAGGAGCTAATTCTGGCTGCACAAAACCAAGCCTTAAGAACAAATGCATACAAAGCCAGAATTGAGAAGACAGCAACAGATAGCAAGTGTTGCTTCTGCAAAGAAGCTGAAGAAAGAGTGGACTATCTGATTAACTGCTACAAGAAGATTGCATAGATTGACTTCAAACAACAGCATGACAAAGTAGCAACAATGGTGCATTGGAAGATCTGCCAGCAATACCCTTTGCTTGCAAGCAAGAACTGTTGGGACCATAAAATAGAGAAAAGCATTAAATTGTTTTTAAATACCACAATGTGCTGGTAGTGCATCTTGCATATCTTAAAGAAAGCTATTCCATTTTTAGAATGCCATCAAGAGAAAACTGATTAAACAATGTATTTCATCTCACGTTGGGATGACAAATTGAACTGCACTTCACTGCAAAGTGTGGCAGACTGATATTATTTGTAAATTGAGTTTTGTTTGTTTTTGGAACCAATCTGTGTCATAATCAACCAGGCTTTGTTATGGACCAACCGTCTATAATGCAAATCCCTTGAACCAAAGAACCATCTATTTTGCTGTGTTGGCATTTTTGGAAACGTTTCCAGGCCATTTGAGACAAGTGTCAATCTTTCTGAATATAAATGCAAGTAAGGGACACATGGCAGTTGGGATTCCATTATTATTCAAGTATTCAAGTATTTCTCTATGATTGCCATATGGTTCTGTTTTTAGAAGCAATGTGCATTCTCTAGACTTGGATACAAATGAAGCCAGATATGATTTATAAGGGAAATTATATAAATGTTGTAAGAAAAGGAAAACATGATCTTAAACTAAATTATTGGGTATGTAATATCAAAAGAGTTTGCCAAGCTTCTTATTTGCCAGACATAAAATTGATTTTAAAGCACATTTGTATAGATCTAGGTGTGTTCTGACTTTTTTTTATATCTTCCATCTATTCTTTGTGTAAAAATAATTAATGAAGAGAACGGGTGAAGATATATTAATGGAGTTTATTAGTCATTCTCTTGTGGAATTTTTCAAAAACATCCATTTTTGAACATAAATATTCTTATTAACTTGGAGCTGACCAAGTATTAAATTTATTTTCATGGTAGCTACATTATTTTCACAGTTCTTTAGTACTCACAAGGGCATGAATGTGTATTATTTATAAAATTGTTATATTGTAAAAAAAATATTGCATCAGTAGCATAAACGCTGCAATGATTCTTTGATTCCCAAAATCAAGAAACATATCTGCAGTTTTGTCTGCAGTCATTTTCAGTGTAGATTATTTATTTATTACATTTATATGCCATGCATCTTGCCATAAGATGAATCTAACCCTATTTCATAATCATATTTCAAACTTCCTATTCCTAAAACTTTCCACCATAACAAGCAACCTTTTATTGAAAACTTTAACATATATTGTAAATTACATAGCCAGGTTCAAATGACAAATAATCCTTATTTTCAATCTATATGTTGACCAGCATCATGGTCTAATTTGAAGTTTTCTGCAGATAATCAGTTCAGATCTTGGCAAATGCAATCTCTTGCTTTTCCCAGTTATCTGTGCAAGAAGCAAGATTTAGAGGATGAAAGACAGAGAACAGGCAATCGGGAAATGGGCAGTTATGTACAGTGCAGTCAGAAAGTATTCAAATCCCCTTCACTTTTGTCAATTTTGCTATGCTGTAGCCTGATTCTACAGTTGTTGAAATTCATTTTTTTCTCATTAATCTACATTCAGTACTCCATAATGACGAAGTGAAAACAGAATTTTAGAAATGTTTGTAAATTTATCAAAAAGAAAAAACTGAAAGGTCACATTGGCATAAATATTCAGACCCTTCAGCCAGTACTTTGTTGAAGCACCTTTGGCAGCAATTACAGCCTCAAGTCTTTTGGGGTATGACGTGACAAGCTTTGCACACCTGGATTGGGGGATTTTCTGCTATACTTCTTTGCAAATCTTTATGGCGACCATCAGTGGACAGCCATTTTCAGGTCTCTCCAGAGATGTTCAGTAGGGTTCAGGTCACGGTTCTAGCTGGGTCACTCTAGGATATTCAAAGAATTGTCTCTAAGTCTCCTGTGTTGTCTTGGCTGTGTGCTTAGGATCATTGTCATGTTGGAAAGTGAACCTTCAGCCCAAACTGAGATCCTGAGCAAGTTTTTCTTGAGGATATCTTTGTACTTTGCTTCGTTCAGCTTTCCCTCAACCCTGACCAATCTCCCAGTCCCTGCTGCTGAAAAACACCCCCACAGCATGATGCTGCTACCACCATGCTTCACTGTTGGGATGATATTGGGCAGGTGACGAGCGGTGCATAGTTTCCTTCAGACATAACATTTAAAATTGAGGCCAAACAATTCAATCTTGGTTTCATTAGACCAAAGAATCTTGTTCCTCACAGTCTGAGAGTCGTCAGGTGCTTTTTTGAAAATTCTAAGCAGGCATGTATTTTGCACCGAGGAGCGGCTTCCGTCTAGCCAGTCTGCCATAAAGCCCAGATTGGTGGAGGGTTGCAGTGGTAGTTGTTCTTATGCAACCTGTCCCATCTCCACACAGGATCTCTGGAGCCCAGTCAGAGTGACCATCGGGTTCTTGGTCACCTCTGTTACTAAAGCCCTTCTTCCCCGATTGCTCAGTTTGACCGGGCGACCAGCTCTTGCAAAATTTCATATGAGAATTATTGAGGCCGTGGTACCCTTAGGAATCTTCAGTGTGGCAGAAACTTTATTGAAACTTTATTGTAGATTTCCCCAGATCTATACCTTGCAATAATCCTGTTCTGAGCATTGCAGGCAGTTCCTTTGACCTCATAGCTTTTGCTCTGCTGCAGTATGCATTGTCGGCTGTGAGGCCTTCTATAGAGAGGTGTGTGCCTTTCTAAAGCATGTCCAATCAATTTAATTTACCACAGTCAACTCCAATCAAGGTGTCGAAACATGTCAGCAACTATCAAGAGAATTGGGAGGCACCTGAGCTAAATTTCAAGTTTTGTTGTAAAGGATCTGAATATGTACGATATGTCAATGTGATATTTCAGTTTTTTTCTTTTTAATAAAGGTACAGACATTTCTAAAATTCTCTTTTCTCTTTGTCATTATGGGGTACTGAGCGTAGATTAATGAGAAAAAAAATGAATTTCAACAACTGTAGAATCAGGCTAAAGCACAACAGAATTGACAAAAGTGAAGGGATCTGAATACTTTCTGAATGCACTGAAAATCAATGTAATTTATTGTAAATTTAATTTACATATATATACTATATGTATTAATAATAATACATGTAAATTATATTTACAGTGTAAATCAATATAATAAAAGAGATAGTATTTCTTATTACTACATGTATCTTGAGATAGGTAATTCTGATACTGCATTGTATCCCATGTCTTAAATGCTATAATTTATATGCTTTTTAGGCATACCTTTTGTAACGTGTACATTGTATATAGGAGTGTAACATTCAGAGAAGTCATAGCAGAATTAGAGTTTCTGATCTGTGATGCAAAATTTCTCAACTTTCACAACATGTGTCTCTTTGTTCCTCTCCCCCCCCCATGTATTTATGATTAAATGCTTGTGATATCAGTTACAGGTGTGCTGGTTGGGTATGTAATTATGCGTGTACCGTACTATATAGCTGATGAAATATTGTTGGCAGAGAACCAAATTATTGGCTGCAAATGTTATATGAAAAAAATGAGCATGGACTGAACATTAATACACCAAAGACAAAATTGTTTTTGACAAAGAAAATGGGCTAAATGTTTGCAAGTTATATATGGTGAAAAAAAACAGAACAAGTAGATGGATTTTTGTATCTTGAAGCACTATTTATTAAAGATAGAAAACTCTTGTGGATTTGTTTTAAGATGCACTAATGTTCAAAGAAGGATAATGGATAATATGCATGATGTGAGGAATGAACATTTGCTGAAAGAAATGAAAATATCTATGTATAACCATTAAAAGGCAAATGGCATTGGGGTACTTAACTTGCATAATAAACAAAAAGAAAATGAATAGATTCTAAATAAGTAAACAGTTTGAAAGTGAATAACCATTAGAAAAAAATACATTGGCTTGGTTTGCTCATATAGAGACAATGTGAAGACCAAGTCACTAAGTGATGTATTTTATGATTCTTGATGAATGTTTTTCTTCTTCTTCTTTTTTCCTTTTATGTACACTGAGAGCATATGCACCAAAGATAAATTCCTTGTGTGTCCAGACACACTTGGCCAATAAAGAATTCTATTCTATTCTAGATTTAGCTGATTTCCTTTTCTCTCATTTCCTAACATCAATTACTTTTGCTCCATCTTGTCACTCATATTGTGCACTTTGCATAATCCTCTTCACCCCCAAAGGAATAATATGAAGGATATGCATGGTTTGGATCATAGTCTGAATGGTTGTAATTGGCAAGGCAGGAATTAGTAGTCCAAAAGTTAGAGGGAACCTTATATAAAAGCTGCCACCCAAGAACTTCAAGAGACTGGCCAAGTATTCATTCATTAATATATCAATTCATCGATTCATTCATTGATTCATTCAATTTGTATAGCCACCGATCTCACATACATGACTCTGAAGGACCCACACAAAAGTTAAAAACACAAAAATACAAATATAGATACAAATAAATAACTCAACCAATAACACAAAAACCATTAAAACACATTAAAATGTGTTTTTAAAACCATAAAAACCATAAAAACATCTTCAGGAGAGTGCAATCAATCTTATAAACAATGTAACCATTTTGCAATTTCCACACCATCACCGGATCGTAGGCCAGATGGCAAAGCCATATCTTCAGGGTCTTCCAGAAAGTCAATAGATTTGGGGACAAGCTTACCTCAGTGAGGATGTTGTTCCAAAGGGCAGATATCATGGCAGAAAAGGCTCTCCTGATGTCAGATGGCGCTCCTTAGTGGATGGGACCTGTAATATGCCCCTCCTGCTGGTCTTGATGGGAAGGGTAGATGTAACCAGGGAAAAGTGGTCCTTGAAATAACCTAAGCTCATGCTGTAGAGCAGGGGTGTCAAACTCAAGACCTGCTGGTTGGATCCGGCCCGTGGGGTGCTTAGATCTGGCCCACGGGGCCAGGAGTGGGTTCTACTTACCTTTACTACCGGTTTGCATAGTGCCTGCATGCATACTCTTCTGCGCATGTGCAGAAGCTTCTCCGCATGCGCTGATCACCTATGATGACATCCGGGTCAGTGAGTGGAGCCTCACGCCAGTTTTACTACCGGTTATTGTGAACCGGTTCGAACCACGGGCAACCCACCACTGGCAGGGCCGCCCTGGAAATAGCAAAGGACCAGCCCACAGTGCCTCTTCAAGCAAGAATGGAGCCCAGGAGGGCCGCGTGCAGCCCTCTTGGGCTCCATTTTCTCTAGCAGAGAGCTGCAGGAGAATCCCCCCCAGCCCCACCTGGGCCACCACAAGTGCCCCTGACACAAGTGATGTTGAGTTGGCCACACCCACCCTGCTCCCCCCACAAGCTCAAACACAACCCTGATGCAGCCCTCAATAAAATTGAGTTTGGCATCCCTGCTGTAGAGGGCTTTGTAAATCATTACCAGCACTTTAAGAATATCCATTAAATCAGAAGCTTGGAAAGCAGAAAGCCTGGAGTTTCAGCTCTGAAGCCAGGTTGTGACAGTTATACCACAGTGGACAGTCGAATTGAATGTTTAAAGCTTCATTCTTGTTTGCAGTAAAGTCTAACCAAATCATGTCTGAGAGTCAAGTCCAACCAAAAGTGAATTAAGTGTTAAGTATCTAGAGAATTGAGATTGATGGTTGAACTCTGGTATAAACTCTGAGAGTAATGTTTTTTCCCATCTTCAAGTTGAGAAGCCAAAGATACGTGTCAGTTCTTTTCTATTTGCATGGTGCATAAGAGGCCTCTAGTCAAGAAATCAGGGCCATTTTACTCTTTCGTATCAGTTTTATCTTTTTCACTGTGGCATATTCTGAAGGTTTTTAAAAAAGGGCAGCCTGCTTCTTAACCTAGCTATTGTTCCTGCTTATCACATTCCATTTATGTTTTGTTACATCAGATCGGTTTTTAGTAGTTTAACCATATTTCCTGTGCTGCTTGGATAGTGTTGTCTAAAGCACTATCTGTACAAATTTGCTACCAAACAATATAAGCCACAGTTTTGTTTACATTCTTCCCAGAACCATGAAAGAGGCAAATGCTACAGATTTATAAAATGATGTACTCTGTGGACAGAGAAGAATCCTGTGTGTTTTGTCTTTTAGTATTAATATTAGACTAAGAGGTCACCCAAATAAATTGATTGGCAGGGGACATAATGTATAATTTAATTGATTGGAACCAGTGGTGGGATTCAAATAATTTAACAGGTTCTCTGCCCTAATGATGAGCTGGGTAGGTGTGGCTCGGTGGTCATGTGACCATGTGGGCGTGGCCAACTCAACATCACTCATGTCGATGGGCGCTTCGCCTTAGCTGTTACAATGTAATAAGGGTTAACCAGAGAGGCAGTTTCTGTAAGCAGGGTAATAAAGATTAGGCTAGAAACAATACCAGAATATTTCCTTCCTGCCTTCCTTACAGGATTAGCCCTGTAAAGTGGAAAAAAAAACAAAATAAGATTTCCTCCAACAACTGGTTCTCCAAACTGCTTAGAAAGTTAACAACCGGTTCTCCCGAATAGGTGCGAACTGGCTGAATCCCACCATTGATTGGAACCCTCAACTATAGTCACTGAAATTATTAATGGCCTGAATGTTTTTTAAACAGACAAATTAGTGGATGTGTGGTAGTAAAATGGCAGCTTATGGGAAGCTCATTTGTCATGGAGGGCTTTATTCAACATGGAAGCAACCAGTTATTTTTAATTCAGCCCCATTTTCTCTTAACTATTTGAAGATGTGGCCTGATGGAATTTTTATATACTGTATTAGTATCAAGAAAACCTCTAGGATGGGGAAACGTGTTTTAGTGTTGATCCAGCATTAGGATCTTGTGTTTATAGGAAAATAAACCCACAATCACAGAAGACTAATATTCTATCTACACTCCTTAACTTATTCAGTAAAAAAAATATGTTGCTTCTGGACCAATACATCCCACATCATAGAGTATCCAAATTGTGCAGCAGTTTACTTCAAAGGTCAGACTTGATAACTATATTCATTCATTAATGAATGAAATAAGAAAATTTTAATATAGTGATAATAATTGTAAATTCATTATTTATTGATTGATATTCTTTATCTATGTGTCTTTTTTCTTTTAGATAGCTACTTATTCTGCTCCTTAAATGTTTTAACAAATAAATTATTAATTTTTTAAAAATATGAAGAGTTCCACTGCTGAAATACAATGTTTTAAAAGCTTGTAATCTTTTATATATAAATGTTATCATCATTTGTTAAACCTCAAATACAAGGTTAACTCTGTAAATGGTGTAAATTTACATCATTCTGCACTACAAACTTACATGTTTTGATATTTCTGGTACATTCTAGTACTGATTAATATGTAATTTAAAAGCTGGCAATAAAACTAACATGAATTGGAATTTATAGATTCCATTGCTTTGTTTAAAAACAGGGAAGCATGTCTGATAACCATTTGTTTTCTGAATATTGTATAAAACAATATAAAATAATTTGATATGTGCATGCTATCAAAGAAAATCTGCTTTAACTGTATGATTTTTCATGCAATACAGTACTGATCATTATTATTTTTATTTACTTTGTACTGTGATAGATTTTACCGATAAATTGTAGTCTTTTAAATTTATCTCAAGAGATAGATTGAGTAGATTATGGAAAATCCAGGTTCTAGTATTTTCCATTCATTTTTTTTTTGAGCTATATTTGCTAGGTTTTCTGGTAAAGCTTAACAGTGAGGCAAAAGGACAGATAACAAAAACTCTACATAGAATATATGTTAACGATGTGAATTCATTTTTTTATTGTGATGTGTACTAAAGGCCATCCACTCAGCTACTTTAAAAAGTGTTTTGATTTTACAGAGACTAATACTTAACACTATTAATGGCCTTTTGTCATGTATTACTTCTAGTATTATCAATCAAATATATCTGAATTTTAGTTGCTAAGGAACATGAATAGAAAACTATTATGCTTTTGTGTTCTACTTGTGGCTTTCTTGGAGGCCTGTGTAGACCACTAATATAGTCTTGCAGAGACTGATCTAGCTAAATTTCACATAATCTCATTTTAGAAGAACAGAAAAAAAGGTCATGTTGCCTTTTTAGGAAAAGTTGCCAAATATCAGGATACATAATTGATAATTGTGTTAATATTTAACTCTCAAGTTCTTATCCTATATTTCTAAGAAAAAAAGAGGCTTGCATTAGGAATTATTTCATATGAATTCCATTTTTTATTATTCCTTCAATCCAGGTTGGAGCACTAAATTAATTATTAACGTTAACATTTTTTTATTGCTTCATTTTTAGTATAGGACCATGATGGCGATCCTATGGCACGCGTGCCCAAAGTGGCATATGAAGCCATGTTGACTGGCACGCGTGGCCTTGCTGTTTGTCTTCTGGGTTTCTGGCATGCATGCACACACAATGATCAGCTGTCCTTTGTGTGCACGGCAGTGCCGAAAACCGGTGTGCACATGTGCACCAGTCAGCTGATTGTTGGGTGTGCATGCATGCTAGAACCTGGAAATTTGGCTTTTCTGGAGCGTGATCCCTTCGTGTGCACAGCAGTGTGCACAATAGGGAAGGGTAGCTCCACCTCTTCAGCTACCTGGACACCCGGCATAGCCTCCACCACAGTGTCCTCTGCCGTTTTCTCAATCGCCGGTGAACCGGCCGCTGTGCCTTCCGCCATACCAGACACAGCGCCGGCAGGTCAAACCAGCGAAAGAAAGAAAAAAACGCCGACTTTCTATCAGGTATTCCGCTGCGTGTCTGGGTACATCGGGAAAAGAAAATGCTACAAACAGGTCTCGGTTGCTGTAAATGATTTACTCCGATCAACCACCAGCACCATCAGCGACGATTCTGACATTCGATGCGAAGATACACAAAATCGGCGTTGGGAGCGGCTGCCTCCCAACGCTGTTTAAATATGCGTGCCGGCAATTACAGCTTATTACACGCCCTTCCGGGTATCGCAACTTCTGCCCATGTGCGAGTCAGCAATTTCTTCATCCCATCAGGGTGGAAGGGCGTCAGGACGAAAGCCTCCCCCCGACCGCAGCATGACCGGCCGCCTATCGTTACACAAAACACCCACCACCACCGGTGTGAGCAGTACAGCCCAACCAACCCCCCCACCACTGAACCAGGTATCTTTTATAGCGTTAGGATCCATGGTCGCCACTACAGCGCGGAGTGTCGAGAGGATCTCGACAGTGCCGATAACTGGCCTGCACATGAGCACTGGCTACCTGATCGTCGGGTGTGCATGCACGCTAGAACCCGGTTGTTCAGTTTTTCCAGAGCGGAGCCCCAATGAGTGCGTGTGTGCACTATGTTTCTGCGCAGTCTTTTCAGCACTCAATGCCGAAAAGGTTTGCCATCACTGGTATAGGATTATGGCTGAGAACTTGATTTTTAGGGAACTGTCATGGAAGAGAGAGACAGGTTAAATCTTTTCTCTCCGTGGGCCCTTTCTGCAACAGGAGAGTAGGGAAAAGAATTTTTTCAGACAGATGGATAGAGGAAAGAAGGTACAAACTCAAAAAGTTGCATTTTTGCACTGGTGTATAAAATACTCTTGAAACACTTTCAAGAATATAGGAGAGAAAAAAGAAAAACTTGAAAAATTTGGGAGGAAAAAGGAGGTCATATTATAAAGCAACGTAGAGAATCTCTAGATGTTCTTGGACTTCAACTCCAATTAACTAGTTAATCTACTCAGTAGTCGGAGAGTATCAGACAAATACGTTCAGTTGGCTACTGTTATTGTCGCTCTATTCCATGGTTGGTTCATAATATTGAATACACTTTTAGATAATTAATTTTATGTAAATGATTAACTTGGTATTCTTAATGCTGTGAGGAGTTCTGGCAATAAGGTAACGAGTAATATCCAGGCACTGAAGTGCACCTTCGTTTGTGTTTGTGTCAATTTGTCTCAAAACACGAATATGCTTATCCAACTCATATTTGTTTCTTGGCTACAAGAATCTTTAATGTACTTTTAGTTTAAAAATGCTCCTGTGACCATCATCATATTATAAAACAACAACAAAGGTTAGGAGCTGGCATGGTTCCATCTCCTGATTTTCCACACCAATGTTGGCTTGTATTTTTATTTCAAGTTAGAGAATTTTAATCATTCTTGTCTGGGCAGATGTTCTCTCTCTTGAAGCCTGTCTATAACCAGATGACATTCTGTTCAGACTGTGTCAAATTAAATAGAAATTATAATTAAATAGAAATTATCATTGTCAGTCTTAACTCTAATTACTTAGCGTGTTAGTTTTCAGATTGCTTTCTGGGGAACTCTTAAGTTTCTTTGGAGCTGATCAGAATTCCTGAAAACCAGTAATAGCAAACAGTTCCAAAGAGCTTATTTATTGCTGCTGTCACACCGCCCATGTTCCAGCCAGAAGAGAACACAGGATTCTGTTCCATGCAGGGGCACATATTCTCAGAGAGGGAGGGATTGCAATTAGACAGGAGAGCCAAAGGAATCTCTATGCTTATGAATCTAATGGTGTGCAGTTGAACATGACTTCCAAATCCTTTGCATTGAGAGGTTGCCACAAAGAGGAGGGGGTCAACTTATTTTCCAAAGCACCAGAGGGCAGGACAAGAAACAGTGGGTAGAAACTAATCAAGCAGAGAAGCAACCTGAAATCAAAGAGAAACTTCCTAACTGTGAGAATAATTAACCAGTGGAACAGCTTGCAGTCAGAACTTGTAGGTGCTTCATCACTGGAGATTTTTAAGAAGAGACTGGACAGTCGCTTGTCTGAAATGGATAGGGTCTCCTGCTTGAGCAGGAGGTTGGACTAGAAGACCTAAAAGTCCCTTCCAGCTTACAAGTTGGGAAAAGCACAGGTTTCAATACAACAGTGTATCATACTTCACATATTAATGTGGAGTGCTGGCTAACTTTATGTTGTAGTTGTTGTGATTGAAAGGAAAAATAATATGAAATCTCTAAATAGGCCTCGGGGACATATTGGGAATAATGCCAGGCAAATGCAGAGGGAAGAGGAGGGGGAGGATTCAATTATTTAATATTCTGCTTCATGAACTTTCCAAAGACATGTTGGTGAGATAACTAAAGTATACTTTTATTTTGATGTTGGAGAATGCTCACGTCATTAAACTACACCCCATAAAAATCTGAAACTTTTTTCAGGGATGGGGCAAATGTGAGATATAGTCAGTTTCTGAGTTCCTTTTTATAATTTTGTCACTGAGTGTTGCCATTCAGTGTGGTTATTGTGGTCTCTCCTTCCCTCCCTCTCATTGTCACTCTCCCCTCACCCACTTCCTCCCCCAGGCCCCCTTTCCCTGGGCATTCCTTCTGGTTTGCCTTTGGAAAGTCAAATGCAGAAGAACTTGAAAGGAGGTAGAATGTGGAGGCCAATGATGAAGAGGGTGGTAAAGGGCAGGGCTGCAATCTTGGGAGTCAGGCAGAACCATTCAGTTCTTGGAAATGCCTAGACAAGCTGACATAGCTTTAAGGAAATGTAACTGGAGCCATCACTGCCTCAGTCGAACTTCAGGGATGCTTAGAAGCTTAGCCAGTTTCTTTTGTGAGCCTATTTTAAACCTTTCGGTTATTTCCACTAAGGGGAATTCAGGCTGCCGATGAGAAAGCCGGATGGGCTGATTACTTAGGAGATTTTGTCTTGTGGCTCCGTTTTCTTGCTTGCTTGCTTGCTTGCTTTCAGGATGGCTAGTCCTGGGAGTACTGCCAGGAAATCTGCTGGCTCCTTAGAATTTAGGTACTTCTAGTATTCTGGGAGTAGTTAGTTTGGATTGCAGGAAGCGGGTGTTTTGCACAGTCACAATTAGGGCTACAATATAGCAGTAACGAAGGGTGGGGAGAGAGGTGGCTGAGTGCAGAACCTTGAATGACAGATTCTGCTTAGCTCTATTTCACAGTCACTTAGCAATATACTTTTTCACTCTTCCAGGAACTGCTGGAGTTTATATAGAATTTGTTACATTTTTCCCCCAGATTGTTTACTAGTTATATACCTTGTCTGTTAGCAGTAAATTGTTTTTGAGAGGGATAGGACGGTGAAAGACACAGAACACCTCATGCACAGATTTTGAGAAGTGCTGACTCTTATTGACTGTCAATTCTTTTCTGCCATTTAGTGAGATATGAAATGGCTAAAGGCAGGAAACTGGTGCCACCTAGAGGACATTGCAAGCTATCAAAATGGGTTTGACACCCATTGGAGCTAAACAAAGCCTTGGGGCAATAGAGTGGGGTGATGGAAGCCGTGGAAGCAGTTAGATCAGTGTTTTCAATTTAGCAGTTTTAAGAGGTGTAAACTTCAGCTCTCAGAATTCCCTAGCTAGCATACTGGCTGCAGAATTCTGGGAGCTGAAGTCCACATGTTCTAAGAATGCTAAGATTGAGAAACCCTGAGTTAGATTGTCAGGTCACTGGGTATATTGGGTAGTAGTGGAAACCATTGTCCAATATAGCCAATTTGGGGGAGTCTGAATTAAAATAAACAGTATCTGGATGAGAGATGTTCAGATTTGTCACATTTTTATTGCAATAACAGGTCAATTGCCAACTTAGATTTTTCATTATTCAGATTTTATACTTGTACTATCACATTTTCATATTACTATGCAAATTTTCTTGTTGAAAGTGCATGAAAAGTTATGATACGATGTCATAGGTAGACATATAAGAAGACTAAATAAATAATAGTTGTAATGCTTGTACTACCTCCAGAATCAAAACTAACTTGCGTTAAACATGAATTGCTAAGCAACAGCACTGAAGGAAGGTTATCACTTTAAACGTCCTGCTCATTTTTTTCAGGAGTTCAAGATGTCTCCCTTCATTTTGTCTTCACAACAACAATTCTACTTAGTATGTAGACCTGAGAGAAAATAATCAGCCCAAAGTTTCCCAATCAGTTTCTATTCTATTTCTGAGGGTGGATTTGAACTTGGATCTCCCCTATCCTAGATCAACACCTTCATCACTACCCACATTGGTCTCCTAACTCTTCTGAGTGCATTTCATTGCTCAGCCTTTGATTTAATCTATGGCAGAGGTGTCAAACTCATATCGTCACGGCAATATCACATGACATATCGGAACTTTTTTCCCCTTCACTAAACCGGGTGTGGGCGTGGCCAGTGCATGACGCATCCGGCCCAGAGCCGGGAGTTTGACAGCCCTGATGTATGGCATGTTTTGTAATACTGTAACTTTTCTGCAAAATGTTTTCCTTAGTATGTATTTTATGACCTTTCTCTAAAATGTTGTGAGATGGACCAGTGTCTAAGGCAGGTTCTTATTTCTTATATCAGTTAGCATTTGCATTTTTTCTTTATTTTACTCTGATGTAGATCTATCTTGCATGAAAATTGTTGGCAGTAAGGGTTCATAATATGTTGCCGGGTATATCTTTAGTGGTTAAAACAATTTAAATGGTTGATAGCTTTAAAGGCTGCTAAACGTATTGTGGCATCTATTTTTATAGATTCATTTAATCCATAAAACCGACAATACCACTAAAGTGTCTGCAATGGGTTCCTGCAATCCTCACATATCTTGTTAAGTCCTACATTATTTATTTCCTTTTGGCATAGCAAATTGTATGAATGCAACTAATTGTGATTGATTCAAATCGTACTTATACAGACCATACTTATACAATATGCAAAGCCAGCTTAAGTGTTCTGTAACATACTATATAACATTCAAGCATGAATAGGAATGCTCTGTTACCAATACAATATTATGCAGCAGATAACTGAATAAGTATAACTAGAATGATTATGTCAGCTTGGATTTTATGCATCCCCTAGCATCTCAAAATGTTAGGATTTATCAAAGAAGTCTTCTATGACAGGTTTGATTAGCAACTCTGTGTTAATTGTATATTAAAATTGGTAAAAAAAGTTTTTGATAAAGATATAGTTACAAAAATAAAGAAAGGAGAAAGTAACCAAATATGTAAGCTGCTGAACTGCATTTTCTGAGCTTCACTACTGAAATTATTTCCTTCCCCTGGCAATTGGGTGAATAAAAGCAAAATGCTACTGGTTTATTAATGACACAAATGTAGTGAGCCAGCTTTTAAAATTTTGATTTAAATGACTTCAATAAATTATGTTAAGTGGAAACATTAAGAGAGGTTGGCCCATATTTTATTGCATTCCAATCAGACTTAACAAAATAAAATATGTGCAAAAGTTGCTTATGGGTATAAGAACAAATAGATGAAAACTATTACAGTAATTTTATGTTGAGCATCTGAAAAAAATTAACCCATTGAAGAAATTTTGAATTTTGAAATAGCTACATATTTATGTAACATATAATTATATAAGGTAGTGCTTCACCTTGTAGATAAGATACTATTATCATTAATATGTATAACCAACTCTTCCTGTTTTTAATATATAGATTTTGCTGCTGCAGTTTTAAATGTTGTATATATCTGTTTTAGGTTCATTGCATTTATTTTTATTTAAATGTTTGTTTGTTTTTTAAATTATGCCTTGAACAGAATTTTCTTGTAAGCCAGGATAAAAATATTGTAATAGAAATGCTATAGATGGTTCTGAGGAATTATCAATGACATGTTTAAATTATAGAAACGGAGTCTTAGCTTTTCTAGTTCCTGTGTTGCCCTTAGTTAGGGAACATGCATGCTAGTAGCTAACGAGTTAAATTGTCCTGGGCTAAATAAAAATAACATAGTAATCCAACAAAGAGATAATTTTTGTAGGCGTCTCTCTTTTTTCCCTACAGATATTAAGCAGTGGAAAAGGAGCTGGCAGAGTCTTGGGAAGTGATGTACGCAGATGTGTTTGTGTACATTTAGATAGCTGTAAATACCAGTGACTTAATAGGGAATCAAACTTTTTCTTTAGGGATATGTAGTAGCATCAGGGCTAATTTATTGTGGTCAGTTGGAGACCAATTAAATTTAATACTCTGTGACAAAGGTATGATGTGTTCGTGTAAAACAATTTGCTCCTGTGTCTCATCAGATATATATTCTCATTTATGTTTGAGGGGAGATCACTATTTGCAGATCATACAAGAAATCATACAAGAACACCTATAGCAAATTCTGTAGCACTGACGACAATACAAAGATATTATATAATGTAAGGCTACCCTTCAGGTTGAGGTCAAGACCTGATGATTATATGCATGTTTCAGAAGTATCTAGAGTGTGTGAGGCGGAGTGTCTACCTCCCTGTCTAATCTGTATTCCGGAAAGTAGATAGACACTCCCATCCAATCCTTAAGCAGGGCTAAATCTGCTATGCTTCAGAAATTAGCTATGGTTCAGCTTGATGTTGCCACCTACTGGTTTTTTCTTTAGAAGGTGAATGTTTGGAAAATTGTAAATCCATAGAATATGTTGTTGCATCTTTAACAATGAGCCTACTGAATTCTTGGAATGCTTCAATGGCAAGGTCCTCTAAACAATCAAAAAGGTATTTAGTGGCTATTCCATCAAGGAGGTCCTGGGAATGAGATGTCTTTTCCTTGAAAATTTAGTATAGAAAACCAGATGTTTCTACTGAATGGTTGCCATTCTGCTGCATAGTTAGCCAGTAGGATAAAACTTTCACTTTCCATTTTTCACATTCTGGACAAAACGACACTGACAGCCTTCTTATATGAAAAGTATCATGATGTAGTTTAATAATAATAATAATAATAATAATAATAATAATAATAATAATAATAATAATAAACAACTGAGTAGAATTAAGGCCAAGTGCTTGGTTCTAGTATTTAACACCACAGTCCAAATACATCCTAGTGGCAGGCCTTAGGTCCATGGTGACAGGTTGGGGAGATAGGGAGACACAAAGGATAAAGAATTCCATGTAATCCATAGTAGTACCCCCAGATATTCACCTCAGCAAAGTGTAGGATTGCTTGAAATAATTTGCATTCTAAAAACTTGCATGCCTTTTTTGGTCAGCTTTTATATCTGTGTAGATAGCTTGGCTTTTTATGATATACACTTAAAATATCTGCCTCTCTCACATATTCCAGCAATCTTTTTAAAATAGTGGTAGGAGATTCACAAACCCAGTACAGGAAAATAGTTAATATATGTACTGCAACTGGAAAAAATTGAGTCAAGGCTGACCCAAATTTTGTACAAAGGTTTGCATTTCAGGAGCTTTATGAATGATGCATACTGCATATGTTCAGAAATCTTTCTGCTGGGCTTGTGAAGGGAGAAAAATAGCAAAACTGTACTCTCCATTCTGAGGTCTGCATATAAATCTTTTTGATGAATTATCAGTTGTGTGTGATCCTTTTTCTGGGGAAAAAAATCACTTCATAAACTTTGGTCTAAAAGTAAAATGGTGTTTTTAGATGAAAAAGGTGCTCCATTTTTGTTCCCAAAACAATGATGCTGAAGGAATTTCTTGGAAGTATCTATTGTAACCAACTGAATTTGCTGAATTACTTCTGGTATTTGACTGGGTGAGGGTTGGAACCTCAGAAAAGTATTGACAATCTCTGTAATGTCTCATTCCTGACTTCATGCAGTATGGGCGGATCAGGAGGAAACTGGGCCACAAGGAACTGCTTTGTTAATAAAAACTACAAAAAGTAGTTACCAGATTTTTTTTTTACTAGACTGCTTAGAGAATTGGATGTGTTTTCCTGCTAACTGCAAAAGAGGGGAAGTCCTCATCTTCATGGCATGTGGAACGCAAGATTCTAGCCTTTTAGAACGTTTAATATTAATAGTAAAAAGGCGTCTTCCAACCCCTGTTAATGTCCCATAAAACAGACAGACTGAGAAAGAGGGGTTTGTGTGCCTCCCTCCCCATTCCTCTCCGTAGAATTCCTGGTTGAATGATGAGTAACGGTTGTTTAAACCCCAGGCTGTACTCAATGCTAGTAAAGTGATTCAGAAACAAGGCTGGGGGGACCAAATGGGAAGTAATAGAATTCACTGAATAGGATGATTTGATGTACAGAGATTTAACTCAATCTCACGTATTTACTGTATCTGCTGTTGCGCAGCTTATACTTTAAGTATTATTTGTGTGTTGTTTACTATCCAAATAGAAAATAAGCAAGGAAAAAAAATTCCTTTGGGTTACATTAAGGGCACGATACTGCAATAATTATAAGGAAATTCCCCTAATCATTCAAGTGTCTCTGTACAGAGCTGGCACTAGTTTCCTTTTGGGCAGGGATTTCTCCTCTGTGTGCTTTGCAACTTCCTGTCATAGCATAATCTTCTTAATCCTGCTTTAGCTCTATTAATTTTCCTCCTTTCCTCTTTTTCTGATCCGCTTTCTCTCTGCTGCATGAATTCAGGAGTTCCTGAGCTAGAGAAGCAACTCAGGCCCTGCCGTGGTCAGCAATATCCCAGGCTACCTCCGGAGCCTCTTGTATCATGCAGCAGGGGCCCTGGGATGGTGGTGCCTGAATGTATCCCATTCTCTCTGTCTTACAGGCTGTGCAGCCTTCGCCTGAAAAAGCTGACGGTGCTGCGGGAACTAGACAAGGAGCTTAGCTCTGTGCTCATTGCTGTGAAGATCCAGGTAAGCCGCTGATCTTCTGTACTGTATTCACCTGTCTTTGGGAAGGTCTACTTGGTTCTCCTCAGAGATACATTACTTCACTGTGTCGTTGTTATGATCTCATTATTGTCACACGTTTGCCTTTTCCACAAACGGCCATTGCCTCTGGAGAGAGGAACCACCTTTACTGTCTCTGCAAAGCTTCTTGCTCTTTAAAAGGTAGCCATTTGATGTGTAGAAATGTATATTGCTATATAATTGTAGTATTACACAGGAATGGGACTATGTTTATATACAGGAATGTTCACATCAGTTTATAAACTTGACAATAGTTTTACATAATTGCTAAATATACCGCGTTTCCCCTGCCTTATATTTTTTTGAACCCTGAAATAAGCGCTTGGCCTTATTGCCATGCGCTCAAAAGCCCGATTGGGCTTATTATCAGGGGATGTCTTATTTGGGGGGAAACAGGGGTATGAAAAAAAGATCTTAGTAAAGGCCATGTGCTTTTGTCCTAAGTATGAACCTGGAGAAGGAGGAAGGCCCAAGACTCTTTCCTCATGAGTAATGATCAACCATCCCTAGTAAAGATATGGTCTGGGACACATTGTATTAGATCATGTTTTTTTAACCATGGTTTACTGAAATAATCCTAATTAGTTGGATTCTAAGAGTATACTTTGCCATTATGTAATTTGTTTAATTAGAGGCGGTCCGGTTTTCTTTCTCAGGCTTCTAACAAATAAGGCTAATTATTAAATACAACAGAAATATAAACAGGCAGATCTGAAGAAGCTGTATCTGTTTCTGATCTTAGACTAGGATTCTCCATTCTCGCCTCCATTCTCAGACTAAACAAATACCAGCACATCATAGATAATTTCAAGAAATAACTGGACCAAACCCATGACCTCAGAACACATAAAAATGCTGACTACCATCAAGACTAAATCTCTAAAACAAGCTGAAAAATAGAAAAGAAAAGAAATACAATATAGGCGATGCTAATCAGTTAGAATTCTTTGCAGCCTTAGAAGAAGCAACATTTAAAACCACACAGCTTGCCGAGACCCAACAAAATATAAGGCGGACAATCATACCACAGACCAAACAACATAGAATAAGAACCAACTCAAAGCAACCCTCAAAAACCTAAAGGTGAAACAAACCACCACCTTGTTCTCAGCAGACAAAGCCCAAACTACAGCTGTCATGGACAGAATATAATACATTCAAAAAGCCAAAGAATGACTGAAGGACAAAAAGCCCTACATCCTAATAAATGCCAACCCCGTACAGAAACTAGACAACCTGACCAAGAGAACCCATAATTAATCTTGAAAGGTCAAGTCACAAAAGAAGAATGGTGGCAAATGATAAACAATGTTCCCATCCCCCAGTGCTTTTGTGGACATTCAAAAATATACAAGCCTGACATACTTCATCCAACTGTATCATTACCAGAGACCCCAACATACAACATAGAGGAGTGATGGCGGACCTTTTCGGCATCACGTGCACAAATCGGAACGCGTGTGCATGCTTGTGCACCGGAAACCTGAAGACCAGCTTTTTTTGGCAGGTTTTTTGGGTCATTTTCAGGCCATTTTTCGGGCCGTTTTCAGGCCATTTTTCAGCCCCAAAACTGGCCTGAAAACAGCCCAAAAATGGCCTGCTTTTTGGGCGTTTTTCAGTGCTCTGGTGCCCCATGAAGACCAGCTGGCAACGACGCATGTGCCCACACAGAGGGCTCTGCATGCCACAGGTTTGCCATCACGGACATAGAGCATACAGAAAAGCTTAGATAGCGCACAGAGGGAAACACATATTCTATCAGTTCTCCATTACAGTGCCTCCAGGAAATCAGAGACTTCAAAATAGAAGAAGATGAAATTATGGTTTTGTTCAATGTCATAGCTCCCTTTACATCCAAAGATTGAAAACTAGCAAAAGATCCATGGCAGCATATCCAACACACCCGACCTAATCAAATAACACTAAGATCAAAATATTCAGTATTATGGAACTTATCAACTTCTGCCATATTATGTACTTTCAGTTTGATTGACAAATATGCCACAAAATCAGAGGAATATTCATGGGATTGACATTCTCAGAACTCATAGCAGAGACCATAATATACCGGTAGTGTCTAGAAGCTATAGCACTATCATGCATAAGGCCAAAAGTATGGATCCGGTATATAAATGATACCTTTGCTTGCCATCATAAAAAAAGGAACAACTAGAGAAGATACATGAGACAATTAACAATATCTTCAAAGGAACGCAATTCACAAGGAAGAAGTAAACAGCATACTATCTTTCCTGGATATCCTCATCAGCAGAGGAAACAATGCCAATTAGAAACTCTAGTCTATCAAAACGTAACCTACCCTAACCAAGAACTCCATTACCAAAGTTAAAAACCCAACTTTTTGCAAGAGGTGCTGTTTAAAAACATTATTTAGACAGCAAAATAACCTGGAATACTAGAAAAAGGAATTAGACCACCTATAAAATATCTTTCAACAAAGTGGATACCCATACCACTTCATTAAAAAAAAATGTGTGACCACTCAATCCATACACATTCATCCTTTGGATGCCATACTTCAAAAATATCTCAGAAATTACTAATAGGCTATTACAATCACATGGCATCACTGTAGCATGCAAATCTACTAAAACCCACCAAAACATCTTAAGTAAACTGAAAGACCCAGTAACTAAGAAGGAAAAAGAAACAGAAATCATGTACAACATACAGTGGAAAGTCATACAGCCAGAAGACAGGATGAAAACTCCTTAATCTCACAACACTTGTACATACTCAATCATAGTTTCAGCCGTGAAACTGTGAGCATTGTAGATCAAGCTAAAGCCAAAAAGTGCTAGGAAATTATTGGATGATTGGCATTCAGAGAAATCAGCCATCAATAGACAAATTGAGATGAACCACATTTATACACTATTCAAAAGAAACAAACAAAAAAAAAAAAGATAAGAAAGAAATAAAAAGACCAGAACACATCCTCTCCAGCAGCCACCAGGCAGATAGGCAGGAATTAACACTAGAGAAACAATCAAGCAGAAAACAATACCCTAATCAAGGAACCATCAAGAAGGAAACCATGCCCCCACCAACACTGGCAAGCAAGCTATTACACATAAACAGGGAGCAAATCTCACATCCACTAACATTGACATCCCTAACTGAATCATGAAATGTCTGCAAGCAAATTACTAAGATCAGAGAGCACCAAGGACTCTGTAGTTCAATCCTGATTTACAAATGTTTCTTCCATTGGGATTGCCCATTCTGAAATGCAATCTATAGGTACTCCTCAACTTAGGACCAGAATTGAGACCAGAATTTATGTTGCTAAGTGAGGAATTTGTTAAGTGAGTTTTGTCCCATTTTATGACTTTTCTTGTCACATTTGTTAAGCGAATCACTAAATTAGTAACACAGTTGTTAAGTGAACCTGGATTCCCCATTGACTTTGCTTGTCAGAAGGTCACAAAAGATGGTCACATGACCCCGGGACACTACAATGGTCATAAATATGAATCAGTTGTCAAGCATCCAAAAGTAAATCACATGACCATAGGGATGCTGCTTTGGTCATAAGTGTGAAAAATGGTCATAAGTCACTTTTTTCAGTGCCATTGTAACTTTGAACGGTCACTAAATGAACTGTTGTAAATTGAGGACTACCTATATATGGTTTTCTTGTTGGACCATAAGAATTGAGCTTTGTGATAACAACTTCATAATACAGTCACTGTCTTTTTGTACTTGCCTCAATAGTATATTAGGAGACCATTACATTGTCAAGATTTTGTCCCATAAATTAAACTGCTGATGATTTTAAATAACACATTTACCAATTATGTGAGAACTTTTAAAAATATTGTCAGGGGCATTCAGGACTTCAGGATTCTTGAGAGGTTTTCTATACTTTCTATAGAAAGTATCCAGATATGCTTTTTTCTTTCCTTTGAGAATCATAACATTCTAAGTGTTAAAAAAAAACCTTGATGCACATTAAAATAATGTCTGAATACAGTTGTGCCACTAACCACCGCATTGTTAGCAGTGTGTTAAGAGCCTTTGATTGTTTAAGCACAATGGGATAAGAAGAATACTATCGTAATACATGCTTTTTTGTAAAAAGCTTTTAATTATAACATTTCTAAATGTGACTATTAAAAAAACTGGAACTATTACATTTAAAATTTAATTGCACGAATGAGCAAACTTGGCTAAAAACACACGCACCATACAAAAAAACCATCATTGGTTGCCATGTATTATTGAGTGTTTATTTGTTGTCAATACATGAATTGCAGGGGGTTTGAAACGCCTAACTCCTTTGTTTAAGAAGATGGCTCCTTGGCTACTATTTTTAGAAAATTATTAGCAGGGGCATGTATTCGTCTAAAATTGAAAAGGGTCAGGGTGAGGAGTGATGAATTTCATAAAGGGCCTTTCTAGTCCAATAATTTGTGCTGAGAACGGAAGATAGAATTTATTGGTTCCCATGGATTATGATGTATACATAGAGAAAATAGCTTTAAAAATCAGAGTAATCTTTTTCTTTGGAAAACAGTTTTCCTTATACCAGATCAGGTATTTAAACGGTTTGTTTCACTGTGGCTGTCTAGGTTCCCTGGTGGAAAAATATTCACAAATGAACCTAGAGAGGTATTGCCCTTCCTGTGCCCTGTTCAGCTGTTGGAGAAGCTGCTGATACCACTAAAAGCAGGCTGGGGAAGAGGCAGAAAGCTTTGCATTCTCTCTAGACAGCCATTAGGATTTAAATCCAGGATTAAGAATTGAAGCTGCTGTTTTTAAAGTTGCTTTTTGAAAGCGTATCAGGGGTGATCTACACAGTGCAAGATAGATAACAGCAAGATGCACTGAACCCCTGGATTAAACCCATGTGGTTTCCCCCTAACTTCATGAACAAATATGATGCCGTTCCCTGAAGTTCTTTATTATAGTATAGATCAGGGGTGTCAAACTGGATTTCATCGAGGACCAGATCAACATTGTAATTCTTCTCCGTAGGCTGGCCGGGGAGGGGGGGAGAAATGGGACAGATGCCTCCTGCAGCACCCTGCCGGCCAAACGGGGCACGGGGGGCCATGCACCCCCCATGCCCCTTTTTGGATACCAGAAGCCCCGTGGACTGATCCTTTGTTATTTCCAGGCAGGCCCCACAGGCCAGATTTAAGCGCCCTGTGGGCTGGATCTGGCCTGTAGGTCTTGAGTTTTACACAACTAGTATAAATTCTTGGAAAGCTTTACTTATGGGTAGTCTTTGGCTTACAACCATTCTTGAGGTTACAACGGCACTGAAAAAAGTGACTTATGACTGTTGCAGCTCCCATTCTTCATTTCAGCTCCTGCCAAGGACATGAAAAGAGCCCCCAACTGGGCATCCCCCAGGCAACGGTGCTGTCACTGGCTAATCATTTCAACCTGGAAGTGCCTCAATGCTTCCAACATGAGTGTGATGCAATGTGATGGAAATGTTGGGCTCAGCTGTGTAAGTTGAGGAGTATCTGTACTCTGACACCAGCTGATTGTAAAGTGTAGCCCGATGAGTTACTCTTCTAAGGTCCATTGTAGCCTTCCCCAGTTTGGCTCCTCCTAGTTGTCCGGACAGTAAGTCATAGCCTACATATTGCCTGGATATTAAAGAGGTTATTGTGCAACATACTTGGACTGTGCTAAGTTGGGGAAGGTTACTCTGCTGCCTTCCTGAAAGGTGTAAAATATCAAACACCAAATTGCTTTGTCTTAAAATGGAGTTCTTCTATCAGAATAAGCCTTATCGTGAGCTTGGCACACATTGGCTGGTGGTAGAATGGAAACTAACTAAATCCAAAGATTAATCAGACATTGGGAGGAGGGGGGCAAGTATCTTTGGGATTCCTCTCATTTTACATTAGTTGACATTCCTTACTGTGGTGATATCTGTAGGGCTTGCACTCTGTACAGCAGGTTGCACAATGCCTATCAGTTCAAGAACCACAACAGGCTGCATTGCATTACAGGCACCACATTTCATAAGTGGTTTGAGCCAAGACTATTTTGTGTGTGTGTGTGTGTGTGTGTGTGAGAGAGAGAGAGAGAGAGAGAGAGGGAGGGAGGGAGGGAGGGAGGGAGGGAGGGAGGGAGGGAGGGAGGGAGAGAGAGAGAGAGAGAGAGAGAGAGAGAGAGAGAGAGCCTGCTGTCAACCCTTTGAGATACTCCAGACAAGAAGCATAAAAATGAATACTTGGCTCTATCCTTATTGTAAGGTTATAAGTCTGAAAGCACTTCTTATGTTCCCTTGCCTTTACTTTCCAGAGAACTAGGGATGGTCTCTTCTGAAATGCCTCCATGCCCCCATTCCTTCTTTGGGGTGAGATACTTTGATCATTGTCTTCATGTCTTTTCACAGCCCATTACACCAAACCACTTGGGGGAGGAAGAGGATGGGAGTCACAAGGGGATGTTTGTGGTCTATATCTGGTTCCTCAGCCATACTCATCCCATAATTGTAATAAAGTCTGAATACTGAGGTGGCAAAATGTTGGGAGGAGCTGCGTAATACCCAGTTGTGACACCATCTCTATATTATCTTCTGCAGTTTTCAGGCAATCTAAGAAGGCTTAGTTCAGTGATGGTTAACCTTTTTGCCGTGCCAAAAGTGGGGGGAACGTGGGGGAGTCGTGTGTGCATGTACCCATGCCCATAATTCAATGCACCCCACCCCCTCCACATGCGCGTGTTACCCCCCCCCCACGCTCCCCTTGCTTTTGGCACGCGATGGCATGGTGGGCCCAGTAGGCCCGTTTTTCGCCCTTCCCAGGCGCCAAGAAAGCCTCTGGAAGCCGTTTTTCACACTCCCTGGGCTCCAGGCTTTCTAGGAGCCTGGGGAGGGTGAAAACAGGCCTCCCCCCCCGAGGCCAGAAACAGCCCATTTGCCACTGGGCCCGGAAGGCTTGAAAATCAGATGCGCGCGCCAGAGCTGAGCTAGGGCAACGTTCCCGTGCCCACCAATATGGCTCTGTGTGCCACCTGTGGCACGCGTACCATAGGTTTGTCATCACGGACTTAGTTGATGCTGAGAATGAGAAATGGTATTTAAACAATAGGAAGATTGCACCTGCAAATGTAATATTTTAATTGTGCAGACCAGCAGTCTTTAAATCAAAGAGCAGTCTAAGAAGACAGTTTATTATCTACAACATTGAATTTTGAGATTTTAATTCAGAACAAATCAGCTAATCTCTGAAGTAACTGTTGTAGCTGCATATTTCTTCTTTTCTATTAACATAGAGGGTCCCCCCCTAATCCCATTAGAACAACTGAGGAAAAAGCTAGTGTGATATGTAGCCTTATACGGCTTAGATTCTCATTCTTTCAAACAAGCAATGGCTTTCTTGTGAAACTCGGAAGGCTCTCATTTCGTTTTCTTTTCATCCCTGGAGTCTAATTTTTCAGTAGTTAAAATCAAGTTTTTATATGAGTTGCTTACGGCATTTTCATCCTAGAGTGCAACAGTTTTTGTGTTTAATGCAGAAAACAAAGACATATACCTGGATGATTGTCTGGGTTTACTTAAGCTTGGAAGAGGGCAATATTTTTGCCCTCTGGGCCTAGAAAATCAATTTTATCCAGATGTATCTGGACTCCAGGGATGAAAACAAAACAAAACGAGAGCTTTCTGAGTTTCACAATTGATTTTCCAATAAAAGTAATTTAAAATCTATATGAAATTTTTTTTTTAGTCTGGTCTACTTTATAGGGCTGACATTCATTATTTTATGATGATCCTCAGGATTCTGTCTTATTTCAAATCTGAAACATGCTCAAACTGCTAGAGGAGATTATTAGGGGCTTTGGAGAGAGATGCCATTAGTGTGTTGATGACACCTAATTCAAACCTCAAGTAAGTGATCAGTACCCTTGAAGCTTAAACTCAACAGTAGGCTGAATGACACAGATTGTACATCAAGAAAGATGTTCTAATGGTAAGAACCATTCAGCAACATTGAAATTTGCTCAGAAATTGGTGGGATGGGGATATTTGATAAGGGATTCCTGCAATGGGCAGAAAGTTGAACTAAATGATCTCCATGTACCCTTCCGATCCTTCCATTTATGACTCTAAGAAAAAGTTAATAATTACAATCATTTATTAAATGTATATGCTCTCAATTCCTAGCAAAAGTAAATTAAATCCCAACAAGGCAGTGGTACTGTTGATAAGGAAAAAGCTGAACTCTGAGACTGATGTGGCGTCTGTTCTGAATGGGGTTGCATTCTTTGAGAAAGAAAATTGGATAGGCTTTTTAACTCTTAACTATCAGTAAACCTGAAGATGGTGGATGTGGTGAAGAACCCATTTGCACCACTATGGTTAGTGCCTGAACTGCAGTCTTTCCTAAGCAACAGTTAGGAAAGATTTAACAACGGTTTTCCACACTTGGTTACAGTCCATCCCAACTGCTGCAGTGCTCCTTATGTGTGACTGTGCTTGAAAAGTATCCAGAAATTGTAATTGGCCAGGCTGCTGACAAGTGCAAGGAGTAGGAACCATTAAAGCCTATTTTGACAGCTATCAGTTGCCTTTCAGCCACAGTTTAAGAAGTTGGTGTTGATCTAAATACCAAACAGCTTAAGATCACCTATCTGGTTATGAAACTGTTTGGTTACTCGGATAAGCAGGAAAGGTCTTCTTAATTCAAAGATGCCCCATTGCCGGAAACTTGACTATGGAATATATGAGAAAAGGCTGCCTTCTGTGTAGCACCCAGCGATGATGTGTGCCCTAAGGATATACATTTAGCTCTCACTTTCTCAGTAACACAAAAATATTTCTTACACATTAATTATAAGAATTTTTTTAATGTTGGTTTTTAAGTGGAATTTTATACATTTTATACATTACATTTTATATGCTTGTATTTTAAGCTTTTGAAATATTGAAATAAAGAGAAAGGCAGGGTATAAATTCAATTAAAAAAAGGAAGGAAAGAAGGAATTCAGCTTTCTTGCAATGAGGGGAAATAGCAAAAGAAGATAGCAGAAGCCAAGACTAGTCCAGGCTCATTTACCGTTTCCACAGCAAACAAAGCTTCCTGACATGAATAATTATAGAGACCTTAGAACAAAAACAATTGTTAATTCAATTTGTGGGAGATTATTTAGGTGTTATAACCAGCTGTTAAAAGGATGAGATAATAACACCCAGGAAATAAAGGAAGATCTTAAAAAAGGAAGGGGAGGCAGGAAATTAACACGAGCTACTTTGCTCAAAATGTGTATCTAATTCATGTTGAGAAACCTGACATGGCCCGTGTTATGTAACAGAAATCATGCGAAAACACTGATGTTCCAAATGCCAATTAACCCAATCAGATATGTAATGTTGCACATTGCAAAGCCTCATGGACATGTTTTTTACAAGCCAGCATGTATCTATCATAGCTCTGAAAATAAACTGAAATATTTCTGTAACTCTGGATGATGCTTTTTAACATCTGTTGTGGTTTGTAGTGAGGTATTAGGTTTATAGCAATTTTTTTTTTTTAAATTTGATTTTATATGCCGCCCTTCTCCGGAGACTCAGGGCGGCTTACAGTGCGTTAAGCAATAGCCTTCATACTTTTGTATATTTATACAAAGTCAGCTTATTGCCCCCACAAACTGGGTCCTCATTTCACCTACCTTAGAAAGGATGGAAGGCTGTGTCAACCTTGAGCCTGGTGAGATTCGATCTTACTTTAATTGCAGACAGCTGGTGTTAAATTACAATGCTTCTGTCTGTTGAGCTAAACCAGGCTCCTGTCCTTTACCTCCAAAAGCTTTAAAAAGAATTCACTCCTGGGAAGCATTGGCTTTGATTCTAACATAATTAGAATTATGTTATGAATGCTATAAATACATTGCTTTTGATTTTTATTTGAAACATGTTTTAAGCTATGAATTTGCAAATTTGACTTTTGATCGGATCAGTGTTTGTAGTTAGATCTGTATTGTTTAATATGTGTATATTATACTGAAAGCCAGTTTGATATAATGGTTAAGGCATCAGGCTAGAAATCTGGAGACCGTGAGTTCTATTTACTCCTGTCTTAGCCAGCTGGGTGACCTTGGGCCAATCACTTTCTTTCAGCCCTAAGAAGGAGGCAATGGCAAACTACTCCAGGAAAAACCTTGCCAAGAAAACTGCAAGGACTTCTCCAGGCAGTCTTCAAGAATGAATTGGACATGATTAAATGAAAGAAAAAAAAAGATATATTGAGAAGCATTTACCTATGAAAAATCAAGAAACTGCCACAAATGAAAGATAGGTTGGCACTTGGTTCACTCCTCTTCCTAACAGAAATCTCAACAGAATTATAATCTTCATGGGAAATTTCTTACAGCGAAGATCTTCTTCTGTAAGCACATTAAATATTTTGGCAAGGTATTAATTTCAGTCTTTCTATTGATGTTTGGCAAGGCCAAATTAATGGTTATATAGTACAGTACTTACGCATTCACAGACTGGTCTTTTTGAATGATTAGATGTGACTTTACTATTATTAATGGAAGCTCCCAAATAATTCTCTTCATATAGTTAGACTGGTTGTCACCTTTCTGTTTTTTCCTTTCTGTTCCAATGTTGCTGAAGTCGGTTACAAAGTGATGCTTCAGTATGTTGCATTTTTCTGGTCTCTTTTATTTTTCTTGCCGAGGATCTGCTGATTTTGCTGCCAAAGCTGATTCACTAGCAGTGCTGCTCCCTGGAATTGTATGGGAGCACTTAGGAATAATTCAAGATGACTTTTAGACAGCTGTGGACCCACCTGGGAAGGGGAATCTTGAAGATTCCACTTTCCTCTAGGAGCAGTCAGAAAGTCATTGAGCAACTCCATCTTCCTGTCAGCAATTTTATTTTCTAAGTAAGCCTGGGTTTTAACTTTCACTTTTTAATTTATTGTTTTACTCTGCTTTTTATCTTTAAAAGTTGACCAGCTAATTTAATGCTAATTTATTTCAACCCTCTGGTGGACTCTAGCTGTTTTTTCTTTTTCTTTCTCTTTGATTTATGTAGTTGTTTTGAATAACTCTCCTTCTTTGAGCCAGCAGTGTGCAGCGGCAGCTAAAAAAGCCAATGCAATCCTAAATTGTATTAACAATTTAGGGGATACAATCAAGATCAAGTGAAGTACTAATACCACTCTATAAAGCCCTAGTAAGACCACACCTAGAGTACTGCATCCAGTTTTGGTCACCACACTATAAAAAAGATGTTGAGACTCTAGAAAAAGTGCAGAGGAGAGCAACCAGGATGATTAGGGGACTGGAGACTAAAACATATGAAGAACGGTTACATGAACTGGGCATGGCTAGTCTAGTAAAGAGAAGGACCAGGGGAGACATGATAGCAGTGTTCCAATACTTGAGGATCTACCACAGAGAGGAGGGGGTCAAGCTATTTTCCAAAGCACCTGAAGGCCAGACAAGGAATAATGGATGGAAACTGATCAAGGAGGGATTCAACCTAGAAATGAGGAGGAACTTTCTGACAGTGAGAACAATCAACCAATGGAACAGCTTGCCTTCGGAAGTTGTGGGAGTTTATCACTTGAGACTTTCAAGAAAAGATTGGACTGCCGTTTGTCAGAAATGGTTTAGGGTCTCCTGCTAGAGCGGGGGGTTGGACTAGATGACCTATAAGGTCCCTTCCAACTCTGTTAAATCTCATATTTCATCTTTTTGGATATTGAAGAGCTCTCACTACAGGATTTGTGTATTTTTTATATTTGCAAAATATTTATTTCTTTTGTTTATTTTATTTTATTTTTTTGTATTTTTATTTGGATCGAAGTGTCCAAAAAATATCTTTCCTGTTTCTTTCTGCTTCACTATTCTAAATTCCCTGATCAAGTTTCACAGAATAACAATGTATCAGGTTACAGACTAACAAAGGTGGTTGAAATTTATGAAAAGACTTTTTGATAACATGCAACTTTTAGCTGAAAGGTTTTTTAAAAAGTTTACGGGATTATAATAGCCATGGAAAATATGCAGAGGCATGTAGTTTTGGATAAATTAG
Source organism: Pantherophis guttatus (assembly GCF_059756535.1). NCBI lineage: Eukaryota > Metazoa > Chordata > Lepidosauria > Squamata > Colubridae > Pantherophis > Pantherophis guttatus. The sequence goes on along the minus strand of NC_142063.1, from coordinate 306,452,379 downwards.
ATTCACAAAAGGATTCTGATATGAAAGTTGCAGACCAAAAAGATAGCCAGAGAACTAACTGAGCCTGTATCTCTTTACAATACTAGAAGTCTGACTGAATGGGGAAGTGAGAAATTTTCCTTTCCTAAGAGGGCCCATATAGAATCACTTTATATGGATTTTGTTAGGAAGATCGAGACACCATGGAGACTGAATTAATTATATTTAATTAGACAATAATTAATAAGAGATGGTATTAAGAACATGGTTATTTGATTATTTTTAACTTTTGGGCTCATTTAGAAATAGATAAGATGCCTTGGCAAATTTTCTATGAGTGGATTATAATAACAGTTTGTTAACAGAGACTTTTGAAACCTTAACCTTGTCTTTTTTATTATTATTGTTCTTCCTGTTAACTATTTTGTCATTAACATACTATATATATAAGATAGGTCAATAATTTGCAAATAGATTTACTAGTTTAAAAATTTTGGGGCCTGTTTCACAATCAATATTGTAATAATGTAATAATCAGTATTCAATTAGGGACGATAACATGTTTATATGTATTTTATTTCTTTTCAATACTCTTTTTTCTTAATTGTTTTGTATTTTTTTGGAGATTTGTACTTTAACTTTCTTTTGAATAAAATAAAAAAATAGAAAAAAAGAACATTGCATTTTCCTTTTTTAAGAACAAGTCCTTCATTACTGAAAACCAACACATTAAATGTCTATTTAAATGTCTGAGGAATGGACAAATTAGTAAAATATTTATTGGGATTATGGTGGTTCAACCTTTTTGTTATAGATCAAATCATGTTTATCTATATTGTAATATTTTTAATAACTGTTATCTAACTTATTCTGACATGAATTCCAGGAATTTCATTAATCCAGATTGCGATATTAATATTTTGATGTACAGTATTGCAGGAAATCACATATATTTTGAGAATAAAATTGAGAGACGTAAGGAATCAAATATTAAAAATTGATAAACTGAGGCATAGATAATATCTTACTGGATCTCATTTTCTCTCTCTCTCCCTCCCTCCCTCCCCTTCTCTCTCTTTCTCTCTCTCTCTCCCCCTCTCCCTCTCCCCCTCCCTCCCTTTCTCTTTCTCTCCCTCTCTCCCTCCCTCCCTGTGTGTGTGTATGTGTTTTGTCACATTCTTAAGAGGATAAATAATCCATATTTATAATGACAGCCAGCAGGCTATTTTTTTACTTTTATCAGTGCTAAATCTGGGGTGACAAATTGCTTTCTGAAGCTGGATTCTTCTTCTCTGCAGGTGTCAGGATAAAAATAAAAGTAATCACTTATCAAGACTCCTAGATCTGTGACAAGTCTGTTAGAAGCTTATTGCTACCAAAACATAATGGGACCCTTCAGTTAGATTAATGCTCATTTTCTTCCTGAAATACAGTGCAATCAACGTAAAGAAAACCAAATATTCTTTACATTATTTTTTTGTAAAAGCTGATTGCAAATAACAGCTTTCATTGATGTTGGTAGAGCACCTCCCTCTGGAAGTTAGGCTACGCCACTGCTTTAATGAAGGAAAACATTGTGGCCTTGCCATGTTGCCCCTCACTTCCTGGCAGTAGTTCAAGCTGTGAGCCCAGCTGAATTGCTGTTTTTTGTTATTTTTTTTTTAAAAAAATGTATGTTTTCTGGAATAGCTTACTTTTTATATTTACAAAACCTTTTTTTATTTGTCTAAGTGGGGCAGAGAGAAAGAGAGAGAGAATGTTTATCAAATCTAGAATCATTCTGAAGGTCTGAAGATTATTGTTAAAGCTGTGTGGTCATGGAATCATAGAAAATTGAGACAAAAGCCAAAACTAAGTGTAATGATGGACATCCAGTCCTCTAGGATGATGTTCTTAGAAGAAAACATAATTTTTTTCTCTTGAATACCTCACTAATAGCTTCAGTAACTGCTCACATAATATCACTCTTCCAGAACTTGGTTCAATGGTCCCTTTCTACATGCTTGTCATTTCCTGCATCTTATCAGGACCACTTCAACCTGTGCAGCCAGGAAGGATTAAGTTGTTCCTTTTCCTAGAAACAACTAGTTTTCTTCCTTACTTGTTGTAGAAGAGAGTGATTTTTTTAAGGTCAAAGAATACCCTCCATGGGATTCAGGGAACGGAAATTGACAGTAAGAAAAATTCTCTTTCCCTCCTTCATAAATTCCTTTTCAGAGTATGTATGTAAGTTGGCACTAAAGGAAATTGCAGTCAGCAAAGGTCGGAATTTAAAACAGACTTCAATCTGTAAAATATTAGGACATAAGTAATGGTAAATTATTTAAAATAACACAACAGTCACCTTTTTCGCTGTCAAAGGAATCTATAATTTATTAAGTCGTTGAGGAACAGAGTTTCATAATTAGCGGCCCTTCTTTTGTGGCAAAGTAACTAAGACATTTGATTTGTATAAAAGAATGGCACTAACTTAATAATTCTTAGAAATGAAAATCAAAGGATCCATATTCAGAAATGTGCATTATCAAACATCTATCCAAGAGACTGAGTTCTATAGTAAATGTCCAGGCAGCACAAGTTAAGGGTTATTAAAGTTTCAAGTATTCACATATCCCTCTCATTTCTGCTTGGAAGCAATCTTTGAAATAGTTTATCAGTCTTCCATATGCAAATGAAGAGCTGAGATAGAAGAATGGTTGAATGTGTGAGGCTGCCCAGCAGCTTTTTAATAGATTGACTTTTAAATACATCCTTTCTGGATCTCGATCTAATACCTCAGCCAGAAATTTGCTGTTAACTTACAAGACATGCAGCCATATACTAGTGTAGGCCTTGTAGCAGCAGATAAAACTCTTCTTTCTTTCAGCACTTTCTTGCTTGCCAGACACACTTCTCACTCATGTTTTCTGGCAAGCTATTTCTTCTGTTTATCTGGTTCAGCATTGTTGCATGTTAGTTCATCATGGCCCATCCCAAATTAGTCTTGAAGTGAATATCCATTGATCCTTTTGGCTTAGCTTTTATCTGGATTATGCACAATGTGTATCAGGGATGCTGCTCATACCATAATTTAAGACCTATATTTCTGCTTAGCTTATTCTGTAAACTTCTCAAGATTTTGGAGAAGCTGTGGCTTTGTTGCTTAATCGAGGCAATGGGACATTATTTATCACCTGGAATTTGCTACATACATATTTTATTGGAATAGTTTAGCCTAACTAGAATTAAGCTCAGGAAATGGGACATTTTGTGAGGATTTCCCCTTTCACATGGTGCTCCAGGCTATCAGCTGTGTGTAGTGTAGGCTCCAAACATTCTGAATATACAACTTGGCCTCAGGCTAGGGAGATTATGCTCACTGCATGTAGCCCGCAAGGTCTCCACAGCTCCCCTTTATCATTTTAAAATCCAAATGCTAGTAAGAGAAGGAGAGATGAGAGACATCTACAGAAAAAGGACAAGTTTGGAACCAAGACTGATGAGAACAGCTTCAGAAATTACTGTACTTGACTAAAATCCTCAGAGATCATCTGAATGAGGGATCCGGGAATAACTGAGATAGAGAGCATTACATTGGGAAGGATAAATATAAAGGTCTAGCTGGTAATATTTTATAACAGTAATTTTACTTTGGAATATATGCAATTATTTAAGCTTTATGATGTCTGATGTATCTTGTCCTGGACAAGATATATGCAACCTGGTATCTCTTTGCAATGAAGTTGCTTTATATTATTAGCAGATCTATCACCTTTTATCTTATCTTATCTTTTGCAGTTTTCTGTGGGAGATTTCGTTAACATGCTAACTGATTAAATAGCACTTTACTTTTATCTCCTTGCCATAGAATGTTTTTACCTGCGATAACTTAATGCTGAACAGGGATTTTTGCATCTTTTCCTTTCCTTTAAAAAAATAAATAAATAGTAATTTCAATTATAATTTGTCAGATGGAGCTATTTTAACACTATAAAGACCAGGAGGTAGCACTGTAGAATTTATTTCATTTTTATCATCTTTTCTTCCTTTGTATTTGCCAGTAAGGCCACAGAGTGTGGGATTCTTATCTGCCTCACGTGCCGGGACTGGGGAGAGCATCCTAGGATTCTCCAGGAGGCTAAGTGGAAGCAGCAATATCTGAGAGGTGGGATCCTTGGGGCTTTCTGAGCTTGGTTGCTTTCTTGCAGATGTTTCATTACCCAAACTAGGTAACATCATCAGTGACTAGAAAACTGTCAGCCTCAGAGAGCACCAAGGACCTCTCGTTTCAACCCTGAGCTACAAATATTCTTCTTTATTGGCAGCAATATCTGTGAAGTAGCAATATCTGTCAAGTGGCTTCATCAAAGCAAGGTTAGGGTGTGTAAACATAGGAGGTTTTTGGGAGAGAAGGGTTGACACCTGTAGCCTTTCTGCCATATACAGGTAGTCCTTGACTTACAACCACAAGTGAGCCCCAAATTTATGTTGCTAAGTGAAAAATTTGTTGGATTTTGCCCCATTTTACAACTTTACTTGCCACTTTTGTTAAGTGAATCACTGCAGTTGTTAAATTACTAACAGGGTTCTTAGGTAAATCTGGCTTCCCCATTGACTTTCCTTGCCAGCAGGTCACAAAAGGGGATCACATAACTCTGGGACATTGCAAGTGTCATAGATGTGAACCAGTTGTCAAGCCTCTGAATTTTGATCATGCGACCTTGTTGTAAGTCACTTTTTTCAGTGCTGTTGTAACTTCAAATGGTCACTAAATTACCTGTTGTAACTTGAAGACTACCTGTAATAGTTGTCCAGATTTTTGCAAACTGGACTTTATCATTTTAGATTGCTGTTGTATTTGTATGTATATTTCTACATGTAAGAAATCCTCTGAAGTAAAATTTTATGTGACAAGGATCAGGTCTAATTAGATTTTCAGAGTCCAAATGCACATCTGGCATTTCCTTAAAAGTTTACTAGATAGCAGATGGATCTCTATCCATACATAGCAATTTAATTATGCCACAACTACTATACGGTAATGCAACCACCACCCCTTACCGGTTTCAGTATAGGGATAGGCATGCTTTGCTATGTCATCTGCTCTACATTGAGGGCCTACACCTGTGCATGCAGTTTTTCCACCATCTTTGTGCTGAATTAGTACTCTCCATGTGCTGTGCTGTGTGCTTTTTCTGAATATGTTGCTCTAATTGAAAGTGAGCCAAAGCAGCACTATGATTTTTTGGCAGTCAAAAAAAAAATATCCCTTGGAGGTGTTAAGGAGAAGATGACATCTCCTTGACAGAGGACTGCATGGAGTATATCTGGATGGTTGCCCAGAATACTTGAGGTGAAGATTATTCTTCTAGGATCTTTTAACCATTAGGTTAAAATTGTTCCATGTGTTAAAAAGCAACAAACAAACAAAAACTATGGTTGGTCTGATTTCATTCTTGGATGGCCTTTTTTAAAAGTATTTCATACTCCCTAGCGTTCTTTTTTTTTTTCTTCTGTGATGCTTCCAGCTTTGAAATATAATATATTTTGGGGACTGGCTTTGGTTTCTCTCTGTAAATTAATATTTTAAAACCGATCAAAAAGGTGTCATCAGTATAGCTCTCAGAGTCCTAGTGAACACGTGCAAGAGTTATTAAAATCATCTAGAAGCCTTGGGGTGGTTAATCTTTTTCTTTCTCTGAGGCGGGCCACATTGCAGTTAATCCTGCTGGAATTAAGCCTCTCATCAAATAATATCTGTGTCTGGATCAAGTATATTTCTATGTAATTTAATGAAGTAAGGTTAACAAGTGGTGAGGCCTCAGTACTTTTGCCTAACTTTATCGTAGGCTGTAAAGGTAACTTTTCTGCAGTACAGTATGGAAAAGTTTCTTCTGAAAAGGAGATAGTGAAATGGTTCTTGAGAGCATCTTGCCAGCCAAAGTAGTAGGGTAGTATATAAGTACCGTACCAGTCAAACTTTCCTTTCTTTCTCATGATCCCCTCTATTTCCAGATTAAGAGCACAGAGCATTATGAGGCATGAATAAATGAATACAAACAAACAGATTCTATCATTACTAATTGTTTTCATTCTGGTGGGGGAATGATAGAAGTTGGAGTCCAACAACTTGTAGAGAGCCACACATTCTCTATCCTTTTTTACGAGATGGTACTAAGCATAAGACAAGCATCTTGCCTTTGTTTCTGTCCATCCGTGTCAGAATGTACATGGCAATGGAGAATGAGGAGGATTGGGAACCATGATTATAGATAAAGATCACATAATCAATAATATTAATAGGGAAAGCAGGTGAAAGCAGTCTAGAGAAAAGAAGGACTCGGGGTGACATGATACTATTAGTATTATTCTAGTATTTGGGAGGTTGCTACAAAGAGGAGGGGGTCAACTTATTTACCAAAGCACCTGTAGGCAAGACAGAAAATAATGGATGGAAATTAATCAAGGAGAGAAGCAACCTGGGACTAAGGAGAAACTTCCTAACAGTCAGGACAATTAACCAGTGGAACAGCTTGCCGTCAAACATTGTGGATGCTTCATCACTGGAGATTTTAAAAAAGAGAGTGGACAGTCACTTGTCTGAAATGGTATAGGATTTCCTGCTTGAGCAGGGGATTGGACTAGAAGACCTTGAAGGTCCCTTCCAGTTCTATTCTGATTGATTGATTGATTGATTGATTGATTGATTGATCATTAATCTTCATTAATGATCATCACTAGTGATCATTAATATTAATGGGAAGTAGGTGGCAGCAATTATAAACACAAATAATGGAAAACAAATATAGTCTCTATTCATAAAGCAGTCTTAATAATGTAAACATGACAATAGAAGACTAATTAACTCCTATAGTGGAATAAAGGACCATTAATTTGATTCAGGCCGCTTATGATAGAATCAGATTTCTTGATTAGTTGTGATTCAGTGGTTTAGTTGTGCAGTCAGTTTTTCAATGTTTTTTTTAATCTTCCAAATATCACTTTAATGGCAGTTGTAGTTTTCTTGGGAGGTTCAAATATTTTCCCATTTTATTTGGAGTGTTGCCATTTCTGCCATTGGATCTGTATATGACTTTTATTTTGTCTAAATAATAATAATTTGGTGTTGAAAGCGGAATGCAGTTGAAGACATGTTGCACTGGAGGATGAACTGTTAACTTTTGATATTGGTGCTGTCATTATTACATCTGGTAGTGCTGCCAGAGAAATTATCTAGAATGTATAAAAGTACTCCAGTTGTATTTTGGAAATGTAAACAACATGAAAGGACATTTTATCATTCTTCGTGGACATGTAAAATAGCTGTAAAATATTGAATTCAAATAATATTTTGATACAGACAGTGTTAAAGACCAATATTCAATTGAAGCTGGAACTTTTCTTTTTAGGATTAATGGATAAACAGTTAGAAAAAAGCCATGGAAGATTATTTCAGTATATGATTACTGTGGCGAGATTACTATATGCACAGAGATGGAAAGATTGGACACTACCCAATACGGAGGAATGGTTGGTGAAGTTAATAGATATTGCTGAAATGGATAAATTGACTTCTTTGATTAGAGAAAAGATATTATCTAAATTTCTTGGTGACTGGTGGCCTTTTTGTGAAAAAATGGGGAAAAATGAATTTGTGATCTATGATAATTAAACACAATAGGTTATGGAAAGAAAAGCAATATGATGTAACTTTAGAAAGAGATTAAAATATATTTGTACTTTTAACTGCTGTGAAGAATATCAGAAGCCACTTCTTTATATCTTTTTTGCTTTCTCTTTTCCCTCAACTTTTTTCTTTTCTTCCACTTTTTTCCTTTTCTTTGATTTCTTTTTCTTTTTTCTTCCTTACCTTATATTAGTTCGTGTTAAACTTGTTTAAAGGTTTTAATAAAAATCATATGTATATATGATTACAGCATAAAAGATGCTGTAGAGCTGTTGCCCAAACAATTGTAAAGGCATCTGGATATATTTATTAATTGCATAGTCTAGTCCTGTGGTAGGTGGGGCCTTTATTTTGTAATCTGATGTACTGGTTTTAGGATAGGAGAATAGTCTGGTGACAATAAGAAGTCTACTGATTTGAAGAGGGAAGTATGCTTGTTTTTCTCTAATTTTAAATGGAAGCCGTGGATAGCAACAAATTATGTTTTGTCACATTTCTTCTAGGTCTGACTTATAACAGATTACTTCTGGGTACCAATGTGCCATTATTGATCTGTTGGAGTGATTTGTTTTTTAGGTGCTACATCTCACAAAACTTGCATTTTTATATGCTTGTTTATCTGTGATCTTTTAAATATCCAGCATCCTGCTGTGCCTGCAGAATGCCCAGTTTGACAAAAATGTTCAGTCAGAAGCATTTTAAACTTGCAATTGTGAGATAAGAGGCTAGATGATTTGATTGAATAATTAAATAAAGTGAGCTACTGTTTAGACACTTGGCATCTTTATTCCATGGAAATAAGATATAGCAGGGAGGTAATCTGAAAATTAAAAAAAAAGAAAAGAAAAGAGTGGCAGACCGCTTTACCAGAATAATAGGAAGAGGAAATGGAGAAACTGGTTTGAGATGGGTCAGGCTAGGAGGCAACCCAGTTTGGGAGAGGAGGAAGGGAACTGGAGTGTAGGCTGGAGATGGTGTCTGCGAATAGCAAGATGGGTGAGAGAAAGCTAAGCACAGAAATATGAAGACGAAGACTGTGGTTCTCTTTTTGGAGAGAGAGTTTTTGAAAAAGAGAGGGAAATTAAGGACTTCTAAACTATGCCTTAAAAAAAAGAAAAAGAGGGACGCGGTGGCTAAGATGCTGAGCTTGTCGCTTGAAAGGTCAGCAATTCAGTGGTTCGAATCCCGAGTGCCGCGTAACGGGGTGAGCTCCCATTACTTGTCCCAGCTTCTGCCAACCTACCAGTTCAAAAGCACATAAAAAATGCAAGTAGAAAAATAGGGACCACCTTTGGTGGGAAGGTAACAGCATTCCATGTGCCTTTGGCATTTATAGTCATGCCGGCCACATGACCACAGAGACGTCTTCGGACAGTGCTGGCTCTTCGGCTTTGAAACGGAGATGAGCACTGCCCCCTAGAGTTGGGAATGACTAGCACATATGTGGAGGGGAACCTTTACCTTTACCTTTAAGCTATGCCTGTGATTTAGTATTGTTAGCAAGTTACTTAGCCTTTGTGAAAAATTGCAGCTCTCAATAAGAAACGTATTAGGTATCATATGTAATGCATGTTGAATGGGTTGATATTTGTGTGGCATATGTAGTGCATGTGTATATAACACATAAATGGAGATTTAGAGATAACTGATCTATCTACTGGTATGTATGTATGTATATATGTATTAGGCTGTTCTTTATGGTAGCTGAATTAAAGTAATGATGCAGTGATTGTTCCTGGACTTTTACAGGGCTCAAAAAGAGTCTTGAGATCCAATGAATATGTTTTACCGCCTGGAGGCTTGATGGAGACTGATCTGGAGTTAACATTTTCACTGCAGGTAACTTTAACTTTCTTGGGCAGAAATAAAGAATTGTGTCTCAGTAAAAGCTTTCTTTGTGTATTTTGAACAGAATGTATTTAAGAATAGTACTTCAAGTAACTATATTATGAATTGTTAAACAGTGTTTTGTCTTCTATTTGTAACCTATGATCGATATTCTTAAAGAATAATTTTTGGTATATTTATTCTGAAATAAGCCCACGGTGTTCAAAGGATCTTATTTTCATAATTAGTTCATTCTGAGCACAGCCTAAGGCTATTTTCCAATCACATTTGTGCTCTGGTTATAAAATGAAGCGTAAACGAAGGAATATGGAGGCTGCTTGAGAGATCTGGTATATTCCTTCTTAACCTCTCTGTGAATGTTTCACCAGAAGCACCTTAAAAATGGTCTTTCATGTAAATACTCTTTTTTACAGTATCCACATTTCCTGAAAAGAGATGGTAACAAGCTCCAGATCATGCTGCAGCGCAGAAAGCGGTATAAGAATAGAACTATTCTGGGCTACAAGACTTTGGCAGTGGGCATCATTAACATGGCTGAGGTAAATGGAACTGCAGAAAGATTGTAGCACAGCTATCTGGGAACTGGTGGGGAAGAGGAGATGCTTATTTAGGGTGTAGATTGAGGACCAGAATGTAATACTGGCTGCTTTGTACATTTTCCAAGAAAAGCATGGAATGGTATTAGTCTATGCTAGAGGCTTTTTGTATTGTATTCTCTACTCAGGTCATGCAACACCCCACAGATGGAGGGCAGCTTTTGGGCCTTCACAGCAACATCAAGGATGTAAGCATCCGGGTGGCTGAAATCAGCATCTACTCACTTTCTAGTCAACCTATCGATCATGAAGATGGAAATGTCCCCTCTGGTCCCAAAATCAAGGCGTCTGGTAAGGTTTTGTTTATAAAGTTTTACCCTGCAGGGTTTAGTTAAAGTTTGCTCCAAATCCTCTGTTTGCCCCAAATCCTTTGGTCAGGTCTGGATTATATTGCTATTCCATCCTGAAGTATTTTTTTTCTTCTGTTAATCCACAATAACGTTAGTGATCCTTCTTCTAACGTGTGGCTAAATACTGGCATACACTCTCCAAAATCATTGTAATTGGCCCCAGTTTGGATAACTTCAAAGAGGAATTCCACAAATTGTAACTATAGGTTACCTCTATCTGTTATCTGAGGCAGGAAGCATTTCAGTAGCATTTCAGAAGGGAGGGAGCCAAACACTTCACTGAAAAACTAAAGAATGTGTAGATTGTATCTCAGATTAAAATAAGAACTGTAGAACACACATTTCAAATGTAGCACAATTCTACATATAAAATTGTTGCCTAGAAATGGCTTCCAAATGAGATTAAATTGTAGATCACATTTACTTTTTAGATATAGGGTTATTCTAGACCTTGAGGCATAATCCCCCAGTTTAATTCATCATTCACACATAGAAGAGATCAGAGATCTTTTCCATTAAAGAGCATATAAAATCCTTACAGCTATTATATGTAATGTTAAATATAATATCAGTTCAGTATGTTTTGAAGAAATGTATGTTTTAGTGATGTTTAATAAAAACACCTCAGGTTGTAATGGGATTATAACTTTCAAAATTTGTTCCCTTCTGAGATGAATTGGCATTATGTTCTGTTGTGCTTTATCACTCTTCTCATGAACCTTGCAGTTACTTCCTTCCATTAGCTTGTAGCCTTCCATTAGAAAATCTAGTGCCTTATTGCTGTATTTTCTTCCATTCTTCTGTATCAGTTCATAAGTGGCCATCTTTTTCCCTTCTAGATCGCTCTCCAGATATTGATAACTATTCTGAAGAAGAGGATGACAGCTTTTCCTCTGAGCAGGAAGCCAGTGATGATGCAGTACAGGGCCAGGTACTTATCTACCTATTTGCCTTTCTACAACCTTTGCTATAAGACATGAGTTCAAAAGCTGGGTATTTTTCAAGTGTATTTGAGTTACAAAAGCCTCAGTCCTTGACGATGATAAGACTTGGTCAACAAGATTGATTACCCACTCTTATTAAAAGAGATTAGGAAGAGTATATCTTTTTTGAGTCACCCTTCCAGCTGTCAAGGAAGAGGTATATTTTAGTGCTAAGTACCAGGTATCCATTGCTAGTCTCTTTCCTCCCACTTGAGCAGCTAATCTGTACCCAGTTTATAGAATGGTTTAGGGGAGGGAGAGGGAGAGGGAGAGAATACAATTGATTAAAAGGATGTTTAGTAGATGGTAAAGTGCAAGAGAGCCCCAAACTGACAATTGAGATGCAATGGAATTTTGTCCTGCAATTAAAACACATGTAATAAGTGATTAAGGTTTTTTCCTCCTTCACTTACCAGAAAAGCAGGGTTTTTTCACTGTGGATGGATGTTTATGGGAGAAACAAAAGCTACCCTGTTTCCTCTAAAGTAGATATCTCCTGATAATAAGCCCAGTCAGGCTTTTGAATGCATGTGCTTAAATACCCCTCTCCCGAAAATAAACCCTCCCAAAAAATAAGCCCTCCCCAAAAATATTTAAACGCATGCGCAGTCGGTCCCTGCCATTTCCTCTGGTTAGGATTAGGGAGACAGAGCTGGAAATCAGGTAAGATGGCAAGAGGAGCCCTGTCTTACTCCATGCCCCAAAATTATAAGACCTCCCTGAAAATAAGGCCAAGCACTTATTTCAGGGTTCAAAAAAATATAAGACAGGGTCTTATTTTCAGGGAAACACGGTATTAAGAGAGAAAAACAGATTACTAGCAACAGTGTTAAATCTATTGAGATATTTATCAGAGAACAACCAATAAGTATCTGGAAATAAAATAGTTTTAATGGATCGTACACATTCTTTTGACCCAAAATAAGCCGACTTTTAAAACATACCTTCTGAGAAGATTTCCCCATCTCAACTTTCTATTCACTGATCATCAGCCATGTAATCTCTATTTGTTGCTCTCCAAAACTCTCTAATAAATATCCAAGGAATCACAAAGTTCATTTAACAGCCCCCCCTCCCTCGAAACCAGATGGTCATGACAGTGTATTGCCCTCTCTTTCTATTCAGGATTTATATGACGAAGAGGACGAAATGAGGAAGCCAAAGAAAGCCAGGCGGAAAATGATCCGAACTACATCAATGACCCGAGTAAAGTCAGCCCTTTTTTCCTGGGGGGTGGATTTCTGTGGGCTTTAGCTGGGATCAGGAATAAAGGCACTCCATAATAAACCATGATTGCAAGTCCCACTTCACTTTTCCCCTTTCTTCGCACAAGGGAATATAGGTGCCATCCATAAATAAATTCAGAGAGAGTGAGAGAGAATTTCATGTAGTCTTCCATCAGCATAGATTGCAGGGTTAGGTGTGTTACAGACTTCTTTCTGGATTCAGATACTTTTTTTTTTTTTTTTTTGAATATAGTGATATTTTCTGGAAATATCACTATTATATGAATATAATATATGAAAGCTAGTTATATGTGTTCAGGATATTCAAATGCATTTAGAATAAAATAGAATAACAGAGTTGGAAGGGACCTTGGAGGTCTTCTAGTCCAACCCCCTGCCCAGGCAGGAAACCCTACACCACTTCAGACAAATGGTTATCCAATATCTTAAAAATGTCCAGTGTTGGAGCATTCACAACTTCTGCAGGCAAGTTGTTCCACTTATTAATTGTTCTAACTGTCAGGAAATTTCTCCTTAGTTCTAAGTTGCTTCTCATCTGCATTTCATCTGATATTACTTAAAACTATCACATGGAAGATGGGATTGCTTTGTTTCATAATACAGGATAAGAAATAATGGGTTTAAATTACAAGGAAGTAGATTTCAATTGGACATCAGGAAAAATGTCTTAATGGTAAGGGCTATTCGACATGGGAGTAGACTGCCTCCAAAAGTGGTGGACTTCATTGAAGATGTTTACATTTATGTTGGATGAGAAGTCATTATGGTCAATTCCTATAGAAGTAGAGGTTGGACTAGATGAGCAAGGTTCCTTCCAATTCTACAGTTCTGTGAGTCCGTGAATATGTGTTGTAACATGCATAAGAGCAGTAACTTCCAAATAGGAAGCTGTTGGGATGAAAAGGCCGTACCTAAGAGGCATTCACATTCAGCAAATGGGAGCAACAGCTGGAATTCCCCCATTCCAGCACAGTGACTCCAACTACCATTTAACTATTTAAATAAATAAATAAATACCAATCTTTCCTTTTTCATCTTAAGTTCTGCTGCTGCTGCTGCTGCTCCTGATTAAATCCACAAATGATTAGGCAAATGAAGGGAAGATGGTGACCATCTCTGCCTTTAGAATCAGTAGAGGTTAGCTTCTGAGAAAGAAGCTGACACTGATGCTGCTATTCACAAAGGATTGCTCATCCTCTCCCTTTGGAAACTTGGGCTGCTGATAGACTGTTTTGGCTTCTGTGTTTGGACAATGTTTTAGTACTGCTGGGGAGGAAATGGCAAGGTGGGCCAATTACAGAATGTGTTGTAGTCCAGCTAGAGGGAGGTAGCAAAGGAAGACTTTTCCTCTATTACTAAATCTGTTTCCTCTCAACTTTTTTCGTATTTTAGCAACCAAACTTCAAGCAGAAATTTGTTGCCTTGCTGAAGAGGTTTAAAGTGACAGATGAGGTAAGGAAATTGATTTCAGATAGATGCGGAGGCAAACTATTTTCCGTCTTCACTCAATATTTTTTGAACATTTTTACAGAATATTTTAAAAGGGGAAAAATCATAAACCTAAAGAAGATTTTATTTTATTTATTTATTTTATTTTATTTATTTGATTTATATACCGTCCTACTCCCGAAGGACTCAGGGCGGTGAACAGCCAAACAGTAAAAATACATAGATACAAAATTTAAAAAACAAAGTAAAATCGAATTAAACAATTTGGCCCAGACAAATTAAAACACCCCAGTCATTTAAAACCGATTAAAATTTGCATAATTAAAAAGAGGGAAAAGATTAGGCCAGGCCCGCCTGGTGGAATAAAAAGGTCTTAAGAGCGCGGCGGAAGGTGCGCAGATCCGGGATGAAAGGGAAAAGCACAAAGCAAGCAAATAAGAGATTTACGTCCATCATAAGATTAATTAAATCATACTTGATCTTAGCCAGAAGGCTGAGAAGTGAATATTAGTGTCAGTGATAAGCACAATATGAAATATAACTTAAAGTGAAACATTATACTCTAATCCATTACTTAAATAACATGTTATGTTAAGAGAAACCCAAATTTTGGATAGGGCCCAAGCCTGTAAGTAGAATCTAAATAAAATAAATGCTCTCCATCTTATAGTCAATTCTGTGGCAGATTCATTTTTTTCCAAGACATTTTTATTTATTTATTAAATTTCTATCTCACTGAGTGATTCTGGGCAATTTATATCAAAAATGTAAAAGGTTATTTTAGACTGATATACCACTACAACATAATTTGCTATTCTAGTGAATGAATTGTATGTATGTCTCAGAGCAGAGCATTAAGTATCTTAGCAACTGTTAGCATGGACAAAGCTAGTTTGATATAGTTTGTAGAAATATAGTTTAGTCATATTTAGTAGAAATTATCCTGCAATTAATTTCTTGTAGGAGTATCTGCTGCAGAAACTGTAACTGGCACTCTTATGACCAAGGTGCTTGCATGGCCACACCAGAAATGCAGTAGAAACCCACCAAAGATATCTCTGCATTTGCTCGCTCTAATTCAATGTACTTCCATTGCATCAAATGCAGCAGCCAGTGCAGTAGGCTGGGAGAAGCCTGTGGTCTTCAGATGCTGCAGACTGCAGCTCCCATCTTTAATCATGATGATGGGTGCTGAGACAAGTTGGAATCTGATGTGTTCTGGAGGGCCACAGATTTCTCCATCCCTTTCTGAATATACTGTAAGGATTTTTCAGGGCACTAGTTTCTACTTCATTCTTCGTGCACAAGAGGATTAAGCCTCCTCCCATCCTTGAAGGATGCTACATTGAAATAACATTGTTATTTCCACTTACGGTTCTCTCCCCCCTCCCCAGGTTAATACTTTTTTCTGTCTTCATTTAACATTCACAGCTTGCCGCAACAGTAATAGAAATCAGTGCCATCAACATGCTGTTTTAATGACTTCTCCTGCAAACGCCCCCCTAAAATTGGATGCAAACCACCCAATAGCCAAAGTGCTACTCCTTATTATATTACTTATTATCTTTTCTGTTTTGGTTCCTGTGCTGGCCTTAAATCATCAAAACTTGAAGGGTTTGATTGACTAAAAATGTTGACATGTGGGTGGGGGCAGCCCCTCCCCCCTGCATTTTATTGTTTCATAACAGCTGGCAGCACTGGGTATGGGTTGCAACCCAGGAAAGGGAAAGCATACAGCGAAATCTGGTTCTGAGTTACTTAAAAGTGCTCCTTTGATCCCAGAGCATTAGGAGACACGCTCTATGTACACTATATACACTATCTCAGGAGAGTAGAAATACATTCTCAACCAGAATTATTTGGTTGTTAGTGATTCTGTAATTTGGCTTTAATTAATTTAGTTTTCCCTGATGCTGCAGAGCGTAAAGCAAATCCTCTGCTTTGGTCATCGAGATAAAACTTTGATCCTGTAGGACTTAATGTCCAAGTTTTTCAGGAGGAGGGAGCACTCCTTTTCCCCAACCTGATGGCCTGGTTTAAGCTTCTGCATACAATCACTCACTTTCTCGCCATGTCTCTATTTTATGAATACTTCCACTGTGGAGTGCTAGGCAGAGGATGTTGAGCTGGGTAGCTTTGGAGAGGCTCCTTCAGGATCAGAGATGTTTTATTGTATAGCATAAAGCAGGGGTCTCCAACCTTGGCAACTTTAAGCCTGGAGGACTTCAACTCCTAGAATTCCCCAGATGGCTAAGGAATTCTGGGAGTTGAAGTCCTCCAGGCTTAAAGTTGGCAAGGTTGGAGACCCCTGGCATAAAGGCTTGTGCTTAGCCACTGTGGGATTGATCAATAACACTTTCAAAATATAGAGAATGTCAAAAACATTTCTAAGATTAATGCACTTAGGGAAAAACTATTTCTTCCTTTTTCTTTAAGAGCTTCTAGAGAGCTATAGTTATGTTAGACTTTTTCAGCAAAACCAACAAAGAATTCTGTGGCACTTTAAAGATTTTTCTCATGAGCTTTTATAAATCATAGTCCACTACATTAGTTGCTCTGCAGAGGCCTGTTCCCATTTCTGCCGTAATTTCCCAAACGTGTAAAAAAAAATCTATCCCTTCATAAGCGACTCGCTATAGCTTCTGAATGATCAGGAAACTAAGTTGTGGTTTCTGGCCCACAGTCTTTTAAAAATTGTTTATTCCTGCTTTATGATTATTAATTTGAGAAACTCAAAAAGTATTCAGATGACTCTGAAATTAAGTACATGCACTCTCTCTCTGTCTCTTTTTCTCCAACACACATTCATCTCTTAACTACCATACCCTCAAGTGACATAGGATAAATGAATCATTACTTGTGATGGATAAATATATGTAAGCCCTGAATTGCCAAATAGGCTATAAATGATGGAAGTGTCTTTTACAAAAGGTGCTTTTTCCAAGAGGCACATGCGCAGATCGTCCATGATGATGTCCAGGCGGGTGGGCAGAGCCTCCCGCCACCATTACTACCGGTTAGCAAGAACCGGACCAAACCGGGAGCAACCCACCACTGTTCTCATCCAAGATGTTTCAAAGAAAAACAAGAAAGTCCAGTTGCCTCTTGGAAAAAGCGCCTTTGGGACAACCATGACCTGGATAATTGAGAACCCCCATAGACATGAAGGAAGTGTCTTCTATATAAGTCCAGAAATTCTCCTTTATCAAATAAAGAGGCATACCCATTTGTGATGAAGCTGTGTATGGTCCTCTTCATCTGTTAAAGGAGGTACTAATTTTGGATCAGGTGGTACATTCTTAAAGATCCATCTCATGCTGGGCACCCTTTTTTTGAACTGTTACCATCTGGCAGACGGTACAGGACAATAAAAACAAGGGCAAATAGGCTGAAAAACAGCTTCTATCCCAGAGCAGTAACTATACTGAATTCTACTGCATAGTGTAATATTAATGCAGTATCAGGGGTTTCCATTCAGTTGTATAGAATGTATAGGATGTGTGTTTTTGTTTTATTTTTTATAGTTTTCTTATGTATGATGTACACTGAAGATGGCATTTAATTCCGTTGTACAAGGTGCAATGACAATAAACTAAACTAAACTAAAACTAAACATTTGGTAGGATGGTCCTTATGATACGGTTTTCCATATTGAGAATTGGGGTAAGATTGAGTTTAGTTGGCTTTTGTTACTGCTGTCCTTCCTCAGAAAAGGAATATAGCGTCATAAAGCACAAGAATGCAATAGTGTTGCCCTTCCTAATACTATTCAGATTGTTAGGTTAGTGTGGTGTTTGTAACCTGTTTTATGAGGTAAAGTTCTCCTTCCTCAAACAAAAGAATAAGCCTCTGAATGGCTTTTGTTGACAATATAGATCTTTGCTGATGTTGTTTTCTATTGGACTTTGCTTACTTAATTTCATTCTTAGGAATGCTTAAATGTATTTTCTTTTTGTAATAAATATTAACGTTCTGTTTTTCCCCATGTGTTTTTGAGACACATCAAGGCTATAATGTTGTTATCAAAACCTGAATACACGCCAATTTTTTTTAAAAAAATGACTTCATAGTGGTCAATTTCAGCAGCTCAGATATATATATAGTTGTATTTACCCTAGTGCATCAGCAAGGAGAATTTTAATTTTGGGTATGGTTTTTTATATGTAATAAAAACGGGGGGAAAAGAAACCATGAAAGAACGGATGAAATTAGTACCTTTATGTTGCTGTATCATTTTATTCTCCACCTTGGTTTGGGATCTCCAGGTTTTGGATTCTGACCCAGTGGATCAGACCCAAGAAGTGGAGGAAGACCTGGGTCTGCTCTATGACAGCCTTGAGGAATGCAACAACAGTGACAGCGGCCCTGAGATTGAAGATAATGAAAGTGTTCATAGCACTCCTAAACCAACTTTGAGGTAAGAGCTCAGATGAAAAGCCACTGAGTCTGGCTTGATGAACTGTGGCAGGAAGTATTTGTCCTGCAAAGCTTTCCTTTGGATTTCAGCCTCTCAACATTGTCTCCGCAATTCAAGTAACTCCATGCTCAGCCAGGAATCCTTTGCACGTCTACTCCAAAGCAAGCCCCAGTTGAGTTCACTGAGGCTCAGTCCCAGAGAGCCCATATTTGGGACGGCAGCCCTGACTTTCCTTCCACCTCAGTGCAGCTGGGCTGACGACTTGCAAGAACACAGTTTCTGCATTTTGTGATTCATTTGCTGGGAAAGGGAAGACTTGGGATCATAAAGTAATTTGGTGATAGATGGGGATAGCTTGAGGCTGACCTTAAATGTGACAGGCTAATAAAAGAGCCTTGCGTAAGCCACAACAGACCAGCAGGGATTGATGAAGTAGCCAAGCTTCCCTGGGGCAATTATGCTGAGTCTGCCTTGCAAATGATGAGGTAAAAGAAAAGAGAGAGACGGGAGGGGGGTGGGGTGAATTTTGTATTTTAGTGCTTGCCTGAGGAAGCGGTGGACTATCTCTTTCAGTGTTTTCACATGGTTTTTCTTTCACGGGGACAGGCTTCCAATGTTATTAATCTTTAGGAGGATTTAATGGTAATCTGAGAGATAGAACAGTTAATCTGTATCACTTAGTTCTGAAAATCTCACTATTGGGAAAAGTGCAGTGGACAATCAGAGCATAAATGAAATTGAATATTGTCTTACTGAAAAGGATAAACAGACTTACCTGACCAGGTGTTTTACAGATGGGTTCAACTGTAATTCTGATGCTTGGGAATTATGGTCTACCACACTCAAGAGGACAACGTTCAATTTTTATTTGTTTTCTGGTAGACAGAACTATGGGGGAATATCTGACTGGTTGGTTAGAAAGTAGAAAACGGGGCTATTACTACCTTGGAGCTTCTCCAGTGGTAACATGCCTGTTTCTCCCAAGGCAGCAAATATTTTAGAAAAGGTTCTCCTCCTTCCTGAAGATCATATCTGCACAACTTCCTGTAAATTTGTTTCATTAATGGTGGATAAATAGTTAGGAATGTTCTTATCTGTATCACATTTGAAGCATAGATAATAGAGGTGCATAATGCACATCTCAAATCTCCAGGAAAATGGTCTTGTCTCCCTCCTTTTCCATTGAGAAAAATTCTCTGTTCAGTCCATTTAGTGATACAGTAATGCCTTTTTATAAGCCACAGGATTGGGCTTGTTGGTATTTGAGATGACACTTTTAAGACAATATCCATCAGAAATCTATTTGCCCAGATGTTTCCATCTTTGAAGAACTGTCAGTCTGATCTGTGTGAGTTAATGTTAGGGTAGTTAGAAGCACATGGGAATTGTCAGTCTGATCTGTTTGAGTTAATGTTAGGGTAGTTAGAAGCACATGGGAATTGCCAGTTGATGCCACTTCTCCTGAGTCCTTCGGGAGGAGGGCGGTATATAAATCTAATAAAATAAACAAATTAATTAGCTTTCTTTTGTTTTACCCTAAGTTTGGTCTCTCAGTAGAGCTTTCCTTGAGGTTATGGTCCTTTGTAGGTATTCCCTGACATATGCATAGTATTGTAGAGGAGTTATGGAGGCATGCATGCATATAAATATTCACATCCCATTAGTTTTTATTTTTATTTATGTATTTATCACATTTTGGAACTGCCATCCCCATCACAGAGAGACTCTGGGCAGTTTACAGTAAATTATTAAAACATAGAAGCAATATATAAAGGTTAAAATGTAAAAGGAGACAAGTTCTTTGCAAATGACTTTTGCAAGGAACTTGTCTCCTTTTACATTTTAACCTTTATTTATTTAACCTGTGTATGTATAATGTGAAATTAATCTGAAAAAAAAAATCTTAGCTCGTTTGGATGATTCCACCTTGTGTAAGCAGTACCTTACTAGACACTTTATAGTGCTCCTTTTCATATACTAGAAATGCAAGATCTTTACACAGAATCATGTAATCTGAGTTCTTGCCAGTAGATTTGAGTAAACATCCATATCTCCAAACTCTTATTTATCTTCTGATAGAAATAATGCAACTCAATCTTACCAAAACCCAGCAATACATTTTAATGCTGAACAATAGCCAGGAGGTAGACCAATCTGCAATGTAGATCTTATCCTTTAGTTGTGCTGTTGGTGCATATCTTTACAAAATAAAGTTGCAAGCTTGAGCCAAAGCAGACTCGCTTAGTTTCTCTTCCAATGAGAGAAATCATAGGAAGGTAACAAGGAGTTTCCTTTCAGTTTTGCATTTGATTTCCCCCCCATCCCCCAGCCATTTCAATCCGAACAATAGGTTTGAACAATAGCTGTCCTCTTTCTTCTGCAGATTCAGTTACTTGAAGCGAGAATCTAGTTGGTTGGGGAGAATATACTTGTTCTAGCTGGAAGTAGAAGTGCTTTGCTCTATTTTATTCCTTCTCTGTTGAAAGTGACACTTCAAAACCCCTTTGCTCACAAGGATCGGCCCTCCCTCCCTTCCAACTATCTTTTTGTGTTGCTGAAAGACCAGGGCTTTGGTGATGGGTTTGCTTGTGGTGCTCCATGGGGATAGAGAATGGGGTGGAATTCAAGCTTGGGTTATGGTGACTTCACTTCTCCCTCATTTCTCTTTCTGTCTGTCTGTCTGTCTCTCTGTCTGTCTGTCTGTCTGTCTGTTTCTTCTGCAGGCGCTTCTTTGAGGGCGTCTCTCACTCTGGTTCCCAGACTGAGATCAGCAGTCTGCACAGCCAAAAAGGGCAGGAGCGAGAGTCGGGCAGCCCTGTGAGTTGTTACTCCTTCCTTCTTTCCTTCCTTCCTTCCTTCCTTCCTTCCTTCCTTCCTTCCTTCCTTCCTTCCTTCCTTCTTTTTCTTCCTTCCCCCGACTTTCCAGTTTGCCCATCCAGAAACTCTGTGCTTTAATAACAGTTCCTGCTACATGCATTTGCTTTTCTTTCTTCTGTCTTTCCTTAATGAGCTTCCTTCTGTCCAATTTAGAAGAAGTAGGATAGGAGCAAGCCAACCAGACTTACTTAGCTGGGCCCCCAGGGTTCCTGCAGTGAGCAAATGAAAGGGAGGGTGGCTATTTTCCTCTACAACCTCTTCTGTTTCCAATATTCTGGACAATGAGAAAGCACAATGTATTTTGATGTGTGCCTGTTCTTCCTATGTCTGGAATAGCCCTGCTTCTGCACCTTTCCTAAGATTTCATGGCTCCAAAGTTGTCACTACTCATCCATTTTCTTCTTCCCTCCCCCATGCCTGCTTGCTCTCTGCCCACTCTCCTAGGGAGAAGCAGAGAAGTGGAAAGTGGGTATCCCACGCACCCAAGATGAGGCTGCTGTGGAAAATGCAGCTATGGTGAGTCCTCTCCTTTCCTGGCGGTTTTATGAAGTTTCTGCCACCCTCCCATCTGATCTGGCAGTTTATCCAAAAGAGCAAATGGTTGACTTCATGTTGCTCATCTGATCCCGGTTGTCAATGGCCATCGGTTTGACACTTATTCTGGGCAAACGATAGCTATTCCATTGGGAACAGGACAGTCTTTGGGTCCAGATTTCCAAATATTGTACAGTTGAGTGTTCCTAAGATAAAACAAACCTGCCATCTCTTCTGCTGCAGGGATTCTGGGATGGTTGGCACTCGCTCCGCAGATGTGCCCAACCTTTGCCAGTTACTCATGGGGCCCTGCCACATATGGTCCCACAGCAGCAGTGCTTTTTTTGCTTTGACCCATCAAACTCATTAGCTCACAACAAAGAGATGCTTTCTCTGGGTGATTTGTTATATTGTTTCTCATGAGCACCCATGTGTATGGGGAGTAGACAAACTATTTGGAGAATTATTCGAGCAGTAAATCTTTCATCAACTAAGCATTTGTAAGTGGTTGGTCTGAGCATCTTCCTGCTTCAGTCTGGTCTAATGTCTGTGTGAGCAGCAACTTTAGAGGTGGTGGGAGAAAATGACTCAAAGAGCCCTTGAGATACATTGGCAATGTTTGGGGAAATTCTAGCATTAATCTTTATCAGTGCTAGATACACTACCCTGTTTTCCCCAGAATAAGGCATCCCCTGATAATAAGCCCTATCAGGCTTTTGAGTGCGTGGCAATAAGGCGAAGTGCTTATTTCAGGGTTCAAAAAAATAAGGGTCTTATTTTCGGGGAAACACGGTAGTCATCCATTCTGTATATTCTGGGTACTACTCCCAATACTACATTCACATGAAGAACAGTACCCTGTGCTTTCTTCTACTCTATAAACATCCACAGTCTTTGTGGGTACTGAAACATTTGGCACTCTTGCTGGCATTTCTACATACTGGAGTAGTGGTGGATTGAATGAAGGGAATTTAGGAAGCACCATGGTGAAGGGAGTTTTGAAAACACAATGGTTATACATAGCTCTGTTTGGTTGATACTTTGTTCTCAAGGGCTACATTCTGCTGGCCAGTTCAGTTGTTGATTCATCCCACCATCTCAATGCACAGTGGAATCACATATTCTTTATTTGTACAGGTAGTCCTTGACTTATGACCATTTGCTTAATGATGGTTTGAATTAAAGATGGTTTTGGAAAGGTTGCAGTGTGACCTGTAAAGCACTTTTCCGACCATTGCAAAATATTACACTACCAGTCGCTTGATAGTGATCTGGCTTCTTGGCATCCAGTTTGCACTTACAAGCAATCATATGACTGCCATTTACAGTCTTGTCTGCAGGCTTCCCCAGAAAGTCAGTGTGGGAAAGCTTGCAAGCCTGTCGAGAGGACTCTTTCTCATCTCCGAAGACCAGCTGAAAGAGCTCCCTGCCAAAGGATTTCAGCTCCATGGTTGCTTGGATTGTTGAAATCCACATTCAAATCCAAAGGGAGACTCTATTGAAATCCAAGCAGACATGGAGTTGAAATCCTTTGGCAGGGAGTTCTTTCAGCCAGCCCCAGAGACAAAGGGAACCAAAATCCAAGTAGGGATTTCAGCCCCTGAGCAGAGAGGCAGCGCAGTAAAGTAAGGAGCACAGGGTGCCCCCAAGTGAGGAAGGCCTTGAGAGACATGGTAAAGTTGCATGTGAGTGTCTCCTCTGCTCAGGGGCTGAAAATCCTGCTTGAATTTTGGAAGGAGGATTTTCAGTTCCTGAGCAGAGAGGTGCCAGGCCTTCCAAGGTCTCCCCCCCCCCACCCCCTGAGGCACCGGGCGCTCCTTATATGGGATTCCCTCTGCTTTATGATCTGTGAGTTTGCTTAACGACCTCAGTCGGGAATGCCAGAATTGTGGTCATTGAGTGAAGCAGTCATGTGACATCTCATTTTAACAACCGCTTTGCTCAACAACTAAGATTCCGGTTACAGTTGTGGTTGTAAGTCAAGGACTACCTGCAGCTTTGCAGGCACAGTCGAGGATTTTCTCCCCACCTTCTAGAATCATGTAAATTAAATTTGGCTCTTTTTTGAAAGTATGGAACAACTCATAATTCAACCCTCCTGTTAGCCTTCTTTCTGCTTCTGTCTGTTTGGCTGGGGCGAGCTACAGAGATGGCCGTAATGATGTAGCAGTGGGGCTAGAAATGGGCATTAGTGAATTGAGGTGTAGGAAGAGGTTGAAGAAAAAAGCTTGCCAGTGGGTAAGAGGCATGCCAATCAAGCCATTCCATTTGACAATCTTCTGGGGCTCCAAAGCAAAACACACCCACAAACAAACTTTCCAATGCTTTCTGTGCATCATCATTTCTTTGGTTATTGGGCATGTTGGAAATATAATAACCACATGATCTCAGGAGCTGGAGGCAAACGATTCCTGTCCAGGAGGAGCAGCTGAGACGGTGTTGAAGGAGAGCAGCATGGACAGGCTTGCCCAACTGAGCAATGTTAGCAAGCCGGAGTTCCCAGCCACTGTTTCCCCCAGGTAAGAAAGGCCCCATCTTCAATGGGAAGATGATCTTGCATAGGTAGAAGCTATGTTGGCCATGCAGATGAGGTTTTTAGAGTATAAAAAAGGTCGTCGTCCCCCCCCCCCTCCCGGGGCCAATATTCAGGTAGAAACTATAAGTCTGCTGTGGCTCAGGCATGGATTCTTGGCCTAAGATTTCGTGAGGTAATCGAATCAGTAAATTCTTCAAAAACCTAAGATGTTTTCCCAGATATCCTTTCAACCCTAAATTGGCATAGCATATAAATAATCAGAGCATAGGTGGTGGTACACTTGGTCGATTTTTATAGACTTTGACAAACAGTTTTTGTTTTACAATGTCCAATTAATCTCTGTTGCAAGTATGAATTTCTTAGCCTCCCCTTCCCCTCTTCAGTCTCTATCTTTGGGTCTCGTTGATGACTTAGAAGCTCTGGCCACTCATGGCATTTGCTCAGTAGCGCAGCAAGGACTTTCTCTGGGCATCTGAGGCCTGGCTACCCTCCCCCAACCTGTGCTGATAACCTGCTGTTTGTCTTTCAGCAAAGCTGAGAACAAGCAGCTCTGGCGACCTCGCAGTATGTCTGTCAAGGATCGACAAAACTCCAAGAGCCACAGTGACCGAACCGGTAGCCTGGACAGTGAGGGCTCCCCAGATTCCCGGCAGAACAGCCAGGTTAGGCAGTGGTGAGCGGGATGAGAGGGGAGGGAGAGAGAAATGCCTTAAATGGGGAATGGAGAAACAAAATCAAAGCAATAGAGACATTTGCAACTTTCCCCAGACAGCCAAAGTCTCTCCTACCTTTATGGTCTTTGATGATGCAGGGATTGGAACTGTCCTGAACACAGTTGTTCCAAAAGTGCTTTTTTTCCAAGAGGCAATTGAACTTTCTGGTTTTTCTTTGAAGTGAAACGTCTTCAAAAAACTCCCAGAAAGTCCAGTTGCCTCTTGAAAAAGCACCTTTGGGACAACCATGACCTGGATGACTGAGAATCTCAATAGACATTTGTCCTGAACATGGCTTTCCTTTGCTGCTGCAGGTGCCCCGGAAATCTGTGTATGATCAGCTCAACCAGATCCTAGTCTCAGACGAGCAGCTGCCTGAGAGCATCATCCTGGTGAACATCACAGAGTGGCAAGGCCAGGTGAGGAAGCCCTGAAGGCAGTGATTGCACGAGGGTTGCATTTAACTAAACCCTCTGCTCTGAAAGTGAAGGGAAACTTGTGAAAAGCAGGTTTCACAGAGCACATTGGCCAAAAAAAAAAAAAGGGGGCAGGAGGGGCGAAGCATTTAAAACAATTACATGTACATTAAAACAATTAAATCTACAGAGGAGTACACCAGATCAGATGTATAAATAACTCTGCAGATTAATGAATTATATGGTATCAAATGAGTATGAGTAAGGCAGTGTAATAATCTAAACATGCTGACTATTCACATAAATTCAATATGACCTTCCTTGTCACAATTTTGCCTTGAAAAGCATCATACCAGATTTAAAGTTAAATCCCAAATAAGTCCTTCTTGTTAGCTCAGGAACAGATCTCCTGCCATTCAAACCACAGAGCCAGGAATAGGAGGAGAACTTTGAGACCGGAGATGTTGCATATTTGTTTTAGCTGCTTTCCCCTATGTTTCTTGTTTTATGTTGGCAGTACCTGTGTGATCAGCTCCAAGAACACAAGCAACCCATGGTCTCCACCTGCTCCATGGCAGATGTGCAGGCTGCCTTCAACACAATTGTTTCTCGCATTCAGAGATAGTGAGTATAGTCAGCCGAGGCCATGGTTCTGGACTGGTTTCCCAAGTTAATCATGTGCCTGAGAACTTTGGTACTTGGTTATGTGGACCATGAAGCCACCCTGGTTGTAGCTTCAGAGATGGGAATTCCTTTTCATTTGGTCCAGCTTTCCACGGCCCATTGCTTTCCAAGGCAATGATGCATAGCTTCCCATTATCTCCAACTGAAAGATTGTTGGCTAGTTAGGAAGGCTAGGAGCTTCCAATGGGGGGGGGGAGTTAAACTAGAGGGAGTGCTGGCTGTAGGTAATTGGGGGGGGGGGTGTTGGTGTTGCTCTCCTGGATCTGCAGCCTCTCAGAATTTCTCTTCCTCCGCAGCTGTAACTGTAACTCCCACATGCCTCCCCCAGTGAAAGTGGCTGTGGCAGGGGACCAGAGCTACCTGAGTATCGTCCTGCGCTTTTTTGTGGAGCAGCTAGCCAGCAAGACTCCTGATTGGCTGAACTACCTCCGTTTTCTTGTGGTGCCCTTGGGTAAGAGTCTTGCCCGCTGGCGCCAGTTCTGAAAAGCTGTGGCATATTCTAAACCAGGGGAGCCTGCCTTCCTTTTTGTTAGCATGCACAAGCAGCTATGCCAACCAGGAAAAGAAAACATGGGCTAGAGAAATGTGGAGGTGAGGCAATTCGCTATTCATGTATGTTTGCTCAGACCTTTGGCTCACCTTTGTAAGGAGGGGATGAGGAAATTACCTTGTTTATGTCCTCCGCTTTTTCTTCCCTTTGTTTAAATGCTCTGTATCCTTCCCAGGCTCTCACCCCCTGGCCAAGTACCTTGGTTCAGTTGATAATAGATACAGCACTCTGTTTCTGGATGCGGCCTGGAGAGAGCTCTTTAGCAGAGTTGAAGCCCCTAGTGCAGGTAAGAGCTAGAATTGGCTGTAGCAATGCAGACCAGTAGTGGGATATCTGATCTAAGGAGCCATTGGGCCTCACTGGTGTTGTGTGTGCCTCCTCCCAATCCCCTCTCTCCATCTCTTTCCAGATACTGTGGACATCTCTGGCCGGGTTGCTCAGTTCATTACAGGTGCCAATGTATCTCACCAGCTACCCATTTCAGAGGCCATGTTGACCTACAAACAGAAGAGGTAGGACAGCTTGCAGTCTTCCTTCCTTTCATCTCTCCGTCCTTTCACTCTCTTACAGGCCTCAACTCAGTAACAGAATTACTTATTTGAACCCACACAACCTGGAGCCCATCTCTTGTGGTGCATGGCTGCATCCCCATATTTCTTGGTGTGTGGGAGGGTGGTATGCTGGGCTGGGCAGTGAGGCCTGATAAGAGGAGGAAGACTGTAGTTTGTTTTCTGCCATGTTGAGATAGGACACACGCAAAACATACTGTAGTGAATGCTCTAAAATAGGCCTTCTATGTTTTTTAAAAACAGAATAATCTCTGTGATGCTTCCAAACCAGAAAAAAACTGTACATGCCTATATGTGTGACACAGCTCTTACCTACTTGACGTTGTTGGCCTACCCATTATGTCCTGATATCTCCCTGCCTCCCACCCACCACCCACCCCCAATATCATCCTTCTGGGAGTACCAGGCAATTGTTGCCTGTACTTTATATGATCTCTTTTCCATGTGTTTCCAGGGAACATGACCAGGTTTTGCTGTGTGATCTTCATACAGTTCTTAAAGGAGAGGGCAGCCGGGAGAAAGCAGAATAGATGGGCAGTTTTTTCTGCTCTTGCCCCAGGATAAAGCCTGGTCTGAATAGTCATTTTGGGAATTGCAAGTGCTGTTTGTATCCTTCCTCCCGCCACAGTTCAAGTGTGTGGGGTACATCAGGCCCCACTGTTCTCTGCTTTTCCCTGCAGCCAAGGGAGACTGACTCATAGTATGTACACTTTGTATGTCCACTTTGCTGCACTCAGAGGGTGGGGGGAGGCTTCTGGGGAAGTTGGGAAAGGACTCTGTTTTTTGCTGGGATATTCCTGAAGCTCTGTCCTCCCCAAGCAGACTTGTTACTGAATTGGAGGCATGGTGAAAATGTGATGTTTTCATTTTTATAAGCCATTTTAAACACTATTTTAAAAAAAGTTGCATGTCTCAAAGCAAAGCACCGGCTTTCAAAATCATCTTTATTTCCAAGGATGCATTCAGCTTCCACATAGGTCCCACAAATGTTTTCACAGACCAGCAATGCAGGCCTTTATTTTAGTTTTGCCCAGCAAAAAGGCAGATGTCCTGGGAGGCTAGAAAGGGTAGCAACCTCACCAGTTTGAAGTGATGTTTTCTATCTGACAGATTCTCTGTAACAATTTTCCCTCAAACGTCCCACCAGTCTCCAGATGCTGAGGATACCTTGCTCTAAATTAACCTCTGCCGATTTGCTCTGAGGAGCAACTCTGTGCTAAAGCCCCACAGATGGAACAGCATGTGCCAGGAAATGAAACCTTGGCACTGTGGCACTGTGAGAGGATGGGGAGAAGGGTGGGGCAGGGCTGTAGGTCATAAAGAACTGACTTAGTTATCTGGACACATGAAAGGTGTGAGTACAAGGACTGTGATGAGGTGGCTTCCTGCCCCCATTGCCATGTACAGGACTTGTCTTTCGGTATTGCTTTGTAGGCATTCACAGTGGTGGCTTCTTCCCAGAACACCTGGACTGCATGTAGGTGATGCATCTTCAGTTAGCTTGCCACCCACAGGCTGAAGCATAACACACACATGCATTCCCCAGAATGACTACGTTGCTTGTTGTTGTGTAAATAGATCTAGATATGCCAGCATTAAAAATCAGCCTGGAGTTGAGCAAGTTATTGGCATTGCAGAATCTGCAGTTACTGTGAAGAAGGAAGGGACCCTTGGAGAGCCCAAGAATGGGTCATTGAAATTTAGCTATGAGCTGTCAGTTTATACGATACCATTTTTTATTATAGAAAGCAACAAAAGAGGTGCTTTAAGCTTCTAGTAGACTTCAATGCACCTATTTTACTTTAAAAAAAAAAAAAGGCTATTAAAATTCCCTCTGACGTTGTCACTCTATGTCCCCGATGGCTTTAACTGTCAAAGATTTTTGCAGGTGGGGGGAGATGGTGCTGTGTAGCACCATCAAGGAACTCACTACTCAGATAACTGAAAGCAAAAAAATCAAACTATGGGTAGGAGGACGAGGCCTATATATGTATTTTAAAATATTCTCCATTATTAAAGTACACCGATATTCAAGTCAAAAGCTAAAATGATGAAATGTTGGCATTTTCTAATACTAAGAGGTGCCTAAAGAGCTTTGAATAAATTGTTTCTATATTTCCCCCCCTAAACTTTCTAAAAAGCACAATAGAGTCTTTCCAATACTCCAAAGTACATAGTAGGTGGAGAGAACCTATCTTTGGCCTTAGTATACCATTCTTACATTTGTATTTCTTCTGGTAGTTCTTTGACAACCATTCCTCAGAGAGTGCATATATTCTGTTAACACATCTCACCCAGGGGTGGGTTCTACTTACCTTTACTACGGGTTTGCAATGGGGCTGCGTGTGCGCGCTTGCTTCGCTCACGCATGCACGCACTCTTCTGCGCATGCGCAGAATCATTTTGATGATGTCAGGGTCAGTGGGTGGAGCCTCCAGCTGATTTTACTACCGGTTCTATAGAACTGGTGCGAACCGGGGGCAACCCACCACTGATCTCACCTCATAACGCAGAGCCATAGGGAGACGTAGGGTGGATGTATATTCAGTTAATGTGTGGGGACAGAACCCAGCCAACATCCCAGTTGAGCAGAGAAGGCACTAGTATCTCTCTGGTGAATTGTTTGCAACCCATGGCGTTCCAGATCACTTCAGATACCCTGTTGTTCTGAGGAAAAACAATTAAAAATAATTTAAGAGCAGTGGCAATGATTTGCAGTTTTTTCACGTTTGGTAGCTGAATGGAGAGGACATGAGCATTCATGCCAAATGAAGATGGCTAGATCTGTGAGGGCATCGACACGACAGTCACGCAAAATGAATGGAGAAAGTCTGTAGCAGACGTTGACGTGTCCCTCTTTGGCTGTGGTCTCTGCCAGGCAGTAAACGCATGTGAATGACAAAAAAGGCCTCTCTCAGGCAGTAAACACATTTTTTAAAAAACCATTCTGTTTAATTCACTGGAGGCAATAGGTTTATTTGATGGAAGAGTATGTTTTGGGGATTGGCCTCCTCTTCACTGCTGCTAGTTTGGTATCCTCACTCTTGTTCTCCAGCAAACTCCCCCTCCCCCATTTCTCTTTTTCTCATTCTCTCTTTCCCTGTCTCTCTGTCTCGTTTGAATTCTGCCAGATTTTACATTCTCTCTGCGTTCTGATTGTGGCTTATAACAACTTATCCGAAAAGACCTGGCTTCTGGGCCTCTGGGCTGCTCTCTGGGAAAGGGCAGGCAAATGGGCAGGGTGACAGGGCAGGTGATCCACCCAGGCTGTCCTGTCCAAGGCTCCACCAAATGTGAAGCCAGTGCTGGGACCAATGTTTTGTAGGGCAGCTCTCTCTCTCTTTCTCTGAGACATGTTGTGAGCACCTGCAGCATAAATATTGCAAAGCACGGTAAGTATGTTAAGTGGGAAATGGTTGAAAACATTTGAAATCTTCCTGTTCCTCTTTGTGGAATTTGAGCTATCGTCTGCTGAAAGCTAACCAGAACACCTTGGAAAGGGGGCCTTGGGAAGAAATGCCATGCTCTCTAACCACTAATTCAAGGGCCACGAGGAGTTGCACTGGGCCTCTTCCTTCCACCTTTGAGTACAATATAGCATTGGTGGCCTAGCCTTGCCAAGTGAGATAGGCATTGTGTGTTGTCTCCCAGCGCCAGTGCCTAACTGCTTGTATTCAAGTAGTGCTGACGCCTGTCCCTCTTCTTGGTTTTTGGCACTCAAGGAAAAGAAGCCTCTATTTTGATTTTTATATCAGGTATTGGACTGTGGCTTGCTGCAGTGTTGCCTTTCTCTTCTGTGTCCGTCCGTCTCATCTCTTTGTCTAGGAACAGAATGAGTGCTTCCCCTGCCTGTCTTGCCTGAGGCCAGGCTGCTGGCTGTCCCTGGTTGCATGTGAGAACTCCCGCCTGTGGAAGTCGCAGAGAAGGAAGCTGGCCTGTCTTCCTTCCTCTTGAGTCTCTTCTGCGTTTGTCCCTTTGCCTTCCCATCCATCTTTCCTGCGCACTGTGATCCTGTGCTCAGCATTGGGTTTGCGCGGCGAGGGGGGGGGAGTTTGCTATGCTATGTGAGAGTGAGGGAACCATCCTGCTTCCTTCCCGAGAAAGAGACACCATTGCTTGCCTCTGCAATAGCTGCTTGTTTATTACATCAGGCTTTGGCTGGGGTTGCCTGGCCAAATCCTGGAGTCAGTCCATTTCTCCCAAAGCTGCCCTTTCTGCTTGTGTCCAACGGCACTGCAAGGGGAGGGGGCAGAGCTATTCGAGAGTGGCTGGTAACGTGACCATCAAAGGACGATGGAAGGCAAAGCTTTGGGTGAGCTCCACTTCACAGGTGGCCTTTGCAGGTAGAGGACTCTGCAGGGGCTTGCTATTTGTAATTGCCTCTGTTCCGTTTTTACAGCCCGGATGAGGATTCCTGCCAGAAATTTGTGCCGTTTGTTGGGGTAAGTGCGTTGGAGTGCATCAGCCAGTAATTGCTAAAGCAGTTTTCCAACCTTGGGAACTTTAAAATGTGTGGACTTCAACTTCCAGAATTCCCCAGCTGTTTTCTTTGCTTCTTGAGAGATGCCTGCAGGAGAAATTGGATGTGTGTGCCTTGCATGAAGGGGTCTGTTGCAAGTTGTGTTTTTGTGGTTGTTGTTGTGAAGCTGTGGGTGGGCCCATCAGGGAGGTTCTCAGGGTGTGGCCAAAAAGTCAGATGGCAGACATGATGGTGCACATTAAAAAACAAACAAACAGGCAGCTTCTGTGACTTTTTGAACCCCACACTGCGGACCCCCACTCCCACACACACACCCTCCCAGATCTACCTGTCAGGGTGGTGGAATATTGCCTGTTGCAATTTCTTGGTTTTGAGCAATTTTTCCTCCCACACAGGTGGTGAAAGTGGGACTTGTGGAGCAGTCCTTCAGCACTTCAGGTGAGAGATGGGCACGGGTTGAGAGCTGGGTCCTTGAGGCAGCAACCTTGCTCTGTTTTCACTCCTGTTCTGTGCCCCTGCAGACCAGGGAAAACTTGGGGTAATTATGGGGCAGAGAGCTGAAGTCATGCTATGGCAGCCTGCCTCAACTATAACCTCTCCTGGTTTTTGCACATCACTGAGGCCTAGGCTTTTGAGGAGAACAACAAAAACAGGAGAGGCAAAATGAATCCAGGCCTGGTCATAGAATCATGGCAGTTCTCACATTTGATTGTATTGAAATTTGACTCTCCTCTTTAAACCCACTTGTCCTTTTCAGTGTTTTCCTGGTGCCATTAAGGTTTCAAATTGAGGAGAGTTAGGACCCTTCCCCCTTTGTCCTCACATTCTGTCAGTCTCACTCCTCAACCACCATCCATTTAGTCCAGAAGTCTGGAGGGGAGT
The DNA here is from genome assembly GCF_059756535.1 of Pantherophis guttatus. Taxonomy (NCBI): domain Eukaryota; kingdom Metazoa; phylum Chordata; class Lepidosauria; order Squamata; family Colubridae; genus Pantherophis; species Pantherophis guttatus. The sequence continues at coordinate 306,419,603 of NC_142063.1, read as the reverse complement.
TGTTATGGCTGCATATGTTTTTTCATTTGTTTTTTGAATCTGCCGAAAGCTATAGTCACGTTCAGATGACTGAGATTACATCTCTCCTTCATTACTAAACCCATCATATAACACTGAGGATAGACAAGGAGGTTGGGGGAGAAAAATGGAGAGAATAGGCCAGTGTTCCTCAACCTTATTTTTGGGCATTCAAGCAAACATCTGAACGTCAAATGGTTTTGAATGCCCTCCAAGAGAAGCGTTCATCCACACCCAGTTGCGGCATGCAGAAACAGCTTCATGTTTTAATTATTGTACTTTTGTTGCTCTTATTATCCTATGGGTGATGGTTTTACTGTTAAATGGTTTATCAGATTGTTTTTACTGAATATCTCTGAGGTCCTTTGGGATAAAGAGGGTGTTTTGCCAAGTTTCAGGGTAGCCCAGGCAATCGGTTCTTTTAGATCTAGAGACAAGAAACATACCAATGAATAAAGAGGTTTTAAGCTTTATTATTGACTTAAGCAAACAAATTTAAAAGCATAACATAAAAAGCCTATACTATATATTATATAGTATATACCAAGCAAGATGATAGCGGAATCTCTTATAAGCTATCAAGAGATCCTTAATGAAAGCAGATACCCCTCCAAGGTCTGGCCAAATTCCCCAGTACCCAGTGCTAGGCTGTGTGCAGAAGCTTCCAGCTTAAAGGCCAGTATTAGGTCATCATTAAAATCTGGCACCATGACCTCTAAGGTTCTGCTTCTAAGGTCACGAGACCACAAGATCTGACTTTGACCAGGTGGCACATGACTCTGGGATAGGCACTGAAAGTCTGGAACTTTCTTTGCAGCTATGTGAAGACCCCTTCCCCCTCCCCCCTCCTTTATTCAGCAAGAGTGTAAAGCAAATAGGTTAGATCAAAATCAGCTCTAAACTTTTAAACTTTTCCTAATATGAAGGAGAAATCAAAATATGTCACTCAACTCCTCAAAATACAATGGTATTCCTCATTGCCATTACAGAGAGATTCAGTGCTTCTTGTTGTTGTTTTAAAAGAGATTGCCTTATGACTTGTGTGAAATGTATTGGTAGATCAAGAGAAGAGGTATTTCTCTATTGGAGAAAAAGTGTTATTTTCACACATGTCTTTGAGAAGACTCAAAAGGACAAATATGTATTGTTACCGGGTAAAATTAAGTGTCCCTCCCTGCATTCTCCCTCCCTTCTTTCTGATAAGGGAATAGGAATCTAATAATAACACTTGGTAGTTATTGTGGCTCTAGGGCAGAGAGAGGTGCAGCCAATTTATTTGTGCACCACATTTTTTACCAAGAGATTGTGCTGAAAATACTTTATTCAAATATAAATATCACTATGCCAAATGTGTCCAATTACATGGATTCAATTACAGTTCATTTGGAAAATACCAAGTTTAATTAAGCATAAAATAAATCATGTACATTAATCATGTCTAATAATAATAGCACATTCAGTAGTTCGTATCTAGATAGACCAAACAGAAAAAAGACTGAAAAATGAAGCATAGAAAGTGGAAGAACATGGGGGAAGGGCGGGGGGGTTTCAACAAGGAAGAGATTCATTGGAATCCGATGTCCTGAAACCACAGAAGATGCTTCAAGCTAGCTAGTAGACAGCAGGGCAATCAGGAGTCTCAAGACGCAATGCTGTTTTGGTTCCAGATGTGGGAAAAAGCAAACAAATGCCAACACAATGCCATGGTTTCTTTTGCTGAATTGTCTGGGGACATATCACATAACTGTTATAAAACTGTTTTCAAACCACAGTGGCTGGGTTGACACAATGGACTAAGCTGAAATCACATTGTGACGTAGCTTGTGTGCAAATCCAGCTAGTGCCTCTGTCCTTTCCTTGTTCCTTCCATAGTAATTACCTTGGTAAGTTTGGTAGGGCAAGGCATATGGAAACAGCCCAGCTCTGATAGCAGATAGAAATCTCTTTTGCGCCTCATTCCAGACAGCCACGTTTTCCACCAAGTGCTCTGGGCAAACAAAGACATATAATCAGGTGCTCTCTCACAATTTCCCCTAGTTGATTCTGATGATGCTACCATCTGCTCCACTTCACTGCTGAGCTCATCGTCTCCATCTGGTGGAGGGATCCCTTATACCAAGGAAGCTATAGGAACCCCTCCGCCCTCTCCCTCTGTCAGCAGTGGGCTCTCAGGAACTGGGTAAGCATCTTTCAATTTACTTATGGGCATTTTGTGATACTATTAACTGGATAGAGCCCTTTTGTTTAACATGTTTAGATTGGCATTTCTTTGGCTAGCAGGCTGCACCAAGGCTTGTGTAGCATTACAGGAGTAACATTCCAAATCCGAAATCAGAATCTGATTTTGGACCAGAATCCTATTTTGGTGAGGGCATAAAGAGGTATTAGCCTTTACAATGCTTAAAAGCACCATTTTGCTCCTTAATCTTTCTTGGAGCACCCCTCCAAGCATAAATGGGGGGAGGGTGGGGGAAGGACAGAGGAGAAGAGCAGATTCAATTCCACCATTCTTAAGGAGGCTCAAAAGATTGCAAAAGGATATGAGCCCATGTTTTGCATCCCTGGGCTAATTCAGTTCTCCCGAGAAGATTAAATGATTTCAAGGAGTCATGACAGAAACAGATGAGCAAAAGAATGTACCATATTTTTCGGAGTATAAGACTCACCTTTTTCCCCCAAAAAAGAGGGTGAAAATCTGGATGCATCTTATACTCCAAATGTAGCCCCACCCAGCCTTGCAAACGGAGATTTCAGAGGCTGAAAGAAGCCTCTGAAAGAAGCTTCAGAAAAAAAGTCTCTGAAAGGCTTTTATTTAAAATAATATGGCAAGCAACAAAAGAAGAATAAGTAAAGGTTCTAACCAAACTATGCTAACAAATCTGGAGAATGACACAATAATCAACAGATTGGAAGAGGTTAATCTACATACCAATACCAAAGAAAGGAGATTGAACAGAGTACAGATAGTCCTTCAGAATAAAAGCCTCTGAAAGAAGCTTCAGAAAAAAAGCCTCCAAACAGAGCTTCAGAAAAAAGCCTTTTTTTCTGAAGCTCTGTTTCGGAGGCTTTTAGAGGCAGAAAAAAAAGTTTTTTCTGAAACAGAGTTTCAGAAGTTTCAAAGGCAGAAAAAAAAAGCAAGGCAGAGAGCTCACAACCAACGAAACTGTTGCTAAAATTCACCTCTGGAAACAGCTGGTTGGGGGTATTGCGGGAGGCCGATCCACCCACCAATCAGCTTTTTTCTTATTTTCCTCCCCAAAAACTAAAGTGCGTCTTATACTCTGCTGCGTCTTATACTCCGAAAAATATGGTACTTATCCAGTTAGTTTATTCTTACTGTAGAAATGCTGGAGGTAATGCCAGAATTCTTTGTTTGGGGACCATAGCAATATTGGCACAGGAATGTGGTTCCATGAGAAAAGAATATCTATCAAGAAAATTCAACTATTGAATGGCTGGAGACCATTAAAGGAATGAGATAATATCAAAGACTGGTTACACTGGGCTGTACACTGGACTGTAAAACATTGACTTGAAAAATAAAAAGGGGCAAGTCATTCTATTTATAAAGATACATGAATAGCAGCATTTTTGCTCAGAGGAAAAATGCTGTCCAGTAAAAGTCAAAAGCAAACATTAACAGCGCATGAGAGATCAGAACGCCTCAGAATTCAGCTAAATGACAGCATGTTGATCTTCTCTTATAGGATGGAGTGGTACAGTGCCATCTCCTCCTGTGGAGGCACAACTTCATTCAGATGGTTTTTCTTTTTCTCTTCTTTCAGCAATTTGAGCCCTGGTGTGGAGGTGATGGGTCTGCAGGTAGACTACTGGACAGCTCAGGGGCCAGAGAAGAGAAAAGAGGCTGAAAAGCGGGAAATAGGCATAAAGAACACCCTGAAAAGCAACTTCCGCTCCCTGCAGGTCAGCCGCATCCCTAGTCCAGGAGAGCTCACCCCACCTAACACCATGGCCATGACTGTGGTCACCAAGGAGAAAAACAAAAAAGGTAACCAAATCATCTAAGGAGCATTTCCCCCCTCCCTCAGGTTGTCTTACCTTGTTTGCCTTTAGTCACCCTGAGTGCCCTTTGGGTATAAATTAACATAATTCATAAACAAAAAGTGCTTGTGGTTTGACGTAGACTCTAGGATTAGCTACTTTGCCCGTTAGTGGCTTAACTATAGTTTGCACTTAGCTGTTGAGCCATGATCTTTTCTTGGCAGTGATGTTCCTAAGCAAGAAACCTAAGGAGAAGGATTTGGAACCCAAAAGCCAAGTGATTGAAGGAATCACCCGCCTGATCTGCACAGCCAAGCATCAAAACACTATGTTGCGTGGTAAGTGGGTCAGCTCAACGTTTTCCAGGTTGGGAAACGATGGCAGAGTTCTCCTTCTACTTGACAAGGTCAGAGAACAGGTCTCCATGTGGGTCTGCCAAGTCTTTTCCCCTGGTTTCCCCAATCTGGTGACCTCCAGATGGGTTCTAGTCTCCATATATCAGATGGATTTCAGTTTGAGGAAGATACGTCACAAAAAAGCTAAGGTAGAATTCCTTCACCAGAACCATCACGCAGTGTGTTTATATAATACGGCTCTTTTCTCCCTTCACACATGCCCCAGAGCTCGACCTAGATATTTATCCTGCCTTTACCACTCAGAATGATAATGTTCTGTCATCTTTCTTACAGTTTGTATTGATGGTGTGGAGTGGAATGATGTGAAGTTTTTCCAGCTGGCTGCACAGTGGCCAACGCACGTCAAACATTTTCCAATTGGCATCTTCGGCTACTCAAAGAGTGTGTGATATGAAACAAACCATATGGAAGAGTCCGGGCTCTGCCAGATAGACCAGGAGGAGGAGCATCCGTTTCCTTTGCTTCTGAAGACTGACTGCCCATACAGAGCCGACTCTGGCAAGGGCTCTACTTGCTCCATTTGTTCTGTGCAGGGAGCACCCCGATTTGCTTTATGTCTCACCCATGAGTTTTTTAGTTTAACGTGAACTTGGGTTGTAGGAAAGGGAAGGAAGACAGATGCACACACAAAAACACAAGAGAGAAATGGCTTTTCAACACAGACTCTTAAGACTAGAATATTAGGCCTGTCTTCTCTGTTCATGTGACATCAGGAATGAAAGAGGCTGAGCAGGGTTGAATAGCTTCCCAAGTTGCTTGTGGAAGGTGGGACAGAGTTCCTTTCCATGCCTTGTCTAGCTGGCTTGGGCAAGAAATGGGAAGGCAGGTCTTCTTTTAACTTGCTGCTACCTTATAAATCTCTAATAGGGAGAAAATGTATGTTAAGACCCTTTTCCTAGAATTGCTTAGCCAGGCTTGCCCAGAAGTGTTCTGGACCAGTTGACCTCTGCCCACAAGTGCCAATTGGCAGTCCTCTATCTCAGAATTCACCGAGGGCTACGGCATTTTGGCATCTTGCAGTTTCTTTTTAACATGAAGCCACTTTTCCCCGTCTCTCCTCTTATTTGGAGTGGAGTTGGCATTGTTTGACTTCTCACACAATTGGAATGTGTAGAGCAGGGTATATAACACAAGAATAAGGGGTTGACAACTGAGATGAGCATGATTTTTGGATCTGCTCCGGAGGCTGCTTAACAGGAGGTGGTATATGAGCCATTTTGTGTTGTTCTTACCTTGCTCAAACTGTTCTTAAGAAAGCAGCTAGAGGAACTGTTTCCTCCATTCATCAGCTGTGAGCACAACAGAAAGAGATGGCACATAGCTGGACTTCAGCAAGGAGAAAATGGTCCAGGCTGTGCCATGAACCAGCAGGCAAGAGTACTCTTTTCCAGCCAAGTAAAGGGAAGAATCGTAGAATAGATTCTGAATGAACACCCTTTCAAGTAAAATAGAGGAAGAAACCTTTGCTAAGCAGTATTGGGGAGGGGAAGATGGAATGGGGCAGGTAGGCTTAAGTTCTTCTTCAGAATTTAAGAAAATGTATCTTGAGGGAGGGGATTAGGCCATTTTCTCCCCAGAAGTATTTTAGCTCTGCGTAAATGTTGCATATTTGTTTTCTTTGCCTGTACCACACTGCTGTGCCCTGCTGTATAGGTAAGGTCAAGTACTAATATCTAAAGCTCATGGAAGTGGTGGGGCAAGCTGGGCCCCTTCCACTTCTATTCAGATGAAGAAAAAGGTGATCTCGTGTGATGGAACCGGCTTATGAATCAATACACTCCATTTATAGCCAGTAAGAGTGCTCCCTTCCCCCTTTCCCCAGATCAGCACTTTGCCTGGACAGGTCTCAGGGTAGTTACTACATCCACAAGTTTTTTCCAGTTCCACCTTTGCTGTGTTGTTGTAATAGATCTGTTGCACTGGCAGACTGATGAAGCTGGCAAGTATGAGATCCACTGGCAAGGTCAGGTACAATGATGTGCAGGGAGGATAGTCACAGACCTTTAAAATTGCTTAAATTGATCAGGAGAGATCGAACAAACGAGTTTGCGAAAATACAGTAAGCGTCAGAAGGCAGCTACTAGTGCCTCCTTTCCTTCCCTAGTTGGATTCACAAATGTCCCCATCCATTCTCTTACCCCTAAATCATGCAGGTTCCAAAGGCCAGGATCTCTACCTTCCTGGAGCTTGTGTCACTAGAACTGCCAAACCAACGTCCCCTGCCTTGAAAGTGTGTCCTACCGAACTTAAGAGACCTAAACTGTGGTATTGCGCCTGCCTGGCGAATGCAGCTGCTCGTGGTTAGGAGAGCAGGGATGGTGGGTAAATCCCATTTTTTACAAGATTCTATTTTTGTTAATGTAAGGTTGCTTTCTGGATTAATTTTAATAAATTAATGCTGGTACCATTGTGACTGAGAGTATCAACTTGATTTTATTCTGTTTGGAATTGCATCTTGTTGTTCTTTGTGATTTAGAGGCACAGGGCATCAGTCAAAGGATTTCACAAAGTAAGAGGCGCTTAGTTTTGGATTTGCTTGAATACTTGAGGCTCCTCTGCCCCCCACAATACAGTTTTAAAAAGTATGGAGAATTTAAGAAACAGACATGAAAAGGGGGGGGGGGTGTTTATCAACCAGAAGAAAACAGCACAATTCAACTGGCAGCTTTAGGTCTTTTGTGTGCAGTTAAGCAACTCTCTATCCACCTACTGTGTCTATGTAGGCATCCCTATTCTTTGACTGGGAACACAGTAAAAATATGGCCAATTATCCTAGCAGCTCTTGACAGAAGTGAATGACTATATTTACCGCATTATATTTCCTTGTCTGCTTGTTTATGAACCAAGATGACATAATCTTTTGGAGGGTATTTAGTCTTGAACTATATGCCAAGACATGGCAAGATCAGGATAAGAATTACAATTAACGTGGCCACTTCCCATGTTTTAATGAATATTCTCTACCTTTAAAATTACAATTCAACAGCAAATTTTGAATGGACAAAGCCTTTTTATGAAGCTCAGTGGACTCAGACTTGTAGATCTATAAAATCATTGCACATCATTGGGAGTCAGCATATAACTTTCATGAATAATAATAGTTCTAAGTTCTGCACAATAGTGAAAAGTGTAATGAAATCATTTCATCAATTGTGGACAATCTGTGACTATGGAGATACATAAGCATCCTTTCATAATTGACTGTCATCAAACTGTTGGGATAGCAGTCTGTCTCTCTGGGCAGGGAGGAGAGAAAAAGAAAGAGAAAAAGAAGGATGGAGCAGGATGTTCCAATCTTTTGATTGCACTTTGCCTGCACAGGTTACGGTTCTGTTGCCAAATGAATGCAGTCCTCCTTGGAGAAAAATGCAGCCTATTCCTGCTATCACTATCAATATTGATGTAAAAAAAACATAAGGTAATAAAACACATATCTGGCATTTAAATTTCAACCCTTGCACAGAATACAATTTGTGTGGCAAGGGAGGTAGGAACTCTTTTGAAGGAAAGCCTATACAGTATTTTCTTTTTAAAATTAAATCCTGCAGGATTTTGCACTACAAATGAAGGCAAATATACGTGTCCCAGGATAATGTTGCAGGATCCAATCTGGGTTGGTCACAGAGGCCAGAGGTTTAGTCTTTTACACTAAATCATCACACTCTCCAATTCAATCACTTGTAGTCCCTTTTGACTTCCTCTTAGCCCGATCCTATTCTGTGGTGGAACTGCATATTGATAAAAACTATTTGCAAAGGAAGGAAGAATGTCAAGAAAAGTACAACTGAGTGGGAAGATACAAAATGAAAAGGGTCTGTTGGCCGCACAAGAATTAACCATATTAATCAACCAGCTGAAAGTTGCTTTTCATAAATGTTAAATACTTACAGTGCTTCTACCATCTAAAGAATTCGCTTTCCATTCTGAGATTGTGGAAAAAGGGAATATGTGCAAAAAGGCTCCCTGGAGCATACAAAGTAAAGCAGATCCTATTTGTTGTTTTTCATTTATTGAAGGTGGAAGTGAGTTGTTGGGCTTGTGAGCAAAGAACCACTAGTTTATGCTAAATCATGCACAATTCTGGCTGTAATTCAAAAAGCCACATTCTGTATAGTGCCAAATTTTGTCTTTATTTGGAATCTGGCAATTGATGCGCTTCCAAGATTTTGGATAACATATAGAAAAGAATTGAAGTGGAAGGCAGCTGCACTAGATAGCTAGACAGCTCAAAACATAAACCATGGAAATATTGTTGAGCAGGAACTTCCATCTCTCATTTTTACATCTCAAGCAATCTACCGCTATGGGGGGGGAAAATCAATAAAGAGCCCCCAACCAATTAATTGTCATAGTGAAATAAGCAACTACTTGCTCATAATGTGCAAAATGCAAGTAGATAAATCATCTGAAATTGTATGCTGCAAATAAAATATATATTTTTTTAAATGAAGAATTTTCTTAATTTCAAGGTCAAGGAAATGAAACAGGCACCTCATTTTTACTTGTATTTAAAACTTCCTTTCATCCAATCTTTATCAACTATTATTGGACAGGGATGCAAGGGTCTAAATAAGAAACCCAGGTGATAATAGAAATGCTAAAAAATGTATTCTTTACTGAAGAGTGGTTTTTCTAGGTAAATGAACCTAGACAACAAAAACACACTTGTAAAGTAGACAAGGACTGCAAATAAATAGAAAAAGTTCATTGCCTTAAGGCAAGATTCATGCATTAAAGACTATAAAGGGAATGATGGATACCAACCATCCATCATATAAGAGAAGGAAGTTTCAACTACATCCTGTGGCAACACAACAGTCTGAAAATAGGCAGATACATGTGGGCAGGCGATTGGGGGGGGGCGGAAATGTTTGAACTGTCTGGCTTTAGAATCTAGCCACCTTACTCAAGCTGTAGAGAAAAAAACGTGTTGAATTATTCCCGAAGTCATGTCCCTCAACTGCGGCCAGCCAGTGGAAGAACAGAGCCAGTTCTTTTCAGGAAGGGAAAAAAACCTTACTACTGGAAAACTGCTCTGTGCAACACTTGATCAGTTCTTCTTCCCAGCTTTTAATGTTGGAGCATTCAGTTCTACATGTGGAAAACCAGTAGAAAGGACAAAACACAAGAAACTCCCTACAGCCATACTAATGCTTTATACGAACAGCTTTTAGGCTTACTTTCCGAGCTTGTCACACACACATATAGGAATTTTACCTAAATGTAGAAAATGTCTGTTTCTTCTCCATACAAGGCATACTGGGCACTTTTTTGATTTTCACAGTCTGAAATACTACTTGAGGCTGATTCTTTGGCACTGCTGGGGTTGGAATATCCACACATACATACTGTAAAAGTTGTGGAAAATTTTCCTGGCGCTGGACAAAACCCTGATTTAGCAAATTCAAGATACAAGAGAGGACATCCGCACTGCTGCAGACGTTTCCCAAGAAGTCTGAAGGTGATCCACGCCTCTGTTTGTGGCAGGCATCGATTACCTGGAAGAGGCAAAAAGAACGAATGGAATTACGGGTAGTCCTTGGGTTATGACCACTCATTTAGCGACATTCAAAGTCATGATGGCTCTGAACCAGGACGACCGATCACAGACTGCAGCCGTTGCAATGTTCCCATGGTCAAGTGATAGAGAATTAGGTGCTTGGCAACCAGTTCACAATTACAATTGCAGCATCCTGGGATCACGTGATCCGCCATTTTCAACTGTCCCTGCTGGCTTCCCACAAACAAAGTCGAGGGGAAAGCTGGCAGGAGGTTGCAAGTGGCTTTCGCCTGCCCACCAGCACTCCATGATACACCTACCCTTGGCACCCATTTGGCCTCCTACAGCTCCCGCCCAGGCTCTTCAGCGCCTACCTGCAGCACCTGCCCACAGCCTCTACTCCCTGGCCTGCTTGCCTAGGATTCCCGCCTCTTCCCATGTTGCGATCACATGAGGTCCTCGGTTAACATCCTGCATAGGCCTGGGGTTACACTGGCAACCTGAATTGCTGCCATTGCCATCACCAAGCAATGTCATGTGACACTGCACTTTATAACCATATCACTTAGCAATGGAAATTCCAATCTCAGTTGCCAGTTATAGTATTTCCTTGGATTACCAGCTGGGATGACTAAAAGGGTAGAATCTTTGTAATCTATACCTTGAATACCAGGCTGTCGATATGTATCTCTTTCTCCTCCTTCAGGATCTGGTTGAGGCAACAGCAGATGATGTTCCTTTTTTCCTCCACAGCATGGCATACTTTTTCTTCCACATTCAGGTACATCGGTTTGGGCAAGAGGCACAGGCTCTGACCAGACACATGACTTAGTACCTCCTCATTCAGTCTTAAAATACCTAGCAAAGAAGACTCAGCCTTAGAGGAGCAGAAAGGTGGGCCTTTCTAAATTCAGGGGCATCTGACATACCTAGCCAGAAAGCGCTCTCGTTTCATAACTGAAGCTGGTAAACCAAGTGCTCCACAGGAGCAGCCCAGAGTCAAGATTTCCACCCAACATACTAGAGTTAATTTTCCAAAAGGACAAAATCTTCACTCTCTTACAGAATATTCCCCAGCCCCCTCCGCTTACTCTGTCTCTGGGAGAGGATCCCATTCTCCTTTATCAGGGGTTTCAGGGCATGACCTAGGAAGACACGGGAGAGACCTGTGACTTCTAATAGCGTCTCCACAGAAACTTCCTGAAACCAATAGAAGAAAAAATAGTTGAATATGCAGAAAGAGGTAGGAGAATGTTGTGACATGTAGTCTTTAAACCCATTCTGAGAGAGATTGTAAGTGCAATGAAATGCCCACTTCCAAGACTGATTAGTGCAATAAACTACAGACAAGGGATCCAGGCAAAGGATTCCCAACACAGCACACACAGAATCAATTCAGCCTCACCAAGATTTCAAAAAATAATATCCAATTCAGATTAACACTTTTAAACCTCAAAGTGCAGATCATGCCGAGATTGTTAAGATTGTAGAACACTTCAGGATTCTTAATTGTCTCAGAATAGACAAACTGTCATTAAAATTGGTTTTGAGAATTTAAACATTTTCAATTAATTTGGAGAGAAGCTATAAAATAAGATAGAAGCCTGAATCAAGCAAACCATCTGGCCAAATACAAGTTACTTCTCACTATTAGGGACAGAACTTCCTTTGCTTATAAAAAGGAGAAACTACATTTATTTGCATAATACAGAAATTTCTCAAATTGGAGTACATCCAGAGTCAATTTACAACTGCCTCCTTTGTGTGTGTAACTCCTGGTGGCTGCTTGCACTAGTCCCTTGCAGTTTTCTTGGCAACATTTGATTTGCCATCACCTTCTTCCTACAACTGAGAGAGGTTGACTGGCCCAAGGTCACCCAGGTGGTTTCACACCTAAGGTGACACTTAGCTCACGTATTTGCAATTTATTTCTATACTGATATTGTGGTGCACACATTTCTACTTGGTTTGGGAAAAGCTGCATAAAACATTTTTTCCCCCACACATGCAAAGTGAGAAATCAGAGGGAATATTGGTCAGGACCTGAGCACTGTTGAAACACAGAAGAATGTACATTTGCAGGGTGGACACCTGCAGGATGCAGCCTTGGTAATCCAGCTCTGCATGGCCCAACCAAGTCCACTGTAAACGTGGTGGCTTTGTATGCTCCAACCCAAAGCAGCTCTGACCTGCAAGAGATGAAGGGATCAGTGACCAAGATACATCAGCAAGATTGCCAGTATCAATCTCCTGCATACTGAAATGGCTCATCAAGAATAGAAGCCTAACCATTGTAATGTCTAGGGAGATTCTCAGTCAATCAGGTCATGCTTGTCCCAAAGGTGCTTTTTCAAGAGACAACTCGACTTTCTGGTTTTTCTTTGATGACATTTTGTTCTCCTCCAAGAAGCTTCTTCAGCTCTGGGAGAACTGAAGAAGCTTCTTGGATGTTCTTGAAGAAGTACTGAAGAGAGCTGAAGCAGCTTCTTGGATGAGAAGCTAAACGTCTTCAAAGAAAGACCAGAAAGTCCAGGTGCCTCTTGCAAAAGCATCTTTGGGACAACCATTATAATATTTCATCTCAAGCTGACATTTAAATAGTTTCATAATGGCTGGGCAATTTCATCCATATGTGCAGCTTTCAGATAATCAAAGAGCTAGTTCAGTTCCCAACCTTTTGACTCAATTGGAATATTCAGAATGTTGAGTCCATATTATCAACACACTCACACCATGGAAAGTAAAGCACTAAATTACAGCCATCCTTCATTTGATCTTCTAAGAACAGTAGGCTTCTACCATGTTTCCCCGAAAATAAGACCCTGTCTTATATGTTTTTGAACCCTGAAATAAGCACTTGGCCTTATTGCCATGCGCTCAAAAGCCGGATTGGGTTTATTATCAGGGGATGCTTTATTTTGGGGGAAACAGGGTACTACATGGCATATTATATTGTATGATCCAGAGATATAGTTTGAAATAAAGGTCTACATAATATACAAACTTCCCTTTTCTTTAATTAAGAACATTTTTAAAAAAGAGATTAGGGCACAGAATTCAGCAGTTTTAGTGTGCTCGCAGGCATACCAACACCCTACATTGTTATGCTGGGACTTTGGGACGAGGCCATTCCCTGCCCTTCATATTAACCGGATATCATAATGCAAATAGATAGATGATAGATAGATAGATAGATAGATAGATAGATAGATAGATAGATAGATAGATAGATAGATAGATAGATGATAGATCCAAATCTGATGCTTGCTTGGATCTCTAAAAATCTGACCCAATTCTCTCTTTTCTCTATCATCTTTGGGTAAAGTGATATTGATTTGCTTACTATCAAGTAATTCAGAAAGAAATAGAAGGGACCCAACAAAATTTGGGCTGAGGACAGTGCTATACTCACTCTGGATGTAGAAATCTGCAAACTTGCTCAGGTGCTGACTGAGGGACGAGGGAAAAAAACTGATAGGGTCTTTCAGGAAGCACAGTGGAGGGATGGTCCAGCAGAAGGGAGACAAGAGCAATACCTTCACCTCTGCTTCTTCCTCCTGTGAGAATGACTTCTCCTGCATCATCTGGGAGCAAAACATATCTAGTATCAGGTTTATGGCTTCTGAAGGATAGCAGAACATTCTAGTAATTTATAACTGGAAAAAAAGATGTGTGAGGGAAAAAATGCCTTGACTTTGGAGATTTAAGCCCTAAAAGCGGCATTCCTATCCAGCTCACCTCTCCCTCTTCTTTCAATCTTCCTTCCTGATCAACTTCCAGAAAATGTTTGTCAAGCTGCTGGAGCTGAAAAAGGTGAAACTCCTGCTGCTGCTGCTCCAGCTCACTCAAATTCTTCAGCATCTGCTGAGGGTAACGGCTGGGGAAGCAGAGTCCAATTTGCTCTACCACGGCCGACTCCAGCCATGTATTGCCCAGAGACAGAAGACGTTCTCCTAGATAATATCTGAAGAGACAAGGAAATCTGGGTGAAATTAAAAAACAACCAGAGCTCTGCCATCAGCCTACACTCATTCCCATGCCTCCACTGACACCCTGCTTCTGAGATATAGGCCTACCTATATGTCTATGGAGATTCTCAGTCATCCAGGTCATGGTTGTCCCAAAGGTGCTTTTTCAGGAGGCAACTGGACTTTCTTGTTTTTTCTTTGATGACGTTTTGCTTCTCATCCAAGAAGCTTCTTCAGTTCTGTCTGGATGGTGGGGAATGAAAAGATTTATATTCCTTGCAGACAGCTGATCATTTGCATTCTTTTAGAGTCATTGAAAGCCACTTGGAGGTTGAGTGGCCTCAATGACACTCTAAAAGAATGCAAATGACCAATTGTCTGCATGGAATATAAATCTTTTCAGTCCCCACCATCCAGTCAGACCAGAAGAAGCTTCTTGGATGAGAAGTGAAATGTCTTCAAAGAAAAAGCAAGAAAGTCCAGTTGTCTCTTGAAAAAGCACCTTTGGGATAGACCTATCTAGTTATGCAAGAACCAGACTGATCTGCCATCTGGCCCCATTATCCCTCAGAACAAAATCTAGTACCACACTTGTATTTTTGAGGATGGTTTCATGCAGACTAAAGTGCTTAACCACTACTGTCCAAGAACTTGCAGCATGAGATCGGTCTCCTTTGTTTGCAGGTGCAGCAAACTCTCATTTTCTTTCCTTTCCCTCACCGATAGAAATGTTCAAAAATGTTGGCCAATTCCAATTCTGCCAGGAAACTGATGGGCTCAAGGCTCTTTTGCAGATGCTGCACATTTTCTGTGTTAGTTGAGTCTATCCAGCTGTCTCGGATCCATTGGTCAATGTATTGGGCGAACTTCTCGCTCACCTGAAGTCATAGAAAAGGAGATGCCAAGTGTCAGTCGCTAAGTGATGTAACCGTTAAACAAGTCACACATGACTAGACCCAATTTTACAACAATTTTTATCACAGTCATTAAGCAAATCATATGATCATTAAGTGAATCATGCAGTCATTAAGCAATTCTGGCTTGCCCCATTGGCTTTGTCTATCAGAAGCAGACTGGGAAGATAGCCAATTGTGATCATTTGATTGCAAGATGCTGAAACTATCATAAGTTGCCAAGTGCCCAAATTGTGATCATGTGACCAGCAGGCTGGTGCCATGGTTGTAACTTCATGGATGGGTTGTAAGTGACTTTTTCCAAGGCAGACCACTTTGTACCATCATTAAATGAACGATCGTAAGTCAAGAATTACCATAGTTTCCTTTGTGTCACATTAAAAGTTACAATTTAATTATGACAAGAAAAGCATCACCTGTATCATTTCACTTGTAGGCACATATTAGTCAAACCAATATAGAAAAAAAACTTCAAGAAAAAACATTTTGTCACACAATTCTTAAAAGCAGCATCTGACAGCTAATTTTACAGAAAATATCCTACATTGGGTATAACTCTGATATCTTGTATCAATGGAACTCAGAGCAAGGAAGACCTATAAAATGTGGTTTGTTAAAAGTACAAAAATGTTTGATTCTTAAATAGGTAGGTTCTGAAAAATTACAGAAGGCTGTTAAGAAAGATAGTGAATAGATACTGGAATTGTTGTTTTCCCTATATAAAGTTGTCTCAGGAAAAAAATTAAACTAATAAATATTTTAATATAAGAATTTAAGAGAAAATGATGTTATCTCAAGCTATCCATTCGTAAAGGTTTGTCAAGGATGAGATATGAACAGTTTAGTCATTATAAGATTGGGAAGACTAAAATAGAAAGTTTTCTGAAGCTACCTTTGCTTTCCTAAATGAGCAGCTCAACTACTTCTTATTTGTGTGTGGCTTAGAGCAGGGGTGGATTCAAATTTTTTTTACTACCGGTTCTGTGGGTGTGGCTTATTTTGTGGACGTGGCTTGGTGGTGGGAAAGTAATGTGACTGGGTGGGCATGGCCAACTTTTTTTTTTTTTTACTTTTAAACGCATTTTTTCTACAACCTTAAGAGGTTGCAGAAAAAAATGCTTTTAAAAGCCTCTGACGATCAGGCAACTCAGCTGTGATTGCCAGAGGCTTTTAAAGGCATTTTTTTTTCTACAACTTCTTCGACTTAAGAGGTTGTAGAAAAAATGCTTTTAAAAGTAAAAAAAAAAAGCCTCTGATGAGGTGGGCAGGGTAAGTGAGCGGTGACCAGGCCGGGGACCAGTTCGGGGGCATGGTCAGCCAATGTTATTACCGGTTCTCCGAACTACTACAAATTTTTACTACCAGTTCTTGTGAACCGGTACGAACTGGGAGTAACCCATCACTGATTTAGAGTTACGGTAAATAATTTATATTCCTTATAAAAAACTCACACTGGTTATACACGAGCATAGTACCTTCAAAAGAAACGTTATATGTTTCTGAAATTACTTTTCCTGTTTTAACATATAATAGAATTGTGTTTCAGTCAATCATCCTGTCTCACAGTATATTTTAAAGGTAAACAGTTGTATTTTAGGTGACAGAGATACACAGCTGTTCAGGAAGGTTTGACAGTATATTTAAATATACGGCTGTAATTCTTTTCAGGGAGCAGATCTGGCCTTGGGCCTCAGGTTCCCTACCTCCATTCTAGAGAGACATCTTAGTTCCCAACCACCCATTCCTTACTCACATGGGCAGCTGATGAGAAGGGCAGCTGTACCAAGCCTTCAGAGAAGCCATCGTGCAAGGCCAACAAGAAGGACATCTTCTGTCCAAACAACTCCTCCATGGCAGTACGGAGGTGCTGGTAGATCCTATGGTATTGCTCCACAAAGTCAGGGGCCTGCCAAAAGGACTTCAAGAACTGTTTCACCTGGAACCGAAACATGTGTAGTATTTTAAAATCATAACCTTTCTATCTGGTTCAGTGGAACCAAACTCAAGGTAGCCTTTTGCAGTGCCAAATCTTTTTTTCACCCAAGACTGATTTTTTACAGCTGACTGCTGTTTTGGAATGTTTTACCAACATGTCTAATTTTCTATCTTTCTATAAACCCAAAGGCCTAAGGAATGCACTGGGTTTTCATTTCACAATAAAAATAAAACCACCTAACTTAGTGGACAACAGAGCCTAAAGCAGACACACTTTTACTCTGAGAATTTGGTGTCCAACTGGTCTTTCTTAAAGTCTGGTGGTGCAGCAGACTAATAGCCTGTTATTAACATTCAGCTGCCTGCAATTACTGCAAGTTCGAATCTCCCCAGGCTCAAGGTTGACTCAGCCTTCCATCCTTTCTAAGGTAGGTAAATTGAGGACCCAGTTTGTGGGGGCAATAAACTGACTTTGTATAAAATACACAAAAGTATGAAGACTATTGCTTAATGCATTGTAAGCCGCCCTGAGTCTCCGGAGAAGGGCGGCATATAAATCAAATTAAAAAAAAAAAAGTCTCTGGATCCCGATGTAGAGCCCTAAGAACTCCTTCATTTCCAACAGCACACACACACACCTACACTATAAATAAACATGAAATATACATCAATTGCTTGACTGTAAAGCCCAGTTTGCATCAGTAGATGCAAAAGCCCTAGCCTTCTTGATAATGTATCAAGAGTCACACTCTATGAGACCGCACTTGGAAAGACCACACTTGGAATACTGCATCCAGTTTTGGTCACCACAATGTAAAAAAGATATTGAGACTGTACTCTTTCTAGAAAGAGTACAGAGAAGAGCAACAAAGATGATTAGGGGACTGGAGGTTAAAACATATAAAGAATGGTTGCTGGAATTGGGCATGTCTAGTTTAATGAAAAGGACTAGAGGTGACATAATAGCAGTCCAATATTTCATGATAACAGTTCCAATATTTGAGGTGTTGCCACAATGAAGCCCCTCAAATATTTATTTTCCAAAGCACCTGAAGGCAGGACAAGAAGCAATGGATGGACACTAATCAAGGAGAAAAGCAACTTAGAACTAAGGAGAAATTTCGTGACAGAACAATTAACCAGTGGAACAACTTGCCTCCAGAAATTGTGAATGCTCCAACATTGGAAGTTTTTAAGAAGCGATTGGACCACCATTTATCTGAAATGGTATAGGGCTTCCTGTCTGAGCAGGGAATTGGATTAGAAGACCTCCAAGGTCCCTTCCAACTCTGCAATTCTCCTCTGTTCTGTTCTTGTTGCTGAACAACAACCTTACCTGCTGCTGCACAATATCTTTCCAGCACTGTGTGATGCTTATCAAACTGGTGGATTTTTTCATGGTGACCTTTAGACTTGCTGATCTGAACTCCTTATACTTGGTATTCTTCCTATCTGCAAAAGGAAATTTATACAGCATTTAGGAAGGCTTCTGGGACAGGGAAGCAATAGAGAGACAAGTAACACTCTCCAATTTTCTGAGTCCTTTAAAGTTTTCCTCTGATCAAGAATGGCATTCTACTCCTCCATTCCACCAGTCCTTCTCTACTCTATTCTGCTGCCTGTTCTTATTTTGCCAGTATGACCGTACAACGTATTCATGGAATTTTCATCTTTGTCATCATCCCTCTCTTAATTTTGTGTGGATCATCTGCCCATTTTATACTTTTATTTGTTCCATGGAAGAGGACTCACTGCATTGAATAGGAGACATCAGTTCTTCAGGCTCAGGGTCACTGGGGTCTACATGTACCAGCAGATGGCTCAGACGCCGAACACGGGAATTAAAGGAAATGTTCTGGCTTGTGGCTGCCTCCAGGTTTTCCAAGTATTGGCTTAGGAGCCAAGACAGGGGGCTGGTACCATTGGGGCCTGGAAAAACAGGAGGGAAAAAAAAGAACAATCCATAAGATTGCTGAGAAAGAGGAAGAGCAAAGGCTGCCAAGACTTGTGAGAGGAGAGGGAGCCCATACCTGGAGAGGTGATTCTCTGCACCAAGGGACTGATCAGGGCCTCCCAACAGGTCTTGCCTAGAACCTGGGCAGCCTCATCATCAGGAAGGAAGTGATCGGCAAACAGTTCCTCATGACACAAGGCCCTGTTCAACCTGCATTCGGAAAGGGATGCAGACTGAGCTTTTTATTTGGGGGGGGGGGAAACCCAACCAAGAATGGGTACATATAGATTCAGTAAAGCAAGTAAATGGGGAGGATGGAGTTTGGACAATATGATGGATATTAATAAACAGGATAAGGAAAAGAAAAGGTATCCTCAGAATAGTGATGCTCTCCCACTAGTCACTTCTGTCAGTTTCTATGACAGAAATTTGAAGAGACCACAAACATCTGAAGCTGTAGAAGGATATGGCACCAGAGGCATTTCTACAAACACAACTTTTTGAGCACATCCCAATGTATCCCCAAGATGCTGGTTAAATAAAAATTCAAAGCCATAGAAAGTTTGTGATCTAGGAAATGTGCTCTGAGACAGACTCTTTGCTGACCTTCCCCCCACCCCAGGCCAACTCCCCACCTCCATAGGACAAAAGTCTTCCATTAGGAAAGGGCTGCTGACCTGTTAAAAAGTTGCAGCAACTGCATCTGGTCTGCTGAAATTTCTTGGCACCAAGTGTGTGCTTTGGTAGCGTAGAAGAGGTGTGTGCGCTGGCACAGCTGCTCCCTGAAGATGGGCCAGAAGGTAGGCTTGGGGCCCATCACTTCGATGCCACGCACACGTGTGTCAATGCCACCCTGTGGAAAACACATGGTAATGGTCTAAATCAGACTTCCAACCTGGTATACTCCTCGTGCATCATGTCTGCTTCCTTCCCAACTACACAGTTGTTCTCGCTGTTGGGACAGAAGGAAAGCACACCTACCTACCTGCTGGCAACGCTTAATCTTGATCTGTATGATAGGCCAGAAGCGAGTCATGTTCTCCAACAGGATCACTCTGGTAGATAAAGGTGGGACATTTACCTTTGTGGAGAAAAGAGAAAGAATGTCAACTATGTTAATGAAACTTCGATGATGATATGGTGAAAATTCCTATTCTTCAGTTAGAAAAGAAAGAATCCAACTCCTGACTAAAATGGTATGAACAAAATGTCCATTCACAAAAGCCTTTAACAAAAAGGCCTTTCAGAGTAAAAATGAAAAGTCGCTTTCTTTGACAGAAATTTGAAGAGACCACAAAAATCTGAGGTTGTAGAATGATATGGCATCAGGGACATTTCTACAAACACAACATTTTGAGCATGTCCCAACGTATTTGAATATCCCCAAAAGGCTGGTTAAATAAAAATTCAAGGCCATAGAAATGCAAGCTGACTGATCATCAATTGTATTTAAATGAATTACATCCGAAGTTAAATGAGCAGTGAGATTGGTAAATTTACTGAAGATATCAAATTATTTTATAGAAAGGAACAGAACTCCAAACTCCAGTCTCTTCAAACTTAAGAGCACAGGTTTTAAAAAAATTAATGTGATTCCATATGTCAGACTTCACACTAGGACACAGCAGTGAATCCCAGCTCTTCAAACACAAGCTGTTAGTGAACAGGTTGTTTATTTTGGTAGAAGATTCTCCATCTGGATTTGACTAAATTAAAATCTACCCTACAGACTGGAATAAACATTACATTCAACATGTTTTGCCTTCTGCATGGAAATCAGAGTTTATCTATATCAAAAGTGGTTTTTATTTTGAAAAGGCAACTGAACTGATTTTTCTGAGGGAAAAAACGATGACCTGGATGATTGAGAATCTTCATAGCTTATCTATATGATTGCATTCCAGAGTTTAAACTGTAGATGCTTTCCTTGCCCTCACAAATTAAAGGATTTTGGGTTGTGGATTTTCTGGACTTGGGAGACAGCCAAATTGTTTTAAAGACTGGTTCTCTGTACCTGGAAATGGCTGGTTCTTGCTTTCTCTCATCTCATTTTAGCCTTTATATGGTGGGAACAATTGTCGAATGATGGCTGAACATTTGATTTCTGACAAATCATTACAAGTAATTTATACTGTTATAGAGTTATTACCTTCCATCTTAGATGCCTGAATATGATTCTGGTGGCTCACAATTTAAAATAAACAGCAATATACAAACGTTGTATAGAAAATATTCCAAAATACATCGGCCATTCAGACAACACACTCTAAATCCAAAAGCCCATCTGACTTGGCTCTACACAAGATCCAGGAAAACAACCAGGTTTTCAAAGCTTTGGGGAACACCATCGGAATGGGAGTCACATGAATCTCTGAGATGATCTCATTCCAGAGCACAGATGCCAAGAGAGAGATGGCTTGTGCCCTGGGTCCCAATAAATGACATTGTTTAATCAAAAGTATCCATAGCACTCAATTCTGCTAGCTTTTACCAGGTAGGTAGAAGTCATGAAGATATTGGCTGGGTCTCAAAGACTCAAGATATAAAATGATATAATGCTAACACAAGCTATATGGGATATCGATGTAATAAATGAGTGACTGAATCAGGACCTTTCTGCAAGTTTCACTAGAGTCTTTCTCCTGAAAAGTATTCCTCATAGTGGGAATCCTTACAAGGCAGGCTGAAGAGCTTTGCGCTCTTCCCTCTGGCTGTGGAAGCCTAGGTTATTGGGGGACCCTCAGGACTGACCATATTGAGCTTGGTGTTGATGCTGGAAGTGCTCTCTCCTGCCATAACTGTAATCCGGGCCGGCATGTAGCTTGAATCCTCACTGGCCACCAATAGTGACATCTGCCTGTACAAGCCAAGAATAACAGTTTCAGAGATAAGAACCAAGCCCCAGCTGAAAAGCCCATCTTTCTCACAATTTAAAGGCACACCATTCTTATGCTATGTGAGCTACCCATTTGCCCAGATCTGGCTGAACAAGAAAACCATAATTCCATTTGGCATCTGAGCCATCATGATATTTTTGTTGAGCCAGGACCTATTAGATATTTCAGTAAGGAAACAAACTTTTTGTGTACTCTTTCCTCTTAAGGGATATAGGCAATACGACAGAAATAATTTTTCTTATTATGCCCATAAAGTACAGTTCAGGGGCAGAAAAAACTCATTACCCAAATTTCCTTGTTTCAAAGCCTTCTTTCTGGTTCATGCATACACTCACTGGATTATGACACCCTGATGCATGTAAACATTGATGTAGTGGGATCCAGTGGTGCCATTTGACTCCCAGTAGGTTTTGACATTTCCATCCACTAACTTGTTGGCCTGTTGAGAATTGGAGGAGACTTCTATTTTCTCCCAACACTTGTCTTCCTTTACTTCAGTGCTGCAGCCTATACACAAAAGAAAACATTGAAGAAATCCAGGCAGGGGAGAAGCTGGAAGAGCCTCTGAAGGAATGAGTTATCTAAAACTCCAACACTAACAATATGCTCACCATGACAAAGATAATGCAGAAATACATCAAAAAATGGAACATTGATAGGCTGATGGCTATGCCTGTGTTCTTCTATCTGATTTAGAACCATCTGTAAAGTATGTTGGAAAGGAGACAAAAGAAAATAAAGCTAAGGTATAGAGTTAGGTTGGCTAAACAACACAGCAGAGCTACATTGGAAAAAAAAGAATCCCATATTTAGACTGAGAGGCCAGCACTGCCAATGATTGCACTGTATAAAAGCTGTAATCTGATTTATGTGAAGAGTATCCAGTTGGATAAGAGTATCTAAAGGCACTGTGAGTTTGTTTTATATTTTCTTTGGATAAAAGTAGATCTGAGCACCATGTTACCAAGAAACTCTGATCCTCAGTCTGCTCCCTGAAGTTAGACATTATTAGCCAAAGAAGAAAAAATTCACCTGGATGCAACCAGCCAGGATGGTGGCTGTCATCTTCTGATAGAGGCTAGCAGGCTTCTCACAGTTATTCATGAGATCCCTCAGTTCTGTCACTTGAGAAAGGCCGGAGCTGTGTTTTTCTAAGACTTTGCTCAAGGCTTCCCTAATGCCAGAAGAGCACATTACAACAGCACAGTCTTTGTTGATGAAGGCCAGGCGGTATAAGAATTTAATGAACTCTTGAACAATCTGCAAACACAAAAACACAAATAGTTAGTCCCTGAAGGTTTCCTGTGTGGCGTTTGAGCCTCTTTCTCCAACTCATTCTTGGGGGATGGAATGTATGTGCTGTACTAAACACCTTGGGCCCACTGTCCCTCAGAAAAGAAACCCTTCTAAGCAAAGGTAAGGAACCTGCAACTTAGTACAAGTTGCCCATTTTCAATAACCAGCAAGCATTAAGGGAACTTTAGTTCAAGATATTACAAGTGCCAGACATCCATTCTAAAGAGCAAGTCATTAAAAGGAGATTTTAAGGAATTAAGGCAGTAGAATTTTGAACAATATATTTTTCTGCATTAAAAAAAAAAGCAATTTGCATTTCTTATCTGACTTTTACATTTTATTTATTTAAATAATTCTCTCTCAATTTTCTCAACAATTGCCATAACTGGCAACTATAAAACATAACAAAAACCCATTTAAAATATAACAGCAAAAAACAAACTGCAGGAGCAAAACAGAAGCAGAAAAGAACCTTGGTGGCGCAGCAGACTAAAGTGCTGTTAAATAGCACCAGCTGTCTGCAATTACTGCAAGTTCAAATCTCACCAGGCTCAAGGTTGACTCAGCCTTCCATCCTTTCGAGGTAGGTAAAATGAGGACCCGGATTGTGGGGGCAATAAACTGACTTTGTATAAAAAAGAATACCACTTGGGGGGGACGAAAGCCCTACTAACCAGGCATATACAAAAGTATGAAGGCTATTGCTTAACGCATTGTAAGCCGCCTTGAATCTCCGGAGAAGGGTAGCATATAAATCGAACCAATAAATAAATAAATAAATAAATAAATAAATAAATAAATAAATAAATAAATAAATAAATAAATAAATAAATAAATAAATAGCAACCTCAGCAATAAATCCAACAAAAACAAGGAGAGAGTACAGTACTAGTTTTCAGCTTATTAAAAACAAATCACTATTTGCAAAAAGTTGGAACAAGGACAAGAAAATGCAGGATGCACCTCTTCTTTGGTGAAAAAGACATGCCTCTAAATGCTTGGAATAACAAGCAGATAATGGTCCAGCTATGAGACCATATCGTATTTGTGGATTCTGGTTGGTACTCCTAGATTTCCACTGTCTCACCTCTCGATCATTTATGTGTCTGTTTATGGAAGACAAGCAAGGCTCAATGCACTTATGCCAGGATACTACATCCTTCCATGAACTATCCAAACACTTGTTCAAAAGCCTGGATCAAAAAAAGAAAAGTAGCTTCTTTCAGAAAAAGCACTTTGAAAATACATATATACCTAAAACAAAAGTGACTGATTCTTATGTTAATCATTTTGTAATCTAACACCTTGTAATCTAATTGAAATATGCAAGTAGTCTTGCCTATACTATGAAGCGGTATAGAAGTCTAAGTGCTATTACTATTATTTCTTCTGTAGCTTTCTGTAGCTACATAATAATTACTATTATTTCTTCTGTAGCTTTAAATTGTAACCTAAATCGTAGAACTGCCAGTTTATTTGGGAAATCCTCATGATACATTAATTTACCAAGTAACATAAATCTAAATGTGCTCACCAGCAAATGAACATACTTTATCTCTTAACAATCCTAATAGTCCAGCCTTCAATTTCAATCAGGATAGCCAAAGGTGTGGGAGTTATAGTCCAACATCTGCAAGGCAACAAGTCACTTCCTTTTCTGAAGAAAACTTTCAGGGTGAGAACATTAGATTAGATGGAATCTAAGATATCCTGTACTGAAAGGAGAGGTACCTTTGTTGCTGTAATTGTACTACAGTACAATTGTTGTTAAGATTAAAACTTCCGTAATCTTTTATCATTGGCTATACTGGTTGACTTAATGAGATTCAATAGCTGGAGGTCCATTTATTGTTCAGTTCATCTCTAGGAATTCCAAATAGGAACATATACACTTAAAACATGTACACTATTACTGAAATATAGCAGCCTTACCTTAACATTCCCAGTTGTATTTCTTTTTCAGAATCCTGCTTTGTCAAGTCTTTCTGAATTGGCATATTTACCAGAAACTCATGGCTAGTTTCCTCAAAAAAGGCACCTTTGTCAGAGAGGAAGCATTGCAGCTCCATTGCCATCTCCTTCCAAACACTGTTTGTCTGCAGACTACTCAGTAGCTTTCTGATATTCATGTCATGAAGATTAAAGAAGGCTGCAGAGTCTGGTTGGGGAGGTAAAACATTGGAAGGACATAAATGAAATGCTTTCTGGTCCAGAAACTTTATTTTGGAAAAAACAAAATATTGGGAAGGGAGGAATCTCACTCACTTCTCTGACCAAAATTCCTAGAAGTACCCCCAAAGTAATACCAGTAGTGATATTTGTTAGCCCTTCTAAAAAATTGTGCTACATCTGTGAAAAGGGAAATGACAACCTGCCAATCACGATGGTCTTTAGAATGCAAAGGAGAGTTCAGATCAGTGGTGAGTTGCTCCCGGTTCTGTCCGGTTCCTTAGAACTGGTAGTAAAAATGGCGGGAGGCTCCGCCCACCTGCCCTAACATCAAAATTGATGTTCTACGCATGCGCACGTGCGCTCCCATTGCGAACCGGTAGTAAAGGTAAGTAGAACCCACTCCTGATTCAGATATCACAATATACATAGTTACTGAGAAGGATTTACACTAAAGACTGGGATGTTTCATACCTGCATCCTGTTTGTTCAGTGGTGGCTTATGTTCAGGCAGACGGGTGAGCATTTTGTGAGCCATGACTGGGTCTGAGCTTTGGCCTAAGTGACAGAAGTTCCAAAGGGCACCACGAAGGTCAGAGTTTTCTACTTGCTGTGCCAGGGTCTTATCATAATCAATCAACTTGCTGAGCACCAGAAGCCCATCCTGAACTGCTTCTGAGGCTCTGGGAAAGAAGGATAAGGATTAACACTTGATCTTAAAGCAGCCTGTGCTGAGAGGAAGTAGAAGGGAGTATAGTAAAATTCATTTTCCAAACAATGAAGGCTAATTATTTATATATTTGCTAGGGTGATTTTTTTTTAACAAAAGAGAAATTGAAATCCTTGCCTCCAAAGCTCAAAAATATTTTCCCCATAGTGCTGAATGGCCTTTAGCTGCCATACAGTTATAACCCTTTGTTTCACCAAGATTCTCACTTGAGCTTACCCAGGTGTGCCCAACATCTTCTCAACTGCAGCAGGGATGACACATAGTAAGTTGCCAATGTCCTTGCTGGAAGCAGAATCAATGCTGGCCAAGACCTGTTGCATTGTCTGGAATCCTGAGCTGTCAACAGGTTGGAGCTTCCCACGGGCCCTTGGTAACTTATAGTTCTCCACATCCAACAGCATCTTCAGTACCTGGGAGTCAAATACAGCAGCTCAAAAGCAAGAAAGAAAAGAGGACAAGATGTAGATTGGGATCAAAATCTCCAACAGTTCTCTTCATTCACAAAAAGCAAAGTAGACGTAGTTAATATTTCACCCTTTATGCTCATATGCTTATTAAAGCATATGAGTATAAAGAAGATATAAGCTTCTGATAATGGCACTATCAAATCTGAAAGATGCTGTTTTGGGTTTCCTCAAGGCAAGAAAAGACATGGAAGCAATGACTGCTGATCACCCACTGCAGTTAGATATCTTTGCAGCTTAGATCTGGACTGTGAACCAGACCTTGCAACTCTACAAGGGATAGAGTTTTTTTCAGAAAATGGTCCATATTTGAAAATCCCTCTCTGGAGATTTGGTCCAAATATCTCAAGTGTGGGTTTTCAATAAAGCAAAACAATAAGCTTTGTTTATCCTTTTCGTATTTTATGCTTCTTGTTTTGATTGCTCCTCAGTTTTAAATCGCTTATTTAATTGCACTGTTTTAAACTTCTGATTGTAAACTGCCCTGTGACTATGTTATTCTGAAAAAAGTAGAAATGTTTTAAAAAAAGAAAATAAACAAGCTTTCCCCAGCAATGTGATTCCAAGGAGTTTCTACATCCTACTTACTGCTAGACCGGCCTGCTGAACCAGCACAGATGTGGAGTTCTCCTTCATGCAGTGCAGCACACAATGCAGCCCCCCTTTGGTTGCAATGAGCATCTGCCAATCATATTCTGCCATGAGTAGATATAGCACCTGGAACCCCAATATTGTAAGCAGGTTTTCCTTTACATGGTGGCTCAGCAGGTCCATCAGTGTCTTGACAATTCTCTCCCTGCAGGTAGAAAAGAGGCAAGATCATACCCTGAGGGCCTCTGAAGATGATTAGCTGACAAATCACATAAGACTAGAGATGAGAAGGCCCAGGAAATAAACTGGAAATATTTAGGGGGGGGAAACATATTTATCCATCACACATTAACACTTTTCCAAGTTCTATCAGAGAAAAATATTAAACTACTGGATTGTAAAACATTTTATTTTTGAAAGATCATTTTAAAAGAATGATCTAGGGATTGCTGATGTTCAGTTCATAGTGGTGCAGGACAATGGTGCTACGATGATCAGAATACAAAACAATCTTCCATGGTTTAGAAAGTTTTCACCAGCAGTGAAAGACTTAAACACCAACTACCTTATCAAAATTTAAAAAACTATTTTGAATTTTTAGAAATGTTATTTATTAAATTATATGTGTTGTAAGTGCAGAGATTTTACAAAATAAAAAATTGTATATAGGTTTTTTTGGGGGGGAAATATATATATTGGATAGAAAGTTCTGAATTACAATGTTTAATCTATATAAACCAATTAGCTTATTTTCATTAAAATATGAATTATGATTTCATTCTTGCTCATTGAATTTTTGGTGCAAAACCATCCACCTAGCTAAATTTGGAAATTTAGGATTCAATCATATTTTAAAGGTAATATTTCAACTATGATCACCTATCAACTATAAAATATTTCAACTATGAACAAACCAAATTATACATAATACAAAAGATGTAAAAGGTTTTTTAAAAGATGTTTCAAAAATTTGTAAAAGGTGTTCCAAAAATTATTTCAACTTTTCCAAAAATTCTGGTGTTATTTAAAAAGAAAAAAAGTTTCAAAAGTTCTACAATTGTAATCTCTGTCTATAGAATATTGTAAGCTTGGACAAAAATGTGCCAAGTTATATCTAAGGACCAGTGGAAGCAAACACTCTGAATGAAAACATGCTGATATCTGTGTTTGCATACAGCATCAGCACCACAGGTCTGACGTTTTATTTATTTAGAATTAAATTCATTCTGATCTTTCAAGAAGACAAATGGGTGTGTATCTACTTTTTGACATATAACAGAATAACAGAGTTGGAAGGGACTTTGGAGGTGTTCTAGTCCAACCCCACATATGTATTTCGGCTTTGGTTTTGGTATGCTATTGTAAATAAGAATTTACTTAAAGGCTACTTAAAACCATTCTTCAATATTCCTTCTGTTGTTCATAACATGCCATAATGATAACAGGACCTAATGAAAAAAAGCTAACCTAATGGCAAATTCACTCTCTGCTGTGGCAATCTGTCTCCCTTGCCCAGATTCCTCTTCCTCCTCCAAAATCGTGATGATAAATTTAAGACCCGCCAGCTTCAGCTCAATGTCACAGCTGGACTTCTGGATCATCTCCATGGCATCCTGCAGCTGCTCCAGGGTGCTTTCCTTTTTGGCCTTCACACTGCAGAAAGCTGAGCAACAGATATATCAGCACAATTTTGCAATCAGTTTCCCAAAGTAGCCTCTTCATATCTACTTACTATTCACCCAGTCAACTATAATACAAATCCCCCTACAGGTATGTTAGCCTTTTCTTAGCAAACTTTTCTGTCTATATTGGATATCTGGAGAGAATCTTTGTGGATTTCATACCATATAAGGCATACATACTGTAAAAGGAGGAGGTCAAAGAGCACGAGGCAGATCCAGAAGATGATGGAAAGACAACATCAAAGACGCGCTACAGAAGCATCAAATAACAAAATGGTTGAAGCAACAAGAAGTGCAAGAACCAAAACTTTGTATCTCTCAACATTCAAAATGGTAAAAGAGGAAATAAAGAAGAAGATTGGATATAACAATCTACACCAACAAGTAATGAGGAATACTATAAGACAATAGGCCTGAATGCCAAACAAATATTTCCAATTTCAAAAGTTAATTTAAAAATTAGGTGATGACCTCTTGAGGAGTGATGTATTACCACTCCTTTCAAAGTTGGTAGGATCATCTCTTCTCTCAAAGAGGCAGATACCACCGGATGGATCCATCCCTTGGTCACCTCCTGAGTCACCTTAACAACTCAAGAGGGGCAGGATTTAACAGACAAGTGGCTGCACTAACAGACTGGAGGATTTTGTCAATTTCCTTGTGCGACACAGAATCAGACTCAGTCTGGATAACCTCACAAGACTGTGCCGTGCGCAACTCAGATGGACTTGTCCAGATAGAGTTCAAATCCAAGCAAATCTGAGTGATTTTATCCACTGGATAGCATGAATCAGTTGTGAAATCTGAACTGGTTTACTACTGGTTTGCTGGCTGCGCATGCGCACCAAACGCGTGCTGCGTGCACGCATGTAGTGCCCACCACGCACCAAATGCAAGGTGCGCGCACGTGCGCAGTGCTCACCTAAAGGAGGCATGGGGTAAGTAGAACAGCACGTGGAGGGGGGTGATCTGCTGTGGCTTGCAATCTTCAGAGCCTTTTTTTTTTACTTTTAAATGCATTTTTTTACAACCTATTTGCCCGAATAGGTTGTAAAAAAATGCTTTTAAAAGTAAAAAAAGGGCTCTGACGATCGTATGGCACAGCTGTGATTGTCGGAGCCTTTTTGTTTTACTTTTTAAAAGCATTTTTATTATCGGTTCCGGAGAACTGGTAGTAAAAAAATGCCTTAAAAGTTTTTTTAAAAAAAGTTCCAACAATCGCGCATCGCTCAGCTGATTGTCGGAACTTTTTGTTTTACATTTTTTACTACCAGTTCGGCCGAACCGGACTGAACCGGGAGCATTTCACCCTTGGTATGAATATTCATCACTATGGTTCTGCAGATGATCCAGCGGCTTTCCCCTTCACCAGACAGGGAGTGTGTTACTCTGAACAAGACCACTGAGCAGCTACTGGTATAATTCAATAATAGCAGTGGAATAATCACATTTTACCCTCTTTCTTGCCATAATATAGACCCACGAATGGGCTTTCCCTTATGGTTGGTTGGATTCACTCTTTGTCTTTCTTCAAAGACATTCTAGACATCACTTCTTGCACTTCATCTTCTGGAGTTCCTTGAAGAACCATGGAATTGGAGCACAGAGAGAAGCTGCATAGAAGCAATTCAGTCCAGATCCTGTCCCCTGCCTATTCCAGGCTGCAATTAAAACTTCAACTGAACTACCTGACAGACCTTCAGGGAAAACCGAAAGCTTTCTCTGGAACTTAAATAAACCCATCAGACATCTGAGGTGGGCCAAACTAACAAAAACTATCTTCCCTCATAGTGGTTGGTTGGTCACAGTAAGCCAAAGAGCAATCAGAATGATCTGCCCATGGCAATGAACTGATGGCAATGTCTTTCAACATCACAGCACACTGCAATTGTCCTGAGACAAAAACTAGATTTAACATGCAACCCACAGTATGCATTGGGCTCTCTATTATTTAGGACAATATCATTACTGAACTTCAAACAGATATAGATACTATGTTACCTTCTTGGAATACTCAAACATTATTTACAGCAGGACAGTTTGTATTTTGTAGTCATAGCATTTCTTACTGCATAATTAAATAATACTTCATTTACTTCACCAACCTATTGCTTTTCCTACAATGTTTGTTTTCTCTGCCATCTTGAGTTTGTTTATATTATTCCTTGTTTCTAAATGTTTTTAATAATTTGTAAACCATCCAGAATTGCTAGGACTTGGGTGGCTATTCATTTAATATGTTATTGTTGTTGTTATTAATGGAGTCTCTAAAATTGCAATCTGAAACAGCACTGGGGGAATGCCAGTATGCCTAAGGCCACCTTCCTTACTTCTACTATATTCCAGGACCCACATGACTCTCTAATGGCCATGGGATGGAGAGAGGTTTTATAGATGGCATATGGCCCCAGCTAGGATAGCGAAGATCTACCCCAATTCGAGCCCTAAATGTTGGAAATGTGACCATCAGCAGGGTACTTTCTATCACTGCTGGTGGACATGTAATCAGGCACAAAAATTCTGGAGGATGATATGGATGTGGATTAGAGAAATAATAAAAGAAAATTTTGATTTCGAACCAAAAGCCTTTCTCCTGGGAATTTTGAAAACTGAATATGCAAAAAAGAAAAAGTATTTAATTATACATATTCTGACAGCCGCTAGAATTTCCTTTGCCCAGTATTGGAAAGAAAAACAAATACCACCTCAAGAACGTATTATTGGAAAAATATTGGAGTGCGCCGAAATGAACAAATTGACTTCAGAAATTAATGACAGAGAAGATTCGGAATTTTATAGCGTGTGGGACATGTGGTACGAATGGATGGGGAAAAGAAATAAAGAAGGAAATAGAGATTAAATATTAATTAATTAACAAAATCCATATGAATAGTATTACATTTAGTCTTAGAGATTTGAGCACTATTATCTTTAAGTGTTTTGAAATTAAATCTAGCTTTAAGAAACAATATCAAATAAAAGACAAGTAATAATGCATGTAGATATATATATGTATATAATTGCACCAATGAACCGAAAATGTACTGAATATATCACTATATGTTATAATAATAATAATAATAATAAAAAAAAACACATTCATACATTTTTCAACAATCTTGCTGAAGAGAAAAACCTGGTCTCGCACACTCCTGCCTGGCATAAAATTGCAACGAGCAAAATTTGTTTATCTCTTCTACTGTTTCATTCAGTCAAAATATTGCCAAATACCTTTCTAGGGAACTTTAATATACTAATCCTCTGTAGCATTCACAATGTAGTAATTTTTCCTTTGAGAGAGGAATAGTAATGGCATTTTTCTAATAATAAAGCGATTTATTTATTTAAAAAAAAACCCAAAACAACATGTTTCATTGGCTGCTAATAGTCATGAGTCCTGATATATCAAATCAAGTTCTAACAGCAAACTTGGCTATAAAATGGAAACCTATATGCTGAATCATTTCATTTTCAAGTTCAAAGCATAGATACAGTATATTAGAGAGGGACACTTAGGAATTCTCAATGCAGCTATGTTCTGATGTTCCTCTAATCAATTAATATGTCTGATACTGCCTGGCACTTACCTTTGACTTTCTCATCCAATGTGTCTGGAAAGAAGACCCCTTCTATTTTGGGAAATGTGTTAATCAGCCGTCTGTCACTTTCCTTTGCTGCAAATGGAGTTGGAGAAGACACTCTATCAGGCAGTGTATCTTCTTTTGTTTTTTGGGACTTCAGGGCTTCAGAAAGGTCACCATAATTTGCAGAGAGCATTTCTGCGTTTGGGCAGTTCTGCTCTGTACCTCCCTTGCTAAAGAAATATTTGAAATAGACATGGGAGTTCT
This sequence comes from Pantherophis guttatus, assembly GCF_059756535.1. Lineage (NCBI taxonomy): Eukaryota > Metazoa > Chordata > Lepidosauria > Squamata > Colubridae > Pantherophis > Pantherophis guttatus. Next base: position 306,387,219 of record NC_142063.1, on the reverse strand, counting down.
GCAGATCAATTTGAGTGGTGCCCTGACAATGCTTGTTCAGGAGCTGCAGTATTTTCTGAGCCAACTCTACTGAAACACACATCTGGATCAGATCCTCTTCATTTAGTCTTGATAGCTTGAAATGCAGAGAGAATAAAAGCACAGTGTTCCTATTGAAGTTTATTACCAGAGTTATCTAGAACCACACAAAAAGCCCACAAAATCAGATTGGGAGAGTTCATTAATCCATCTTGGAAATTTGGCCCTTGAATCTAGAGCACCATGATTTTCCAATATTTGGATGACATTTTTAGGTAGGCAACCTAATATCAGCAGTTATTTTGAACTTCAATTCCTATCATCCTCAAGCAAATTGTCTGAAAACTGGACCTTTACAAAATTCAACACTGTATACAATTAATTTGGAGCTGGTTTCTTAAATTAGCTTCACTGACTCTGGATCTATCCACATAGATCAAGTTTATTTTGGGATTTATCTTGAATATTAAAGATTTAGGGCCCCATAACTATCTTTCTGATTACAGAATGTAATCCCAGGCACACAGAAATATTTTTCAGATATGATGCATCTGATCTTGTAATACAATTACTTTTTTACGCCTAGACAGTGTATGAGTTCTCACATCAAATTAAGCAACTGGGAATTAGCTTGAAATCCCTTTCTGGTTGGACTGATTCTTCTTGGTGCTTTACCTTCTGATTCTGCTGGATGAAATGAACAACTTCTTGATGTTTATGGACTTCTAGCTTGTTAATGAAGAAAAGTAGCTCCCACCATTCAGCTTGACTTAGAGTCCCACAGTCCTCATTCAAATGATCCGTAAGGCATGGTAAAGCATATAATTCTTTGAGCGGTTGGCAATATCTTGGCTGGTTAACTGGAAATAAACACAAAATGACTAAGAGATGCTATATATGGTTTCTTGAGGCACTCAAGTTAAATGGTGCCATCAAAACAGAAATTTCATAATAGGACTTTCTGCTACATGCTAATAGGCAACTTAATTCTATAGATATTGCAACTTAAACTCATACATGTCTACCCAAAAGTAAGCCCCATTATATTCAATTTGATTTATTCCTACATATAGGATTACCCTATTAATATACAATTAGAGAATCAGCTAAGAAAACAATGAAATATTGAACAATGAAAGGCAATGAAAAATTGTTTTCTTAGCTGCTACTCTAATTGTATATTAACAGGGTAATCCTATACCTAATCATTTACTTATAATTAGTAAATATATTCATATTAGTAAATATATTCATATTTTAATGATCAATTACATAAATGAATTCAACTGGGCATATCTCATCCATATCTTAGTTACAAAAACATTCAAATAGTAAATATATCAAAGGTATATATCCTAAACAGATTAAAAAGTAAATATATAAAAACATACACTACATTGTTAATAAGAAGATACAAAACTTTGTCTATTTTAGGTAAGTTCATTGAACTTAATAACTAAGTCTAAACTACTCCCCTAAGTTATTAATATAGTGCCGTTAACTTTCTGGTCAGTGTTAAATTAACTTTACTGTGTCAGCTCAAACAAAGAAAATACATTTTCTCATCGCAGCAGGGAATGGAAGTTGGGAAGATCATGGATTTCCTCACAGCTTCAGGTAAAAATATGGCATTCCCAGGAAAAACCGGAAAGAAAGGCAATTTTTTTTTTTGCTTCAGACAGCCTGCTATTTTGGGAAGAAGCAGATAAATACTCTAGCCTAAATGTCTAGCAGTAGAATTTTAATTTATGATGTAGTTTATTGGTGCTGTGTAAGACACATTGTTTTTATCTTTATAACATTGAAAATTCTGTTTAAAAGATTCGGTTTTGCTGTTATTCATTTATTTTAAATTTGGTCTGTTTCCCAAGGAAAGGCTGAAACCTTATCATAAATCTCCAAGTAAGAAACCTAGATAGCTGTGATGGGAAAACTCTGTCCCTATCATCTGTAACCTACTCTCTTTTTAATTTGCACATATATACTGCACTTGTTACATGCAAAACACATGTTCTATCACTAACCCATGATTCCTCCCAATAAGGAGAGACTGACAAGAAACATTATTTCAGCATTTCATCTGCTTAAACAGGAAAGTAAGCGCTGAGAAAACTGAAACAAGCTTGGCATAAATAACAAAACTGAAGCTCAGAAGCAGAGAACACCCTTAAAGTAACTTAGCAACGGAGTGCAAGGGTGTCTAAAAGCCCAGCAGAATCTTACCTGTGTTTTCTCTCAGAAGCTCTCTAAGAGTTGATACCTTTTCCTGGGCTTTGTGCTCTGCATTTCTTGATGAACCAACAATCTCAATCATGTGCCAATGAACCCAGTATGTACGGCCCAGAGATTCCCAATAAACCTGGAAAATTATAGTGTTATAAAATGCCATGAATCTGGAAATTACTTCATTATTTTCAGTGTGCTTACAGATCACTTCCTTTATGATCCAGTCTAGAATCATAAACTTCACAACACAACACACAAAAATTCTTCTCCTATAAATAAGGGCTAATATACCAAGTGCCTTATACAACAATTATCAACCAAGCCACAAGCTTTCTTTGAATATAGATGCACTTCTCGTGCCAATCTAGGAAGCACAATAGTTTGAGAAACACAACAGGATTCCTAAAAATCAAATGTTTATATCACTCCTTCACCATCATATCATCACCAGGATGTCCCTCCCCTCCTCCACACTGTAGTACCTTGACAGGTGGTGTGCCATTATTGCTCTGAAGAAACTCGCCTTCATCTCCTGCACAGACTTTCTCATAATTTTCCAGCATACGCACATGCATGCCACGCACCAACGTCTCTCGCACATATTCCACGTAGCTCTTACGACTAGGAAAGGCTGAGCACAACTTGAAAGCAGAGTTTTCTTTCTGGAGCATTTCTGCAGCTGATGGGATGGCTGGAATTTGGGGCTGGAAGATTGACTGATATCGTTTCTTTTGTCTGAGTGAGTGAAGCTCTTGATTCTGATTCCATCCCATAACCTGGATTAACTCTGAAATGAAGTGGGCCATAGCCATGCTGAAGTCAAATTCACATTGTATTCTCTTCTTTCTCTTTGAATCCGCACTGGAGGGCATGCAATGTTCCTGTTCATCTCCCCACTCCGTGATGTTGTTGAGTTTGTCCATGAAAGAGGTAGCACATAGATAACGCTTTACTAGAGAAAACAGCAGTTTTCCTGGAATCTGAAACAAGAAGACCATATCTGTCAATGGCCAATAATTCTGCTATTGACTCAAGGCAGCATAGCTTACAGCTCACTCCATAAAAACTCTTTCCTTTTAATATGTATCTGACATATTATTGAGTTCTAGTAGCTTTCTAATCAAATGTCATCATCAGTACTCTAACTGCGACTATTTGACATTAACAAGATGCTAGCAGCAGAAGTAAGTGCCAGCCATTTATTTTCAATCAGAGAATGGATACCAGTCATTATAGGTAATGAAAATTCAGGATAAAATTGTGTAGGTAATTTCTTTATCAAAATTGATTTAGTTAGCCACATTAAGCTTGCCAATTGAAAGACAACATAAGCACAGCTTCTAAATTTATCACCAGCTGCTGAAGATTACATTCTCTTCACAACTGAATTCTTTATAATTCAGGTTTTAAACTGAAAATGCCTCATTAATAAAGAGAGCCGCACTCCTTTGCCAAAACCTTTTGTCAGTTAGTACCTGAGGAAGAGGAATTCCTTCAAAAGATATGCAATGCTCTTCAGAGGATGTTGTTTCTGCAAACAGCTCAAGAAGGGTATAGCGACTATCAAAGTCCATGTGTTGTTCAATACCATCTTGCTGGCTCAGGGACAGGAGAACAAAGGCTCTGCTTCCTAAAACAGAAAAACTTATATAGCTCTTTCCTTACTTGCTCTCCATGACAGGGTAGAAGCAACTTTTTTAACTCACAAAGAGATATCAATTAATCCATGAACAAAGCCTCATACTATAAACAAATTTAAACAGGATGACCTGCAAGTTAGGACAGAATAACAGAATAATAAAGTTGAAGGGACTTTGGAAGTCTTCTAGTCCAACCCCCTGCTCATACCATTTGAGACAAATGGTTATCTAATCTCTTCTTATAAACTTCCATTGATGGAGCACCCACTACTTCTGAAGGCAAGTCATTCCACTGATTAATTGTTCTGTAAGGAAATTTCTACTTATTTCTAGCTTGTCTACTTATTTCTACTCAGTCATCCAGGTCATGGTTGTCCCAAACGTGTTTTTTTACAAAGCACCTTTGGGACATACTTGTAGCTTGGTTTTCTCTTAGTTTCCACCCATTGCTTCTTGTTCTGCCTTCAGGTGCTTTGTGGAATAGCTTGACCCCCTCATCATTGTGGCAGCTCCTTAGATATTGGAACATTGCTATCAAGCCACTCATAGCTCTTCTTTTCATTCATTTAGACATATCCAATTCCTGCAACAGTTCTTCATACGTTTTAGCTTTCAGTCCCCCAATTATCTTTGTTACTTTTCTCTACACTCTATTTCTAGAGTCTCAACATCTTTTTTTTATCGTGGAAACCAAAACTGGATGCAATATTCCAAGTGTGGCCTTACCAAGGCATTATAAAGTGCTATTAACACTTCATGAGATCTTGATTCTATCCCTTTGTTAATGCAGTCTCAGACTATGTTGGCTTTTTGGCAGCTGAAGCACACTGCTGGCTCATATTTAACTGATTGTCCGCTAGGATTCCAAGACCCCACTGGTACCATTGGATTATAAATCAGCACTTCAGTCACTGACATGTCTTCTATCAGCATAGAGTTTTAGTAATTCTGTTCAAGCAATGGAGACACTTTTATCCACCTCTTCTGCAGGTGCTGCTTCAAGGTGCTGTCAGGGTCAATGCTATTGATTTTTTGGGAAGATGCTTCTGATCAATTTGGCTGCACAGAGACTTAATAATCTCATGCCCAAGGCTATTAGTAGTCTTGTAGAGTTTCTATGCCCCAGTAGAACAGCAACTCACCTTGTTGTATACAAAATATTTACAGGGGCATGCGAATTCAGAAATGCTAAAACAAAAAGCCTCCCACACACACATTCCTCAGGACTCCAATCACTACAAACACCAGTTTGGAATTTAGAAACCTGCCCAAACATAAAAATAACCTACAACCATGGCAAAAGGGAAATCCTTTACATCAAAATAGAAGTGTACAATTTCCTGAATGATTTAAAAACGCCTCCCCATATGACATAACATTTATTAACTTGTGATATGTTTATAACAATTAAGAATGCTTTACTTGCTCTGAACCAAACAGAAACGGTTCTTTTAAAATTAAAACAAGTTAACATTTGTAGAATTTTAATCTGAATTGACTAAGGGGATATCATAACTGAAACCTTTGATGTTTATCAACTATAAATTAACTTTTAATAGGCAACAGTTACTCAAAATTTGCTGCAATGGCTCAATCATCACTCTGAAGTATTTATCAACATCTAACTAGTTAAGATTTCTAATTCTATTAAGGATGGGATTGAAGGTCTATTAAAATCTGTAAGAATAAAGGGTTAGCACCGACTTTCTGTATTACTGAATGTGACTTTCAACTAAACATATCTAAATACTTGTAATACCTCAGGCAGGAATTTTATATTAGTTGTGGGCATCTCCCAAGATGTCATACCTGCATCATGACAAGCCAAAGCTCTCAGCATCTTTCCAGCACTACAACGGATATGCTTTTCCTCATTACACAGCATCTTCATCAGAAGAGTAAGGGCCCCGGTCTCCTTGAAGATGGCCATCAATGAGCCAATACTGGCATAAGCGCTGAGTATATGGATGGTATTCAGTATGGATGACTGTGGAACAGGGATGCTTGCTAGTTGCCAGGAAGCTCGCTGCACCAGGTTCCTGACATCAGCTTTCATCTCTGCAAGAGAGGCTTCATCTAAAGTGTCTTCAGGAGGGAATAAGTTAGATACATTCTGTTCCACCACTTGTTCCTTGGGCTTCCTCTTGCCTAGTAATATTGGACAGTTGGCATATATATCCTCTGACGACATCCACATCAAGATTGTCTGTTTTTTACCTTCAACTGAAGAGGCTTCAATACTGTTTTCTTCATCATTATCCAAGCAAAGGATGTTCCAGCGGATCAAGTACTCACTACATCCATTGTGACCACGACGTTGCCGAATTAACTCCTCAGGATAGGCTTGATGTTTGGGTCCAAGATGCACCAGCACATCCCCATTTTGCCTTTTAATCCTCATGACAGGGAATGTATCTCTGGTGTGATAAAAGGCAGGTTATGCCATGAAGAAAAACCAGAAAGGCTTTCAGTCTAGGAGTCCTGAGAAGAAAAGTGTAGGAATACTTGCTTTGGCATAACTATAGATTGCTATAAGAAAACTTGCCCAGCTAAGGGAAAGTTCATCAAGTAATTATTTCTGTTGGAATCAGAATAGACTTATCCATTAGGTCAACAGGCACAGCAACTTAGGGCCAGTATTCTTTTTAAACATAAAGACTAAATGAATAAATTGTACTTATTAGATGCTTTGTAATAAATAACAGGCAAGATATACATACAATTTGAACAACTAAATATAGTGAACGGTAAAATTTAGTAACTTTGATGATATACAGAAGGCATAGTTAATCAACAAGCTAATAAACATATCATTTACTATTTACAAATGTGACAATCTGAAGCTGAGCTGGTGTGGAACTTTGTTTTTAGTGAAGTTTTCAAACTTCCTGTTTAGAAAACGTTTTTTTCAATCTTCCTCCATTCTATGGGTCCCCCACTCATGGCAGAACATTCTGCAATTGTTGCAGGGTGCTGTTCAACCTACTGGCAATCAAGACCCAGATATGGGTAGCATGCAAGAGTGAAATAATATTACAGTTGCACCACTTTTAAAGTTGTTTAAAACAGATGTCATAAAAGGGTGTACAAATATAAGGTAAAAGCCTGGTGTTCTGTTAAAGCAGTGGTTCTCAACCTGTGGGTCACGACCCCTTTGGAGGTCGAACAACCCTTTCACAGGGGTCGCCTAAGACCATCAGAAAACACATATTTTCAATGGTTTTAGGAATAATTTTATGGTTGGGGGTCACCACAACATGAGGAACTGTATTAAAGGGTCGCGGCATTAGGAAGGTTGAGAACCACTGTGTTAAAGAGAGGACTTTGGCAGAAAACAGCTTTTTTACTCTACATGACAGATTCCTTTTTATACACATTTCTTATAAAGAAATTGTGCATCTAGATACAAAAAGAATGGATACACATAACCAAAAAAAAGAGCACGTTCAATGATGGTAACTGTAGCTCTGGTAGGTTTAAAGGACTATATAAATTATTTTATCTTTATAAAATCAGATCTGGAAAAATGATGAAGTGAAGTAAGATGAAAAATAGACACAAGGCATTTTTTTTCTAAGATTCAGCAACGTTTATCTGATGCTATTTATACAATCCCTGTATCTAATAATTTTAACCAGAAAGGACAGCATCTGAATATTTATGAGCACTTCACATTATCTGATACAATGCAAAAAACTATTTAGTGCCTTTCCCAGTTTAATTCCATCCAGGCTTGTACTATTTTTATCGTCCATACTGAGATTTGTTACAGAGGACACCAGTCTAGTCTAGTCCCAAAACAGCTTCTAGTTAAGAAGCAAGAACATGTGCGATACCCTGATCGGTGGCCATATTTATCTGTGCAGCATTAACATGTTTGGGGGTCTTTAAAATTCTTAGGCTGAGTTCACCCAACATGGTAGGTACGCTAAAATAACGTTGCAGCTGCAGGAGGAGGTGGTGGCCTGATGAAAAGTGTACCTAAATCCCAAAGCGCCAGTCTTTCAATACATGAGATACGAATATAAGGGGAAAAGAGGACTGCTATTGCTCGCCCTGTTTCCTCTTGAATTGATATATTTCTTCCTTGTTCTAGGCCAAGGGTAGGGAACCACTGACTGCCCCCTTTATGACTTGTGGACTTCAAGTCCCAGAATTCCTAAGCCAGCATGGCTGGTTCAGGAATTCTGGGAGTTGAAGTCCACAAGTCATAAAGGGGCCACAGTTCCACACCTCCAGCCGCCTCACGCCCAAGGTGCTCGCAGAATTGCGCACCGGCTCGAGCCTATCGGAAACAGAGGAAGGCAAGTCCGGGGGGCGGAGCTTAGGGGCGCGTCGACCTTCCTTGGAATGGACAAGGGAACCCGCGGGGTTCTCTTCCACCTGCAACGGGAGGCACCCGTGCAGTAGCAGGGCCTGAAAGTCTCGAGCTTCAGCCTACCTTAAACGCGGCTCCAAAACTTAGTAGTCAAAGCAGCAAATCGTCGGCAAGCCTTGCTTAGCAACTTCCATTTATTTACCTTGCCCAGACGCTGTCTCATCCGCTTGTTCTGCGCATGTTGCTTATTATTAAAATAGTTACGGGTCCTCCGACAGGACAGTATTATGCTATAATCGTTTTCAAAGGGGGTTCTTAAACCCAAGTTTTTGGAAAGAGATAAAGTGTTGCCGTACTCCTCTTTAGGAACGAGCGTCAAATACTTTCTGCGAGTGTGAAATCAGTTTGTTTTCCCCGGTTATGCATTGTCTTTGATTTTTTTTTTTTAAAGTTCACTAATTTGCGTTTGAGCTGGAACTCCTGCGCGCTGATGTGCTACTGTAATGATGTTAATACACTTTTAACAAAGAACTAGAAGACAAGACATGAAACAATGGATGGAAACAAGGAGAGAAGCAACCTAGAACTAAGGAGAAATTTCTCAACGGTGAGAACAATTAACCAGTTGTTGTTGTTGTTGTTGTTGTTAGTTGCGAAGTCGTGTCCGACCCATCGCGATCCTATGGACAAGGTTCCTCCAGGCCTTCCTGTCCTCTACCATCCTCTGGAGTCCAGTTAACCAGTGGAATGCTTTTTCTTCAGAAGCTGTGGGTGCCCCATCGCTGGAAGCTGTTAAGAAGAGATTGGACACCCACTTGTCTGGAATGGTATAGGGCAGGGGTCTCCAACCTTGGCAACTTTTAAGACTTGTGGACTTCAAAGCTGGCTGAGGAATTCTGGGAGTTGAAGTCCACAGGTCTTAAAGTTGCCAAGGTTGAAGACCCCTGGTATAGGGTGTCCTGTTTAAGCAGCAGGTTGGACTAAATGACCTCCAAGGTCCCTGCTGTTATTCTATGTTCTGTGTTCTAAATTGGACTCTGTTCAGCACCCAACCCAAGAATAGGCAAGGTAACCATATTTTATTTTAGTAAAAGTGTTAGTAATTCTTTAAAAGAGCTTTTCAAAATCAACTAAAGTATTAAAGCCGACAAGTAGAAAATAACCTTGAATATGTGGATCCAGGGGGGTAGCTGTGGCATCAAAATTATCAAAATCAAAAACATATTATAATCACATATAATGTGATTATATTTTATCACGTTTTATGGATCTTAGTTCATTGTAACAGACGCATGGCATGAGCATGATCCTGAAAGGACTATATATGCAGCTCTTGTGAGGAAGGTTGAATAGTGAAAGGACTATAAGATGGTGCTTATATGTTGCAGGAATTGGGTATGTCTAGTTTAATAAATAGGACTAGAGGTGACATAGCACTGTTCTAATATCTCAGAGGTTGCCACAAAGAAGAGGGAGTCAAGCTATTTTCCAAAGCACCTGAGGACAGAACAAGAAGCAATGGATGGAAACTAATCAAGGAGAGAAGCAACCTTAGAAGAAATTTCCTGATAGTTACCATGTTTCCCCGAAAATAGGACCCTGTCTTATATTTTTTTGAACCCTGAAATAAGCGCTTGGCCTTATTGCCATGCACTCAAAAGGCTGATTGGGCTTATTATCAGGGAATGTCTTATTTTGGGGGAAACAGGGTAGAAAAAATAATCAGTGCCTCCAGAAGTTATGGGTGCTCTTACACTGGAGGTATAAGAAAAGATTGGACAACCATTTGTCTGAAACAGTATAGGGTTTCCTGTTTGAGCAGGGGATTGGACTAAAAGACCTCTAAGGTCCTTTCCAACTCTATTCTTCTCTTCTGTTATTCTATATAAAATATATTCACTGTTATATCTGTATTCAAATTATTGACAGTTATTTTCTTTGTGAATTTGACAACGTATAGCCAGTTTAATGAGAAAATACAAAAAGCCATAAAACAGAACTATTTTTCTAAAATGGACTACAAAACAGGAGAAATCAGTTTTAGGACACTCAGAAACTCCTTTTTTGTGTAGTAAGAGTTAAATTGTTTCTCAATAACTGGAAAGGATTAACTCTTTAGGATCATATTAGGACAGTGGTTCCATAAGCAAATTGAAAGAATTTGAATTTCTCTGAAACTATGTTAGACACCAGACTAAGGGACATGTTCCTAGAGAACTTTTAAGAAGTCTAAAAACAGTTTAAAAGCCTTAAGGTCACTTACTCTATGTAGAGATGGACTGTAACTGTACCAGCTTCATACCAAGTAAGCTGTTTTCTCAAGAGAATTCATTAATACAAAAAAAAAAAAAAGGAAAAAAACACAGTAGCTTTGCAGGTTGCAGGTGAAAACTTTATTTAACAGAATTCTAAAGAGCTACTAATGTCAGCCTTGTGAGGCTGGCATTGGCAGGTTCACATAACTTTTTATCGCTGGGAGGGGCCTGATCTTGCGTCCAGCCCATCCCCCTTTCCGCTGCCATAAACCACTATCTGGTCGCTTTCCCAGCCACCGGTTCCGACCAGCTTTCCCAAGATTTCGTTGGTTGTGCTCAACATTGGAAACTCGTCCCACTGTAGCCATGCATGTTTCCAGCACCTGTAAGAGTAAAAGAAGAAGCAGAATATTCCAGATGTTTGCAGGCACCAGACACAATTATTCTATTCTTTGTGCTTTCAATAGCTTTTAAATGTTCAAAATCATACGAGAGAGAGAAGATGACTGCCTTGAGGCCCACTCTAACTGAACTTCTAACCCAGAGCCATTTATTACCATCCTCCCTGTGAGAAGAAACCGAGTAACAAGTTTTATATAATCAGCATCATCCTCTTGAGTTTTGAAGGCAAGTTCTGAACAATTTGATTCAACACAGAAATGTTCAAATGATGACCCCGCATAAATTTCCTCACTTAGCGGCATCTGCAATGGAGCAAGGGAGGCAGAGTGATACAAGCAACACTGCAGGATCACCGCACAAGCCCCCTATCCCTTTTCTACATGTCTTGGCACATCCCAAAAGAGGCATTGCTTGTAGGGAAGCATTGATGAAAAAAGCAAAATAGATGATACTCTTTCCCATCAAGACAATTCTAGGTGTTAAAGGAGCCTTGCCTTTTATCTTCACTAACACCCCTGAACTCTAAAGGGCTTACCTGTATTTGCCTCTTGGAGGGCAACTGTATAATGGCTGTTCCACTAATTTTCCTCAGTAATACCCCACAGGTGCCTAAAAAAGAAAGTGTCAGCAAGACTGCAATGTTTTGACCAAACACTGAATTAGGCCAACAGAAATCATCCAACCACAAACTTTTTTCAACCTATCCCAATAGAAACATAAATCCAGGATCTGCTATAGGCCAGTTTTGCCTAATAAGATATCCTAAAGCTGCATTGGCAGCCATCATACAAAGTTTGCATCTGGCATCAACCTCTTAGCATTTGAGGTTGGAGTCATTACTTAATCTCTTGAATCCATTGTGTTAAATATGAATACATTTGGATGATAATCTGAAACTAGACTGAATACAGCATCAAATTAATACTCTAACTGCATGCATTGGACCTCTATTAAACATCATCTCTTGGTTTCCAGCATTATCATCAGCATAGATTTACAATCTAAAACACATTCTGAAGATCATGTTCTACAATACCTAATGCTAAAGATAGTTCACCCTTTTTAATTAACATAATTAGAATGACTAGCATGAGTCCTGATTGTAACTTATTTGCTGACTGTGAACATTCCCCATTAATTGAACAAAATGATTTAGGAAGGATTCATGCTGATCTACTGACAAGAGTTTCTCCTATCCCATTCTGGAATATGCAGGGGTTGTTTTTTTTAATCAATTTTTTATTTTGGCATCTAAGCCATGAATTAAGCAAAGGAAGTGTGGTTGAATGGATCTTTGACTACCCTAGGTTTCATTTTGCCATCTAACACTTACCAGATGCAGTTTTGTTTGCTTTCGTCAAACATGATTGCTCAACAGCCACACAGTATGAGTAAATCTTATTTAAACATCAGTTGCTAAGTAGGGAGAATAATATAACACTCAAGAAACTGTTAGTATTCTGTTGCAGGTTTCAAAACTAATGTACAAAAGTACAATTCTATTGAATAACCTTCAGAACACCTTCTAAAAAGAAGTCAAAACAGGGAAGGAGACGTATGCAACTTTGGGAAATGGACTCCAAACACAAAAGCATCAATGGTTTTGGTAAATTGGACTGGAAAGAAGCCAAGGACTCCAAAACTGCTTTGGTTCTGACTGTCCAGATTTGTTTCATCCTTCCAAACTGTTTCTGGCTTCTACTGGATCCTGACCTGCTGCTCGGATATACTGTGCTCCTTTCCCAGGATGACTCTCCAAGTTATTTATAAGGGTTCCAAGTGGTAGAGCTCCAACTGGATATGCATCCCCATCATTAGCAGAGACTGAAAGACAAAAAAATAAGGACATTGAATATAAACTCAACAAATAAACATGGTTAGAAAAAAGAAATATACCAGCGAAAAATAAATAAAATCTTCGTAAAATATTGAGAGGAAGAAATGAACTTAGCTCTCAGAAGCTAAGTACTAGCAAAAGGGCAGAAGGGGGAGCAGGGAGCTGCATCTAAATGTGTATCCATTCATGCACATTTTTAAGGAAAGATGCATAGTTTAGGCTCAAATAGAGAACCCTAAGAATAAAATAGGTAAAGGTAAAGGTTCCCCTCACACATATGTGCTAGTCGTTCCCGATTCTAGGGGGCAGTGCTCATCTCCATTTCAAAGCCAAAGAACCAGCACTGTCCGAAGATGTGTGTGGTCATGTGGCCAGCATGACTAAACGTCAAAGGCGCACGGAACACTGTTATCTTCCCACCAAAGGTGGTCCCTATTTTTCTACTTGCATATTTTATGTGCTTTCGAACTGCTAGGTTGGCAGAAGCTGGGACAAGTAACAGGAGCTCACCCTGTTATGCGGCGCTAGAGATTCGAACCACTGAACTGCCAACCTTTCTATCAACAAGCTCAGCATCTTAGCCATTGAGCCACCGCGTCCCTCAAGAATAAGATAGGATCACTTAATTTTTTAAAAAGTCACAATTAATACTTCTCAAATAAATATTTTGGGTCTACAATGAAGTCCTTCATGCTTTCTGAATTTGTTTTTTATGTGCAGACATTTCATTATCTAACTAGATATCATCAGTGCAAGTGAGTGTAGGTTTGCTCCCTGTTTATATGCAGTTTTGATGAGAGAGTGGTTTTCTCCTAGAACACAGATGACAACACCTCTATCAAGACTACACCTCTAAGACAAGTTGACAAAAGGAAAACAAAACTTCAAACCAAATTAGTGAAACTAAATTCCAGAAGCAAAGAGATTGCTAATTAACACGTCCAGCCACCAATATCCACTACAGAACACAATATCCTCCAGAAATATCTCAACTATAACATAGAGCTTGTCAATCAGTTACAATTTTTTGCAGCCTGGGAAGCAGCATTTAAAACCACAGGACTTGCCATAGTGGTTCAAGAAAACATCTAGCTCTGATGATGCTACCTAGTTTGATAATGAAACATCTGCAAGAATATAACCAAGTTCAGAAAGCACCAAGAACTCCACAGTTCAACGCTGAGCTACAAATATTCTCAGTAAGAAAACATATGGCAAACATCATACTACAGACCAGAAGAAAACAGAATCAGAACTAACCCAAAGCAGCATTTTGAGGCAGAACAGAGCAGTACTCAAAAACATATAGAATGACCAAAACTATCATTATCCTCTCATCAGACAAAGGCCATACCAAGGTTATCATGAACAGAACACAATACTAATAGAAAGCCAAAGAACTACTGGAGGACAAATAAACCTACATCCCATAAACACCAACTCAATCCAGAAACTGGATAACCTAACCAAGAAATGTCAAATCAGAAAAGAACAGTGGCAGGATATTTTGGAAGGGTATTAAAACTTGGATTTGCTTGGGGCCCTTAGGGGCTGCTCCCCATTGGAGGTAGTTGATGGGATAAGAAGACCTCATCTCATTGCCATTCGTCGTCTTGGTTCTGCTTTTTTGCATAGTTTTACATTTTTAATGTGCATAATTTTAAATTGCTTTTTTATTTATCTTTTTCTGATTTGTAAGCTATCAAGGGCCACCTTATGGATGTATATAAATTTAATAAATAAATTTATACAAGCCCAACATATCACTTCATTCATAGATCTAGAACTAGCCAAAGAATCCATTACAGCAGTGCTACACCACACCCTGGCCTAGACAAATACACTATGATTGAAATATCCAGACTCATGGATCTCATCAACCACACAATCTTTCCTAGATATCCTCATCAGCAGAGGAAATGATAGCAAATTAGAAATTCAAATCTATCAAACACAATCCACATTAATGTTCCATTACCAATGTAACAACCCATCGTCTCACAAGAGCTGCTGTGTAAGAACTTTATTCAGACAAGGACAAACACAATACCAACAATTCAGAACACCAGAAATTGGAATTAGACCACCTATACAAATGACTATACAATCTCTTCAAAAAAAAATGCAAACCCATGAAAGTTTATCAAAAAGTGCCTGAACAGTCAACTCAATATAGCACAACCAACACAAACTATGAAAAGGATAACACTTTATAAACATGTCAGAAACCACAAAAAGACTGTTATGACTACATGGCATCACTGTAGCACACACAACCTTAAGTTACATAATTTTTTTCTATTGGCCTACATCATTCCTTAGAAAAGTAGACTATAGCCAATCCTTCAATATTAATACTAATAATCAGCTTGCAATGTGATGAAAAGTCTGCCTCAAAATTCTTCTTTGCTTAGCTTTAGATTTAGAGGAAGTAATATATCTTGAAACCTAGCCATTCCCATCTTCAGTAGTAGCATTAAGTAATATTTACGTATGTAGCATTTCAAATATTTACCTGCCATCCTTTCTATCTTTCCTGAAGTTTTGATGATGTCACCAGCTACCATGTTTTCAGTTGCAATGATCCAGCGTTTCCGCTTCCCTCCACCCACTAGAGCTATATGACCTGATCTTCAAAGGGAACAAAATCAATCAATCAATAAAAGATGAACAGTTCAAAGTATTAGCTTTACTCGGAATAAAAAGTAAACCAGCTGGGCAAGAAAGATAATGTCAAAACATTTTTGTACAACTGTTCTGAGATAGAAATCTATCAGCATTCTGAGGTAATCAAGCAGATTACTTGCTTCTCAGTGGGATTTTGGAGAGACAGCTGCTACCCAATCCCAGTTACATCAAGACCTTGATTTACATAGGCTACTCTGACTTCCATTGCTGAAGACAATGAAAAATAACTTCTTGATATGAACCATGGAATGACCTATTTAGACAATAGATGCAAAGTGAAAAATGGCTTCTTGATGTGAACCAGAGAATGATCTACTTAGACAAAAGAGAGATCTATTTAGGCAAAAGAGTTTTTAAAATTACACGTCTTCCACCAGCTGTCTTTTCCTAATGCTCCATTTCATTAGTTTTTCTATAGTAGTTTGTTTTCCTTACAGTGATCAGTTACTTTTCCAACGTTACTTAACAAACTCAATCTTGGAACTCAATCTTGATAGCGTTCTTTTCGGGGGATTATCTTTTTTCCAGAGCTTTTTCATACTACTGTAAGAGTTCTGTATACGGTGGTTTTAAGACTATCAAGTCGCTCCGAATCTACAGATACTTCTCTTATGTTGGGCTATTGCTGTCAAGCAATAGTATTTACAAAACTAAGATGAAATTGAAACTCAACAAACCTTCAATCTGCTTGTCAACTCAATTGCCTATTACTTACCTACATGGATCATATCGGACCAAAAGCACTTTTTCCTCAAACGGACTAGGATCTGCTGCATCTGGATAACGCAGTCTTTGGAAATCAATCATACGGTAGCATTGTTTATTTCCTCCTCCAATTCCATCCACACGGATACGACCTTATGGTGGAAACAGTACTTTTAAACCATCATGTATTGCACTGAAACACTATATTCAGCTGCAAGATTTTTTTTAAATGTTACAAATCTCAAAAGGACATGAAATGGGAATTCATTGTTATCACTGAGCTCTCATAAGATATTCAAGCAAGAATATCTTTTTAAAATTTTTTTATTAAATATAAAAACACACAAAATACACATACACATACAAGTACAAATATAACAATACACAACATTAATGACATTAATGACATCTAAACGTAATGTCAAATTTCTTATGACATCAATAACCTATATTCCTCAATATATATTCCTTCCTCTCGTCTTAAATAACAATATTATTTTATTGATATTTAGTTATTCATTGTTAAATCTTATTTGGTACAGAATTTTGTTTTACTCTTTTAGAATCCTCTTTTGGTTTTGTTTTTTTATTCTCCAACCATTGATACCACCTTTGCCAAACCAGATAGTAGTTAGATTCTTCCTTTCCTTGGATTTCCTTGGTGAGTCTGTCCATCTCGGCACATTCCATGACTTTGGATATTATTCTGTCTTGTGTTGGGACTTCTTCGTTTCCAATTTTGTGCATAAGTGATCCTTGAGGCAGTCAGAATGTGTGTGATCAAATATATTATTTCTTTTTCATAATTACATGTAAATATGCCTAGTAGATATGTTTCCGGTTTTAATGGTACTTTTTGAGCTGTTATTTCTTCCAATTGGGTTTTAATATTGTTCCAGAATTGTTTGGCTTTGGGACACGACCACCACATATGGTAGTATGCCCCTTTTTGTGCTTTGCATTTCCAGCAGAGTGAAGATGTATTGGGAAACATTTTGGAGATCCGTGCCGGTGGGAGGTGCCATCTATAAAACATCTTATAGGTATTTTCTTTGTACGGTACTGATAGTGTTAGTTTGCTGTTGGTTTTCCATAATTTTTCCCATTTATTTAATTCTATGGGGTATCTGAAGTTCATTTTCTTTAACTATCTCCTCCTCTAATTTATATGCCAATAGGAAGTTGTAAATTTTTGTTATTGATTTCTCATTTGGGCCCAGTAAAATTTTGTCTAACTGATTTAGTTCTTTTTGGATTCCGAATTTCTCCATATCTGTTTTGTATCTGGATTTTAATTGTAAGTATGGCCACCAGTCCATTTCAAGACCTTGAGTTCTTAATTCTTCTATTGTTTTTAATTTTCCTTCTTCATTTAGGAGATCCTGGTATGTTTTCATTTTATTTGTGTCCATTGTATTTGGATAGATTTGTGTTTCCATTGTAGAGATCCACCGTGGGATCTTATCATAGTGGTTCTTTCTAATTTCATTCCAGGTTTTGAGCAGGGTGTCTCTCGCAACATGTCTACGGAATTGTTCTTCAAGCAAGAATATCTTAATTTCACAAAATTTGGCAATTTTACAAGAATTTAGCCTTCTAAATATACCATTTTGTGAATGTCGTGGCACTACACACAACATCCCTTGCAAACATGGATTTTAAGCCATATAGAACATTATCACTCATGTTCACACAGCACACCTTGCCATGTGTTTTTGTAACTCACTCATAACAAAAACTGCAAATCAGTGGTACACCCATACAAACATGACTCCATAGAATGCCAGAAATGCTCAACTGATAGAATTAAATTAGGCTGAACTATCCACTTATTGAGATCGATAGTCAAATCAATAGAATCGGATCAATTCTCATGGAGGATTTACAAATCTCCCCAGAAATTCCATTGTGTGTTATCTAGAGTTCATACAGATGACCACCCAACCTGCAGCAGATTCTCAACAGAACAAGAAATAGCATAACAATGATACTAACAAGGAACAAGACCCTGCAACAAATCAAGATGTCTATTTTGCCCCCAGCATTATCACAAATCCCATCAACTTTACATACATATGAGACCCCTTCACATGCTTGTCTTCTAGTGTAATATATACCATTATTTGCAATGCCTTTCTGGATTCAATATAGAACCAAACAATCCAATGCTTTGCACAAAATAATACTCAGACATCAAGAATCAAAATAGGAACAAAGTAATATTTGGGCATTTCAAACTTCTAGAAATTCCATTCCAGATATCAAAATACTCATTTTGGATACAAGAAATTTCACCAGTACAATCAAGCAAAAGATTGTTGCGTTCGCATACAACAGAAGGTTTCAGGACATCTTAAAATGTTTCAACAAACAATCAATTTTTAAACACATAATTAATTGATACAATACTTTTTCCAATGTAACTGGCATCAGCATAACCATCCTTCCTTCTGCCCTCTTCTCCTTTCCCTTCTCCCAGTTTAAATCCTACAATCTAGTCACTCCTTTGTATCTGATGAAGTGGAAAAAAAACCCCTACAGGGACAGAATTGCAGTTCAGAATGTACCTGTGTGATCTCGACCTCCTGACTTTGGTTTGGGAATGGGCTTAATGGTATACTTTGTCCTGCATTTCCACAGAGGATCTCTAGTTAAGACCAAGGTAGAAGTACTGATTTCACGGGATGCACCAAGTTGGCTAACCAGAAAAAGCGGGCGGAAAGATGCAGGGATCTAGTAAAGGCAAGAAAAGGAAACAACAGGATATGTTGAATGGTAAATTTTTAACTGCAGTGGCATAACTGGATATAACATGAATGAAAAGTTTTCATCTTTGTTGTTTAATGTTTTAGAAAACATACCTTCAGATACAGTGACAATTTAGCAGCAAAGTTCTAAAACATTTTGCTATTATATGTTAAATATGAAGCCATTTTTACAGGTTTTCTGCAAAACACAAGCTGCTTCCTCTAAAAATTAATGGCATACAATAAGCAAGAATATGCAAGAGCCTGGTGGTGCGGCAGACTAAAGCACCGTTATTAACAGTTATTAACATCAGCTGCCTGCAATTACTGCAAATTCAAATCTCACCAGGCTCAAGGTTGACTCAGCCTTCCATCCTTTCTAAGGTAGGTAAAATGAGGACCCAGATTATGGGGGCAATAAGCTGACTTTGTATAAAAATATACAAAAGTATGAAGGCTATTGCTTAACGCATTGTAAACCGCCCTGAGTCTCTGGAGAAGGGCGGCATATAATTTTTTTTAAAAAAATTCAAAACTAAAAATGTTACAATCAAAATAGATACCTGATTATTAAACCATTAACATTAATTAAGATGTTCACCCTATTTATGTGTTTGAATCAGGAGCATTTATTTTACATTAGAGAAGGAAAGGCATCTGCAAATGTCTAGAAATATTTACATACACTGCTAAGTGAATCTCTAAAATATGGATCTCACTGAAAGACTGTGCCTTGAAAGTTAAAGCTTAGTTCAGGCCTTTATATAGCAGAAAAATAATTAAGATGGTATAAAGTCCACTAAGTAATTCTACTCAGAAAGAATAAAAGCAGAATAAAAAGATAGTATTACATTCCTATCCCATTTTTTCTCCTTGAGCTCATATATGAGCTATATTAGAGATATTTGCTTGGAAGAAGAACACTACTAGAAAAAGATCCAGAATCCTGTACAATTTATAATCCATTTGGCCAAAACAGCAAAGTAAATATACCTGTGGAAGATGATGAGGACTTGAAGACAGCAGCAAGGAACCAAAGTTCCGGATCAAGTTTGATACTGCCATTAGGAATAACTACTTGTTTTCTGCTGTAGAGAGAAATAAGACAATGACCATTAGAGTTAACACATATATCTTAACCCTTTCATTCATAAGCAAAACTACATCTTCCAATTCCTTCCATATATTCATGGTCTTCACACGATCAGACTACTTTTATTCAGGTTTATCACAGTCTTTCCCCTTTTTCTTCGTCTGATACAGAACACATAGGCAGCTGGAACTGGCAGACTGGGTTGTTAATGAATGCATTCCCAAAGAATTGTATTATTAGTGCATAAGCAGGGGAAATATATTTTATATTTGTAATATTCCTGTTTGACAGATTGTTGTACAGGACAATTAATTGCAGAGGATGAACCGCATTGTACTCTAAAAGGCAGATTTGAAATAGCAAGCTTATCCTTAAGTAATCCTTTGCAGAGGATCGCGGTCATATTTGCAAAAACACACTTCGCTGCCATCTTTCTCACTTTATTTAGCTGAAGTCAGGAGACATGGTTTTCTCTTTATAGTCATAAATCATTTGAGTCCCACTGACTTTGTATTAATTTCTCCCTCTCCCCTAAGATCACGCACAGAATGAATTGAGCGAAGATGTTTTTATAACTTGAAAATGTTACAGAGTAGTCTCTTTTGGGTTACAGAAGGGATACTCCGGGAATAATATTTTTCTTTGGAGGAACGAAGTTCTCCCGATCCGCCTGCACCTACCCACAATCGCACTTCACAGCGCAGCCATATCGCGGTCTCGTTCTGCCCTCCCCAAACCGGAGCATGCGCACTCTGACCCGGAAGAACAATATGAAGAAGCGGAAAGCTTTGACTTCCCCGGTGGCTTTGGTGTAGAAGGGATCTGGCTTTCACTAGTTCGATTCTCAGATGTGGTTGGGTTGCAGTTCTCATCGTCCCGGCCAGGAAAGCAATAGTCGGAATGGTGGGAACTGAAGTCCCACTTAAGAGAAGAGCTGCTTAATCTTTTCTGTTACCATACATAAGACTCACAACCTGTCCCCCTCCGAACATTCAAGAAATGTAGAATCTCGATTCAAAATGGGTTGGCTCTTTTCTTGTTCAAACATGTTAGGGAAAGAAAAATAGCGGCGCAATCTTCTGGCGATCTATCCAGAACTATTCGGTTTATTAAATCTTATTTGATTGGATGTGTACCGTAAAGGATTTGTTGTTGTTCTCGGGCGTAGAGTTCCTCTGACTTTAAAACTGGCGGACAGAATTTTCGGAAGTGAAGTTTCCGATCTCCTATTATCGGAAACAGCCTGGCTTTAATTTGTTGCAATTAAAAGACATCGTAGCCCATTCGATAGATTCTCCTTGGCAGATAGTCGCTTGACAATATGATCCTTAGTCGAGGCTAGATTTCATTGCGCCCGCTCTGGCTCTTTTGGGAGTAAAATTCATGCCAAAAAAAAAAAAAGCGGCTAATTCTTTCCCCCCCTGAACCAACTTTTAGGGACAGGAGCAGGGCCGAAGGTGGCCTGCAAAAAGTCCTCGCAAACGCTAGATAGCGGCAAACCCATTTACAAGTTCTAACGCTGTACGAGTCGTATGGGGTTTTGCAGCCCGGAGCCAGTAATTGGAATCAGACCTCGTTACCAACCTTGATAAAAGACGGGTTTCAGGAGGCAACTGGACTTTGTTTTTTCTTTTGAAGACCTTTTGCTTCTCATCCAAGAAGCTTCTTCAGTTCTGACAGGATAGCGGGGAATGGAAAGATTTACCGGTATATTCCTTGCAGACAGCTGGTAATCTGCATCCTTTAAAAGGGTCGTTGAAACGCTTGGAGGTTTATCTGTGTCCTCAGGATCACCTGAGTTGTGTTCCTGGTTCTTGTTCTGCAATTTTTCCTCTGGAAATCCATTCCTACTCCCACACCATTCAAAGGGTGCTCATCCCAAATTGTATAGCTAAAAGTCTGTAGAGATTCTCAGTCATCCAGGTCATGGTTGTCCCAAAGGTGCTTTTTTTCAGGAGGCAACTGGACTTTGTTTTTTTCTTCTGAAGACGTTTCGCTTCTCATCCAAGCTGAATGAAGAAGCTTCTTGGGCTGAAGAAGCTTCTTGGATGAGAAGCGAAACGTCTTCAAAAGAAAAAAAAACAAAGTCCAGTTGCCTCCTGAAAAAAAGCACCTTTGGGACAATTAATCAAAGCCTAGCTCAGTTGTTTTGAACTTTGGCAATTTAAAAAAGTGTGGGTATTAAAGTGGCCAAAGTTCAAAAATCACTCAACTAGCTTATTAATTACATCGCGTACCGCTCCGCGCCCTCTCCCCTCGTCTCCACCCTTAAAGGGAAAAATCAGCTATCCAGATGCATTTCGGGACGCGACCGGGTATCGCCCTGGCGGCCATATTGGACTTAAAGGGGCTGCGGCAAAATGGGGAGGAGCCAGAGTGGGAACTGTTTTTCTTCTTTCAGGAGCGGCCGGAGCGGCTTGGGGAGACCGGGAGTCTGTTAAGCGCATGCGCGCTTCCTCCTCCATCCTCTGATTCTTCTTCTTGAGAGACCCGAAGGAGGCCCAGGTAGGAGCTTCTCCGTGCCTCTTTCTCTCTTACGGAGGCGGGGACGTGGTGAGTTATCCTCGTGGAAAGCGCCCATCTTGGCCCGAGAAGCAGCTTAGCGGCTAGCCTGTCTGGCAGACGAGCATAACGTCGGTTAGACAGGTTGTGGTGGTAGATGGGGGGCGGGGGCGGCTCCAGAGTAACCCCCGGGCAGAAGCGGGTGAGAGAGAAAAAAGCTACAAAACTGGCTGAAAAACAACGGTTTTTGCACAGGCGCTTATGTAATTTTACACTGGCGTTGGATGTTTTGTGGAAGAGTCTCCATAGACATATTTTATGGAAGTAAACACAATTTAAGTGAGCGGGCTAAGCCATCTGCATTTTAAAACCCTCCTTTTCCTTCTTATATAATAGGGGAATTAGGAGGACTCTGATTTTTATTTTTTTATTTTGCCTTTACAGATGCAATTGGATGCTAGGGTGAATCCGGGCGTACATTTAGCCTGGAGGCACATGATTAGACATTTAGACATCATGTCTCAAATGCTGCCACCACCACCACCACCCACATGCGCACAATCCCTGTGGCCAACTCCTTATTTGTGGTTCAGTTGTCATTGTGTTTCCTTCTGGAAGGGTGTGTCTCTGCACTGCTGGCACAGCAAAAGGCAGGTCTCCAGGCTATGGGGCAGGTGCTGCTCCTTTGCTGACAGTGGTTGCCTAATTTGTGAGAGAGGAGGAGCCGATCCGGCTGTCTTCTCTACTGTCTACAAAAATGATTCAAAACAGCTGCTGCTAGGATAGGTTTTGGATTCCTTTAGGGATGTTGGATAAGGGTTGACGTACCTTCTAATATCACAGACCTTTATCCTCTTGGAATATTATTACGCCTGAGCTCTATGGTGAATGGGTTTAGAATCAGTCTGCTCTGTATTTTTTGTTTTGTTGTTGTTGCAATATTAACTTGTAATTGTGTTGCAATTAAGTCCAATTAAATTAAATAAATATTTCCCACCAAATTTGCACTGTAAAAGTTGAAGTGTTTAGAACCAGGGATAAAATGATGGGTTGGAGATCACAACTCTGGAAATAATAACTACAAGTTCTTGTTTAGGTGTTTTCCTTCCCCGATTCTCTTCTTTGATGCAAGAGAACCCTTTAAATGTATCTGCTATATTTTCTATAGCTACAATGTGGTAAAGTGAATCCTGTGATGTAATATTTTTATAACTCTGTTATCATTTCTTATTTCCTTTATATAAAGATTTCAGGGCTATGTAATAATCTTTTGTATGGACTTCTGTTACAGTTCACTCTTTTATGAATCATTCAGATGGCTGAAATTTTTGATCTTTGAAACCAGTTTTGGGAGGAGCTGGCATGCTTAATTGCAAGGTTCCATGTGTATGTGGCACTTTCTATATATATAATCATGATGCTATTGCATTTGTGTAGCTGTGGGCTGTGCCATCCTGCAGAATGGAAATTTAATGGATTCTTCCATGCTAAAACTTTAGGCAGCCCTTTAAAAATAATTATTTTCAGATGTAATCATATCTAGAATTAGATATATGTAGTTTATATTACATATGATGAAAGTTTTCATCTTTTGAAAGGCTTTTTTTTAATGTGATTTCAAAACAAAAGATATTTCTGTTTGATCTTAAGTGTAACGTTTTGTTACATTTAACAGAAGATGGGAGTGGTGATGATGATCAGTTTTGCCATCTAAGCAAGAGTTGTCTCCCAACTCCAGCTGGCTAGTTGCTTCTGGTACATTTATTATTTATTATATTTGTTTGCTGCCAATCTCACCACAAAGTGATTACTACGACTCTTTTTTCTGTATAGGTTCTATATTGATACCATGTTATTTCTTGCACTTCTAGAAATTGACTTTCAAGTATATTGTTCTACAGTTCCAACAGCATGCATGTAATAATGGAAATGAAACAATAATTAGAAACTGGTACTACTAGAGAGCAGCAAGGAGGTGCTGTAATGCAATATATTTTTTCTGAAAATGATATTGAGCCAAAAAGGATAAAGAGATGAACTTGAATAATTATGCATATACTTATAAATACATCATTTATGTTTTATCCTCTATTTGAAGAAAGAAACATACAAGTTAGATTACCTAAGGCAGTGATGGCAAACCTTTTTGGCACTGAATGCCAAAAAGGGAGTGAGAGCACGCACGCTTGGCGCATTTATCTGGGCCACAGCCTGGAAGAGGAGCTGCCAAGGGCGCATGTGCGCGCCCAAAAATAAACTTCCATTTCTGGTGCGCATGCAGATTCCAGCCAGCTAGTCTTCTGGGTTTCTGGCCCATGTGTGTGCACAACAATCAGCTGGCCAGCGCGCATGCTCACACAGGAAAACAGAAGATCAGCTCTTACAGCTCTTAAAAGAGCCTCAGTGGTGCAGCGGACTAAAGTGCTGTTAAGTGCTAGCACTTAGCTGCCAGCTGCCTGCAATTAGTGCAAGTTCGAATCTCACCAGGCTCAAGGTTGACTCAGCCTGCCATCCTTTCGAGGTAGGTAAATTGAGGACCCGGATTGTGGGGGCAATAAGCCAACTTTGTATAGAACAACACCACTTGGGGGGGGCGAAAGCCCTAATAAGCAGGTATATACAAAAAAGTATGCAGGCTATTGCTATAATGCATTGTAAGCCGCCCTGAGTCTACGGAGAAGGGCAGCATATAAATTGGACTAATAAATAATAAATAAATTTCCAGCACAGCCGCACACAAAAAAGCCAGCGATGGTCGCACGCGCATGGGCGCTAGAAACCCAGAAGAATGATAGTGTCCATTCTTATTTCACATATAATACCTGTTTGGGCTATAGTAGAAATCCAGTTTGGTGTGATTAAGGCATCAAGCTAGAAACCAGAAGACTGTAAATTCTCATCCCCATTGAGCACAAAGCCAGCTAGGTGGCCCCAATTCGGTCACTTTCTCTTAATCCTAGGAAGAAGGCAATGTGGTAAACCACTTTTGAAAAAAATTGTCAAGGAAATTGCAATGACCTGTTCAAGCAGTCTGCAAGAATTGGACATAATTAAACAGAAGGAAAAAAATTACTGCTCTTCAGTGTTGATGTACTGTACTATATTTTAGGATAGTTTAGGGGAACAAAACAAACTATGTGGTACACATCAGTCTCCTCTGATATCTTGATGCTTGTCTTCTAGAACAGTAATGGCTAACCTTTTTGCCATTGCATGCCTGGGGGGCAGGGAAGTCACTGCCCCACGCATGCACGCATGACCCCCCCCCGCTCCTGGCGTGATGGCCCAGTAAGTCCGTTTTTCTCACCTGGCTCCAGGGCCTCTCTAGGAATCTGAGGAGGGCGAAAATGGCCTTCCTGACCCCCCCCCCCCGAAGGTTCTCTGGAGGCTGAAAACAGCCCGTTTGACAACTTCCGGTTGTTTCTTCTGGGCTTATATTGGAAATGTTACATTGAATAAATTGGAGTAGGGAGTGAAATAGCAAAAGTTGCAAATGATACTGACTTACAATGGTCAAGCAAACTTCAAATTGCTCTGTAAATAGTTAATAGAATGCCAAATATGATAATATTGATTTGTGATTCACTGAAACATTAGTTTTGTTACTTTGCTGGGCAAAAGAGACTATGAATATTGGGAGTTGTGAAGGGCAATAAGTATAAAATAGTAATGATAATTTCAGGTAACTGCTTTGGCCACATTTCCCAAGTAGCATTAATTAATGAATCATACAGCTGAAGTGACAGTCTAGGTTATACACCAGAGTCCTTGTTTTACATTATTTTATTGTATTATTTGAACCTTGCCCTATTTAAATGATTGAATTTTAGCAAATTGCAGCTTTTCATAGTGTAGATGCCGGTGTACAGTCCTCAAACAGCATACTTCAGCACATCAGGAAGGCATTAGGTTGGAGGAGACTGGTTTTGGGAAGTTTAAGTTGTTTGATATAAAAAAGCCCAGATTCATTATAGGAACCAGTCTGCTAGTTAAATTGGTGCACAAGCACAAAGTGGTTGGGCTGCTGTAAATTCATGTTCCCAAAAGCTCAAGGGCCAACCTTCCCAAGGAGCTTTGGAGTATTACTATAGAAAGGCCAAAATGAGATTGAAGATTTTACAATAGGAAATTGGGGGCAGGAGGGAGGGAACATTAGAAAATCTCACGCTTTCTCAAGGTTTCAGTGTACTACCAAATAAACAGTAAATTGGTTTGGAAAATGTGTATTTGTACTCATGGTCTTTGTACAGAAGATTCTTATTTAAGATGAGAACAAGAAGGGTGAATAATGCTTTAATTTGCAAGTCAAGCACACTGATTGAATGTCTCCCCAGTGTTTTCTCCTTAGATTTCTTTTCTTTTTTTAATCCTGAGAATTTCTATCGTAAGCCAAAAGCTGCTTATATAAAAGAAATAATTCAAAGTATTCAATTGATGTAAGCATTGCTTTATATTCTGCCATTCATTCCATTGCAGTTTCTTTACTGGAATTATAAAGAAGACAGCAGGTTGACAGTCATTTACCAAATTAGATTTCAAGAGACACTATTATCAAATGACATATATAGCACACAATTCCAAGAGGTTTGTGAAATAATTGATTTTAGATGCACATTTCTAGGTTTTAAATTTTAGGCATTTTTTAAAATTAATATAATAAGGGTAATAATTGGTTTTTGTTATTATAAAGCAATACCCATATATGCAAAATCAGTTCGATTACAGTTCACATTAAGAATTTGGAAATGGTTATGATCTTTTTTTCTTCCACTCAAATGTTGTTTTAGAAATAATTTATTATATTTGAATATAACAGCTGTTTGTTAAAAAATAACATCAAAAAAGTAAAGACTATATTGTGAGGCTAATTTTTACAATCTGCAGATTGGTTTGCCCTATGCTATCCATTCTGTTTTTAGATTCTAAAACAGCTATGAAACTATTTTGTATCTTTTTGTAACACTAAAAAGTTATTTGGTAGCATACAAAAATTTTGAATTTTTCCTTAAATTGTGAACAATTAAAGCTGTAGCTTCAACCAGAAGGAGGAATAACCATTTCCTGTTGGTATATAGAGAGATAAGAAGACTTACTAGAAATACCGACTAAATGTCTAGTTTGTGTAGTTGGAAGGATGTCTCCAACTAATTTATAAAGAAGTTGGATTATTTTTGATGGGCATAGCACTTAATATTTGTTTGTGTGTGTGTGTGTGAGAGAGAGAGAGAGAGTGAGTGAGTGAGTGAGTGACAAAAGGCTGGTAGAATGAAAAAAAGGATGAAAGAAAATTGCTGAATGATGACTGATAGCGGTTTCATTGGATGCTACAGTGTTTCAAGATGTTCAGATTGCTGTATCTAGTATGATTGACAACCTAATTAGCTTATATTTCCATTTGATGCTGCTGGCCATTCCCCCAGCAGTGGTAGCGTATCCATAGCCAGGCAGGTGGTAGAATAATTTCCTCATGGGTCCTTCAGCAGGATCACCTAACTCATCTCCCATTGCTGATGCAATTAGACGTAGCTTCCAGGTAATTTCTGTTCTTCCTTATTCTTTGTATTTCATATGGCTATGACAAACTGCAGCAGTTGGTTTGTCTTTTAGAATGTATACGGTGACTCTCTAGACAAGTTTCTGTGGTCTGTTATTTAACTAGCTTGGAGGAGAAACAGGCAATTTAAATTAGACCTACATCAGTATATAGGTACTAAGTGCAGCTAAATCACTGGTCCCCTTTCATGTGATACTGGCTGTTCCAACTTGCTGCAGGGTGCCATGAATGGATTATTGTGCAGTAATCTTGTGGTGTATTTTGGCTTTTCATTTTTCGGCATTGCATACTTGAGCATATCTTTGTTTATCTGAATAACATTTTCTCAGATTACTGTTAAAGCTGTTTCCCAGTGGTATAACTACTTCACAGCCAAAGGATTGCAGTATTTCCCATGTTTTAATAGGAATTGTTGATGCAGGTTGGTATGGTGCTTGACAGCATGTGGGTGCCTATTTCTGCCTAACAACAGAGCTACTATTGTTCTGTGCAGATTAGAGGCATTTCTTTCTGAATTAAGCTGTGGAGATCTGTATGGTCAGCATGAATAAGTTTTGTGTGGAAAATGGGCAACATAAATAAAAACAATAAAATATTCTCTTGGTACTGTTAAAAGATTTCCCAGATCTATTGGAGCAGTCTTCCCTGTTCTGAACATGTCTGCCAAGATTTAGCAGAGGAATTGAGGCTTTTTCCATGCATAAAAGCATCTTCAGATTGCCTACCTACTCTAATTTTAGGCTATTTCAGTGTTCCACAACTAGCTGGGGAATTCTGGGCATTGAGGTTCTTACATTTTAAAGCTGAGGTTCTTACATTTTAAAGCTCTTTAAAGTTGAGAAACACTGGGTTAAAGTATCTCTTTTTCTCCCTCTAGTATGGCAACTGAGTTTGTAAGAGAGAAGGGAGGAAAACAAATCTTTGTTCTATTGGGAGTACCATGTTGCTTGGTTGAGGAATAAATGTTGTTTCCACATGTTGTCTCTCTAGCTTTCCAGAGCATCATTTGGGCTTTTGATAGTACAGATGGCCTGGAAATATATCATACTACATATTTAAGGCAGATGGCAGATGAAAGCCTAGCACAATGCAATAGTATACAAAACTTGAGAGGAACAGACATATTGTAATTTATCATTGCATCTGATCTTGAATCCATTCAAGGCATTAAATCAAACAGGATACTTCCAAATGTAAGAGCCTTAAGTATTTGACAAATACACATTCCCATTAAGAGCACTTTTTGTAGGGATTCCATATTCTTTATCTGTAACAGATAAACAGATAAAAATCTTTGAAGGCAACATATGGATCAGGAGTTTTCAAATTTGTTTAAGACTTTTTTGTGTAAAACATAAAAATTAACAATTTGTGGTTTTGCTAATTTGAAAGAACATGAGTCATTAAAGAGGTAAATTTACAATTCTTATAATTGCTGCAAAGAAAATTAGATATTTTTTCTTCGACACTAATAGTTAAAAGGTTTATTTCAATTTCATTACAACATATTATTTTTATTTATATACAAATCTCTAAAATATTTCTCTTCCTTTCTCTTTTTTACTTCTTTCAGTTTGATCTCAATTATTTTCAACACTTAATTTTATTCATTCTGCTAATGACTGACTAAGTCAACCTTTCCATTTAAAAAAAATGTATCAAAATCACCCTACATTTTCTTTAAAATAGGCAGACTTAAATGTTTATTTCTCTTTTTGACCCATGATCTTTCCCGCTATTTTTTTCACACTATACATATTCTATATCATTCTTTTATCCTCTCCCCCCCCACACCCCCGAAGTCATTCTCTTATAGAGTTCTTGGTTCTCTCTGAGCTTGGTTGTTTGCTTGTTCTTTACCTAAATAGGTAACATCATCAGCACTAGTGAGTGTGAACTTTGCTCTCTATTTATATACAATAGTTTGCCCTGCTAATATTGATGAGCTGTGGTTTTCTCCTTGCTAGTTCTTGATTATGTCATTGTTTTCTGCTTGGAGTATATATGTTCGTGTGGATGCAGAATCTGCAGGAACACTTTAACTAAATGTCTTTTCCCAAGATTGCTTGCCAGTTTTGGGATATATTCTTCAGTCCAAATAAAAGGTCTATCTGCTTTAAGGTGTTCCTGATTGCTGTGTTGTGCACACACACCTGTTCCAAATCACATTTTGTCCTTTGAATCCAGATTTCTATGCAGCCCTGCTTAGTATATATGTAATAAATGTTAATTGTTATAAATAACTTGAGTCCATTTACCTAAAAAGTAGGTTATTAAAAATAATATTGTTATACTAAAAAGGATGGTTACTGCATTTTCTGATTGATCCTAGGGATATTAACTGGAGGACACTTAGTCATAGTAACAGAATAAAAGAGTAGCAGAGTTGGAAAGGACCTTGGAGGTCTTCTAAATAACTCCCTGTTCAAGAGGAGACCCTATACGAGGGGTCTCCAATCCTGGCAACTTTAAGACTTGTGGACTTGAAGTTGCCAAGATTGGAGACTCCTGCCCTATACCATTTCAGTCAAATTATTGTCCAGTGTCTTCTTAAAGATCTCCAGTGTTGGAGTACCCATAACTTCTGGAGGCTAGTGATTCAGGATTTTAGAGGAATACTAAACAACCTATGACCCATAGGGTCATTCTTTCAGAAATATTTCCTTACCTAAACAGAGAAACAAAATGATGGTCAGGTGGCAAAAATACAGAGTGGAATCAACTTCCCACTTTCTGCCAGCTTCCCATTGACTTTGCTCATTAGAAATTGGCAGGGAGCATCAGAAATCACAAATCACATGACTGCGGATAACTGCAGCAATGTTGCAGCCACAGTTTTCTGAATACAACTGTTGTGAAGATCCTGGAAATGTTAATAACACGGGAGTATTGGGTCTTGGATTTGTACACGTTCTTTAAATTAACCGATTTGAGGTACTTGAATTTTTAAAAAAATGTGCTGCAGTGCCCCATTAATTGAGGATTATAAATAGACAGGAGAGTTTTAATAGTATATAGATAGCTTTGACCAGCTTGCACTTACATGCAACATTAGCTTTCCTTTTCCTTTTGCTCTTAGACCACATTTAAATTTTAATATTCATTAATGTAATGTATTTTAATGTATTCTCTAGCTAGCATGCAGCTAGCTAGAGAAAGCCAAGATGCATTAGCAGTTGGGTGTGGTTGGAACTAAGCCATCTTTGATATGAGAGGGCAGAGTTAATATTTACTCAGCAGTAGAATAAAAGTCTTGCATTTCCACTCAATTCATATAACCAACAAACAAGGCTGCCTTTTATTTGGATGTTATAGTAACCGATCTACTACTTGGAGCAAAATCTAATTCTGCTTTCAACTTCTTAAAGTTTTGGTTGTGCCTGTATTTCATCAGGGTCCAAAATATATTATAACCCTGCATATCACCTGAAGATGTGCTTATATGTTAGAAAGTGACAGCAGTAGAAGACTGACATATGTGTGTCTTGGTCTTGTCATGCCTTCAGATTTGAGGCTGAGGCTTCATGGATTTCTTTTTAGTTCATGATTTTAACAAGGAAAATAAGGGAAGATAAGATCTTGCTTTATAAGAATATGGAAGATCTCATGATAGGCACAGATAGAACAATGACTAGAAGCAGGTCTAGATTGCATTGCAATTAAAAAGACATTACTGTAACATCTGGAAGAGGGAAAATAATCTTACAGAACCACAAGGAACTTAGCAGAGTAACTGATAAAAATAATTAAAATATCACATAAAATAAATAGTAGGACTACAGTTTAAATATTCTAGGAGTAATAGCATCTCTTCTAAGCCAAGCATGACAGATTAGCAGCAAGGAGTCTTGTGGGAATCGTTCAATCAAGGATAATTCTTGCAAGGACATTATGCTTAAAAGCCTGTTCCTTTTTTCAAATCTCAATGGTCCAAGAAACAAATCTTCATCTGAAATCCAAAATATTCAAAAATGTTTTTATAGAATGCCTCTTTTTTTGTACAGGATTGCACAATACATTTCAAGATTCTGTGCCCATCTTCTTACTACTAATTTTTGTACCCCATCTTTTCTCTAATGAGCAAAATGGCTTCTGTGATCAGTTTCTTAATTTAGCAGTCGTTGGCATTTTGTAAAATAGCCAGTTTGGGCAACAAACAAAAGTATATTTGCAAACAGTGTACGAGCAATTTTAAGCCTCTGATCAGGAATAGGATGTAATGAGGAATGATCATTTGTACGTATCAAATAGAAATTAAAGTGTTTAGATTTCTTCATGAGTATTGCCCCATTAAGACATTTTCTGTGATCTAGTATTCCATGAAGGGCTCAAATTTAGCTCTTTGGATAATTGATGGATTTTTCCCCACTGCTTAGTTGGACGTTCAGTCCAGCAATCTTTGAACTGAAAGAAAGAAAGAAAAATGCAATTTCCAGGGATGACATTTACTGTCCTTGTTGCTGATCATTATCCTCTCTCTTTTGTTGCCTTTGTTTCAAGTCACTGTAGTCACCTCTCTTCCCTCCAAGATAATGGATGATAAAGCAAATGATGCTGCCTTGGATAAAAGTTACTTTAACAGGGATGAAAAAGAGGCAAAAGCATCATAATGAAGACATATTAGAAAAAAGATATTGCCAAGACGTGTGGTTAGATGCAGGTAAAGAAAGGCTCTATACATCAAGGGATAAACAATTATGCTGACGAAGTATCCACACAATGGGTGAAAGGCATCATGTGGGGAACTCTGCTATAAACAAAGACTGATTACATTCCCAAATAGATCCCTGAAAGGTTGTTGTTTCTGCTCAAAGTACTTGCTCTGTAACGAGATTCTTGATGAATGGAGCATTGAATAACATACTGAAGTGGGCTTTGAAGAACTATAAATGGCCTCTGCTGGAAGAAAGGAAGATAGCTGTAAAGGGGCAAGGATGAATTTGATACAGGATGGGCAGTCTAAAAGGATGCTGATTTCTGCTCCTTAGTTTTCCTTGCTATCACAAGATTAGTACCAGTATTTATCTGGGCACCCTCTATTTCTTGGCAATCGATTTTCATATTTTTTCTGCTGCTATTGGTGCTGTAGAGGTAAATCACCCTGTGGATAGTAATTCTGTCTCTGGTGGGGAAGGAACTCAGATCAGCAATTGCTGCCCTGTTGTTTTTCCTCTTTTCTATAAATATTTATTACCTTGCAATTCCTGAAGCATCATTTTGTTCAAGGATATTTTTATGGAAAACAAGTCTGATATACAGTGAGATGCTTTTGGGTGGATATGTCAGCATTGAGAGCTATTGGACAAAAATAAGAGGTTATCCATTCTTTTTGACAAAGTACCTAGAGGGCTTAACTTATTTTTACAGTGAAAATAAATGGAGCACTTGGCAGGAATCAAAAGGTGGAAAAGCTAATGGTGGCAGAAAAGTATGCATGATTAGACTAGCTTTTTTGGCAACTTCAAATATTAAGCTGGAATGGTCTTGCATTATCTGTTTGCTATATAATATCTATCTTAAAGTATAAGTCCACTTATGGTGGCTACTTTATCTTCCTGGAACAATACAGCTTGTTACAATTTTGAGTTTCACTGGGACTATAACATCAGCTTCTGATGAATGCACATGTGCCCACCACTTATGCAAATGGAGCTTCTCGGGCATGCGCTTGCCCGCCGCCCACACAGAACTATCCCCTCTCCCCAGCCAGTCCGCAAAGCCAGAAAGGTTGGGGACCTCTGCTCTAAGGCACCCTGGAAATGAGCTTTATAGGTCAAAATCTGCACTTGCTTGGACTTCAAGGTCTACCGGCATTTCTTGGAGTGACTAGTCACTAGAGAATAGATTTATGCTTACATAGTAGTCTTAACCTGTTAGCATGTTGGCTACCTCATTCTGTACCAACTATAATTTCTAATTCATTTTCAGAGGTACCTCCATGTAAAGTGCATTCCTAGATTCTTTACATGTGGCAGTCAGGGTGTGAATTATAGTTACTAAGGCTTCAAATAGAACTGCAACTGATGATGGAATCTCAAAAACTTTGCACACTAATTAAGTTGTATACATTACTACTTCTCTATTTTATTTTGATGATTCTTCCCTAGCCAACATATGTATAGAAATAAGGATGGAGGACATATATTTTATAAACTGCTTCACAAAATGTGAACATATTTTTTCCCCTTTCCATACCTATGTTATAGTCATAGGAATTGATAGCCCAAGGGTGCAGAACTAAATTGGAATTCAAATAACCTTCATTGAAACATGTATAGACTAGTTTATTATTTAAAAAGGATCAGTAAACATTTTTTTTTACTGGATTGTGCAATAGTGATATGATAAGTCTATTTTAATATGATTCACTGAGTATTAAGAAAAGATGAATGTCATATTATGTATCCAGATCATTCAGATTATCAGTAAGCCTTACAAGAAGAGATTTTAAAAATAAATACATTACAATTAGTTAAAATAATAAAACTATAAGACTCCCCTCCCCCCCCCCATTCAATCATGTCCAATGCTTGGACACGTCCCTGCAGTTTTCTTTGCAAGATTTTTTAGAAATAGTTTTCCATTGTCCCCTTCCTAGGGCTGAGAGAAAATGACTAGTCCAGGGTCATCCAGCTGGCTTTTGTCTAAGGTAGGAGTAGAATACCTCTATCTCTAGTCTAATATATAATAGAACACTTTAGAAACAATGGTGGAAAACATTTTCAGTTCAACTTTCTGTGAACATTTCTTACACTTTAAGCAGTTATATGTAGGGGGCATCTCATAGGTTTGTGAGCCGCGGTGGCACAGTGGTTAGAGTGCAGTACTGCAGGCTACTTCTGCTGATCACCGGCTGCCAGCAGTTTGGCAGATCGAATCTCACCTGGCTCAAGCTTGACTCAGCCTTCCATCCTTCCAAGGTCAGTAAAATGAGGACCCAGATTGTTGGGGGCAATACGTTGACTCTGTAAACCACTTAGAGAGGGCTGTAAAGCACTATGAAATGGTATATAAGTCTTAAATGCTATTGCTATTGCTATTTGGTAGTGAATCCAACTCACATTTTGCCTACAATCACTAATGGATTATAACTTCAATAGAATTTTGGATTCAATAGAAATTTTTCTCAACCTTAGGAAGAAGGCAGGGGCAAAATCACTTCTTGCCAAACCTTGTCAAGAAAACTACAGGGACTTGTTCAGACAGTCATTAGGAGTCAAGATTGACTCAAAGTCTCAAAAGAATTATACATAAGGCAGGTATATGATCTTATGTTGTTCAATAGTTCTTAAATGGTTAGAGGAAAGCAATCTGATGTCAAATCTATCTGTGCCGAAATAGATAAAAAGAATTTAGGCTTCCCACCCACAGAGGGTACTATAACCCAGGGGTCCCCAACCTTCGAGTGATGGCCCACTACTGGACCACGATCTATTCGAAACTGGGCCATGGGAAAGATGGGCAAGTGCACTCGCACGAAGCTCCACTCACGTGAATGGAGGATGCTCACATGAGTGGAGCTTTAGTGTCCTCTTTTCGCTCAAGCAGAGCTTCACGCACGAGTGCAAAAGTGACTGCCGCTCAGGCGAGTGGAGCTTCACACATGAGCACAAGCACCCTCTTACTTGCACGCGAAGCTCCGCATGAGTGGAGGTCACTCGTACCCACTGCTTGTACACATGGAGCTGTGTACCTGCCACTCACATCATCCTGGCACCAGGCTGGGTTGCCAAACTGGAAAGGTTGGGGGCTGCTGCTTTAACCAATTTAGATAGCCCAGGCAGGAGGAGTTTGATTTTACTGTAAATGCTTCCTGATCTGAGGGAAAGTGCCTCTAGAGGAGGAGGTGGTGTGATAGACCTCAGCGAATTGCAGTTTCCCAGAAAGAAGGGAAGACATTCCTAGGAGGGGGATGAGACAAGAGGCAACACAATCTGGAGTTGGATATGAGACAGACGAAGAAAGGATAGCCACTTCCTAGAATACCTCAGGGTATATCCATCTGGGTGAGAGTAGTAAAGATTTAGTCTGGCAAGATTTGGTATATTTGGTATCAACAAATAAAAAACTGAACTTTGGCTGAATTTTTCTATGTCGTTCTTGGGCTAGGCCTGAATCTTGCTCTTGATATACAATGGCTGGAATTTAAGTGCTGTAGAAAATAAATAAATAGATTAGATAAATTACTTATCAGACATTCCTAAATTATTTTGTGATAATTTTATTTGTTTTAGCTCAGCCTTGAATAGGAGATGCCAAACTTGTTGGAATACCCATAGTAGAGCAAGTTACATCAAAGAATGCTTCTGAAAATCTATTAACATCTGTACAAATATTTGGATAGATCTTCACATTAATTTAGGAAGATAACTGATGGTAAATTAGTTAGGAGGGGAAGTAGAAAAAGGGGACATATTGATGTCTGTGTATTTAAAGCAAAATGTAAGAGTAGGTTGCAGACATTCATATTAGATTCTACTAGAATACTTTCAGGGACGCGGTGGCTAAGACGCTGAGCTTGTCGATCAAAAGGTCGGCAGTTCAGCGGTTTGAATCCCTAGTGCCTTGTAACAAGGTGAGCTCCTGTTACTTGTCCCAGCTTCTGCGAACCTAGTAGTTCGAAAGCACGTAAAAAATGCAAGTAGAAAAATAAGGACCATCTTTGGTGGGAAGGTAACAGCATTCTGTGCGCCTTTGGCTTTTAGTCATGCCGGCCACATGACCACGGAGACATCTTCGGACAGCGCTGGCTCTTTGGCTTTGAAATGGAGATGAGCACCGCTCCCTAGAGTTGGGAACGACTAGCAGATTTGTGCGAGAGGAACCTTTACCTTAGAATACTTTCAGCTTGCCTTTAGGAGCCTCCCAAGAAATGCTAGGAGGAAGAAAAAAATGTACAATAGCTGATTCCCTATTTTTTAGAATATGAGATGGAAATATATGGATAATGCACAGATACCTGCACTGGCATTAGGCCAAAAGTTTGTGCCTTTTTTTTTTTTTTACTGTTTCCTACCCAAATGGAACATTGAAAATAAATGATGCAAACGGTGTCAGGCCTCTGCCCATCTGGCTACTCATCAGCAGGAAACCGTCAAACCTGGAAAGAATGGGACCAAATTTGGTGTGGCAGGAGAAACCAACAAAAGAAATTTGAGTTTGAAATTGAGCTGGATCCAATTAGGGTCTGCAGAGAAAAAAAAAATCAGAAAAAAATTCCCAATGCATCCCTATGGGAGAGGCATTTGGGCAGTAACTTGCAAGGCTTCTGGTTGCTTCATTCATAAACACTGTTCTCTTTTCGTAATGTGACCCAGAATAGATTGAGCTTGTCTTAAGGGGGTGGAGAGGTTTCCAGAAGCCATGCCCTGTATATTTTCCTAATTTGTTTAGAATTTCTAATTTATTGTAAAGGTAGTTGGCTTCCAGAAGTCGTCACAAAACAACACCCAGCATAGTTTTCAGTTCCAAGAATAGGCTGCCTATAGGGTCCCTTAAGTATTCTTGGAAAATAAACACGGTGGGTGACTAACACCCACTGCTGTGTTTAATTCTAAAATATATATATATATAAAGTAAGCTGGAGCGTTAGAAAGCATTTTGCAGGAAGAGCAGCCAGATGGGATATTGAGAAGTAAAACCTCAGCAGTTTGCCTTCTGGCAGATGTCTGTTTTGTGATTATCCATGGCCACTGTGGCGCGTACTTTTGGAATGCACAAATCCCTCCCCCATCAGTCCAATGACAGCTAATTTAGGAAAGTGCCATATCCTCAAAATGCAAATGTATCCACAGTAGCCCAATTAAGATGTGGTGTCATGGTTGTAGAATAACAAATTCAGCTGTTAAGTTGAATGTTGTTCTGTGTGGTACATGGAAGATTCCCAGGGAACTTACAGTAGCATCCATTGGCTGTGTACATGCAGCATTCTGAACCCGGAACCACCAGACTAACCACCTATGGTTACTGTATTCCTATAACAAGCTGTTTCTAAACAAATAAATTATATGAAGGCTTAACATGATTGTTTAGTTTTTAATTACATTTTAAGCTACTTTGGTTACTTGTATGAATCCCATCAGTATTCCTCTTTCATCAAAGAAAATGATTTTTTTCCTTTCCTCAAAATGTCATGCAGGTTCATTTTTATGAGCACTCACAGAGAAAAACACATGCACCTTTCTTCCTCTTGGGGGAAAAATAAATAACCAGAGCATCCCCATCTACTTCCTTATAGAATTGCTCTGGCCCTCTTCTGAACAGCAGGTGACTGTGCTAAGGGGACTCCAATTATCCTTATGTGGGTTGGGTTTGTTATTGTTGAGGGGGATTTCCTGTTGGTCTCTCCCACGAGGGGGCGGTGGCTGTTGCCTAGCAAAGAACCCTGAACACACAGAGGTGGGACTACCGGAGAACAAAGGCAGATCTGCTGATATCTTCCTCTTTCTTCTCCTTTTTTCCTCCTTACTGGCCGGCTGCGCTCAGTAATAGCTTTGCCTGCTGCCAACGGATCACGTGGCCCAAGTTGTCCTCTTTCTATCTGCAGCAACGGGGCAGGTTGCTCCAACCGCTGTTATGAGGTAAGTTCCTTGCTAAAACATGTAAGTGCTTTGTGTGTTGGAGTGTCTTTTCTTTGGGGTGTGGATGAATCAGTCAAACAGGGGTTCACTAAACCGGGCAGTGGCTTGGCAAAGGAAAAGAAATCTGATTTCTTTGTGATTTTAATAACAAAGAGTAGAAGGCTTGGTGAGACTGAGCAATGCTTTTCCCTGCAGTGCCTGTAATCCTCTCCTTTGAATCTTCATTTGCAAACTTTATTTGCACAGCTAGATAAAATTCATACATTGTATTGTGTATTTGTGAAAGTTTACCAGCTTTTATTTGTTGAATGGTATGTTTCCGGCTTGTTTTCCTTGTGTCACTCTCCTTCCAACTTGCTTTAGATTTCAGGTATATATAAATAGAGTTAAATATGCTCTCACATGGATAATAATTTTAAAAACCCTGTTATTTTGTAGTAAGATCTAGCAATTAAGTTTTTCAAAGATGTTCATAAAGATGCATGTTGATGACAGTGTCTAGATTGGAAGTAGGATCATTTTATTTTTAAGCATGTTGAACAATTAACTATCACAAATCCTGACACTAAGCATTTGCCTCCAAATTTTCGCTCATCAGTGAGTAATATTCCTGCTTGTTTTTGTCTGTGGTATAAGGATCAAGACCACCACCAATGCTACTTTTCCTCTTCCTCCCTTTTCCCCCCTAAATTGTACTTCTATTTACTTAATCTCAGAAAGATTCTCTAATGTAGAAATTACAAACAAAAAGAAAAAAAAATCCCTGTACTTTCTGCTACTTTACTGGAAACATTTGTTCCTATTCCTGTTTGTTCATTCTAGATCGCTAATCACTGGAAAGGAAGTCTTAATTCCTCATAGTTTCTCCTATGTTTTTTAAATGACAGTTAAATCAACCTTCTAGATTCCTAGGGTTACAGGGGCAGTAAGAGAATGTCAATTTTGATGCAACTGCCATCTTTACCTTCATCTGGTCTTCCCAGTAACATGCTGTGCACCATATTGCCACTTTTACAAGGATGTGCAGTCTTCAAATATGGTGGGAATTTCCTTCATTTCCACTTTTCAAATGAAAATGGGAATAAGATCTTTATTCACAATATCACTTTGTTGGTTTAATCTTTCAGAATCTGTTGTCTAAGTAACCTGTGGTCTGTACTAACCCCTTTGTTTTTTCTTCCTTAAATGGAGGTAATACTGAAAGATTATGTCCACTATGGTGTACCCCAGGGAGGAGAAAATGGACAAACTAAGCCAAGAAGAGATTATCTCCAACACTAAACTGGTGATGCAAGGGCTGGAGGCCCTTAAAAATGAGCATAACTCGATCTTGCACAGCCTACTGGAGACTATCAAGTGTCTGAAGAAAGATGAAGAAGCCAATCTAGTACACGAGAAAGCCAACCTGCTGCGCAAGTCAGTGGAGATGATTGAGTTGGGACTTGGAGAAGCTCAGGTGAGCTATATTTTGTACATGAATAATAATAAAAAAAAAAACCAAACACAGAAAACATAAGGATTCAAATACACTGTTTAGAGCGGACATGCATACTAAGTAAAAACATAAACAAAAGCATACCTTTTGTTTATGAAGTACAGAACAGTAAAACTAGCAGGCACAGAATACATTGGTAAATACTGCATCTTCTGAGTGCTGGTTTTTAGTTTTATGATTGTATGGATAGGATTGAAATTGAATAGGTATATGGATAGAATTAAAACCTGTAATTGACCCTTGATTATGAGCAGAGAGGACTTCTTTGAGTTTCCACTTTTTGCCCATCTGCTCAAGCATTGGCTTCTTTTCTCTTGATTTAGGAAAAATGGGGCTAATTGTTCAGAATAGCAAGTATATGTATCTATTCAAATTAAGTTTAGCCTTTGCAAATGTAGATGACATACCTTTAGCCACTCATGTACAATGCAGGGCTTACAAAGCTGATACGAATGAGATGAAATAGCCAATTATATTTGTTGTTCCTTTTCCTCCTTTCTGGCAACACTGTTCTTCTCTCTTTTTCCAAAGGAAAAAAAATGGAACAGGCATCTAAGATGATTTATGTTACACAACACTGGTTTCAAGTCCAAACTTTCATTATTTTGTAATAGTTAAAAACCAATTCTTTGTTCAATTCTACCCCTGGCTTGTTCCAAGACCATAAGAAATATGCTCACCAATTTTCCTACAAGTCTTGGAATTTTGTTTGGTGGTGTGTACATTTTCTTTTCCTCTAAGAGTTTGTTTTTTAAAAAAACATTTCTTAAGACAGAAATTTTTCCTTTTTTCTCTTGGACCAGGTCATGATGGCTCTGTCAAACCATCTCAATGCTGTGGAGTCTGAAAAGCAGAAATTGCGGGCCCAGGTGCGGAGACTATGCCAGGAGAACCAGTGGCTACGAGACGAACTAGCAAACACTCAGCAGAAATTGCAACGCAGTGAACAAACTGTGGCACAGCTTGAAGAAGAAAAAAAACACTTGGAATTCATGAACCAGCTGAAAAAATATGATGAAGATGTATCCCCAACGGTGAGTATCTATAGGGTAGAGCATCTATGCTTCCTGTACAAAATAAGCTAGTAATAGCTTTCTCAGAGTTCCTATCTACTACTTTGAGTTTGCCTCTACTGGCTATGACAGGCACAGATCACCTACCCTTGTAATTATTATCTTGAATTATCTTCCTGAGAAAAATAACATTTTATCATTTGCATCAGTGTCGGGCATAAAAACCTTGCAGTACTAATGCATATTAATTTCTCTCTACCCCTTTCTGTTGGTGCTTTTCTATATTAACATTTCAGGAGGAGAAGGAAGGTGATTCCACAAAGGATTCTTTGGATGATTTA
The DNA here is from genome assembly GCF_059756535.1 of Pantherophis guttatus. Lineage (NCBI taxonomy): Eukaryota > Metazoa > Chordata > Lepidosauria > Squamata > Colubridae > Pantherophis > Pantherophis guttatus. Next base: position 306,345,805 of record NC_142063.1, on the reverse strand, counting down.
TTTCCAAATGAGGAAGAGGATCAGGGACAAGGATGTAAGTTTCATTCTTTCACTCTTCTTGTATGAACTGCTATTGAACTTGACTTCCTCCAAATATTCCATCTGATTGAAAAATTAAGGATACAAAGGAGTAACAATTCTTGTATTAATAAACCATAATATAGCATTGCATGCTGTGTTTCTGTATTTATTGATATGATATGTATTTGCAGTGCCTCATCAACACAGCAGTGCTGTAGCAGCTGCTCAGCAAGGTGGTTATGAGATCCCAGCACGCTTGCGTACACTACATAATCTGGTGATCCAGTATGCATCACAGGGACGCTATGAGGTGGCTGTGCCTCTTTGCAAGCAAGCCCTGGAGGACTTGGAGAAGACTTCAGGACACGATCACCCTGATGTGGCCACCATGCTCAACATCTTGGCCTTAGTATATAGGTGAGGAATAGATAGGTAGAAGGTACCTGCTTCTTGTGAAAATGGAACAGCATGTCATGAACAGAAATGAAAGAGGGAGTATGAGGGAAGTCGGTGTAGTCAACCCCTATTGTGGCAACCTCTATTAATATGGTATGTTATGTCTGTGCAATGTAATCTCCCTATGTTTGTGTCATGTTTATATAAATTGTTGTCCCTCTACTTCTAAACAGTATCTGTATCTAACATTTTGTTGCAGGGATCAAAATAAATATAAAGAAGCAGCTCACCTTCTAAATGACGCATTGTCTATTAGAGAGAAAACTCTTGGCAAAGATCACCCTGCAGTAAGTGGCTATTATTTGTTTTACTTCAAGGAGGAGGATCCGAATATGTTGAAACTGAAAAGTAATTGTGTCATTGCCTGATCAATTCTTCTGATTCCTATGCTAATCCATATTTTAGTCATGGTAATTGAGGATGATCGAAACAATATATCTAGAGGGCACCAGATTGAAGAAAGCTGCTTCTACACCTACCCACACACACACACACACCCCTAATAAATAAACCACAAGGAAGGGAATTTGACCAACCACTAATGGAGTATATATCCCTATAAGAACCATTAATGAAGAAGCATAGCATTAAGAAAGAAAGGAGGACAAATAAAGAAATATCTTTGACTTTTCAATGAGATAGAGAAAACTGAATCAAAAGTCTACACCAGTGGTGGGTTCCTCCTGGTTCAGCCCGGTTCTGCCGAGCCAGTAGCGGTGATGATATGACATCACCGAACCGGTTCTGGGCCCCCCACCCCACCCACGTTATTCTTACCTTTTATTTGGCCCCACCCCCAATCTATTGCTGCCTCCTGAGTCCCAACTGATGACTAGAGGGAAAAAAACTGTTTAAACTCTTGCCGCCCGGCTTCAAAGGGCCGCCCTACAGCTGATCAGTGTTAAAAGAAAACAAATGAGTAGACCGGTGACTGCAAAAATAAATGGATAGACCAGTGCCTGCAAAAATACATGAGTAGATCAGTGCCTGCAAAAATAAATGGGTAGACCAGTGCCTGCAAAAATAAATGGGTGGATCAGTACAGCTCTGCAAGCAGTTAAAAGTCTGGTAGACCAGTACCTTTGCTAAATCCTAAATAATTGTCACATGACCATCAAGCCATGCCCACAAAATAAGCCACGCCCACAGAACCAGTAGTAAAAAAATTTAGAACCCACCCCTGGAATCACCTTTGTTTCTTAAGCAGTAAGGCAACATTGGGCATATAGCTTTATAAGGAAATCCAAGCACATGATTATGGTAGTGACACTTGGGCCCAAATTTATATATACAGTAATTGTTTTACTTTATATTTAAAATATCAATACATATGTTGCCTTACAGATTGTTGGCAAAAGAAATATGTGACTGAATAGAACAATGTGATTTCTTGAAATAGTATCCTGCTGAGAAATGGTGACACAATTAGGGCTTCTGTTTCACATATCCAGTTACTGTTACTGTTAATACTGCCAGCTATAACAAATTGGCTCTCTAAGTAGTATCACATTTTATGCCCTGTGCGTGTGTTTGTGTGTGTGTTGATTCTTCCTTAGTTCTCATGCGGTTGTTTCCACATCTCCCTGCAGGTTGCTGCAACCCTAAATAATCTAGCCGTTCTGTATGGCAAAAGAGGGAAATACAAGGAGGCAGAACCATTATGCAAGCGGGCACTGGAAATCCGGGAAAAGGTATCTTTCTTTCAGAAGCTTGAAGGAGGAAGGTTTAGGGCCTAGGCTATGGGGCCACTCATCATTGAAACTATACAACAACTTTCACTGCTTGAAATTCCTACAATAGAAGACTGTTTCCGAAAAGAAATATATTTTGGATGAATTATATCCATAATGAGGCTAATATGCATATAATATGAAGCCATGTGTACAAAATTCAAGTTTCTAATGGTATTTATGATGCAGTTTTCCCAGGGAAAGAAAAGTTTTGCAGAATTTCATAAATTATTCTTACCTGCTTCATTTTCAGGTTCTAGGCAAAGATCACCCAGATGTGGCCAAACAGTTAAATAACTTGGCTTTACTATGCCAGAATCAGGGCAAGTATGAAGAAGTAGAATATTACTATCGCCGAGCTCTGGAGATCTACGAATCCCGCCTAGGGCCTGATGATCCAAATGTTGCTAAAACAAAGAACAATCTGGTGGGTCTGTTTGTTGATGTGAGAACTATGGAGCCAAATGATTATCTGAACTGCGGGGTGACGGGCTATGGAACGGGTTTTTTGATAGTTTTATAACAATATCCCTTGTACTCTGCCAGGCCTCCTGCTACCTGAAACAAGCTAAATACAAGGATGCCGAGACCCTGTACAAGGAAATTCTCACCCGTGCCCATGTGAAAGAATTCGGCACTGTTGATGGTATGTACATCAAAGAAGAAAAAGGCAACATGTGCAAAGAGAACCAGGTCTTAGAAGGAGATTGAAACCCTTGAATGTTAATTGTGAAGGTTTCTTGAACATTCCATAACTGTTAGGACAGATGTGTGTGGAAAAGAGAACTTCTTGGGAGAAAATTGGGACAAGTATGCTATTCATAAATAAATGAACTATGATCAAAAGCCTATTTTTCCTTTGGACGCATTTTGATAAGTAAATGATACACAATCTGTAAAGACTTTTCATTAGCAGTGAAGTTTACACTGTCTAATCTCTTGTAGCTTGTTTATCAAGTCTTTGCTTATTTATTTACGAACAAGGGGAAAGGGACCGGAAAGCCAATATATCAGAGGTTCCTCTGAAAATACCATTAGAATGCATACAGAGACCTTTTCCCCTCTTCTTATCTTTTCTCTGCAGATGAACACAAGCCTATATGGATGCACGCAGAAGAAAGGGAGAAAATGAGCAAGGTGAGGATGAGAGCAGTGCTCTCACAGGCATTGCAGTGCTGTCCTAAACCATCAAGTAGCTGAAGGAACTCCTGAATGATAACTAGGAATAATTTTAGATTAGAAAAAAACTAACTGAAAAGAGGGACACAATCTTATAGTGATATATAGTGTAGAGAGAGACAAAAACCCTCTCTCAAAGAACCCAGGGTTATCCAGGTAAGCTGAATAGGTACAAGACAGATAAAAATAATCACTTGCATTCCTATTGTGCTTAGGTAACCTTGCTGTTAAGAGTCCCAATTCTAGTGGGACTGTAGAACTTTCTCTTCTAAATTGGGTCACATGTAAGCCTTTTATCAGTTTTAGTTGATATACCAATTGTATCCCTTCCTGGGAAAAAAACTAGCTCAGCTGTCAAATTGATCTATGAAAGACCTCCCCAAGATTCCATATTACCCTTGTGTCTGAAGTGTTGCACAGACTTGTCAGTTTATTTCCAAGTGAAACATGAAATGCCTGTTGACTCTAGACCTCTATTGCTTGGGTCTAGGTTAGTGGGGAGAATGCTTCTTTTCTATAGGATTCCCTATCCTTCAAAAAATTAATTGTTGAATTGTGTATTTGATGGCTAAATCTTTTTAGTACCTATTCCAGGTCTTTGGAATGTACTGCCTGATGAGTAGAAGGACCTATCATTTTTGTTTTTCTTTGAAAAAGGTCTCAAAGCTATATTTTTTTTCAAACATGTAAAATGTATATTAATAATTAAATATAAGAGTGTCATAAAATACAGTATAGATAATCAGCAAATAGGATGGTTTTTGAGAAGGTTGTATAGATTCACAGAGAATGTAACCATGAATAATAATAGATGTAAGTTAACTTCAGGATCAGGGCCAATAGGCCTCAGAACCAGTTCTTGGTAAGCAAAAGTATAAAGATAGCATTCTTCTTTCCCTTTTGTGAAGGTATTCTCATAGGCATCAGATTGTGGGACCTAAATACTGTGCTATACAAGCCTTCGATCTGAATGAAGATAGTTTTTCTTACGTTTTTCAAAGTTGTATGGTGTGAACTGGAAGCGTTTGTCCTATTCTTCCCATGCTTTGCATATTTTTTCTTTGTTATAGTGGATTCCTTAGGACGTACTGGAAAATGGACGATGGAGGGATTTCAGCAGGTTCTGGGCCACAGACATTTCAGAATCAGAATGTTTCTAAAGTTTGCTGTTTTGAAGGGCCATCTTTAAACTTTTCAGATTTAGAAAAGTTAATTATTAAAAGTTTCCCTAGATTGGGAGGAGAGAGAGTTAAGTTGAAAAGTCTCTGCGTACTAGAGCTACAACAAATCCAAAGTCCTTGGCTTTGAACTTCTGCACCTCACTCTTTTGGAAAAATCTGTACAATCTATGAAACATTACTAAATATAGAATAGAAATGTGATAAACTTCCGGGACATTTTGGGCTAAAGTACTAGATATATCATAGGAGTTCTCAAGCAGGATGGCTCCACTCTCTGTTTTTGTCTTGCAAAAGCTATTGGATTTTTTTTTTGGTTCATCTAATCTAATGACTGATAACTGCTTCCAGTAGTAGATAAAAATAGATATCTATTTCCTGGATTTTAGTACTTTACAGTACTTAGTTTCCCTTAGTTTCATTGCTATTGCTGCTAAAGGAATTAGCACTGTTTATCTTATTGCTATCCATATGTCTTTCTGCACAATACTTTTCTGTCAAATTGGTGGTTTAAAAGGGGTGAAAAGGAATACATATGAATGTGCATACATATGTACTAAGTGGTACTAGTTAAAATGTGTCAGCTGTTCTTAATTTTTGCCTAGCAGTGCATTGTTACTACTCATTGGTTACATTTGCTAACTTGGATATATTCCATCTGCTGACTTGGATACAAAAGCTGACTGTATCCATAGGATCATGCTGAGAAGTCTCTGAAATTAAGAACTCTTCATGAAAGACTGTTAGTTTTGAATTGGTTTTCCCAGAATTTTGGGTGGAAAAAGATCTCTCTTCATCTCTGGCATGTGTGAGAATTTTCCTGATACCAAAAGAAAAAAAAAAAAAGACATTAAATCAGAAACCTGAGTTCAAGGGATTGGTTTGGACTCTTTTATGTTGTGTGATTTTATACATTTGTTGTTTTATACTAGCAAGCATCAATTTATCTTCTAATCATTTTAAGGTACTCAGGTACTTTTGCTTCTATCAAACTTTTATGTCATATTTTTCAAACTCACGGAAAAAGATGCCTACAAGAAACATGATATTGACACCTTCTTCCTGAATACAGCTAATGGGATTTGCAATTGTATGTCATCCAGAAAGCAAATTGGATAATTTGATAAGGACAGGAAAAGGCAAGGCAGTTGTTATAAATGCAAAAGATTTATAAACAGCAGACACGCCAATCATCAAAAGTGAATTTAGGTTCTCATTTGTTGAAGCTTAATAAAATGCCAAATGAATCAATCCTTGGGAAGAAGGTAACAGATAAAAACAACAACTTCAGTTAGATTTACGATTTTTAAGTATTTATCTTGCTAGAAAATATTTGTGAGAAATATTTAGGAAAACCTAGACAAAGAAATGCAAATATTCAGAGTTTAGTATTCATCCATTTGTCTATGTAAATCAGTACTCCTATGTGATGCAAACAATAAACTTTCCACCTAATAACTCTAACAGCTAAATTATATCACTTTTTCTTAAACACAGAAGTGAGCCAGAGCACTTCAGCATGAGAACACAAAAGATATTTCCAAGCAGTGGAAAGAAATTAGATTATATATTGTTATTGGAATAATAGAGTATTATTTTAGTAATGTATTTATTCAGTTTCCATTGTCTTGAATGTCTTCTCCCATTAGACTATCTGATTTTTTGTTTGTTTCATACTATTAAAGGGCATAAAAACCATTTTACTAGAGCATTGGTTTTGTCACATTTAATCTACTGTATATAGCCTAGTAATGTCATAAATATGATGCAGGCCCAAACAACTAAATTCCATCAAACATACGGAATTTACTTCCACATAAATGTGAAAAGATTGGATTTCTGTTCATTTCATTCCCTATAAGAAATTTGGGGATTGTAAAAATAGAATCAGAATAGCTAGCTACCATTCCTGTTGGAATGTTACATAAATAAACTTTGTGGGTTTTTCAAATTACATTTTATTAAGTTTTTTAAGAGGAGTAAATAAACATAGTGAATAAACATAGAATTTACAAGTGTTGTAAAATTAGGTTATCTTTTTCAAAATGTCATTTATTGGTTTTAAATAATGGAATATGATGTTTGGAAAATAAGTCATTTTATAATCCAATGTATAAATATCAACAGCAGTGATCAGCACAGTATAAAATAAAAATAAAAATCACAATAAACTTTATCTAAGCTACTGAAGATCTGTTCTGGTTTAAGAACTTAGAGTTACAATTTGAATGCTCTGTTGAGGCATATATGGAATTATACATAGAGCAGTTTCCAATTTGAGTAAAATTCTCAGATTTTTGAGATTACAAAATTATTTTGGACATTGAAACATACTCTCAATTTAATTAGTCATTCTGCAGAGGAAATTGTATTTTTTAGTTGGAAGTATTCTTGCAGCACTTACATTCAACTTCTGAATATTTTGTGGAAATACAAGATAAATGATATTTAATTTAAAACTTATATAATAGATTGAAAGGAAATTCAGCTTTTAGTATTTGTTTCATTCGGGTATAAATTATTCATCAAAATTGTTGTGCTTTACAACATAGCCACCCAATATGAAAAAGTGGTCTGACATGACTGTTAAATTTCCAATAATTTTTAAAGAAGGAAGTATCAATTTTAGTTATTGAGATTAGAGTTGTGTAGCAGGGGTAAAATGCCCTATACCCATGATGGCGAACCTATGGCAGGTGTGCTGGAAGTGGCATGCAGAGCCATCTCTCCAGGTAAGCAAGCTGTCGCCCATGGCTCTTCTGGGTTCTGGTGCGCCGGCCAGCTGGTGTTCACACATGTGGGAGCACCGGAAACCAGAAGAGCAGCCGCCCAACCTACATGTGCCAGCTGGTCTTCGTGCGCACATGCGCGCCAGAAACCGGAAGGCCAGGTGGCCAGTGCACATGCGCACGCCGGAAACCAGAAGATCAACTTACTAGTGCATGCATGCGCACCGGCGGCTGCTCTTCCAGTTTCTGGCACACGTGCGCTCCTGTTTTGGCACTCGGTGCCGAAAAGGTTCACCAACACTGCCCTATACCAATTTCTCTCTTATTCAGTAAACGTACTGTATTTTTTCCCCGCTGGAATTCCCATTGTTACATATGAATTACTCTCTACATTCTGCATCCATTTAATCATATAGCCTTTAATTTGCTCTGAGTCATACATAAAAAATCTTTTTGGAAATAACTGTAATTATTACATGTATAATCTTGGAAGATGGAGAACAGAAATCAACTGAGGAGAAAAATTACCTGTATTGCAAAAATATATGGGTGCCAGCTCCTTGCCCTCTCTGTGCAATGACCTGACCTTGTGTCCCAAATCAGCAATGAATAAGACTGAGTATTGTTGATAACCATAGTTTTTTTTCCTCAAATTCCTTTCCTTCCAATCTATCCTGGAAATTTTTTAATAGCACAGATGGAGCTGCAAATATATTTTGGTGTCCTGTGCAAAATTATATAGGCATTGATCTGCCTTTGCCACTATACTGCTTGGCCTACAGAGAAGTGGCTGAAAATCAAGTTACTTTATGAGGGAAATATGTGAGAACTTATTTAAATTGTTTGTACATAAATATATTAATATGTTATACATCATCAAAATAAAATATTTTCCCTGTCCTGAAGACTCAGAAAGCAGCAAAGTGAAACATATATAGAGTTAACTTCAGGCTTTAAATGAGAATAAAACATGACACAATAAAGGTAACATCCACTCTTCATTAATTTTTTTTGTCCCAGCAATTGGGAGGACATATTATGAACTGCCTGGGTCCTGTTCCTGTTGGGCTTGAAGCAGGGTTCAAAAATGGACTCTGACATGTAGGCTTCCTGGCAAAACCTGATTACATTTTCATAATACATACATGTCAGAATACATACATTACATAACTTCCCAAATCCAGTCCCTAGCAACTCCATACAGGACACCCTGAACAAGTGTAGTCAATAATTGAGCTAGATAGAACTATAGGGCAACTATGTTTCTAACTTATCTGCCCAATACATTTGACATTTCAGTATTACTCTTAACAGGCTTAGAACCATCCAGTTATTAGGGAATCACCTTGCCTGAGGGCATTCTGAAAATCAAAGTTGTAAGCTATGGAATTGATGACTGAATTGGAGTCCTTTCAGAAAATGCTAAGGGTACAAAAACTGTCTGATTCAGGCATAATTTCAGTGGAAAGTTGCATGACAGGATTCTTATGCCCAGAGCTCACACTTACATGAAGGTGTGTCTTTAGCCTATAATCCCACAAGTTTCTCAACCAACTGGATATGTCTCTGAGCATAAATGTTTTATATGCAGAAGCTAAGAGAACTATCTTTGTTTTAAATATCAATTTATGCTACACAATCTACTAATTTAAGGGCGGGGAACTCTGCTCTCAAATGCATTCCTATGAACTTAATGATCAAATTCTTTGCCATACCTATTTTTAACTTTGTATGTCTGTTTTCATAATTGGAACTTTGCTACAAATCAATATTTGTAGTATCTCATAGGAAATCTGGGGAGAAATTTATATCCTGCCATACTGACCTCTGAAGAATGGAGAATGCTTTCATACCATTTGGCATTAAGATGCCTAGGAACTCTTGCTGTGGAGCACTAAGTATGTCAGGAAGACGTTCCTTATCTACTTGGTCAAGTCATAGGAGAACTAACCTGCAGATAACTTTTTTCTTCTGAGGTCAAGATGGAGCCCATCCTCGGGCATATTTATATTATCATGCTTATATGAGTGTGTTAGCATGATCCTCAACCTGATTTCTTTCACATATGTTAGATCTCAATTCCCATAATTGCCACCCATGCTGGCTTTGGATTATGAAAGGTGAAGTCCAGCACAGCAGAGGCCTCTAGAAAAGGAAAGACTTCTTATAATTGGAAAGTTAGAGGAGCCTATATTTTTGCCAAGTGTTAAACAAGTGCATTATTCTTTTTTATTTCTCTCATGCATGCAAACAGAAACTCTCGCTCTTGACTTTGATTGTTCTAAGGAATGTTTCCCTCTTGCCAAATTCTCTTCCAGAGTAAACACGGAGAAAACATCCCCTATGCAGAGTATGGTGGCTGGTACAAGGCCTGCAAGGTCAGCAGGTAAGGCGTGGTATTTGCTTATGTTTCTAAACCTTTTCATGTTATTCAATTTATGGTTCTTGTGGAGGTTACAGAATCCTTTGTGAGTTTCACATTTGTTCACCAAAGGAATGTGCAAAGATGACAAGGAATGTGAAGGTGGGGAAAAACATTTACAGGTTTACAAGGATGGGAGTGCTCTATTTCATTTGTCTGCAAATGACTGAAAGGGGGGGATGACAAAGGTCGCCCAGTAAAGCTGCTTTATAGAGCAGCCTTTGTCATCACCCCAATCCCTCCTCCTCCCTTTTCAGGTGCTGCCTATCTGGCGTGCATGCATGGGTTTAAATCCTTCTGATTCACAGCTGGGGATGGGGGGAGATGGACTGCTTTGTAAGGCCATTCGAATCAGAGAATCCTGAGTTCAAAAGGAGTGTAAAAAAAACACTCTTAGGACAGGCTGCATGCAGTCTATTTCATTCTACTTCATGTCATGCCTCCCCTATATTATACTGGGAGTTGTGTTTTTTAATATAAAACTGTTGCTCTCATGTATTAAAAAAAAATTTTTTTTAATCATTTGAGATGGAGCTCCTTCCAGCTTCTTCCCATACACACCTTCTGTGACCTCCCAACAGGTCAGATTATTTGTGATTTTGTTTGACCAAAGAAATAAACTATGACAGGTCTGCTCTATGAATGCCATGTGCTTAGTGCCTCTTGCAGCCCAAGCTGAAATGAATGTCCAGTACCTAAGCAATGGGGCAGGGTGACCACAGTAATCAAGTAGTCTGTGGTAGCTCAGTAGATCCCCTCCTGATCACTTCATGAACCATATCATCAGTGAACTCCTCACAAATAGGCTGGGGATGTGATGGAATTGTATGATGTCCCTTAAATACAATTATCATGGTAATACTTAATTTTTACAAACTTCAACCTCACATCTTGTTTCCACAGAACAAACGTGATTGCCTGGGCAGTTATTTGGGTGCAGGAAAAGATACTGCCGTTGTAGTATCCGCACTACATATAAGCTTACATGCATTCTGTATTACATTTTATCTTCAATGAAAATAATATAATTGTAGGAGCTCTATAGACTGGCATATTCATTCATCAAAGATAACTTGGGCTTTAGTGATCAAGTTACTCCAAAGGTAAAGAATGATTGTTAATTTCAGTTGTGCACTTTTTCTTGAATGCCCCTCAGCCCTACAGTGAACACCACTCTGCGGAACCTGGGTGCGTTATACAGGCGTCAGGGCAAACTGGAGGCTGCAGACACTTTAGAAGAGTGTGCAGTGCGTTCTAGGAGACAGGTAAGGCCAATAGTGACCCAGAAAAAATGCTGGCATTGTGCAAAGTGGAAAACAGATAGTCTTTCAAATAAAAGTTATTTTATCCTCAATTTAATAAAAATTCCAGAGCAAATCAAATAAAAGTTGTGTTTATATGTATATTTACATCTTGAATCAAATGTGGAAATTAGATTAGTCCTAATTGTCGCCACCTTTCAGAGTAGTTGAAAACCGTTTTTTCCATTGAGCATTTGGGACCTGGTGCCTGCTTTTCTCAATTGATTTGTCCTATACTTTTGTGAATTAAAAAAAATCTTATTGAATCTTGAATATTTTATTTTTTGTTTGTATTCTTGTGAAACTACCAAAAGTCTTGTGGGAATCCAACAGGGAGGGAGGGAGGGAGGGAGGGAGGGAGGGAGGGAGGGAGGGAGGGAGGGAAGGAAGGAAGGAAGGAAGGAAGGAAGGAAGGAAGGAAGGAAGGAAGGAAGGAAGGAAGGATAATTCAGATTTGAATGGTATCTTCAAAGCATCTTCAAAGAGCCTGAAATGCTGCTGAAATTGTAACTGTAAAATGCTATTAGAGATTTTCTTGATAATAACCGCAGTGGTGTGGTTAAATGTAGTTAGTGTGATCTTCTTTTTCCTGGAAAGTTGCAACTGCTTAACTTAATAGCAGTTCTTCCCTTTAGTCAGCAAAAATCACAGCGCATAGACAAAGTTGTCTGCTCAATGATTTTTTTTGGGGGGGGGGGCTGGTTTGAAAGAAACTAGCTGGCAAAGATATAGCCTGCTAACTGGTGTATACTAACATTGAGAGAAGCCTTCTTTCTGTTTTCTACCCTTGTCTCCAAACTTTGAACAATTTATAATAGATAGGAATAAAGTGTAAAATAAGAATAGCATAAAACATTACAAAATAGGGAATCTTCTAACTTTCATAAAGCTAAAAACTGCAATAACAATTAACCACAAAATAAAGCTCTTAAGGTCCTTAGCTCCAAATGCCCATCAAAATAAGACATCTCTCTAGTGGATATAATATAAAGAGCCTCATTGATGCTGTAATGTTATTCTGCAGCTGGTTAGATACTGCCTATTCTTCTTGATGGACATTTCCTATATTTCCAGGATATCAGCTGACCTCTATATATTCCAAGGGAGATTTTCTGAAATTGAATTCTTAATGTGCACAAATTAATATTATGATTTTTTTCCCCATTTTCATTTTTTCAAAGCAAACCCTATTTTAAGAAAATTTCTACATACTGAAATGATTACAACAATTTCCACACATTACATTCATTTCTTAATGGATTAAATAAGTTTAGGAAGCCCAGATATGTACAAGTTTTAGATATAGCCAAAAACTGCCCCTTTTCTATTTGCTTCATTTTTTTTTCTACATGGGAAAAGAAATATCAATTAACATCATTATCTGTTATCTGTTAATGATCTGTTAATGACTTCCAAAACAAGCAAGGAAACAATTTAATTTTAAACCATGTTTTCCAGTATCCCTTTTTTAGAAGCTATTCTTATTTCTCAGTTTTGGACATAACAGTAAGTAGTGACAACTACAGCTTTAAAAAGCAAATGTTAAAACCAGATTAAAGCAGCTATACACAAGTGCTCATAATTTGGATGTACTGTAATCCTTCCTTGTTAAATCGGGTTTTAGTTCAGCAACATTTCCTTAAAGAATAGTAGCCTGCCTTTTGCTGCAGAATATTCAATAATCCATGATGACCAGGAAATAGACTGTAGCCTTTCTGTCTCTTTTTTTCTTCCATTCATTCAGATCTGATTTTCAGAGACTGCCTGGACAAGTTCTTGTAGTTTTTTTGGCAAAGTTTTTTAGAAATGGTTTGCCATTTTGCCTCTTCCCTCACACTAAGAGAAAGTGACTAGTCACAGTCACACCCAGTTGGTTTGGCTTCTTTCCAAATTGTCTCTCTTTGTTCTCTCCAAACTCTCAGTAAATCTCCTTTGTTTCCTTGTCAAAATCATGTCCAGAGTATTATTGCTTTCTTATTGTTGTTTTTCCCTTGCAGGGTATTGACCCCATTAACCAGACTAAAGTGGTGGAAATTCTCAAAGAGGGCGATGGCTCTGAGAGGAGGAGGAGCCGAGACAGCCTTGGGGGCAGCATCAAATATGAGAATACCACAGATGGTAATGAGGAAGTGAGTATGGGCGTGGAATGGAATGGGGTAAGTACAAGTCCACCATCAAGAGCCACCTAATCCAGCCAAGAGAGACAGGGGGCAGTAATTTCCTGAATTCTGTGCTTCCCCCTGGCATCTCAGGGAGCTGATAGCCTGTCGTGGCATACACACCTTCATTCATTCTTCTGCATGATCTTTGCCCATTCCTCTTATTGCCACTTAGGTAGAATCAGGAAAGGTCCTGCCTAGTTTCTCTGTGGTTTTTTTCCCCCAATAATTCAGAAGTGCTGAGTATTTAGAAGAAGATGATGACAATGAAAGAACAAAAAGCAACTAATCTTAGGCACTTTGATCTTCTGTACTATGGTTTCACAGTAGGGAATTGGGAGGGAAAGTGAAAGAAGTGATAGAGATAATTTTAATGTCTGAGGAAGTACTTATAGTTTGGCCTGGATTACAGATAGGATGATACTTTAGGTGATATGATGATACTTTAGGAAATTGGTACAGGGGTAGGGACAGCATTGTTTGTAGATGTATGCATGAATGATTGAAGGATATTGAGAAGGGGTGGAATGAATGGGTCAAACTTTATTTTTTTCAAAATAGCAAAAGGTTACCTGTATCTTATTCATATACTTATTGATAGATAAGCTATACACATGGAGAAACATTTTTCTGCATTTGTTATTGGAGAACAGGTGCTAAAGTAGATGTCATTCCCCTTTACCCTTCTTTGCTGCCCTTTCTAGCGTGATGATTAGCTTCTTTCATTACAGCAAAATGTTGCAAAACCGAGTAAGGAAGACTATTGAGCTGGCTCAGAATATATCACAAAAAGTTTTCAGTCCTTGAAAAATAATTGTCTCACTTCCAGTGTCATAACATTACACCCAGTTCATAAATGAGGAAGCCAGATTTTGATTGAAAATAAAATCAATCCGTATAAAATTAGGTTTTTGATGAAAAACATAACTAAATTTGTTTACTACTTTTCTCTCCCTCCAAAGTCTGTTCAAATTCAGAGATGGATGTTTTGATTAACATTTTGGAACCAAAAACCTGATTTGGGAGAAAAGAGTAGGCATTAACCACATGTTACCACCTTTGATATGTTTTTTCTAGGTTTTATTCTAAAATAGATTGAGCAGCAAATAATTTGGTCTCAAATAATTTTGGGAGGGGAGGTAATGGACCATTCATTGTTTCTGTGCTTTGGTCATACTAACAAACACCTGCTTGATTGCTCCTTAACTCTTCACATTCTATTCTACTGATCCCTTACCTGCATGTGCTTCTCCATTCCCCATCTATCATAAACAAATTGCCATGACAGCCAATCAGCATCTGGGTGTCTTGCAGTCTTGATTGTGGATTGTACCTAGCAGAAACACATTTTAAAAACTTGGCTTAAAGAATACCTGAGCCTCCTAGAATTATGCAAAACAGCAATATATGACATTCCAGACTCTAAAGACTTATCCTTTGCTTCCTTTATGAAGGGTACTTTCCAATTAGACTGAAAACTATATGATATATATTACCCAGCTGGATTAACCAGTTTTATTTTTCCCTTATTCTAAGATCTTTGAAAACATTTAAATGCAAGTATATAATATTTTCCTCTTTCAGTTCATTTTTCTGATAAAAGTGTGAGGAAAAGGGTGGTTTCTAAATTTGAAAAATAAAATAAATAGGAAGTTCATAACAATATCGTAAGTACTGGTGAGGCCATAGCTATTAGTAGTTATCTTCAAACTGAAAAACCAGTATTTTATTTGCCCCAGGATATACAAAATATACAATTTATACATAATGTATAGATAACAGTTTTTAACTACTCTCTTCTTTAAATGTTACATTTCTTCAGTCTTTGATTAGTGTCCCCTTATCTGCTTAGTATCATTCATCTTAGATATTCTACGTTTGAGTAAAGAAGGATTATCTGCATCCATCTTTTGCTTTTTTCAGGATTCAGGGTAGATATCATCTCTAGTAAAAAAGCAAGTAATTTCAGATAATTTCCTCTTTACTTCAATGGATGTAGTGTCCATACTACATCCCATGTTCTTGGCCACTTTATTTGCTGCAGAGGCTATAATCTTGTTCCAGGAATCCTAATTTCAAAGCTACTTGTTTAGATTGAGCCTCAAAGGATGATAAAGCTATGGATATGCTAGAACATTCCCTCAAATGGAAAGGTAGCAGCATCATATGAGAGATATCTATGTTATATTATGGCCTGCAACATCTAAAAGCGATCTGCTATCTTATCCATACAATGCACAAATATGAGTTTAAACTGTTCCCAGACTCTCTCAAGTCTTCAAAGGAATTTAAAAAGTCCCTTCAATGTATCTGCCACGTATCTGCCTCTAATCCAATTATTTTCAAACCATGCTTAGAAAACCTGGGTTGTTGTTTTTTTTTAAAGCTTTCTTCAACAGAGATGAGAAAACTGCCCCCCAAAAATCTTTCTCATTCTTTCCAGTCACCCCTAAAATGCATTTCCTGTAATCACACTTTTAACTGTAATAGCAAAATGCTGATATCCTATAGCAGTAAATTGAGTATTTCCCAGAATGTTCAGAACCAGCAGAAGTTATAGTGTGGTCATGAGTCAGCGAGGACAAATGGCTCTCTATCATTACAACGGAGAAGTTTTAATTATAGGAATTCTTAAATCCTGACTTACTTTTCCCATAAACCCATGATATTTAAAGTATAAAGAGATTAGCTTTTATACCTCAGGCTGTAGGTTTGAATTTAATCTTAATCTCTCACTTGTTTGTCCTGTCTGTTCCTTGTACAGTTAGATCTACACTTATGAAGCTCTTATATTGGCATCCTATTTTCTTTTCCCAGCTGGTTCAAATTTCACTGATATTCTCAGATTTAAAAAGTTCCCAGCTAAAACTATTGAATCCTACTAACCCTTGCCTATCTTTTCCAACCGTCTGAGGAAGATTTTAATGCATGAAAGAGTAGGGCCCAACTCCGGATGCATTCAGTAAAATATTCTTAAATAGCTGAAATCTGGAATCATATCTATGAGCTAGGTAAAACAATATAATAATATAACAATTTAATATTATGCCATTTCATGTATGCAAAGAGCTCCTCTTGCCCTATTCTGACAGTTTACCCCACATAAAAGATCCTATTATGCTTAATGAAGTTGCCATTTGCCAAGAAGCAAACTGTTATGTATTACTGCCAATTTACCATCTCCAACTTCATTTTGCTAATGAATACTTATTGTTTAAGGTTTTTTTCCTGTGTTGCTTTGTTTGGGAGTAGAATGCTCTTTCAGGAAGAAAAAAACCTCACAACCTACAAATTGGCCCACTGTGGCTGGGAGAAAGGTTCTATTTGTGTTGCTAAAAATAACTTCCCATATAATAAGCAGAACATGAAAGAGGGAAACAAATTCTGTGACCTTAACCATTAAACCCATTAAACATTTATGTTAATAATCAGCTTTTCATGCACTGCATTTTCCCAGTTTTCATGTGTGTTTGAATTAAAATGTTAGCAAACAATAACTGTTCTGGAAGATTATTTTTATTTAGGAATCATTCCAAGGGAAAATGTTAATTAACATTCTTCTCCTGTGCTGTATTCTTATTTGAAGCCATCCAACTCACATTTCGCTAGCATTTTAAGGTGACCTCAGTCTAGATTGTACTATTTTTGAGAACTAATTTAAGGCATACATTACACACGCATCAAAACTATATAGGACTGTCAGGTTGCTGGTGTGGACAGATCTTATTTTCATTCCTCTGCATAATTTTTCTCCACTTCCTGGCATTTGAAAGTCTAATTCTACCAGTTTTGGTAGATTTTTTGTTGTCTGAATCAGCATCATGCTTTTTCATAATGCTGCTTGTGTAGAGTATGCCTGGGTTTCTTTTTCTTACTTGAATACAATTTTTTTTCCTATGCCAAATTATCCATTTTAGTTGCTAAGATTGTGGAGATGGGTTCTTTTCTGAGAAATACATTTTATCCTTTTATTATTTGCCACTAATTTTCTTTCTTTCCTCTTCTACCTCTTCCATACCATATTAGATTGGTTGAAGCAGTGGGACCATGGAATAAATGAAGGAGCCTTCCCTTACATGGCCATGCTGTGCATTGGACCTTGTAATTAAATAGATCTAATTTTTACCCAAAATTGTGCTGGTCAAATAGTGGTGTTTCTACCCAAAAGCATGACTAAACAAAGTTTGTATTTTGAAAATTTCAAAGCATTTTTTCACATTAGCTAAAGGGATTTGTAAATCCTCTGTTAAGATCGTCTGTACAATTTTCTACCCCTCCATAATTCTTTGACCTCCTTGTCTATACTGTTAACATATAGCTCTATTCCCTCGCTGTCACTCTTCAGGATACTATGCATCTTCACCGTGGCCTTGTACATTGTGTCTTTCTCCTCTCTGTGCACTAGGCTTAAATGCCTCCTGAGACTTCTCCCCCCCTCCCTTCCAACACAATCATCTGGATGCTTGTGCAGCTTCTTTCGACTTTTTCTTCCAAACCATTCCCCTCCTTCCACTGTTCCTGCTTTACTCGTCAAGGACTCCACACCCGTCCCAAACCAACCTTCCATCCAAAGTGAGCACCAAGGAACACAGCAGAAGAATATTCAACTGGCTGCACACGGCTCTACTACAGCACCAATCAGCAAGAGAACAGGAAGAAACTCTACAAGGTGGCCTCTCCCCACTTCCTTTGTCTGCCAGAACAGGACTTTTCCAGGATTCCCTGTGGCTTCCTTTGTTCTCTTTCCTGTACCTTAACCAGGGGGGAAGAGGTTGATGTTTGAGAGTGGTCTTGTTCCCTACTCTGGGGACACTACATTCACATTTGCCCATCTTCCTATAACTTGCCTCCCCATTTTGCTGCCTTCATTTGAACAATATGCCCCTTCCTGATCTTTCATGCTGCTTCCCTTTTCTTCCTCTTGCTTCCATGGCACAAAGTACAGAATTAAGAAACAGAAACAAACACCCTAATATCTTTCCCCACAGTCCCATCTTTAAATTGTAGATAAGGATAAATGGGCTGGATAAATCATGCTCTTAATTGATGGCAAAATGGTTTGAATGCCCACTGCTGCTATTGTACAAGCCTGGTTTCTACCTTAAGCAGTATTTAAGTCCAGAGACCCATAAAGAAAGATACAGAACAGTTCATCTGTATTCTCTAGTATCTGAAGCCCTTTGGCTTCAGGATGTAAAAGGATTAGAGACAAAGGCTTGAGCTGTGCCTTCTCTCTAAAATCTTGCTTTCACAGAAATGAAAATAGGATAAACAAAGGCATTAGAAATGGAAAGACAACAACAGCAGAAGGTGGCATTCAGAGAGCTAACATTAAGTCTTTGACTGATTAATCCCAGTCTGCACTTGCTTTGTCTGTTACACTTCAGAATGCTAGCAACAAGAAAATGCTTCTCTAATATTACAACCTTGGGAATATTTTTTCTCCCACAGTTCCTTTCTCATAGAAGGAATAGTAATTGCAGAAAAAGATGGCCAGACTGCCACTTTTTCCTTACTGTTCTGCCCACAGAGCAAGAGGGGTGGGATAGTTGATGGAGTTTCATCTCCAAATTTATTCTCATTAATGTAAATTTTTTAACAATGCATTGCATGTGTTGTCCCAGCCAAATGCCACAAAGCAAGCACATGTCATAGAAGATTGGTGTGTTAAATGGTAATGTAGCACTATAGCTGCTTATTTAGAAGCATGTCAAGTGAGCAGAAAAGAAAGTAGGAATTTGCACGTCCTGTAAGAGAATAATGAAGCAAGGAGTCTTGCATGCAAGAACAAAGAGCAGAGACAATAGAAGGCAGAAGTTTTAAAGTGGGAGTAGGTTGGCCAACTGAGATTGAGCTCTGGAGGAATTTTACAGATGAAGAAAGCCTCTAATAGAAATGAATTTTCAGTAGATAGTGCCTGTTTGTGTTTTGTTACAAATAAACCCAACTACATTTAATTGTTTCCCCCCGGATCTCTGGGATTACCACCCTGGTAGAAGTTGTCTTTGGATGAGCATGTTGCCATAGAGTGAGCTAAGACAGGGGTTCTGGCAGGGGGGGAAAAGGCTGATTCCCTCAGGAATTAGGCTATATTTTTATAGGGTGGGGATATGACTCCAAAATACAAACAGGATGCATTGACCTAAAATTGTTGAGAAAGGGAGAAAAAAACCTGATGATATTCCAATTTGAACAAAGTAGTGACATGTTCTATATAGCAAAATAGGAAAGCAACCATTTTAGAGATCTGGGAATATATCGAAAGAAGCCTTCTCTTTCACCCAGAGAAAACTGGATGTTAAAACTTTTAGGCTATGAATCTAGTTTCTAAGATAGTGAATTTCTTTATTATTTACACTGGTGCTAAATATGTGTGGGGAGGGGTTTCATTTCTGAGGATAGCCTGATGCTTTAATCCATCTCCAGGGCAAGCATATGTGAGGGAAGATTTTTTTTCCAGCCTATCTGCTGATCATACCGTAGTTTTAGGCTGTGTGCATGTTACGGGGAGGGGGTTAATGTAGGTTAATATCTTTGTGAATACAGCTGGTTTCTGAAAATAAGATAACATTAGCTGAGTTTACAAATTAGACTACGCATTAGATAAGAGACATTTTTTGAAGCCGAGTGCTGGAAAATGGAACTGAATAATAAAAGTATGGCATGATGATTTTGTGTGGCTTTTTGAAGTACCCATGCCTGCCTCCTGCTGGAGGAGCAACAAATCAGATCATTCATTCAACCCAGGAGGGTTGTACTCAGGTGGAGTTTTGCCACAGGGCAATTTGAAATAAATTTTATGCAACTCCTTTGGGAAGTTTTGTGGAGCTGTGATGAAACCTTTGCTTTTGGCTACGTCCTTCAAGAAAGAATGTTCAAGTATACCTGAATCAGGGCAGCTTCTCTCCTAGCCTATGGCTGAGGTGGGCAATATTTGTGATCTGTTACTAAAAGTCCTCCCCTACTTCCATTGGCTGTTATGACTCTGCCTTGCCCAAGAAGGAAAGATGTCTGATGATCCAATGAAGAAGCCTCTGGAGGTGAATCCATATGCTGCTCTTGCATCTTCCTCATAAAATGTGACCAGCTGTCTCATTGCCGCTCGACTTTCTGTGTTGCAATGGCCTATCTGCAAGTCTTTTTATCGCACTGTCTAGGAGGGGCTGGAATTCTGTGTTCTACTCTCTGCCTTTGAGACTTACATGGTACTTTCCTTGTTGCCGTGAACTCATTTACCTCTGATTAAAGGCAGAAGAAGGACCTGAACCTTTGCTTCCTTGTGCCTCTTTTCCATATGCTGTCTGTTTTTTTTAAACCAATTGATTTTCATCAAACACATACATTTACATTACTATACACTACAAATCATGTGGGTGTTTTTCTTTTTTGTTCACTAGAAGATCAGAAAACAAGTGTGCATGTGTGTTTATTTAAAATATGAATGCTTTGTGCGGCAATGGTGCAGAGAGATGAACCTCCCTTAGAAGAGAATCATTGCTGATATAGAGTAGCTTAGAATTTAATAACTTTATAATCTGAAAGGAAACAGAAAGTTTAAAAAGATGTGTTTTTTGAAAGCTGTATCTGCAAAGGATGTTTTTAGGGTCTGAGATTCTAGTTTTCTAGGAGAAAATGCTGCTAAACAGCCCTTCAAGAGACAATAACATAAATCACATCCCCTTTTCTACATATCCATCTTGCCTTCCTAAAGTCCAGATATGTTGGACTTTGAGTTCCTAGATACTTAGGTAACCTGTGATTCTGCTTGCTACGGCTTGTGGAAGTTTACACCCAATACATTTGGAGGATATCAGGAAGTTGACTGTATTGTACCCCCAAACTTCTTGTTCTGCTTCTTCCCACATCAAACCAAATCCTAGCAATAATGCACAGGCTAATGTTTATTTTCTCCTAGCTGCGTAATTAAAATACATTTATAATTGGGAAATTATGTAAAAATACAACTGTACACCTAACTTTTATAATTAAGAGATTTGTATGTAAAAGTGGAAAATTAGAGCAAGTAGATGAACTTTTACACTTTGTTATAATTGTTATTAAGATGTGAAAATAAGTGGAGAAATTTTAAGACATGTAAATATATTTAGAACAGTAGTAGATAGTGTATAGTCTGTTTCAAGGAATAAAGGTTTGCTGAAAGGAGCAAAAACAATTGTGTATAACAATGTGCTTCTGCCCACTTCATTATGTGGAAGTGAGTTAGGTATGCTGGGGAAACCTATGAGTTGACAATAGTGGAAACAGCTGTACTAGATGTCTGCTGTAAAACAAGAAAAGCTTCAGTCAATGAATGTGAAGGGAAGTGGATTCCCTTTCTCAACAGTGAGTAGCCAGTATGAAAATAGTACGTTGAGATGGTTCAGTGGTTCATGTGGAGAATGAGTACTGAGTTACAAATCAAATATAGGAAGGAAATGGGCCAAGCAAAGGGGTAGTCCAAGGAATTAGTGATTGTATGGAGTTAATTTTTTAAAAAGCCACCGAGCTCCAGAATGATTCTGAGATCCTAAAAAAGAGAGACATGAGAATTTTAATGAATAAAAGGCAGTGCAGGAATTGGTTATTGATGTGATGGAAGCAAGGATAGTTTGCAAGGATAAAGCAGTATGGAAAAGCATAGTGGATGCTGGTTGTATAAACAAGTTTGGATTTTTTTCATTTTCTAATTTTTTTCCTTTGGCATCCTATTTCTTATTCCTTTTCTGCAATCTACATAACATTGCTTATTCTAAAAGGAATAGTGCAACTGGTTTGTATAATGTATATATGTATGCATAGTCTTATTTATTAAATGGTAACTATAGCAGTCACCAGTAGAACTAATATAACTGTGTTAAGGTTGGTTGTAGGAGTCTGTTGAAATAAATTTCAAGCAATCACCTAATTGTATGAGAGAAATTTTAAGCATTTATCTACTGGTATCAGCAAAGAAAGGAATTTATCAAACATTTGCAGTCACTTAACTGAGCCTTCTTTGGTGTGGTTTCTTCATGGAGTATACTATAATCGCTATCATATTTGGCAATTTTGATTGAGGATTTGGGATATGTAGTAACATATCTGAAGAATACAAAGCTGGGAAGGTAGTCCTTGAATTACAGGTAGTCCTTGACTTACAATAGTTCATTTAGTGATCGTTCAAAGTTACAACGGCAAAAAACTGAAAAAAGTGACTTATGACCATTTTTCACAGTTACAACCTTTGTAGCATCCCCATGATCATGTGGGGATGCTTGGCAACTGGTTCATACTTACGACCGTTGCTGTGTCTTAAGATCATGTGATCACTTTTTGCAACCTTTTGACAAGCAAAGTCAGCGAGGAAGCCAGATTCACTTAACAACTGGGTTACTAACTTAACAACTGCAATGATTCATTTAACAACTGTGGCAAGAACAGTTGTAAAATGGAGCAAAAATCAGGTAACAAATTCTCACTTAACAACAGAAATTGTGGGCTCAATTGTGGTCCTAAGTCGAGGACTACTTGTATTTTGTGTGAACTGACCACTTTTAATCAATCAGTATGTTTTAGAACTGATCTACACCTTATTTTAGGAATATAATAGCTATACAATAGGTTGCCTTTACACCCATGATCACTTTAGACTGATCACAGCAGTTGCTAAAAATGATTCAAAAACACATTTGTATTTTTATCAAGCAATACACATCACTACCTAAGGTCACATATATAATCTTTGTATGATGATTAGTGTTGGAAACAAGCTGACAAAATCAAAACATAGATGCTATTTTCCATGACCGCTTTCTTCACTGTCTTATCTCAAAACAAGTAGCTTCCTGTGAAAGCTACACCTAGGTTAATTTTATTAAGGCTTCAGAAGTCTCTTAATTCTGAATAAAGCATTTGTCCCATGCAGTAAAGCACCTCGCTTTTTCCTTGAGAGTCTTACTTGCCAAAATGTTTATGTCTAGATATATACAAATTGTATTGTCATTCTGATATATTAAGAACACCATCTATTTCAACTGCGGAGGATGAAATCAGTCCAAATAAAAAGGAATCCTAATTTTTTTGTCATGCAACAAATATCTCCTGTAGCCTTTCATTATCCAGTCCATTTGATTAGTCTTTTTTTTTTTTAAGGGTTCAAGTAAGTTTTTCACTCCTGGTGACTACATGGGCTTGGCAAGGTTTCTGGAAGTGGTCTGCCTCCTTCGTAGAACAGAGAGAGACTGGTCCAAGATCACCCAGCTGCCTTTGCGCCTAGGGCAGAACTAGAACTCACAATCTCCTGGTACCTAGCCTGGTGCCTTAACCACTATACGAAACTGGCTCTCTATATCTGTATGCATACAGCAGCAAAAAGAAAAAAATATTCCATGGCAGGTAAAAAGGTAAAAGATACCCTAAAAATGAACCTTGATTCACAGGGCTCATATGAATACATTTTTGGGTAGAAATCATTTTCTTAGCATCTTTTTTTCCCCTCTAAATGCTCTTTTGCATACCAAACATTGGAGAACATTTAGAAAACAGTATTTTGACAGTAGAGTCATTAAAAGCTATACAGTACTCTGGCTATGTCCCATAAGGTTACTGCTCATCTGTGTAGAACATGGGTGCCAAACTTGATCGTGTCACATGACATATCACGTTTTTTGCCTTTGCGGAGCCAGGGTAGGCGTGGCCTGCATGTGATGTATCCGGCCCACAGGCCACCGGTTTTGACACCCCTGCTGTAGAACATTTTCCCAAATATTGTAGAATATTTCTACAATAGAAATATTAATTCAACACATTAATTCAACAGAAAAAAGCCAATATTTTCAGAAGAAAAGGATTTTCACAACTCCAATTTTTGTTTCACACATCACACACAGCCATTGCACATGGCTCTGGGTAGCATACAAAAATTATTTGAATTCTTCTAATGCATTAAAATGTTGAGGAATAGACCTCATCTACACCATGCAGCTTAGCTATGATTAATTATACAGCTACCTTGTTGCTTCATCGAAGTATGAACATTTAGCCAGGAAGAATTATTTTGTATTGAATGCATTTGGTAGCATATAAACTGGATAGAATATCTGTAAAGTTCTTTTTTTCATGTAAACACCTCTCTAAGCACAAACTATAATTCTTCACAACTGATATTTGTTAAGTGGCTGCAAAAGCTCAAGTAATGGGGTGCCTTTTTAAATGAAACAACA
This sequence comes from Pantherophis guttatus, assembly GCF_059756535.1. Classification (NCBI taxonomy): domain Eukaryota; kingdom Metazoa; phylum Chordata; class Lepidosauria; order Squamata; family Colubridae; genus Pantherophis; species Pantherophis guttatus. Next base: position 306,321,429 of record NC_142063.1, on the reverse strand, counting down.
CAGATGAAATAGATCACACTGTCTTTGTGAATTCCATGGGCAAGTTTATACACTGCTAAACCTTGGTTGACTGAATAAACCATAGACTGGGACTGGGTTCACAGAGACATATGTGAGCCTAGCCAATCTCATCTCTCAGGAACTTCTGATTTGAATGGGTAACTGCACAGATTAGTTTAAGCCTATTCACAGCTGCTGCTGTTGCTGTAATTCCAACAGGATCCAACATGAGCCAGACAACTAGGATCCATTAGTGTATATTTCTACCAGAAGAGCAGTCATTTGTAATTTGGTGTTTTTCCCACATTCTGGACTATTAGAATAATCATACGTTGGAACAGTGTATCAAATTGAAAAGATTCAAGGATTCTGGGCAATAATTACCACATGAGAGCCAGTCTGGTCTAATGGTTAAAGCACTAGGATAGAAAGCAGGAAACTGAGTTCTAATCCTGCGTTAGGCATGAAAGCCATCTGGGTGACTGGACCAGTGTCTCTCAGCCCAACTCACCTCACAGAGTTGTGGGGAAAAGGGGAGGAGGAATATTAGTTATGTTTTACCACCTTGAGTTACTTATAAACTTAGCAAAGTGGGATTAAAAAAAAACCCTTAAATAATAAATTATTACTGATGCCCCATCATCCCCATGTAAGCCTACCAGAGTCCAAATGGTCTTCACATTGAAATTGCCCCAAATGCTTACATGTATTAATTCTTGCATTGTATACTGCTAAGCATACACCGATCACAGGGAATCGCTGGCCTTTTAGATGTTGAACTACAACTCAGCATTCCTTATGCTTGACTCATACCATAGTATGACATGGGCACAAGTTCTAGAATCTAGAAACTCAAAAAAGATTATGTGAAACCAATGATCTCTTACATTAATCTATAATATAGCATAATTCTCTAAAGTTTCAGCTAATGACTATGAATCTGTTTTTCCAGTACTGAGAACAGAGAGTTTAAAAAATTAATTGTAAAAGAATAGTGGCCTGAGTCTATCTCCAGCTCATAGCTTTCTGTGTAATCAAGACAGACACCAAGAACAGGACTGATGTGGCATGTTTACCTTTTAAAATTCAAAAGAGAGAAAGCTGTTTCAAAAGCATTTAGCTTCCCCTGATATTCTGGAAGGAGATAACGTATACCGAAGAATCTCTTCATTCTGAACAGATATTTTTATTTTGAGAAGTCTTACTATTTTCACTTCAGGACTTGGAAGATGTGGTTGATTTATCTTAATAAGAGTAAAATATTAGAATTAAAGAAGACAAGTTCTCTTCACAACACAGTAGTGGACTGTCTTATGGGGCTGGTGGGTACACAGCATTTTGAAAGCAAATTCAAATCCTTTGAATTTGAGTTTTCACAAAATATGTCTGCCATAAATATCTATCTAGAAAAAGCTAGGAAGTGAATGTGCTCCCCTTCTCTCTCATCCTTTCCTCCATGTTTCTTATCATACAGTTTACATTTTATTTTTGTCTGGAGTGGACTCATGCATACTGTGATTTTTTTTATTGACATGAAAAAAAATTACCTATGTGTATTCAGAGCATTCTTGGAAATAAAGTTGAAGCTGAAAGCCCATGTTTTGCATCTTTTAACTCTTGTAATTTTAATTAAAAATCAAATGGGACCAGAAACCTCATAGACACGAAGGGGAAATCCATACACTGTACAAATTAGTATTCACAGAAATGAGACTTGAGGTACAAGGAATCTTTTGGGAAAGAATAGAAACTTTATTTTCTCTCAGTTGGAAATCTAATTACTAGATCTAAAAATCGAGAATATTCCTGTCTTTTCCATTACAAGATATATGTTCAACCTTCATGAAACCACAGAGAAAAAGTCAAACAAAATGCATAGTATATGGTATAGAAAAGTAACATAAAAGTATTGTATAGGATGTAGAAAAGTAATATAAAGTGAAAACTACGTTGGAACTGACAAAATCTAGTCTCGCATCCTATTTCTTAACATTCCTGGTTATCTAATACTAAGAAAGATTTAGGACATGAGCGCAACAGTTTCCTCCTGATGGTGTTCCCTAGCAACTAATGCTGCCCAGTGATCACAATATACAACATAATTGACTCATAGCCATTGACAGCCTTATTCTCTACTCTGGTTAATCCCTTTGAAAACCACTTAAGATAGCATATTGTTTTTGTATGAAGTGTTGAAATATTTTGTATCAACCATTAGATGCCAGAAAAATAAACTAATAATTTAAATAGAGATAGTTTTTTAAATAACTTGGGGCAGATAAGAACTTTCCAGATTTCTTTTTCTTTTTAAATTAAATTCTCACAATAGTTGTTGTGACCAGTGAGAAGACTACGGAGACCTAGTCCCAAAGTGCTTTTTCAGGAGGCAACTGGACTTTGTTTTTTCTCTGAAGACATTTCCCTTCTCATCCAAGCCAACAGCCTGCGCCTGTCTTTAAGGGACACAGTTAAGGGACATAGGGCAGCCAAGAAGGCTCCGCACCCATTTGCACTGCTCATGTGTCCCTGAGGACACAGATAAACCTCCAAGTGGCCTCAATTACTCTTTAAAAGAATGCAAATGACCAGCTGTCTGCAAGGAATATAAATCCTTCCATTCCCCACCATCCAGTCAGAGCTGAAGAAGCTTCTTCGATGAAAAGATGAAACGTTTTCAAAGAAAAAGCAGAAGTCCAGTTACCTCCTGAGAAAGCATCTTTGGGACAACCATTACCTGGATAACTGAGAATCTCCACAGACTTATAGAGACCTAGATTACACCTGTTTTGATTTCAGTTAAAACTTGCTGGCTGTAGCATCTCACTAGGAATCTGGGTGCTTGAAAAATTTACATTTCTGGAGAGGGATACAAATTTTATCTCGTATAGCCTTAAATTTTTGTGACCTGGTTTTTACTTTCAGAAAACTCTCACACATACATATATAAACATACATTTCTTTACTGACCTTAAAGATATCTCCATTTCCCCTTCCCCCAGGATATATTTATATTAATGGAAGCATATAAACACATCACTCCCCTACAAATGTATGTGGGAGGAAGGTCTTTTTAAAAGAGCATACCGGTATTATGTGGTATGCAAGTCTGAAGACCACATTATCCATCCAGTAGAGTCAAAGAAAAAAATCTTTAGCTAATTGTATTTCAGGTTATCACATTTTTAAGTGAAGAAATCACATTTTTAAAAAATACTGTCCTCAAAAGGAAGAAAATAATTCCAACACAAAGAAAAAAGCAGAAGAAAAAAAGGATTGCACGCTTTCTCCATTGGTTTTAAGTGGACGGACTTTTTATGGGGAAGCACTGAAAAGTGCATTTCCTACTTAAACACCTGGTATAATCATGCTTTACAATATAAACTAATTTAGAGTTTAATAAAAACAGATGTATACCTGTATTTGTTTGGTAGGATTGCTTCCTATTTTTTTTAAGGCAAACTATCAGTATATTGCTATTACTACAATCTACTTGGAATTCTATATTCTGGAATATGAAGGCTTCATCCACCATTTCTTGTCATATTTTTATCTTCCTTTCCAGGATGGTACTGGTGCTCTTCAACGCACTGGTTCGCTAGGAAAGATTCGAGATGTGCTAAGAAGAAGCAGTGAAATTCTGGTCAAGAAACTTCAAGGGAATGGCCCATTAGACCCACGTAGTACTAAGTAGGAGGCACTTCTTGGGCTCATATGTATCTGTTGCCTGTCAGACCTGCCCCTTTCCTTACCATAGACTGCATAACTCATCTTTAATTGGCAATAAAAACAATTTTAGTTTCTACTTAATGTATTTGTGTGACACTATCTAACAATTCTAGATGGCCTATATTGTAATAGATGATAGGCTGATTGCAGTGCTTTAACTTTTATGCTGTACTAGAATGTTTTAGATATATTAAGCAAAGGCACATTTCTGAGACTTCTCAATGTGTCCTTGCTTAAAGACATGACGAGACTATGAACCACATAAGTCCAATGGTTTTTTATACAATGGGATACCATTCTATAGAAAATGGCATCGCCATTCTTAGTTCCCATTTGCCATTGTTTAAGGTACCTTTTCCAATCTTAATATTCTTTAGATGGATTAAATTACAATACTTCCACCATCATTATTCCAGCATGTCTATTGAGAACATATTTCTTTTCTGATAAGATGATGCTAGTTTCTAAATCACCATATATTCATTCATTTCAAGTATTAATAAAGATACAATTCCAAATTTTCATTGATATAATCAAGAAATCAATTTTCAGCTTTAAACACGTAATCTTGAATATTCTCTTCTGGTTTTTTCCCTTTCACTAAAACAAGTTTTGATTTTTTGCTTATTTAATATTAATCTGGATCAAAGCAAAAGTAAATCTGGAGACAGCACAGTAAAAATAGATTTCTTTCTCCCTACTTTATTAGCATGAAACGAGCTGTTTCGTTGAACTACCTGAATAAATCCAGTGAGGATACTTTCCAGGTAAGAGCATCATTTGCCTTATTTCCAAAATAGTAACAATGAATACTTTTTGCATTATTGTCTTGATAACCACAGAGTAAAAAGGAATAGGGAAGAAATGGGATATAAAAGGGAGATATGTTCAGTTAAGGGCTGGATGTCATGAACATTGGTATTTCATTTCATCTTATAATTTGTTTTGATGCTCCCCTTTTCCAGATACAATTAGAAAATGAGTGTATTTGTGGACAAATTTCCAAGGGATTGTTTCTGAGATGATAATCATAGTAGCTTGAAAAACTGCCATCCTCCTCCTCAAAAGAGCTATTTTTTCTGGATTATGCAAGGATATGGCATAATATTAGAGATATACGTAAAATAAAACAGGGAATTAAGTATAGATGCATAAGACAGAGAAAGAGAAAGGAACTTGTCTCAAAGATTTGTATCTTTTGTTCAATTTTTTTCAATCCTTTCTAGTTTATTGCAACATGGTTTACATGGGGCTACTCTTGAAGAACATTCAGAAACGTTGCTTCATGGATGTTAAATCCCTGCTGTTTCTTTTCAGTGCAATTCAGATTGCCGATCATCATTTTTAAAGCCCTGAATGATACAAGGCCACCTCCCACTAGAGTAGCTGTGCTCCAAGTCCTTTCCCTTAAAGGTTACCATGTAGGGGGATTTAGGCAATGTGCCTTCTTTATAGCCATCCCTGTCCTTTGGAACACCCTTTCCTGAGATCTAATGGACCACCCCTACTCCCCCAACTTTCTGAAAAATCTTAAAGATTTGGGTTTTTCTCCAAATATGTGAGGCTGGACCCAGAAACATGCCTTGTGGATATGTGGAAATGCATTGTGGTTGGGGACACTGGGAGGTTTTAGGTTTGGTTTTTTTTTCCTACCATTTTTTTCTTGTTTTTACTGCTGACAGCCACCTAGGATTATGTTGCATAAAATGAGTGATGATTCGGGATGATATGACATTGTGAAGCAAGGATTTTTTTTCTTTTACCATTTTTGTGAAATACAGGATTTAGAGTCTAATATACTTTTCTAGATATAAATTTGACCATGCACTAGATCATTTTTAATGCACTCTGGGAAACAGACTTGTGCAGATTGACAGATTCAAATTCATAAAAATTTGTTTTTCAGGGTTCTCAGCATCTTCGAGCTGAGAGTAGAGGCTTCAGTGCAAGCAGTGTGGATCTTTCCTCTCACACCTCTAACTGAGTCTACCCTGTTGCCATCTCAGATATTACCAGCTTCTCTTATTATTTGGATATTTCAGTTGCAACCTTTTCACAAGTTACCATTTTCTCATGTTGATGAGTAGCTATGTGTTGATAAGAGCTCTCACCCTGGATGGTACTAACTAATGTGGAGCCACTGCCAGATGAGATAAGGAAGCCTCTTCAGTAATTTGTCATGGACTTTGCACCCTGGCTGAATGCACTTTCCAAGTTGTGTTTTGATGATTGCACAGAATGTGCTCCAAGGGCTCTTACATGAAGTATTGGCTCTCTGAAGTGCAAAGACATCGCTCTCCCTTAAGAAGAGCTACATTTCCACTACACAGTACTGCTGGGGAGAAGTACATCTCCAGCTGGATTCTCATGCCTGACTTATTCCTTCAGTGCCTACCTCTAGGCTTGACTTTGATAGGATTTAGTTGAATTTATGTTTGCACTCTAACGACCCTTATCTTCATCCTGCAGCCTTTTATGATGAATACCTTTCCAAATCAGAATAGTTGCTCCTGAATTTCGAAGCAGGCAGGAAGTTGGCTAGTTCAGTTTTGTGGGAAATTACTTGGTATAAGGGATAAAGTCGAAGTATGAAGAGGCACGTAGATTCTACAGAGGTTAAGTATATGTTCACTCTCCTTTCTACAAGCCTGTCTGCATCTTGACTCATTAGTTGTGTCTGTCTTCAAATGAACAATGGTAGTACAAAGCAATGGATATACGTTACCCTTGATTCACTTCTGATTGTTGTTTTAATTTAATAAAATGATCACAAGTAATGATCACAAGAAACAAACTTGCCAGATGTTTCCAGTTCATTTCATTTGTCTATCTTCACTGAATAACAACTATGACAAGAGAACAAGAGAAAGAGCAGTACTGAGCACACAAAAACTGTCATAATTGTAACACAGAAAAGTGGAGGCACTTTACCATTTTCTTAAGGAGAAGAGCACGAATAAACATATGCCCTGTTGAACACAAGCCATAATTATTACCTCTATGAGGGGTGACTTTTGGCCAGCACACTCTCAGCACAACCGATCTCATAGGAATGTTGTTGTGGGGAAAACAGGATGCAGGCTTACGAGGCATGTTTGCTGCCTTGATTTGATCAAAATGCATATTTAAAAGGTGAGATAAAAATCAAATGATAATAACAACAACACATATGACTGTGACCAGCCATAATAATAACTCTGCATTGACAAAAAAATTATCTGTCAATTACAGACAATTACAGATATTCTGTATATATTACACTAAAAGAGTATGATACCTTAGGTCCTGGGGAAGAACTCAATGCAAATGAAAGCCAGTATCAGTTAAAGAATGAGCAGCCATGATTTCATATTTTTGCATATATAATAATAATGATAATCTGAAGCTTTATGGAGAACCAGAAATTGAAATCTGGTCATTGACAAATACTATAAGAATTTTTAGCACAGATATAGCAATGGAATTTGTTGTAGAGATAGGTGCTACAAAAGTAATAAGTCAGGGTAAAAACATGAATAGTAATAGAATTTAAATGCCAAATGAACATTTTGAACTATCGGAAGCCAACATTTTAAAGCTTCTTTAGGGCTTTCTGCAGTTGGATAACATCAAGGATGGACAAATTAAAAATCTGATTAGTAAACAATACATCCAAAGCGTGAGAAAATTGCTAAAGATAAAACTGAATAGTGGAAGCACTATCAATGCCATTAATACCTGGGCCGTACCTGTATATGATACCCTGCTGGAATTATCAATTGGACATTAGCCGAGTTGGATAATTTGGACTGAAAAACAAGAAAGCAAATGACTATTCACTATGCATTATATCTCCATAGTGATATTGATAGATTATATTTTCTACGCAGAAATGGAAGTAGAAGTTTACTTCAAGTCAAACTGTTGAAGAAGAAACACGTGCATTGGCTGATTATATCAAAACACCTAAGAACAAGCACTGATGTAAGTTAAAAATTGGAACTTACTGAATGTGCAGGAAACAAAACATAAATACTGAAATAACGTAATAAAAATATGAATAAATTGCTGGCAAGTAAAAGCATTATATGTCAATTTCTACAAAAAAATCAAAGGGAAAAATGGATAAAGTTAAAATCCTACAATGACTTACCACTGAAAGATTACATATAAAAAAAAGGCAGCTTGATTTTGGCTGCTAAAGAGCCAGCTATTTGACTAATGCAATCAAAGCCAAAACTTAAAAATCATCAAATGATTCAAAATGTAGATTGTTCAAAGAAGCAAATGAAATAGTAGTCATATACTCAGCTAATGCAAGATGATTACACAAACTGATTATAAATAACTTGCCAAAATGATTCACTGGTACAGCTATAAAAATTATCTGCTACCCTGTTTCCCCTAAAATAAGATATCCCCTGATAATAAGCCCAATCGGGCTTTTGAGCACATGCACTAAAATAAGCCCTCCCCAAAAATATTTAAATGTATGCGCAGCTGGTCCCTGCCATTTCCTCTGGTTTCCTCCATGCACCCCAAAATAATAAGACCTCCCCGAAATCAAGCGCTTATTTCCAGGTTCAAAAATTTTAAGACAGGGTCTTATTTTCGGGGAAACACGGTAGTAATGAATAATTGGGAAGGCAGAGTCAAAAAACTTGTCAAAAATGAGTAGATTAAAATTCTGTGGAACTTCTAAATACAAACTGATTAAATCTTGGTACGTAACACCAGATTTAACTGTTGTTGAAAAGAAGTAAGTGTGTATAGTTGATGTAGCAATACCAGGGAATAGTAGAAGACAAAGAATTGGACAAGATCACAAAGTATCAAGATCACAAAACATCTGAAGAATGAAGTTGAAAGTCAATGACATAAACCAGCTGCAATGATCCTAGTAGTTATTGTATAGTAGTTATTCACTGGGTGCCATATCAAAAGAACTTGGACTACACTTAGAAAATCTGTGCATTGACAAACTTTCCATCTGTCAATTACAAAAGGCCATGCTGGTTGATCTGCACATATACTAAGTTGATATATTACAGCATCTTAACTTCTTGGGAAGAACATAATGCCTATGTCTACTAGCTAAAGAACATGCAGCTGTGATTTCACATTGTTGAATATATAAAAATAATCTCACCCTGGCTAAATCTAGCTTATCCAAATCATAAAAGTGTAAATGACTAGTAGGTAGCAGCAATGAGTTAGTTTTCTCCATCACTTTGTGCCATCTAGCAGTTAACTGGATTCTTGCAATCCAGACATAGGTTAAATTAACCAATTTTAAAATGTGGCCGTGATGCTAATGCAAATTACAGATATGGTTTCTGCCAGAACTTTAGGCCTTGCCTACTGCCGAAGAGTACTACCATATGCAGTTACAGTATTGCTTTACAGTATTTTGCCAAGTTGTGATTAAGAAAACTCCCTACAACTAAATAAAAAATGAGGTTAGGCAATTACTGTTTAACAATTAGATACCAATCAGGTGTGTCAACTGAATTTTTTATCCGGTTACAATAAAATAGAGAATACGGAAAGCACCAAAATCTAAGTAGTTATTAACATTTTTGTAAAATAGGGGTGAAGTTTTGGTGACCAAAATCCTATTATGGAGGATTTGATTTTACTGCTTGTTTTGAAGTACCGAAAAGCACTTTCTGGGAATTATACCAGATTATCCTTTAAAAAAAAAAAAAAGCACACTGCTCTGCTTTTCCCCTGAACTTTATAGTTTAGATTCTATGCTTACTTGAAAACACTGTCCTGTAATCCAAGAGAAACCTAGAACACTCTTGCGTTCCAGTTAATTCCTTAAATTCTTCGTCGGTTTTGATTCAAGAAACTAAAAGGGCTGCCCTTCTGTGTCGACCCTTCCTATCGCTCCAGCTGGCCCCTGCCCTGGGAGGCTTCAATCGGAACCACCACTAGCCCCACCGACCGAAACAAGGAGAACCGGCGGAAGGCCCCAACTTCAATCCACCCGGGCGTGACGTCATCCCTTTCCGAGCCTCTTCTGCTTGGTCTCCCGCCCCTTCCCCCCACCCCCACTCAACCCCCCGTCTGAGGAGGCGGAATCCATTCCGGGTCGGAAAAGGTACCGGAAGTGCCAGGTAACCCTCTTTTCCTCCTCCTTTCTCTAGCCCCCCCCCCCAATAGAGAGGAGTGGAACGCGGACCCCGTCCCCTCTCTCCCCTTTGGCGCTGGGCTCGCTCCCACTCTGGGCGGAGCCGGGGCGGGGCCTGATGTCAAGTTCCCGTCCCTAGTCGATAGTAACCCTAGTCCCGAGATGGATTCCCTCAGCGCCCGACATACGGGTGCCCCTGCCCCCCCCCCACCTCCACTCCATTCCCCAGGCGCTTTTTAGAGTGATTGGCTTTTTTTCTCGCCTCCGTGTCGGTGTCTCGCCGTGCCCGCGCCTGGCTCTGCCCTCTTGAGGGGGGGGGAGGGGGGTGTCGACCGGTGCTTCGCCAACTTTCCCCCTTTTTTGCCCCTCCCTGACCCGCGATTAAAGGTGCTTGTGCCTCTGCCGTTCCAGCCCCGCTTGTCGGAGCGGACCGTCTTGTCGCCTCCGTCGAGGAGCTGTGGCTTAAAAGAAAAGCTTACCGACACCTCGCTTTCGGCAGGAGCAAATTCACCCAGGCGCAGCTTTCCCCGTTACTCAACCTGCTCTAGCCCCCTTTACCTGTTGAAATTTACCTGTTGCACAGGAGGTAACCGGCTAGAAGGAAAAAGGTAATTTTTTTTATTTTTTTTATTTTTTTTTTGAAAAAAATCATTTTTATTTTTAAACAAACGTACATAAAAACATAAAAACATCTTCAATTACACACAGTGTGTCGGTTGGTTACAAGTCTTTTGTGCGTCTTCACCATATTCATAGCTTACAGTTTACCTAAAAAGGTATTTTTTAAAAAATCTTGCACGATATCGCCATAGGATTCCCAAGTGTCAATGAAATAGATTCTTTATTCCATAAAGGAGTCTCGGTTCCTGCTATTTGAGATTTCTCTCCCCCTCTTAACTTGAAATAGAAATCTAGGCTTCATGGAGCATTAAAAATGTGCGGTGTTTTTTTTTTTTTAAATGAACAATATGGGAGAAAGTTTGAAGCTTAGTTACAGCATTTACCTATGTCTGACCCCTCTGATCTAGAGTGTATAAGGAGGAGGAGGAAATGCTACAAAGTTGAATAAAGCAGGCCCACCTGCAGTAACTTCTAAGGGGTGCATAAAAAAAAACTGTAAAAGGTAAATTGATAGTTGGTAAATTATAATTAAAAATTCACAGATGCATTTTTAATTATAATTATAAATAATAGTTTATTATACAGAAAGAATCATATATAACAATGATATCTATTTCACTGTTATAATTTTTGAAGGTTTTCCCAATTTTCCAAAACATTTTGCTTATATAAAAATATTTTTAAACAATTCATTTTGAAATTATCAACAACGAAAAGTTTCTTCTTAGGTCAGTAGGATAGGAAATTACAAAGTAACATGAAATAGGAAATTTCAAAAAAGGTTCTTCAAAGATCTTTGCTAAAGTTGAGCCTATTGACATGAATTGGCAATAAATTTTTCCCAAAGGAAGTGAACAGCAGGATAGTAGCAATTGTACACATGCTGTAATAATTCTGAGTTTAAAATAATGTACATTATTTAGTACTCAGGATGAGTAAATACAACTTCAGAATCAAATGCAACTTTTCTCTGAAAATTATTTATATGGTACAACAATTTGTCATAGCTGTTGACTTCATGTCAGTTCAACTTGTCAGAGAAATCTAGCTAGCATTTGTGTGGCAAGAGTTAGTTGGACCAGATCCAATGAAAAGTTTTTTTTTAATTCCTAACCAGTTCATGAATATTGCTGGTTTATGTATTGATTGATTATATTTAAAAAGTACAATATTATCTCCAACTTGTATGCATTTTTTTAGAAAACATATACAATACATACAAACATACACAGATAGAAGTTTTGATTTTAGATTAAAAGCCATTACAGAATTAGCAAGTGTTATATGAAGTTGTTGTATATGTTGAATATCTAAGGTAGATATTTCTTATTATGTACACATATGTAAAATATTCTAAAACAGTTAAGGCTGGAATTCAGGACATACTTACTTAGGAAGTTGACCAACTGAAATTCAGAAACATGCATGTGTTCGATATTCAGTATACTGTAGGTGGCGATCGAAAGGTCGGCAGTTCAGCGGTTCGAATCCCTAGTGCCACGTAACAGGGTGAACTCCCATTACTTGTCCCAGCTTCTGCCAACCTAGCAGTTCGAAAGCACATAAAAAATGCAAATAGAAAAATAGGGGCCACCTTCGTTGGGAAGGTAAGAGCGTTCCATGCACCTTTGGCATTTAATCATGCTGGCCACATGACCACAGAGACATCTTCAGACAGCGCTGGCTCTTCGGCTTTGAAACAGAGATGAGCACCGCCCCTTAGAGTCGGGAACAACTAGCACATATGTGCAAGGGGGAACCTTTATGCTTACCTTTTTTAGAAAGAGTACAGATGTATAATTTATCAGTAAATAAGTTATTTGTTCATATATTGTGAGTTTCCCTCTTATGAAATGAAAAATAAAAAATAAATGTTACTGCTTCTTTTATGTACACTCAGGTTAGTGGACTCCAAAACCCCAGAGGGCCAACACAAGCACACCTGGCCTTCAGACAACATACCTACAAATACTCAAAGGCTAGTACTCATTATTTACTATATTGCTCTTCCCCAATTCTACAGTTCCTGTTCCTCTACCACAGGTAGTCTTCAACTTACAGCCATTCATTTAATGGCCATTAAAAATTAGACCAGCATTGAAAAAAGTGATTTATGACCATTTTGCACACTTACAACCATTGCTGCATCCTCATGGTCACATGATCAAAATTGGCAATTGACCCTTGGCAACTGGCGTGTATTTATGATAGTTGCAGTAACTCAGATTCATTTAACCACTGCATGACTAACAACAACTTCAGTGATTCACTTAAAAAATGTTGCAAGAAATGTCGTAAATTGTGGCAAAATTCACTTAACAATTATCTTGCTTAGCAATGGAAATTGTGGTCATAAGGATTACCTGTACTACTCTTTGTGAGTCCTACTTCTTGCAAACAGTCACTCTTCCATTTGCCTTAGGCTGCTTCAGGCTGTTTTAATTTCTCACAGTAACATAAACCACCATTCCCAGCTCCCTCTCTCTGCTCAGCTTTTATATCTGCCGGTTGCTGGCTTGGCTAGAGAGAGGTCTTAAAGGGACAGGGCACCAGCAGCCCAGGATGCTGACCATTTTGCAGCAGCCTTTCCTCTCACAAGCAAAATGAAAATAAATAGTGAGCAAGTTAATGGTGCTTGCTTCTTAAGAGTATTTGCATATTCATGTTCACTTAATTTTATATAAATGCCCATGCATGCAGTACAATTAAAAAGTAAAACAATATTACTTCAAAATAAATGTGGGAAATAAACTATTTTCAGATATTTTTATTTTTTGTTTTATTTAATTATCAAATAGGAATTATAATTTGAATCCCTCATACAAGATATATTAATTAGATGTAATATTCTTATGTAATAGCCATAACATTAGTCACCAGGTAGATACGGTCAAATGTTTGTCTATTTAACAAATCCAGATTGAAATACTGAATTATAGATAGTATTATTTTTTGTACTGTAGCTTCCTGGCTTCCTGGCTATTATCGCAGTTAATACTTTTGCACCCATAGTAACAGAAGACAGCACAAAGTCTACAGCTTGTGCATATTGTGAGATTTTTGTGAGGCTTTAATATAATTATAATATAAAGCTTCATGAAATTAAAAAAAAGAAAATTGAAAGATTAAATGATTGTGCATTTCTAACAATATGGGTGCTAATAAGTCAGTAAAAATTCTGTGCCTATGGTGGAATAAAGGCCAGAATCATAGGAGGGATTATTAGCATAGAGACAAAGAAGTTGGAATCTTTGGTATGCAGAATGAACAAAGACAGACTTCCTCTAGCTGTTCACAGGATATATGTGGTAGTTATGCAAATAAGTGCCTTAGTCTGGCAAGATTTCTAACTACAGATGAACAACAATGAATAAAATTATTGGAAGTAACTCCTTGTATACTTCTTGGTTCTTTGGGCTTGACTAGTTTCATAAACTGCATTGTCTCTCTCATGTCAGTGACCTTTTTATGTGATATCAGAAGATTAATAATTCAGTTACAGGAGTCCTTCATTAACTGAATATAAAAATCATAAAACCGAGATTCTGTCTTAGTAAATAACTGCCCGTCATTAGCCTGAATTCCGTGTGTGTTTCAGATGACAATCTAATAACTTTTTTAGCTTTCATTACTGATTTCCAATATTTTCTGATTAACATTTTTCAAAGTATTCAAATTATTCTGTGTTGAAGCTCCAATTTAGGCTTTGCTGCTGTAAATGCTTGATATGATTCATTAGTGGTATTAATAAATGTGGATCTTTAACCACCTTCTGTAACTATATAAAATTACAGACTCTTAGCTTCTCTTTTGCTGAGGCAAAAGCAATTATAGAATTCATAATGGTTATCTTAAATGCATCCCAGAGAGTTAATGTATTAGTAGAGCCCTGAGTTATTTCAAGGAAAGAACAGATTTCCTTCTTAATATATTTCACAAAAAGAAAATCTCTTTGGAAAGAAATATTCAAATATGTATTGTCATCTAGAATTGGCTAATTTATAATTGTTAAACTGGTGGCGCAATAGTTAGAATGCAGGCTAATTCTGCTTTCAGCAGTTCTGCAGTTTGAGTCTCACTGGCTCAAGGTTAACTCAGCCTTCCATCCTTCCAAGGTCGGTAAAATAAGGACCAGATTTTTGGAGGCAATATGCTGACTCTGTAAACTGCTTAGAGAGAACCATGAAGCGATATATAAGTCTAAGTGCTATTGCTGCTATTGCTATTATAGTTAGAGTCACTGGAGCATAATCTAAAATTGTAGTAGTCTAATGAGAAGTCTATAACTTGATTTTCCAAAGCATAAGAAATAATAATCTAATCAAAAATAATTAATCAAAATCAGCACAGTAAATTTGAGGGGCTGCCACAAAGAAGAGGGGGTCAACCTATATTCCAAAGCTTCAGAAAGCAAGGCAAGAAACAATGGATGGAAACTAATCAAGGAGAGAAGCCACCTAGAACTAAGGAGAAATGTCCTAACCATGAGAACAATTAATCACTGGAACAGCTTGCCTTCAGAAGTTGTGGGTGCTCCATCACTGGAGGCTTTTAAAAAGAGACTGAGCCATTTGTCTGGAATGATATAGAGTCTCCTGCTTGAGCAGGGGGTTGGACTAGATGACCTCCAAGGTCCCTTCCAACTCTGTTATTCTGTTATTCTTAGCAGCAGGACCTGTGAGAAGGATTTTTCCTATAGCCAGCCAAATTTTAACTCACTGTTTCTTGTCTGGCTTCTGAAACAACTCATTCAACAACTCGAGCAATTCTGTTCAGTCTTATAGCACCTCAGACACTTAAAAACAATTACTGTATCATGTCTCTACACTTGTCTTTTCCAGTCTAAATTTACCCAGTGTCCCAACCATTTCCCACCAGGATTGATTGTCCGTCCATCCGCCCATCCATCCATCCATCTCAATTTATTAACTGCCCAATTCCAATTGATTCTGGGTTCATACAAAACTGGAAAATCCATAAAAACATAAAACAATAAATCAGATAATCCAGACTAAAATAGTCTTATAAAAAACATAAATAAAACAAAACAGGTCCCACAGAAATATAATAATACATGGGATCCAGTGATGGGATTCAAAAAATTTTTACTACCAGTTCTGGACATGGCATGGCTTGGTGGGCGTGGCTTGGTGGGCGTGGTGGGGGAAGGATACTATAAAATCTCCATTCCCACCCCACTCCAGGGGAAGGTTACTGCAAAATCCCCATTTCCTCCCAATCAGCTGGGACTCTGGAGGCAGAGAATAGATGGGGGTGGGGCCAGTTAGAGGTGGTTTTTACTGGTTCTCTGAACTACTTAAAATTTCTGTTACCGGTTCTCCAGAACTGGTCAGAACCTGCTGAATACCATCTCTGATTGAACCTCCAGAACTTTTAAGTTATCTTCAAAGGTCATTATTCTAGCTATGCAAATAAGATAATATATTTTTGTCTCAAATCATTTATAAATAATTGTACAGCATGGCACCTAGAAGGCACCTAAAAGGCACATATCTTTTATTTTGGGTTTAGATTTAACAAGAAGATTGAGTAGAAGGCTGTCTGGGTTTCTAAGATTTTGAAAACATTCATTTAGCCTATGCACCTTAGCTTTTTGCTATTTGACGTTTATACTAGTTTCTCTTTCATTTTTGAAAAGTATTTCTGTATTAATCTCCATGTTCCAATACTTTTATAGTACCTACAAATCTCACAAGCAAGCAGGAAGACGCCCTCCATACTGTGTTTTCTCTACAAATGATCTGAAACCATTGCTTTGCTATCACGAACAATTCAGAGAATACAATTTGTATGATTGGTTTTTTTTGCAGAAGCTGAGGTGTTAATATGGATAGGATTACCCTTGAAGAACTAAATGAAATGGATGATGAGATCCAGGATGAAGAACAAGAACAAGATGAAATGGAACAAAACAGGCTATTTTCTGTGTGGGAAGCAGTAGCCAACACTCATCAAGTGATACTTCCTCAAGGCAAAAAAATTGATCTAACTTTTTATTAACTGCATATTGATATATTGTTCTTGCAAAGTAGAGAGAGAAGGTAGATTTTTTCACCTACAGGGCAAAGTCAATTTGTATAAAAGAATTGATATTGATTTAAATTTATTTATTTGCAGTGTTTTAATCTCAATTTCTACTAAAAGGTACCCAGAATTAACAAAAATAGTAAATAACACAATTAAAATCTATACATTTAAATCAGTGTTTCTCAACCTTGACCAACTTTAAGATGTGTGGACTTTAAGATGATGACTGGGGAATTCTTGGATTTGAAGTTCTTGCATTTTAAAGTTGCTAAGGTGAGAAACACTGATTTAAAGTCATGATCAATAATGTATAATTTAAAACAGTGGTTCTCATCCTTTTCGTCACCATGGACCCCCTTTAAATATATTTTGTGGCCACAGACCACCAAAATGTAACTCAAGATTTAAATCATAACATTTCTTCAAGCCTTTGCAGACCCCCTGTGACAACATTGCATTCTCACCCTCTAATGGACCACAGGTTGAAAATGACTGATTTAATACAATGAAAAACTTTGAGAATCAATTAGAAAAATAGACTGGGGAAAAACAAAGTAATGACACTAAATTTGAAAATACAAACATTGGGTGTTAAGGAAATCCACAAAATAGTAATAATCCATGAAAAGTCCCCTCCCTTGTGGATACCAAGGAAGTAAGGAAATAGAAAGTGCAGAAAAAATAGAAAATAAATAAATTATACAAATATAGTAAGAAAAGAAATATATAAATAAATTATTTCCCCTTCATTACAATAAGTATTAAACAATTTTAGTAACTTACCACCTCTTATACAACAAATGATCTCATTTTACCATGTCCTATCTATAAACAAATCCTTAAAGTCTCATCATTTGGTTCTGGTCAGCAAAAGTCCATTAAGGGTTACCAGAAATAACACTATACGTATTTTAACCTTGATCAAATCAACCAACTTTATATTCTTTCTTTTAACTATTAACTATTATTGATATTGTTCCTGATTGCTTATTTGTACCCTATGACTATCATTAAGTGTTGTACCTTATAATTCTTGATGAACGTATCTTTACTTTTATGTACACTGAGAACATATGCACCAAGACAAATTCCTTGTGTGTCCAATCACACTTGGCCAATAAAAAAATTATATTCTATCTATTCTATTAACAATTTTGATCTTTAGTCCCTTCTAAGAATGTCCTCAAACTTTTTTTTCTTCATCCCTTCTCATAAAATTCTTCAAAACTTTAAAAACAACCGTAATCCTAACAAAGCAAATAAAAGCTAATTATTAATACAATATCCTATATGCTTTTACCTTTTTATTTTTCCCTCTTTCATGTTAATTATACATATTTTAATTATATTACTATTAATTTTTGTTTGTTAATCTCACTTTAATCTATGAAATAAATAATTTTAAAAACCCAGTAATTCCTAAACACCAGCAAATGCTGGAGGAGCTCCATTTTGCAACTGCATTGTAGGTAGTCATCTATTCATCTGATCTAATTGTTTCCTCAATTTTATTTGTGGAAATCAAATAAATTGTAGTGGATATCCAACCTTGCATAGATTGTTAGTGGAGTGAAGACTTCAAAGCACAAACTTGGAAAAATTCCTTCAATTCTATTAGGAGCAGCTGAGAGGAAGAATTGGAAGAGATCTTACCCTTCAAAGCAAGTTTATGATCCTGCAGCTGGGGCATGTCTTAGTGGCAGAGTGCTTGAACTTGATTCCCTACTGAGCACAACATCAGTTCAAAAGGCAAATGAGGGCTGCTTTGCAACACCATTATGTCTTAGTCAGCTACTTTGAAATGGTAATTATAGCTATCAGCACAGCTGTGGAGTTGTCATCAGAAAACATCATTGGTGCTAAATAATCCTATACAATATTATGTACCTGTATTGTGTTTAGCTATAAGCACTAAACACTGTATACACTAAAAATTAGTACTACTACTACTACTACTCTTTAATTACTTTGAAGAAGAAAAGATTGATTTTTGTTGCTGCAGACCAAAGACCAAGAGAAATAGTGCTGTGAACTCTAGAATGGAATAAAGGAACTCCAGTATTTCTTTATTCGACTTTCGCGGTTGCCACTCCAGCACTCAAGTAAAGAAGAATGGACAATCTGAGATAGACAAAGTCCAGCATGCTTATTTCTACTGTGCCGCACAGGTTTTTTTTTTAGCATTTTTTCTGTCTCTATAACTTATCACAACCCCCCTCCCCCCCAATTCCCAGAGCCTCAAAGTCTCAAGCACTTCGTTATGCATAGTTGGAGGCATAACAAATGGAGGACCACAAATACGAAGAGCCACCTGTGCACTACTTTTCACAGTGGAGTACTCACAATAAATAAAAGTACAGTAGTAGAAGGTTATTTGGAAATGCAGTTGTGTACAAATGCTTTCATGCTTAAAGTTAACTTTTCCCAATTTACTCTGTTTCAATAGACATGGCAGGTCCAATAGTACAGATGACTCACCATAACCAAGTGCGAGAGCCTGTGCCTTACACTGTTTTATCACCGCATGAGAAAGTAAGCAATCATATTCATGTAAATATTTATTGCCTAACAGGATTAGACTGCTGTTTCTGAATAACGTAACATACTGTATGCATACAGCCGACTGTCATATTTTTGGATATATTGAGAAAGAATTGTAGAATAAAATCATACAATATTTCTGGTTTCCTTAAGTGCCCATGATTTCACCCAAACTATAGTTTTAGCCATCATTAAGTTTCTACCAAATTTGTCTTTTGGATGTGATTTTGAGGATACAGCCTATTATATTTCTACTCAAAAGTAAACCTCATCACCTGCAATAAAACAGTAGAGAACTACAGCCTAAATAACCTACCATGAAAATTATTCCAGAGTAAGACAGCCTAATAATTTTCAGAATTCAAATCCTGTCAATTGCTTGACCATTTGAAAAGTTTTATTAGAATTGTACCCCAAAAGATTGTGAGTAGGAGTTGCATTATACTCTTTCCCATTAATCCACTTTTTTACTGGTTAGTATTTCAGTTTAAATGATGGCAATGTTTTTAAAACAGTTATATTTGTAGCCTGTGTTAACATTGCTTAAGTCTGTTTATATTAAGAACACATGGTGCCTTTTGGGATTCTTCTGGACCAAATGTGTAGTGTAGATTATTGCCAAGCATGTCCTCCTCAGAAACGTTTTAAAAGGGACTAATGAAAAACAAAAGATAAGTTGTCTCTACTTATAGATGCTTTGTAATTTCAGCTTATACTGATAAAAATTAAAATGAATGATTAGGAAAGATATATTTTGCATTTAATATGCACAGTAAAATGGATAAACACACATATACGCAAACACACGTGCACACAAACACAAGAAGATTTTACTTAAAACATTTACATCAGTAATGTGTATTGGAATATTAACATTACATATAGTTAAATATTTCCCCAATTTTGTATTTATTTTTTTTAATGTGAAAAAGCAGCTTTTCTTCAAATAACAATATTTCCATCTGTAAAGTTATCAAATTTTACTCCAATAATGTAATTATCTAGATTTACAAACTCATAAGCTTTGTTACACTGTTGACATTTCTTCCCCGGCAGTAAATCACTTCTCTTCCTTCTTGGTTCAGTGCGAGGAAACAACATATGAAGAACGCCTAT
Organism: Pantherophis guttatus; assembly: GCF_059756535.1. Lineage (NCBI taxonomy): Eukaryota > Metazoa > Chordata > Lepidosauria > Squamata > Colubridae > Pantherophis > Pantherophis guttatus. Next base: position 306,301,262 of record NC_142063.1, on the reverse strand, counting down.
ACCCTGCTGGGAAATGGGCATGCATCACCAAAGGAGAACCCAAGTATGAGCAGAGCATCTCATTGGGTTTCATGAAACTTATAAGATACATCTGCAAAGAGAATTCCCTAGGTATGTACGAGCAAGTGCCATGGGGAGATGTAGAAGTTTACATGACCAGGATTAATGGGGTTTGGCAAAACAAGGAATGGATTTCCCTAGGTTTACTTTCATAACTGGTATTTCTACCTGTATCTTTATCCAGGCCGGCACTTGGAGATGACAGTACCAGTGATTAACGAGATCCACCTGAATAAGGAGGGTACTGAATTGGTCCAAGAAGTCATCACTGCTTATTATCTTCCTCAGGAATTTCAGCTTAATCCTCCTCTCCCCATGGATCCAGAAATCCAAATCCTAGAAAGATCACCACTTCAGGTTATCACCAGGTGAGTCCTGATGGACTTGGGTTATGCTTTAGATGCGAACAGCCTTTTAAGTAGAGCAGGAATCAACTTGCTTTTTATTCTTAGGTAGGAAAAAAAGTATGCATGCCTGGGAAAATAGTTTCTAAGTAAAAGAAAATATGCCTCTGGTTATATAATGGAAAAGGGAAAGGATCTTGTGGAGAGGCTGGCTCTTTCTTAGGCCAGTTTTCCCCATATTTTAAAAAAGATTAGGGGCCATGCACAGATTGATGGATAGATAGATGGGTAGGTGAATGGTGGATAGATGGAAAGGGAATAAGACATTAAATACAATATATTTATGTTTTCTTGTTATTGTTTTGTTGTTAACTTTCTGTAAAGGGAGTTTTACGGGCCAACTACTGAGGAGACAATCCTGCGAGAGATTCACCTTCTTTGGGAGTTACTGGGCTCGACAGATAATGTGCTCCGTGAAACGTACTTGGTGGCTGCATATCAGAACCCTAGTATACCCAATCGTCGCAATGAGATATGGTTTATTCGGAGAACAGACTGAAAGCATCATGGATTTCTGACAAGATTATAATCCAGTGAATTCAGTTTAGATGGCAGTTCTAGCCTGAAGGAGATGAATGCACTTCCCAACTTACTCTAGAACTGACCTGATGACCCATTCCTTTTCCTTGAGGGCATTAAGGAGTTGTGTTCCCTCCTATGAGTTCAGAAATAAGAAAAACAAGAACGTGGAAAAGTAGTATGGCTTTCTAATGTTCCTGGAGGGAGCTGGCACTGGAAGAATCTATGGATTTCTGCTTCATTGACTTTGGAATTTGTCTATGCACAGCTGAGTCAAAATGCATCAGAAATTGCAACTGTTCAGCAATCCACATCTGGTATTTCAAACGTTCTGAATTCTTCTGGAAATGAATTTGGAGTGCCAGTCTATAGCTGGATAGGGGCATAGGTCATAGTTTTACTTACTTAGAGAATTTAATTTCTGGGCCAGAGGCTATATCTTTTAGCCATGTATATGAGATACTTTTAATCACCTCTGTTCCAGCTTGACACGGAATAATTTCAGACTTTCTTAACTAGGTTGATTTTAATATATCCTAGAAAGCCCTTCCCAGGAACAATCTCCCCTGAAGGGAAGATCTAAGAATTGGAGATCAGAGAAATCCTCTTCTGTTTTTCAAGAGTGGTATAACACCTGTCTCTCTGTGACCTATCCACCAACTGGACTTGTATCCATGGATGCTTCCAGACTGATGACCGCTTTCATTTTTCCCTCCTTCGTAGACATTTTTCTATTAATAAAAGTAAATGGAAGCTATAGTGAAAAAATATAGGACACTTATCAATGAAAAACGTGATTATATGGACCGTAGACTTCTTTTTATTCTCTTAATGAACAAGGTAATTGCAAAATAAAGGCCATATCTAAAAGCATCCCGTCATTTTGCAAGGTACCCATTGAGCCATATATTTATTGGAAGTTATAATTGGCATTATTACATTGCACTACGTCATATTCTGGTTGGTTGATTTCATGGCCAAGAAAGTTGCTGTCTTCTCTGAAGGAGGATAATAGCACAGAGCAATTGTGAAATAAAATCTAGCTCAAACCTCTCTGATGCTTCTTATTGAGTTACATGGCATCTGATTTTATTAGATTTTTATCTCACCTTTATAAATAATTCAAGACAGTGAACATACATAATACACCTTCTTCCTCTTTTCCTCATAACAACCCTATGAGGTGGGTTGGTCTAAGAGACGTAACAGACTCAAAGTCATTGTCAGGACTAGACTTCACAGTCTCCTGGTTTCTAGCCTTAACTACTGCACCAAACTGGCTCTAATTTTGATGACAGCTTAATTTTTTTTCAAGTTCAGAAATAGTTGTTATATAAAGAACAAATGATAATGTTTGAAACAGGAACACTGATTTTACACTGTGTCTGTCTTACATATCTTACATATCTCTAGTGGAAATCAGATGAGATCTAACTAGATATAGTAGAACTCTTTCTATCATCAAGGTTGATAAAATATACTATATGTTCTATTAATCTACCAGAATCCATATACATTAGCCACTGATCTGTGTAACTTCCCACTCCATAAGCCCTCAAATTCAATTTATAGTATTTCAGTGGTAAATGAGCATGTTTTATATTTTTAGAAACTATAACTTTGATTTTAGTTGTATTATACAGATATTCACAGTTGCAGAAATTAGTACATGTTCTATCACTTTCATTCAATTAGATTTAATACTGTGCAGCTATAAATCAGCAATATCTATAATTCTTTGGTCATAACGTATCCTGTGCTTATCTGGCTATGGTATAACATGGATTTAATAAACCCTTTGATCATTTTGCCATTTATAGCAAAACAGCAAAGTTTTATTTTTAAAATACAATTTTAAAAACTTATAGAAGTGCAATATTTAAAAATGCTCAGGGGCCTTTCAGAGACTGATCAGGCATTTCAGATAAAGTGCATTTGTTTAAATGATGATTAATCAGAGATCTAACAGGGACAGAAAAGCAGACAGTAAAAACATGCATTTTGCAAATACAGAGGGGAATAGCAAGATAAGTTGGGATTATATTGAAAGTAACAATGCATACAGAATGCAAAAAAATTCTTTGCTGTATTAGCAAATACCAAAGATACTTAGCAGAAACAATGAAATAATCCAAGAATTATCTGTTTGTTTTAGATGAGTAAAATATATGGATTACTTCAAGATTTTTAGGTCTATGATTTTAGATAAATGTTAATGGAGGAATTACTTCGGTACATATGACACACTAATCCAGTGATGGTAAATCTATGACATGCATGTCAAAGGTCACAAGCCACAACATTTTTGGTGATACACCAGCATTCACTAACACCCAACTATTCTTGATAGCATGCCCTTTTTTCATGCCATTTTTAGAGGCTGCACAAGAATGAGGTATACTCTCATGCAGCCTCCAGAAGTTGTGTGAGAGGGACTTATTCTCTGGACCCTCTGAAAATCACATGGGAACACAGCATGCTTTCCACAGTTTAAGAGCACACTGCCTGAAGATAAGTGGAGCACAGCATAACCTGGGAACCACTGGGCCACGGGGGCATTTGCACCATTCCCCAAGGCTTGTGTACCTGGTGGTGGCACTTGGGCTGAAATCAAAGCCTGGTCCTCAACTTCAGGCCCAGCCTCAGTGCTGCCACTGAGTGCCACTGTTCAGGGTGGCCTAGATGGCAGGGAGATAGAAAATTGTCTAGGGAGATTCTCAGTCATCCAGGTCATGGTTGTCCCAAAGGTGCTTTTTTCCAGAGGCAACTGGACTTTCTGGTTTTTCTTTGAAGATGTTTCGCTTCTCATCCAGAGCTGAAGAAGTTTCTTGGATGAGAAGCGAAACATCTTCAAAGGAAAACCAGAAAGTCCAGTTGCCTCTGGAAAAAAGCACCTTTGGGATAAGATAGAAAATTGTTTATCTTGATTGGCGGGAGATTGATATGCCAGCCAAATCAAGTTAGGCATTTTCCTAACTGCCATGCCTGAAAGAATTGCCATTACTGCCCTAAACTATAAGTTAATTACAAAGATTCCATTTGCAAAATATACTAGGCATATATATTAGTAGTGATGTTAACCTTTTTGTCTTTATGTACCAAAAGTGGGGGGAACGGGGGGGTCACGTGCGTGCGTGCCCACACCCATAATGCACCCCACCCCCTGCGCATGCGTGCGCAATTCTCCCGTGCTCCCCCGCTTTTGGCACGCGATGGCACGGTGGGCCCAGTAGGCCTGTTTTTCGCCCTCCCCAGGCTCCAGAGGCTTTCTTGGAGTTTGGGGAGAGCAAAAACGGCTTTCCCCACCCTCCTGGAGGCCCTCTGGAGGCTGAAAATGGACCATTTCCTGACTTTCAGTCCCACCAGAACTGACCTAGGGCAACGTTTCCGTGCCCACTGATATGGCTCTGCGTGCCATCACGGCACTAGTATGTGTATATACAGTATTATCTGGATACACGTGCTTCACTACGAAACTATGTGATCGGGCTTGAGAAATCGACACAACTTGAAAATTAATGAGTAGTTCCAATCAGCCTCTCCTCTCCCCTTCTCTCCCTCAGCCTTGACCCACAGAACCCTATCCTATCCTATCCCCTTCTCTCCCTCAGGCTTGCTTCACAGAAGCCTCCCCATCCTATCCCCTGGTTGCTACTGTGAAAGTAAAGCTGAAAGTGAAACTCCTCTGCTTGTGTTTTGCATTTGGAACAGATTTCTTTTCAGGTGGGTAGGGGGGAGTAGAACTCCTTAGCATCAGAGCATGTTAATCATAATATAGGAAATACTAATGCTCTGATGGTCATTTCAAAAAATCCTTTCTTAGTGAGCACCTAGAAGCCAAGAGGAACATATCTGGCAAATTTCAAGTTTGTAGGCTTTACAGTTCTGGAGATTTCATGATTACGGTGTGAGTGATTTTCACTTTTATATATATACATATACAGTGTAGCTGACTGATTTGGGGTTCATTGTTCCATGCAAACAGCATATATGTTTGCAGAAAAAGCAAGTTCATGTCACTATTCTGAGGTCAGCAATTAGGAGTAAAAAAATGCAGTTAAGCATAACTACATATTCAATGGCAGCTGGAATAACACTGTATAGTGCAGGATTCAAACATTTGAAATAAATCCACCTTATGTTATAACTCAAACCAGTCCAAGATGTGTCTGATTACTCTGAATTAGTGAATAGTTCTCTGGCTCTAGGTCATTTGTCTGTCTCTTCTCACTGGCTGCAATTCTAAATTCTTGGAGACTGACTAGAAGAATCCCTGTAGTTTCCTTGGCAAGGGAAGAAATGGTTTGTATCTGTCTAAAGCCCATTAACTGGAAGTCCTTTTTAAATGCTTGAGTTGTGTATCCTTTATTTTCATTGCAGCTATAGATTTCCAAAATCATTGATAGTTTCCTAACCATAGCACAGAGCAGCAAATCTTGGAAATAGAATGATATAATGCATAATAGGCATTTAACCATCTATGACCCTTATATACTTGAGAAAAATTTAACACGTTCCTATGTTAGAAAACTCAATGTCTTCGTATATCCCTTTAGAAAAAAACTCAGGAAAAAGAAACTTCAAGTTACAAAATGCGCTTATTTCCTATTTACATTTTATAAGATCTAATTAAGGATAGTGTACATTTGTTCTTTATTATGTGAAAGAGGATTCAACAGTAATTTCCAAGTTTTTGACATATTAGTGTGAAATTCTAAATTGTAGTGTTCTGGAAGGAAGAGGAATAAAGACTTTGGCTTGTGAACCATTGACTTTAATTTCACCCTTTCGTTGCACCCTTATACTTATTTCAACACACCATTACAGTGGAAGATGGAAACAAAAGTATTATTGATGGCTTCTGTTACTAAAACATCCTAAGAGAACAAATAAATATCATCCATTGTATTAAAATGTTGGAATGAAAATCATAGATTTTGCAATAAATTTTTACTTTCAGAGTGAATGATTTGTCTCTTGAGAGTCAAAAAATTAAACCATTGTTAGTAGCAAATTGCATTAAATTACCTGGGCTAGAGAACAGAATGCTTATATAGAATTACGGTCATCTGGCTTGGTGTATTCCAATCCATGACAGACATACCTGAGGACAAAACTAATATGAATGAAAATTAATAGAACTTAAGAAACACAGAGTTGACTAAAGTGCCTTTGAAACTCTAAAGTTCTTTAAACATAGAGATTTTACTTCCCATTATTATCAAATACAATTGAATGGGCAGGATGACCATGGCTAAAGGTTGCTGCCGTATAGCCCACCTGAACAATTTGAACAGCAGAAGCTGCCTAGACCAGAGTTCTTCAAACTGTGTTCCATGGAAACATGAGATTCTGTAAGAACTTGATGCAGCTGAGTGAAAGATAAAGGGAAAACCCACAGGTGTTTTTTCCAAAAGGCAACTGGATTTTCTTGGGTTTTTATTTGAAAATGTTTTGCTTCTCATCCAAGAAGCTTCTTCAATTCTTGAAGAAACTTGAAGAAACTGAAGAAGTTTTTTGGATAAGGAGGGAAACCTTTTCAAACAAAAAACTAAGAAAGTCCAGTTGCCTTTTAGAAAAAACACCCTTGGGACAACCATGACCTGAAAGATTGAGAATTTCCATGGGCGCCAAGGACAAGGAAAAGTACACTGCCACATAGCCATTTTTTTGTCAGTACAGCTTTGTCTTTTGATGAGGGTTTCTAGGAATGGCTTTCCATTAACAGGTTCCATGGGCTGAAAAAATGAAACTCCTGCTTTAGGCCACCCTTCCTTCTACAGTACATACTACCTTTGTAAGAAAGGCCTTTACATCACTTGCTCTGAGATCAAAAGCCCATTTCTCCTTTTTACATAGGATTCAAAATATTTCCTTGCTGAATATTTGACTTTTTAAATATAAACCTTATAGCTAGTTGCAATCTGGGATGCTATTCCACTACTTCCCTTCCACTAACAGTATCCATTCCACTGGAAGATATTTTTTCCACAAGCAATGAATCCAACTTTTTCAGTTTGACAAAGATAAAAAAAAAGATTAAACAAACAACCAATAATTTATTGGATAATCATATCGATTATATGATTTGTTTTTGTTTATAGTACAGCAAATCTAAAATAATGACACATAGTACTAATTGCTTTTTCCAACAAGGAATGATAATCCTTAGATTGAACATTAAAATAAACAGCTGTGTCCTAGTTCTGTTATTATTACCATGGCATATATATTTAATAAACGAGTAAGTAAATCTCTGTTCATCTGCACTTTATAACAGAAAAGGAAATATTACAAATTTGTAAGCAAATGACCCTTAATCTGCAGTTTTCCAAAGCAGCATGTGAATTCCCCTGAGTAACAAAGGCCATTTACTACATGGTAAGTATTTTGTGAAAACATGAACAAGGGTTATAATCTTTATTGCCTCTTCCCTAGTTGCAAGCCTGTAAAGGAAATAGGGTTGTCACCAGCCCTGCTGTTCTCAGCTTGAGATAATAAAGAAATGAAATAGGACACAGAAACCTTTGATGTTCCCAGCCAAGTGATCAGAGGGAAAACCTTTGGGGGCCTGGAGGCTAGTTCCTTTCATGAGTTAGCAGTCTCTTGTTAAGTGTCCTCAGAGAAGGAGACTGCAATGTCATGTAGCAGGATAAACAATCCACCATATAGGTGTGATATGAATGTTGTATACAGAGTTTTAAACAATTGATTTTTAGACAATAACCAGATGCCTTGATTAAATTGTAGTGGTTTTTAAAATAAATCTAATGGGCACTATTTCACATTTGGACAAATAGTAAACCAACTCTGTGGGGTAAAATGATACAAATTAATTAACTGCATATTCTAGCATAGCATGTCATAACACTATTTATAAATTGGCCCACCAACAGTTACACGTTACTAATATTGAATGTTTAGCTTGTAAATATTTGGAATTCCTGTTATAGAAGAATAAGACTATGAACTAGAAAAACTGTTAATAGTGCTAATAGCATTACTTATCAGATGATTGAGAGGAAATTAAAATGATTTTATTACTTCTTCAAGGGTTTGTGGTTTCCTTCTCCAAAGGACCTACTTTCCTTTATCCCTGCTATAAAAACTAGACCTAAAGTCTGTTTCTCTTTCAAATAGTGGTTACACATGGGCAGTTCTTTTTCTTAAGTAGCTAGTTCTATGTAAATAGTTCCTAGTACCAATAAGAAGTCATTGTAGTTTTTATCCTTTTTTCCCCTTGAAATTAAAAGAAACACAAATTGGAAAGGTATAGGAAAGTTAAAACTGGAGTTGTGTTTGGACCCTCTGTAAAATTATTAAGTGGCACGATTCCATAATGGAAGCTTAATCCAGGATACACAAACACATATACAATTGTTCACAGTATTATTCCTAAGCATGCTAATATTATTCTATTTAAACCACTGAATATACAATTATGATAGAACTTGTTTGCATTACTTTGATGCACAACAATTCCCTGCAACATTTATGCACAATTACAGTATCCTTGAAATTAAACTCTTATCTTTATTTACTGAAAAAATTTATTGAAAAAAACTGCCCTACATTTCTGAAAGTAATAGAATGGTATCATTAAGAAAGAGCTGAAACACTAACTTGTAATTTAATCAAAGAAGAACAAATCTACAATTTTATTTAGTCACATAAAAATCTATCTACACTTGTGAATCATATAATTGCATCACCTCATGAACACTTTTAACATCCATTACTAAATTTTCAACATCCATTATATTTTCAGGTGCTTGTGGCTTATTCAAAATTAAGTCTTGTAGTATTGAAACACATAATTTTCTAATGACAGATATACTGAGTATGTAGTCACAGATACTAACCCAATTTAATCATGTTTTTTGAATAAGCTGCAAAAGACTGGGTCACGTTTACCCCAAACCAGATAAACCACATTATGTTTTAGCTTGATGTATGATCCATTGAGATTGCTAAATTTGAAATGAACAGAAATAAGGCTATTTCATGAATAAATTAATGGAAAGAGATAGAGGACAAAATTTAGAAGGCAGCCTTATGCATATTGTTTCATGAGGAACAAATTATCTGGAAAAGGTAACAAAGAATTTTATGGCAGTTTAAAAACTAACTCATTTATTAAGGTACAGATGTTTGCAGGTACAGTCCCATTCATCAACTTCATGGAGTAGAATCTTGAAAGATGGAAGTGTGTGTGTGTGTGTGTGTGTGTGTGTGTGTGTGTGTGTATACCTACATTCATATATGTAAATCTCTATTATGTGCCCAGAATTAGTTGGAGTTCTTCGATTATATACCATCATGTCAACACTTAGTAATCACAGATAGATTTTCTCCATGGGGATTTGTCCAACATGGTCCTTCAGGTCTTTCCATGGTGTTGCCATTGTCACTGTGAGTGTGTGCATTGTTCCTTTGGCTGCTGGTCGTTCTTGCCATCTTTTTCCAGCATTAGAGCCTTCTCCAGAGACCTGGGTCTTTGCCTAATGTGTCCAAAGTAAGAAGCTAGTCCCTTGTACCTGCAGCCAGCACTCTGGATTGATTTGTCCAGTGATAATTTGTTTCCCCCCCACCTTCACTATCCAGGAATTCTCAGAAATCTTCCCCAACCCGAAAGTTCAAAAGCGTCAATGCTCTTTCTATCCTTCTTCAAATCTCTGTAAATCAAGCAATCGTTCAATGGGAGGGGTGGTGGGAGGAGGTTACAGCTGCTAGAAATAGTAAGATTGGGGCGAAATGAACAGACGAGAATATAAACTGAGACTAAACATACTAAAATAATTCTAAGTAAAACTATCAGATTGCAACATTCATTTAGTTAACTACTAACCAAGCTGAAACATCTACCGGTATTTTCGTGGTGTGTGTGTGTGTGTCTAGGTAGGACATTCCGGAGAACCTTTATTTTGAAATAATAATTAAAAAAAAAAAACCACCTCCCATCGGATCTCCCATTTTAAGAGCCCACCAAATCCAGTCAGTAGAGGTCGCCCGCCAACCGGACAGGTAATCTGAGAGGCGAGGAGAAATAAGTCGGGGCTGGTGGTCGTCAATTAGATTCCGGCCTGCCTTTTGCCGGAGCGGGATCCTCCTGCCCGGAAGCTCCACCTTGTCCCGGGTGTGCGAGGCGAGGGGAGGCGAGGGGTGGGGCTGGCTTTGGCGGCTGGGCTGGCTAAGAGGTTTCTGGAGCTTTTTCTGAACAGCATGGAGTGAAAGCTGGTGCCAAGGCCGGAGTTGGCCGGGCGCAACCGAAAAGGAAATCAAACCGGTGCAGCGTTGACCGCGGAGATGGCGAGGGGAGTCCTCCTCCTCCTCCTGCTGCTGCTTCTTGGTGAGTGCGAGGCGAAAAAGAAAAAAAAAAAAAGACACATAACTGGCCCTCTGACTGGTCGCCGCTTGTTCTTGTGCACGCCGGTCTGCCTTGCGAATCCAAACCGGGCGTCCCGCGCGGGCGTTCTTTTCCTTCTACTTTGTTTGGGCTGGAGAGAACGGGGAGCCCCCATTTTATGCCTCCGTCCGGAGGAGGACTGGGGTGGGGGCGGCGGGGGGAAAGCGAGGAGTGTTTTGGAACGAACGAAAGAAAAAGTCGGTCCTCCTCGCCCTGCCTCTTTTGAGCCGGCGTGGATGCGCTTTCTCCGAGGCGCTGAAACGCGCTCGTGGACCCCAATCCGGCGTGGCGCGAGGGAGCTTGTGTGGATCTTTGGGGCTGTATGAGAAAGTAGCAGTTTTGCTGCTGGGGGAGGGCTGTGTGTGTGTGTGTTTTTAATAAAAACCGCGTTAGTACGATTACGAGTAACCACCCCCTTTTCAAGGGGTTCCTTTGTGTCCTCCGGAGATGTTGGAGGGAGCTGGGAAGTGGATGCCGAGAGTCGGTGTCTCTCTTTCCCGCTCTCTCTCCCCGCAGCCATTTGGTGCCAAGACCCAATCAAGCCCCTCGGCGTCCGTAAGGGATTTCTTTCCATCGCTCGCCGCCGCCGCTCGCTGCCACAACAGCGTCTCCCCCTTTTCTCCTCCCCTGTTTCATTAGACCAGGCCCAGCAATTGCTCGGTGCCATTCAGACTGATCTTTCTCAAGCTGGCAGGCAACATTTCTTCTGGCTCACTCTAACGTGCTGGTTTGAAACTGCTCCAAGAAGGGCGAGAAAAGGGGCGGCTGGAGGAATGGGGGGGAGGAATACATGCCAGTGCCTTTCTTTTGCTCCATCGGCGTCTTCAGAGAAATTTTAAGATTCCGTTCTTGATTCCGATAGTGAATCTCTCCGTCCTTCTGAATGGTCCTGAGAAATAATTGCAAGGTTAAATAAAGCAATATTTATTATTGGACAATCCTGCATGTGCTCTTTCATAAACAATTTTGAGTTAAAATTTCCCTTAGTAAGAGTTCTCAGGATTCTTAACTTTTTTTTTTTTAATTTGATTTATATGCCGCCCTTCTCCGAAGACTCAGGGCGGCTTACAATGTGCTCAGCAATAACTTTTGCCTGTGTCTTCTGAACCACTGCCGTTAATAAATGTGAACTTCTAAAGCAGCTGTGACAACTTTCAGTCTAACTTAAATCCTGATGATAGGTGCTGAGTTTCAGACCATATCCTGGAATTTAAATTAACATAGTTCCATATATGGTGGAATCAGACTATACTGTCTGAGAAACTTGGCCAATGTTGTTTAAACCTATGGACAGGAGAGGAGGGAAGATTTCTTTAATTCACCTTTCCAGTAATAACTCCCATTGATTAATTAGAAGTGCCAAATAGTTTGTTATATTACATTGGGTTAGTAATACATACATGTATATAGGAATGAAATTATTGGCACATCTGTAATCTAGTGTTGATAGAAGATTGTGAATTTGAATATGAGTGAAATCTCTGAATATGTTATTCACATAGACAGGGTGTATCATGCCAGATTAGTAGCTGGCATGTTATATATCTGAATTGCCTTTGCTCTGTGCAATTTCTTGATATTAAGAATCCAAGGAAGGCCTTGCAGCAATTTTGATCTTGGAGATGATAATCTTAACTGAAAGTTATTTCACATATCTGGTACAGTACTTAGGTTATATAGTGTGCAAAATAAGGCAAATAAACTCTGAATGTTATGAATGTTTTGTCCTCCAAGGAGCAATAATATTTTATAATAATAAATTGTGCTATTGTGTTAGAAATTTGCACTGTTGGCATACTTGTCAAAATGTTGAATTCTAGTAATCAAGATTATTTTTAATTCTTTATCAATGAAGAATGCTTTTCATCAGTATATATTAAATAATAGTGCAAAATAGCACAGTTGTATTTAATGCTTAATCTCTTCAAGTTTCATATCATAATATATCTAATTTCAATATGAAATATATACTCACTAGATACAGTGGAAGAAATTGTGAAATTTTAACAGATATTTATATTTTTCTGTGAAGATTTTTGTCGTATTATATTTAAATTTTTAAAGATTTTTTATCACTGGATGATTTGGATTTCAGGAAGAATTCATCTTAATAATCTTATTGAGAGCAAATAACTATTTTGTGGATTGAAAAGGAAGCCATTTTGAGGGAAATTAGTTTTCAATCATAAATTGGGTTCATGAGTTCTGTTCAGCTATGGCTTGTTTTTACCCATGTTTTGGTAAATCTCAGGTGATTGAGTTTTTATACTTTTTTCAAGTATGGTATGTGGAATGAACTACAGTTTGGACCAAATGTTATAAGCCATAAAATGATAAACCACCACAAACTATAGCAACCAGCTTCTCACTCCATGCTGTGTCCAAGTCAAACTATTGAACATCCTGACCCAGAAAATTTTTATAATCCTAAAATTTCAAATGTTGGCTTTAAATTATTGATGTAAATACAATTTTTTTGTTTTGCTTACTAATTTCTACATCTTTTATTTGCTTCTGAAATGAAACAAATATTTAAATCTTGTCTTTAACCTATAATTGATATTTATGAGAAAAGCAAAATTTGCTTCCTTGATAAATTTATTTACAAGGTCAGCTAACATCTAATTAATTTCAATAACAAATTAATGATTTTTAGTATTTTAGAGTGATATTCATGATATTTCTGGATTTAGAAATATTTTTTATCCCTTCAGAAATTATTATTTATTTTACAGTATCTCAATTCAGGACTGCAACTTCCATAACATTTTTTTTCTCTCTTGCCTGACATATCTATCTGGTACTCAATTACCTTTGGAATATTATTCCAAATACATTGCTAAACTGCAGGGAATAATAAACTGTTATGATTACATCAATCCACTTCTTCTTAATTCAGAGAATTAGATGAAGTTCAATATCCTCTTGCAGCTGTTTTGATTGAGGAAATATACAATATTGTACTTTTTAAAAATGTCCTTCTCTCCCTATGTAGCATGTTTGATAAAAGTTATATGGCTATCAAGTGAGCAATAAGAATATTTGATTTCAGATTATTTAACAAAACTATTTTAAAATATGAGACTGATAATAGACCACAGTGTATATTAAAAGAACAATGCCTTATTTGTGCAAAGAACATTACAACAGAATGGAATCAGAAGAAGGTTTGTAAAACTTACTCCTATTGTGTCATAGACCTCAGTGGAAACTAAATAAAATCCAGGGATCTGATGGATTAAACTGCTGACTTTATTGAGTAGAGGAGATCATCTATAGCATGTCTGAAACTAATTAATTGCATGTGGCCTATGGAACAAGTCTCCCTGAAGAGTGAATTTCATCCATCAAGCATGGAGAACATTTGTATAGGAAAGTGCTAATTAGTGTCTCCATGCTTTAGGACTTAGTATTTATATTTCTAGCAAATACCAATAATGCACCATGGAGCTGAACACATGACATTTCTAAAGAACTTAAATATCAAGCTATTCCTCAAAAGAGATGCCAAGGGCAAGTAAGTACAAGAATAACCCATGAAAGAAGGCAAGAAATGCATGAAAATGAAGCTGGTATGATTAGTTTAAATTATAGGGCAACAGCGTGGGCATGCTGGATGGAATGGCAGAAACCTTTGAAGTAAGGTAGCTGTTAAATTATGAAAGCAGCCTTTGTGCTACCTTTTCACTGGATGCAATATCTATAGGGTGGTGTAGGCAAACCTCAATTCTAATGTGCCTAGTCTGGCATATTGCATTTTCTGCTGCAACATTGTTATAATTGTAATAATGAATGTATATTTAGAAGAAATAAATTCAAAGACAGGGCTTTCTTTTAGACTGAATGGAATGAATGGTCACCTCTGTGTCAATAATATTGGAGATTTGGCTTTCATTTTGATCATAGTGTAGTTTTTTATTTAAGTACAAGTAAATAAAATTAGGAAATAGGACCTCACTTTTAAACAGTCTATGCTGATATCTAATTTATATGCTGTGATGGAGCTGTTTATAATTTTCTATAATAAAGTCCTAGACTAGAGCAATTTATCTTATTTATTTTCTATTACCGTATCTATTTTGTGGTCCCATCAGTTCTTGCTTTTAGTGAATTGATATTTTTTGCAGATATCTTATCTAACAATTTATGATGAGGATGATTGTATTTTATGATTGTGATCATGGTTTATCACTTGTTACTTGCATAGAATAGAGTAGAACACAACAGAACAGAACAGAACAAAACTGAGTGGGAAGAGACCTTGTAGGTCATCTAGTCCAACCTCCTGCGCAGGCAGGAGATCCTGTATCATTTTGTGACAGAAGGCAGTCCAGTCTCTTCTTGAAAGCTTCCAGTGATGAAGCTCCCACAACTTCTGAAGGCAAGCTGTTCCATTGGTTGATTGTTCTCACTGTCAGAAAGTTTCTAAGTTGAATCTCTCCTTGATCAGTTTCCATCCATTATTCCTTGTCTGGCCTTCAGGTGCTTTGGAAATTAGGTTGATGGATCCCCTCCTCTCTGTATCAGCCCCTCAATTATTGGAACACTGCTAACATGTCCCCCTTGGTCCTTCTCTTCACTAGACTAGCCATGCCCAGTTCCTGTAATCATTCTTCATATGTTTTAGCCTCCAGTCCCTTAATCATCCTGGTTGCTCTTCTCTGTACTCTTTCTAGAGTCTCAACATCTTTTCTGTAGCATGGTGACCAAAATTGGATGCAGTACTAAGTGGTATTAGTACCTCACATGATCTTGATTAAATCCCTCTGTTAATGCTATTTAGGATTGCATTGGCTTTTTTGGCTGCTGCGCATATTTAATTGATTGAGAATTTAAGCACTGGAGACAAATTACTTATGTGTCTAATCACACTTGGCCAATAAAGAATTCTATTCCAGTGCACCATTGTTGCTACTTTCTCATGTCCTTGTTTGTAATTTTATTTATTTATTTATTTATTATCAGATTTATATACTGCCCTTCTCCCGAAGGACTCAGGACGGTGCACAGCCAAAGTAAAAAACATAAATACAAACATTAAAATATAGTTAAAAAGATATATATGCGTTTGGCTCTATAGTTAAAAAACAATAACAAACCTATTAAAAACATTTAAAAATGTGTTAAGCCAGCCCGGCTTGCTGAAAAAGAAAGGTCTTAAGGGCACGGTGGAAGGCACCGAGGTCTTGGATTCTTCATATCTCTGGGGGCAGCTGATTCCAGAGGGCAGGTGCCCCCACAGAAAAGGCCCTCCCCCTGGAGGCCACCAGTCTACATTGCTTGGCCGATGGCACCCTGAGGAGGCCCTCTCTGTGGGAGCGCACAGGTCGGTGGGAGGCCATTGGTAGCAGCAGGCGGTCTCGATATCCAGGTCCTATGCCATGGAGCGCTTTAAAGCTGATAACCAACACCTTGAAGCGCACCCGGAAGACCACTGGGAGCTAGTGCAGCTCATGCTTATGTGGGAGCGCCATGCGGCTCCCGTAACTACCTGCGCGGCCGCATTCTGGACCAGTTGGAGCCTCCGGGTGCTCTTCAAGGGGAGCCCCATGTAGAGAGCATAAAAAGTCCCCCTGGCTACAGCCGTCAGATGTTCCTCCAAGGACAGCTGCGTATCCAGGAGGACGCCCAAATTGCGAGCCCTCTCCGTGGGGGTCAAAGACTCGCCCCCAATAGTCAGTGATGGTGTCAACTGACTATATCGGGATGCCGGAAACCACAGCCACTCAATCTTGGATTGGTTGAGCCTGAGCCTGTTCCTCCCCATCCAGATCCACATGGCCTCCAGGCACCGGGACATCACTTCAAGTGCATCATTGGGGTGGCCCGGGGTGGAGATGTATAGCTGGGTGATCTCACCCAGCGGCTTCACATAGATGTTGAACAAAAGGGGCGAGAGGACCGACCCCTGAGGCACCCCACATATGAGGCATCTCGAGGTCGACCTCTGCCCCCCTGCCAACACAAACTGTGACTGGTCCGAGAGAAAGGAGAACCACCATAACACGGTGCCCCCCATCCCCAACTCTTCCAACCGGTGCAGCATGATACCATGGTCGATGGTATCAAAAGCCGCTGAGAGGTCTTAACAGGGCCAGAACAGAGGAGCAACCTCTGTCCGGAGCCCTCCAGAGATCATCTGACTGGAATGGATCCAGATAAGACATTTCCTCCAGGTATTGTGGAAACTCTCGTGCGACCACACTCTCAACAACCTTCGCCACAAAGCGAAGGTTGGAGACGGGACGGTAGTTGGCTAATACTGGCGGGTCCAGGGAAGGCTTCTTGAGGAGAGGCCTCACCATCGCCTCTTTCAAGGCCGTGGGGAAGTAACCAATTTGTGTGATCTTTTTGCAGCAATTTAACTAGGTGGTCCACTTTTTCTTCAAGTTCTTTGCAGAGGCAGCATTGCTACCTGTTGTCTTCTTCTCAATTCTGGTTTTGTGTGTGTTTGTTCTTATAGGTTAGATGGTCTCTCCAGTATTCAGTATTTCTTCATGAAGTACTAGCTTCAGTGCAGCTTCTTCACTGTCCTTCAGATATTTTTCCAATACCCTTTTTTCTCCTTCAACTGTCTGCTGTACTTACAACATTCCAAGCCTCCTATATGAGGTTTGCTGGAGAAAAAAGTGTAATGTCATAAAGGATATTCTTCTCTTCTTTAAATAAATGGTGTTTATTGGTTTACTTGTAAATTATTTAGGCAACACTTCTTGTTCTTTCTCTGACTCATCTATAAACCATACATAGTCCAACATACGAATTTGTATCTTTGTTTTCATGGGTCAAAAGAAAAACATTGTATACTGATTCTTGCTTTCGTAGGACTTATCAAAACAATGCTTAAAGTACCGGTAGTTTGATGTGCTTTCAGCCAAAAAGAAGATGCTATGTAAGACCAAAAGTAAAATCTGTTTTTTTTCCATTCTGTGATATCTTGGATTCTACAATGTATAGTTCCTAGTCTAAAATAAAATTTGTCATGTACTGTAAATTGCACAATAGTTTTCCATATAAATTCTTACTATTGAATGACAATATTCTGAACAAATGTTATTTTTTCTTAAGGAGGAAAAAAGCTATTCCCATTAAATTTCTGTCTATGCTAAATCCTAGGGACTCCCTCATTATTGTCTTCTGTTATATCCACTTTACAACCTTGCGGCTTAAATGATCAAAGTATTCTTGGCTTTAAAAGCTAGCACATCTTCAAAGTTAAAGGAGCAACTTCAGAAATATAATTTCCACAATATTTTATGTTCTTTAAAAACACATACATCTTAACACAGAATTATTTCTTTTTAGGACATAACTTGTAAATACAGAAGCATCCCCCAAATTCAACACTCTAGATATTTTTCATTGACACAAGGTCAATGAAGGTCACAAAAGATGATCATATGACTCCAGGACACTGCAACTGTCATAAATATGAATCAGTTGCCAAGCGTTTGGCTTTTGATCACATGATCATGGGGCTGTAACAATGATTGTAACTGTGAAAAATGGTCATAAGTCACTTTTTTCAGTGCCATTGTAGCTGAACAGTCACTAAATGAACTGTTGTAAGTTGAGGACTACCTGTATTTTGTTTAATCAGATCAGATCAGGTTAAGTGCTGTTTATCTGCCTAACCTCACCACAAAGTAGACTCATAATAGCTCGTAGTTTTATTCAGTCAGATTCAAAAGTCTTCTAACTGCTTTGCAGCGTCTCCCAACTTGCTTAATTAGTGTGAGCTGCATAGGCCCCGCAAGGCTGGAGAAGATACTAGTAATGTGTTTAACTGCCTGGATTGTTTCTATGTTCTAGCCAGTTGACTTTTACAGGAGTCAAGGATTTCTCTCAAATACTTTAAGATAATTATTTATAAAAAAAACCCCTCCCTGCTGAAAGGAACAGTCCAGGATAGAACAATAAATGTGTAATCTCTCAGATTACTATCCTCCTGTTGAGTACTGAATATCCAGAGATGGCCAGTTACATATGTTGGGCCAGACAGATACAACTTAAGTAAGATTCATGGTTAATATGTAATCCTATGTTTATTGTAATGAATTTACTGCTTTTGAATTTTCTTTGTTATATGTATTTGTGGACACATCTGTTACTATTCATGTAAATGATTGCTTAGAGGATGCTAGAGAGGAAGGCAGCTGCATATATAAAGAAGAATTGGCCGTAGAATACTACTATAACGACTTGTTTGGAGTGTGTCAGTAGCCATCTGTGTACTGTAGAGCTTTGAAAGGATAAAAAGAAGGAATGTTTATTAGTTTCCTAGTACAGCATAACTCTTCCCTCCTGATTTCCCGTAGAATAGTAAGGGCTGATCATATGTTTAGATGTAGTAAAAGGATAATAGAGAACAGAGGCTAAGTGACTGAACATCAAACCCATATTAACTTTCTTGCTGTTGGAACTTTTAAAAACTATACCAGACGGAAAGAAATAGTGGTATGTGATAGATTATTTGCTGCTATCCTGATGTCCAGTTCTTGTGTTCAGTATTTTTAATGGACTTTGTGCTCATTTAGTTTATGTATTAATACTGTGTTTTCCCAAAAATAAGACCCAGCTGGAAAATAAGCCCTAGCATGATTTTTTTCAGGATAATCGTAATATAAACCCTACTTGAAAAATAAGGCCCAGTTAAGATTGTCAGCCAGACAGACACATTTTAATACTGCATCTCCCCAAAAATAAGACCTAACCGGAAAATAAGCCCTAATATGTCTTTTGGAGCAAAAATTAATAGAAGATCAGATCTTACTTTTGGGAAAACATGGTATTTGATAAATAATAGCATTGTATTGTTGCTGTGTTTCACAGATAGAAAATACCAATGTGATAATAACCTTAAAAAGTTGTAATGCATTATTGAAATACATTTATGTTTTAAAATATTAATATGTTTATTATCATGGTGTATTTTTAGTTGTAGGTATTTTTTGTTTGCTGCATTTTCATTTAAAAGGAAAAGCAGCAAACAAGTCAAAACAATAATAGGCATTTACTTAATTAAAAGCTGAGAAGACGTCTACTGGTATAACAGAAAGACAAGATAAAGAAGAAAAAAAGAAATGGGGAAAGAAGGAAAGGAGGGTCAATTTAGCATAATGAAGTTCTATTTTTAATTTCTAGCATGAGGAGACATACTTTAGGAAAGTGATTGCTATATACATTGGTGCAGTGGTGGGCTGCTGCCGGTTCGCAGGCTGGTCCCGCCCACCTGCTCTGGCACTATATAATCGCTGGTTTTTTGATGCCGCACGTGCTCACATCGGGGTCTGGAATGGTAACCTTGTTCCAGAGGGCAGGCATTGCTACAGAGAAGGCTTGGTTCAGAGGTCCTATGAGAGGACATTGTTTGATGCAAGGAACCCAGAGTGCGCCAACCTTACAGGATTGAATTAGCCTGGCTGATGTTATGGGAGATAAGTAGTCCCTCATGCCATATAGGGCTTTAACAACCAGCACCTTGAATCACACACATTCGTTAATCAGACCAATTAGTGTTCGGTTGTGTATTAATCTGCAGAATGATAGATTTCAATTTTTATGTTTTTAGAGGCGATAATTAGTTATGGAAGTCCTCTCACCGCCATGTTAAGCAGAACCAATCACTTATGCTAATACTGTAAAGTGGCATAAATGTGAGGGCTAATTGTCCTCGCTTTCATTTGCATAGACATCGTTTGATTTATAAATGCATATGAATCTTCTATTGGTTGTTGGGCTGTTAAAAATTCAAGTAATTGTGGAACATAGGGCAGAGTTGGCACGCATACGTGGAAGCTATGCTATTCAAGGCCCCAGAGGTTGATTTTAGGATTCCAGAAATTCCTGTTGATTTGGGAAAGCTAGAAACAGACAGAGATGCTGGAACGGCAGAACCCATTTTCTGAAAATGTGATTTTGGGGTCCTTCTATTTGGGGGACCTTAGGGAAATGCCTAATTGTATGGCCACATAGCAAATGAAGACTTTATTATACAAGATTCACAGTTTTGCTCAAAACAGCAAAAGTTTCAATATTTCCATCTTTTGGTTAAGCTGTTATGCTCAATAAGTGATTCTTTTGGTTCCAACTAAAATTCCATTTTGTTTCACTTTCAAAGTATTTTCTTTGAATATAATTGAAAAATGCTCTTAGTTGAAAATGTTTTTGCAGCAAATCAATTTTTATTATAGAAATGTGGGCCTGCAAAAGCTCTGTTTAAAATGGGGCAGTAGGGATGATAAACTTTATTATAACTTGAACAGTAGCTGAACTTCGAGAAAAGTAACTATTGTATGATATATTGAATGAATTTTCTGTTACTTAGTTGGCTTGCCATTCTGATTCTCAAGATGAAAGCCCAAGGTTATCAGGTACAGGCTGGCTTAAGTAAACAACCTACTTAATAACTAGTGAGTAAATATTTCCAATTCTTTAAATACTTGACATTGAAACTGGAATACTGTACAAACTATTTCATTTTGAGACATGAAGTATGAGTTTCATGGGCATAAAAATATTAAAAGTATTAATTTAGTTATAGAATGTCCTCTTGCAGATATATTCTATAAGAAAGCTGATTTTTTAAAGAGAAATTCTACTTGAATATATGTAATACAGATAGTCCTTGACTTCCGACCACAGTTGAACCTGGAATTTATGTTGCTAAGTGAGAAATTTGTTAAGTGAATTTTGCCCCGTTTTATGACTTTATTACATTTTTCTTGCCACCTTTGTTAAACGAATTTAAGTTGTTAAATTAGTAACATGGTTATTAAGTGAATCTGGTTTCCCCATTGACTTTGTTTGTCAGAAGGTTGCAAAAAGGGATCGCATGACCCTAGGACACTGCAACTGTTATAAATGTGAGTCAGTTGTCGAGCATCTGAATGTAAATCACATGACCATAGGAATGCTGCAACAGTCATGTGTGAAAAATGGTCACAAGTCACTTTTTTCAGTGCCATTGTAACTTCAAATGGTCACTAAATGAAATGTCGTAAGTTGAGGATTACCTGTTGAAAGTATAGGCACACTTGGGAGAAAACGTTTTGAATTTTGGGTCTGATTTTACAGTCAGAATTCCTAGGACTAAATCATAAGTATGTCATAGGGTTATGTTTTCTTTTATAATGTTTAATTCAAATATTTGTCTACAGTATTACAAATCAAATATGATCATATTTTGGGGGGGATGAAATGTACACAATGTGTGTCTGTGCAACCTGCTTTATTTATTCAGTTTCTATAGCTGCTTATCCAAAACAAGTGACTCTGGGCACTGAACAATACCTAATCTATTGAAAGGTGGGTAAATTGATCTTTCCTACCTCTGTCTGCATGTTTACTTGAGGGAATTTCGGTCTAAAGTGAGAGCAAGAAGGCAGTAGAAAAACACTAAATGCAGATTTATTTGTTTCACCATAAGTCATAACAATCAGAATAAAAGGATCAACATAGATATAGAATCATATTAAAGCTAAAATACCCTTTTTGTTTATCACATATAAATCCCCAAGTTACAAATTTGCAAAATTACTAAAACATACTAAACCTAATTACAGGTAGTTCTTGACCCTCGATGGCAATTCAATTGGCATTTCAATCACTAAGCAACGTGGTTGTAAAGCACAACTATATTGCTTAGCAACAGCAATCATTACAGTTCTAGTTGCCATCATTAACTAGTTGTGAACAAATGGTTGTTAGGTGAAGCAACTTCCTGCTAACTTCCCATAACCAAAGTCAATGGGGAAGCTGGCAGGAAGTTGCAGATCTCAGCTCGCAGGCCAGTAAGTGGCTAGGAGGAGAATAGTGGCAATGGCCATGGGATGGTCAGGGAGGGAGCATGGGAGGAACCGTGTGTTGCTCAGGAAAGGTGTGTGAAAGGCTGCCTGGGTTGGGAGGACCACAAGAAGTGCCAGGTGGGACAAGAGGTGTGGGAAAAGTGCCACATGGATTGAGAAGGTGCGCTGTGCAGGTTGGGCAAGTGCACAAGAGGTGCCACGGAGCATGGGAGGCTGTGTAAGTGGTACCATACAAGTCAGGGTGGGAGTGCACAAGCGGTTGTGTGCAGCATGGGAAGGTATATGAGAGTGCAGGAAAGGCATTGCATTGTCAGGAAGGGTGTGCGAGTGATTGATGTCAGTGCGGAGGGAGGGGAAGGAGAGTTACCCTAGCAACATGTGATGGCCTCTTCAGACTTCCCCTTGACTTTTTGGGGAAATTGGCATGAAAAATTGTAAGTTGGAAGGTTTGAAATGACAATCTTATGATCATGGGCTGCTTGGCAACTTGTCATAAAGGCAAACCCAAGTACCCAGAGCTTGATGATGTGACCATGGGGTGCTAAGACTTGTCATAATCACAATTCATTCAGTGCTGTTGTAATGTTGAATGATCATGGAATGAATGGTTGTAAGTTGAGGACTATTGCCATAAAATTAAATACGTTTTTGCAGAATACTAATTTGACAATGGAAGATAACTTCAGTGCTGTTGCTAGGAAAATCAAGCATCATGCTTAACTCAAGGGAGAATTTCTTAGTCTAAAACATTTGAAAGTTACCATCTGCTTATTCTTCATTGGGAACATATTTCTCAGTCGTCATCACCTGGAAATTGAACTGTAACCCAAGTACAATTGAATGCATTGTTTTATAAATATTAAATAAAGTGTGCCATGTTTATTAACTAGATTTTTCAATTAGAATTAAAATCCCTGCTACAGGTAGCAATGAGGTTCTTTCCTTTGCTTATTGTTGCCTCAATAAAGCCTGTGGCTGTTAGATTATGAATATGTTTTTGTAGTGTTTTTTTAATAAGAAATATTTAAAAATATGGAAAATACTTCTTCAAAATGATTTTAATTCCAGAATCATATGTACTGGTTCTTAGATTCAGCTGTATGAAGGCTTTTAGTCATTGCTTTTCAATGAATTTTTCAAGACAAAATCTACAAAAATTTGTTAACTTTATTGTCTCCGTGCTATGCAAGTAAACTACTAAAATTGAGTATAATATACATTTAAAAGTGTCTAAGAAATCTCACACTGAACTATTAATGAAATAGTTCCATGTTTTCTAAGTTAAATGTTGGGATTGGAGCAAATTACCTTATATTCACATAAAACGGATTTTCTTATTTTCTTCAGTGGGAGTATGCCTCTTAGTTGCTATTTGCTCAAGCTAGATTTATTGACTGTTGCATAGGCTCATTACCTGCCAGTAGAAAAGGTTGAAAGGGAGTATTTCCCTGTTCTCAAATTCCTTGTGAGTAATTCCTTTTTCTCCATTCATTGGGAACTGGGTATATGTTTTAGTAATAACTTTGTACTTCAAAAAAATGGCAATGCAAAAAGAAGTGCTTTGGAATCCATCAGAATATTTTTTCACAGGGAAACAGCTCTGCATGCAAATATGAGCAGAGATAGCTGGAAGCAGCTTCCATAGCCATTGTTTTCAATGCTTTTCTATTATTATTTTTAGCAAAATGGGTAGAAACAAGAATCTTAAAAGAAAAAAGGCAGTTTATCAACAGAAAGCATTACATCTAGAATATAACAGCAATGTATAAGATATCAATGCAGAATCCTAATTGAGAAGAAATAGTGATAACTAAGTTTTTATTTCTACTGGACTTAATAATATATCTGACTCTATATGGGATGCTCTCAGGGCTTAGTTTTTTCTTGCAGATGTTTCATTACCAACCTAGATAAAATCAGTGCTAGAAGGGAGTAGGGCTTGCTGTCATTTTATATAGTACAGGTAGTTCTTGATTTACAATATTTCATTTAGTGACATGCAAAGTTACAACGGCAAAAAATGACTTATGATCATTTTCACACTTAAAACTGTTGCAGCATCCCCATGGTCACATGATCAAAATTCAGACGCTTGGCAACTGATTCGTATTTATGACTATTGCGGTATCCTGTGGTCATGTGATCACCTTTTATGATCATCTGACAGGCAAATTCAGTGGGAAAGCCAGATTCACTTAACCATGTTACTATCTTAACAACTGCAGTGGCAAAGGTCGTAAATGGAGCAAAACTCACTTAAGAAATGTTTCACTTAGCAATAGAAATCTTGAGTTCAATTGTGGTCGTAAATCAAGGACTATCTATAGTGGTTTACCCTGTCAGTGTTAGTGTTATTTATCTCTGTTCTGTATAATTACCTATATACTAAATGCTGATAATATCAACATTCACTCTGGTTCAGTGAAGCAAAGAAATGAACAAAATACATTCAAGAAATGTAAATGTTTTCTCAAAGGAATGTCATATATATGCCTGCTGCAGATTACATTTTTGCACAAGCCAGATTATTGTATTTATATTTGTGAGGTACTCTGTACAGCAGTTGTTCTGACAGCAATAAATATTTATATAAGCGAAAAAGAAAAAATGGTCTTCAGTTTAAGAAAAAGCTGCAGGTTAGGAGAAACTTTATAACAGAACAGTTCAACATGGAGCCAAATGAGGTTTTGAAATGTGAATACATTATTGGACATGTTTCTGTGCTAAGCAAGGAATTAGACTCAGTGGAACTGAATGGCCTCTAGGTTTCAGTAAATATACAAACATATAATGAAGCAAGCACTAGAAATCAGTAAATAAAAACTAACAAGTATAATTATACCAACCAACTGAAACAAAACCTAGCAGCAGTTACATAAAACCATATGCCAACTGTTGTCTATTGAAACATTACAGATTCTGTTTTATCAGTATTAATTTGATCAATAAAAACTGTTATTAAAACAATAAAAGCATAAAAGGTCTGGAATATATTTAAGAAGCTTTATGCTAAAGCATTCTGATGTATGTGCTAAGTGGACATCTCCTGGGAACAACATTCCATAGTTGTGGAGCTGTTACATTAAAGTTACCGTAGTTTTCAGAGTATAAGACGCACTTCCCCCCCTAAAAGAGGATGAAAATTTGGGTGTGTCTTATACACCGAATGTAGCCCCGCCCACCCCCACCCTTTAGATATTTTCCGCCTCCATGTGTCGCAGCTGAAAATCGAGGCAGCAAAGATGCAGGGAGCTTGGCGGGAAGCCCGGCAGCATGTTTACGAGATGGCAGCATCCAGGAGGACTGAAGTGCTGCGTCTCTATCGGTCCTTGCTGCAAGAAAGCCAGGCTTTCAACACCTACTGCTATAGGTAGGAAGACAGGCGTTTCGGAGTGGAGCCTTCAGTGCCAAGTGCCTCTTCTGCCCCCATGAAAATCATCCCCCACCCCACCCCACCCCACCCACTCCAGTTAAATGCACATAGGGTGATAGGGTTTGTTTTAAATGGATAAAAAGATCTGTGCTGCTCGTTATCAAAATCTGAGTGGAAGTGAGGATTCCCGCCGCCCGAAAACGCGAGGCACAGAGGTGGCGATGGTCTGTGGCAATTCTGCAGCCTAGAACAGCTGATTGGGGGTATTCCGTGAGGCCGATCCACCCGTCAATCAGCTGGTCATGCTGAATCAGGCTGCAATAATGTGCTGAAGCTGACTAGGCTGTTTGCTGTTTGCTGCAAGGTCGCTAGCCAGATGAATACTGATGGATGCTGGTAGGCAGAGGCAGAATTTTTTTTCTTGTTTTCATCCCCAAAAATTAAGGTGCGTCTTATACTCTGGTGTGTCTTATACTCCAAAAAATACGGTAGTCTTAAGCATCTCTGTTAACAATGTTAATATCTATGCATGTGCTTTGATGTTTTGCTGCAAAAAAGATGTTTTCACTAGCCAATAGAAAGGATTGTGTGGAAAAATGGTTCACAGAAACTATGCTAGATTAGAATAGAAGCCACCCAGAGTTACCTTGAGTTAAAATAGGCAGCCTATAAATTTTATAAATAAATAAATTATCTGATAAATTTAATTTATGTATAAAAGGGAAAGCAAAGAATTCACTCATACAGAATTTAAGCTATATAAATCAATATTATTTAAACATCCTTTCAAAATATAATTATAAAAAGCTATAAAGAAAAAGAATACAAATACAAATTTAAAAGATTATAAGAATAGATAATATCAATTAAAAAATCAAAAGTAAAGAGTAAAATGCATGCAGATAACCAATAAATTGAAAAATGTCATTATAGATATGTTCTAGTCCATCATTAAGATTTTATAATACTTTAAGAATTTTCATATCCAGCCAGGGTGGATCTTAAATGTTAAATTTAATTGACTAATTTTTCCTCCTTTTTTTGTGTGTGTATGTTTTGTTGCTGTTGTTGTTAGGATTTTTTATGTTTTTATTTTTTCAATTTTTTTGTTTGCTTTACTGTTTTATATTTTATTTTCTATGATAAAACAAATTTATAAATAACAAGAATTTTCATATCTATTTTTAAATCAAACAGTTATCTATGAAACCTAGAGGCAGGGTGAAATCCAGTAGGTTCTAACAGGTTCTAGAGAACTGGTAGCGGAAATGTTGACAGTTCGGAGAACCAGTACCGGAAATTTTGAGTAGTTCAGAGAACCGGCAAATACCACTTCTGGCTGGCCCCAGAGTGGGGTGGGAATGGAGATTTTGCAATATCCTTCCCCCAGGAGTGGGGAGGGAATGGGGATTTTGCAGTATCCTTCCCCTGGAGTGGGGTGAAAATGGAGATTTTGCAGTATCCTTCCCCTGCCATGTCCACCAAGCCACGTCCACCAAGCCACACCATGCCTACCAAGCCACGCCCACAGAACCGGTAGTAAAAAAATTTGGATTTCATCACTGCTTAGCGGGCATTTTGCTAGCACAATTGAAGTCATTAAAGAAGAAAAAATATAGATGATAATAAATTAAGACAACACTGTAAATTACCATATATGTAGAATCCAAGTCAGACTATCAACTCTAAAAGTCAAATTTTGGATGTGGCACAATTCCATATATAAAATTATAGTCTAAAAATAGTTTCCAAATAGAATCGAATTCTACTTCAGATTTGCTTTGCAAATATGAAGTTATTCTAGACATCAAAGTGCACTCCTACAATTTAGTTAGCCATTCTTCCATATAGGGAATTCACCTTAATTGATTCTTTCCTCTTAGCTGCCTGATGTTATTGCTGGCCATTTTCTCTTGCAATATACATTATGTTCTTCTGTTGATTGATTTTTTTTTTATTTTTAAACAAATGTTTCAGAAAGTGCTTAGATATTTTTTATTATGCAAATGGTTTTAATATGTGGAAGGGGTAAGAAATGAAACAGTATTTGAAGTAGAATTATATGATGAATAACGCATGAATGTGGCCAAACCTCACAGCTCTTCTGGAGTTGATCACCATTTTTGTGGCTTTTAATGCAGGCAAACTTGCATATTTATATTATCCAATGTATGTCTAAACTCTTTATCCTCTTTAGCTATGTGTTTATAAATACCCTGTTTCCCCTAAAATAAGACATCCCCTGATAATAAGCCCAATTGGGCTTTTGAGTGCATGCACTAAAATACACCCTCCCCCCAAAAAATAAGCCCTACCCAAAAATAAGCTCTACCCAAAAATATTTAAATGCATGTGCAGCCGGTCCCTGCCATTTCCTTTGGTTAGGGTTAAGGAGACAGAGCTGGAAATCAGGTAAGATGGCAAGAGGAGCCCCATCTTGCTCCACGTGCCCCAAAATAATAAGGCATCTCTGAAAATAAATAAATAATAAAATAAGGCCAAGCGCTTATTTCGGGGTTCAGAAAAATATAAGACAGGGTCTTATTTTCAGGGAAACACGGTAGCTGATCAACCACATTGTATCAGCGATGTTTTGTGCATTCACCCTTGCGCCTCTGGATCTTTCAGGGGCTTTTGAAACCATTGATAATGGTGTTCTTTTCGATTGACTTAGGGAGCTGGACATGGAGGGAATCTATTTTGTGATAGTTCTCCTCTTTCTTCCAGAGTCAGTTCCAACAGGGGGAAAGAAGTCTAGCCTTAGGTCCCTTTTATGTGTGGTGCTTCAGAGCTTTGCTATCTTTCTATTCCTATTTAACGTCTACATGAAAGTGCTGCACAATGTTATTCATCGGCACAAGTGAAATATCAATATGTTGATTATTTTCAGTTATATATCTCCACTACGTCTATGACAAGTGATGCCATCATCATGCTCGCCCAATCCCTGAAGGTTGTGAGGGTATGAATGGGAAAGATTAGGCTGTAAATTAGCCCTGGCAAGTGGCTTTGGGTTATAGAATCCTGGATCTGGAGATTTGTTACTGTAAACTCTTGATGGAGAAGCTCTCCCCTGGAGAGATTTGGTGCCCAGCTTGGAAGTCGTCTTGGACTCAAAGTTTCTACTTGAAGAGCAGGTGCATCCATGACTAGTGGGTGTTTCGCACAAATAAATCTTGTGGTCATGGAAATAAAGCCCATTGAAAAACTAAAACTAAACTAAAACCTAACATTTAACTGAGATTGGCACTAACAGATTGTTGTAAGTCTGATTGTGCTATTTCTCCTCCCTAGTGAATGACAGCAGTATCTTTCTAAAATGCTTCTGATATTTTTATGCTTCTCTGGATTTAAAAAAATGATTTTCTTTTGCCTAGGTAATAATTCTTGCATATTTCTTTAGTGATGGAGCACTCAGAACAATGTAAGCTATTCCATTGATTAATTATTCTCACTGTAAGAAAATTTCTCCTTTCTTGTCCTGCCCTTTGGTGCTTTGCAGAATAAACCAATCCCCTGTTTTCTGTGACAGCCGTCAAGTACTGGAAGACAGTTATCATATCCCATTGTCGTCCCCCCACAATCTTTCTCTTTGATAGGCTAGACATCCCTTGCTCCTTCAACTGTTCATACAATTTAGCCTCCAGACCCTTTATAATCTTTGTTGCTCTGTTTGACTTATTTCTATCAAAGTCATTCCTTATTCTCTACACCAATAGAACAATCCTCTTGAGATCTTGAAGCCCCCTGACCCTTCTAGCTTTCTGAGAAACTATGAAGACCTGGCTCCAGGAACTGGGCCAGGATGTTTGCTGAACCCAATATAGATATTGATGGGTTGTAAGGTTGTTACAACGTCTCATACTGATTAAGTCTTGGTATATAACATACCAGATTTAATTGTTGTTGAAAAGAAAGAAGTGTGGATAATTAATACGGCAGTACCAAGGGATAGTAGAATAGAAGACATAGAATTGGAGAAGATCACAAAGTATTAAGATCTGAAAATCAAAACTGAAAGATTATGGCATAAACATGATGGTTCCAGTGATTATCAGCATACTGGGTGCCATACCAAAAAGTCTTGGACACCACTTCGAAAATGTGCTTATTTACAAAATTTCCATCTGTCAATTACAAAAGGCCACACTACTTGGATCTGCACATATACTATGCCGATGCACTTTGAAATCCTAAGTTCTTGGGAGGAACTAGATGCATATGAAGGCCAAACCAACTAAAGGACTGGCAGCTGTGATTTCACATTGTTCTGTATTTAATATTAATTTAACTAGGGAAAGAGAATCTGGTAAGTGTCAAAAGAGATGTTCATAAATTCATTGCTGTCTCTGGGTGGCATGTTGGGATCTTATAATTGCTATGGCAAATGTGACTGCTGTATAACTTTGAAAAATGTTGCTTATGAACTTTGGCAGTTCACTGCCTTTTAGACTAAGCCTTCTTAGAGTGTTGTATGACCAGAGCTGCTTTTAAGGAATGACAAATTGGAAATGTAAATAGAACAGAATGTAAACAGTACAGAACAAAGTTGTTTATCTTTGTTAAGATATATTTGTCTTTATTAAAAAGTGTTCTTCTCTCTGAAATTCAAAAGCAAATTATTGCTAGCTTTTAAAGTGCATTGTTATAGTCTGGTTTATTGAAAATATTGCATTACCTTGATAATAACTGGTTTTCCCAATAATGTGTTCTAAATGAATCTTTTTTTGTTTAAAACAAATATGAGGATTGATTTTATAATATGGTAGAGTCACTCCTTGCATTCAACTTCAATTCAGTTTTCCATTTATAAGGTTTCTAAAATAAAGAAATGAAGGAAAATGTATGCAAAAAAGATCTTAAATAACTATAACAAGTCCAGAAGAATGCATCATTCGTTACTTTGATTTTGTTTTTAATGTAGTGATTTTTATTTAATGAGAACGAAGATTGGAAAAATCTGACATAAGGCAAGGAAGATATCAAAAACATGGTTTTCATTGCTAACCAGTGCATCAAAACATTGGGGGGGGAGGGGTAAGAAACCTGGATAAAAGCCAATCATTTGAAGTTTCTTCTGGCATCTCTATTATTATCCTTTAACATTGGGGTGGAAAAGGAAGCCTAATTGAAGAAATGAGAAAAGATAATTTTTATAGTCACCAAGTATATTGTTTTCAATACTGGAAAAATCATTATGTAAATATTTTTAAGATAATATTTTAATTTAGATAAGAAGGAGAAAATTTCTGAAGAGCTCAGCCAAACCAGAGGTCCATGTTTAAAAAAAACCCTAGTAATAATTGGCCTTAATACAAATATCCTTGTAAATCTGATAGAATCATATTGTGTTCCCTCAAACCCAGAAAGGAAGAATACAAATAGGAAATCTGCCAGTCAAATCTTTGATTTAAAAAAAAAATCCTGCTTTTATTATATTTCAATAATTCCTTCCTCCTCCTCTATTCCCCACAACAACTCTGTGGATTGGTATGCGAGAGAGTAATTGGCCCAAGTCACTCAGGCAGCTTTTATGCCTAAGGCAGGACTAGAACTCAGTCTCCTGGTTTCATCTTCTGCCTGGGTACTATTGTACTTGTTGCTTATATTATTGTACATATTGTACTAATAATATAAGTAATTTATTTTGGTGCAAATGTCATCCTCCACTTTGAATTTTTTGAGCAAGATTTCATAATAAACAGGTGTATGCATGAAAAGCTGCTTGCAGAGACAATGAACAAAATACATTAAATGCATGCAAGAAAACCTAAGCAGTCAACAAATTGCAGATATGCTTAATTCTGGCACTTCCTAAGTAAAACTTTAAAGTTTCTGTTTTAAAAAAATGGATATATATTTTGTATTTTCAGTACAAATACTGACAACAGTAATAAAATTTAAAATTACAGTTAAAACATAATTAAGACACATCAATAAAAAAAATCCTGTTTCACTTAAAAAACCAGAGACAGGCTGATTAAAAAAATCTTTGTCTGCCACCAGAAGGACATCCGAAAAGTAATTAGGCTGTTTTTCTTTCACAGAGGAGCCTTAAGCGAAGCTACTAAAAAGCAGGCTTTCCTTCTGGGGTTCTGTCTGGCATTCCTGCAGTTGTTCTTTAGCGCACTTGGTGGGGTGGGCTGGGGTAGAGAAATAGCTCTCCCCAAGAAACTTGAATTAGGGATTGGAAAAACTGTCCATTTGCAAATAGGGAACAACTGATTGGATTTGGGTTATGTTTTAGGCCCAAACCTTAAGGAGCATGTCATAGACAGAAGACATTTGATGGTGAGGGGAGAGCAGGAAAAAGCCTAGCACATAAGCAGTGATGGCTTAGAGGAAACAGGAGAAGAAGGCAGGTGCTGAGAAGATGTGGGGTGGGGAGATGGCAGGCCAATGGCTGGAATATATGTACTTCACTGGGAGCTGCTGAGGAAAAAAAGGAAGAGAGTGACATGCACCAGTCTTTCCCTCTTTGTCCTGTAAAATCAGGGACACATCCGTATTTTTGCTTTGTCTTAAACCAAAAAGAACCACAATATTACAGGTTTTCTGATTTAAATTGGCGAGCAGAACTTCAAGAATGCAGTGGTTCTGGATTCAACACAAAATATATTTTGCACATACCCTTATGGGAGAATATCCCAATACAAAAGAAATTACATGTATTTATTTCTAAACTTGTGGTAAAAATTCCTGATTTCCCCAAAATCCATTCCCATTATTTGTTGTTGAAAATCTACCATTAGGTGTAAGGCCAGAAATTTGCTTGAATGAAGCAAACTTCTAAGACTGATAAAACAGGAAAGTGCAAGGAAAAAAGAAAAGTGGATATACTTAAATGTAATTGTTTAAACTATTTTTGGTACCATCTCTTAAATGTCTATAACCTATGATAAAATGGGTGTGATGGTTGGCCATTTATGTCTCTGCTTGAAACAATAAATTGCTGTAACAGCTACATTGCCAGGCGATTCTTTGAAGTGGTTTCTCTGAAAAGGTATGCAGCATAAAGGGTTTTAAAAGTCCTTGAAAGCCCCTAAACAGGAAGAAAGAATGCTGAAAGAACAAATCCTCTGAAATACCGTATCTAAGGCAGAATTTCAACACTGCAGTTCTGCGTTCTTTTAACAACTCAGGTCCACAAACCAGTTTGAAGAGAAGCATAAGAACACTTAGCCTGTCTGCATTGTGATGGAATAATAAACAATAGAGCTCACATGCTGAGTAGGGGGTGGACAGTTGATTCTTATGGATGCTTTTGTAATGATTGCATCAACATTTTCCCAGACGAGTACTTTATGCTGCAATTCCAGTATATCATTTGGAAAACTCTAGCAGTGGTTTAATAACTCCAGATGTATCTTCCTCACAGAAGTCCTTATCCACACAAAGTATAGTGGATACCTCCAAGTGTATCTATTCTTGTGGCTACAACATTCTGTTTTAAATAAGTCTGAGCAGGATCCTGGTTTTAAAAAAATACAGGGAAATAACTGTCTCAGATTCCAGGACAAACATTTTAACAGTAATTTTAAAAATGGACATTTTTTTTTTTTACAAAGTGAAATGTTTCTTTTGACAGTTTGAAAAGACATATTTTTTACTACAGTACTTCCCAGATTCTTTTATTATAACTCTGCAAATTCTTCAAGAGAACTGTTATAGAATGCATGGAACATGTTCAAAATATCTCTTTTTAAATTGTTAAAGAATTTTCTTCTTTTTCTAGGCTCACACAGATGCTTTCTTTCAAAAAAGGAAAGCAGATATTGAAAATAGGGAGTGCCCCATTATTTACTTAAGAAGATCTTGATTTGCCAGTTCTCAGGAGCACAGTTTTCATAGATATCTTAGATATTGAAAATCTGAATATAAATACTATAATTAGTGTTTGTTTGATTTGTATTTATACTTAAACACAGTAGAAGACACCACCACCCCCGACAGTAATAACTGAATAAAGTAGATTAGACTCAGAGTTCAAGTCACCTAGTAAATTGAACTTTTAATACTCTCGCTTTTCCATTTAGTTGTTTGTGACATGCATGGAATGGAACTGGGTTGTGTTGTTTTAGATCCAGACCTTAAGGAGCATGTCCTAGACCCATGATGGCGAATCTATGGCATGTGTGCCAGAGGTGGCATGCAGCGCCCTCTCTGATGGCACACGAGCCGTCAGCCCAGTTCTGCTCTGCTGCGCACGGGCGCGTGCCTCCTGTCGGCCAGCTGGTCTTTGGGTCTCTACTGCGCATGCACAGGGGGCAGTGGGCGTGCACATGCACAGGGAAGTGCAGGGGGCCACTCATGCATGCGTGGGGGGCAGGGGGCATGTGTGGGGTACACACGAATGCACGAGTGGGTCACATGTGCGGGGGTGCATGCACATTGCATTTTGGGGGTTGGGCATGTGCGTGCGCATTTGCGCATGCATACTTTGGGCACTTGGTCTGGAAAAGGTTAGCCATCACTGGCCTAGACAGAAGGCATTTGGGGGTGAGGGGAGAGTAGGAAAAAGCCTAGCACATAAGCAGTGATGGCTGAGAGGAAACAGGAGAAGAAGGCAGGTGCTGAAAAGATGTGAGGTGAAGAGATGGCAGGCTAGTGGTTGGAATATGCTTCACTGGGTGCTGCTGAGGAAAAAAGGTAAGACACTCATGTGCCAGCCTTTCCCTCTTTGTCCTGTAAATCAGGGACATTTCCAGATTTTGCTTTGCCTCAAACCCCAAAAAGAACCAAAATATTACCCGTTTTCTGATTTAAAATGGCGAGCAGAACTTCAAGAATACAATGGTTCTGGATTTTTCCATGACTATGGCAAAACATAATTCTCAAAAGATAGTTGATAAACTTGAGAAAAAGTTTCCAGCTATTGAATTTGTTTAGAATAAGTCAGCTATATGGGGAAAAAACAAACAAAAAAACCCCCTTTTCCTGTGTTTGCAATATTTCAATATGCCAGAATCTTTTAAATAATTTATTGTGTGCTTACATAGTTTTTGATCTTCAAACCTTTAATCGGATTTAAAAAGAAAATATATTAAGCATTGATATTTATTTGTGTTTTTTTCTTTAGTGATTATTTTATAGTAAAATACATTCTCATTGTTAGATATAATCTATGAACTAAATATCGTGGTTAGATTAATTCAAAATCAGCTTAGTAGATATTTCTTCCTTCCACTTCCTCTTTTTTATTAGAACCTTATTAATTTACTAATTTAAATAACAGAGCTGCCTGGCTCACAACCCAGACTCCGGCTGCCAAGGATAAAGGATATAGGATAAAAATCAAAATAATAGGTGCAAACACCCAATAACAGCATTAATCATTATGACTTTTTATACGTCTATTGTGTGTTTATAATGTGTTAAAGATGTTTATAACACTTATAATCTCCCCCAAACCCAGATAGTCTGGATGTTGTACAGCAACAATAAAAGCATGAAGAGGAACCAAAAATAAGATTCAAGACAAGTACTTGCAACAAGTCATTTTGGCCAAAGACACACTGCTCTGTTTCAAAAACTGTTTTTTGTAGCAATAGTAGAGTGGCTGCTGAGAGTACTCTGTGGGAGGGTATTTCACAAAGTGGAGGCTATCACTGTCAACCCTTCAAGGCAGGCTATGTCACGAAACCGACACCACAAAGACTGTTGGATCTCTGTTGGTAACAGAATCTTGAAAGCCTGGTGGTTTCCCTCTATCCCAGGGGTCTCCAACCTTGGCAACTTTAAGACTTGTGGACTTCAACTCCCAGAATCCCTCAGCCAGCTTTTCTGACTGAGGAATTCTGGGTGTTGAAATCCACAAGTTTTAAAGTTGCCAAGGTTGGAGACCCCTGCTCTATCCCCTCGTATCTCCCCTCTCAATCAAGGCAGCGTAACATTCAGTTTTTTTCTCATTCCCTCCTCTTTCTCATGCTGAACTGGTGTTTATTTAACCGCTCTTACATTCCTTCTTCAAGATTATCATCCTACCCCTCTGCAAGAAAAAGTAGTAAGCCTTTTCTCCTGCAGGAAAGGTTTACCATCTGGGCCCCACCCCCTCTACTTCGAAAGGAGAGGAGATTTACAGCAAGCTGGATGACTGAACTAGAGGAGCGGATCTGGTTTTGGCAAAGTGTTGCCTGATATATCACAGTGCTGTGATATTTAGAATTCTAAAAGTAGTCACCAGCACTAGAAAAAAACATTAACCCACTTCCATATAGTTGGCAAAAAGTTACATGGACATGAAAGACCCTTGGAAGATCAGGAAGATATTATTCTATCCTTGGAATAAGGTTCCCCCTGAAATTTTAATAGCTTCCGCCTATTGATATTTCCAAGCGTCTTAAAGACCTGAGTTTTTTGCTAGGCCTTTGAAGAGGATGACTGGTGCCTCTTTCTTTCTTTCTTTCTTTCTTTCTTTCTTTCTTTCTTTCTTTCTTTCTTTCTTTCTTTCTTTCTTTCTTTCTTTCTTTCTTTCTTTCTTTCCCCCTCCCCCCCCCTCCCATTGTTATTTTTCTGTCTTTGTATTTGTGAGAATGGTGGTGGTGATGTTCCTATTAGTTTGCAAATATTTTAATTATTGTAAGCCACCCAGGGCCATCGAGAGTCAGATGGCATATATACTTTATTATTATTATTTTATACAGTAAGTTTGCATTAGTAGACATGTGAACCTGTTCACTATATGAATATCTTTCACATTTTTAAAAAAATACATACAGTATTTTGAATGCTTCTGATGGACTTGATCTCTTATATATTCTTTTTCCTCCAAACTTTCCTTTCTAAGCCTTTTTATTTTTCTTTGTTTTTGCAGCTGTCATAACACTATTCTTTTAGCCTACCTTTCTTAACTACAATATTTCTTATTCTTCTTTAGTGCTTAGTATTCAATCTTTAATAAGTCTTTCTGGTTGCTTCTGTTATCTTTGACTAAATACTGGTGGTTCAGTCAACTGATGGTGGAAACATCCATCAAATCAGTAAATAGGTATGATATAATTAGATTCAATAAATGGTTTAGAACTAAATTAACAGGCAATAATTAGGTTTTCTTGTTAGAGTAAACCCAATCATAAGGATTTCTTCTAAAAAAAACATGGATTTGATGCAAAACTAGTTAATGTGTTCCAAGTCACACAAGATTATGGGATTGCTGTATTTAGATTTTTCCATAATTGGGTGGTTTATTTTCCCACATTAATAAAAATAATATGGGCCTTCCGCAGCCTGGTATTCTCCAGATCTATAAGACTACAGTTTCCAGAAATTTCTGACAACATTCTTGAGGAATCTGGGACATGTAATTCAATCCATCTGGACAGCTCCAGATTGAACAGAGTTGATACAAGTTTCCAAAATAATTTGTTTATATATCAAACTTAATTTTTAATAGAGTAAGATCTCCATTTGATTGCCTAGTAGAATAGCTATTTCTAATGTCAATCTAGTTGACAATAAAAATTATAGATATTTAACATATAACACTTCATGCTATCTTTGAACTATAGTGCTGGAGAAGAGTCTTGCGAGTCCCTTGGACTGCAAGGCAATCAAATTGGTCAGTCCTAGAGTAGATCAACCCTGACTGCTCTTTAGAAGGCCATATCCTGAAGATGAAACTCAAATACTTTGGCCACCTAATGAGAAGGAAGGACTCACTGGAGAAGAGCCTAATGCTGGGAAAGATTGAGGGCAAAAGAAGAAGGGGACGACAGAGAATGAGGTGGCTGGATGGAGTCACTGAAGCAGTAGGTGTGAGCTTAAATGGACTCTGTGGGATGATAGAGGACAGGAAGGCCTGGAGGAACTTTGTCCATGCGGTCGCGATGGGTCGGACACGACTTCGCAACTAACAACAACAACAAAAACTTCATGTTATATACTTTCATATTGTGCTACAACAACTGTATTATAGAATACATTCTAATGATTTGTAGTTTGTATGATGGTTTGTAGAGTCTGACTGAATTTGCAAATATTCCAACTTCTCCTAACCAAGGCAAATCGTCCTAAACAGTTCAAATAATTATTGGTTACTAGGAACCACAAATTTCTGTGAACTCCTGCTTAAAACTTCATGCCATCTACAAAAGCTGTAACATTAATGAGATGCTTCTCCAATCCAATGGTTTCAGTGTTTCCAATTATAGCTCATAGTTTCCACTTTGCTTTCAGCAGCAGTTTAACAAATTCTGCTGCTGCTTTATGGAGATAATTCTGTATGTTTGCAGTCAGAGTATCAGAATTTTGTGCAAGAATAACTCTAGTTGACATTTGATTCTCTGTAGAATTAGTTTCGTTTTTCCTCAACAAAATCTCTGAAACTCAGATAAGGATAAAAGAAAATCTGATCATTCTACTTTTAGCTTGAAGCTAACAATGGACCCTCCTCCCCTGAACACCCCCCCCCATCATTGCCTTTAAAAATTTAGAACTCGGCCCTTAAGTTTACTACATCTCTTAATATGTGACTGGGAAGCACAGAATTAATGTGGGGAGAAAGGTTTTGTTCACTTCCCTCATCTTCAGTAGTTCCAGATTCAGAGAATACAGCTCTCAACTTTTAACAATGAAAATGAAATTATCAAACTTGTGAGATTTGGAGAAATTGTAGTGTTCTTTGCTAATAATTGTTCAAGAGGGTAAGACAGGAAGGCCACAGCTGCATACTATTCAGAGGTTAATCTCCACTTAAAGAGTTTCCTTTGATAGAATCAATCCTATGTCTCTCAGGATTATTTATCTTGACCAGTAATGGCTTTCTAAATCTTGGAGATTATTTCCAGGACTGTACTTTTGCTGCATAATACTGTAGTCAACATGGGCCCTTTCTATAACTTGATACATATGCTGCACCAGTATTCCCATTGCTTCCTTATTTGCTTTTAATCTTAGTCTGGAAGGGAACCTAACCAGAGGTGGGTTTCAGCAGGTTCTGACCAATTCTGGGGAACTGGTAGCGGAAATTTTGAGTAGTTCGGAGAACTGGTAGTAAAAATTCGGACTGGCCCTGCCCCCATCTATTCTCTGCCTTCTGAGTCCCAGCTGATTAGGAGGAAATGGGGATTTTGCAGTAACCTTGCAGTGGGGAGGGAATGGAGATTTTACAGTGTCCTTTCCATGCCACGCCCACCAAGCCACACCCATAGAACCAGTAGTAAAGAATTTTGAAACCCACCACTGAACCTAACGGTAATTTTTTTGAGTAACGGTAATTTTTCTATTAGCTCTTTTATTGGAGACATAATCAAAATTCAGATGCTTGGCAACTGGTTCATATTTATGACGATTGCAGTGTCCCTGGTCATCTCTGCGACCTTCTGACAAGCAAGTCAATGGGGAAGCCAGATTCACTTCACTGTGTTACTAACTTAACAACTGTAGTGATTCACTTAACAACTGTGACAAGAAAGGTGGTAAAATGGGGCAAAATTCATTTAACAAATGTCTCACTTGGGAACGTAAATTTTGGGCTCAATTGTGGTCATGAGTCAAGGTCTACCTACATTAGATTTTACTTCCAATAATTTTAATAAGAAAAATGATTTAAAATATATCTTGCTTTTATTAAGGATCAAGCAGGCTTTTCTAATGGGCTTTTTCTATCTTAGTTGCAAGATAAATTCCAAATCTTCCTCTTTTTCTTTAAGGCCTAAACATGGAAAGGAAGAGCAAAATCTTTTATAATGAAAGAGCCAAATTTTTCAAGCTGTAGATCCTGATATTATATGAAGATGTTTTCTGTCAGTCAAACATACTTGTACTAACTACTACAAACTGGGCAACTATCTGAAAATTAGAATTTGTGAAAAGGTTAAAGAGAATAAATATTAATCAGAAAGTTGCTTCAGGAAATACATGCTGGGATCGCTTGGGTAAAGCTGTATGTTGGATATATAAAAAACTAAAAATAAAGTTCTAAGATCTTGTGAAACTTTTAATTTAAACATAAATTCATATAATGTGGCATTACTGTACGCATTAGAGAGAGAGTTTGTTCCGTATCTTCATTATATATCTAAATATACAAATAACTTCCATTGCTTGTCCTCTATACTGAATATAAAAAAACCCTGTCTCTCATAGTAATAGACATCATAATGAGATACATCATAAAGTACCCTGATATTAAGGGGATGATTAAAGAAATAGTGTTCATCATCAAAGTTAATTTGCCATTAATCAGCTCCAGTTGTAAGAAGTACCATTCTAATTTAATTTCTGCTTGATTAGCAGAAGCACATGAAAGTGTTTCCTGTACAATATTCTTAGGGAAAGTTCTGTCTTTACTAAGTGACTTCTGAGCTTTTCCAGGTTCTTGCTCTATGTGCCACTGGCAAATGTCTTTGACTGCCATTTAGGATTATTTGTGTGATAGCATCAAAGAATTCATTAATAATATTCCAGTTGTTAGAAAATTGCAATGATATAACCATCTGAACCATTTTCAAATTTTACTGGTAACCAGTTAAGATATTTGAAATTATTGGTTAGCATGTCAAAAGAATGTAGTATTTCTTCTATTTCTTTCATATATATTTGCCCAAATAAATTATCTAAATCACAAGTCAATATTAAGGTGTATCTTCTTCTTGGTTAA
This sequence comes from Pantherophis guttatus, assembly GCF_059756535.1. Classification (NCBI taxonomy): domain Eukaryota; kingdom Metazoa; phylum Chordata; class Lepidosauria; order Squamata; family Colubridae; genus Pantherophis; species Pantherophis guttatus. The sequence continues at coordinate 306,261,094 of NC_142063.1, read as the reverse complement.
GTATATATAAAATAGAAGGCATCAAGTTTAAGGCAAGGAATATTTTACATTTATGCTCCCCTACCTTCTTTTTTTAAAAAAGATTAGTTTTAGAACCTCTTTGAAAATTCATAATAAACACATTAAATTATAGAAGTGGGAGGAAAGCATAAGGTTCTTTTTTAGTAGGTAATATGTTTTATAGAGAAAGCAAGAATTTCTATTACCTCATTTCATTAATATATGAGTTTAAGTCCAATTATTTTATAAATTGGAGCATTTATAGCAGCAGTTTTGACATATAAAGATAGATAAAGTTTGAAGAGTGAAGATAATAATTTTGTCATTTGTTTTTCTTAATTTTCAGGAAGCATTTACAACTATAATTTGAATTTGTTTCCATGCATGTGTAAATTACTTCCCAAGTTTGATTATTTGAGAAATACATTTATTTCATTACAATATTTTAAATACTTATAGGTTATTGAAATTTTTTTGAATTTTTCTTGTACAATTACTATATAAGCTTATAGCTTTGTTTGTATTCTAGTTTTGATCCTTCAGGGATAATTTTCAGAATTAATCTCCTCATTGCGCTCAACTTGAAAGATACTTGATTCATCCAAATCTGCAAATTTTTGAATCCTTGTTTGTATAGTGAACTTACCCGCACTTAGTTTTTAGGATCTTAAAATCAGATTAATATCAGTATTCTTTCCCAACCTTCATGTATTTTGGACACCTAGAAGAATGTTTAATAATGATATCATCTTTCTATTGGAAATAGTATGTGTTACAGTTTTATTGTTATATTTTGGAAATTAATTAACAATTGTTAATATGACTATCAGTACAGATAGTCCTCAATTTACAACCACAATTGAGCCCAAAATTTCGGTTTTTAAGTGAAACATTTGTTAAGTGAGATTTGCCCCATTTCTTGCTATAGTTGTTAAGTGAATCACTGCAGTTGATAAGTTAATAACCCAGTTGTTATGAATCTGGCTTCCCCATTAACTTTGCATGTCAGAAAGTCTCAAAAAGAGATCACATGACCTTGGAACACAGCAACAGTCATAAATTGAACCAGTTGCCAAGCATCTGATTTTTGATCACATGATCATGGGGATGCTGCATATATCGTAACCATGAAAAATGGTCATAAGTCACATTTTTCAGTGCTGTTGTAACTTTGAACATCACTAAACGAACTGTTGTAACTTGAGGACTACCTGTAACTGAACGTTAAAGTTGTATATGTTCTTAGTTATGACTTTAGTATTTAGAATTTATCAAGGGATAAAGAACTTTAGATTTTGGAAATATAAGTGCTAGCTTAAAAAGAAAATTTTTCAACCAGTTGGTCAAAGTCTTTTTTCTGTATGTAATAATTTTACAAATCTTTTTCTTTTTTCCTTTTTTTCCATGACACTTAATTTTAGGATATCATTACATGCTTGCTTCATTTGTATTTTATTAATGATCAAAACTTTTAGCAGGTTCTGTAAAACCAGAAGCTACAATTAGAAGTTCAAACATTTCAAAGGTACATGGAAGTATAGCCTAACATATTAGCAAAATATCATATGTTATTCAAAATTATGAGTTATTTTGGCATAGTTTTCAATAAGAATGAATGTTTGTTTTCTTATCTCTGCAATATATGGAGGCAAATTATGTTTTTCTGCTTGCTGATTGTGAAACTATAGTATTATAAATTATTTAGCTGTGAAATATTCCAATGTACTCCAGAGCTTTGAAGGAAAAATGCAGCCAGATATCTTGGAAGCCTGCTGTCAAAAAGAATTGGTTGACTAATTCAAGCCAATATATAAATTCAGTCTCTGATTCACCCTATTTCATTTTGGGCTATGTTCCCAGGTCTGAATGCTGCAGAGGTGGTAGCAATTTCAACTACCGTATTTTTCAGTGTATAAGACACATTTCCCCCCCCCCAATAGTGGGTGGAAATGTCTGTGCATCTTATACGGCAAATGTTGCCGAAGCTTCACCCACCCGCCAGCCTGGAATGGGCTGAAAATAGGATGCATGGAGGCTGAAAATGGAGCACGCGGAGACAGCGATAGGCGGAAGGGACGGTGGCGATGGACGGTGGCAATCCACGCAGCCTGGAACAGCTAATAGGCAGTATTCTGGGAGGCAGATCCAACCGCCAATCAGCTGCTTGTGCTAAATCAGGCTGTACTGAAAATGACCAGGCTGTTTGCTGTTTGCTGCAAGGAGGCAAATTGCTGGAAGGCAGAGGCAGATTTTTTTCCCCCTTGTTTTCCTTCCCAAAAGCTAAGTGCATCTTATAGTCTGGAGCGTTTTATAATCCAAAAAATACAGTATTTGAAATTAGGACTTCTTTCCTATACTGTTTTTAGTAGTAACTTTTGTTTTGTTCTCTTCTGTAAATTTGCAACATCTGTGGTGAAAAAATAAAGATCCAAATTATACATATAATGTGCCCACTATATGTATAATATAAAGAGAGAAGACAATTGTACTTTACAATTGCATGATATTTGTTTAACACAGTGCTGTAGCAGGAAAAAAAAAAAGCAGCACTGCATTGTTAGCGTCTCTGGGGCCTGTTACTTCATAACATCTGTCCAAGATATAAGCAACATCTGAAATATGTTCTTTTTGGACTAGTTTTTATTGGTTATGCAAAGCAAGGGCTGTTTCTCCTCTTGATTTTATCATGTAAGTTTTAGTAAAGTTAGTATTGTATTTTGAATGTACAAGAAAGAAGAAATAATTCTAAGCCCACACGAAGTCTTTGTTAAATACTAAGTTACATTAGTATTTAATTCTGAATTTGCAAAATGTTTTAAAAATCACTTAACACCTTGTCAATTGATTCATGCATTTATTTATTTATATCCCACCTTTATTGTTTTTACAAATGGTTTAATAAACTAGTAAAAAGGTATTCACAGAACTTTAGTGCAACAGTAATATATTTATTTGTCAATCAATTCTTCTGTTTATGTTTGGCAGTCCCCGTCCCCCCCCAAGAAGCATTATAGATAAGGTTGATCATTGCAGAGACAACAAGGAGCCCTAGTCGATTATCTTGTGGGAATAGTTACATTCTTCAACTATGTCTGTTAGGAAGTTGCTGAGACAAAAATAATCCAATTGCTTCAAGATGTGGTCATAACTTTACTATCTTGGCCTCTGCTTCTGTCCTGAAACAGATTAACCACAGTTGTTCATAGGCTTGCTAATAGGTTGGAAGATACTGCGCTGTCAGCCAAAACTGAGAAACTCCTTTAACATTAATGCTTTTAAGTAAGAGATCTTACTTAGAGATTGCAGCATCTTCCCCCCAGAAAAGCATAGAGGTGACCTTGAAGAAAATACGCCACAGCTTTTAGGAAAATATGAACCTGGCCTGGAATGAACTAGGAAAGCATAAGAAAGAAGCTCAACTTTGTCTCACCTTGATTCATTTTAATATAATACATTTATATTGGGTAGTCTCAGGGGGAGAGACAGGGGCAGGTCTTGAGAATGTTATCTGGGATGAGTTTGATCCTGTGACCCCTGAGGACGTGGACAGGATTCTGGGTAGACTGAACGCGACCACTTGTTTATTGGACCCGTGTCCTTCCTGGTTAGTACTGGCTTCCCGGGAAGTGACACGAGGCTGGCTCCAGGGGATTATAAACGCTTCGCTGAGTGAGGGTGACTTTCCCGCCGCCTTGAAAGAGGCGGTGGTGAGGCCTCTCCTCAAGAAGCCTTCCCTGGACCCGGCAATGTTGGTAAATTATCGTCCGGTCTCCAATCTTCGCTTTGTTGCGAAGGTTGTTGAGAGTGTGGTCGCGCAACAGCTCCCCCAGCACCTGGATGAAACGACGTATCTGGATCCGTTCCAGTCGGGCTGCAGGCCCGGGTACAGCACGGAAACGGCATTGGTCGCGTTGGTTGATGATCTCTGGAGGGCTCGGGACAGGGGGTGCTCCTCTGTCCTGGTCCTGTTAGATCTCTCAGCGGCTTTTGATACCATCGACCATGGTATCATGCTGCACCGGTTGGAAGAGTTGGGGGTGGGAGGCACTGTGTTGCGGTGGTTCTCCTCCTTTCTCTCTGACCGGTCGCAGTCTGTGTTGACAGGGGGACAGAGGTCGACCCCGAGGCCCCTCATATGTGGGGTGCCGCAAGGGTCGGTCCTCTCGCCTCTCCTGTTCAACATTTATGTGAAGCCGCTGGGCGAGATCATCCGTGGTTTCGGGGTGGAGTACCATCAGTACGCTGACGACACCCAGCTGTACATCTCCACCCCGGATCACCCCAACGATGCCCTTGAAGTGATGTCCCGGTGCCTGGAGGCCGTACGGATCTGGATGGGGAGGAACAGGCTCAGGCTCAACCCATCCAAGACTGAGTGGCTGTGGTTTCCGACGTCCCGATATAGTCAGTTGACGCCATCACTGACTATTGGGGGCGAATCATTGGCCCCCACGGAGAGGGCTCGCAACTTGGGCGTCCTCCTGGACTCATGGCTGTCTTTAGAAGAGCACTTGACGGCCGTGACCGGGAGGATTTTTCATCAGGTTCGCCTGATTCGCCAGTTGCGTCCCTTTCTGGATCGGGACTCTTTACGCACGGTCACTCATGCCCTTGTCACCTCCCGCCTGGACTATTGCAACGCTCTCTACATGGGGCTCCCCTTGAGGAGCACCCGGAGGCTCCAACTGGCGCAGAGTGCGGCCGCGCGGGTGGTAATGGGAGCGACATGGCGTTCCCATGTAACACCTCTCCTGCGCGAGCTGCACTGGCTCCCGGTGGTCTTCCGGGTGCGCTTCAAGGTTTTGGTTACCACCTTTAAAGCGCTCCATGGCTTAGGACCCGGGTACTTGCGGGACCGCCTACTACCACCAATAGCCTCCCACCGGCCGGTACGCTCCCATAGAGAGGGGCTCCTCCGGGTGCCGTCAGCCAAACAATGCCGACTGGCGGCCCCCAGGGGGAGAGCCTTCTCTGTGGGGGCACCTACTATCTGGAACGAGCTCCCCCCAGAGATACGGAGGATCCCGGATCTGCGCACCTTCCGCCGCGCCTTAAAGACCTTACTATTTCACCAGGCCGGCCTGGCCTAATTTTCCCCCTCTTTTATAAAAGATTTTTAAAATTTTAAATATTTTTTAGTATTTATATATTCAATTTTAAATTGGTTTTAAAAGTTTGGGGTTTTAAATTTGTCGGGGCCAAAATTATTTAATTTGATTTTATTCTATTTTTTAAATTTTGTATTGTATGTGTTTTTATTGTTTGGCTGTGCACCGCCCTGAGTCCTTCGGGAGTAGGGCGGTATAGAAATCTAATAAATAATAATAAAATAATAATAATAATAATAATAAAACAAAAGAAGAAGGGAGGGAGGAAAGGAAACCCTTCAGGCTTTCACAATTCTGCCAAACTAGTCAATATAGACTATTTTAGAGTTTTGGTATTTCTTGTAGTGACTTTGTCTACATTGAAGGACGATCTGGTGCTTTTGTCATGTATTGAAATATAATCACTGTTTACCCAGCCCCCGTCAATAAGGATTTAAGATTGCTGGAACTGATGAGGAATTCTATTACAGTATAGCTAGAGGACAGAAGTTTTGGTGAGATTGATCTAAGATTCAGAGATTAAGAGAGACTGATGCAATGAAACAAATTGAATTTGAGTCATAGTAAGGCAAAGTTGTTATTTGTCCAGAAACTATTTTATGGGCAACGCTGGCTCTGGACAGAATCACATCCTCCTGTCTTTGATAGTTCTCTTGGATTCACAATTTATAGCTGAGTAGCAGTCAGAGTCATGTTCAGGAACCTTTTTCAGCTTTGGCTGATGCAATCCTTTTGGATTAAGAGATCCTGGTAACACATATCCATGCTTTCATTACCTTGAGATTTGGATTACTGGTATTTTTATACTTTACTATACTTTTACTATGTTCACTATACTTGTAATTGCCGTAGAAGTTTACCAGAAAACTTCTAGTGCAGAACATGACAGCCTGCATGTTGCCAAGTGAAAGAAATAGCAAAATTAGACTATATTGTGGGCACAGTGTTGGTTGCCAGTGTGTTTCTGAGTAGAACTCTAAATGTTGGTTTTGACTTGTGAAGTTATATAAGTTTGGAGTCTATATTACTTGTGGCATCATCTTTTTCCAAATGGAGTCTGCCTTCTCTGTTGGTCTGCCAGGGAAGGAATGCTTCAAGTCCCTCTCCTTTGGGTATAAAAGGAATGTGTGTTCAAAAGTAGACTTTTTTCTGTGGTAACCTGGTATTTTGGAACACTGTACTCCAAAAGTCCCCAGTTAGATCACTTGTAAAATAAGATGTCCAATTTATGAAAATTGTAACCCCCTCATCTGTATGTTACATTTATTCTCTCACATACAAATGATTTTCTCATCAACAATACAAATTAGACGTTCTAGCAAAAAGAGCAAGTCAGGGAAAAAAGCATAAGGTGAGGTAAGTGAAGGGGAAGGAAAGAGAAGAACAATGCTGGATGGAAATGAGGGAAAGAGGAAACAGTGAATGAAAAATAAAAAAGGGGCATTGTCTAGAGGATTCTTTTTTCAAAAAAAGATTAACAATTCAGGGATGCTACAGCCATTTGCTCTAGCATCTTGTTTTTCTCTGAATAAAAGGACCTCCTCCGTAGTTCATAGGCAAATTCTAGCTGTGATTAAAACTGTTGATTTTATATTAGGAAGAAATTCATGTTATCATTTAGAAAGTACATAAGATGAGAAATTATGTTCATTTTTCTGTAGTAGATAAGTAGAATTGCATAGAAAGCAGGAATCATGAAGATAGCTTGGTGATCTTAGCTAGATGAATTTCCCAGTTTTTTGGTGGGGGGGATGATGGACATGTTTATGCCAAACATGTTCAAACTCAGTTACTGATGACTGACCCACAATCTCTGCCCGGAAGTTGATTCCAAGCTTCTACTACTCTTTCTGTGAAGTAATACTTTCTAATGACCCTCCAGAAAGAACTACTGAGCAGACAGGCTGGTGGAGAAGGCTGTAAATTTTGGAGGACAGAACACACACCAGTGAGAATAGCTTGACAAAGGTGGCAGAATACAAGAAAACCAGGCTATGCTTGACCCCAGATGAGCTGACAGAAGCTATGTTAATCTGGGAGGGAGAAAAATAGAAAAGAGATTCTAAAATGCTCCATTTGGAATTGCCTGAATAGGACTGTATGTATTCATAACTTGTCCCAAAAGTGCTTTTCCAAGAGGCAACTGGACTTTGTTTTTCTTTGAAATTGTTTCTTCAGAACTTCAGTCTCAGAATTGAAAAAGCTTCTTGGATAAGAAGCGAAATGTCTTCAAGGAAAAACAAAGTCTAGTTGCCTTTTGAAAAAGCATATTTGGGACAACCATGACCTGGAAAATCTCCATAGATGTAATCATAGCTTCTTAAGCCAAGCTCACTTTATGTATTTGAAATACATAACAATTATTTACCTAAAAGAACCATAAAAATAAATACTCAAATTTAGGGGAGAATAATGTGTATGTTTCTGGAAATTTGCTGCCGCTCTTTCCCATCCAATAACTCTGTGATTTCAAACATTGCCTTCTTCAAACAGGTTTTCTTTGTATTTTCTACTTATTCCAATGGCCAACATACATTTTTAAATATACCCAACAAAACTTACTATCTGAAAGTACCAATTATTCCAAATAGTAGAGCAGGGGTCTCCAACCTTGGCAACTTTAAGCCTGGAGGACTTCAACTCCCAGAATTCCCTAGCCAGCTTTGCTGGCTGGGGAATTCTGGGAGTTGAAGTCCTCCAGGCTTAAAGTTGCCAAGGTTGGAGACCCCTGTAGTAGAGTAACCTTCCTAGGCTGGTATGTGGTCATTTTCATGATCGTTCAGAAGGGCTTTCTCCAAACTGTCTGGCACCATTGCTTTTGGCTTTCCAAAGATCCCTCAAGACCTGGTGGTACCAACAAGCTGGAGACCCCAGGGAACTAGTGACACGGCTGTGTTGTTATTATTAGCATTCCTTTGCCCATTATTTCTTTCTTAGCTGTATTTTATAGTTTTTAAAGTTTTTTTATTGTAATAATTGTTATGTCAGCTTTGGAAGCCATATTATAGCATTCTTCCTGTCGGTCAAGGTCAGGGCGATCCTGCACCTGGAGAAGGAGTGGTCAGGGGGCTGGGTCAAGATGGAACGGATGTTGATTGGAGGATGTGACCGACGGGGGAGAAAGGGGGATGGTTTTGGGAGCTTTGACTTACTGAAGGAAAACCTGGGCTTTTTAGATTCGGGTTTTCCCAGATGTGCCAGTTTGCCTATTCTAGTAAAGAGAACTTTGGAAAAATGCTTGCTTCCGCGTCTTTACTTGGAGTTGGGGTTTTTCTGGAACGCTGACATGTTATTGATTATTTATTACTTTTTTAGCTTTATTGTATGCCACTCAGTAACTTCATTTGTGAGATGAGTGGCTGTATATGTCATGATCCAGGTTCACGACACTGGATTTATAGCTATTTTAAGAAGTTGATAGTTAATGATTTTCTGATTGTTAAGAATTTTCTTAAGGGCAAGGGCAAGTTTCATCAAGCCAGGAGAGTTTCCTTCTGCCCTGAATGAAAAGTTTTATGTAAGAAAAACAAATGATTGTGGATATCCAGTCATTCAATATATGGAACCTCTGTCAATGTAACAATATCCTATTTCAGCTGTCAGTTTGATATTCTATAAAATATATTCTAAAAATCGTAAATTTAAATGAATAAACCAAGTAAAAGAAAAAAGACAACATATTAAAATATCAATGTTAAAATTAATGACAAAAATGCAGTTTTAAAGCATGACAATGCAAAAAAAAAAAAAAAAAGTATTTGCCAATTGCCGAAATGAGTAAATATAGAGAAGACCAAGGGGAAAGACAAGGAGATTTTCAAATTAATGATCATTTGGAAAGACTGAGGTAATTTGTGTAGACCCTGGTGTAGACTGTGATGATAGTGTATAATTAGTGTACATTAGTCTTACTAATCTAGAACTATATATCCATACACAGAGTATAGACAGTGCACTGATGTTGTTACCTAGATCCTCAGAGAGCATCAAGGACCCCTCATCTCAACCCCGAGCTACAAATAATCTCCTTTATTAATTGAATATAAAGGCAAAATTCCAGTTATAGTACAACATTTCCCAAATCTGCATATCTGCCTACATTGCTTTTCCCAGAAAACACTGGAGAATTGTCACTTCTAAATATTATGACACATGTAACATTAATTGTAGTGGTTTGAGTATCTTTCATTGTTAAGACTGGTTTGTTTTAAGAGACAGTAGAATCATAATTAAGCACACTGCTACAGTGTTTGTAACAATGCACACGAGTAATGCAACACTGTAGCAGTGTGCTTAATTTTCGTGGAGTTTCAAACCCAGTGTTAAAATCTACCGTAGTACTTCTCGATATGTACTAAGGGTATGCAACGCTTTGAATTTAAAGACAAAAAGTGTTTCAGGGTATATTGGAGAGTTTGTTTAGCATTTTCTACAATTCATAATTGAGTTATGATAACTGATAAATGATAACTGTCTTCTAGTACTTGAAAATTTGATACAGACAAGAGGAGATGTACTTATTCTCCAAAGCACCAGAGGGCAGGCAAGAAGGTACTGTAATGGGTGGAAACTTGCTAAAGAGAGATTCAACGTAGAAGTAAGAAATTTTCTGACATTGAGTACAATTAATCAATAGAACAGCTTGCCTTCTGGAGTTGTGCATGCTCCATCATGGAGGTTTTCAAAAAATAGACTGGACAGCCATTTGACTAGGATGGTATACGGTCTGTTACCTTCAGCAGGGAGTTTGAACTAATAAACTTATGAGATCCCTTCCAGCCCTAATGATACAGACTTTTCTGTGGGGAAAGATATATTTGGTTTAAAGAGTTGCAGGCAGATGCTATGTGAAGTGTTGCATAGCTCTAATAAAATTTACAGCATGTTTTGCAAATTGTATCAAGGAAAACGGAAAGTGGGCCTGTGACTCAAAAAATTGTATACAAGGAGCCATGTTTTATTTCAGAGATAGGTTGAAAAGGAAAAAAAAATCATTAGAGGTTTGCACACTACCTTGCTTATGTAAGCAGAATGAACACAGGTAAGGTCCTGTTGAACTAAACTGGGTATAATTTATGGTAAGCAGGAAATAAATATTTGTAAATGTTTTCCTTGCTTCCAAAAGCAGAGAAAAAGTATGTTCAGATAAAACTTGTGCATTTAGTAGCAATCTTTCTGCATGACTCTTTTTTGCTGTTTCATCCTCTCTACCCACCTTGGCTCCAAGCAATACCCCAAAATAATTTACAAAGCTACTTTGCAAAGTCTGAAAACCACTTTGTTGCCTAATGAGATTTAGGGATTTGGTGTATATTGTGCATATCCTAGTTTATTAAACCAGATGATCATCTAAATATAATTCATTATCTTGGGAGTGTCCTTTTGGTTACAGTATAGTATGTTTCTTGACTATCTAGTTTGTTTTCCTCCAAAATACCATGGGATTTTAAATTTTTTTACATGGACTAGTGATTTTCCACGTTAAAGCAAACTCTTCCCTTATTACCAAATCTAGGAAGGAAATGTTCTTTCATAAAAAAATCAGATTATGAAGATAATCTTTGGAACTGTAGAGGCTTGCTGTTGCTTGAACTGAAAAGCATCTTTTCTTTTCAGTCTTGGAAAACTGCTCAGTTACCTCTGATCTTTTTGTTAAGAAATCTCCAAGAAACTTTTGAGGGATTCTAATGTTCTCTGGACATAATTTTAATGCAGTACTCCTATAGTAAGAAATGTATCCTTTTATTTAATCACTGCTGTTTCTTATAAGATTAAGTTAGATATTTGATTCCATGATGTTCTACTGGCCAGAAAAAGATATATGAGAATTTGTTTGTCTTTCGAGTTTTGAACTTCATTTTTTCAAATCTAGTTTGAGATTTTCCATTTGATCTTAATTTAAACGTATGTTTTATTTCCTTTTTTGAGATTGAATTTTTATATAGGACTTCCTTGATACTTTTCTTGGAGTGTAAAAACTGATCTCTGTTTTAAAATTTAAATCGCATGTTAATGGCATGTGGTTCGGAAAATCTAGCAAAAGTACATTTATTTCAAAATTGGGGCTTCCTCTTAAAAAATAATACATTCGTTAAAAGGAGCTGAAAACATGCAACTTGGAGCAAATACAATTTCTTTGCTGATTAAACAGTAGGCTCAGATACATTTGTACATCTTGATAATGTGCAAAGCAGCATTTATTGCATTGGTCGGTTATCGCCCATTATTTTTAATTTTTTATTAAATTAGATGGCAAACATTTGCTGCATTAAAATTAGTATGGAAATTGATATGCTGCATTGCTGATTTCACATGTGTATCTTAATATAGGAACATGTGTTTCCCTTTGCTGCTTAGCCTTGAGATACTTAAACATCCTTTGTTGTTCAGGCAGCAGCTGTTATGAATTGATGGATAAACAGGGCATCATTGTAAGTCATTATTATGGGAGAAGAACAGTTGATGATGGAAACTGCCTCTGGCATTCTTCTGCAACCACTAAAAGAAAATAAGATATGTCTATAGGTTGGCAAAAATTAAATATAAGAAACGTTGAATAACAGTCTGGGATTTTGAGTTTTTGAAATGTGATTTAAATACATTATATATTATTATATACATTGTGATTATTTCATTATAATGTCTATATCAGGGTTGTCAATTATTCAGTACAATGATACCTTGGTATTCAACTGATTTGAAACTCATCGAATGTGGCAGTCAATGCATTTTGACATGAAAATTTTGTCCCAGTACTCGTCGTTTGTTTGGTACTCAACACACAAGTTAGAACTTGTCGATGTCAAGTACCTTGTGACTCACTACATTATTCTTTATGGGAAAAATTTGTTTGGTACTCACTGTTTTTGGTATCTGATCCTGGAACCAATGAATAATGAGTAACAAGATCCCACTGTATTTGAAGGCTATAAGCTGACCAAGGCAAAAATGATAGCATATCCTCCTCTTTCTCTCTCCTCTCTCCTCTCTCCACCCCTCTCTTTTCACCAAAATATCTAATTATGAACAGTACTCATACATTTCTGCTGCATCACATGGCAAGACTTTCATTCTCCAAAATAGTTTTAAATCAGCTATGCAATTATCTTCAGCCCTACTGTTCCAAAAAGTGCTTTTTCCAAAAGGCAACTGGACTTTCTTGGTGTTTTCTTTGAAAACGTTTGCTTCTCATCCAAGAATCTACTTCAGTTTAGTTCTTCAGAACTGAAGAAGTTTCTTGGATGAGAAGCAAAATGTTTTCAAAGACAACACCAAGAAAGTCCAGTTGCCTTTTTGTAAAAAGCACCTTTGGGATAACCATGACATGGGAGTCTATGACAATTCACCATGGCCAACTCACAATGGCTAACTCATTGCAGGACAGCTTGCCATGGCCATCTCGCCACAGGACAACTTTTTGCGGGACAAGAATTACACTAATATCAAAGAAATGGTGGACTAGAATCATTAAAGAAGGGATGCAAAAGGAGGGACAGAATGAAATGTGAATAGCAAAAATTAAAATAATTTTTATTTATTTTAAATAATTAAATAGAATTGTTAAATTATCCCACAGCGAATTAGCCCCACGGCAAATTAGCCACAGCGAGTTGTCCTGCAGCAAATTGGCCATGATGAGTTGGCTACAGTGAAGTTGGCCGTGGCAAGTTGTCCCATTTCCATGACATGGATAGAAGAATAGAATAGAATAGAACTTTATTACGGTCATCGACCAACAATAGACATACAATATATTAAAAAAATAATACTGACATTAATAGTGGATAATAACATCCCTGTTAAGAAAATAAGTGATCTCAAACTGTTAGGGTCACTCCCTAATTTATGTGAGTGGAGAGCCGATAAATATGTGAGTAAATATATTTTTTTTTCCAGAAATCATTATAGATATCACCAAAAAATTGGCACAAGTTGACAGCTATAATTCTGTAACCAGTTTTTTTTTTTCTTGTGGACATTGCAGCGACACAGAATTTTGCTACTGCACGCATGGTATCCATGACATGGATGATTGAGAATCTCTCAATTCTCCATAGACATTCAGCCTTATTGATACTAAAATGCTAGGAGCCGGCAAAGAATAATGTAGCCACCCAAAGTCATGATACCAGTAGTTGGAGGCAGCCTATGAATCCATAAATCCCATTAATAAATACAGAGGCAGCAAATGTTCCCTTTAGCCAGTGAATAGGAGATTGTAAAAATCACCATGCTGTCAGTGCCTTACTGCCTGTATTATAGCAACTATTGGAGTATAAAAGTATGTTGCCCTGGCTTCATATAGAAAAGGGGAAAATAAATTGCCAGCCTCTCTCCCCTATATTCTCAGTATGTATTGAAAGTCTTGTACAGAATCTGAGTTTTAGGTATGAATTAAAAGACTGTCAAGATAGTTTTCTTGCTTTATCTGCCTTCTTGTTTAAAGCTATAATAATGGCAAGACATCTTAGTTTTGCAACCAGATGCTTTTCCCAGTGGTAACAACGAGGGTTGCAGGCTTTAGCGAAGAGTTTTTGTTAAAGTAAAGGAGGGCAGTGCTTTGCTGGAGCCCGAAGGAAAAAGGTTGGCATTTAAATGGTAGGCAGAGTGGGGCAAGGATACAACAAATGCTCCAGGATCACAAATTGTGAAAGAGACGTTTTGCCATTTGAGTTGTATCACACTTGAACCAGAAGAAAAATGTGGCTCAGGTTCCCGAAGCAGGCCACTTTATGAGAACACAAAATGGGCTGATCTGGATTGGAACGCAGATATCATACAGGAGAGGCACTATTTGAAAATGTTATATGGTTATCATCTGATTGATACTTCGATACTTTCTCTCGATTTGGGGAGAAAGAGGCTCATAGACATTAAATGTATATATCCATTTCTGAAACAAAGAAATCAGACAGCTGCAAGTTAGAAGACTGATTGCTTGGCAGTTTCCAGAATTAAAATGGAGAGGAGGAAAAGAGTTAATTGCTGATCTTCACCAGCTGTTGTGAAGATCTGCATACTCAGCATTTGTGGCTCTGACGGAATACTTTAAATTGCTTTCACACACTTCCCCTCTTCTCTGTGTTTAGAATTTCAGAGCCTTTAGTATTCACAGATGAGCTTGCTAACAACAAACAGAACCATTTGCTGCAAACAAAGCCATGGAACTTTCGCAGTAGAGCATGAATCCTAGACGATATATTTTTGTCTTTAAAAACGACTGATTTACATACATTCCTCTTAGCATCTGTCTCCTATCTGACTGATCTTCAAATTCCAAGCTGCTTTGACCCTGTTCCACATGAGCGCTCACTCTTGGGGACTAAATTAGATGAAGAGCCACAACTGTTGAATTGCCCATTGTTTCCCTTTCTACAGCCAGTGTGTAATCTGAGGAGTATAAAAAGTTCAATTATTTGTAGATCTTGGCTCATGAGTACTAATAGTGAAATCTCCTAAGCAGGAAGCTAGTCCATTCTAGCTAGATGCATCTGAAACAATTTCCACATGGAAATGAGTAAGCATGGGGTTTCATGACCCTGTTGATCTCTTTGTCAGCAGCCTGACCAAGAAATTGCACCTAGGATGCTTATTGAGGTGCAAGTTAGGCAGCCTCTTTCCTGCAGTTCATTGTCATTGATCTTTTTTCTGTCTCTCTTCTAGCTGCAGTCACTCATAGATTCAAGTAGAGACATACCTGAATCTATTTTATTGATGTCAGGGGAGTGCTAACGCAATTAAGAAATTTTAATTGGTTCACTGACATATGATTGACAGTAGTTTATTGCTGAGTTATTTGGTAGTTTAAACATGGATAATTATATCCACTTTTCAGATCAGGAAAAATCTATGTTGCATAAGAATAGAAACTTTGATTTTTATTTATAATCTAAGAAAGTTGGCCTTCTGCAAGATGTTGAAATGTGGTTCTTCCATCTTGGGTCAGGACATTTCTTCCTCTCTTCCCTAGGGAGATTGGAGAGGAAGGGATTACAAGAGAGTAAGCAGGCACATAATGGGGAATCATTGGGATGTTTGCATAGTGCACTCAGAGCTACCAGCACCACAGTATTACCTTTAATGTGTATTGCCTATTGTGTGCCTATTTACTCTCTTGTAATCCCTTCTCCAATTTCTCTGCTCAGCAAGGGAAAAAAAAACAAGTCAGTTACTGGAAAATATGTGCTGACTGTAATGGTGATTATGTGACCGAGGGATGCTGTGAAAGTTGCAAATGAGGACATCATAAATTCTCATCACCTTCGACTGGGTGAAACAGTCCATCATAGGGCAACTATTTATTCTTTTCAGCACTGTTGTAACTTTGAATGGTCACTAGACAAGGCAGTCAATTAGCAAGGATTATCTGTACTGTATGATTGAGCTTAGAACTCTATGGTTATACAGCTTCCTTGCTATGTTTATTTACTGCTTTGTTTTACCTTTTGAAAGCTTTATTTCTGCTAGCCCTGGAGTTAGAATCATTCTTCTGCTGCATCATACAAACAAGACGGGGCTCTCCCTAAATTTTTCAACAAGCAAAATACAAGTCAGAGTTGCCATTCTTCTGCTTTCCAGATTTTTCAACGATGGCTTTTCTTTTTCTTAGACATCTTTAAATGATTGAAGCCTGTGTAAGTGTTTCAGAGTGCAACAAATGTATACCCCTAATTTCTAAATTTTAAATCTTGTATCTGTTTTGCATTCTGATTTTGGTATTGGCATGTGCAAAGATACTTGGCCAAAATACCTCCCCAAACACAAAATTTTTCTTGTCTTGTGCGCAGTGAAGTTCTAAAACATGGTTTTCGTAAAATAAATAGCACTGTAATGAATACATACTATATTGATCACATCAAACAGCTTCAAACTTGCATTTTCCAGATGAGCATCCCAGTAAGAATTCAGTTTGTTTATGTAGTGGAACATAAGCACATTTGATTTATATATAAGCATTGTGTGTGTGTGGGTATGTGTATGTATCCATATATGTATATGTCCGTGGAGGTAAGTACTAAATTAAAATTAGAAGTATACATTTGTCAAACCTGCTACATTAGATTCCAGCTAATTTAGGATATCAGATTTCTTTTACTTTTTTCCTGGAACACACTGCTGTTGAGTAAAAGCAACTCTATCTCTTCCCTGTTGCAAACTTATTGCAAAAGGGAGGAAATGCAATTGTCTTTTGCTGTGTAGGATTATCCGAATAAGCCCTTGAAGTCTCTTTGTATATGTCAGATGTGAGTAATGGAGATACTAGTCTGTAAATGTTTAATCTACCAAGCATAAGAAAATGATCAACAACCCAGCTCTGGTGCCTTAGCTTTATAAATCTAGCTGTGTAAAGGAGCCTACTGCTGAGTGTGGCATTTGTATACTATTGGTGCCCTGGTGACCATAAGCATTTTACTTATTGTATATTGTTAAGGTATACACTTAAAGTAAAACTCTTCTTTCTGCATCAAATTGTTCCATTTTAAATATACAAGTTCGAATGGAATGTATGAATGTCATGTTATGCCAATATATTGTACATCTCCTAGAGAATTAATGTGCAAACCCTGTATTGCAGAAAATTATCCCTGTAATGTGCTTTGATACTGTTGTCAGGTTTGGGAGTTGATTGCTGGGTTTGAGGTGAGTTTGGGTGTATTGTGTCTCCTTTATCAATAAGCAGTTCTAATCAGTGAGGGGCCAAGGACCCAACTTCTGCTTCTTTTTGTTTAACATCTACATGAGACTATTGAGTGGTTCATAATTCAGTCTTATCAATATGCAAATCATATCCAGTTGTACCTCTAGACCCCAACCTGGTTAAATGATGCCGTCGGTACCCTGGACTAGTGCTTAGAGCTGTGTGGGCCTGGATGGGAAAGAACAGACTTGGATTCAATCTTGCCAAGCCTGAATCGCTATGGGTTTTTAGGCCCCTTGCATCTGATGGTGTAGATGGGGTTGCACTTCCCAGTCTGGAGATCCTTCAGACTCGAGCAGTGGCAGCTATGGCCAAGAGGACAGTGGTAGGTTGCTCCCGGTTCGGTCCGGTTCTATAGAACTGGTAGTAAAACTAGTGGGAGGCTCCTCCCACCTGCCACAATATCATCGTGGGTGATCTGCGCATGCGCAGAAGCACAAACGAAGCAAGCGCGTGTACGCGGTCCCGTTGCGAACTGGCAGTAAAGGTAAGTAGAACTCACCCCTGCAAGAAGGCATTTGTATATCTTCATTTGGAGTTCTAGTTGTAGTCATTCCTGGATTAGGTAGCCTTCCAGACAAGTGCTCTTGTCTTAGTCACCTCATTGTTGGACTGTAACAATATGCTGTATGTGGCTCTGTCCTTGAAGATCACTCAGAAACCTACTGCTGTCTTATAGTAGTAGTGCAGGCTTCACGAATAGCAGTGCAGGCAGTGTTGCACCTGTCTCATCATGCTACTTGATAACTCTTCTCTGCAAGCTACAGTAGTTGCCAGTAAGTTTCCACATACAATTTAAGAGACTGGTTGTCATCTATTTTCGTCGGGCCCTGAAAACACATCTATTTCATCTAGCCGGGCTGGCTTGATCCCATCCTTTCGGTTTTAATTTGAAATTGGTTTTAACTAGGTTGTTTTAAATTGAGGGCCGAAATTATTTAATGTCTTTTAATCTGTTTTTTAAATTTTATATGTTATGTTTTATCTCGGCTGTTCACCGCCCTGAATCCTGTTGGAGAAGGGCGATATAAAAATCAAATCAAATCAAATCAAATCAAATCAAATAAATAAATAAATAAATAAATAAATAAATAAATAAATAAATAAATAATAAAATCTTCCGTGGTATAGGATCAGGTTATTTGTCAGATAATCTATCTTCCATGGTTTCTGCCTGTCCAGTAAGATCAGACATAGTTGGTATGCCTCAGATTCTCTCAATTAAACAATGTCAGCTATCCCTGTTGCAACACCTTCCCTCTAGAACAGTGGTGGCTAACCTTTTCCGGACCGAGTGCCCAAAGCACGTGCATGTGTGAACACACGTGTGCCCGAACCTCCAAAATGCAATGCGTGTGCGGGGGCCCTGCACGCTCCCCGCCCCCTGCACATGCGTGCCAGAGGCCTGATGAACAGCTGGCCGGCCGGAGGCACACACACATGTACGGCGGAGCTGAACTGGGGCAATGGCTCACATGTCCACAGAGAGGGCACTGCATGCCACAGGTTCGCCATCATGGCTCTAGAATAATATCCATAGTGCTCAAGGTTGACTCAGCCTTCCATCCTTTCGAGGTAGGTAAAATGAGGACCCAGTTTGTGGGGGCAATAAGCTGACTTTGTATAAAAAAGAACATTGCTTGGGGGAGGCCCTACTAAGCAGGTATATACAAAAGTATGAAGGCTATTGCTTAACACATTGTAAGCCGCCCTTAGTCTCCGGAAAAGGGCGGCATATAAATCGAACCAATAAATAAATAGTGTTCCCACTTCAACAAAGTTTCAGAAGTCTTTAAGAACCTGGCTGTACACCTTGGGCCAGGGTGTTTTTAGAACCCTGATCGATTGGTTAATATGTGCTTTATCCAGATAGAAGAGTCTTTTTATTTGTTTTTATTTTAAATGTAAGCCTCTCAGAATTGTTCTGAAACCAAGCAGCTTCTTAATAAACGAATAAAGCATTGTATTAACTTAGTTATTTAGTTAATCAAATGGTAATATTTTTCTTTTGCTCTTTTTAGCGGTTGGGGCTCAAGCAAAGATATCTTTCACTAAAGAGCCATATTCTCAGGATGCGTTGCATGGTCGTGGTGCCATTTTGCGCTGTGAAGTGAAAGACCCTAGAGACATTGAATTTGAGTGGTTACAGAATGGGGAACCTATTCAGGACACTGAACGGCGTTTCAAGGAAGGAAGCAACCTTCAATTTGCATCTATTGATCGTCAGCAAGATGGTGGGAACTTCCAATGTGTTGCCAGGAATGTAGTTACTGGAGAAGAAGCTCGGACAACAAATGCATCTTTCAACATAAAATGTGAGCATTATCTTTGTTACTAACTTATTTTGATGTTCCATCCACCTGTCAAAATGGAGAGAAAAGGGAAGATATACAACAAATGTGTTCTTTAAATAATCCAACTCGACTTCTGCAGCAAATGCACTCATGCACCAAGAAGCATTGGTTAACCATAACTCTCTAGTATCTGCATATGAAAAATATTGGTTTGGATGGACAGCTCAAATCCTTTTGTAGTAAAACTTGAAAGGAGCATTGTTCATGAATAATATAGTCTATTTACCATTTCATAGTCAATGTCTATTCAATACTAATGCAGTTAATGAAAACAATGCTAGTAATAAAGTACAAATATAAGGTTTGATACATGTCAGATGTTGCTAAACTATATGGCTTAAATTAACAGGGCACCATTTACATAACTGTAATTAATATGCAATTGAAAAAAACAAAAGAATGGAACCCATAAAGTAAAAACAGAAATTGCATAAAAATATATAAAATATTCATGGACAGAACAATTCAACGAAACACGTTTATTATTTATTTTATTTATTAGATTTTTGTGTAATAAAGGTAACTCAAGGTGGCAAGCATATGTAATACCACTTCTTCCTTTTATTTTCCCCACAATATCAACACTCTGAAGTGGGCTGGGCTGAGAGAGAGTGACTGGCCCGAAGTCACCCAGCCAGCTTTCCTGACTAAGAACTCATCTCTGGGTTTCTAGATCAGTGGCTTTAACCACCACAGCAAACTAGCTCAGATCTATTTTCTTGTACTTACATTTAAACTGCATTTTCTCTCAAACTAGTTCTAATGTTGACTAATATGTGTTAGAAGAAGAATTTTTTTGACCTGGAATCCTTTTTTCCTGTGGGTTAGCCAAAAAGTTTTTTCTTTATTGTGCACTGCCAATTATGGCAGTGTAACTAGTTGCAAACCAACATACAAAATATTTTGAATGTTATGATACATATTTATCTATGTGCCTTAAATTAGTTTGGAGCTGGAGTTCTATATACTTATACTTAACATTCATTATTATATTAATAAATGCAAAAATCAGGGGTAAAATGCACTTTGCTACTGGCTCGGAGATGTGAATGCTCGTGTGTGCGCGCTATACTCCCATGCGCCTCTTCTGCGCATGTTCAGAAGGTCAGTGCACGGGACGTGATGACTTCCGAGTGGGGAGCCATGTGGGACAGCTGCAGCGCCGGGGAAGCGTTGGCGCGTCCTCTCTCTTCAAGCAGGTCGAACAGCTTTTGCTGTGGTGTGGTTGCTCCAGCGGCTTTGGCTCTTTCTCTGGGTGTCGAGAGGGCGAGCATGGCCGGTCAGTCACTTCATTGCCGAAACCCCCTCAAGCCAACATGCTGGTAAAACCCAGCCGGCAACGTGCGAAAGCTTGCAGCTTGCAGGGAGGAAGATTTTAATCGGTTCACCTTGGTCGAATTTCACCCCTGGGAAAAATATATTTAACTTATAACTCTTGTTCTTCCTCAAGTCAGCAAAAGCTGTTATAAAATAATATGTCTTCTGTTTTGATCTGATTCAGAATTTGCTCAGAAGATGCATATTAAAGTAAACTTGTAGAGGATGGAAACACCTTAATTTAATCAGAGTCTGGATGGTGCCTGACAGCTTTTAGCTATTGAAAGAATGTGTGCTATAGATAAAATATATAAATGTCATGATGTCCAACTGCAGAACTTTCTCAATGGCAGGCAGTTATTTTAGAATTCTGTTGCGTCTTTTAGATTCTAAAATAATGTTGTGTATGGCTTTATTTTCAGTAATGCAGAGTACCTGAAAACCAAGGTCTTAACTTGAGCTGAGTCAGCTCTTTAAGTCAGATCAGTGTTACATCTACTGTTAATTCCATTCTTTGTTTAGAGTGAGCCAAGCTAAAAAAGAATCATGGGAGATTTTCAAAGACCCAGACATAAGCAAATGAGTCAGTTCTGCATCTTGGCTATAAGTTGGGTTTAGCACTCCAGCTGTAAATCCTCCTACCTGGTATAGTTAATATTTGTCTTTCTCTACTCTTTTCTTCCCAGCCCCTTAATTCTTTATTCTTAAAAATTGTAAGGAATATGGTAACCTATTTAATAGTTCCCATTGACTATATATTAGCTTTCACCTGTTATCTCTATTTCATATTGTGATAGGAGAAAGTCAGCCTTGGGGATGTCCTAGGACTCAGAAATATATTTATAAATATTGGCATTGCCAACAGATTCTAAAGCTCATTCCATCTCTCACTATGCTAGGGAAATATGTATTGTTTTTGTCTAGTATATGGTTAATTCCTCTTCTGTTATCACGGTTTTCTGTTTGCAAATGCTAAATAGGAAAGATTGCATTTTGTCTGACTCCTTCTCTGTAATGATTTCTTTAATAGTTACATAAATACGTTTTATATAGTTCCAAGTAAAGTTATAGACAGGCAGTAATGCTACCATTTATGTAAGCAATAGCAGTACAAGTTGCAGCAAAACAAATAATTCACTTAATTTTGCTTTTTCAGTGCCAGGCATGTGCAGTCACGCCAAGGTGAAAACAATTTTGTACTTCCATTGTGACTGATGAGTTCCAAAGTATACAAAAGGGCTGCGGTCTCAAACTGACTAATTTTTACTGTATTTTTGAAAGGGATTGAAACAGGAAAAGTGGTCTTGAAGAATCCTGTCAGAGTGGAGGATATACAAAGTTCTTCTCCAGTAACGCTGCATTGTCATATTGATGGGCACCCACGGTGAGTCCCTACTTTGAAGGATTCGTGTTTATTTCGGGTAACTTTTCCTCCTCCATTCATTAGTGTAACTTGTCTCTTCGAATAAAATCTTAGGTGAATTTGAGTTGCTCATGCTCTGGTCACCTCCCGCATCTCCTGCAACACACTTGATAGGGCTACCCTTGAAGAGTATTCGGAAGCTAACACCACTGCTGGTGGTGCCAATCTGCTTCCTGGTCCAATTCAAGGTGTTGTTATCACCTTTAAAGCCCATAATGGCATGGTCCAGGTTATCTCGCCCCAGTGGGATTGGCTCCTCTCATTCACTCCAGCAGAAGAGGACTACTTTGGGTTATGTCTGCCAAAGAACTTTTGGCTGGCAGGATCCAGGGAAGATCCTTTTCTGCTGTACACCCCCCCACCCGCAAATATTCTCCTGTCAGAGGTGAGGTTGGCCGCCACCCACCTGGTCTGCAGGAAGAACCTTAAAACCTGGCTCTGCCGACTGGCCTGGTGCCCCAGTAGCAATGCTCTATGCTACGGGTGGCTGAAGAGAAGATCCCCATTCCCACGTCGCCTATCTTCTTGGTTTTTAATCTTTAATAGTTCATAATTTTAATTTTTTTGTATTTTTATCTTGTTAGCATTTTGTAAGCTGCTCACTTGCAGCAACAGTGAAATGGGCTGTATATAAATTTAATAATTAAATAACTACATATTTAGAAGAGTTAATTAGCACAATCCTGAATATGACAGGACGCAGTAGCACCTCTGATGCCTGAACGCCCTTTGCTAATGTGAAGATGACACAGGTTGGGAATACATAAGGTTTTTGTTCAACACAATGTTTGCTAAAAGTTTTGTTTTAAATCTATGAATTTTCATCAAAATACCACATCCACATCACAGATTTTGGTATAAAGAGGTTGTGCATTTATTAGTTGTTTGCTAAGTAATTGCTCTTTTCATGATACTGAGCTTTTAAACTGTCTGTGTTTCATAGCCCAACAAGTCAGTGGTTCCGAGATGGTGAGCAAATTGTAGATGATCGCACAATTTACTCAGTCAATAATAAGGAGCGGACATTGACCTTCAAGAGTGCCAGCCCAGATGATAATGGCATTTATTATTGTTGTGCTCGGAATGCTGTGGGCACTGTATGCAGCCGAAACAACTTCACCCTCAGTATTATAGGTAATTGGCATTTGTACTCTTACAAATGTCTAATCTTGAGAAAGTCTCAAGCATTTTTGTGTTGACTATGCTTCTTGTTGGCAATCCGTTGATTCAAGCGGGTTCTGCCTGTTTTATTTGGGGCCATTCCCTTCAGTTTAGTCTCTCTTCTATCACTCCTCAGCCCTTTTTTGGCTACAAGAAAGGCTGGAGTTCCAACTTGAACAGCCCAGTTTTTCTTGTTTTTAAATGAGTTGGTCAACTGGCTGATTTAGAAAGCTTGATACCAGGAAACTGACCAGTTTCTTTCTGGATTAATCATGTAGTTAAAACCATAATTGAAAGAACCCAGCTCTGTAGCCCCTGTGGTAGGGAATTCCCTTCCCAATGGCTGCGACGCTCGGGGAAGCCTTATTGTGTATTAAAGATGTATGGACAGTGGCATAGCACAAATCTGTTCCTGTTGCATGGTAAGGGCATGCTGTGGGGGGCAAGAACATTAAGAGTGGCTTGGTTTTTTTGCTGGCTCTGGAGTGGGAGGGGAACATGGCAAAGCAGGCATGTAAATGTGGTTTTCTTTCCAGCGGAAGGAAAAATGTTGATTTGAAAGAGAGAATCCAGATCAGGGGTGAAATGCTCCCGGTTCGGACTGGATCGCCCGATCCGGTAGCAATGGCGGCGGGTGGTTTGGAGAACCGGTAGCAAAAATACCTGCCCCCCCCCCATGCCCAGCTGAGCCGCACGATCATCAGAGGCTTTTTTTTTTTACTTTTAAAAGCATTTTTTCTACAACCTCTTCTGACGAAAAAATGCTTTTAAAAGTAAAAAAAAAAAAAGCCTCTGATGATCTTGCGGCTCAGCTTGTATCGTCAGAGGCTTTTCAAAGCATTTTTTTCTGCAATCTCTTGGCCGAAGAGGTGGTAAAAAAAATGCTTTGAGAAGTCTCTGACGATCCCAGCTGAGTTGCCTGATCCAGCAGAGAGGCATTTTTTAAAAAGCCTCTCTGACGATCCCAGCTGAGTTGCCTGATCGGCAGAGGCTTTTCAAAGCATTAGAAAAAATGCTTTGAAAAGTTTTTTTTTAAAAAAAGTTGGCCACACCTACCCAGTCACATTACCCACCCCCCACCAAGCCACGCCCACAGAACCAATAGTAACAAATTTTACATTTCACCCCTGATCCAGATGATGAATTGATTTACTCTATTCCTTTTCCCTGTCAAAGATGAAAGTTTCCCTCACCCGGTGATAGTTCCTGAGAACCAAATTGTCAATAAAAATGAGGAGGCTATGTTCCATTGCAAGTTCCAGGCTGTGCCACCACCCACCCAAGAATGGCTGTTTGAGGATGACTCTCCAATTCAAAATCGGAGCAGGTAAGTAGCTCATTTAAAAATAGAAGAGTGTAGGGATACAAAGTCACATGGCAGGTATATATTCTTGAAATAAAAATGAATTGCTATTATTTTTCGGTACTGATCGATGATCTGTCAGGCTGCTTTTTTGTTACTATGGGCAAGGCTTTTGGGATTCGCTCAACAATGGCGCTTTCAATCACATTATATTTGGCAGAAAGATGAATCTGCTGGTGGCCAGATTGGTTTCCAGTTCTTAAAAATTACTCAGCATTGCCTATTTATCACCAGTTGGTTGTCTATAGTAGTAAATACTGTGGTGAAGGTTGTCAGAATAGTGAATAGTGCCATTATGGAGGCATCCATCGTTGCTGTAACTATCTTTTCGTTGTATCAGCTCAATACATCTTCTCTCCCTGTTCTTTCAAAGGACCATCATATTTTCCAATGGCTCTTTACTAGTAACTCAGGTGAAACCACGCAGTGTTGGAGTCTATAAATGTGTTGGCCGTGGACAGAAAGGAAAACCTGTAATCCTGGAGGCAACCCTGCAACTAGCAGGTATGGGCTTGTATCTCACAGAGACTCTGTGGAGTTTGGAAAGTTTTGGGCTGAAGGTTCTTCATTTTGCCATACTTTCAGGGTGTAAAGAGCTAGCTACCCAGAAATTTGGGTATCATAAAAATGATAAATTGTTGGATACTGTCATATTCAGATATGTAATTAAGGCTTATCCTAACACATTTAGCTCAAATCACGTATCAACATTGCTGGATTCTAAAATGTACATTCTGTTTTTTCATAGAAATTGAAGATTTTTCTCAAGTATTTGACCCCAAAATTGTCATAGCCAATAAAGAGCAACGTGTAACCTGTGTGGCTCCTCGTGGGATCCCTGAACCCCATATTTGGTGGGAGAGAAACAATGTTCGTATCCCCACTACTGGGAGAGTTCACCAAGAAGCAGGGGACCTTGTCTTCACCACTATTGTAGAAAAGGATACCGGAATATATACTTGCCATGCAGTGAACAAGGCTGGAGAAAAAAAACAAGATCTTTCCATTACAGTAGCAAGTAAGCTGGTTCCATTATGAATATGTTGACAGAACAAAAAGTGCAGTGAATTTTCAGTATTCTTTGAGTTGGGATGGTAGTTAAAGAAAATAAAAATTCACTCTAAAACCTTTGAAGAGAACTTGGCCATGGCTAGGTTATCAAAGCTAAATGAACCTGGTGCTGTAATTTAGATTTATGGTCTTTATCATTCTGTCAATTTGGTTTAGGACTTTTTTCAAGAAACAAATGAAAAAAGGGGTCTCTTCAGAAGGCCCATCTAGGATGGCATACAATGCATACCAGAATCTTCTGCTATTAGGTCAGTTCTGATTAGTAATCTTTCTTTTTCTTTTATCTCTTTCCAGCAAAGCCAGAATGGGTGGAAAAGCCCAAGGACAGTCAGCTAGAGGAGAGTAAACCAGGATACCTTCATTGTGGCAGTAAAGCCTCTCCCAAGCCCACTGTCAACTGGTTTCGTAATGGCAATCCTATTTCAGAGGTAAATTATCAAAGGATCTTTTACTGTCTGGTGGAACAAGTTGTCTAGTCATTTTTCTGCTTAATCTTTACTCCTAATTGTTATACTTTTAAGGCACCTCAGGCTTCCTCTCCTATTAACACAGTTCTCATAGATGCTTCCATTATATTGATAGTATGACTTTTCTTTCTACATTGTACTTTAAATTCTCTTGATTTAACATTATATTTCTGTATTTTGACTCTGCGCTATGCTTTTCTCTAAATCGTAAGGAACCCTGGTGACGCAGTGGTTAGAATGCGGCATTGCAGGCTAACTCTGCCACAGTCTAGAGTTTGATCCTGATGGGTTCAGGGTTGACTCAACCTTCCATTCTTTTGATGTTGGTAAAATGGGGAGCCAGGTTTTGGGGGGCAATATGCTGACATTGTAAACTCCCAGAGTTTACAAGCACTATGAATGGGGCGAGAGATAAGTCTAAACACTATTGCTAAATCTAGCTTTTTATTAACTTTTACATAGATCCATGTGAATGTGCCTCCTCCTGATCTTCCTCAACTGTAGTTTTCTTAAAATGCCCAGGGAAAGTGTGTAGACTGAGCTTTGCTTCAAGAAAATTATTTGAAAGAGAGTTAGAATAGTAGACAGGGCTTCTCTGAATATGCCTGTCTAGCTGTAGCTGTTCCTTGGAGCATGTTCCAATCCAAAGAGACTGTCATCCTAGTTGGCTGGTACTTTCCCAAGACAGAAAGTCCTTCCATTGCTGAAGTTGATGGAGAATAAATAATAAGAGTTGCGCCTCTTCCGTTTTTCCTTGCTCGGATAAAATCAAAAGAGAATTCTGGGAAAATACAACTGATAGACATGAAACCTATTAGAGTATATGTGGATATATCTGGGACTGTATTTAGCTTATAGTACATTCATGTGTATCAAATATGTTGCTTAGGAAGGGGTATATGTGTACCCACAAGAAAGCCAGCCCACACACATATTTCGTTGTTACTGACCAAAAATAATTCACTAGTGGTGTTGCCCCGTTCAGTTTCTGTTCTCTCTCACATACATACATATTCATTTAAACAAGTGTGTGGTCTTGCAGTGAACAGTGGAATATGTCCTGTGGTTTTATAGATCAGATTCCACTGGCTTAATCCCATTATGCAATTAAAACCCTTTCATAAAACTGTAACAAAAGGGAGATGAATTTAAGCATCTGACACAGTGCTTAAAAAGCAATCATTGGAAGTCTCCATTTTAATTCTCTTCTTTTTCTGTGTATGAGATACATCTGAAAATGGAGTCTTATTCTTGCAGACAAGAACTGACTAGAACCTAATTGCAGAGGGGGAAGTGTGCTTGGTAGGAACCAGAGACTTACGAAGGCATCTTTTAGTATTCCGTTTGAAGTCAAAAGGCTGTAGACAGGATTAATTCTAACTTATCTATAAAGCAGCATTTCAAGTTTTCTGTGTTTCACCTTTTGTATGCTAATATAAGGATTTGGTATGTGAGAGTGGGAGTACCCTGTTTCTCCCAAAATAAGACATCCCCTGATAATAAGCCCAATCGGGCTTTTGAGTGCATGGCAATAAGGCCAAACGCTTATTTCAGGGTTCAAAAAAAAAAAGACAGGGTCTTATTTTCGGGGAAAGACGGTAATAGTATTTTAATTATTTAAATTTTGCATTCTCTTTTGTGAGATGTGTGAAAGCTGTTTTAAATCAACAGCTACAGTCTCCTTACCACTAGAATCAATTTGAGAATATAGCATGCATAAAAGCACTTTGTAATGGTGTTGTTTTTTATGTAGAAACTCAATTGTAGTCATGCTTTATGTCTTCACAATTTTCATGCTGGGCAGGATTCCCGCTTTGAAATTGCTGAGAATGGGACACTGCGTATAAACAGCGTGGAAGTGTATGATGGAACGATATTCAAGTGTGTAAGCAGCACTCCAGCAGGAAGTATTGAAGAACAAGTCCGGGTACATGTTCTGGGTATGTGCTAACAATAAGGCCTTCGCTTATTGCATGTGAGATTATGTATATCTGTATTTTGTTAGTTTAACCCCAAATCATATAATATGGAAACATATGCAATATATGTGTAAAATGCAAATTATCAAAAGACAACCAAGCACTATAACAAGCAACCAAAAGGGAACCCTTCTCAACTGGCCCCTTGTGGTTGGGGGAAAATCCAGCTCTTCAAGACTTTCCTAAAGACAATCAGAGTTGGAGCCTGTCATATATTTCACGGGGGTGGGGAGATCATTTTAGAGAACAATGGCAACTACAGAAAAGGCACACTTTCAAAATCCAATAAGATGGCAAGATTTAAAAGAAGGTACCTGGAGCATGGCTCTTATGTTTGGCTTTTATATTCCTGATGCTGCCTTGAAACTGAGAGTCTTTATAGACCTTGAAACTTCTCTTGGCCATACTCACATCTCTGCAATCCATGGAAAGAAAGCTTTCTTGCAGAAAATTTAGGAATGTATTCTTTAGATGCTTAACTTGTCTCTTTTAGCCTCTGACAAATGCAATTTCATTTCAGAAAAGCTGAAGTTTACTCCTCCTCCTCAACCCCTGCAGTGTGCTGAATTTGATAAAGAAGTCACTATTTCCTGCTCAGCTACAGGGCGAGAAAAACCTGCAATCCATTGGATTAAAACCGGTACAATCTAAACATTGAAGGTTATGGGTGGGGCTGCAAGTTACACAATTTTTGCTTTTTGCAATAGATTTCATTATAAGAGGCATCTTTAACTTCTGCTTTGGAAAGAAATCCAATTAAATTGCCTTTTAGATTTGCCTTTTATCTTTTATTAACGTAGTTTTGAAATAAAATACTTCCCACATCTATTCTAAAATTCCCCAGTATAGCTTTCTGCAACCTGATATTCTGCTGACTGGGAATTGGGGGAGTTGTAATCCAAACTGGGTGACACTGGATTAAGTACAATGAATCTGTTCAAGTCCTTACTTGCTATTTAGTGCATTTTGCTACTTATGATCCAGTTTTGAATTTATTTATTTTTTTGTTCCTGGCCAGATGGGAGAAATCTGCCAGCCCGGGTCAGTAACAATTCTGGAAACCTGCACTTTCATAAAGTGACACGAAGTGATGCTGGAAACTATACATGTATTGCTTCCAATGGTCCACAAGGAGAGATCAGAGCAACAATTCAACTTACAGTGGCAGGTAAACATTGGGTGACAGAACTCTATGTATTGCTAGCATGATTAGCAATATGAGTAACCTGTTTAATTCTCTACAAGTCTCTGTGGGTCTTCAGTCCATTTATTTCTGGACTAGAACCTAATTGGAAAGAAGGGTGAAAGAAAGAAAGAAATGCCAAAGAATTTGAAAGAATACAATAAGTTTTATAAATAAAAATGGTTACAGTTCACAAAGATTACTAGGTGCAAAAAGAAACACACATTATTTCCATAGCAAGGAAGATAAAGCAGGAATGGTTAAATTGATTACTTTATTTAAAGAGGATAACATGTTCTTATTTGGATATCACTTTTGGAATTTGTGCTTGTGAAGAAAAAAAATGAAACTTTGATCTTGGTGTTGTTGATTAGAAAGATTTGGTGTTATAGAAATGGCTAGTTAATGTGTAAAAGCAAAAAGTTGAGGTTGGAGTGTGTTTATCTTGTACTGTGGTAGGAAGAGTTGGAAGTCAGTGCCCCCTTTTCTTTCTTTTTCTCTTCCCCTTGTATCTCACACCCTCTTTTCCTTGTTCCCTTTCCCTCCCTTAATCTCCTATTTTCTTTTCTTTTTTGTAGTTTATATAATAAAATAAAAATATATTAAAAGTGAAAACATTTATTTCTTTTCATATTATAGGTAGTCCTCCGCTTACAACCATTTGCTTAGTGACCATTCAAAATTACAATGGCACTGAATAAAGTGATTTACGATGTTTTTCACATTTATGACCATTGCAGCATCCTCATGATCACATAATCAAAATTCAGATGCTTGGCAAACTGCTTCATATTTATGATGATTGTAATCACCTTTTGCAACCTTCTGACAAGCAAAGTCAATGGGGAGGGGGCAGATTCACTTAGCCATGTTACTAACTTAACAACTGCAGCAATTTACTTAACAACTGTGACAAGAAAGATCGTAAAATGAGGCAAAAGTCACTTAATTGTCTTGCTCAGTAACATAAATTTTGAGCTCAACTGTGATCGTAAATTGAGGACTACCTGTACCATAATGCATACATGTAGTATATGCTCAATCTATAAATGAAATGTTCCTATCTCTAAATGCTAAGAGAAGACTTTAATGTTAAGGCATCTCAGGCAATAAAATACATGGGGAAATGTCTGGGATGAAGAGCATCTTTGTGAGCCTTGATGATAAAATGTGGGAAAATGGCTTTCTCTCCTGCTCATCATAACTGCCACTATCTGATAATATGGTGAGTGTAATGGTCTCTGCTACCTTGAGCAAGGTGTTCTTCAGAGACAGCTGGTCTCTCCTCAATGGTACCAAGAAACACCAGAATTCAGTGGTGTGTAAATGGGTTCATTTTCTCCTTTTAGTGTTTATAAGCTTTAAACTGAGGCCAGATGACACAACTGTATATCCAGGACACACAGCCATGTTTCAGTGTCAAGCTGAGGGTGACCCATTGCCACAAATCCAGTGGAAAGGAAAGGATAAGATTCTGGATCATGATGAATTTTCACCCAGGTATGGCTCTTTTTCCCTCCTTTGGCTGATTAGCTTACTTAAAATGTTAAATGAATAAATAAGTGTCTGAGAAAATGAGCGTGTATGTATTATGCATTAATTCAGGAAACTATAAAGAGTTTGGAAATATAAAGTTATTTTTGGGCCCAGGCTCAATTTTCAATGTCCTAAATTTGCTTTTGCTCAGGAGAAGCTTCATACTTTTATTTCAAACACATGTTTTCAGAATATACTTGCAAAAAGTTGGAGACGCCTACAACAAGCACAGGCTGCAATTTAAACAGTTTCAAATATACATTTATTTTCAAACTTAAATCTGTAGCACCTTTTTCTGATTTCCTTTGCATATTATTTCTGTCAGAAAATATGTGGAAATATGGAGCAAATGTGTGTACAGACTGCAAAGTAGAATGTATGAGGAAAAGGAGATTTCCTATTATTAGAATCACATGGTATCTCAGTCAGTATCGTGGATAACCATCAGAGGTGACCATTGTCAGCCATTAGGACTAGAAAAGCCATAATTTTAGGGAAAATGTGAGGGGTGACTTGGAATATGTGGATTTTATATGGGGGTTATTGTAAAGTTTTGAAAAGTAAGATTACAGGACTGTATAGATAACATATGTTATCCATTTTGTGTTATGTATGTATATGTCTGTTGATACAGCACTCCCCAGGTTAAGAACAAGTTCCATTCTCAAACTGTCTTTAACCCAAATTTGTAGTTGGGTTGGAACTTGTACTTACAAACATGATGCCTGTTATTAAAAATGGCAGGCAGTGTGCTCCTTCAGTTCCTAAAAGCTGCCCAATGCTTTTAGGAACTGCTGAAGTCATGCGTTTTTCATATGTAGCCCATGTTCATCCGTTTTCAGCCGTCCCTGAAAGTGGGACACAGCTTCAGCACTTTGTCAGCTCGATGAAGGAGAATGCCATCCACATTCACATGTTGCCATCCACCATATTTTGTTTTGCAATAGGCATCCCGTTCGTGTCTAGGGTTTTTCTTACCTCGGACAGGTTCTTAACCTGTGGACTACCTGAACCCGCAATACAGCTACATAATTTAGCATCTAAAAATTCCAGCTTTCACATTGTTCTTTAGATATTTGTACTTGAAAAAATGTAGACAGTGGCTGGAGAAACCACATTGTTCAGTAGAAAAATAGAATGAGTGATGTAAACGATACACAAAATATATTTAATTAATGGAATACATGCAAGTGGCAGAAATACACACATAAACATTTGTATAGCAACCTGTAATATCCTTGAAATTCATGCAATTGCAGCAGCGAGTATGAAATGCAAGTTCTATAAATAAGACCTCATAAAGAGAGCAAAAATGTATTTCAGGGAGAGAAGTTAAGCAGCAACCATAAGAGCACCCTAGAAAACCACATCATCATTGCCAGAGTATTTTTGTCTATT
The DNA here is from genome assembly GCF_059756535.1 of Pantherophis guttatus. Lineage (NCBI taxonomy): Eukaryota > Metazoa > Chordata > Lepidosauria > Squamata > Colubridae > Pantherophis > Pantherophis guttatus. The sequence continues at coordinate 306,229,036 of NC_142063.1, read as the reverse complement.
CATTCTCTCTTCTCCTTTTCCTATCTTTATTATGTAGATTTTGTTCTTGAACTGCTGTGCTTTTAAGGAGGCTCTTTCCTCTGTTTTAATCACCTTCAGGCCTTTTACATCTGCTTGCAATTCCTTCTCTACCTCATGTTTTGTGAAAAAATGTTCTCTCTCTAGCTTGTGGCACAACTCTCCCCAGAAACTCACACAACAGATGAACAATTAATTGCTCTGTCTCATTGCTGTCTCGTGTATGAAGCCATAACCAGTATTTACAGTTGATCAAACATTAGGGCAGATACTTTTTGAAAATGCCTCAAAGTGCTGCATCATGGATCTGTTGACACAGAAAAAAAAAATAATAACATGTGTTTCACATGTCTTATGTTTAACCTCTGTTGCTCCAAAAAAATCTCTGGTGGTTGAAGTTTTGTACCTAAAACTTTGGAGACCGCATAACATTTAAATGGTAACCATTGTGAAAAATAAATTGCATTTGTGTGAAAGTTTGGAGATTGGAATTTATAGAATAGATTAGATCCATTGTTTAAACACAGAGCTGGAACTTAAGAGTTTAAGCTACATTGTAGAGAGAGAAGAATTAGAAACTTAGAAATAATATCATTTTCAAGCTGATGAGGCTTCTTTTAAAAAATCTGTAAGACTTTCACTGCAGGTAGTCCTTGACTTATGACCATACTTGAGCCCAAAATTTTTGTGACTAAGTGAGACAGTTGTGAAGTGAGTGTTGCCCCATTTTATGACCTTTCTTGCCACAGTTAAATTAGTAACACAGTTGTTAAGTGAATCTGATTTTTCCATTGACTTTGCTTGTCAGAAGATCACAAAAGATGACCCAGGACACTGCAACTGTCATAAATGTGAGTCAGTTGCCAAGCGACTGAATTTTGATCATGGGACCGTGGAGATGCTGCAATGGCTATAAGTGTGAACAATGATCATTTCACTTTTTTCACTGCCATTGTAACTTCGAATGGTCACTAAATGAACTGTTGTAAGATGAGGACTACTTGTATCCTGTGAATGTCGTATAGCTATCATATCCTTTGGAAGTCTTGATAGGAAAAGCCGAGAAGGTTTACTGGATTTTTTCCTTCTTTTTTCTCTGAAACACAAGAAACTACTGCAGTTATGCTATTGGTTACCATTGCATTCTTCTTTTAAGTCTGTTTTTTGGAAGAATTATCATTTATCAGAAAATATAATTGGCTACTGCATTTTGGTTTAAAACAAATGATTGCTGGCAGGGTGGCATATTTGGAAAAGATGGGCTTGCCTGACACAGATCAACTGAGGTTACTGGCAGGCAAGGCAATAGTTTAATTGCATGAACTTTCCCTACCCTCTGCTTGCTTTTACATTTTTTGTAGGATCCAAATTATGACCAATGGCTCTCTAATAATATATGATGTCACCCCTGCGGATTCTGGCAAGTATACTTGCATTGCTGGCAACAGTTGCAACATCAAGCACCACGAGGCCTTTCTCCATGTTGTTGGTAAGGATTATAGGTTTGATGGTGATCGGGCTGTAGCATTTAGAATGCAAGAAGGTGATTCTTTTGTCATAAATTCAGCATCTCCCAAGTAAAGTTTCTCAGCTCTTCCAGAAAGGAGTCGTAATTTCTGTACCTACGTATTGTGGGTTTAGCATAGTACTATTACCGATTGTGGAAGGAGGCCAGACAAGCTGGAATTTAATTACATCTAACACTTTTCCTAATTATTCAAAAATAAGTTTCCACATTTTATTCTCTGTTTATATATAGCTCAGAAATTTGAAGGAGAGGCATTTGCCCAGCAATTTTTATGCATTATAAGACAAAAACATGTCTGATTGTGTGGTGTTATATACATAATCAGTGTAGATATTTTAATAATTTGATGGCATTTCTCATGTAAGATTGGCATCTTATTTCCAGATTTACCACTTATCAACACAGAGAATATGCCCAACAGCCACACCCCCTATAAAATGATTCAGACCATAGGACTCTCTGTTGGTGCTGCAGTAGCATATATAATAATTGTGTTGGGCCTCATGTTCTACTGCAAGAAGAGGAGGAAAGCGAAGAGATTGAAAAAGCAACCGGAAAGTGAAGAACCAGAGATGGAATGTCTGAATGGTAAGTTACAGGATCTTTTTCATGCCTTGAACAGAATGGAAGAGGTTTTTCATTCAGCTTAGGTTTCAGGGATAAAAGATGAATTAATTATTTGGTGTGGGTGTTTATTATTATGAAGATAACAATTCAAATAGATCAAGTAATGCAATTCTGTAGGTTAAACTAAGGTATTGCACGGTCAGAGAAAATGTTAGAGGTCTTTAAAAGAAACTTGGAGGTTCAAAACAGAAGTTAAATGGAAACTGACGGAAGTGGATAAGGAATATCCTAAATGCATGCAATTCTCAGTTCATCCCAGTGATACTTTATATGATAATATCCAGATGAAGAAGAGTTTAGGTGAGTTTATAGAGCTGCTAATTGGTAGTAGATGCATCAGCCACAGTTTTCCCATGCTTAATTTTGAAAGTAACTGGTTTCCAGAGGCTGCTTTTGTAAATTGTTCTTCTCAGGGGACACAAAGTAAATTTAAAATAGCTTTAAATCAGGAGTGAAATTTCACTTACCTTCCCTACCAGTTTGCAAAAGTGTGCACACCGCGCGATCGCTCCACTCGCTCACACCATCATCCACGCATGCGGAAAGCCTTCTGTGCATACACAGAGGCTTAAAATCATTGCAAAAAAGCGACATCATGACGTCCGCGTGGGTGGGCAGAGCCTCCTGCAGCCGCCGCTACCAGTTCGCGTGAGCCGGATAGAACTGGCTGAATTTCACCCCACTTTAAATTGTTTTATTTGCAGGACTGTGCATAAGTTAAAGTACATAATATTGATGCGGGGAGGGTCCCCTTAAATTATCCTTCAGTTTGGAAAGTAGTTAAAGCACCAGGCTAGAAAGGAGAATGTGAGTTCTAGTCCCATCTTAGCCATGAAAGCTGGCTGGGTGACCTTGGACCAGTCATCTTATTTCCCCCCTCCAATGGGGAGAGGTATTGTGGGGAAAATAGGAGAATGGGGGAGTGCTATGTTTGCCACTTTGAGTTATTAATTAAAATAATAAAGGCAGGATAAATAAAATAATATTGCTATGCAGATAGAAGATTAGCTGGGTTTTTTAAATCACTCCATCAGCCTTTAATATATTTTAGGTGTTCCTGCAATCTTTCTTGTAAAAGGCTACTTTGAGTTATTGGCCCTCTAAGTTTCTAAGGGCTGTCCAGAATATTCTATTAGTTTATCACCACCTCTGCTATTTGAAATTGTGACAAAATTCTGACTACTGAAAATTTATGAAGTAGCCACAAGAGGTCTCCAGCAGGTAAAACAAGTGGTAAAACAATAGCATTGGAAACTAATCAGAGTTCAAGAACGCATCTAATGGGTGTCCTAAATCACATGTTTAGATAGCCCCCTAGTGACCAAAGTTAACTGATGTTAAGAATAGTAATTTTGCAAATAAATACATTATCTGCAATAATTTTCTCCTAAGTTTGTTGCAATTTATTTATTTTTTTATTATACTTTAAGCCAAATTCTGAAAAGTAGCTATATCACCCAACCCAGATTTACAAGTAGTCCTTGACTTGTAACCATTTTAAAGCAACCATTTGAAATTAGGACAGCACTGAAAATAATTACTTACAGCCATTGCACCATCCACATAGGCACATAAATATGATCCCAGCTTGGCAAATGTCTGGCCTTTACGACAGTTGCAGCATCCCGGGTCTTGTAATTGCTATTTGTGATCTTCCCAGCCAGCTTCCAACAAAAAAAGTCAATGGGGAAGTAGACAGGGGAGGTCAAAACATGATCATATGATGTCTGACTTAACAACTGCCTTGATTCACTTAAGGACTGCAGCAAAAAAAGCAATAACTATAAAATTAGTTACAGTCACATGATGCCTTGATTAATACTAAATTTTCTGGTTCTAAGTGTCGTACGTTGAGGACTACCTATGTCAGGGGTGTCAAACTCGATTTCATTGAGGGTCGCATCAGGGTTGTGTTTGACCTCCGGGGGCCGGGGTGGGAGTGGCTGTAGTGGGCATGGCCAGCTCTACATCACTCGTGTCGGGGGCACCTATGGTGGCTGAAGAGGTTGAAAAAAAATGCTTTTAAAGCCTCTGACGATCCCAGCTGACTTGCCTGATCGGCAGAGACTTTTTTTTTTTTAAAGCCTCTGACGATCCCAGCTGACTTGCCTGATTGGCAGAGGCTTTCTTTATTTCTTTTTAAAGCCTCTGATCAGAGGCTTTTTTTTTTACTTTTAAAAGCATTTTTTTCGGCCAAAGAGGTTGCAGAAAAAATGTTTTTTAAAATAAAAAAAAGCCTCTGATGATTGCACGGCTCAGCTGGGCAATGGGGGGGAGGGGGCAGGATTTTTGCTACCGGTTCTCCGAACCACCTGCCTCCATCGCTACTGGATCAGGGGATCCGGTCCAAACCAGGAGCATTTCATCCCTGCTCCCAAGCTCCATTTTCGGCTTAGACAACCTCCTGCAACCCTCTGCCAGGGAAAAGGGAGCTGGCAGAGGCACCATGGGCCAGTCTTTCACTGTTTCCAGGGCAGCCCTGTGGGCCAGATCTAAGCACCCTGTGGGCCGGATCCAACTCCCGGGCTTTGAGCTTGACACCCTTGACCTATGTGATCTTAATAAAGATTAAGAAACATATTAACATATTAAAATAAACTTTTGTGGATGTCATCAGAGATCTGAAATGAACTGAAGAAGTAGTGGCTATATCCACTGATGGTATCCAAGTTGGTGGTCGAGGTGGATTAAAGAATGAAGCAGAGTGGTAGGCAACCTGGTGCCTGTAGGTACCAGTGTACTTACCCCCAGGCACATTTCTTGCTCCCTGCTAGACTTCCTGTTCTATTTGACCTTTAAGTTAAATTTAAAATGAAAAGGAAGCTTCAGTGCTGGAAAATATAGCACTAACCTCTAACATAATTATTTATAGGAATGTTTTAGGACCCACAAAGATCAGGTTTCTCTGAAATCTGTCTTAGCTTTTAATGCTCTACATTTTACAATCAATACTTTGTTTCAGGAGGATCATTAGCATGGAGCTTTTAAATTCCAAACATATGACACATCCTGGGAAGACTTTGGCTTAACATTTTTTTAAAAAAAAAACCTTTTCTTTCAGGGGGTACTTTGCTGCAAAATGGACAGACTACTGCTGAGATCCAAGAAGAGGTGGCTCTGACAAATATTGGCAGCAGCTCTGCAATCAACAAGAGGCACAGTACTAGTGATAAAATGCACTTTTCTCGGTCTAGCCTGCAGACAATCACTCCTCTGGGTATGCTGTATAGCAGTCATTCTACTTCATATTTGCTTGCAGTACACATTCTGACGTCTCTTCTCCTGTTCCCAGCAATCCAGAATGTACTGTGATCTTAAATGAGATCTCTATGGCTTTTTCCGCACTCCTCTAAATTTTTTCCATCATCAGTTCTGTAACACCCTTGGGTGTATCCCAGTTCTATACTTTTATCAAATTATTTAAATGTATATGCAAATGAAATCAATTGTCCTGGCCATGCTTCATTAAATTATGCATAGCTATATCATGGACATAATTTTGGAGGGACATTTCTCCTGTATGAGACAAAATGGAAAATGCCTTCTATTGTGCTCACTGTTGGAAGAGTTTCAATTTATATTAAAAATCTCTAGTTACTTTAGAGTTGTTGTACCAATTACTTAATGCCACAACATAGATTTTCATTTTGTATTCTTCAGGCAGCTTTTGGAAAGTGTCTTTGCCTTGTAGGTAGTTAGGTATTGACTGCTTAATCTAAGCAGAGCTTAATCCCTAAATTTCCATGGGACTATAGAGGGTAGTCAAAAAATACCAAACAGAGAAGTGATCTGTAGTAATTTAAGTTGTACATATTTAGGTCTGGTTAGATTCTGGTTTATAATTAAGCATAAGAACTGGGAGTTATGTCAAATATACCACGGAAGAGATGGCATCTTAGAAGGAAATTAAAGATATATAATGGGTGGTACACTCAAATATTGGAAGATGTTGTTTCAAACATTCAGGACACTAACAGACAGAAGGCAGCCAAGTTTTGTGGCACTTTTTAAATTTCTTGCTGAAATAAGGCTTAACATATAAATGTTGATCTTTAAATACCTTCCCACCCCGAGCACTTAGTTTTCCCACTCATTACCAAGCACTCTGGGTAGCATTGATTCCTTCAAATTCAAATCAGTCTTATTCTATTTCAGTAATTGCCGCCAAATACTGTTTCATAGTTTGCCATAATTTTTCTTTAAACATCTATATATTTTCCATTTGGAAACATTTCAAATATAGCTGTCCAGTTAGTCACTACTTTATAGCAATGTATTATATCCTCACTGTCAATTGATTCTTATTTCTGCCTTGCATTCATTATTAGATGGCAGAGTCATTTTAACAATATAGTCATTATAATTGGACTCAAACTTCAACTTTTGAAAGTGTAATCACTACTTATGCATTATTCTTTCTTATACATTACATTACTATCTTTTATCTAGATATATTAATCTATATTATAGTGTCTGTGCTACTCTATTCTTCCAAATGATCATTTAATTACCTTATATAAATTACCTTACTATTATTTATCTGCATGATAGTCCTCAATTTATAAAATTTCCCTCACTAAACAGTACAGCCATAAAACGTAATAGCATTGCTTAGATGCCACAGTCATAAATGCCAAAACAATGAGTCAGTAAGGAAGCTGAGGAAGTTGCAAATTCTAGGAGCAAGGGGATAGCTGGAGGTGTGTGCAGAATCAGAGAGGGTACAGGACAGGGGTTGTGTGGGTTGGGGAGGCTAGTGGAGGGTGCAGGAGAGGCACTGTGTGGATCAGGATAGGTGTGAGGGTATGCATGATAGGCCAGAACTCTGAGAACTGGTCGTAGCCAACACTCATTCAATGCTGTCACTGATTTCAAAGAGTTATTGAAGCAATTGAGAACTACCGGTATTATTATATGATTTTATAGCTCATTTTATTCTAGTCAGTTTCTGTGCTATATAGGCTGCATTGATGTCCAGCAACTTAAACGTCACTTCTTTTGATTTGCTGGTCAGTGAGTGAAATCAGATGACTGACTGATTGACCAACATTTCTATTCCTCTGAGTAACATCACCAGACACACTTCCTATAGCCAACAGAAACAAAAAACAATTTAAGAGGTTGCGCTTCTCCTAAAACATCAAATGTATAGCCAATGGGTTCTCCTAGGTCCACTTTTGTCATTAGAAACACAAATATCTTTGTGTCATCAAAAACTATCTATGACCCGCAATGGCTAAATGGGGGGCAGGTGAAGTAGGTGTCTGCATCGTACTCTCTCGGCCAACTCTGAAGTTTTCTTTGGAGCCCATGGCCTCAAATTTTTCAACATTATCCAAATCTATAATGTACTGTATTCTGTGTGTAGTATAGAGATGATTAGCCAGCTGCTCTCCCTTTTTTCAGGGAAAGGTGAATTTGGAGATGTTTTCCTGGCTAAGGCAAAAGGCATTGAGGACAATGACACTGAAGTGCTTGTTTTAGTCAAGAGTCTTCAGTCAAGGGATGAACAACTACAGTTGGCCTTCAGGCAAGAATCTGAGATGTTTGGCAAACTGAACCACAGCAACGTGCTGCGATTGCTTGGCTTATGCAGGGAAACAGAGCCTCACTACATGATCTTGGAATATGTAGATTTGGTAAGAAATCTAATCAAATATTCAATTGCTGTATGTGTGTGGGAGGGTTTGTTTCTTTTTTAATAATAAGTATACAAGGTTGAAGTGGTATACACTTTATTTACTCTTATGAGAAGTCCTGTTGATTGAAATACAATAATGGATGCAGAGCTGTTGAGTAAACCTGTGTCAGTTTTGCTGTGGCTAATGAGCTGATTATGCTTTTTTTCTGTTCACTTTGGAGACAAAAGCCAACAGGTTTATATGGAAATTCCACCCCTTTAGATCGGAGGCTGAAGAAGCTGGTCACTGGAAAGGGACTTCTATATTGAATATTTATTTATTTCTCAATTTCAATTCACTCAGGCAATTTACAGCAAAAACATAAAAACATTCATGATGAGGAACAATAACACATCTATAGTACCACAGGTCAAACAATAGCAATACCACTTAGACTTATATACAGCTTCACAGTACTTCACAACCCTCTCTAAGTAGTTTACAGAGTCAGCATATACAACATTCAAACATCCCTGGTAAGCTTAGAAACACAATATTTTAAAATTTAAGACATGAACCAGTAACAAAAAAAACATGATAGTATCTATTCTGTAGGGAGCTCTATGGAATAGCTCTATATGTAGTTGTTTCCTGAATCTTGACTGGGCTAGGATAATTGAGTAGGGAAAGCTGGATGTCTCTATGGCCCTATTTCAGAAAGATACATTTACACCCAGAAGTCTCCAAATCAGGATCCTTGGTCACAAATACAGAGTTTTTAATGATGAATGCTGATCTATTCCCCCATCCTCAGTCCTGGCTTCAAAGTTGTTGATGAATCCAAAATCTGGGAGAAGCAGATCGCTAATAAGGCAACATTGTCTTCGCCCAACTGGGTCTTGAGAATGCATGCTAACTCTGCCTGCTGATCCACTACTGTATACTGAATACTGTATGAACGTGGTGTTATTGCAGATAATCCTGGTATTTATTATTAGCATCTTAAAATTACTTTATATGATCAAAAGAGAATAAGAGATTTATAAGATGAATTGGTCTGACTTCTTTTTGTCTCGGTATACGTTTGAATAGTTCTGAAGATTTCCTTTCTGATTTCTTTTCTGCTAGGGAGATCTGAAGCAGTTCCTGAGGATTTCCAGAACTAAAGATGAGAACCTCAAGCCCCAGCCCATTAGCACAAAACATAAGGTAAAATGGTACAATTGGAGAGTTAATAGTGTCTGAATCTAAAGAAGGCTGTAATTGTAGAGAAAGGAGTGAGTTAATTTGAAAGAGTCAATAATTATATCATCCAATTTGTTACGGCATTTAGGCTGCTGTGCAGGTGGCCTTATCTTCAATGTTGTTGCTAGGCTTATTTAAAAACAAGCCTGCATGTTGATTTTTTTAATACAGAAAGTTGTTTAGAGATAGATTCTGGCAAATTGTAGATCACAAATGCACAATTTGCAAGCCATTGTGGATCTTGATGATCTGTTCTAACAACCATCTATTAGCGATCTAAGATATATTCATTTGTTTCTTCATTTAAAAAATAAAGCATATGGCCTTCCACCTGAAAGCACAACTCTGGAAAGCTCACAACAATAATGAAATTACAAACCATAAACATAAAAAATAAAAAACCAAAAAATATCAGTGCCGCAATAATCTCCTAGGATGTCGCAGCAACTATCCGTAGGCTCCAATCACTCTAGCTCACTGCCTGGGTGAAGAGCCTGGTCTGATGGCCTTCTAGATGTCTAAAAGGATGGGGTCAGCTGAATTGTTGGCAGAAGGATGTTCCACAAGGCTGAGGCAGCTATGGAAAAGACATGCTTTTTAGGCCCCTCTATATGGCAACATTTCAGGGGAGGGACCTTGACTTGTACCTACCTTAGTCAAACTGGTGGGACAGGCAGATACTTTAAGTCCTGAAAATAGCCTGGTCTTATGCCAAGTAGGCCTTTAAAGGAGATAACAAGCACTTTGAATTGCATCCCGCAAAAAACTGTGAGCCAGTGCAGCTTGTACTACAGTGGTGTAATGTGAGCAAACCTAGAGGTGCTTAACACTGCACATACTGTTGTATTCTAGATCAATTGTGGCTTCTGAATAGTCTTCCAAGGGAAGCCTTACGTTCAGCACATGGAAGCAATCCATGTGATTATATGGCACGAGTGACCATCAGCAAGACCTTCTGGTCCACGAAAAGGGAGGACTTTATAGGTCACTAAACAACCCATTTCAGAGATATTTACTTATCTAACAGATAAACAGACTGACCACAGATGTAGAAGAGAAATTGGCCAAGTCAGGGGAGGAGTCAAATGGGCACTTTGTCTAGAACTTACACAAGTTCAAGGGGATAAAGTCTAACCCCCTCTCTTGAGTGCCATTGAACCTTAACTAGTCTCAGTGCAAATCATTAGTCTGAGTAAATTTTTCTGTATAGGCTTGAGCAATAAAAAGCTAATTGAACTCTTAAAGTGGGGGGTCTGGTTGTTTGCACCTGACAGTAGGCAGGCAAAAAGCACCGGGGGTGGGAATGACTTATGACTTCCCACCAGCTTCCTCATTGACTTTCTGTGTAAGAATTGGCAGGGAGCATCAGAAATCATGGTCATGAGATTAGAGCTGACCGTGGCGGCTCAGTAGTGTTGCAGGGGCCACAACATTGCCAATAGAACTGGTCTGAAAATCCTTGAAATTTCAGTTCCACTGAAGTAATGAGTCCTAGGTTTTGGACACATTCTTTAAGTTAGTCATTTGAGGTACATTGACTCAAAAATGTTGCTCTATGATGCACCATTTTATCCAATTGAATGTTACAAACAGACAAGAGTGTTTTAATACTATATAGATTTACCAGTATTTTGAATTGATAACCAAAGCAACTTGGAGACCAGAGGTGTAATGTAAACCGGAGGCTCCAGTTGGTCCAGAATGTGGCCGCGCAGGTTGTTACGGGAGCTTCCCGTTACTCCCATGTTACACCTCTCTTGCGCGAGCTACACTGGTTACCGGTGGTTCTTTGGATCCGCTTCAAGGTGCTGGTACTTACCTATAAAGCCCTACATGGCATGGGCCCGGGGTACCTGCAGGATAACCTTCTGCCTGTCTCCCACCGCCCAGTGCGCTCACATAGGACTGCCCTCTGCCGGGTGCCATCGCCCAGCAATGTCGGCTGGTGGCGCCCAGGATGAGGGTGTTCTCTGTGGGCGCACCGACCCAGGGCAGCATATAAGTATACTAACTAACTAACTAACTAACTAACTAACTAACTAACTAACTAACTAAATAAGCAAGCAAGCAAGCAAGCAAGCAAGCAAGCAAGCAAGCAAGCAAGCAAGCAAGCAAGCAAGCAAGCAAGCAAGCAAGCAAGCAAGCAAGCAAGCAAGCAAGCAAGCTGATCAAGGAGCATGCATAACTGTTCTCATGGCTGTATTTTGCACCAGTTATAGCTTCTGGATTCTTCAAGAGCAGTTCTATGTAGAACATGTTACAGCAATCTATTTGAGAGATGACTAGAACATGAGTGATCAACAGTACAATCTCCCAGTCCAGGAATGGGCACAACTGGTGCACTACACAAAGTTATGAAAAGTCATCTGGCCATGGCTACCACCTGGAGATGAGTCCAAAAGGACACCCTGATTGCACATTTAATTATACTTTAATTAATTGTAACTGTAATGTAATTTTAGAATTATAATGCAATTACAATTACAGCTCTTTTTCCTAAATTTCATTTGAAGGAAAAATGCATTTAAAATATATATATATATATTTAAAAACTTACATGTATATGTATCATCTGGAGTATTCACCTGAATAGATTTGCTTTAGGTCTAAAATACCACTCTGCAGAAATAAGGGTTATTAAAAGAAATAAGAGTCTGCAGTTAATATTTCATTGGTGTTGTGTCCTTTCTAAATTGGCCCAAAGCCTGGAAGGGCAACTTAAGTGCTGCCTGGAAGAACACTTAATATTTGGGAGAAGGTTGACTGCATAAATAAAACTAGCCTGTTCTTGGTTCAGAGATAAATTTCCTGTTTTTAAAACTTTGTTGAACCTCATATACTACAGTTTTGTTTCCTGCCTCTAAATCAGTGGTGAAATCTAAATTTTTTTACTACCGGTTCTGTGGGCGTGGCTTGGTGGGTGTGGTGTGGCTTGGTGGGTGTGGCAGGGGAAGGATACTGCAAAATCTCCATTCCCTCTCCACTCCTGGGGGAAGGATACTGCAAAATCTCCATTCCCTCCCCACTCCTGGGGGAAGGATATTGCAAAATCTCCATTCCCACCCCACTCTGGGGCCAGCCAGAGGTGGTATTTGCCAGTTCTCCTAACTGCTCAAAATTTCCGCTACTGGTTCTCCAGAACCTGTCAGAACCTGTTGGATTTCACCCCTGCTCTAAATGGTAAAAAATTGTGCCACCATTGATGCTGGTCAGAGGGGGGCTCCAGGGACTGCAAAGAAGGGACTTGGGGGATACTTATAGCAATAGGATACTCATTCCTGTTCTAAGAAATTTTGCAAAACAGGAAATGCCTGCCCTTTATTCTTCCTCCTCCTGGCTGGTTCAGAGAACACTTAGCTTCACATAGGATGCTTACTATGCCTTTATGCATCTGGTATTTTTCAGTTATCGTTCTGCTGCCAAGTGGCACTGGGAATGGAACATCTCTCCAATAGCAGGTTTGTTCACAAAGACTTGGCATCTCGGAACTGCCTGGTCAGTGCGCAAAGGCAGGTGAAGGTGGCAAAACTAAGTCTCAGCAAAGATGTTTACAACAGGTAAGATTGCTTCGATCTCTCTTAGCGGATGCTCCAAAGGCCATGTTTAGAAGATTTGGACAGAGCTGATTTATCCTTTGCTTTTCTCCATGTTCAGCGAATATTATCACTATCACCAAGCCTGGATTCCACTTCGTTGGATGCCCCCTGAAGCTGTCTTGGAGGATGAATTCTCCACAAAATCTGATGTGTGGTCCTTCGGGGTGGTCATGTGGGAAATATTTACATTGGGGGAATTGCCACATTCATCATTGGTGAATGAAGAGGTGTTAGCAGGTATGTGAACCCTTATCAAGTTTTTCCTTATCTAGTGAAATGTATATGAACTGGAGCAACACTGGGTTGTTCTAAAACAGCTTCTTTATTAAGTGGCTCTCCTACTATAAAAGAAGTAAAGGAAGGCTGGAAGAAGCTGCTTAGTCTGGTGTTCCACTTGGTTTCAGATGATGATTGAACCTGAAACATTTAGCTAAAACATAGAATAATAGAGTTGGAGGGGACCTTGGAAGTCTTCTAGTCCAACCCCCTACTGTTAAGTATTAATAACTCAATTGATAATTAATAAAATGCTTGAAATCAATCGGATGCATGCTTGATTAATTGATCTTCCAATTCTTGTTAATATAAATCTATATACTACTAAAGATCAGTTCTATAACTGGGTGAAACTGTGCGCATTGGGCAACAATTTTTGAATCATGTTAGCTCAAAGGAGCTAATTTACAGAATATGTCCAAAACATGAAACCCATGACTCCCAGGGAATTGAAATTTGCCAAATTTTATAATTTTTTTATGATGTAAAAATCATAATAAAATGTTGTATGACTTTATACAAAATGTCACAAAGCATTTCATGTGGTAAATGATGTTTGACTGCTATGCAATTCAAAGCAAATACATCTTTGAATATCTCCCTGAATTTTAAGAACTTTTCCAGTGAAGGCAATATATTGTGTAACGCATTGTAAGCCGCCCTGAGTCTCCGGAGAAGGGCAGCATATAAATCGAACCAATAAATAAATATATAAATAAATATTAGAAGCTCTGCCATTGTAGAAGGCCTTAAGGAATCTGGCAAGGAAATATCTCTAAAATAATGACCCAGTGGATCATAGGTTGTGTAGTATTTATTAAAAACTGCAAATAAGAAAAGGAAAAAAAAATCCTGTGAGGTGCAGGCATGTATTCCTTGATGAATGCGGGGAAAAAACAGAGCCTTCTCTTAGATGATGTCTATTTCAACATTTGCTTACATCTTATATTAAAAAGAGTGCCCACTTCTTTTCTCACATACGCATTTAGTCAGAGTGATAGCCCTCATAATTCTGCTTATAACCCGTGACTCTAATTAGGAATTATTAGCATACTTTCAAGTCCAAATTTTATTTTTACAAGTTGTTTTTATAGAGTAAATAAAGTAATAATCATATTTTTTTTATAAAATAGGAACTTGATGATAAATGTCTATATCATGCCTATATCACATGATATGTTTTGGGAGGGTTAGAAAAAAATAAAACAGCCAGAAGAAAAAAGTTGAACTGTTCTAAGCCTCTGACTTCATGAGTTTGTCACAGAACTACAGCTGATTAATAAACAAATCTTTGAAAGCTTTATATTACTGCCAAAGCAAGCAAGTTAATTCATATCCATATTGAATTATTTATATTTTATAACATATGCAACCTATTTTATAGGTTGGATGGTACTTGAAAACTAATGCAAAATGTAACAGCTGCTTATCGGTTGGAACTGTTTCCCAGAGGTGAATAGCAGTACCTCTTGTTGGAAGAGTAGGGATTTTTCTTATGGTTGGAAGAACTGAAATCAGACTCCGCTTGGAAAAAGATTGATGTGCAGCTATGCATATTATTTATCCTCGCTCTTACTACTGGTGAAGGAAACATGTTCAGCTTACTGGACAGTTGTGCTACTGTTGTACTTTATTTAATAAAGAGATTTTATTACAATCTCTTCAATACAATTTCAGACAGGATGGAAAAAGAGGAAAGATGAATGGGATGGAAATGGAAGAGAGAGTTGACTGAAAGATAGTATTGTTCCTCATATCATTTTGATTTGAGAAATCTTCTAAAACACACAGATCTATTTATACAGAAAATGGATATTTAAAAAATAAAAATTATCAAAAAAATTATCTAAGCTGCTGCTTGAAGGCAAATAATTCAGGAGCTGTACTGTTCCTCAAAAGTTGATCATATGTGCATCCTACAAAAAACTGGGAGGGCAGTTCTTACCCCGTGCTTTCTTTTTCTCTGTTTAGGTTTACAGTCTGGGAAAATGAAGCTTCCCCATCCAGAGGGTTGTCCCTCCAAATGTTACAAGTTGATGCAGCGCTGTTGGGCTCAAAGCCCAAAGGACCGCCCATCTTTCAGCGAAATTGCTAACATGCTTGGAGAAAGCCCATCAGAAAGCAAGGCCTGAATAGGAAATGCCCACCCTATTCAGAGGTTGGATTGGGCTGAAATCACATTTTGGTGTTTCGACTGTTACAGATTCTCAATGGGACCTAACAGAACCAAAAGGGACCAAGAACTTTTACACTAGTGGATGAAGGCTGTGGATGTTTTCTTGATCCGAGATGTCTTCACCAGGCTGTGTTCTCTGTGCCTGGCCAGGCTGCATTCCTCCAGGGTCTACCTCTGATTTCCACAGGACTAGATAAAAACATCTTAGAAATGAAGGGAATGCTGGGAATGTCCGTCTTAGGATAATTTCACAAGGAAAGCCTGTAACAAGTTTTTGGGACTTCTCTGTCTTGGCACATTTAACCTTTTATTTACTTTTCAAATCCTTTCATGGAAAAGCACAGACAAGTTACTTCTGGGAAAGGGTTTTGGTTTGGGGGTGGGGGTGAGAGTTGGGGCGGGGCTAGGGAAGGGCACATGCAAAGAATCATGCTGCTCAGTCATTAATATTTTTTGGCAGGAGGCATTGAGACAGCAACAGGGAAACAAAACTTGACAACGCCTGTTGTCGCTTTTATAATTTTTGCAGTATCTGGCCAGATCTTGTGAAGCAACCAAAAGTAGTGCTATGCACAATAGCAGCCCCATTCCAAGCTCATCAATTTTTTGATCCTGCAATCGTTTCTCACTTGACTGGAATCAGAAAGGTCTGGAGTGCAATTATTTTCATCTTGAAGAGATCCAGTGACTTTTCCTTGATCATATCCCTGCAAAGGAGATAAGGAGAATCTTTCTTAAGACAAGGAGGAACCTGATATTTATTGAACAATGCTTGATTTCTCCTGGTACTGTCAAGTCTGTCAGGCCTTCTGCTGCCTCCTTACATACCCAGAAAAAAAGCAACAAACACTAAGTGCCTGGCATATGAAGGAGACTTTCAGTAGCTTTCCTGATTATCTAATGCCGCTTTTTTATATGATTCTTTTCGGCAATGTTTGTTTTTCTTACTTTTTTAAAGAAATGTTGACACTTTGCAGCCTAAGTAATTCTTTTATATGCATATACATATATATATATATATATTATTGGAATTGCAGCCTAGAGTCAGTTTAGCGTCAGTTGCTTGAGCAGAGGAGTAGAACAGCCAAGAGGTTTTTTTTTAATAAAATAAAATAAAATACACTGCTTGCAATAAAGAGTCCCTCTCGAACATAAATTGCAATCTGTGTTTCTTTTCTGTTTCTCTGAATAAAACCATCCAGAAAGGATTGTGAGATACAAGCAACAAATGCTATCATATGAAGGTTGCATGGACAGTCATAAAGCAATTTTACTTCATATTCTTCTGAAACGCTTTTACTCATTGAATTTATCTCATGTTTTTACATTGTCTGGGTTGATTCATGACTAATGCTATGTCATTATTCATATGTCATAATGAATAGAAAACAGCCCAAACTCATGGCTGAGCATTACTTGTGAACTTAGCAGTTATTTCTAAACTCTTGTAATTGGGTCTTTGGTCGAGATCATGTTATTCTTGAGATATAGCATCTGAGTTTCATCATATAGCATATTCTCCCAATCCTGATTTGATAATTTAATATACAATGGGAATCTTCCCCCAAACAGGCTAATCCCATTACAGCTCTTTCCCAATACATCACCATGATTAGTCTAACAAACTCAGACCTCATCTGTTTGAATTTAAGAAACCTAAAAAAAAAATAGTGTTTGTTTTGTAATTAATAACTTGGAGATAAGCCATACAGCACCGAATGTAATGTAATGTTTCTCAAACTTGGCAACTTGAAGACTGGTGGACCAACTCCCAGAATCCCCCAGCCAGCCTTGAAGGCTGGGAAGACTGCCCATCTTCAAATTGCCAAGATTGAAAAGCACTGCTATATTGCATAAAAATCATGTTATATAATTAATTCTTGTGGGGTGTAATATTTATACAGTGACCATATTTTCATGGAAAAAATAAAGGACAAACCTGAAAAAGAAATAAATCTAAAAAAAATTTATAAGCATTAAAAAAAAGTTTGTTTATAGCCTTTATAAAGGAAAATTCAAAAGCCAAATGAAGAAAAAACTTATGAAAACATGTATTCTAATTTTAAAAAATGTAAAGTCAAGTAGTATTTGTAAATTTATTTTAAAAACAATTCAGTTTCACACGAACGTGAATAACTAAGCATTAAGTGGTACCATTTGTATAGTAAAAGTTCAATAACCAAAATAAAGGATAAAAGTGAGTTTTTGAATAAGAAATTTGAAGGACAGCTTTCTGAAATAAAAGATTGTCCTTTATAGTAAAGGATGTATGGTCACTGTAAATATCTAGGATCTGTATTCCAGAATAAAACAAAAAGTAAGCTATACAACTGTCAACTGCAATTTCTGAAGATTACCCAGAAGGACTGCATAATAAATTAATATTTATATACTGTATTACCAGATAAGCACACCAACACACTCAATGTGCATTGGAATAAAAGAAATGGCTGTTAGAAGGCCTCTGTTAAAACAGATTCCTTCAGCTCTTAGTAATCCCTGTCTAAATGCACACGTAGGATTGTGCTCTTGCACAGACTTTTTAAGAACCTAAATTTAAGATTGCAGCCCTTCAGAATCTCATGCACAAAAGCTCAATTCTGTTTTTCAGCCATGACAGCCATTTCCAGGTTTCTTTTACAATATTTTCTCTTGTGTTGCTGTTATTTCGCTATTCCATTCTCTCTAGTGTGCTGGCCTTTTTTTGAAGAAACACACAGACATGGTGAAAAATAATCTGCTGTGAATGACTAAAAACTCTTTCTTCTCTCCAAGTAGAGTATCAGGACTGAAAAACTCCAATCCGTTGAACCCAACTGTCAGTTGCCAGAATTCACATTAAAGCCAACATCCTACTTAAACAAATTCAGTGAAAAGGAATTTATCATCTGCTTCAATAATCAAACTACTTTTGCCACAGGATTTTTTTAAAAAAATAATCTAATGACCACAGGCACTGTAGCTCCCCCACCTCCCTATCTCCCCAACCCCCTATCCATGCCCTTCTGGCTATTCTGCACAGTGGCACTTGTCAGCAGCAGCTTCAGAGCTGGGCCTAAAGTAGAGGCCCAGGGCCCTTAGCTGTGTCAGTCAGTTGCCACTGCCACCAGGCATTGACTTCAGCCTCACTGCCACCACTGCCACTGAGAAATAACACATCAAACCCAATACCACAGCCAGACACATGAGCACCATTCTGCCCACTCTCAATTGTCCCCACAGCCCTGCACAGTTTAGGACCTGCCATGTATCGCTCACCTTCAGCTGTTTTTCTGCAGCTGCTGACAGGCCCACATAACCTCTTTGAGGCAGCTTCTCCCTGCATCAGACCTTCTCACCAAGGCTGCTTCATGCCATTCTCCAATCTGGCATCTAATTCTTGCAATAGTGCAGAAGCCTCATCCCACACATTGCACACACCCATTTTTTTCTCTTAAGTCGTGATGTGGGGAATGAGGTTTCCAAAGTAGTATGAGAACAGATTCCTGCTGCCCGCCATGCCAGCATCCTCTTCTCATGAGTCTTCAGAACCTCTGCAAAGGCTCTGTTGGCATCTTCAAGTATACTTACTGATGGTACTTCTCCACTGAGCCTTGATAATTGATCTCCGGGGTCGACTAGCTAATTTACCCATGTTCTAATGCCTCATATCATCTGTTGTGCTCTGTATGGGTGGAGGGGCAAATAGACATTCCAGCTCCAGATATCAGCTGTACACCCAGTTGTTCTTCCAGGTCGTCTTGAGTCTGGGATGTAATGTGTAATTGATCTATCTCAAGTTGTGACAGCAGCTTCCTCTTCATTGAAAGCTTGTTTCTCAGTTAGTATAGATGAGTGTCTTCTTTCTATCCATAGTTCCCTCATATACATTTCATATGTCCCCTCTCATTAGGTCTTCTACTGTTGTAGCATTCCATCAGTTCTGGATTCTCTTGTCTTTGTATGGTTTGTTTCAGAGTTGTCCATTTATCGTATTGTTCTGATTCCTCAGTGGAACTTGTTAATCCAGGTGACGTGTGAATTGACATAACTCTTTTAGTTTGTGTCATTCTCCTATTTGAGGTAGGCAGGTGAAGCACTAGAGTAAAGGCAGGTAAACCGTTTGGATAAAGATCCTCCTGGTAAGGGAGGTACCATTCAGGATTCAAACCCCAGTCTCTTGTGTCAAAAGGTGGCACTCTAAGCACTATGCTATCCAGCCACTGAATAAATATACTTATTTTCTAAAATGGGCACCAGTTCTGCAGGTGATATATTATATAGATTAGACAACAAATGATCCATTGGGTCATCATTTCAGAAACATTTTCTTACCAGATGCTTCAATGCTTTCAACAATGACAAAAGTTCTAATGTAGTATTGCCTTCACTGAAAAGAAGGGATACATTCAGAGAGATATCCGCCTTGACAATAGCCCATGTTGAATTGTATAAAATAATCAAACAGCACAGGAAATGTTTTATGGTATTTTGTATTATGGGATAAATTGTTTTATGATCATTTTTATGTCATAAAATATTTTGTAAAATTTGCCAAAGTTTAATTCCACAGAATTAGTCCCAGATTTTGGACACATTCTTTAAATTAAATGTTTAATTCCATCACTGTGGATTATTTCCATTGATTCTATACTGTTGAAAATCCATGAAGTAAATTTGAATAAATTTCACTTGCTAATTGCGGTCTGCCATTACATGTCTGATGTAATGATGGATTTGCCCTTGAATGACAGAAAGATTCCCTCAGTTCATCATTGGAAGAATTTCTTTGACACCAAAGGATGTATTTGGAAGAGACAGTTGTTATTGTCTGATGTTCTTTCTGAACTTGTTTGTTCTGAACTTGTTTGCTAAGAAAGGTTCATCATTGCTGTATAAATGAGGAGCTCATTAAATAGAGGTTGCAAATTGCCAATCATGATCCTTCGCTTCGTACAGCAGAAATTGCCAGTTTCTCCAGAGAATAGGAAGACATGACAGTAAGGGCAGACTTTAGCCATGGTTCCAACTTCAGAAATACTACCTTGTGGAAGTTTTGCATTTTGTCTCACACTTTTTCTGTTGAGGTTTTGTTGCTTAAGGCGGGTATTGTTGTATTCAGGAACTCTCAAAGTAATTAGGGTTTGCCACATATTCTCAAGTTGAACTTCCCTTTCCTCTTACATCTTTGTTTGACTCCTCATTCTGTCATCTTGATTCTAATCTATGAACCTCACAACCCTGTGGATCGGCTGACAAACTTTCTTCAAAGCTCTGACCCTCAAAAGTTTTTCTGACTACTTTTCTGCTCACAGTTTTGAACTGAAACTCTTTAAGGCAAACCTGTTAAAAGTTTGGGGAAAACTTGTCTTTTTACTGCATGTGTGTATGTGTTTGCACTTCTTTGTTTACTTATTTGCTTACTTGATAGATGTTAGCTAGTTAGCTAGACAGCTAGATAGATAAAAGAAAGAGAGATGACAGATAGTCTAGTTGTTAGCAATGTTAAAGTACTGCAGGGATGTCTGAGTTCAAATTACTACTTGGTCACCAAATTCAGTGAATCTACTCTTTTATTTTCTCTTTCTTCTTTCTTTGTATTTTCTGTGCAATGCTATTTCAAAGAAGTTTCCCATTTTTCTGCAGAAATCCTAAAGCTCACCTCTGGGAATCTGTGAAGATATTGAATTAGACATGCATTTTTCTACTTTAATCAAACCACATGATTGTCAAGGTGTAGCAGGGCCTTATCTAATTGTGTAATTCAAATATTTTGAATAAGTGTGGGATAGGGATTTCAAGGGACGACATGAAGAGAGCCAACTAACCTGTGTTCTCTTTAAGCTGCAAAGAAGCTAGGCATTCTAACCACATTTACAGTCCAACCAGATGAGTGTGATATACCATAAATGGAAAAAATAGGAGGGAATGAGATACATAAGAGCAGAAGATGCCTGAAGGCAAGGAGTAACTTTGTGAAGGTTTCAAAATTGTTTTGCAAATTAATTGAGCAGCAATACATACCAACTGCTTTGCTTGCCTGAACTGTCAGCCAGCTTAACCTGGGGCAGATTTCCTTCCCAACTTGAACTGCAATAATTACGAGTTTGTCTGTGGTAGTTAAAACAAACCAGACAACTTCAACTGGCTGCTAATGTGTGATGGAACTATTTTCTTGTGTAGCTCTATGACAAAAAAAGAAATGAAGGCCGCCTCGGTGCATAACCGGAAACTCTCAATTACAGTTAGGTTGTAAATAAATGCAGGATCCCCAACATTTTTTCTCTCCCAATTTAATCCTATTGCATACTTTTGATTCTAATTAATTTGAATTCCCCATCTGAGAAGAACAGAGCTTACAGCAAGTGGGAGGCAATCTGAGCTGATGGTGACAGGGCAACATCTTCCCCTGAGGCCTATTCTTGATAAAATTGGTGGGCCAACAGCAGTATTTCAGTTGCTCTGAATGTTCTTCATGGTTGAAGCTCTCAAGTAGACACTCTTCATTCTGTCCACTGTCCTCTTCTAAGCAAAAGGGATGAAAAGCAATTGCTCCCTATCTCCTGCCATGAAAGACTGATGCAAGGAGGCCATACCTCATTACAGCTAAAGCCTTTTCAGCTTTCAACACATGAGGGCTTTGGGTGGGGTTCATTCATGAACTATCCTTCTGAACATGTCAATTTCATTCATTGAGTACAAAATGTATCTGGTATTAGTAAATCCAATGAAACAGGAAGGCAAGGACTTTGCCCTACTTTAGGGCAATGAATTAAATTGACAAAGATGAATTGTCAAGTAATTATGCATCCTGTAAAATACTTCTTTTTATCTACCTTGAACCAACTGTAAACACCATTCTCAAAACACTATAGGATGAAGGTTAGTATAGGAATGATTTGATTTGCAATAATCTTTGGATTGAAGAAATGGAATTTATGTCTATGAATATTTTTTTCACCAGACACTGTAGAACAAAAGGATTGGAAATTTTGAACTCATATTTCCACTGTATATAGTTATATTTAATCTTTGGATTTACTATTCAGTAGTACTTAATTCATAATGTATATAAATTATATTCATTTCCAGCATTTTAACACCACCAGTTAATAATATATTCCCTGAACAATGTATGGAGTTATTTGGGGAGGGCAACATAAAAGGTATAATGTAAAAATATACTAGGAATCAATCTTTTTTTTTTTTTTAAGATACTGGGGCCCTTGTGAAATTATACATGCCTAAATAGGGAAATACATAAACATGTAGTGCCTTAGTCTTGAGTTAGCCTTATTCCTGATATTTCATAAGACTTCAGGGCTTTTGTCTAGAAGTCTGTAAGATTTCAGCACCCTTGACTAAATTCAGTTGAAGATGATAAAATCGTATGAGATTTAACAATCCTATATATTTATTTATTTTTTATTTTATTTTATTTTAAATTTGTATACCGCCCTTCTCCCTGAGGACTCAGGGCGGTGAACAGCCAAGTAAAAACATCAAGTACAAATATTAAAATACAGTTAAAATATATATATATAAATTTGACCCCATTAATTAAAAACAATAAACAAAACACTTAAAAACACTTAAAAAATTAGGCCAGCCCGGCTTGCTGGAAAAGGAAGGTTTTAAGGGCACGGCGGAAGGCACTGAGGTCTTGGATTCTCCTTATCTCTGGAGGCAATTGATTCCAGAGGGTATATGAGTTTTTAGCCATAAATAAAACGTTATTAAAATTAGGGATCTTTCAAATTCAAAATGCAACAGTAATGCTATGAACATGATGCCCATCATTTTGCTACTCCTTAAAAAATAACGTTGTAAAAAATTAAAACCAATAGTGAAAACACCGGTACCCCAAACTTAAAAGTTACAGAAACAAAAAACTTTTCCACCAGCAATAGAAAGATCTTAATGGAGATGTCAGAGACATCTGAAAAGGCCCTTTCGCCAGCAACAACATCTAATTCTTTTTTTGAATGCAGTGAGGGAGAGCCTCTACAAATGCTCTGAATGTCTGAGTAGGCTCACCCAGAAGGAGGCTAACTGATTAAAACTTTATGACAGTCAATAATCAGTTAATCAAACACACTCCCGTTTCATGAGCAAGAAACTAAAAACAAATCCTTGGGGCTTAAATATGGTTTATACAGGAAATGATGCATAAATTTCACATCTAATCCTATTAATGGAGAAAGATTTTAAATGCAATGATTTATCTGACGGCATAGTAGTCTGTAGACAAGTTTGCAAAACTGTCCCCCTCTATTGATGATTTCTATGTTATGAGCTGGTAAGATCTTCATTATAGAATAAATCTGAATGGCCTAGAAGCTTTCTCATTGATTTTCTGCATGTCATGATAAAAAAGCAATGCAAAAAAAAACCCCACTCAACAGATCAAACAGCTTTCGTATTATGTTCAGAATAAAATATTGTAGCATATTTCCCTTTTAAAATGCTACGGGAGGACATAAAATCATAGTAATGAAAATGCTCTCATATAAAAGAATTGAATTTTTTTTCAATTTTATCTTTGACTTTTCTGTCACTGAGTTGATTTACATATCATTGTCAGTCAAGTCAAGACAGTCAAGTTTCATTATGGCGTTTCCTTCTGAGAACCTAGCAATAAACAAGAATGGTGGGTCAATACCAGCAGAACTCAGTTTCCACTTAAGGCCTGTTTCTCTGATGAAATAAATGTAATAATATCAAGGGAAATTAACTTTGCAAGTTGAATTCTTAATCTAAGTCAGTAGTTACATAGTCAATCAGTTTCACTTAGTGTATATTCAATTCTATTTTGCATAGTGATAGTCCCATCTCTTGATCATGGGAATAGTTGGACCATCTATCAGCCTGGCCAGCTACACAACCCCTTCCCTCCCAACTTTCTTATGACTTCTTCAATAGAGCTGGAGCTGTCAGAGTCCATGTCGCTTCCCAAGTAACAGTTGAGAATGACTATGTTCAAAATACTTCAACAGCTGCTGGAACAAAATGACTACATTTTGGAATAGCACCTCTGAGCAGGATTTTATATGCTCCTTGTGGGTCCATCTTTTACCAATATTATATTTTAAAATGCTGACTTATCTAGTCTTGTGATAATTTAAACACAGCCTCATTTTCTAATTTATCTTCCCTTCTTCCTTTCCTTCTTTCCTTTCCTTTCCTTTCCTTTCCTTTCCTTTCCTTTCCTTTCCTTCCCTTTTGCAAAAGTCGTAAGTTTTGGTGTTCTGGTAATTTATTCATCCCCAAACACAGTAAGTAACTGGAAAGTTTTTTTTTAAAGACCAATAGCAGTTTGGGACAATGTCCCTCCATCAGCCATATACAGTAAGAAAATATATTTGAACTCCTTGGAAATGGTAAAGCTGGCTACATCACTAGGGAATTTATATTGGGAGTAAACAGAAGGAAGGTGAGGAAGAAACCTTTATTGACTTCTTGTTAAAAAATGTGGTATGAATGCCAGTGATAGTTGCATGTAACTCAACTTCAAAACTTGATGCTAAGGCTTTACATGAGCAGCTCATTAAATAAAAAACAAATATCAACTCTTTACATTTGAGATTTACAGAATTGTCTATGATTTCCTCCCTCCCTCTTTTCTTGCCATCCTTTCGCCTAGTAAATCTAGATAATACATACATATTCAGAATGAACAATTGTGTCACCAAAAAGAAGATAATGGTGTTTCGGGAACAGTTTTTCCACCTATATTTAATGACCGAAAGGATGCTAGAAGACAGACACACGATAATAAGATAGTTAGAATAAGTTTTGTAACCTTCATATTACTTGTTATATATAAATACATATACATTTAATAAAATAAATAATTGGTTTTGCTGTTTTAAAACTTCTGCTTAACACTCTAATAAATGGAAATGTATAATTTTTCCTAGTTTCCAGGGAAAGATAGCTTAAAAAGTTATTTTGAAAGTTTCAGCAGGGTTTGATCCCAGTTTAGCAATTATAATTCTCTCTTGATGTTGAATGCAATAGGTCAGGGCTGTCAAACTTGTGGCTGGCGGGCTGGATGCGTCACATGCTAGCCACGCCCACCCCAGCCCCCAGTTTAGTGAAGGGGGGTAAAGTCCTGATATGTCTCGTGACATTGCCGTGATGTGTTTGAAACCTTTGCAATAGGTGAATATTTAATATAAATATATAAATATAAAATAAGTACATATATTTCTCTAGCAATGGTAAAGTTTATTCACCTTTTGTTTGCAATATTTTGAGAGAATTATATTCAATAGAGAGCCAGTTTGCTGTAGTGGTTAAGGCATGAGGCTAGAAACCAGGAGACTGTGAATTCTAGTCCTGTCATAGCAGTGGTGTTTCAAATTTTTTTACTACTGGTTCTGTGGGTGTGGCTTGGTGCGAGTGGCATGGCTTGGTGGGTGTGGCAGGGGAAGGTTACTGTAAAATCTCCATTCCCACCCCACTCCAGGGGAAGGATACTGCAAAATCCCCATTTCCTCCCAATCAGCTGGGACTTGGGAGGCAGAGAATAGATGGGGGTAGGGCCAGTCAGAATTTTTACTACTGGTTCTCCGAACTACTCAAAATTTCTGCTACCAGTTCTTCAGAATTGGTCAGAACCTGCTGAAACCCACCTTTGTGTCATAGGCATGAAAGCAGTTTGGGTGACCTTGGGCCAATCATTCACTCTCAGCCCAACCTACCTCAGAGTTGTTATGGGGAAAACAGGAAGAGCAAGGAGTGTTAGTTATATTTGTTGCCTTAAGTTATTTGTAAAAATAATAAAGATGAGATTAAAAATATATATTTTATTGATGTTAATGCTCATGGTGGGTCAGAAGTACTGGTTGTGTTGATCCATTTCTCTTTGTGACTTTACTTTCATGAAACATCTTGCAAAAATATTCAGCTGCAGAGCCCAGAGAAGCAACATTTTTATTTCCCATCACACTGCTCTTTAATTGAGGTTTCAAAATCACTATTTTTATTTTGACATATTTACCTGTAATTAACCTGATTGTAGGTGTTTACACAATACTATGAACCAAAGCATGTTAGACTTTTTGGTTAATTTTTGTTTCCTACATCACATAGACGCAATTACTACGGTATCAGTGGTGGGTTGCTACCAATTCACCCCCGATCGGGCAAATCGGTAGCGGCAGCGGTGGCAGGCTCCACCCGCCCAGATGCTTCTGCGCATGTGCCGGTAGCAAACTAAATTGAAACCCACTACTGTACGGTATATCATTTAAAAGCTGAAACAGCTGCCATCTTGTATTCTTTTAATCTGGATGCTGTTTTTTAGGGTTGTCATAAACCACATTATTCATATAAACATGATCTGCATTACCTGTTATAATTTGAAGGACACAGTAAGTCTGAACATTAAATGAATTTGCAGTAGGGAAAAAATGTAAAAATGGCATATATTCTAAGTGCAAGTGCTTTGGAAACACAGCCCAGGAGTGTTCCAGCATAGAGTATAGTGCCCAAATGAATAAGGTCAGTCACCATAAAATGGTATGATCCATGTACTAGGTTTGGGCTGGGAAGATCTGAGTTCACATACATGAAACAGCATCATGTTCATTGATCAGTTTCAGGCCAGTCACTGTCTAATTTATGTCCCACGATTATGATTATAATGAATGTAAAATAACACACTCTCTTGGTAGCCAAACCTCTCTGCCACTTAAGAAAAAGGGTCTTTAAAGTAGCGTTTCTCAAGATGTGTGGACTTCAACTCCCAAAACTCCCCCGATATGTATAGCTGGTGAATTCTGGGAGTTGAAGTCCACAGATCTTAAAGTTGCTGAGGCAGACAAACACTGCTCTAGATCTCCCTGCCAACCAGGTTTTTGACACCAGTCAGTTATTACTATTATCAAAAATGGAACTGTTTTGGGTTTTGTATTTTGTTTGTTAGTTTGATTGTGCAACTGCAGGATCTAAGCCCCACATCTTCAGCTTCAATTGATACTGCCGGGTCGTTAGGCCAACTGTATTGATTTCCCTGAGGTACTTTTAATGTTAAAGAACGAACTGCAGCAGATCAGAAGACAATAAAAGCCTCTTCTCAAGTAAATGAGTTTGCAGCAAAATCCGAAGTGCAGCTCCTCCTTTCAACACAGCAGAGGAACCAACGGCAGGCAGAAAGACTCCAAAGGGCGGGAGAGGGCAGTGTGGTCCCCATTCCTCCGCACACTGGCAAGAGAAAAAGGCTGTCACAGAAACAGAAGGTTGTGACAGTACATAACCTGGGGAAATAAATACATCTGAGCAGGGGTGAAATCCAGCAGGTTCTGACAGGTTCTGGAGAACTGGTAGGGGAAATTTTGAGTAGTTCGGAGAACCGGCAAATGCCACCTCTGGCTGGCCCCAGAGTGGGGTGGGAATGGAGATTTTGCAATATTCTTCCCCCAGGAGTAGAGGGAATGGGGATTTTGCAGTATCCTTCCCCCAGGAGCGGGATGGGAATGGAGATTTTGCAGTATCCTTCCCCTGGAGTGGGGTGGGAATGGGGATTTTGCAGTATCCTTCCCCCAGGAGCGGGATGGGAATGGAGATTTTGCAGTATCCTTCCCCTGCCACGCCCACCGAACCGGTAGTAAAAAAATTTGAATTTCACCCCTGCATCTGAGGTTTACAAAACGTCCAGTGTTAGTAGTTTCCTCCTCCATCAGGAGGAGCCGCTGTGCTGGGCAACTGATGGGACGCCAAAGACCCAAATCTCTCGGAAATACAGATTGCCGTTAAGGTAACTCCCGACAGCCTATTTGTTTGCTCTCGCCCTTCCTCGTAGCCGGCGCTTCGCCTCTGCTACCAACCCAGGAGCGGGATCGCCCCCTCGACTGAGCTCGCGACCGATCTGAAACTTCTCTCCACGAACGGGTCGCTCGGAGTTCCCGCTAGTTAATTCCTCAATCGAGCAGAGACGGAACGGGCCGCCCGCTCCCCATAGCTCCAGCACGTGGCCCTCCACAGCCAGAAAAGCGAGGCAGCCCCAAGGCGGGAGGGTCGAGAGACACGCCTGGGCTAAGATCCCCTTCGCGCCAGTCAAAGGTTTTGGGGCTTCAGCGCCTTGTTCTCACCCCCTCTCGGATGTGTGTGTGTGGGGGGGGGGGGAGTTGTCGTCAGCAGCTAACTTCCGCGAGCGCCGCCGATCCTCTGCACTCCCGTCCTTTCCTTTTCAATCGGCGGCGGCTGAACCGCAGAATCTCCGCGAACCGCCGCATTCCTGCTCTTTGCAAGTCCCAGAATCCGTCCCGGCTTCACCGAGTTTGACGCATACTTATGGGGGAAAGGGGGGGGGACCGTT
Organism: Pantherophis guttatus; assembly: GCF_059756535.1. NCBI lineage: Eukaryota > Metazoa > Chordata > Lepidosauria > Squamata > Colubridae > Pantherophis > Pantherophis guttatus. Next base: position 306,200,646 of record NC_142063.1, on the reverse strand, counting down.
TGGTCCGACCGCCTGTCAGCTCTCGGCTCCGAGCCGTTTCGAGCCTCCTCAACCTGGAAGGAGCCCTCCAGATGGGGACTACTATCCCTATAACCCCGCGCCCGGGCCAATGACGGTTCTCTCTGGAGAAAAACGAAAGGCGATAGGTTGGGAGAAGGTTGGGTCTTTTCCCGTTCTGTGGCTCAATCGGCTCACCGGATCTCTTCCTTCTTTCCTCTCCCAACCCCCCCCGCAACCCCACCGGCTCAGTAGCGATCATTTGAGGCTCTCTTTTGAAGCCAGCAGGCTCCTTTCCCTTTAAGAGCTGCGCCTCGGGGTGACGTCTCAACGAACGCAGCTCTTTTGGAATGTATGCAAATGAGCCCTTATGTCTTCGACCAACGAGAACCCTAGCCCGGTCCCCTACAGCCAACGGCGTCCAAGCGCTGCTAGGGGGCGGCCAATAGATGCAAAGCGCCGGCTCTCACCATATAAGGAGCGTCCTCGCCATAAAAGGCAACATTGTATCGCTTTATATGGGGGGAAGATAGCGGAGGGGGGGGGAAGGGGGTGCCCCGGGCCGGCGCGGATCCTGACTCCGGTGCGAGGCAGCGGCTAGGAAGGCGGGCGGAGGCTGGGGAGAGGCGAGGGGGCCGGGTCGGAGCAGCCGGCGCTCGGGCCCATGGCAGGGCTGGTCTGACCCGACGCGTTAGCCCCACTTGGAAGGAAGAGGTGGCGGCACCGGCACTATGTTACCCAGCCAGGCCGGGGCAGGGAACGGCGCTCCCGCCTTGGCCCGTAGTGCGGTCATGGGCATGGCGCGGACCTCCTCCGGGCGGCCAGGTGCCGGGCTTCCCCGTGGGGCGAACGGCGGCGGTGCTGCTGCAGGAGTCCGCGGGCCCGGCAACGGGACAGGCCCTCCTAGCGGCCAGGGGACGATCGGCGGTCGCTTCGAGCGGGACGTAAGCGCGGCGGCGGCGGCGGGCAGCGGCAGCGAAGGCGATTCGGACTCGGCCGAAGATGAGGAGTTGGTGGGCGAGCGCCGCGGCATCAAGCGGACTTTGGGTGACATGGAACTGGGGGTGGGGGGCACGGAGGCGGTGGCCGCGGCGGCAGCGGCCGGGGCTTACGGCGGAGTGAGCGGGGCCGTGAGCGGCGCCAAACCCGGCAAGAAGACCCGCGGCCGGGTCAAGATCAAGATGGAATTTATCGACAACAAGCTGCGACGCTACACCACGTTCAGCAAGAGGAAGACGGGCATCATGAAGAAGGTAGACCGCGGTCGGGGCGTTGGGGGGGGGGATGGCCGTGCAAAAGGAGAGGGCGATCGGAGTCGGTGCGGGGGCTCTGAATGAAAAGCGGGCAACGGGGTCTTTGGCGGGCGAAAAAAGAAAAGTGCCGGAGCCCAAAGCTGCTTCCTCGGCCGCCGGTCCCTTCAACTGGGATGCGGGAGCGCTCTTTAACCCGCTGAGGAGAACTGCTCTGGACTCCACGTGTTCTCCTGACATTTGCAGCAACGGCGGCCAGTTTCGACTTGCTTGTCCGGTGCAGCGCTGCCTCTCCCGAAGGATCGGGCTAGTATTGATACCGGAAGGGAAGACAGACACGGGCCTACCTATCAGCCGCTTTCGCGCCGGAAAGGCACGCCCCATTCCGGCCCGGATTCAGCTCGAGGCAGACCCTTGCGGGGAGACACAGAGAGAGAGAGAGATCCTTAGTTTAAATACAGCAAAAAGGCGATAAGGGGGAAACGCTGCCCTCCTTTAGCCCTGGGTGAACCAGGGGTCTCGGTTCCGTTGGCCTGTCCTGCACAAGAACCGAGCTCACTTCTCACCTCTCTCTGGGCTCAAGCCGGGAAACTTGGGCAACGGCTGAAGAGACCCGAGTTTCCATTGAGATGTAAGGCTTGTGGTTCTTTCTGAGTATAAAGGGGAAGAATGACCGGCACGTTGGAAATGCAGCAGATCCATCGATCTGTAGGGAGGGAATGAATGCTAAGCATGTGTCCAAACCGGTACCCTCACTGGTTCTTTAACTTACCTGTCAAATAGAATTTCACTGGATTAATGTTGAAGATAACTTTGATCAGACCTGCACCTTTGTTTTGTTCAAGGAATTCTACTCCCGGTTGCATAGGATTGCAACCTTAGGTGACTAAGGAGTTGAAGTTGCAATGGGTTCCACTTATTGTAGCTTATGCTTATGTCAGGATGTATTCCAGTATGTTACTAATAGACTTCACAAATGTACATAAAAAAACAATATGCCACTAGACGTTTCTATGTCCAGCTTGATAGAAAATAGTTTTTGTCTAAAGTATAGCTATTGTTGGAACTAGAGAACACTAGTATTTAGTTGATTTTTTACTCTTTGATTGGCTAAATGGTCACCCATAAAACTTTTAGACAACTTAAAAAAAAAACCCTTCAAATATGATCTTGAGTTTTCTGGAAGTTTGGGGTTATAATCCCAATTACTTGTAACCAGTAGACAAAGTTCAAGGAATTGACTTTCAGATGTGTTGGACTGTAACTCATCAATGGCTATACTAACATTTCTGAAGTTAATTTTATAAATTGATAGATCAGCATGGACATTGAAGAATGTTGATAGCCTTTGGCAATAGTCTGCCTGGCCCAGAACTTTGTTAGATAAAAACACTGCTTAGCCTGCTCCTTGTCAGGAATAGCATAAAAAGAATTATACGTGCATATGCATCTCTGTATGCATCCCACAGTAGAATTTGGATCACTTTAATGCTGCAACTGTACTTCTGGGTGCAATTTTAATGAATTCTGAAAATCTAGTGTCCAGTGCTTAGTCTGTATTTCTGGGCATTCCTTATTTATACATTTTGGCTCTTACTGTATACAGTATCTTGGAGACAAAATAAGAATGTACAATCTAGGATTGTCCAAAGTTTTTGGTCTTGTGCAAATCTGATTCCTTATTCAGTTTAATTATCATTGATATTGGCTTCAGCTAAAGCTAAATCATTGTTTAATTAGGGGTTTTTAAACCATAGTTGGCTGAATTCACTTAATGCCAAGCAGCACAATAGTACCAAGACTAAAACTGTTGTTTACAAACCACACTGGTTGAATTCACATTACAGTCTAAATTAAAACCAAATAAAATCATTATAGCTTGGTGGGTTGGTGAAAGATACATTTCTTTGCTGTCATGAAGCCACTTCCTATTCATACCAGGGCTTCTGCCCTTTTTAGAATTTGGAAAGAGACCATAACACTTTGACTGCCCCACTGGATGGAGTTGGGGCTCCAGTATCCAACACTGAGCTACTAATAGTCTCTCTGAACTAGGGTAACCCTGATTTTCCCAATATCATTCCCTCTCATGACATTTGAAGATTATTTGGTTGGGAAACTCTAGTTAGCTTATGTTAGAAGCCAGTGAAAAACATCAATTCCATTCATTTATTTTTATTTATCAAATTTATGCATATTTCATTGTTTTATCTCTATACCACCCAGAGATGGGTGGTGCATAAATTTGAGAAATAAATTAAAAAATTAGTAAGATAAAAACATTTTATAATGCTGCATTTATCATTTTGGGTAACCTGGGGATTTTAAAAATCAGCATGCAAATATTTTAAATATTTCATATTGACTTGTTCATTAAAACAACATTGTATGAGCATAGCCACTGTTCTGTAATTTGAAAATCATCATTTGTGGCTTACTACATATGCAGCCAGCCATTTGGGGTTGTTCAGATGAACAAAACATGTAGTGTGGCAGTTTTCATCTGGTGTGCTGTGGCACATTGGTGTGCTGCAAAAGATACGCAGGTATCAGCCAGAAGGCTGCTTCCTGTGACTTCACCAGTGGCAGGTTGCCTCCATGTTTCTTCACAAGTCCCAGCAATTAGTGGCATCATGGGACTTCTGGTTTAGTGACACAGAGGTTCCACCTATCAGTTGTGTACTGTGAGATGAAAAAAATGGAAAACCTCTGGCCTACAGTAGTGTAATATATCAACTCAGCTATAATACATTGTTTCTTATGTTGGGTCAAAAAGTCATTTGCAGATATTTTATCTTGAGTCAATATTGGTCTTCTCAGTACACACAGTTTAGCCCCATGTTGTGGTGTTGCCAGTCTTAAAATAATGGAAGAGCTGCACATATGCAGCAGCACATATTGGGTCATGATCTTGCATATGACCTGTTGCCTGCAGCTTGACTCAAGAAAGGGTGCAAATTTGCAAAGTCTTGATGCTTTCTTGCCAGGGTGAAGGGAAGACAAATATATCCTTTCTGGGACTGCCCTGAATGACCGACAGTTGGGAGATCTCACGCTGTTGATTAATTTAGCCTTCCAACGTACTTGGGCAGTTTTATTTTAAAAACCAAAACAGTTTCCAAAGCAACTAAAATGATTAGACATAGCTAAGACCCTGTCTGCAAGCTTATGATCTAAAAGAGAAAAAGGAGCGAAGGAAAAGAAAATGCAGGCAGTATTTCTCAAAATTTTTGTTCATAGTGAAGACTCAAAACTATTCTTAGAGTCAAATGCTGCTATCAAGGTGGCAAGAGCCACAGGATGGAATAATCTGTAGGAGTATAAAATTCTCGGCCATACTCTAAAATAGCTGGGCTTTAGTTTGGTGCATGGGGTTGTACTTATGATTCTGAGGTAAGGGGAAAGGCTGCAGAGTAATGCAAGGTGGGGCAGAATGGGTGTGTTGGCAGGACAGGGATTTTCTGTTTTTTCCCTAGATTATGGTGGAATCTTGCAGGGGCGTGATCTTTGTTTTGAAAATATTAGGCCTAATTTGAATTTTTTGTTTTCTACCTTGAAAAATCAAGGCTGTTAGTTTTCTACAGTTGAAAATGAAATTGCAATATCTGTTGGGCTTTAAACGTACTCAATTCACATAATCCTGTTGCTGTTGCTAAATTTAAGTGGCTTAAATGTAAAACAAAGGCTCCTTAACAACTGAGGCTCCTGGATTCCATGAAAAGCATGAACTCTGGTCCGTAGACTCGTAATCAAATTTTCCATAGACAGCATATGGAAAGCATGAATATAACTTTAATGGGGTTTTCAGGAAAAAGCAAAGCTGGCTAGTAAATGCTTGAGCATCTACATTCGGCTTTGTTTTTCGTGTTAAGTCCTATACAGGCAACAAATGGAATGATGGCTCAGTTGATGGCACTCCTGGGTGACCTTGTCTTAGCTCCGAGGCTAAACAGGGTCAGGCCAAGTTAGTTCTCACTTTAGAGACTACCTGGGAATATAAAGGCTGTCACTTAGACTGGGAAGCTGGGGCCATCTTGAAAGAAGACCATGGAAAGTCACTTCTGTATTCTGGCCAAGAAAAGTGCATGATGTCACCAGGAGTTAAACCTGACTCAAAGAAAAAAAATCTTTTTATATAGCCATAAATTATATGACAAATTATAGAAATCACATTGAATTGCAGCAGAAAAGGAACTACATATTTGTATACAGCTGCATAACAATACTGGGTGATCTGTCTGGCATGTTCACGTTGGCAATTAAACATTTCGGTAGTGAGTTTGTGGATATTCATCCTTGAAGAAGTACCGTAATACCATGGAGAACATGCAGATTTTTCAGAACCATTCAAGAGCCCATTTTTCCAGAATTCCATGATTCCTGGTTTTATGTTTGTATTATAAGTGTGCCCTTGGTTTTTTATTTATTAGATTTGTGTGCCACCTATCTCGTCTAGAGGCAACTAAATTGCTATGCATAAGCGTATCTCTTGATTTAATTATGCCTGCTTAGGAAACAGTAACAAGTACATAAAAATTGATAATATCTCTGCCTAAAGTATGCAAGTATTAGATTCTGAATCATGATAGCTGTATATTTTTACCCCTGTAACAAACATACAGTGACATAGCCACTACACTATTCCTTTTCAAGGTACACAACATGCAAGGCACAGAACAAAATGAGAAATAATGGACCAATGAAGTTAAAGGCAAAAAAAACATTTTTAAAAAATGAAAATAACTTTATTTTTTATTTATGCCATCTATTATATCTCTATCTTTTTGCCCTTGCAAACTCTACCTGCTTCTACTACACTATCAGCATGTATTACCTGTACATTGCCTTTTGTTCTTTAAATGACTCTTTCTTTTTTAAGACATGATCAATCCAATTGAGCCATGATTTTTGCATTTTCCTCCTGACCCCATTCACTCTTCCCTCAATTCCCTTTTTCTATATGATCCAACCACCTCAACATCTCTCAATATGGTTGTTATTTTATATATTTAATCCATATTAACTGAGCACCCATCCATTGTGAAACCAGTCCTATTTTACAATACATAATATTTAACCCATTCCTGCTGCTCTCAACTTTATATTTCTTTTATATTTATTGCTTGCTTCATTGCCCAGAAGCATGTCTTATGCCTAGCATTTTTACAAATGTGTTCTCTGGCCTGTATAACAGACCACATAATATACCTTTCTACAATCATTTGTTTGTCTTACATTTATATGATCTAGTTCCATGATGGCGAACCTGTGGCACGCGTGCCAGAGGTGGCACGCAGAGCCCTCTCTGTGGGCACATGCGCCATAGTCAGCTGCTCTTTTGGTTTCCAGCCAGCTGGTCTTTGCAGGTGCCGGAGCACCAGAAAACGGCCTGAAAACAACCCAAAAAACAGCCTGAAAACGGCCCGAAAAACGACCCAAAAACAGGCATGCGCGCGCTGGCCAGCTGATCTTCAGGTTTCCAGCGCTCCAGCATGTGCACATGCACCCATGTTCTGGTTTGGGCACTTGGTGCTGAAAAGGTTGCCATCACTGATCTAGTTATTGGAATATAAGCAACAACCTGCTAGCTTGCAGATAAGAAATCTTAGCTTATGTGTTTGGGGTCAAACTGAGCTTTGGCTTCACTTCTGACATACTGACCAAAATAGGCCCCAAACTACCAATACTTCCTTAAGGGCTAGTACAGACTTGTAGCACATGGCGCAGATACAACTACAGCTGATAACCTAGTGGGCTCTTTTTCTTTCTTAAATGCAGTGTAAATGTTTCTTTCAAATGAATATAGTTGAAGAATAAAGTCAAGCCAGTATTCCAATGTCATGTTTCTAAGAGTGCTCAAATAGTTGCATTTCAGAAACTATCATTCCCTGTCTAGTAGATATGGGAGTTTTGTTTTGATGGGGAAATGTTGTGAACTTATACAGAATCTCATTTTTGACCTTTATCTCCTGTATAAATAAAAAAAAAAAAAGGAAAGGAAAAATTGTTACTATGTAAACACACATACACAGAGTACAAATTTTATGTAACTGATGTATACCTGTCTAAATGGCATTTAAACCAAGAACAGTTCCAAAATTTTGTCTGAAATACTTTTTTCAAAAAAAAATCATCTTGTGTATTTTTAACTGCTCTGAGCTAATTTCTGTTGGCATTTAGTTTCATGGATAAGTTTGGTAATATTTTATAGGTATTCTCACAAAACCGTTGTTGGGGAGGCTTCCTGTTCCCAAAATGACTGTTATGGATGGTGTTGCTAATTACAAAATATTAATTTACCTGGGTGCCCCTTTGTCAGATTTCTCCAGCAACAATCAGGAGGGAGAAGAACCATTATCTCTAAGTACAGCTTAATAGCTTTATTAGAGAAAGGTTTCTTTAAGAACACAAGAAGTTCTACTGCTGTGTTATAGTGCTGTTTTATTTATGGCAGGGCTGTCAACCTCCCAGCCCTTGGGCCGGATGTGTCACGTGCTGGCCACGCCTGGTTTAGCAAAGGGGGAAAAAGTCCTGATAGGTCATGTGACGTCGCTGTGACAACATGAGTTTGACACCCCTGATTTAGGGCATTCCTCTCTGCAAGTTATGTTTACAAAACTCCGCAGTACTAAAATCATGAATTGGGTCCAAATGTTCTGTTTTCTGAAAAGACCTAAAAATCAGTGGGTATTATTTTTATTCTAATGCTTTTTAATATTTGGATCATCTTCAACTAATTTTAAAAAATAATAAAACAATTGAAAAGGACGACCACCAACAGATACCATAACACAGGTGACAGTTTTTTCAAACAACATGGTAAAGATGAAGAGTAAAGCAGTCACTATATGAAATATAAGACTGGATTGCGACATGATCTGGGTAAAGGTCTGTAAATGAGGTATCATCATCACATATGAATACTCCACCCAGAGGAAGATCTAGATTGAAAACCTAAATCAGCCTTCTGCCCGATGTCATTCTAGTGTGCTGGAACCTATTTCCTACCGTTCACAGCCAGCCATGATTGGCTGGAAATAAGGGGAGCTATCAATGAATGTTGGCTGTGACTAGATCACAGTAATGGTAATAGTAGCTGAACTCAGTGGGAGAACAGGACATCGAAGATGGGTGATCTAAGTGAATGGGTATGAGCAGATATATTAAAAGCTGTCCCATATTCAAGCAATTGCTGATAATCAAAAGTTTCTTGTTATGAGTATCGGGTAGCTGTTCTCAAACATTTTGGTCTCGGGACCCCTAACCTTCTTTAAAATTATTGAGGACCTCAAAGAACTTTGGTTTATGTGGGTTAGGTTGATTGATACTTATTGTATTAGAAATTAAAACAGAAAAATTAAAAAAAAATTGACTTTGAGAACCCCCTAAAATCCTGCCTTTGCTTACAGATAGTTCTCATTTAGCAACTGTCTTGTTTAGTAACATTTTGTAGTTACAACAGTGATGAGAAAGCTGAAGATCATAAGCACTATGACAGTTTTATTTAGCAATAGCTTTGTATAACAACCAAGTTGAAAGTCCTAATTATGATCACTAATATTCTATCAAATATTGCAGCATTTGCTAGTGATATGGTCAACGCATGTTGTCATTTGTCCCCCTAGACATATTGATAGCCCCCACATTAGGAACTCTTGAACTAAGGCATATTAATGAGGAATGAACCTGAAGCTTGTCTCGTTTATTAACTTCGTTATATCTAAATTGGGCCAGTGAATCCTGTTTCATAGATTGACCATTTATTGCATATCTACTATTCTGATTGTTTCCAAAATGTATTTTAATTTTGCTAAAAGGATGGTCCTTTGATTTTGATTACACTTTGATCTTCTCAAATAAACAACTTAGTAGTTTTTATTCAACCTAGAGTCTACCAGGTCTGTGGATATAAAGGGTGGGTAAGATTTATCTAGGGTGTTAGTTGGATGCCAAGCCTCCTTGGGCTGCAGGTATGGAGTGAATTATGGTCCAGGCAAATTATTGCATCTCTTGGCCATCCAACACACAAAGATACATTTGTAGAGAACCTCAGGGTAATTCATTCTGATGCGGTACATTGCAGACTCCAGGCAATTCACATGAAATTCTCAGGACAGTTAGTATATTCTAGGAAGCATTGCAAAATGGGAACTGGACTATTATTTGCACCTAGTATTCACCCTTTGCTTTTTTTTTTTTTAAAAAAAAAACCCAACCAAACTGCAAGATTTAGACTGGTGCTGTTGGGGAAAAAATGCATTGTGTGATTGCAAACCTCCATATATTGTCTCCATTTGAGAAACAGATTAATAGTCTTGCTTTCCCCTGCTGATGGTATGAAATGAAGATCATGGCAGCTGTTTCTCTTTGGGACAAAATTGAATAGCTTCTTTTTTTCCCCTCAGCTGTCCTGCTTTCTGGGTATATTGCTAGAGCTCCCAAGTTCTTACAATGTGTTGCAGACAGTTTAGCTAAATAAGAATGAAGATGAGTGAAGTTCTTGGATGGGAAGCTCTCTGGACAAAACTCAACCTAGTGTCTGGGGAATAGTGTAAGATGTTATCAAGCAACTGTAGGGGGGTAGCAGCTTCTTGCCATTAGTGGAGTTGGCTTTCTAGAAGTTATTGACCATTGTTCAATAATGAGGTCAATGAATAGCAATAGCATTAGACGTATATACTGCTTCATAGTTCTTTTACAGCCCTCTCTTAGCAGTTTGCAGAGTCAGCATATTGCCCCCAACAATCTGGGTCCTCATTTTACCCACCTCAGAAGGATGGAAGGCTGAGTCAACCTTGAGTCGGTGAGATTTGAACTGCCGAACTGCAGCTAGCAGTCAGCTGAAGTAGCCTGCAGTACTGCACTCTAACCACTGTACCACCTTGGCTCTATGTTGAGAGGTTGCAGTTAAATCCAAGGAAAAGGGGTTGCTCAGCTTTAGGCGTTCAGTGTATTTAAGATGGGGACCTATTTGACCTGAAAGAGCAGCTTGGTGGGATGCTTTTTGATCTTGCCTTTCTCTGGCTCTCCAGGTGGCAGCAGCTGTGAAGAGGATGCAGTGACGTATAAAGCATCTAGAAGAGCAGTGGTGATCATTTTTGAGCCATTTGTATCTTGCATGCCTTACTCAGAGGCATCAATACATAATATTGGGATTAGACGGTTATATTGAACGTTTTAAACTAGAAGCCAGTTGCTTTCCAGAGCAATTCAAAGTGTGGGTTTTCATCTTTAAAGCTATAATTATCTGAAGGCTTGAGCATTTTAAAAGGACCTCATTCAGATAAACCTGTCAAGATGCTAAAATCTGTAAAATGTTAAAGTCTTTAAAATCTTTATCAATTTCTCTTATTAATCTTTAATTTCAGCGCTTATTTTAATGCCTTCTGGATTGCTTCTAATCTATTAAGCTGCTTTCCTAATACAGGTAGTGCTTCATTTAAAACTATTTGGTTTTGATCATTTGAAGTTAATAGTGGCACTAAAAAAGTGACATGACTGTTTTTCACACAACTGTTGCAGCAACCCATGTTTATGTGATCAAAATGTGGATGCTTGGCAACTGGCATGTATTTATAAAGACCGCAGAGTCCCAGGATCATGTGATTACCTTTTGTGACCTTCTGAAAAGCAAAGTCAACGGGGAAGCCAGATTCACTTAACAACCGGGTTACTAACTTAACTGCAGTGATTCATTTAACAAGTGTGGTGGCAAAGGTTGTAAAGGGGGCAAAATCACTTAACTGTCTTGCTTAGCAACAGACATTTTGAACTCAGTTGTGGTCATAAATCAAGGACCACCTGTACTGTTAGTCCCACTACAGATAATCCTCAATGACCGCAATAGGGACTGGGAAATTTGTTAAGCGGAACAGTTAGTGAGGCATCATGTGAGCACACCTGATTTTTACAATCTTTTTTGCTGCTGTTAAACAAATGGCTCATGGTTGTTAAGTGAGACATCACATACTATGATTTGTGACTTCTTCCTGGCTTCCCTGGTAACTTTACTTGTTGAAAGCTGGCTAAGAAGGTCAAAAAAAAAAAGATTACATGACCACAGGATGCTGCAATCATTGTAAATGTGTGACACTTATCGTAACCGTGGAGATCCAACGATCGTAAGTGTGAGGACAGGTCATAAATACCTTTTTCAGTGCCAGTGTAACCTTGAATGATTGCTAAATGAATGGTAATAATTTGAAGACTATATGCTCTCACCTTTGGGGGTGAAGGACACAATTGTCATGTTTAATCAAGCCCTTAAAATGATCTAATAAATCTAATGATTTATTTTTGTTGCTTGTAGTTTTGTCTGTACTTCACTTGGTTTTGCTTTTTAACACCTAGGGTAGAAAGATACAGAATAAATAATTAGGTTTGGGCTACTTAGAAAGGACAATTGGCTGCTTGTATCAATGAGGATTGAATTTGCTCAGCTTGCTACATATCAGCTCAAACACAGTTTAGACGCTATAATGAGCCTGATTAAAATCCTTTAAGTATAGAATGCCAGGATTGCCAGAAGTGGAAGGTTCTTGAGCACCTGGCAAACTGTGTTACACCTTGATTGGATTGTCCTTGGGATAAAAATGCCTCATCTACTTTTGCATGCACTGGAAGCCAGTGTTGCTATCTCTCTCTAGTAATGCCATTATAAGGGTTCCTTGAAATGGATGGAGTCAGACATATAACTGCAATAGGCTGCAAAATACGAACTTTAGAGCCTCTTGGTTAAAAGCACCATGGTGTCCAGGATTGTTATGTTTATTGCACCAGAAAACATGGTGAGGAGTTCCCTGAGTAGGCATGTTGTTGCATTGATTTCAACGTGTGAGTGTACACGCAAGCCCCTTGCTCTTTTAAATATAATTAAATATTTAAATATTTCATGCGGACTTAGTTTTACCAGTTCCTTCTACTTTAAGGAATTTCATTCTGGGCTTAGCTCACTTTGCTTCTTTTTCCTTTGTGACTACTTGCTATGAGTTACCATGAGCCGGAAGAGTCTGCAGCAGTGCTTGAAAACTGAATTCTTCAAGTGGATAGCAGATGTGTATTTTTAAGAACTCGCCCTCATGAAATAATGCTGGCAAGTTCTCAAAGTATCTTGAACTAAGGATTGATTTTCTGTAGCTCAGGGTCCTTAATGTATCCAATCCGATGCCTTGGCTACTAAATCTGTTTACAAAAGCATTGGCAATAAGTATTGGCTTTGGGCTATTTGCATAGCTGAGCATCTCTTGCTTAGTTTGGAGTACTTTCATCTTTGTTGTGGGTTGAATAAAGTTTTGCAAAAATTCTGGCTAGATACTTCTTCATGAACTTAAGTCAGGGCACATGGCTGAAAGCTGGACTTCTGTTTTGCTTTCCTTTTTACTTTTTATTCATTGACAGTGGAAGCTGACTAATTTACGTTCTTGAAATGATCTGAATGCTTTGGCTAGAGACAAAATGTTCTGCATATGCAGGGATGAATTATAATATAATGACGGTCAGTTGCATTTGTCCCATTCTTTATGTAAAAACACAACGCTTGCTTTTGCACTGACATATTCTCACCCAGTTTATTTTGGTCTGGCTATGGCAGACTGTTTTGCATTTCATTCAGCCTTAAGTGGTTTGGTGAGAAATGTGGGCAGAGAAAGCTTTGAACTTTTGAAGACTAAGTGAGCTATGGTGGCACAGTGGTTAATTTGCAGTATTGCAGGCTACTTCTGCTGACTGCCGATTGCCAGCAGTTTGGCAGTTTGAATCTCACCAGGCTCAAGGTTGACTCAGCCTTCTATCCTTCTGAGGCGGTAAAATGAGAATCCAGATTGTTGGCAATTATTATAAAGTGTGGAATAGGTTTTATATATGGTTGGAAAACAGAATCAAATTAAGAAATAAGAATATAAAGTGAAATTTGATATTTACATACTGGATATAAATGTAAATAATGATCCTGCTAACAAAACAGTTAATTATGAATATTTAAAAATAAAGAGAAGGAGCGGGAGGATAAAAGCTAAGACAAAGATTGATGCAAAAAGTTGTAAAATTGTATATATCTGTTGTTAGTATTGTATTTTAACATCTGATGTGTGTGTGTGTGTTTTGTCTCTTGACTTCTTTTGCTATTGTGTGTTTGGTTTTAAAATGTAAAATACTCAATAAAAATTATTAAAAAAAAAAAGAGAATCCAGATTGTTGGGGGCTGACTCTGTAAACTGCTTAGAGAGGGCTGTAAAGCACTGTGAAGTGGTATATAAGTCTAAGTGCTATTGCTAAATATTTGATAATCAATTTTCTTTGACAACTGTACCAAAATTATTATTTTTTACTAGTTCGTTGGAAACCAGAAATGGAAGAGTGTACAATCTCATTTCTGTTCTTCCAGTTGGTTGCCTTTTTCTGATCAGCTTGGAGGAGAGGGCTTCCTTTCCCTGTCATTCCACTTTGTTTCTTTGATGGTTACAGAAGTGCCCCATCGTGACTCTGACAACCCACTCACTCATCTCTGCGTGTTATGTCATCAGCTCACCTGCATGTTGCTCATGGCTCCTTGTGAGAGTTTAAAACAGAAGTATGACAAATCCGTCCTCTGACAAATCCGTACGGAAACGTCATATCCGTTTTGCGATATGTGGCACCTTTTTCAGGGGTGTGGAATGAAATGGGTGCCTTAAGCCTCTGCAAGGCGTAAAAGCTCGTTTTATCCATAAGCCCCCTTCCCCTAAGTCAGGGGTCTCCAAACTTGGCAACTTTAAGACTTGTGGACTTCAACTCCCAGAATTCTGGGAGTTGAAGTCCACAAGTCTTAAAGTTGCCAAGTTTGGAGATCCTTACCCTAAGTAGACCAAAATCCCATCCCACACATTTTGGGAGCATAACTGTGGATATTCTCTGTGGTTCTTGAATTCACCAGAAGTTATTAACTTCCTGCATACTTTTTATATTTCTTGGGATAATGCTGTTCGTAGTCATGGAGGGTTAAATCAAATTTTCTTAGTTTTAGCGGTGGGATGGTGTTTAGAAATTTCTCAGCAGCATCGTGTTGGCTACTGGTGTAAGAGAACCGCTCAAGTAGTGGGGTTCTTTAGTGTTTTCCCAGCAAGACTGCATATAAGTCTTTCAGTACAGACTTGTGCAGTGACAGGTGAATTTTTCTGAACAGGAAGATATTCCAAGTAACCACTAGATGTATTGCTTTCCTGCTCTCTGACCCTGTCTGCTTCCTTTTGTTGAATGATGGTCTGTGTGAGCTGTCAGTTGTAGTCTGTTTCTGTGTTCCTCCTGTCAGTTGCTTTGGTCTTAGAGCAAAAGATTTATTGTAAATGATTTGGATGAGAGGAAAGCTCTTATGAAATTTAGAGAAGGTCATTGTTGGATGGGGCTTGATGCTTGTTATCTTTGTTGATGATGGTACTGGAGAGTGTAACTCTTTGTGTTGAATGTACATGACCTAAGCAGAAGAATTGGATTGGATGGATTCACACATAGCGCTAAAAGATACTGCAGTTCATTTGATTTTTGGCATAATACTAGACAATCTGTGCCTCTTTGGGTCATCGTTCCAGAGATATTTCTTTATCTAAACAGAGAAAAAGAGTGATGAAAGGCAGACAAAAAAGCAATAGGAGTATGAACAGCTTCTGACTTCCCTTCTGGCTTCCCCATTTTGAGTTTCCTTGTGGGAATCTGCAGGGAGCATTGGAAATCCTTTCCTTCCTTCCTTCCTTCCTTCCTTCCTTCCTTCCTTCCTTCCTTCCTTCCTTCCTCCCTCCCTCCCTCCCTCCCTCCCTCCCTCCCTCCCTCCCTCCCTCATCCATCTATCCCCTTTCCTTTTCTTTCCCGTCTGTCAGGTAAATGGCTGCTGCTGAATTGGGGAGGGAGTGAGGGGTTATGAGAGTGACTGTGAAATTGTCACAGTAAATTGAAAATGAAACTCATGTGATCACAGCAGCATCCAGTAGCACCTCAGCTTTTCCATATTTCATTCCCTTCAAAGTCATGGATGTCGGATTTTGGACACCTTTCTGTAAGTTAGCCTATTTGAGGTACCTTAGTTCAAAAATGGTTGCTCTTCAATGACCATTTTGCCTATTGAAAGGTTATGATGAGAGTTTTAGGATAGATAATCCTCAACATAAAACCGTAATGGAGCCTGTCCATTATGTTTGTATGTTACAATAGTAATAAGACAGGTCGGTCATGTGTATCAATCCACTTTTACAACTTTTTTGTCATGGCTGTTAAATAAGCCTGTAGGTTGTCGCTGCTTCAGAATTACAGGGTCTATCTGACATTTTTGACGAAAATGAGTTAAGAGTGTGACAAGGTTCTATCTACCATGACTTAATTTTTTAAGTAAAATTTCTAAATAGATTTGCCACAAATAGCAAAATTACAAGGTTCTAGCTACACTACCGCATAAAAACTCAGAACTACAGGGTTCTATTTGCAGCAGCCAATTGTGCTTGGCTGCTCCCAAGTGACGGAGCAAGGATGGAGCCTGCAGCGCCTAGCGTTGCCTCCATTTCTGGACACGTGAATACCGAAATAATGTCTCTTTTCCACGATGTGGAAGCAAGTTCAGACTTATATGAACCGAGTGGATCCAAGTATGTTCCAGAAACTGAAGGTGACCAATCGGATATGGAACTTTTAATTGAAAACGAGTGAGTATTCTGTGCTTTTAAGTCTATACCATTCACTAACGCTATTGCAGTGCAGGCCCGGAATCCTGCATTTTGATCCTAGTAATAATTGTGGCTATGAGTCACACTCAAATATACATGTTCAGGGCACTGAATTCTGAATTCAGTGAATCAGGTCAATTCGTGTTTGCAAGGATTTTTATCTAGGAACACTGGCAATCGGTCAAAAGCCAGTGTACAACTACCATAGCCAGAAAGATTTAGTAACAGATACCCCACCTATAAAGAGGGGGAAACACCCTCATAAGCAATTCTTTGCTATAGCTAGACAAACAGTAATTGACCATATTAATTCATTTCTGAGGGTGGAGTCGCATTATTGTCGTCCTAGAACTAAAAAAGAATACCTTGAATCAGGGGTGGGTTCTAAAATTTTTTACTACCAGTTCTGTGGGTGTGGCTTATTTTGTGGGCATGGCTTGATGGTCGTGTGACAATTCTTTAGGATTTAGCAGAGGTACTGGTCTACCAGGCTTTTAAACTGCTTGCAGAGCTGTATCGGTCTACCCATTTAATTTTGCAGGCATCGGTCTACTCATGTATTTTTTCAGGCACTGGTCTACCCATTTATTTTTGCAGGCACCGGTCTACTCATGTATTTTTGCAGGCACTGATCTACCCATTTATTTTTGCAGGCACCGGTCTACTCATTTGTTTTTGGAGGCACCGGTCTACTACCAAACTGCCTTTTACCACTGAACAGCTGTAGGGCGGCCCTTTGAAGCCCCGCGGCAAGAGTTTATACAGTTTTTCCTTATAGCCCATCAGCTGGGACTCAGGAGGCAGCAATAGATTGGGGGTGGGGCCAAATAAAAGGTAAGAATAATGCGGGCGGGGGGCGAGGGGGCAGAACCGGTTCAGTGATGTCATATTGTCAATGCTACTGGCTCGGTGGAACCGGGCTGAACTGGGAGGAACCCACCACTGCCTTGAATCTTCATTGAATGTAAGCATCATGTACGAGCTGTATAAAGAAAAAAACAGCGAAATGGGAACTGACCAGTCAAACTCTTACTGTCAAACTGTATTCAACAATGAGTTTAACCTGGCATTCCACGTACCCAAAAAGATCACTGTGACATTTGTGAGGAACATGAAATTGCCACTCCATGTGTTCAGAGCAGTTTCAGTACAGTAATGTGCCGTATGCTAAAGTTTCACAACTAAAATTCACCCAGAGCCATTCAACAGTAAGGTTCAAGACAACCTTTGCTGTGGAAAATTGGAACACAGTCACCATCTGTGCCTTTGAAAAGAAGACGAGTGTTCGCGGGAAACCTGCTTCACCAACACCGCCTGCCGCATCTGTTACATTGCCTGTGCCTAAGACAGAGTTTCAGGTACACGTACTATCCGAAGCAAAACAAGATGACATAGAAAGTATGCTCAAATGGATGCCTAAAGTCGATAATTACTATTCTGCACCATTTTGAAGAAACTGTTATGCAAAACGGGTTAAATAATAATTCTTGGTATTAAGACATGCATTTACATTCTTACATTTAGTGCTGAACCTTCAAATAGTAATTTACAAGCATTTTATGGTCACAAAAACAAATTCGAGTTAATATCAAGTTGAATTCAGTGCTTTTTTCAAAGATTTTTTTATTAAACTTTGTAATTTTTTTCAAATGTTTAAGGCTCATTTCCCGAAAAATGGTCGCGACACACATAGAACATTGTAATTCTGAGGTAGCGAAGTGCAAATGATATGACGATTAAGTCAATGCCGTGATTGTAAATGTGAATCCGTTGTTTTGCTGAAAATCAGAAGTGCTGATCTTTGGCAAAGCCATCGTAAAATGTTGTCACATGACCAAGGGATGCTGCAAACGGCCATAGATGTGTCTGTGTTGCCGAGTGCCCAAATGAGGTCATTGAGGTGACTATTGGAGCGTAGATTCTGGTCATAAACTCCCTTTTTTTGTGTAATTGTAACTTGGAACAGTCCCTGACCAGTGACTGGTTGTAAATTGGTTGTAAATTGAGACTACCTGTAGTAGTTTTGACATAATATAATGTGTGGATCCAGATATTGTAGATGTAAAGTTAGGTTTATAGATTAGAACAGAGTATGTCAACTTTCCCAGCCAATTACAGGTAGTCCTCAACTTACAACTACAATTGAGCCCAAAATTTATGTTGTTAAGTGAGACATTTATTAAGTGAATTTTGCCCCATTTTATGACCTTTCTTGCCACATTTGTTAAGTGAACCACTGCAATTGTTAAGTTAGCAACATACTTATTAAATGAATCTGGCTTCCCCCATTGACCTTGTCAGAAGGTCGCAAAAGGGGATCACATGGCCCTGGGACACTGTGACTGTCATAAATGTGAGTCAGTTGCCAAGCGTCTGAATGTTGGCCAGGTGACCAGAGGGATGCTGTAATGGTCGTGAGTGTGAAAATGGTCATAAGTCACTTTTTTCAGTGCCGTTATAACTTTGAATGGTCACTAAATGAATGTTGTAAGTCGAGGACTGCCTGTATTTATAAAAGTCAGAATCTTGTCAATTTCATGAAACTTTGGCAGTCACACTCTTGATATGCTATTTAATGTCAAAACTTTATGAAATCTTACATAAAAACACTAAAACTTTGCAATAATTGACAATGCTGTGAGACTTTGCCACGTATATTAAAGGCATTCGTACTATGCAAATCATAGAATCATAGGGCTGCAAGGGATCATGAAGGTCTTCTAGTCTAACCCCCTGCCAAGGGCAGAAGTCTTATTCCATACATACAAGTGATTGTCCAATCTTTGGAAAAAAATGTTATTATCTGCTATTTATTAAAGCAGACACTTTTCCAGGCTTCGGTGTAAACCTAAAATTGCAATAGTTGATATAGTAAACAGTTGGTTTTTTTTTTTTTTTTTTTTTTGCTTTAATTTATATGCCGCCCTTCTCCAGAGACTCAGGGCGGCTTACAATGCGTTAAGCAATAGCCTTCATACTTTTGTATATTTATACAAAGTCAGCTTATTGCCCCCACAATCTGGGTCCTCATTTCACCTACCTTTGAAAGGATGGAAGGCTGAGTCAACCTTGAGCCTGGTGAGATTTCAACTTGCAGTAATTGCAAGCAGCAGATGTTAATAACAGTGTGCTTTAGTCCACTGTACTACAGGCTCTTTACCTGTAGTACAGTGTTTGTGTAGTACAGTACTCTTTGTTTAAAGGTATCAGGACATTAGAATGCTCATAGACGCTATGCTGTGCTATTGATCCTTGGTATGTCCTTTTATTTGATTAATTGACTTGGAAAGTAATGAAGTTTAGAAGATTGCTGCTAGCTGCAAGATAATCAAGACAAAATATGGTAGATAGAAAGAGGGAACCAAACGGCTGGGGAAGAAGTTTAAACAAGATTTAGCTTGGTATTTGGAAGTTGGATTAACTGGAATAATAAAAGTCTTTCTGAGTACAAAATGACATGTCTCACTTCTGTTTAGTTAGAACCAGTCTTGCACAGTTTTAAGGAGAAGAATTGTATGGAGGATTAAAGGCAGTGATAACCTTGGAATGTGTTTAAATTACAATTCCCAGAATTCCCTGTTCACTTGGACGTCAGTCATGCTGACTGGAATACGGTACAATTGCAATGCATTTGGAGGACTCCAATTTGGAGAAGAAAGGACTGTCAGAGTTTACCAGCCCAAAATTTGTTTTGATGCAAAAAATTGCCAAAAATCTGTGGTGGAGTGTAATGAGAAAGGATGGAGGGTGAGCATTCCAAAGGAATAAGAGGCAACTCAGTCCAGATAGTATGTGTGAGAGAAAGAGGGTGAAGACAGCCCCTCCTTAATAGTTCACAGAGTATATTGTAGATGCAGATAGTAGAGTCTTTAGTCTGGCAACATTATGCCTATGGATATGAAACAATACTTGAAAAATTACTACATATTATTCTTAGTTTGGGGCCGGACAAAATCTGAATATAATCCACTAGATAATCTGAATGAGAGCTAGTACTGTCTCCCCTTCTCCTTTAAAATAAATATACTTATTGAAAGTGGTTGTGGCTGAACATGTGTATACATATATAATAAGTCTGAACCAGTTTACTCGTGTGAAGGTATGGTCACAAATGGCAAAATTTAGCATGAAAATGCATAAAGAACAAGTCTTGCTAGAGTAGTTGTTACTTTATCTTTTCATTGAGCAGCTTCCTTAGATTCTGGGCATACTATAGATATAATACATTTTGGTTTTAGCAAAGCATTTGACAAAGTAACCTGTCACATCAGGAGGTTACTTTCAGCAAGTTTTGTTTTGTTTTGTTTATTTATTTATTTCCTGCCATTATTTTTACAAATAACTCATATGAAGTGAATTGGGATGAGACAGGTGACTGTCTCAAGGTCATCCAGCTGGCTTTAATGGCTAAGGCAGAACTAGAACTCGCAACTAGCCTTAACCACTACACCAAACTGACTCTTCTTGAATAGGCTGACTGGCATATCTAGTTTGCATATCCAAAGATAATTCAAAAACTACACCTGACATGGTCATTAATGTTTTGCTTATCAAATTTTAAGATGGCACATAAATGGATGGGATATTAATATGGTTGCAGAGGAAATAATATTCAAAATTATTAGAGAAGTGGATTGAAAATAACAGTCTGAAATTTAATCATGGCATATAATCTTTTAGAACTGCTGGGACATTGATATAAGTTATGTAAAACACTGATGGAGTGGCAATGCAACAAAAGGAGTTCTCTCTCTTTCTCCTTCCCTCCCTCCCTCCCTCTCTCTCTCTCTCTCTCTTTGTTGATGTGCATCTATTTTTCAGAACTTTAGAAATTTCTAAAACTATGAGTGTGGAAAAGATTCTATCATGGGATCTTTTGACCCTGAGCAAGCCACTCCCAAGTGTTAGGAAAATGGTCTAAGCCCAAAATGCACAATGTAAGTATTCTACAAATAGTTGGATTATTTTGGATCACTTCTTGAATATTTGAAATAACTTATTCTAGGGTAAGACCACTTTAGAAGTGTTCAGAAAACAGCTCTTCTGAGGATAGAATGGTTCATTTTGGGATCTTTCTGATGGGACATTCACAAGTTACCTTCATAGATAGGGGCCTGGTGGCGTAGCTGATTAAGCACTGTTACAGTGCACCAGCTGCCTGCAATTACTGCAAGTTCAAGTCTCACTAGGCTCAAGGTTGACTCAGCCTTCCATCCTTTCTAAGGTAGGTAAAATGAGGACCCAGTTTGTGGGAGCAATAAGTTGACTTTGTATAAATATACAAAAGTATGAAGGCTATTGCTTAATGCATTGTAAGCTGCCCTGAGTTTCTGGAGAAGGGCGGCATATAAATAAATAAATAAATAAAAATAGATGTGTCAAAATCACTATTTATATTTCAAAGTAGTTGTAGCATCAGGAAAAGGCCAGAGAGACCAGTGCTTTTGTGTGCATACGCAATTATGTTCTTGCTCAAACTCATTTAACGTAGAAACATATATATAGTGAATAATCGTATCTCCCCCAGTGTTGATAATGTTTTTGGCATCATCTGAAAGTGACTGACCCTGGGTAGAGTAGTGCTACTTGAACAAGGAATCCCTTTCCCTAAATTCTGCCAATTTTCCCCTTCTATTCCAGGACCACATTCTGGTGGTTCTGAGCAATCCTTTAATATACTATTATGGATTTTTAGAATAACAGGATGTAATTCCCGCTATGTTACTTTTGGATTACAACTGCTATCTTATCTTAGCTTTGTATTTATGCCTGTGTATTTGCATCCTTTTATGTCAGGCAACTTGAATCAGCAAGTTAGTTTTTTTATTTATTTAAAGGGAATCGGCTAGATAAAAGGAAGGAGCAAAGATAAGGCATATCTGATTGAAGATTGGGATCTGAAGATTCATTTCCTGCCTGCTCATCATTGTTTAAGTGAAATTTGTATTGTATATTGTTTCCCCCCTCATTTTACATCCTGTAAATTTCAACCTAAGTTTCAAGCATTGTATTTCTGCATCACATCCATACCTTGTGTTTTCCTCCTCACTGTTCAGACACTCCTCAGACTGGGTAACATTCACTCCTATTTGCAGGGCTGAGTGTCAATCAAATCCCTCTGGAGCTGGATCCTCCTCACTTCCTGCTCCTTCCTCAGACTTTTTCACTCAGCCATTGCAAAAGCATTGAGGGTCTGTCTTCCATTTTAAATTTAGCTCTTATTTTTACCTTTTTCCTTAGTGATTTGGCTCAATATCATTTGTTTATTGCTTTAAAGTGCTGCGCTTCGGCTGCCTTCAGTTGGTAAGGTTTAAAGCGCATATCGGCGGTTCGGGGCTCCGGCCGCCGCTAGCGGCTTGGCTTGGCTGGCAGTTCATTTACATTCTATCGTTGCCGCCATTTGCCGCCATTTTGCCGCCATTTGCTGCCAGTCACTGTGCGAGGCTGTGGATCGGTTTAGTGACCATCAGACCTATCGGCTTGAGTCCCTGCCGGCTGGCATACTCATTAGCCGTTTTGGGAGATCGTGACTGCCTTTTTTCGCTGCAGCTTCAGTCCGGCCACAGGCGCTTTGTTTCGCCTGGCTTAGGACTTGTTGGAGTTCGCCTCGCGGGCCGCCATTTTGGGCCCTGACCATCGCAACTGATCCGTGGGCATAGCGACCTGGGCTTTGGTTCCCAGGGTCGCCAGGTTGCCGGCAGGTGTGGACGCTGTCCTGATCATACCTGCAATTTCCAACTACCTGCAGAGGGGTGCCTGAAGGTTCCAGGGAAGTACATATTGTTTAATTTTCTTTAAAAACAAACAAACAAACAAACACAAACAAACAAACAAACAATCTATTTACCTTTTAGCTGTTGCCTAGTTATATTTGATAGCCCCTTTTTCTTGTTAATAGTTATATATAAAATAAAATAAAATAAATAATAATAATAATATTAATAATATTCAATTATATATATAGGAATTGATAAGTTGCTATCTACAATTTATTGATAGTTATTATTGGGGTTGTTGATCATGGAGGACAGGGAGGCAGTTGCTCTTTCTTCTGAGTTGGACAGGAGTCCCTCTCCCTCCCCAGTGCCTTCCCCTAAACAGCTCAGGGGGAAGAAGTCTAAAAACTCCAGACAGGTGAAGTCCTCCAAATCTGCCAAACTAGACAAGGATGCCCAACGGAGGCACAAGGCATTAGAAAAGCAGTTTGCTAAGGCAAGGCAACAGGCTCAAGACCCTGGTCAAGGGCAAATTGCTGAAGGTTTGAGCCATGAGGTGACTTGTGAGCCCTCGGCCTCTCCTAATGCAGGTATTCTGGCTAGTGGACTGAGAGAGGATTGTCCATCTACTTCTCAGGGGGTCCCACTTTCTGTGACTAATCAGTCCTGTGCTAGCGCTAGGTCTCGTTCATCTAGTTTTGCTAGCCATTTTTCTCAGGCTTCCAGGTCAGCTCCTGAAGCTACTTTTACACCCACTGCAGCCGGGCTCCGCCCTGAGGCGGGCCCTGTGTTTGGTCAGCCTGTGGATTTTCAGTCCTTTTTTACTCAGGCCATGTCCCATATGTTTCAAATGGGGTTACAACAGTCCACTGGTGCCTTCCCTGCTCCTATATGCCCTCCTACTTCTGCCTATCGTATGCATCCTCCTGGTGCACAACAACCGAAGCAATCTGTTTCTTATGGTCTTGGGCCTGAATCAGCCCGGGAGGACGATTTCCTGGAGGATTTTGAGATGTCTGAGGATGAAGACGAGATTCAGGACAAGCCGGCCTTCCCAGGACTATTTAAGCCTTCTTTGTTTCGCTCTCTGCTACGCAAAGCGAAAGCTGCCACTAATATGGATACCACGCCTCTTCAGGGTTCTTCTTCTTCTGCTCCACCTGGCCCCAATAGTAATTTGTTAATTTGCCTCAACCTGATGAGGACTTTGTTCCCTGTCCTGACCTCTTCTGCCAGGTCGTTCAAAAGCCTTGGGACCGCCCCGCCTCGTTATCGGGTCCGAATTCATTTGATTGAAAGCTCTATGCCTCGGCTCCTGTGCTGGATGCTCTCCTGCAGTTACCTACGATTGATGATCCGGTGGCTAGTCTTACATCGTCTTCCATCCTGGTAGGTGAGGCTGGGGATGGCCTCAAGTTTGAGGACAAACGGGCTGAAATGGGCTTTCGTAAGACGCACCAAGCGGCTGCTTGGGCCATTCGTGCCGCAACCTCCTCATCATTTTTTAATCGGGCATCGCTGGTGTGGTTGCGTCAATTGAAAGACAGACTTCCTCCTGAAGACGCACGCTTACAACAAGACCTGGCCAAACTAGTCGCAGCTGCTGAATATTCGGCAGACGCATCCTTGGACGCAGCTAAGTTCGCTTCCCGGGCCTTAGCTTCGACGGTATCTTCAAGACGTCTCTTGTGGCTCCGTAACGAGAGCTGACGCAAAGTCTAAGTGGCGCCTGACTGCTGCCCCTTACAAGGGCCCTGCTTTATTTGGCTCATCCCTGGACTCTGTGCTGGTCGAGAATAGGGATAAGAAGAAAGTGTTACCCACGTCTTTCCGCCATCAGGATAGACGCTATGTACCTTATAATCGACAGCCCTTTCGACAGGAGCAAGGCGCCGGGGGCGCCTCTTATTACAGATCTTCGCAGTTCCAGTACCAGCCAGCTTCAGATAGGGCGTCCTTTCGTGACCGTGGTCGCCGACAATCCAACTTCAGGCGACCTTTCAAGCAGTCGGCGGGCCGTTTTTCCAGGCGCGGTAAGTGACTCACCGCCCCTGGTCCCGATCAGGGGCAAACTCCAGGCCTTCTCTCACCTGTGGCCAGCTACCACCTCGGATGCCTGGATTGTCCAAACTGTCACCGAAGGGTTACGTTTGGAATTCACCACCATGCCACAGGATTTTTATGTTCACTGCCCTTGGCCGATCCAGCCGGAAAAGCGATCTCTTCTGTCGCTCGAAATTCACCATCTGTTGCAAATTCAGGCCATAGAACAGGTTCCATCAGATCAACTCAAAACCGGCTTTTATTCGACACTATTCCTGGTACCGAAGTCCTCGGGCGATTGGAGAGGCATTTTGAATTTACAACGTCTCAATCAACACATCTTATACCGTCGGTTCAAAATGCATTCCCTCAGGTCTCTGCTCGGCTGCATTCGGCAGGGAGATCTGATGCAATCTGTAGATCTAAAGGAAGCGTACCTGCACGTCCCCATTCACCAGGCACACAGAAAGTACCTCAGGTTTGCGTTTGGAGACCACCACTTTCAATATTGGGCTATGCCATTCGGCCTTTCGTCCGCTCCGAGGACCTTTACAAAGTTGCTAGTGGCAGTGGCGTCGTCGCTCAGGGAAGTTCCTGTTCGTCTGGCATGCTACCTTGACGACATTTTGATCCTGTCGTCTTCTCCCGAGCAGGCAATCCAGGACCGGGAGCTAGTAGTTCAGACCCTTCAAGACCACAGGTTCACTTTGAATTTTGCCAAAAGCCATCTGGCTCCCACTTCTCGTATTCTACATCTCGGAGCAATGATAGATTCGAGACTGTGTGTGGTCTTCCTATCTCCCGATAGACAAGTCAGCATTCGGAAACTGGTGTCTCAAATCTTACTACACAGGACTGTGACCTTACTGTCTCTCTCCCAGCTTCTGGGAAAGTTAATATCATGCATAGACATTGTCCCGTGGGCGCGTTTCCATCTTCGTCGCCTTCAATGGTTTCTGCTCCCTTACCAGAGACAAGGTCGAGCAGAGTCTCTTCTCAAGGTAACAGTTCCAGCTCCAGTTCGCCTTTCCTTGAGGTGGTGGCTGTCTCCGGCCCTCAACAAGGGCTCCCCCTTTCTGGAACCGGCTCGGATGGTGTTGACCACGGACGCAAGTCTGCGAGGCTGGAGGGCTCACCTCAACCGTCAGTTAGCCCAAGGTGCCTGGTTGTCGACGGAACTGCTACACAATATAAACTGGCTAGAGCTCAGAGCAGTCCGACTCGCTCTGATGCATTTCAAACACATTGTATATCGCCAGGACCTTCTGATTCTAACGGACAATGTGGCCACCAAGGCCCATATCAACAAACAAGGGGGACCCGCTCCTGGACGCTAATGCAGGAGGCGGAACGTCTTCTGTCGTGGGCGGAACTCCACCTCTCGTCGATAAAAGCCGAACACATTGCGGGGACTTTAAATCGAGAAGCGGATTGGCTCAGCAGAGATCAAATAGATCACGCCGAGTGGCGGTTGGACCCCGGCCTGTTCCAGGACCTGTCCAGGAGGTTCGGTCTGCCCTTAGTGGACCTGTTTGCGACGGCTCAGAACACCCAATTGCCGAGATTCTTTTCCCGCTACCCGTCTCCAGCAGCGGAGGGTCGGGACGCTCTTCGGAGCCAGTGGCCCCGGGGGCTTCTTTACGCCTTTCCCCCCCTTCCTGTCATCTCCAAAGTCATTCGGAAGGTTATTCAAGAACGGGCGAATCTTCTGCTGGTAGCGCCGTATTGGCCTCGTCGGGAATGGTTCGCCGACCTCAAGAACTTATCTGTCGAACCACTGTGGAGGATTCCACCTGACAAGGTTGTACTAACTCAGGGAGCCGTCCGTCATCCGGAACCAGAATGGCTTCGATTAGCCGTGTGACATTTGAGCGCATAAAGCTCTTCAAAGACAATTTGTTTGATGACGTCATTTCCATTATTCAGGCTGCTCGAAGACCATCGACAATTCGTATTTATGACGCCTCTTGGGCTGCATTCATGAGATGGTGCGGAGACCATCATGTTGACCCCACAACTGCGTCTGTTCCAGACATTCTGCGATTCCTGCATGCGGGGTTCTCCAAAGGTTTGGCTACTGCGACCTTACGCCGACAGGTGGCGGCTCTGGCCACTGTCTTGTCAGGGGAGGCTCGAGTTCCTTTGTCCCAGGATCCCAGGATTCGTTCCTTTCTCCAAGGGGTTTCCAATTTACGGCCGCCGCAGATTCACCGCTACCCCACTTGGGACCTTACCTTGGTGTTGCAGGTTTTGACAGCTCCACCATTCGAACCCATTGCTTCGTCCAGCCTTCGCTACTTGACTTTAAAGATGGCCTTTTTGTTGGCTATTACCTCGGCTCGCAGAGTATCCGAAATTGCAGCTTTGTCCATGAGGAATGATCTCTGCGTCTTCTATCCTGACCGGGTTGTGTTACGCTTAGACCCAGCCTTTGTTCCCAAAGTGAACACTCGATTTCATCGGGCCCAAGAACTCGTATTGCCTAATTTCTGCCCGAACCCTCGTCATCCTGCTGAGAGGCGCTGGCATACTTTGGATGTGAGAAGGGCATTGAGAAGATATCTTAAGAGGACTGCCTCATTCCGCAGGACTGAGGCGCTGTTGGTGTCTTTCCTCCCCTCTTCCTTGGGTCAGAAGGTGTCTTCCACTACTATCGGCAGGTGGCTCAAAGCTTGTATATCCAAGGCATATGAAGTGAGGGAGGCCCCTGTCCCAGGTGGTATAATGCCCCATTCTACTCGTAGCGCCGCGACTTCAGCGGCTTGGGCTACCCAGGCTTCAGTAGATGATATTTGCCGGGCAGCCACATGGTCTTCCCTTTCTTCCTTTGTAAGTCACTATAGGCTAGATAAGTTTGCTTCTGCAGATGCTGCCTTTGGCAGAAGAGTTTTGCAGTCGGTAATCTCTCCACAAGGCCAGTCTTCGGCTTAGTTCCCTCCCTTTTCTCCTTCAACTTGGGTATGTCCCAGTCTGAGGAGTGTCTGAACAGCGAGGAGGAAAATGGTCGTTGCTTACCTGAACGACCCTTTTATCCTCGCTGTGAAGACACTCCGTCCCGCCCTGATCTTCGCCGCGTCTGGCCTTGGTGGAGGTCTGTTTTCTTTCCCTCTGTAGCTGTCTGCTTCCTGTGTGACTATCTGGCGGAGTTTCTTCATGTCAGTCCTACTGCTTTTGGACCAAGTTGTCTTCGTGAAAAGTCTGAGGAAGGAGCAGGAAGTGAGGAGGATCCAGCTCCAGAGGGATTTGATTGACACTCAGCCCTGCAAATAGGAGTGAATGTTACCCAGTCTGAGGAGTGTCTTCACAGCGAGGATAAAAGGGTCGTTCAGGTAAGCAACGACCATTCTGCCCTATAAATATTTAATGGAAGAAGGTACATTGATAGTTTGGAAAGCATCTCAGTATGTCATCTTAGAGCAATCTCATGTTTTGGAATACAAATCTTGGGTTTGAAAGTGGAATCGGAATTACTAGTCTTCATGCTTTGGTATATCCTATTTCTTGGAGCACATTGTAGGGCGTGTCAAGTTTTCAACTTTCAATTTCCAAACATTAGGGCTGGTCAAAAGTTGTGACATGCCTTGGGGATTGTCAAGATATTTTGGCTACTTTAATATGCTATAATTTAGATGTGCCTGGTAAGTAATTACTGTACATAAATATCATAATTTTTTAACATTTTGTTTTTTTCATGAGCTTGATAGACCATGTACAGTTTGGAAAACTCCATAATGCTTTGGTTTGTACATTATTGCCTTAGAGAAGTAGTGAATGGGCCAATAAACGGCCTGAGGCTTATGAGACAAGAGCATTGTGCAACAGCTTATATTTATTTATTTCTACTATATTTATATCTTGTTTGTTGCATCTGGTGCACTTCAGGAAAATAGGGGAGGCATTGTAGCTAAATGGAAAAGCCCATGGTTATCACAAGGAAAATCCCTCTTTGCAATCTCTGCTTCTCTGGGTACATTAGAGAAAGCCCCATATGCTGTTGCCATCAGTGTTGATAATATTAGTCATTGGTTTAGTATTGACCATGCATTGCACTCTCTTTGTTCCTCTAATATTTGTCATGGGAATTGACAAAGTTGGAGTATGTTTAGTTTGGAGAAGATGCAAGGAAGGCATGGTAGGGTTGCTGACTTCAAATATTTGAAGGATTGTTAAATAGATGATGAAGGAAATCTATTTTGTTTGGCTAAAGGAATGGTGGGACTTGATTCAAACAATTAAAATGAGTTTTCCGCTGAACTTTCAGAAGAATTTCTTGATTGTTCTTAAATGGTGCATGTTGTTTGAGATTGGAATAAACTATCCCAAAAGGTGGCATTCTTTTTTCTTAGATAGTTTTAGATGGTCTCGACGGCTGCCTATAAACTGATCTTATCCAGCAGATTTTCAGCACGTAGGGAGGAAATGGTTTATATAGATTTTGAAAGTCTTTCTAGTGATCTGTTACCTTTATACCTTGCTTTGTAGGTTTGCTTATATCTGGATGCCCTTATTTTGGAAATAAGGTACTGTTCTTTGTGGCCTTTTAGGCAATTCTGCAGGGCCAGCTCTTTATAATTAAAATCCAATATGTTCCAAGGTTTCTAACTGCTCAGTTGTTTCCTCAGACATTTACACTGATTTGCATTAAATCTAACAGACTGCATATTTTGTCCAGATTGGAAAGGAACTACACCAGGGTTTGTTCAATGTGAGTTAGTTCAGTGCTCCCAGGATGGGAATCATCCATCATAACTACTAATCAGAATAAGAGTTTAGCTTTGTAATTTTATGCTATGAAAAACCTATAGCCATCTCTTTGTTCTTTGTAGTTTCTGTGTTTTATGTTAGTAAATATTCACATACTATTTAAATTTGTATGGTTTTGTTTGTAATTGCATTACTTTATTTCTTTTGTTAACAGTAGTTTGATTTATCTGATGATAGTTAAAATCCATTGTAGTTCTGTAAGAACTATTTGACAAATATCAACCTAAACAAAAAAAGGGAGGGAGGGAGGGAGGGAGGGAGAGACAGTGAGAGAGAGAGAGAGAGAGAGAGAGAGAGAGAGAGAGAGAGAGAGAGAGAAAGAAAGAAAGAAAGAAGGACATCACAATAAGTCTCCATCAGAAACAAAAGGAAAATCCCCAGAGATGCCCATAATAATCAAATGTAAAGTTATTGTAGATGTTATCTAACCAGTGGTCTCCAACCTTTCTTCCAACCATCGGCTTTGTGGATCAGCGGGCAAGCGTATGGGCACAGCTCCATTTGGGTAAGCAGTGGACACGCGGACCTGTCATTCGCACAAATAGAGCTGCACATGGGCACTTGCCCACCTGCTGCATGTGCAAGTGAAGCTACACACATGCTCACCCGCTGCTTCCATGGCCTGGTTCTGAACGGGCCACGGCTCGGTAGAGGTCTGCGGCCCAGAGGTTGGGGACCGTTGATGTAGTCCAACCCATGTTAAGTCTGGGATTCAATACAGCAGTGTTTCTTAAACATTTTGCTCTCAGAACCACTTCCCACTTTTAAAAAATTATGGAGCACCCCAAAAGAGTTTTTATTTGTCTTATATTTATTAATATTTGTCATGTTAAAAAATTAAAACTGAACATATGTAGAATATTTATCGAATCATGTAAAAATAATATTAAACTCATTAGATATTAACATATGTAAAATATTTTTCATGAGAAGAGTGACATTGTTTTAAATTCCTGCTAGTATCTTCAATATCTGACAAATAATTTCGCAGAGCCCTTAGAGAATCTTGGAGGACCTCCAGGGTTCCTCAGATCACACTTTAAGAAACATTGTTCTACAGCATATTTGACAGATGGACATAATCAGTCTCTGAAGACCTCAAGTATGGTGAACTCTCCATGTCACGTGGCAACTGGTTCCACTGGCTGATGGCTGCTAAAGTCCAAATATTTTTCTGATGTCTACCTTGAACTTCCTTGTAGTTTTAATCCTTTGGTTTTGGTCCTGTCCTC
Source organism: Pantherophis guttatus (assembly GCF_059756535.1). Taxonomy (NCBI): domain Eukaryota; kingdom Metazoa; phylum Chordata; class Lepidosauria; order Squamata; family Colubridae; genus Pantherophis; species Pantherophis guttatus. The sequence goes on along the minus strand of NC_142063.1, from coordinate 306,169,960 downwards.
TGGAGCAAAAGATGTAAATCCACTCACTTTTCAGTCTTTCATATATTTGAAGTCTGTGGTCATATCTCCCCTTAATTGTCTTTTCCATAGGCTAAACATATTCCTATCCTTTAACTGTTCTTCACAGAGTTTGATTTCCAAATATTTCACTATCTTGGTAATCCTTCTTTCAGCTTGTTTGCATCTGCCGTGATCTTTTTTTGAACAGTGATGCCCACATCAAGATGTCATAGTTAAATAGGGTCTGATCTTTACAAACTAGAAAAGAAAAAATATTTCCTTTGATCTAGATTTTGTGTTTCTCTTAAGCGATTCCAAGACAGCATTTGTCTTTTTAGCAGGCACATTACATTTCTAGTTCATGTTTTTTTGGATGACAAGGACACCCGGATCTTTTTCACAGGTACTACTGCCAAGCTCCCCCCCTCCCCATCCTGTACTTACATCAGCTGCCATGTCCAAGGCACTTTTGCAAACATAGCCTGATGAATAAACATTCATGGCCACCCACCTCATATTCCAAATCCCTTCATCTAGCCTAAGAGCAGTGCCTCCTGGCAATACTCTGCTTCCCTCAGGATGTGCCTAATCCTCTAATCACTCCTGGGAAATACAGGCCAGCTGGTTGACAGTGAAGTGTCCATTAAACACTAACACTCAGTTGATAATTCTTCAGTCTGTCTTCTGTCTTCTTTCTACCCAAGGAAAAAGGGAAGTACAGTTCAGTAGCAGAGCACATCACATCGATTGCATATAGAAGATCCATCCTCTATTCCAAAAGGCTCTATGCTGGAATTCCTAGATTGTGGTGGTTGGTCTGAATAGCAATGCTGTGCTGGATGGACCTACTATATATGATAACATCCGTGTTGTATATCATCATTCACTGGAAACTCTCATGCCTATTTTCTCACCTTTTTTGGCCCACAAGATCACAGCAAGATTGTTAACTGTCCAAAATGCTAAAGCTGTAGATGCATTTATCCTTGAATGCTAAAACAGAATTATATTCCCAGTCGAGATTCAAAGAAGTAAAAGCATAAGCTAAAGCAAAGACAGATTTTTTCTGTCCAGAAAGCAAATACAGTAGTTTATATCATGGAATTAATTTTAGCACTGTGCTATGTTGAGGTGGGCCTTAAATGCTGGAGCTCCTGGCCTCCAATTGACTATGCAAAATCTCCTCAGTTCTGATTACAAAAACCACTCTCTGTATCCCTGAATGAACCATCCCATCCAAGGGGCAGCCAAATACTACGTTCCACACAGAGACTAGCTAAGGGGTTGGGCCTCTCCTTCAACTTGTGTATTTCTGAAGACTTTTGAGCATCAGGTACAATACCGTAGGTGCCTCATCATGTATTCTTGCCCCATATGAAACCAATGCACAGATTACGGACATGACATCCAATTAGCTTTGTATTTTGAAGAACTATTTGGAGAAGAACAAGACTTGAAGAAATTGGGAAAACGGGTTAGTAGAGCCTGAGGGATGAGGGCGTAGAGAACATGGTAGATAAAGAGAGAGCACAACATTGCCAGGTGGTTGATACGTTGCACAATATGTGAAAGAATTGGAAAGAGGGAATTATTTACCCATGCGTTACCAAAATGAAATGTTTTGGACTTGGAGGCTACCCATTTAACTTGCATGTTTTATCTTAGAACCTTTTTCATCTTTATTTTATGTCCTCAGTCATCCTACTCCAAGTAACCTTTTTTGTCAGATTGCCTGTTTGCTACTCTTGTCTTCAATATGGCATACACTTTATTTTTAACATTTTCTTTTTTTACTTTCCCATTTTCAGGAATGCATCTTTATCGTGAGTGTTCATCTTGGAATTAAAAAATGGAGCAAAGTTTGCTATAAGCAAGCATAACTTTCCCATCTTATGTGATTGTATTAGATTCGTATTATTGTCATAGCTTGTTAATAGAAAGCACAGGGGAAGGTTTTGTTGGGGAAAAGAACAACAGGAAGGAACCAGGTTGGGAAATGAAATTGTGGTCAAAGGTAGATTTGTGGTTTGGTATGCTGGCCACCGGTTTTTATTTCTATGCAGTTACTAATTAGTATTTTCTTCTAAGCCACCAAATCTGGTTTCAACTCTCTGGATCAATATTCTGCAAAAACAAAACAAAACAAAACAAAAACTCAAAATGATAAAACTTTAGATTACATTAAATTTTATATAAAGTTTTTTCTGTAGTGGATAGTTTTCTGAAATATAACTGTGGCTAGTTTACCTTTTTTACCAATAAGAAAGCTTGTGGCTATTTAACCCAATGCATTTGTTAATGCACAAGCTTTTGAGACTTGTAGTTGACTTCAATGGCTGTGTGATTGGAGGCCCCAGGCTAGAAAGGCCAGATTGCAGGCTTAGGATATAGTGCATTATGATATCTGTAATGAACGAAGAACAAAGCAAAATTAACATACCATATGAACTATGCCCATGATGGTGAACCTATGGCATGCGTGCCACAGGTGGCATGCAGTGCCCTCTCTGGTGGCACATGACCCGTCATCCCAGTTCTTGGTTGCGCATGCGCGCGTGCCTCCTGCTGGCTAGCTGGTCTTTGAGTTTCTGCCACACATGGGCGGGGGGCGTGCAGGGGGGGGGCGTACGTGCACATGCAGGGGTGGGTACATGGGGTACATGCGTGGGGGTGCACGTCCATTACATTTTGGGGGTTTGGCCGCACGTGTGTGCATTCGCCTCTTCACGCTTTGGGCACTCAGTCCGGAAAAGGTTAGCCATCACTGAACTATGCCATTATAAACAGGTAGTCCTCAATTTACAGCTGTTTGTTTAAGGACGATTGAAAGGCATGACTGCCTTGGACAAAGTGCTTTACAACCTGTGCTTGCTCTTATAACTGTAGTATCACCTCCACAATCATGTGATTGTACTGAAAGTGCTTGGCAACCAGCTTGCATTTATGACTGGTTGCAGCATCTTGCGGTCACTTGATCACAGTTTGCTAAATGACTGTGATGTGCTTAATGACTGTGCTAAAAATCATCATAAAATCGAGTCCAGTCGCAGGATGGTTCAACTTACTGACTTATGACTGAAATTCCAATCCCAAGTGTGATCGTAAATCAAGGACTACCTGTATATAGACCTAGAATTTCTGGATGATCTTCCCCTCACCCTGAGAAAGAGCGTATCAGGTAGGACCAACGTCCCTGTGCAGATTGCAAGTGGAAGGAACTATGCTTGTGAATGATGCTACTGTGACTTTCTGCTCATAATTGCAGAATAATGCAGTTGTCAGCTTCCTGAACCATAATGTCTATAATTTTTCAGTGTTCCATATATCTCTTGCACTTCAAAGAGTTTGCTGTTTTAAATGAATATAAACCTCCTTGGAGTCAAGGTCAGCTATTAAGTAGCTACATGGAGATTTCCATATAATTTTCTTGGCAGTAAAACAGGACTGGTTTGTAGTTATTCTCCAGGTTATTGCTATTGTTTACCAGTCTAGTCTTTATCCCTAAATTTTCCGCATGGTCTTTCATCCACGTGGTAACTAGGTTTGACTCTACTTAGGATTCTGACATCCATTCAAGGTCAGCTACTGCTACACCTAGCACAGGTGTACAGGAAAGCTGTAATTTATCTAGAACCATCCAAACACTAGCAGTAGATCCTGACTTAGTCATTTAGTATTATTTTTTTAAGTATTGTGGAATGAAACCTAAGAGAAGTCCATGTTGATTAAAACCATGTTAAGCCATGATTTGTTTTAACTGTGGCTTCTTGAATGCCAAACCTCATTATGGCTTATGTAATCCATAATCAACCCCAAAGGGTATCTCATGTCCTGTTGTGAGATGAATCCAGTTGTACTTCCTCTTCTTACTAGTGACATTTTTCAGAATCTGTTCCTGACTGTTCCTTTCCTTTTTTTTTTCCTGTTCCTTTCCTTTCCATCTTTTTTTTTTTCTTACCCCAGGCCTATGAACTTTCCACTCTTACGGGCACTCAAGTGTTGCTACTTGTGGCCAGTGAGACAGGCCACGTCTACACTTTCGCCACACGGAAACTGCAGCCAATGATCACCAGCGAGACGGGCAAGGCGCTGATCCAGACATGCTTGAATTCTCCTGACTCCCCTCCTCGGTCGGACCCAACCAGCGATCAGCGCATGAGTGCTACGGGCTTTGAGGAAACGGACCTTACGTATCAGGTGTCGGAGTCGGACAGCAGCGGAGAAACAAAGGTACCCCCAATTTCTACCTTATCTTGTCAGTCTTTGGCGAGAGAAAGAGCTACTAGCATTGTTGCTCTCTGCATGTGCTTCAGTGCAGTAGATCTGCGTGTTACCAGCTTAACTGCAAGGAGCAGACTGTTTCCTTCATTGCACCAATGAAGTCTAGCAGTGTAAGAGTTAATTCCCATAACTTAACCTTGCAAGGTTAACTTTAGAAGGAAAAAAAAATGAGGTGCTCTGCGGGATGCAGTACATTAGGAGCTGTCAGGACCTGGATTCTGCTGTTGGGCATTGATTTGGGGAGAAGCAGCGTCTCCCCTGATCCCCAGGAATCCTCTCTGTGCACATGTTACCCAGCTTCAGTAAAGTTTGGCAGGGAGAAAGGCTGAAGCTGACTGAGAGTGCTTTGATTGCTCAGACTTATCTAGTATTACTTCTCCTGGGAGGCTGCTGTCCCTTCTCCCACCACCTTCCCTGGGACTGGAGTAGATGGGCTGGATATCCGCCGAAATGGGATGGGTACAGCCCGTGTCATGCCTTCCTCTAATGGCAGCAGGCGTTGGGTGGCTGGGCTGGGCTGGGCTGAATGTGGCAGGTGCTCTTTGCTTTCCTGCTAGGACCTCCTGGAGCAGCTCTGTTTTTGGTTATCTCTGCTTGGGCGTCTCTGTGCTCCCGCTCATTGATAAAAATTGAATTCTGCCTCCATGGCCATATAAGGCCTGATTTCCTTCCCTGGAGTCCCTGGCTGGGCCCCTCACATTCCTTATAAGCTGCAGCTGTCTCTTGCTTGGTGCTGTTTTGGAAGGGGGCAGGGAGGACAGGGGGAATTGAAACACTTGGCTGAACAGACTATTCCTTCTTTCTCTCTGAGTGTCCAGCCAAATACTCTGCTAGCTTAACTCTTTACTTTCTCTACAGCAGCTGGAGCATTACTAGAGAAGTGGGGTACCCAGAGGACATCCTGTATGTGTTAGTGTGTGTGTGAGGGAGAGAATACCTGCCTCTCTTGGCAGGAGAGAGCAGTTGTTTTGTTATCCCCAAGATGGAGAAAAGTTTTAAGTGCTTTTCTTCAGTACCAGCCTTAAAACATTAGGCGTCTTCATACCGCTTAAATTATCTCTGTAAATCTGTGTCACAAAGTTGTTTGCTACTTCAAAGGTGATCCAAGCCTTCTAATGGCAACAGTCATGTTATCTCACTTTGCAGGCTAAAGAGGCAGTGTTTTGCCAGATCCCACATGATGAATTCTATGTTCTTTGCTATTGCTTCAGCGGTTCACCCTCTTCCCAGTTTTTATTGCTGTGGCCAGCACAGCACTTTCTCAAGGCCTGCTACCTGACTGTTAGCAGGAGATGCCAGAGACTGAACCCAGGAACTTCAGAATGCTTTACCCCCAAGCCAACATCCTTCTCTTCAAATCTGAAAATCTTTTCTTATTCTCGGCAAGCATGTAGGCAGGAGATAGGAAATGAAACTCCTGTAATAGCTTTTTCAGATCCCACACAGCTGTCTGCCTTGGCTTGAAACAATCGTCAGTTGCATGAAGCAAATGATTCCTCTAAAAACCAGCCCTACTTATATTGCCTCTTGTGACTGTTCAGGGGAGACCCCCCTGTTGAGTAAACATAAACTTCATTTTCAGGCTTTTCCAACTGGACATCATATAATGTCCTACACATTGTTTTTTTAAGTATGGAGAATACAGGTATGACTAATCACTGTAGATTATTTTTCTAGCAGTGATTTTACCATTGGTGCATTATTTGCAGGAGGTGGGTGGGTTAACAGCAATGTACCGTAATTATTCTGTTTGTCCTTGAAGCACAGCATTAAAGTAGGTAGCATGTTACAGCCTGGCTGAGAATCTCTGCTTCTTGCATTACCTTTTTATTGGAGAGGTTTTCAGGTACAGTGCAAGAAAAGAACAGTCTCCTTCTCCAATATCCCAGTTCTCTCTATCTTTGTTCAAAGGCCAAACCAGCATTTTAGAAAATGGATACCTACCTAGCTATCTGCCTGCCTGCCTGCCTGCCTGCCTGCCTACCTACCTACCTAAATACTTTGATGTATTGCCAAATTTGAGTATTTAAGATTTTTTCTTTCCCATCTCCATATGTAATACCACAGCTTGAACTCCTTCAGACTCTGTTTCAGATCAACACAGTTTTGGGGAAGATATAATAGGTCCAAAAATCCATTTTTCTCTGGTCTATGATACTTTTTAAACAGAGTTCTTAGATTCTTACAAGTTAAAACTTATAACCTTAGGCTTCCATTTAATATGGTTTTTTTTCAGTTGGTACTCTACTATGAACATGAGAGATGATTTGTGGTCAGATTTTGGTTCTACTAAACAATGGTTATAGATTTTATAGTCCCAACAGGAGGCTCAGTATTGGGGGAGGCTTCTGGGAAGAAACAACTTGCAGGTACTATTCATAGATTCCATCTCTTTTGATCATCATCAGCCACGATTTGGGGATGAAGATGGGGGTGAAAAGTCAATTTGAAGAAGAACCAAACAGACCATGCCTTCTGAGGAAGGAGCAATCTGGAATTAGCAAAGTAAATTTCTAAAAGGATGATGTGTCTTATTTGCAATATGTCTGGTTGATGCATAACTCTCTTTGGGGATCGTTGGCTATTAGAAATACAGATGTAACAGCTTAAACCTGAATGAGGAATACCCATGTTCCTTCTAAGAACAGGTGATGGGATTTTATCTTAGCTTGCATCATTATGGCCCTGGCCTCTCTCTCCAGAATCAAACAGTTGGGTAAGAGTGTACTACTTGCCATGGAAACACTTTTCAACTAGGCATATTCTGGCACACAAAACAGCATAGCAACAAAAGCCTGCAATTTGACAACAGGCAGTGCTTGCTACAGTATCAAAACTAAAGAGAGAAAGTAGAAACTTGAAAACTAACTTGCAGGTTGATTGGATTGGGGAATAAGAATGTGATAGCATATTCTTTCTGTCATGGTCAACATTCTTGTTTTAGATTAGAGTAGATAATAGGGCTTTTTTCATATTGTTAAGATACAAATTCATTGTCCCTCATTGCTGGTCATGCTAATGAAGATGGGAGTGGTTATTCAGCCGCATTGATTTCTTTTATCAGTCTTCAAAACCCAGAAAGTTAAAAGATGAGCAAGGAAAACTAGGAGTACTTTGACTTATAGTCGTATCATATTTTTTCTCAGTTTTCCTAAGTTTTGCTTTATAGAAGACCAGTGAAATGTGGTATAGTGACCGAAATAATATGATGAAAGTTTCTTTAGGTTTCATTAAACATTATTGAGCATGAGCTTCAGAATACAGCTGCATCATTGACATTCTTTTTTGTGTATCCCTTTGTCCCAAGGCTCAGTGCTCTTCTATTATAGCTTGCTTGAGGTGAAAGTGGCTTTGTGGATATGTATCTCATCTGCAAAGAGATGATGAGATGAAGAAAACTTTCTCTGATCCTGGAGAAAGCAATTTCCCCACAGTGCCTCTTTAGAGAAAGAGAGGAACAGGTGAAGTACAGAAAGACTCTTCCTGTACATTTCTTCCATTCTCCTCACATCTTACTTTCTCCTATTTCTTGGTCACATTTCATATCTAAATGGTATACCAGTAGCTTTACAAGCAGTCCTCGACTTACAACCACAATTGTGTCCATAGTTTCTGTTGCCTAAGTGAAACAGTTGTTAAGTGAATTTTGCCCCATTTTATGACCTTCCTTGCCAAAGTTGTTAAGTGAATCACTGTAGTTGTTAAGTTAATAATATGGTTCTTAAGTGAATCTGGCTTCCCCATTGATTTTGCTTTTAAAAAGGTCGCAAAAAGGGGATCACATGACCTTAAGACCCTGCAACCATCATCAACGAGTCAGTTGTCAAGTATCTGAATTTTGATCACATGACTATGGGGATGCTGTAAGTGTGAAAATAGTTATGTCACTTTTTTCAGTGCCATTGTAACTGAGCAGTCACTAAATGATCTGTTGTAAGTTGAGGACTACTTGTATAGACATACACATTAGGCATAATGCAAGATACTTAAAAATAACCCTCTATTAATAAATGGCCAAAACATAATGTTTCACCCTAAATTGCTCTACACTTGCATTGTATAAATGAAGACAGCTTTGAGTTTCACTTGACTCAGGCAACAGAAACTTCATAGTAATATTTCTCAACTGCCCTCAAATGTGATAGTCCTGACTCTCATAATTTTTATCTTCCATGGGATTATTGTTGAAGTCCAATTTATTTAGAAGTTACCAAATTGGATAAAACCCATTTTAAAGCCTTTTCCTCCTTTCAAATGATACTACATTTTGGAAGGGATGAAAAGTTATAGGACTAATTCTCATGATAACTTGGCTAGTAAAAATGAACAAATGTTTTCACATTTGTTTGTGAAAACAAATGACTGAGAAACCGGCCCCATAAGTTATTTTTTCTAAAGTTTCTAACATACTATGTCCTATTTGGTGTCTATCAGACAGAAGGGCATCAGCGTAATGTAAACTGCAAACTCTGCACTAATTTTTAATATTTCATACTGATCATATCAACATAGGCATTTCTGACTGTCTTAAGTATCTGCCTGTCTAGATCTTGGGATTTTTGCAAAACTTAAATATGGTATTTTTTTCACAAGGCATGTAGGAATAATGAGGAAAAGGAAATTTAGTTTATTAATGAGCAACCTGCATTCCAACAAAGTTAATTTCCTCGAGAACTGTAGATATTTAACAAAACTGTACTGCTTTGGCTGCCTATAAGTATTAATTTTGTGTGTGTGTGTGTGTGTGTGTGTGTGTGTGTGTGTGTACATGCAAGAAACGAATTCTTTATATTCATATTATATATAATGTGCCAATTCTCAGATATGTTGAACTACATTTGAATATTTTTGAATTTTAGATAATTATTCTGTGAATAGAAAAAGTGGTAAATATTACTGAACTGAGAGGGGAATGTTACGGCTTAATAGAATTTGGATTAGGGATGAAATCCAGCAGGTTCTGACAGGTTCTGGAGAACCGGTAGCAGAAACTTTGAGCAGTTTGGAGAACCGGCAAATACCACCTCTGGCTGGCCCCAGAGTGGGGTGGGAATGGAGATTTTGCAATATCCTCCTCCCAGGAGTGGGTAGGGAATGGGGATTTTGCAGTATCCTTCCCCTGCCACGCTCACCAAGCAATGCCACACCCACCAAGCAACGCCCACAGAACTGGTAGTAAAAAAATTTGGATTTCACCACTGATTTGGATGCAATTGATCATAGGGAGAAAATAGACTCACAGGTTATTGAAATTCTGAAGGTGGGTTTCCTCTTTGACTAAAAGGTAGCACTGCAATCTTTAAAAACATTTCTCCATAATAGAGAGAAATAGAAACATAGTATACTTTTATAAAGGGTAAGCTCTGCATATACCTATGTAGATATTTTTCATAATAAGGAGAATAGAAATTATGACATAGCAGATTGAGACTCTTTAGGTTTCTAATAATCTTGGCCAGTTTAGACTGTTTATCTTGGAATGCCCGAGTCGTGATAATGCCAGAAGTAAAAATACTGTAATTGTCTCCTGCTAGATTTGTCGGAGGGCATGACAAGGTATATTTTTAACAGAAAACACAGATAAAACCCCCCATTTAGAAACCTCAGCTCCTGTTTCTAACTCTGTATCAGCAGGCGTTGAGATGACTCTTTTTCCTCGCAAGTCCTAATTCACTCATGTGAGATGCTACCGGCTTTAGCTTTCCTGTTGAGAGAAAAATATATTTCTATATTTGTTCCCTCCTTCATCTTCATACTATCATGCTGTTGCATCCTATTCTTAGCAGCTGTGCCAATGTAGGAGCTGTTTGCAACTGTATAACTGTTTTGAGAGTGTGGAAACTTTGTATAGTGATCATTGGGTTGTTTTGGAGTGAAGGGAAAAATATACATATGGACATGCTGGGAAAGTATGATTGGCCACCGGTTTTTATAGAGAGAGAGAAGATCCTTGTACTGATGGTAGATAAGTATCAGGTTATCAGTATCAGAAAGAAGGACACAAGCAAACTAGGTTTGTTGCTGCCTTTTCCCTTATTTCTGGCACTCACTGATATCCAATAAGGAACTATTGTTAGGGCTAACAGCCCGTGCTTTCCACCATCTTTTATATGTTATTTCCCTTATTTCCCCCGCCCAATCATGTGTGTTGTATTCTCCCTCTCTAACTGCACTGTTCAAATCTACATCCCGACTCGCAGGAATGCCACCCACTGGCCCATTCAGCAGGCCCGGCAGGAGAGCAGCCACCCTTCAGCCCTGGCAGGGACGAGCATCCCAGAATGTTCAAATCAACAGCAGAGATGACGGCGGCACCTTCTCCCGCTCATGCCGATCTGCCTGATAATGTCATTGTTGCACGACCGCCTCTCAGCTGTGCAGTGGCCGCACTACAGCCCCGCGGAGCGAAAGGCTGGCATCGTGCGGATCCGCGGATCCTCCAGGCAATTGGTCATGCTGTGCAGGGTTGTGGGCAGGTGGGGGTGGTCACTCCCACTCCAGATGGCAGTCCCGGGCCGGCTGGCACGCCGGGGCTGACAATAGGACTGTTTACTTTTGTGGGGTTTTCTGTGCGACACTTATAAATATGCATTAAAATGATTTTCACGTAGAGCAAAATCAAAATAGCTGAAACAAGCAGATCTAAAATAAAATGGTATGGTAATCAACTAATCCTTCTCCTTCACTCCTAACAGCAAAGGCGGAGAAATTGCTAGTCACAACCCACATACCAAAATTAGTTCTCAGACTAAGTTTATGATCAGTGACGGACCTAAACATTTAAGCATATCATTAGAAGGCAACACAAAGGTCAACTAATCTAGTCTCTTGCACTGCAACATATCTAGTGTTACAACATTCCCAATATAGCTATCCAGACTTTGCTTTAAAACTCTTAATGATTATGATTACAACTCTTCCACTTTCTAAAACCGACTGTTCCCTTCTTAAACAATTAATTCTCTTACTTGCTTTCTAATATTTTCCTGAATTCTTTTTCTTGTAATTTGCTGTTATCTAAGCCTTTCCTTTGAAGCAATGATTTCATTGTATGTGAACTATCCTTCAAATAAATTATATATCTTTTTAACGGCCTCGTCTCCAAGTGTAACGGCAATTCTGTCAAGCTTTCCTAATACCAGTTGGCCAGAAAGTACACAGTCATCTTTGCCTCTATGCTGTGGGATATATTTTAATTTATCAGTCTTGTTCCTAAACTATAGTGTCCCCTGAAGTGAAAAGCAGAATAACACAATCTAACATTTCATGATTGAAATGCAGTCTTTTTTGTTGATGTAGCCTACAGTGTGCAGTTTTCTAAGGAAAGAGAGAACAGTTAAACTGGAATGTTCTTTTATTTTCCTCTTGTTTACATTAACATAAGTTGATCATTTGTAACAAAAGAACAAAGAAAAATAACAATACAACAAAGGGGAAAAACATAAAAAACACTCAAAGACATTACTCTGTCTTTCAAGTCATGAAAAGTTCAACAATTTTACATTCTAGAATTAAACAGGCTAATAGGGAGCATTACATGAGAATTGGACCCTTAGTTCAAAGGCTTGGGAGACTGGAGCCAGTCAGAATGGTTTCCGGTAAAACTGCATGATCTAGGAATTGACCCAAATGTATTTGGCTGTCCACAAAAGTTGCATTGAAGTGTTATGTTGTCTGTGCCAGGGCAATGTTTGAAAGGTGCTGCATCTTTCCACTCTGTCATTATTCATATGCATTTAGCATGTGTACACTGTCATAGCTCTCATCTAATACGTGTGCATTGGCAGTGCCCAGGTTAAGAAACAGTGGTGAAGCTGTTGAACTCTGATGAGCTCCAGTTTGCGTGATCAGTTTTCAGAATTTATAGGCCTTGAGCCTTTCCTTATACAGTGTCTCAGTGGGTGAGCCCTTTTTAGGAGTCCCCATTGGAATGATGATTTAAGCACCTTTTGAAGTCTGCTCTTGTGTTAATTTATCATTGCAAAGAGCTATTCATAATTCTCAGATATATACCGTCTATAGCAGCGGTCCCCAATCTTTTGGATTAGGATTTGCTGTCCAAATTGTCTGCCTCTTTAGATGGTCCTTACTTTACAACAGTAACTAGGATTGGGATTTATGCTGCTAAACTATGTGTCAGGCTTGTCCCAGCTTGAGTATTTAGGAAAGAAAGATCCTCGACTCCATTTGTAACAAAAGGTATACTTTTACAAAAGCCAAGTGATTATGTTATAAGAAAAGCTGGATCTGAATATTCCTGCTCAAAACCTTCCTTTCCCCCATTTCCTGGGCCCTCCTCCATGTGACGTGTTCATGAGTGACCAATGACATTTGAATCTGGTGTTTTGGTAACCGATTTAGGTTTAGTGCCTCTTTGGTGTACTTTTGCATTCTGTTCTCACGCTCATGTCCTTGGATGTGCTGGTCTATTCCGGATTGGCACCTCTGATTTCTGTCATCCTATCATCCCTTCCCCCCCCTGCATTCCATTCTCCCCCCTCCTGCATTTTATGGCAAGATGCCAGCAAAGCGAAGCAGGCTGATGCGTTTACGATGGCAGACCTGATACAATGCATTTGTAAAGTGTGACATCACTTTTCTTTTGTCATAATTAAATGAGGATCGTGGGTGAGTAAGTAAGGACCCCATGTGACCGTGATTTTCAACTTCCTGCCAGCTTCCAACAAGCAAAGTCAATGGGGAAACCAACAGGAAGTTGCAAATCACAGTCAGGACTGTTCTTTAGGTGGCTCTTTAGTATGCAGGTGAGTGGTATGGAATGTGCCCAGGTTGTTGTGGTTGCCATGTGAGTGTTGTTGTGATTGTTGTGGTTACCATATGAGTGTGGCTGAGGGAGGGAAGGGGTGCTGTGGCATGACAGTTCTTATACTCTCATAGCCTCATAGCCGTGGTGTTGCAATGGTTAGAATGCAATATTGCAGGCTAATTCTGCTGACTGCCAACAGTTCAGTTCTCACTGGCTGAAGGTTGACTTACATCCTTCTGAGGTTGGTAAAATGAAGACCCAGATTGTTGGGGCCAATATGCTGACTCTGTAAATCACTTGTTTACAGAGGGCTATAAAGCACTGTGAAGTAGTATATAATTCTAAATGCTATTGCTACTCTGTAGTGAGCTCCTTGGGACAAAAAAAAGTGGGAGTAAGTGGCTTACAACTTTTCCAATTGGCTTCCCATTCTATTTGCTTGTGGGAAATTGGTAGGGAAGGTCACAAGTGGCAATTATTCAACAATGGGATGCTGCAACTATTGTAACTGCGAGCTGGGTTCCAAGTTCCTAAATTACAATCACTGACCATAGGGGTGCTTGTAATGGCCAGAAAATTGAACGGTCACTTAACGAGTGATCAACTGTCTATGGAGATTCTCAGTCATTCAGGTCATGATTGTCCCCTTTTCAAGGGGCAACTGGACTTTCTTGTTTTTCTTTGAAGACGTTTCGCTTCTCATCCAAGAAGCTTCTTCAACTCTGACTGGATCCTTCCATCCCCCACCATCCAGTCAGAGCTGAAGAAGCTTCTTGGATGAGAAGTGAAACATCTTCAAAGAAAAATAAGAAAGTCCAATTTCTCCTTGAAAAAGCATCTTTCAGGTGAATGAGTGGTCATTAACTAAGGACTAACTGCATTAAATACTTCAAATAATCTTATTTTAATTCTGCCCTCTGATCATAGCTTCTTTGTGTAAGACAATCTGAGTTTGACTAAACTCCGAATACCCAATATTCTTCAAGGACATCTTCTTCTGCAGATGCAGGCTTGTTTCTTTTTAGCACATCCTCTGTTTTACTATACAGGTAGTCCTTCACTTATAACCATTTTAAGTGTTTAGTAACTGTTACAATGTATTTATGAATGTTGCACTATCCCAGGATCATGTGATCATCACTTGTAACCTTCCTAGCTGGCTTCCGATAAGCAAGGTCAATGGAGAAAGCCAGATCCGCTTAATAACAAAATAATTCACTTAACAACTACAGTGATTCATTTAATAATTGTGGCAAGAAAGGTTGTAAAATGGTCAAAAGTCAGTTAACTGTTTTGCTTAGCAACAGAAATTTTGGGTGCAGTTATGGTTTTAAGTTGAGGAATATCTATGTTAACTCTCCACTGAAATGGAGGAGGATAAGGTTTTACTAGAAAAGGGAACACTTGTTGCTATTGGATCTCTTTGCAGTACACCTAACTTCCCTGTCAAGAAGCCTGAATAGGAAAACATCTGTCCTATTTATTGTTTGTTCAGAATTTGTGTCTTATCAATAAATATATTGTTCTGTTGCATCCTGGCTGTCTCAAACCCAGCTGCGATTTTCACTTGTATCCCATTTTTGCTTCTTACTTTTCTGTGGTTGATTGGAATGCTGCTTATTTCACTTTCATTCTACTTCTCAATACCTTTTTGCTTTTACTTTGAAGAGCTCTCAATTCAGCTGGAGTCATCTCCCTTAGGGCTTGGTTGATAGGCCTACTTTGTTTGATCAAATTTTGCCTTTTAATCTGACCACTTTCTCTCCCCTCTGGGATTCCTGGTTTCTTCAGTATGCATATGATATTCTTCTGCATTCAGTGGACAAGGGCTACTTAGCCCTGCTGATGTCTTTGATTGAACATGGGCACAAGGTTTCTAAGTCTTTACTCCAGTTTTGTTATCTTGGCCCTATCCTATTATGAAAATTCCTACAACCAAAAAATAAGAATGGTGAGTTTTTGTTACATGGATCTCTAACTTTTCCACCCTGTCTCCACTCTTGGTTCAAATTGACTACGATTCCCAATCTTGTTTCTTGGTTTGAGGAAGAGAATTCTTCTTTCATTACTTTGAAGCAAAGTCTGTCAACTGCACCAGCGTATACATTCCATAGTTATTCTAATCTAAATCCTTTTATGCTATTGTCATGCTTAGCAGGGCATTGCCTCAGGAGTACTAATTCAGTTTATGGGTCCTGGGCAATGGCCTGTGGCTTACTATTCTTTGAAACCTGATCTGATAGCAGCTGGATGCCCATAGTGTTTGCAGTTGGTAGCAGCTGCTGCCCTTTAGCTCAAGATATTCTTTTGAACCATTCCATGACCTTGCTAGTTCCACAAGCAATAGAAATTTTGCTGCTTTCTCAAAATATCCAATATATCTCTGCTCAGTTTTTACTTAGTATGAGAAACTTTTGCTGCTAATGTGACTCTCAAGTGCTATCAGACTTAAAATACTGCTCCCCCCTAATGGCTTTCCTCCTGATTGTGGGGCAGTAGTAAGCACTGTTTCTACTTCTGGTCTTGACCTCATTGAAGACCCATTACATCACCTTACCTGGGACCTATGGGTCATCTTTTTTAAGAGGATGATTGATGGTGCTCTGACTACTTTGTTGTCGTCATGCTTTTGTAATAGAGGCTCATGCTTTTGTCACAATGATATCTGCTAAGATTACAGAGCTTGTTGCTCTAACTTGTATTTACACGCAAGCAGCAGGTTTCTCATTGACCAGTGGCCATCTACACTTAACTCCAGTATGCTTTTGGTATTTGGTCAGATTTGGAAACAAAGGAGTTTCCCTTTCCTAGATATCCCTTTGTTAATACAGCTGTGGCTTCCCTACCGCAATTTCTGTTTCCTCTTGCTGGGATGACAAGGACATCCCATCTTTAGCATAAGGTAACAATTTGGATTATGCTGCGGCCCAAGATCTGCTATTTCTGGTTTTTTGTTTCCCCTCTCAGTCCTTCTGCTGTTGAAGTTTTGGTCTTTTCTTCCCCAGTCTGTCCTTTTTCTGGGACACAATGCCTTCTGTTTCCTGAAGAGGCTGCTTGGAAACACTGGAGGCTCCCCCTTCTAATGGCATTTAATGGGTTTCTCATGCCCCCTCCCCCGTACTTCTTTAGATTACACTGCAAATTTTGACATGTTGGTGTGTCTCAAACAAGTTGCATAGCAAGTGGTCGACAGCTGTGGGGTATGTGCAGAACTCAGCCTACACCCTCTCTTAACTGCTGTCACCAGCACTTCCCCTTGGATGCATGGTCCATTCCAGTCTTTGCAACTTCATTTCATGGATATGCCTCCTTGAAGATTATATTGCCACCTACTGATTGTAATGGGGCACCTTTTCAAAAGGGCTTGAAGCCTTTCCTACTTCTATGGCCAACATAGTAGCAGCAGTAAAGTACTTACAAAATAGATCATTCCACAATATGGCTGCTCTTCCATAATAAGATGGTGGTCTACAGTTTGCTGGCCACTTAAAAAAACCATATCCAAGGCTTTGGGAACCAAGAAGAAGCTTCACGCTCCTTATTACCCAATTTCTAATGAATTGATTAGTCCCTTGGACTGCAAGGCGATCAAACTGGTCAGTCCTAGAGGAGATCAACCCTGACTGCTCTTTAGAAGGCCAGATCCTGAAGATGAAACTCAAATACTTTGGCCACCTAATGAGAAGGAAGGACTCACTGGAGAAGAGCCTAATGCTGGGAAAGATTGAGGGCAAAAGAAGAAAGGATCGACAGAGAATGAGATGGCTAGATGGAGTCACTGAAGCAGTAGGTGTGAGCTTAAATGGACTCCAGAGGATGGTAAAGGACAGGAAAGCCTGGAGGAATGTTGTCCATGGGGTCACGATGGGTTGGACACAACTTTGCAACTAACAACAACAATGAATTGATAGAGACACCAGCTGACTGTATAAAGACTCAATTGGCCAAATTCTATACTGAAATGGGATTAAATTGGGTAGAGTGCTTGCCATATGCTCTCATATTCATGTAGCCATCAAGCCAAATAATGGATCTCTTTATTTGGTAGAGTCTTGCCACTAGATGCTATGTACCTTGAAGTTTGTACCTCTCTGCTGGGAAGTCACAAACTTCAGGTTTTTTTAAAAAAATGTATACTTGCCAAAATTTCACAGTCCAGCCTGTACCCCTCAATTAACCCAGTGCACTCCATCCAGCCATGTGTTTGGTTCTGCTTAAGAGACCCTGATGCAAGACCTTTCTGGAATCAAGGGGGTGGGGAGTGTGTATACCTTATCCTGCTTACCACCAAGACTTAATAAATGTGCAAAGGAAAGAAATCTGTTACAATTGGACCCAAGTGAAAAGAATTACCTTACTGCAGTGGTGAAATGCAAATTTTTTTTGCTACCAGTTCTGTGGGCGTGGCTTGGTGGGTGTGGCTTGGTGGTGGGGTCATGTGACTGGGTGGGCGTGGCAAACTCTTTTTAAAAAACTTTTTAAAGCATTTTTTATTACCTATTCCCCTGAACCGGTAGTAAAAAAAATGCTTTAAAAAAGTAAAAAAAAGGTTCCGATGTTCACAGCTATGCCACGTGATTGTCAGAACCTTTTTTTCTAACCTTTTAAAGCATTTTTTAACTACCGGTAAAAAGTGCTACCGGTAGTGATAAAAACTACCGGTTCGGGCGAACCGGTAGTTTTTATCACTACCGTAGCATTTCACCTGCCTTACTGGCAGGAAAAATGCGAAGAAACCAGCAAATCAACCTAAAAAAAAGCTGACCGCCAGGCATTCATTGATTGTAGAGACCAGAACAATCTAGGAACTCCTTCTGTTGATGCAAACCAGGCTGTTTCATATCTGCTATAATTTCATCTGCATTGTGACCAATGCATACAACCACAGATCCTGGAACCACTTTAAAATCCATGATTAGGCAACATTATAATTCTGTGTCTCTTCTTAGTAATTATTGCTATCTTTGATCTTTAAGACGTTTGCTTTCATCTGCTAACTTCTTATCATGCAAGCTATCGATTAGATTTTTTTGTAATCCTGCCTTTATTGCTTTATGAGTAACTCAATGTAGTGAAGATACCTAATACTCCTTCCTCCTCCTATTTCCCCCACAACAACCCTGTAAGGAGGGTTGGACTGAAAGAGAGTCATCCAGCTGGCAAATTGATTTTGCTCATACATTGCTGGACTACTGGGAAAGGATGGAGTCTAGAAGTCTTTTCCATCCATAATCTTAATAGATAGCCTGCCAACTGATTGCTAGGCAAACAAACCTTTCTGTTTACTAGTTCTGCAACAAATTATTAATATAACTATCATACCAGCATAAGGCAGTATCTGACAGACCATTTATAGTATAGCGGCATTTCTAGATTATTTCCAAAGAAGTAACCCAAGGTTCTTTCTCAAGTCATAAATTACATTTTTATAATAGTACCCATGGGGGATTCTCTATTCTATATCAAGATGCTCCTGTAACCTATTTAAGATGGGTCAGTGCTGTTGCTCTGTTTTTGAATGATGAAAGTATTTGGAGACATGGAGGATAAGGAATGCGGGGTTGGGGAGGGTAAGGAATGCCAGGTGACCCTAACTTTAATTAAGCCTAGGAGGTATAGGAGCCCTTAGTGCTCTTCTCTAATCACAGATTACATGAATAACGTATCTGTAGCATAAATTCAGGTAACTATACCATTGTATAGAAGAGGAGGGAACTTGTAAAAAACTTCAAATGGGCCATATATGTTATGAAAACTCAGAATTATATGGATCAGACAATTTAACATCAATAATGCTGTTCCAACCCTTAGATTCCAAATATTTTGTTCATTTAATGAATCTTTTTGTCTGCACAGCACTGGAGAAATGCTACAGTTTGTTCGTTCATTCATTCATTCAATTTCTGTAGCTGAGACTTAGCCAGATGACTCTGTGTGGCTTGCAATTCTAAAATTACAAACAATTAAAAACATTAAAATAATAACATCCATAAAATGTGGCCGCATCGACCCTCTGGAATGAATTACCCGCTGGGCTCCGGACGGCCCCCGACCTCCGCTCTTTCCGCACTGGCCTGAAGACATGGCTTTTTCAGCAAATCTCTTGATCTGCTGAGAGTTTTTAGTTTTAATTGTTGGGATTTTTATAATTGGACTGTTTTAGCATTAATTTATTGTCTTGTGTTTTATTGTTGTGAGCCGCCCTGAGTCCTTTGGGAGAAGGGCGGCATATAAATGTGAGTAAAATAAATAAATAAATAAATAAATAAATAAATAAATAAATAAATAAATAAATAAATAAATAAGTACAAACAGCAACCATGATGATTTTTCAACTAATAGTAAAGCCAAATAATTGGATCCTTAAAACATCTTGAGCCCCAGGCCTGTGGTACATAGCCAAGTTTCTAAAGCTTTGCAAAGGGCAAACAGGGTTGGGGCTATTCTAATTTCCGAGGAGAGAATATTCCATAAAGCAGGGGCTACTGCAGAAAAATTCCATCTTCTAGTTCCTGCCAGTTGATACTCTGTGGCTGATGGGATCTGCTGCAGCATGCCCAATCTGGATGGATAGAAACTTTTTGGAAAAAGAGTTAGGTAACCCTCAGGTAACCTGATCCCAAGCCATGTAGGGCTTTAAAGATGACAACAAGCGCCTTGAATTGCACCTGGAAACACACCGGCAGTCAGTTCAGTTCATGGAGGAATGGTGATGTGCCATATAGCCAGCACCATTTATTACCCATGTAATAAATATATAATAATAGATTACATTGTAATATATTAATATAATATACATATGTAATAATATAATACATGATGTAAGCAAACATGGTGACCTCCATATGATAGCTCTCCTCCAGGTCCAGAATTGTCACAGCATAAATGGTGGAGAGCCAGGTTGTACCTGCAACCTATTCAGCCTGGAATATTTTTTGTCTGCAGACTGGGAAAGGTATATACTGTAGTGTACCATCTGGCTGGAAAGGAACATGCATTCTCAGACATATCACCTCTCCTGTTCACATAAGAAGGAATCTAACTAGCAATGAAATATTACATTTGGGAAACTGGCCTTCTCTACCTTGCAAGGGAAAGAACTTTGAGGATTTTGATGGCTCATAAAACCTTTGACTGAAGGATATACACCAAAGGTAACAGGGAATCAGCAGGGCAGAGTTTTGGAGTGGAATGGGGGTATTGCAGACTTGCAGGAGGCTTTTAGAAACTAATCCTAAAATTCTAGAAAAGGTCAATAATTAAATTTCATTGGGGATTTCAAACCCATAGAGCAGTGGTTCTCAACCTGTGGGTCGTGACCCCTTTGGGGGTCGAACAACCCTTTCACAGGGGTCGCCTAAGACCATCGGAAAACACATATTTTCAATGGTTTTAGGAATAATTTTATGGTTGGGGGTCACCACAACATGAGGAACTATATTAAAGGGTTGCGGCATTAGGAAGATTGAGAACACTGCCATAGAGCATCATGGGGCCCATGTTAACATATCATGAGAGGTAGAACTGAATGTCAAGAAGACCAAACCCTCCGATCCCAAACCCACTGTTAGGTTCTGTTATCAATTAGAAAACTGAACCCAAGGATCATTCCCATGACATTTGGATTGAGATAAATCTTGAGTAACCTGACTTCCATTCCTAGATTGGTATGCCAATTGATAGTTATTGTCACTGTACTTATATATTTACTTTTGCGTCTTTTCTGAAGTTCTGTTGCTCTCCAGATACTCACCATTCCAGCTTTGTCCCCACATTCACTCGACCAATTTGGTTCAAGCCAGTTAGGACCAGAATGGATGGCTCTAAGGGAGAGAACTTTCTAAAGCCAAAGGAGTGTAAGGGATGAATAGAATGTAAAAAATAAGACAGCTGTCATACTGTAACTATGCTTGATATTCAGTTAAAGAGGAAGTCCAATTGCTGATAGTTCAATTGCTGATAAGAAGGTGGTGATGATTGAAAAACTGCTAATAGATAATGGACAGACATGGCAGGAGGGAGGAGGAGATAGAGGGGACAACTGGGATTCAAAACAGATTGGTGGAAATCTGTACAAATACTGTGTATTTTGACTTGCTCAGGGTCTCTCTGTTTTATAGGAGATTTTTTCTTTCTAGTGCTAAGAAAATAAAGTTTACTATACAATTCTTGGTCTGGTCTGTTGGCTGTCCAGGTCCAGCAGACCCATTGTCAAAGATCTAAGTTAGATGCATCCTGCTAGGTCTAGGAGAAATCCTGTGATCCCTCAGGTTAACACAGCAAGGGGCCTTGTCCTGTGGCTGGTCCGGCTTTGTCCTTAACAATAGGTCTGTCCTCTGTGATGAGAAGGAGGCTGCAGCTGAGATAATGGAAAGTTAATTTGCTCAACAGTGCACCATTATCACATGCTCATCCTAATTCCATCTACACAGTTCTTGGTGCCAGGGCTGGAGAGGAGCAGAGGGGAAGGGAATTGCTGGCTGGCTCTCCCCTTCTCTCCTCATCCCGTCTTCCCCCTCCTCTATGCAGCAGGAAGGGTGTTCTGGATTTGTTGTCTGCCTTTCCTTTTTTAGATGTTAGTTGAGCTGTGAATTCCTTGTTTTTGGCAGTGTGTCAGGTCAGGAGCCTGGAGAAGCACATGGGAGTGCCTGCCGGCTGGATCTACATAGTAGTGCTGGGAGTTGGAGGGGAGGGGGAGGGGGGGCTGGCAGCAGAAAGAACACTGACAACATTAATGACAACAAGACATTAACCCTCCCCGGACAGGTTAAGATATTGCAGACTATAGAGTTCAAACAGAAATAGCCATTCTAATCCCAAAAGACAGCATTTTCTCCAGTTTAATAGCCCTTAAAACATGACTACCATATATATACTTCCCTCCCCACCCCAATAGTTTTTTAAAACAACTTTTTATCAAGACACTAAAGCAGGACAGGACTATGCAAGTGAAATATGCTTGATTCCCAGTGGCTGGAACTCTGTCCTGAAGCTCCAAATCTTTTGATTGGGAGCTGCCCAGAGTTGATTAGAAGATGGGTAGCTACATAAATGTTTTAAATCAATCAATCAAACAAACAAACAAACAGAACTGGCCTTCACTCAGAATTAGCCGATTATATTTCTCATGTAAGCAGATGGTTATTTTTACTCACTTGGGGACTAGTCAGATACTTCTTTTAGGAATATTGTTATGAGGTATTTGAAAGTCTGATTTGAATCTAGAACACTAGGCAATCAAACTTGCAGAGGGGGAAAATTTAATGTATTTTGAGTACAAAGTAAACACTGGTGCAACTGTGCCTCTTGTCCAGCCTTTGCTGTATGGAAACATCACTGCTGTTCCAATGATCCATTTCCATGCAGACAACAGTTTGGCAGTCCCTACTTTTCAAAATTATATATTTAATTAGATTTTGAAAGCAATGTAATTAAATATATAATTTAATCTTACATTTACATCTGTTTAGAATCAGATTGGGAAGAGGCCATTGGGACCATCAATGAAGGATGTGACATGAACTGAATACCTCCATTTTAATAGGCATGCTGGATGGCTTTCTGGTTGACTCATTCTCTGGCCTCCTTGATCTGGATTCCAGGCTTGAGTAACCATAGTTTTCAATATTGAATGATTCCATAAGTGTGGTGTAGCTCTGGGAAAGCCATAGAATTCAGTGTCTACATCATAAAGGTGACTTGTTCCAAGTGATTTCTGATCCAGCACATCTAGGGGGGGGTCATATGCTAGATCACTGTTTATCTGAATATGGAGGGCATTACTTCTACCCATTTACTTTGATCAGATCATTTCCTAATCCAGCTAAGATTAATTACTGTCCAGGATCCCACAGGATGGGACCTGTATGGCAATAGCACCTGGCAGTAGAACTTACTTATATGCCTCCATAATGCTTTATAGCACTCTTTGGGCCGTTTACAATGCATTTGCATACGGCTTCCAACAATCTGGCTCCTCATTTTACTGACCTCAGAAAGATGGAAGGCTGAGTCAACCTTGAGCCCTGTCAGGATCGAACTCCAGACTGTGGGCAGAGTTTGCCTGCAATACTGCATTCTAACCCCTGGACCACCAGGGCTGTCAGAATTTAGAGAGTGTATCTCAAGCATCAAATAGATCCAGAGAGTACTCTTGAAGCAATGTCCACCAAGTGGCCTCTCTATCCCACTTAAGAGTTGCTCTGCAAATCCTAGAAAATCTAGTATGTGACTTATTATCCTATCCTGAAGTACAATAACAGGGTTCATGTTTTAGACTATGTTATGTTTTGCTTAAGCATTGGTTTTTGAATAGGCTATAGTTTTCTGAATTCATATATGGTACCAAGCCTTATATCATAGCCAGAATGGCTCAGATCACATGAAATGCTAAGTCAACATTGCATTATGGTCTCATGGGATGTGTAACTCAGAGGTCATGCTACCTGAACCTGTCATCTCTGGAAAAGCCATCTCTTAGAGGTAAAATTTACAGATTAAAAATGTCCATTCTGTAGAGTTACACATTTATATAGTGCCATAAATATGCATGACTCTTTATAGCATGGAAGTTACAGTGGGAATTTATAGTCAATTCAGTTTATGGCTCTGGTCACAAAAAACTTCTCAATAAAATTATCAATCAATTAAAATAACAGAAATTCACAAACTTAAACATATAATTAACAGAGAATTAAAGTTACACTGACTTAGATAGATGCAGCCTTCCTTGCTTCTAGACAAAATTTACTCATAGTAAGTGATAAGCTATTTGTAGCAAAACAACTCCTGCTCCAATGAGCTGATAAAATGGATAGCTTTGTATTTTTTACAAAACAAAAACAAAAACTTTCTCTAAGTACTTGGAGAGATAACCCTTCAAATTGTTCTCCAGACTGCTCTTCCAGGAAAGCTAGTGGTATCATACAAGATAGTGAGTATAAACAATCCTCTGTAGTTGGAAATATTGCATGTTTTGGCTTATTAATTAACAAAAGCTAAGTAATCTCAAACATTGAAAATGAATGACATTTTGTGCATTGAAATGCATTTGTTCATATTACAAAATCTGATCTTAATAGATTTACATGGAGGGGAAAAGCAACATTGTTCTTTTAATTTATTTGCATTCAGTTTGTGCATTACATATTGACCAATATGAATTAATGATGTGTAAGCAAATGAATAAACAAGAAACTCAAAGCAAAACGAAAGCATAAATTTGAAGACTAAACTTTGGTTCTACAGAAATCAGATTTGTTGTTAATCTTAGGAGTGGCATAAACCAAATAATTGAAGATACCAAAATAGTTATGAAAATCTCAAAGTTTTCTAGGTTTGAAAATGTGAATATCATATAGAAGCTGAGCAAGTAACTTGGATCTGAAATAGAACGTATAGGAAGCCTAGTATAGGGATTTAAAGAATCGGTATCATGTAATCAGGGTTGGGTGAATGATTATAGCAGCAGAATACTGGATTATTGTGAAGGGATTAGGGCAAGATATTGAGAGACCAAAATGAAAAGATTGCATCATCTAAGATACCTGTACCAGATAAATCTTGAGTGCTGCATCAGGTTCTGGATAACAAAATTTAAGAAGGATTCAGGCAACTTGAAAGTGATTAAGAGAAGGACAATAAGTATTCTCAAAAGATCAGAAATATGATTCTTTGACAAGATATTGAGAGAAATGGGTATGTTTAGCCTTAAGAAAAAAAAGACTGGGGGGGGGGGGATGAGAATACTTGCCAATTCTGAAGTGGTGTCATATAGAAAGACACAATCTATCGTATTCCTAGAAGACAGGATATAGAATCATGGACTTGTTATAGGAAGCATGTCCAAGTGAAATGTTAAGAAAAAAATAATTCCCTGGTGAAGGTCCTTGCTGCCATTGGGTCCCAGATTTAGCATAAACTGGGCCTACCAGAAGAGACTGAATAAGTCTGTTTCTTAAGCCTTTGTTGCCTCCCCAAGAAAGTGTTTGGTAAGCTACTTAGACTGCTGATGGGACTCTCAACCATTGTGAAATGTCAAAGTAAGAATGAATATCCTTGGTTTAGAATGGGGAGAAGGGAAGACAGTGATCCACCAGCTGTTGGTGGTGGATACCATTTCAATCTGTTAAATCCAGAATAGCAGACCATGGCCAGGGACATGGAATTTCATGGAATTGCATTAATAATGGCTTAATGTCAAAGAATCAGGGGTTAGGATCCTGAGTCTTGGAAAATGGTTCAGTAAAACTCCTGCCCTTATTTATGAGTGAATTCATTTGACTGGGATGTTTGTGAGTTGCTTGAATCGCTTTTTCCAGGCTATGTAACTCAAGGGCTAACTGCCTTTTTCCTTGATAACCTAGCACTGAAATATTGATCTGCCATTAATAATATTTTGAAATACTTTCCAGGAGTTTCTTTTATGGCTGACTGAGTTCTCTGGGTGTTGAACTCTACACTTCTTTAAAAGACAGTCAAATTTGAAAAATACTGGTCTATACCAGTAGCCTGGGAGTAGTCAGGGGCAGTGAGAATTGAATCCAACCATGTGTGGAGTAGTATGGTGATTTTGAGAGCTTATTGGCTTCTATCTACATGTTATCTTTTACTTTTAGATGTGGATACTGTACTGCCAGATAGTCAGAAGGGTATTCAACTCTGGGGAATGTACTCAGTTTGGGCTTGGCTCTTCCTACTTGCGCTTCTTTTGCAGGACTCACTGAAGCCAGCATTCACTGTCACCAACCTCCCAGGGACGACGTCCACCATCCAGACAGCACCCACAACATCCACATCCATGCAGGTCAGCAGTGGGCCCTCGTTCCCCATTACTAACTACTTAGCACCAGTCTCTGCCAGTGTCAGCCCCAGTACAGTCACCAGTGCCAACGGAACAGTGCTGAAAACCACTGGAACCAGCGCAGTGGCCTCTGGAGGACTCATGCAGATACCTACCGGCTTTACCCTCATGTCAGGTCAGTTTCTCTTTTGCCAGTTGAAGCATTTTTGCGATAGCTGCTGATTCTTCTGCAATTACACTGAGCACGCTAGACCTTCGCCCTTCCTTGACTTGTGAGAAGCTGGAATGGAAATGCCAAAACTGCATTCTCTTAAATACGATTGTTTCATAAAGGAGTATGGCTGAGGCCAGCTGGTCAAGGGACAGGTTCTACCAGGAGAACAGGAAGTTTTAGGGAAATGGTAGTGTTGCTGTCTCTGCTGCCAGCCTCCTCGTTCCTTTGAGGAAATGGAAAGTCCCACTTTGACATCTGATTGTGAGAATTGTAGGGTTTGGAACTGGGACATGGAGCTTGGTCAGTGCCTTCCCTCCTCTTCCTCCCATGAAAGATGTATGGCAGCCTCCCTCAACTGGATATTCCATCTCCCAGAATTCCACTTGGAATTCTGGCATTTATAGTCAGAACCCAACTGAAGGCACAAGGTTGGAGAAGGCTGCATATGATAATAATCTGGGAGGAGAGAGATTAACAAGAATCCAAGAGGGAATGAAGGAGATTTTAAAAACATCTGGCCCTGATAAAAAGCCTTTTTTTCTCCCTCCTTCCAGCAGGTGCTCCACTCCCTCCCGGGACCCCTACCATTCCTCTCACTCAGTTACAGCCACACTCGCTGGCCTTTTCCAACCAGCAGGGCCAGGCTGTACCTGGACAGCTACAGCAGGCACAACAGACAGTCTTCCGATTTCCATCTACAGCCGGAGGGCAGATTGTGTCTCTGACAGGTCAGCTGCACTCACACTGCTGCTTGCACATGGAAGGTTGGTGGGAATGCACGTTTTCAGGGCAGCTGGTTGACCTGTCTGGGGTTGAGTTGTCTTGTGTTTTTGGGAGGCCCTTCTAAGAGCAATGATAGAAAGTTGGGAAAAGTTAGCTGCTAGGTTCAAATGGAGGTGTGCTGAGACAGGAGTGGAAGGTGCAAAAGCTGTTGCTTTGTCAGCTGAATGCGAGTGATAATTTATTTTAGGAGGAATAAAGACAAATATGACTAATAACTGGTAATATAGTTCCCAAAATAGAAGGCAATTCTTTCAGATGTCTGAAAGGTAGTCCTAAGAACTTGTCACCTAGCTGAGATTGATCCTTCTACATCTGCAATCTCAGGACCATGCCTGCCATCTTCATTTTTAAAATATCTAACCATTTTCTTTCCTCTCTTGTTTGTCCAATACTACTTTTTAAAAGGATTGCCTATTTTATTGTCCAGTTAACAGACATCCACTTGCTCTTTTTTTTTTTACTATTAAATCTTATTACTTGTGCTTGAAAAATTCAAAAGCCTGCTCTTATTTGGTGGTTTCTAGTCTTGAAGTATTACTTAAATTTATATGCGGCCTTCATGTGCCCCCCGCACACACACCCCGTGCCCCATTGTGGGCCTGGAAAGCCTCCTGCACCAACCTGGAAGCCAAAATGGAGCACAAGGGGCCGCATGAGGCCTCATTTTGGGCCTGGAAAGCTTCCTGCACCAACCTGGAAGGCAAAACGGTGCGGGAGCGCCGCATGAGGCCCCCACCCCATTTTGGGCCTGGAAAGCCTCCTGCACCAACCTGCACCCCCCCCCCATGCATGCATGCATGCATCCCCGCATGCGTGGCAGAGACTTGAAGACCAGCTAGCTGGCAGGAGGTGTGAGCGCATGTGCAGTGGAGCTGGGCTGGGGCAATGGCTGGTGTGCCCGCAGAGAGGGCTCTGCATGTCACCTGTGGCACGCGTGCCATAGGTTCGCCATCACAGTTCTAGGATGTTAGCCTGCGGTGACAGTAACTATATTTAGGAGCATAATTCCTTTAAAATTTAAAGTTGCTGCTCTTGTGGTGGTACCTTTTTGCTTTGGGGAGTGATGTTTCTGGGGCAATGCAGGAAGACAAAGCAATATTGGTTGTGACAGAAATTTCCATTACTCCTGAGTTGTGACTGGTGAAGTTAAATAAAGTAAATGCTTATTAGGAGGGAACAGAAGGAGAGAAAGAGAGAGAGAGACCACTCCCTTACAAGTGATGTAGTGGAAAGTAACTACTTTGTGGAAAACTGTCAGTATATGAAATTTAGGAAAGGAAGAGATTTGGGGGAGAGGTAGCGGGAAGGTCTTTGCAACTATGTTTGCACAATCAGTAGCCTGAACTTTTGATTAATGTTTCTAGATGGTGTTTTCCAGCTCTCATAAAGGACTTGGTTTTCTTAAAACTTGAAACCATATGTTGGACGTCTATCAGAACTTCACCTTTCATTCAAAGCAAAGTGTTGGATGGTAGCAAAGGAGATGGGGAAGACTTAAAGTTCTTAAGGTAGTCCTTGACTTATGACCACAATTGAGCCCAAAATTTCTGCTGTTAAGTGAGATATTTGTTAAGTGAAGTTTGCCCCATTTTACGACCTCTCTTGCCATAGTTGTTAAGGGAATCACTGCAGTTGATAAAGTTAGTAGCACAGTTGTTAAGGGAATCTGGCTTCCCCCATTGATTTTGCTTGTGAAAAGGTTGCAACGGCATAAGTATGAATCAGTTGCCAAGCATCTGAATTTTGATCACATGATCATGGGGCAGCTACAAAGGTCATAAGTGTGAAAAATGGTCATAAATCACTTTTTCCAGTGCAGCTGTAACTTTGAATAGTCACTAAATGAACTGTTGTAAGTCGAGGACTACCTGTAGTATGATAAATGGTATACTGGCATAGGTATTTATTGTGATTCCCTGGTAAAGTTCTGAAATTTGAGAGAAACTTTTAGCCCCTCTTTAGTCTTTAGTGTGAGAAGCAAGTTAGGCCTTTTTTTTTCAGACCCTGCCCCCCAAATCCTGCCTTACACGATCTCTACGTTGGACCCAGGACCAGTTACCAGTTTTGAATTTCTGTGCATTATTAACATGTTCGTGCAAAATACATGTTGCTTTCTCCTACCCACGAGTAATGGATAATCAATCCACGCTTTGTTTAGTTTATTGCATTTTTAACATAAGATTGCAGTTTACACAGTATGGAAATGTCATCACAAGATATTCCTTCCCTCCCAGCAGGTCTCTCTGCAGACAATTATATCAAAATTGATGTGTTCTGCATGTGATTTGGGCCCAAATCGGGTAAATGCTGCCGGTTCGGACCAGTTCAGTTGAACCGGTAACGATGGTGGCGGGTGGTTCGGAGAACCGGTAGCAATGGCAGCACGAGGCTCCGCCCACCCACCCGGTTGTCATTACTTCCTGGTTTTAACCAGGAAGTAACCTGGTTTTTACCCTCTGCGCATTCACAGAAGGGTTTGTGCATGCGCAGAGGGTCCGCACATGCATGTGACATGTGTGGCGCGTGCACTTCCGAACCGGTAGGGAAGGTAAGTAGATTTCACCCCTGACCTAAACAGTTTGGTAATGTATGTCATATTAAAATATTAGTAAGATAGGAAGGATGTTCCATTTTCTTTTTGGAATGGAATGGGAGTAGTATAGAGTATGGCCATTATCTGAGTGCCATTGTCATTAAATTGGCTAGTGAGCACAAATGAATTATTAGATCTGCTGCAAAACATACTTCTGAACTGCAAAGCATGTTTTTAGGATTGAAGTTAATTACTTACTTTTGATAGATTCTTTACCTGGCATTTGGATTAAATGACCCAAATCAATATATTTCTCTCTCCTTCTGTCTATGTTAGTGTTTTACGGGAACATTAGTGCCATTACCTGGCTAAGGCAGATATCATGTGGCAGGTTCAGAAAAGGTCTTGCTATCTTGGCTGGTGTTTCAGAACCCCAGACAACCTCCATCACTCTACAAAAACCTTGTGATGAGAATTAGAAGGACGTGATCAAGATGGGAATAACTGACTGAAATGAAGTAAATGAACAGGATTCACACAGTGAGCTTTGTTTAGCTTATTGAAGAACCACTGTAAGTTGACTTCATACCATAAT
Organism: Pantherophis guttatus; assembly: GCF_059756535.1. Lineage (NCBI taxonomy): Eukaryota > Metazoa > Chordata > Lepidosauria > Squamata > Colubridae > Pantherophis > Pantherophis guttatus. The sequence goes on along the minus strand of NC_142063.1, from coordinate 306,139,985 downwards.
GTCAAGTCCAAACCACAGTGGCTCATTTCATACAAGATATAAAGTCATAATGAATTGGATAATGCTGTAGTTTAAAAACTAAATGACACAAGATTTAGAGACTAGTGTAAGCTATTGCTAGCCCCAGGCTTTCTTTCTATTCAAAAGATGGCAAGCTAATATAGAATGAAAGGAATTTGATTAAGAAAAAGAATATTTGCTATTTCAATAGTTAAGGGTTAATTGACTGACCCAATTTATTTAATCAATAAAACATTAAAACAGAATAATTTAAAATTAAATTTTTAAAAATGTAAAACAACATTATAAAATTGCAAATGAGGGAGAGCTCCTAAATGGAGAGACTAGAAGTTGTTAATATAGGTATGTGAGGGGGGGGGGAATTTTCACAGGGCCAACTAGTCCAATGGCTGGTTGGGCCCCTGTGTCCCCCATGCAAAGCTACATACTATGTTTTGACCCCATTGCAGAAGGCCAAAAGATTGGGGGCGTTCCTCTCCTTTGAGGGCAAGATGTTTCACAATTGTGTGGTGGTTTTGCAGAAAACTGGCACTTCTGTGTTGTTGTTGTTTTAGCAAAACTCTTATTTAATGACTACTACAAAAAAGCCTCATAAAATTTAGGTTGGTCACGTGACCGACTTGTTTTACAGCCATTATGATATACAATCATAATGGACAGACTCCATTATAGTTGTATGTTGAGGACTGCCTGTACTAATATTATATAGCTTCGAGCACATAAAGCATAAAATAATTTAAAGAAATAAACCAGATATTACAGGAGATATCTTAAAAATAACCATATCAGCAGGGGCATTAACTATGTATTTAGATTTACTCTGATCACAGCAGAAAAACTGATCAAACTTTTTTGCTCTATCAGAATATCAGAACTAAAATGAAAAGCACTGTCTGCCAGGCCTGACATGCAGCAGGGGAAAAGGCATTTACCAAGGCCTCTGGAATATTAATTTGAGTACTTGGCAGGTTAAAAATGTTCTGTATGTAAGGAATGGGGAATCCCAAAGGCCTAACTCATACTCCAGCTGGCCTATCCTACCTTCTGAATCTTGTGAGACCACTACCCACAAATTACAGGCCATCTTTCTACTATTGCTGATTGCTGTTCTTCCCCTGTTTGTTATTCTAGTGTGTGCAAATAAAATTGTGCACTGATATTTTTAGCTACAGGGAGAACCTGCAATCAGTTGTCTCTAGAGACGGGGAGCCCACCATTGCCACTAAGTGGAACATAGAGCTGGAAAAGTGACTATGGAGTTCAGTACTGATATTTCATTATTTGATTTTTAGCCCACCGCATCCCTGGTCTGTTCAACTGCATAATTAAGACAAGAAATAGTAATTAAAAGTAGGGCTCAGTGGCTAAGACGCTGAGCTTGTCAATCAAAAGGTTGGCAGTTCAGTGGTTCGAATCCCTAGTGCAGCGTAACAGGGTGAACTCCTGTTACTTGTCCCAGCTTCTGCCAACCTAGCAGTTCGAAAGCACGTAAAAAATGCAAGTAGCAAAATAGGGCCCACCTTTGGTGGGAAGGTAACAGCATTCCGTGCACCTTTGGCGTTTAGTTATGCCGGCCACATGACTACGGATACGACTTCAGACAGCGCTGGCTCATCGGCTTTGAAATGGAGATGAGCACTGCCCCCTAGAGTCGGGAGTGACTAGCACATATGTGCAAGGGGAACCTTTACCTTATTTATTTATTCAATTTCTATAGCTGCCCATCTCAGCCTAGTAGTGACTGGGCAATTTACAATTATAAAACTGTAAAACAATTAAAAACAATAAAAACAATCCAAAGAATAAATACATACAGCAGCCAAAAGAGTTAAACACTATTTTGGTTAATCTGCAACCAATTAACTGTAAAGGAATGGGTCCCTAGCACATTATGAGGCCCAGGCCCTCGCACACAGGCAAGTTTTTAAAGCCTTATGAAAGACCAAGAGGGTTGGGGCCATTCTAATCTCAAAGGGGAGAATGTTTCACAAAGCAGGGGCTACAGCAGAGAATAGGGGGGAAATTAAAAATAAACTTGATACTAAAATTAATTAAGAAAACACTTATGAAAGAGATGTGTCTTTACAGATTTTCTAAGTGAAGAGAAAATATGAGTTGAAAGCAGGCAATATTTGTTTGAGTACTCTCCATAGCCTGGGAGCATCCCAAGAGAAGTCTTCCCCTGAAGATTGCTAATATTTCTAAACCACAATTTGTAGCATCCACAGCCCCTGCAATCAGCAATGAAGGATGCCACCTATGAAAAGCCACAGATGATCCATCTGTAATCTAATCCAGCCAAGTGTGGAATCTACACAGATATAGGTAGCTAAATGCCTCCTACAGATAAGTAGCAAGCACTTTATGATATGATTTGTTTCATGAATGACAATACTTTACTATAGGAAGATTTCACCTCAGGTAAAGCAAACATCTCCCCCTATCCCATTGGAGTTGACTCCTGGAGTTTTCTTGTTAATAATATAGAAGTCGTTTCCCATTGCTCTTTCTGGATTTATTTTTTATTTCTAAATCTTATAGATATCTGGGTATTTCATGGCAGTCCAAGTACTAATAGATTTCATCCTGCTTAGCTTTTTCAAGATCATCCAAGGTTGGCCAAGTGCTGCCACCTTGTGTGATTTTTCTCCTAATTATTACCAGAATTTGCTTTGCTATAATTTTCATTTTTTTAGCTTCCCTTTGGAAAAAATAGAACAGTGCAATGATACTTGGGTTGCCACGTAACTAGAATTTTTGGATGACCTATTTCCTGTTCAATTAGTGCTGCTGCAGGATGTAGGGTCAGTTTAGTTCTGTCACAAACTGAGATTGAAGTCCTGAGAGAAGACATAAAGATTTCTCCTGATACCCAGATTTAAGAGATTAGAAAAGAAGTCTGTTCAGTTACATTAGCCTACCCTGAGGGGCTGTAACATTACTTCTATGGTAGTTTGAATTAGGAAAAGAAAACTACTGAGTCAGTAATATCTTCAAAGTAGCATAATGAATCAGATTGGGAGGTCTAGAGAAAGCCCAAGGGAAGAACCGGTGGGTGGGTGGGGCTAGACAGAATAATGGTGTGTGAAATTCAGTGCCTAGGAATGCATTTTATGTAGGTCATTGGAACAAACTCACTCTCAAGAAATTTGTCTATCTCTCAATGGTGGTGTAAATTTGGATTAGCCTGGCAACAATTTAAGCAACACCCTGTTAGATTAGATCACTCTCACTTTGTTCTGGTGTAATTTTTGTGTGTGAGTTTAAATGGATATTCATGCTTGATTAACCCTTAGATTGAGCAAACCTTTATATATAGGTAGGACAGAATGAGAACATCATTTTACGACAGACATGGGAAATTTAATGCCCTAAGACCAAATTCAGGGCCAGAGGCATGCCCAGGAGAGATGAAGAAGTCAAGATGGTGGCTATATGATTGAAACCCTGTCACACAAATGAAAAGAGGGAGATGGTTTAATAGCAATAGCAATAGCACTTAGACTTATATACTGCTTCATAATGTTTTTACAGCCCTCTCTAAGCAGTTTACAGAGTCAACATATTGCCCCCAACAATCTGGGTCCTCATTTTACTGACCTTGGAAGGATGGAATGCTGAGTCAACCTTGAGCCTGGAGAGATTTGATCTGCCAAACTGCTGGCAGCTGGTGATCAGAAGAAGTAGCCTGCTGTACTGCACTCTAACCAATGTGCCACTGCAGCTAATCATGCACTCTTAGTTGTTACCTTAACTTTTAGATGTTCTAACTTCTGGAGCATCTTTTGTTTGTATTGTTCTTCACAGTTGCTAAAGTGGGTGACACATTTTGAACTACACCTATACAGTAACCCTTCAGCCTTAATGTAGTTTTATTTTTAAATAAAAGGACAAATAGTTTCTCAATCCAGCGAAAAAGGGAAAACTCTGACCTCTGTACTTTCTGTCGTCATACCACTTTCTGTATCTGGTTACTAAAGCTCGTGTCTCTTCTCTCTCCTGTTCTGTGCACTTGATTCCAAGCAGTTCTACAAAAGCTATGGTCACAAAATTGTTCCATTGACTATAATAAGGATAGACAGAAACAAGCTTACATTATGTTGCTTTTTTATCTTTCCTGCATAAATCAAGGCAACTGGCAGCAATGAAATGCATAATTGTAAATTAGATTACATTTTTTAAAATAATCTACAATCACATAAAATTGTTTTTATTTAATTCCATTTCTGGAGTTGAATTATTTCATCTAAATTCTACAAAGGATAGAAGGGTGTTTTTACTAACCACTAGAAGAAAATAAAAGATAAAGTCAGTGTGGACTCTTGATAGAGAATTCAAGTATTTGGAAACATTAGGCTGGGGGAGAGTGTAGGGGGATTTTACACTCACTTTACCCAGTCCTTTTAGAACAGGGGTGTCAAACTGGCGGCCTGCAGGCCAGATGCATTATGTGTAGGCCACGCCCACCCCAGCTCCACAAAAGGAAAAACGTCACGAAACGTCACGTGATGGCAACTTGATGCCTTGAATTTGACACCCATTGTTTTAGAATGTGCATGTTGATTCTTATGTGTTGCTTGTATTTTTATAATGTTACATACACATATGGAAAGATACACAGAATAAATTTGGTGTTGTTTTATTCTCTTGGGAAGGTAATTCAGAGATGGGGTATGAACAGAACAAAGCATCGAAAATTGTTGTGCTACATAACCCTAAATTTAAGTTAAGAAAACACAGTTGCTGAAGTCACATAATATATTATGCTTAAAGAAATAAATCATATTAATGTTTAATGTGATGATCTGTTTACACAACATGCTAAGAAAATGGCTGGGTTCCCACAATTCATCAAAAGCAATTCAGTCCTTTTTTAGCCTAGCTTTCTGTGTGATGCCAGCCAAACAACAGAGAAATTTAGAGCAGTTTGGAGAACTATCTTTCTTTTTGTCCTCTTCTTGACATAGAAGAGGCCCCTTTAGGGCCACCAAAGAAATCTTAGGTGTAACTTCTAAATATAAATGTGGTTGAAATGAATCCAAGTTATTGGTGACAACCACCAAGAAGCCACTTGCTTGAGTAAAGTTGTGACCATTTGGCATAGCTGTGAGGATTGAAAAATATATACTTTATGAATAGCTGTATCGTAACCTATTTCAGGTTGCAGCAAAAACTGTAAGTAGCAGCAAAAACGCCAAAGGTGAGAGTAAGCACATTGTGCTTAACTGTAACATGCATGGTTTCAAGTTTGGGTATTATATAAACCCAACCATTATTCAATAAATCATGGTTAATATAATCATGCTCATTGCTGTGTGTGTGATCCTACTCAAACTGCCAAATTATTTCATTTATTACAGTTAGTGTTTTCATTACTTTCATGCACTGGAATTAAGTGGACTGCAAATCAGCATTGACTCCCGGCAACCACCTTCACAAATCTCTGCAGTTTTCTTGGCAGTGATTTGCCATTGCCTCCTTCCTAGGCTTAGAGAGGGGGACTGACCCAAAGTCCCCCAGATGGCTTTGTGGTCAAGGAGGGACTGAAACTCACGGTCCCCCACTTTCTAGCCCACTGCTTTAACCGCTACACCATACTGATTGTCCTGATAGCCCAATAGAAAACAAACTGGTACTTTATAGATTTTGGATTATTGCTCTCCAAAAGCCCTTGTCAGTGTAGCCGGTGATTATGGATTATGGGAGATGTGGTTAAATACTCTGAAGAATTCTCAAATTGCCTGTTGCTGGTATTAGCTTCTATTCATGGGAGATCAGTTCATGGTGGTAGCAATGAAATAAAATTGTACAAAACTCTAGAAGGTTTTGCTGGAAAATGCAAGATGTATCTTTTTGCTAAGGGTTGTCATGGGTCATATGAAGTGAGCATCTACTAAATCTACTAAAGTTGTTCTGTATAAGGTTTTCTTCTCCACAATATATTTTTTTAATTTCCAAATCTAGTTTTTGTTCTGGGATATCCTGGTAGTTTCTATCATGCTAGCAAATCAGATGACCCTACTTAGCTTATCCAAATCATATCCAAAGTTAACCAGGTGCTGCTGCCAGGTTGGGACACTATTTTTGCACAAGATGCCAGAAATTTGATTAAACCTTGTGTGATTTGCTGATATTTGCGCACTGTAGGAGGCATCCAGTTGACAGCCCTATTTGTATTTATCAGATCTTTTTTCTTAAAGGGAAGAAAGAGTAAGAGAGCAAAAGAGACCCCCATCTTTCGGTGAACATGGTATATTTGTCTTTAAAGCTGTTTTATAGGTTGATAATAGTGGGTAATATAAAGGCTACAGTTGATGGAAGACTTGGACTGAAATTGATAAATATGTAAAGAGAAGGGAAATGATGTAGCCAGAGATGTAGACACTTAAACCTGGAAATTTAGATCTGCATGTCCTTGCTGGGAAAGAGTAGAAACCCATGATGGCAACAGCTAACCAAATGCTTTACTAGGAGGCTCTTTCCTCTTCACCTTATATTTTTCTGCACATTATTTTGGATGCTGGTAGACAGAAAAATCCCTTTGGATAGGCTGGTGGGGGGGGGTATAAATATTATTTTAGCTATATTTGTGCTCTAAATGGATTAGAAAAAGATGAGAAAGCATGTTGATGCAAAAAAAAAAAAAAAGAGGGCCTGTTATCATATTCCAATTTTGACTTATTCCTATGTAATACTGCTTCCTCACACAAAATATAATTATATATTTATAATTAGCATATAAATAAACTCTCTCTCGCTATATGTAAATCTACCTAGAGACAAACACAAAGTTACATACATGTACATTATAGAATTAATGATACAAATAAATTTATGGAAAGAATTATTCAGTGCAGCCCAATAGATCCTTTCTGTTCATGGGTACTACAGCTTTGCAATTCTGAATTGCTCAGGTGCAAGCGATGGTAGCTTTCTTTATACTTTTTGGGTGGCTTTTCCCAAAATCTGGTTGAATCTTTTCGGAACAGTTCTTAATGTTACATGGTGCTTGCTAGAAGTCTCCTAACTAAAATATTCATCCAGGAAAGTCATAGCCTTATTTGCTGGGACCTGAAAGTTATAGTTAATGGTAATTATATGTCCAGTATTTCTAAACGGCATCAGGTTGGGGAAATGTAACTTCCCAATATTTAGAAACTGCCCATCTCCCTCACAGATCCCCCTTTCTTTGTGGAAGTTTTTTTTTAAATTAAATTTATTTCCCATTTGTTGTTCAGGAGCTTAAGGAAGTATTAATAGTGTTCCCTCTTCCCATTTTGCCCTATGACAACAACCCAGTGAGGTAGGTCTGGCTAAATGAGAGTGTCTAGAGTTTAGAAGTTCATCCAATGAACTTCCATGCTGAAGGCTGCCAATCCAGCCTCTTAAGCATTACATCACACTGCTGTGTATTTTAAAAAGTCCCTCTGTGAGGGAGATGGGCAGTTTCTAAATGTGATTGATAACCAAACAAACAAACAAACAAACAAATTGCTTTCATTGTATCTAAATGTTTGTATGAGAGTATTGTTAAAAAACTGCTTTTTCTTGTTTGTGATGATTTTGAGATTAGTTTTTGATATATATCCATATTTCTTGGAATTGTCTTACGTTACTGACTTATTAGATATGGCATGATCCTAAATAACAAAAGTCATCACTTCTTGTACAGTGCTTTATTTCAAATATAGAAATTTCTACAGCTCATCCTATTTATATTGTCTGACTTAATTCCTCCCTCATTGGCTTCTAACATCTAAGAGTGCTGTGGTTGAAGGCAATATCATTTGAACAATTTCTTAAAAATAACTTTGAAAAAACTGCTGTAACAATGTGGAGGGATAGCATGTTGCTGTAATTATTTTGAAAAAGCATCTAACATATCTTGTCAACTACAATCAAAGGGTTCAAGCAACAGCAGATGCTAAGAACAGCTTGTCTTGCTTCCCAGGTGGTGCAGTGGCTCAACAGGTTCCTGTGCAAGCCATCCAGGTGCATCAGGCCCCCCAGCAAACGTCTCCTACAAGCGACAACAGCACTGATGTCACACAGACCTCTTCCAGTGGGACAGGTAGGCAACCAATCACCCCTAACTCTCACTCTGCAGCCAAAGGTCAGGAGCGCTTCAGGGTTGTCCACCAGAACTCAACATCAAGAAGTTCAATGCAAGTAGTTCCTGGGTTACGATGGCAACTGGGGCTTGAATTTCCATCACTAAGTAATACAGTTACAAAGAGTGATGTGACATGACAACATTGCTTAGTGACAGCAATTCTGGTTGCTGTTGTAACCCCAGGACTTTGTGGCTCATTAAGCAAGGAGCTCACATGACTGCATTACTTAGTGATGCTGCAGTCGTAACCTCAGGATCATGTGGGTCCTTAAGCAAGGAGCTCATGTGACCTCTGACATGGGAAGAAGTGGGAGTTCCAGGCAAGCAGGCCAGTAGGTAAGAGCTACATGGGGCTCCCCTTGGGGTGCACCCGGAGGCTACAGTTAGTCCAGAATGCGGCCGCGCGGGGGATTATGGGAGCGACGGGGCGCTCACATATGACACCTCTCCTGCGCGAGCTGCACTGGCTTCCTGTGGTCTTCCGGGTGCGCTTCAAGGTGTTGGTGACCACCTTTAAAGCACTCCATGGCTTAGGGCCGGGTTATCTGCGAGACTGCCTTCTGCCGCCAATAGCCTCCCACCGACCGGTTCGCTCGCACAGAGAGGGCCTCCTCAGGGTGCCGTCGGCCAGACAGTGTCAGCTGGCGACCCCCAGGGGGAGAGCCTTCTCTGTGGCAGCACCCGCCCTCTGGAATGACCTACCCCCTGAGATACGCACGATATCAGACCTCCGGACTTTTCGTCGGGCCCTGAAAACACACGTATTCCGTCTAGCTGGGCTGGCTTGATCCCATCCTCTCAGTTTTAATTGAATTTGGTTTTAATTGGGTTGTTTTTAATATCTTGGGCCGAAATTATTTAATTGTTTTTTAAATTGTTTTTAAATTCTATATGCAATGTTTTATCTTGGCTGTACACCGCCCTGAGTCCCGCAGGAGAAGGGCGGTATAGAAATAAAATAATAATAATAATAATAATAATAATAATAATAATAATAATAATAATAAGGTCAGGCAGCTACTGTGGGTAGGCGCTGTGGAGCATGGCTATGCAGAGCCTGGGTAGGCAACTGAAAAAGTGGCAGGAGTGGGAAATACTTGCTGGAGTGACTTGGAACATCCTGCTAGTTTCCTCATTGACTTTGCTTGGGGGAAGCCAGCAGGGAAGGTCACAAATGGCAATCACTTGATCACAGAACACTGCGAGTATTGTAATTGTGAGTTGGTTGCCAAGCACCCAAATTGTGATTATGTGACTGTGGGGATACTGCAACAACTACAGTTTAGAGGTCGGTTATAAGTCCTCCTCATTTAGTGCCATTGTAACTCTGAATTGTTGCCATGTAACAGTGGTGTAATTTTCTGCTGAGTTTTTGCAGAAAAATTTAGAGACAAAATGAGCAAAGCCTCCAATGGACTAAGCACATATATGCATGTTTTTTAAAAAAACTCTCTATGCCATCCCCCCATTGTCACACAGTAATAGAATAGAATAGAATAGAATTCTTTATTGGCCAAGTGTGATTGGACACACAAGGAATTTGTCTTTGGTGCATATGCTCTCAGTGTACATAAAAAGACAAGACACACTCGTTAAGAATCACAAGGCACAACACCCATTGACAGTCATAGGGTACAATAAGCAATTAAATCATACTAGGAAATAATATCAATCGCAAGGATACAAGCAACAAAGTTACAGTCATGCAGTCACAAGTGGGAGGAGATGGGTGACAGGCATGATGAGAAGACCAATAGCAATAGTATGTTGCTATTTTAAAACTACATTTTAGTAATAAAATGAGTTGGATCAAAATTGCCCTGGTGTCAATCACATTTGCTCAGTTCCCATGTATGCTTAAGACAATATGTCATTAGCATTTCCTAATTCTTAGAAAGAAGACCAGACTTCCTGTCTTTTGGGGCAAAAGGCAGATCTGTAATCAGTGAGTCAAAATTTCAAGATAGCAGATAACTCCTAATATGGTTTGATGATGGAATCTAGGAAATGAATGGCTCTCCTTTGCTTGAGGCTGAAGAGCAGGTTATCCTGGTTATCGTACTTGATGCATCTCTTCCAATTATATAATAAGATGCTGTTTTCTCCCTGCTCCTGGTAGGGCAAAGTAGGGATATTCTGCAGAATGTGCTATTTAATCTTATTGTTCTTACAGTAATAGGCATTTATTCTACATTAATTCTTGTCTTGAGCCAAAGTTTATTATTATCTGTGTGATTAGGATCTTTTAGGTCAGTAATTCCTTGACTAATTAATACTGATAAATCTGCAAAAAAAAAAAAAAAAAAAGCATACAACTTTAGTGCCATCTAGTGAGACTAATAAAAATATATTCCAAAAATATTTCTTTTTTTTTTTTAATGAAAATTATTTTACAAGGCTAAATAAACCAAAGTACCAGTATATTTTGTGTCAGACTTGATTACTGGGGACTTTATGGACATGTGTGCAGTTTTCACAGCAACAACATGGAAGTTATTTGTTATTCCTCCAGGATGTCATTTGGGTATTGATGTTTTAACTTTTCAGTATAATCTATTGTCCTGAGGTTTCTAGTGGTCTCTCATCCAACATTAACCAGGAATAACCAAGAACAGACCACCCCAATTGGGTGTTGATGTTCCTATATGATTGGTTTTTCTTAATCTGGTGCAGATTAAGAAAAATATATGTTCCTATATGGTTTTTCTTAATCTGATACAATCACAAAGACTGTATTTGATTTTTCCTCTAAAACTATTTTATTATACAAAATTAAAGTCCGGTTCCTTATTTCTAATCTTAATTGGTAGTGCTATTTTTCTACATTAATTTTTTTAAGTTGTTTTTATTTCCCAGGTCCTCAGTTCTTGTAGCCAGTCTCAGTCCTTTTGCATGTAAAACCTGTTTTTACTCTTCTCCTACAGATTTGTGAATGGAGGCTTTTCTCTCCCCCTCAGCACTCTCTCTCTTCCTCTCTCCCAAGGTTTGTTGTTTGTGTTGGAAGTTTCTTTCCCCCTTCTCTGCTGACTTCCTGACGACTTCTTTTTTCATCATACACCTGCTTCACCTCTGGTCTGTTTTATGGAACAAACTCTCTAATTAAGGAGAGGATGGGGCTGTTCTAACCCTGCTTTCCGAGCAGCATCAAAGCTCTGGATCCTCATTGTATATTTTATACATTGATACTTGTTTTTAGAAACAATTTTCTATCCGTGTCTAAAAATAGTATGTTCTTTTTTTTAAAAAAAAAAATTTTTGGTTCCACTAAAAAATAGCTTCATCCCCACCCTTCCCTCTCAATAAAGGAAAAGAGATCTGATCTGGGAATATGAGGGAGCAGCCTGATTTTCAGGCATACATCACATCTTTTCAGATACATTAAACAACTGTAGAATTTGTATTCTGTCATGCGTTAAGAAGCCTTTGGACAATTTTATCTCCTGGCCGTAGGATTCAGACTGCAGCAAATGGTTCAGAGATCCTCTAGAGTAGGTTTTACCCTGTGACTGTGCACACACCTGATGGAAGCGTGAAGAGGTCTTGCTTCTGCAGGTAAGACAATGGAGGGAAACCAATGTAGCATCCAGATATTTCAGTTGTGTCTTTTCTTTTGTTTTGCCAGTGACCCTGCCAGCTACAATCATGACTTCATCTGTGCCAACCACTGTGGGAGGCCATATGATGTATCCCAGTTCTCATGCAGTGATGTATGCTCCTACATCGGGCCTCACGGATGGTGGCCTTGCGGTTCTCAATGCCTTCTCCCAGGCCCCATCAGCAATGCAGGTTTCACATGGGCAAGTCCAGGATCAGGGTAAGACTGGACCCGGATAAGTTTGATGTTTGAACAACCTATATTGCCTACTGCCCATCTGATTTCTCTTTCTCTAGCTATACATATACATAGCATAAAGCAGCATTTGCTTCTCAACCAGCAGAGTGTTTCCAGTTCCAGTTCAACATGAGTACCTTACTGTATCTGTGAGATACAGTATCCATATTTTTTTTCCTTAGCTGCCACAATAGCCACATGAACTCAAGAAAATAGATGTTTGAGATGCATTGCCTGTATAATAGCATTGTTTATTCAAAATAATATTTTACTGAGCCTAGAAACAGACCTTGCTCTCTTCTCTATTTTAGGAACAAATTTGCTAAAATCAAAGTAGAAACAAGGAAGGAAATCAAGAAAGAGGATTCTTTTAGTTAGCCTGCTTAAAGTTTAACACAGATGAATAAGGGATGTGATCTGAGAGACGATTCACATGCAGATTATGTACACAGTGGCTTTCGGTTTTAGGTAGTAATTCAGGAGAAGCATTTGATTGAAGCTTCCTTATCCTGTTTATGGCTGTTACAATGGCTTCCTACTCCAATTTTTGTAAAAATCACAACTCTTTGAGGCCCAAAAAGGAGATGCTGGTCATTGCATAGGCTGCTGGGATATACATTATAAAGGAGGGAGATAAAAAATGATTCCCAAATCACTTCAGAGTCTATTCTCTTAGTGAGGTTTTTATATGAAAGGGGAGGATCACATAGTATATTAATGCATGAATTATTTAAACTTCATATATTGAATTAATTCCAATTGTCTAGATAGATCTACAATATGCAACACTAGAAATCTTGTTTTACAAACCACAATGGCTGGGTTCACATAACAGAGTAAGCCAAGCATATTATGATATAGCATATGTGAATTCAGTTTATCTATAGGCTATTTTTTTTGTTCTATAAAAACATAGCTTGCTTTGTGAGTTATTTGGTTTTGATAGCAGTAGTTCATTTTTTAATTTCCTACTGTGATTATGCCCGCATAATCTAGAGTGATCGAGGCTAATTTTGGAGAATGACTAGTATACATCTGTCACTTTCTCTGGCAGGTGGAGTCCCTCAGGTATTCCTGACAGCTCCGTCAGGAACAGTTCAGATCCCAGTCTCAGCTGTTCAGCTTCACCAGGTAGGTTCCAAACAACCTTGTATTTTTCTTTTCAACTTTTACTCTGAGACTGCAGTCATTTTACTGAAAATGAGATACACTTGCAGGAGGAGTAAGTATGATATAAAAATTAATTGTAATTATGGTTGCAATTATTTTGCAGCATCTGATTTTTTCCCCATAGTTGTTTAAGACATGAAGATTTCATATTTCATGTTCCATTTACAGAAGTGTTGTGTTCAATTAAACAGGGGTGTCAAACGTTCAGTTAAAACGGGTGTCAAACTCACTGGCTGTGGGCCAGATGCGTCATGCGCTGGCCATGCCCACCCCTGGCTTAGCGAAGGGGGGGAAAGTTGCCATACATAACGTGACGTGAGTTTAACACCCCAGTTTAAAACATGTGACTGCTATGTCAGTTTATTAACAGCAGCTCCAATCAAATATATACTGAACCTCTGAGCTTGCGTGGCATATGCTGCTCATTGAATATATAAACATGGCTTTTGTGCACTGGTGTCATTTTGCTTTTAATAATTGTCACTGACTTTTAATAATTGTGATATGTACAGTGAGGTTTTCGTATGCCTTGAAATTCTAAAAGATAGTTTTGAAATGTAAGTGGAGAAAGTAAGCTGGGATTACACCTATGTGAGACCCAGAGCAATGTTTGGTGTTCGCCCATAAGGGACTGTTTCTTTCATTGCTTCTTTTCTTTCTGCAGATGGCCGTCATTGGTCAGCAGAGCAGCAGCACTGCCAACTTGACAGAGCTGCAGGTGGTCAACTTGGAGGCATCACATAGTTCCAAGAGTGACTGAGCAACTTTGGGAGGGACCTGGTGAGGGGAAGGGAAGACGTGTGTACCCAGCACCCCAACATGAACCAGCAGATGCCACCGCCTACGCCTCCCAGCTTTATGCTGCATCTGGCCCTGGATCTATGGCACTCCTCAAGCTGCACAAGGATCTCGGCAGTCCCTATTTTTGTATGGACTCCATCACTTATTTATTGTTGCCTTTTACACGTTTTCTTCTCACACTTTACACTGACACCCCCATCCACAAAAGCACCCACAGAAGTACATAGATACATATTAAAAGTGGCTGCAAGGCCAGCAGCAGGAAGCTGAGCCTGGGCTGTAGGGGGACTTTGTTACACTGCATTTACTGTTCTTTTTGTTTGTTGTTTTGTTTTCCTTCTTGTTCCAGCCAAAGAAACTTTCTCTCATGAGTGGGAGAATTCGCTCTGCCATGTATAAAACCTTCCCTCTGTTTCCATTGCCAGGGAGGGAACTTTTCTCTCTCTTTGCCTTGCTGCTTCTGATACATAAGAATGTCCTTGAATGTCCTTAGTTTGTAACCTCTAGGCAGAGCAATTGAGGCTGTGGGAAGAAGCTGCAGTCCAGAAGGCTGCGAAGCCATTCTGAAAAAAGGTAGTCTCTTTTCAGGCATAGCCCTGATATCCTTACACACACACACACACACACACACACACACACACACAGAGCTGGGACAGTCACCACTTTCCCCTCCCCCATTCCAGTTCAGGTCACTTCCTGGCTGCAGCTTTGTGCCTTCAAGCAATCCATGATGCATTGTGGGTTGGCTTGCCTTTATTCTTGGCTGGCAAAGAGAGGGTTCTTCCTGTTGGCATTCCAGCTGGAGCAACTGAGCATCTTGGATTTCCTTTTACCCTTAAAGTATCCCTCCCTTGGAATCTCTTTTTTTGTTGCATAGGAACTGACTTGGAGCAGCTTCTTGCCCATTTAGTCTGGCTGTATACACATCTTACAGCCCAAACAAGAATTGTTTACCCATCTCCCTTTTTTCTTGGAAACACACTCAGCAACTCATAAGCCCAGTAGCAGGCTTCATTTTGTGTAATGCTTGAGTTTTGCTGATTTTTTTTTCTTCCTGAGAAGGAAGAGCTACAGTCATGTTATAATAATAATAATTATTATTTTAATTTTGGAAGGTATAAAACAGCCTTCCCCACTGGTGCTCTCCAAGATGTATTGGGTTCCAAACTCCATATCCACTAGCTTTTGGCAATGCTGGGAATTGTCGACTAAAAGATTGAAAAAGGTTGATGAAGGCTAGTGCTAAGGAATGAAGTTGAAACAAATAAGGGTTGTTTAAGAAAAAGTATTTAAACTTAACTCAGCAGGGTTTCCCAAGGCAATTGCATCCAGAAATGAACTATAACCAGTCTGGGATACAATGATGTAACATAGCCTGTGGCATTTATTTGCTTCTCAGATAGCCCTGGAAATGAGATGGTATGTTGCGCCACCATCATGAAGCATGTTTGGCCTGCACCTGTGAGACCTACAGCCTGGGAATGGGTAGATGGGATGGGGCACGCTTAACCATTTGTGATAAAGGTTCTTCCCATTTCTTTGTGAAGCCACTGCTGTGTCCACGTTCTTTAGAAAAAAATTTATGACGCTTCAAACAGGAGGTTCTGGAATGAATATATATCGTAACACATTTAAAAGGGGAAGCTGCAGGAGGACTGCTAGTCTATAATGGAGAATGGAAAGAGATGTGGAATAGAGAGGAAGGGCTGGGTTATTGGATCATTTGTTTGCACACAATCATGCATTTCATTCAGCCCAGAACAGGTCAGTGGTTCTTATAAACACTCCCCCCCCCCGCCCGTCCCAAAAAAAAAGGGCCAGCTTTGGATTAAGGAGGCTGCAGACTTTTAGAGAAAGAAAGCAGCTATTGTAACTCCTTTCTTTCTTTTTTTTTAATTAAAAGACAAAAGAAGCCTTGAAAAAAAAAGACTTTATTTTTCTAAGTGTTAAACTCAGTATTTATGTAATTCTTAAAGGAATTAAAGTCTGGCTCCT
This sequence comes from Pantherophis guttatus, assembly GCF_059756535.1. Taxonomy (NCBI): domain Eukaryota; kingdom Metazoa; phylum Chordata; class Lepidosauria; order Squamata; family Colubridae; genus Pantherophis; species Pantherophis guttatus. The sequence continues at coordinate 306,124,053 of NC_142063.1, read as the reverse complement.
GTACAGTTTTCATGGGGTTTGTAGTTGGGGTGGGGGGGAAATGGGCCATGGATGGGGCAGCGATGAAAAAAAGGAGAAGAAAGGGCCCTTTTAAATTTGTATTGTAATATTCTGAAATTGTTTCCATGAACATTAGCGTTTAAACATGTCTCTGTCCCTAGCACTTGAATCATGCTTTGGTGGAAAGGTTGCACCAGTGGGGAGGAGAGGGCTTTTACTAGCTGTGCAAAAAGTACTACCTGGAAGCCACATGCAACTGCATCAGCATTCCCTTTGTAGTGCCAGAGTCACACTTGGAATAGATGGAACCAACGTGTCGGTCCTTTTGTCTGGTCTTGAAGCAAAGTAGAGATTTTTATCCTTATGGATACTTAAGGCATCCATTTGCCATCTTTAAAAACCTTGCACCCATTTCTAAAATGGGCCATGCCCCTTCCACTTTGGGATGCAGAGATCAATAAGCCACACAAAACCTGGGATGGCCATTCAAGCCAAACTGAAGTTGTGTACTACTGTTGTTTGCATCTTCAGCTCACATGGCCACATTATGAAAATATACTCAAGCTCCATCAAATCTGGCTCAAATCTGATTCAAAGAGAATGTTAGGGTAATTTGTTTAAAACCTTCTCTGATGGGTTACATTTATTGTTTGTTTTGGTTTTAAATGTCGGAAAACATTGAAAAGTATATTTCTCGAACTAGTTGCAGTTTGAAAGGAAATGGTGTATTCAGTTCTTTTGTTTTAAATGTATATTACAACCAATCTAAATTTACTGGTAGTTCTCCAGCACTAACTTCAGTAGTGAAGTTTCCAAGACTGGTGCAAAAGTATCCCTTTGTTTTAACCCTCATTCCTTTTTTAATTAAAATGCAGGTTTTTAAACATCTCCATTAGATCAGTGACATGAGAAAGAAAGGCAGTCAAGGCAGCTGAACGATTATTCTTTGCCCTCTAGCCCAAAACAGATACACCTTATGGCAAAAAAGTTGCTTGGTTAACTGTCTTCTTCCATTGCCAGCAATAATGGAACAATGGTTTATATACAGTGATATCTACCCACTGATGAAAACATTTGTCAGCGGAATAATCTTCAACAACCCCTGTTTTTCCCCTAATTCTGATATGGAGTATTGAAAGATTTGCCATGCAAATGGAACTTTATCTATACATTAATAGCAGGGGTGGGTTCTACTTACCTTTACTACCGGTTCACATCATTACCCACACATGCTCTTCTGTGCATGAAATCCAGAGATGGGTTGCAGCAGGTTCTGATCAGTTCTGGAGAACCGGTAGCAGAACTTTTGAGTAGTTCGGAGAACCAGTAGTAAAAATTCTTTCTGGCCCTGCCCGCCTCTATTCTCTGCCTCACAATTCCCAGCTGATCAGGAGGAAATGGGAATTGTGCAGTAACTTTCCCCTGGAGTGGGGAGGGAATGGATATTTTACAGTATCCTTTCCCTGCCATGCCCACCAAGCCATGCCATGCCACGCCCACCAAGCCACGCCCACAGAACCGGTAGTAAAAAAATTTGAAACCCACCACTGATGCAATCACCAATGATGACGTCCAGGTCAGTGGGCGGAGCCTCTTGCCGGTTTTACTACCGGTTCTTGTGAACCGGTCCAAACCGGGGGCAACCCACCACTAATTGATAGCTGTTTTTCTGTATGTAGATTTTTTTTTTCTCCAAGAAGGAATTCCTCGGCTGTTACTAGGAAGTTGCTCGGGATAAAGGCACACCTGCAAAACAGTAATTCTCGAATCATGTTGCTAATTCAAAAATCCTCTGCTGAAATAGTCTTGAGAGGCTAAAATCAAGAATTATCTATTTTTTATGATACTGTACTAATTTTATGATTGGGGATTCTACACTTGATACTCATCCTTCACCTCAAGGAAGTTCTCCCTCCTACAGAAAAAGTACCTGCAGGTTAAACGCTAATGTTGCATGTGATTAAAGTGTTGAATTGTAAGAACACTTATCAGGGATGAAATGGCATTTATTGTGTGGTGACATTTTTAGTTCACTTTACCGATTGTTTTTGGATTTTTTTTTTGTGTGCACGTGCGTGCGCATGTGTGCGCGTGTGTATGTGCGTGTGTGAGTGGCTGTGTGTGTGTGGTTTGTTAATTTCCAGGGTTGTGTTTCTGGAAGGATGTGACAGTAATCGCAGTACTATGTACAGAGCTTTCTTTTGTATTAAAAAAAATAATCTTTCAATAAATGTATCATTTTGTGCACAAACCTTTGTGTCTTAAATATTCTTCTTTGACCAATAACTGCCATGAGTCCTCTGGGAGAGTGCCAATGAAGAAATATGATAAATAATTACAGACTGGAAACGAGTAACCGATTGCAATGATCTGTGATGTTAACAGCATGCATATTAAAAGAAATAATTTCATAGTAGAGGAGGAAATGGAGATCGGTTGAGATCTAGGAGGGGGATTTTGCCTGGCTCATGCTTAAATGTAGCGTGAGACGAGAAGTGTAATCTATAGGTAATAGGTAAAGTCTCCATGTCAAGTCTACTTCTGATCACTGCATGGATGTATCTCTGCTGTTTCCTTGGCAAGAATGTAGAAGTGGTTCACTGTTACCCCCAGTTTGCTTTTCAGTCTTCAGTTTCTACAACTTTGGTGTCAGTCCTTCAAGATAAATCAAGTCAAGAAACAGATACCATAAGAACTCTATGATTCAGCAGAATTTTGAAAGCTTTATAGCAGAGGTCTTCAAATTTGGCAGCTTTAAGTCTTGTGGACTTCAACTCCCAGAATTCTCCAGCCAGCATAGCTGCATAGAAAGCTTAGGGAGTTGAAGTCCATAAGTCTTAAAGCTGCCAAGTTTGAAGACTTCTGCTTTATAGCATCTCTTCCGCCCCCTCTTAAAGCAAAAAAAATCAAGGCAGCGTTATTCCTGAGTTTCTTTTGCACTGCCTCTTCCTTTCCAGATCTGTTGATATTCTTGCATTTCCTCAAGTTTAGCTACTTATTCTTCCACACCATCTCCCTGGTTAGATTCCCTCTCTTCTTCTGCACATGAAAATGACACTGCAAAGTTGCTATGGGAACCAACTATAGACTTGCTCCCCACCTACTCCTGCTTGCTTGACAGCCTCCCCCCCCACCAGCGTTATTACAGGTCAGTAAAGAAAACTTGCCACACAGAGCTGGAAAATCTCCCCCCCCCCCGTCATTTATAGTAGTGGCAGATTACAGGGAAGGGCTGTATGGAAAAAATTCGGAGGAAACCAATGTACAAGATATGGAGTGCGGACATCTGTTGTACTTTCCCATGACCTTTTAGATTCAGGCTACTGAATAAGATATTCAAAACATCTGCAGAATACATTCCACTTCATATTCTTCTCTCCTGTCCATCAGGATGTCGGGAGAATAGAAAGGGACAGTTTTGGAATGCAAGGGGCATGGGGGCTCCTCATAAGCAAGCAGCGCCTGATGGAAGACCAGATGAATCCACAGAAGCTGGCAATGACAAAGACAACGGAATTAGTTTACTAGGTAACAAAAGGAATCAAAATCTGGAGTCCAGCTTTTAGATGGATGGGTTGAAAATAAAAATGTAGTGGAAAGCCACACCAAATATCCCCCTCCCCTGCAATTTTGATATGCTTTCTTATATGTGTCTGTTGCCTACTTGCATGCAGATTTTGGCAAATATAAATGCTCCTGAAAGATAAGTGCCTGTCTCTTTGCATAAAGTCCAAAGTACAAAGAACAAAAGGTGGGGTTCCAGTAAGCAAAATAACAGGCAATAGTTAAGTCAATTGTTCTGATAAGAGATACAGCATGTCAAATACAGTTCTATATTTGGTTTGCCTGCTCCATTTGCTCAAGTATTACTGGAAATCAAATAGTATAAGATACATAACAGCATTTAGAAAATCTGGTAAAAAATTCCCGCTGTCCCTATTTATGGTTTAGAGAATGAAAGCAGGTTTATCTTGAGGTTCATTTTTACTGTCTCTTCCTCCCCCTTTTTAATTTAACCATTCTTGCATTCCTTCTCCAAGAAAGAAGCTCCTTACTCCTTTACACTTGGGGCTTCCTTGGTGAGTTCCCATCTGGGTACTAATCAGGACCACTCTGTCAAGCTTTTACTAGAACAATTAAGAGTGGCTAGATACCATCACCTGCTATAATTATATCATAACTATATCACTTGCTATATACAACTATTTACAACTATATCACAAATGAGAAGTGTAAAGCAAAAGAATTTGGAGAATTTGTGGATAGGGAAAACTCCCAAGATTTTTTCCTCTAATTAATGGATTTCCAATAAATGCTATAGTTGGCCAGATGTATAAGAGGACAAAACTTCTGTGTCTAACAGCTTGCCATGTAAGCTGAAATTCCCACTCTATATAAGTAGTAAATGTACAAAAGCCTTTTTAAAAATTGAACAATTATCTAAAAATGTACTGGTTTGGAATACTTTGGGGTTCTATATGATAAACTGCCTCTTTTTGGGCGGATGACAGATTTGGTCATTTGGTCATTTCTAGTGAAAGTAGACATAATTGAATCTGGCTGGTTATAGTTAGATTCTATTTAGGATATGTGAGATTTTGTTAGTTCACATATCTCTCTAAGGCATGGTTTTGTTATCTGTGTTTACTTGGATAAACCACAATTAGTTTCACATGTTTATAAATTTTAAGGGCTGGATTTATTGTTTAATTTTTAATTATGTGCTATCAAGATGGCATTAACTCTTTGCAACCATGCATTTATAACTTCTCCATGATCTGTTCTTAACTTGGTCCTTTAAGTGTTCCACTGATGCATCCATTATCACTGTAACTGAGGCCAACCACATAGGTGCAAGTTGTCCTCTTCTTTTCTTTCTGACATTATGGACTTTTCAAGGGTCTTCATATGTATCCAAAATAACGGAACTTGAGCATGATCATTTGTACCTCAAATGAGAACTTAAAATTTAAAGCTTAAATTTAAAAAAAAACTTAAAAACTTAAAATTTTGCTTCCATAGAGTTTCATAGGGAAAACCATTACCTGGACAAGTCTTGATTTGTGTAGCCTTTTTCAAGGCTTTCATTGTTATTTCATCAAGTGTTAGCCTGTGGTATATTTCTTGAAAATTGGTTCCTTTACTATTGTTAGCAAATCCTAAAAGGCAAAAGCTACTCACTGTTTCAGTGAAGCTTGGTGATTGGTTGGTGTAGTTGCCATTGCTGTAAACCACACGATTCAGTCTAAAGTCTAAATCTGCATACGTTGGACACATCTTTCAGCACAGTGCTCCACAAAGATATTATCTCAAGCAACCCACCAGTTTAACTTCTCTAGGCATTGGATATTAGTCACTAATTCATTATAACAACAGATGAAAAGAGATGATACTTAGGAATTCTTGACAACAGTATTTATTATTAATTACTTTGGTACTTAGTAATTACTTTCGATAATAACAGCAAGTATTGCAGGCCCCATTGGCAAAAGAAAGCTCAGGACCATATTGGTTGGAAACATGAGGAAGAAACCTTCATCCTGCAGTGGCTAGACAATAGCTAAAATGACGATGATGATTTTGGTACATCCAAGACTGTTGAAGCATAAAGTAAGGATAAAGGATACAGAAAATTAGAGTGATTTTAATTTTCCTCTTATTTATAAGTGTGTGATTCTTCTGTTGAGCCCTGACAATCACATCTAATGCATTATAGCCAGAGAAAGAGCAGTTAGTACAGCTTGTTCTTTTTCCACTTTCTTCGTAATTTAGGAAAGTGCTGTAAAATAAACATTCTTGTTTCATCTGTCAGTTTCTACGCCTCCTGGTTATTATATTTATTTATTTATTTATTTATTAGTTCGATTTATATGCTGCCCTTTTCCGGAGACTCAGGGCGGCTTACAATGCAATAGTAACTTAAGCAATAGTTATATAGTTAAAACTTTCCATATTTTTGACTTTATTAACTACGATGTAATGTTCCAATAGTTATTCTGTGTCGCTTATCGCGTTAATTTGCAGTAATGGCATAAGAGTAATAAAGCAGCTGCTGCAAACTGTCAACCACGACAGCCTTTTTCAGCGGGGACAGCCGCTTACGGCAGCGCGCACGCTCCTTTCAGCAACAGCAGCCCAGGCAGAGCGAAGGATTCGGATCGAGAGAAGAACTGACTCATCAAGACCGCTTCCTTCCACGTTCTATTCCCGCCGCTTTAACCGCTCCCAAAATGTCCCTCGCATGGATCCGTAGAACGGCCGACGGAAGAGAGTCTAAAAGAGTCGGATCCGTGCGTGCACGGGGGGGGGGGCTGTTGCGCATGCGTTCTAATCACCCGGAACTCGCGAAGCGGTAGAAGTGGCCGGCAGAAGGAGCAGGGAGAGGAGGGAGAGGCGCGTTGCTGCCCTCGATAGTGGGGTAAGGAGTGGGAGCGGGGGGGGGGGTGTCGTACTAGAGGTTGGCTTCCTTTCGTTCCCGCCTTTCGTTTCTCCCCGGCTGCTTTTTTCTAAGATGGTCTCCGCTCGGCGACCTTCAGGGTTAGGCAAACAAAACAGTTCCTGGCTGTGCAGCCGAGGGTGGTAGCGGCTCTTTCCCTTCTTCCGCTTTTCCCGCCCTTTTCCTCCCTCCCTCCCTCCTTCCTTCCTTCCTTTTCCCATTAAAGGAGGAGAGTGTGAAAACGGAACTTAGAATATTGCTCGTTTTCCTCTGGTAACGGGCGCGGGCTGGGAGGTTTCTCTGAATACGGGGACAAAAAAAGGGAGCCTGAGGAAGATTTCTATACTGAAAACGAAAGGGCAGAAGTTTGTTTTTTTTTAAAAAAAAAATACAAGGGTACATTTTCTTGCTTCATTTGATGAGTCAGAATCTATTTCGTATATTGCGTGCTCGCATTGCCTCTACTGTGTAAAGAGAGCGTATCAATGGCTGCGGCTAACAGGTCTCTCTCTCCCCCCCCCCAAATAATCCAGCTCCGTTTGCCAGTTGAAAGGATGAATAGAGGCTTCGTAAAGAAGTGCCAGAAAGGTTTTTCCATTCATTTTTTTTAAAATTTGATTTATATGCCGCCCTTCTCCGGAGACTCAGGGCGGCTTACAATGTGCTCAGCAATAGCCTTCATCCTTTTGTATATTTATACAAAGTCAGCTTATTGCCCCCACAACTGGGTCCTCAATTTACCTACCTTAGAAAGGATGGAAGGCTGAGTCAACCTTTTTGGTATCAGACATTCGCTTGACTGATTTTGCTAAAATCTCTCTTGAATCCAGGCTGCTAAGAGTGAAGGAGATGGTTTATTTCCTATCAGTTCATGAGTCTTTGTAAATTATATTTCTTACATCGTTTGCTGTACTATTCATATGAATCTTTGCTTTTCCTTAATTGGGTCTCTCTGGCAAACCAAATGTCTCTCTACTGACTTTTGAAATTTGAGCTAGTTTAGATAAATGCAGTTTAAAACATTGGGTACCTAATTCATAGATATCCCTAAGGAACTAATGAGATGCCAAAGCAGTACAGGAACCATCCAGTCTATCATCCTTGTGTTTTGTAATATATTTTATACTGTAAGTATAACCATCCCTATACATTCCATTTTTTTATTTTTGATACTATTTTATTTTTTCTGTTTATTTTATTAAATTTGTTGGCCATGATTGTCATGATATTCCAAATTCCTGATTCCATCTGATCTATGGGGTTAAGTGATCCCTTTCTGTTGAAGTTTAAAGTTCAAAGCACTCAACTGAGGAAATAAAAGTATGGGATATGAGTTTGCAGTACAGAATTTGCTTTTCAGTCTTATGAACTACACACCCACCAGTTGTCTCCAGACTTTAAGGAGTCAAAACTCAGTCATATGTTCCATTGGTAGTGGAAGTCTTTATTTCTTCTTATATGTGAATTTATCCTCCATATTAAGTGCCACATCATTACGTTTAATGCTGAATATTCCTCTCTGTCAGCTGGAACTATCCAACAAATACTATAGTATACTTTTTCCCCTTCAGCCATTATAATTGTGACACAACTTTGTCTATCAGCCATAATCTACAATTTAACTGTCTAAAGCAATGATTTTTAAACTGACCCAATCATCCTTCCCCCCTCCTTCTTAAATAATAGCATTCTACAAAAAACAAACCAGACTTTGTTTTACAGAAGTGTCTCAGCAGCAGGAGTCTCAAATGGATCCTAAATTCCCAATCAAACAATTACAAATTGCTCCATTACCCCCCAGCCAAATTATCCCTTTAGAGAATTGCCCCAGTTTAAAAATCACTGCTTTAAAATCAAGAAAAAGTAAGACAAAAAATAGTCAAACATTGTGGTACTCTGAGAACCTCCAGACTATTCATTTTTCCTCCAGTGGGTCCAGGCAAGGGGTCTTTAAAGGTTTTTCTTTGTTCTTTTCTTAAATGCCAAGTCACTGTTGTTAAATTCCATTTGCCTTAGTAGACTCAGCAGTGAAAGTATAATTAGTATTCTGGGTGGGTCTGTGACTTCTATGGGGATAACAGAAGTAGAGTAAAATAAAAAGGGTAATGGGAAGATTGCAGGTTAAACATAAATTGAATCATCAAAATTGGAAGAGTAAAAGTGCTCCTATTAGACAATTTCTTCAGTGCCATTTTACTGGAGTTCTTAAGTATATTTTCAGCTTTTGAAGTTTTCTATTTTCTAGCCCAAAATTAAATGAGATTTAAATGAGCAGGAAAGAGGAAGAATTGTCTTCATACAATTGTATACTTTCTTAGAAGAAATTAACAATGTGATTTTTGTGGGTAACGGATGCTGTTACTTTAATTATGCCAAATATTTCTTTTAAAAAATCATTGAATGCAAAACATTTTATCACTCTAGAGTTCCAGGACAGAAATTAAAAAAAACTTATTAGCTTGTTTAGAGCAAAATGTTTATATAAAAGAAAAAATTGAGAAATGTTGTAGACAAAAATCTTGTCTTTTTAAGACAAGATTTTTGCCTCTGCCGAAAAGATGCCTCTGATGTGTTTTGCAGCAAAGTTACTTATGCGTTTGAAATAGAACAATGCTTCTAAATGTATCAAGTGAATGTTAATTATTTGAAAATTCCTTACCTGGTTTTCTTGGTACTTTTCAAGTTACACTCTAACTTCTTACACTTTTTTCATAGATATATTTTCCATCATGGTGGGTGAAAAGAGGAATGGAAATCTTGGGCCAAAACTACAAGCTTATGCTGAGGAGCTAATCCGCCAACGTCGTGGACACGATGGACATACTGAATACTTGATTCGCTGGAGCATCCTGAGTTTAGATGACAATGTAGAAAATACCTCCCATGCTGCTTCAACTGAGAACAAAATGGATAACATTCTTATGTGGATGTCAGCAGAAGAAGTTTATGCTAATTGCCCCACACTATTGGGCAAGAGGAAGCCTGAGGGGCAGCGAGTAAAAGAGGAGAAATCACCTAGCACATTCCCATCTGATGTCACAGTGGATGAAGCTTCCTTGCATGAAATGAAGGCTGACGTCAGGAACCTGGTACAGCGTGCTAATCGACAGATGGCCAGGACAAGTGGTCCAGAGTCCTCCATCCTTAATACTGTCCATGTGCTCAGTGCTTATGCCAGCATTGGCTCATTGACAGGTGTCTTTAAGGAAACGGGTGCTTTAGACCTGTTGATGAAGATGTTGTGTAACGAAGAGAAGCAAATTCGTCGTAGTGCTGGCAAGATGCTGAGAGCTTTGGCTTCTCATGATGCAGGTGAGGTTGCCTGTTGAGGTGTATGAGCTTTCTTGCAGTAATTCAATCTGTTTTTGAGTCCTGTCATATTTGAGAGATATATTAAGGTATATTATCCTGGAGAAAATCAAACTTTTCCTACTTGGCATATCTTTCCACTCTGCTAATAAACAAGCTCAATAATTTTATAGCACCAAAGAAACAGTGCAGAGTATCTCCCAGTGAGTTCTTTGCTGCTATCTGCTCTGTAAGCATTTGTTTTTTGTTTCGTTGCCTTCAAGCCTGCTTTGATTCCTGGCAACTACTTGGGCATGTCCCTACAGTTTTCTTGGCAAGATTTCAGAAGATATTTGCCATTGCCTTCTTCCTAGGACTAAGAAAGAGTCACTGGGCAAGTCACCCAGCAAATCTATGCTTACTCAAGATTTGAATAAAATTGTTGGAATCAATGGAAAAAGTTAATCACGAATAAGGCTTTTTGAATCCAGTGTCTATTCTAGGGCCGCTCCCAGATTGGCTCTTTACCCATGCAATTACAGCACATGCTTTTGGGCAACAGATTATTTGTTTCTATCTTAGCAGTGATACAAAAATAATGTTACAAATATAGTTGTTCATCTAAATTGCTGGAACTTGAAAGCAACAGTTTCTTTTTGGTGGGAAAAGAATCCCTTTTCATTTTCATGAATGGCTGTTTCCCACATGTCATCATGGCACCATTTCAACCGTATAAGTGAGTAGGGCATTTTTGCAGCCCCATTCATACTGATCAGTCATTTTTTAGAAAAATATTGAACAAATAAATGCGGCATAAATTTAGGATGATTGGCTGGCTGCTGATTTTTGCATTGTATCTACAAATCTCAGCACATTGTGTCTTTTGGACATGCTTTTTTAACTATGAAGAGGATATTGAAGCTATTAAGTTTCTTTTTTCCCTCTTTTTAGTTCATATATTAATACTGTAAGTATAGAAATACAAAAGAAAATAGAAAAGATGGGGAGGGTAAAGGGAAGGGAAACGTGTGGGGAAAAAAGGGGGAAAGAGAAAAAAAGGCATTGACTTCTGACTCCCTTTGGTGCACTGGAATAAAATAACATCAAACATCAACTTTTTACTATTACATAATAGTATAATCTAGCCATTTCTATAACAACAAACCTATCTAAAACCCAAAATCAAAGTTTCATTTTTTTCCACCTCAAGCCCAAAGTCCATTCCATCTACAAGTCTCAGCACTTTGTGTCTTTTGGACATGCTATTTTAACTATGAAGAGGATATTGGAGCTATTAAGTTTCTCAGTTCATTTAACAAGTTAGTTTCCTCTTAGGATATTAGCTATCTCTGATGTCATCTATGGGGAAATAAGGTTGAGCCCTTGAAATTAGGAAAACAAGTTTGTAAACACGAGACTAGTATATTTGAAACAATATGGTATTTTGGTATTAAGTGGTATTGTGACATGATTTTAAGAGGATTGCAATGCCGCTTGTCTTAGTTATTATTGCTAGCTAAAATATTGTGAAAAAGTAAGATATCTACCATGAATATTAGTCTACCAATTTCATGTAAATTATATGCCTTGTATTTATGATATACCTTCAGTTCTCTGCTATGTCAAATATACTGTATGTCTAGAGCTGAATAGATTTTCAGCATGCAAGTAGATAGGTAATCTTGGAGAAATAAAATTTAGTGAAGGATCACATTAAGCATGGCTATTTTGGTTTCAGGAAGCCGAGCTTATGTTCTCTTGTCCCTGAGCCAGCAAGATGGCATTGAACAGCACATGGATTTTGACAGTCGTTACACTCTCTTGGAGCTTTTTGCTGAGACTACATCCTCTGAAGAGCACTGTATGTCCTTTGAAGGGATTCATCTCCCTCAGGTACCAGCCTTTGGGTTGGCATTGATATGGGTATCAAGATTTCTTTTTTCAAGAGGTGTTTGCAAAATATAAGGCTATATATGAATATCTCATGAAAGAAGGATAGTCTAAAATCAAAGCTAAGGGAAATCACATTCATGAGATGATGACCAATTGTACCTATTTCTGTACCAGAAATCCTACCTGCTATCCTTCACAGCTTTGTCATTTCTCTACTGGATTACTGCAAATGTTTTAGACAGAGCTGTTCTTGAAAAACATTTAGAAGCTTCAGTGGCCTAGACGGCTTTGGATGCATAGGGTTTGCCTGGGTTATGGCATCATTTTAGATGCAGCATTGGCTCAGGGTGCTTCTGTGTGCAATTCAAGGTGATGATCACTTTTAAAATGCATGGCACATGCATTTGTGGGGGCTGCCTTTCTCTGAGAGTCTCTGCCCATCTGACAGGCTTTGAACAGTGCTACCTTGTAGGACTAAGGAATTGCACCTGCCCTATGGAACAGTATACCTCAGCTGAAATGGCCTGAATTTTCCTTGGGTGCCAAGCTGTATGGATGTGGTTGGTGTGGGTGATTTGTTATGTGGTGTCTTAATTATTGTATTTTGATTTTTAACTCAGATTTTTTTATTTGATTGATTTATGTGTTTATTATATTGATTTGGTTGACTGTCGGTAGCCATGCAGCATTCATGGGGATGGCCATATAATTCCCCTCCCCCCAAGTAAATATATAAATATATAAAAAATGTGATGGTTGTTATTCACCTAATGGAAACTGATATGTGATACGACTGACAAATTTGATGCTATCCAGATGTTTTATAGTACAGATAATTCTTGTTCATTAATGTAATCAGGACTACAAACTCTGTTGCTAAGCAATGCAGTTATAAAATGCAATATCATGTGACTATACCATTTTACGGCAGCAATTTCAGTAGTCCCAGTTGCTGTTAGTCCCAGTTGCTGTTAGGTGAATAACAGGCAGCCGCAGTCTGCAGTCTGCAGTCTACAGTCATGTAATCACCATTTGTGACCACCTGTTGGCTTCCTCATTGACTTTGCTTGTTGGAAGCTACCAGTGAACGCTCCAAATGGTGATCACTTGACTGCAACAATGTAATTGTGAGCTGGTTGCCAGTGCCTGAATTACAATCATGTGACTGGAGACTGGACTGACCACAACTATGAGGACCCATGTAAGTTCTCCTCGTTCAGTGCCTTTGTAGCTTTGAATGGTTGCCGAACAAGTGGATGTTAAACAAGGACTACCTGTATAACTTCACATGGAATTTGACAATCTGTCTAGGGTTGATGGAGATGATTGACAATATTTGGAGGTAATTCCATGACCTAAGCCTTTCTTGGACTCCAACTGTATTGCTTACTGGGATAGAATTGTAAAATATATGTTTTTTTAGTTATTGGTATAATAAGCTGTATTTTTTTCAGATTCCAGGGAAGCTGCTGTTTTCTCTAGTGAAGCGTTACCTATGTGTCACTTCCCTTATGGACAAGTTAAACAGTACCACAGAACTGGGAGGGGATCATCAGGACTCTTCAGCACCCAGTTCAAGCTTCGGGGAAAAAAGCCGGGTACAGCGAGAATTTGATTTCAGCATGGCCATGGCTAACCTGATTTCAGAGCTAGTCCGGGTCATGGGCTGGGATCGCAGCCAAGAAAGGGAACTTCTTTCTCTGACGAATACCCAGCCTCGAATTATTCGATCCATCTTCCAGCCCAAGGGTTCCACTTGTACTGCTGTTCAGGTGCCTTTAGTAACTTCCAACCCTTCACCAAGAAAAAAGCAAGGACAAACATTTTTGACTCTGTCAGATTTTTCCAGTCGCAGCAGCTATGTTGAGTATGTGCAGGAGAATCTCAAGCCAGGAATGACTGTGCGGATGTTGGAAGAATACGAGGAGATTGATGCTGGGGATGAGGGTGAATTTCGTCAGAGCAATAGTGGAATGCCTCCTGTGCAGGTAGGTTGAGGGGTAGAGCTTTCTTTAAATTCCTCCAGTGTCTTGGTAGTTTGATTTTGTAATGCTGTTTGGTATAAAAGTTAAGTTAAAAACCACCACCTTTTTATTATTACAGGAGCAGCCAGCTGCAATTCAACCAATACTTGTTTATAAAGCCCTTCATGGCATAGGGGCCAGGCTATGCACTACTTGTCTCTCATTGTCTCTTCCTGTCCAATAAGATTGAGAAGAGTAGGCTTGATCACCTCCCGTCTTTAAAGCCATGTTATCTGATAGGACCTAGGACAGTGATGGTTAACCTTTTTGGCACTAAGTGCCGAAACTGGAGCTCAAGCGCACACGCACACCAAAGCGCCGGAACCCGGAAGAGAGCAGCTGGAATGTGTGTGGCGGCCAGCTGCACTTCCGGATTCCGGCGCGCGTGTGCTGCGTGCCACCTCTAAGATACGTGCCATAGGTTCACCATCATGGACCTAGGACAGCGATGGCTAACCTTTTTACTATTGCGTGCCAAAAGTGGGAGGAGTGCGGGGCAGGCACACACATGTGTGCCCACATCCATAATTTTATACGCCCCCCCATGCTCCCCCTGCTTTTGGCACGTGATGGCACGGTGGGCCCAGTAGGCCCATTTTTCGCTCTCCCCAAGCTCCAAAGCCTTCCTAGGAGCCTGGGGAGGGCGAAAACGGCCTTTCCCACCCCCTCAGGCCCTCCGGAGGCCGGAAACAGTGTGTTTCCTGACTTCTGGTGGGTCCAGAAGGCCTGAAAATCAGCTGGCCGGCGCACGCATGCGTGCCGGAGCTGAGCTCGCGTGCCCACCAATATGGCTCCACGTGCCACCTGTGGCACCCGTGCCATAGGTTCGCCATCACGGACCTAGGAGATGCCTTCTCTGTTTGCACTGCTTACCCCCTGGAATAGTTGCCCTGGCCCCTGGAGATTCAAGTTGCCCTGGCTCTGCTGCTTTTTTTAACAGGACTTGAAGAACTGGCTTTTTTTCCCCAGGCTCTGATTTAGGAGTGTGTCCCTAAGTGAAATCATGTTAAAGTTGTCTGAAACTTTGGTTATTGCTATTTGTTTTAATGTATTGGGTACAATTTTTAACCCATATGTTTCCATGAGCTTAGGTGACTTTTATACATACCATATATACTCGAGTATAAGCCGACCCGAATATAAGCCGAGGCACCTAATTTTACCACAAAAACCTGGGAAAACTTATTGACTCGTATAAACCTAGGTATAGGCTACCTACACCCTTAGGATAAGCCTAGGGTGGGAAATGCAGCAGCTACTGGTAAATTTCAAAATAAAAATAGATACCAATAAAATTACATTAATTGAGGCATCAGTAGGTTAAATGTTTTTGAACATTTATTTCAAAGAAAAACAGTAAACTAGCTCTGTAAGTGCATAGTGTAAACTACACTATAACTAAACTACACAAGAGAATGTAGTATATATACCAAAAATAATTCAATAACGATTTAATCTGATACATTGGGTTAAGTGACGTAGGGCTTGATCTAATTTCAGGCAAGTTCAAGCCTCTTAAGAGATACCTGCATTCTCTCTCTTTCTCCCTTCCTTTTTCTTTTTTTTTCTCTTTCTTTGTCTCTTTCTTTTCTCTCTCTCTCTCTCTTTCTTTCTTTCTCCCTCCCTTTCTCCTTTCTCTGAAGACCCCGAGAAGGTCTTTGGTAGGAGGAAGAAAAGCCAGACATTTTGAAATGTTTTGTAGCTTATCCTGAGCAAGGATAGCTAGTGCAGGCACTTACAATAAACTCTCAACTCAAATTCAGTGAATTTAGGGATCCCCAAACAGTGAGGATGAAGTGTGAGTAAAAGGGTTTACCCTTCCCTCCCTCCCCACCCTCTCTCTTTCTTTCTCCCTCCCTTTCTCCTTCTCATCTGGCATTCTTAGAGCCCCACTATTGATTAGCTTAGCCTGAGCAAGGATAGCTAGCAGCCAGCCTATTACAATAAGCTCTCAACTCAAGCTCAGTGCACTTGGGGATCTCCCTAAACAGTGAGGATTTCTTTGTTTCTTTCTCCCTTGAAGCCCTCCCCCCAGCCCGTTTTTGCTTCCAGGGGGCTGCAGGGAGTCTTGCTAGGCACCCCCCCCCCGGCCCCATTTTGGCCTTAGCAAGCCTCCCTGCAGCCCCTGGAAGCGAAAACGGGTTGCAGGAAAAAAGGCATTTTTTCTTCACTCGAGTATAAGCTGAGGGGGGCTTTTTTCAGCATAAAAAATGTGCTGAAAAACTCGGCTTATACTCGAGTATATACGGTACATATGATTGAGAAAGCTGAATCATCAAAAACTGTTAAATGAAGAAAAATGGATAGCATTAGCACTTAGACTTCTATACCACTCCATAGTGCTTTACAGCACTGTCTGAGTTGTTTACAAATGTCAGCATATTGCCCCCAGCAATCTGGGTTCTCTTTTTACCGACATAAGAAGGATGTAAGGCCAAGTCAATTTTAAGGCAGTGAGGATCGAACTCCTGGCTGTGGGCAGTTAGCCCGCAATACTACATTCTAACCACCCTGCCACCATGGTGTTTTTGAAATGTACCAAAGAAAATGTTGGAATACTTAGACTGCAAGAAAAGTAAATAATTCAATATTAGATGGAGTAAAGTAAACATGATTATTAGAACTAATAATGAGGCTAGAGCTACAGATAATAAGGCAATTAGAGAGGTTGATCTCACCACTGAAGTTACAAGAACTGAAAGAAGCAATTATTGACAAAAAGTCTTGAGAAAATAATGTCCATTGGGGTTATGAGAATTTGGAAGTAATTGAATAGCAATAGGAACTGTTCAACACATCTTTCTCCTCCTATTCCCCTCCACAACAATCCTATGAGGTGGGTTGGGCTGGGAGAGAGTGACTCATCCAAAGTCACCCACTTGGCTTTCGTGGGTAAGGCGGGACTAACTCACATTCTCCTGCTTTCTAGCTTTCTAATCACCAGACCAGACTATATCGCTTACTGATACTAAAAAGCGATTCAGTTTATTTTGATCATTAACATAAATGAAATTATAAGTACTTCTGTCCCCCACAAGCTGGGCAGCTTGTTTTTCTTTATTTCAGAGCTACTATTTTGTGGCATGGAGAATTTGAGGGAATAGATGGCTTTAACTATGCAGTTCATTGTTTCACAGGTTTCTTGGCAGTCTACTGGCCAGACTTATTGGGTGCACTGGCACATGATAGAAATTATTGGCTCTGGGGAGCAAAATGAAGAGGATGCTGCACAAGAAAAAGTATCTAGTTTAACAGAGAACCTGAAACTACCCACAGGTGAGATTAGAGGTACTTACAAACTAAATTATGTGTAATTTTAGTTTGAATTGTTGCATGCTATGAATTCATTGTTGTTGCTCATTTCTTTTAACTAGTGAGATAATAAATTTTAGATGTGTTTACAGAGAGAAAAAAGTTTACTTGGCTAATATTACACTTTAGGTTGGATTGTACCTAACTATTAGGATTAAAATCAAAGAAGAGAATACTTAGTATGAAGTATTATACAATAGATATATTAGTTCTGCAGCCTTATCCATTGTCATCTGAAGAAATGAAATATAGTCAAATACTGAAAGTTGAATAGTAGCAGCTATTTTGTGCCTTACATTTTTCACTATATTATTTTCTCTGAACTGCATTAGAGATGGTTTTGTTTTGTTGCATTTTATTTTATTATTTATTTTATTATTCATTTTATTATTTCATTTTTATCCCATCTTTATTCTTTTAACAAATAACTCAAGGTGGTGAACATATTTATTATTTGTTTATTACATTTTTATGTCACCCATTTCCCCTGTAAGGTGATCCAACCATACTTTCTTCCTACTTTCCTCACAATAGCAGCCCTGTGATTGAGAGGGCTGAAAGAGAGTGACTGACCGAAAGTCATCCAGCTGGCTTATGTAAAATAGATGTGCATTTTAGTTGAAAAATTCACATTCTTCTGCAGCTGAATAATTGTTTGCTTACAGGAATCTGTAGCCATATGGTGAGATAGGCGGTAAATAAATGTAACAAATATCAGGATTGAGCATACTCTTTTCTGTAGAATTGTAGAGTGCCTACAAATGAGAAGTTCCTGAGGAAGAATCTTGCTAACAAATTAGTTAGAAATCTTCATTCCTTCTTCCCTGTTGTATCTTATGCTGCCTCCATATTTGCTCTGATGAGTTGGAGGACCATCTTGAGTGATGGAAATGCTGGTACTGGGGACTGGAAAGGAGAAGGGAGAATAGCAGATATCACCTCTCCTCTTTGTAGGGCTGGGAACTTTTCCAAATGTTATCCTGTTTTCTCAAACTGTAGACAAATGACAGTCAAGTCTCCGAGTTCAAAAGTTTGTTTTTGCTTTCTCTCTCTCTCTCTCTCTCTCTCTCTCTCTCTCTCTCTCTCCCCCTCCCTCCCTCCCTCTCTCTTCCTCCTTCTTCCCCCCCCTCTCCAGCTACTCAGACATTTTACTGCAAACCTCTTGGAGGACTTTACTGCCTGCCATACTTAGTGGATCAGCTATATGAGAGTTCTGGAATGTTGAGCCGGGCTGAATGGTGGGAGCTACTTTTTTTCATTAAAAAGCTAGAGCAACATGAACAACAGGAAATTATTCGGTTCATCCAGGAGAATCACGAGGAACAGGTAAATGGAACAAATTTAACTTGGGAGGAAGGGAACAGGACAAAACAGGAATCTGATTAGGAAAAAATGAGCCGTGGTGGCACAGTAGTTAGAATGCAGTACCACACTGCAGGCTAACTCACTGCTCACTCCAGGAGTTCAATTTTGAGCGGCTCACTGTTGACTCAGCCTTCCATCCTTCCAAGGTTGGTAAAATGTGGGCCCAGATTGTTGGGGCAATATGCTGAGTCTGTGAACAGCTAAAGAAGGAATGTAAAGCACTATGAAGTATATATAAGTGCTATTGCTATCTGATTAGGAAAAATGCAATGGCACCTCCAACCATTCCTATTTCTTAGGAATTAAGAAATGTGAACTGGCAGCCAGGAAGAGCAGTTCCTGTGTTTTTTTTCCTAATAAAGACATAAACAACCAGTGACTTGTTTGTCCCCCGCCCCTCCCTTCCCCGTATTATTTAGAATTGTACTGTTGAAAGTCAGACTGGCCACATTCCCATGATACGATTTTGCAGATTAAGAATCAGAATGCACTATTTTACAAGGGGTTGGGCTTAAATGTAAGAATGGTAATGCTTTTACCTTCTTATTACCATGTGCTGCCACTATCATTCTAAATAATAAACGTTAAAAACTCTGAAATTTTTTTTCAATATTCTTTCCAGTGATTCTTATATATTGGATCCCATGATTCTATATAGGGCCAAGAAGCTTAAATACAGCCTCTAACTGATCAAATGTGCCCTTTCCTGCCCTAGTATATGGATCGTCCATTGGACAAGCAGGTTCTTTTACCCTCTTATAGCTGTGATTGGATTTGAGAAGCACTATGTACTGACTTCTGATTACTGAATTGTCTTTTGCATTTTAAGCTGTCAGAACTAGACGAAGAGGGCCTGATTCAGCTGTCAATATCAGTAGAATTGGCTCGGAAACTCTTGCCGCTCTTGAGCAAATACTGTCAAGGCTGCACCCAAAATGATCTCCAGAATTCCCACATCTATCTCAAATACACCCTCAGCAAGGGAAGTTCAGAGCAAGGTTGCCAAAGTGTGGACATGACCTCTGTAAAAGATAATGGCTTTTCTGAAGCTATGGCTTCCCAAAAACCAAAGGAGTCCGTTACTGCTGAAATGTCTTCTCCAGTGCTGTCCACAACAGAGAAGACTGACACACAGTTGATTAATAAACTTCTTCATGTAGAAGGACTTAACTTTCCAGACATACCAGATGAAAAAGCCAAAGGTAAGTGCCAAAAAGATATGTATTTAAGCTCATTTATGTCAAACAATTGCAGGAAAGAGCGGGAGGGTAGGGTTGAAAAAAATCAGAAACTAGTTTGGTGCACATACAGCTGTTGTGGAAAATAAAGAATAAAAGTTTAACAAAAACTTCATAATTGGGTAGTTACTAAGAGTCTATTTTACTGATCTGTCCTTTGTTATTGATTAGCTTTCTTCAGTGGGAAGGTGTCGGGAAAGAGGAACTCCCTGGAGAAGCTTGCAGATATTGTAGACATAATACAGAAATCCAGTTCTGAGGTTGCACTACAGGTGGCTGGACTCAGATTCATAATCAAGATCTTAGAAGATGAACCTGGTCAAGAAAGACAAATTATTAAAGTAGAAAGTGGACCCTCAATCAGGTCAGTTTTTTTCCTTCAATATGCAATATTTATAGAAGGCTTGTATTTCATTATAAAGTGTCTTTAATTAAATTATCTGTAGTTCCATGGTATTAACTTTGCTTTCTTTTAACAGCTTTCTTTCTTTCTTTTCATTCTACTTCTATTTGTGAGTCTTTGTAGTTTGTGATTTTCTCCAGTTTTTTCTTCTATTCTGTTGTCTACAGGTACATCAAATTCCACTATCCAGATCTTTTTTGTCTTTCTTATCAACAGTTGTTAAGTCTGGAGTCACTCCTTGTCAGTTGTATATATAGTTGCATATTTCTGTCTCTTTCACAGAAATATACCTTTGTACGTAGTCTTCTGAATTTTCAGTGTCCTTCTCTTTATTGAGCTTACCTCCAGCTTTCCTGGTTTGATTTTTATCTGGTCCTCTAGTAATCATTTTATTTTCCTTAGGAAAAACTAGAGGTAGCACCTGGGACTTTATTTGCTCAGCAACTTATAAAGACAAAACTATAGATTTGAAAGCTTTTTTGTGCTCCTCAGAGAGAAGATGGTGAAAATGCTGGTGGAGCTGCTCAGCAACCAGCTGAAGGAGAAATTATTGATGGTGACAGCATTAAGGCTGCTTTATGTGTTAATGGCAAAGTACGATTGGCGAATCCTTTTTGCCACAGAAGGCGGGGTGCGTGCTGTGCTGTGCTGCATGCAGGAATATTCTCCTTCAGCATTGATACAGCAGGCTGGCTTGGCAGTAAGTTGAATATATAAATGACATAAATTGTTGGTGGGAATTTGATGTATGTGTATCTCTCTTTGTTTTAGAAGAATTTTCCATTAACTCTTAATGGAAATAAAGCATATATTAAACAATAGTTAATACATTAAAGTACCAGAGCAAATAAATATGCTTAGAAATTAAAACTATGTAAGAATGTTTCTCAGAAAAATTCTTAACGTTTATCATTTTTTAATATAACGTTCTGTAAATAATATAATATGTCTTAATCCCACATAAATGTAACACTCAGCATGAAATTCAGTTGTTTGAATTTCAGCTTTCAGTCTAATGTAAGGCTCCCAGTAAGTGATTACTGAGGCACAGAAGTGTGTCAAACATCTTCTCCAGCATGAGGAGAAAATCCCTGGAAGCAGCATAGGAGTAAATTAACTTCAGACTTTCCATGAGCCTAAAAATAACAAGCAAAACCAATAATTCACTATGAAAAGGAAGACTATGGATAACCAGAAATGGACAGTGATATAAAAGAATAAGAAAATATTGGACAATCCCTTCCAACATAGCGGAGAATTAAACCTTAAATATGAAATAAAAAAATGAAAGAAGTTAGTATGCTTGAATAGTGAGAAGCTATTGTTTTATAAGGTTGAAAAAGAATTCTTGTTTATAATTTTATTAAAAATTACATTGTGCAGATAAAATTAATGCAAAGTATATTTTTTAGAAAAAAGAGAAAAGAGAAAGAAAGAAGTCAATTCTTCTTTTGTCTCAACAAGTATAAACAACTTTAGCAACTTGTTACCATCTCTTAAAATACAACAATTTCTTCCATCCCATACCTCGCCTCATTCTCTTAAACAAATCTTTAAAACCTCATTATCTATCTTAATCAGCAAAAGTCCATTAAGGGTTACCAGAAATATCAGCCTATCTATTATATGCTTGATCTAATAAACCCACCTGAATTCCATCCTTTTGTGTCCATTGTTAACAAATATCTCCCATTGATAAAAGATTTTGCTCCATTCTGGATTATCAGATTGATACCAATAAAGGAGAGTATTTCTAGCTCAGGGTTGAAATGAGGGGTCTTTGGTGCTCTCTGAGCTTGGTGGTTTTCTTGCAGCAGTGATGATGTTACCTAGTTAATGAAACATCGGCAAGAAAAGCAGACGCATTTCTGATCTTCATTTTCTGTTTTTGGTTTTTCTAGGCATTGAAAGTATTGGTGGGTGCTGGGAATTGCGAGCTGCTCGGTACCAGTGGGAAATCATACCCTCTGAATCATTCAGATGCTCAAATGATGCGGGAAATTTTTGCCAGCATTGGTTCTGCTTCCAGCAAAGAATCTGATAATTTACTATGTGTAATTTGTATTGCTATTGAGAAGATGTTGGCTACACCTGGGTAAGATGAAAATGAAATCTTGACAAAATAAAGGAGATTATAACTAAGTTCAAGGAATTAACATTAAACAAGGATAAGGAGGGAATGTTGAGAATTCACTTTTTTTTCTTTTGTAGGGAGAATTCAGTTGATGTCTCATTTTGATAAATTTTCTGTTCTGTACCTTAAGATTGGAGGCAATCTAACACTTTTTTTTTTTTTTTTAATTTGATTTATATGCCGCCCTTCTCCGGAGACTCAGGGCGGCTTACAATGCGTTAAGCAATAGCCTTCATACTTTTGTATATATTTATACAAAGTCAGCTTATTGCCCCCACAAACTGGGTCCTCATTTAACCTACCTTAGAAAGGATGGAAGGCTGAGTCAACCTTGAGCCTTGGAGAGGTTCGAACCAGCAGAAATTGCAGGCAGCTGTGTTAATAACAGGGTGCATTAAACCACTGTACTACCAAGGCTCCTGTACTTATTAATAGTATTACTATTATTTCAAAACATGTAATCATTTCTTGGAACTGAATAGGATTATTAATTGCTTAGTGTTGGAATATTATGTATTCCAACAATTTTTCCTTCCATGTCCTCCAGCATTGCCTCAGTTGCTTATGCCAACCATTCTTCTTTTCCTCAGAGCCTCATCAGCAGTGCAGAACGGGCTGTTGGTATTAAACATGCTGATCAACAATCACAAGGGCCTGGCAGAACAGTTGGGAAGCTGTGACCTCCGTTCAGTCCTGCAGAGTTGTTGCCAAACAGGCCAGAGCTCCAATGAGATGCTAGCTCGAATAGTGCTCAATCGTTTGGCTGAGCATAAATTGCCATTGAGCCAGGAGAATGCAGGTACAGATTGCTTTTAAGTTTCCAGTTGCTTATCTTTCTCCTTTTAGCATTTTTCTTTCTAAGTGTGTAATGGTTTGTTTTATTTCCATTAGGCTTTGCTTCATAAAGTGCCCTATTTTGAAGACCTAATAAGGTCTTACGTCTCCATTATGTTGGAAAGCACACAATCATCATTTTCTTATTCTTCTATTTCACTATGTCTTTCTGGTTATCTATAGGCTTCCTTTTAATAGCAAATCACAGGAGATGGTTTTCACTTGCTTTGTTTTGGAACTTGGAAGGCCAGAGATTAATTATCCCCATGCGGCTTCCAGGGATCTTTTCCTGCTGGAGAAGGGACCCTGCTGGAGAAGATGCCCTGTCCCTGTGGCCATTTATTGGGGACATGATTAGTATCTGGTTTTTTTCTCCATAGCCTATTTCAGGAAATTCTATTTTGACATAGATCTTCTCCTCCTCTCTCCTTTTCTATACAGAATCTGAAGCTTCCTTTGAGTTCAAAGATATGGATGTACCAACTCTGCTGAAAAACCTGCATGAAACCAGCTTTTCAAAAGATGTAGTGCTCGCACTGGAGCACTGCCTTTGTGACGAGGGTGTTTACCCTGAGAGAAATGGAACAGATGTTTTGCCAGATCATGAGCATTTCTTGCTGCTGTTGAAAACCCTAGAACAGTTGGGAGCTGAAAAGACCGTCCAGATGGCCATGATGAGGTAGAATGAGGATGTATTTTACCATCATGGACTGTGGAAGATACTTTTAGAAGAGTATTTGGATTCAGAGAAAGTGGGGTGGTTTGAGCGGTGGTTTCTTAAGGTGGGGCCACTCACTTTTCTGGATAGGTTAACACGGAAGCTCTGAAGTAGGTAATTTATCTGTAAATAATGTAACTTGCTGACCTGCATCACCACAAGTCAAGTACAAGAAAATGACTTGAGGCTTGTATATACCATAAGCTTAGGAAATAGAACATTGCAGGAAATTGTTTGAAATGGGAATAATTTATTCTTATAAATTTTGGGACACTGCACTTTATAGAAAACTATCATTGGTTAGAATCACTATGTGTATTATTATCAGTATATCTGTTATTTTTTTTCCTGTAAAATGGAATGGCTGGACAATACACTATTCAAAATACTTATATATAAATAAAAAAACTTGACTTAAAAAAAGAAAACTATCAATACAATAGAGGCTTATAATTGTGGGAATTGCAATCCTAAAACGGCACTGAGGTGGGTGAAATGCCTATAGTCTTTTGGGTTGTATGTGAAAGAACTGAACCACAGCATAGAAACAGCTTTGTGATCAAAATCATAAAAATGAATATTTGGCATCAGACAATATCGAAAATGTTTGTTGCTAGCGTTAGGCCTTTAGAGAATGTGCTTCATCCCAAATGGTATTGGAGCATTTTAAATTGATGAGAAGAATTGTATTCTTTTTGCAAGAAAGTGTTAATAATGAAATATATATACAATAAAAACCTGCTATTTATTGTATATGTTAAATGCAGTTATTAAAATAGTCCAGACAGTCAACTTAAGACACTGAACTCAAGACTGCTGTTGTTCTTAAACTGAATTCTGCATTTATAACAATTCTCTTTGCAGGATTTTGAATAAATTTTTGGATATTTCCCAAGAGGATGCATTGCCCTGGCATGAGTGCATTGAGCCTTGTCTGTCCTCAATGAGTACCCACAATAATGAACGGGAGGTAAGGGATTAATTGCAGCATAAATTGAAAAGGAGTTTAATGAGAGGTATTTGAAGAAGGTATGAAAAATATTAGTGAGCATGTTGACGAAATTGCAGATTCTCAATTCAAGCCAGATGTAGTTGGTAAAAAGCATTTTTCATCCTGCTGGTAAATATATACTACTAGTAAATGAAATTTGGATTGAAAATTAGATAGAATTGGGTCAGGAAGCCAAAAGCATATACAAGTAGTCCTTGATTTACAACCACAATTGAGCCCATAATTTCTGTTGCTAAGTGAGACACTTGTTAAGTGAGTTTTACGGTACCCCATTTTTGCAACCTTTCTTGGCAGAATTGTTAAGTGAATCACTGTAGTGGTTAAATTAGTAACATAGTTGTTAAGTGACTCTGCCTTCCCCATTGACTTTGCTTGTCAAAAAATGGGAAAAGGTGGCCACATGATCCCATGACACAACAACCATCATAAATATGAGTCAGTTGCCAAGCATTTGAATTTTGATCACATTATATTGCAATGGTCATGAGTCTGAAAAATGGTCATAAGTCATTTTTTTCAGTGCCATTGTAATTTCGAACAGTCACTAAATAAACTACTGTATGTAGGTATATACTACCTGTAGGTATATTTGCAAGTATAGAACAGGCATAGCTAAGTTCTTATCAGTCTAAATAGAGTGATAGAGGTTTTGCATGAGATTCATAAATAGGCATCGTCTTTGTGAAAATTTGCTTACTTTTCCAACAGTAATAATCTCTTTCCAGTTTCTACTTGAAACACTTTCAGAATGATCAAATTAACTGGTTTATGCTCAGAACTACTCAAATTTGATACAAATTAATTTTTAACTAGCAGTTGATTACAGGTAACTCCTCCCTATGCCGTTAAATAGGTTCTACAGATATTACTTAAATGTTAAATTCTTGTGGGTAAATAGAGTGTATGCCTGGAGTTTCTGTCTTTATAAGTGGCAAGAGAAAAAATGTAGAGATTGCACACTACATTCACTGATAGCATATGACCCACAACATGTTTAGAAAAAGTTAAATTGTCCATTGAGCTGAAATAGGTCTCATACCCCTGATGCATGGATTGATCAGGTGTTCCTGAAGTTACATTGAAGAAGGGTTGTAATCCCCTGGAAGATGTGACTGGTGATAAGGGATAAAAGGAAATACAGATAGAAAGAGGAACTGACTTGTCAAAAACCTTTTCTATACACTTCCTTGCTGAGTTTTTATTATGTTTCTGTCAACAGGTTGTGCAGGAGTTCATCCGTTTCCTGCATCGTTTAGCTACCACCAACAAAGATTGTGCGGTTGTGATGTGTCGTGTAGGCACAAAGGAAGCTCTGACCAAAGCTATGGACAAGCACAACTCCAACCTGTTATTGGTGACAGAGTTGCGGGACCTTGTGACTGACTGTGAGAAATATGCTAGCCTTTATAAGAAGATGACAACCAGTATCCTGGCTGGTTGCATTCAGGTAACTTTGACCTTTCCTGTGTGTGTATTTAGGTAGCCGGCCTAGGAACAGATAGACAATGAATATCATCAGACTGGTCAAATAATCTGTACTATGTTTCTCCAAAAAGACGACCCACCTTGAAAAGAAGCTCTATCACGTTTTTGAGTGCATGTGATCAAATTAAGCCCCACCACAAAATTAGCCCTAATTAAGACCCCACCCACCCCGGGGTGCAGGGGGTGGGGCGAGGCACACAGTTAAAGAATAAGCTAGGGTGGGAATGGGGGTGGGGTGGAGCTGCCCTACTTACCAGGCCTTGCACACCCTGACACCTCCCTCACCTGCTTCTGTGGCCACCTGCCTGCTGGATGGCATCTGCAGCTGATAACAGAGCTCCAGATCGATCCGGAGCTCTGTTATCAGCTGCAGAGGCCTTCCGGCAGGCATCTGAATACAAAACGGAGGCCGGGGCGATGCCTGCGAGTGGCGGCAAGTGGCCGCAGAAGAAGTGGGCCAGCAGCAGGCTCCTGGTGGGTGGGGCTGTCGGTGCCACTGCCATGAGGTGAGTCAATAATTAGAACCCTTCAAAAAGAAGGCCTAGCCGTTCTTTTGGGGGTCAAAAGGAAACAAGACCCAGCCTTCTTTTTGGAGAAACATGGGTAATAAATAAGAGCAGAGCAAATAGTCAAGAGCTAAATTTGGTCAAAAACATCTTTCTTAAAATTATGAGATTCTGTTCTCTGTTCTTGTATAGGAATAAGCAACTTTCTGACCCTTGTGTGTGTGTGTGTGTGTGTGTGTGTCTGTCTGTCTGTCTGTATGATTCAGAGCTGTATACAGAGGGTGGTAGGAAACAGAAGCTTAGAAAATTCTGTTCAGTTGAATAGCTTGCATTATAGAATCAGTAGATTTAAGAATAAAAGTTTTTTTAAACTAAATCTTAAGCTTTATTAATGAATATATTCTGTTATCTACTTTGTTTATACAGATGGTTCTAGGACAGATAGAGGAACATAGACGAAGCCACCAGCCCATTAATATCCCCTTTTTTGATGTTTTCTTGCGCAACCTTTGCCAAGGTAAATGATTTGCACCCTTTGGAAGCTAAAAATTGGAGGATTCATGCACAGATCTGCTGTAAAAAGAGTGATTCTCTTTCTCTCCCCCCCTCTCCCCCTCGCTTCCTAGGTTCTAATGTAGAGGTGAAGGAAGACAAGTGTTGGGAGAGGATAGAAGTCTCTTCTAATCCACATAGAGCCAATAAACTAACTGACAAAAATCCAAAGACTTATTGGGAGTCTAATGGTAGCACAGGTTCCCATTACATCAATGTCTATATGCATCGTGGAGTGGTAGTCAGGTAAGTCCCAATGGAGGCAGTTAGCTAATTGACTTTGAGAGTTTGTAGGCAGCAGGGTAAGAGCGAGCTCTATGATTAAATGTGAATTAAGCAGATAGTTGATCAAAGTCATGAAATTACCGGTATGTGCAAACTTTTCAGTTATTGGGAATTCTTCATTAGGCAAAATGATAAATAAAGCTAAAGCAGGGAGGAGGGGGTAGATAAATCGGATTTAATTTCAGTATGGTGGATTGTGAGATTAGCAGATAGCAGATGATTAAATAATTTCTCATAATGACTTTTGCAATGAAAAAACAAATTAAAAATCTCCTCTTCTCTTTTTTTTGCAAATTGCTCTGTTTGCAAAAATGCAATATTATACATTTAACTGTAAAATGGCCTAGAAAAAGTATTGCCCTGATTGAGTTACATTTGGGGGTTGGTTATGATTGCATATGTAGGTCTATATGTCAGTGTTTATATCTATGTATTGAGTATGTATTCCTTTGAGAGGAATATACCGTATTTTTCGGAGTATAAGACGCACCGGAGTATAAGACGCACCTACCTTTTTGTTTTGTTTTTTTTTTATAAAAAGTTTTTTTTTATTTTTTAGACAAACACACATACAAACATACAATATATTTTCTTTGAACAGAGTATTTGGCCAGTTCACAAATTTAAACAGTGTTTAGTCATTTCAATTAAATTTACAATTTCTATATTTCCTTTTTGCCATATTTATTCCTCATCTGTTTTTTTAAAAAACCAATATTATCCTTCATCCTCATCTCTAATCTTAATCAAATTCAATTTTTCCCTTCTATTCTATATTATACCCCTTCCCATTGTCATCTATTTTTATATCCATCCTCACATTGGTTAATTATGTAATATTACAATTGTTTAATACAAATTCAACATTTTAATATAAATCAATTAGTTATATAACTATCTTTTTTGTATATTAATCAATATACAATATGAACATGAATATTCCAAGTATTTCCATGCAATCCAATTTCTTACAAATCAATTAATTATATTTACCAATAATAATAAACCAAATAATTTTCCCCATATATTCCTCCAAACCACAACTTAACCATTTCTGCTTTCAACACAATATACAATTAATAGTATCTCAATTATTACAATTCCTTTTTACTTTCACCACCATATACCATTAAAGGTATTTCAGTTGTTACAGTTTATACTTATTCATATTTTTAAAAAAATAAAAAAATAAAAACTTATCGTTGTCTAGATTTCAAAAATACAAAGACAAATATTCCAATTATTCATTTCATTTTTACAATCACGATTTCCCATTTTTTTCTTACTACTATTCATATTTCAATTCTAAATATGTATAACATGTTTCTCTTTCATTTCTTTTTCTCCCCATTTTTATTTTTGTCTTTTTCTTTCTCCTTTTTTTCTTTTGTGTTTTAAAATCTTGAACTCTTTTGCCCTAAATTTCCCATTGTTTGCACCTATCTTTTTTGGTGAGAAAAGAAGAAAAAGAAATCTCCATCTGCCTCTGCCTAATTTTGCAACGTTACAGTTAACAGCCTGCTTTACTTTCATTTTCGTTTTCAGCATAGCTTGATTAGCACAAGGTATTTGCTCCAGCAATTTACCTCTTTGCAGCAAGCAGCAGAGCCCTGCGCAAAGCAGCTGAGAGCAAATCAGCTGAGAGTCAGGAGGCCGATCTTGTGCTAAGTAGGTTGTGCTGAACCTGAAAGGAGCTGTTTTTTCTTGCTGTTTGCTTGCAAGGAAGTAACTGCTGCGAGGCACAGGCCAAAGGGTGGGGCGGGGCTACATTCGGTGTATAAGACGCACCTAAATTTTCACCCCCTTTTAGGGGGGAAAAAGGTGTGTTTTATACTCCGAAAAATATGGTATTTGGGGCTATTTCATGAAATATTTTTAGTTACCCAGGCAGACTTTAGTGAGTATGCCAGGATGCATTCAAAGTCTGACATAGATACAAAATTTTGTTTTTGCTGCAGGCAGATGACTTTAATAGTAGCTAGTGAGGATTCCAGCTACATGCCAGCTCGGATTGTCGTGATGGGAGGAGATAACACATCTGGCCTCACTAGTGAGCTCAATACTGTGAGTGCTTCATTTTTTTTCTCTAAAGCGGGTCTGCTTTTAGAAACCTTCAGTAAGGAAGAGTTTCTGCTATGTAACCAACATACAGTCAGGATTCATAGACCTTCTACAAAGAATATGCATTTGTTTGAGCTGTCCATCCTTGATTTGAGATCCCGTTGGAAACTTGCCATTTCTCAAATTATCTATGCTCCATTCTCTGATACAGTTTAATTAACTTATTCTGTCGAGGCGCCGCACAACTCCAAATGACTCTGGTGTCTCACAATATAACAAGAAAGATAAAATGCAGTTGCAATTAAATAGAAAGCCAATAAAGTATTAACTAAAAGTCAGATAAAGAACAAGATGGTGATTCTGGTCAAAAACAAAACTAATGGACTTTAACCACCCTAGCCTAAAGTCTGGGAAAAAAGACAGGTCTTCAAGACCCCCCAAAATGCTTTCAGAGTAGGAACCACTCAGACGGCAGGAGAGATTGCATTCCAGAGGGCAAGTGCCATGACGGAGAAAGTGCACAACTTGGGTCATGAAAGATGACACCATTTAATTGAAGTTTTGGTAGACAGCCAGGTAGACATCATGATAGGCAGAGGAACCTTCAAATAACCAGGCCCTATAACATGTAGGGCTTTATAGGTCTTAACCAGAGCCTTGAATTACACCTGGAAGCAGAGTAATAACAGAGTTGTCACATGGACGTACTAAAGCACATCCATCTCTTCCTGCGCTGCTGTATTCTGGACCAATTGAAGCTTCCAAATTACCTCTGTAGAGTGCATTGCAATAATCATGCTATGAGTTGACTAAGCCATTAGTAATTATTTGAAGATCTTTCCTATCCAGGAAAGGGAACATTTGGCACAGTAGATGAAATTATGCAAAGGTATCTTGGTCATAGATACCAACTTCTCAGAAGTGTGAGTTCAAGAGGATCCTTAGATTGTATACCATCTTGAGTGGGGAAGTGAACTGAGTGATCCCACTCAAGATCAAAATTGAAATATTGAGGATCTCAATAAATACAGCCACTCAGTCTTGGTAGGATTGATCTGAATTTATTTTTTCCCAGTACTGCCTACATAGCTTCCTGGCACAAAGACAGGATTTTGACAGTCTCAATCGGCTAGGCTGGGCTGATGAAATCAAACCCCAAATCGGTAGCATGTCTCATGTTGATGTTGAGTGGAAAGGGAGAGGGGAGAGGGCACTCCACATATGAGGAGCCTAGCAAGTGACCTTTCTTCCTTGCCTCCCCCCCGGGTGGGACTGGATCCAGTCCCAAGAGTAGGAAGAGAACCACGCTGGAGCTAATCCAGAGAGATGCTGTGGTTATCAATATCAAATGCTGCTGAGAGATCAGGAAGTGCTACCTCCCTCCTGGCTTCACCTCAGTACAACCATGGCCTTTTCTGCATGAAATCCCAGA
The DNA here is from genome assembly GCF_059756535.1 of Pantherophis guttatus. Taxonomy (NCBI): domain Eukaryota; kingdom Metazoa; phylum Chordata; class Lepidosauria; order Squamata; family Colubridae; genus Pantherophis; species Pantherophis guttatus. The sequence continues at coordinate 306,093,075 of NC_142063.1, read as the reverse complement.
GTGAAATGTGACTGAAATGGATCTATATAGTCCTTTTCTTCTAAGATCCTCAGCAGTTGCAATCCCCAACTACTTTTTTCAACACCATTCCTTAAAAGGAAAGTTGAAGATAGAACAATCGTTATCCAAGGCTGATGAGGCCTCTTGAGAATGGGATGTACCACTGCTTCTTTCAAGGATGGAGGCACCACCCCTCCCTCAAGAAGGCAGACACCATAGCATGGAACCTCCCTGGCGACTGACACCCTGCCAGGGATTTGTGTCTAGCAATTATTGAGTGAGGTTACAGTGTAGAGATCCCTGACCCGCCTTACAGGGGTGAAATGCTACTGGTTCAGGTGAACCGGTAGTGATAAAAACTACCGGTTCAGGCAAACTGGTAGTAAAAAAAAACTACCGGTTCCTCCGAACTAGTATTTCCGATGATCAGCTGTGCCGCGGGGTTTAGCTTTGCTAGAAAGCAGGAAATCGTGCGGCACAGCTGATTCCCCCCCTCACTGTTCTACTTACCTTCCCAAGCCTCCTTTTGGTGCGTACTGCGCATGTGCGCCCGCAGCGTGAGTTTGGTGCGCACTGTGTGCGCGCATGCAGTGCATGTTTGGTGCACAGCACACATGCGCAGCCAGCGAACTGGTAGCAAACCGGTTCAGATTTCACCACTGCCACCTTAGCTATTTTTATTATTGGCTGTTTGGTAATTGTGACGTAGAGGAACAGAGACGACACAGAACTTCCTTTTTATCATCTCTAATTGGCTCACAGTGCCTTTGAGTTATTGACTGCCACTTGGTTGGATCTGTCTCTTGTTCACCTATATTAGCTTACTTTCCTTTCGTTATCCAATGCAAAAAAGTATTCCTAAAATCAATTATTCCCACAATAGCAGAGGATGTTGAAAGAGGCTGAATGCTGAATGAAGCAATTCAAGATCCAGAGAAACTGCTTGCAGGTAGTCCTTGAATTACTAGGACTAGAATTTCTGCTGTTAAGCAAACAGTTGTTAAGTGAATTTTGTCCCATTTTGTCCCATTTTATGACTTTCCTTGCCACACTTGTTAAGTGAATCACTACAGTTGTTAAGTTTGTTAACATGGTTGTTAAGTGAATCTGGCTTCCCCAATGTCTCTGCTTGTCAGAAGATTGCCAAAGGCAGGGGTGTCAAACTCGATTTCATTGAGGGCCGCATTAGGATTGTGTTTGACTTTGGGGGGGGGGCGGAGTGGGTGTGGCCAGATCAATGTCACTCGTATTGGGGGCGCCTTTGGTGGCCCGAGTGCTCTGGCAGAGAAAATGGGTTCCTGACGGTCTTCTGTAACCCTCTGCCAGCGAAAATGGAGCTCAGGAGGGCTGCCGTTTTTGCCTATGACAGCCTCCTACAAAAATCTGCCAGCGAAAATGGAGCTTGCGGTCCTCCCGAGCTCCATTTTCTCTGGCAGAGGCACTGCAGGCAGTCCTTTGCTATTTCCAGGGCAGCCCCGCAGGCTAGATCTAAGCATCCTGTGGGTCGGATCTGGTCCCCAGACTTTAGTTTGACACCCCTGGCCCTGGGACAAGCATCAGAATTTTGATACATGACCACAGGGATATTGCAACAGTTCTGAGTGTGAAAAATGGTTGTAATGTACAGTGGCATTTTCAGTGCCATTGGGTGACTTCTAACAGTGACAAAATGAATGGTTGTAAGTCAAGGACTACCTGTACTTAATTTTAGAGAGCAGCATTTATTGTGAACCTTATCTGGAAACTCTTCTATTGGAACCCATGTCTAATTAAGAAACTGTTTGTGCATGTGTACAAGCAACCTTTTACATGATTCATTCTAAGGACCCTCCAAACCATATTTCGTTTCCTCAAATTACACAATTGAAATTTTGTATAAAATATGTTTGGGACATAATTTGATATAAGCCTCTTTCAATTTATATCCTATCAAACAGATCAAGTTGCTATATATTGAGTGAAAACATTTGTCTGGCTTCCTATTGCTATATTAACCAGCAGTGACACTCATCTTAGGTGTAGAATAGTTTCTCTTCAACTGCTACCTAACCAATGAACCAGAGTGACATATGATGAAACTTCAGAAGCAAATATTGTTACTTAACCACTGCATGGTTGAAGCTAAAGCTCATTAATGTGAAAGTACATTTGGATTTTGTACACGTATACTTAATGTTTGCATTGGTTGACTCTTGGATAAATGTGGCAACAGAAGCATAATTTCTTAGACATCTAATCATATCTGTCAGCTTCTTTTCTACTGCCTCACTGCTGAAAATATATTCTTGTAATTTATAACTACGGTAGTTTTTCCTGGAACTTGACCTCTGTTAAAAATTGAAATAACCAAGAGTTTCTGCAAGCAAGAAGATCCCCCTCTCCATTATTCATTTAAATAAGGATGGAGCTGCATTATTGCCGTGTTTTAAATGCCAACCTGTAGCTCAACATGTAGTCCCAAACGTTTTATGGTGGTTTTACTGAAAGTTTCTTTGTGATTCTCAGTGTTAATGCTAGGGCTCAGAGGATAGGGTTTACAAATATAATTGAAGGGATACTGGTGGTAGAGAAGATTTAATCAGATGTGTTTTGTACACATCTGTTTTTGTTCTAAGCTGCCTTCAGAAATAATTGAGAGAAATGATTGATGTTCTTGATGAAAGGTATATTCTTCTGTTGATAAGGGTGATGTTCTTCCTGTCCCTAAAAACTTCAGTTGAATGGAGAAGGGTTCTTTAATTTTGTATTTACAAACTTTCTCACTTCAGACTTAAAGGCGTGCCCTCTTCTCCTGCCCTGCTAGATGCATTTATGCTGTTCTTATAGAGTGAGCGTTATAACCTGCCATACATTATTAATTACATTAATTAATTACATCTGTGGACAGCGCATACTCGATTTGTGGTTTTCTTCACTAGAAAAAGGCAGGTTGCTGTCTCCATTTGCATTTCTTATCTTGGTGAGACTTGGGCTCTTTTTCTAACAGGTGAATGTCCTACCTACAGCCAATAGGGTAGTTCTTCTGGAGAATATGGGCCGCTTCTGCCCAATTATACAGATCAAAATTAAGCGCTGTCAACAGGTAAGTCTGAATGTTGTTTCTTGAAACAAAGCGAAGGCTATAAAGAGCTGTGCTTAACCACCCTAATAGTTTTTGACCCATTGCTATAAATCCATCAGCAAAATAGGTCTTTCCATAGATTAATGAGGCTTTTCATAAGTGTTTCATTTTCCAAACAGTAAGTTGACACTTACTTATAGTTTATATTTGGGAATGGTATAGAGAAAATAGATTCATTGGCTATGTGAATTATAACTGCATGAGTGCCTGAAAAGATATAAATTTTGCTATACAGTATGATGGATGACAAATTGTTTTTGGCTTAATCACCATTTATGCTGCCTTTTTTGTATGGAATTTTAATTTCTTTGGTTTTTTTTCCCTTGAAATATTGACCTTCTGGCATTCCTTTATTGCACAGTTCATACATAAAAAAACTGGTTTTAAAAACATAGTAGCTGTTCTCCTGCAAAAAAGGATTATTACAATTTTCTAATTGATAGAATACTGTTTTTTTTTTGTTAGTAATTTGAGAATCATTGTACAACTGTAAAAACTGAATGCTCTGCAAATTAAATAGAAATATCTTTGAAAAGCACCTGCATATTAGACAGGGAGTTATGTGAAAAGTATTTCCCCATTGGAGAAAACTGTGTTATTTACAGGGTGGCATTGACACACGGGTGCGTGGCATTGAGGTGCTAGGTCCGAAGCCCACCTTCTGGCCCATCTTCAAAGAGCAGCTGTGCCGGCGTACATATCTCTTCTATACCACCAAGGCACACACTTGGTGCCAGGAAATCTTAGAAGATCGGATGCAGCTGCTGCAACTTTTCAACAGGTCAGGCCTCTTCTGATATAATTCTTTTGTCCTTTTCCTCAGGGCTGTCCTAGAGGTTAGCATCTGCCCCAGAGTTGGCTTTTGAAAATCAAAGAAATGAACACTGCTACAGGCCAATATTCCTAAAATACCCATGTTCCTGCTCGTTAATTTATGTCAGCACTTCAAGTTAGATCAAAATAGGACCCTGAGTTATGAATGCTATGGTTTTTAAAAGGTTACAGTGACAGAATCTTGTAAAAACTGAATGCTTTTCCTCCCTCCCTCCCTCCCTTTATGACTTTATGACTTTCTGAGTTGCATTTCTGCCCCAAATTTAGATTATGTTTATCTGACTTTTGCCTTGGTTGCAGCTCCATGCATTATTATGGTTCATCGTACAGTCAGCCAGTTGTTTAGACTGAATTTGGCATTCTTGTTCATCTGTTGACTCCATTCCAAGGACCTGGGATAGGCAGATGTTATTATTAATATTAATAATTTGAATTGATTTGTATGATCAAACCACCCATCTCACATAAGTGATTTTGGGTGACTCGCAACATATAACCAATGTATCATGGTATCTTAAGTTCCTGCCTCCTCACCGTATTCCTTTTTTTTACATTATGGAATGTATTTGTTCCAATCCAAATAAGCTACATCTTTTTCCTATTGCAGATTGAACAGTGCCTTGCGCCATGAGCAAGTATTTGCCAATCGCTTCCTTCCTGATGATGAGGCTGCCCAGGCTCTAGGCAAGACTTGTTGGGAGGCCCTGATTACTCCCTTGGTGCAGAGTATCACCTCTCCAGGTACTGGTTGCTTCCTTGCACAGGTCTTTTAATAACCAGATCTTGCTTATCCCTTCCCATTCCAAGCAGATGTGCTAACTGTCTTTCTGTCTTTCCAGACTCTAGTGGCATAAGCCCCATGTCATGGTTACTAACTCAATACTTGGAAAATCTGGATGCAGCCAAGAATTCCATGAGCCGAGCTTCCATCTTTAATTCCCGTGTTCGGCGCCTGAGCCACTTGCTAGTGCACGTGGATTCTGCTGGCCCTGAACTTGAGGAGCTGAAGCCTCCTGTTAAAACCAGTGAGTGTCCTCCTTTGGGGCAAATAAATGAAAAGGGGGCAAGTCCTTCTTCCAGTTTTGACAGAATGGTAACAAAAGGATGTATACCCTTGGATATATTGTATGATCATACTGACAAGAACACATGTCATCTGTAAGATTACCAGTATACTGTAAAGATTGATGGCATGGAATTATTGCCTGGAGAAGAGTCAAGGATTTGGGAAGTTGGAGACAAGTATTTGGGGACTCTGTTAGCTCTGTATCTCAGAAATCTTTTGCTACAGTCTGAGAGGGGAAATAATGTAAAATATTGTCTCCTGTTTTATTTTCCTTTCTTTCTATTTTGAATTTAATGGAATGCAAAGAATATGTGAAAACCAGTATCTTCGGGGAGACTGTTACTTTTTCCATATCAAATGCCCTGGGTATAGCCAAAAATCTGAAATTATCTAGTGTCTAAAAACCCACTTTTATAATGGGGATAATTCTAAAGGTACACCAAATTTCCCTTTGTTGTACAATCGTATAAACGGAATGATATGGAATAGACTTTTTGGGAAACAGTAGTAGAATCCCACCTGTTTAGGAGAGCCAATTTGTCAGGTGCTTTTAAGGATTGTTGTTGTGTCATACTAAAAACCTGAGATTTGTATGGCTCTTTAATATTGTGTAACATGCAATTTTCAGATGGGAAAAATGGTAAGAACAAGGAATCAAGCTCAGGAGTTATCAAGCCAGCAGTGAATAAACCCTGTGGGATGACAGGCATCACACAATGCTGGAAAGATGTAGTACAGCAGCAGGTAAGGATGGCTGAAAGGTGGTGTCCAGCAAAAAGAGGGCGAATGCATCCATGAAGTGGGGAATTAATGCAGGCTTTGGGGTCTTTGTACTGACATCTTCTATCATAAGTTATTAGCTAGTTCATCATTCATGCTTCTTTAGAATTCATGGTACAAGTTAAGGCATCTTTAGAGAACTGTATTGGAAGCTCTGAGGCTTCAAAGAGAGGCTGATGTGAAATCAAGCTCTCATGTGAAAGTATGTTTATTCCAACTTTGTTATCTGCTAAGCTAGGTAGAGTTTATTGTTAAATTTCCAGCACATGGCTCCTAGTTGCTTTTAGACAATTATGTATACAAATAAACAGACAATTATTTAAAATATTTAGGTGGAACATCTTGAACAAATAACAGTTGGGCATGAAATTTGCTTGAATCCAATGAAAAATTGTTAAGCCTTCCTTAACAAAACTGTTCCCAGGTGAGGTCCCATTGAGCTAGTTAAAAAAAGTTGAAATGTTGCCTCTCCCTCTTCTCTGTTGTCCAGGTGAAAAGTTTCTTGGAGTCTTCCTGGCAGGCTCCTGATTTTGTGGAACAATATTGCAGAACCTACCAGCGCCTCCGGACTGCCATGGAGGAGCTTTTTGGACAACAGATTTCCTTCATGCTGGCGTTATGCCATGGTTTCTCTGGAGGCTTGTTACAGCTCTCCTTTCTGACAGCGATGCATGTAAGTTAGAGATCAAGTAGATATTTCCATAAAACAGAGATGTACAATTTGAGACCCCAAATTTGTTCTCTAAAAAATAGTATGTGGTTACCCAAGATTTCCAAATTAAATTGTAATTTGGAGTTGGTTAATGTGACAGAAAGAAATACATGTTAAATAAATGTTTGGCAAGTAACATATTAATCTGATTTCCAGGTGAGTGAGCAGTTTGCTCGTTACATTGACCGATGGATCCAACAGAGCTGGGCAGATTCGGGTAACGTGGAGACCTTTCAGTGCCTACAGCAGAGTCTGGAACCCGTCCTCTTCCTAGCAGATCTGGAGTTGGCCAACACTTTTGAGCGATTCTACCGGTGAGGCTTTTGTGGAGAGGAAGAAGGAAGGGAAAGTTGAATGTACTACTTTTACTAACAGAGTAGACAGGTCTCAGGTAGGAAGCTTTTTGGCAGTAATGGTAAAGCATCTTGCTGCTCCTTCAATCTGGATGAAGGTATCTTCAAGAACATAAATATGGCTCTGTTTTAATGAGTACAGGTAGTTCTCAACTTATAACCATTTGCTTAGTGACTATTCGAAGTTACAACAGCACTGAAAAAGTGTCTTATGATCGTTTTTCACACTTACAACTGTTGCAGTATTCCCATGGTCATGCAATCAAAATTGTCAACTGGTATGTATTTATGAAAGTTGCAGTGTCCCAGGGCCATGTGTGATCACATTTTGTGACATGACAAGCAAAGTCAATGGGGAAGCCAGATTCAATTAACAGTTAATAAAAGTTAACCACATAACAACTGAAGTGATTCACTTAACAACTGTGACAAGAAAAGTCATGCGGGACAGAACTCACTTAACAACTGTCTTGCTTAGCCACAGAAATTTTGGCCTCAATTGTGTTTGTTAACTGAGGACTAGCTGTACTTTGAAGGGACCTGGCTCCTTATGAATCAAATAAGCCTATATCTCCAGGCACACTGTAAGGACTGTGAGAATAAGTGTGGCTGATGGATGACCCTGGTTCTGAATTTCACCTTGAACACTTTGCCTCTCCAGATACTATCTAGGAGATCGTCTTCTGTCTCAAGGGAAGACGTGGCTGGAATCTGCTGTAGTGGAGCACATTGGGATCTGCTTCCCCAACCGTTTCCCTCAGCAGATGCTGAAGAACTTGAGTGAGATGGAAGAGCAGCAGCAACAGTTTCATCTTTTCCAGTTGCAGCAGTTGGACAAGCATCTGCTGGAACTAGATCAGCAAGGAAACCATGAGGAGGAGATGGAGGAAGAAAATGAGGTGAGCAGACGAAAAGAACAAAGCTAAAGCAAAAGTAGTCCTCTGAACTAAAAGGTTTTTTTGTCTTCTCAAATCTCTTTTGTCTGGTTGATTGCTGCCAAGAATGTCCTGTTGTTAGTCACAAAATAGATATTGAATCTGTTTTGCTCCCAGATGATGGAAGATAAACCATTTTCTCAGGAGGAAGAGGCAGAAGTGAAGATATTGGCTTTGTCTCCACGTTGTTGGACCATCTCTTCCCTTTGCTATCTGGAAGACCCTGCCAAATTTTTCCCATCCTCCCTTAGTCAGCAGCTGAGAAAGTTTGCAGACTTCTATACCCAGAGTGAGTATGAAGTTATCCTGAGTCCAAATTGGGTTAGGAAGGAGTGTCCTTTATAGGTCCCACTGCATCCTGGTGTAGTTGTTGGTAAGCAAACCAAAAACTTCACCCAGAGACTTTATAATAAGGGGGGTTCACAAACCTGGAAACTACTACTTTAGATTTCCGCTAAAGAAATTTCAGTAGATTTTTAAAGAGGCCATCATAAATATTTATTATCTCTGGAAGAACTGATCAATTATAGGAGTAAGGAATGTAGTAGCCAATTGACAAGGAAAAATCATATTTAGTTAGTATAACTGTATCTTAGAAGTGAAAATTTCAGTATTTATAAAGTGCAAAGAGTTGTCTACATCCTAAATTTCCAACATGGCTAACCTCACTGGAATATTGCCTGGCACTTGCCAAATTTTGTGCCTACCTCATTTTATTGTTTTAAATTAGAGATGGTTGGAGATTTTAAAAACGAATAGAAAACTACAGTAGAGATGTACACTGCAAAGTGTACACTGTTATTTGGCATAATATTTACTTCTAATATCTCTGGAGATTCTCAGTCATCCAGTTCATTGTTGTCCCAAAGATGCTTTTTCAAGATGCGACTGGACTTTCTGTTTTTTCTTTGAAGATATTTCGCTTCTCATCCAAGAAGCTTCTTCAGCTCTGTGTTAGTTGTGCCTTCTTTATAAATTCTGTGACTTGTTTCAATACTTCTGTTGGTAGAAGTGATTTCAGTTCTTGAAGTTTGTGTTCCACTCTCTTTCAAAACCTCAATTGTGAAATTAATCTGTCTTATTCTTTCATTGAGAAGTTGGAGCTGAAGAAGCTTCTTGGATGAGAAGCGAAACATCTTCAAAGAAAAACCAGAAAGTCCAGTTGCCTCTTGAAAAAGCACCTTTGGTTTACTTATATTAATGTTTCTACTTCCAAAAAGATCCAAATGATATTCTTAGAAAAAGAAATGATGTTTGGCTACCACCAAGTTTCCTTTTCTTCTTGACATACTCTTTCATCTGTTTTGCTCTTCAATCCTCATTCTCTTTGTAACCAAACCACCTCACTGTACATTTTTCATACTGGTCATTCAGTTTGTATTCAGTCAACATTCATTCAACACCCACTTATTATTAACATTATCTGTTCTTGTTTATCACACAAACTCCTTAATTAATCTATTCTCACTTCGTTTCATTAAACTTTTTCCCTCAGATGTATCAACATTTCTATAACAAAATAGGCAAAAATACCATTTTCAACTCAGCCCTTTTTCATTTTTTTGATATTCATTTTTCACAATGGATTACTGTCATTCTTCCAGTGTTTTGCATATCTTAAAATTTATCTTATCATTTTTTCATATTTAGAAAACAGTCATTCTTTCAGCCCAACCTACTTCACAGAGTTGTTATTGCAGGGAAAACAAGAGTGAAACATTATGCAAAAACCCCCACCTTTAGTTGTACAGAACAATGGCAGGATGTAAAACTTACCATCATTATCTACAATCTCTGTTGCACACCAGCATACTGTTGCCCACTCTCCTCCATTAGTAAGGATAAGTAATGTACTCAGTGACCAGGAGATGATTTAGTTAATTAAATTTTATAGTAAGGCTCCCCAATTCAGAACAAGCTGCGTATAATATTAGAAGCAGATAAAAATAATTATCAAAATATGAAGAAACACAAAAAGGTTGGCATTTATTCACAGCAAGAGTACTCTTGAGGATCCCACCATCATGCTGCCTTGAGATCTGAGAGAACGAAAAACAGGTTTTAAGGAATTTTTAGAATAGGGTCAGAATGGGGGGCATACGAATCTCAAGGAGAATGCTTCTCCAGAGGGCAGCACTACTGATTAGTGATAGTGAAGATATGCTTTCTGCATCCCATTAGATGATGGGATTATCATTATTGGCTTATATGATTATTGTTGCCATCTTAAAAAGGAGAGTTCACAGCGTCTAAATAATTGCCATGCCTGGGACTGAGAGCTTATAGAAATGTTTCAGTGTATTTTTCTCTGACTGACTTTTTCATCTCTTTTAGGCCGGAGCCATTTTGGGATGGAACATACAAAACCACAGCGTTTACAGTGGACATGGCTGGGTCATGCTGAGCTAAAGTACCAGGGCTACATCCTGCAGGTGTCCACCCTGCAAATGTACATTCTTCTGTGCTTCAACCATGCTGAGGTCCTGACTACTTTGATTCTTACTTCATTGACATAATAGGAAATTGCTTCATACCTATACTTAGTATTTATCCATCTGCTTTAGTTTTATTGACATTGATTGGGCTAGGAATAGAGTAATTGTTATTTAGCCCCTCCATTCCTTTCCCATATCCTTGCATTTACCAAGGATTTGTTTTGTACTGAGGCATTAGTGATAGGGAATTTGGTTTGAACATGCTCTATTTGGATTTTTGTTTGGTACATATGTATAATTTGTCTTTTTCATAAGATAAGGATGTTTTCTCCCTGATTAGGTGAGTTGTAGTGGCATAATGTTGGATCAATGACTTGTTTATCAGCTTGTGGTCAGCCATCTAGTTTGCCTGATTTAGGCTGGAGGTAGCTAAGGGGTTCTGTTGTCTTTTATTTACTGGTATTGCTTATAAAGATAGAATAAAAATCTGATAATTAAAAATAAAATAAATAAATAAATTTAAGCTGCAGACAGTTGTATAGAATACCCTTTCAATGAGACTGCCTCTTCTGAAAAAAATAGTTTCCTGGCATTTTCTGCTGCGTTATAATCTCAGTATGAACTGAGTTATTCTGAATGGGATTATTGTGCTGAACCGTTGGTGATTCTGGATTGATTCTTTCTGCACTGTACTGGGAAATTATTAGAGGCTCTTCCTCTTGTCAGTAGCACATATCCCTGTAAACATGTTAAGGTCTCAGAATGGAAGTGTTATTGAATTTGCAATATTCTTTACAATAGGGGCTAAAGACTAGATGTCACCGCTTTCTTCTCTGTGTCCCTTTTTTATATGTTTAACTATTTTTTTTTCTTTTATTGGTTATAGGAAGTTTCTGTGGAGACACTATTAGAAGTCACAGGTCTCTCTCCTGTCCTCCTAAATCATGCCCTGAAACCTCTGACAAAGGAGAATGGGATCCTCACCCAGAGGCAGAGTAAGTAGAGAGGACATTCCTGTAAAAGGAAAGGGGATAATGAGAGTATGTAAACTGGCCTGAAAATTCATATGGGATTATGACTTTTATTTGTCTATATAATATATTCCATTTTAATCTCTACATGACAGAATCATTAAATAAGCTTTTAGTTGATTTCATGACTCAATGATGAAGCTTCATTTCAACTTTAGTGATGAATTTAAAAGAATTTTCCTAGCCATGTGTCACAGAATACAGCTGAATTTAGGAAGGCAAAAATATCTTAGCTCTGCTCAGTCCCTGTCTTCTCTGACTGCTAGGTCTTTTGAGGCTGAATGAGGGGACACTGAGCCAGGCATCCGGTCAGCGCCTGTGGCTCTTGCCCAAACAGATGTATTTGAATGTGGAAGAAAATGAGGGCTGTGCTCTGGAGAAGAAGAGGAATACCATTTGCTGTCTCCTTGTCCAGATTTTGAAAGCAGAGAAAGAGATGCATATTGACAACCTGGTATTTAAGGTATGGAACGCAAGGACTTAAGCCGCTTGTTGAGCTCAGTTGGCAGCCAAAAAGAAGATTTTCTTCATTCATTCTTTCTACCTTGTTCAGGTGATTGATGCCTGCCAGAAACGGGACTCTGGCAGTACCCAGAAATTTTTGAACTTTTGCTGTAGTAGCACAGATGTTCTCTCTTGCATCCTGCATTTGCTGAGCCAAGGTTACATCCAACGCCAGGAGGATAACCCACATATCATGGAGTACATTTCGGCAGAGCCCACCACACCTCACCGGGGTCAAGCCCAGCTCATTTTTCAAAACATTAATTGCCAAAAATCAAAGATCGCTTCTGGGACAGATACAACCAAAAGGTAATGCTGTATGTTAACATGCTGTGCAGATACAGTAGAAAGTGAAAGCAGTCCTTTGTTGTTGTTGTTGTTGTTCTTGATAAGGCTTTTCTTGTCAGATTGGATACCTTTGGCCTTGACACAGAACAGGTTCTGATGGAGACGGTCCTCTTGCCTATGGGACGTACAATGAATCAAGAAGAAGTTGAGTTGCTGATGACCAAAACAGTGGAGAAGGTGTCAGATACTCTAAGCGTGACTGCAGATATAGCTCAACATCTGCTGATACACTGTAAGTGGAATGTGGATGTTCTGATTCAGCGATACACAGAAGACCAAGAGTCGATGCTGTTTTTCTCAGGGCTGCAAGTGCGAAATCCTCAGCCACCTTCAAGCCCTGTCACCCACTGTCCAGTTTGTGTGAATCCTCTGAATGAAACAGACGATCTGCCTCTTCTGTGTTGTATGCACTACTGCTGTAAGGTAATAGCTTCTTTACTACCGTGATAATAGGTATTTGGGAGGGGGAGCAATTGCTTTCTTTCTGTTACATTAGTAGTATGTTAGTCTGCCATCTTCTTCTGGAAGCCTGAAACATTCATCTTGTGTTTCATTCATCTTTGTGGATTGCTGTGGACTTTATTCATATCCATGAAAGAACGTTGTCAATATTTAGAATTGGTTTCCATTCCCAAATAATTTAATAGCATTTTCTCTTATACTGTATGGTAAACTGCAGTTGAAATATTCCCTATTTCTTCCTCTGCCTTCATTTTTATTTTTATTTTTATTTTTTTCTTAACTAGTCCTGCTGGAATGAATACTTGACTACTCGGATTGAACAAAACCTGATTCTGAATTGCACTTGTCCCATTTCTGATTGCCCTGCACAACCCACTACTGCCTTTATCCGCTCTATCATTTCCTCCAAAGAAGTCATTGCCAAGGTAAGCAGGGTAATTATAAAAAACAGGCTTTAGCTGATTGAAAAACTGACCAGTCCCCTCCAGAAAGGAATTTTGTTCTTATGAGTGGATGCTTGCTATATCTTGAAGCCTGAAAGTTGGTCATAGAAGGTTAAGCTGTTAATCCATTATGCTAGGCATGCTAAATTTCACATTAGTAGAGACTTCCTTGCTGTATATGACTCAGGTAGTTGTTGCTTAACGTCCACAATTGCGCTCAGGATTTTGGACCTGACATTTTATGGCCATTTTTATGATGGTTGTTAACCAAATCACCATGGTCATTAGGCAAACCATCTGGTCATTAAGAAATCCAGCACATCCAATGGGAAAGTGGCAAAAAATAATGCAAGTTGCAATCACGGGACCCTGGGATGCTGCAACTAGTTGTAAATGTAAGCCTGCTGCCAAGCACCTGAAATGTGGTCATTTAATCATGGCACAATGTTTTACAACAGCCAAAAGTGATTTATGGGCCATAAAGCGCCCTTGCTGAGACCCTCATAACTTCAAAAGGTGACCAGTCATTAAGTGAGGACTATCTGCAGAATTTATTTGAAAAAATCTTAAATCTTCCTAAAATAATTGAAGCAATTTGCTCTGCAGATGTCTCCTCTCCTTGTGCAGTGAATATTGGTGGAATCTAAAGAGTACTTGGTCAAAGTACTTGGTATATGACCTTGTAGAGAGCGATATACAAAACAAAGTAAAAATAATTTTTTTTTTTGTTTTTTTATCCATATATACTGGTTTGCCTACTATTGTACTTTCTCTCTCTCTCTCTTGCATATTATGTTATAGTAAAAATAAAAAATAGATGTAGATATAATCCCCTAAAATGTATTACTGGAGGGTGTGTGTATATTTTTCCAGCACCTCTTGCCTTCAGAAACATTGTATTTGTTAGTTTTCCAGGCAGAAAGCTAGTGAACATGATGCTTCTAAATGTTAGAGGCTCTTTTTAGCTTTCGGAACAACTGCAAGAAGAACGCCATTTGTGTGAGTGGTGAGCGGGTACACCCACCTCTCACGCAAAGGAAGCTTTGTGCACGCACGCCGCTCATGCGGCCCAGTTCCGAACAGGCCACATAGTGGGCCCGGTAATGGTCCATAGCCTTGGGGTTAGGGACCCCTGATTTAAGGCACTGGATTAATTGTGAGTTTGCATCATTTCCACGTTAACCTGTCCATATCGTTAAAATGGATTTAAAAGTAATCTGTTTATTCCATCTGAAGTGTTAGGATTTAAAATTTCCCAAAGGGTAAGAGCTTTTCCTAGTTAACCTAGTTACAGAATTCCACACAATGAAACACAAATCCATTATCCCATCACAATAAAGACATTTAAATAATGATTTTCTGATAAATGGTTTTGGGTAATAAAGGAAAATGTTTGGGAAGCACTATTCTAATTGGTTTTGCTGACTTTCATTTATAACATTTTATCTGCCTGCCCTCTTCAGAAAATGATGTAACTTAATATATTACTTAATACATTGCTTAATTATGTAATTACTAAATATATTTCTTTATTGAAAAATTAGTTTATGAAGGGATAATTCTCATCTCAAGAAATTCTTAGGGAATAAGGTAGCTTATTTTTGCACCCAACATTGGTAATATTAGTAAGGTTTAAGGTGCTATTCTAAATAGAATTAGCTTTTTAAAAAATAAGAAACCTGTTGAAAACCTGCTTCTTTTGTTAAGAGATTTATAATATGCATATAATACAAATGTGTCCTAGATATTTTTAATGAGAACTCCAAAGCTAACATTCATGCATTTTTAATACAGTATGAGAAAGCCCTTCTAAGGGGTTATGTTGAATGCTGTTCAAATCTGACTTGGTGCACCAACCCTCAAGGCTGTGATCAGATACTCTGCAAGGAAGGCCTTTGCTATGGAGAAGCTTGTTCAAAGTGCTCTTGGATCTCCTGTTTCAGCTGCAATTTTCCTGAAGTAAGGTTAACATGAAACTTGGAGGCAGGTTGTGGGGGGTGTCTCCCTTTTTAGGACCATTTACCACATAGTTCACTCTCTGGATTCTTCACAGGCCCACTATCCTGCCAGCTGCAGTCACATGTCTCAGTGGATGGATGATGGTGGTTTCTATGAAGGAATGACTGTGGAAGCCCAGAGTAAGCACCTGGCCAAACTCATATCTAAACGGTGTCCAAGCTGCCAAGCTCAAATAGAGAAAAATGAGGGCTGTTTACAGTGAGTATGGTTTCAGTACATTTTTGTATAAAGAGGAAAAAACATATAGAAGGAAACTTCAGTAATTTATGGTTTGTTTGACAGATTGAGATTACTGTGCCTTCTCTCTCAAAGATTTGATTTGTGTCTTCCTCACTCTAGAACGGGGGGCGGGATCAAACTCAAGCAGGGGGGTCAGGTCCGGCCTGGGGGCTGCTTAGATCTGGCCCACGGAGCCACCCTGGAAACAGCAAAGGACCGGCCCGTGGTGCCTCTTCCATCAAAAATGTAGCTTGGGAAGGCTGTGGGTGGCCCTTCCGAGCTCTGTTTTCGCTGGCAGAGGGTTGTAGGAGGCTGTCCCAGTAAAAAATGGAACTCTGGAGCTCGTTTTTGCTGGCAGAGCGCTCAGGCCCCCCAACATGAATGACGTCGAGCTGGCTATGCCCACCCTGGCAATGCCCACCCTGGCCCCCCAGATTCAAATACATCCCTGATGCGGCCCTCAATGAAATTGAATTTGACACCCCTGCTTTAGAGGCAAGAGGCTGCAAGACAAAATAACACCCAATTTGATCACCTTTCTCCATCCTGGTGCCCTTTAGATATGTGGGAACTACCATACCTAAACCATTTTGCTGTTTTGGGGCATTTTCCTTAAGTAGTTTTCATAATACCAGTCCTATCTCCATTGTCATTTAAGGAACATTCTTCTCCCTCTTTAATTACATTGATGTGTGGGTGTTATTTGCCATTATTGCTAACATTCCTTTGAAAAGTTAGAATGAAAAACATGATTTGATGGACAGAAAGTACTCTCTAGGTTTCCTCCTTACATATTGGTTCTTGGTGTCTGGGCAACATTTGCAGCCTTAGTTGTTCCTCGTGTGATCTGAAATCTCACAGGGCAAATACAATCCAAATAGAGTTTAAAGAATATATATTTATCATGTAGTGTTTTCACTGACCATGTTTAGATGTGATGCCACAGGCTGAGCATCAGCTGAACATTACTATTTATCATCTTTTGGAAGAGAAAGTGTTTTCTAGTATTTGCTTTTATTTTTATCATTAAAGCAATGTTTCTTCCTTTTCCTTTTGAATACTGTAATGCCATTTTGTATGGCTTTCCGTGTTTTATTTATTTGGTCAGTTTATGTGGCCACCCATCTCACAAATTGTAAAAAACAATAAAAACATTAAAAAAAATCACTCCGCCCCCATAATCTACTGGAGAGTACACTTACTGTAAGTTCCTACCAACACAGCCATTTTGCAAGTTCTGTGTTACTAGATTCAAGCCAAATGGAAAAGCCATGGATTAGAACGTTCCAGAAGACCAATAAGGTCGTGGCCAATCTGTCCCCCAGGGAAATTAAGTTCCAAATGGTGGGTACTGTGGCAGAAAAAACTTTTCTATTGGGTCTTGTCAGATGACGTTTCTTTGTGGAGGGACCTGGATCTTGCTCATTAGCGTGTACTTAGCTGAAACAGCCCTAAAGTTACTTTTCACATTGATGATCCAAAGCATGAAGTTGGTGGCTACATCTTACTAATGGCCCTCATCCCCATTATATGCAGTATGACTTGTGCCAAATGTAACCATGGATTTTGTTGGCGTTGCCTGAAACCTTGGAAACCAACTCATAAGGACTACTACAACTGCTCTGCCATGGTGAGTGTTTGTGCAAAAGACAAGCCTGATATAGGAATATTTTTTTCTAAGGAAATATAAGTAGTAATATGATCTTTTTTTAATCTAAAGCAAGTCCAGGTTTTTTTTGTTTTTTGTTTGTATATCCTGGCCTTTGGTAAATACAGTAGAATCTCTGGTCATGAACGCTTCTGACCACGACCAAATCGGGTTCCGATCAAAAAAAAAAAAAATCACTTTTTTTTTTTTAGCAACCAATTTCCCCTTCCATGCCATTTTTTTTTGTAAGCGCCAAATTTGCAAAAGTAGGTTCAGGAAACAACCAAATCGGTTTGCGACCAAAGTTACGGAACAAATTATGGTTGTGACCAGAGGTTCTACTGTAATATTACTTTTGTTTTTTATCATTATACTGTATATCAGTTACCAACTTATACATTTTAGAAGTATAATTACATCTGTAATTTTGGACTTCTTTTCCAATCTATATATAAAATCCAAATTATATGAACAGCCTAAGTAATTTTAAAAGAAATAATGTTCACTGTTACTTTGAATAACTGCATTCCATCTCTCTCCTTCAGGTAAGCAAAGCAGCTCGACAGGAAAAGCGTTTCCAAGACTATAATGAAAGGTGCATTTTTCATCATAAAGCAAAGGTCAGGATCACTATTCTTTAGTTGAACCTGCTTCATTAACCATGTACTTTTATGCATTGGTCATCTTAGAATATTTAGCTATAGGCCATTCGAGTCATTGAGAACAGTAGTATATCATCACATGAAAAGGCAATTTAGGAAGATTGATTGTTTTGTTTCAAAACCAATAAATGAAATTAAATCTTGTTACTAGAAAAGAACTCGCCTTTCCCTCGTATTTTCTGCATTTAGCAGGAAAGTAGAGCTCATGTCCTTTTTCATTTTGTTGTAAATGTTCTGCAAGTTATCCTCCTCAATGTTTTTTCAATATTACCCTAGAAGTTTTATATACATAAAAAGACATATTTTTTTTCCGAGTAATGTAGTAAATAAGAGTAGACATCAGGAAAACTGATGCAGTTCTCATCAATTTCAGGAATTTGCTATGAACTTACGCAGTAGAGTTTCCACTGTCAGTGATGTGCCACAGATTCGGACCTTGACTTTTGTTGTTGATGCCTGCAAAATGCTGGAACAGGCACGAAAAGTAAGTCCCATCTTTCAATGTATGCTCCATTTTTCTGCAGCATTGTCCCCTTCTTTTCAAGTCTGCTTTTTTTTATTTTATACTTTTTATAGCCCCACAAAGGATGTAGAAAGTGTAACAGAGGAGGTCCACATCATGTGCATAGAACGCTATTGGATGGTCAGCATGTAAATGGAAGAGTGGAAATAAAAGTAATTGAAAAAAAATGGAATGGGAGAACAGTGTAAAATTAAGAGGCTAAAATGTTATTGCAACATGATATTTTAATTCAGTAGAATGCAGAATAATAAGGTATTTGTGGACACTTTCATTCTGTTCAAAGCCTAAATAGTATTTTGTCAAATTTACATTCAAAGCATAGTAATCATGAATGTGCCCTGATTTATTCTGAAACAATTCAGCCATTACTTTAAATTTGAGATATAATTTTCTCCCTAATTTTTTCAAGATTATTTCTCTGCAGATTTCTAAATCAATCAACCCTTCCTTCCTTCCTACCTACCTACCTACCAAACTGTCAACCTATTGTTCATTTCAGTGAAGTTTTTAAAAGAAATGCTATGATAACGCTTCTTCTACATAAGACACCAAGTGTTTCAGTTCTTTTCCTAATAATTCCAACTTTGGAATTTGCCTGGGTTGAAATTTTCATTGAGCTGTCCAGAAATATTCCATAATCTGTTTTAGAATCAATATCTGCTTGCTTAGTTCCCATTAAAAAATTAAAATGTAACACTCCTAACGCTAGCCAGGGACCTCATTTTGAAGAACTTTCCTTGTGAAGATTTTCCATTCATTCCTACTCTATTTTCTATTCAGTTACTATTACAGCATCTGTCCTCTTATGATGTAGATGTTAAGGTTGTTCAGGAGCTTTTGGTAAGGGTCTGTATCAAAACTTTTGAAAAATCCATTGGGGACCCTCTTGACATTGACATTTCCAAAAAAATCTAGGTATTTAGTGAGCAGATTTCTGCACTGGTGTTCCATGTCATATTCAACATTGTTTTTATGATACAGAAAATGCATTTCTTTGGAAGTCCCAAAAGTGTTTTTTCAAGAAGCAACTGGACTTTCTTGTTTTTCTTTGAAGATGGTAGGGAATGGAAGGATCCAGTCAGAGCTGAAGAAGCTTCTTGGATGAGAAGCAAACTCTTCAAAGAAAAACAAGAAAGTCCATTTGCCTCTTGAAAAAGCACCTTTGGGACAACTGTGACCTGGATAACTGAAAATGTCCATAGACATTTCTTTAGAAGATACCTTAGAAGAATCTATAGTGGCTTTCAGAAAAAAACAACAACTCCAGAATGCTTTTTCATTCTTAGTTTTTCTTTGGATTCTTGTTACAAAGCCTTTGTCATTCTATGGATGTTCCATAACTATGTTCATGAAAGAAATAATACAAAAACATGGACCTTAGCATTATTTCCCTCCAACTCCAAGCACCTATGCTTTAAATTTGAGGTATGAAATATTCTTTTTCTCTCCTGCTCTAGGTAGGAAGGTGGTACTATGTTATAACAAGCTTCTTCCAATTTACTTCATTCTAATTCTCTTCTAGGAGAATATCAGAGGAAAGGAGCAGAGTTGTGGGAATGACGAGTCATTACCTTCTCTCTCTGCTCCTAGTGAAACTATTCCCCCATTGGAAAGGTTCTAACTGGAATCTGTGATTTATATGCATTGTGATACATGATATATTTCAGGTCCTGGCATATTCCTGCATCTACAGCTACTATAACCAAGACACAGAAAAAATGGATATCATGGAACAACAATCTGAGAATCTGGAGCTACATACTAATGCTTTGCAGATCCTATTGGGTGAGCCATTAGTGACATGCAAATAACGGTCATTTCTTTGAGACAAGTTCAGAGAATACTGGCAATATTCGTAATATGGAGAGCATCAGTTGTCATAATAATATTTCCTTATTGCTACCTGTACAGCTCACCCATGTCTGCAAGTTCTTCAGTATGCTGAGACAATAACTATTGTGACTCATTTATTTTTTCCACACTTTTTTCTGTATCTTCATTGTAGTGGCCAAGAAGACTTGTGTTTTATTCAATAAATGGTAAAGACAGAGGAAAGGGGACATATGGATTATTTATAGATAAATGCATAGTATCCAAATTAAAAAACCTAGGAGTAATGTAAATTTAATCATTTTGCATAGTTCTTTTAAACTAATTTAGAATTTATTGGAAGCGAAATAGAATGAAAACTTTATTCAGCTTATAGCAATTTTGTTGAAGCACCTATAAC
This sequence comes from Pantherophis guttatus, assembly GCF_059756535.1. Classification (NCBI taxonomy): domain Eukaryota; kingdom Metazoa; phylum Chordata; class Lepidosauria; order Squamata; family Colubridae; genus Pantherophis; species Pantherophis guttatus. The sequence continues at coordinate 306,072,750 of NC_142063.1, read as the reverse complement.
CTTTAGATTGTTAGTATGTAGGCTGGGGCTCTTCCTTTTTAAAAAAAATTTTTTTTTAAAAAGTCTATCATCACCAACAAAACGGATAGTGTTTATATAGTTAAGGAAAAATGGTATTATAATGGTATTATATAAACTAAATTTGACAAAATAAAAACTAATAGGAATAATAAGTATCTATAAGTAATATTTTTTCAGTCATTAAGCTTATTAACTCTGGATTATATAGCAGCATATTCCATCTCATTTTTAGAACACAGACTTTCCAGAATTAGTTAAACTCATATCCTGGATTCATTCCTTAAAATAAAAAATAAATTTCTTTCCAGTTGCATAAAAGTATCCTCTGCTGTATTTCTAGGCTCAGAGACCTAAAGCTCTTTGCCTTTTTACAAAAACTTATTGCAATTTTTTAAAACACACGAATACAAAAACAATATTGAAAAACAAAAAGAAATATTCAAACAAAAAGAAAAGAAAATAAACAGAAAAATAATTCTCCCAAATTAAGGTAATAAATTAAGATAAATCACCAAAATATATCACATAGTCAATCACATAATAACAATATATAAAATTGTGCACAGCAATTTGCCTTTTCTTGAAATACATGAAACTGTTAAATGGAAAACATACTATTTTTTAATTACTAGAAAAAAATAGCCATTTCAAAAAGGATTCCAAGGATCCTAAAGTTTCCAGATCCTCAATCCTGTTAGTAGTAATAACTCCAGTATAGACAGTTGTTTAGCTTCATCCTCCACCTTTTTGAGTTGTTTGCAAGAAGATCCTAAATCTACTTATGCAGAATGTGATATATCCAGTTCATATCAGAATAGTTTAAATTTCTCAGTGTGTTTCCAAGACACTTTCGCCATCTGATTTGCAAATATTTTATCTGTATCTTCCTTTTCACTGAGTGGTCTATAATACACACCCACAAAAGTATCTATTGTTTCTCTTCCACTTACAGACCTTCACAAGCTTTCAGCAGCGTTTTTGCCCTTTATGCCGTGCATGGTTTATATATAATTCAATTCTCCCCTTTATTGTTTTTTAATTTTCTTTGAATTTATTATGTTTCCAGGAGTTCCAATTATAAATTCAATCCCATCAGAAACACTAACAATGTTGTATTTGCCATATGACTTCAATCCCCTCTGTTTTTTCTATACGTTGAACATTGGTGTAGAGACATTTTAACCCTTTAATACTGCCCTTTTGGACTTGACTACAGCATCTCCTGGCACATTTTTAACCACTGCTTCCTTCCAATATATCGGTCAACTAAATAATAAATTTTGCTTCATTTTCTAAACATTTTTTAAACCATTTCTTTATGTGTACCTTTATTAAATAAAATAACTTAATCTGACCTTGATGGCCATGCTTTTACATGAGATGACAGATTCCATATTTTTAAGAATATGTCAGAATCACATAGACACCTTTATAAGATTTCTTCATGAGATTATATTAGCATATTATTTAAACTAAAACAAGGATGTAAAGAACAACATTGAATGATATAAGTTAAAAAGCTTTAACATTTTATAAGGATCTAACATCCATTCCTTTTCAAATGTGATTTGAAGTAATATTTCTGATGAATTAATTTCGTTTTATAGCAAGTTTATTTCATTTTTGTTTTTACACTTGGATTCATTCATTCACAAGTGCTACAGTTTGGAAATGGATCTGCGTTTTCTTTCAGAGGAGATGCTGTTACACTGCCAAGATCTTGCCTCTTCCATTCGGTTGCTCAAAGCGAAGCATTTTAATATCGGTTTAGAGTTGGCTCGAAGGATCCAAGAACGGCTCCTGTCAATTCTGCATCATGCTACTCAGGTAATACCTGCCTACACAAGATATATATGGTAGTAAATGTATTTTTGCCAATTCAGTATTGCAGCAAAAAGAAATGTGCTAAATCATTATATCTAGGTTCTTAATGGTTCCATTTTCTTTAGGAAAGTGATCTCTGTTTCCAGCATCTTGTTATATCCTTTCAATTTTTATTTTGTTGCAGGATTTCAGAGTGGGATTCCAAACTCGACAAAGCTCCGAACAGGGGGGGATTAAATTATCCAATGTACTTAATGGCACTTCTGCTTATAAACAGTAAGTTTTCTTATGGGGATATGTGAATAGTAAGACGGGTTTCAGGTTTCTAGTGAGAAGCAGCCTGGCTAAGAGGAGCCTAATTCAAGCATTCAACTATTTAAATAAGTGGTATTTCTCAGTGGTCCTCATACAAATTGATTTATGACTATAGTGGAGTCTACCCATTACAATCATAAATTGTGATAGTCCAAAAGTGGGCCAGCTATGACTGATCTGATCTTATGTCCCTTAATGTGATGATTGTTAAGCAAAATGCTGCAGTCAAAAAGAAAACCTATTGTTTGCTATAGGCTGACTTTACTGAAAACTTGAGGTAAATATCAGTTTTCAACAAAACTGTCTCAAAACATGTCCATTTGGATGCTTCAAATGGCTGTAAATGCAAGCCAGTTCCCAAGGCTTGCAACTGCGACCAGAGGGAGGACGACTGTCAGACCTGCAGAATTGAGTTGAAAGTATCCTGAGGGAGATCTGTTTAATTTCAAACGGTCTCTATGCAACCAGTCGGAAGTTGAGGATTACCTATATCAAAGTTCTTTCTGTCAATCAGGAGATGATTTCCTTCTTCTACATATAAAATAACTTTATATTTTCTATAACAAGCCAGGTAGATTTGAATGTCAGGTATTTAAATCAGTGATCTGATGTATATAGATTTGGAACAAACAAGATTTTGGGAGTGACAAAAGCAGCCATATTTTTGCTGCTCCTTGAGTAATGTAATGTATTATTATCATTTCTCCAGTTCTTCGTAGTGTCAGCGTAACTGTAACCTCTTGCATCTCTTAAAATAACATTGGTAAAAACAAATATGGAGTTGAATTCTGTTACAGTTTAGAAAATCTGGTATATTAATTGTGAATGTTAGCATTTAAAGCAGAGGCAGGTAGTCTGTTTATGTTTATGAATTATACCGTGTTTTCCCGAAAATAAGACCCTGTCTTATATTTTTTTTGAACCCTGAAATAAGCACTTGGCCTTATTGCCATGCGCTCAATGTCTTATTTTAGGGAAAACAGGGTATTACTTTCAAGTAGCTGAAGGCAGTGTCATCATGTCATGTAAATAGAAAGTCCATTTCTTACTTTTGGTTTGCCCAATTTTAGAAAACCTTTTAAAAATGGTTTTATATTCAGTAAGCCTATCCATTCTATAGTTCACTTGTCCCTTGCTAAAAATCAGTAGAAATCAATACTAGTGAATTTTAACAGCAACATCCACGGAAACTTCTGGGGTGACCCCCAAAAATATGATTTAGGGACCCCCAATAGCTAATCAAGAAATTTCTATTGAGGAAAGTTCTTATTAGCTCATGTCAAACATATTGGGGTGTAAGTCAAGCTTGATTCAATGTATCCTGTTGGAATTTAGAAGACTACTTTAAGGCAAAAGTAAAATGACACTATATTTGTTTTTGCACAGGCTGATTTTTTATGAAGGATCTGATTCACCTGATACAGATGATGGGGGCAAAGAGGAAGATGAGGAAGATGAGTATGTTCCAGAGTGGCAAGAAGAATATGATGATGAAGACCTTGATGATGATGATGATATTTCTTATGATGATGAATCAGAAAATCTAGAGAGAGATTGCTTTTTTTTTGACGATGAAGATGAACCATTTGATTAGGGTTCACCTTTGGACTTCCCAAATTCTGAAGAAGAGGAAGCTTCAGGCAACCTTGTCCCTGCTAATTCTGCTACTATCATTGTCACAAACGGCAGGGAGAGAATTTCAGTTAATTGGGAGTCAATTATATGATCGTTTACAATTAAGGGCACCTTCTCTTTGAGATAGATCTTTGTGGCTGTTGGAAAATTCACAGTGCCTGATTACATACAAAGTTCATTAGCCAAATAAACAAATGAAAAAGCTGGGGAGCAGTGGGGCTGCAGGACTGCAAACTTTCTTAGGGAATAAGACTAGGCTCCAGTCTAGAAAAAAGACCATTGCCTAAAACTCCAATGCAGGCTTCAATTTTAAGAGAGCACTGTATATCATCCATTTATGTGAAAGTTTGCACATCATCCCTTCCCATATTCCCTGTACCTTATTGCCCATTAGCTAATACTTACGCAGAGGTTTTATTTGATAAATATATTTGACTTTATTATTTTGCCCAGCATTGAGTTAAAATTCTAGGACCTAATAGCAATACAGCCTTATTTATGAGTGCCAGTTCAGTTTTGTTCTTCAATAGCGATTCATACAGTAAATACATGGAAGCATGAATGTGTGCGTGTGTATCTACACAAATGTACATAAATATGCAAAGTCTCTAAGGGGCTTCTTGTCTGTCTGAACAATTTTCATTTCCATTCTAACACAGCTCCAAAACAATGAACGGAGATTTTGATTTCATTTCAATATAAATTATTCTATAAGATTCAGTGCCAGGGACAATGATATTCTCTAATTAGTGAAAAGGGCAACTTAGGAGATTGTGCGTGAATCACTTGAATTGCATTTCATTTGGGCAAAAATTGTGTGTGTGTGCATACGTGCGGTTGCACGCTTGCATATAATGCTTGCTTATGAATGTTGGTAAACTGGTGTTTTTTTTTTAAAGTAAAACAACTTCCAAATTTGGTTAAAATGCCCTACTTTGGCCCTGTTGGATACATCTGTAGATTGCTTATGTTTTGAACTGAAATGGTTTTGTATTTTGTATGGAACTCTTTCATGAAGATATTTTTTTTCTTTAATGTTCTTTTGCCATTTGGAATGCACTCTGCAGGTGGGAATTCCGCAGGATATAGAAGTTCAAAGGGTTCATATATACAATATAAACATATGTATACATACATATATGTGTGTGTATGTGTATGCAAGAGCTAAAATTGTTCGGAGTATTATGCTTTCTTTTTTCTTGAAAATGAAAAAGAACCCAAAAATTATACAACTTCTGTTTATGAAATAAACTGGTTTTCTTCTGTTTGTCTTTTTATATGCTTTTCTTTGATTCTGCTTTGCTATTCTTTCTTAGTACCAAAATGTTAAATGAGAATGGGAAGTTGGTTTTTGGGAGAAGCCCCATAATCTTGGGAGTATCTAGTTAAAAGAAACATTTGCCATGATGCCATTTTCTCAGTTTCTCCAGCTCAGCAGATTTCTAATACTTCATCGTTTACAGAGAACAGGATTGTATGTGCAATGTCACAATATCCATCTTTTACACTCTATAGACTAGAGCAAGTGTGGGGTGTAATGGGATGTAGGAATGACATGTGAGACAGGAGGAAGAGCCACAGACTACACAACCATCATGCAAACGTCGAGTGAAGCAGAGGGAAGGGGGAAGGTGTTTTAGAAGGGACTCTTCCTAATTTTCTGGACAGTAAAAGAAAAGGAAGGGAGAAATAATTTCAGACTTGCAAGAATCTGTTAATGCAACCTTACAATAAAGGTAGAGCTAGTATTCATTATGCTTCTTGTCTGAACTATATCTGATTTTACCCAAAAGCAGTTTTTAAGAAAAGAAAAAGCTTAAGTTTCCAAAGTGGAAACAATTTTGCAGTTGTGGATGTCTTATCAGTTATGAAAACTTTATGAATACATATTTTAGTTGTGGATATTGAATTTTAAGTTTCTTTTGATTTGAGATAGTTGTCATGCAACATCTCTGTTGTCTGTATATATGCCATAGCTTAAATTCACTGTGCCAGCAAATGTACCCATTACTATCATTTACTCTATATTCGTATATCACTTGTCAGCTCATAAGGAGAGAAGTTATTAGTGATAGGTAAAGCATATTTTTGAAATATTTTAGAGAAATATATATTGTACCAAATTTGCATCCACACCGGGTGGTTGCTCTTCTGGCTTCCAGTGCTCCCGCGCACGTGAAGACCAGCTGGTTGGTGCTCCGGAACCCAGAATAACGGGCAATGGCTCGTGCCTGGAGAGATGGCTCTGTGTGCCACTTCCAGCACGTGTGCCATAGGTTCGCTATCACGGCCCTAATATGACAGTTTGTAAAAAGGAACCCATACCTACTAAGAAAAGATCTTAAATACCATCACTGGGGTGTGCGGTTTTGAACTTGGAGGCATGCAGATGTGAAACTATTTGCTGGAAGAAGATACCAGAGCATCATATGAACAGTATGGTTTTGAGATGTATGGATTTTCTAACAGAGCTACATTGAATGACATGTGAAATGTACTAGCAATGATATCAAGAATGCACATGCAAAAAAAAAAGACCTTTTATTGTGAGGGGAGAAGCAAACATGTTACAGGGAAAACTAGAGACTTCAACCTCGTGGGGTGGGATGCCCATTTTGCAGTGATATATCAATCTTTTCAATCAACAATGGACTTGATACCCATATGTCCACTCTAGGCAAAACTTGCATTTGCTCAATCCCATGGTCGTGTGGTTACATATTACAAACAGTAACATTAACAGTTGGAAGGGACCTTGGAGGTCATCTAATCCAATAACAGAGATGTGATGGACACTAGAAGATTAAAGAATGATACAGGAGTTTTTTCATATAGTTCCTTCAAATTTAGTAGCAATTATTTCAACAGGCATTGGTGATAAGTGGATCTATGCAAGCCCTCTTGTCCCCCACAAATATTGACAAACAAGTTCCATATTGCTGCCAGAAACTTACTTGAAAGAAAAAAATTCTTTCAAAAGAAAAAAAATAATTAATAGGAAGAGAAAAGATGTTAGGTATGCGTCCCATTTTGAGTTATTTATAAAAGTAAAGGATTAAAAAAAATTAAATAGTTAAAAGTACTTGGAGTTGAGCTGGCAAACATTTTACCTAGGGGATGAGGAGGGGAATAATCCAGGTTGCCAGACAATGCAAAATAGGCATGGGCAGAGGTGTTCTGTCTGAAAGCCCCTTACTTGGGTGAAGGTACATTCACACTCTCCAGGCAAAAGATTCTTGGAGTGGTGGGTGAACTTTTTAAGAGTCAGATCTGAAGAACCAGGGAGCAATTAAAATGTCCATATTTGAGTGGACAGCTAGTTAAATTTTTCTATACCTAGAGGCTGTTATATGTGTATGTTTCCTGCACTATATTCTAGATCCATAGTAATTTAAAGGAAAGAATGTGTTAGTAAACATGGTTTCAAGAAATGTCTGCCGCTTGAATACAGTTTATAGAACATTTTGTACAAATTTTGAGTTACAATTCGATGTAAATTTTACAGATTTAGTCCACATTCTTCTTGCTGTGTTGAAATTTTATTTCTAAAGTTTAGCATCCATTAATCATAGCTTTTAATGTCTATCTGTCTTCATATCTCTATTCCATAAGCATCTATGATGTCCATTGACATGGAGGCTTTGGCTATTTTCTGTTGTTTAATTTTTTGCACATTTCGTCGATTGTCTTCTGTTACCGTTTCAATGTAGGAAAAAACCCTCCAATTTACTACCGATAGTCCTCAACTTACAACTTTATGTGTGTAGTGACCATTCAAAATTACATTAGCATTGAAAAAAGGGATTTGATAACCAGTTTTCATGCTTACGACCATTGCAGCATCCACTGTCATGTGATCAAAATTAGGACGCTTGGTAACTGGCATGTATTTATGACAGTTGCACTGTCTTAGGGTCATGCGATCACCATTTGTAATGTTCCAGACAGCTTCTGACAAGCAAAGTCAGTGGGAGAAGCCAGATTTAAGTGAGCATGACTCACTTAACAACGGCAGTGATTTGCTTAACAACTATGGCAAAGAAACGTAAAATGGAGTAAAACTCACTTAAGAACTGCCTCAGCAACAGAAATTTGAGGCTCAGTTGTGGTCGTTGGTGGAAGACTACCTGTACAAATACAGATATTTGGGACATTGTAATTTGGGACATAATTAAAAATAAAATTAATGAATATATTTATGTGCTTTATTTTTAAGTGCATTTAGTAATGATGAATGAGTCATGAAAATACTTGAGGGATAAAACAGGGAAATAGGTTGAAAGAAACTTTTGTTCCCTCAGTCACCTCGAAAGACCTAGTAGGAGTATTAGTGCATTAGTGTCCACTCGTGTCGGAGCGATCAGGATTTTCCATTTATCAGAAGGTAATCATATCCGGTCAGCAAAAACCCCAGACAAGAGCAAATAAGTACAGACAATCGTAACGTGTTGTGATGTGAGGTTTGGAGTTTTGCAGTCCAGGCATACTAGCCCTAGTTTCTCTTCAAAGGCACGCAGAAGGCTCGGGGCGTTTGAGGGAGGGTTGCACGCGCCCCCACCGTGGACAGGCAGCCCCGTTGTGGCGCGTGGAAGCCACGGGAGATCCCGAAGGAAGCCGGCAAGGTAGGGCGGGGCGACGCTGCGGAGGCTGGAGCTGATGTCAGGCACGGCGGCGGCCGCTGCTGCTGCTTCTGCGCGTAGTGCATTGTGGGCGAATCCCGCTAGCGGAGCCTCCTCCTCCTCCTCCCTTCTGCCGCCGCGGACCCATCCCGAGGCCGGTGCGGGAGGGGGGAGGATGCTCCCCGGGCGGCCCCCACAGGAGGAGGCAGCTTCCCAGACGGTCCCAGGCAGGGCAGGGAGCCACGCGCCGGTGCCGCACTGACTGAGGGCAGCTGGTAGAGGATGCACCACCCTCGCCAACGGCTGCGGCAAGGACCAGGTGAGCGCCGAGGGGATGGGCTGGCCTGCCCGGAGATTGGGGGATTTTTGAGGCGGGACTACGGCCCCGCTATCCCCCTAATCGAACACTTGGGGGAACGAGGAGGGGGCTGGGGCCCAGGAGGTAGGGCCGTGCCTGGACCCCTCCTCTGAAGTGTGGCCTAGTGGTGCATTTTGGGAGTTGTAGTTCTCTGTCTCTCCTTCGAGGGCGCGGAGGGTGTGTGTGGGGGGGGGCAGAGACGGAGACTGGAGGCTCGGCGTGGCTGGGATCTTAACCTCCCAGGATGCCTCGGGGCTGGATTGACGATGTGTTTGGCCAGTCGCGATTCGGAGCAGCCTCTGAGTGGGGTGGAAGCGGCCGAAGGATGGAGGCGAGTTTGGACGAACTGCAGTGCAGGCAGAGGGTGGGGGGGAGAAGAGGGGAGGCGAGGGGGCGGAGCTTTTCAAGGGCGGGCCTCGTGGTCTACCTGAGAGGCTGGGGGCGGGGCTCTGATGCTTGATTTTTATCGCCCCGGGAAACGCTTAGGCGGCGGGGTGGAAGTAAATGGAAGCTTCTGAGCATCTTTTTTTTTTTGAAAAAAGTTTTTTTTTATTTTTTAAAACACAAACATAAAACACATCTTTTCCAAAACGAAGCATTGATCCGGTCACAAATTAGTACAAATCACTAACAATTCTTAACTTCCAATTAACACAACTTTACTCAGTGGTGTAAACTAATATTACTGAGTAATATTTTACTCAGTTATTTCTCTAAATTCTATCAATTTAACTATGCCATTATCCCAAAAACCCGTTACTTAAATCTTAGATCCTAACCAAATATCATTCCATTTTCTCTTCCTTTTTGCTTAGATGGATACATTTTAACAATATAAATCATTACAGTTATTGTAAACATTTAAAAAATATTTTAACTATTAATGATTATGAGCATCTTTATTTTAGCTATGACGGGTGTGTAGACGGAGAACATGAGTCATTAGTCCGAGTTGAGAGCCGCTCAGGTGAAATAACCATACAAAGTTTTTGTATGGAAGATGTGCCCTTTTCCAAGAAAGTAGAGCTGTATTTCTTTCTCAGTGGCTTTGGAAATTTTCAGACACTCCAGAAATCTCTGCTTTTTGGAAAACCTACATTAACATTAAGAAAGTGGTGATGATCAGACTGCTGTGTATGCACTTACCCTTCCTCAACTACGCTTGAAGTACCGGTAGATGTATCTTCATTTCAAATGTAACCCATCCTTTGGATTTGTTAGTAGGAACATCTTTTAAAAATGTTTATTCCTGGACGGATGCACAGACTGAGGCTTTAAATAAGTGTTGAAAGATACGATTGGATTTTGCAAAAAGGCTGGGATTGGAGATTAGGAAATGATGGTGGAGTATTAAATGGCAAATTTACTTAGATTTGGTGACTTTTTCTCCCTGATTCCTTTGAGTTGTTCTTAGGAGGAGGGATGCAGATATGAGAAAAAGTGACAGAAAGGTTTTGCAGCTTGAGCTGAATAGATAGCATCATTCTGTTTGGGATGAAACTTCTGATTATCTAATAACAAAACTTTTATGTGACAGTAACAGATTAGACTCAGGTTCTTCATACTTTTATACTGAAGTTTTGTATTTGCAAATGAGAACTTTTTCTTTTATTATCCCATTATGTACTATAAACCATTGCTATCTCCTTTTTTTAGATCAATTTCAGTTATTCTTTTTTATCATTAATCTTCTGTTCTTATTCTTATACATCGGTTTTATTTGGAATGGTTTCTAATCTGTTATCTCTTCTAAAATGCAATATTTCACTACACATATATCTTGCAGATACAGTTGTCTACAGTGATATACAATCTGGTCACTTCTTAAGTTTTGAATGTCATACTTCTGCGTTTGGGGGAATGAGTTATGTTAAATATTTGTAATTTTGTTGCCAGCTTCATATATTTCATGGCATAATCTAGAGATTTGGTCACTGTAAGAATATAATTGGATCGTGGATCACCCTGGTCAGTGTTTTATTGTGACAGTCCTGATTGAGAAAGGAGTTTCAGTAATCCAGGAAATTGAATTTTCAATCCTAGAAATTTATATTTTGTTGTGGGCAGATATTAAGATATAGGGGCATTAGAACATTTGAACGATGACTTGAACCAGACAAATTAGGCCAGGATTTCATACAAACCTTGATTAATTTGATGACTTCTTGAATTTTTATGTTAGATTATTAAATACATAATTTAAATTTGTTTATTTAAATATACCAGTGACTGAATTGAGGTAGCAGAAAACATTTGTCATTAAAATCAGTTTTCTAAAAAAGATTCTGATACTGTTAAAGGAATTATTGATGCTGTATGCAGTGATTGGCACTTTTATTCTAATGTCCCAATATGGTATTTCCAGACACTAAGATAATTGAAAATTAAACTGTAAACTTCATAGTGTTATATAAACCTCAGGTTATTAACATTTAGACTACAATGCCATTCTGAGTGTGCAATCTCAAAAATAATTTTGTAAAACTCTAATAACATTCTAAAATGATTTACAAACTGAAACTGTTCGATCATTAGAACAATATTTTTCCTGAGATTATAAGAAACGGTGTTCTATAGAGGAATGTCAAGCACAATATGATGCCTGAAGGTTGCCTTCTAGAATTTTGGGCAGAGGTTTTCCTAGCTCTGATGGCAAAGTCAAGGGCTGAATTTGATCCCTTTAGATATGAAACATATATTGTATCTCTGACCTGTAACTTCTAATAACTGGAAGCTGATGCATTAGAACATTGTACTAATATAAATGTGTTTACAGCGAACATAGACACATTTTCTCTTGTTCCTCTAGAAGGCAGGTCCAATCAATATAATTGATTGCTAAGGAGCTTACATCTAAAGAAAGAGCATAAATAACACATCAAATCTATGTCATTCGGTGATATTCATTAAAATAGATGGCTTAAAAAAGATTGGCCAATATAATAAAATGTAGGATGTCATGGAGCCAGCTGACCTAATAAAATACTTGTTTTTATCCAAAAGTTTATTGGTAGTATTTTAATTTTTATTATTTCTAATATAAAATCAGCCGCCAAAACTTGTATATAATGCTACGTGGTGATATATGTTTTCATATGTTTTGGGAATATAGACATACTCCTCTTCCTAAGAATAAGTTTCTCAGTTTTTATATTTTTACTGCTTTTACTAACCATCGAGTTAAATTATATGTATTTTTAAAAATCTGATTATGTCAAAGTTTTAATTATGGGCAGAGAATTAGCATTTTTGAAAGAACACCTTGTTAACTGATAAACTTAGTAGCTAAGTATACTAAAGAGATAATTGACCCGGTTGGAGGGCTGGGTTAAACCTGGAAGCCATTGGGAGCTGACATTTGAACAGGGAAGATCTTTCTCCTTACTTATTTTCCTCATGCAAGAAGGAGTGTGCTTTCTGATGTAGCAGTATTGGCAGGATTGGTTTTTGTTATTATGACCTATCTGTTACTTTTCCCCTTCAAAGGAAGACAGTGGCACATGGATGATAGAGCCAACTCAACTGATTCTTCTCAAAGGGAATAGATGAATAGATGATGAAAATTTGACTAGATGATGTTGAGGGAACTTGTAGGAGTGGGAGAGGACTTTGTTGATGTCTGGAAATCCTCTATCCCTGATGTAAGGCCTATGTGGTAAATTCTTGAATGAAAAAGTAGTTTAGTAAAAGTATATTTTAAGATGTGATTTCTGTAAAATACATGCATTGATTGTTTACAGAGATTTGTATTAAGAATTGGATGCGGGAGTTAAACTAAGCATGTGAAGTCCTGATAGGTATTTGTACAAAAGGCATGATTGCAAAGTTATATGAATCATTTGCATAATACAATTTTTGTTTCCTTAGGTGGTGCCAGAACTAACTCCATTGACATTAATGGAAATTTTTTAAACGTATGGAGGAGATATTTAGTGAAGTACATGTTGGGTGGAATTAAGTTTTACCCCTTCCTTGTTGTTTACACTACTGGAAGCAGAATTCAGAAGTAGAGCTACATGTTATACATTTAATACATTATATAATAAATTATTATGTAACTCAGTAGTAGTAACAGTTTCTGGAATTTTACCTAAAACAGCTATATAAAATGCTTTAACTGAAGACTTCAGATTTTAGCTTTGGATAGCTGTAACTTACTTTACTAAGGAAGATAAATGAATAGACTTGAGGCCTAAGCTGCATTACATATGATTGTAAGGCCAAATATACTCTAAACTATATTATGCTTAGAATAATGCACTTTCTTCTTACAATATTAGGTCTGAACCATCATGCAAAATAGCAGCATGATGGAAGTTTAAAATGAAATAGATGTATTTCATTATACAGTGCATGGTTAACTTGTGGAAGAAACGAATGCAAAATATAAATATAGCCTTTAATTTGCATTTAGTATGTTACTGAACAAATCAAGGGAGAATGAGACAATCAATGGCTAGAAATTAACGACTAAACATTGCCACTAGTTTCAGAAACAATCACTTGATAACAATTTCCAAAGCATATGAGCAGAAAGATGCTATTGTGTGGGCTTCTATTAACATTTAGTCAGCCATTCTAGAAAGCAGAATCCTGGGCTAGATCTGCGTTGGTTTGATCCAGGATGGTTATTATGATCTTGTCACTGCTTTTGGAAACAACCCCATCAATTCAAAGCTGTATTCAGAGAGATAAATATAGTAACAAGTAGCCTGTGTAGAGCCTTGAAGAAGCACTTCACTTTGTGCATTTGATGAAACTCCTTCAGTGTTCCTCCACAAAGCAGAACCTACTTGTGAATACTGCATACTGCAATGATTGAAACAACCATTTTGATAGCTTTGGACACTTTTCTGTGTATTTCTGGTTTTTTTTTTCCTGGTAAGAAAGCCGCCCTCTTTGATCCTTTAATTAATGGTATTTGAGATAGAGTACCTTCCTTTCCCACATTACAACACTACTTTACTTAAGTGATTGCAGCTGAAATGGTTCTGCAATATTTTATTCATTTATAGTACATTTTATCCTTACTGTAGAAGCATTTTGAAGTGGTGTACTATAAGGCAGTGCACACTTTGAAAATGATCTAGAAGGAGTGCTTTGGACTGGAACTGTTTTCTTACAGTGATTCCACTTTTTTTCCAGACTTGAATCTGGTTCAAGAATATTTCAGCATGTTCTAGATAAGGGGTGTCAAACTAAAGGCCCCAGGGCTGGATCCGGCCTGTGGGGTGCTTAGATCTGGCTCGCGGGGCCACCCTGGAAACAGCAAAGGAGCGGCCTGTGGTGCTTCTTCCAGCAAAAATGGAGCTTGGGAGCCTGTTTTTGCTGGCAGAGTTCTTGGACCTCCACAGATGCCCCCGACACAAGTGACGTTGAGCTGGAGATGCCCACCCTGGCCACGCCCACCCTGGTTCCCAAGGTCAAACACAACCCTGATGTTGCCCTCAATGAAATCGAGTTTGTCACCCCTGTTCTAGATGTATCCTTGCACAGGTTTTTTCTTGGTGACTTTCAACAACTTGATATTATCTTGCCTGAGCATAGGAAATTTCTACTGAATTTAAAGAGATAGGAATAGATTGTTAATCTTATTGAGGCTTACATTCATTAACATCAGGGCAGGATCTCATAATTTACAGAATTTCCTTCTGATTTTCACAATCAGAAGGAAACACACTGAAACAATCACACTGATTGTTTCAGTGATAAATTTGATTGAAAAGCCATGTTTAATTTCACTTAAACTTAATCTGTGGGAAAAGCCAGGTTAGTTATTAGACAAAAACAATGTTCTTTTCACTAATATTTTTCATTTCTTAGATTACCAGTTCTTAATGATATTCTGATCGTGCTCTTGATAGCCCTCAATGAATTATTTGTCCAGGAAAATTATATTTTATGACCTTTGGCCAAGTAGACTAAATATTTTTATAAAGCAAAGCAAAAATTGATTAGCAGGTTTTGTAAATTAATGGGAGTGATGGTGGAAATGGTAAGCTTACATTGTTTACCAGAAATGCCAGCTTCACAGCCTATTTCTTTTAAAGCTGCAGTTAGGTACATGAGGGAATATATTATATTTCTTTCTTTATATAAAGCTCATATGTGTGGGATGCATTAGGAAAAAAAGCATCCCCTTTTCAATACTACTTCCAGAAATGTCAGAGTGGTTACTTGTAGCAGCTAAAAGATGGAAAATCTTAGTCATGAATCTCAAAATTCTGTTACTTTACTGTACAGCAATAAAAAATATTTTTGCTGCTTCTCTTTTTTTGGCTTTGGCTTACCTCAAAGAGCTGGGAATAATATAAGATATAAGATATAACATAACATATAACATATAACCTAACCTAACCTAACCTAACCTAACCTAACCTAACCTAACCTAACCTAACCTAACCTAACCTAACCTAACCTAACAATAAAAACTTGTCAGAGTGTCTGTCTGCCCCACTTTATACTAAACAAAATTAAGGTGCAGCTATTTTGAGTTTCTTTCCCATGCTAGTGTACCCTTTCTCAGAACCGAATTGTCTTTTCTCCTTTTAACAGTTCATTGGTCCCTTCCCATTGCCAGATCTACATTGTTTCACAGGCAAGCAGGTCAACGAAGATGTGCTTGTCATACTCATTCTTATAATTCCATCCAATAAGATTAAGTCCACTGGGACCTATGTAATCAAATCTGTTTCCCTAAATTCTGAAATCAACAGATTCTACTGAGTTGGTCTGATCCCTGATGACTATATGGATTTTTTTTTTTTAACCATGTAGTTGTGTCTGACTCTTGGTGACTTTATAGGCATTGCTCTTCTGTCTACCCTGTCAAGCACAGCTTCTTTCAATTGTTGAATGTTCAACTTCGTATCAGATTTGATGTTACCAAGCCAGTGTGTACTTTGCTTGCCCCTTCTTTGTCCACTAACCATTCCTATTATCATTGCCTTCTCCAATGAATTTGGAATTTACCTTGCCTTAAATATTTAATTTCTCATTCTAAAGTAAAATATTTCATCCAAA
This sequence comes from Pantherophis guttatus, assembly GCF_059756535.1. Taxonomy (NCBI): domain Eukaryota; kingdom Metazoa; phylum Chordata; class Lepidosauria; order Squamata; family Colubridae; genus Pantherophis; species Pantherophis guttatus. Next base: position 306,056,955 of record NC_142063.1, on the reverse strand, counting down.
ATGTTTCAAAAGGGTTTGGGGAGAATTATTCATAGATGTTTCATTAGGATCTCATTAAATCCTATGTATGACTCAGCATTTGCCAAATAAAATCTTGCTTGGGAGCACCTATAAATGCTGTGGAGAAAGGAGATGCAAGCATTCTATACTATTTTTTGTAGCACTGGGCAGATAGCAGAACTGAAGAGGGAAAGCTGATTTCAAGTGAGTGAGGGTGTGTGTACTTGTTGCAATTAGGTAGCACTTCCTTAAAACTGAATAGATATTTTTTTTGTGTTGCAGCAACCTTGCGATTTCTGGAAAGGATGCAAATTCTTTAGCAATTGTTGTCAGGTGCTATGTGAATGCCCTGGATACTCTGAATAATTTTTTCCTTTTTAAATCTAGACCCGTGATGGCGAACCTATGGCACACGTGCCACAGGTGGCACACGGAGCCATATTAGTGGGCACGCCAGCTCAGCTCTGGGGCGCATGGGTGCGCCGGCCAGCTGATTTTCGGGCCTTCTGGGCCCACCAGAAGTAGGGAAACAGGCTGTTTCTGCCTCTGGAGGGCCTGGGGGGGTGGGGAAGGCCCGTTTTTCTTTCTTACCTGGCTCCGGATCCTCTCTGTGTATCTGGGAACAGCGAAAACAGCCTTTCCCACTCCCTTGGAGGCCCTACGGAGGCTCAAAGGGCCCATTTCCCCACTCCCGGTGTGACAGGAAGTGACGTTTTTTCCTGTCCCCAGCCTCCAGAGACTCCTAGAGAGGCTCCTACAGACTCCTAGAGACTCCTAGAGAGGTTCTGGAGGCTGGGGTCAGCAAAAAATGTCACTTCCTGTCCCACCGGGAGTTGGGAAATGGGTCTTTTCAGCCTCCGTAGGGCCTCCAAGGGAGTGGGAAAGGCTGTTTTCGCCGTTCCCAGATACACAGAGAGGATCTGGAACCAGGTAAGAAAGAAAAACGGGCCTACCAGGCCATTATGTGCCAGGAGCGGGAGGGAGGGGTTGCGCACACATGCACGTGGGCACGTGCGCGCATGACCCTCCCCCACCCCCCCTCTCCTGGCACGCGATGGCAAAAAGGTTAGCCATCACTGATCTAGACTGTTCCTCAGTTCTTCTTTGCTTTGGGCATATCAAAGCGCTGCCAAGACTCTCCTATGTGGAAGTGGGATATAAATTCACTAAATAAATAAAATGTATGTCTTGATAATCAGCTTTGATTAATATTTTGGTGGTTTAATGGGGAATTCATAACACCCCCAAAGTAAAATGTTGATATAGGAAAGCAGCAAGAAACAGTGTTTCTTAATACTGGAGATTCTGTGTCTTCAATACTTTACATGTATGTAAAAAGAGATATATTTCAATATGTGATATGACATATCAGAGCTAATGATAATGGAATTATTTGAATTATTGATGGAATGTAATATTCCAAGTTTATACAGGCTAAAGCTCTTTTCCTGATCTGTGAATTTTGCATTTTTCCAGAGCTTGAATCCTGTGATGTAAGAAATTTCTAAGGGGAAAGCCTTTCCTGAGTTCAATGAGAAGCAGACATCCCAGAGGACAGGAGGCCAAACAGCAGAGGTAGGAACTATAGCTGTTATTTGATCAGAATTTTGTTATTTGATCAGAATGTTATTTCACTGGAATTTTGAGAGATATTCAAATCTTTTTCAGTATTTTTACTTGAGAAATAAATATTTCAAGATCAAGATAGAAATCTTTACTTGCTGCTCTCCTCCTGTTTCTAGGACTTAATGTTAAGATTTGAAATATTTTATTAGTATAAAACATTTTGTTGTCAGCTTTAGGTTTTTTTGTGTGTGCTGGTTACATTTGTTCTTGTGACCTTTAAAATAATGTGTAAGTCAGAAAACATAGTAATAGTAGGGACAGAAAATATAATTGTGCTATGTTGATGCCAAATGGTAATTTCAATGAGTTTCATGTTGATAACTTATACAATATGGTAGCTTACATAAGATTTGGCAACATGGCAACAGCCAAAGAGCCTGCAGCATCTGTAGATGGCATCTCTTGAAGAGAAGGTGTGTATATATGTGGATGCAAGGATTAGATTTTGACCCACTTTAAAATCATACCTGTACGTGCCCCTGCTTTTGCATAATGGTGCCTGGATTGAAAAGATTGCTAACTCCTGAGGTAGTTTGGATTTAGACTGAGGATATTTGATTTCAAATCTTCATTTGGTTTTAAGACTACCTAGGTTTCCATAACCATTCAGCATACCAGTTAAGGAAAAGTTGAATAAAATATGCTACTATGTCTAAAGAAGGCTAGCATGTAAATGTGAAATTTGTCTTGCAATGTGTGTGTGGTCAGTGAAAAATCATGATAATTGCTGGAACTGTTGAGGGGTTTTTTTAAATCCTCATCTTCAGAAGCTTTCAGAATATTTTAGTTTTCTTTAAACCCTCTGTGTCTTTTTCTTTTATATTCTGGGCAAGTAGAGAAAGCGTTGCTTTACATTTTGGAGGATGAATTAGATCCTTGCAACTTTCTACTGTTTGTCCCCTTTATTTTGAGAGGGAATAAGTCTTATCAAAATCCATTCAGCGTGCTGGGAATTTTCATTCTGCTCTACAAATAAGTGTCCAGTATAAGGTTTGTATTAATTATTACATACTTTCGAAAGTCCAATAAAATTTTTAAAAAGTATATGAATACTATACTCCTTTTAAATGGTCAAATAACAGATATGGTAAACAATCTGATAGTGGTAGAATCGTGGTTTCCAATAACTTGAATAAATATTGCTTATTCTAATTCATAGGCTTCCTGAGGTGAGGATGTATCCTGAAATAACCTGGGATACTGCAGTTCTCCAGCACAAAGCACTTTAAAGTGTTTCACAGGACCTTTAGTAAGATGGTGAGAGAGTTTTCCGTAGCTTTTGTTTGATGAATGGAGGCCATAGAGCATTCTGAAGAGATTTTGGATGTTACTGTCTATATTTTGGCTACAGCAGACTTCATCTGACAGAGTCTTTACTGTTGAACACCCTAGACTCCATATTTAAAGCTTTTATCCTAAAGATACAACGTGGAACAATTTTTCTAGCCTTAATTATTCTCAGTTTATAATTAAGAGATTTATGCAGCACTTGAATTTGAATTACAGTGTGACTTGACAGAGAGCTACTAATTACATAAAACAGGGTTATAACCTGCATTTGTTTAGCTGTCCTCCATGTAGGGGGCATCAGCTGATTGCTGTACTGAAAATAATACTCTAGAGGGTTTTTTTTTAATCTCAACTTTTTTTTCCTGCCTGTTCTATTCAACTGCCTGTTTTAACCTAATTATTTCTATTGTATATGGTGTTCCAATTTAGTTCCTAAAGAAGCAGCTGCTACTGATAATCAACAATGGTGTTAACTTTCTCACTAGAACACCAGAAAAGCAAACAATTCTAATACTTCAATGTTATGGTTTTCTGTAATACATGAGCTGATGCCGGGTAGAGAAATTCTTCTGACATACCATGAATATAGACAGGCAAATCAACAAAAGTTGCAATAAAAATAGAAAACTCAAATTATACTGAAATTTCCCAGACTGTGTTCTAATATAGAAAAAGAAAAGTCAAATGGCACTGCATTTTCTAGCTAGCTGATGACAGAGACCATATCCATGGCTGGTTACCTAAAAATTAATGAATACCAGTTTTCTAATGTCTACTTTCCATTACCTCTATTCGCTGAAAGTATTTTTGGATTAAATCTATATATCTTAAGTTATGGAAATCTAGGATTAGTGTGTCTGAGAGAAAGGTTTTAAAAGACTCATTGTCCAAATTCTCTTCTCAATGTTTGCCTACTTTTTTTCCTGAATGCAAGAAATCTTTTTCAATCTGCAAGTTTAGCTTTTGAAATGGCAGGTGGTTGCTGGGGTGCTTGAAATGCTGAGCTGGGTGAATGAGTATCCACATCCCATCTTTGATATAGTTAGCTGTGATTATTACAAGAATGCACAAAGAATACAGAAAATTTTAAAAAGAGATGAATATGCCACATCATGCATTAGCAGTCCACTGGCAATTCAGCATTTTAACCCTATTCAAGTGTATTGGAATTTCTGGTCCTGAATTGTTGGAGGTTGGTAAGGCTGGAAACTGCTGGAGATTTATAACACGGTGTGTTAGACTCAAGGATTAAATTGACATTCTTATCTAGCAAGTTTATCACATTATCCCTTTGGGCTATGTTACTGAGCATACTGCTTCATGCTTTAGTTCAATGGACAAAAATAGTACAATGACTTATCTTTTTAAATATGCTTAAGTTCTTGAACAGCCTAAAAATGCTGATAACCAAATTGCTTCTAAGATTTGGTTGGCCCAAGCCAGACCTAATTTGTATGTTTATGTGTGGAGTGTATGTGAAAGAGGGAGAGAGTTTAGTAAACACTTTGGCCTAATAAATGCATGCTAAGTCAGATTTTTAACTATTTTGTTGAACAAGGTGTGCTTGTCTAATTTACATATAGAATATGAAGAATCAGTTTACACATCAAGCTAAACCCAAAACAATAAAATCACATTATTGTTTAGATATTAAGCAGGCCCTGGTGTAATTTTGCTTATGAATCTCATAAGGTGCAGTGCATGTTGCAGTTAGTTTCATGAATGATTTTGTATGTGAACATTTAGTTAATGCATAAAGCAACAGAGCCAGTAAAGGGATTTTTTTTTAAAAAAAAAAACTTAAAATTTTTATTTCTTAGTGTTGGCTTACTAACCCTTTTTGTCAATGGAAAACAGAATTAAATGCAACTACTTCGGCTTTACAAGTATCTTCTATGTTGGGAATAAAAATATTTCTTATTGTGCTCTTCAAGTAAAACAAAACAGGTACCAAAATCATTTCAAGAAACGGCAAACTACCGTACAAATATTAAACTCAGTTCAGCAATAACACAGTAAAAATGATGTAACCATATTATAGAAAAGGAGTCACAATAATTAAAAATATGAGAATAATGCTATTAGAAAAGCAGAAAAGGAGTAAGAAGAGAAATTGGCTACTTCCAAAAGATTTTTTTTTTGTTTTATGCTTCGCATGAGCAGCATTTGGCTGACCTTACTTGTGCTGAGAAGCTGAACTATTCAAGCTTAGTTAATAATTGATTGGGAAACTACCAAGGCATTATCATTGGGAGTTGGGTGGTATTCAATCAGAAGAATTTTACCTCTTTTTAATTTGTTCTTTTCTTTAAAAATTAGTTTGGTTTAGCCTTGGAACAAGGGTTCCTTGGAGAAGATTCAGTAGTACCGATGTTTCTACTAGAAAAAACAAGATCATAATGCCTCTACCATTACACATTACCATATGTAAATGTGATCTTACAGAGTTGCACTTCAGATGCTTGATAGAGTGATTACTGTATTATGTGCAGAAGGAAATTATATCATGTTGATTAGAGTTTAAAGTAGTAACCAGCATTTGGAATAATTGAGTAGGCAGCTATTGTAGAATAAAACAATACTGGAGTAAAATGCTCTATAAACCAGACTGCTAAATTCCTGATGGCACTGCTTTCTATGATTCAGTCCTCCCCTCCTTTTTTAGTTTCACATTTCCAGTTGTCAGCTGCAAAATAGCTTGTTGGTGCTTTGCTGTCTTTTGGACTATAGACTTTAATGGAGCTTGGGCCAGGGGTGGGTTCCAAAACCCTTCACTCGTGGGCATTTGTGCGCACGCATGATACTTCTACGCTTGTGCGCATGTGCAACGCTTCTGCGCTCATGCACATGTGTGACACTTCTGTGCATGCGCAGAAGCGTCCGGGTGGGTGGGCGGAGCCTCCCATCACCGCCACTACGGTTTGCCCAATCCGGGGCGAACTGGTAGCAACCCACCACTGGCTTGGGCACCCCAGTAAGTTGCTTGTTACTACTATATGTTTTTCTAGGAAACCAATTACAGAAAAAAAGATGGCTGTTGGCTTATTGATGATGGAAAATTCAATATATGCTTTCACTGTGAGTGGGAGAATTTTAATCCCCAAATTGCCATTTCTCAAACTCTGATTGTCATTAACTGTAGATTTCTACACAGGTTAAAATGTCCAAAAGTTCATTAAGGGCAGTCCTGTGGGAACATATTACAATAATCTAGAGATTTCAAAAATCTGTATTTTAGGCAATCGCTTCATTTTAACTTGTTGGTGAGCAAACTAGGATAACATACTTAATACAATTCGGCCTCATAAACAATAACTATTTTGGAGTTCATTAATCCACAAAACAATGTAAAACACAACAAAACAAAGTGAAACAAAGCAAATTATGGTTGCTACATGAATTAGTATGCAATTCTGGGGGAGCTTAATGAGAAGATGGACAGTTGGAGAACTGATTCCCATCTCCATTATTAATAACTAGCATCTTTTTCATCCCTTCTTCCAGTCCATAAAGAAGATACTACACAATTATATTTTGAAAAGAAAGTTAAATGCAGCATTGGCCTACATCTTTCAATTTATGGAAAATAATTACCATTGTTAATTGTTCATGAGTTTCTTTAACAATTCAGAAAGCACATTTATAGTAAAGAGTTTTAACTTTCTTCAGTTAATTTATTTTCAAAACATAATATGCTTAATTGCTCTGATTTTTTTAAATAAAAATAACCTGTTTTTTAAGCCATTCATGCCAAACAATGCAAACATATTTGGTTGAACTGGTAGATTCTTGCTTTCTGGATTATCATCTCAATCCAAGAAGAAGCAGGAATAGGAGAAATGCGTTTCTGTGTTTCTGTCATTCAAATGATAGTTTCCCTATTACTTTTGATTAACTCCCATAACTGCCCCCACTGAAAGAATGGGGATTACCACATGCTAAAAGAGTCTGCACATATGATAGAGGATATTTAGTTTTCCAATTGAAAAACAAAGCATTTTTTAAAAATTTGAAACCAATAATTCTATTTATCCAGTTATATTCTGGCTGTTTATTGCTGACAAAGTATTTTGATACACTCTTCCATACATTATGATTAACGTGAGAACTGTAACAATCAGAAGAAAGTACCTATAATTTTTCTTTTGCATATCCAGTTTAACATCTTTTTTTTTTTAAAACACCAAAAGTTTATAATATTCTTCAATGCAGTTACATATGTAATAGAGGAAGAAACAGATGAGGCAGAACAATATCACCTTGCTGTAAGAAATGATTTGGAGTGAAATTGTTGTAGTCCTAATGCTCTTTACATTTATTACCTGTTTAATCCGCTGCAGTCGTAGTGCTCTTTAGATATATTACCTGTTAACACATGTGAATTTTGGGAGTGGAAAATGTAACATTGCAAGACTATTTTTCTCTTTATTCATTGACAATGTGTTTTTGATAATCCAAATATATGAGGTTATATTAATAAATAATATACTATGGTATAAACAATAATTTAAAAAAAGGTAGCATGAAAAGCAATGCAATACAATGGATACTTGATGGGATCCAGGCTCATGTTCCCACTCAATTATAGAGCTAATATATCACGTGTATATATATATATATATATATATATATATATATATATATATATATATATATATATATATATATATATATATATATATATATATATCTTTAGCCAGGTTCTACCTACATAAACCAAGATATTATGCAGCCCTAGTTCAGTGAAATCACAATTCACTAGTTTCTGGGCTTTTTTTTTTTTCTTCTGGCAGCCAGCAGACCCTCTGCTGCCCATTGGGAGACTAAGATAGATCTATTTCAGCCTTATAAGGCCTCAACTAGGGCTGCATAATATCTTGGTTTACGTAGGTAGAACCTGGCTAAAGAGAAATACACATAAAACCTACGAAAAAGAAAGAAAAACATTATATATATATATATACATACATACATACATACATACACACACACACACACACACACACACATACATACATACATATACACACACATATATATAATATGTATATATATATGTATGTATGTGTGTTTGCGCGTGCGTGTGTATGTATTTTTGTTGTTGCGAAGTCGTGTCTGACCCATCGTGATCCCATGGACAAGGTTCCTCCAGGCCTTCCTGTCTTCGTCTTCTACCATCCTCTGGAGTTCATTTAAGCTCATGCTTACTGCTTCAGTGACTCCATCCAGCCACCTCGTTCTCTGTCGTCCCCTTCTTCTTTTGCCCTCAATCTTTCCCAGCATTAGGCTCTTCTCCAGGGAGCCCTTCCTTCTCATTAGGTGGCCAAAGTATTTGAGTTTCATCTTCAGGATCTGGCCTTCTAAAGAGCAGTCAGGGTTGATCTCCTCTAAGACTGACCGGTTTGATTGCCTTGCAGTCCAAGGGACTTGCAGGAGTCTTCTCCAGCACCATAGTTCAAAGGCCCTCAATTCTTTGGTGCTCAGCCTTTCTTATGGTCCAAATTTCACAGCCATACATTGCAACTGGGAAAACCATAGCCTTGACTATACACACTTTTGTTGGCAGGGTGATGTCTCTGCTTTTTAGTGTGTGTGTGTATATGTGTATGTATGTGTGTGTATATATCAGGGGTGAAATGTTCCCGGTTCGGACCGGATCACCCGATCCAGTAGAGATGGTGGCATGTGGTTCGGAGAACTGATAGCAAAAATCCCTGCTCCCCCACATGCCCAGTTGAGCCACGCGATCATTAGAGGCTTTTTTTTTCTTTTAAAAGCATTTTTTCTTCGGCTGAAGAGGTTGTAAAAAAAAAATACTTTTAAAAGGCTCTGACGATCCCAGCTGAGTTGTCTGATCGTCAGAGGCTTTTTTTTCTTTTAAAAGAAAAAAAATGCTTTTAAAAGAAAACAAAAGCCTCTGACGATCAGGGAACTCAGCTGGGATTGTCAGAGCCTTTTAAAAGCATTTTTTTACAACCTCTTCGGTCGAAGAGGTTGTAGAAAAAATGCTTTTAAAAGTAAAACGCCCACCCAGTCACATTACCATCACCCCCGCCACCAAGCCATGCCCACAGAACTGATAGTAACAAATTTTACATTTCACCACTGGTATGTATGTATGTATGCGTGTGTGTGTGTGTGTGTGTGTGTGTGTGTGTATATATATATATATATATATATATATATATATATATATATATATGGAGAGAGAGAGAGAGAGAGAGAGAGAGAGAGAGAGAGAGAGAGAGATTTGGGATATTAGAACGTGATATGCAAGAGAGGCTTTCCCATGAGAACATGAGCCTGGATCCCATCAAGTATCTTAATCATTATATTGCATTACTTTTCACACTACCCTGTCTTTTAATTATTGTTTATAGTATATTATTTATTAATATAACCTCATATATTTGGATGATCAAAAACACATTGTCAATGTGTTTCATGGTTGCCTCATGAAAATAATGTTTTAAAACTTTACAATCTGTAGTACTCTGGCTCTTCTTCAATCCAGCTGTGTGTGGTATTTGGCAAGTCTTGAGCTAGGTGTTGTTTAAAGTATCAATCTCTGGTTAATTCTGCAATATCATACATATTATTAAGATAGTTATGGCTCTTGAATTGTTGCTGGCCTTCTTGTTACCACCAAGTTACTGAGTTACTGGCTTTCAGTTTTCCTGTCCCTGAGCACTGAAAATCCTGCATGGTAAAAGCCAGTACCTTGTCCACTATTTTTAATTTTGTGCCGCGTCTCACAGCATGGTTGCTTCTGCTCCTTTGTGCATGAGGACAGATGAAGAATTTTTAAAGAGGGCAGTTGCTTGAGCCAGCCAGGCTTATTGCAAGCTGTGCTCGATCCTGAGGTGAGTTTGCCACCTTCTTTACACGTTACTGCCGATTGCTACCTATTTGTCCCGTTATAATCTGCATTAACTCTTTTGTGTTTCCCCATCCCCTTTTGTGTACATTTTCTCTTCTTTCTAGATAAATGGCTCATTTAAATTGGGAGCTGCTACTAAACTATTTTCTGGCTGGCAGATGCAGTGCCTAGCAGCTGCTATCAAAGACGAACCAAACATGAGCGGAGGAGGGGAACAGGTTGACATTTTGCCGGCTAACTATGTGGTAAAGGACCGTTGGAAAGTGGTGAGTGTATGCCTGTATCTCTATCCTGCCAATCCAATCTAAGGATTTGTGTTATGCTCTGAATTAGCTGCTACCCTGGTAGAGACAATGTCTTCAATACAAGGTGAGCGACCCTCAAAGACTGAGGGCTGCATGTACCCTGAAATTGTCTTTGCAGCCCACAGAATCTCCACCTCACCAAAATCCAGCAGCACGGATTGCCACTGTTTTGAAGCAGGAAACTCATAACAGCTTATTAGAGGATTAATAAAATTTATATAAAGAATCAAAAACTTGCAAACTTGAGGGGTAGGAGACGGGGCAGAAAATCCAATCCCTATTCAACATAGCATGCCCTGCTCACTTTGAATAATCATTTTGTTCACCGGGGTTATTGTCCTCCCAAACAATGTTACATGAATTTAATCCTGCACAAGATGCAGGTAGATGCTGTGGTATCTGATGTTTTTAATGAGGCTTTATGAGAACAAAATGTAAGCTGGTGTTCTTATTATATAATGCGTTCTGGATGAAGTCCTTTTGAATGGTGAGCTTTAGTAGATGCAAATAGATAAGTTTTGTTAATCTTAGAACTGGAGGGATACAGCAAGGACTGGGAGATCATCTGGTGTGCAGTCACTTTTTCCTTGCTATCTTGTAACAGATTTTGTGATGCTGTTTTATACTTATTCAGCTAAGTTCTTTGTTGTATGGTTACATGTTTTCTATTTTGCCTAGTTATTCTCTCACACCTGAATAGTATGTACTCAGACTGACTAAGCTAAGGCTGAATAGACAGTAGCTTAGGGTGGAAAAGCTTAGGTGGAGCCAATGCCATTTCTGTTTCTGAAACATTCTAAAAAGATTAATCTTCACATCAGCAGGGGTTGGTGCCATTAGTCAGTGGGGCCTAGGGATACTCGTGTGCCCTTGAGCATTAATGTAGCATCAATCAGAATAGAGCTGGAAGGGACCTTCGAGGTTTTCTAGTCCAACCCCCTGCTCAAGCAGGAGACCCTATACCATTTTAGACAAGTGACTTTCCAGTCTCTTCTTAAAAACCTCCAGTGATAAAGTACCCACAGCTTCTGATGGCAAGTTGTTCCACTGGTTAATTGCTCTCGCTGTTAGGAACGTTCTCCTTAATTCTAGATTGCTTCTCTCCTTGATTAGTTTCCATCCATTGTTTCTTGTCTGCCCTCTGGTGCGTTGAAAAATAAGTTTACCCCCTCTTCTTTATGGCAGACTTTCAAATACTGGGCTACTGCTATCATGTCCCCCCAGTCCTTCGTTTCTCTAGACTGGCCAAACCCAAATCCTGCAACCGTTCTTCATATGTTTTTGTCTCTGGGCCCTTAATCATCTTAGTTGCTCTTCTTTGGACTTTTTCCAAAGTCTCAACATCTTTTTTGTAATGTGGTGATGAAAACTGGATGCAGTATTCCAGCTGCTTAATAGAACCAGTGCAGTGTAGTGGTTAAGGCATCAGAAACCAGGAGATGGTGAATTCTAGTCCTGCCGTTAGGCACAAAGCCACCTAGGTAATCTTAATCTAGGTTGTTTTCTCTCATCCCTAGGAAAGAGTTAGTGGCACACCACTTCTGAAAAACCTTGCCAAGAAAATTGCAGGCACTTGTCCAGGTAGTCTCTGAGACTCAGGCACTGTTGAATGGAAGAAAAAAGTATACAAAATAGTATCACCATTGAAAAATGGGAAAAGTGGGCTTGTGCAGAAATTACTTTTACGTTACTGTTTCACTACCTGGGCATTCTTTGAGGGTTTTTTTATCATGATCTATTTACAGCTGCTTGTAAATTATCAGGCTGCAGCTATGTACAGTAAAACATAACCGCAGCCTGATATTTACACTATGTCAAATTACTTTAAAACATTATTTTACCTATTTTTACCAACAATAAAATATTGCACCATTGAATACTTCTCCCCAATACTGTATTTCAGCATATTCCATCATTTCCCCTCCAACCACTAAACTGTTGCCAAAGCTTAGTTCTGTACATTATTCATAATCTGTTTCTATATAACAATCTGTTTCTGTATAACAACTATTACAGTACTTATGTCTGTGCTTTCTCTGCTAATGCCATTTATACATAATATCTCAATTTTAAGATGCAGATATCCGAGACATTTTTCCAATTCATCTGCAGCAATGTAATTGTATCTAGATTTGCTTTGCTTTCCTTCCCGGTTATTTGTGTAGCTTCAGAATACTGAGGAGGTCAATTGCTAATGTGGTTTTCATGCTTGCTATGAAGGACTTGGCAGGAGTCAGCAAGACCAGCTTTTGTTGTATTCATTTATCCAATGTCATATTGAATTAAGCATAGTATTTTTGCAGGAGAAGACTGAAGTGCTAAATATAGCATCTTTGCTATTACAAATGATACGCTTAGAAAACAGTAGTTTCCTACAATAATTTAATGAAGATGCAGTTTTTTACCAATCTGAGTTATTTTAACATTTTAATCTTCCTTCCTTTCCTCTTTCTCCTTCTTTGGCATTGCTTGTCTTAGTAGTCTTATCTCTAAAAATTCTTTCTACGGTGTTCAGTTTAAGTGCTATATGTCTATGTGAAAATTATTGTTACCCAAATCACTGAGAATCACAGGGCAATTTCAGAACTATGGTTAGCTTATTGAAACTAATAGTCTTTTTGTAGTGGGCATCAATCATTAAGGATAATATGAGAAATCTTAAGGAAGCTGGTGATAATCAGTGGCAAACTATGTAGAGTAGTAGAAAGTAGCCGGATGGAATATTCATTTATTTTCTCAAACCATAATCCATGGTATGTTGGACAGATGGTGCTTTAGTGTCTTCAGTGAGCTCACTATAAAAATGTTCAAAGAGGTCATGTGAAAATGATATAGTTTAATTAAAATGTAAGTCTTGTCGTTTCTTTAATATTTTTTTTCTGGAAGTATTCCCAATATATTGGACCCAATCAAGCAGTGTGCATAGAGGCTGTCATCCACACTAACTCACATTCTAGGGATAGACCTAGGTCTTAAGGGCTCATTTTCTTTTCCCTTTTGTGTTTTTATATATACACACAATTGTTAGTAAGGATTTTAATTACAATAAATAACATGTAGAAAATAGAAATAAAAAAGAAAGTACCCGTATTTTTCGAAGTATAAGACACACTTTTTTCCCCCTAATAAAGGGTGAAAATTTGGGTGCATCTTATACACCAAATGTAGCCCTGCCCACCTGCTGGCCCCCACTCTTCAGCCATTTTCAGCCTCTGCACACTGTTTTAGACCTGCTCCAGGTTGCGGGGATCGCCACAGCACATCACTGCCTCCCTGCCTCCGTTTTCAGCTTCAGCACATTATCTCCCCCTGATTCAGCATGAGCAGCTGATTAGCAGGTGGATCAGCCTCCCGGAATACACCCAATCAGCTGTTCCAAGCTGCAGGGATTGCCACAAACCATCGCCGCCTCCGTGCCTCTTGTTTTTGGCCTCTGCCTCTTGTTTTTGGCCTCTCTGCCTCATGTTTTTGGCCTCTGAATGCTCTGTTTTATACCTCTTCCAGGCTGCGGGGATCGCCACAGCACATTGCTGCTGATCGCCACCTCTACACATCGCGTTTTCAGCCTCTGTGCATCAGATGGCCTCTGTGCATCACATTTTTGGGCGATTCCAGGCGGTGGTGATTGGCAGCGATGTGCTGTGGCGATCTCCCCACCAATCAGCTGTTCATGCTGAATCAGGCTGCAATAATGTGCTGAAGCTGACCAGGCTGTTCGCTATTTGCTGCAAGGATGCTAGCCAGATGAATACTGATGGATGCTGGTAGGTAGAGGCAGAATTTTTTTTTCTTGGTTTCTCCCCCCAAAACGGATGTGCTCTGGAGAGTCTTAGATGCCGAAAAATACGGTGTGTGTGTTCGTGTGTGTGTAACAAAACAAAACAAAACACAAAACAAAACAAAACAAAAAAAAACAAACAAGGGTAAGTTACTCCTGATCTTTCTGCACCACACCCTCCTTCCTTTGGCCTCTCTGCATTCACACAGACCTGGGCCCTCCTTCCCTCAGCCTCCCTTCTCTGCGTATACCTACACTCTCCTTCCCTTGGCTTCCCTTCATACACACCATGCCACACCCTGCTTTATCTCAGCTTCCCTTCACATGCACCATGATGTGCTTTCTCCCTTGGCTTCCCTTCACACACACACTTCTATACCCTCCTTCCATTGGCCTCCCTGTGCTTGCATGCACCTGTTCCCTTCTTCCCTCAGATGCTGTACAATAGCACCCCCCCTCTCAATTGGCATGTATGCGTTGGATCTCTCCCCCACTCTCCTTTGGCACCTCTGTGTGCCTTATCTGGGATTCTCACTGATTCCTACACAATGACCCATGCATCTTGGATTATGCAAGCGAGACTTTTCTGGGTTGTCACTTAAGGGTTACAATTGCATGATTTTGCAGTTTAGAGTAGAATAGAATAGAGCTGGAAGGGACCTTGGAGGTCTTCTAGTCCAGCACCCTGCTCAAGCAGGAGAACCTACACCATTTCAGATAAGTGACTGTCTAGTCTATTCTTAAAAATTTTCAGTGATGGAGCGTCCACAATTTCTGAAGGCAAGGTCTTCCGCTGGTTAATTTTCCTAACTGTTAGGAAGTTTCTCCTTAATTCCAGGTTGCTTCTCTCTTTGGTTAGTTTCCAATCATTGCTTCTTGCCCCACCCTCTTGTGCTTTGTAGAATAATTTGAACCCCTTTTCTTTGTGGCAGCCCCTCAAATACTGGAATACTGTTATTGTGTCGCCCCTAATTCTTCTTTTCTTTAGAGTAGACTGCAGCTGTTCTTCATATGTTTTAGTCTCCAGGCCTTTGATCATCTTAGTTGCTGTTTTCTGAACTTTTTCCAAAGCCTCAACATCTTTTTTGTACTTTGGTGACCAAAATTGGTTACAGTATTCCAGGTGTAGTCTTACTAGGTTTTTATAAAGCTGAACTAATACTTCCCATGATCTTGATTCTATGCTCTGTTTATACAACTCAGGATTGTATTAGGTTTTTTATGGTGGCTACTGCACACTGCTGGCTGATATTCAAATGGTCATCCACTAGGACTCCAAGGTCCCTTTCACAGTTACTGTTTTTGAGCCACGTTTTGCCTAATCTGTACTTATACCTTTGATTTTTCCTGCCTAAATGTAAAACTTCACTTTTGTCCACATTAAAATTCATTTTGTTGGATAGGGCCCATCGTTCAAGTTTGTCAAGATCTTTTTGGATCCTGAGCTCGTCTTCTGGGGTGTTGGCTATTCCTGCCAGTTTAGTGTCATCTGCAAATTTGATGAGTTCCCCTTCTATTCCCTCAATTAAGTCATTTACTGGGCCTAAGATGTAGCCTTGTGATACCCAACTGCTTACTTTTCTTCATATGGATGTAGTACCATTAAGGACTACTCATTGAGTATAGTTTGTCAGCTAGCTACAAATCCATCTGATGGTGATGTTGTCTATTCCACATTTTTCTAGCTTACCAAGAAGTAGGTTGTGGTCTACTTTTCAAATGCCTTACTGAAATCTAAGTTTACTATGTCCACAGCATTTCACTGGTTTACTAATTTAGTCACTATATCAAAGAATGAAATAAGATTGATTTGGCATGATCTGTTTTTAACAAACCCATGTTCCAAATTGTTATCTTTTGGATAAGATATTATACAATGCTTATGCAACTTCTGAATAGTTACTAAAATTTTAGAAATGTGTTATTCTTTATGTCTGTGTTTGTGTGTCTTTGTGTCAGTTTTGATTCCTGGCAACTACCTGGACTAGTCCTTGCAATATCTTCGGCAAGGTTTTTGGAAGTGGTTTGCAACTGCCTTCTTCCCAGATCTGAGAAAAAATGACTGACTCCAGATCCCCCATCTGGTTTTATGCCTAAAGCAGGATTAGAACTCACAGTTTCACAGTTAACCTGGTACCTTAATTGTTCTACTTAGTTTCAATTAATTAAAAGAAATAGCAATAGGACTTAGACTTATATACCACTTCATAGTGCTTTTACAACCCTCTCTAAGCGGTTTACAGAGTCAGCATATTGCCTCCAACAATCTGGGTCCTTGTTGTGGCCCGCTAGCGGCCAGCAGAGCTAGCAGCAGATTTGGACAGTGAGGAGGTTGGGGAGGAACGTAGGCCAGCCCTGGAGTCTGGGGAAAGCTTGGACAATGACTCTGAGTCGGAGGCAGAGAAGGGGCCAAGGCCATCTGGGGGTTCTTTGCTGCCTCCGGAGTCTCCGGAGTCTGACATCAGCGAGGCAGAAGAACAGCGTGAGCCTGTTCCCATGTGCAGAGCTGCCAAGAGACAGGAACAATTAAGGAAACAGGGTCGATTTAGGAGTAAGGCTTGGAGATGATTAGCCCCTCCCATAAGACATAAAAGAGAAATGAACGGGACGTGAGCTTTTGCAGGAAGCAATTAGTTCATCTGGCCAATTCAAGATTTGAAAATTCTGTTTGTGACTCTGTGCTAAGTTTGGCCTTGCCCTGCCTCTGGAAATTAGCTCTTTGGCAGCGTTCCACGTAAGATAGGTGGGTGTTGATAACCTTCCTCTGAAAGACTGTTTATCAAGCCTTACGGACTGTAAATGAAAGTAATTTACAGCCGTATGAATTAAAGAAGTTTGCCGGGACTAAGTCTGTGCTTTTAATTTCTAAGGAAGCCTAGGTCAGAACAGTCCTCATTTTACCAACCTCGGAAGGATGGAAGGCTGAGTCAACTTTGAGGTGGTGAGACCTGAACTGCCAAACAAGCAGTTCAGTTCTGACAAGCAAAGTCCATGGGAAAGCCAAGTTCACTTAACAACTGGGTTATTAACTTATCAACTGCTGTGATGCACTTAACAAGAAAGGTTTTAAATTGGGGTAAAACTCACTTAACAAATACCTCATTTAACAACAGAAATTTTGAGCTATGGACTACCTATATTACACACCCCCTGCAATCATCCTTATATACAGACCTTAAGATATTACACATGTATTAGTTACAGAGAACTTTTCCTAATTTCTTCAGATAAAGCTTTTAAAAATATCTGTTTCCCTAAATAATTTTTATATTTTGTCAGCTTTATTTTTGTCAATGCCCAGTTCCCACAAACAGTCTGTTTGTGTTCCCGGACCTTCAATAGAATACTACAGGTTTTTGTATGTCCCCTTTATAGTGTTCCTTTTTCTCAAGAAAAATTATTTCAAGGTTAGTGAGAGGATTTAAGAATATTTTCTTGACTTCTTTGTCTTTAGGAATGGTACCAGTTATGCATTTAGCCAAATTAACCCTAAGATATTCTATGTCTATTAAATATTGCTCCTCCAATAAAGCAATCATCTAGTCTTGATAGAGTTGCTAGTTTCTCTCTCTGCTTTTACTTCCTTTAATTTTTCTAGAAAAGACCGCAGTGAGGCATTCGTGATGAAGGCTGGGATGCTAAGTTTGAATGTCACTCTGGATTTCAGCTGCATACTCCATGGAAGAATTTGCAGATTTTCTTCATCCTGTTTTAAATCTGTTCTTTAGCTATATAAAATTACATCCAGATTTAGACTATATAAATGTGATTCTTTAATCTCTATCCATGTTTAAATTTATCTTCAACATAATGGGAACAATATCTTGAAAAGGGGAATTTTGACTGAAAAGCTCAAAAGTGTTATATATTAAGAAATCCTCATCCCCTTTCTGAGGCCTTAAGATATATTTTTTTCTTTATTTTCTGAATATACATTTTATTGATATTTGTTATGAAGCTAGGATTTTCCTATTTAAGGAGACTGACAATATTTGAAAAAGCTATAATTTTTAATTCCACTACCTCCACATTTCTCAATAACCAAAGGGAAAATCCTTGTTTAGCTTAAGAAGCTTGCAAAGAATGTCACAAAGATACTCTACCTTTGGGTAGGGGATATTATTATTGCCAGTTTTTAAATTTTCTGTGTAACTTTTCTGTACTAGCAATCTACAAGTTTTTGGAAAACTTGAAACTGGAATTCTATAATACTATCACACAATCACTATTATCATCCATTGTGAACACCCAATTTTCCTGTGTCTATGATCCCAAAGATGAGGAAGGAAAGATCCATTATACAATCTTCCTTCCCTTAATCTCTCAATGATTAACAGAACAAAGGAAGACAGTGGAAAGTAACCAGTGGAATACTCACTTTGGATGTGGTAATCTGTAAAGATTTCTTCCTCTCCTCCCTTCCCAAGATTTGATCATCTTGACAATCCTCAGAAATTTAGATATAAATACATTCATTGCTAAGATCACCAGGTAACTTCAGGTGTGTGTAAGAACTTTAAATCTACGAAACTTAAATTCAAGTTCATTCTCACTGTTCTGTGGCATTTCTCCTGCTAAGTCTTATATCAGGTCTACAAGCCAATTTTTCTTACAACATTTATGGCCCCTTAGCAGCTTTCTGGCTAGAAATATTGTAATTTTTTTTCTTTTGTTCAATCTTTTCTGATTCTTGTAGACTGCCTGGATGAGTTCCTGCACTTTTCTTGGCAAGGTTTTTTCAGAAGTGGTTTGCCCATTGCCTCATTCCTCAGGTTGAGAGAAAATGACTGGCCCAAAGTTACTGGCTAGCTTAGATTTGTCTGATACTATTAGGGGCTATTGCCTGTCATTTCCTCCAATAATCATTTAAGTGAGGTTGATGGGGTAGAATATTGGTAAAGTAAAATAGTTTCTTCTCACCTTTTAGTTTGCTAACATATTTCCTATTTCTTGGAAGCAATCCTCTGAACTGCATAATTATTTGGCAAAATGGAACTGCAGAGACCAGCAGGGACAGAATCTTCTCACTTGTTGTCAGAAACATTTTGGCATGTTGCTTGATTTTCATAGCTGGAATCCTAGAGACATGACCCCAAGCACAAAATTATAATGGTGGGCTGTGGCTGATATTTTTCCCCTTTTAATACTTGCATAGTTTCCATAGCAAAACAGTAAAATGTTAATGCAAATGTCAAACCTCCTTTGAAATACTGTAGGCTGCCAGTACTTTGATAAATGGAGCTGTTAGTTCTTCTCATGTAACAAGATGACACTTCAATTTCTAATCGCTTTCTAAGCATTTGATGCTCACATTGCTGACAGTAGAGATTTTTAAAAAATGGCTAGGGAATATCATTTTAATTTTTTTAGAACAGTTTTTTCTACTATTCTGAAAGTACTCTCTCAGCAACTATCAGTAAATATTTTGTTCTATCTATACATGTCCGTCAACTGGTTTTACATTTGTGGTTATTTTCCCCTGCTATATTCCCAAACAAGCATTTTCTAATCAATAACTCAAAATTATTTCATTTTGTACTACTAAGAAACCTAAACATTTTAGCTGGATTTATGATTTTGGTACTCATATAGTTAGTGCACTCTAGTTATTCTTACCACATTTACTATGAAAAATGAATATGAATGTGGACTACTGTAATGCTCTCTACATGGGGCTCCCCTTGAAAAGCACCCGGAGGCTCCAACTGGTCCAGAACGTAGCCGCACGGGTGATTATGGGCGCAGCTCGTTACGCCCATGTAACACCTCTCCTACGCGAGCTGCACTGGCTCCCGGTGGTCTTCTGGGTGCGACTCAAGGTGTTAGTTATCACCTTTAAAGCACTCCATGGCTTAGGACCTGGGTACCTACGAGACCATCTTTTGCCACCAATAGCCTCCCACCGACCAGTTCGTTCTCACAGGGAGGGACTACTCAGGGTACTGTCAGTCAAATTATGTCGACTGGCGACTCCCAGGGGGAGGGCCTTCTCTGTGGGGGCTCCAACCCTTTGGAATGAACTGCCCCCGGAGATACGGAATATCCCTGATCTCCGTGCTTTCCGCCGTGCCCTCAAGACCCTGATGTTCCAACAGGCAGGGCTAAACATACAAACATGTGAATGATTTTTTAAATGTTATCTAATTCTGGGTTTTATTTAATTGACCAAACTAAGTAATAATTTTAATTAGCAATTTTATGATGTTTGTGTGTCTATATTTTTCTTGACTGTACACCGCCTTGAGTCCTACGGGAGAAAGGCGGTATAGAAATATAATAAATAAATAAATAAATAAATAATGAATGTAAAATGTAACAAATCTCAATCTACTTTAGGTCACAGTGTTTATTCCTAGATTGGCAATGCAGAATGCTTTATATGATGCCTCTATTGCATTGATTGATTGATTGAATTTATATTGACGCCTATTCACCCATGGCGACTCATGCGGCTTACAGAATATAAAAACATTTCAAACAATAAAAACTAACAAAAAGAATCAAATAAATTAATATAGTACAATATAACAAAATCATCTCCCACCCCCCCTCCCTGTCAAGAGCAGATCACATGAGCCATTTAATGGGCTCCATCCTGCTCTGGGTTCCCCAGGCCTGCTGGCAGAACCAGGTCTTCAGTGCCTTCCGGAAGAGTGTTAGAGTGGGGGCCATTCTAATCTCTGGGGGAATGATGTTCCAGAGAGAGGGAGGACCCGGCATCACTTAACTCATCACGGGCCATTTATGGGTTTTACTCAGAGGTGGTATTTAGCAGGTTCTGACCAGTTCTGGAGAACCGGTAGTGGAAATTTTGAGTAGTTTGGAGACCCGGTAAATACCACCTCTGACTGGCCCCACCCCCATCTATTCTCTGGGGATTTTGCAGTAACCTTCCCCTGGAGTGAGGTGGAAATGGAGATTTTACAGTATCCTTCCCTACTACGCCCACCAAGCCACGCCCACCAAGCCATGCCACGCCCACCAAGCCATGCCCAGAGAACCAGTAGTAAAAAAATTGAATCCCACCACTGGTTGTACTTAATACTTAGAAGTAAAAGTAGGTCAGGTCTTTTTTTTGTGGCACCTATTACTTGCTATAAAGAATGGAACTGCTGTGTAAAGGTACTTAGTGTAATAAGAAATATTTTTTGTACTTATATGTAGAGATAGAGATATAAACTATACTTACTTATTTATTAAATATTTTGGTCTGGGCAGCTAAAAAATAAATAAATGCAATAATTTAAAAAAACCCAAGTAAACGGTGCAGTGAAGTTAGGTTAAGAAGATACACAAGATAACTAAACTAAACTGTGGACATTGTACAAAACATCTTCAGTTTATTTAAAATGGCAAGTTTTGTTTTCTAATCCTAGATGGATTCTTCTATAGAATTATTTGCTTTGAACTTGTGTTTAGTTGTCTGTTTATCTTGATGTGGTATCTAAAAATTGTCCCAAGAAACTTTGGTCATGATTGCATCTCTGCCACCCATTGTAGCATACATTCTTTTAAAAATGCAGACATTGTTTAATATATATGAAATTATAGTTCAATTCCATTTGAAGGGAATTTTGAAATTTATAATCTCTTCCTTTTATTATAACAAACTTGAAGTAGTTTCTTTTGTTGTTCCTAGCATTCTTGATCCTTGGTTCTTTCTGAGCGTTTACTTTTTCTGACAAAATTGCTACCACTTCATGTTCTCTGCATATAAGATCATCATCTTTTCATTGCCTCTCTGAGCATTTCTGGTATTCAGATTTTCACTAAATGAATAGGCACTGATTTATTCTAATGTGCTTAAAAAATCTCCTCACTGGAATTGCTAAAGTTTAGTTTCTTTCGGAATTCCAACTAATCTTGAACACCTTTAAATCATTTAATTATTTAAAATCTCTTTTTTATATAAAAATCAAAGCTATATGTTTGATTGCAGTCAGCTTTAGTTTTCTTTGAAATCAAGAATCCTAGTATTCTATTTATACTATGCTATTTCTATTTTTTAACACTTCCCATTTACTTATTATCAGTTCAAAGAAGTTGACTCTTTTCTGCGTTCATTCATTCCCTGAAGGAGTAAGTTGGCAGCAATACAAGTTAAGGATTTCCTGAAAGTGCCATGCTTGGCTGAATTAATCTCATATACTTTTTTTAAAATAAATAAATAAAAATTAAAAAATAATCAGCTTTAGGTTAAACTAATTTTAAGAAATCCTTCTCCTCTTAGATATCTAGCGTCTTAAAATAGGAAACAGTTAAAAGTAACAAATACCTATAAAAACTGTATGCATTTTCATAAATCATTAAATCAAATCAAGGAAAATGAAATAAACAGTCCCACACCAATACATTTTTAGTACTCCAAAAAGTGCTTAGAAAAATAGCAAAATGCGTAAATATTAATTTAAAAACATAGAAACAAACATTTTCAAAGGTAAAAAAAAAAACCTTAAAAGAAAACTGTGAACTTCAGAGGCATATTCTGCAATGTAATAGATAGTTATCCTTTGGTTAGGGAGATCATCTGCAATCAAAATTACATTTATTAATTTATTATTTATTCAATCTATTTTTTCTGATCCCCACTTGAGAAGATATATATTGGCTCCCAAATCTGGTTTTGATTATTTGATTATATGTTATCAAGCAGACATTAACTCTTAAGAGGTATTTTTTCTAGATAATCCCCATCTATTATATCTAGCAGTAAACAAAAATTGCTGGATAAAAAAATAAAACTTCCTCACTAAATTCTTGTGTTTGTTAATTATGTACAGAGGCAGGTTAGGAAAAATCCTCATTCTAGTATAATACAAAGATGATTGTTGGGAGAACTGCAAAATTCTACCTTGCAGAATTTTTATAATTAATATAATTAAATATAAAATATTAATATAATTAATCCTCAATTTTGAATAAGAGTGAAAATCCCTATATTAGCTAGATTTTATTTTCAGATCTCATTCAGATGGCAATGAAAAAAAGTTCAAAAAAGAACTTTTCCATAAATACCTCTAGGGACTACTCTCACTCTGCTTAAAAGAAAACTCACTATTTTTGAAGAATGAATCTTGCATCCAAATTATTTTGACTTGAAGCTCCACTATTTCTTTGATCTGTTTCTGATTAGCATGTTTAAGTTGATCATTACCATGGTCAGAGGAATACCATATCCTAAAGGCTAATGCATGCTACTTTGCAAAGATTATGCTAGGCCCTTGTTGAATAAAATCCCTCAGATCTCTTTGAAAGAGGACTCTGACTGGGGTTACTAGGACAATTTTTCATCCATTAACTGGGAGTAGTTTACGCTTGTAAAACTTGAGAAAGCAGAGGAAATTTTCAGGGCTTTTAGGGTGCTCACTCTCCGTTAGATCCAAGCCTCTTTTACTTAGTCAAGGTCATCTGGGAAAAATCTTCTGGAGGGAAAGTGGAAGTGATTTAATCCTTGAATAATGGGATTCTCCCTGCCGGAAAAAGGTGGTGATGTGCTCTCACCTTAACAAATATTTACTAGATCCAGTGATATTGGGCAATTTTCCACTTCTCCTTTTGAGCAAAGATCTACAAGAAATAGATTATCTTGACCCTTTTCAGTAAAGTTTCATGCCAGGATATAATGCTGAAAAACATTGTTCTTATTTGTGGATACATCTTGTGGCACTGGGACAGAGATGATACCACTCTCCTGGACCTGCTTGACTTCTTAATGACCATTACCATCAATCATGGTATTCTTCTGGACTTTGGGAGAAGGAGACACTATTTTGCATTCTTTGAAGTTGGTATCAGTGGAGGGGGAGGGGATCTGTGCTCTTTCCTCTTCTATTTAATATCTAATGAGACTGCTTGGGGAGCTAATTTGATAACATGGATTCAGGTATCATCACTTTGCTAGATGATTACCAGTTGTATATTTGGAGCCCCATCTGACTGACTGTGGAAATGATGTCTCAGTGTCTGGAGGCTGTTAGCCACTCGATGAGGAGGAATCGATTTAGTTTTAATTCTAATAAAAATGAATGACTTGGGATCAGGTATGCCTGGGATTTTCCATTTTTAGTTCTCCATTGTGTAGAATTTCTGAGGCAGAACTGGTGTGCATTTGGAACTGATGGCTTTTCTTGGAAGAGCAAAAGCTATCAATAGCCAGATGCCTTTTGAATAGAAAATGTGCCATTTTCTACCCTTCTCCTCTATCGGCAGAACTTGTTCATGGTATCTTATGCCTCAATTGCCTGCCGCCTGGATGCGCTATAGATGGAGCTGCTCTTGATCAGTCAGAATCTAATAGAGAATGCAAATTTGCAAGCAGTTATGGGCATACATCAATATGCCCATGTGATACCTATACTTTCTGAGCTGGTTACCAATTCAAATTGCTAATTGATATCTGTAACATAACTTGGAGTCTGGTTATTGGATTGCCTTTCTGGTTGTCTCATAAGAACTAACACAATAAGCATGTACCAATCTTATGGGATCATGGAGACATCCTTCTTTGTTCCTGCTGTCTGGAATCCAGTTCTACCAGAAGTTTGTTAAGCCCTATCTCTGCTTTGATTTAGAGGCATTTAGAAAGGATTTTGAATAGGCTGTAGGCCATGATGTTTTGTGGTTCCATCAAGTGATGACTTACGTAAAATGGTAAAACTGTTTTAATATGCTTCCCCATAATATCATTTCATTTTTATATCTTTTGCATTCTGGTTGCTTTTACTTTTAACTCAAGTTGCCTTGATAGCAAAGGGTACAAATGTTAATGATTTATTAAATGTACATTTAATTTTATTTAATTTTCTGTATCTACTGCCACTTAATATCTTTCCTGGATTTTATTAGCCCATATTTGCTAAAGTCTATTATTACACATATTATTCCTAAGAGACCAACTATTTGGTTTTGGTTTTGTGTCTTTAAGTACACTTTTTAGTTATATCCAATATAACAATATTGCATGGCTTAGTACTTTTTTTCAAAGGTTTCTAGGTAAACTGTGGAATTTCCCTAATTGCTAAATACTGTGATGATTTTGTGTCCCATTTAGTTGAAGAAGATTGGTGGTGGTGGCTTTGGTGAGATTTATGAAGCAATGGATCTTTTAACTCGGGAGAATGTAGCTCTGAAGGTTGAGTCAGCTCAGCAACCAAAGCAAGTCCTCAAGATGGAGGTGGCTGTTCTAAAAAAACTACAAGGTAGGAGATATAATTATTTTGGAAAGTGTATGGAGGTTTATAGAGTTTGATTGCATTATTATCTGTTTGGTGTTAATACATGACAATATACCATATTTAAACATAAAATACAGCTTTGTTTGAGATCCAATGTTTCTTTTCAGTTAAATTCTTATATTGCAATGTCAAATGATTTTAATACAATTTTAATTATCACAGTTTTTTTTTACAAAGAGCTACATTAATTGTAGCTTGTCAGGAAAGATTATAATTTTCTGTTGGACATTTCATGTTTCATATCCAAAGCCCCAATAATTGGAACCCTGTCAGAGAAAGCAGCTCTTTTAGACAAGGTAAGCTATGTTATGGAGATGCACTATTAATATTTTTTCCTGCACTTCCAAGAGAACTACATGCTCTGGTTTAGTCTGAAGGGAGTGCTTTTGTTACTGCAGCATATATTATAATACCAAGAACATAAAACATAACACTAGTGTCCTATATGTTATGTTCTGCAAATATGCAGTTGGCCAGGAACTTATATTTTGTACTTCATTCCAGATATGTGATCTACAAATACTTGATTTATGGCATGTGTTTCATCAGCCTGGGCAATAAGTACTTACTTGGAAAACAATTAGACAAAATCTCATTCAGACTCTTAACTGATGAAGAATTACTACCTTAAGTAAACATTTGCCCTTACACTCAATAAAAGTCAAAAAGTTATTTGCTAGCTTTGCATATGGATAAATAAATATTTATATATGTACAGAAGAGTAAGTGGCTTAGTTACTATGCCTCTCTCTCTTATGGACACGCATGTTATTTGAAAAAGTGAAAATGAGAAAAAAGTAGTCAAATATAATCCAATCTTTATTATGGTTATAAGCAGCAAAAGAAGAGTGGGATACAAACAATTTAAAGCACTAAACAATATAAAATACACATGGTTAAAAAACATTTAAAAAAGCTTATATACATACATACAAACCCCACACCAATCTTTTAAAAAATCTATAAAAAGGGGCAAAGACATTAATTAAAAATGGAGAAACATAAAAGTTAATATATGGCTCGTTCTCAGAAATCTATCACAATACTAAATACTAAGAAGTTAAATATTAAGGTTGGTCTGAGGCACAGGTCATCCATCATCTGACAGATTTTAATTGCTGCTGCACAGAATCTGCAATACTTATCTTGTAACAGGATTACTGTCTGCAAGCAGCAGAGAGGTATAAAATTGTGCTCTGCACCCTATTTGTCCTATGGGTGTTTATACAGTATTAGTGAGATGAGGGTAGTGCCAATGTCTCTATAGCACAAGCCTTGGTGGAGCACATTCTCCGTTGATTCTGTATGTCCAGAGTCACGGGGCATTGCCTTTCCTGGAAGAGAATTTTCCTGTATCAGCCTTCAAGGATTGGTGAAGGGAGGGCATGATATCATTCCAGATTATAGGCCCTCTGGAAATAGTCAAATAGCACTTTCCAAACTAAAAGGGGCATTGCTGGGGAAATCATGTAACAGTCCAACTTTGCTGATTGGAGGAAACCAATAGCTGGAGTAATGGGGAGGTGGCAAAGCAAAAGTTTTTAATTCAGAGAAAAAAAAAAGACAGCAAGAGCTAACTGTAAGTCCCAGTACAGGTTCAACTGAAGTATATTCACCAAGAATTACTATAAAAAGATACTATGTATTCGGGCTACATTTTACAGTCTTTTTTTTAATCTAAATTCAAATGAGCTGAAACACTTGAAACTGCTTAAGCACAGTTCAGAGTACATAATTACCCAGAAAGAGACATGAAAATAGATTTCTAAATGGAAATTCTGATAGTGATTTGTGGGGATTTTCAGTAGAGATTGAGTTTAGCAAGGGGATTTAGGTATGAAACTGTTTGGTTAAAGTGGAAATAATCAGTATTTAGAATTTATAATTTAGTAGCTGTTTCCTATGAGTTCCCCTTGCTTGATTACTTCAGATACTGATTTCGATCTCTGGACAATAAGGATGTGATTCCAGTGACCACTGACATAGCTTAAAATTGATCAGGTAAAAATAGCTTGGATAGAACCAGGTGGAATTGGCAGGTGTTTTTTCCGAAGATAACAATTAAGGCAAACAGCTCATTCTCAGAAAGGAAGATAAAAATAGGGCAAAAAAAGAAGCTCAGGGTTATATGGTAGAGCAGAGTACAGTGTACAAACTACATGGAATGATTCAGGAAACCAAAGAAATCCTGGATGTCTGAGGTTTTTAGTGGGTTCATGTTTGTGTGTGTGTGGTCCCTTGAGCTTTGTACTTAGAAGTCACAAGGATTCTGGAAGACTCTTTGAAAAACACCTCTTATAAGATGATAGTGGCAAGCTAACTGCATTCTGATTGATTGAGCATGGAATTTACATTTTGCAGGTAAAGATCATGTTTGCAGATTTATTGGCTGTGGAAGGAATGAGAAGTTTAACTATGTTGTTATGCAACTTCAGGTAAGCTTTTCTGCTTTTTTTTTTTTAAAAAAAACCTTTATAATTGTATTTACCATATCCTCAGTGATGATATGGTATCTTATCCGGATGATCAGTTTTACAGGCTAGCCAAACATGTGGAAAGTTTTTTCTCTTTTGAAATACCATAGAGATGGAAAAGGACTAGTGAGGAGGAGTTAAAAGGAATCACCTTCTTATTCTCAGGGATCACCTGAAAGTCTCAGAAGGCTCTACTAATGCGGACATTTGCCTCTGAAAATAAGGCAGGATGGCTGTCTTTACAAGGATCCAGAGGATATGGGGAGAGGACTATTTGACTACTCTCCTATCATTGCTTCTTTTCTTTTTCCACAATAATCTTACAGTTGCTTCCATTCCTCCTGCCTCACAATAGATTAATAAAGTTGGAAATGACCATATGGATCATCTAGTTCAGGGGTCGCCAACCTTTCGGACCTCAGGGACCACTAAATTCATAATTTTAAATCCTGTGGATCACTAATATGATTTTTTTTAAAAAATAAATAGTATCTAGTACAATATAAAAAATGCAAATAATTTTTCTGTGGTCCATCGAAATTTTCTCGTGGACCACCAGTGGTCTGTGGACCACTGGTTGGTGACCGCTGATCTAGTTCATTCCATGGAGGACCTACTACAGCTTCCTTGACAAATGGCTATCCAACCTCTGTTGAAGACCTCTAGTGGTTGACTGACAACTTATATAGTCAAGAACTTCTTCCTGATGTCTAGCCTGAATCTTCATTTTTCTAATTTTCACTCATTGATTCTGGGGCAATAGAGGAAAATCCCCCACTCCTTTCAAATTTCATTGTTGCTATTTGTGTCTCCAAAATTGCTGGTTATGGAGTTGCCAACTGACTCTTGGTATGCTTATTTCATTTTTCAGCAGATAGAAGAGAAAAATCGGACTTTTGTCTTAAACTGATTTTTAACTTAATGAAATTGCTTACCCGTCCACCTTTGGATGGACAGACTTAATGCTGATAGCCAAAAGACATAGTTCAGTTGTTCTTCCTTAACAGATTTGTTTTCCTTACAAATGAAGACCAGCATTGATTGAACAGAAGACAGAACTTGCAGCTATATCTTCAGATGATTGTTTGTCAAAATGAGCCAAGAAGAATCTCTTTGACATAAACATAATTGATCCAAGCAGAACATCATTTTTTTCTTTCCATCTGGTGGATTAAATAATATCTGCTGATAAAATCTGGTATAGATATCTGATATTCATTTATTTTCAGGGCCGGAATCTTGCAGACCTCAGAAGAAGCCAGCCTCGAGGAACTTTTACACTGAGCACAACTCTTCGATTAGGCAAGCAGATCTTAGAATCCATAGAAGCCATTCACTCAGTGGGATTCTTGCATCGAGATATCAAGCCTGTAAGTAGAGTCTGGTGGCTGACCTTCTCTGCATAGTTTGCTTTACCTGGCATTGATGTTTATTAAGAACAATTCTCCTTGCAGTTGGAAAACATACCTCTCAGGGGCATTGCATGAATTTTAGAGAGAGAAGCGCATAAAACCATGACTTTATGTTTTGGGATAGGTAAGGCCTCACTTACAACATGGGCCTGTGTATTTAACTAGTTCCAAGTTGCAAAGACATTTTATCATTTCATGTTTTGTGATCACTTTTTATATCAATAAATGAGAATATGCATATGTAAAAAGATCAGTAACAAAAAAGACAGTAATAGCTATACTACAACCCTGGTTGGGGGACTAAATTGTTAGTTTTATTAAAAAATGAAAATATTCTTGTGAAATTGGCTAGGGCTTTCTAAGAGGATTCCTTCTATGATTCCCTCTTCAATAGAGGGAATTCAAATTCAGATAAGAATTTCAGAATTATTCCTAGTACTTAAATTTTGAGAAAACTGAAACAATATTTATTAGATTTATATCCATTTATTTTTATATAACCTCAAGCAATGTACATAATGCTGCCATCTCATTGTCCCCTGTGAGGTGGATTGGACTGAGAGAGAGTGACACAGGTCCATTCCTAAGTGAGGGCTAGAACTCAGCCTTCCAGTTTCTAGGTTAACACATTAACCATTATACCAGACAAGCTCTATTTATACCAGTAACACTTTCTCCAGCTGACCTCTTAAACTCCTAAGTTTGTGTGTATATTTATTTCTTGCAGGAGTTGGATTGATATCCTTCCTTTTGCTCTAGGCACTGTTGAAAATCCAGGGTCTTTTGGGGATGAAAACATACCTTTACCAAGTCTGGTTTTCAAGAGTACATTTAACAGTGATTGCATGCCCAACTGCATACTGTTCACCTTCTCATGTGCTTTCAAACCTCATTTTTCTTATGCATAGACTTTTCTATGCATTCACACATAATCTTGTATTATTGTACACATATATAATATTAATGTAAAAATTTTAAAAGGAAAAGGGAACTCTTCCCCTCTTAGCAAACAATAGCAAAATATCAGTGTGTTTCCCTGACTCGCTGCTCTGACATTCCTACGCATGGGTTCTCCTCACTCCTATTGGTCTGACTGAGTGCCAATCATTTTCCTCTGCAGCCGGGGTCACGCCTACCCCGTCTCCGCATGCACAGTCTTTTTCACTCAGTCGTTGGAATCAGACGAAAACGGCATATATAGCTAACATTCTAGGAGCTAGAAATAAAATACAAGCTGATATTGGAAGAAAAATGGGTTTAGAATGATATTATCAGATTCAACAGACAAAAATATGACAATAGGAAACATACATAAATGTATAATTACAGAAGAACTGCATTGGCAAAAAGTTATAAAAAAATCTTGGAATGATTATAAACTGAGTATGAATTAATAATGTAATGCATCTGCAAGAAATATGATATACAAGGATGATTCCTACATAATTAAATCAGTTTATTCTGCTTCACTTGGGGCCCCCCTTCAAATGTTATATTCAGTTTGGATATTAGATTTTAAAAT
The DNA here is from genome assembly GCF_059756535.1 of Pantherophis guttatus. NCBI lineage: Eukaryota > Metazoa > Chordata > Lepidosauria > Squamata > Colubridae > Pantherophis > Pantherophis guttatus. Next base: position 306,026,434 of record NC_142063.1, on the reverse strand, counting down.
GGGTTTAGAGAAATTGGAACAAATTATAGAAGGGCAACAGGTTCTACTTTCAGATGACTAGAAACAGAGATTGAATTGAGATTGGTATATTAGTCTGTCAGGAACCTCCTGAAGTAAATACAAGAACTTTGTTTAATCACAGATGTAACAGCAAAATGATTGATAATGGGAAATACGATAAAAATAGTAACTGGAACAGATTTTGGATAGTGGCTTTATCACCTGTGAAGAGATACTGATATATTAACATATCTTCTTATTGTGTTGCTCCTCTTTAGTCTAATTTTGCCATGGGACGCCTGCCTTCAACCTACAGGAAATGTTATATGTTAGACTTTGGTCTGGCCCGGCAGTATACCAATACTAATGGTGAAGTCCGACCTGTAAGTGATGTCTTTTCTATTTCTTTTTCTGTTATTGTAACAGATTTTAAAAAAAAACTATTATATTTTTGTGGGTGTCCTTGGTGCTCTCTGCGCTTGGTTGTTTTCTTGCAGACGTTTCATTACCAAACTAGGCAACATCAACAGTGCACTGATGATGTTACTTAGTTTGGTAATGAAATGCCTGCAATAAAACAACCAAACTCAGAAAGCACCAAGGACTCCACCAAACCTGAGCTATAAATATTTCTTCTATCAGTATCATAATATTTTTACACTTTTTATTACTTTCATTTATATGCTGCCAATCGGTGTATTTGTGTATTTTTATTTTGCCAGTCTGTACATGCCAAAGGCACACTGAACGCTGTATGTACAGCATTCTGTGTGCCTTTGGCATATATCCCTGCTGGCCACATGACCACGGAAATTGTCTTTGGACAATGCTGGCTCCTTCAGTCAAGAAATGGAGATGACCACTGTGCCCTAGAGTCGGCCATGACTGACAGGGAAACCTTTATTTTTTATTACTGCCAGTATGCTCAAGGGCACCGTTGTATTATTCATGTCTGCAGTGCTGTCACTTTAACATACCTATTTGTTGAGATGAAAACTGAATTGCCAAAGAGTTATTACATATGATTTCAAAATAAAATATTACTTTACATATGTCTTGTCTCTTTATCAGTTACTTATATCAGTACTAAAAAAAGAGAACACTGTAAATTGTTCATCCTTTTATCCCATTAACAACTTTTATAGAAGATTGTTTTTAGTTTTTTAAAAAAGCACACTGCTCATGCTGAATTCATGCTCATTCAGAAAAAGCAAATTTGAACCTAGTAATGTGAGTGGTAGTGGCATATATAACCGATCTTACTTTTTCTCCTGCTACCATCCCTAAAAATCTCCAGTGGGTTAGAAGAAACTGCTGAAGAGCAAGGTTCTACTGGTATAAGATTCTTCTGTTTGATTTCAGTTAATTTAGTGATTTATGATAGCTCTTCTGTGCCTCTCTACAGTATTTCAGTATGGTTTGTAGCATAAGAATAATAAACAGATTTTAAAACAGTTAAAACAAATATGTGCCCAATCCCACTGGTGAAAGTAACAAAGGTTCTTTGGAATAGGATTATTTTAATAGCCTTACTAAATGGCATCAGTTTGGGCAATAACCTCTTAGGGAAGGAAGCCTGTTTCAAAATAATGAGATTACAGTAGAGAAATAATGCAATGAGAGCCTTCAGACCCTCAAAAAGAAGGGGAACCTCATCATGAGATGAGCTGGTTTATTTGAAGGAACGATTCCTCAAAATACCTAGTAAACAGGTGATGAAGAGGTTCATAGATTAAAACCAGTACTTTGTATTTACACTTTTAGTAACTAATGCAGCAGGTACAAAAATGGTGTTATGTTTATTTATTTATAAAATGTATTGCCAGATACTTGGCAGATTGCAGTAATAATGTATCTACATTCTACAGTATGGTTACTAATTAAAGTATAAAACCAAAAAATCAACCAATAACTAAACTGGGCATCCTAATGCTAGTCATAGATTCCTCTGAACAGTTTGATTTTCAAAAATATTTAAATTACAAAACCAAAATATTGAACGCAATTTTACTATCATAAGTAGTAATATTTTATTATTTACTATTCCACTGATAAGTAACCAGTTCTGAAATTCAGCCCCTTTAAGCCCCTGAATCTTATTTATCATGGAAATTGATGATCATCAATATTATTTTCTGTTAGAGAGAAGTCAGGTGTGACAAGTCTTTTAGATTTTATAAATGGCAATCACATGGTAACTTTGAATTTTATCCAGAAGTTAATAGGGAGCAATATAGCATTCATAGCACCTATACAATATTCCTGATGATGATCAGTGAATACCTAGAAGCAAACAAAGTAATAACCAAAAACCAACATGGGTTTGTCAAGTGCCAGACTAATCTTATTGCATTCTTTGACAAAGTGACAAAATGAGTGGACCAGAGGAATGCTGTCGATACAATTTACTTGACTTCAGTAAGGCATTTGATAAAGTAGACCATAATCTACTACTAGATAAAACAGAAAAAATGTGGGTTAGACAGCATTACCAGCAGATGGATTTGAAACTGGGTGACCAACCGCACTCAACGTGTAATCCTCAATGGAACTGCACCTACATGGAGGGAAGTATGCAGTGGGGTACCGCTAGGCCCAGTACTCTTCAACATCTTCATCAATGATTTGGATGAGGGGATAGATGGGGGACTCATCAGATGACACCAAGGTAGCAGGAATAGCCAACACTCTGGAAGATAGGCTTAAGATACAGAAGAATCTTGACAGACTTGAACATTGGGCGCTATCTAACAAAATGAAATTCAATGGTGAAAAAAATAAGGTTCTACATTTAGGCAAGAAAAACAAAATGTACAGGTACCGTATATGTGGTACCTAGCTCAATAGTAATAATTGTGAGAGGGATCTTGGAGTCCTAGTGGACAACCATTTAAATATGAGCCAGTAGTGGGCAGCAGCTGCCAAAAAAGCCAACACAGTTCTAGGCTGCATAAGCAAGAGGGATAGAATCAAGATGATGTGAAGTGTTAATACTATTTTATACTGCCTTGGTAAGGCCACACTTGGAATACTGCATCCAGTTTTCGTCACCATGATGTAAAGAAGATGTTGAGACTCTAAAAAGTGCAGAGAGAGCAACAAAGATGATTAGGGGATTGGAGGCTAAAACATGAAGAATGGTTGCAGGAACTGGGTATGTCTAGTTTAATGAAAAGAAGGACTAGGGGAAACATGATAGCAGTGTTCCAATATCTCAGGAGCTGCCACAAAGAAGATGGAGTCAAGCTATTGTCCGAAGCACCTGAGGGCAGGACAAGAAGCAGTGGGTGGAAACTAATCAAGGAGAGAAGCAACCTAGAACTAAGGAGAAATTTCCTGACAGTTAGAACAATTAACCATTGGAACAACTTGTCTCGAGAAGTTGTGAATGCTCCAACACTGGAAGTTTTTAAGACGACATTGGATAACCATTCGTCTCAAGTGGTGTAGGGTTTCCTGCCTAAGTAGGGGGTTGGACTAGAAGTCCTCCAAGGTCCCTTCTAACTTCATTACTGGCTAATAGCTGGATGCTGCATTCTGGATTAATTGAATCTTCTAAGAAGTCTTCAAAGGCATCGCCAAATAAAATGCATTGGTCCAAACTAGTGGTGATGGAGCATGAGTTAAGATATCCTCTTGCTCTAGGAAGGTCCATAAATGGTTACCAGCTAGCTGGCGAAATAGTCCACCTATCTTTCAAGAAGGAGCATTGAGTTCAGAAGGATCCCCAATTCAGGGACTTTCTTTCAAAGTCAACATTGGACTAGTCACAGTATCTGAATCGATAAAGTGCAACTTTACCTTGCTGGGATTCACTTTTAGTCTATTTCATCCTGCCTAATTCCCAACAGTCTTCAGATACTGTAACAAAACACTAATAGCATTTCCTATTTGATGATGGGATGAGGTTGCAATGCAGCATTGGGTATCATCATGATACCGTGAATCAATGCTGACTGTACCCATTGGCTTCGTGTAGCTTTGAATGGGTAAATATTTAATATTATCTCTGCAATATTTTCTATACATATCTTTCAGGATTGAATGTAGGCATTGTAATTAATCACTGCATAGACACTGCTCCCACTATTTGCCAATATTTCAATGGGATCAAATGAGATCTCTCAAGATGAGCCCAAAGAAGAGCTGAATACTGAAGTTTCTTATTCCAGCCAGTGACCAAAACTAGGATTAAAGCTTAATGATAAGCTTGAAAGTTTGAAAAGTTAAATCCATCTTACTTACCAGGTAATTGTACTTTGTGCAATGGAAGCTCTAAGTACCAATATAATTATTCTATATTTTTACTTTTTCTTCAAAATCTCTGTATCACAATCTTTTCTTCAAAATGCTTTAAAAGAAAAGATTGTGATACAGAGACAAGTATCACACTATTCAGTATGTTAAAGATTAAAGTGCAGAGTAAATCTGCAATCAATACTGTTAAAACCATTTTTTAAAAAAAATTTGATTACAATGTGCAGGCAGAAGGTGCAGAATGAGATGGCAGCCACCCTTTCTCTTTCTCTTTCTTCCTCCTGCTTTACTCTCTATCTTGGTGCACAAGAAGAAAAACCCACTAGAAAAGTTTCCAAACTGTAAGAGCAGTTTGACAGTGAAAGCTGTTATCTAAAATACTGCATGCAGTGACACACATTGCCTTAGATTGCCATTGATACTGGGCTCATCTATCTTGATAGTGTGATGCTCCTCCCAGTTTAATAAACCTCCTTGCTAAAAATTATTTGGTTTTCCAGAGAGCATTTCTGAAATGATGAAAAATACGCAGCATTTTATCATGAGAAGTCTCTTTTATTTGCATGAATTGAAAACTTTGCATGCTGCTGTTCTGCTGACTCAGCTCTAGATTATTGATTAAAGCTATTTCCTCATGAATCAGACTGCATTGCAGCAGTTTGCAATACTTGGTTTAAGGATATTGCATATATGTGTAAGTATGAGTTGGTTTCTGGATTTGACTGTATGGCTGAAGCAGAATGTGACAGAAAAAGCTCCTGATAAGCTTTGTCTAAATCAGAAATTTGAAGAAGAAGAAGAAGAAAAAACCCACAACAAAATCCTATTTATAACATGACCAGTTTTTAAATAGAGCATCCAAATCCAAAAATGAAGATCGTTATTGATTCTGGTATTTCCTAATATTGATACAAATGTTTATTAATCATTATCACTCTAAGACATAACAGTATTATGGTGGTAGTTAATCATTGTCTCTGTAATTAAAGGCATTTCACATCATGATCCCACAACCAAGTTAAATTACCAATTCCATTTCAGTTTTACTTGGTTTTCAGAAGCTTTGCTAAATTTTGCTCTAAACAGAGCAGAAAAATTGCCTGCTAATGGGGGTGGGTAGAAACCATCACTGTATCTCTCTTATGTTTTGTTTGCAATTGTGCCTGTTATGTTTGAGCTTATGAAATACAAAGGCTTTATTTCAAGAAGATACTAACTTTGCATTGAATCCGTTCACTTTTCAAGAAATCAATTATGGCAAAACAGATCCGTATTATATGATTTCATTTCATTTTATCTTATTATTTTATTTTACTCCCCACTTGTAGATCCCTAAGGAATGAGATAACTTCAACAGCTCCCAGTCCCAGATGAAAATAAGGTCCATATACTTGAAAACCTACTTAATGTGGTAGAAAATCCTGATGTGCTTTGTTTGGCTTAGACATCTTGGTGGATGTGCTTACACATCATACTAACTCCAAAACAAGCAAACCAACAATTGAATTATGTGGAAATCAGCTCACCTACACCCACTCTTATGATTGCATATTTCAGAAAGCTACATTTTTCCTGGTGTAAATAAATTTTGTTTAATTTAAAATTGTCTGTTAAATACTGGCTTCTTTTAAAGACAAAATCTTAATGTTTAACATCTCACTGCACATAATACATAATTGGTACAATTCACACTTCACAATTTATAATCTCTTGAAAGATTATTGTTAATATGATAGTGGAAAACAATGCTATGGAGTTTTATATTCATGAAAATCAGCCTAGCCCTGATTCAAAAGAATATTCCATTTGGATATCGCCCATATGGAAATGGCATTGTTGCGATCTGATCAAATGTACATTTTCATATCCGGAACAGATTCTAAAGAAATGTTTTATAAATTGGCAGCAGAATCATACTATACATAAAACCTATTCATTACTTGTAATATAACAGCGTTTATAATCTAAATGACTAGGGAAAGATTCTTAGTGATGTACAACAAGCAAACAAAATCTAAAACCAATAAACACTATATAACAATAACATCCACTAGTTAAGTACCTATGATAAATGACCTTAGATTAACTGTGACTTCATGTGGAAGATTAACTCATTAAGATAATTTTATATATTATAAAATATTAAGAGGGCAAAGTCTGCATGTAACTTGAGAGGGAGGGTGTTGCATAAATCAGTACTAACTTGAAGGAGGACTGACATTTGCTCTATTCTTCATGTTTTCTTGTGAGAGGGATTCTCAACAACCCCTTTTTAGATACCTAGATTAGTTCTGGCAAGATATTAACCTTTTATCACCTGGCACTTTGATATAAAGGGCTTTAGAGATGACAGGCCCATGTTTTGAACTAAATTCAGAAGCCTATGGACAGCCAATGTAACACCTATAAAATACACTGATGAAGTTGTTCCAGATGCAATTTCTGAGTTATCTCCAAAGGTAGTCTCATGTAGAGCCCACTGCATTAGTTTAGCGAGTAGCTATTAGTGCATGAATTACTGATGTAAGGCATGCTGGCTCAAGTAGGGTTGTGTTATATTCTCAGCATGGTAGCTAAGAATATGCCCTAGCCAGGATTTCCATTTGCTGTTTGAGCAGGAACTGGAAGGTCAAGAGGACTTCTATGTTACAAACCTCATCTTTCAGGAGTAGGATAGGGAAGTAAGTTTTACTCTAAACTTGTTTTGGTCCATCAAGATCTTCACAGATTCCAGATACAGGTTCAAGACTTCCATGGCATCTCTGGCCCAGTCTGAATATACATTAAGTGTACTGGTGACACTTCACCCTGAAACATCTGATGACTTCTCTCAGTGGTTTCATTTAAATAACAAAAAGGAAAACACTAAACCCTGTGGTTTTCTACACTGGAACTCAAGTGCTTTTTCCCCAGGACCACTGACAGGAACCATCCACTCAGGTGTGAGCAGATCCATATTAGAACAGTGTTAATAATTCCAATGCATGTAACAGTCCAAAATGATACAATGTTTGATAATATTGAATACCACCAAGAGTTAAATGGAGCCAAGAGGGCATATTTCTGTCATCTAGATCCCTATGAAGGTCATCTATCAGATGACCGATGCCATTTCTGTCTCATAACTGGGATTGAATACAAACTGGAAAGGATCCAAATAATCTGTTTTTCTAGGATCCTCTAGTTGATTCCTATCACTTTCTCAATAACCTTCAACAGATGGGAGGTTGGAGACCAAGCAAGGATTATGAAACAAGGCTGGATCCAAGAACTACTACTTCATTCAAATCAAATGGCATTACCCATCTCTCTTAAATTACATAGATTGCCTTCCAGATCCAAAGCCTCATGCCTCAACTTGTCATCTAATGCAGTCAGTAGGGGCATGAGTCAAATTTACAAATTGGTAGTGTTAATGTTACAGTGATCCCTATCTGATTCCACAGGTCCTACATACCCAAACATACCCCAGATTACAACACAAGATTCCTTCTCTGTCATCACCATGGGCTTTGCCCATTTCTTACCAATCTACAATGTATATGAATTGATTTATGGATTTATCTGCCAAGCCATGAATTTATCCAGTATAGCTACAGATGTTTCTCACCTGCATCTTCCTATAAAAGGGTCTAAATAATTCTGAATAGGGCCACCAGGTGGGAATTTTCAGACTACTTAAGTACAGAGAATATCACTGCTTTTATCATCACAGTGTAAATTCAGATAGATCTAGCAATGCTTACTTAATTTAGTTCCGGTTTTCTGACTTCATTGCTCTAGGCAAATTTTCAAATATCCCCCCCTCCTTCCTCAGTAAACTAAGAACTCAACTTGAAAATGATAACATAAAAGAGATCTCATTGGAGCTGCCTCAGGTGCTTTGGCTGCCTCCCTATTTCACAGATCAATTAAGATGGATCTACCTAATACGATTTTGTCAAAAGTCTGCCCATCTCATTCTGCAGTAGCTGTTGCAAAGTTTCCTCCTCTTGCTTATATAGATTAATAGATACATACACTGTAAAGTAAATGGAATATGGTTTCCATCTGCCTAAAATACAGGTGAAAGGCCAGAATTGCTGAATATACCTATGTTTGAGTAAGAGTGCATTGTAATTTCTCTTTTGCTGATACATAAACAGATACATATACTTTTCCTTTATCGGGAGGCATGGTTATTCCCAGAAAATGTGAGCTCCAATAACCCACAAACAGATTTTTAAAAGTATCCAAAGAATCTTCAAAAAATAAAAATAAAAGCTAATTGCTAGGAAATAGAAACAGAAGCTATCCTTAGTAAATAAGGACCTTGGAAATAAAGAATAGTATGATCCCTAGGATTCAAATGATGGCCATGCCTAGAACAAACAGTGAAGAAGATCTAGCTGAGAAATTGTGCCATCTTACCTTTTGTCAAACTACAACATAGGGACCAAAAGGCTGTTGAAATTGACTACAGGATATTGACTATAATTCTCTTGCTAAAGACTGGGTCATTCCTTAGAAATGGAATCTCAAACTCAAATTGTTGGGTCCATCTGAGGAGTAGTTTATTGGCTTGGGTTAAAACATTGAAGTCTTTGATACAAAAGTCTTTAATAAATAAAAAATGGAGAATATCATGATATGCCATTAAAGTATATTTTAAAAATGTACTGCAAAACAGTAAAGTTTCTTGCAAAACAGTTATTTCACTTCAACCAATTAGTTCTCAGTGATTTCATTAATTAGTATTTGGTTTGTTACTGGGTTGATATGTAATTTTTTTCCAGGATCATATTGAAGAGGATAAGGGAAAATAATTCCATGAAGAGCTGTCCAAATCCCTGCTTTTCTCTTACTTCTTTCTCTTTCCTTTTTCTTCTGCCCTTTTTCTCAAGAGATTTTGCTTGCTTGCTTATTGCTTTCTGTTTTTCCCATTTCTTGCAAAGTTGTGAAAAACTCAAGATAGGGTAGCCAGTCTTGTCCCTCTGCCTTTCAGCTATTTTCTGTCTCCCTTCTCTGGGCAATTCCAGCATCTCTTTTGTTGCCAAATCCCATCTTCCTATTGCTCCTGCCCAAACAGCCTGGCACTGCTTTGGAAGCAGCATTTGCCATGAAGCGTGAGAGTGGGTGGGATTCCCAGACAACAGTTGAACTTGGCACAAGAGGTTTGCGGAGCTGACTATGTGGCACAACTGATCAGGTCCTGCTGTTGTTCTTCCTGTTACTCAGCCTGAGCACTTATATGCCACTCAAGGAACTAGCCTTGATGGCCAGTGTCCTTAGTGGCAGGTCATAGAAAATGACTTGAAGGTTCTGCATCTGCCCGTAGGTTGTAAAATTGAGACCACTGCTCTAAAATATGAGCCACAATCAGTAGTGGGTTTCAATTTCGACCGCTATCTGTTCACTCGTGGGCGCTTATGCACAGAGACGTCCGAGCAGTTGGGCGGAGCCTCCTGCCGCCACCACCGCTACCAGTTCCCCTGATCCAGGGCGAACCAATAGCAACCCATCACTGGCCACAATGCACTACTGTGGATAGGATATCTAGAGAATGATGAGCTTTAGCTAACTCAAGTAAGAGATACAAGGCACTTCTGTAAGGGAAGAGATAATCATGTTGATCCAGTTTTTATATTTGTTTCTGTTTTGTTTCCTCCATTTTGCATTTTTATTGTCATGGTTTTCTTTGGGTTTCTCTTTGTTTTACAGTTCTTTTGGGCTCGTTTTTTGAGACTGTTTGATGCGTTGGCTTCCCATCTGCTGCTTATAACCATCTCAACCATAAGTTGTGAGTGAGCCATCATAATGCTTCTTATTTTTTTTGTTTGTGTTTGTTTTAATAATGAGTATAATTCTTGAGTTTTTTCTCCATTTATTTTGTTTCCATGAAATAATTTTTGCTTTCAATATTTTATGCATAGGCCAGGAGCTTTCTGGATTTTGAATTTATGGGAATTTGGCCCTTGTAGAACTGCAATAAATCATATGTTGACGATCCTTTGGGCCTTAGGAACAATCTCTATTTAAAATTTGTAATTATTGTGCAAAAGCTGAAGATGCCAAATCCTGTTTACACCCATGAAGATATATTTCCTTTAGAAACATGTTCCCAAAATTGTGGAATCCTAACAATAAGAGGAAGTGACAGTTCCTCAAAGTTTTGTTTTAGCATATGCTAAGGAGACCAAAATATTTGTTAAAGCCAATACAATTGTGACATTTATTTTTTATTTATAATAATTTTTAAAAATATATATTTCCAAATATACTGAAGAACATCTAGGATTATTTAATAATTTGTTCCAGGAAGTAGAGTATATAACACTGGTGATTTATGTTTATGTGACTGAAATTTATGTGACTAAACTCCTGGTTTGGAGTTAAGTAAGCAATGGCCCTCTTTTAGTATCAGTACATCATGTAAATTCTGAAAATCAGGCTTCAGTTATTAAATAATTGAAGGTAGAAGATTCTGTCCAAAGTTACACAACTAGATGCACAACAGAATACCTATCCTTATGCTCTGCATTGTACCACCTCCTTGTATTTGGCCTTCTAATTCTTGGAGCATTTTTGAGGAGTTACAGGGAGCAAAAGGCAATTCTCCAATGGTACGCGTTATGCTGATAGATGACTGCCTATCTACACTTTGTGGAATCCAACAAAAACATTAGTACAATGGAGACCCAGTTGCTGCTCTTTCTTTGTTTTTCATAGATAATTTTTTCAGCACAATAAAAGGAACCAAAATTATTGACACTGAATTTATGCTCATCTATGAATCATAATCCGTCCTGGTTTTTTTCTTAAACAATGTATATGTACAATACTCTGTATACAAACACACATGCACACACACACATTTATATATTTCTTTCTGATAGTTTTCAAATGTGATATTTTCAAATGTACTTTAAAATATATAGGGATATTCCTGAACTTTTTATTTCCTGGCACCAAAGGGATTCTATCCATGTGAATTAAGATGGAGCAGTAGAAAGAAACTGAGTTAGCAACTGAAGTACTTTGGTAAGAAAGATGAGGTTGTTATCCCTTAAGAAAGTTGAGGTTGTTATCCCTCTACTGTATAGTCAAAGGAATATGTTTTTGACATTAGCTTGCTCTTAAGTTTCTGACGCCAGTGGTTTTTGTACTCGAAAAAAATACGTTGCTTGTTATCCTTTGTCCACTGAAGTCTATAGTATTTTCTGTGGAGATCTTATCTTTTTAGATTTTTTTAAAAAATTGATAATTTCAATTTATCTTACAATGGTGTTTTCCAGCAGGAAGTGTTATTGTTTCTAAAAGATAGTTCAAAAATCAACTTTAATCCAAATGTCTAATTTGACCATCAATTCATCTTAATATTTGTCATCAAAATGGTTTGTGGACCTAAACAACGAAGAAAAGGTGGACAGCTTTGCATACTTTCACATTAAAAAAAATAAATTTAATGTATCTTCTTTCCATTAGCCTCGCAATGTTGCTGGCTTCCGGGGAACAGTCCGGTATGCGTCAGTGAATGCACATAAAAATAGAGTAAGTGTTATCTTTATGTGTATGGAAGGAGTAAAATGAGTGAGATTAAAGGAAAAGTATCCCTTTGCAATATTTTGCACTACCCAAATCAAACTGACTGTGGGGCACTCAGAAGAGCAAACCATAAACAGAATATTTGCACCATTTAAAAAGAAGCAGCTCCCACAAATGATCAGTTGTTCACCATTTGCTAATAGTCCAAAAGCCTGTTGAAATAAATTGTTGAAATTATGAGCAATTGAATCTATAGTGACTGCATGTTTCTCAGTTTGCAGACTGCTAGCAAGAACTCCAGTTCCTTTGTACACAGGGTGGGTGGGTCGGTGGCAGTAGTGAGTTGCAAATCCCGGCACTACCAGTTTGCTCGTGGGGGCTCGCGCGCACGCACGATGCTTCCGCGCATGTGCAGAACCATCTGGGCATGTGGGCAAAGCCTCCCGCCACCGCCGCTACCAGTTTGCCACATCCGGGGCGAACCGGTAGCAACCCACCACTGGTTGGTGGGATATTTAGCATGCTTATCGTAGATGCTGGGAGTGGATAGGTGGAATCATATTTTGTAAGGTGGTCCCTGACTGTCCAATCTCTTCTTAAAAATCTCCAGTGTTAGAGCATCCACAACTTCTGAAGGCAAGCTGTTGCTCTGCATTCATCTTGTTCCATCTGCCTGAAGGAGCAAGGAGAGACATGGATCTAATTCCTAGGGAGTGGAATTCATATTACAGAGGCCCCTGTCCACTGCTTCAGATTCTCCAGGCTTAAAAGAATTCTGGATTGAAACACAAAATGCTGCTCTTCTTAACTCACATGATAGGTTATTAATGATTGAGGCATTCTAATAAATTTTCTGCCGTTACAAAGGTCTAGAATGCTGATAGTCTGCAATATTAGATTCCATTATCTTGAATATCAGAATTTATACGCATGAAGCAGTGTTTATTAATATTTTTTCCCAGCACAGCAGTTTGCCAACTGCCTTACATTGCGTTACTAGTGGCTTGACTGTTCAAACATGAACAGACATTGTAATCTAAACAAAAAGTATACAAGGAAGCTTCTTTCCTGCTGAACATGAATTGGATGATTTGAAGCTGATGGAATTTATAGGTGGTTCTTCTGCTGAGCTTTGAACTTTGAGCAATTACTCTTTTTGAATGGGAGAATTTTTAGGATGGTCTGCCCATAGAGGCTGTTAGTTTCCAATGAATGCTAGAGGGCTTTTGGATATTTTTCTGGCTAGTATGAGAGATGTCCTTGTTGAAGTGCGGATTATGTTGGGATAGATTTGCTCTAAACTGCCTCTTCACTGTGCAAAGCTCATTCAGTCACTTAGCAATTAAATAAGTTAAGATATAACTGGAATATAACATGGATTCTTATTCTTCAGTACAAAGAAGGTTAAAAGATAAATCTCCTTCAGTGCAGCAGCTTAAGGATTTAGGCATATTTTAGGATACTGTTTAGAATAACAGTAAAATCAAGCCAGTTCCAGTACAATCGGGCATATACTACAATGCAGAATGGGGAAAAAAGGGCTTGTCTTCATGAAATCTATAAATTTCAACTTCGAATTTCTTCCAGCTATAGTCTTGTTTATGTCTCTTTTGGTATTACAAAATAGTAGGCATGTTCTTTTTTGACCTTGTGTAGTTCAGACACATCAAGATGTGCAGCATGCATCATAGAGTTTCATTACAATTACTCCACATTACTGATGTGGAGTAATTTCTCAACAGACAAGACAATACAGAAAACTGCACTGAAATTAGAATGTATGGAAATTACTGGTTTTGATTTTTAACTCTGGTTACATGAACTGTTAAGTTTTATTACATAATATACTGCATATACAATTGATGTTTTTGTAATAGCTCCTAGGTAGCAATAGTTTCCTGCCATTGTGGACAGTGTTAGCAGCTAAATTAGGTACAATATTTTGTAACTTTTTGTTTTTTTGCAGGAAATGGGCCGACATGATGATCTGTGGTCCCTTTTTTACATGCTGGTAGAGTTTGCTGTTGGTCAACTTCCATGGCGCAAGATTAAAGATAAGGTAGAAAATATAGTCAGCAACAATTCAATACCTCCCTTTTCAAGATGAATAATAAAACAATTTAAAAAAACCTGCTGGATTCTATAAAGGCCTATGGGATGTGCACAGCAGTACATCAGAACATTTTCTTGATTGTGTATGCCAGCAGTCAAAGTTTCAGTGTTCAGAAACAATTTTGCTTTTGATACTGGAATTATATATAATCACCACAATGAACAGAGGTTAATATCTTAACTTGAAGCCATGTATTGTTTTGTATTATTTGCCAATGATATTTATTATAAGTAGCATTCTATGATGATGGAATCTGTAATTTTCCAGAGGGCTTTTCTGGAGAGCTTTTAGGGTATAATGCACATGTTTTTATTTTGTTTTTATTTTTTTTAATGTATTTATCTTATGTATTAGTACATTCCTTATTTTTGTGAGCCACCAAAACCCTGTTTATGATTACAGCAGGATATAATTAATACATACATACATACATGCAAACAAATAAATGAATTTGATCTCTTTAGGAACAAGTTGGTATGATTAAGGAGAAATATGAACATCGAATGCTGCTAAAACATATGCCTTCTGAGTTCCACCTTTTTCTGGATCACATTGCAAATCTGGATTATTTCACCAAACCAGATTATCAGGTAAAATCCTATTTTTATTACTATCTTGAAACAAGTCAATAATTTAGATTTCCCACATGAAACTGGTTTAATAAGAACCAGTAGTTTTCAGTATACGTTGCAGGACCTCCCCTCAGTGATCAGACAGGTGTCTAAAGATGAAGATTATTTTAGCCCCAAATTGTTTAGAGTTTTGTAAATCATGACCAAATTTTTCAATATGGCTCAGTAATAATTGGGAGCTAGTTTAGTTGCTCCAGCAAACATACAACATGTGCACGAACAGCTGTTCACTCAGCAATCTTGTAACATTATTCTGCACCAGCCGCAACTTCTAGAGCAAGGCAAAAATACCCTGCATATACTAATGAATACATAACCAGGTGTAAATACTAATACTACTGAGACAATTCCTGCAGAAAGGAACAAAATCACTCTAACATAATGTTCCCAACTCACAAAGACCATCTAGAAAAGTATCACGGACAACCAATCATAGCCACTTAGAAATCAAGTAGTGTCAGGAGAGCTGTACTTGACCCTACTCTTCCCATAAAACTGAACTATCTCACTTTGAGTTACACTGACAATGTTGTTTGTACTGATTCTTTGGTTACCCTACTCGTCTGCAAATGGGCAGAAGATTACTATTGTTTTATGATTAGTTTATTACGTGTTTTGCTGCTGTTTCTATTGTAAACCATTTCAGTGGTTTGGCATGGGAAGTGATATATGACTACATTAAACAATATAAAAACTACTTACATAGCTCCTTTGAGAAAATTGCACAGATTGACTACAAATAATGGCATGACACAGTAGCAACAATGGTGCAGTGGACTATCTGCAAGAAATACCATTTCCCTGCCATTTGTGGTCCCACCAGCAAGAACTTGTGGGACCACAAAGTGGACAAAGTAATAGAAAACGAAGAAGCTAAAGTGCTTTGGGACTTTAGAATTCAAACAGACAAGCACCTGCCATATTACCTCAGACTTTGCAATTGTCGATAAGAAAGACAAAAAAGACTGGACGTTGCAATATCTGGAGACAGAATAGAAGAGAAAGAAATAGAGAAAATCACAAAATACAAAGAACTGCAAACAGAAGTAGAAAAACTGTGGCAAAAGAAAGCAAAGGCAATACCAATAGTAATAGACACTTTGGCTGCAATTCCACAACATCTTTACATCATTGGCATCACTATCAGTCAATTGCAAAAGGAAGCTTTAGTAAGAACAGCTTACCTCATACAACGATAACTTTAACACTATCAAACATTTGCCTATCACAGATCCTTGGGAAGGACTCAATAGGTGGATAAAAAAGGCCAAATCCCATCTAAACATTTGACTGACAGTGTGACTGACCATCATAATAAAAACCTACAAGCAGATCTTCCCTCTCAGTTGTATGCTGATTGCCTTAATTAGGGTTATTTGTAATCAGTGGATAATCCCATAATGATGTTAACCTGTTTTTAGCTATCTGTTTTAATATATCAGATGAATAAAAAAACAAATGTATTAGGAGATTCTTTTAAGGAGGAGGCAGTAATTTTGCAGTAAGGGAATATTATAGAAGAATTCCAAAAAACATCCAGTTAAGAAAGCTATGTTTTGGGAAATACTTTGCCTATTCTGGAGAGCTGCAGCTGATCTAGTTGGCAGGTATTCATGGCTTTTACTTGGGGACACTCAAATAATGATGCAGTTATGGAATAAGCTAAATTCTGTTTCATCCACATTCATGTTTAATGAAAATATAGTTATGGTGCATACTCTTCAGTCAAGTATATAATGATTTTCAATTTCTACTTAATAAAAAATTAGACTTTTTAAGGGTTTTTTTGCAAAGCTTAGAGGATGCATCCAATGATTTGGGGGTTATTTGTGGCTCTGGGGCTCAAGTTGTGAATCTATGAAGTAGATCATTCTCCATCTCCTATAAAATGACTTTCTATATTCCTATTTCTGATTGTGGATAAACATCTGAACTTTAGTATTCTAATTTGTTTTTGTCTAGCTGATCATGACTGTGTTTGAAAATAGCATGAAGGAAAGGGGAATTACTGAGAATGAGGCCTTTGACTGGGAGAAAGCTGGTACAGATATTTTATTATCTACAAGTACATCCACCCCACCTCAGCAGAATACAAGGCAAACTGCAGCCATGTTTGGGTGAGTGGCAGACTACATGTAACCAATATTGTGGAATCTCACTACAGGGCCTTTTGGTGTGCTGCCAAATTATTTGATATACAGTCAATATATATTTGTAATTACAGATCTTTCCCCAAAACAGATATGCTAACATTAATGCTATATATGAGCTTGACATGTTGAGTATATGTGATTATGTTTGAGTTGATTGAATCCAAATATGTCCTACTGTTTAGGGATATAATTTTTCAGAAATCCAAAGAATGTTTATCTAGTTTATACTGTGGTTCATGGTTAGTGGTGGGGAATGCAGAAATGCAGTTTCTCCAACTATGTGTCCTTCATCTTTTTGGAGTGGGGAGAGCTAAAGAAAGGACAGGAAAATATCACCTTCTGACCTCCTGTCATGAATAGGAGTAAACGACAGAGCTCTTCTCATAGAAGAAGACTTGTTGCATCATAAAATTTGCTGCTTCAGAACACTCTAATTTTTAAATCTTGGGAGATTCTCTGAGTTTGTGAATATTTCCCATTTGAGTGGATCTGGTGAAGACAATTAGGAAGAAATACACTGCCAATGTTATTTAAAGATCTTCTGTGGGAGTGGATAACAATTATTTCATGGGAAAATACTTATAGAATTATATCAAGACATATAGTTCTGTGGAAATTTTTGACCTTGTATTCTGGTTGCCTTGTATCCTATTAAGGCAATTCTCCTGAAAGATCATAAACATCAGTCAGAATCTAAGCATTATAGACATACAGTAAGCCAATAAAGAATATGCTGTTTTCAATAGTAAAATGCAAGAGGAATAACAGTTTCAACCATCCATTGAATTTAGTGGTATCTCAAGATGAGATAAGACAACTTACTTAAAGCTTCATGTTCTGTTGCAATGGGCTTTGTATACATTATATATAGTATAGTAGTGAAGGTCTTTGTGATACTGCGAGAAATAATAATTATGTAATAATAATGTAATAATAATAATAATAATAATAATAATAATAATAATAATAATAATTATTATTATTATTATTATTATTATTATTTAGTTTTGTAATCTGAAGTTCGTACTTTATTTCTCCTTTAGTGTGGTTAATATCACTCCAATTCCTGGAGATTTACTTCGCGAGAACACAGAGGATGTTTTGCAAGGAGAACACCTGAGTGACCAAGAGAATGCACCCCCAATTTTATCTGTCCGGCCAACAGAAAATAACTTAGGGCAGGCTCCAAATGTTCCCTTCAATGAAGGAGAAGTTTGGGAAGAGACTGATGTAAATCGCAACAAACTCAGGATCAGCATCAGCAAAGTAAAGCTTTTTGACCATTTTGAATGTGTACTAATCTTTTCATTTTCTGCCAAAGAATAGTGATTTTGTGAGTAAACAATACAACCCTAAGTAAAATAGCTAATTTTAGACATGGAAGCATGTTTTAATGTAAACTGACTCTATCTGGCATTCAAATGAGGTGTATGTCTTTACTGAGCTAAAGATATAAGGGTTACATTACAAACTGCAATGTCTCTCTTGATGTTTAACATGAATTCTGTTATTTTATTGGATTATGTGTTCTTGCCCAAAACTGCACTATCACTCTTACACTCTCCTAGGTATAATCTTGTCAAGGATTGATGCATGTGTGAAATCAGATATTTAATTAGCACTGTCAGATGATAGGCTGCATCATCCTTGCTATCATGCGTATTTTTGTGGATTTA
Source organism: Pantherophis guttatus (assembly GCF_059756535.1). NCBI lineage: Eukaryota > Metazoa > Chordata > Lepidosauria > Squamata > Colubridae > Pantherophis > Pantherophis guttatus. Next base: position 306,008,079 of record NC_142063.1, on the reverse strand, counting down.
TCTTATTCTCAAGGGTTTCTCCTTTTCTGTTTCAGACGCAGTGTTTAGCAGAAGAAGATCAGAAAAGTGGTGTATGCCCCATCTCCCCAGTGCGAGCAGTGCCAGACTCCCCTACAACCCAAGCACGTTCTCTGAGATACCGCCGTGTGAATAGTCCTGAGTCGGAACGCCTCTCCACTGCTGATGGAAAAGTTGATCAGCATGAACGAAGGTTTGCTTAGGGCCAATTAAGTGGCTTTTATACATTCTTATTCAAGCTTTGGGCATATAGCTAAGAGACAAAGAAAGCAATGCAAAAGCTGAAATAGCATCCCACCAGAGATCTGTATGTAATGACTTTTCATAAACTGTTAAAAAATTTGGTTGTCCTCCCAGGCCTTGGAACAGGATAGTTGTGGAGACTATAGTTTTTGTTTTCTTTTGATAATTTTGATGTCAACTGTAAAAAAAAAACCAACCCACACAGACATATGTTGTTTCTCACCCAAATTCATCAAGGAGTTGGTTGACTTCGAAGTACAAAAAACAAACAAACAAACAAACATTAAGTTATGATTTAAATGGTCAGTTTATTTTGAATCGGTATTATTCCCCCCCCCCTTTTTTTACTCAGACCTATCAATGCTAAGCGATGGAGAAAAGAAATTTAATTGTGCAGTTCATTACTTCAAAGACTTGTAGATCTCTACTGAATCTTTAAGTTGTTATGCTTACATTTTAAAATTACTAACTGTAGCTGGTCAATTAATAACTTACTCATATAAAACTCTCTGATTTAGACAGATAAATGGGTTTTATTGAAATGTACAATATTTATGTAATTCAGTGGGTATTAGTTCATCTAGACCCGTGATGGCGAACCTATGGCACGCGTGCCACAGGTGGCACGTGGAGCCATATTGGTGGGCATGCGAGTGTTGCCCTAGTTCAGCTTCAGCATGCATGCACGTGCCAGCCAGCTGATTTTTCAGGCCTTCCAGGCCCGCCGGAAGTTGGGAAATAGGCTGTTTCCAGCCTCTGTGGGCGTGGGGAAGGCTGTTTTTGTCCTCCTTAGGCTCCAAGAAAGCCTCTGGAGCCTAGGGAGGTTGAAAAACAGGCCTACCGAGTCCACTGGGCCATTACATGCCAAAACTGGGGGGAGTGCAGAGGGGTCACATGCGTGGGGGCGGGGTGCATTGAATTATGGGTGTGGGCACACACGTACGCAACCCCTCTGTGCTCCCCCCACTTTTGGCACACGACGGCAAAAAGGTCTAGACAAATGGAAAATAAAATAAAAAAATAAAATGTAAAAGCATAAAATGAAATTAAGTTTTTTAAGTTAAGTAGCCTGAAAATGATTTAGTAGATGTTAAAAATTACTCCCTCTTTTCCTGGAAGATAATTCCATACGTGAGGCAACAGAATGAATAGGGTCCACTCATCTTGCATAGTGGCCATCTTCTTGCACAGACGAGCAAAGGCATGCTGTGAGAGGAAAGTGGTCAGGTGGTTACAGGTGTTTGACTCTGCTAATATTCTGTACCAAAGAAACATGTGACTAGTGAGTTATACTTGAAGAAAGGCAGCTTTAATATTCAGTTTGATCTTTTGAATTTTCAATGAATTTGGAAGGGAACAGATCCTATTTTAGGGAAGCTATTCTCAGAAGGTTCTTTAACTTAGATTATAGGAAATAGTCATCCCTATTATTCTTTAATAATCCTAAATTCTTAATTTTAAAAATTAATTTGACCTGGCCTTTTTTGTTTTTATTTTTAGATCCCGAGTAGATTTACCTTGTTCTCCTTCCCGGCTTGTATGCTCTTCTCAACCAGCACAGATGCTTTCTATTGAGACTGGTCAGGTAGACCGACAGGCAAGTGGCAGGATGGATGTATCTGCTTCTGTGGAGCATGAAGCTCTCAGTAATGCTTTCCGATCAGTGCCCCTGGCTGAGGAGGAGGACTTTGACAGCAAAGAGTGGGTTATAATTGATAAAGAGACAGAACTGAAGGACTTCCATCCTGGCGCTGAACCAAGCACATCTGGGACAACAGATGAGGAACCTGAGGAACTAAAGCCCATAGAAGAAGGGGACGAAAGGAGGCAATTGGGTGCAGAAGCAGCAGTCAGGCCCAAAATACATGATGGGCGAGTCCGAGGTATGCAGCCTGTGGCTGAGGAGGACAGTTCCCACAGAAATGAAATGCAGTGCCACACAGTTTCTGAGAGTAAACATGAGCAACAACCAGGAAGCCCATCACAGTCCCCCTTATATTCAGCACCAGCTATCCGGCAGCGGAGACGAGAATCTGAGCCAATGGGTCCCGAGAGACAGGTAAGATATGCAAAAGAAATCCATCTCCTTCATATTGCCATTGTTTTTCATTTTAGTGATGTCTGTTTTATTTAGTGAAGTCATCACATCTGGGCATCATATCCAGATCGAGTGTATCTAAAGAATCGATACTAGTGTTATTACACCAGCATCAGTAATGTTTTATAGCAAATTCCATTAGAAGTGAATCCATGTGAATTGTTTTTGATGTAAAAAAGTCCTGAGGATCACCAGGGTGGTGGGAAACCTATGGCCTTGTAGATGTTGCTGAATCTTTTATTCCATTAGTTTGAACCAATATGGCCAATGATAAGGGATGCTGGAAGCTATAGTTCAAGCACAGGTTGTCCACTTCTGCTATAGAATGAGGACAGTAGATTGGAAGAATCAAATTAGACAACATCTGTGTGCTAATCCTGAAATATATATGTATTATTATGCATGGAATCAAAAGATAATTTGGCACTAATGTATACTTTCCTAGACTGAGTTGGTTCAGAACAGACAACAATTTTTCTCTATTATTTCTCATCCAGAGAAAATCTCCTATTCTGAATACAAATAGGCCACCATCCAGTCAGCATTCTGTTTACAGCATTCTATAAACAGTCAGAATGCTGTTTACGACCAGTTCTCAGAGTTCCAGCCATCCCACCACCCCAGTGGGGAAATCTAAAAATTTTCCCTACCGGTTCTGTGGGCATGGCTTGGTGGGGCGTTCCTGTGACTGAGTGGGCATAACCAACTTGATGTCACTAATAGCCACGCCCACTCAGTCACATGACCCCAACCCCACCAAGCCACGCTCACAGAACCTGGCAGGAAAATTTTTTAAATTTCTATTTTCTATTCTAAAACCCTATTTTCCCCTGTTGTGAGATGCCTGCAGCTGCAGCCTCTTTTTTTCGGTGTGCCTTCTTGTTCTGAAAGATGCAGCAGCTGTAGGCTTCTTGTAGCGAAATTTACCAGAGCCGCTCTCCCCTTCTTAAGTGCGTGGGGGGAGGGACAGGCCTGGCCATGCCACACTCCAGCGCTTTCCCTTCGGCCTGTGCAGCGGCGGTTACCCAGCCGTGCCAGTGCAGGTAGCCCTTCATTTTGCCAAAGACCAGTTTGCAGCACTTATAGTCACATGGCCGGCCAGAGCGGGACATGGTGTGGGCGGAGAGACCAATGCAGCCCCACCGAGGCCACCCTGAGTGATCGCAGTGCCTCTGCAGCAACAGGCGTGCTACAGCCGCCTTCGCCTCCATGCACTACGCTTGGAAAAGGCTGCCGCCGCTGCCTTCCTGAAGCAATCCCGCTGTTGTTTGCTTTTATTTCGCTGCGGGAGAAGAAAGAAAGTGAACGGTGGCAGCGCAGCATATGCAAGACGCTCCCCTTCTTAAATGCACACTGTTGCCTGCTGCAGCTGATGAAAGCGAATAGCGGTGCTCCGAGAGGGCAAGCTGGCCATGGACGTCCCGGGGCTGCTGCACATGCACACTTGCATGTGGCGCGCCACCACTGTTCGCTTTCTTCCTTCTCCCGCTGCGAAATGAAAGCGAACAACAGCGGGGTTGCTTGTTGCCTGTTGCTGCAGAGAAACTGCAACTACTCAGCCAGGGTGGCCTTGGCGGGGGCTGCATTGGCCTCTCTGCCCGTGCCATGTCCCGCTCCGTCTGGCTGCATGACTATAAGTGTGGTGGCCTGATCTTCGGCAAGATGAAGGGCTACCCGCACTGGCTCGGCTGGATAAGCGCCGTGACACAGGCCGAAGGGAAAGTGCCGCAGGCTCTGTAGTGGCGCGGCCGGCCTGGCCCTCTCCGCATGTGGGGGGCTTCCACCCTACCGGCCGCCGGAGGCTTCCGCTCCTCTCGCTCTGGTTCTTCACTGGCGGGAAGCAGTGCCGCGGCTGAGCCTCTTTCCCCCGGAGCACCACTCTGCAGGCCGAGTTCCCAGAGTGGTGCCAGCAGTCAAAGAGAGCAGGCAGGTGGTCGGGTGGGAAGCCAGTGGGCCGCTTTGGAGCCCCAAGCCACGCGGAGCCAGCATGGGAGGCACGCGGGCCCGGGTGGAAGGCAGCCTTTTCTTCACCATCCCCCTCCCCTCTTTTGATCGTCCTGCAGGGGGAGGGCTCTGCCTTTGCAGAAACGGGGCAGGCGAATATGCAGCAGCCCAGGGATGTCCACTTGCCCTCCCAGAGCACCACCGCCACCCCTTTCAGCCCCAGCTCAGCTTCTGCATTTCCACCAAGGGCCGCCCATCCACCCACTGGCTGGGCCGGGCTGGACGCTGACCTTGGAAGGCAAGCGGGCATGTGGGACCGCCAGGAAGGCAGCCTGGAAGGCAGGCAAGCATGGCAGGGCTGCGGGGAAGGGAGTAGGCTGCTAGCTCCTTTCCCTGCAGCCCTGCCATATTTGCCTGCCTTCCATGTGGCCTTCCGCTAGCCTGCCTTCACAAGCTGGCCACGGGGATGCCGGGAAGGCTGAGTGGAAGGCAGGGCTGCAGGCCACAGACAGGTTCAGGGGTGTGGCCAGCCAGCAATTGCTACCAGTTCGGCGAACCAGCCCCAATCTCCGCTACCTGTTCACTTGGACCGGTCCAAACCAAACTGGTAGCATTTCACCCCTGCAGCAGCCCCATGATCATGTGATCATGATCGAAGTGCTTGGCAGCCCATTTCTACTAATGACCAGTTGCTAAGCATTCCCCTATCATATGATTGCCATTTGCAATCTTCCATGCCAGCTTTATTTTATTTATTAAGAGCCGAGGTGGTGCAGTGGTTAGAGTGCCGTACTGCAGGCTACTTCAGCTGACTGCTACCTGCAGTTCAAATTTCATTGGCTCAAGGTTGACTCAGCCTTCCATGCTTCAGAGGTGGGTAAAATGAGGACCCAGATTGTTGGGGGCAATATACTGACTCTGTAAACCACTTAGAGAGGGCTGTAAAAGCACTGTAAAAGCGGTATATAAGTCTAAGTGCTATTGCTATTGCTCTTTCTATTTGTTTATTATTAAATTTATACGCCACCCATCTGGCCATCCCAAGTGGCTCCCAGAAAGTCAGTGAGGAAGCTAGCAGGGAAGGTTGCAGATCTCTGGGTTAAGATTTCCCTACCTATGTATCCTTTCCCTCTTGCTGGCCATTCATATACTCTTATGCACCCACCCCAACCTGCACCATACCTATCACTCATCTTATGTACTGTCTTCAACCTGCACAGTACCTCAAGGGCATCTCCTTGCACGCTCTGTGACCCATGCTGTCCTCCTCACATACTCCCTTGCACCCTCCTTGACCCTCACCATGCCTCTCATGCACTCTTTCAACCATGCACACTGTCCCTGACACATGCTTCACTGCTTGCATATCCTTTTGCACCCTTTTGCACCTTTCTTGACCTGTCCCACAGCTCTCACTTCCTCTTTCCATACCTTTGTGCTGTGTCCCTAACCTCCATGCTACCTCTCGCACATTCCTATCACCTCCTCTGATCCACTCTTGCACCCATGTGCTTCCTTCCTGACCTGTGTGGTGCTTCTCATGCTTCTTCCCTGAGCTGTGCAATGGCTGTTGTGCAACTTTATACACAACACAAGTGACAACACTTAGGGATGCAATCGTGCTTTATGACTTCATCTCTTGGCCTTGGAAAATCAAGTCCCAGTTGCCATTGTATGTTGTTTGACTTGGTGACTGGGGCGACAATGTAGCTAATCTTTTTCAAGCTAGGGCAAGATCTGGGTTGGCTTGCTATGCTTTTATTCAAGACTTATTTCACTTCCTTTTGATGCTGCAATTCCTGTGAACTACTTCTTTGGGTAGTTAAGGAACATTATCTATATTCGTGATGGCAAACTTATGGCACGCGTGCCACAGGTGGCACGCAGAGCCATATTGGTGGGCACGCGAGCGTTGCCCTGGCTCAGGTCCGGCACGCATGCGCACACTGGCCAGCTGATTTTCGGGCCTTCCTAGCCCACCGGAAGTCGGGAAACAGACTGTTTCTGGCTTCCGGAGGGGGGATGACCATTTTCGCCCTCCCCAGGCTCCTAGAAAGGCTCTAGAGCCTGGGGAGAGCAAAAAACAGGCTTACCGGGCCATCGCGTGCCAAAAGTGGGGGGAGTTCGGGGGGATGGGGTGCATTGAATTATGGGTGTGGGCACGCACACTCACGACCCCCTGCGCTCCCCCTGCTTTTGGCACGCAATGGCAAAAAGGTTAGTCATCACTCATCTATATATTACTAAAACTCTTGTGTCTGCTTGATGCTTTGTAACCTTTCATTGAGCGAAATCATAAGGCAAAACTCCACGAACAAAAGAATCTCAAATGGGCTAATGTACAGAATGCTGTATTTTTAAGGGAATGAATTTGGGAGAAGATTTTGTGCCCCTTTGTGCCTGTTGCTCAGTGCCACTGTTGCACTGCTGTGGTGGAAGGGAACTAGAAAGAAATGATAAGATTGCCAGGCTTCTTGTCACCTTCCCACTAACAAAGTCTTTGCTGGTGGAAAGCCTGCATGGAGAAAGTTAATGGAGAAATGGTGCACCTTTTACTAGTCCCTCTGCACTTGCACTGTGCCAGCCATTTGTGGAGTCACATACTCCCCACATTTTGTACTTCCACATTTTGCATCCACTTACTTACCTGCTGGGAAGGAAAGAGTAAAGGAGGAAATACATTTCTGATGCTCGCTGCCAACTTCCCACAAGGAAGTTGGGAAGCTGACAGGAAATTAGAAGTTGCTCCTGCTGTCACTGATTTTTTTAACCCACCGATGATCATTCTTGTTCTCTGTTTAAGTAAGGAAATGAGTCACATGTTGTCTATTTCTTTATTAAAATAAACTATGCAGAACACTTTAAGAAAGTCATATAAATACCCAGTATTGTAGAAAAAATTATCATTACATGTCAGAAATAACATCTTAAAAAACTATTATACATGCCCCCCAAAACAAGTTTAACCATTATACTTCTTCAGTAATCAATATATTATAATTTTGTATTTTTATTTGTTTTTTCTCAGTTATACATTTGTAGCTATTCTTCCAATACTTATTTTATTTATTCAACAGTTACAATATCCCATGTTCAAGGTACTGATGAACCTCTTTCAGAAAATATATGCCATAGTTCATATGTTTTGCTTAGATTCACAGTTGTTTTTAAATAATCAGAGAACTCTGAAAAATATTTAGATGTCTTTAATATGCTATGGATTCTCAAATTCAGCTTTCACCATACATAGATGAGGGAGTGACAAATGAGAGGGGATAGGAGAAAATAGAGAAAAATATAAATAGTGATTATAGATGGAAGTAGGACTAATATGAAAATTATAATGAAGATGATAAGATAAATTGGTCTTAAAGATAAAGGTTCTCCTGGCACATATGTGCTAGTCGTTCCCGACTCTACAGGGCAGTGCTCATCTCCGTTTCAAAGCCGAAGAGCCAGTGCTGTCCGAAGATGTCTCCGTGGTCATGTGGCCAGCATGTCTAAATGCCAAAGGCTCACGGAACATTGTTACCTTCCCACCAAAAGTGGTCCCTATTTTTCTACTTGCATTTTTTTATGTGCTTTCAAACTGCTAGGTTGGCAGAAGCTGGGACAAGTAACAGGAGCTCACCCCGTTACGTGGCACTAGGGATTCGAACCGCTGAACTGCCGACCTTTCGATCGACAAGCTCAGTGTCTTAGTCACTGAGCCACCACGTCCCTTTAATTAATTTAATTTAATTGGTCTTAAGTAAGCCTAATAATTCATGTAACCGTTTGCTAGTTTTGCTGTACTATTTACTTGAGAATATTGGAACCAACTAAGCATGAAAGAGCATGGCATAGCAAACAATTTGAGAGTCCTCTTAAATACTAATATGTTATAATTTAAGCAGACTATTTTCTCACCATTAAGCAAATTTCTTAGTGCTTTCTTCATCATAAAGAAAGACATTCAGTAAGGAGCCACAAGAGGAAAAGTATGGACGTATTATTTTCCTATATTTATCTCAAACATTTAGTAAATTGTTTGATAGTCTCTTAAAATGGTTTTTTTTAATGTATATTAACCTAAATATATACTGCCCCTTCCATTAAGATGATGGAACAATAAAGAAATACAATCCATTCTGAAATCCATGTTAGGCAACTGGCATATTTGTACACCTTTAAAAATTTTTTTTACAGGTTTTTGAATTTAATCCTTGGCTGCTCATTACTCTTAGGAATCAGGCCCCTCAATTGGTGGGCGAACAAGCAAAGCTTCATCTGCATATGTACAGAATTTAGGTTGCACGCAACCCCTCCCCTCTCCCCCCCCGCGGGCTGTGGAAGAATTGTCTTCCATGAAACCGGTCTCTGGTGCCAGAAAAGTTGGGGATTACTGCTTTATAGTACCCTATATCCCATGAAAATAAATTAAGGTCACAGCGTACTTTTTTGCAGATCTGTAACCAAAAAGATCATTTTAGAGGATCAAAGGCTTTTTCAGCATTAAGAAAAATAATAACTTATCTTTGGTCTTCTGGTTTATCTTGCCAGTAGCCTTCAAAATGTATCTGATATTTTCTCTCATATATATCTTCTGGACAAAGTCAGGGTCAGGATATATTATCTCAGTTAAAAAAACATTTATCCTCTTAGCAGGAATTGCTAAAGAAGTTTATAATACACATTCAATAATAAAACAGGTCTATATCTTTAAGGAGGAGCCAAATCCATTCCTACTTTATAAATCATAGCAATGAAAAGCCTGTTTCCAGAATGTGCCTGAGTTTTGTTTGTTACTTGATTTAAACGTTTAATCAGAATTTATTGAAAAATCTTATAATATATTGCTGAAATGCCATAGGATCATGCAGTTTTATTCATTTTTAAATTTTTAATTGCTTAATTAAAATTCATTAAGTTTTGTCTTTAGTTATAGCAGGGTGGGTTCCTCCCGGTTCCGCCTGGTTCTGCCGAGCCGGTAGCGGTGATGATATGACGTAACCAAACCGGTTCTGCCCTCCCCGCATTATTCTTACCTTTTATTTGGCCCCACCCCCAATCTATTGCTGCCTCCTGAGTCCCAGCTGATCGGCTAGAAGGAAAAAAACGGTTTAAACTCTTGCCGCGGGGCTTCAAAGGGCTGCCCTACAGCTGATCAGTGTTAAAAGGCAGTGTGGTGGTAGACCGGTGCCTCCAAAAACAAATGAGTAGACCGGTGCCTGCAAAAATAAATGGGTAGACCAGTGCCTCCAAAAACAAATGAGTAGGCCGGTGCCTTCAAAAACAAATGGGTAGACCAGTGCTTCCAAAAACAAATGAGTAGACCGGTACAGCTCTGCAAGCAGTTAAAAGCCTGGTAGACCAGTACCTCTACTAAATCCTAGAGAATTGTCACATGACCATCAAGCCATGCCCATATAATAAGCCACACCCACAGAACCGGTAGTAAAAATTTTTAGAATCCACCTCTGAGTTATAGGTTGATTAAAAACCTTTTTTGTTGATCAGTTATTTTTTTTGTAATATACTACCGTGTTTCCCCAAAAAATAAGATCCTGTCTTATATTTTTTTGAACCCTGAAATAAGCGCTTGTTCTTATTTTAGGGGAGATCTTATTATTTTGGGGCACGTGGAGAAAACCTGAGGAAATGGCGGGGACCGGCTGCGCATGCATTTAAATATTTTCAGGGAGGGCTTATTTTCGGGGGGGGGGCTTACTTCAGTGCATACGCTCAAAAGCCCGATTGGGCTTATTATCAGGAGCTGTCTTATTTTAGGGGAATCAGGGTATTTAAATGTTCTTCAGTTTCTGCTGGGTCAGATTGCTGCTCTCTGTATAATATTTTATTTATATATATTTTTTTATTTATTTATTAAATTTATATACCGCTCTATTCCTAAGGGACTCAGGGCGGTGAACAGCGAACGATAAAAATACATGTAATACAAACGTTAATAATAAAAAACCAATTAAAATATACTAAACATTCTGGTCCTAGATAATTCAAGACATCCCAGTTTAAAATAAAATCAAAAAGCAATATAAAGGGAAAGTTAGGCCAGGCCAGCCTGCTGAAACAGGAATGTTTTGAGGGCATGGCGGAAAGTGCGCAGATCCGGAATCTTCTGTATCTCTGGGGGGAGCTCGTTCCAGATGGTGGGTGCCCTCACAGAAAAGGCTCTCCCCCTGGGGGCCGCCAGTCGACATTGTTTGGCTGACGGCACCCTGAGAAGCCCCTCTCTATGGGAGCATACTGGGCGGTGAGAGGCTATTGGTGGCAGAAGGCGGTCTCGTAAGTACCCCGGTCCTAAGCCATGGAGCGCTCTAAAGGTGGTAACTAAGACCTTGAAGCGCACCCGGAAGACCACAGGGAGCCAGTGCAGCTCGCGCAGGAGGGGAGCCACATGGGAGTGCCATGCTGCTCCCATAACTACCCGCGTGGCCGCATTCTGGACCAGCTGGAGCCTCCGGGTGCTCTTCAAGGGGAGTCCCATGTAGAGAGCATTACAGTAGTCCAGGCGTGAAGTGACGAGGGCATGAGTGACCGTTTTTAACGAGTCCCGATCCAGAAAGGGACGCAACTGGCGAATCAGGCGAACCTGATAAAAAGACCTCCCGGCCACAGCCGTCAAGTGTTCTTCTAAAGACAGCCGTGAGTCCAAGAGGACGCCTAAGTTGCGAACCCTCTCCGTGGGGGGCAATGACTCATCCCCAATAGTCAGTGATGGCACCAATTGACTATATTGGGACGTCGGAAACCACAGCCACTCGGTCTTGGATGGGTGGAGCCTGAGTCTGTTCCTCCCCATCCAGATCCGTACAGCCTCCAGGCACTGGGACATCACTTTAAGGGCATCATTGGGGTGGTCCGGGGTGGAGATGTATAATGTATAATATATATATTTTTTCATTAAAAATAATGAAATGCTGACTAATGCCTTTCATTGTAGAGACAGATTTGGTTCCATTCCAAAGTTATCCTTCTTTTATTCTGCTCTTCCTGCAATTGTAAAGCAATAATTTGTCTGCGTTATTACGTTGTTCAGATTATCTCTCTGTGATAAGATTCAACTTTTTATATATTTATTTTTAGTAAATCAGGCTGATTCTGTATAGTTTTTATCTTTTGCACTAAAATCTAACCCTGAATTTAATTTGTGACTTGTTTCCAATTTTTTCAGATAATTCAATAGGATATCATTTTGCTTTTGCATAATTGTCCTAGTTAATATGTGAGAGATGAATTGCCGTCTCATAAATGCTCTATTAGCCTCCCATTCTGTAGTTAAAGAAGTTTCAGAAATTAAATTCAATTCCATAAGAAATTTGTGTCTTGACATTTAAATAAAGATGGCTCATCCCCTGTGAAGAAATTGTACAGTTAATCCTTGAGTTACAACTGTAATGGAGCCTACCCATCACGGTCATAACTTGTGAGGATTGTAAAGCTGGCCGGTCACATGACCAGTCCAATTTTATGACCATTTTTGTGGTGATTATTATTTTTTTTTTTTAAATTTGATTTATATGCCGCCCTTCTCCGGAGACTCAGGGCGGCTTACAATGCGCTAAGCAATAGCCTTCATTCTTTTGTATAATTATACAAAGTCAGCTTATTGCCCCCACAACTGGGTCCTCAATTTACCTATCTTAGAAAGGATGGAAGGCTGAGTCAATCTTGAGCCTTGGTGAGATACGAACCTGCAGTAATTGCAGGCAGCTGGTCTTAATAACAGGGTGCTTTAGACCACTGTACTACCAAGGCTCTTTTTTTTTTTTTTAATTAAATGAATGTGACAGTTATTAACTGAACCAATCATTCATTATGGGCATGGTTTTGCCCAAAACTGGACGTACATGCCAGTTTTCAGCAAAACTGTCATAAAATGTGGTCTGGTGACCATGGGATGCTGCAAACAGCGATAAATGCAGCCTGGTTGCCAAGTGCCAGAAATGCAGTCACATGACTGCTGGAAGGGGCAACTGTTGAAATTTCAAATCTAAGTAAACTCCAGGTAGTCATCCCCTTTCTTTGTTGACTTCCTTTTCTTTTTTAAAAAATAAAAATATCTGTCACATTTTCCAAATATATCTTATTTTCTACTACCATATTCCATAGTATTTTGATAAATTAATTGTCTCAATAAAAAACCTCAATTGATTTAAAATTCTATTCAAAAAGAAAGCCACGTGAGGGGATTTCCCTAGTACAGAAGAACATTTGGAAAATATTAACTTTATTTTTAATGTAATTAATATACAAGGACTAGTAACTTGGATTTTGTACATCATATTGCATTGCATTATATTCTATTGGTGTTTCCTGCTCACCTTTGCCAAGGAGCCCAAAGGAAATGGCCTATTAAAAGGTGGACTATAGCAGTAGAATGTGGTAGTATTCAGTAATATCCATATAACCCCATGCTATGAGACATTCAAATTTGTACAAATAAACCCACTGATTTTCTTCTGCTCTTTAAATACACTTTAGGAGATGTTAAAACAAATTCTTAGAACATATCTTAATATATTAGTGCTAGCTGATTAAGGCTATGAAATGTTGGGCATGTTTGAATGTCTGTATCATTCTCCAAATTTTTACAACTGATTAGAGAGCGATCTCTCATCTATGCTTTTTTTCAGAGAAATGTTGTGAACTCATTGTTGTCAACTAATTAATAGTTGCCAATGGTTTTCAACTTTGCATATCTTAATTTCCACCAATAACTCGGTGATTGCCAAGTTCAACTCGCTCAAACCAAGATAAAAACAAAAGGGCCATTGTTTTTGTCAGGGAAGGATGTATGTATTTCTTTAGTAGTATTTTATTACAACTTTTTTCACTACATTAAGTTTAAACATGCTTCCTGCAATAGTAAAATAATGAGTGAGAGCTGAAGCAACATTTGTGACTTTGACAGCAATCTTCTCCTAAGCCCTTCAAATAATGAGAACTAACTGGCATAAAACATTTTATTCTATTTTATTTTGGTGATTAAGACTAAATTTTTCACAAAGTACTATATTCCTAGACTCCAAAAATGCTTTGTTGAAATGTTCAATTCCTTTACCCAGAATGTTTAAGTAGAGACAAGAAGGTCTGTCTTTCTTTGGTACAGAATTGGTGTATAATACAACTCATAATAATTTGGTCTATATTGCATAAATAACATAAACTATATAATTTACAGCAATTGCATTATGCTGAAAATGCAAAGCACAAGATTCACATCATTTGCATGATGAAGCACAAGTACAGTTGTTCTCTTTGCCCCATCGTATGTATATCTCTGTCCTTTGCTCTCCTTTCTCTTCCCTAACTTGAGGAAGGGAGCTCAGTACTGTTGTTTGAGTATACTGGTCTAAATAACTTACAGATTTTCTTTATACCCTTTTATTCTATAAACTCTTATATAATAAGGTAAATATCCTGGGGAATACATTTGTTTGATGCAACTGCATACTATATGAATCCCTTTGGTAACTGTATTCATCAGGTGTACAGCATGAGCAAGCAACAAATGAAAATTTGTAATTAGCAATTTTTGCAAGTCTTTTATAACTTACACTCTGACCCTGATAATACTTAACTGAGAAGTAAATCTCTCTGTTAATGTTTGAAAATAACAAGAAACCAGAATTCACACAGTCAATTTTTGGTTTATGTTTTCAACTTGCATTATCAGAGTTAGAAGACTGTAGTGTTTGCTCACAAGATAAATTAGGAACTCTGGCTTTTTTTTTTTTTTTTGCTAAAAAAATCCCTGAGTTCAGGATTTAATCTTACTAAATAGTCATTATTCTATAGTAAAATTCAGTTGAATAAAAAAAATAAATCTGTTTAAAATTAGGAAGATTATGATGCATAAATATCAATATCTTCAATTTGTAATGAGGTATTTCTGATATTTAACAAAAGATTCTGCCATATAATATGTTCTGTGTTATTTCTGACTATAATACTTTTTGCTTAATTTGTAGGATTATGAACTTCTAATTTCTAAAGAGACATATGATCTGATGTCTGTACTAAGTTTTTTCTTGGGTAGACCTATGCCTAAAAGTCAAACAAAAATATCTAATGTCCAGTGATCTGAAGGTATCACTGGATGGGTATGAAATATCATAATTTTGTTTGTAAACTACTGAATATTTTAACTTAAGCTATAAAGAGAAAAGAAAGGCAAAAACCTGGATCTTTATTTTTTCAATGTAACACTGGACAAAAAAATTCTCATTTGGAGCATTATGAACTTGAAACAGCTTGTTTCAAGTTTAAAACAGCTGTTTTGAGCATGAAATTGACTGTTTATTCATTTGGGAATTTTTCTGTTTCAATTTGAAAACTGTTTATTTATTTGTAACTTTAATAACTTCTTCATAACTTTAATAACTTTTCTTCAGGAGTTTTTAATTTCATAATAACCATTTTTCCTCGCACAACACCAGGTTGGTTGTACTGAGAGGGAGAGAATGACTGAGCCAAAGTCATTCAATGAACTTCCATGGTTAGGGTGGACATCCTTTTTCTGTTTGTAATTATAGCATGAGTTTTATAGAACAAAATCTGAATGTGTGAAAAGTTTTAAGTATTGATTTGAATTTTGGAACTGTTTTATACCTAGAAGCTGAACTATAGTTTAACAAGCCTAAAGCTGTATTACAATTCTTCAAGTGTTATTTACTCCAGAAGGAAGGAGAACAGGGCCACTCAGGAGAAGCTAAGGAGAAGTCAAGATCTCAGTGTCCATACAGAAGAACTTCACTGGGTAGAAAGGTGTTAATGATTTAGATTTATACATTAAATTTTATACCTTGTGATAAAAAGGATACTTCTAGGAATAATTTTTCATTGCTGGCACAATAGCCTTAGTTCAGATAGCTTAAGTAGGCTATTAATAAACTTAAAGATGACAACTTGTTACAGATTGACAAATGTTCACAGGAGTATTCTCCACATTCTTTGAATGTTTTATATCCCAATTAAACGAAATATATGATTTTAACTAATTTATCAAAGTATGATTATTGTAGCTATATGGTTATATATACCAGAAGTATATCATATACACCAAATCAACTGATTATATAAAAAAATCAGTCTTCTGGTGTAACCAACCTAATCCTGTCAGCTATTTCCAACTTGAAATACAAATGTCTTCTGGAAGAGGCCAACTTTCCCTATATTGCAGCTTTGAGCAGTGGTTAGAATGCAGTACTGCAGACTATTTCTGCTGACTGCCGGCTGCCAGCAGTTTGGCAGTTCAAGTCTCACCGGCTGAAGGTTGACTCAGCCTTCCATTCTTCCAAGGTCGATAAAATGAGGACCCAGATTGTTGGAGGTAATATGCTCTGTAAATCACTTAGAGAGGGCTATAAAACACTGTGAAGCGGTTTCTATGTCTAAGTGCTATTACTATTGCTATTGTATTCAGAAGCTGTCTCAGGCTTTGCCTTAGTCACTGGAAATTCAAGGGATGCACTTTCCCCCTATTTCAACTGTTTCTTACATGTTAGGAAAAATACAATTACCATTACTCCTTTCACCTGGTATACAGCCACAGAAGCATGCAGCAGGAATTGTACTTTTCCTAACAGTCTTAGAATAGAATGGAATGGAATGGAATGGAATGGAATGGAATGGAATGGAATGGAATGGAATGGAATGGAATGGAATGGAATAGAATAGAATAGAATAGAATAGAATAGAATAGAATAGAATAGAATAGAATAGAATAGAATAGAATAGAATAGAATAGAATAGAATAGTTGGAAGGGACTTTGGAAGTCTTCTAGTCCAACCCCTTACTTAGGCAGGAAATCCTACACCAGTTCAGACAAGTGGTTATCCAACATCTTCTTAAAAACCTCTAGTGTTGGAGCTTTCACAACTTCTGGAGGCAAGTTGTTCCACTGATGAATTGTCCTAAATATCAGGAAATTTCTCCTTAGTTCTAAGTTGCTTCTCTCCTTGATAAGTTTCCACCCATTGCTTCTTGTCCTACACTCAGGTGCTTTGGAGAATACCCTGACTCTCTCTTCATTGTGGCAGCCCTTGAGATATTGGGACACTGCTATAATGTCTCCCCTAGTCCTTCTTTTCATTAAACGAGACATACCCAGTTTTTGCAACCGTTCTTCATATGTTTTAGCCTCCAATCCCCTAATCATCTTTGTTGCTCTTCTCTGCACTCTTTCTAGAGTCTCCACATCTTTTTTTTCAATACATTAAACTGTCTTGAAACAGTTTAATCACATTAGGAGAAACATTAGAAGCAAGGATTCCTAACAGGTCATGTGCCAAAAATGTACCACGCTGAAAAAGAGAGTAGCCTTTTACTTTCTTGTTAATCTGGAACAAGAAAGATGAACATTGAAAAGGAAGAAGAGAAAGGAATGATGTGGGAAAAGTATCTCCAGTTTCCCCATGAATACATTTATAGTTATGGTAACCTGTGTCTAGGTATGGGGTTCAATTTCTGAATTCTCTTTACCATTTAGAGGCTTTTCGAGCTGTTCGGTTGAAACTATCTACCTATAACTTAATTGCTTCTCTACTCTGTTTTCAATCTGTCAACTTGCAAGGCTTTACTATTTTTTTAGGGTTTATAGGGTTTACTTTCTTTTCCCCTGATCAATTTTAACTTTTAAGGGTTAGGGTTCTAACATCGAACCTCTTATAGTCAATATGCAAAAGTACGTGATGATTAGAATTGGACACAATACTTAAGGTGCAGAACTTGACTTGAATAAAAATATTGCTTTCTCTGTTTGGAAGCTATTTTAAATAGATCCTGAAAATTACACACCTGATTGATTCTGGCTGACTTTAAAAAGCTACTGGTTGAGTCTGATTAATATTTAGGTGAGAAACCACCATGAAATTTCAGGAAATTTCAGGACAAAGCAGTAGGTGAGCACTTCTGTGTCATTGCGAAAAAAGCGTCAGAGAGGTATTCATGAACTCAAGGAGTCAAGCTTGATTCAAAGGAAGCATGGCTTGATTTAAAAGAAGCATAGCTTTTAACATTTATATTTATTCTTTTTGCAGCAATTTCATGCTGTGATTCATATTCTGCTCTAATGATTCATATTGTTAAAATAAGTTCTCCAAGCTTATAATTGTGCATTTGATTCCATTTTTCTAAATATAAGAAATTGTCTTTGTACATGGCTTTTCTAATTTTCTAGGCTATTAAAAATCATTCTGACTTTTCTTTGTCTTCTAGATCTTAATTAGAGAGCTAATTTGATGTAGTGGTTAAGGCACCAGACTAAAAATCGGGAGACTGAGTTCTAGTCTCACTGTAGGAACAAATCCAGTTGAGTAATGTTGGGCCAGTCACTTCTATTAAACCCTTGGAACAAGGCAATGCCAAGCCACTTCGGAAATCTTGCCAAGAAAAATGCAGAGACTTGTCCAGGCAGTTACCAGGAGTCAACATTGACTCGAAGCCTACCCCCTAGTCTTAATTATTCCATCTAATCTTGTGACATCTGCATTTTAGTAAGATTTTCTTTCCAAGTCATTAGGAAAAAATATTGAGGGTGAGCCCAGTACCAAACCTAGTAATAACCCAGTCAATCATTTTCTCTATTTTGAACTCATTAAGCAGTCTTTGGAGGTAGTTCTCCAGTAGATTGAGCTAATGAGTAAAAAATTGCCCTACAATACTTTATTTCTCACATATATATGATAGCAATTGTTAATTGATTCTGCAAGTTTATTCAATACATCTTTTGAAGTTCCTAAATCTAGTTCAACTAGATGCAGAAAACTATACTTATTCAAATCTTTTAGGTTTTCTTGATCCATTTTTCTATCAGCCTTAAACTTGAGATGCTGCCTATTCTGCAGATATGAAAAAAATATCAACAGACCTGTTTTTTTTTTATCATGTCCGATTATCTTCTGTGCCATTATCATTCTAGAATCCATATTAGATGCTAGAATCTTGGATATAGGAAAGAACAAGGCAAAATCCAGTAAAGCATGCATTAGTCATTCCCACAATATCTTAAACAAATCATTTTGTGCTTGGGCTCTAACCTCCTTGTTTTATAGTACTTAGATAAAGTGCAATATTTGGTAACTTTTAGGAAAGTAATATATTTTTATATCTATTTTGCATAGATTTCTTTTATTCTTTTGAAATTCCAAAAGTGTAAAGTTTTGAAATGAAGAATATTCATGTTAAAAATAATCTTAAATGTTGTATTGTGGAACATGCTCCTGGCTTCTGTTAAGAATATTAATATTTATCAATATGGCGTGAGACAGTGTTTTCATGCTTGTCTTAATTTAACAATGCATTGCTTAATTATCCTACGTGGGTGTTTTATATCAAGATTCATTTATCTGTTTTTAATTTTAAAAAATGTTTGTGAATCCTGAAATAAAAAGGTGCTCTGACCTTTAATAACATTTAATCACTGCTTTTTCCTAATGATGTCTACATTTATATTAATCTATAATATGACAATTATAAAATACATCAAACATGCCATAGTAATATATTTTTGTGGCTTGCTTGTTAGTAGAAATACATTATTTAATACATGAATAGTGGCATCACTATATAAATCCTATCATTGTACAGATTTTTAAAAAACAAACTAGGATAGGTCCAGGACACAGCAATTAACACAACAGAAGACTTCTAACATTGAAGGAATTATCCACATTTGATTTATGTTAAATAATAAAGGAAAAAAGGGATGGAATGAACTGCCAGTAAAAGCATATAATAATTATGCAAGCTTCAGTTTTCCCTTGTCTAACAGGCCAAGGCAATTTTAAAAAATCAAGAGCTCAACTTTTAGGCTCATCAAAGGCTACTTTTAGGAATAGCACATCACTGTACTTGCACAGAAGTTGATAAAGAAGATCAACTAGGTGATTCATAAGTGATCTTATTCATAAGATTGGAATACCTCTTCTTTTGGAAGGCAGTTGGATCTAATCAGGTTATGGGGGATGGAGAATTTGAAGAAGAAAAGCATATGAGAGTAGCTGGGATAAAAGAGAGGAAAAGAGAGGACATATACACCACATTATTCTGAAGGTATAAAACACAGGCATTTTACATTTGATCTCTGTATCTGCTATAGTTTTCCTCTATTAACTCAATTAAAAATGGAATTTTTGTATACTTCATTCTGAGAAATACTTAATATAATGATTTTATACTAGTTCACTTTAAGTAATGCAGTGCCATAGTCTTTCTTTCTCTTTTAGTATTACATTAATGTTCAGTTTAACTTCAGATTAATCTATTGAGACAGTACAAAGGCCTGTTGTAAATTCTGCAGAGAGATTGAAAGGAATTTGTGTGAAACTTTTATAAATAGTACAGCTTCTGTGTACAGTATTTGAGAAGAGCAGAATATATTGGAAATCTAAGTTGCCTAACAAATTAGAAATAAATATTGCTAGCTTCCTTTTAGTTTAGTATCAATTCTTTTCACATTATTTGAAGGTCTGTTTTTATTCTTCCTAAGATGCAAATAAAATTTGCAGGAGGAATCATATTCATGTGTGATAGTGACCCCAACTATTCATGCTGTGCCTATTATTGTAACTTTTTAGAGTTTACAGTTGTATAGTTTGCATCTCTATTTAGTTGCCAATCAAGGTATTGTAGGTGGCTTCCCTACAGCAAGATAGGCTTGAGGTAGCCTAAATTAAACCTTCTTATTATAAGATATCATTGTGTTTTGTTTTTTTTTAAAAGCTCCTTACTTTAAAATGTGACTTTTAGTTTTAAGAATATAGAAAATATGAATGTAGAATATAGAAAAAATTTAGACTTCTATCCAAGCAACTGCTTTTTTCCACTTAGAAGAGGGTGTGGAGGGATTAATAGAAAAGTGAGGAGGCAAACAAAATTAATTTCAGAGCTGTTATCCTCTTTCCATTATTTGATTCAAAAAACCTGTAATAGAGAAAGTATGGAACTGCCTCACTTCTGTGAAAGTGCAGTGGTAAGGCCTAGGTGTACCTCTTACTTCTAAAGGGCCCCTTCATGTAACAGTAGGAGATTAGCCTAGAGATGGGTGAACATGCAGGCTATGTTAAGTCCCTATAAAGCAGAAGTGTTTGCCCTCCGCCAGTGAAGATTTCTGCAGCATGCACAGCACAAACCAGGAGCGAGTCAAGTCTTTGCCTGACACCTTTTCCTCCACTCTTCTTGGTCTTTTGCAGTTGGAGGAGGACAGGCATTCTCAACACTCTCTCCCGAGGTACAGCCCCCTAAGAAGACTGGCGTCCTCCGTTTTCTCCTCCTCAACCCTGGAGACAGAACAGTACCCTCACCTTGGCGGCACTTTCATACAGCGCAGCCGTTCGGCGGAGAGCAGCCCCGTGCGCATGCCCCACCGCAGGCACATGCCCCTCACAGCAGGAAACCACAGACTTATGCCTTCTGTCCTCCGCATTTCCAGATCCCAGCTCCAGCAGGTGTGGGCCCGCTTCACACACAAAACATAGCCTGTACTGGGGAAAGCAGCAGCCTTTGTAATGCAATAATAAAGCCCACCTGCCCCATTTGTCACCATTTAATGCAATATTGAATCCCAGTCAACTTTTGGCCTAGAAGGTATTGTAAATGTCTAAATCCCCTGCCAAGAAAAGGACTCAGAACACTTGCCTCTCTCTTAATTCTCCACTACATGGTTCAGAGGCTCATCATGATTCAAGAGTACAGCTAGAATTGCATATAGCTTATTAAATGCTGGTCACCGTACAGTACTGCAAGGGGATGGTGTGGAACAGTGGGGTAGCAAGTATGAGGCTGTAACAGTGACTATAATTAAGATACAGTAGTAAGGCTTGAGCAAAGAGACAACACAGACATGAGAGAGAGAGCTATTTTCACACTAAGATAAAATCATTGCAGAGTTTTGCATTAATCTGTGCTGATGTTGAGGCCTTCTTTTCACATTTTACTCTTGTTAATTTAAGTATAAACATGCATGAGAAATTGGAGTCAGCTGGAAGAAGGATTCACAGATGCATATTTTAAAAATTACAATGTCAAAAATCACTGTCTTTTTACTACAGTTTCTGTACCAAAGTCAAATTGCACATCTCGCTTCCCTTTGAGTTTGCCTTTACTTTGCAACTCACACTGCATAGCTTTAGCTGCATTTCTACATCCCCAGCTCAGCCTTTCAGGCATGAGGATATAATAGACTTGATTCATGTTTTTATCTTGATCCGTGCAGTGAATGCTATGAAGGTGTTTAATCTTTAGGAACCGTTTGCCTGCCAGTTTTCTGGCCTGGCTTAGTGCATTCTTGATATTAAAATCATTGTGCATTAAGAAGGAACTAGCTGATTCATGAAGAGATTAATTATATTTAATTAGAAGGTTCCCCCTTTTTTCTTTCAATACTTATTTCATCAGTCAGTTTTTAAGACAATGTAAAAAAAAAGAATTTGTTGGAAAACCACCTGCTTTTAATTAGAAAAAAATATTTTAAATTGTGTCCATTAGTCAGAACCTGGGTTAAAATACATATTTGAAATGCTCAAGCATGTCATTGCTACAGATTTTCAGTTAAGCAGAAGAGGGAGTAATTGTAAAACAATAATAAAAATGAAAGAAATTGATTGAGTAATGTACCATTTTGAAATTTCTGTTATGGAACTTCCATAGAATTTTCTGGGATTTTAGGTATTTGCATTATGAACTCAGTATAACTAAAACTTTTCCGTATAAATTTGGAACTTCAATTTATCAGAAACTTGAAGTAGATTCCCAAATCAGAATTGACTTAAACTTTTTACTTCATATTGAATTTTTTTAAATAGTCTGTTTGTTTTTTTCAGATATAGCATGAAACTTCAATTATATTTTCCAATGTTTCCTGTACTTAGGAGGGGTAGAATTGTCTAAGCACAAGCTGGCATGCTTCCCCCATTAAGTTATGTTTATTGTCACAGCATTTCATAGTTATTGCTCTTAATTGATGGCAGTTTTGTAGGTCTATTGTAAATCTCTCATATTTGCTATATTAGTAAGAATAGAATGGCTAAGGCTGAATGTAGGAGATGTGTGTCCTATTTTACAGATAACAGTCCTGCATTTGAAGACATCCTCTGTAAAAAGAGCTATCTCCAAATTCAATGTAAACAAATGTAACCCAAAGAAGGGATAGCCCAAGGTGTTGAAGTTTCGCATTAGCACCTGCCCCAAAGACTGTGCAGGCACAAGTCTCTTATCAGTCTTCCCTAATATGTTGAGATTATGTAGTTACTTTTAAATTATAACAATTATTTCTACATTTGTACAGGTGCATACAATACATATAAGCACATGTACAGTTCATGTAAATTTGTGTTCTTTTTTGTCTCTTTGTTAGTATTATCTAACGGACAGCTCAGGTGTCAACAACGAAGAAAGCTTTGCTTCCCATGTAATGCTTTTCCTTCATAGTATGTCTTAATAGATAACAGTCACAATCTTGTGATTTAGTGGAATGGAAACTAAATAGTACAAATCTAGGGAGAAAAGTAGGGGGAAAAGTTAGTTACATTATATTTAATCCAAAGATTATGTAATTTGGGGGTTTTATATCTTCAATCCAAAGGCAACATGCATGCTTAAACACAGACCTATCTTGGCATCAACTGGAAAGGATTATGTTTAAAATGGCATACTAACAAATCTTTTTTGGTACCTGGCTTGCTTTCAAGAAGTGAATGAAGTCTAAAATGGTGACACCAGTTTAGAATTTCAGCATTTTGATGCAGGTTGTCATTTTCCTTTCACCTCTCAAAAAAGCATACTCAGCAAAAAATTCTGGGAGATGTAGAGCAAAACAAAAAGCACAAAAGTGGCCCATAAAATGCCCTGCTCTAATGGTTGCACAGGTCCTGTTTATGACCTTGTCCAGGACAGGTGGGTAGCCTGCAGATACAACAATAGAAAGCTCATTAGTGCAAATCAACTTTATTATTGAAAGCAAAATGTGCTTTTCAATACACATATCAGTATAAATGATCAGTGTCTAGAATTTATTTATTTATTTATTTATTTATATTTAAATTTATATACCGCCCTTCTCCCGAAGGATTCAGGGTGGTGAACAGCCAAAGGTAAAAAACATAGAATACAAAAATTTAAAAGCAATTTAAAATATATTAAACAATTTGGCCCAACAATTAAAATACCCCATTTAAAATTCAAATTAAAATTAAACAATTAGAGAAGTTAGGCCAGCCCGGCTTGTTGAAATAAAAAAGTCTTGAGGGCCCGGCGGAAAGTACGTAAATCCGGAATCGTCCGTATCTCCGGGGGGAGCTCGTTCCAGAGGGCAGGTGCTCCCACAGAGAAAGCTCTTCCCCTGGGGGCCGCCAGTCGACATTGTTTGACCAATGGCACCTCGAGGAGCCCCTCTCTGTGGGAGCGTACTGGCCGATGGGAGGCTCTCGGTGGCAGAAGGTGGTCTCATAGATATCCAGGTCCTAAGCCATGGAGTGCTCTAAAGGTGGTCACCAACACCTTGAATCGCACCCGGACGACCACCGCCAGTGCAGCTCGCGCAGGAGAGGTGTATTTAGAGAGAGAGGATAAAATTACACTTAACCTGTGGATTGAATGACCTGTCGTCTGAAAAATGATGGAAAAGAGGCAATTCCCTATATAACACTCATGTGGCCATGAGGTGAGAGACCAACATAATTCTGATATGTGTTTAAGAGTCCTTCTGGACACAAAGAATAATTAAGATACAGTAGGTCTAACAAAAAAATGTATATTTCTTTTGAACTTGATTATTTACAATGCCCTTATTAAAAAGAAGCCTCCAAGACGAAAACTTTCAAAGCCAAATAAAGAATTTGCGAATTCTCCTAATTAATTAATTAATCAATCTTATATACCAATCCAGCTTTAACCCACTTTGAATAGTTTGTATATTTCTTATCAGACTGCTTTTTAAATGAAAACCATAACACAAGCCCACTGTATAATGTATGAAACAAGAGCTTCAAAATATAGATACGTGAGAATATCTAATATTCTCAGACTTGCTGTTTTCCAAGCAAAGAACTTTAAGATTTGTTTGTTTATTAAATTTATTGGCCGCCCATCGTATCACAGGGTAACTCTGGGCAGCTTACAATATTAAAAAATAAAACTGTACAAAACATATACACAATATGTGTATATGTATACTAAAATATACTAAAATATACAAATATAAATACTCAACCCTGACTAAAAGATGGTGAGGGAAGAAGTTGGGGGAGGGAGATGGGATCTCTTATTAATCTATCAACCAGCCCCAATGTGAAGCCCTTTCCCCAATTGTGGTCCTGAGCCAACTGGCAGGGCCAAGTCTTTTAGCTCTTGGGGAAGGTCAGGAGGGTTGGAGCCAACCTCAGTCTGGAGGGGCAAGATGTTTCAAAGGGCAGGAGCAATAGCAGAGAAGTAATGTTTAAGAAATCTGAACCCATGCCATGAAGGGCTTTAAAGGTGATTACCAACACCTTAAATTGCACCTGGAGCAAACTAGCAGCCAGTGCAGTTCGCGGAGCAGTGGTGTTACATGGGCCACTCTTGGGGCCCCAAAAGCTGCCCATACCACTGCACTTGCACCAACTGTAGCTTCTGAATGCTCTTCAAAGGTAGCTCCATATAGAGCGCATTGCAGTAGTTCCAATGCAAGATGACTAGGTCTTGAATGACTTGAGTGCAGGGACTCAAGAAGATTGCCTCAAGGTCATTTAAATATGTAATATGCTGTTTGGAATTTTCTAGTGTGGTCACAGTCCCCACATCTCTTTGTAATCTTAATTTTGCTTGAGAATTCTACCTGCTTTTAAAGGCTTACAAAAATATTTAAATTTTCATCAAGCCATTCATGTGTTTTTAAAAGCATTTCTTAAGTGCTGTAAGACATGGTATAAACACTATGGAGCAGTACAGTGAAAAGAAGTTATGCATCCCCTTAATGTTATTTCCTTGTAACATGTTTTGTGTATTTGCATGTGCACAATTTATAGATTTTAAAAATGACTTTGCACTTTAAGGCACAAATTGGTTGCACCTTTCTGCAGCATAATCTTCACCGACCCCATTGTAGCCTACTTCTCAACTTCCCATCATGTCTTGCCACTCTCATAATCACACATCATGGGTGATGAATGTTGTGGTTTAGTATATCTGCAAAGGTCCCAGTTGGACAAAAGTCTGAAGCTGTACTATTGTACATTCTAATCTCCAATTTGATATTATATAGTATATAAAGTGGTAAGTGAAATGTACACTTTGAGAAGACAGTTTAGGAAATTATTAAAAACAAAATAATTAAAGACAACAATAATTTTAATAGAGCCTATGAGGGATTTATTCCCTTGAGGTTTATTCCATGAATCATGAAAATGGGGAAACAGTTCCATTGATCACAATGTGGTATGTTATTAAAATACCCCCAGCTGCAAGATAATAGCCAATCAACTTAATGTTTAAAATACCTCATTGATGCAACCTTGATTTGTAATGGAGATTGAAACCCATTATGCTACTCTAATTACAGCAGTTAAAAACTGCTCTAGTTTTTTGAGTTCAATTTCTAAGATTTCCAGATCTTAATATAATTGATAAAATCTTTTGTATAGGATTCTTAGCTCTGTGTTTCATAATATATAACACCTCTTTGTCTATGAACTGATTTATCATGTTATTTTTTTTTCAAAACTGCTGAAAGTGACTGGAGTTCTTGAAACCTAAGACAAAAATCATAGTTCTCTAAGAGCCCACTGGTCCGTAAAAGGCTTTTTTTCATTGAATAGTAGAAATTGAACTTTTTCTGCTTTCCTCCTTGTTTCTTTCCTTTCACCTCATGCTCAATCCATAGATTTTTGCCTAGTTTTCCTCACCTTACGTCATCATAATTTCTGTTCTCCTTTCTTCCGTATCTGTTGCATACCTTGTTTCCTTTCTTCCAAATTTCCCTTCTTTAGGGATGTTTCTGCCTCTGTTACATTAATATCTAGAATTCTGCATAAATGTTCCTGAATCTGTTTCTAGGCTATTTTTTCTTACAATCATAGTTCTAATTCTCAACCTTCTTTTAAAGGTGCTTGCTCCTTATAAATCACAATGTTTGTGAAGACAATTTCACAGTCAATGATTTTGGGCTGGTAGGTGATACAATAAGCAAATGATGTATATGTGATAATATATTGGCTTTTTATAGTATCTTTCATCCAAAATGTTCTAAAGTGCTTTACAAAACATGTGCACAATATATGCAGTACACACATAGTATTTATTTATTTAACACAGCTGCTCCATAGTGATTTTTAAAAGCTTGGTTTTGCTATCTGTGATAGTAAAATAGAGTTACATTCAAAGCTCCTTATGCTGATGCTAAACACCAATTAGTAATAGATTGTGGCCTGATAGGAAAATTGATATTCTAGAGATGATACAAGAAAGATGAGTACAAACTAGATTTGGGTTAGGCTCTAAGGATGTTATTTTGATTGTGGGGAAAGACATCCAGTCATTTCCAAAGAAGGTCAGGATCTTGTTTTACATATCTATGGAATTATTCCATAGATCCACTACTTTGAGTCCACTAATATGGATTTGTGAACTGGCTTCTATCTTTCAGTCTTTCACATAAAATAGTCAAAACTTTATAATACTATACCATTTTATATGAATGTCTAAAAATGAGATTATAGTTATGCACTTTCATTTCTTCCTTACTGAATTGTAGTGATGCTTCCCTCATTTTCCATTATTCTTAATTAAATCCCTTAGTATAAGAATATTAGAATAAGAGGGGAAAGGTTTACCTTGTGTATTCTTATGTTGTGGGTTTGGGATCAAATTGACTTCTAAAAGTGGGTTATTTTCTAGCATAAATATATTAGAAATCCTAACAAATCAGATAATTAATTAAATTAATTTTAACTTTAACCAATCTTTTCTGTTTATTTTCAATGTAGGTATCTAGAGATTTTCTTAAAGATGCAATATATGCACATATATATCCCAGCTTATTTTGTATGTTGTATTCCAGGACATAATGTAGTCATTGGATATAATCTACCATACCAACCTTAATTAGGGCTTTGCTTTTATGGTCATCCCCCCCCCAATGAATTTGTACATTAAAAAAGTACTAATTTTTCTTCTACCAGATGTTGGGTTAGATAAAAATACAGGACAGCACCCCTTTTCTAAGATATTTTTCATCACTGACCCAACATCAAATGTTTGTGGTTATTGGTGAAGCACTCCTGCCATTTTGAGTAATTCCTTAATATTTCAGCACCAAATGACACTTTCATCTTTGATTGTATATCTTGTCCATTATTGTTTCTTCTGGTCTTTGATCTATTGAACAACTGAAAGAGGAGCATAGGATCAAAATCAGCGAATTTTGTGCAGATTTTGTTCTGTTATTTCTCAATGGCTTGGGCCTGAGCTTATGATAGTACAAGCTGAGAACTGCTTTACTATGTGAGGTCTCATCTTGAAATTAACACTGCAAAGAAATTCAATCAAATGGAAAACTACTTTTGGCAGTTTTTAGAAGAAACAAAATAATATACCATTTATGGCATGTAGATAATTTTGCTTTTGAAATAAAAAAACCTTCCTTTTTGTAAGTCACTACTATCAAAAGCTATCACTCCCTTAAGCACAAGCCTGTGCTGATAAATGAGCTGAAGTTGTTGTTGACGAGCAGCTTCCCATTGCATTTGGATTTGGATTAAGGCGTTTGGCTTTGGACTTGTAGATCAAAGTCAATCGCTTTGAAGGGTTAGGTTATCACAATATTATTCTTGTGCAGTTTTGTACAGCTTACAATTTACGTTACCTTATTTTACAAGGATTCTTGATAGAAGCTATGTAGTATTGAAAAATGATTTTCTGGATTTTGTCTTTCCCCACAATGATATGAAACTGGTAAAGAGTATTTTTGTTGTTGCTAGTTTTGGTAACACTTATAAAGTAACAGTCGGTCAAGCTCCTTTTATTGTTAGACTTCTGTATATTGAATCATGGTAACATTTAGTTCTGCTTTAGCAGTTTCACAATAGCACAAGGATAACATTTATAGTAAATGTTTTTAACACTCCATTTGATGTATTGGTAGTCATTGTAGTATTCAAACTACTGAAAAAAATGAAATAATGAATGTAAAACACACACACAAGCTGCTATAATTATGTAACTTGGAGTTGAAAGTTGATCTCCATTTTTGCATTAACCTGCATGTAATTTAACATTCAGAATCAAATTTATGATCTATTTTTTTTAACAATGTACTATGCTTTTGGTTGAATCCTGTTTCTTCAGTGTACCTAGCTTAATTATATCTTCTTTGTAATAAATCACAGAGCTTCCTTATCAATAAATCATCACAAATGCAGGCAAACTATCTCTAAACATAAAATGCATCTACATTGCAAAAGCTATTCCATGTAACAATAGAATAAGAAGGATGCTCAAAGGACACTTACTTGCCCCTTCACTTTGGTCCTTCCTGAGAAAAACAGAGCTTGCTTATATTTGGCCTTATCTCTGTACCAAAAAGATACTAATATTTTCAGAATATTTTATAGTTTATTACTTCTCCCCAAGATTGGAACAAAGATTGTTAATGAAATTTCTCTCCTTTTCTGTCTTCCGATGGGTTTTTTTTTTTCCTCAAAACCTCTGCAGGTAGAACCATAGCAATATATGAAGAGTTTCAAAATAAAAGGATTGACTGAAAGGAATATTTCATAAGGGGTTAATTTCAGTGCTTCTGATTCATACAATTTAGATTGCAGTGTACTTTAGCCTGCCAGTAGTGGTAGCCATGGTTGCTAACATTGTGCAAGGCTACATTGATGAATCAGGAACACAGAAAACACATTGGGACCTATCCATAACTATAAATGGAGGAATAGCTTTTGAAAGCCATCAAACAATACATGTGTCCAGAATTTAGAATACTAAGTTGGTGAGAATGGACATATTACAGTGCAATCATGCAAGGGCTGAATTTATATTTTACAAAGCAGGTATCCTACAAATTCTTTAACAACATCTTGAAATTCTAGATTTGCCAAATCTGCAAGTTCTAAATGAATAACATATTCTGCCTGCAAAGGATCATACCAGTTTCAGGATATACTAAGCTCATGCTTATTACTTCTTGTGGGAGCTGGATTGTTATTTGTTGAAATACATCTGCATTTCTCAGGACTAAGGCATCTTC
The DNA here is from genome assembly GCF_059756535.1 of Pantherophis guttatus. NCBI lineage: Eukaryota > Metazoa > Chordata > Lepidosauria > Squamata > Colubridae > Pantherophis > Pantherophis guttatus. Next base: position 305,978,547 of record NC_142063.1, on the reverse strand, counting down.
TAGTTTCTTATGCCTGAGATCACTTGATGTAACTTGTGTTGTGTTTCTTGGGTTTTCTAGATTTCTCTTATAATCATCAGCACCCTCAGGGACTAGAGTATATTTCTTTTGCCTTATCCTAAGCCCAAACACTTGCTGCTACTGTTTATTATGGGTCAGCAGTTGGCAGTACTAAGATTTTGAAGGCGAGAAGGATTGGATACTTTTTTTTCTTCTGTTTACACACTGGTCCCAATATGTATAGAAATGCAACAGTGATGATTTTGTAGGATCAGTGTGCATACAAAGAATTAATTTCTAACTACAGTTTGACTTAATGGTGGAATCATATTCTCTTTCTCTAGAGTAAAACCACTCCTTCTCTCACACACACATCTTACTCTGGCTGTGCAATCAAAACCTCTTCTCTGTTGTCCCAGAACAGGGGTGGGCAATTGTGGCTCTTTTACAACCCAGACTTCAACTCCCAGAGCAGCTTGGGAGTTTATTTATTTATTTATTTATTTGATTTGATTTGATTTATATGCCGCCCTTCTCTGGAGACTCAGGGCGGCTTACAATGCGTTAAGCAATTGAAGTTGAAGTCCACAGGTTGTGAAAGAGCCACAATTGCCCACCCCTGTCCCAGAGCATAAAGACCAAAAGTCACATTCCAAAAAGATGAGGCTACAACAAAAAACTAAATTTAATTTTATTTCCATTTAAATTTAATAAAAAATAAATGTGGTTAATATAATTATTCCCCAGTCATATAGTTTTCTTCTATCATAGTTTTTGAGGCTTCTAGAAAAAGCACTGAAAACTTGCAGGGGTGAAAGTCGACACACAGTCCTGGGGCCTTAATTGTGCATATAACGGACTTCTGATGTCAAATTTTTGATTTTAAGGCTCATCGCTTCTCAGCTAAACCAGAGTGTCAATCAGTATTGATGTATTTATGGGACGCTCTTTAAAAAGAAATTTAGAAAGAATGGAATTCATGTTAGAAAATGAATGCTTGGTCCAGCAGCGAAGATATCATATCACATTACATTTGCACCAGCTTTTTGTCCTATGGCAGCATACTATCTTGGTGTGTTTTTCCAAACATCCAAGTTTGTTTTGTGTTGCTTTTTTCTTATATGGAGTGCCAATTCTTAATATTTTAAATATCTTTTTAATGAAAACCTCAGGAATTAGAATCATCCCGGTATTACTGCAGACTGATACATGTATATTTAGCATCGACTGAAAAGGCCTAAAACCCTTCTTGGGAGAGTTATGAGGTATAACTTTATTGTGGCATAGCAGGAAATAATTCGGAAGGACCAAGTTACCAGAAGGGGTTCAAAAGTTTGTTTTCCCTGAGCCTTTTTATTCTTTGTGTGTGTTGCCTGTTAGAACTGAAGATAATTTTCTGCGCTCCTGCCTTTCACCTTTTTGTACTGACATTGTATAATATGCTTGCACTATTCCCCTGGGCAAACCAAGCATGTAAGAAAAAAAATTGAAGCTTCTTTTTTTTTTTTTTTTGGATAAAAGCACTGTATTAACTTCTGTATATAGAGAGACTAATGGCAAGACAGAACTTGAAATTCTATCTTATGTATAAAAGCATGCACTGAATTACTTGTATGTAGAACATGCTGTAAATGCTGCAGAGTACTGTAAGATCCTACACTTGAAATCACAAATAACAAGCAACTTCATCTTTTAAAACAAAACAACAAAAAAACTAAACCGAAGCTGTGCAATGGATTTTGTGCCTTTTTTAAATCCATGTATGTTAATCCAGACAATCGGAAAAAAAAGCTTGTATACTACCAAAACCTTATTAAAGAATCAAAGGCATAACTTGTGGCAGTGTTTTTTTTATCTCATTTTTCACCAGACCATCACTCTTCTTGTAATGTAGACTTCAAATCCAAATGCAAACTCTCCTGTTAACTCCTTACCTGGCATTAGCATTGTGGAGGATTTTTATTAGTTAAAGAGAGGGATAAATTTTGGATTTAATAGAGAGAAGGATATATCCTGCTCTACTAGCCTAAATTTTACATCTTATTTATCAGCATAAGAGGATAGATTTTCTTGAACTTCCTTCTTTGGACCCTGTATTATGATTTTGCTAATGTTTTCTCCCTTCCTCATTTCTCTGACTTCTTATTGGCCTTGGGACAGAGATAAACCAGTGTAGTAACGTGTCAGCCTAAGAAAACAATTAACGGTTTGATGCTTCTGGAGTAAACTATTCTTTCTAAATGGGGAGGGCAATGAAATGCAATACTAACTAAGGCAGTGGAGAAGAGAGCAACAAGGCATGCCAGGGCATCAAGTTCAATTGTAGCAGGAAATTTATGTTAAGAGTATCTGAGTTTGGTACTAGTGTAAAGGTAAACGTTCTGGTCAAAAGCATAACGAAGATCAAAGTCCATCTTTAACTGCAAATTGCACATTTCTCAAAGATATCTTTGCAATTGAAGACCCCATAGTTATTGATGGAACAATGTTTCCATTTTTGAAAATACGTGTACAGGAATTCCTTATAAATATAATTGCATTCATTTGGACAGTGTTTTTCCTATCAAAGGGTGAGGGGAGTCTCATCTATTAGACTTGGAGGGCCAGAGTCAGGGAGGTTCCTCTTTCAGATATGTGCCCACCTTGTTTCTGTGTTTGGCATCAGTTGTGACCTCAGGATATGACAAAGGAGTGGCAGTTATTATCTGAGAAGTTCTGATAGCTTTCAGAGCCTCTGTGCTGTAGATAATCAGATATGAGATCTTTATGGTTGAGGTGAGGTTCTAGACAGCAGCTGGGTTTGTTGTTGCTACACTGGCCTTCGTGTTGTAAAGTGAACACATATCTGACTGCTGGATTCCATTGCTGGTCTGACAGTTGAATTCCTCAAGCTAATATAAAGCTGCTTCCAGTTAGCATTGAATTTGGGGCTCATCAGGAGTTCATGGTCACCATGACAACCATGAATTTGACCCAAATTATTGACCCAACGCGTGCTGGAGGTCATATGTTAGTTTTTTTTTTAAATCTTGAGATACTTGCAATATGATCAAGGTGGGGGGGCAGTGTCATCAGTCTTTTGTCATGATTGCCTTTTGGTTTACTGCTGCTACTTTTCCCTGCAAGAAGGTAAGACCTGTTAGATCTAACTGCCTTAAGAGACTCTGGGATTTCAGCGAATGTGCACCCTGTTATTTGTTCTTATTTTGCTTTAGAATTATATTACTGAATATTATTCATATCTGATCAAGTAGATTTCAGTAACTACTTAATTCTTTCTCTTTTAAATGTATAAAGTATACTTTAACTATCTTTGCCGGAACTATGACCTCCAAAATATGCGCCAAAATAATTTGAAGCTTACTCAAATGCTGTACAATAAGTTCATTGGTTTCCTTTCTATCAAATCTCTTATGTAACCTATGACCACTCTCATATTATCTGGCAATGAACTCTTCATCCATGTTATATGAAGGTGTACTTTTAATATGATATCTGTGCATCACAGATATGGGGATCTAGTTTTGTAAAAGATCCCTCCCAACCCTCAGTTCCTTTTCAACAGCCACAGGGTTAATCAATTTTTCTGCATCACCATCTTCTTCCCAATTTTTAATGTCAGATTTCCCTTTAGAGTATGCGAAAAAGGATAAAAAATTTTTTAGACATTCCATATCTTCCTGATATAATTGTTTCTAGGGATATTAGAATTCTATTATATTTAAATCTTAAAACTGTCCATCTAACGAAAGATGTTATATATGTATATTCCAAATCATTCATATCTGCTATATGCATTAATATGATTAATTCACCTCCTTTGGTTGATGCCTGATCTATCAAATACTTAGAGCTGCTGGAATGACATATCAGTAATATGACATGAAAAGTATAACTGGAGCAACTGCTTGGAGCATATGCAATGCAGGGCCCACTTTCATAAAGTTTTGTAGAAAGTAGCTGTAAAAGGTTTCTGGCATTAATTCTATAAAAGTGTATCACCTATACATGTGAAAGCACAGATGATCACTTGAAGAATCACAATTACATTAAGCAATTTTTGTTATTGTCTAATTGATGCTTAACAAACTGTACAGTAATCTAGTTCCTATTTCCCATGTAACGCTTGCTTCCTACTCATTTCATGAAATATTCATCAATTTTCAGATAGTTTTTTCTTTTAAATAACAGTATTTCCACTTCAAAATAATGTCATATATGTCTCCCTGGACATCTCTGTTTTTTTCTACAGCTTTCCTTTTATTAAATGACCTTCCTGCTACTATGTGTTGCTAGAAACCATAAAATGTTTATCTTTACTGTGTATATCCTCTTTTTAACTGGTTTTCTTTCTGTTCCAGTTACGTTTTTCTTTTTACAGGATGACCCATGGGCTTTGCTAGTGTATTTACTGAATAATAACCTTTTGCATTGTTACCTCTTAGGAGTGTTAATCAGACATCACACTAGTAGGAGGTGAAGGGCAGGTTTTGTTTTTAGTAGCAGCAGCATCGGATTAGTGGGAGGCAGTTGCCTCTCCTTCCTTCCTATATGTATTAGATCTGGATACTGAAGATGGAATACTGAAAAAGAATGAGGGGGAATTCTACCAGCTGTTCTTCAGGCATCCCAGTAATTACCCTTGGGCTTTAAACCAGGGTATTGATATCATGTGGTAAGGGATTTGCCATTATGATGAATACCAATTTTTTCCTGCAGAATCTTTATTCAAACATAACCTCATTAATTCTTGTTATTTGAGAAAACTGGGGAGGGGCATCCTGTGATTCTTGGTCTCTGCATAATTTTGAAATCCTTGCATAAGTAACATTCACATTCGGGGCAAATGTTTCTCCCTCAGAGAGAGAAAGATATAAGTCCAAGAAAGGGGTGAAAGGAGACAAAGTCCTTCTACTTTCCACTTTGATTCTACTTGCTGCGGGGTCCAAACAGATGCTCCCCCAAGTGGTGTGAAGCTGACAGGAAAGGGTCCCCAGCTCTTGGTCTCCATTCATTTGTGGTTTTAATTCTCCTGGCTAATTTCAGCTATTACAACATTGCTTATATAGTTTTAACATTCTGGATAACCAACTATTTTTGTGTGTCTTTTTCCAGGTATTCCCACTGAAACCTTTTGAAATGAATGGTCTCCCCAGGGTGGTGCCTTTAAATTTGCCTTACCAAGATTTCAAAAGGGATGTATCAGAAAATAGGGAAAGATCCAAAATTCTCCAACGAATAAAAAAAGTGGATTTCTCAAATGTTGTCTTAACTGCCCCTTGTAAACCACCTAATGCTCATCTTCAACTGGCAAATGGCAGATACAAAGAAAAAAGGGAGGAAAAAGAAGAGGAGGAAGAGGAAGAGGATGATGATGATGATGATGAAGAACTTGATAATTTAGGGGAAGAACTTGATTTGCAGAGTGAGACAAGCAGTGAAGTGAGTCAAAAAAGTACTGAGCGTAGTCAGGAAGGTGCTCCATCCACTCTTTTAGCAGATGACCAGAAGGAATCCAAGGGTCGAGCATCAGCTGCCGAAGGAGACTTGGAACTTGAGGAAGGCTCAAAAACATTAGTTCTTTTTTCACCAGGTGACCTGAAAAAGTCTCCTGTGAATACAGACTTGGCTCCTGATGCTGATCTTGGAACTCTTGCTGCACTGACTCCTCAAAGTGAGAAACCTCAGCCTATGGGAAGCCAGCTTGATGTATCTGAGCCAGGAACATTGTCTTCCATCCTCAAGTCTGAACCAAAGCCTCCTATGTCTGTGGCCACAACCTCCTCCCCTTTTACTAAAGTTGAACGCACATTTGTCCATATTGCCGAAAAGACACATCTAAACATCATGTCTTCCAGTGGCCAGCTTATGAGGCACGAGGAATACTCTAATACAGGGCAGTTTGAAGAGGTAATCGTTGAGGAAGAATTAGAGGAAAATCAGGTACTGATAGAAAATGGGAGTGTGAATTCAGCCTTGGAAGGGGGAGAAATGGAAAGTTGTGCTTTCTCAGTGAATCATATTGAAACCACCTCTGAAGCTGCAGGGGAACTGGTATTCCTGAATGGTGTTAAAATGGGAGAAGAAGAGGAGCTAGAACTTAAGGGCAAACTTATTCCCGAGTCAGATGTGGAAGAAGATAGTAAGTTAATTTCAGAAGAACCTGGCCTTGATAATAAAACCCTTGCAAATGAATCCCTTAGACAAGCAGAGTTGCTTCCACATATTCTAGCAGAAACTTCCAAAAAGCCACTGAATGTAAGGTATAGAAGCCGGATTCCTGTCTTGCTGTCTGAAGAAGACACTGGATCAGATGTTTCAGCTTCACACTCTGGCAAAGAAAGGCTATACAAGAGACTGAAACAGCAGGATTTGGCCCGCCTGGTGATGGAGAAAAGGCAAAGCCATCTGTTCAGGTTAGCTTCTGGAGCTTCATCTTCTGCTTCCTCTAGTGATGAGAGGCAGCGGGTTTCAGAAACCTTGTCGGCCACTGGTTCTGAGGAAGATACTCATGATTCAGATGATTTCACCCCAAGGAAGATTGGAAATCAGGAGAGAATTTCCCTGGTAAAGATGGAGGAGAGAAGTTTAAATATAAGGAGCAGAATCCCTCGCCCCATTGTACCTGTAAAGCCACCTGTGATAGAACTAAAATATGGGAGCCCTTCCGCCCTTCCGCCAGCAGCACCAAGTAGAAGTACCGGTGATGCAGCTGGGTCCATAAGGTATGTGGTACTTCTTTCTGATTCAGCAAGCAGTCGGATTTAGAGTTACTTTTGTCCTTGCTGTCTCCTCAGCTCCTTCTTTATATTTACCCAACCTATCCACTAGACTGTAATCGACCATTTTTTCCCAGATTAATCATGCTATGATGTTAGACAATAATTTTAAAATAGGCTGCCTACAGAGCCTTCCCAAACATCCCATGGCTTTGCCTTCAAAATTAGATGGAAGTTGGTATTTTTGCATTTAAAAGAGACTCCATTGGGGTCATGGAAACTTTTTAAAACCAGATTGGAACACAAAAAAATTCTACAGGGGTATTTAGAAATAAAAGATATAAAAAGGACATTTTAGGCAGGAATCACAACTGAAGGAGTAAGCCTATTTTATGGCCTCTTAGTTTAGTATTCCCTACTGGAGATTTTTTCAACTTAATATTGTATACTAGACGTTCCTATTTATAAGGTTGGAGATAACAATTCTGACATATGTATCAACTGTCTATGACTTTTATTATCTTAGCTACAAGTTACGTAGTTACATAGCTGCATCTAGATTCTCTAATGTTTACTTTCCTTGCAGGTAGTCCTCAACTTACAACTGGTCATTTAACTACCAGCTGAAGTTACTGTAGCCTCAGATGGGATGTTTTACATCCTATAAAATGCCATGGTGCATCCACTCCCAATCACATGACCACAATTCAGGCACTTGGCAACCTTTTCACAATTATGATTAGTTTCCAAGCACCCTGCGATCATGTGATCACCATTTACAATATTTTCGATTGGCTTCCCCAGAAAGTCAATGGGGAAGCCTGCAGGGAAGGTTGCAAGTTGTTGCTGCCTGCTGAGAGGACTCTCTCTCATCTTGGAGACTGGCTGAAAGAGATGCCTGCCAAATGGAGCTTAGCCCCCTCTGCTGGGCTGTAGAAACAAGGAAAGAAAAATCTATTTCTTGTTCATTTAATGTGTATCCTGTCTTTCCTCCAAATAATATATACTGTACAAGGCAATGAATTAGAAAATAAACACAAAATATCATTTAAATACTTCAATAAAAGAAACCAGTATCTTAACGGAAATTCTCTACCTTTAAATGCTCACTCAGTATGTAGTGTTTGCTTCTTTAACAGAAGTGGCTTATATGCTTGGTTTATGTGACTTTCAGCAAAGGTGATGCTGTTCCTGCAAATACATAACCTGCATCTCACCTCTACCATGCAAATAACATCTTGGCTGAAGCAAACACTGTATAAACATGTCCAAATATGGGTATCCACAGAGAAGGCAAGAATGACAAAATATGCATAACCATGTCACAGTGCAAATGTGAGTCACACACTAAAAATAGGCATTAGGATCAGGGGTGGGTTCTACTTACCTCTGCTATCGGTTTGCAACGGGAGTATGCATGCGCGCAGAAGCTTCATGCGCGCATGCATGCTTCTGCGCATGTGCAGATCGTTCATGATGACCCCCGGGTGATAACTGACCTTGTCCTCTTCTTTGTTGTGGCATGTGGTAGCACTTGGCCACCATATGTTTCTTTTTAACCTGTTACAGACTATTAGTTTCTATCATATGTTGTAAATTTTTAGAGTAAGATACTTGTGGTGACCTGGTTACAAAAAAAAAACGTTGTGCTTTCCCCTTCTTTTCTTCTTGCAGGATTCAGGGGCAAAGGCCATTTGTGAACATATCTGGTGATCCCCGGATGAAAGCTACCCCAACTCCTGCTACCCCTTCCATGAAGAGCAGCCCAAGGAAAGCCTCCCATCTTCCAGCTAGAAGCCCTGTTCTCCCTCCACGAAACCTCAGTGCTTCCCCCAAAGGCCAATCCCTATCCAGAAAGGAAAGCCCATCACCATCTCGACCGCATAGGCCTGGGACTACATTTCCTCCATGGGCTCAGTCTTCTCCCAAAGCTCCATCCAGGGCTCAGGCTATAGGCCTATTGGGAGATATTCCTGTGTCACCAGGTATGCTCAGAAAAGGACCAAAAGGGAAAACCCATACTCCAGGAACCAAAGGAAAACAGGTATTCCAAGAAGGCAAGTCTACTGCTAGATAATGATCTGCTGCTGCCAGTCCATTAGACCTACCGACCTACCATCTTGCCAGGCTGGAAAAACCTCTGCGTATAATATACACTCGAGATGCCGCAGCACAGCCTTATGTGTCGGAAATATATGCATATAGCAGCTAGTTGTACTTCAGTGCTTCACTTGCCCACACATGCCCATGCCGTCTCAATCCCAGCTCTCTCTCTGGCTGAGAGCCTCCTGGCCAGCTCATGCTTGCTTTTGCCGGTCACCAAGCAACAACTCAGGCAGCCTGCCTAGTGCCTGATATTCTTTCCTTCATCCTCATTTCTTTAGTTTCTCGGTTAGCAACACTACAGAACCCTGAGAGATTGCTAGGAGAGATGGCTTTTTATAGCACACATCAGCCCCAGTCAGTGGAGAAATTAAAAGGGCTGCACAGAACCTGAAAGAGAAATCTCGGCATGAGCTTCTCGGTGGTCTAGATGTATTGATGTCCCTGTTTGGCATCCACTCTCTCTCTGAGCCTGCTTTTGTGTAGCTCTGGCAATGCTGGTGTATTAATAGAAAGAAAGTCACAATCAGACCCCTTAATTGCTATCCTGCCTATAGTTATATGAAGAGTCAATAACAGCCAAGGGGAGAGAAGCTGTACCTTTGCAGCTTCTTTTGGATGCATAGCATCCCGTAGCAGCAGTCCTCAGAAGGCTGCTAAAGAGAAGTGTTAGGTTTATTGAGACAACCTGTTCCAGATTGCTCTGAAGTAGAGAGGCATCAGTTTTTCCCCTTCGGCATTATGTCCATAAGCTAATATCCACCAGAAGTAGTGTTTTGTGTAAAGGCAGCAGTGAAAGGTTCTCAGGGAGCTCTACATGATCTCTTTATTGGTAAAAACAGTGCAAAAGTGCAAAGAAAAGAGCTAAAGCCTAAATAATGACCTAGGGAACCAATAGGGCTCCACTCTATGGTATTTTTTTCAAAATCCAAATATAAGGCATTTTAAAACATGGACTGCCTCTCCTTCTAGGATATGTTGGACATGCAGTTTTTAATTTTTATGTTTTTTTTTTAAAACAGGCTTTCCATTTCTAAATGCCTTGCAATGATAGTACCTGCTTATTCTAGAAATTCAGCTGCCAGACAATCATTGGTGTTTGGCACCTCTCAAATTATTTGGTTTTCAACCTGGCGCTTGATAAATCCCGATAAAGCTTTTGAAGCTGGCTAATTTGGGGGATACCCCTCCCTTCATGGTACCCCCTCCCTTCTGTGCGCTGGCCTGAAAAGTTATATGAACTTGCCATTATGATCAGGAAACACATTATAACTAAGTACTTATATCTAAGAATCTAGCTTTAGATATGGAGACTTGCAAAAAAAAAAAAGGAAATATATGAATGCTTGGCTCTTGTAATAGTACTGAATAATATTCTCCCACCATCTATGTGAATCTGTAAATTGCAATGATAAAAAGTAAGAAGTGAAGGATTTGAGCAGATCAGGCTAATTTATTATTAATTCTAGATATTCTTGTTTTCTTTTCACCTTTCAACTGTCAAGCAGAGCTATATGAAGTATGAATGGAATTTGTTTCCATTCATTTCTTTAAACTAATTTTTTGATGCTGTGTAAACTTAATAAAATGACACTTGCAACTTCTTAGTAAGAGATAAATAGATTCTGGCTATTCAATATTACTACTTTTCTTGGTGGGAATTTGGGACTCGATTGGCAGTTAAAGGAAAATATCTGTGATAATTATTTTATCAATAGATAATCAAGGCCCAAGATTACCAGTGAATGTTCTTGCATCAAAGAGATGTTGACTATTTTTGATATTGTATTAGAAGGTGACCTTAAAAAAAGATAATATACTGTTAATCTCATGCCCATCTTTTCAACGGAGGATAATTTGAGAATGTCTAGAATACCCTATTTAATCAATAGAATAATTGTTATGACATACACCTGAGGAACCATGGGGCTTGTGGTTCTATGAGAGGATTATTAAGGCTTAGAGCAGAATTCCAGGACAGGGCTAAGAGCATAGAATAACAGAGTTGGAAGGGACCTTGGAGGTCTTCTAGTCCAACCCCCTGCCCAGGCAGGAAACCCTGCCCACCACTTCAGACAATGGTTATCCAACATCTTTTTTAAAATTCCCAGTGCTGGAGGCAAGTTGTTCCACTGATTAATTGTTCTAACTGTCAAGAAATTTCTCCTTAGTTCTAAATTGCTTCTCTCCTTGATTAATTTCCACCCATTGCTTCTTGTTCTACCCTCAGGTGCTTTGGAGAATAGCTTGACTCCCTCTTCTTTGTGGCAACCCCTGAGATATTGGAATATATTGGAATATATAGCAATATAAGCCACAAGTCTTTGTTTTGGTAAGATCATGTTGATGAAACAACAAAGAAACAACAATAGAAACAACTCAGATTATTTTTTTGATACATTAGTTGGTACTACAGTGTGATTTTAGTTGAGACACAATTGCAATGAGGTTTTGATAAGAAACACTATGATTTTACAATATTTCTTTCCTTTTTAATATATATCTATGTTTTTCCTTTTGCCTCATAACATCCAGACTTTTCTGTTCTGCAACTCTAGGAACCCATAGTAAGCAAGAGCCTCCCAGTCATACTTCAGGCTATTCCTAGCTTCCAAGGCCACAAGGGTGATAGTGTTTGTCATGCCTCTTTGAATAATTTCTGCTTTTTATTTCTTTGTTTGTTTAAATGTTTACACAAATAATTCTATCCTCCCCATTTCTTTCATTAACTTTCCCACCTGCCCTCATTAAAAACCTCTTTTCTCAGTCCTCCACTAGATATTCTCACATCCTAGTGGAAAGGGGCTGAGTTTCGTGGCAGAACACACGTCTTGCATATTGTTGTTGTTGTTGTTAGTCACAAAGTTGTGTCTGACCCATTGTGACCCCATGGACAACATTCCTCCAGGCCTTCCTGTCCTCTACCAACCCCCAGAGTCCATTTAAGCTCACGCCTAATGCTTCAGTGACTCCATCCAGCCACCTCATTCTCTGTTGTCCCCTTCTTCTTTTGCCCTCAATCGTTCCCAACATTAGGCTCTTCTCCAGTGAGTCCTTCCTTCTCATTAGGTGGTCAAAGTATTTGAGTTTCATCTTCAGAATCTGGCCTTCTAAAGAGCAGTCAGGTTGATCTCCTCTAGGACTGATCGGTTTGATTGCCTTGCAGTCCAAGGGACTCGGAGGAATCTTCTCCAGCACCATAGTTCAAAGGCCTCAATTCTTTGATGCTCAGCCTTTCTTATGGTCCAACTTTCACAGCCATACATTGTAACTGGGAAAACCATAGCCTTGAGTATACGCACCTTTGTTGGCAGGGTGATGTCTGCTTTTTAGTATGCTGTCTAGGTTTGCCATAGCTTTCCTCCCCAGGATGAAGCGTCTTTTAATTTCTTGGCTGTAGTCCCCATCTGCGGTGATCTTGGAGTCCAGGAAAATAAAATCTGTCACTACCTCCATTTCTTCCTCATCTATTTGCCAGGAATCAAGAGGCATGATTTTAGTTTTCTTAATATAGATTAAGTCTTGCATATAGATAGGCCCAATCTACTTGAATGAAGTTTTTTTTACTTGAATGTATTCGAGAGATAGAAAAGAGTAAGATCCCTGACTGGGACCCAGCATGACCCTTGTGAATCTGGATGAATATTAATGGTAGATGGACAAATGATCTTATTTGCAGGATGCCTAGATATATCTGAAAAAGCAGGAAAGTAGTGAGCATCTCGTGAGCCATAAGAACATCTAATCTAACCTGGTTTTTTTCCTTGGTAATAAACAAGACTGCCTTAGAATCTGGCCAGACTTTGCCAGTTGGGAACCACTGATAGAAGCTGAATTAGTGGATTTCATCCAGGATTTGAGGGGACAATTATAAATAATATAATAATTATATTATTTATAATATAGTCATCAGTAGCCCCCTTTGAGATGTAGGAGCATTTAAATTATAAAGCTTATGTTGATAGAATTTATTATTCTGACAGCTATTTGAGATTAATATTATTGAATATCTTATATATATGTTGGGATTTGTATCTGAAGAGAAGACTGGGCCATTTTATTGAGCTTGGCCATATTGCTCTCCAAAGACATTGTTAGGCATAGAACATCTTGGCCTATTCAATTCTAGACCTCACATGTAAAATAGGGATGTGCCAATAGCATTGGAAAATAGCTGTCAATCATCTTGGTCATCCTTTGTGCTTGGTAGTAAAAGAATAAAAAGTGGGAAGCCTAAAAGTGCTATCTACAACATTGATTGATTACTTCAAGAGACTCACTACTTTAAACCTTTGTTTTTATATAAGCAAAGAATGATGGGGCAAGAATATCATGACCCAGTCCATCATTCCTCCTTTTATGTTTATTTGTTTTTTTTAAAAAAAAAAAACATACATACATTGGCTTCACTCACATATTGTGCTAAGTCATAATATGGTTTGCTTGTTTGTGTTACTTCTGTGAACCCAGCCACTAAGGTCAGTGAACAATAATTTGTTGTTCAGCACAATATATGAAACCAGCCAACCGATATATGCACTCATTCATCTGTGAAAGCCTGAATCCTTCCCATCAATTCAGAAACTTAGATTTTATTCAAGAAAAAATGAATAGGTATAAACTCTTCTCTGCGTCTGGGCCAGCTAATTCTTATCCCAAAATCAAGATGCTATGTAAACATTAGGTACAAATCTGAGCACAAGCCTGGACAAAGGAGGCTTTTTCCTTCCCCTTCTGGTCAGTTTTTCAGAATGTTATCCCTGTGATTTTTTTGACCATATGAGAAATGGGATGTGGCGTATAGAAGGTTCCTGTATATGTTCCCGATTCCAGTAAGAAAAACAGTTCAAAAAGAAACTGTTTTAGCCTAAAAACAGAATTAGCAGTCTTTCTCACCCTCTTCCTCTTCCTCCTCCTCCCCCTCCCCCTCCTCCTCTGTACCCCAAATGTAGAAAGGGAAGAAAGACCTGCACATTACTTTTTGCTTGAACCTGTGGCTGTAAGTTCTTGGACATAGAACATTTTGACATATTATGTCCTAGACCTCACGATGTAGGAGGCAGGGAGGCATTCAGTCTACTCATACACAGCCACAATTCAGTCCTGCCCTCCTCCATGCAATAGAATAATAATATTACTTTCTGGTTTAATCCAGAATTAATAGCTATTCTGTCTAGAGATGCCCGTGGTCAAGCATTACTCATTGTAAATGAAATAGTTACTGTTTAGGAGACCTAAATTATTTTAATTGGGTGATATGTGGTAAGCAGATCTGTTCTATTGGTATACAACTCTAATTCTTAAATATGTCATATATCAGTGTATATGTATAGCAATACTGGAAGAGCAAGAAAGTTTTAATCTGCCCTCCAAATAGTATTAGTGTTGGGCACAAACATGTTATACCTCTTGGCACATAAAAAGAAACGAAGTACAGAATCAATAGCATGTACTGTATGCTGTAAATATAATTATCGTGCAGGATGAGGAACTGTGGGAATCAATATTCCTCTAAGACATTTGTACATATTTACTTGAATATGTATCAAGCATAAATGTTGATCATGGGCAGAAAAAAGGCAGCATAGAGACAAATAATATTACTTTCATTTGCAACAAATAATATTGCTGTTGTAGCAGCAAGCCTGAGCTGTATTCAGCTTTAGTCCTTGGTGGTGATTGAGACAGCTGTGAATCTTGATGGAACGAGTGCTTTGTTTCAGAGATCCAAATAATACTCCATCAGGACTATTATCAAAACTCCAGGTCAAAAACGAGATTTCATGGATTGCTAGTTGCTCATGTTACCTATGGTGCCATGCAATACGGTAAGCAAGCATCACTCTAAAGCAGTGGTGGGATTCAAGTAATTTAACAACCGGTTCTCTGCCCTAATGATTTCTTCCAACAACCAGTTTGCCAAACTACTCAGAAAGTTAACAACCGGTTCTCCCGAAGTGGTGCGAACTGGTTGAATCCCACCACTGCTCTAAAGTAAAAAAAGCACTTATATTTCTTCTTAGGGTTACAGATTGTTACATCTACAGTACTTCATTGTGTCCTTTGAATCCTGAATACTGTTTTTTTTTTATGTCCTCAAGAATTCATAGTTCCTTCATATTTCCTTTTATAGTATTTTGCTTATAATTGCTGACTCTGATATTTTTTTTTTGCCCAGAACCTGAACATATGAGACAGCTCCAATTAATCTATTTCCTTAACATCATAGTACATTATGCATTCAGCCCATTCATTTTTCAGAGCTAGTACAATGATATTAATTACAGAGGACAAGCTGTGATTATTGCTCCTAAGTACTTGTATTTTAGACCTGTTGATTGATGCTACACTTTTCTATTACATTTATAATAAATTAAATTGGTATATTAACTAGGGATGGTGGGATCCCTGTTAATGTTATCTACACAGGTTTATAGTGCAGCCTCATTTTTTACACTATTTAGTGCATTTCTAGCCTGGCTTTTGGGACCAAGTCTTTGCCAGGTAACCTATATTACAAGTGCATGTTTTTTTTAAATGAACAGATATAATAGATCAAACATGCATACATGAATAATTCTGGTATTAATAAAATGATTGGCAGGTTTTTTAAAAAAAAATATTTGTGCCCGCCTCAGTTCTTCAAACCATCTCCAGCTCCCAAACCTATTTCTGTCTTTTCTTTCTAATTATTCAGTGAGAGCAGCAGGAACAGAAATTCTTCCTCTTGCTATGCTTGCTCACTTCCTTTCCTGTTGTGCTAATTAAAAATGGGGAGTGTCTTCTGCAGATTCAGTTGGGATGATTTTTGGGAGTCAGGAAGGGAAGTAGAATTGGGAGAGGGAGAGAGGGGAAATCAGGAAATGCGGGCTACAAGATGAATAAGTAAAGTAAAAGGACTTTGAAAACAAGGTGCTTGTCTGAGGAGGCTTTCAGGCTTCAGCACCTCCACAGACCTCACATTTTTACTGTAACCCAGTCAGATCTTTGCCATTTGATTATTGTGTGAATCAGCATGAACAATCGGGCTAGATTTGGTTGGGCATTATCTGGCTAAGACTAGCATCTTTAATATACTGCTTGCTTTAAGGCCCCAGTCATCTGATTATGAACTCATTCTTCCCATCTATTTCAACAGCAGATTAAGAACCAACTTCGTGTCCTAGGAAGACCTTGTGAGAATTAAATATAAATAGCATAGTTTTTATTGAGATTTCCATTAAAATTAATTTCTATAACAATTTAAGCAAAACACACAGATATATTCTTTATATTACCTTTTAAACAATATAACATTGAGTGTTTCTGTTCAGAACTCCAGGTACCCTGACCCATTTCCCCTCATTTTCCACTATCTGTTTCAACAAATCAGCCAGCCTGGACATCCTTCATTGTTGTTATCGTTTTCCTTCCCCCATTATAGTATTTTCTTTTGCACTTCTGTTTCCTTGTTGTGTATGGGTGATGCTTTAGTTTCATAAGCAACAGTGTTGATCAAAAGAAATGGGAAGAACACTTCACCATAATACAATTATGGTGGATGGGTGGTAGTGGATGGGGGGTGACAAGTGTTTTGAAAAGTAATTACTGGGTAATGAAGCTCCTATTAACCCTCTGCATAGACAAAAGCCTTGTAGTACCTTCATTCAAGTAGATTTGCAATGGGTAATCTTTTAAATGGCACTTTTATAATTTTCTTTTATTATGAAACACTGAAAATTATGAGGTGCAGTCCGGTACATACTTGTTTTCCCCCTACAACTCCAGCAATTATCATTAAAAAAAGTTGAAAAAGGAGGAGAGAACCAACAGTGGATTCTGAACAGATTCACCCCACTCATCCCTAATATAAGAGTGAAAAAGGGTGAATTGAAATGCATTTCAGACCAAGAGCCCAAAGGCTGAATTATAAGGAAGAAAAGATTTGTTAAAGATTATACTGGCTCTTTGGAGAGTAGACCCATGCAGCTAGTCGGGATTGTGGAAAACAAATTTCTCAAGGAAAAGAGCAGTGATGAAGGCAAAGACTTGTTCTCTGCTGCCCCAGATGATCAGACTAGAGTCCCTCAGCTAAGGAGACAGTGTAGGTAGAGGAATGTCTTAATGCTCAGAGCAATTTGAGAGTGGATCTGGGACTGCACCGGGGGGTGGGGTCGGGATATTCCTTTGCTGGAAGAAACTGGACAGTAGACAGCCATCTATCAAGGATGTCCTAGTGTCAGAATCTTTGCATTTATGCATTATAAATTTGGTTTCAAAGGGTAACATAGAGTTAGTGCCATTGAAAGTAGTTATCTTGCCCCACACTCCCTTTCCCAGAATTTAGCACATATCACAATGCCACCTTTCTCTTTCTATCATCAACAAAACCAAAAATCTAATGAGTAAGAAGATGTGAAATACAATAAAGTAGCAAGGGACATTGAATTATATTAGACCTTATGCAGGGGTTAAAGAAACAAAACAATTTCTTGGTGGAGTTTTTCTGTCATTTGCTGTTTGGACCGGTACATTTAGCAGAATATGTATTCCTGTATAATACAGTATACAACTGGAGTTGTAAATATGAGACAAAGGTTATGACCCCAGGAGGTTAAGCAACTTCATTCCCATGCTTATTATAATCATCTTTTTATGTTACCATGCACCCCGAGAAATTAACTTTTTAGAACCAAAATGCCATATTTCCTTGTTTTTCTGAATGGGAGTAGGAAGAATTTGCTAACCTGGATGGCAGAATACTTATAGACCGGGAAAGAGATTTCTGGGGGGTTTTGGGGGAGATTTTGTGGGCTGAATTTTCCCATAGATTGTTTTTAATCTTTGGGTCACTTGGGAATGTATATAATCTCTTACAACTTTGTTTCTCAGGCTAATCTGAAATATAGAGTAACTGCAAAACCAGATGTGTTTCAGTCAAGAGATGAAGGATAGCATGAGCCACCTATTCTGACAAATGAAAAGCATAGCAAAACAGGATGCTATATATGTCTCCTATGAAAGGCAACATGTTGTGTAATGTAAACAATATGGGTATGTCTTTGGACTGAATTTAATAGCAGACTGCTGATAACTTTGCATTGTTAATGGGTGATAGGGCGTGTTTTTTAAGATCATAAATGTCCCACCAGGAACAGTTCTGTATTAACACTGTGTCCCGCAGCACAGAACAAATGTATCTGATTGGCAGACAGGATATCAGTTGAGATATTGTTTAGTCAAAACATTGTCCGATTCCATGATAAACCACCTCTTTGTATTTTCTTCTTCTTTTTTTATGGTTTTCTGAAAGCAGGTTTAGAATGTTTTACACATTACAACAAGAATGTACAATTGCAAATGAGAGTAAAAAAGTAAAAAAAAGTAAAAATCTGGTTTAAATGCATGGCAAAGTTCTCAGCGCCACAAGTTTGGCATGCGTCACACAGAAGCTGTGTACAGATTCACATGGCATTTTCCTAATTTTAAATCATGACTTAAAAATAAAAAGAAAAGGAAATCACTTTTTTGTTTGTATGAAGAATGATGGTCATTAACAGATTTGTTAATCAAAGAGAATTCTTGGTCATGCCATTAAAAAGCTCGCCGGCCTTTTCACCCATGTGTCTTTTACCATTTGTTTGATGAGCTGCTGAGTTGGATGTTAGCCAGGGGCACAGAAGGTTCATATTAAGAATATTTTCCAAATGCCCTCAATCTTAGATACCTCTAGTAAATTAATGCTCTTCATCGCCAGCACCCAACACACTTTCCCCCACCCCAGACAGTAGGGATGGAATGAAGAGCAAAATAAATGCCTGGTTGGAATTAAGAAGAAAAGAATTTTGTGGAGAGTGTATTGTTGATTGGAACCATAAAATAATGTTTTCATAAATACAATTAAAATAAATCTCTAAAACAAAACACAGAAAAGAAGTAAATTCTGTTTTTGTTTTTTAAAAAATGCAGTACGGATCCATCTTGAATAAGGAAAGTTACTCAAAGTAAGTTTTATTGCTTTGAGTAAGCTGATAGGAAAAAACACACTGCATGAATTTGCATTTTGAAGTGCTGTCCAGATGGAACTCAATTTAACACCAAGAACTTTAAGAAGGTAAATGGTACTATCTTAGATTTGCCCATTTGCCAAAAATTGGACATGAGGTTGTGCAGGATTATCAGTTATAATACTCTCTTCATTCTGGTGGGCTGTATGATGCTGCTATATAAATTTATAGGCAGTATTTCCAAGTTTATATCTCACATAATGTATTAGCATTTAGTGTACAGATTTTATGCCACTTTTTTGCCAATGTAGAAATTATGATTCTACTACTAAATAAATAACTCTGCTACATAAGATGGAAACTGAAGTTTAAGTACAATGACTTTCTCAAGTTTGCCATTTCAGCAAGATTTTGAAATAACATATCTATTTTGCCTCATATTGTTTTTCTTTCCTGCCAGCTAACTCTGATGGATGACCCTATCATGTCTATCCTGCTCATGTTATGGGTATAATTTTCTAGACTGCAAGAAGGAAAAGCATATCATTTTAAATACTGTAGTATTCAAAAAGGAAACAAAGGAAGCATTTCTTATAATATCTCAAAACTATATTTTCTAAGCGAGGATATGCTAGTGCTGACAAGAATGCAGAAATAATAATATATTTGGCTACAGAAATTATATATGATATTTTTGAAAGCTATTATAGAAGTCACTAAAAGTTTCTTCTGCTGCAAAGAAGCAAATTGAAAAGGAGAAAGCATTCAGAGCATGTGCAAAAGAAACCACTGGTATGTCCACTCATCTGTTTTCCTTGGCGTTCTCCCGCTGGCAGGATTCTACTCAAATTTGGCACTTAATCTTTTAGCATATAACAAACATAGTGGGGGCAGGGCTCTCGTGCTCAGTTCTGATCTAGCTGTCAAACACACTTTTATTTGCACTTTTATTTAAACATTCTTACAATGAGCAAAAGGTATTGAGCGTGATCTTTTCTATTATTTGATCATCTTAGAAACTCAGAGGAAAAGGTCAAGATAAAATATTGTTACTTGTCCAAAATTACACACAATTGTTGGGTTGAAACTGTGTGCTAAACCTTAAAACCAAGTTGACAGAACACAATTATTCTTCACATAGCATTCTATTGTGACCTAATGTGAAAACCTGTATAATACAACAATGGCTGAGTTTCTAAAACACACTGAACCACAAAATACTCAACCTTATTTTAGCATAACAGCGCGGTGTGTGAAATCGCTGTATATCAAAGCAGAATGGAAATTTGAACTGATCTCTCCAGCTTTAATCCCTATTCTTGGCCTGAAATTCAGATTTGGTTAATGTCACCCATGAAGAATTCTCTTTGAGAAATAAGATGAATGCATCCCAAACATTTCTTCCTGAACTGCAAGATTGTGACAAATTCCCATTTGAACAAAAGTGAAAACAGGAGAAGCGATGTATCCTATGGTCAAACCATGCATCCTGTGAACAAGGGTGGGATTTTAATTTGCAGCTTCAACATAATTTAATAGCAATTTTACCACTATATTGATTATTGCCAATACTTGTAGTAAGTGTGCAATTTATATTTCAGGAATAGACAAAAGAAATAACCACAACTTTTTAAAAGAGAAGTTGAATTGTTTTACTCCAAGCATATTAAAATGTTTACTATTTTTTAAGTTTCCTTAGTATACAGAATTCCCAATGATTTGCTTTAAGTATGTTTATATATTTAATTCAATTTCGAGGCGTCTAACTCCTCAGTTATTCTGAGGGGTTTACAGGAAAGGAAAGAACATCTGTCAAAAAGATTGCAACTGATTGGAAGATCAATTTCAAATAAAACGTTAAACTTCAATATTTTATCTTACAATAATCATCAACATATTTAAGAAATATATTTGTGACATATGGTTACCGAATCCTTCAGGATCCAGATTAAACTTGTCTGTAATGGCTTGATCCTTTAACACTAACAAACATTCATTCTCTCTTTTCAAGAAACAAGAAGACCCCCGAGCTTGCTTTTCCACAGTGTATGTGTTCTTATGCTCACTTGTTTCACTCCCAAATTCTCTAATACATTTTTCAGGTGATCCTGGTGATGTAATTTGTTCTTACTGATAATTCGTTGTGATATTTTGATCAGCTGCAGGTCCTGCTGCAGCAACACAAAAGACAACTGATCTTCTCTCTCCATACCAAAAGACGTGAAGGGAAAAACACGCCTAGTGGTTTGGTGGTGGGAGGAGGGGACTATGATTATAAAATGCTGGCAGTTTCCAATTTACTAGTTCTTTGGGGGTATGGAAGGGGGGCTGCAAGACATCAGAGGCATTTTTCTTACAGGCCCCAAACTCGGATTGGGACAAGATTGGCCACAGAGAAATAAAGCCATGGTGTACTAACAAAACACTCACAAAACACAAAAAGTCATGAAACTGTGAGGCTAAGTGGATGTCACTGGATCTGGATCTGCTTTTAAACTGGTGCAGAATCTTTATGTGGAAGTGCTCTGATCATAAGGGCCAAGCAAGTATTTAGTCATAAAGCCCAACTTTAGGAGCAAAAGAACCAAGCACAAGGGACATGAAGCATTTGCTTCCAGGGATGTCAAATATCCCAACACACCCATCCATTTATTTACCAAATGATGTTCTGGCACTAGGAATAGTCTGCTCTAACCTCCTTTCTGAATGTCTAGAGAACTATAGAGATGACCTTGGAGAAACTACACAGTACATTTGCAACAACAACAAAAAAAAGCTTTACGTTCGAGAAATGAGGAAAGCATAACAAACTGATTCTGCCGTAACTTTTTGGATTATAAAAGGGAAAGAATGCGAAACAACCAAGATATAGTAAAAATTGCCAGATTTTTACTATATCTCAAAATAGATTTTCAGTCAGATTTATGGAATTTGTTTCCCTGACCTGAATGATCTTGAAAGGTAAGTTTTCAATACATACAACTCAAAGGTGGTCTGTAAGGTTTTATATCTCATTGCGTATTTTTGTTAATCACTTTTTGGTAACTCCTAACACTCTTTAAAGTTTAAACAAGTTAGGCCAAAATGTATGGCTTAATCCATTTGAAAATCATAATGACCCTTATTTGATTGGTTCTACTACAGTGGGATCTGGTGTTGAATCAAGCTGCTGCTCCCTTCTTGCATAATAATGTTAATAGTAAAAATAATTTATTATATTTGTATGGCAGTTGTCTCCCAGCAATTCTGGCTCACAACAATCAAAACAAATTATAATAAAGCACAAAGAGATGGGTGGATAAAAGATGGCAAGAGTAACAGACCGGAGTGAAGCAAGGGATCTTGCTCTCCCTCACAAAAGGTTAGGCAAAGAGCCACATCTTAGGCCTCTTTAGGATGCCAGTAGGTTGGGGTCTGTTTGAATCTCAGGGGAACCCCATTTCAGAGTGCAGGTGCTGCTACAGAGAAAGCATGACTCTGGGTCCCGATAGGTGGCATTATTTACTTGAAGGAACCTGGACTATTGAAATGACCAGGCAGATACTAGGCCATAAGTGGCCTAACTGACAAATCTGTCCTTTGCGGCTGTCTGTCTGACAGGTGAGTATTTACTTCTGTGGTAAACTGGCCCACTACACAGACTTCTGGATGGATATGATCACAGCAGATGAGCACCTGCCAGTCAAATCAAAGTCCCATCAAATCAAGTCTCTTTTCCATATCTAGGCATCAGGACCCTGGCCAGCTCCTAGGAGCTGCATTACCTCCGTATGAAATTATACCTTCTTAGCAGAGAACCAACCCGTTTATGGTTACATGCAGACTGTCAATCTCTTTATGCAATGTCTCTTTCTGTCTCCATATAAAATGGAGATTATCCTTGCTTGTTCTTGAAAATGTTGAGTGGGTTTGTTTGTTTTTTTGCCACCCAACCGATGTAGCTATCTTTTGAGGCTGATGCAAAGTGGAATGGCCACATCCATAAACTAGAAGATGCAGGGGCATATAGTTAAGATCTTATCTCCACCCAGTGTAGAAAAGGTACACTGGTGCCTTTCTCATTTAACAGGCAATCTTTCTGAGTCAGGCTGTTTTTGGACCCAGTTCCCTATAATTAGCATTGGTTAGAACACCCAAATTTATCTATGCTTTTTTTTTTTTTTTTGCACAAATCGGGGATAGAGCTTTCAAATTTCTTGTTAGGTTCTGGTTATTACCTTAAAGCAAAACAAAAGAAAGAATGAAACATTGGGTTTTTTTTTAAATACAGTCCAATGTGAGCATGCTATCCAAACAGGTAAGAAAGAATACTTCATATTTTTTTCTTCCAGAAAGTGGAAGGTCATAGGAACAGTGAAGCTCACAGCATGTGCATTCTTTTATTTATAGTTTTTGCAAGGATTCTTAAAATCTATATCCAGACTCAATATAAAAATGAGGTGGGAGTTGGATTCTTTGAACATTTTCCTTAGTTAAGCTTTTAAATTAAAGATAAACAAGTAATGTTCAAATAAAGGCTGGGTACGACTTAAAAAATAAAGTAAATAATAGAGATGTATCTGTGGTAACAGTTGTGCCTCATCTCCACTGGGCCCAGTGCTTTAAATCTTCTCAGCTTTGTACTAGAAGCACAAATAACTCCAGCAGCCAGCTCAAAAAGCTGGGTTGTGCACCCTTTCTTTTTACATATACCGGTACATGCCTAAATGATAACATTTCTATTGCAGATAACCATCACTTGAGGTGACTTGTGATGAGTTCATTTAGCCACAAGAAGTCACTGTTGTCTTGTTCCAAGAAGTCTGCACTGGGAAAAATGATTATAGCTCAATTGACAATAAGAAGACTCTGCTCTTTTCTCCCTGCCTTCTTTATGCTTCTACTCTGTGATGTGACTTTCTATTGACAACTGTAGGCCCTAACAGGTTGATCACTAATGAGCAACATTTATTGATCATTTGTGCCCGGGACCCAGAAGTATTTCCCCTTTACAGTATTTTACTGTTAGGATTTCAAATTCTCTCAGAATGATGAGGAATGCTGAGAGTTGTAGGCAGCCGTATCTGAAATGCCACAAGTTACCTCTCTTCCTCTAGAGCAGAACATTGTTATGTATTTTGCTTTACCACCACTCCACACCAATGATCATGGAGCTTCAGCAACTTAAGTTTAGATCTCTGACTTAATTGTTGTATAAAGGGGAAAGGATTCCTTTAGTTACCCAATGGTACTTAGGTAATAGTCCACTGTTTCTGGGAAACAAAACATTTAAAAAGTAAATAAAATAAATTTTGTATCCGTCATTACAGATGTGCAAGCTGATTGATCCCAGATGAATCCCAGCAAGGCTGTATAAATCTAATTATAGATGATAGGCCTGAATGCTACTGCTCCATCCACTATTCACTCTGTGAGTCCAATTTGTTGCTCTCTTGAGTATGGGGGTCTTCAACCTCTACTATTAACTCAAGTAACAGCTGCACCACTAACTAGACATCACCTGGTAAATCCCCATTACTCCCAAGTAGGGAGCCAGCTCTTTACTTATTGCATGTTGCCTATGATATCAGCACTTTAAAGAGCTGTACAAGGAGCCCATAGCTGTAAAATTGCTTTTAGGAAATCAAGATCTACTTCAGTGGGTCTTATTTAGAAATGAATTAGGTATACTATCTATACTTAATTAGACAGACAGCTTACATGTGCCACATGTGCCTATGCATTGGTCTTAATTCCCCAAATCCCTCATCAATAATTATTCCGTATGGTTAGAACTTCCTTAAAGTTATTGGATGATTGAACCCTTTATCTCTGAGCGCAAGAACCATGAATAAATGGGACTAAAAATGATTACAGGTATTCCTCAACTTACAACCACAACTGAGGCCAAAATATTTGTGGCTAAGCAGTTGTTAAGTGAGTTTTGCCCCATTTTATGACCTTTTTGCCACAGTTGTTAAGTGAATCACTGCAGTTGTAAAGTTAGTAACAGGGTTGTTAAGTGACTCTGGCTTCCCCATTGACTTTGCTTGACAGAAGATCGCAAAAGATGATCACATGACCTTGGGACACTGCAATTGTCATAAATACATGCCAGAAGTGGTGGGTTGCCCCCGGTTCGGACCGGTTCTATAGAACCGGTAGTAAAACTGGAGGGTGGCTCCGTCCACCGACCCCGATGTCATCAGAATGCTTCTGTGCATGTGCATAAGAATTACGCAGGCGGCCCGTTGCGAACTGATAGTAAAGGTGAGTAGACTCCACCCCGTATGCCAGTTGCCAAGCATTTGAATTTTGATCATGTGACTTTTGGGTATTCTGAGTTTACATTTTTTTCCCTCTGAGCTCAATTTCTTTTCCTAAGAAGTATCAGTATAATACATAAGGAATAAAGTAGACAGCATTCGGCTGTGTTCTCATGACATGATTAACAAGGTCAGTGACCCTAGTTTACTTAATTAACTCAGCTTTCTGAGTTGAAAATTGAACAATAAATACCTGGGACAAGTTTACACAACCTGTTAAATTAAACTGTGATCAGATAGCTTACAATTTAGTTCTGGGACATTATCTACTACATCCCATTAAAATGTTTGAACTGACCAGCAAGTCTCTCTTTAGAGAATTAACCTATTCCTATGCTTTGGTTTGCAAGCTTTTGTCTTTTCAATATGTTTGATGACATTTTCCTTCTGTCTTCTGTTTATTTCTGTCCAAGTGAACAAGAACATGCTCCCAAAGCATTTCTTTGAGATGCTCCCAAAGAAAAGTCTTGGTCATAGGAAAGTATGGTAGCCTGTGTGCCTGGGCTAGTATTTAATTTTACAGATAAGGAGAAAGGAGAATATACTGAATGTCCAGCCTGATTTCTGGCAACATTAAAGATTATTAGTCAATCAATAATACGCATTGTGTTAAATATTCTCTTATCTCTTAGCTTCCTGTCCTTATTTTTTCTGTTGGATTTCTATCTTTCATGTCTCAGTAATTATGACTTCACTGGTTCTGACCCCATCCAGTTCTCACTGTGAATAAACTTTTGGCATAGTTTCTGCTGAGGGGGGAAAGACATATTCTACATTTCAAAGTCCACAAAGGCTTTGCAAAAAGTCATGGCATCTAGTTCATATAGAACCTAACATCAGCAGGATTTTTCTTCTCTGGCATCTTAGCTCTTATGAGCAAACAAGTGACTTGGCAAAGATGAACTTTGAAGAGCTCCTGAGGGAAGTCGGAGGCTTTGGGCGATTCCAGATCTTAACACTGCTTCTGCTCTGCCTTCCAAGACTCTTGCTCCCCTTGCATTTCCTGCTGCATAACTTCCTAGCAGCTACCCCAGGACATCACTGTGCCATCCCACATCAGCAACAATTTGCCAATCTTACAAAAGAAGAGGTGCTGATCATCAATATTCCAAGGGATTTTAATGGCGCCTTCAGTTCCTGTGAGATGTTTTCTGAACCTCAGTTTCATCTACTGCTTAACTCCTCCCTTGAACTGACCAATGTATCTGTCCAGGGATGCCAGTATGGATGGACCTATGATCGGTCCCAATTCATTTCCACAATAGCCACTCAGGTAAAACTTCAAATTAGTTTTGAAAATCCATCATAAAAAAGGAGAATGTAATATTAAGGGGTGAGAGAGAAAATGATCGTTGTATTATTCCTCTCCTCACTTTTTCCAAAATCTTTGGTTAGGGCATGTGAGGAATGTATGCATTCTTCTTAGATATATTGGAGTTTCATATTTATTTAATTCTTATTTCTAGCCAAATGTGCAAGGTTGCACTAATCATAGCCACTCCTTCTTATCTCTCTGTTAATTTACTTGACTGAAATTGTTAGCTACTTAAAAGCAGGGTCCTATCTGATTTTGTCTATTCTCCAGAAGATGCTATTCCAGTGATAGCTAACCTTTTTGCCATCACGTGCCAGGAAGGGGGGGGGGTGTCGCACGTACATGTGCCCACACCCATAATTCTATGCTCCCCACCCCTGCACATGTGGGTGCAACCTCCCCACTCCCCCCACTCCTGGCACGTGATGTCCCAGTAGGCTAATTTTTCTCTCTCACCTGGCTCCAGAGCCTCTCTAGGAGTCTGGGGAGGGCGAAAACGGCCTTCCCCACCCCCCGCAGGTCCTCCAGAGGCCAAAAATAGCATGTTTGCCAAAGTTGGTCCCACCAGAAGTTGGCAAATGGGCCATTTCTGGCCTCTGGAGGGCCTCCGGGGGTGGGGGGAGGCCGTTTTCACCCTCCCCAGACTCCTAGAAAGGCTCTGGAGCCAAGTGAGAGAGAAAAACAGGCCTTCCTTCCCCCCACCCCAAGGCCCTCCGGAGGAAGGGAAACAACTTGTTTCCCTACTTCTGATGGGCCCAGAGGCCTGAAAATCAGATGGCTGGCGCGCATTTGCGTGCCAGAGCTGAGCTCACGTGCCCACTGATATGGCTATGTGTGCCATAGGTTCAACATCATGGTGCTATTCCAATCATGTTGCTTCTGGAAAATGTAACTCTCATGCATAAGGAATATACCATGTTCACTCTTGCTCAGTTTCTCATTTCACCAATCTTAAATTTATTTGTCATCATTCAACCTCAGTTTATGAAAATTCATGCCTATGCACATGTGCCTTTTCACCCAATACATAGAATTTTTGTATATACTTTTCCTAACATACATACCACTGCAGTTTGGGTCCTTTTAATAGGCTGGTCATGTCCTTTGGGCAAGCCCTTAAGAGTATGTGCTGTTATGATATGATATTGTTCCCAGAAAACTTTGAGTGCCTGTATGTGTTTGAGGTAGGGTGAGGGGATATGCTTCCTTTGTGTTCACTGAAAATCTTTCACTTTTGACAAATGACTTAATGGCTGCGTTCACATGACACACAAGACCATAAACTAGTCAACAATTTTAACATGAAATCAGCTCTTGTGGTTCACTTAATTCATTTATTTTATAGAAAATGCATGTCCCAGTCTTCTAATGCATGTACAACATTGAAGGTGAGTTATGGCCGTGCATTGTGTGAGCCCAGAAAATTAGATTAATTCAGTAGACCATATGTCAATTAACTATGAGTTTAGTTTGTTATGAGAACACAATTTATTCTGAGATCTGGCAACAGTTTGGGGGATGGGCATGAAAACCTTTTTGTATAGTGCATTTGTTCTTCATTTGTAGTAAACAATAATTCTTCCATGACAGTCTGAGAGAGTAAATTTCTTACCTGCTGCTCTTCTCCTCCTGTTATCTCTAGCTTATTCTATGGTGTTTTCTTTTTCCTATTGATTTGTCAGTCACCCATTCCCACTGAAGCAACAAGAATCTGAAATGCTCTATTGGTTTCTATCCCATAATTAGAAAAATGCCTGCCAAAGAAGATTGGTTGATCCAGAGCAAAGGCTGATTTAGTCTAGAATTCTGTTTCTTACAGTGACCAAACAGATGCTTCAAGGAAGTCAATCAACACAGTGTATCTACAATAGGTTTCCCCTGCTCGCATCTCTGTACCACCAACAAGGTCATTAGTGGACATAACTCACACTCTTTGAGGAATCTATTCTCCATGGATCTCTAGTGGACTGAACTGAGTGCCCATTTCAAATATTATTAACACACTGCCTAGCAGATTTAATGCCTGATTTACTCAACACTTCAATTAAGTTCCTTAAGTGTTAGAGAGTTAATGGTTTATCATTGCATAGCAAACTTCATTCCTGGAAAATTATCTGATGCATCTCAGAAGCTTTATGGAAAATAAATTCACTTAAATTTAAAATACCTTCCCTGGCATCTCTAAAAATAGACTGAGTGCCGACCCTTCCCCTTATGCTTAAATCAAGACACTGGCAGAAAGTTATTTTGAAGAGTATTAGATGATTATATTATTATTAGTTTGAATGAATGTTATGGTGTTTGGATAATAGTTAAAGAAGGATCATCACCTTGGTTTAACATGTGGAAAGAAAGGCTGCTTCTGCCTATTCTACCAACCAAAATTGGATCTAAACTGCTAATTTAATTTCTAATAAAATGTGGTGATTTCTGTAAAAGTGGCTTTGTATCGGGGGTGGGGGTGGGAATTCAACAGGTTCTGACAGGTTCTGGAGAACCGGTAGTGGAAACTTTGAGTAGTTCGGAGAACTGGCAAATACCACCTCTGGCTGGCCCCAGAGTGGAATGGGAATGGATATTTTGCAATATCCTTCCCCCAGGAGTGGGGTGGGAATGGAGATTTTACAGCATCCTTCCCCTGCCACGCCCACCAAGCCATGCCCACAGAACTGGTAGTAAAAAAATTTGAATTCCACCACTGCTTTGTATATTTTGTAAGTTGTGACTTTTTGATAATTCCCTGATTTAAAATTATATAAGTACAGTACTGCTATACAGGAATCTTCAGTGCTCCCCCTTGTGCAAGTATAATGAGGGATTAGTGTTCAACAGTTGTCAAGGTGAATGCAGGGGTAGCCTAAGATCTATTGGATTCTGAACCAACTAAGAACATGGTGCCTTCCTCTCATTCTATGTAGAAAAGCCACAGTAGTTGAATATTTAACTAACAGTGAATATTTCTTCATCACAGACTATGGAGCAGCAGCATCCACAAAATCTGAATGCAGCAGTTTACTTTAGGGATGCAGGAAAGGCTGGATGTGGTTGTCACCTACAAACTCCATTTATTTTACCCTTGCCCAATAACTTCCATTCACTTTGGTTAATGATAGGGCCCGCTGTGGTGATATTGGGATTTCATTATGGCATAATAACATCTACCACCAGAATGGTACCTTAGGATCCAACCCAAAGTTGGAATTATTAATTTAAAATATTTTAAATCTTCATGAATTATCAAGAATTTATTGGACTACTTCATGAATTATCATGAACTTATTGGGCTACTGAAAAAGGAAATCATGGAATGAATGTCTATTTTCCAGTGGGATCTGGTCTGTGAGCGTAAAAGCTTGAACCAAGCAACTGCTACTTTCTTCTTCTTTGGGGTGATGTTTGGTGCTGTGATCTTTGGAGACTTCTCTGACAGGTAATTTGGTTTCATTCTTCCATTATTTTACCTAGATACGTGGGCATTTGAGATGTTGCAACAGTTCATGTGCAGGCAATACAAATTGCATCAAATATAAAAATACAGCTCTTTTGGTCACCCATTTCAATTTTCAGCCCAACTTTAGAACAGCTTTGCAAAATCCATACTTGCAACCCCATACTAGATAGATAAAAATCTGATTTCCTTTAAAATGAATTTACTCTAAAATAAATTAACAATATTATTGCTAAATGAACAACTCTACCAAACCTAGGATGTAAAACTCTAGTCAACCACTAGATGGGACCAAATTATTGGTATTTTACTAAATGTTTGCTGCCACCTAGTGGTTACAGTCTAAGTCTGGCAGTACTAATATATGAGCCCTTTGTCAGACAAATGATCAGATGGACATTTTTGCAATAGCCAGGAAATAGCTAGATCTTTTTGGAATGCTCCACCAGAGGGAACCTGTTGATGTAAATGTAACTTTCCTCATTCCATCGAACAATGATATATGTGTGGGAATAACAGAAACAGTGTTGGAAACAGACTGATTCAAACAGCAAGGGGAAAGCTAAATGAAACCTAAAGGCAAAAGCTTTTAGGAAGGCACCAGAGCATTCCCCCAAAGATCTATTTGGAGATGAGGATCTAGGCAACTGGTCTTCGTTTACATTCATATTAGAAGATAATTTGGCATCAACCCAGAACCCAGGAGATCATGAGTTCTAATCCTGCCTTAAGCACAAAGTCACTGGACTGACCTTGGGCTAGTTACTTTCTCTCTCAGCTTTAGGAAGCATGCAAAGGCAAATCGTTTCTGAAATCTTGTCAGGAAAACTGCAGGGAATACTCCAGGCTGGAATGGGACAACTTGCTGCCGCCAACTCGCCATGGGCCAACTCCCTGTGTGACAATTCAACAATTCACTTTAATTATTTAAATTAATTAAAACATATTTTAATTTTTGTCATTCACATATCATTTTTTCCCTCCTTTTGCATCTCTTTTTAGTGGTTCTATTCCATCATTTCTTCCATATTAGTGTAACTCTTGTCTCACGTTGAATTGTTCCTTGGCGAGTTGCTTGTGATGAGCTGTCCTAGACTCGCAAGTCACCAGACATCAAGACTGACTCAAAGGCATCTATATATCCATATTATTCTTTTGCAAGCACTAGACCAAAATGTACTCCCTCCCCATAGTAAAAAATGTTATAGTCTTGAATGATTTTTGTATCCACAGAGGCACACCTGAGTACATCCTGTCTCTTGACATGCGCTTGACATTTTATCCCATACTTTTATAAGGGCAGAAGCATGAAGACCTTAGCTTCCAATTTTTCATCTGGGGAACAAGCTCCCATTTGTCCTCAACAATACCTATGAAGGACCAATTACTTAAGTTGCATGAAAAGACTAGCACAGATGTAATGGCACAGTAAATACAAAATAAGTCAAGAACAAATTAAACGGGTAATACCCTTCGACATGCATTTATTTATTTTCATTTATTCAAATGTAATCCATATATTTCTACTTGTGTACAAATTCTACAGGAACCTAGTAACTGCTCCAAAATAATTTCTGTGCTCTATTTTTGTTCTTGGGCAGGTGAAAACGGACTTGTCTAAAATACAAGATATTGCTTTTTTGCCATGATAAATATTATTATGTGAAGCTTGTTGTCTAGTGTTGATTCTGCTCCTTGAGCAACTCTTTACTTGCTTGGATAAAAAGAGAACTATTAGCCAATTTCTCTGAAAGGGCAATTTGCAACTCTCATGACCTTTAGTAGGAATCTGGAGATGACTTGCAAGTTACCTCCTTGATCACAGCAATAATGTTTCTTTCTATGGTTCCTCAGGTTTGGTCGGAAAAGAATGTTCCTGGTGTCTTACTTGGGCACCCTCATCTTTGGGGTACTGAGTTCTGCCTCAGTTTCCTATAGTATGTTCGCAGTGACACGGACTCTGACAGGAATGTCTATCTGTGGACTCTCCATCATCGTGATACCTCTGGGTAAGCCAAAAAGAAGGCCAAGGTGGGCCTTTAAAAAGTAGCTTTGGATAAATCCATTGTGCAAAGGAGTTCATGGATAAGAAATATGCACTTGATTTCTCCATGCTTCTTGTGGAAAGAGGAAAGGATCAAGTGTATTGTATGTAGTTATGGATCAGAGGTGTCTGCAGCATATGGTCAAAGGCAGGGGTAGGATTCTACCAGTTCGGACCAGTTTGGGTGAACCGTTTAGCTCTGACGATCAGCTGGGAGCGAACCGGTTCTCTCTGATGATCAGATCGGCCTGCCCACCCGCCCCTGTGCTTTACTTACCTTTATCTTCGCAGCTGATTGGTGCGGCAGAGCGAATTGCCTTGCTTCAGCTGTATTACTCCCAAGTGGTAACACAGAAGGTTAGTATTTTTTAAACTGTGTGCGAGAAGCGTGCGATCACCGAACCAGTTATTAAACTGGCAGCATCCCACCACTGGTCAAAGGGCAAGATGGTGGATATGATTGCAAATAAAAAATAAGTGGAGCTTTGATAGCATTCCCTTATCATGCCCTGCAGATATATAGTATCCTTACAAACTGAAATCTATGAGTGAAAAACAGTGTGATGCAGTCCTCAGTTGCAGGACTGAAAAACACATTCTAAGCCAAGGAAATATACAAAAGCTCTGGGTCCTTTGAATCCCAATTTTGACTTTTCTTGGTAAAATTTATTTATTTATTTATTTTATTTTATTTTATTTATATACCGCCCTTCTCCCGAAAGTCTCAGGGCGGTGAACAGCCATAATAAAAAGAATGTACAAAAATAGAATTTAAAAGCAGATTAAAATAATTAAATCATAGGCTGAATTTAAAACTCTCATTTTAAAACCAATTTTTAAAACCCCATTAAAACCAAATTAAAATCATTTATCCCATCAGAGCGGCTTGCTGGAATAACAGGGTCTTCACTGCATGACGGAAGGCGCGGAGGTCGGGGATCCTTTGTATGTCCGGGGGTAATTCATTCCAGAGGGCAGGGGCCCCCACAGAGAAGGCTCTGCCCCTGGGGGTCGCCAGTCTACATTGTTTGGCTGACGGTACCCTGAGGAGGCCCTCTCTGTGTGAGCGTACCGGTCGGTGGGAGGCAATCGGTGGCAGAATGCGGTTTTGTAGATAACCAGGTCCAAAGCCATCGATAGATAGGATAACATATGAGGGTTTTCTTAATAGTTGTAAATTCTAAAAAACAACAACAGTGAAGCGCGGGGTGTTTCAAATGTACTCACTGGCCCTAAAAGTTTGCAATTCTTGATGTAAAACAAAATCTGAAATCAAATTATAAGCTCAGAACAAGATAAACCAGCAATGAAAACAACCATCTAGAAAAGGAATGCAAGAACTTAAAAAGAAGCTGATCAAGAAAGCTGCAAATCTGAGAAGGACAAATGACATCTCAGTTCCCGGAGAATCAAAGGCTAAGATGAAGGGCTATAAAAATGCATCCTATGTGCTGCAATATCTAGCTTTGTCCTCCTCTTCCAATAAAAGGGAGACTTCTGTGCAGATGGGCCTATTGAGCACTTTTTCTATCTTCTAGGCATGGAATGGGTGGATATAGAACATCGCACCATATCAGCGGTTATAACCAGTCTCTTCTGGAGTTTTGGAAATATGCTTCTTGCTCTGATTGCCTATTTGGTGCGGGATTGGCACTGGCTGCTTCTCACCACCTCTCTTCCATGTATAGTGGGCATCGTCTCCATGCGGTGGGTAAAAATGTTATTTCTCAAAAACTCCTTTGCAAAGTCAGGTTAAACTTGTAAAGGAAAAATTGTTTTGTTTTGACTTCGGGCCAAGTCCTAGACCAGTGCGACCAAGATTTGGGGTATTTGAATGGCGGTGAAAGGATTCATAGTGCTTTTACTGGTGGGACTTTGGAAACACAAAGTTGAAGGCAGCTCATCAGAAGCCAACTTTGTTTCTATGAAAGGGGCAGCATCAGGGATGCGCTCAGGGCAGGGACAAAAAACTCAAGATTGAAGCAATTGAAGCTCCACCCATTTTTAGGTGTGGATTGTTAAAAGAGCAAGAAATGGGTGTTTACTCTCTAGAAAAACCTTCCACAGAAAGTTGGAGCAAAGTACATCAAAGGGATTCACCAAATTTGGCTCGTGGCTTGCAATCTGGAAAAGCCCCAAAATTAAAATATTAAGAGAAGGATGTTAATTTGTGCCTAGCATGTTTGCTATAAACTGAAATGAGTGATCTAGCAGCTTGTCTCAAGTGCTAATGACCCAGTGTTTGACATTTTTAAATAAACGATAACACAGTAATGGTTCACTAAGAACACAAAAACAATCTGGTTGAACAAGGATTAGGTATTGCTCATACAAGTAAGCAGAACATTTTCTTCTGTGGTCTTTTATTTATTTATCTTTTATTTATTTATTAATTTTGTCAAGCATGTATTAGATAACAGATATAAGTATAAACATAATTATGAATATTTTTGAATATGAATGAATTTTAGATGTCTGTCAGGTGTGCCTCCTTTCAATACTCAAGAAAGAAAAACCCCGACTCCATTTTCATAGAGAAAGGTACTTTTACTGAGTATGAACTGAATGCAACCAAAGAAAAGCAAGGTCTGAGGCAAAAGGCGCGAAAATTACATATAGAAAGCATCCCCAAAATCCTTCCCCCAACTGTCCAGCGAAAATTATCCAATCCACATTCCCCCCAAGGGTCATGTGGGGTCCAACGTCCGATGATGCCATCCTCCTGCTATGCCACGACAGTCAACCTTGAGTTGTTATCAGCTTCAAAGAAAACACTGAAAAAAAATTTCTCTTCTCTTCTCCACCAGCTCACTGCATTGGGCAGGGGATTAAACTAGATCTACAATGTCCCTTCCAACCAGGGGTGGGATTCAGCCAATTTGGACCGGTTCGTGGAACCAGATGTTAATTTTAATCTGGTTCACCGAACCGGTAGTTGCAAGGACTGGCTGACCCCACCCACCCCACCCCACCCCTCCCAGGAGTCTCCACGCAGCCCAGTTTGGATGCCAGGTAAGTGCAGGGCCCACACGGAGGCTCTGGGAGGGTGAAAAATGGGCCTACCGGAAGTTCTGGAAGTCCAGAAACGAGCCCATTTCTGGGGGAGGCCATTTTCTCCCTCTTGGAGGCTCAAGGAAAACCTCTGGAGCCTGGGGAGGGTGAAAAACGGGCCTACCGGAAGTACCAGAAGTCTGAAAATGGGCCCATTTCCAGCCTCTGGAGAGCCTCTGGAGCCTGGGGGAGGCCGTTTTTTACCCCCCTCTGGAGTTTGGGGGGGTAAAAACAGCCCCCTGTGGTGCAGGAGGCTGAGTAGGCCGCGCCCATCATGGTCACACCCACCCAGCAACCGAGCAGAGAACCAGTTGCTAAAATTTCTGAATCCCACCTCTGCTTCCAACCCTATGATTCCATGAAGATCTCTATCTATCAAGCTCAGGGTGCTTCTATTATTTTAAAAAAGCTGGAAGAAACCTATATACATCTGCAAATAGCTTGTTCCTTAGAAAACATATGAAAAGTTTTTTTTTACATGAGCAAGAAAACATCCAGGCTGCACATTTTCAGATTTATGGGAAGCTTTGATAAAGTTGCTATGATTACAACAAGACAATGTATGTAACTGAATACTTTGGTCAGCTCCATACTTGCCCATCATATTCATGATAAGAATGACATAGCC
Source organism: Pantherophis guttatus (assembly GCF_059756535.1). NCBI lineage: Eukaryota > Metazoa > Chordata > Lepidosauria > Squamata > Colubridae > Pantherophis > Pantherophis guttatus. The sequence continues at coordinate 305,942,948 of NC_142063.1, read as the reverse complement.
ATACAACTTGAGGAGTTTTAGCTGGAGCAGTATTTTTCAAACATGGCAACTTTAAAATGTGTGGATTTCAACTCCCAGAATTCCCCAACCAGCATGTTGAGCTGCTGGTTACAGGCAGAGATTATGGTCTTTTTTTTCATCCTTCCCTTTACTAGGTGGCTCTCAGAATCTGCCAGGTGGTTGTTAATTAAAGGGAAGCTGAAAGAAGCTCACAGGCATTTAAAAAGATGTGCCAGGATGAACAGAAAGAAAGAATTTGCTGACAAAATAAATCCTGAGGTATGTCAAGACATCAGTACCTAAAAACTCAAGAGATGAAATTGATCCCTCCCCAATTCCCCCAACTGCTATGAAGATAAGATGGACAAATGAGTCATGGGCTATCCATTCCTTTATTAAATTTGGATTCCCCCCTCCCCCCCACTTTTTCATTCTCCATTCCATTTGGATTTGGCTATTAGTAATTTTAGATATTTTTTAAAATAAGGTTGATTTTTAAAATGTGTAATTTTTAAAATTGTTGTCCAACCATGAACAACAAACTGAGCCAATACACATTTCTACAAAACATTATCTTCCCCATTTGGATGATATATTATATTCCCATGTATTTGAAACTACGTGGATCAAATAAGTAGATTTATAGCTCTACAAATAATTTTGCAAATGCAGTTTTAGTGTGTGTTTGTTTTTTGATAAAACATTTCTGTTCTTATTTCTTGGTTATTTTATTTCATAAAATACTTATTTCATAAGTGGCTGCTCTAAAACTCAACTTCCCTTTCTCAGAGCTTACGCAAGACTGCAGCAATGATAAGCCAGAAGTCAGATGGGAACTATTCCTACATCAGTCTTTTCCGAACACCAATGCTGAGAAGGATTTCCTTTTGCATGGCAGCTGTGTGGTGAGGCACACTTCTTGAGTTCTCTTGGACATTTTTTGTCCTGCTGAGGTCTTATTCTGGGGTATCTTTGTACATCTCTTCATCTCTTTACTCTTCAGGTTTGGATCAGCTTTTTGCTATTATATCATTAGCATGAACATCACTGGTTTTGGCCTGGGAATGTATATGACCCAGTTTGTCTTTGGGTTCATTGAGGTTCCTGCCAAGCTCCTTGTTTTTGTTATGGTAAATCGAATTGGACGAAGGAAAAGCCAAGCCTGGGCCCTCATCCTAAGTGGGTTATGTATGGGAATCAACATTATAGTCCCAACATGTAAGTAGTTTTAGTTAGTTAGAGTTTCATCTCTCCCTCCCTCCCTCCCTCCCTCCCTCTCTCTCTCTCTCTCTCTCTCTCTCTCTCTCTCTCTCTCTCTCTCTCTCTCCCCCTCATGTTTCTCAAATTCAACATGAACTTCAATTCTCAGAATATCCCTGACAACAATTTGCTGAGGTTGAGAAACACTGATCTATCTCACATATCTGGGGACTGGTCACTCCAGCAGGGGTGATTGAGTAAATATTAGTGAAATTAATTTCTCCAAACAAATTTTTACTCAAGAGAGCAACTTTCCCCAACAAGATGACCTCTAATTCTGGACACAATATCCAGTGGAATATCCATTCAAATAATTTAACAACCGGTTCTCTGCCCTAATGACTAGCTGGTAGGCGTGGCTGGGTTTTCATGTTACTGGGTGGGCGTGGCCAACTCGATGTCACTCACCTTGCCTTGCCACGCCTGGCCCCACCTCACCCCTCCCCTCCCAGCCCCTCCTTGTCACGCCCGTCCTCACCTCGCCTGTCCTCTCCTTGTCTTATGACCACAATTGAGCCCAAAATTTATGTTGCTAAGAGAGAAATTTATTAAGTTAATTTTGCCCCATTTTACAACTTTTCTTGCCACATTTGTTAAGTGAAACACTGCAGTTGTTAAATTAGTAACATGGCTGTTAAGTGAATCTGGCCTCCCTATTGACTTTGCTTGTCAGAAGGTTGCAAAATGAGACCACATGACCCTGGGAGACTACAACTGTCATAAATATGAGACAGTTTTCAACAATCTGAATTTGGATCATGTGACTGTGGGGATGCTGCAATGGTCGTAAGTCACTTTTTTCAGTGCCATTGTAACTTTGAATGTTCACTAAATGAACTGTTGAAAGTCAAGGATTAACTGTACAAAAATACAAAAAGCTTCTTTGCTTGCAGAAAGCTGCCCTAAATACCAATCTTTAGATTAGAAATGGCAGAATACACACTGAAGATCAATGACAGTTACAGCCATCATGGAAACCTAAACCTTTTTTCTGAATACATTTCTTTTCATCAGCAATACCTGCAACCCAGAGTTACAAATCAGGCAGGGTGCCAGAGCACCTTGAGAAATTAGAATAATTAAAATGCAACGATGACTATCAATAACTATCAGCAGCCAACTCTTGCTCATAAAGTGAAACCATTTAGCAGAGAGGTCATTTAACCTCTCCAGAAAGTGGGTGGGCACACTTGGGCTACAAAATGCTGAGCTAAAGAGACAAATTAATGAAGTATATAGGGGACCAGGTTCAAGTTTCTGGCCTCCCAAGCTTGTCAGGATCACAATAAAAATAGTACATGTCATAGAAATCTAAATAAACTTCAAGCCTCATGCCATGTTACTAAGCCTTATTATTATTAGAGAAAACTAAAATGAATTGGAGGGCGGATCCACACCCCTACCTCCTATTTTTTAAAAATCTTATCAGTAAGCAATCATGTGCCTAGGCCACTCTGAAGCAATGCAAGAGATTCCTCTCCCAAAGGTGCTTTTTCAAGAGGCAACTGGACTTTCTGGACACCAAGGAAGTCCAGTTGCCTCTTGAAAAAAGCACTTTTGGGACAACCATGACCTGGATGACTGAAGAATCCCCATAGATAAGAGACTCCTGTGCTCACTGAACTGACAAAGCACCCTTTCCCACCCAGGAGAAGCAATCCTTAGATCCATTTACACCACTTAAAGATATCCTAAGGCAGTGATGGCTAACCTTTTCCGGACCAAGTGTCCAACCCGCCCGAACCCCCAAATTCAATGCGTGCATAGTTATGCGCATGTGCCCCATCCCCCTGTGCATGTGTACATGGCCCCCCACATGCCCTCTGTTCCCTGCGCATGTGCGGCAGAGACCCGAAGACCAGCTGGCTGGTGGGAGGTGCACACATGGCAGAGCTGAACTGGGCTGACAGCTTGTGTGCCCACAGAAAGGGCGCTGCATGCCACCTTTGGCACGCATGCCATAGATTCACCATCATGGTCCTAAGGGAATCATCCAGATTTAAGGAAAGATCACATGCCCCCAGAAAGGTAGTAAAAAATCAGAGTACCAAGCTTGCACCCTGCCTCTTGGAAGTACACCCGAAAAGGACAGTGCCAGGAACCAGTAAAGCAGTTTAAAAAAACTTAAAATAACCCTTCCCCTTTAAGAAAGTCAAGCCCCCAAAGAAAAAAAAACCTCAGGAGAAGCTCAGGCTACAGAAAGTCTGGGTGTACTGCCAAGAACCATTAGTTGCTACAATGTAACAAGACTTAACCATAGCGGCAGTTTCTGAAAACACTTAAGCAGGGCAATAAAGAGAAGGATTAGGCTAGAAACAACACACAGAGGCATACCAGAATGTCTCCTTCCTGCCTTCCTGACAGGATTAACTCTGTAAGGAGGGAAAAACAAAAGGCTGTTTCTTCCAACAGCCGGTTCACCAAACTGCTCAAAAAGTTAGCTAGCGGTTCTCCCAAACCGGTGCAAACTGGCTGAATCCTACCACTGATAATATCTGAAAGATATCAGATGCAATTAAGACAAGTAAGAAACTGTGTACAAAGGGAGGGCCTTTAGATCATGTTGAAATTCATTTCAAATCCATTCAAGTCCATTTCAAATTTATTGATTTTAAGGGTAGAACTATTGCCTTTTAGATATTTTTTGCTGGATACAGCAAACTAGCTGCATTATTCCATACCTGTATTTGCATATTTATCTCAGATAATTCTCAATCAAATACAATTAATATTGATTTTGAAAAAGTGATTCATTTCACATTTACTGACAGCATCCACATCACTCATTACCTTTAAACTCAGTGTCTTTTGTAGATCATCAGATCAGAGGAGGAGGTTTGAGTGACTTTGCTGAAATTTTAAATGAAAACAAAATGCTTTTTCAAAGATTTCTGATGCTATAGCTTTAGTGGCAAAATTTATATTTTGTCACACATTATCCGTGTCAGGATAGTGACTTTTAGGGTAAGTTTACAGGATATATTAAAACCTCTCTTAGTTGTTCTCAGCTCATGCCGAGCTCAGTTGTGTCAAGATTATTTGGGTGAAAGCTTTCACGTCACCTCAGCTTTTGAGTCTAGAAAATGCAGCCCAAACCACAAAGGCAACCCTCCCAACTTCAGGCTCTAAATGTGCAAAAGGATTATTGATGTGGTGAAGCAAGCAAATGGTCGGTCTATATCTATAACTACTCACATAGGATGAACATGGTCAGCTTTCATTGTAGCACAGTGTTTCTTAAACTTGGCAACTAAGACATGTGGACTTCAACTCCCAGTATTTCTCAGCCAGCAGTTTTAGGAGTTAGTCCATACAGTATGTCTTAAAGTTGCCAAGTTTGTTGTAGACTGATAGGTCCCATTTCTGTCTTCTCAGGCAACAAGTGCTAGGGTCAGTTAAACATTGGTGGTAATGACACAGTATGAACTCGTGCTTCCCAAGATGTCAACTGTACCCTGTTTCTCATCCTAGCTCAGGGGATTTTGCGTTCAGTGATTGCCATCATAGGCAAAGGATTTTCTGAAGCTTCCTTCACTGTACTCTTCTTGTATTCTTCAGAACTCTATCCCACCATTCTTAGGTAAGAAGGAGATGCTTTCGAGATGAATAATTGGTTGCATTTATCAAATGATGGATCAAGAAGAACTTGGTCTGACTGAAAAGAGCTACTGCTATTTCCTACAATCCTAGATCCTGGTGTGTGCATACCCTCCCTCTAATACCTTTTAAAAATTTGCTTTTCCGCATTTAAGATCATGCAAGGCCATTTGGGGCCTGAAACTGCAGGGCTGAATAATCACCTCACCACCTAATCAATTAAAAACCCTTTTCTTTCAGAACTATTATTTTTAATTGAAACAGAAATCTCTTAATGATTGAATTCAATTGTTTTTACTTAATGGTGGCATAAAAAAAACTTCAATGAGCAACTGTGTATGCATTTGGATTGAGTACATTATCAAACCTCTTAATATCAGGATGTATTTACCTTCTGCTCGTTAGCTTGCTCCTCTTATAATGTGTACTGTGTTCTTAATAGATAAAAAGAGGGATGCAGATGTGGACTTAAAGCCAGCCTATCATTTGTGTCCCTTGAATTCAGCTTCCAACCTCTTTTTGATTGCTTTCTGCCTTTGCTTCTAGACAGAGTGGACAAGGATACTGCTCCTTCATAGCCCGTCTAGGGGCATGTGTGGCTCCACTTGTCTTCCTGTTGGATAGCATATGGAAGCCTCTGCCCCAAACGGCATCTTTTGCCATGGCAGTGCTGTGTGGTTCATCAGCCTTCTTTCTCCCGGAGACCCGAGGCATCCGCCTGCCAGAAACGATAGAGGACATTGAAAAACAAAGGTATGAATGGGATTCCCCAAGAATTAGGAAACCGTATGGCTTGCTAAGGGATGCAGTGGCTCAGTGGCTAAGACGCTGAGCTTGTTGATCAAAAGGTCGGCAGTTCAGCGGTTCGAATCCCTAGTGCTGCGTAATGGGATGACTCCCATTACTTATCCCAGCTTCTGCCAACCTAGCAGTTTGAAAGCACGTAAAAAATGCAAGTAGAAAAATAGGGACCACCTTTGGTGGGAAGGTAACAGCGTTCCGTGTGCCTTTGGCATTTAGTCATGCCGGCCACATGACCACGGAGACGTCTTCAGACAGCGCTGGCTCTTCGGCTTTGAAATGCAGACGAGCACTGCCCTGTAGAGTCGGGAACAACTAGCACATATGTGCAAGTGGAACCTTTCCTTTACCTTTATGGCTTCACATTTTTAAAACAGAGTTTAGTTTCTTCCCATCAATTTATGGATTTTTAAAACGTTTTAAGAAAAAGCTTATTTGAAGAGTCATAAGCATATTTGTATAAAATGTGTTTTATATACAGAAAGATGTACATATCTATACAATTTTCCTAGTTTCCAGATGTGTTAGCATTTGTTTTTGGTATTTTATCTTCCCTAACTTGGGACAAATTCTTTGATTAAGAATTGCACCTAAAACTAGAAATGCCCCAACCAGTAGATAATTGCATAACTTAACAGCATTTGAGTTCACATATTGATTAAGGAAGTTAAAGTCTGTTAAACTTAAACATAAAGGTTAGTATTGGAGATGGTAGGAATTGGATATTTTAGTGAAGTTCTAAATGTAGATTATTTTCCATTTGTCCATCTAAGAGGATCTAATATTAATAATACTAATAAATATTAGTATTAGAAAGAAGATCCTGAGCATTATTTACCGGCACCTAATTCCAAAGTTTCGTAAAGTTTACTGGACTAAGCTATATAATAATATGAGTAGTTCTCAATAAAGTATAGGAATGTGTTGGGTGTCTGTATAGAGGTACATAATGCACCATCTGATCGTATCAGAGGTATCTGAAAAACACCAACATTTCTTTTGGGATACTCCTTATGGGATAAACTTTCTGGCCTTTGTTATTTTCCTTCAGTCAATTTTTTTTCAAACAGCATCAATCTTCCCCCTTCGCTTATTTAATTATAGCTCGAAAGGGAAGAAAAATCTGCATGGAGACACACCTGAAGTCGCACCTCTCCAATTATCACAAAATTGACCTGCTGAATGGTTAGGTAAGTGAAGCTGCAGAAAGAGGTGAAGTAGCAACATTAGCTTGAAGGTCTTAATTTTTACACTACAATAATCTGAATAATAGAGCTTTCTTTTGTATGATTCCTTAGCAGGCAAGCAAAGCTTTGGTAGTGGTACAATTCAAATAATTTAACAACCGGTTCTCCCAGGGTCAGGTTGGCTGTTGTGGGAGGCGTGGCCCATCCCTGTCCTCCAGCTCCGCCGCATATGCGGGATGAGCCTCCAGTGATGGCCAACCTGACTCTGGATGAATTACGCCTCCCCTCAATCAAAGTAGATCCTGGGTGCTGCGCTGCAATGGAGAAATGGGCAACGGAGTAGCCGACACAAGGGAAGGAGGAAGGAAAGCGACCTTCTCCTTCACTTTCACTGGCCTCTCCGTTGCCTATTTCTCCATTGCAGTGCAGCACCCAGGATCTACTTTGATAGTGTGAGGGGGTGGGGGGGGCAATTTAACAACTGAATAATTTAACAACCAGTTAATTTAATTAAACCAATTAATTTAATTAACAATCAGTGCGAACCAGCGTAATCCCAACACTGATTTGGTGGATCTTGAATCTCCAGATTAGATGCTTTATTGTCATAAATCTCTTCCAACTGGCATTCTCCAGGAGAGATGGGAACTTAGCAATATGCAGTCCATACTTCAAAAAGAAGACCAGAGCCTTTGGGAATGTGGGTGATAAAAATAAATAACTAATAAATTTAACCAATAAATAACTAATAAATATATAAGTAATAAATAAAACAAACAAGTATCCAATAAAGTTATGTAGGGTGTTCCTTTAGTATTCATCCATACCATACAGGTAGTCAGTCAGACCTAACATCCTCCATTTTGTTGTACAAAATGCCTTTAAAAACCAAAACAGAATTTATTTCCCATGAAAAGCTGTTTTTTTAATTAATTCCAAAATTTTATTGTAAAAGATTCAATATTCCAATTTTATCTGGATCCCGAGTCCATTTATAACTTTCTAAAATCAAAATCTTATTCTGCATTTTCCTGTTTATTTCAGATTCTTTACATTCTTAAGTTTATGATTAAAATTTTCTTTCATTGGGGATTAAAGGCAGATTCACCAGCATTTTCCAACTTGTCATTCCAAAGGTCTCTAATAGCATAAAAGTAGTTAATGAGCAATTTCCAAAAGTGGTTAGAAAATGAGATTTGCTAACTTGGTGTCCTTTAGTGTTGCCAACTAGATGACTGATCCCATTAACTCCCAGCACTTAAACCCACAGAAACCCGCTATCCTGTGGTTTCCTCTTCAGGAGCAGCCATCTAGAGAACATATGCTGGATCTCTCTTTTTCCTCTCCTTATCTGGAAAGGTTCCAAGAAATCAGTCTTCTCACTGATTCATAGATCTTTACCATGTTATTGGCTCTGTTTTGGCAGAGCCATCTTCAATCCTCCCCTGGACTGAAGCCTTTTCTGCTTGTGTTCATTGCAATGCTGCTCTCTTCAAAAGCAAATCCATCACTTTACAAAGACTTATATTTTGGGAAGGGGGCTAAAATAATAGATTAAGAATGAAGCATGTCAATCTAGCAAAAGTGAACCCCATTAAGTTCAACAAGATTGATTTGTGTTAGTAAATGTGCTGAAGAATCAATTCAACACTCTGAAGAAACAAATATATGTGATAATTTGTTCCCAGTTTACTAAACGTCTGTAGAGAATCTCAGTCATCCAGGTCATGGTTGTCCCAAAGGTGTTTTTTCAGGAGGCAACTGGACTTTCTTGTTTTTTCTTTGAAAATGTTTTGCTTCTTATCCAAGCTGAATGAAGAAGCTTCTTGGATGAGAAGCGAAACGTCTTCAAAGAAAAAACAAGAAAGCCCAATTGCCTCGTGAAAAAGCACCTGTGGAATTCCCAGTTTATTGTACTTATTTCAATTAAATCCCAATATCTCTTTAGCCATGTTTAAAACACACACACACACACACAGACACACACACACACACTCCTTACAAATTTCCAATATGCTATTACTCACACATACTTTGAGAAGGAGACTATTTTGAATACCCTGGGATTGGTATGTGATTTAACCTTTTCTCTTATTAAACTGGACAGCAGGAATAACATGCCTCCTTCAGTTTCAGTATTCTCACAAGATATAAATATTCTCAGCTGGTATCTCATGAAATTTTGGCAATTTATTTGTAGGTGGGAGGAGAAACTGATCCACCGCATGATACCCAGAATGGGAAAGGATTGCTGAAGGTTTCATTTTCTTCTCAGTTGATGGATAAATGGAGCAAACAAATACTACATCAGAACAATAGTTCAGCTGCCTCTTTCTACTACTGAATTATGTGCCAGCAGCAGACCAGTACCGAGAAGTACCAAAAGTCCTGAAGGATCAACTTGAGCAGGCTAAGAAGGCCTATATGTTTTGAGAGAAGTTTTACATCACAATATATTTTGCTGACTGTAACTGATAGGAGGTATTCCTGTAGAAAAAGGATTAGAGAGTCTTGCTGTCATTATTTCTGCATTCCTGAAATGTCAGGTTTTTCAACCATTAACCTATAGATCAAATTAACCCTGAGGCCTACATGTTACTGTTTCCCTCCTCATTGTGCTTCCACCTAACATCCCTTTGATCTTTGCTAGTCTTTCATCCTCCTTGTCACCCTGCTTATATGCCTGCAGTGTGACTGCCTCTTTTGCTGGCTGAAGGCCAGGTAGAATATGAAGTGACTCACATTCTGGGACTTTTACTGATGCCAATGAAAGTTACACTATTTGTCCAACTCGGTGGGAAATACGCTGAGAGATTTTTCTGGTGAATAAGTATACTATATATCAGTCTAGAATGGCCTTGTCGATTACTCTGTTAAAGCCAACTGCCGACACTTTTTCCTGGAGATCTGGCTCAGTTTGTCTTCTAATACTTCTCTTATCTTCTCCTTTGAAGACTGTTTGCCCTGCATCTTATTTCTGTGTGTGTAAAACCTGGACATTTGAGTTCTTACTATCTTAAACAGATAAGCACAACCATTTGTGAGGTTCAGGCTGTGTGTTTCTGTTGAGCCTACTGGTTTCCACTGAACCTACAGAGCCTAGGCCAGTGATGGCTAACCTTTTTGCCATCACGTGCCAGGGGGGAAGTTCGCGTGCATGCTCACCCCCATAATTCTACGCACCCCGCCCTGCGCATGCGTGCGTGACCCCCCTTCCCCTCCCATTCCTGGAACATGATGGCCCGGTAGGCCCCTTTTTCTTTCTCACCTGGCTCCAGATCCTATCTATGCATCTCGGGAGGGCAAAAACAGCCTTCCCCACCCCCTCCGGAGGCCCAAAATGGCCCGTTTCCCAACTTCTGGTTGCATAGGAAGTGACTTTTTTGCTGTCCCCAGCCTTCAGAGCCTCTCTAGGTGTCTCTAGGTGTCTCTTTTTGCTGGGGACAGCAAAAAATGTCACTTCCTATGACATTGGGAAATGGGCGGTTTTGAGCCTCTGGAGGGACTCCGAGGGGGGTAGGGAAGGATGTTTTTACTCTCCCCAGATGCATAGAGAGGATCTGGAGCCAGATGAGAAAGAAAAACGGGCCTCCCCCCTCCCAGGCCCACTGAAGGCACGAAATAGCTTGTTTCCCTACTTCTGGTGGGCCCAGAAGCCCCAAAAATCAGCTGGAGCTGAGCTGACAAGCCCACTGATACGGCTATGCATGCCACCTGTGGCACGCATGCCATAGGTTCACCATCACGGGCCTAGGCTGTTGTATGAGATGCCTCTTCCTGGTTCTTGTTTGAGGAGGCATCTTGAGATCAGGCCATGGCACACACATACACAACAGATAAAGCAACATATTATAATATGAAATATCTTGTAAGATAAATGGGAAAGTCCAGAATGTTATTTGAGATACAGGATGTCTATATCTCTTCAAGTGCTCACTAAAATCCTTTAATTTGTCTTTCAAATTAAGGCTCTGCTTCTGTGTCTCCTGATTGGAGGCCTGAAAGTTAATTTATACTGATTTATTTCTATTTAATTATATTAGGGACCTGTGGGATTTTTAGCACACTGGAGCATGAAGGTACACCATAGAGAGTTGCATTTTAAGAGGCTTTCTATAACTTGAACCTTTTAAATTGCGTGTTTTCATTTTCCATTCATAAGAGTAGGCTGGTAACAACTATTTGCTTACATTAGGAATGTTAGACACAACCTACTCACTTACTTAAAAGAGAAAACCAAATCTTATACTGAGGAAATGCTGCATCACAGGCAGCATTATAGCCTTAACTGTACAGTCCTTAAGAAGGAATCCCACTGCTATCTTTTAGAGTGCTAATAATAAATCACATCGGCTGTGATCTTCATGTGTACTACCCAGCAGAGGGCAGCAAAAATCTACATTTGAATAAATAGTAAAAGACACCTGAGAAACTGTACATGTGCTGAATTCTTATAGGGTAGGTGGATTTCCTTGCTTCCCTATGATATCACAAGTTCCTATTTAAAGAAACAATATATTGTTGATTATATGAAGAAACTACAAGCAAGAAAGCTCCAGTATTATTCCCAGAAACTCTTGCAGCTTGGACACAAAACAATGATGGAACAGGTTAGGTACTTGGGTGGAGGAGCAGCGGAAAATCTCAGGGTTCTTAGATGGGAGTGATGAAAAAAACATCTTGGAAGATGGCAAAGACAAATGACTTTTGTATTTTTGCTCAGAAATACTACTACTGCTAGGAGTTCAGCTTGATTTAGAGCAATCTCTACCTTTTCTTTCTTTAAAGAGTTGAAAGCAGGAGATCATGTGCCAACTTCCCTCAAGAACTGTTTTCTGCTTGAAGGCTGCCCAGACTAGTTGGAAAAAAATGACACTAAGAAGGGAAGAGGAGTCTGGAAATTGCCCAGCTATGGGCATCTGGCAATAATCTCAGCAACAGACACACAACTCTCCTGTTCAAGCTCTTTTCTGTGTCATTCTTCCCCAACTGGCATCCCTATGTTGGAAGAAATATCCTTTTGGGTTATGCTCCAAGTGGGGAAAAAGACACTGGAAACATGGAGACTGCTTGGAAAGATGGTTTAATGGTGGACAGGATCACATGGCTTGAGTTCCTGAACAGAAAAAGGCCGAGATACAGCAAGTCCCCCAGGTTTTATGCTTTTTCTGGCTTTGAACTTCCTGGGGCCCAGAAAGAGTATCCTGATTGGTTGTCAGACTCCCAGGGGTTGGGGGTCTTAGCTAGCCTTGCTGGCTGATGTAATCTTCCCAGGTGCCATGTGGTGAATTTCTGTCCTAGATGGGTTCCATTGCATTAGTTTCTGTTGCTATTGTGTTGCAGATGGGTCCTATTGTCAAAGATTGAGTTTCTGCCTCTGGCCCATTAACAAAATGGGGGAGGCAGGAAGGTGGGAGTTGCTTTGTCTTTAAAACATGTTTCTCCATTTCTCAACCAGGGAAACATAATATTCTGCCTTTTTAGTATTTCCTAAAATATTTCATTCTTCTAGGAAAAGGGGTGCGTGCTAACTTCCTACACATACATATGAATTAGCTGACACTGAAATTATGCTAACCTCTCAAAACAGAGAGCGTGGCATTCTGTGGTCCTAGAAAGTGGAAATGACATTCCATCTTTAAAGGACAAAGGCTTCTTTCAGCAGAAAAGAGATGCTGTAAGAGGCCCTTCCAAAGAGAATGTTCCAATGGTTGTACTGGCTTTTTAATCCTCTTAGACAAGGAGATTTTCCCTATGCCAGGGGTGTTAAACTCAAGGCCTGTGGGCCAGATCCAGCCAGCAGGGTGCTTAGATCTGGCCTGCGGGGCCACCCTGGAAACAGCGAAGGACCAGCCCACGGTGCCTCTGCCAGTGAAAATGGGCTCCCAAACTCTGTTTTCGGCTGGGACAGCATCCTGCAACCCTCTGCCAGTGAAAACGGAGCTCGGGAGGCCATGTGGTATGTGGCTCTCCTGAGCTCCATTTTTGCTGGCAGAGGGTTGCAGGAGGCCGTCCCAGCCGAAAACTGAGATTGGGAGCCTGTTTTCGCTGGCAGAGCACTTGGGCCACCACAGGTGCCCCTGACACGAGTGATGTCAAGCTGACCATGCCCCCCCGGGGTCAAACACAACCCTGATGCAGCCCTCAATGAAATTGAGTTTGACACCCATGCCCTATGCAATATCCATTACCTAATTAACTATTCAGGCACAAATCATTTTGTAACATTTTAAAAAGAAAAGAAGTGGAGCAGGATCCTGTTTATGTTCTACCAGGAATATTACAATGCTAGCAGTGCTTTCTTCCATCCTTTCTAAGGTGGGTAAATTGAGGACCCAGTTTGTGGGGGCAATAAGCTGACTTTGTATAAATATACAAAAGTATGAAGGCTATTGCTTAACACATTGTAAGCCGCCCTGAGTCTCCGGAGAAGGGTGGCATATAAATCAAATTAAAAAAAAAAAAGTAGACATGAAGGATTTCTCTCTTGTGCCTTTACCTTTTTCAAAAAATATGCCCTGCTTCCTCCTGTCCCAGAGCCTTTTTTCCCCACGCTTAGCAAAGTGCAACTTAATTGCTTTTCTTTGTTCTTGTCTTTTGTCAGCCCAAGTATTGTTTCCTAGCTCTAGGGCAATCAAGTTATTTTGGAGTATCTGCCTCCCACTTGTTTCTCAGTATAACTGTTAGGACGTTTCCAGCCACAGCTTTAGACTTCCCACCACTTCCTCAGGGAGGGACTAAGCCAATCCCTGTGAATCCTAAATGAACTAATGCTCACTTACCAGCCCCCAGGCAAGGAGAGCAAAATCCCAGGCATCTTTCACTCACGAATGAGAGACCTCTGTACTCACAGCTTTTCTGCACATGACTTGGTGGCCAATCCCAGGTGCTGTTTTCTAGGTTGTAATTTTGAAACGCAGATAAATATTTGTAGAGCTAAACATGTACATGCTGGTAGCAGTGGGGTTGTCTGAAACAAACCATGTGAGAAGGGCAAGAGGAGGATGGAGGGTTTTGATTCGTGTATCAGTAAAAGAGTAAAGGAAGAGGAAACATGCCTGCCCCTGCAGCAAAATGCACACATGCACAGACTTTAACTTTTGCAATCATGTTTTCAAGGTAACCAGAAAATAACATCATAGGCTTTAGAGATGGGTACCACAAGGATTATCTCCAACCAGTGGTGGGTTGCTACTAGTTCTCCCCGTTTCGGGAGAGCCAGTAGTGGAAATCTTGATAGGAGAGCGAACCGTCAGTTGGGCCCTTGCCCCCGCGCTATACCTACCTTTATTTCTTTTGTTTTTAGCTCAGCTGTAAGGCGCGGCAGAGTGGATTGCCATGCCTCTGCTGTTTTTTACTCAATGCGTTTTGCACGGCGATCGCGCGCAAAGCGCGTGTGCGATGTGAACCGGTGGTAAAACTGGTTAGAACCCACCACTGTCTCCAATCCTCTGAAATATGCTGGAAAGCTGATTATATTATTCATCTTCTTCTTAAGAACCTCATAGAGTAAATTTACTCTGCTCATAGAGTATGAATAGATATTAACTCAGAGTAAATCTACTCTATGTCCATAGTAGACTGTTCTACAGCTGTACAGATCTCATCACCAGGAATATTGATGCTGCTCTGGGTTTTCACATAAAAGATTATGAGCTGGTGTCTCAGATTTTGATTAACTTCATGGGCTGAGCATACGATGAAACCTCTGTTCCTTCATTTTTTGCCATATGCCTGCCCACAGAATGAAGCTTCAATAGTTGACTTCAAGATTCTATAGAAACCCAAAATGGAACCTACAAACTGGAAAGCCAGAACCAGACCAGTCCAATATATTTTGCAGATAAGGTGGTGCTGGTGTCCTCTTGCAGTCTACTTGCTACCAGCTGAATCAATCCTGGCAATGGGAGAGCATCTTCAACCACCCTAAAGCCAGGACTGACCCCTTCAAGGGGAAGAATCCTTAGAAAAATGTGATGGAATGTAGTTTGAATTCCCAGGAGAAAGGAAGTAAATTCTAGAGGAGCAAAAGACAGCGAAGTTTAGGTAGCTGGTGTAGAGAAAGACAGTTAAGTTGGCTTCTCTATCTCAGAGTATATGTTTAAACTTTATACTGTTTTTACTGCTTTAGTTGGCAAGACTTCTGTCTATAAGTGAGGAATAATAAAGGAAACTGCTTAGAAGAACTTCAGTATGTCTTTCTTGGTTTTTGGAGGGTAAGAAAAGCATTTGGAAGCTCTAGCTAGTCCAAAATGCAGTGGCATGTGTAGTATTGGGTGCACCAAGGTATGCCCACATAACAACATTGCTACATGAGCTGCACTGGCTCCCAGTAGGCTTCCAGGTGCAATTCAAGGTACTAGTTGCCACCTTTAAACCTTGTAAGACATGAGGCCATATTATTTGTGGAACTGCTTCTCCTTCATGGGGAGGCAATGCTGCCTGTTGGATTGGCAGAGAGGACCTGCTCCAGGCCCCCTCTGTGAAGCAGTCTCACATGGTGGATCCTAGGAAGTATACCTTCTCTGTGATGGCACCTGCCTCATGGAGCAGCCTTCAGCTGGCCCTGACCTTCCTGGCCTTTTGGCATTGGTGCCAGCTGTATTCTGGAGCTATGGTGTGGATATATGGAAAGGCTGTCTTTTGTGGCTTCTAATGAAGGTGATCTTGATTGGGGGTATTTTAGTATGATTGCTGATGTTTTCCATATTTAGTTTGCTGGCCAGAGTTTCACTGGATAGATGGGCACCCTTATATATTTGAGAAAGAAAGAAAGAAAGAAAGAAAGAAAGAAAGAAAGAAAGAAAGAAAGAAAGAAAGAAAGAAAGAAAGATTTGAAAAATGAAGGGACAGCTCAGATAGTAACTGATAGGTAACAAGGGCAATCCTCGTCTATTTTCTGACTGTTCGTCTCTATTGAAGAGACAAAGCTGGGCACGATAAGTAAGCTATCCTGGACCCCTAAAATAACCTCTGTTTTTGGTATGCTTGAAGAGGCCATCTGATCACCCTTATTTACGATTCAGCTACAAGACATGGGAGCGTCTCATTGGGCTAGAGTCTAGACTCTAGAGAACCATTTTGTGCGTTACCTCTGGCAACCAAAAATATGGGTCAAGCTGATTGTTGAGGCAACAGACTAAATTAGGTGACCCTTGGATTGCTTATCTCCATCTTCTCTTTCAATAGAGGGGGGCAGCTGAGGAATCTGAAAAGCTATCCCCACCATCTCCTTCTCTTTGTCGAATGTGAGGCTCTCCCTGCAGGCAACTGCCTACGCTGCACAGCCTGGTAATAGATTCTGGACTGCTCCATACATGCAAAATCTCATTGCTTATCTGCTGAAAGTCTCTCTTCCCTCCCCCTCCAGTTTAACCCAGGAGGTGATTAATTTGGGGCAGCAGAGAATATGCCATTTGAAACCACTGGAAGGCAGTCCTGCGATGACATGCTAAGTAATTAATGGCATTACTTTTAATAGATCCTCCAGAAAGTGCTAAGTCAGTGACATCTGCAGCAGTGTGGCAATGATACCTTCCAGGAGAATATTTTTAACCCGGTGATGCCTCAAAAGGAAGCCTGAGGGCAGGCTGAAAATGGCCACAGAGAGAAAGAGTAGCTTACATAGTCCTGAGTTCTCCTTTAGTCAGCTGAACCCGAAACACCCCCGCCCCGCCCCTGTCTGTTGGGCATTTAATCAAGAATTATGTAGCATGTATTTTCTTCTACAGGGTTAAGAGAAAGTAAGTGAATGGCATGCCTAATAATCTGCTCCAGCAAGGGAGCCTTGTCAGCAGATGCAATGTTCCTTGTGCATTGCTGATGCAGATTAATTACCTGTGACCAAGAGCTGTATCAAAATCTTGGTCTCTGGTGGAAGAGAAAATTAAAATAAAGCTAGCTTGCCAGAGTAAGAAGGAATAGAAAAACCATAGCATCTTGCCGGACGCCCGAAGTTGACTTAGGAAAGCAGCCATCTCTCTCTCTCTCTCTTTTTTCCAGCTTGCACAGAAGTTCAGGCTGTTTCAATGAATAGAATAAGAAGAAATGTCCTGACAGTGAGAACAATTAATCAGTGAAATGATTGAGAATCTCCGTCGACATTCAGAAGTTGTGAAGGCTTCATCACTGGAGGTTTTAAAGAAGAGATTGGACAACCATTTGAAATGTATAGGGTCTCTTGCTTAAGCAGGGGGTTGGACAAGACGACCTCCAAGGTCCCTTCTAACGCTTTTACTATATTAAGTTCAAGTTCAAAGTTCAAAGCCTTTATTGTCATTGTACATCATGTATACAACAAAATTGGTTTAGCCTCTACTGGTGCAGTCCATACAAGGATACATGACAACATGAATAATATAAAGAATAATCCTTATGCAAGTAGTTAGGAAAAAAAACTAGTCATATGTTTCCATATGTACGTCATATTCTGTGCAACATGTAAATTATTCTGTTATTCAAGTAGTGTTGTACTCATGTGAGGTCCAAAGCGTTTCTTCTGAATGATTTTGAAGTATCTACAGCTCTAATCCTTATCCGGGCCAGTTAAAGGCCTAGTGACCCCATCTGAAATTTTGCAGGGTTGAACTGGTAGTTATGTGGTCGTTCAGCTTTGTTTCTTTCTTGTGGCTTTAATGCATTGGATAGACCAGGCTGACTTGGTTAGTTCATGGTACACTGAAAATGAATGAATTCAATAATTGTGTTATATGAATGCCACCGCATGCTGTCAATGTAATTCCCAGGATTAAGGCAAAGGATTTCTAAATCAAAAAGCAATATTATCAGGCAGATTTTCCCCCCAAACGTATTTTTTCCTTTAAGTCAGAAAGTATAATCTTCTGTTTGCTGGCTTGTTTCACCGTTTTTCTCCTTTTATATTAAAGAAATGAGATCAAACAAAAGAACATATTTTCATCATTTCATTGCTACAACGAGGGGAAATAAATATCCCTATTTACGATTATAGAGATCTATTAATTGATGCTTCTGCCAAGTTGCTGTGAGTGTTGTTAAAAATATGGGCTGTGTAAATGAAAATAGAGCAAACCTAAATATATATAAAACCTGGAACAAGATCTTTGTTCAGAGTTGCAGCAATAATGGAGGGACAGTATCCGGCACCAAATAACACCTGGGAGGCAGGATGATAGTATGACATTTTCAGTCAAGCTTAGGAAATCAAGAGTCCAGGCAGTTCAAATGAATATAGGCTTATTATTATTATTATTATTATTATTATTTTTTATTGCAAAAGTTTTACAATTACATTTTCACCCCTTTCCCCCCCCCTCAACCCACCCCGAACTTCCCAACCTCCCTAACCCTCCCTAACCCTCCCCTCCCCCCGGACTTCCACACAATATACTTATATCAGGTAAAAAAAAAAACCCTTAATATAAAACTTATATAAAACTTGAACCCCTCCCTCCTCCTTGTAAGTTTTTCATCTTCATCACACTGAAATATTTCTATCTTAAAATATCATTTTCAATTAAAAGCTATTTGGTACTTTCTAGTTTGATATTTATTCTGAACATAATCTATCCACTTTTTCCATTCCCATTCATAAGTCTCTTGTGAGCAGTCTTTTAAAAATGCTGAGATCTTCGCCATCTCTGCAAAACTGGCCATCTTCAAAGTCCATTCCTCAATCGTGGGCAAAACTTCATTCTTCCAGTATTTACCTATCAATAATCTCGCAGCTGTTATCATGTACAATATCAACTTTGTTTCACCCTTAGTAAAACCCTAAACTATACCCAATAAGAACAATTGTGGAAAAAATTGAATTTTTTTCTTCAAAACATTCTGCATGACCCACCAAATTTTTATCCAAAAAGCCTTAACTTTCCTACAAGTCCACCACACGTGATAATATGTAGCATCTAAACAATCACATCTGCAACATTTTGGCTGAACATTAGGGTACATACACGACAATTTTTTGGGGTCTAAATGCCATCTATAAAACATTTTATAGAAATTTTCCCTCAGGTTCTGCAACTGTGTAAATTTAACATTCTGAACCCAAATTTTTTCCCATGTTTCCAACATCACTGGCTCCTCAAAATTTTGTGCCCACTTAATCATACAATCTTTAACCAGCTCAGTTTCTGAATCCCTTTCCAACAAAACATTATAAAGCCTTTTAATATGCATTGGACCTTTCTCTTTTATATGTCTAACCAATTCTTCCTCATGCAACATAATACCAGTTTTTTGGTCCTCTCTCCATCTCAATTGTAATTGATTATATTGTAACCAAGTTAAGTTAATCCCTTCGTCCAACAGTGTCTGTAGTGTCTTCAACTGCCATCTGCCCGCATCTGTAAAAAGAACCTCTTTGTATAAAAACCCCCCAAGTGACATTATATTTGTATTCCACATAATATGACCAAGATCCAGCCATAGCGGTATTTTATAATCCCATTTGAATCGGTGCTTCTTCCAAACTCTCATCAAAGAGTCTCTAAGTATATGGCTTTTAAATACTTTATCCACTTTGTTATCATAAAATCAATAAGCATGCCATCCAAATTCAAGGTCAAAACTTTCAATATTCAATATTCCAGTCTTTTTCCTTCCAAACCAATCACTTGCTGAAGTCAAAGCTGCTGCTTCGTAATATAACTGTAGGTTTGGAAGTTTAAGACCTCCCCTTTCTGGAACATCTTGCATAATTTTCAATTTCACTCTCGGTTTTTTCTCGTTCCAGACAAACTTGTTCACTCCAGTTTGCCAGACTTTCAGTTGCTTATCACTTTTGAGCATCGGAATCATTTGAAACAAAAAAAGAAATCTTGGCAAAATATTCATCTTAACTGCTGCTATTCTTCCAAGTAAAGACAGCTGCAGTTTTTTCCAAGTCTCCATATCTTTCTGCACATCTCGCCACAAAACCTCATAATTATTTTGAAACAATTTCATATTTGATTCTGCAACCTGAACTCCTAGATATTTTACCTTTGGTACGATCTCAAAACCTGCCCTCCTTTCAAGCTCATGTTTACGATCTTGTGTCATATTTTTAACTATCATCTTAGTTTTTTTCTGATTCAATCTAAAACCTGAAACTTTACCATAGTCTTGTATAATGTCCTTCATCTGGATTATTGATTCCATTGGCTGTGTTAGGGTAACGACCAGATCATCTGCAAATGCTTTTATTCTGTAATCCTCTTGCCTTATCGTTATACCTTTCAAGATATTAGAGTCCCGTATTGTATTTAACAAGACTTCTAATGTTAAAATAAATAACAATGGGGATAACGGACATCCCTGTCTTGTTCCTTTTTCAATTTTAAACTCTGTTGTCAGACTTCCATTAATAATAATCTGTGCCTTTTGCTCTTGGTAAATTGCTGAGACCGCCTGTATAAATTGGTCCCCAAAGTCCATCTTTTTTAAAGTCTTTAATAGAAAATTCCAATCCACTCTGTCAAAGGCCTTTTCCGCATCCAAAAAGACCAGCACTGCAGGTACCTGTTTATTCCTCTTAAGATATTCCAATAAATCTATTACTTACCTTACATTATCCTTCATGTATCTACCCTCGATAAATCCGGCTTGGTCATCATGGATCACCTTTTGAATTACTGGCATCAGCCTGTTGGCTAGTACTTTTGCATAAATTTTATAATCAGTATTAAGAAGAGATATTGGTCTATAATTCTCCGGTTTTTTAGGACCTGCTTGTTCTTTTGGTATCAAAGAAATATATGCTGTTGTCCATGATGGGGGTATTTTACCCCCTTGTTGAATATTACAAAACAAATCTCTAAGTTGTTCCACCATTTCTGTTTGCAAAGTTTTATAATACACTGCTGTCAAGCCATCAGTTCCAGGAGCTTTAGCTGTTTTTAATTGTTTAATTGCTGCCGATATCTCCTCCTCTGTTATAGGATAATTCATTCTTTCCTTTTGTTGATCTGTAATTTTTGTGACTCTTTTATTATCTAAATATTTTTCTATAAGTCCATTCTGCACATCATCTTTAGCATATAGTTTAGTGTAATAGTCCACAAAAGCTTCTTTAATTAATTTTTGTTGAAAAATTTCTTTCCCTCCAATATCAATATTATCAATAGTCCGTGTACTCTGCTTTTTTCTTAAAGTGTAGGCCAACCATCTGCCCGGTTTATTGGCATTACAAAAAGTATTATGCTTCGCATATTGTAAATTTGTTGCAACTTGTTCCGCCATAAGCATTTGAAATTGATCTTTCAAAAGTTTTATAACACTACGTATTCTTTCATCTGTTGGGTTTTTAATAAGTAGCTGTTCTTTATTCTTTATTTCTATTTCCAATTCAAATCTTCTCTTCTGCCGATTCATTTTGTGTTTAGAGTTCATGTAAATAAGCACCCCTCTCATATATGCTTTGCTCGCATCCCACACAATTTCAATTGGGGTACCTTTATTCAAGTTTATTTCAAAAAATTCTTTCAAGTGCTTTTTAAGTTCTATTATGTTTTTTTCATATCTGGATAAGTTTTCATTCACTCTCCAAGAGCGTCGTTCAGTCTTACCCATCTCGATTTCTATCCATACTGGGCTATGGTCGGACAAAGTTCTTGGGAAAATCTTTGTTCTTTTTGTCTTAACAAGTAAATCATCTGACAACAAAATAAAGTCAATCCTAGAGAAGGATCTATGTCTATCAGAAAAAAAAGTATAATCCAATTCTTTTGGATTATGTATTCTCCAAATATCTTTTAATTCCAGGTCTTCTTTCATATCAAAAAAAGTCTGTGGTAATCTAATCCTGGATTTCGCCAAACTCTTTTTATCTAATTTAGAATCAATTACTCCATTCCAGTCTCCCATTATTAAAATAGATCTATAGTCCCATTGCAGTATTTTGGTATGTAACATTTTATAAAAATGATCCTGTTGTTGGTTAGGAGCATAAATTCCAATCAGAAGAATTTGGCCATTCACTGTAAGCAATTCGATTGCTATAAACCTACCATCTTCATCTGCTTCTATAATTTTAGCTGTTAATCTTTTATTTACATAAATAACCACACCATTCTTTTTTTGCGAAGTTGAAGATATAAAATGTGTGCCTAGTTTGGAATTTATCAAGTATTTTTGATCTTGAGTTGTAATATGAGTTTCTTGTAAACAAATTATATCATTATTAAATTGTCTCAGATATACAAATAACTTCTTCCTTTTCTGTACCGAGTTCAACCCATTCACATTCCAAGATAAACACTTAATCGTCATCTTTATCTTTATGGAGCAACGAGCAGAATAACCGAATATCTTCCGGAATCTTCGGTCTCGCTCCCCCCATGGCTCCAATCTCTTGTGTGGTACTCTTAGCTCCCTTTTTTTCTTGTCTTTCCTGTTGTTGTTGCTTTTCTTTAAGTTGCTTAGATTTTGCACGAGTTATGCGCTCATCCTTAACCTCAACCGTCCGAACCGGGTCCAATATTGGAGAAGATTCCAACAGGGGCTCATCCAAGAAACCTCCTTCCGCACCCTGCGTTTCCTCTAGCTCCACCTGTTTTAACTGTTCTTGCGGTTCTTGTTGAAGTTGCTTCTTGTCACTCTCCTTAATCTCCAGAACTGTAGATGTACGTGGAGATGGTGTTCTTTCTTTAAAAATAGTAGTGTAAAAATGCTCCGCCTTCTCCACAGTATTCAAACGGTGTCTTTCTCCCTTATATTTCAAAATTATGCCAGTTGGGGCATCCCATCGAAATGGTATCTCTTGTTTTTGCAATTCTTTTACAAGAAAGCCAAAATCTTTTCTGGCTTTCAGCATTTTAGGTGGTAATTCCTTGTAGATTCCAATTTGTGCACCCCCCACTTGCACAGAAGTAAGAAAAGATTTTTGCAGGATGTCATTTCTTATTGCTCTATCCGTGAAGTATATGACCACATCTCTAGGCAGTTGTCTTTGTCTGGCCACCCAAGAATTCACTCTGTAAATTTTATCTATTTTGTAAAAAACCACATCAGGATTAATTTTTAAAATCCTTGCCAGAGCATCAGCACAAATCTGTCTCAAATCCTGTCTATCATCCTCTCTGATTCCTCATAACCTTATGGCAAATTCCATTGCCCTGAATTGCATCATAACAATTTCGTTTTCAACTCTCTGCATTTTGTCATCAACATCAGAAATTTTATAATCATTGTCTTTCATCTTAACATTGACTTCTGATTTAAATTCTTCCACTTTAGAGTCAACTTTAATAATAAATTCTCCAAGGCCAGACGCCACCTCTGATATTTTTTTGGTCACCTTGCCATAATCCTGTTTCACCATATCTTTAATTTCATTAATTTCCTGCATGATTTCCTGTTGGGATTTTTGAAGTTTGTCATCTATTTCCTGTTGGGATTTTTGAAATTTATCATCCAAAGCTTTAGAAATAAATTCTTTTAAATGTTCAATATCAAAATCTTTTTTTTGAGTCTGTATCTGTTGAGCAGGGGGAAGCTGCATTTCATGTTTATGTGTGTGGGATCCCCCCCCTGTTGCCTTTCCTTCCTGCTTCTTTGAAGCCATCCTGCCACGTAAGCTAGTTTTTCTGAAAAGGGGGATTCTTTTTTTTTTCCACCTCCACAGAGACTTCTAAAAAAGTCCCCCAGGTTTAGTCAAATGGAAACTGAAGTAAAGCAAAGTCAAATTTAAAAAAAAGGAATTTTTCTTTAAATAGAGCAACTTTGTAGCAGCTTTGTAACTTTGTAGCAAAGCAGGATGACTTCACAAATCCACTTTCACTAGCTCGTTAACTCAAATGCTGGGCGCCATATTTTTTCAAATCACTTTCACTCACTCGCTTTTTCTCTTGAATTAAAAAGTCAACAAAGCACTAATACTTGCAATTTTCAAGTTTCTGGATTCAAGTTGGTATTTCCGCTGCTTGTTAAGGTTGGTTCCTTTCACTTTAAAAGTTTGCTGCTGCCGGCTTGTTCTGCTGAAGGCAGAATCGTCCCACGCCGCCCGGAGTCTCCGCAGGTTGGGAGGGAGCCGCGCCTGTTTTCTCCCCAGAAACAGTTCCCTGGGGGGTTACAGGGGCTCAACCTGTGCCCTGCTGTCTCTTCTCCTACAATCCTCAAGATTTCGGAGTTTTCGAGCCGCTCCTCGTTTGCGGGGTGGCTTTACAGGCGGCGGGGCTGGCGGTCTTTAAAAAAACACCGCCGTCGCCGAAGCTTGCAAACCGGATTTTTTTTTTTATTGAAAAAGTTTTCAAATACAAATTTTTTTTCCCCACATTTTTCTCCCCCCCTCCTCCCTAACCCCCCCCTCACCACCCATCCCCCCCATGACTTCCTCACAACAAAAAACTAATTCATAACAGATTATATAATATTTTACCATCCCCTTACTCCCTCCTAGGCTTATTGTATGCTGTCTACAAGAATCTGAACTACTAATGGTCAAAGCAAATTGGTGGTAGATAATATTCAATGGAATTCAAGGTGGGCTGGACTTAGATCTCTTGTGGGTATGAAGGGATTCAAACTGATGACACATTTGACCCTCCCTCAGGATCATCCTGGTCATCTCCTACATTTTCATTCTGTCTCTTCAAAAGAGAGAAAGTGCCAAAAAGTTCAGAAACAACTGCTGTCCTTTAGCATCTGTGGCCTTGGGTGATTAGGTTACTTTTCATTATTACTTTTCTTAATAATTTTAGATTAACAATATTGGCACTTTTGGATACGCTTTTTGACACAGTTATCTATTACCTATCTCTATATCGACATCTATATTATCTATATCTGTCTGTCTGTCTGTCTGTCTGTCTATCTATCTATCTATCTATCTATCTATCTATCTATCTATCTATCTATCTATCATCTATCTATCTATCTATCTATCTATCTATCAATATTCTATCAATCTAATATCTCTTTCTCTCTCTATATATATCCATACATATACATACACACACACACACACACATTCAACCCCACTCACATTTATAGATGACTCATGCAATCATTAAAAGGACTTCTGTGGGGGCTGAATATGAAGATCCATATTCCTTTGTAGCATGGAATTCAAGAGAGCTGCATTTCCTGCTGCTGAACACTACATGATACAAATCTTTGATCAGAAGCCTCAAAATGTAATAGTAGAGATCAGGGGTGGGCTCTAATTTTTTTTACTACCGGTTCTGTGGGTGTGGCTTATTTTGTGGGCGTGGTTTGATGGTCATGTGACAATTCTTTAGGATTTAGCAGAGGTACTGGTCTACCAGGCTTTTAACTGCTTGCAGAGCTGTACCGGTCTACCCATTTGTTCTTGGAGTGTTCCGGTCTACCTATTTGTTTTTGCAGGCACCGGTCTACTCATTTGTTTTTGGAAGCACCGGTCTACCACCACACTGCCTTTTAACACTGAAAAGTGCTGTAGGATGACCCTCTGAAGCCCCTCGGCAAGAGTTTAAACAGTTTTTTTTCCTTCTAGCCAATCGGCTGGGACTCGGGAGGCAGCGAATAGATTGGGGGCGAGGCCAAATAAAAGGTAAGAATAATGGGGGGGGCAGGAAGGCCCAGTTCCTGAACAAAGAGAACCGGTTCGGTGACATCATATCGTCACCACTACCGGCTTGGCTGAACCGGGCCGAACCGGGAGGAACCCACCACTGGTAGAGATGGCACTGATAGGCAGTCTTAGTATAGTCTTTTTACCTTTGTATTAGAATACAGATCACTGTATTCTGCACTGATGATGTTACCTAGTTTGGTAATGAAATGTCTGCAAGAAAACCACCAACCACAGAGAGCACCAAGGACCACACAGTTCAAACTGGAGTTAACAAATGTTGCTTTCTATCAAACACAGATCAATCAGCCAATGAATCATTTATTTATTGGTTCGATTTATATGCCGCCCTTCTCCGGAGACTCAGGGCGGCTTACAATGCATTAAGCAATAGCCTTCATACTTTTCTATATACCTGCTTAGTAGGGCTTTCGCCCCCCCCAAGCGGTGTTCTTTTTTATACAAAGTCAGCTTATTGCGCCCACAAACCGGGTCCTCATTTTACCTACCTCGAAAGGATGGAAGGCTGAGTCAACCTTGAGCCTGGTGAGATTTGAACTTGCAGTAATTGCAGGCAGCTGGTGCTACTTAACAGCACTTTAGTCTGCTGCGCCACCAAGGCTCATTTTCATTACAGCAGCTCAGATTTTCACATTTTTATATGAATATGTGCTAAGAAAGTTCTAGCTGTGTGGAATATCTTGCTGTTCTGTTAAAAAAGTGTAAAGGGTTTATTTGATATACTAAGACATAATGGAATGTTCTCTTCTTTACAGAGTCCAAAGAACTAGCTCAGTTTGTTGCAGCAAAATCAGCAAAGCAGCCGATCAACATAAGCACAATAAAAGTTGTGGGACATAAATTGAGAGAAATTGACATATTAGTTATGCCAAACTGCCCAACAATAAAGATTCCTATCTATTATGTCTTGTGTCTCAGAGTCTTAACTTGAGTGTGAGCTTAAAGCCACTCAAGCCCTCTGAAATTTTGCCATGACTTCGTCAGCAAGCAAGAGGGCACTTCAGACTTACCAAATCTGAACCTTATTTTCACTTCCTTCATAACATTAGAAAAACAAATAGTGTTTGATGGATACAGATTGAGTTGGATTAATTTTTTTTAACAGTCAAAACAATCCCATTTCCTTTTTACAGTAAGAAATTAACCACTGCTACCTTAAATCCATAGTTAAAACTCTATTTAAAAGTTTCAAAAAGGTGGTAACAGTTTTTGGCTTTCTATCCTTCTTCTATTTTTGTATTATTATATTTAGAAGCATGAGGATAAATTTGTTCAGAACAGGAATGGGTAGCTAGAAGATTTTATGGATTTATGAAAACCCTTTTATTGCTTAATGTATTTTGTAAAAAGATTGATCACAAGTTTCAACTTGCTTTCATACGAATCAAGTTCAGCCATTTCATTAATATCAATCACCACCACTTTACATCTCAAGAATACAGTGACTTTGTTTAATAATAAAGGAATCTCATATTATATATTTAACTTTTACATTATACACAACAAATTCTTTTCAAACACCTCTAAAAATGCTAGGAGAATAATTTTAGATTTGAACAATGAATCTAATTAAATTCCTTTTAAACCTATTTCAGGAAATTATCAACAAGTGACCAGGAAAACAATCCATAGGTGGTAGTACTGTCTGCTAAAATTGCACAAAAGTTTTAGATTGTATTGGCAAGATTATAATCACATTGATGCATGATACCATCTTTAGTAAGATTTTCCTGTTTTTTGTGGAAAAACAGTCAAGGATATACCGTATATTTTTTTGCAATAAATCCAATTAAGTTATGTAAAAGTCAAAAGAAATTATATATCTAATTGGATTTATTAGATATATCATTTCTTTTGACTTTCACATAACTTACTATTCAATCTTGCGCATGCCTATTTGGAGTTAAGTCTTACCTAGTTCAATGGGATTAATTTACAGATAAAAGTTATACATTCTACAACTATATACCTACCAATGACTCCAGTGAACTAAATCTTTTGAGTAGAGCTATTAACTGTGGACCCCAAGCTGTATGTAACTTATCCAAGCTTTTTCTGCAGACTTCAGCATCCCCTACTCCTCAATAATGCAGCCAAAATATGGCACAAACAGCTGAATAAAAATGATGTGGTTTTCCCTGATTTTCAACAGGGAAGGAATATAGATATGCTAAACTTTCATTAGGTGTAATGTATCTATTAACAGAGTGATGAGGTGGTGAGGCCATGTAAACCTGCCTATTCTAGTGACATTTTATAGTAATCTCCTGCCATTGTGATCCTCAGTGGGCAACCTTTTTGGAAACAAACATGTTTATTATCTCCTGTGATGTAGAGCAATGTACTCTCAGGACAGTTCCCCAAATCCACAAAGCCCCCTCAAAATATATCACTTAATATAAAGTGACCAGATTTTAACATTGGTAAAGCGGGACACCATTGTGGGCGTGGCTTATTTTGTGGGCATGGCTTGGAGGTCGTGTGACTGAGTGGGCATGGCTAGCTGGTCATGTGACCGGGTGGCCATGGCTATGTGTATAGGGACTACTCAGAGGGCTGAAAAAAGTCATTTCTGACAGGTCCTCGCACTTTTGACTGGTCCTCACACTTATGACCATCCTCACATTTATGCCCGTGCAGCATTCTTAACAACCATGTCACTCATTTCACAACTGCTTCTCTTCACCATGGTGATAAGATAGGGCAAAAAACGTAAAATGTGAAGACAGTCGTAAGTTTGAGGACTGGTCAAAAGTGCGAGGACCAGTCAACAATAACTTTTTCAGCCCTCTGAGTAGTCCATATGCACAAAAGGACTAACTAGAGGGCTGAAAAAAGTCATTTCTGACAGGTCCTCGCACTTTTGACTGGTCCTCATACTTATGACCACCCTCACATTTATGCCCGTGCAGCATTCTTAACAACCATGTCACTCATTTTACAACTGCTTCTCTTCACCATGATGACAAGATAGGGCAAAAATGTAAAATGTGAGGACAGTCGTAAGTTTGAGGACTGGTCCAAAGTGTGAGGACCAGACCAGTCAAAAATAATTTTTCATGACGTTAAAACTGATAAAGCCAGACAACCAAGTTGTGGGGCGGGGCTCCCCCATTTATAAATCACAAGAGCAATTTTTGAGCTCTCAGATGCAGAAGAATGGTTTTAAAGTTTTAAAGGAATTTGTTGTGGAGGAGTTGGCAAGACATGCTGAGATTATGAACCAGAATCTTGAAAAATTTAGACAGGAAATTAAAGAGTTGGTTCAACAAAAGTATGATAACCTGAAGCAATATATTATAACAGCTTTGAAGTAATTCTAAAGATGGATAAAGATATCAATTTAGAAATAGACTCTAAAATGAAGGAAGCTGATTATAAGATTCATAATCTGGATAATAAAATACAAAGAATTGAAAATGATTTGACAATGATTCAAGAAAACAGCTCAGAAGTAGAGTTTAAAATGAAGGAAGCTGATCACAAGACTTATAATGCAGATAATATAAAGCAAAGGATTGAAAATGAAGTTACAATGATGCAATTTAGATCCATGGAATTTGCGATCAGAATGAGAGGAATACAGGAAAATAACAGGGAGGACCTGAGAAAGATGTCTGCTGAAGCTCTGGCTGTGATCTTAAAGGTCAGCTCTGAAGAAGTATTTTGTAAGATTGATAAGGCCTACAGAGTAAATTCTTGGGTGGCAAAGCAAAGACAATTGCCTAGAGATGTGGTGATTTATTTTACTGATAAAGGAATAAGAAATGATATTGTGCAAAAGTCTTTTAAGTCCACTCTAGAAATGAATGGAAAGAAGATCTGGATATATAAAGAGCTGCCGTCCAAGATGTTAAAAGATAGAAAGGACTTTGGATTTTTGGTGACTGAGCTAAAGAAACAAAACATCCCATTTAGGTGGGATGCTCCAGTTGGTATAATATTGAGATATCAAGGAGAAAGATATCAATTAAACACTGTTGAAAAAGCGGAAGAATTTTACTACTAGGTTTTTAAAATTGGTCCAACATCTCCACGTATGTCATCAGTGTCAGGAATACAGGAGGGGGATAAAGAAAAGCAAAATGAACAAGAGATTGAAACTCAGGCTAAGCAGATGGAGATGGAGGTAATGGAAAAACGACAAGTTATAGAGGGCTTTTTGGATGAGCCGCTTTTGGATTCTCCTTCAGAGGCTATAGCTGGATTACCTATAAATACAAGAGAGGCGGCTTCGGATCTCGATTTGATGTCTTATCAAGTTAAAGACCAGCATGTAACTCAATCAGCTGATATACAAGTCCTAGGAAGGCAACCAGGATGGAGATCTAAACCACAACAAGTTAAGAAAAGAAGAAGCAGGTCCTACAAAACTAAAAAAAATTAAACTACAATTCTTTTTTTTTTTTTTTTTTTTTTTTTTTTTTAAATACTTTATTGAATTTTCCAATTTTTTTTTTTAAAAAGACAATGTACAATCACAATCTTGATCCGAGGTGCAATGTTTACACATTTCATAGATCAAACATTAAATGAATTCTATCCATAGCTATACAATATGCAGTTCTATACAATTCTCTACATTTCTATACAATTAAGTCCATTTCGGGTGTCTAACAAATCGTAGCCTATTATCATATTTTTATCCTATTCTTTAACCAGTTATACCAAATTCCCCATACTTCGTAGTACTTAAAATTCTCTTCATTTTTTAGCTCGCTCGTCAATTTGGCCATCTCTGCGCACTCTAGAATTTTATTTATTAATGTTTCTTCAGAGGGGGTAGAGTTGGATTTCCACAGTTTCGCAAAGGCTAATCTAGCCGCAGTAATAATTTGAATTGCCAGTTGGGTTTTATTGTTGTCGAGGCCATCTTCAATCATACCTAAGAGGAAGGATTCCGGGGCCAGGGCTATCTCTTGTCCCATTATTTCCGAGAGCCAGAGTCGAATCTTTAACCAAAACTTTTTGGTCTCAGGGCAAGTCCACCACAGATGGTAAAAGGTGCCGACCGTCTTTCCACATTTCCAACATAAAGCAGAGGAATTTGGAAATATTTTGGCCAGCCTGTCCGGGGCTAGGTACCACCTATGCAGCATTTTGTAGTGATTTTCCCTGAATGTTACCGATTTCGTTATTTTGAGATTTCTGTTCCAAGCTATCTCCCAATCATTGAAATTAAGGCCATATCCTAAATTTTTCTCCCAAGTGCTTAGCTGATTTTTAGCTATCTTCTCGGCTCTATCCTCATCTAATATAAAGTTATAGATTTTCGATAGCATTTTCTTATCTGGTCCCCAAATAATTTTGTCAAAATATCCATATTTCATTTCAATACCACATTTATCTCTATCTTCTTGAAATCTAGACTTAATCTGAAGATATTTCCACCAATCCAGAATAAACCCCTGGTCCCTCAGTACTTCCAAGGATTTGAGCTTCCCTTCTTCATCCGAGATATCCTTATATGTGCCCATTTTATAGTTCTCTCTTCTATTTGGGGCCACTAGAGCATCCATAATCGACAACCAGCTAGGAACCTTGGTATATATCTTCTGTCTAATTTCCAGCCACGTACGAATCAATGTCTCTCTAATTTT
This sequence comes from Pantherophis guttatus, assembly GCF_059756535.1. Lineage (NCBI taxonomy): Eukaryota > Metazoa > Chordata > Lepidosauria > Squamata > Colubridae > Pantherophis > Pantherophis guttatus. The sequence continues at coordinate 305,911,965 of NC_142063.1, read as the reverse complement.
ATGTTTATGGAAATGAGTTTTCTTCCTATCCTTTATATCCCAGAGGTAAGCGTGCCATCCTTCAAGGAGATCGTGTCCTTCTAGTGTTAAGATTCTACCTTCTTGTAATTTGATCCACTCCTTTATCCAAATTATTTTTGCCGCCTTTTGATATAATTCCCAGTCAGGGAGCCCGAACCCTCCCAGATTTCTTTTCCCTTGAAGTGTCTTGAGAGAAATCCTCGATTTCTTACCCTCCCACAGAAAGTTCCTGATATGTTTATTCAGATCCAAAAAAAATTTTTTATCTAGTGATATCGGTATATTTTGAAATAGAAATAGAAATTTCGGTAAAATATTCATTTTGATCGCCGCAATTTTACCAGTCAGGGACAATTTAAGCCTCCTCCACCTATCAAGATCTTGATTAGTTTTCTGCAATAACGGGATATAGTTATCATCTTTTAATGAAGAGAGTCTCGCCGTAATCCATATTCCCAGATATTTTATCTTCTTAACTACCTGGAGGCCTAATAAATCTTCTAATTCTTTCGTTTGTAGGTTTGTCATATTTTTCACAATTATTTTGGTTTTGTTCTTATTAAGTTTAAAGCCCGCGACTTCTCCATAATTCTGAACTTCCTGCATTAATTTTAAGCTGGTATCTAATGGGTCTTCTATTATGAAGGCAACGTCGTCCGCAAAAGCCTGTGTTTTAAATATTTCCTTCCTAATCTTCAAGCCTTTGATATTTTCATTAGTTCTAATCCTTCTAAGTAAGACCTCTAATGCTAGAATGTAAAGTAAGGGGGATAGGGGACATCCCTGCCTAACTCCTCTTTGGATCTGAAATGTCTGGGTTCTGCCTCCGTTAACTAATATATTTGCCCTCTGGTTTTGGTAAATATTCTCTATCATCTTCCGAAAGTTAGTCCCGAATCCCATTAGATCTATTTGGTTTATCATGAAGGTCCAATTCAGGTTGTCGAATGCCTTTTGGGCATCGACAAACATTAAAGCCATCTGTTTTCCAGGGTGTTGTTCATAATATTCAAAAGTATTTAGGACTGTTCTCAGATTGTCTCTAATCTGTCTCCCTGGGAGAAAACCATTTTGATCCTTATGTATCCATCGGTTTAAAATTTTCTTGAATCTCTCCGCTATTATAGTCATAAATAATTTGTAATCTGCGTTAAGCAGTGAGATAGGTCTATAGTTGGAGATCTGCTTCGGGTCGGCACCTTCTTTCAGAATGATCGTCAGGTACGCTTCCCTCCAGGAGTCTGGGATTGTTATACCAGCAATAACATCATTTAAAATTTCTAACAATTCCAATTTCAGAGCATCATCAAATTTTTGATATAATTCTCCGGGGAGACCATCAGGGCCTGGGGTTTTGTTCTTCTTTATTTTGGATAAGGCGGTTCTTAACTCCCCTATGGTGATCTTTTCATTTAACATTTCCTTTTCTTCTTCCGGAATTTGAGGAAGGTTGGCTTCCAACAAATACTGTTCTACCTTGTTTAACTCAATTCCTTCATTTTTGTAAAGACATTCATAAAATTTTCTTATGCTTTCTAATTTGTCTTCTTCCTTCGTCAACAGGATGCCCTGTGGGTCTTCTAAAGCTAGTATTTGGTTTTTTTCCTTCTCTTTTTTTAATTTATATGCGAGCCATCTCCCCGACTTGTTAGCGTTCTCGAAACAATAATGCTTAGATCTTCTTATTTTTTGAGCTATCTCCTCCTGGTCCAATAGATTCAGTCTATGTCTCATCATCAACCACTGTTGTTTCGTCGCCTCATCTCCCGGTCGTTGCTGTAATTCAGCCTCAGTTTGTAATAATTTTTGAGTAAGTTCTTCTCTACTCTTTCTTTTTTCCTTATTTTTAAAGGCAGTATATGAGATGGCTACTCCTCTGACATAGGCCTTCATAGTGTCCCACACAATTTCTTTGGCTGTCCCTCGATTTCCATTTTCTAAGAAGAAAATGTATAACATAGCTCGGGAGGAAAAAATTACCTATGGGGGAAAAGAAATTAATATTCTGAAACAAATTCCGAGAAGAGTGAGGGAAAGGAGGAGAAATTATAGGTTTTTGACAAATCATCTAAACAGGAGAAATATAATTTTTAGGTGGCTTTTGCCAGAAGGACTGCAAATTTCCTGGCAAGGGAGGAAAATAAGAATTGACTGTCTAAGTGATGCCCAAGACTTTTTAGAACAACTAAGGGGAGGAGAGGAGGAACAAACCAGTAAGGAGGATAACGAGATAGTAAATACGGAAGAAGAGATATCCCAAGAGCAAATTACTAGGGAAGACATAGAAGAGGAGAAGAAAAAGGAGGATACTGAGGAAAGAGGGAAAAAATCAAGACCAGTGAGAGCAGTAACTTTAAAAGGTAAATAAGAACAAGAGACTAGAAACTAATTTCAGGAATGAACGATACCAAGATCATATCGGTAAATGTGAATGGATTAAACGATTATAAAAAAAGAAGGATAATATTGTCGAAATTGGTGAAACAAAATCCCGATATTATCTGTATTCAAGAGGTCCATATAAAAAAAGATGAAGCTGAATATTTAAATTACTGTAAATTTGGTAAAGTATTTTCCTCACTAGCTGAGAAAAGGAAAAGGGGGGTTGCTATCTATGTTAAGAAAGGAATAATGGCAGAATGTAAATATAGAGATGAAAAAGGGAGAATACTCATAGTTGAAATAATGAGAGGTAACTCTAGACTGCTATTAGTAGGGGTTTATGCACCGAATAAAAAACAAGGGAAATTCTATAGGAAACTGCAGGAACAGTTGGCAAATTGGGCACATCTTGAAATATGTATGCTGGGGGACTTTAATGGAATTGTAGATCCAAAGCTTGACTATAAGTGCGATATAACCAAAAAGAATAAAAGATCTCCCTTACCAAAGTTTTTTTTTGATTTGGTGGATGAGATAAATTTAATTGACATGTGGCGTACCTTACACCCCCAGGACAGACAATATACATTTTACTCCATCCCACAGAACTCCTGGTCCAGAATCGATATGGTTTGGGTTACTAGAAAATTGGCATTAGAAATTAAGAAAGTTAACATGGACATCAATACTTGGGCAGATCATAAGCTCCTCGAAATTAGATGGTCTCATGATACGAAGAAAATACAACAGAGATGGAGCTTAAGGACAAATCTCCTAAATGAAAAAGAGTTCACACTCAAATTGAATGAAGAAATCAAACGCTTCTTCTTAAACTACAATTCTTTTTTAGCCAACAGTTTAATGCCAGTTATTTAAGAGATGATTAAATATAATAAGCGGGATTTATAGAAGGCTGATACATGAAAATATAGCTGAGGCAAATTACAGACTTATACTATTTTGAGAAGAATAACAGATCTCTGCAGTGCTGGTGTTTTTGGGATGTGGAAGATGGCCTGTGATTGACTGGATCGGAACTTTCTATTTTGGACTCTCTGAAAAATGGATTACGTATATGTTGAGCTACAAGGCAAGAGAACTATGGAATAGGGGCATGCAGATGATCTGGTTGTTACCCTAACGTGGTTGTCGGAATTAATAATCTAGACAAAAGACATTACAGAAGATACCATATGGAATATAAATATAAAGTCACTCGGTTTTTTTTTTTCATATACAGAAATACTTATTAATGATGGGGGCAGATGGTAATTGAAGATACTGAATACACTGTTGGAAGCAGGACTTGATGTTACCCTAACATGTCGATGGAATTAACAATCCAGTTGAAAGACATTACAGAAGATACTATATGGAATACAAATTTAAAGTCATTTGAGGGTTTTATTTATATATGGAAATATCTTTTACTGATATGGGCAGAAGAATAAAGATATTAAATATATTATGTATGGTAGACCTGTAGGAAAGTGGGTGAAATAAAATTGATATGGAAGGTGATAGGTAACGTTACTGATTGCTTAGTTTAGGAAAAGGGATGTTATGTTTAGATATTAATATACTTAAAAGATTTGAGTTAAGAGATATACGTATGGGGGTGAATTATGAGTAGAACAAATGCCAAATTAGGATTTATTATATAGTTTCATAGCCGAATGTTGTTTGAAACGTATAGTATGCGGGGGACATAATAATAATGTTAGAAAGAAATGTTTAGCACATAGGGGGTGGTGTAAAAGGGTGGTAAAGTATTATATAATGTGATATTAATTTGGATTTCATCTTGCAGAAGCCATGGGGGGAGGGGAGGGGGAGGGGGGGTTAGGGAGTGGGGGGGGGAAAGGGGGGAAAATTTGTATTTGAAAAACTTTTTCAATAAAAAATAATAATAATAATTTTTCAGCCCTCTGAGTAGTCCATATGCATAAAAGGATACAGCAATAGAGAGGGATGAAGGAAGGGAAGGGAAATTAGAGTAGGAGTGAGGGTAAGAGAGGGAGGAAGAGAGGAGGAGAAGGAGAAAGGAAGAGGAAGTAGGGAGGAGAAGAAGAGGGGGAGGAAGAGAAAGTAAGAAGGAAAGAAAAGAGAGAGGTGGTAGGTTTGAGGAGAAAGATTGCTGTACAATAAAAAAGATGAAAGGGAAGAAAGCCAACCCCAAACAAATCATATTCAATTTTTCCCTTCTATTCTATATTATACCCCTTCCCATTGTCATCTATTTTTATATCCATCCTCACATTGGTTAATTATGTAATTATGTAATACAGTTGTTTAATGCAAATTCAACATTTTAATATAAATCAATTAGTTATATAACTATCTTTTTTTGTATATTAATCAATATGAACATGAATATTCCAATTATTTCCATGCAATCCAATTTCTTACAAATCAGTTAATTATATTTACCAATAATAATAAACCAAATAATTTCCCCCATATATTCCTCCAAACCACTTAACCATTTCTGCTTTCAACATAATATACAATTAATAGTATCTCAATTATTACAATTCCCTAGTTAAATAGAGCTTTTTTTCTTTTGTGTTTTAAAATCTTGAACTCTCCTCTTTTGCCCTAAATTTCCCATTGTTTGCAGTTTTGCACGTACCTTTTTTGGTGAGGAAAAAGAAAAAGGAAAAGAAATCTCTCTCTGCTTCATTTTGTCACGTTGCAGCAAAGACCCTGCTTTACTTTCGCTTTTGTTTTTTCAGCATAGCTAGGGGAAAAAAAATCTGCTCCAGGAAGTCTTTGCAGCTAGCAACAGAACAGAGCCCTGTGCAAAACAGCTGAGAGCAAATCAGCTGAGAGTGGGGAAGCCGAGCTAATCAACTTGTGCTAATTAACCTATGCGGAAGCTGTAAGGGGCTGTTTTTTCTATTTTTGCAGGCATCGGTCTACTCATTTGTTTTCTTTTAACACTGATCAGCTGTAGGGCGGCTCTTTGAATCCCCGTGGCAAGAGTTTAAACAGTTTTTTCCCCTCCAGCCATCGGCTGGGACTCAGGAGGCAGAATGAAAAATCGGGACTTTTTAAAAACGACGCGGGGCAAATTGCTAAAAATCAGGACTGTCCCGCCAAAAGCGGGATGGCTGGTCACCTTACACTTAAAGCAGGGTTCTACAACCTTAAATACTCAAAGAGCCATTTGGACCCATTTCCCACAGAAAACACCAGGACCCACAAAACCTGGGTGGGTGTGGCCATCTCGACGTCACTCACTCCCACACAGTCACATGACACACACCCCAGCCACGCCTACCTAGATTCTGTGGCTCCTAGTGTTTTCTATGGGAAACAGGTATCTCTCTCTGTGTCTGTGTCTCTGTCTCTGTCTGTCTCTCTCTCTCTCTCTCTCTCCTCTCTCTCAGGCCAGGCGAGGAGTGTCTGGAAGGGGAGGGTGACAGGTAGGGCCAGCCAGTGGTGGGTTCAGCCGATAGGGAGCCACAGCAGGGGGACGGAAGAGCTGCATGTGGCTCAGGAGCTGCAGGTTGCTGACACCCGACTTAAAGCATGTGCACGCACACACACACACGCGCACACACACACACACATACACTCAGCCACACATGGAGCTACTCTGACTAGTTAAAATGAAAACTGACTCAGTCTTAACCATGGTGGTATAGTCACACCACTACAATAATGATTGTTTTATTATTATTACCCATATAATCAAGAATCAGAAAATTAGGAAGGTGGCTTAAAGCTGGCAGCAAAGGAAGGTTCTGAAATTGTAATAATTTTAGGGTGAGTCAGCTCGCTCTGCAGGTCTTGGATCTCTGCCTGTAATTGTCATTTTATCACACAATGTGATTAAAAAGAACGAATTGCCAAGTGAAACAACGCAGGCAGAGAGAATAACCCTCAAAGCTGTGGCAAACGGTTTAAATTTAGTAACTCGGTGACAGCTAATTTGGTCTTCTGCAGTTTCAGACAAAAGCGGAAGTGGGAAAAAAAAAGAACCAGGAAGGACAAGTTTTTCCTTGGTGTCATTCTGTTTTTAGTTCAGTGGATTCTATTGGAATGATTAATTTGGCCGACTGTATCTCCTGTGTAGCTATAAATGCTAGTAATCCTAAGGGCTTGCACAGCTGAAGCAGAGGAAATCAGCTTCCTTTGTCTGCGGATGGCAACTTCCCACCATTGGCCTAACACTACAAGGAACGCCATCCTATTCTCTGGTCATTTCCTCACTGGTATCTTCTAAAGCCCATCTAAAAGCGTCATCCAGCTATTGTTGAGGCAATGTAAAGGCTGCCTTCATTACTGTTATATCAGTGCAACAAAGGTTGGATGACGCTAGAAAGAGCCATAAATCACTAGTGAGGAAATGGCCTCTGTCTCCTGAGTTGGAAGGAGCAGAAAGGCCATTTTTTAATTTCTGCAATATACACAGAGGAAGCTCTAGAGATTTCTCTAGCCCAGAAATTCTCACTTCACTTTAAACTCAAATCTTTATCACTTTTATTCTTACTGGTACTTCCATTCATTCTGCTAAAGGTTCCTTTTAAAACCGTTTTTACCCACTTCCAAAAAACCCTTTTTCTTTCATGAAGACCAGTCTGCATTTTCTCTACAACTTTTAATCTTAACCAGGCTTTGCAAGTGCCTATACACCTTATATATTCTTCCTTTTCCACAACTCATTTTATCATTCCACCAATCACTCTTTTGAAAATGTCCCAATCTCACACACTTTTGTGGTACTTAGGGGCAGAATTATTTTCTATCTGTTACCAACAGATTTCACATCCTTTTTCCATACATCCCCTTTCTATTCATTCTCTTCAGAGATTTAGCTACCCTATAAAAGTTTTTCATTTAGGACCTGTATAATTTCTTCTACTATCACTCTTGTTATTTTTACTTCCTTCCTTTTCTTCCATGTCCATTTTCTCTTTGTTGGGTATTACGCAGTGGTGGGATTCAAGTAATTTAACAACTGGTTCTCTGCCCTAATGATTTCTTCCAACAACCAGTTCACCAAACTGCTCAGAAAGTTAACAACCAGTTCTCCCGAAGTGGTGCAAACTGGCTGAATCCCACCACTGGTATTACAAGAATAAACACTGTGCTGGTTTGGATTTGTGTTTTCTTGTTTTACAGAACTTACAATAAGTAGCGGAATTTGTTCTTACTGGTCTTGATAAATTTAAATAAAAATTAATCCCAGCTAGGAAATAACAATTTCCTGGTCTATAATACAGAATCATAGATTTATACAGTGAAATGAACTATTTAGGCAATTGAATCAATCTCCTGCTCAGTGAAAGAATTCAAATATAGGATGCTTTATGAGAAAACTTCACGCCTATGAAAGCATCAGTGAAGAATACTCAATGCTTGGCCCTGATCATCTGAGAGGAAGACATTTTAGATACCCCGAATTTGGAACGTATGCATAACCACCATAACACTATATTCTTTACCTTGCTTTGGTCTCTATATTATCCTTTTTTTTAGTTTTTTAGTTTTTTTAGTTTTATTAAATTTGTATACCGCCCTACTCCCGAAGGACTCAGGGCGGTGAACAGGCACAAGATAAAATACAGAAATACAAAAGTTAAAAACAATTTAAAAGCAAATTAAATAATATTGGCCCACGACAATTAAAATCCCAATAAATTTAAAACAAATTAAAATTTCAATTTAAAATTTAAAAGAAAGGGGAGAAAAATTAGGCCAGGCCGGCTTGCTGGAATAAGAGGGTCTTAAGAGCACGGCGGAAGGTGCGCAGATCCGGGATCCTCCATATCTCCGGGGGGAGCTCGTTCCAGAGCTCTCTATTTTCATCATATGCAGAGTTTTAACTTCATTCAATAACATGTTATTCTACTTTTCCTTCTTTCTTGACCTAATGTTGCTCCCCTCATTTAACAGCATCATTTGTGAGTTGATGTCATACTGGTAATGTCATCAAAGCTTCTACTGGATAACTAGGCCAGTGGGTAAAACAAGATAAGCCTCTGATCTCATTTAAGAGAGCCCTTACTAGGCTTTTATGTATTTTGTTCTTTTGTTGTTACTCATAGCTTTTAACAGCATCTTGTCAAATTGAGTCCCTGCACCTTGCTGCTTAGCCATAGATTGTTTACCACAATTTACTGAATAAATTACAACTGGATGGATTTGATGGCAGCTTGCCTTGGAATCCTGAGATTTACAATCCCAACAACTATCTGGAGGCCTTCAAATTGGAGGAGACTGTGTTAAAGCAACTTGATTGCAGAAATTGGGACAAGAAAGGGAGGTGATTTACTTTTTACTCCAGTATACTCCTTTACAGGTCTTTGAGTGAATTAATTAGGGAAAAGGACAGACCAGTGGGTGGCTGATAAATTTTATTGTTTGAAGAAATACTATTTTTCCCCAAATTGAATTATACTGTGGGAAAGCATTCTGAAATTCACAGAGAACTTGTATCTTGTTGAGATGGGTGGATATACTATAGAAATCCAAACCAATCAATAAATATTGGAGGCACACAAGGCCTTTTGAGTATATGAGTAGATATTTTCTTAATTTTAAGTTAATGTTCTTTTTCCTTTGTTCTGGTTCAGGGGCATCTGGTGGGAGGGAGATTTCAAAAGACAAGGTGACGGGCATAGTCTTGAGATCCCACCCCCTTTTGTATACACAACTCTTTGGTGACTCCCCTCTGATAGTGTTGGCCTAGTAACTGGATATTTAGTTTTGGACCAAAAAAAAATTCCCTAGTCTCAAAGATAAATCAGGTAATCCTGAAATAAGGTCAATTGGAATAATGTTCTTTCATGGTTACTCCAAGCATTTCTGTTGCATTGCAGGTTTGGTTTGTTTTCTTTGAATTTCCCAGGACTTGATGAGATCAGCCAAAATAAAAGAGAGAGGCAGATATATTTTAGTCTGAACCCCTGAAAGAAAATCATATCTGAATTTTGCTTTGGGTTCAAGTTTGAGCCGTATTGACCTCTTTAGTCATGATTATTCTATCTTTAGCTACCTCGGTCATGTTGCTGCTTTGGACAGCAGCAACTTGTCCTGTAAAGAAATAGCAGGAAAAATGTTGTTTTTCTCCCAAGCAGGAGAATGACTCTTCCAGGAAAGAGGCTATGCAATTTCCATCTAAACACGTGCAAGAACAATGCATAAGTGTCATATGCTGTTCTCATCTGAAATTTGCTACTTGCATGATTAGACCACTGGAAATTACCATCATACTTGGTTTTTCATAGCACAGAGCTGCCAAGTATACTACAAAAGGAGCAGTGCATTTTAACCACACGAGAACCTAGACTTGGGCTGGATTTTTAGAACCATGGTTTGGAAGTTGGAATATTAGAATAGGCTTATATGGATTAGTTTTATTCTAGGATTGACATATTTGGAACTGAAATCCACAGAACTGTTCACGTGACTCCAGGGTAATTATTGCTTTTCAGGGCTGCACATGTTCTTTTTGGCTATGTCCCTGGTATCTGAAATGTTTGCCAAGAATTGTAGATTGTTTATACAAGAAAATGGCCAAAAGAATTGTTACATGCTACTAAAAGAACAAATCTACATCTGATTTACAGCAGTAGACTGCTGATGTATGCTGCTTGTCAACATTGGAATTTCCCCACTCTCTCTTTTTCCCACCACATTTTTCCCCACTTGTTCTTCTTCAACTTTTTAAATTGTTATATAACTTTATTATCTCCTATAAAATGTGATGTTTAACAAAGCACAAACCCCCCCCCCCCAACCACTTGGCCTTAAATGTTCTCTCCCAATAAAGAGCAAAATAGGTTTACCCCTTGAAGAAATCCAACATAAGGAATATTGTAGGATGATAACACGAGTTTCCAAATATGAGCAATACTGCATTAGAATATGTTGTATTGTGTTTAATTTCTTAATTCACTAAGTCCAACCCCCCCTTGAATGTTATTGGCCCTTATTTAGTTTTACCCTCATGCAAATCATTAGCCTGAGAAGATTCCTGGGTATAAGCTTGAGCAATAAATCAATCATTTTGAACCCTTCGTGTGTGGACCTGGTTATTTGTGCCTTGCAACATGATGTTGAAAATTTTGTTACTCAACTTAAAGCAAAAGCTAATAACCGTGAGTTGAAGTGGAAGAAGATGAGGGTGGTTTTAAAATTGGAAGAAGAAACACCAATAATCCCTACTAAGCTGATTAATTATGAGTAGTGTTTCCCTGGTAGTTTATGGAGGAACTGTTCTATAGTCCTTGGGAATTATTTGAAAAGTCAAGATGCAAAGAAAACAAGATCGCTGTTTCATGTAACAAATGTTTCAATTCCAACATTGGGAAATGCAGCTTGGGAAATTTTAAGATCTTGTTCGGCAGGTTGGTATGAGGAACACAGCTAAACCATTAATTTGGTATTAGCTGATTGCTGTTTAATCTGATATGTTTGAAGAGTTGGGTGACTCTGAAGGTCTTGCCATTTTCACATTGATCCAAAAGTTTTTTATTTTTATTTATTTATTTATTTTTATTGGTTTGATTTATATGCCGCCCTTCTCCGGAGACTCAGGGCGGCTTACAATGCATTAAGCAATAGCCTTCATACTTTTCTATATACCTGCTTAGTAGGGCTTTCGCTCCTCCCAAGCGGTGTTCTTTTTTATACAAAGTCATCTTATTGCCACCACAATCCGGGTCCTCATTTTACCTACCTTGAAAGGATGGAAGGCTGAGTCAACCTTGAACCTGGTGAGATTTGATCTGCTGATCTGCTGAACTAGCAGTCAGTTGAAGTAGCTGCAGTACTGCACTCTAACCACTGCGCCACCTCGGCTATCCTGTTACTCCTGTTATGCCTGAATGCAGAAAGGTTTGCTATATTGGATAGATTGAAAGACATTATTTTGGATGGAGAAAGTAGAAGTAACATCTAGTCACAGGACTCACAAGCTGGGTTAGTAACTTGGTCACTACAGAAAAGAAAGATGAGTTAAATATATGTTTGGATTCTTGTGATCTAAATAAGGCTATATAGAGACAGCATTACACCATTCCCACAAATGAAGAAATTTAGGGGCATTTGGCAGGTATAAAGATATGTACGAGATGGATAGGTCTTGGCAAGTGAAATTAGATTAGGTGAAAGAGTGATCATGGTAATGGATATTTTATGGTCCTTGGGGAAGATGTTCTTTCCATTGCCTTCTATTTGGGCTAAAGTCTTCTGCTGAATTATTTCAACAAGCAAAGGAGAAGAGGAGAAAAAACTTGGCATGTAATATATTGCACATAACAGCAGATGATATGATTATTGCAGCAAAGACTCCAGAAGACCATGCTCATATTTTGCATCAGATAACGGCAATAGTGCATGCTAAAATATTAAGTTTAATAAAAGTAAGATCCAATTTAAGGTAGATTTTGTTAAATATATAGTATCCCATGTAGTAACAGGGGGTAAGACTCGATGGGAACAGAGTTATAAGGATATGGGATCTCTTGAAGATAGAAAAGATGTCCTTAGATTTCTTGACTCATTATACACCAAGCTATGTGAAAGGGGCTATACAGACACTATACAAAGCGTTTAAATTATTTGCTTTTCTATTAGCATGAACCCTGTCTCACCCAACCTTCTGGTTTCTGGGATTCAGCTGATATAATATTTTTTTTAATGAATCCTTAAAGGAGAAAGATGGCTTGATGGCTTCCCAAATCCCCCATCACAACAACCACTCAGATTAAAAAATATATTTTTGCACATTGCTAAACACATTTACAATGCCTAGTTGATTACATATTAAAACTCTACTGAAATTAATCTGGATTATTTTCACTCTTTCTAGATGCTATGACTGTTCCATCACAAACAGTACTCCAGGCAAAAGGAGCTGGGGTGAAATTAGAAAGGTGCCATCTGTTTTGCCCTTCTCTTTGGCAGATACCAGGCAGCTGCAAAGCATCAAACTGCTTCTTCTTGTTTTTTTTTATATGCTTGGATGCAGTGGGTGGGTTCAGTGTCCAGATTGGGGTGTTCTCTGCATTCTGAGGTCTGCAGTGGTATAAGATGATCTCATGAACCAGCTTTAAAGCAACGTGAAGCAGTGGTGAAATCTAAAATTCGTTACTACCGGTTCTGTGGGCGTGGCTGGTGGGGGGGGTAATGTGACTGGGTGGGCGTGGCCATTTTTTTTTTACTTTTAAAACCATTTTTTACATGTAAAACCATGTAAAAAAATGTTTTCAAAAGGCTCTGATGACCCAGCTGAGTGCCTTATCATCAGAGGGTTTTTAAAAAACCCTCTGCCGATCAGGCAACTCAGCTGGGATTGTCAGAGCTTGGATCGTCAGAGCCATTTAAAAGAAAAAACTTTTTTTCTGCTAAATGGCTCTGACGATCCAAGCTGAGTTGCCTGATTGGCAGGCAACTCAGCTGGGATCGTCAGAGCTTGGCTCGTCAGAGGCATTTAAAAGAAAAAAGGCCTCTGATGATCGCACGGCTCAGCTGGGCATGGGGGGTGGGGGCAGGGATTTTTGCTACCGGTTCTACGAACTGCCCGCCACCATTGCTACCTACTCGCCCGAGCCGGTCCGAACTGGGAGCATTTCACCCCTGACGTGAAGGTATTGGGGGCTGAGAACAGTGCAATGAAAAGTTTATCAATTTAGAATGGGGCACATAGATTACATAGTTATATGTTTTCAGTTTTGGCGCTTTCCAAATTCAACTCTATGTGGACAGATTCATACATTTCTCCATTCTGAATTTTGTTGCCAAATTTATCCCTGATTATCTCTTAAGAGGTGAGATTATTTCCCACTCAATGTTTATTTATTGCGGGAATAAATAATTGCAGAGTCAACAGTATTAATTTAAGACTTAAATAGTAGAGCCAGCCAATTGAACACAAGGTGATCTTAGGGCATTTCCTGCTGCTGAGTTAAAGAGGTATCCGCCCATGCTTGAGATAACTGAAAATTAGATTCGCGTGAGATTTATAGTCTCAATTGCTCTTCTCTGGCCTGCCACTATGGCCTCTGCTTCAAATAGCAGCAATCACCTAACTTTTCTCTAATTTAATGAATGATGAAATTTAATAGGTTTTAATGCCTTGAGGCTACTTTTGGAAGGTGTCAGAATGAGTGGGAAAATATTACTTTAACCTCTTGACAATTAAGGATGATGTACAGCTGTGTCATTTATGGTCCATGGAGGGTTTAAAAGCAACATGGTGAAGCCAGAGCACAAACCCCCACCCCCACCCCACAGTAAGTTACACAATATGTTTGAGTCATAGATTGGTGCAAGTGAGCAAAAGTTCTTAAACTGAATGTTTCTAGCCTACCCTGCCTGGTCTGACCACCTGTGGCTCTTCTGGAGTAAGGCTGAAGGACTGTTCCAGCCATGTTACCTTTGGTTTATTTAGCTAAAGATGATAGAGTCTGATAGGATGCGCTGCATATAAAAAGTAAAAAGCGAAACTACTATTTTGTCTTGTAAGATGCTATTTTGCATTAAAATAAACGAAACTGATTGATTGAATGAAAGAAAGAAAAACAGGTGTGGTCTCTAAGAAGATGTCCAAAGGCAGACTGGCACAAGTGGGCTTCACAGAAAGGCCAGGTTTTACTGTATATGGAGCAATTTGTATATTGAAAAGGGATTAGTTAAACTTGAATAATCCATATAAATTTAAAAATATTTATTAACATTATTACTAATGAAAGGGGGGTTGCAGTATGTATAAATAGTTTTGCCTCTGACGATACAACTGTGGTGTTAATGGAATAATCCTTAAGCTTGATGGCTGAATTTTAAGTGGCAGAATTTCTTCCAGAATATTTATTTGTCCTCTAGCTTTCATCCTTGGTCGTCATGCAGGTCTCTCCAATTTCTCTAAATTGGGCAACAGTCCAAATAGTCTATGAGTAGTACTAATGATGATATGGGCTCTAAGCAGCTGTGCTTTTCCTCATCAGGATGACCTTCAGTTCGGTGCAGCCTATATTTTCAGCATCACTTACAAGGCCAATAGAATATGGGGCAGGGAATTAGTACAATATTGGGGTCCTTTTTCTGAAAGGCCAATCCCAAATCTAAGTTTGAGTTTGTAGGCTCCCAAGCCTTTCAGTAGGCTCTGGTTAAAGGGTTACTTATTATATGATATTAATATTCTAATTACATGTATGTTATGATACTTTGGAGATGCTACAGGATGTAAGAAACAACTCCTGAGAGTCTGTAATATTTAATTTGAGCCTAATCACTGTGTGATACTTATTGCTTATGGGTCCTATCAACCATCCCACCCTATTCAGTTTGCTGTTTCCAGGATTACTATTTGGATTATTGTCATTAAATTATTATTATTTGCGTTATTGTCATTTGGGTTATTAAATGCCAATAATCTTAAAAAGTATATAAAGCATTTATAAAACATTTGCATATTTCTAAGCATATTTATAGATGCAAAAAATTAGTTCTGCTAAAGAGCTGCAGTAATGTAGCAATGATAGAAAAAAAAAAGAATGGGATGTTAGAGGCAAGACAGTATATTGGAGCAATTGAAGCTTTAATAGCTGATAGATGGATACAGACGGGACTTTTTATTAACAGTTGAGCGGTAATACTATAAAAAGTATTAAAAATAAAAAAGTAATAGATTTGCATAATATCTGTATTGGTAGCATACTGATGTAATGGGCAGTCGCAATAACCTTGAGCAGGACAGGAGGATGAGTTGCAACCAAGGCAACAGCCAGACAAAAGAAATTTGAGCCCGAGTTGTAATCTGAAGAAGCATCTCAGACATGACCCTCCCTAATTCTCTTGAACACAAGAGGAGTGATTGAGGAAGTGTGTTGAGACTTTCAAGATTCTATTCCTGTAATTTTATAATAAAAGTAGTTTTAGCAATCATGGGACTAAAAATTAGGCATTTGGCTGTCTGCCTGCACTTACAACCTCAGAAATGCTGCAACTCAACTGCTCACCTTCAGCCATTTTCTCCCACTGCTGACACATTAGCACAGCATTCTCCATGCTGGCATCCAATTCTTGCAATGCTTTGAAAGCCTCACTCTGCAAATTATGTGATTTGGAGAAAGAACGGCACGTGAGGTTTGCAGAACGAGGCTTCTGAAGGAGTCTGACATCCAAAGGTCAGAATGGAGAACAGTTGAGGCAGCTTGGAGAACAGA
Organism: Pantherophis guttatus; assembly: GCF_059756535.1. NCBI lineage: Eukaryota > Metazoa > Chordata > Lepidosauria > Squamata > Colubridae > Pantherophis > Pantherophis guttatus. Next base: position 305,896,381 of record NC_142063.1, on the reverse strand, counting down.
ACTTGTTCATCAGTAGTGGGAGAAAAACAGCCAAAGGTGAGTGGGCCACATTAGCACCCAGCAACTTGTACTGGCTTGCATTGAGCCTCTCCCACCAAGGCACCTCATCTGGGACTCTGCCTGCTTAGTGACCAATGATTCTTGCTTAACAATGGCAATGGGAGTGTCAGGATTGAGATCGTTGAGTGAATGTTCATGTGACATCTCACTTAATGACTGCCTCACTCAACAACCAAGATTCTGGTCCCAATTGTAGTCATAAATTGAAGACTACTTGTATTGCCTTATCTATTCCGCAGATTTAAACTGGACTACGTAAGGTCTCCACAGAGGGGACAGCGAGAGGACTAATGGCTCTTTTAAAAGAAGAATTGAAAAGGGGTACATATTGTGTGAAGTTGTTTAGATAGTTTACAAGAATGAATAGTTTAAATTTAATTTTTTTTTAAAAAAAATGAAGCATATGTCTTTTGTTTCAGTGGACTTCAAATTCCAGAATTCCTCCACCAACCAGGTGAGAGCTTCTCTCTTCTTGATTACTAGGGAATTTTGGGACTTTGCAGATCTTAAAGTTGCTGAAGTTGATAAATACTGCTCTAGAGGGCTCCCTCCTACTTTGACAGGGCTCTGTTGTTGGGCTATGCAGCACAGCTTTATGCAGTGCTGAGCAGCTAAATGTGGTTTAAGCCAAGTCTTTCCTATCACATCCTGACCTACAGTGATGCTTGCTCATTAAAAAAAAAAAGGGGGGGGCAGCTTGAAACTGTTTAAAGTTTCAAGCTGCCTGGATAGCTCTGCAGACAAAGGCACTGTAATTTAACACCAGCTGTCTGCAATTAAAGTAAGTTCGAATCTTGCCAGGCTCAAGGTTGACTCAGCCTTCCATCCTTTCTAAGGTAGGTAAATTGAGGACCCAGTTTGTGGGGGCAATAAGCTGACTTTGTATAAAATATACAAAAGTATGAAGGCTATTGCTTAACGCACTGTAAGCCGCCCTGAGTCTCCGGAGAAAGGCGGCATATAAATCAAATTAAAAAAAAAAAAGTGACAAGCCAAAAAATGAAGAAAATTGAGAGGAAGCAACAGGAACCAACAGTGATCTCTGGTGAAATGTTTTGGCTAGGACGGTGCTGGTGGTAACCCATTGGCATCCCTCTCTAAACCTTGCCCAGATGTCATCTAGGATAAGCTGTCCTGGGTGATCTGTTTATTCCTGCTGCAGCTCTGTTCATCATGAGAAAATGGGCCCCAAGGAGCACTAAGGAGGGAAATCTGCTTCTGATTTTAGTGTCTGTGGAACAGTTGGGGGATGGGGTGGGATGGCCAATCTATACTGGGATTGCCACAATGATCAGGCTAGATGTTTTTGCAATACATTCAATAGTTAGCTCTGGACTAGTGTAGAACACAATTGCAGCAGCTTTCTACTGGCAGAAAAAGGGATTTTATCTTCCAGCCAGACAAAGGCACTTTGCTCATCAGCAGCCAGAATGATGCCATGCAGTCATAAGTATAGTCTTGGCTCTTCAGAATCTACCTCTAGGGAGACCCCACCTAAAGCGTATTTAAATATTCTCTGAACGATGCTGCCAGTCGGGAAGGCTGGAAGAGAAAAAAGGAAACTGTCTCGATCAAAGGAGAGTCATTCTGCAGTCATGCTACACGGAGGAGCAAGACAAGGGCTTGGTGCATGCCCATTTTTTCTCTCTCTTTGAGAAAGCCTGATTTGCATACAAAAGAAAAATGAAACCGAAATGTTGTGACAATGAAAAGCAACAATGAATTGAACTGCAATATCAAGAATTTCCCACGGGAAGACAGCTATTTCCACCCAGCAAAGTTTCTCTTGCCAGCTGTCTCTCTCTCCCTCTCTCTCTCTCTCTCTCTCTCTCTCTCTCTCTCTCTCCCAGCATTTTTATGCAGCTATTTCTGACAGCCGTCGTTCTTTGCAGTTTATATCCAGACGGAGCGTTTTACCCACCCAGCTTACTGCATTGCACCACCGAGTTAGTGAAGACATCACTCTCATCAGAATGCTCTCCTGATCCACCTCTCACATCTACTTGTCTTTCTCTTTCCAGCAATTAGGCTTAAATACACTGCACCAGAAGCACCCGCTCCCACCTCCCAGGGTGCTTCTTATGGCTTTTGAGGTAACAAATCACATTTACAAATTACTCCCTCACACAAAGGCAGGCCCAGTTTTTAGTGATTTTTGTCTTGATTTGTAACATGCTTCTGAACTAGAAATATATCCATCCCACCCACCAGCTATTGTCTCTCAAGGTCTGGGCTTGATCCTCCTCCTAAATTCTATAAGGTACTCGTATTTCATGTCAAACTCCCCTCCCCTTTATTTAATTTTTTAAAACAGTGATGGCCAAAGAAAGCCAAGACAGCAGCAAGGCAGGCCTGTTTCCCCAATGCTAAGATCCCTAAAATGTCACTTAATGTAAAAAAAAAAAACTGGACAGTGTTTTTTCAAGAGACACTTATGGACTCTGGTTGCTCAATCATCAGTACAGAAGGGGGATTAATTCCCAACTAAGCTAGCTCCTATTCTATGACTGGGGATGTGACGGGAAAGTGATATGTTTCTTGACTTTCCCCTTGATTTTCAGACAGCCATAAAACATTAACATACTTCAGGTTATCCACTGCAGTGTTTCCATTACATTATTCCAGTTTTACAATGTCAGCCAATGTTTTTTTTAAGAGTTTAAAAAAACTGCCCAAGGATTCTTCTTTCTTGATGAGCAGTTAATACTAAGCTGGATGTGCTATTTGTTCCAGGGTGCTTTCATTTGCACACAAAATTCTGCTTCATAATAACAATAGCAATAGCACTTAAGAGTTATATACTGCTTCATAGTGTTTTACAGCCCTCTCTAAGCAGTTTACAGAATCAGCATATTACCCCCAACAATCTGGGTCCTCATTTTACTGACCTCAGAAAGATGGAAGGCAGAGTCAACTTTCAGCCGGTGAGGATCGAACTCCTGGCAGTGAGCTGAATTAGCCTGCAATACTGCATTCTAACCAGTCCACCACCACGGCTTTTCTTGCTTGTAGGGAACGTCTGCTTTTCTTTTTCTACAATCAATCCCGGTTAGATGAGAGCTGGTGAGTGCGGTGATGGTGGAAGACTTGGACTCACTGGAAATTCACCTTCCAGTTTCTAAGGCCTTGCATGCGATTGTCAGTTCATAAGTGCTGGATTACAAATCGTATCATTCCTAGTCAACAAGGTCAATGGGCATGCTAATTGGGAAGAAGAAACATATACTATTCTTCATATAAACAGCATCCATTTCGGGAACTGGCACATGTCATAAAATATCTCTGGACATATGCTTCTCTTGGAGATGCAACACCAGAGGATCAGGTTTATAGCTTCTCTGGAAGTCTATTTGCATTGGGATCAATATGTTTAGGCCGTCCTTTAGAAACATCTGTGCCTAAAACTGTGTTTATGAGTGGAGTCACTCAAGTAATGCAAGGGAGGAAGTGTAAATGATAATCTTACTGAACACAGTCCTATATTTCCATAGTTTTCTCATCTGTGCCTTTATAAACCTTGGAACAGGAATCATGGAGGTTTCCAATACCAATTTCTTTGGAATTACTATCATGCCAAATATCATTAGTATCATTCATATTCTTAAGTCAGATGAAATCACTGGCAAAGAGTTGTGTTTAGGCTTTCTTCCCTTTGTCCACTCTTCATTTTGGACAAGATTTATTGTTGTTTTTTCAACTTTTAATGCAATTGTAGCCCTGGGCATCCAGATGTGATCTGCCAAAGTATTCTTGAGTGATCTGGTTTTACTAAATACTTTCATATCTGCCTTTCCTCCTTCTGATGCCATTACTTCTCGTGCAGGCATAGTTCAAAGTTCAAATGTCACCAAGAAAACTCTTTTTGTGTTCATGTCAGATATACCGTAATTACTTGCAAGACAATAGTTGACAGACTTACAGGAAAAGCAGCTCTTTGGGGCCAACTGTTTGTTCCAAGGATTCTTTTAGGAAATCTTAAGAGATATCAGTGTAGAAACAAACTTTATTGAATTAAACTGAAATGTGTTGGTTTGTAACCTAAGACAACAAATTGCTCCATTTCAATATGATTCTGCATACAAAGCTGGACATAAATGAATTTCACAATTCATTAGGCGGTACAGCAGAAATGTGGCTGCATGTTTTTAAATATGGGCTCATCTTTAATCAATTTCGTTTTAATCAGTCCATCTGTAGTTACATTGTGCAGGGCATTAAATATTCAAATGGTAATGTTAATAATCATGCAGATGTACAATCATGCATAATTAAGTATTGTATTTCCACACACACAACCATTTTTTCTAAATCCCTATTTAGAGTTCTCAGGTCGCTAAGCTGTCATACTTTGGCTGCAAAAATCCAGTTGATCACTAGATGACAGGAAAGAGATAAAGGAATTTAGGATTTATATGAGTTTTTATTATGCAGTGGATTTTCAAATTTATAAGCCACCAGGAGTCTTCTATGTGTGAGTTGCACATCTATATAAATTTGTTTAATAAATAACTAATAAATAAATAAATAACATCTAACCCAAGATGGTATATCAATGTTTCCCCCCTCACATTTTCTCTACAATAACCTGTTAGGCTGATTGGGGGGGGGAGGGAGGAGAGAGAGAGAGAGAGAGAGAGAGGAGATAGAAATTGGCCAAAATCACCTCTGGTTGAGGGTGGAGTAGATCCTAAGTCTTCCTGGTGCCAGTACAATACCTTCACTTCTATACCACACTGGAATTATCAGTCGAAAATTCATTAGGCCATTTTACTAATGTCTTTCTAGTAGTTAGCAAAGACTCTTTTGGCCTCATCATATATAGGACTTGGATCTTCCCTCTGCTTGTTTTATTTCATTGTGAACAGTTTTAGAATGTGGCATTCAGATTTGGATGCGAGATAATATTGTTTAAGAATCTTTAGGACCAAAAATGGAGAATCTTTACTCACCAATTAATGCCTTCCGCATTTGATGGGTTTACTCTGCCTTGCTCTGGGCTACCATAATCTGCTACTTGTTGTGGTCAATTCCTGCCAACTAATAGTAGGAGCTTAGTTTATTCTGTTAAGGGCAATATATCCTCATATAATTGATGGGCTTATGGGTTGAGCAAGAGCCAAAAGTGAGAATGGGGGCTTCCTAGAAAGTAGGAAGAAGAGAGATCTCTTCAAGAGGCTTCCACCCTCCCTGACTTCTTTATCCATTTTGCTTTACTCTCCAGCTTCTTCCTCTGCTGCCAGAGGTCTATAGTGATAACCCATAGAAAAAGCTTCTCTCTTCTTTCCATTGCCCTGTCTGCATCAACTCCCTTCTGCTCATGTCCTCACTCTGCCTATCTTCTTCCTCCAGGTCCTCCCCTCTCATCTGGCCAGAATTTAACATTGCCAAAATTAGCAAATGGGTATAGTCATTCTTGGGGTGCAAATTCCCATTCCTGCTTCAGAAAAACTGAAAAAGAACAAAAGCAGGATGTATGACTGATTTCCAGTGAAGAGAAATGCACCTGCAGATCTGCAAAGCCTCTTTCAGAATGTACAACCTGCTTTAGAGGGGAATCGAAATTGTGTTCATTCTTATCTAAATGAAATCCCAATGGACTTCCAATCCTTTAATATTTGAGAAGCTTGAGATCTGACACCATTAAAAAAAAAAATCCTCTTCTGAGATTCTATACAAATCATGTCAAGAAAAAAAATGACCGCTGACAATGCTTGCAAAGAACTAAAGAGACAGGCTCAAAGTGCTGAGAGGAACTCTATCGTTAATTGGGCAAGAGCCCCAGAGCTAAAATATGGAATAAAACTTTTAAAGGAATATTGCCTATGGTAGAAAAAAAAAGGAACTCACCCTGAACTGTGGAGAATGATACAAAGAAGTAAAAATGTGGAATTGAGCTGCATGTAAGTAATGCCAAAAGAGTCAACGTGAATGACATCTGGCTGTGAATATTACATTAGCAGCTAGGCTTGGCAGAAAATGTTTATGTATGAAAAAGAGTGGAAAAAGAAGATGTTTTGGGTTTATTCCCCCAACAAATTTGGATTTCTACATTTGTTCATGTTTAATCAGTTCTGTCTTTATGATTCGATGAACAGGAGTTTGCCACAGCAGTGATCAGTAACTCTTCTTTGACTTGAGTTTTTTAAACGCTCATGCTTTGCCAAGTATCAAAAGGGTCTTTTCTAAAGACTCTTGCTTCCATATTGTATCCCAAATATTTGGGTTTATCTTCATTATTAGTGCTTTCAGTGAACTTTCTGTTTTTATTTACTCTAGTGCAATGTTTCTCAACCTTGGTAGCTTGAAGATGGGTGGACTTCAACTCCCAGAATCCCCCAGCCAGTGCTGCTGGCTGGGGAATTCTGGGAGTTGAAGTCCACCCATCTTCAAGCTACCAAGGTTGAGAAACACTGCTTTAGTGCAAGTGTCTTCAGTTAATGACTACTTGTCCAGTGACTGTTCAAATTTATAATGGTGTTGCATGAGTGATACATTCAATTAGTCCTCAAAGTTCTACCTTCACAATGCCCACATGATTGTCACATGACTGTCATCTGAGTATTTCCAGATTTCCAACCACTGCAGTGCCCCACAGTCATGTGATTATGGTTTATGACCTTCCCTGCTCACAATGATGAAACTGGCAGAAAGTTGAAAGTCACAATCATGTGAGGTTTTGCTTAATGATCCATAGCGATTCACTTAATGACAATAACCAGGGACTGGTGGAACTGCTGTTAGCAATAGCATTTGGATTTATATACCGCTTCATAGTGCTTTACACAGAATTAGCGTATTACCCCCATCAGCCTGGGTCCTCATTTTACTGACCTTGGAAGGATGGAAAGCTGAGTCAACTTTGAGCTGGTCAGGAGCAAACTCCTGGCACTGGGCAGAGTTAGCCTGCAATGCTGCATTCTAACCACGGGGCCACCAATAGCTCTGTTACTAAGCAGCATGGTCATGTGACATCGCACTTTATGACCTCATCAATTAGCAATAAAAATTCTGCTCCCCCCAATTACTTTTGTTAAGGGAGGACTACCTGTATTGTGTAAGCATTTCTTATTCTTATGATCCAGGATACTCTCAGCAATTTTCTCCACTTACTATACATCAATTTTTCTTTATCCAGTCTTTTGGATGTTCTAGTTTTCATAGCTGTATTCTGAGATTAGTAAGACTGTGACCTTGAAATACTTACCTCTGTTGCCAAAATGAAGTCTCTGTGATTTAACTGTTTGTCTAATTTGTCATAGTTGTCCTCCCAAGAAACAGACATCACTTTTTCAAGGTTACAGTCACCATTCTTTTAGATGTTTGAGCCCAGGAGGATAAAGTCTCTACTGTTTCCACTAATCTGCACTGCATTGGAAGTAGACATATTTTTAAAAAATATTGAGCACAGGGGTGAAATCTACTTATCTTCCTTACCGGTTCAGAAGTGCATGTGCAGACCTGCGCATGCACAAAATCTTCTGCACATGCGCAGAAGGTAAAAAACACATTACTTCCTGGTTAAAACCAGGAAGTAACGACACCCAGGCGGGTGGGCGGAGCTTTGCTCTGCCATCGCTACAGGATCGCCGAACCACCCACGACGATCGCTACCGGATCACCCAATCTGGTCTGAACCGGGAGCATTTCACCCTTGATTGAGCATTAGAAGAGCTTTTGAACACTCCTCTTTTACCTTCAACAAAAGTTAAGGTTTCCTTACTTCCAGTCACTAACATTTTTGCTTTTGAACATTAGAATTGCTTTTGAACATCCATCATTGGTTCACTTCCAGCCACTAAAGTTATATTTTCAACATCTTCTTAATATTTTTTTCCAGGAATATTAATTCTAACTTGTGCTTCTTCTAGTCTAGCATTTTCATAATCTAACCAATAAAACAAAAATAAATGTATTTTTGAAGTTTTATTGTCTATTACACTTTACCTAGATTAGGACTAAAAGAACATGCCTCAGAAGAATCTGTAAACTTTCATTCTCCTGAATTTTTAATTAGTTGATGGTATAAAATCCAGTGGTGAAATTCAATTTTTTTTACTACTGGTTCTGTGGGTGTGGCTTGGTGGGCGTGGCAGGGGAAGGATACTGCAAAATCTCCATTCCCACTCCACTCCAGGGGAAGGATACTGCAAAATCCCCATTCCCTCCCCACTCTGTGGCCAGCCAGAGTTGGTATTTGCCAGTTCTCTGAACTACTCAAAATTTCTGCTACCGGTTCTCCAGAACCTGTCAAAACCTGCTGGATTTCACCCCTGATAAAATCTGAACGCCTAACAAGGTGTTCTGGAGAACTTGAAAGTTTATATGCATTTTGGTTGGCCGAAAAAAAAAAACTATTTGCATTTCTATGTGAATCTACTGAATTAAAATATAGAAGGAAATGCATATGTGATTGATTAGGGCATAATAAAAATATGACTTTGGTTGTGCCATTAAATTAGTGGCATAGTATCAGTTCCTGTCATCGCCAGTCCACCTACTCCAAAAATAGACAGCAAAGGAGAATGAAGGGCCAGAAATCAAATGATGGGTTCTTCATTTATGAGAGAGCGTTGACATAAGAGTTGACCTGAGTTTTATTAAGATCAGCTTGGACTCAACTTTGAGTTCAAACAAAAATGAATTTCAACATGTTTCAAAGATTATCGAAAAACATCCCTGTAACCCAAGTAGGTTCAATTTTTTAGTAAATAACAATTTTGTCACGTTCCCTCTTTCTAAGTAAAATAACAGATACATGCAACATAACATGATCTATTACACTGTCCAGCTCTTGATTAGATACCATTCCATGTAACTCAGATAAGTAGCATTTGGATACCTTACATCTCACTGATATGTTTTGTTCTGTGCTTTTATTTTCAACTTTTCAGCTTTTCAATATCACTTTGGCTGGATAAATATTACTATTTTGGACCGATCTTTGAATCTGACACTTTTATCTGGTGAGAGTAGTTAAAGAGATATGGATCTGTCACTGTGAGAGAATTGTGTCTTTTGCAGAGTTTTTTGCTCAATATTATAGAGTTCTAATAGGCCTTCTATGAATCTATTGGACATTTCAAAGTTGGTTGCACTAGTAACTCTTTCAGCTGTATTATAACTGGATAATTTTGAAACCTCATCTATTATCAAAACATAATCTTAATCATATGGCACCAGTGTGAGATAGGGGGCCATATAAATAAATAAATAAAATAAAAAATAAAAAACTTGTTTCAAGTATTTTTCTTTTCTAGATAAAGATGAGATATTTGAAGCAGTTTCAGAGCATGTTTGCTTTTTCTGCAACTATATTGTATTATTGGCTCATATTCAATGTATGAGCCATCAAAAATCCTTTTGGCATATACTATATTAATGCCCTTGATTTTTCTTACTCAAATGAATGATTTTGCTTCTGTCTCTTGAAAATCTTCACTCTTCCAGCTTGTTAAGGTCCTCCTGAGTCCTGATACTGTTCTCTAGGGTATTTGCTTTCAACATACTTTTATGGCAGATCTCTAATTGGACAGTGCAGAAAGTCTTGTCCAAATGCTTCAATCAAAATTCTAACAGTGATTTTGAATTATGTTAATATCCAACACCTGATTATGCATCCCTCTTACAAACAAACACACACCGTCTACATAATTCAACAGGAAGACCCATTGTGTTGCAGTGCTGAGCCAGCATTTTGTTAAGCTTTTCAAGTTAGCTCTTTGACTGCAGTGTTTTCTTCTAACTGATATTGCAGCACACTTTGCCCCTGATTTAAAACAGAAAAGAAAAAAAGCAAATGCAAATAGAGCAGTCCCTGTCTATTATGTTGGAACAGAACATCTTGCCAAAAGTACTGGACTAAAATAGTGTTGTGCTAAGGAGAATAGATGCTTTGCTGTAGGAAGAGCTGGATCAGGCGTTGGCTTGCCAGGAAATAGGTAACTATTTTAGCCTAAGGGCCTCTTCCTAACAGGCTAACAAGCTGAAAAGGGCTGTTCAGTGACACAGTTTCCTTACCAGAAGGAGCGAACTGAGGTGTGTGTCATTTGCCCTAGTTTTGGATGATTTCGGGGGGGGGGAGAGGGAGGGGAGATGAGGCTGGGAATAAAATTATTACATCTCACAGAGGCCTTTCACATCCCTTCCAGTGCTTATAATTTTACGAAAATTATTTCATATTGCCACCAAATTCCAGCAGTATCTTAGTCAATTTTTCAGGGCTTTGGGGGATGGCGAGGGTAAAAGTGAGAATGGGAATATTTCACCTCTTAGAAGTTTGGCACTTTTATTACTACCTTTATTTTCTCATTGGTTCTCTGCGAAACACGTGGCTGAAATTTAACTGAGAACAATGAGAGTATGGGACATGCATGTGGCTTGTAAGCTAAAGTCTCCCAGCCCTGGATACCAGTATAAGTATCAATCCAAAGTGTTTCCTAACGTTAATTGTGTGCTGGATTGGTTACTAGAAAATGCTATCGAGATGTATTCTGCAATGCTGTCTTCATTTCTGTAGCCACTGGGGCTTCAAGAAACAAATTGTTGGCAAGATTCAAAACAATAAGACAATTATTGACCCAAGGGTGAGAAAAGAGGAGGATGACCCCTTTTATCTGCCATTACTAGAAAAAAAAAATACTGTGCAACATAACTGAAACGTGGCTGCCAAACTGATTTTCTTCTGTCATTTATTCATACTGTGTGTGATACTAACAGTTGATAATGATCTGATTTCAAAGGGATTTGGTAGGATAGAGAATCTAGGTCAAGCTATTGGCAAAAGATGTCAGTTTATGATTCCTTCAAACTAGTCTATTAGGCTCACAGAGCCCCTCCCAAACACCCCGTCTGTATACTTTAGCCAGTGTTTCAAATCCATAATAGCCACAGTATCAACAATATCAGTAATATAATCTGCTTCTGTGGTTAGACAATGTCCAAAAGATGTTATTGAAGAAATGACAGACATAGAGCAAATTTTATCTAACAAATTAGAGATGGTATCAAAAGTAGACTTATAGCTGACAGGCAAAGAGAACGACTTCAGAAAAGATGTTTCACTGGATCTACAAAAGAAACTAACTGAGGTTTTAAAATTTAAAAGGGAAATACAAATGACAAAGCAAGAAGACAATTATTTCCTTTGGATGTAAGAGTCATAATGGTGCAGGGGTTAGAATGCAGTATTGCAGGTTAACTCACTGTTCAATACTAGGAGTTTGATTCTGACTGGTGCAAGGTTGACTCAGCCCTCCATCCTTCTGAGGTTGGTAAAACCCAGATTGTTGGGGGCAATGTGCTGACATTGTAAATCACACAGAGAGTGCTGTAAAAGCACCATGAAGCGGTATATAAGTGTAAGTGCTATTGCTATTGAAGAATTTGGTGATGGGACAAAGAAAAAAATGAAGAAAAACCAAATCCTACTAGAATATTCAAATGAATTAAAGATGAAAGATTGTTAGAAGTAAAAGGAAGGAATATAATGTTGGTTTATTTGATCAAGGCTAAAACAAGATATGTTGAAACTAAGTTTGTTTATACTTTTGATGAATGTTGGAAGTAATTTCTTTATAAGTATTTTTCTCTTCATTATTTTCTTAGTTTGCTCTTTCTTTTCTCTTTTTTCTTTTTCTTTGCCCTTTTTATACCTTTCTTCTATTCTTTTTTTCTATAGGTTTAGTTTGCATAAGAGTTTTATTGTAATCAGAATTCTTATAGAATCTTATAGGTATAAGTCACAAGCAGTCAAAAGTTTCCAAAGTTTCTAGTTCAATTTTTCCCTAGTCTGATTCCCTCCAAATATGCTATTCCTAGTATTCCCAAAATTCTGTCTGGAGATGATGAGAATTATTATACTCTTTGAAAGCATTGAACTGTATTTTTTCCTGGATGTTTACTAATTGTTTTTTCAGAAGCTATTATTGAAAAAAAGCAAGGCAGAAAGCCAAAACAATTTTAAAGAAAAACAATCATTTATTTGGATATAATTATGAATTAAGATTTTGCATAACATTCATGACCCTTAGATTTATCCTTCCTGATTTCCCCTCTGATATAATCATTACATTCTTAGCTTTTTGTTTCATTTCCAGGGGTGGGTTCTACTTACCTTTACTACTGGTTCGCAATGGGATCATGCGCACGCATTCGCTTCACTCGCTTGCACGCCTTGCTTCTGCGCATGTGCAGATCGCCGATCCGGGGCAGTGGGCGGGGCTTCCCGCTGGTTCTACTACCTGTTCTTGCGAACCGGTCTGAACCAGGGACAACCCACCACTGTTTATTTCCAACTAGTCAGAATTCAGAGTCCAAGTTACAAAGTATGGTTAAGCTAATATATAGTTATTAAATCAAACTGTCTTCATAGACCAGTTTCAAATTGATTGTTTTGTTAGTAAGTTATGAAGATACAGTCAGGGTTAGGTAAGAATTAAAGAGGAAACACTTGGTATTCTGACAGCCTCAGAAGAGGAAATGCATCAATCAAAGTTCATGAAATGGGAATATTTATACTGGTTTCTTGTCTAAGAACATAATCTGTTTTCTAATAGTTACTTACAGGGTGATTGAAGTGGCCAGGGAATTTCAATTTTACTAGCCCCCCCCCCCATCTTACTGTCAAGCCATGATTTAAGTAGACTTACCCTATTTTTCATGAAGGAGAAAAAAGGAGCTAGCTAGGCTAAACAGCTCATTTCCGCTCTCTTCCCCCCACCTCACTTTTCCTGAGCCTCTTAGAGATGCAATAAAAATGTCAGTGCAGTCATAAAAATGCTTAGAAAGCAAAGGAAGGTTGATAACAAGAAGGGCTACTTGGGGGCAAGGAAAGCTGTGGGAAGCAAGGACAAGGGAGATAACAAGAGCAGAAACATCAGAGAGTAATCATTATTTTAACACACATTTTTTGTATTCTTAGTAAAGCCATTATTTATGTAGTCCCAGCTTGGTTATGTCACAACTTCATACCTCATGGATTACATGTACAAGTTCTATTTGCATGGATACTTTGATAAACTTATGCAGCAGAGTTGCCACATTTTAGGTTTGCTATGCAACCTCTGTACCCAATAAATGCAGGTTGTGCTTCTGTTGATATGCATTCTGGTTTCTGTTATTAAGCAAAGTCACGAAGGAGAAATTCCTTCTACAATTTGGTATGAAATTAAAAGGCAAACAAGGGTGGCTGGAGAATTCTGGAAGTTGAAGTCCATCTTAAACTAGCTGAGATTGAGAAACTCTGCAGTATTTGTATGACTCCCTAGCCATTCATATTTCACAAATTGTATGCCTGCACTTGATTCACTCATTAATTCCAGTTTCTGTTTGCAGGATTCATTGTTTTGCAACATCTATACTTTGGATGAGAGCAGTGTTTTTCAAAATTAAAAAAAAAGTTAAATAAAGCCCATTTTCTCTCACTAGAGCGTTGTTCTTATCCGAGGTTCTGGGAATTTTTTTCTTTTTAAACTAACAGATCCCATGGCCTGAAAAGGCTTGAAAATGCTCATCCTAAGCAGTTAAGGAAGCTTTTGGTAGCCCTCGGCAAAATTGATGATGATGCAGCAGCAGCAGCAGCTTGAAGCTCTGCTTCCCCCCTTTTATGTGAATGACCAGGTTCTGCCTCAATACATGAATTTGGCTTCATCTCCAGCAGGACTTTTTATGTCCTAGACTAATCAGAGCTCTAAAATTATACCCAGATCCACCTGTTGAGTTTTTAGATGAATGTTTCAAGCAGGGTGGCAGCCCTGAAGATGCTCCCAAAATGGCTTCAGGGAAGACAAGTCAGGGTTTCATCAAGGGGGTTTCATCAAGGGTGATTCTTCCCTCCGTATCGATACCTTTGGGGAAGATGGAAGCTGAAAATGGCCACTCCAGTTGCAACTGCCAGCTTCTCTCCCCACCAACTTCTGTTGACAAGTGTTATTCTATTAAACAAAATCATATAGGATAAATTTCTCCTAAACTGTATCACAAAATAGCAGCCAACAGAACATTAGAGAAGAGCAAAGATAGCCAGGACTGTGCATCCCTGGGTCAGATGTTCTACGTACACAAGCAAAAGCTTGGTTCTGTTATCAGTCACAATAGAGCTGGAAGGGACTTTGGAAATCTTCTAGTCCAACTTCCAGCTCAAGCAGGAGACCCTACCATTTCAGACAGGTGGCTGTCCAGTCTTTTCTTTTCTTTTTTAAAAAGTTTTTTATTAATAATACAATTAAAAACATTGGACATAGTGTGACTTTTCCGGTTTAAACATTTCCATCAAGTTTTACCTTATAACACATACAGTTCCTTTTCTTCCATCTATCACAATTCAAACACAATTTTTTTCATCTGTGAAAATTACATCAATGCCAATTCCATTCCTATTTATCATAGAATACTAGCATAGAAATTTCTATACTTTCAACATCGATAATCCTTTATCCCAATATTCCTCCTCTCCAACCAATGATACATTTTATTCCAGATTTCATAATATTCCGTTTCACTCTTATCTTTGAGTTCCAGCGTCAACCTGTCCATTTCAGCACGTCAATATCTTATTTAGTACCTCTTCTTCTGAGGAGGTCTTTGTTTTTCCAATTTTGCGCGAAAGCTAATCTTGCTGCCGTTAGAATATGTAACATTAGATATATTGTTCCCTTGTTATATTTGTCCTTTGTAATACCCAATGGTATTATGTTGGCTTTATGTTTTGCATTAACATCTTTTCCAGCCATTGTTTTATCCGGCACCAAAAATCTCTGGCTTTCGGTTATTACCACCACATATGATAAAAAGTCTTTTCTTAGAAATCTCCAGTGATGAAGCACCTACAACTTCTGAAGGCAAGCTGTTCCATTGATTAATTGTTCTCACTATTAAGAAGTTTCTCCTTAATTCCAGGTTGCTTTTTTCCTTGATTAGTTTCCATCCACTGTTGTTAAAAATCATTCATGAGGAAAAGATCACTGTTGACCTCCATGACTGAAACTACTTATGTCAGTCAATATAGTTCGCTCTTCCCAGTGCTTTCTTAATGAGATCAGCTTCTTAGGCCACAATTTCCAACAAGGAATTAGCATCGGGTGAGGAATATCAATTCTTCTGCTTGGTTTTTAAACCTCAAAATTCCATTTCTCCAAGAACACACCCTATGGTTCATTGGGGGAAATATACTGTATGAGAATCTGTCCAATTCCTATCACTGAAAAGTTTAAGTATCTGGGAGAGCATTTGGAGGCGGAAATCAAATCATAAGCAGTTACGATGTGCCTTCTATGACTGTTCATTTATTTCGGTTTGACACTTCATTTTGTCAAATTTAAGTATCACAGAGTTTGACGCTAAATTGGTTTGTTTCATCCATGTCAATGTATATTATTTCAATATGTAAATTACAGGCTAATTTGCATGATTATATATAATTTAAATATGTAACTTATAAGCTAATTTGCAGGATTTGTATCAGAGTATCAAGTGGCCCCAGATACATGGAAATTGGTCATAGTCTTTCTCTACAATTACATACTTGGAAGATCCCCGTGCTCTAGCTTTATAATTCTGCTGCTCTATAGGGATGTCCTTCCAAGAGGAGAACTTGAAATTAGGCACGTGTAAGATTTCCCCTCCACTGATAATAGTTTGCATGAAAAAGATTTGGCCTGTTTACCTCCTGATGTGTACTTTAAAATTCCATCTATCATTATTATTTTTTTTAAATTTGATTTATATGCCGCCCTTCTCTGGAGACTCAAGGCGGCTTACAATGCGTTAAGCAATAGCCTTCATACTTTTGTATATTTATACAAAGTCAGCTTATTGCCCCCACAAACTGGGTCCTCAATTTACCTACCTTAGAAAGGATGGAAGGCTGAGTCAACCTTGAGCCTGGCGAGATTCGATCTTACTTTAATTGCAGACAGCTGGTGTTAAATTACAGAGCTCTGTCTGTTGAGCTATCCAGGCTCCCTTTTGCTTTCATGTGAAGAGAAAAGGGTTTACAAGTTGAAAACAGATACATATACAGTAGCTAGTGTAAATTATCTGCAATGGTTTTCTGCAGTCTGGGAATGAATGTTGTGAGTAATTTTCTAGCACTCATTTATTTAAAACATTTATGTGCTGCCTTTCCATCCATCATAATCCTCATGTTATCTGACACACCACTATAATAACCTACGACCCAAATGGCAGACGATGTCAGCTAAAACTTCATTTGAAAAATTCAATTTAATGAGGACAAATTCATTTTAAATTCATGTTGAACAGGATAGAATGACAAATAAGAATTAAGAGGCCAGATCTTTTAACTACAGTTTTTTAAAAAATATCTTAACAGCGGTGTTCTATTTTTATAAAAAGGGGAAAAAGAGAACAAGGTAAAAGAAAAATAATAGTATATTGACATTGTACAAAAGAATAGGGCTTGAAAGTCCATGTCTGCCAACAGATACAAGACGCAGTACTTTAAAAAGAATATTACATTTGTTTACTGGAGTCAAAGATTTGCTTAATGAACCATTGCCTCTCCACTCCTAACCCCCACCACTCAGAGATAATTCAGCTACCGTTACAGGCAAGCTGCAGAGGCAGGATTCCATTAGCAAATTCTATGGTATTTCTTGGGTTCTAAATAAGAATTATGGGCAATCTTCTTACTACTTGATTCAGCAGTGCATTCATGTTCAATTTTCCAGAAATGCATTTCCAGGGGTTTTTTTTTTAGTTCTCAACTTTTCAGTGTGGAGAATATATTGAAGGGAATGTAGCACTGATTTGCTCTGCATTAGTCACAGTGTGAACCAGGCAATTACTTACTAAAGGACAGTTGAGTCCTTAGAGTAAGAGATAAATTTATAATTATATTGATAACTGCTGTAAAGAATACCAGAAGCCACTTCTTTGTACCTTTTTTCTTTCTTTTCTATTTTTTTCTTTTTTTGCACTTTTAACTTTTTCTTATTGCGTTACATATGATATATATGATTCAATGTATTATTTAAAGAGAGAGAGAGAACAACTGACCATTCTGTGCATGTAATGAAAGCCGGGTTGCCTAGTTCCTGCAGCAAATTTGGGGTATCACAACTTGTAAATTGTCTGGCATTAGTTTATTGATTTTATTTCTGTCAGAATAGCAAGAAAGTAGTGGATTTTTTTGCCTCAAGTTCAAAAATAAACCTGGATTTGTATGGGAAATTGGGGAACCACTGACTACGGTGCTTTTGGAATTTAAAAAAATCCTAGGCCAAACCTTATGGGTACTTATAATAGTGTGATAAGCATTTTTATTTCCTTAGTTCCTTGGTGATTTACAAATCCAATTGGTACAGACAAATCCCCATACTGGCATATGAAATATTGTTGGCACTGGCTGTGTTCACACAACCCATAAGCCTTTATAATATTTTAAGAGAGGTGCTATAAGCTACCATATTGCTCTTCTATTTGCAGTGTACTTCTCCAATTTTGGTGATAGCTTTCAGTTGTATTCTTGCTTTGTTTATTGATTTGGTAGGAGGGAAATCCAGGGATATTCATTTATTTTTCTTTCCAGGCTGGGTCCGAGTTGGTACTTAATTTGGGACATTTAGTTTGATCATTTTTATAGTCTCTTGGATAGGTTGTTTTTCTTATTGTATAAATTATGCTTCCAGAAGGGATTGGCAATTCCTGGGGCTGAGGAAATACTGTAGTGCAGTGTTTCTCAGCCGCAGCAATTTTAAGATGTGTGGATGTCAACATCCAGAATTCCCCAGCCAGCATGCTGCCTGGGGAATTCTGGGAGCTGAAGTCCACACATCTTAAAACTTGCAGAGGTTAGCAATACTACTATAGAGGGACTGATGCTGGTGGCTTTTCAAAGAGACAAGAGGGTCAGGCAAACTATTGTGTTTCTGCGTATGGTTACAGATCTTGGTTACAAAAATCCAGATGTCTATTATTATTTATTTTTATTTAATTTATATACTGCCCTTCTCCCAAAAGACTCAGGCCGGTGAACAGCCATAATAAAAACAATGTACAAAAATAGAATTTAAGAGCAGATTAAAATAATTAAATCATGGGCCGAATTTAAAACTCTCATTTTAAAACCAATTTTAAAACCCCATTAAGACCAAATTAAAATCATTTATCCCATCAGAGCGGCTTCCTGGAATAACAGGGTCTTCACTGCACGAAGGCGCGGAGGTCGGGGATCCTTCGTATGTCCGGGGGTAATTCATTCCAGAGGGCAGGGGCCCCCACAGAGAAGGCTCTCCCCCTGGGGGTTGCCAGTCTACATTGTTTGGCTGACAGCACCTGAGGAGGCCCTCTCTGTGTGAACATACCAATCGGTGGGAGGCAATCGGTGGCAGAATGCGGTCTTGTAGATAGCCAGGTCCTAAGCCATGGAGCGCTTTAAAGATGGTAACTAACACCTTGAAGCGCACCCGGAAGACCACCGGGAGCCAGTGCAGCTCGCGCAAGAGGGGTGTTACATGGGAGCGACGGGTCGCCCCCATTATTACTTGCGCGGCCGCATTCTGGACCAGTTGGAGCCTCCGGGTGCTCATCAAGGGGAGCCCCATGTAGAGAGTGTTACAATAGTATTAGATGGTCTCAAGGAGTTAAATTTCCTGTATGATTTTGCTGCCAACCGGGGGCTGTCAAGAGTTTTCCATCCCAAATCTGGTAGAAGTATTAAAGGAACAGAAACCGTTTTCTTTGCATCTGCTTACAGTTAACTGTGATTATGCTATGTTTATCTGAAAAGCTTATTTAGATATCGGCATTTCTTTCAAGAGAACCGAAGTTGTCAAGCTATTATGGATGCATTCACACATAGCAGAAATTTAGCTATGTGACTGACATTTAATAAGGTACTGTACTTACCTTGAATACAACTCTGCAACAATAGAATTTGTGGATACGTTGCAAATAGAAATGTCATTTTTGAAAGAATGCAGTAACATTAAGGTAGACCCATACAGTACTTTTATTGCTCTGCAAGCATTTATATGTAAAAAGAACATATTTCAAAACAAACAAAAAGTTTGGGGAACAATTTTGATAAAAAGGAGCAGAGTGTTGAAAGTAAACTAAACTGAATGCCATCTCTGTGAAATTTATTATTTTTAGAACAGACCAATTATTTCCAGGCCAGATGGACCATCATGACACTACTGTTATTTGTACATTTATTTTGCATACTGAAAGCAAGTGTGGTATAATGGTTAAAGTATCAGATGTGGAAACTCTGATTAAAGCCCACCTCAACTATGGAGGTTTACTGTATGATTTGAGTACTTGGGACTCTTAAATTTGTAAGATTTAAATATAGTTAAAGACATAAATGACTTACAAATATGTAAGATGTTTGTTTACAATTTTTGTTTATAATTGTTCTGCCTTTTTTGCAGTTTGTATTTTGATATACTTCAAACCACATTTAAAATACGCAAAATATGCATTAAATTATGAAATGAGGCTGATTTAATACATAAAATAAATTATGAGGCATACAATTCCTGGCAAGAAAATACCCTGTCTTTAATCACTTATGAATGCTTCATTAGAAAACAGATTATTTAAAATGCCTAACGTTTAGAGATTTTTCAGAAATTTAAAATAGAAAATCCTTATCTATCATTATTTTATGATTTTTAAATATTTGCCACACAAATATTTGTGTAGCTAACAGCTAAACTCTGTAGCTAAACTTAATAGCATTCTAGATGTGCATTTGTTTGAAATGTAAACGGTAAAGCATATAGAATTTTTCCCATAATGAAGAATTAATGATTCAGCAAAACTTGCTAAAGCTGCTGTATGTTTAGATTTCCCTCCTTTAAAAAACACCTTTGTTCCTCTGGATCATAATATTTTTTTTTATATATATATAGAATTTGTAATGAATTTGTAATTAAATCTATATACCATATGGTATATCTGGAATATTCAACTTTAATTCCTAATTCCTAATATCTATTATTTAATTAAAATTAATGTAATTAATATTATCTAACATCGAAATAAAATTTCTAATATCTATTCCAGGAAAGATATTAATCCTAATTTCTGTCTTTTTAACATCTTTTAGTTTTGAAAATAAAAATATTTTTGTAGATTTTGGGAACATTATATCACAAACCCATCTTCCCATATTCATATTGTGTGACTGCATAAGAAATAAGCCAAATTGTCAAATATTTAAAATGCTTGTTCGCAAGAATTACATTGTTGAAACAGTGAAGTCTTCAGCATGACATCAATGGGCATTGCAGTGGCTACTACGCTTCCATTAGTACACAGTATGCTTATTTCCTTTTATTTGGGTTTTTAAATACATTATTTTTAACTGGGATGCTGTCATGTTGAAAATGAAGCACACAATTTCAGAACCATCTTTATTTTCAAGAATAACTCTGGGCTCCCTAAGGGCTCCAAAATCTTTCTAAAAATTAAAAATAATTGTTTCATTCGAATACTTCTGCATGATAAATGTTACTCTATATTTACTGATTTATTCTGGCATACTTGACATTTTTTCTATTGATATATTATCTTCTTTCTTGGGATTGTATGTTCCTTAGAATATCATGCATATGCCTTCTGGACACAGGTATTCTGTTATGTTGTATGATTTGGCACCAGGAGCGCTCAGACCAGCACTATACTGAGGTCTAGGACAGTGATGGTGACCCTTTTCAGCACCGAGTGGCCAAACCAGAATGCGTGCATGCGTGCCAAAAACCCGAAGACCAACTGGCCGGTGCGCATGCACGCACCAGCCACCTGGTCTTTTGGTTTCTGAGATATGCATGCATGCTGGCCAGCTGGTTTTCGTGTTTCCGGCGCTCTGGCACGTGCGAAGACCAGCTGGCCGGTGCGCCCGCACCAGAAACCAGAAGAGCAGCTGGCAACAGTGCGCATGACCACAGAGAGGGCTCTGCGTGCCATCTCTGGCACGTGTGCCATTGGCTCGCCATCATGGGTCTAGGACCACAAGGCTCACTTGTTTTCTGTGAAACAGAATTAAAAAGTAAGACCAGGAACATTTTAATGGATTAGGCCTCAGATTTCCATCTCAGCTTTATACTTAAAATTTGTGCTTTGATTTCAGTCCCAGTATTTGTGAATGGAGCAGCTCTTCCACTGCAGCCATTTTGTGCTATCTATAACACATAGGCAAATTTTCACTGGCTCCAAAGAGGCAATGATTTAACATGTTAATAGGACATTGACAAAAGCAGTATTGATGGGGCCAGGGAACCAAATCTATTCAGTTATCTGCAAATTAATCCTGATTTCAACATTTCTATTTACCTTCACCGTTTTAACCCACCAAATTACAAGGCTATTTATATATGTATATAAAATCTAAAAACAGATACCCCCCTCTTCCTCTTTATTGGCCGCAACATGATAATTTAAAAAGACAACCTTCACCAGTCATGATTCCCAAGTAGAGACAACACATACTACTAAAGATGCATACACCATACAACATTCACAGTCCTTTCCTCCCTCCCCCCCAATATACCCTTACAATTTCTACACTGAATTAATCATATTTAAAGAACGACTGGCCAACACCTACTTCACAAACTGCCTCTGAAGCTAATAAGTTTGCATGCCAGGGAAAGAATGTGTAAAAAGCTTTTTAAGTCTTTTGAACAGATTATTCATTGTTTTCCCTTCCTATAGGAAACCCTTCTTGATTCTCCTCAGCCTTTGCCCTCTTTCCAGCCTTGTTTTCCAACTGGAAAACAGTTGGCAGTTTAGGCGATATTTTACTATCACTACTGCATCCAACTTGCTCCCTCTGTCTCTTCGCATTGCACAAAAGCACGTGAGCCACTACATTTCCCACATCGCACACGTCTGCTACATACTGCAGTAACAGCAGGTACGTGTATCCAAACTTTTGACATGAAAATGGACAGGGGAAAGGAGTATGTGGTCTCCACCGAAACCCTTCTGACCGACCCCCCCCCACCCCCCTTTAAGGGAGAGCCGAGTTGCAGTGACAGGAGACCGCAGCGCCCTTGCTTTCTATTAATTAAAATCTTGTGGCTCCCCGTCAAGGTCTTTTTTGTGCCTCCATTCGGTCATTTCTAATGGGACCCTCCACCCTCCGTGATTCCCGTCCAAGAACCGAGACGACCGGTATTTGTTCCGACGACCTAAGTCCTCAGCAAACCTCTTCCGAACTTTTATTTGCCACCCAAGGCTTGCCTTGTAACCTACATTTGGGCGGTTGGGTTGACACAGTTGTTGGGTTATTAAAAAGGAAGCCCCGTTGGATGTTGGTTCGCATTGTTAGCCGCCTAGAGTGGTGCAGTAGCAGCTGGCTCTGCATGTTGAGTAAATCCCATTATGCTTATAGGGCTGGATTCTCCTGAAAGCGTGTTTCAGGTTGCACAGCCTTGCAACGTTGGCGAGCGCAGGACGATACGGCGCACTACGCATTTCGGCTCCACCTCCAGCCCGATCCTGAGGTTCGGAGGAACAACTGAGGCTCGGAAACTGGTCTGCTTTGCATGTTGCCCTGCAGGACTTTATTGCCACTCACAGTCTTCCATCCAGCAAATCCCCTTTCCTCTTTCCCCAGGAAGGCTCACTCCTCTCTGCCCTTAGCCATAGCTTCAGCCCGAGAACTTTCCATTCACCGCGAGAAGCCCTCCAGTCGCGGTGCGCGTACTGCGCCAGCGCCGGTTTTCCTCAAGACTCAAAAGGCGGCCTCAACCGCCTACCAGTTAACACTCCCACCCGCCCCCGCATGGACTCCTCAATAGAGGGCGCACGGCTCCCGAGCCAGACTGTGCATGCCCGAGTGACGCATTGCAGGTACGAAGCCACCAATCAGAGGAGCCTGTTCGTTGTTCACTCACTCACACGTTTCCCTTCGTCCATCTTCTTTCGCCGAGCTAAGAAGTCCCTCGTTAATAAATAAATAAATAAATAAACCCTACTCGACAATCTTACTTTAAGAGAGCTACTCTTTTACCATTCCTTTTTTTATCTTTAGGGAAAGGAACCTATTCATATGTCTGAGGCAAAAAAAAAAAAGTGAAATTCGTGGAGAAGGAACGGAATACATAGCGGGAGCGACGGTTGATACGCTAGTTGCGAAACCGGATCTCCTTTATTGCGCGCTTTTCATTTTCGCTATGGTGGAGGGGAGGGGAGGAGAAGGCGCGGATGGATTTGAGAAAGAAGTGAGGTGGTTTATGAGGCGCTGCCGGCAGGCGTGCTTCGTTCAGTGTGAGGTGAATCGCCGAGGCGTTTGGGTATTAGGAGCTGAAGAGGCAGCAGACGGCGCGCCACTCCTGTCTTCTGTGCCGAACAAGGCGGCACCAGTCGTGATCCTTAGCCTGCAGTAATCGCCGCCAGGCCGGGCAAAAGCCAAAATGGTTAGCAAAGGGAGGGCGAGAATCGGTCGGGGGGAAGTGGGGCGATTTGACGTGATCGCGGTAGTTAGCAGCAGAACGAGGAATGGATTGCTTTAAATGTCGCTTTTTAAAAGTAGTGGGGCGATGCGGGGACCCGGGTAGGCATCGTGTGTGTTGGGGGAGGGGGGTGTCGATCCTATGGGAGGACATCGGATACATTGAGACGAGTTAAGAAAGAGCGCGCTGAAGTCCGACTTTATCGCGCGCTCGTGTCAACGTCCTCCGTTGACTTCAGAATTCAAACGGACGCCGACTGCTTTTCTCGGCGCCATGCTGGGAGCGGAGTGTGAGGGGGAAGGAACAGAAGGTCTGTGGTAACTCTTCCCTTGTTAGATTCGTTTAAGGAAGGGGGTGTCCTGAGAACACCGTTTGCGGGGGGGGGCGGGTAAAATTCCGTTGCTGTAGCAACCGAGTTGTCGCCGCTGCTCGTGCAACGTTTGAGGCGTCGCGGGTGGGAGGCGGGAGTTATCAGAAAAAGTGACGGCGCCCCGGCTTGGTTTTTTTGGTGGCGCAGGGTGGAAATCGGGAGCAGTTTGTGTTCGCAGAGGATGTTTGGGGAGAAAGTAAAGCGGGGATCGGCTTTGCAAAAAACACACCTGAAACTTAAACCGCTTTGCGGGTTGTTTTTTTTTAAAGAAGTGCAAAGTTTCTACTTTCCCTGAAAAGTAAGACTCGTTTAACATAAAAAGGTGCAGTCGCGCCACGGGGGAAAATTTAATGGGTTAAAGCATGGAGCTACATTGGAATATTTTTTTGTGTGTGTAGGGAGATTGTTTTCTTCCTACTGCAGGAATTGCAAGAAGCTAAAATAGGAATCTCGGTAAAAGCTGGGAAAAAAATCTTGCAACATTTCTGTGCAGACTTTTTGGGATAGGATGTTGAGTAAGGGTGCATTATACTCTGAGGTTTCTAGGTTAAGGCAAGTGAAGCCATATTAAGGAATTTTGAGGAATGTTAAGTATGAGGAGAAATAATAATCAGAAAGTTGTATGATTTGGATATAGGTACTTCATCAGGAAAGAAAATATGGTAATCTAAGGGATACCCTTAAAATCATGATACTAAGCTGCTGATATTTTACTGTACCTTCCATTCCAAAAAGATTTGATTGTACTTTCTATATTTTAACAAGTAACATGCTTAACTGGTAATATAGTTTCATACCTATAAGGAAATGCTTGAAATTTGAAAAGACTGGGAATTGAGCAAGAAAGTCCTAGTGCTAAATTTGAGTTCTGCTGGATGTTGAAATAAATGTGGATTTTGTGCTTACTCTATCTTTCAAAGTGAATTTTCTCTTCTTGAGTGGAAATAGTTGAGATGACTGATTTTTTTTCTTTTTGATTAATGACACTAAATGATTTGTTTTGATACTAAAGCTGAATGAAAGTTTATCCAGGACAACAAACTTCTCAGTGGCCATAAAAAGTATAAAACCTCAGAGCAAGGGATAAATTTAGATGTTCTTAACATCAGTATCAGAGGATTCTAATTTCTACATCCTCAGCAGCTAGACAGAGCCAGTCACTTCATTTTCTGTTACCCTGCAGAACATTTCAAGTTGACTGTTATAAATATTTATGAATTTAAAACAATCTTTTGTTCTTTGAATATAAATCTTCGTACTGTATAATTTTTTTCACTGAAATAATGGAGTATGAAGAAACTGAAGAATCTCAGGAATGCAGATGATTTTCTCAGCAATTTGCAAACATTTGTGCAAGTAACCTATATACAGATTTCTACTTTTGCTACATGACCTCAGTGATAACTGCTCTTCAGAATGGTCCCCATAAGATGTGATAGATTTAAAGCAATGCTTAGAATATAAATATTTGGCTGGAGTTTGGAAAAATCCCAGCTACCAGATCACATAGGCTAAAAACATGTTATGCTAACATGTAGGAATTGTAACTTCCTTATCTGTAGCAGGGTTTATTTCTAGAGATTAGAAGTACTGATTCCGTATTTATGACACTTTGCAGCCTAATTTCAATATGAGTTAAATGGCCAACTGAAGACTCCATATTGAAGAATTCTTAAAATGGAGTGAATAAACAATGTGCACTCAAGTTAGAATTATTGGCTAAGTAGAGATATTTTTATATTATATATATATATATATATATATATATATGTATATGTGTGTGTGTGTATATATATATATATATATATATATGTATATTCATGGATACAGGATTTTTTGAAAGCATAAAATTATATTATAGGGATGCTTTATTTCATTTTCCATGACAGCTGTAAAATATGTTCTTTTCCCCATGGGACTTTGAATTTAAGAGGCTTTAGCCTGTTTTTGACCTTTTTAGAATTGCTGAAATATTTCTTGAGTGTTTTCTATTTTAGAATTATTTCTGTTGCTCTCAGCCTTGTGGATATTTTGGATGAAATTTCAGATTGTTGCTTTGTATTCTAGGGAGAAATCAATATCTCAACAGTTTCACCTGGGAATCTAGAATTTGTCATGAACATTTATCTGTAGGCCATAGTGCAGTTATGCCTCTGTAGAAGGTCACAAGTGATTCTTTCCAGCAATAAAGAATGAAGTACATGGTGTAAAATGTAATTGATAGCGATAGCTGAATAATTCTAATGTCTTGTTAAAGCAGTTTTTTGCTTGTTATCTATCGATAGAGCTATTCTTGAATAGATGGGTCATTTATCTAACATCAATTTTACTATTTGTATTCTTTTTCATGTGCCCAGTCCTTGTAATAACAATTGTACAACTTTGTTGAACACAGTCAGAATGCATATTTTTCAGTTAAACGTTTTTACATTGCCTATGATATTTGATACCATGCATTTGTGTTATGCTTGCATACTGCATTTAGACATCTTAATTTTAGTTAAAGCTTTATTTTTATCCCACCTTTATTTTTAGGAGTAACTAAAGACAGTAAGCATATTTAATATCCCTTCCTCCTCCTATTGCTCCATTATAATCCTTTTTTAAAAATGAAAAGGGTGACAAAAGAGTCAAAGAATAGACTCATTCTAATTGTGCATCTAGAATTTTCTGTTTTCTAGAATTCGAGAACTGGTAGATGAGAAATTATGTAGGGAAGGAAAACAAGTTTTAATTCCTGACCATTGACGACTTGTAGTTGCTTTCATTAGATTAAGTTTCTTGAAAGTTTTCCATTGTAGAAATGAAGGACAGCATATTTTAAATTACAAAACAGGAGTTTATTTTTCTTTAATTGTTGTACCCTCAAATCTCCTTGGAAGAGAAGTGTCTTCCAACTCATAGAATACATTTGTGGGTGGTTGGGGATGTAAAAATCTTCTACTGCAGAATGTGGTTCTATCAATTGACAGCCACAGCTGGATATCAACTAGCAATTTTATGGGCCTTCAGTAAATGCCCTACTAAAGCTATGTTAAGTGAGGTGACAGCTTTTCATCCAGCTGTTGTACTTACTAGCATAACTTCCTTTGCTTGTCTGCCCCCTTTAATTCAATAGGTATGGGTAATGGGTAGTTTGATATCTGACATGGCTGTAGAAAACCTTTTGAAGGTTTGCAGCAGCAGCATCTTTCCGAAGCTTCTGAATAGCTGTTTTAAAAGCGTCTCCAACTTAAGTGAGTCTGCATTCATCCTTGTTTAGAGTTTCTACTGGTACTTTTGACAGAGTTGCAGTGTGTGCACATCTATGTGGAAAGTACCTTATAAAGCCCTTAAAGTGTTTGAGCCTTCCAGAGAATGCTGTTACCTGTTTTGAAGAAGAGCCCTTTTCACAATCTTTGTATAACTTTACTTAATGAACGATGATTTATATTGCAGTTTTTAAAGCCTTAATATGCGTAATAATTGTGTATTTATGGGAGTTGTAGCTGAAAACTTCAGAAATATAGCCAATTGCCTAACTTTGCATAATTTCAGCTCCAGCCTGAGCTGTACCACGGCATGGATAAAATGACCAGTGTAGTCAGCTATATATAGTGCTCCAAGATTTGAAAAAGCTGCTTCTATTTTATGTCACTAGAATACCTAGTATTAAATCTGAAAGGATGTGACTATTAATTTACTGCTTAATCATAATTTGAGATTGCAAAATAAAAATAAGTTGTGGGTAAAATATAATGTAAACACTAATATTAAAGAGATCAAATTAATAAATACAGCTTTATATAGAAGCATGATAGAGGTGTTGGACTCAGTATAGTGGTACAGTGCTTTTAATTCATGAAGAAAGTTACTGCATCATTTCCCCTTCCTAGTTCTGATTTCCATATTTTCTTTTGTTCTGCACATCCTGTAACTCACAAGATCCTTTTCCAAAGTATTTTAATAAAGTAAAACCTGTTCAGATTTTTAGGAGATATCTTTGTTCTGCATTATCAAGACAGAATGAGCATGTGAATTAAATTTTCTCAACTTCAGTTGAAGTTTGCAAAAAAGATAAGTTGATAGTCCTTAAAGATAAGATTGATCTTTGGTTTAAGTAGATGTGATTAAAACGATCACATTTCATTGATGTTGCAGCCTCACTTATTATTTTTCATCTATGCATGCAGAGAACATTCTGAGAATCCTAACAGCCATTTTCTACTTGCTTTTCCATGCCTTAATGTTTCAAATTTTCCACATTGATTTGCCCATTAGAGAACATTTCAGTCCTTGTATGATACAGTGAAATGAGATGTAATGCATGTCTTGTATAATAGACTTGTTATTGGTCATTTTAAGTAGGATTTGAATATACTGTTTATAGAGAAAAATTACAGCCAGACTTTATTGTCAACTATTAGTTTCACAAATAAGCTCCCAACGGACTATTTACATTTTTTTTAACAAGCTGACAAATTTGCTGCAGGGTTTTATTTTAGTATACTGAAAAGTTAGGCAATATATGTGTAAATTGATAATCTCTAAAGATGTTAAGGTAAAGTTACATACTTGATTCAGAAGGCAGAGTTATTTAAAATTCAATATATATTGGCTAATGTTTCATGCTTGAGGAAACTGTCCCAAATCATTTTACTTATGGAGAGCATTTCATAGGAAATTGCATTATGCTTAGAGTAACCATTATTCTTTTATCTATAAGAGCAGATTTCCTGGATTGTTATATGCTCAGGATTAGTCTTGTAATTAGTCTTGTATTCTGTATTTTCTATTAAGTAAATCTGCTCTACAGTATAGTATTGTAAATATTATTAGCATCTTGTTGCATAGATGCAAATTAATATATTTTGGCAAAGTGTCCAGTACATTTTCCAAACACAACTACAGGTGTTTATGCAAAATTGTGCAATTGAGTCTTAAAATTTTCTAATATGCAGCAGAGTGCTATCTGGTAATTAAAGTTACCTTATTTAACTAGCTTGCTTATTTGCTTGTCCATAGATAGTGAGAGTGAACAACTTCTCATTATTTCACATATTGACTAATTGCAAAATCATTTTTTTCTGATTTCTTATAACTTTATTATAGCTCATACACATTTAGCCAAATTGTGTAATCTTCTGGAAATCTGAGGTGGCTCTGTTTAGGGCAGAGCTCCTCAGACCCCTGTCCATGGACCGGCACCGGTCTGTGGCCTGCCAGAAACCAGGCCATTCAAAGAAATGAAGCCCCGTCCGCGGGATGCAGGGAATATGCAAAACCACGCCCCCTCTGGTCCATGGAAAAACCTCTCTCCATGGAACCAGTCCCTGGTGCTCAAAGGTTGGGGGCCACTGGTTTAGAGTCCACTGACATGAATAGAATGAAGTTAAATTAATTGATACCCAGTGAATTTGCTTTTGTAATTTAAAGCTACTATTTAATGGAAGGGGTAATAGAGGTAGTTGGTAAGTCTCTCCTTACTGTTGATCTGAGGACTGCTGGCTGTTTAGAACTTGTTTCTTTTTCTCTATATAAAGAATTCAGCTGTAGCCACCAGTTGACTGGAGCCATTTGGTTTTTTTTTATTGCAATAATTAGAAGACCTATGTCAAAGGTGTTGGGCTGTCTTTGTGGCTTGAAGCTGCGGCTTTTTATCATGGTGAAGCCTCCCTAAGACATTTACTTGTCTTATTTAGCAACTAAATCAGCAGAAAATAGCACTACAGTACTTTTCAGTGGTTTGCATTTGTTTTTCAATATTGCGCTGAAAAAGATGTAGAGCACTATGTGCAGGATACACATTGTCTATTCCCTCCTTTCAAGGAACAGTACAGATCAAATACAGCTACATTTAAATGTCTATTTATAATTTGATTCTAGCTGTGTATTCTCAAAGTTCCTTTATCTTTTCATTCCTTCGTAGAGTGTTTGCTTTGTTTTCAGAATTATAAGTCTGAATGTAGAGCCTTGTGTATATTCTGCAAAAAAAAAAAAAAGTAAGAATGGTAAATATAAAACTAGTTTGCCAAGGTATATTAACCTCATTATGTTTACATATTCTAGGCTGATCAACTGACAGAAGAGCAGATCGCAGGTGAGATGCCAGATTTATATTACTTACGGTGTTAATGTGTAATTTCAAATATATTTCAGTAAAAGTATAACGCTAGAACCTGAATATTTTGTCTACTAATTGGATCATTTTAATTCATAACTGGCAACTTCACTAAATTTATTATTCTACCATATAGCTATAATTTAATTACAGGAAATGCTTAAACTTGAAATAAGAATATTCATTACTTGCATGCCTAAAGTTTGAACTGCATAAATTATATCGCTTTTTTATATTATAACAGTATATGCCTGCGCTTCTTATATAGAACTTCTGAAGGAGCATATATTCTTTGTTACTTTCAGTTAAATAAGGTACATAAAAGTGTGTTTGGATGTGTATATTTGGGTTATATTCCTTGAGGAGAAAAATGGTATTTGCAAATGCCATTTCTGTAGACTCTTATTCAACTTGCTCACAGTGACCATAAATCTACCCTCCCTAAGCAAATTTTAATGTGGATGTTTGGTACTCTAGAGAGAAGAGGAATAGGCAGAAATAAGATCCACTTCCTGCTTGCAAATCTCAGAAGGTTGATCCGGAAATATATTTATGGATCACAGTTATGTGTAATTCCATATTTACACGTCATCTTATATTTTTTCCTTAGTTTAAACATTTTAAAGGAATGCTAAAATAATAAAACAGAATAGTATCTTTTCAAAGCATGTTATATGTTCTGTTGGAATGTTTATTATACCGAAGAGATAACAATCTATTGCAATCCAGTTGAAGAGTTACTTTGGTGCTCTAATGTAGCTGAAATGGAATTAGCATTAAAGAAAAAAAAAAATTAGGGAGGATCTGCCCTAATTGATCAAATGGTTAAAAGTGGTGGCAGGAACGTTGTACCTTCAGACTTGCAAGATTCTTGTAATGTAGCCTTAATTTAGTAGACTTAGCTGGTCTAGTTGTATTTTCTATCTGATTTACATAGGTGGGCTGACAGAAATTTAACTTCATTATGGAAAGTCTAATTTATTTATTTGATGGATAGCTAGACCATAACCAGAGTTAAGGCATTAAAATCAATAAATAATCACATGTTAAAATTTCTTTAAATCTTAAAACATTACAAATATACCAAGATAGTTCAAACCTAATTAGATAGGCTTATTAAAATTGTGCATATTAATTTAGATTCATAAAAACTGCACCCAGTTGGGTATTAAATAAAGTGTGTAAGATGCTGAGTGACACTGCTATTATGCTAGTTTCTCCAGATGAAATGTGCCTACTTTCTTATTCCAGAGTAGCTCTGGGAAAATTATTTGGCATAAAAAGATAATCAGGATCTGAGATTTATATTCACATTTGACATCCTACCTAGATGTGTAGAATAAGTATTAGAAATTTCTCCCATAGCAATATAACTTTTCTACTAGTCTTTTCAGAAACCCATATTTTTTGTTGGTACATCTTAGGAAGGTCTTATTGTGACATTGTTTAATTCATAGGCAATAATGAAAGCTTACCTGGTAAAAGTTCCAGTCCCATAACAAGGCTCTGCTTTTTTGTGTCAAGAGGCATAGTCCAACGTATTTGAAGATAGTCTGTGTGAGATTTATGTTATGTTATGCTATGTTATGCTATGTTATGTTATGTTAATATATTATTATATTATATTATATTATGTTATAATATTTATTATATTATTTATTTTAAATAACTTAGTAGGAGTAATTGCTTAGTAGGAGTAATTACCAACTATTATCTATACCCAAAAGGGAATAAGCAATTATAACATTCTCAGCTGGATCTCAAGGCAAGAGGAGCCTGCATTCTGATAATTCTCACCATACGCCAGTTCTATGCTTCAGATTGCAGAGCAGCACAGTAAAAATCAATATCAGATTCCATTCTAATGGAAACAAGTGTGATAATGCTGTTTTCATTTTGCTAGGATTTTTTATTTTATTTTAAAAGCTAGTTTTAAAAGCTTTTTTAGACACACAACATGACACAGGAATAATTTTTATTTACTCAAATTTTGTCTTACATACCGTATTTCTGCTTGAGGACTTGAAGTGATAATTTTGAATACAGGTAGTCGTCGACTTACAGCCACAAAAAAGCTCAAAATTTCCACTGCCCATTTTATGAACCGTTTGCCACAGTTGTTAAGTGAATCATGTGATAATTAAGTGAATCTGGCTTTCCCCATTGACCTTGTTAGAAGCCAGCTGGGAAGGTTACAAATGGTGTTCACATGGCCCAGGACAGTGCAACTGTCACAAATACATGCCATTTGCCAACCACCCAAATTTTGATCACATGACTACGGAGATACTGCAACCGTCACAAATGTGAAAACTGGTCGTAAGTCTCTCTTCAATGGTCACTAAACAAATGATAAGGATTACCTGTACACATAGAATTATAGGATCATGTAGGAATAAGTAACAGCATAGCAATAATATACACAAGAAAGCCAAGGTAAGTTGGGGAAGTGATATTAAGCTAATAAAGCAATTGTATGCATATTGTCAATTATGCATAATAATTTGTAAAAAATACATATTTTCTTTTAAGGAGATAAGGAGATGGAATTTTCTCTTATGAAATGAAAGAACAACATGAGAAAAATGTTTTTAGTATTCTGTAATAGAATTCCTGAATTGTTAATCAATAAAATAGGCAAATGTAATATACCTAGTAGGCAAAAAGTGGTATGAATTTGTGCATTTAACATTGGGCCATAGCCTTCCTTTTTACATTTAAGTGCCTGGTTACATGCATTTTTAAGAGATTAGAATACCTAAAACATTTTAAAATGATGCATCCTCTAGTGGGAGATTGATGATGCAATATAAAATTACTTCTAGTATTTTTAATTGATATATTTAAAGTTAGTTTATTAGTTATTAACAGTTCCTTCCTTGAAAATATTTTTTTCTCAGGAATTTTTTTTTAAAGTTCTGTTCTTTATATGTATCTTTTTCATGTAAATGAAAAATAATCTCTAAAAATGGACATATATTATAGTAATATATCATACCAAAACTGATTTATTGTGTACATTCTGCAGTTATAACCATATCTATACTCTCTGGTATTTTGGGGAGTTAAACAATGATGAAATTATAGAAACCAATTATCATTGATTCAACTTTAAAAAGACTTAAATTACTTTTGACATCTTTCCCTGTCTAAATACAGTTCTAGTGTGTGTGTGTGTATTCTTTGATGACCCATTTTGGAACTTTGCCTACATACATGTTTATTATTTATATTATTGCCTTTTCAGAATAACATGCAAAGCCCAAAAAGAAATTAGAACTAGAAAGCCAAAGTTGTGATATAAGAAAAAAATAAACACAGATCTAATTTATTCTATTCCTGTTAGTTATGTTTCTGCTTTTCTATTTTTGCTCTCCTATGCTGATAGTTAACTTTCTACTTTATCTTTAAAATTTTCTCCTCTTTTAGAGAACACCTCTCTAACCAACCCTTCCTCTCAACACATTTGAATCTTATTTATTCATTTCATACGAATACTTTCAAAACTATTTTCAGTTTTGTACTCTATGTATATTCATGCTATATGTATTGACCCTATTTCTTGATGGTTAACCAGTTCTTTGTCAAACTCCGTACCGTAGGGCATTATTGAAGAAGCAACCATTAGGTAAATTTAATACATTTTAAAGCAAAAATTAAGAATATAAAGTATTAAGTATTAGTAACCCAGTCCTCTTTCATTAGTGAATTCTTCCAGAGAAGAATTTCTATAAACTTTCTATTTGGTTCAAAAAGTTTTGAATCTCTTCTTCCTGGGCTTTGTGCTATCCAGACTGAGCTACTGTTTACTAGATAAACCATTAACAAACCTTCCCATCTGTTGATTGTTTATATCTAGAGGTCCTTATGTTTCTTTTTGAACCTCTAGAACATGTTTGATATTCCCACTGTGTTCACTTTACAGGGATATTAAGCAAGTTCTCGATTTAACAACCAGTTGAACCAAAATTTCCATTGCTAAGCAAGACAGTTGTTAAGTGAGTTCTACCCCATTTTTATAACCTTTCTTGCCACAGTTAAGATAATTACTGCAGTTAATTACTGCAGTTGTTAAGTTAGTAATATTAAGTTAGTGAATCTGGCATCCCCATTGACCTTTCTTGTCAGAATGTTGCAAAAGGTGATCAGATAATCCTGTGACACTTCAAGGATCATAAATACTTGTCAGTTACCAAGCACCCAAGTTTTGATCACGTGACCATGGGGATGCTGCAAAGGTTGTACCAAGTGTGAAAAGGCATTATAAGTCATTTCTTTCAGTGCCATTGGAACTTCATACAGTTATAACTAAACAGTTTAAGTCAAGGAGTACTTGCAGTCAGCTCTTCTTTCAATACAATAAATTGGAAAGCAGCTTGCATTTATGCATAACCATTTCTATCATATATTCTTAGTGGATTCACTTCTGGTTCAACTTCCAGTCCAATATATTTACTTCATCATAGTTCTAAATCTTCTCATAAACACTAAATTTTCTTACATGTATAAATCAGTAAATATAACAACTTTTTTCACATTCATACATTTCACTGGCTTCCTGGAACTTCATTGGTTTACTCAAAATAGTTTGTCCTATAGCTTCTGTCCTTGCTGTAATCAAATTGTTTGGACATTCTGTAGTTTTAAATATTGAAACAGGCTATCCCTGCATAAGTGATAAAAGTTTTATATGATTCCTATTAAAAATGGGGACATTTTACGTTCTGTAGAGACAATTATAATACTTCAAACATCAAATACAAGGAATTTAAGCCTCCATGGCATGATAAATTAACTAGTGTTTGGAAATATAAAAATAATGGGAATGTGTGAATCAGTGATAATCAAGGAAGTAAATCTCACATTCAGAGCAGGAGGAACTATGATCCTATATATAGATAAATTTAACTACAAAAATCAATTTTGGTTATATATTGTTTTTCCCTGACAACATAGTATAGCAGGCAAATTGTCTTCCTACTGGTATTAGTTGTAACATAAAACCAATTAGGCAGTAGTTCACTGTACTTATTTTGGCTAGGTATTATAATACGTTCTAAAGCTAAATAAGGCTTAAATGTAATTGATCCAATAAGAGGTGTATTAATTGGATTAATATTAGAGCATGTTCGTCCAACTATTGAGCTATAGAAATGTTGTAAAACACTTGAACAGTAATTACAATAGTTTGAACGGAAAAAAATGAAGTTGTTCAAAAGTGATTTCCTAAATCAGAATTTAAAAACTTAAATTAAAAGGGATAGTCGGGATGGAGAAAGCAAAATCCTGTGAAACTGGTGGTTGAAGTTTGAATTGACTCAAGAATTCAATTACTAAAAGACCATAAATAATTGCAGAATATCTTATTTTGTTGCTTCCATTTTCCATGATGAAAATTTCTTTGAAGCAAACTGAAACTTTATGAAAATAAGACAGTATTCCATGCTGGCGGGGGAATTCTGAGAGTTGGTCCAGATACCTTAAAAGTTGCTAACTTTGAGAATCGCTGATGTAAGCACTACCCTTTTTTTAAAGGGCTTGACTTTTTTGTAGTGGGTGTTGTGAGGTTTAGAAGATTTTATGTATTTATTAAATAATATTAAACAAATTTGTATACCTGCCTAGCTCACACATAGGTGATTCCAGTGTAATCACACATAGGTGACTCTACAGTAAGTGCTATTTTGGCATCTGATACCTTTTTTCAGGGCCCCAAAACAAGGTCCAAAGCAGTAGTGGGTTGCTCCCAGTTCGGTTTTATAGAACCGGTAGTAAAACCGGCGGGAGGCTCCGCCCACCCACCATGATGTCATCATGGGTAATCTGCGCATGCGCAGAAGCGCGCATGAGTGAAGCAAGCACACGTGCGTGCTCCCGCACGTGAAGTGATATACTAATTTACTAATAGAATTTACTAATAGAATATACTAATAGAAGTGATATACTAATTGCCATTGTGGAAGTAGTTTTCTGAGCATCAAATGATTGGAGGATTTTTTCATCTGATGGTAATAACGGGACTTCACATTTCCAAAAGAAAAGTACTTTCCTTTGGAACTGGTGCATGTTTTTTTATCCCTTTTCTTTTCCTGCAACTAAATTTGTTGGAGAAAAGGTAGGGAAAAACTATCATGGAAGCATTTTTTAAAAAATAATTTTTTAGAGTCACATTCATCTTAACGATGGTTTGTGGTCTTAGCCATATAGCTTTCGTGGCAAGAGTACAAAATAATGTCTTCTTGATTATTTTGTTGTATTTGATTTCAATTTGATATTGCCTGGTGGTTTTTGTTTGCATACTAACCAGGGTTAATTCTGTTTATGCTTTCAAGTTTAGCCAAGGTTGACTAATTACATCCTAATTTAAAAACGTTGGCTAGTTGACACATCGCAAAGTTTTATTATGAAAATTACACAAATTCTGAAAATATCAGGCACACAGTATCCTATTAAAAGCAGTATGTGTTTTACTCTGATGTAATGTGCTTGGATTTCATTCGTTTTACTCATTGTCTTATCCCTTACAGTGGCTTTTGGGCAATTGAATTAAAATTTAAGTAAAAATAAGTTGAATGGTTTGCTGTTTTGTATTACAGAATTCAAGGAAGCCTTTTCACTATTCGACAAAGATGGAGATGGCACAATAACAACAAAAGAATTGGGGACAGTGATGAGGTCACTTGGTCAGAATCCCACAGAAGCAGAATTACAGGACATGATCAATGAAGTAGATGCTGATGGTAAATTTTATTTAAAATAATTCAGTAATTAAAATTAAATCAGCATTAATACCTGGATATAACTGAAAGGAATTTTATTAATATATAAATTATTTTCCAGGTAATGGCACAATTGACTTCCCAGAATTTTTGACAATGATGGCAAGAAAAATGAAGGATACAGACAGTGAGGAAGAAATTAGAGAAGCATTCCGTGTATTTGATAAGGTATTCCAGATATTTTGATAAGTTTTCTAAGTACTATGTGCCTTAAACCAAGGGAAATTTCCACTTTGATAAAAATAAATTC
Source organism: Pantherophis guttatus (assembly GCF_059756535.1). Classification (NCBI taxonomy): domain Eukaryota; kingdom Metazoa; phylum Chordata; class Lepidosauria; order Squamata; family Colubridae; genus Pantherophis; species Pantherophis guttatus. The sequence goes on along the minus strand of NC_142063.1, from coordinate 305,859,396 downwards.
TGTACTCATGCCAGCGAACAATGATGTATAGTTTTCAGGGAATTATATTTGACTTTTAATGCAAGCCTTCCTAACTTGCAGGCAATCTGTTCTATAAAATTTTAGAAGAATTGGTGCTATCAATAATGGTGCACTTTTTTTTCATTCCTCCCAACCCAATTAAAGTATGTAATAACTAATGTCAAATAATGTCAGTTAAATAGTTTGGTCTGTAATATAGTCTAAAAACAAAGTTTTCCCAAGTATGCATATATATGAGTTCGAAATGCATGGGACAATAATTAACTGTCTAGCTGTTTTAACTTCCTCAACTGTTCTTTGCAGTGCTAATTGTCCTTGTCTGTGCTTAATTTTTAACCTTTTAGTAGAAACAAGTTATTTCTGATTGAGTAATTGTTAAAATATGTGTTTAAAACAATGTAATATAATTAAAGTGGCCACCAAATATTTTCCAGGATGGTAACGGTTATATTAGTGCTGCAGAACTTCGCCATGTGATGACAAATCTCGGAGAAAAGCTAACAGATGAAGAAGTTGATGAGATGATTAGAGAAGCAGATATTGATGGTGATGGTCAAGTAAACTATGAAGGTAAAAGTTATACATAGTTTATTGTAACATAAGTTGTCTTGAACCTGTTAGCAAACAGTCAAACCCACTGGCCTTAATACACCTGCATAATTAAGGCCAAAGAAGTGATAAAATGGCTTCTGTTTAAAAGCAGTAAAAAAATAATTTTCTGTTGGCTAAAAGATGTGCATTGCATTTGGCAGTCTGAAAAACCCAATAAAACTATTTGCAATGTGCAGTTTCTCCTTTTGAGAGCTTGCATTAAAAATGGAGAGGTAATACAAAGGAATAGCACTGTTAGAATCCAACTAATCTAACTTTTTTTCTCATAACACATAATTTCAAAGTAGCAATAAATTAGTTGCCAATCAGGTAAATAGTCTTTTTCTAGCATCTAGCTAATCAAATAAAGATGTTAGTATTCTCCTGCCTCCAATGTGATGTCAGAAGATTGCACCATTTTATTTTCTCTTTAGAAACAGCTAGAAACAGCTAGGGATTCTCTGCAACAATAATAGTTGGCATAAATCATGTCTTTGTGCCAAATATATCTGCAAAGTGTCAATGTAAAGTTTTAACTGGAACTAAAGATAGAAAAGTGCTATTTGCTGGCTTTATGGTTCTTAATTACTTGCTTATGATCTTTCAAAAATACTTTGTGTTATAAATATTGAAGTGCATGTTTATCTGGCCAGAAATAACATTACAACTTAGATCTGATCAAAAGTAGTTTTAGTTTTTATTTGATATGAGACAGAAGATACACCAGTAGGGCTTGCAGTATATCAGCAAGGATTCTGACAGCCAGTTATTTAGCACTATTAGTTGGTTTCTTTTTCTGCTTTCAATTATGCTTGAACAAAGACGTTTGAGGTAAATTATAGGTTTTATGCTAAGGGGCTAAACTGTATTTAAGTCTTTGCTCAAGCAAAAATGTTCACTGTGTAGCAGTTTTTGATAAATTGGTTATAGATCTGTAGAAAATAGAGTGCAAACATAAAGGTGGTCTATCTAATATTAATACTTTGTGATATTTAAATTAAAACATTTGTAGTGCTGCAGTTTTTAAAATCCTTCACAATTGTATCTGGAAAAAGTATTTTAGTGTGACACTTAAAATATAAAGCATTGAGTAACAAGCAAATTTTGCACATAACAAGGCTTAGTATTTTAGTTAGGTACCTAAAGAAACAGAGCTGAGCATCACAATATTGATGGACAACTGACTTGTCACTTTTTGTATGAATTCTTTGTGTATTAGAAAGAATTACTACTACTAATTAAATGAATGAAACATGATTAAAAAATAAAAATTATTTAGAAATAATAGCTTACTAAAGTGAGCCTACTCTTGAAATCCACAAATATTTTACAGAAAACAAGATGGTAGTCTAAAACTGGCATAAATTTATTGGCTAGAATGGCAGATTGCCTGCTTTTTATTTGAATATTCACACAGATACTGGAATGACATTATCATCTTTTTTTCTTCTACAGAGTTTGTACAAATGATGACAGCAAAGTGAAGACACTGCACAGAACGTGTTAAATTTCTTGTACAAATTGTTTATTTGCCTTTTTCTCTGTTTGTAACTTATCTGTAAAAGGTTTTCCCCTTCTGTTGAGAGAGATGCATGTATAGTAACAAACTCATTCCTCCATGTTTTCCCCTTTATCTGTCATCCTGATATTTTGGGAAAATGATCAAAGTAACAAATGTTTGCATGTGGCTTACTCTGGATATTTAAGCCCTTCCACACTTCTAAAGTTAGATGGTGTTGGATAAATGAGGGATCATCTAGGTTATGCCTGTTGAAATTAGTTATTTTAGGAAATTTAGCATGTTGTTGAAATGTAGTCTTAACTCTGTGGACTATGGACAGTCAACAATATGGAACTTTAAAAAGTTTGCACTATTGCAAAACGGGTGTATTATCCAGGTACTCGTACACTATTTTTTGTACTCCTGGTCATGTACCAGAAGACATTTTTCTTCTATAGTTACTATGCTTTTAAAAACTTTTGTTCAGCCACTTATTTTAAAAAGAATCCGCTTATGGCACAACTTGCCTCAAATCCATTCCAAGTTGTATATTTGTTTTCCAATAAAAAATAATTAACTCACATTGTCTAAATCTTTTGTTGAATTCTTATACATTATTTTTTAATGTGTCTACTTCTGAAATTAATCCTTGTACCTTTTAGATTCTAAATGGAGGCTGTGTTTAGGCATAGCAAAAGTAGCAACTTTTGCCTTCTAGGCTTGAACTTGGTTTAAGGAATTTCAGGCAGGTATACCACCCCTGAATCATACTTTTCCCTTTCAAATCTAGAAATCTGTAAAGTGAATACAGATAATATCAACAGTACTGGGCAAATGTTTTAGGCAGTTGTGCAAAAATACTGTAAATAAGAATGCTTTCAAAATATATATTTTAATTGTTTTATTTTGATCAATTTAGAAAATGCAAAGTGAGCAAATAGAAGAAAAATCTAAATGAAATCAATATTTGGAGTGACTACCTTTTGGTTCAAATCAGCTTCAATTCTTACACTTGAACACATCACAAAGTCGGGGAATTTTGGAGGATTAGCAGATTAACCAATTATACCAAGCAGATGTTAATGATCATCAATTCCATATGTAGGTTGAAACACAGTCATTAACTAAAAGAAACAGCAGTATAAGAGGCTTAAAACTGGATGAGGAACAGCCAAATTCTACTACTGAGGTTGTGGAAGACAGTTTTCTGTCACAGGTCATACACCATGGCAAAACAGAGAACAGAAACAAGACACATGGTAGTTATATTGCATCAACAAAGTAACTGCCAGGCAAAGATTGCAAAGCAGACTGGGGATTCAAAATGTGCTGTTCAAGGTCTTTTGAAGAAGCACAAAGAATCGGGTAACATTGAGGACCGTAGATAAAGTGGTCAGCCAAGAAAACAATGCAGCAGATGAAAGAGACATCAGGCTTATTTCCCTTGGACATCGGAAGATGTCTAGCAGTGCCATCAACATAGAACTGCAGAAATTGGTGGGATCCAGGTACACCCATCTATCCAGAGAAATCTGGCCAGAAGTGGTCTTCGTGGAAGAATTGTGGCCAAAAAGCCATACCTCCAAAGTTGAAATGAGAAAACTATGAAGGAAAACAGGAACTAAGGTGGATAAAAACGGCAGCAGGGCTCTGGAGTGGAGTCAAAATTTGAAAGATGTGGCTTAGGACCGGGGTATATACGAGACCGCCTTCTGCCATCAACAACCTCCCACCGGCCAATATGTTCCCATAGAGAGGGACTCCTCAGGGTGCCGTCGGCCAAACAATGCCGACTGGCGACACCCAGGGGGAGAGCCTTCTCTGTGGGGGGCCCAGCCCTCTGGAATGAGCTGCCCCTAGAGCTTCGTTTTAGCCCCGACCTGCATACTTTTCGCCGCGCCCTTAAGACCCTTCTGTTCCAGCAAGCTGGACTGGCCTAGTATGAATTTTTAAAATGGGTGTATGTGTGTTTTAATTCGTGGGCCAAATTTTATATTCAATTTTAATTGGTTTTAAATTTTATAAATCTATGTGTTTTAATATGGCTGTACACCGCCCTGAGTCCTTCGGGAGAAGGGCGGTATAGAAATCTAATAAACTTAAACTAATAAACTGTAGCAGGAAGCAGTTTGCTGAAGAGCCAGAGAGCGGTACAATAATGAGTCTTGGCCGGCAACAATGAAGCATGGTGGAGGTTCCTTACAAGTTAGGGGCTGCATTTCTGCAAATGGAGTTGTAGATTTAGTCAGGATCAATGGTGTCAATGTTGAGAAATACAGGCAGATACTTATCCATCATGCCATGCTATTAGGGAGGCGTACGATTGGCACCAAATTTATTCTACAGCAGGACAACACAGCCAATGTCATTAAAACTATAGCGTAAAAAACAAATTCTGGAAGTGATAGTTTGGCCCCCACAGAGACCTGATCTCAATATCTTGAGTCTCTGGGATTACATGAAGAGACCGAAGGATTTGAGGCAGCCTACATCCACAGAAGATCTGTAGTTTTCCAAGATGTTTGGAACAATCTTGAGGGAACCTTGGCTGAGTTCCTTCAAAAACTCCAAATGTACCTAGAAGAATTGATGCTGTTTTGAAGGTAAAGGATGATCACACCAAATTTTGATTTGATTTGGATTTCTCTTCTGTTCATTTACTTTCCATTTTGTTAATTGATAAGACTATTAACACTTCTATTTCTGAAAGCATTCTTAATTTACAGCATTTTTAGACAACTGCCTAACACATTTGCACAGTACTGTACATCTCATTGTCTAATAGAATTGGTGAAATTAAATGAGAAATGTATACATGTATTTATTTATTAAATTTGTTTGCTGTCCATCTCCCCACAAGGTAACTCAGTAGTTTACAACATTGAAAGTGTGTGTGTAGTATAAAATCACATTAAAATTGCAATAAAATGCAAGTTATAACTAAAGCTGGGGAGGAAGTAAGCAGAATATAGAGGGGGGAAGTGGCAATTTCTATTAGATGATCAACGACCTCCAGTGTGATATTCCTCCATTGGGACCTGATAGAACCAGGTCTTCAGGCTCTTGAGGAAAGTCAGGAGGATGAAAGCCAAGCAAATTCTGTATTCTTGATGCATAGTTGTGTAATGAAGACAAACTGATCTGGGTTATTCATTAAAGCTGCCCCCATTGACTGGAAGTTAATACATTGCATCACAGTTGTGATTGTGATATTGCTAATATCTTGAAAATGAGTCAAGGGCACTTGTGTACCCCTTTCTTCAAAAGATTGACCAGCACATCAATTTTGTTAGTCATGCCACATGTTGGGAGCAGAACACAACAAAAATCTGCTTGTAGACCACAATACACTTAAGATCAAGAAGTAAAAATGATTGGTGGCCGCTTCGTAAGTCGAAAGAGTGAACCAAAAGCTATAGGTTCTGCGGAAAGGCTGAGTGTGAGTGATGCATTTTGTTTTCACTTGGGCTGTGTTCCAAAGGAAATTTCTTTAAAATTCTCTGGATGTATGGATTCTCATGGATCTCTACATGTATCAGAAAATAATTATACTATCTATTGCTCAGTACAAAGCACAGGTAAGCAAAAAGACTGGGTGCAGTACTTTCTACCCCCTATCCTCTTAAACTTTTAATGGACAGGAAGGTAAATTAAAATGTTAGTTGATGCTAATATTTTTATTTTGTAAGAAGGCCTTTGGAACCATGTCAGGAACAGAGGTGATTCTTTATCTTACCAGGTGAAAAAGGCGAAGGATATTTGTTGAAATAGAATTGTAAGAACAAATGGGCACTTAAGCAAAATGCCTACTCACAGAAAATGCAACCTTTTAGGAAGCATCAACTCACAGAGTATTACTTGCTCCTTTCCCTACTACCGTCTTTACTCTTGACTGAGCAACAGTGTACATATTTTGATTTACATGGCATTTTTGTTCTTAAAGAGGTTTTTCAAAGTTGTAGGATGAAGCAAAAGGGACAGGAAATCAGCAGACACCAGTCTCATGATAAATACCAGGGACCTTGGTTCTATTAGAAGAATAAAACACAAGTTGCATACAAAAAAATGTCTTCTATGTATCTTCCATGAATGGATCTTCAATTTCACTTATTAAGAAATATGTTTGTTTTGATATACATGGTATGATTCACACAAATTTATGGTGAATGAATGATTTCAAAAGTTCAGTAATACTATGCCTCCAGCAATCCCTACCCCATTTGCTTTTAAACAAAAAAATAGATTTTATTCCAAATAAGTCACAATTTGCCATTTATCTAAACTTTAGTACAACTTTCACTGCTGTTGCTAATATCATCTCTGGTCCTGACATGGTTCCAAAGGTGTTTTCCTTAAAAATAAAAAAAAACTAGTTTCAATGTAACATAAACTTCCTGCCCATTAAAGTTTAGAGAGGATCAGGAGTGAAATAATACTGAAACCAGTCTTGGGATACCAATATTTTTTATTTGGTAATATGTAGCTTGATAACTAAACATGCAGAGCCCTTCATTCATTATAAGTTTGTGGGTCACTCTCCCTTTGATCCATTTCATCAGTCTTTGGAGGTGGAAAAGGGGATTAATAGCATCAACTAGTAAACTATCCATGTAAATGAGAGACTTGTTAATGGAAAATGGATGCTAATACAGAATCAATAATGGAAGAGATCATTGTAGTATGTTATAAATTTTTTGACCTAGACTACATAATTCTCTCTGTGTTGTAAAGCTGATGTGTGACTACCACCATGAGCTCACAATCCACTTAACTGAATTAACTAGGGAGGTACCAAAATAGGTGAAATGCTCCAATCATTTAACTTCCCCTCTCCTCAGTAATGAAATGTAACTCTAGCACATCCAGCCACGAACAGGGTTAAGCTAACTCCATATAGTAATATCTTGGGAACACCTAGCATAGGCACCAGTAGTGGGTTTCAAATCCCATCGCTACTGGTTTGCTCGTGGGCGTACACGCACTTGCATGCACGCAATGCTTCTGGACACAGAAGTGTCCAGGCGGGTGGGTGGAGCCTCTTGCCATCACCGCTACTGGTTTGCCCAATCCGGGGCGAACCAGTAGCAACCCACCACTGATAGGCATCCGTATGTCTACTCATAGAATCAAGAATTGGAAAGAATTTAAATCATCCAGTGAAATTCCCTGTTCAGTACAGGACCACCTAAAACATTTTGGACAAATGGCTATTGTTCCCAATGCTAAACTATTCCATTGATTGACAACTATTACCACCAGGAAAGTTATTCTAATATTTAACATGAAATCTACTTCCCTGTTGTTTCAGCTCACTGGTTCTGCCTCCTCTCCTTTTCACAGACATACTCTGGACACCTGAAGATTGCCATTGCATCTCTTCTCAGTCTTTGCTTCAGGCCAATATTTCTAGTTCCTCTATCTGAACTTCATAGGACTTGGTTTCCGGTCCCCTTACTATCTTGGTATTGTCCTCTAAATGCCACATCCCCCCCCCCGCTACTGTTGAGAACTGCAGTGCCAAGAACTAGAAACACTATTCCAAACACTATTCCAAGGCAGAACCAAATGTGACAATTACGATATGGAGTCGATGCTCACGCTGTGCACCCAATTCAACTTGTCATCTGTTACAGTACCTAGATTCTTTTCCCAAGTTTTTCTAACAGACCAGGTCTCTTCCATATACCTGTGCCTTTCATTTCCCCCCACCCCCAGATGTGGAACTTTATATTTTTCCTGATATTAAATATTAAATATTTTATTCATTTTGGCCCACTGCTTAAGTCTGTCTAGATCTTTATGAATTTTATCTTGCCATTTTGATAATCATCTCATCAGTCTATTCATCCAGATTATCAATAGAAATGTTAAAGAACACAAGTCCCAGGATTTGGTCATTTAATACAACTTTTGAAGTGCTGTAGAACAATTTGTGATTACGCCCTGGGTGCAGTCATTTAGCCAATACATTTATATCATCTAATCCTCTCTCTCTCTCTCTCTCTCTTTTTTGTATCTCAGAGTTAAACTTGATTCCTGGTTAGTACATGGACAAAACCATGCAGTTTTCTTGCAATGGCTTCAGAACTGATTTCCTATTGCCCTCTTGCTAGAGTTAAGAGAGACAGTGACTAACCGAAAGGATTTGCAGAGGTCAAAATACTCTTTGTCCATTGTGTTTTCCTGGTAATTCTGTCAAAAAAAAGATATGATTAGTGTGACTTATTTGTAACAAGTCCCAGTTAGCATGGACATCTATAAACCTTGCAATGTAGTGCAGACCAGAAGCACAACCAGGAAAGTACTATCTTTATTGTAAAGTTATATTAAACCGAATCTTGGATTTCTCCCATCTTTTATTCTCCAGAAAGCTGGAGACATCTTTTACATGCCAATTGTCCCATCTATAGCTGTCCCTCCTATCTCCCAAGGTCATTCTCACATTCTATTACATCTGAAGGGTTGGACAAAGGGAATGATGTCCTGTATAATTACATAATCACTGAAATGCTGGAATTTACATACATGTGTCAAACGTTCTGACACAAGCATATAATTGGGGTATTTGCATGATTATGTAATAGTATGTTAAGGCTCAACTCATTCTGTGCTTTAGTTTCTGCCAACTTCTTGTTTCCTTCTTTGGTTATACATCCCTGCTATTTTCTATTTTTTCTTTTCAGCATTTTGCAAACCCTGTGTTTATCTACGCTGGTGTCTTTAGATCTCTCCCATTTTAATTTCCACTGTTTGCAATTACAGCTTCAATAGCCCATTTTTCAGAATTTCTTACCCTTTACAGAAAGTTTTCCCCTTCAGAATGTCAAGCCATTGGATGACTTCACCAAAATCCACCTTTCTGAAATCTAATATGCAAGTATTTTCCCTATCTTTGATAGCACAAATTCAAGGATAACAAGAACACTTTCTCTCATTTCTGGTCACCTTCACTTCTTCAGGTAATTCATTCTTTGAGCTTCTAACAAATGACTTTGCCAAGAGAGGATAACATTTTGGGAATCTCTGACTCTTGGCAGAGTGAAATCTTCCATTGTCATTATTATTTTTTTAAAAAAAAGTTTGTTATCAGGCCCAATAAGATTCATCCAAATCTTTCACCCATCTATCCATGGGGTAAATAGTGCTTGAGAAAGCAAGCCTCCCTATTATCAAAACCATTGTCAGTCCATAACATACCTCTAAAATATAAATTTGCTGCAGTTCCTAAAGCCAGTGATGCCTGAGCTTTGTAAACACTCCAACAATCACAAGGTGGTGGCAAAGAGATACACAAAAAAGACCTCTTTGCTGCCATTCCATGGACATCTGATTTTTTACAGCCCTAGCTCAAGTTTCACTCATTGTTCTGTTTTTAATAAATAGGAAATAGTTAGAGATGTCATAAAACTTCAATAATCTTTTGAGGAAGGATTCTGGAATAACAGACACCTTTTGGAGAAAAAGTGAGACCTTCGTGTTTTCCAATTGGTGATTCTGATCTGCTTAGTATGTCAACATGCTGCCAGAAAGGTATGCATGTATGAATGAGCTAATCTCTAATTGGACTAAGCATGCTGTGGTATCAGTGTCTATTTATCTATGTATCTTAATACCAAGTTATGTGAAAAGAGAACTTGCAAGTCAACCAACTTGCGAAAAGCACAAAACAGGACTGGATTCCTTAGGACTAGACAGAACAGGGTTTATATTCAATTTGTCTCATTTTAGAAGGTCATTGAGGGAGGGATATTTTGCTTGTCCTAATGAACAGACTTTTTTTCTCCATCTGTTTCTTCTGATTGACATTTTCGCAGGTTTATGAAAAAAAAAGCTCCACACAAACTTCTTTTAGGGAATTTACGAATTGTCAGGTCCCTGCCGGAACGCTGCCTTTCCGAAGGGGAGGGGGCAATGCTTCTTGGGGTTGAATCGGGGGTGAAATGCTCCCGGATCAGACCGGATCGCCAGGTCCGGTAGCGATCTTGGCCATTGGTTCGACGATCCGGTAGCGATGGCGGAGCAAAGCTCCGCCCACCCGCCCGGGCGGTTTTAACCAGGAAGTAATGTGTTTTTTACCTTCTGTGCATGCACAGAAGGTTTTGCGCATGCGCAGAAGTTCTACACACACACATGATGTGTGTGTGTGCGTGTGTGCGCTTCTAGACCGGTAAGGAAGGTAAGTAGATTTCACCCCTGGATTGAATGCTTTGAATGCTTTAAGCCCTTTTGCTGTAACCGCATGACAATTAGGAGGGGGACTGAGCCGTCAGGATGGACTCCTTCCCAGCCAGTTCCAGCCTGTTACCCAAGGTTGTGGCATCCCGAGGATGACCTACTATCAACATCCCGCCTCAGAGTTCTCATAACACCTTTGTGGCATCATATTGGCTACTGGTGGACATGGGGCACTAATGGGGGTTGAACAGGGGAAATTAACTTAACGCTTCACACGGGAATCTTCAGACTCCGCCTGACTTATGTTATTTATTTATATGTTATTTATTTATCAAACATGTACAAGATAACAGGTATAAGTACAAACATGGACATGAACATAGGAAATGAGTACAAATAAATGGGGACAGTATAACAGGGACAGTAGGCAAGCTGGTGTGCTTATGCACACCTCCTTTACAGACCTCTTAGGAATGGGGTGAGGTCCACGGTAGAGAGTTTAAGGTGAAAACTGTGGGGGTTTGAGGATGTAACAACGGAGTCAGGTAGAGCATTCCAGGCATTGACCACTCTGTTGCTGAAGTCGTATTTTCTGCAATCGAGCTTGGAGCGGTGGACCTTGAGTTTGTATTTATTGTTTGCCCAAGAATTATTGAGGTTGAAGCTGAAGTAGTCGTTGACAGGTAGAATGCTGTAGCAGACAATTTTGTGTACTATGCTTAGGTCAGACCGTAGGCGGCGTAGTTCCAGGTTGTCCAAGCGCAAGATTTCGAGCCTGGTGGCATAAGGGATTCTATTGTGAGCAGAGGAGTGGAGTACTCTTAGAGTGGACTTCTCTGCAACCACTTCTCTCAGTAAAAGTTCCTTCTGAAATACTAATTGTTTCAAGAGTCATGCTTTCCTGAGAAGATAGCTGAGGCAGGTCCTTACACAAACACATATTTCTCAATTTGAAAGCAGGAACCCAATCTTAAAATCTCGTATCAAGTCTTTATCTGAAGCTATGTTTTGTTCCCAGATGCTTGTATCTTCTTCCAAGTAAGAATACTCAAATCCTTAGCATGTGGATTGTGATGTCATAGACAACTATTGCTGATTCGATGCAATAATCTGCTTAAAAAAAAACCAGAGGGAGAGCATGGTTGGCAGCATCGTGGGCAGTAGAGCAAGCAAACATACTACAGTAAATGTTCTACGGCTCTCTTATTGCAATTGTAGCTCTTATTATATTTTCTCTTATAAGATTAAACATTTTAAATGTGTGGTAAAACTAAACATTTCACCAAGTGAGACTTCTAGTGACTTACTGGAGACATCCTTAAAGTTTTCTTGGCAGCAGCATGGAAGCAGTCTGCCAATTTCTTCTTCAGGCTGTTTTTCAACGTCTTAATCTAACCCTAAAGCCCTTGACTTCCTGGTTGACTTCCATTTAACTTCTGATCAGATTGTCACCTTGCTTCAGTCATCAGCCCTGTTTGCTTAGGAGCTAAACCTACTGCTATTCTAAATATGAAACCATTTTAATTTTTTTCTGAAATATTAAGATGCTCACTTACCCTTAAAGTCATTCTTTAACAATCCTGATTTTTTTTTTCTAGATAGTAGAACATGAAAAAATACCATATCAAAGAAGAGATACATGGTGGAGAGATTCACTAAGGGTATGTAATATGATATCTATTTATTCTTGTGTTCTTAATTTACAAGCATAAAATTATTTATTTATCAAATTTGTTTAGCTACCAAAATATTGCATGTTTATGAATTATATTCCAGTTTGGGAACTAGTGCAATGAAGACAAGGGAAATTATTTAACAGTTTTGCATTCCCATTCTTGCATAAAGTAGAATTTAGGGATATCATGTGATACTGTAGAACAGCCTTCTCCAACCTGACATTCTACAATTTCCAAAACTGGTCATGTTAGTTTGGAATTTTGATAATTGTAGCCTAATATATATGGAAGGCATGAGATTCAAACAAGCCAATTGAGAATTATTCTTAGCCTATTGAAAATGCTATTATACTCATAAATGCTATTGCACTTTTATTCCCGGAGGTATCTAGTTCTGTGAGCACAGAATGTTGTACTAATTAGTCCTTGAGATGCACTAATATGGCTCCTCCTATAATCTAGATACTCCTATGAGTCATTGAAAATAAAGGACTTGCCTCTTTCCATCCAACCCTTTGCAGAACACTTTTCACTGATATGTCTATATTGACTAGGGATTGTTCAGTTTACATCCTGTGGCCCAGCAATAAAAAAGAATTAATGTTAGAGTAAACATCCCCAGGTTTCCTTCTAAGGTCTGAGCTAGCTTTTGATTTTTTTGCCCTGGATAGACCTTTGCTGTTCCTCCAATTTTACTTCTGTGAATTCTTTATTTTACATTATGAATCAACATTGATCTACTAGCCTCTGTTCTGTTATTTCTGATTCCTTGTTGACCTGGGCCATGATTGATCTGATCTTTCTGAAAATAACTGAGTAAAAATATTTTCCTTGTCTTCCAAGCAATATATTTGAATTGAGCCACAGATATTGTAGGATGCCTGAATATTTAACATTAACATTCGGACACTGGATTTCTGTGTTAAATCCTTGGATTATTAAAGGAAATTGAATGAAATAAGAAGTGGTGAGCTATCCAAATGAATTATTAGCCCGTAAGTGAAATATGTCCCCAACTAAACTGTCCTATAGAAGATTTGCTATTATTATTTTTTTTTGCAAGAGGACCATTACTTACACTGTAGTTTATGTTAATTTCCCTGGGGTACCAAGAATGGTCAGTCTAGCCCAGTGTTTCACAATCTCAGCAAGATGAGCTGAGGAATTTTGGGAGTGAAAATTCACACATCTTAAATTTGCTGATCAAATAATAATGATACATGATGATCTGCTTAAAGACACTGCTGAAATCCATATTTATATTTTCAGATATGAAAAACATGTTATACATGCTTTGTTTCTTTCTACTAGCCAACCCCAATCCCAGGATCTTATCCTGTACGAGATTTTCTTGAAGAAGCTCAGTTGAATCCAGTGAAAGCAACTTATAATTTTAAAAGTGAAGGGAGAAAGAGAGCATCCATCTATCAGCAACTACCTGATTTGACCTTGCCAAATACTTTTATGTACTATCCTCCTTCATTTGTGGAACTGGTAGAGAAAAGACCTGCTACTTATTCCTTTAAGAGTACTTCAAGGCAAAGCAACTATCCAGTCAGCGGAGATAAGGTAAAATGAAGTTAGGAATGGGGCTCTATAACAATAATTGCCATCTTAAAAGAAAAGGTATTTAGCTAATACTCAGGTCCTACCATTAATATCCTGATCCTGTTTTATATCCCAATGGCAAGTCCTTCAGAGTGGGTTTAATGGCCAACAAATAAGGAGCAGGGAATGGAAAACCAGAGACAGTTAGAAATGGAATGGAGAATCTCAGAAGAGGTTATCACCATCACCTTAGAATAAATAAATAACCATAATAGTTCAATCTAAAAATCTGGCTGACAATCCAATAAACAAATAATAATAATAATAATGTCCACTGAGGCATTAACTTGACATGGTTGTGGGGCTGGTGTGCTCTAAGGAGAATGAGAGCTATGCCAGAAGTTCAACCATACTTCTCATCAGAAGGCCAGACAAAGATTGCCTTTTCCATAAAAAATATGGTGAGACATAATTTACAGAATCCTATAGCAGCTCAGTCGTTGCCCAAGGAATGAGAAGGAATCAGAAAAAAACAAAACAAAAGCTAGTGGATCATTGTCTGTTTATAATACAAACTAAGGTACTCACAGAAGTAGAATTGGAAGAACTACAAAGGCCTACCCAGGGCAAAGAAATCAAAGCCTTGCCAGAAGTAGCTAAATGGTAGAGGGAAACCATGCAAAGTTGGCAGTAGAAGGGACCAACATAACTATTGAACTGTTTTCACTCCCAAACCAGGTAACCTCTCATCTTCCAAAGTCCTCTAACTAAAAGGCAAGAGGAACTGGAACAAAGAATAATTGAGTGTCTTGAATAGCACACACACAACCGAATAAGGTTGCCCACATTGAAGTTCATTACAAAGAAGCAACTAGCACAAATTTTAAATGATGCCAATACTGTAATATTAAACATGAGAAACTACTCACTAGAAGAATCAAACCAACTAATATATAATACAGCTGCAGTTATAACTGACAATTTGGGCTGCAAAATCAACAAACAAGGAAAAAAAAACCAAATAGTGCACCACCAAAATGGAAGGTCAGGTTGGAAAATAAGATCAGTATGCTAAGATAAGATGCAAGCAAGCTAGTACAGATGAAAGAAAGGTAAAGAACCAGAAGACCCAAAAGAAAAAGAAAAAACCGTGATCAAGAAATATCATCTAGAAACAAGGAAAAGTACGGAAACACAAGAGATCAGCAGATATGAAGCTCAAGTAGAATCTCCAATTTCAGTCGAATCAGATATATTTCTACCAATTCATCAATGGAGAGATTGCAGTGAACCAATCAGCACCTGACAAAGAAGAAACAGTGCAGTTCTGGGCACAGATATTGGACAACCCAAAGAAATACAACAAAAATGCAGCTTGGATAAAGGAGGTGGAGAAGAAGAAGAAAAAAAGAACTGAAATGAAAGAAATTGTAATAACAGAAATGGTGAAGACAAGAGCAAAGAAGGTCAAGAATTGCTCAGCAGTGCATAAAGATGAACTATATATTTTTTGGTTGAAACATCTTGACTGGTCTTATACCCACTTGTTGCCAAGTAGTTTAACAACAAGCTCCAAGAAGGTGAAATTGAAGATTGGTTAACATCTGATAATGAAAGATCCAACAGCATCAAACAAATCCAATTAACTGCTTACCAACAACTTTCAAATTACTAATTGGTGTAGTAACTGATGTAGTCCAACAGCATCTAGCTCAGGGATGTCAAACTCACATCGTCATGACATCATCACATGACATATCATGGGTTTTCCCCCTTCACTAAACTGGGCATGGGCGTGGCCAGCGCATGATGCATCTAGCCCGCGGGCTGTGAATTTGGCAGCCCTAGTCTAGCTGAAAAGAAGCTGATATTACCTGAGCAGCATCCAAACAGCAGAAGAGCAAAAGATCAACTCCTAATTGATAAAATGATTTTGGAAAATTGGAAGAGAAAGAAGACTAACTTGAATGTATATTGGATTAATTACAAGAAGGCATTTGACTCCCTGCCACATGACTGGATAATCAAGTGTTTGGAAATAAGAAATAGAAAGAGGAATCTTTCAAGGAAACTCACCCTCATCACTACTGCTTATCATTGCACTGATTTCTCTGTCAATGATACTGAATAAGTCAGGCTACAAACATCAAAAATATCTGCCAGGCTATGCTACCTCATTTACATGGATGATCTGAAGCTGTGTGGAAAAACACCATCTGAAATAGAATTGCTGCTCATCATCAAATATACTGCCAAATTATTGCGATGGGATTCAGATTAGACAACTGTGCCACCCTCACCATCAACAGGGGAAAATAGTGAAAACTGAAGGAATCAAGATGCCCTGTGGAAAAAATATCAAGAGTTTGGATGAAGATAATCACTACAAATACCTGGACATCTTTCAAGCTGACAACAACAAGCACACTGAAGTCAAAAAGAAGATTAGAAGTGAATACATTATGAGAGGGAAGAAGATCTTAAAATCTAAACTCAGTGGAGGAAATACCATCAAGGCAATTGACTCCTGAGCAATTCCAGTCATTAAATACACAGCTGGAATAGTGGATTGGACTCAAGCAGAACTGAAAGCCCTGGACAGGAAGAATGGAAATATAATGACTACGAATCATGTCCTTCATCCATGCAGTGATGTTGACAAACTCTATTTATCAAGAAAAAGAAGGTTAGTGTGGAATGTTGCAAGCACATCAGACAGGTGAAGAAAAAAAAAGTGTATTGGAAGAACATTTGAAGGGCAGTGAAGAAAATAGTATGCCACGAAGGCTTACTGAATACTGGAGAGACAAAACTGGCCTACCAGAAACACCAAATGAAAAATAGAAAAGAGGCGCATGGCAAGACAAAGTATTACATGAGCAAGATATGAAAACTAGCAGGCAAAGCAGATAACAGCAGGACTTGACAATGATTCAGAGCAAGAAAGTTAAGAAAGAGACAGAAAGTCTAATTCTGGTCGCAAAGACCAGGTCTTAAGAGCAAATGCATACAAAGTCAGATCTGAGAGGACAGCAACAGACAGCAAATGCATCTCTGCAAAGAAGCTGAAGAAATTATGGATCGCTTAGTTAGCTGCTGCAAGAAGATCCTACAGACTGACTACAAATAATGACTTGAGAAAGTAACAACTATGGTGCATTGGAATATCTGCAAGGAATACATTTTGCTTCAAGCAGGAACTTGGGGCCACAAAATAGGCAACATAATAGAAAATAAAGAAGCTAAATTGCTCTGGGACTAGAATTCAAATAGACAAGGACCTGCCACACAACATTCCAGAGTTAACAACTGATGCTAAAAAAGCCAAAAAAGTCTGGATAGTGGACATGGCAGTATCTGGAGGCAGCAGAATAGAAGAAAAAGGAGAAAATAACAAAATACAAAGACCTGCAAATAGAAGTAGAATGACTGGGGCAAAAGAAAGCAAAGATAATATGAATAGTAAATAAGTGCCTTTGGATGTAATTAATCCAGAACATCTGGATTACCACTTGAATGCCATCAACATTGACAGAATCAATTGTAGGCAGCTTTATTCAGAACAACTTATATTCTGTGCCAATATCTTTAACATCATCAAACAACAACATCTGCCTATCCCAGATTTTGGGAAGGACTTGATAGGTGGACAAAAATGCCAAATCCAGTCTAAGCATCAATCTGATTATGCAACCAACCATAGTAATAAAATATACCACCTGACTGTTTAGTGACCCTGGGTGATTCAAAACAATTAAACAAAGGAATTATAGTAAAATCAGTGAAATATAAAAGATAAAAAGAGCCAAGGGTGGAGGAAGAGGACCCTTTCTCTCTCTCACCAAAGGTATGGTTGAAGAACCAGATCCCCATGGCTCTTCTAAACAATGGCAGAATGAGGATCATCTGGATCTGGAGCGGTGGGGGGTGCCTAGTTTCAGAGGGTAAGCACTACTACTGAGAAGGTGTGCTTCAGGGGTTTTGGTAGATTATTTTGTTTAATTGAAGGAGCCCAGAGCATCCCAACTGTGTAGGAGTGGATTGGTAGATGCTATGGGAGACAGATCCTAGGCTGTTTATGGCCTTGTAAGTAAAGATCATCGCCTTGAATCACACCTGGAAGCAAACTAGCAACCAGTGCAGTTTATCAAATACATAATAAGATTCCACAGAGCAAGTTTGTTTGTTTCTAGTCAACATTTGAAGAATCAAAGTAATGAAGAATCTTGTGGCATCTTACAGTTTCAAGGCATCAAAAACAGAAATGTAAAATGTCCAGATGGTAGAATGAATTGTAGCATCTCTGATTGCATATGGTGAATACAACTTCACTTTACTCAGCAAGGTAGTAACTAAAAGTAAGTAAATCTTACCTAAAGATGTGTAAGTAAAACCTATTTGCAAATCAAAAATTAAGACCTTAGAGGGGGAAAAAAATCTGGCCTTAGGCTGGCTTCTTATTTGCAAAGAGTGTTTAAAGATAAAGAGAAGAATGACTTCACATCTGCAGTCAAGTACAGCAGTCCATTAGTTTATTTCAGCCATGCCAAGACAAGACAGGACAAGGCAGACTTCTCTTGGAAAAGTTGATCAATAAATTAGACCACAAAACAAAGCCTAAATTCTTATATTTGTACACTGTATTTTTTATTCCCCACAGAATATAAGCACTGATCCTGGACAGTATGATCTTTTCCCTCGTCCAGTTCCTACTTTTCCTACTAAGTAAGTATACTTTCTAATCTATTTTTTCTTTTTAAACAGATTATTTTGGCATGTAAAGTCTTAATATTTCTTGAATTTGGCTGTATTTCCAAGCAGTAGCATAGCCCTTGCCTGAAGCCAAACCATTGTGGTCAGAGGCCAGAATAGATTCTTGCTGATTTCCATGAAAAATTAGCCTTTTTCAAGATCCTTTCTTAGTGGAGAAATGCCTTCCATTTTCTCTGAGGTTGATGCAAAAAGTCAGCAGGAGATAAAATCCTAAAAGAAGTGACAAGACGAAAAAGAAGTAGTCAAAGCAGCTGTTCAACTTGCCAGCCTGGTTACTTACAGGGCAAGGCAACATGTTGCCTTTCAGATTTTTGAGACTGTAATTCTCATAAGTCCATCCAGAGGGCTAGTGGTTGAATTATGGAAAGTGTCTTGCAAACATCTCACATGCAGTTGGTTGTTTATCCTTGTCTTACTCTGTTCACCTTGCTGTGATGAGTTGGACAAATAAATCGCATCGCTATAGAAGTAGCTGGGAAAAATACAGATTTTTCAAAGGCATGTTTGAAATAAAATTGGATTGTGGGCTCACTACAAGGAGGAAAGGTTGGTCCTAGAATAATCACTGACCCTTCAGATGTTACCTTGGATTTCCAACTATTTTGGCATATTATTAAGGCCAGGCTCTTTTGTGGCTGAAAGTTCAAGGAATGAAATTTAATGCGTGTGTTTTTAAAAATAATGACTGGCATGTATGCCAATTGCATATAATTTTATGAAATTATACTGCATCTATGTAGCTTGTAAGAATCGGTTAAACTTAATTTCTGGGACTGTAGGCTTGAACCTTCCTTTGAGTCTCATTATTATTCTAGGTAGGACTTAGTCATTCCTTCCATCCACTTGACTTCAGTTGGATGGTGGGAAAAGAGTTACAAGTCAATAGCCTTGAAATATGCTGGAGGGATTAAATGATGATGTTAAAGTAACTTTAGTTTTACTGATTTCAATACTTTTGAGTGGTTCCTAGCAGTGGGTCCTTCAAGTTAAAACCTATGAATAAAAGCTAGTCATTAAAACAAGTAGAATACTATTAAAACAACTAGAAATAAAAAAAAAATAAGTACAAATTAAAATCAATTCAGTTTAAAAACCATTCAGGCCTCCTGAACAAACTGTTTCACAGCAGATACTTGCATAGAAACATAGACACAATTCATATTTTACATAATTGTCCCCCCCTCCACCCAAGTTTAGCAGAAGATGTTTTGAACATGGATCTTCTTAAGTTGGTACAAGATTCAAATTTTTACAACATAGCAACTCTCAGCTTTAGCCTTTTGGAAGATGACCATTAAGAGGGCAAAGCAGACCTTTCAGAAAAGGATTTGGAAGAAGACTGAATTGGGAGTGAAGTTGGTGCAGGCCATTCAAGGATTCTTTTGCATATCCTGGATTGTTCTCAGGGGCACAGGAACCCATGTTCTGTACATTGAAAAAGAAGAAGCCTTGCATTAATTGAG
The DNA here is from genome assembly GCF_059756535.1 of Pantherophis guttatus. Taxonomy (NCBI): domain Eukaryota; kingdom Metazoa; phylum Chordata; class Lepidosauria; order Squamata; family Colubridae; genus Pantherophis; species Pantherophis guttatus. Next base: position 305,839,648 of record NC_142063.1, on the reverse strand, counting down.
ATGTAGACAAAATTAAAATCCCCAATTGTTTCAAAACAACCGAAATGCTAAAAGAATTTTATTTTCTCTCCTTATTCTTTGCAGGAGTTATATGTTTCGATCTGCAGTTCAAAGACATCCCATTTTTCCTCTGGTAAGTTCTATTGATTAATGACTATAAAATGTTGGCATTTCATGCAAAGAAGAAAAAAACCCACTCTTAAATGTTTCTTTTCTTCCAAATAAACCGTTAATACTTTCCCTTCCCAACTCTTCAACTTTAACATTTACCTTTTTGGGGAATAGTTAGATTTTTCAGGACTAGCCCCACAGCTGTAAACTTTGCAACCGCTCTTGTCGTGCCATCTCGAGTTTTGTTACCCCGCCGCCCCAGCTGATGGATCCCAGTTTAATTACAATGCCCATTGAGGGATGGTGCCATAAAAATGTAAATAGAGGCCAGAGATCCATTTTTTTCCCTTTAAAATAATCATTTTTTGAGACACATGTCAGGAAAATGCATATCTCTCTTTAAGAAGTCACTTTCTGCCCAAAAATAGTACATCGGAGAATTGACCTGCATGACAATTGCATCTGCTTCAGACAGATACGTCCTCTTTCTCTTCTTGCCCCATCTTCGTCTCTTCCTCTTTCTTTTCTTTTGAGCCAGTCTAGTCACAAAGGACCGAAACAGGTATTTTTGCCTTCCAGAAATTCTCTCCCATTCAGGGATCTCCCCTGGAAAACTGTCCGCCAAAAGTGACAGGAAACTATTCTATACCTTTTATGCAAAGAAAGTGGAAGAGCAGCATACCGATAGAGACAAGAATGGAAATTTACTAAGAGAGTTATAGAATGAATGAATGAATGAATGAATGAATGAATGAATGAATGAATGAATGAATATCATACCGTGGCCATGTTAGCATGACATGGCTAACCCAGTTCCCCCTCTGACATATTTCTACCTGCCATCCAGGTAGTCAGTTTCAACCATTTTTTCCAGCTGCGGGGGTGTGTGTGTGCAAAAAAGCCAAGAGGCTGGCTATAACCATGCAATTGATGCCCTACCCTATTTTTACATGTCAAAAAATCAAGAAAATCGCTTGGAAAATAAGTGATGGAATATTGTAATTGCTACACTTGTCCAGTAGAATTCTAGTTTCTTAAGAAACAAAATAAAACAGGCACCATGTTGGAGCTGCAGAATTGTTGACAACTATTAGATGGCAGGAAACTTGTATTTTTTTGTATTTCTTTGCTGCCATCTAATAATCATCTGGATTTTTATAGTTCATATATGCTAAACTGATATATAGTTTATAGTATATTTATAGCTCAGGGTTGACCTGTGGGGACCTTAGAGCTCTCTGAACTTGATTGTTTTCTTGCAGATGTTTCATTATCAAACTAAACTAGGTAATCCTCATCAGTGCTAAATATATGCTAAAGTTATATTGAAATCATAAGCATTCTAACATTGTACAATCACTATTAGTTTGCTAGTCAGATTGGTAGTACTATGTTTATGCAAATCCTGGCCAATCCAAAAGTTTTATTCTGCAAGATAATAAAGGTAAAGAAGTTATAAATCCAGGGTATTCACCTTCCCTGGTAAGTCACTAGTCTTACTGCACTTCCAATTGGAGCTCTTGACATCTGTGTAACATGATCCTAGTCCTTTTGTTGGACAGCCGGTGTTTCCATGGACCAGTCGCCATACTTCAAAAGCACATATTGCCAACTGAGTAATATAGGTTCTTGGGCAAGATAATCCATGTAGGAAACTCCAGACTTCATGAAAACGTGAACATTTTCATTATAAGGTATCTAGGATCATGTCTTTCATACTTGACAGATGTGTTGATTGCAATTGTCCAAATATGGATCAGAGGAACAAGCAGGCTGATGTTATTGATGCATCTGTTCCCTAGTTAATAATACCTAGATTCAGGAGCCAAAGCAATGAGGAAGTAGTGAGAACTTGCCATCAATATTAAGTAAGTGTATTAGATGGAGAGCCTATGAGTCACCCCACCATAATCTTGATAAATGACTCAATCCTGAAGGAACAGATAGGAGCATAAGCCATATGAAACTCTTCAAAAGACCAATCAGTCATATTCTTGAAAAGCTGTCACTTTAGCAGAGTCAGAATTACACATAAGACCTTGAACTATATAGCTGTTGTGGCTAAATGAGCCTCCCAAGCCCTCTTCCCTGTATTTATGATAGGAAGAAAAATTTGCTTAATGGCATTTTACATTTTGTAATCGGATCAAAGTTCACTTCAGTTTCCAAATTGTGTTAAATGAATTTAGAAAAATGTTGGTTTTTGGGGTTTTGTTCACACTTTTTTGGGGGGTATCACATTCTAATGTTTAAAAACATCTGAAAATACGCATGTGCTTAGACATTTTTTAAAAATATAGCAATAGAACAGTGGTGGGTTTCAAATTTTTTTACTACCGGTTCTGTGGGCGTGGCTTGGTGGGCGTGGCATGGCTTGGTGGGCGTAGCTTGGTGGACATGGCAGGGGAAGGATACTGTAAAATCCCCATTTCCTCCTGATCAGCTGGGATTTGGGAGGCAGAGAATAGATGGTGGAGGGGCCAGTCAGAATTTTTACTACCGATTCTCCGAACTATTCAAAATTTCCGCTACCGGTTCTCCAGAACTGGTCAGAACCTGCTGAAACCCACTTCTGCAATAGAAGTATATAGAAAATGATTACTAAATGGAGGTGAAAAGCAAGTATTCATATGTAACAGCATTTCAGAGGCCAAGGGGCAGTTTATTCTTGAGTAATCCCGGAATGCCAATCATCTTTGAAATGCAGCATAGCTAGTAAGATCTTTGAAAATCCCAGAGAAATAGAAAAATGGATCTCCTGGATCCTGAATTGTCAATAGCCATTCGGCAACTGGAGTAATTATGTCAGCTCTGATGAGATGTATGCATGGCTAAGCACTCCACTTAACATTCTGCATCATCTGCAGCTTCCAACCTAGTAAGAGGAAACACACACAAGAATAGTTTTGTTGTGACTCCGACCCCCAAGCCCGTCTTATCAGAGGGAGAAGATTCCGAAAGTGAAGGAGAGGAGTTGGCAAGGCCTCCCTCTCCAGGACCCTCCTCTCTGGCAATGCCTCAGGTATCCTCCGAAGGCCAAGAGATAGACCACGAGCCAGGCACTTCCGAGCAGCCCCAGTTAGACAGCGACGGAGATGAGTCTTGGCTGGATCCCCGACAGCGGCGGAAAGACAAGCGCCCACAGCAGAGAAGGAGGCGTGCCAGAGATTAAGCTGAGTCACTGGACCACACCCCACAGGGGATAAAAGGGGGTGTGGTGGCCAGTCAGGCCTTGTGACGGACAAAACTGAAAAGCTAGCAAGTCATACTGCGTTTCTGGAACTTCGTTATATGCCCTCCTTGGATTTATTATGGACTGGATTTGACAGTTCTTTGGCTTTGTGGACTTATTTTGGTTTATCGGACGGAGGAGAAAAACCTCCCTTTGTGAGTAAAGTTTTTGGCAGGCAGCTACTGGGTTGCTGCCAATTCTGTTATCTCAAAGGAATTCCTGACGGCTGGTTTTATTAACTCCTGGCTGGCTGTTTGTGTGCGTGTGTGAGACAGGGACAGAACAAGTTTCACAAAAAGAGGCGTGGCGGTGCAATGAATAGAATGCAGTATTGCAGACTTATTCTGCCCACTGCCAGAAGTTTGATCCTGACCAGCTCAAGATTGACTCAACCTTCTATCATTCCGAGGTCGGTAAAGTGAGGATCCAGATTGTTGTGGGCAATAGGCTGACTCTAAACTGCTTAGAGAGAGCTGTAAAGCATTATGAAGTGGTATATAAGTCTAAATGTTATTGCTATTGCTAAAAAGAATATCAGAGTAACTTGAGCATAGTGGTTAAGCTGTCCTACCTAGGAAAGCGGCAACTGTACCCCAGCAGAGTTTGATAATATGTTCCTTGTTTGGTGTATGAATTAGAAAAAAGACATTAAAAAACAACAGAAAAATCAGCACTGGCAATGATATTATAGAGAAGGTAATAATCAGGAACAGCAGTTATAATGGCGATAGAAGGAATTTAATTCGTTATAATAAAGTAGCAATATAATTGAAATTCCAAAAACATTGAAACAAGCAGAAAAAACTCCAATTGATCTGTAATGTGAAAACTTGGGCAATTGTTTTCTGTACCAAAACTAGGGATGATATTGATGGAAAAGGAAAGCTTTTGCTTGACCCAGGTCATAATTTATTTGTGGAATTTTGCTGCTTTCAAGTAGGATAATGACTGTGGTTCTCTGACTTAAAAACTGGAATGAGAAAGGTATTATACATAGGTCTTGCCAACAGCTCTGAATCAAGGTGGGGCCTGGTGGCTCAGCAGACTGATAGCATTGTGATTAACACCAGCTGTCTGCAATTACTGTAAGTTCGAATCTCACCAGGCTCAAGGTTGATTCAGCCTTCCATCCTTTCTAAGGTAGGTAAATTGAGGACCCAGTTTGTGGGGGCAATAAGCTGATTTTGTATAAATATACAAAAGTATGAAGGCTATTGCTTAACGCATTGTAAGCCGCCCTGAGTCTCCGGAGAAGGGCACCATATAAATCAATTTTTTTTAAAAAAAGGCTTATAATTATGAGGCTTATAATTCCCACAGTAGGTTTCACCACATGTTAGGATCAATGGGCTTTGAATCAAAAGTACCTGTCCTTTTTCTAGTTGGCTTTTTCTGCTCCAAAATGCTTTGGAACATCTGTAAAGCAACACTATTGGCAGTTGTGATGGGTTCCTATATGCCTAGGGATGGCTACGATTGAATAACAGGAGACTGGACTAGATTGTCCATTGATTTAAATGCATTGTGACTTTTTAATGATTTAATGGCCAAGTTGTCAAATCAATGAGCGTGTATTTAGGGAAGAGGTTTATAAAAACACATACTGTAAGTATTGGGTCATGGTGCCTTGCAAGAATGTTATCTCCGTCGTTCTGAGGCAGTTTTCTAATTACATTTGTCTGTCTTTTCCCTCTATTACAAAGCAATGTTGTACTTCCCCACTTCATATTTGTCTGTAAAAATGTGTTATCAAGTGAAAGCGTTGTACCACAAAGGATGGGGGGGGGGAGAGAATGAATGTGTCAGTTCTGTCGCTCCTAACACATGTTCATGCACAGAAATGACAGTTTATGACAGTGATTCCCACATGCCTTTTACCGCTGAGCAGAAAAAAGGCATATTTTGCTGAAATTAGCCATCAAAAATCTGCACTATGGGAAGGAAGATAATCAGCTAAGCTATTGAGAAGGAATCCAGGCAAGCTGTTGGGAAGCAGTAAATGATCTTGTCTGGGTGGAAATGTCAGATGACACTGTTTTCTTCCTCTATATTATTAATTTTGTCCCCAGCTGGTCCATGATTAATAGTATTAGGCCTTCATGCCACAATTCTCCAGGGGTGCATTTATTATCTAAGGTAAGCTTTTTTTGAGGTCACTTGTGACTTTCTGGTTTTGTTTTTTTTTAATATATATCTGGAATGATGACAGTGGAAGGAGGGCTTGCAGCTTTTATATGCCAACAGAACTGCTTCATGTTGAGGTTTTAGGGGGTGATCAATAACTTAAACAGTCTTTCAAGGTTTCATGGTGCCCTCCAGACAGTGCAATCCTTGTCTTCTTCTAACTCTTGAAGTTTGTTTGCTTTTTATACCACATGTATCTATACATTTCAAAAGAAGAAGGGGAAGTTGCTTGGGGCAAAGGCAATAAAGTAACCCTTCAAATCAGGGGTGAAATCCAGCAGGTTCTGACAGGTTCTGGAGAACCGGTAGCAGAAATTTTGAGTAGTTCGGAGAACTGGCAAATACCATCTCTGGCTGGCCCCAGAGTGGGGTGGGAATGGAGATTTTGCAGTATCCTTCCCCTGCCATTCCCACCAAGCCACAGCCACCAAGCCACATCACACCCACCAAGACACGCCCACAGAACCGGTAGTAAAAAAATTTGGATTTCACCACTGCTTCAAATATTTGCTTACCATTATCCTTGATTTAAAAAGGCATGATGGCAGCTGTGATAAAACCCTATCAATTTTATCATAATCACATGTATGACACATGCTAAAAAGGAATGTGCAATATGTGGTCCATAGTTGTAAGTAATATCTTAAAGCTATGGTACATTTCTCCCTTGTCATTAATGAGGAGGTAAATTATATATGATTGATTTACTCATTAAGTGCATTAAACTGATGGATCCATAGGTTTAATTTTATTACATATACTTGCAATTTTAATTAACTTTAGTTGCTATTATACTAAACAAATCAATTTTAACTTTTGTTCTTCACCTGCATCTTCTTTGGGCCTAGGCATCTGCCAACACACCTTGTAAAACCTACCAGTATATGCCACATAAACAGTTTATGCAGCCCTGATTTAGCAAAATGGAAAACCACCCAGCTAAATTTAAGATCTACATTTTGGCAGCTCACCAAATCAGAATCTTTTAGTAGTTGAGCCATTGGGCTTTGAAGGATCTCTGAGAGATACGGACTACAAAATATAACCATTATAGTGTAATTTAAACTGATACCTTTCATTTTTCCCCTCAAAGTTTGCAAAAATTTTGCTTTTAGTTATACTAAACCTGGATTTGGTAAATAAATAGGATACAACCTCACTTTCTGATTCTGTTGATGGGAATTACACATGAACCTTACTTTCCCCCATGCCACTCACCACTGAATAACTGCATGGAGACTATCACATATTTATTTATGAACCGTGGTGGCGTAGTGGTTAGAATGCACTATTGCAGGCTAACTCACTGCTCACTGCCAGGAGTTTGATTTTGACTGGCTCAAGGTTGACTCAGCCTTCCATCCTTGCGAGGTCGGTAAAATGAGGCTCGAGATTATTGGGGACAATATGCTGACTTTGTAAACCACTTAGAGAGGGCTGTAAAACACTATGAAGCAGTATATAAGTCTTAAGTGCTTTTGCTATTCAAATTTGTTATAGCTTCCCAACTCCAGTGGACTTCAGCCTATTCCCTCCCTTCTCTGACATACCTATTAGATTTGACAGGAAGTACTTCTCCAAGCACACAATTATATATGCAGGGAGTCAGATGTAAGAGAAGATCCTGTTGCTTAATCAGGATATTTTCTTGGGGGGTCTATCTACATATTTAAACATGCATGGATACTTTCTCATGAACACCCAATGGATTCTCCTTGAGGTGATGAGACAATATGTCTATACAATATTGAGTGAAACTATATTATTACTATTATTATTATTATTATTATTATTATTATTATTATTATTATTATTATTAATTTGATTTTTATACCACCCTTCTCCAACAGGACTCAGGGCGGTGAACAGCCAAGATAAAAACATAGCATACAAAATTTAAAACAATTTAAAAAGATATTAAATAGTTTCGGCCCACAATTTAAAAATACCCCAATAAAATCAATTACAAATTAAAACCAAAAGATGGGAACAAGCCAGCTATACAGCCAGATATACTTCTTAGGGCCTGGTAAGCCTTTGTTTATTGAAAACTGAGGAAAATGTGTAAAAAAAATTTTCCTCCATTGTGTCACAACATCTTTTATGCTTTCAATTCCAAATTTCGTAGCTGGGTTTATTGATTGTTTGGAATCCCAAACTTGTTTCTGTCTTGCAATGAAGAAGCTAGAAACTCTGTTACTGCTTGTGTGCATAATCACCTCTGTATTATATCCTATAAATAGGTTTAGTAAAGCTTTGTGTGGTTTCAGAACATAATATTCTTTCACCCTGAGGAAACAGCAGGAGAAAATGTGTAAGAACATACTCCTTGAAAAGCAAGTCTTTTCTCAAACCTTTCTCTGAGTTCTGCATCTACATCAACTTTACCACCTATCAACTGAGTTCTAAACCGATTGCTGTCAGGTTGACATGGCCCTATTTTGAACGTGAATCAAGGCAAAAAGGTGCATTTAGGGAGAAGCAAAATCACCACAGTGTTTATGTAATTAGAAGGATGCTGTCAGCAAGCTTTAAAACATATAAAATTTTTCATTGGCTTTATAGGCTATAGGCCTCTTCCCTGGGAGATGTGATTCACCCTTTTTCCTTTCAAGAAAGTTATGCTTGTTTGCATGGTATTTTTTTTTAAAAAAAATAAAAAATATTTTGTTGTTGTTTGGATTAGGATTTAAATGCCTGTAGTTTTTCAAATACATGGCTAATTCTGAGATATCAGCCAGGTCATAAGCCTTGGAAAAACAAGAGGACAAATTTAACTTCAAAAGCCTAGTTCTTCTATTTTCCAGATCAGGTTAGCATTTTTTAAGGATTATAATGGAAGAATATATATCTATAGATATATAGATATATTTTACAGTAGCTGATCAGAATTTATTCTGAAAGAGCAGCAGCAAACTAGGTATAATGTGAATTGTCTGAGGGTTTTTTTTTTTGGCTTTTAAATAGATGTTAACCTTTCATTTGAAAATCCTTGAGGATCTCATTAATGACCTCGTGCCAGGTGGCCTCTTGTGACAGAAGAGCCGTTCCATGTAAACAACTACTCTTTAAATGAGTTATTGATACAGCTGCTATCCAATATTTTGCAACAAATGAACTGGAACTGACATCTTAGTGTTTGCCTGTCTTGGAACAGCTGCAACCGGGGTGTTCTTTGCAGGTGAAAGCTATTGATGCCCAGAGAGTGATTTTGCATGTGTTGTTCACAGTGTTGGACATAAATGACCATTGGTTTGGGCTAGGCATCGACAGGATGGAGATTCTGCATAAAGAGCTTTGCAATGAGCTTCTGTTTGTAGTTTCTGTCTCAGGTACAGCAGGAAGATGGTTTAGAATGCAAAGCAAACCAACATTTAACCACTGTTTTGTTTTGTTTTGTTTTGTTTTGTTTTGTTTTGTTTTGTTATTTTACTTTTAGAGAATTTATTCAAGTTCACTGGGGTTCTATTAAGTCAATATTTTCCATTCTTTCCATATGTTTTCTTGAAACATATTCCAAGGTGGATTTTAAATAAGTAGCTTAAAAATAGAGGAATGCTGGGACCACCATATGTGGACTGGGAAAATCCAAAGAATCATTAGATTTATTAATTTAAGCACATAAAATCAACAATAAAGATAACATCTGTGGACATCTCTTGAGTTCTTTGAGCCAAAGTACTGTTTTAACAGTCTTCCTCCTCCCTTGGCTTTACATGCTTTGGATCTTTGGTTGGTATGTTTGATAGGTGAAGATATTTTGTGCAGTGAGGGGAAAACTGTGACAGATATACCCCAGGAAGTATGCTGAGGAATTTCAGCTCTTTCTGCCAACGCATATTCCTTCTAATTTTAGATTTTAGGTATGCTAAAATCATTGTTTCTACAACCGATAGAATAAAAATAAAAGTTGTACATTGTATATGTATTCATTATACTGAAATATAGATGGTCCTCACTTAAAATTACTTGTTCAGCAACTATTCAACTTGTGATGGTATTGAATTGAATGGTACATACAACTGATCCTTCAGTAATGTTGTGGCCTGTCAGTGGCCTGTGCAGATTCTGGCTGATTCCGACAACGAGGAGGCTGCTGTGGTGCTATGCCAGCAGCCTGTGCAGCTGGTGCTCAAGTCGGACAGTGAGGAGGCTGGAGAAGATGTGGTGCCAGAGGCAAGGATTCAGCCAGGGCCTTCAGAACCTCCAGAAGCTCCTTTAAGTGAAAAGGACGAAGAGGAGGAGCCTCTTCTCAATGCACGGGTGCGTAGAGCTGCCAAAAGGCAGGAGTGGCTCCTCAGGAGGAGGTCTCCTCGAGAGTAAGGCTTGGGGCTAATTGGCCACTCCCTTAGCCTATTTAAGGAGGAACGCGGATTGCAGCAAGCTGTAGAGAACAACTTTAGTTCAATCTCCTTCGCGTTTGGATTCTCTGCAAAATTGCTTCTGGGCTTTCTGCCAACTCTAGTAAGATTGTGATTACCTTATCTTAGGATTCTTGTAGTATTAAGAAAGTTTATTAACAGCCTTTGTTTGAAAAAGACTTGAGTTATTTTAGTAAATTAAGTTTTGTACAAACTTTGTGTGTGCTACGTTCTTTGGGGTCTATAGCTGGGGCAGAACAAGTAATTCCAGCCCTCACAGTGTTCCAAGGTCATGTTGTTGACATTTGTGACTTTTTTTTTGCCAGCTTCCTATAAGCAAAATCAATGGGGAAGCTGGTAGGAGGTTGCAAATTGTGACCACATGATATCCTTGCTTGATGACCTGCAGTGATTCGCTTAATGACTGAAGGTGCTAGAATTGATGTTACTAAGTAATGCAGTCACACAACATTGCACTTTTTGACTGTGTCACTTAGTGATGGACATTATGACCCGCATCGTTGTTGTTAACTGAGAACAACCTGAACCTGTATTATATTTTGATAGGCCTATTCGTATTTTATTACAATATTATAGTCCTGAAAATTTCTATTTTGTCTTTGTCTTTTTATTATAGTTATGTGATTTTTTTTTACCTAAAATGCAACACATGCTTATCAAAGGGTCTTAAAATATCTGTTGTTACAATCCGTGACAATTCCTTATGATTCACTTCCCATTGGTTGCTTTTTAAGAAATACCACTGTGTTATGCCTGTTTGAAAATTTCAGAAATATTTGCATGGAAAATCCTCCTAAACATTTATCCTGGATAAACAGACTAAAACTGAGTTGCCCCAAAGGAAAAAGGTATGAACACACCTGCATAGAAAATGTGATTATTTCAAATACGTACAAAACCAGTAGGGTTATGCTCAAAGGAACATGACAGATGTTAACATAGGAACACAGAAATAACAACAGACAAATATTAGCCTATCTCCAAACTATAAATAGATTTATTTTCTTGTCTTATAACAATAAACAAATTACTGCTTTACTAGTTGGTGTCACTTTTGTCTCCAGGTAGTTGAGAATAGATTGATCACTGAAAATGCCTTTGTTAGCATATGAGTCAGCAAAAGATCGGTGTCAGTTGTTTGTACATTTAAAATATGGTTATTTGCTTTTGCAAGCCAAAAGCTGATATCCTGTAATTACTCCAGGGGCTTGCAAACCTGTCAAAATCAGTCAGTGTTACTTAGTTCTTAGCTTTTCCTAATCTTCCTAGAACAAAACAGCTCTTTTCCTCTGGGTTCCCTATGCCCAGGGAGGCAGCGGGGATGAATTAACTGGACCATTCCATTTCTCATCCCTTTCTACCTTCTCATAGGTAGGCTCTCAGTGTGGTGGGGACAAGGGCATCTGGGGAGTGGAGGGGGAAATGACAACATGTGTGCGATGATGCAAATGACATGACTTATGTAGTTGGAGGTCCTGCAAATACATAATTGTGTCATTTTCATGATTACATAATTGTACTCGTTATCATTTTGGCATCACTGTGGTTTGCTGCAGAGACTGTCATGCAGAGGTCCACATGGAATGAGAGAAGGCACCAATGGATATGGCTCAATTCTTTCTTGTCTTGCCATCTTCAAGAGTACAGACTTTGAAGCTTCTCCCACAATCAGGGATCAACGTGCATTACTCTAAGACAGTGTTATCAAACCCCGGCAACTCTTAAGAAGTGTGGTTTTAACCCCCCAAATTCCCCAGCCAGCTCAGGGCTGAAGTCCACATATCTTAGACTTGCCAAAATTGAGAAATGCTGCTTAAGAAAGTCCACAAAGTGAAGTGCTGGGCATCGTCACCCTTGATGTTTCTTTGTCCACAGGCAGCCATACAACCAAATATTTGGGCAAATAAGCAGACATGCACAGAGAAGCTATAGCTGCAGCTAAACCTTTCCTTCCTCCAAACTGCTCCAAATTTAGGCACAACTCTGCCTAAATTGTCTGCTGTACAAAAGACTCATAGCTTACTAATAGACAACACATGATCTCAGATTTTGTTCCTGGCATCTCCAGTTAAGAATGGGTCGTATAGTAAGAAAGATCTCCATCTAAGTTCCTGCAAAGGAGGTGCCAATTTAAATGACCATTCAGGATAAACAGAGATATAATGTTCACTTTATGTATAAAGGTTTGCACTATATTTTTCTAGATATGCACAGGTTCAGTTGTTATAGAAGTTTAATAAGCGTCTTGTGAACAAACAAATCTTGAGCAATGTAGGTTCTTGAATCTATGTGTCAAATTCAAGGCCCGCAGGCCGAATCTGGCCCACAGGTTACTTAGATCTGTCCCACAGGGCCGGCCTGGAAATAGCAAAGGACCGGCCTGCGGTGCCTCTGCTAGCAAAAATGAGGCATGGTGGGCTGTGTGCGGCCTCCCTGCAATCCATTTTCAGCCTGTATGGCCTCCTGCAACACCCTACTAGCCAAAATTGGGTGTGTGTGCACCCCCGTACCCCATTTTGGCAGCAGAGTGCTACAGGAGACAGTCCTGGCTGAAAATGGGGTATGGGGGCCCCATGTGGCCCCCCCTCTCCCTGTTTTCGTTGGCAGGGTACTGCAGGAGGCATCTGTCCTGTCTCCCCCACATCTCCCTTCCCCTGTGGAGGACAACTACAATGCTGATCTGGCCCTCGATGAAATCCAGTTTGACACCCCTGATCTATGTGAATAGCGTACACTGATCATAGGAAAGATGCAAACTGTTCAGTCTAACCTGATGTTGGTCCTGCAAAGGATTCTAAAATCCAAATGTTCTACATTAACTTTTGTGGTCATCATGTGGTTGAAATCAAGTAGATATATTGGAGGATGACTGCATAGAACCATGGAATTAGAAAATGCTATTTAGATAATTGATGGATGGATATCAGTACTAGGCATCTTAAGTTAGATTTTCAGTTTCTATATTAGATTTTCAGAATCTGTTAATTGAATGAATATGGTGGGTAGGATCTGTACTAGTTTCATGATTATTAATCTTATTTGGCATAATTCTCCAATAGTACAAATAAAATGACCCACTGAGATGTTGCAAATGTTATCCATGCTATCAAAATATGCTGCATGTATTTCAAGTCTTGAGTAGCTGTCTTGCAAGTGTTGATTATGTTAGCAATGTCTTTAAGACTACAGCATGTTAGGAATAACAGTGTTATGGAAGTATTTACATATATGGAACTTGTAAAAAAGAAGCATTTTATTACGTTGTAGAAACAAGGTCCAGGCCCAGGGGAGTATGAAATAAAGGATGCCCAACCAGTTCCAATACGATCGTCCTTCATATCAAAAGTACCACGAATATTGCCAGCCCACACTGTGAGTATAATATTGAAAATGGCTCAATCTGTGCTTGCAGCTGTAGGGCTGACTTGGGATTCCTGACTTTCTTGGAGACATTCCATGTTCAGCCTTTGGATTTTCAGCTTTCTTTGTGGAGGGGGGAACCTTGTATTTTCAAGATATAAAAGAAAACATGAAAACAGTAAATGTTACTTAGATTCAGGCATTATTAACTTGCATCCACGGAAATAAAACCCAATTGTGGAGAAGATCAGACTGGTTGCCTGATGTATTAGAAGAACACTTGACAATATACCTGGGATCTTTTCTGAAGTTGGGGAACCTGGAATAAGGAAGGGTGCTCAGTCTCGAAAGATCAAGATGAAGCCCAAACATGGGGGCATTCTAGTCCATTGCACGTAATCCTTGGTTTACAACCATTTGTTTAGTGACTGTTCAAAGTTACAATGGATCTGAAAAAGTGACTTATGACCGGTTTTCACACTTACAACTGTTGCAACATCTCCATGGTCATGTGATCAAAATTTGGATGCTTAGCAACTGGTTCATATTTATGATGGTTGCAGTATCCCGGGATCATGTGATTACCTTTTGTGTCCTTCTGACAAGCAAAGTCAATGGGGAAGCCAGATTCATTCAACAACCATGTTATTCACTTAACAACCGCAGTGATTCACTTAGCAACTGTAGCAAGAAAGGTCATAAAATGAGGCAAAACTCATTTAATATATATATCTCACTTGGCAACATAAATTTTGGGCTCAATTGTGGCTGTAAATCTAGGACTACTTGTGTAATGTTTCATTTAGCGCTATTCATCCTGCAGCAGTAAGCTTGTTCATTCTGCTTTCTAATATTCACTGGCAGCAAATATAAAGCTACTGTGAAAACTAGGCACATGTCTGTGAATTTTGTGATATTACATTCTAGTTTGGTAGATGAATACAATCCATTATCTTTAATTATATGAGTCATACCATAATGTTAGTATAATTTAATTTGGATTCTTGCACTGAGAAAAGAGTTGGACCTGATAGCCTGAATGGCCTGTTTCCAAGTCTATTATTCAAGGACTGTAATTCTAATCAACTTGAATTTGGTTATGGTTGCTAAGAACAGCTTAGACAAGCCTACTATGCTCCAAATTTGTGTTGCTGCTTGGAGAATTCTGGGGTTAGAAGTCCAAGCATCTTAAAATTGCTGAGGTTGAGAAATGATGCAGCAGACAGGCAGGGCCAAAAGAGCAAGGAGATTCAGAATAGGTAGTTACCAGGTCTTACATTCCCTACTTCAATATCTTGAAACATACTCCTTAATGGTAAAATTAACAGGATATTCCTACAATCATTTAAATATGAGCCAGCAGTGTGCAGCAGCTGCCAAAAAAGCCAACACAATTCTAGGCTGCATAAACAGAGGGATAGAATCAAGATCCCGTGAAGTGCTAATAGCACTTTATAATTCCTTGGTAAGGCCACACTTGGAATATTGCATCCAGTTTTGGTCGCCACGATGTAAAAAAGATGTTGAGACTCTAGAAAGAGTGCAGAGAAGAGCAACAAAGATGATTGGGGGACTGGAGACTAAAACATATGAAGAATGGTTGCAGGAACCGGATATGTCTAGTTTAATGAAAAGGACTAGGGGTGACATGATAGCAGTGTTCAAATATTTCAGGGGCTGCCACAAAGAAGAGGGAGTCAAGCTATTCTCCAAAGCACCTGAGGGTAGAACAAGAAGCAATGGGTGGAAACTAATCAAGGAGAGAAGCAACTTAGAACTAAGGAGAACAGAACAGAACAGAACAGAACAGGTACTAATTGGACTGTCATCTGGAATCAGTCTGAGATAGAACAGAACAGAACAGAACAGAACAGAACAGAACAGAACAGAATAGAATAACAGTTGGAAGGGACCTTGGAGTCCAACCCCCTGCCTAGGCAGGAGACCCTACACTACTTCAGACAAATGGTTATCCAACATCTTCTTAAAAACTTCCAGTGTTGGAGAATTCGCAACTTCTGGAGGCAAATTGTTCCACTGATTAATTGTTCTAACTGTCAGGAAATTTCTGTTCTGTTCTATTCTATCTCAGACTGATTCCAGATGACAGTCCAGCTAGTACCTGTTCTGGGGGTGGGTTTTATTTTATTTTATTTTGGTAGCAATGAATGAATGAATGAATGAATGAATGAATGAATGAATGAATGAATGAATGAATGAACGAACGAACAAACAAACAAACAAACAAACAAACAACAAACAAAAGACTGATTTGAACAAGATCTGAGCTGCGAATACTAGCATTGTTGTTATTTTGTTATAGAAATCTATCTTCATTTATTTCATAATGATCTTGTTTGTATCTTATTCTGTACAGAAAGTCCCTGGTCCAGGATATTATTGGCCTACCAAGCAGGCTCCAAGACAGCCTAGAACTATTGCCAGCCTTGGACGGGAGCATACCATTTTCTTTAGCAACGTTCCCGAACTTTAGAATACAAAGGATACGTCGTTCTGACGCCTTCATTAAGACAAGCTTGCTAATTTTTTTATTCCTCTTCATTTTAAATGGATTATTATGTTGTTAATCCAGGCAGATGTTATTTTGATCATTCTGTTTTCTAGCATCCTAGGTTGTTTTTGGTTTTAAATCATGGCATAGTTTGTAACTGTGGTTAAATCATGGCATATCCCGTGACTGAATATTTTATAATTTGCCTGAACTTAAGTCATTCAGAGGCAGCAGTATTTGCTAGATGCTGACCTTGCAATATGGAAGAGAAAGCGAATAGAGATGACTTAAGTTATCCAAAAGGATCGGCCTTCTCATCTTTTTCCTGATAAAAAGGATAGTTTGGTGCCAGCATATCTAAATGCCAAATCTTTCTATTTCTCATTCAATCTTCTCAGATTGCCCGGGTGTTATCTGTGATGAATGAATAACTTATTTCAAAATAATGACATTGTAATCAATAGCATTCCCACTGGTCTCTTTGCAGAGTTTCAAACTCTGCAAAAAATAGTTTATATTCACTCAAAATACTATATTTGGTAGACCAGGAAAATAGTAAAAAGGAGTGGACATGCTTATTCTTTAAAATTAAACTAATCATTACTATAAGAAATCTAGAACTTCTTTCTTTGCAACCTTCTTCTTTTTTTTAATCCTGGAAAATATTCTATTTGAGAGAACTGTATGTTGGAGAAGGGGGAATGGTTGTGGTTTGACGTAAGCTTCAGAGGTGGGTTTCAGCAGGTTCTGATCAGTTCTGGAGAATCGGTAGCGGAAATTTTGAGTAGTTCAGAGAACCGGTGAATACCACCTCTGACTGGCCCCGCCCCCATCTATTCTCTGCCTCCCGAGTCCCAGCTGATCAGGAGGAAATGGGGATTTTACAGTATCCTTCCCCTGCCATGCCCACCAAGCCATGCCCATCAAGCCACACCCACAGAACCAGTAGTAAATTTGAATCCCACCACTGGTATGCTTGCTTTGTTAGTTAGGCTAATCTGAGATGATGGCTGTCTCATGCTCTCCTCATGTCTTTAATGATTAAATTGTTACTTTTCCAGCTCTCCCTAAATACAGGTAATCCTCAACTTACAACCATTCATTTAGTGACTGTCCAAAGTTACAATGGCACTGAAAAAAGTTTCTTATAAATGGTTTTCACACTTACGACTGTTGCAGCATCTTCATGTGATTGTATGATCAGAATTCATACGATCACATGTATTTGGTAACTGGCATGTATTTATGATAGTTGTAGTGTCCCGAGGTCATGTGATCACCTTTCGTGACTTTCTCACAAGCAAGGTCAATGGAGAAGCCAGATTCACTTAACAATGGTGTTACTAACTTAACAACTGCAGTGATACACTTAAGTCAGTGTTTCTCAACCTTGGTAGCTTGGCAGCCAACTGGGAGGACCGGTAGCGATAAATTGGCAAGGGTCGCAGAACCGGTATTAATTGCTGGCTGGTCTCGCCCCTGAACCCATTCCCACCCCACCCAGTCACTTCCTTTTCCTCCTTACCACCCGGGCTGCTTGCCTGCCTAAGTTGCCTTCCCACGTCGTGCCTGCCCTGCACCCCAACTGAGCTGCTGCCTCCTGTCTAAAGGTAAGTCACGCTACCCTCCCCCCCAGAGCATGCTGCACCACCCCCATTGGGCTCATGACCTTACCTTCCCCGCCCCTTACAGGGGTCCCCCCCCGTGCCCCGTTTTGGCTCCCAGGGGCTGCAGGGAGGCTTGCTAAGGCCAAAATGGGGCGCCAAAGATTGTTCATCTGGCTCAGGGCATCCTGCTTGAAGTGGAGACCTTTAATCTAGGAAAAGTTCTCCTCATATCCATTCATTGCCTTTACTTCTAAGTTTCCAACAGTATATTGCTCCCAAAGGACATTTCTGTCTCACTTTGTACAATATAACATGGAGAACCTGAGTCAGCAAAGAATTTCAGTGGAAGCAAATCATTGATAAATGGAGCAAAGTCTCTCCGGATTACTAATCGTTATCAAAGGGGATCTTGCGAATCGACGTCTCAGAATAAAGTATAGTCCTTAATTATTCCTTAACATTAATTTACTACCTATCTCCCTAATCTTAATTGCACTTCTACGCCCCCTCCCCCATGTGCTATTAAAATTCATTAACTTGAAAGCAAGTCTCAAAGTTCAGAAACTTCAGCTGGCAGAGCCCTTCACCACTTCTATACTCAAATGAGAATGTCAAGTGATAATATGAATGTGCCAGAAAGGTTGGGGGTGGGGGGTGGGGAAGCTGCTTGTTCGTTTGTTGAAAAGGCTGTGGTAGCATTGTACACCTAGAATTTTGCTTGCATCTTTTCATAGCATCTAACATGCCCCATCAGCTTCTTTCTTTGCACCTTCTCATTCTCAACTGCTTCTCTGTGTATGGCAAATTAAATTATCTTTAGCTGTCCTGGTTTAACAATATTCTTTTCTCTCTTAACCCAATAAATCTGATATGCTTCCTTGGCTGTTTTGCTGGGTAAGTGGTCACTTAACACCTAGTGATTGAGATCTGCCCCTTCCTATTGGCTTCTTTAGGTTGGGTCCTTCAGAGTCCTCCTGGTCTGGCAGCGGGATAATCCAGTTCTTTCAGTTCAGTCTCTATCTTTGCATTCCCCAGTTCTCCCTAGCCAATACTCAATCCTAGCCCTAGTCTTTTGGGCAAACACTTCTGATTGGCCATGCCTATAGTGGCAGCCATTTTGTGAAAGGACATTTTACCAAGTTGTCACTTCTTCTCATTTTGCCTCAATATTATTTACATGGAGCCTTTGGAGAGAAGAGATTATTCTTGTTACAGTTATTTGAGGCAGAAAGAGAATCTCTAGAAACTCTAGAAACATCACTTAATCAAAGATTCCTTGCATTTCCCAAAATCTCCAAGCTGTGATAATGCCAGTTTCGGCTTCATGATAAATATGTTGAGTTCAAAGTTTTAGTCAATCAGATCTAATTCTGCACATTGAATTGCATGGACTGAGGCACAATTCTCCCCTTCAATGTACCCTTCTCTGAACTTTGCAGTGAACGTCTTCAATCAAAAACATATGTAGCAAGTTGCAGAACCTAGGGAAAAGTAACCCTCCATGAATATATTACTGAAACAACATAAAAATACATTACAAAACTGAAAAAAATGTACATAAAAGCCAAGACTGCATTGTAAAAATCCTCTAGTGTACACAAGTAAAGAGAGGGGTGCATAAAAAGAAATATGGTTGTACGATCAAAACAATCTCAAGCTGATATGGAAATGAGGCAAATGAGAGTGGAAACCTGAAAGCAATAAAATTACTTAAAGCAGAAATGGAGAGAAATTCATCAATTTCTGGGCAGCCTAGCATCTTTTCTCCTGGGCAGCATCATGTAGAATTTTTAAGAAAATGTAATACAAGAAAGTGAGATATAAATCATCAATCATTTGTAGTTTTCCTGCACAGGCATCACTATTGCCGTGGACAATTCTTTGCTTTTCTGCTAGTCAAATTATCTGGTACCTTCAACATCAAAAAATGGATGAGCTAGGAGAGTCTTTCATGGGAACACAGCTCTTTCTTGGTTGATTTTTCATTATATCTTCTAATTATATACTAATTCCTAACTTTTTAGCAGTTTACTTCATATTATTTTATTTTACTTCACTTTATCTATTCATTTATTCACAAAAATAACATCACAATAGACAAAATAAACACCCCACAATGGCAAACACAATGCATAAAGTCATCATTAGACCATAATTAAAATAAGGTTCCCCAATAATAATCAACTAAATGTTGAATGCCTGTTCAGTACAGAATGATTTAAAAAAAATGTTATTCTGAATGCCAAGAGAGAAGTGTCCAATTTTAGCTTTGTAGTCATTATATTCCATAACATGTGGGCAACCACTGAGATGTCCACCTAGTGACTTGAAGCTGTTGCACATGTCTCAGAGACCTGGACCTTGAGTGGACTTTCTCTAAGTGTCTTTACAGCCCATGTAGAGTCATGGCCTCCTAATTTCTATAAGGGGTTGTTTTGCAATAGTGGAGTTCTCCTGCTAAGAGCCTGACCTCTGCATTCTTTTATCACTCATAGTTTCTGAGTCATCTTCAAAGGCAGCCCTACCTAAGCACATTTTAAGAGCCTGAACATGTGGTGATAAGAGTGTGAGTTACTGTTGCCAATACTTCCTGATCTAGGCAGGGCATACTAGCTAAAGTGGACAAAAGTCTCCCTATCTACAGACTCCATCTGCTCCAAGTAGGAAGCATGAATCCAAGAACACCCCCCCCCCCAAAAAAAATCACAGACTTGCTCATTCAGAGGGAGAGCTATCAGACCAGCGACCATAATGGATATTTCTGGAAAGACTAGATGTTTATAGAGCAACGCCACCTCTATCTTACTACTAGGGTTCAGTCTGAACTTGCTATTCACTTTTCAATCTCTCACAGCCTACATACTTCCAAATCTTTATTTCCTGGTTTATGCTAGTCATCTGTGCATTGATGATACTTCACTTAGATAAACAAATGACTTCTTACAGCATTTTTATATAAATGTTCAATAGCATATGGAGAAGACACTTCATATTTTATTTTATTTATTTATTTTGTCAATCATATATACGATAACATGTAAAAGTATAAACATAATTTGAATACATGAAAAGAGTAAGTAAAAAGGAATATTAGGACAGGGACGATAGGCACGCTGGTGCACTTATACATGCCCCTTACAGACCTCGTAGGAATGGGGTGAGGTCAACAGTAGACAGTTTAAGGTTAAAGTTTTGGGGTTTTGGGGAAGAAACTACAGAGTCAGGTAGTACATTCCAGGCGTTGACCACTCTGTTACTGAAGTCATATTTTCTGCAATTAAATTTGGAGCGGTTTACCTTGAGTTTGTATCTATTATTTGCTCATGTATTGTTGTGGTTGAAGCTGAAGTAGTCATTGAGAGGTAGGTGGACATTGTGGCAGATAATTTTATGTACTATGCTTAGGTCAGACTGAAGTCGGACATATTGGAGCAACCACAGGTTTGATTGCTCTGCCTCCATTACTACCAAGTGGATCTGCTTTATTGAAGAAGGAGCTGAAATGCTCTAAAATGGTTCCTTCAGTTTCTCAGCCCATATAGTCAGTCTAAAAGGATAATAACAATAGCAAAATGCTGCTAAATCCACATGGCCACAACGTTCTGTTCTGGGTTTGAATCCTGACTGAAATTCTTATAGAATTCTCTGTGGTTGATTCATCACTGCCCTCTCAAAAAAATTCACTGAAAAAAGAAAATTGGAATCTGAGTATATGTGGTATGGTTTTGCTTAGAAGAGAGATGGTCTCGAGAGAGGAGGCAACACTGCCTCCTTCAAGACAAGTAGTATCTCATTTCCCTCAGAGAGGTATCAATCACTTTCCAGCTCTAGCTGCACATATCGCATCTGGCAACCTGGAAGAGCCAGAAGTGGCATGAATCCAACCCACAAGAGGCAAAGCTAATATTACTGAGCACCTTATCCATGTCCTCAGGTTCCACAAACTCAAAAGAATATTGTGAAACATCATCCCTTCTCACATCACATAACTCTGTCTAGTTGAGCATTAGACCTAAGAGAATAAGAGTGACCTTAAAGAAGCCTGCAACAACAGCAGAACAGCCTGCAGACAACTTGTCTTCCAAACCTATCCTAAAAGAATAAGATTTAGGCTTTTTTTTTTAATTTTAAAGGCATTTTTTCTACAACCTCTTCGGCCAAAGAGGTTATAGGAAAAAAAATGCCTTTAAAAGCCTCTGGTGATCCCAGCTGAGTTGCCTGATCGTCAGAGGCTTTTAAAAGCATTTTTTCCTGCAACCTCTTAAGAAAAAATGC
This sequence comes from Pantherophis guttatus, assembly GCF_059756535.1. Lineage (NCBI taxonomy): Eukaryota > Metazoa > Chordata > Lepidosauria > Squamata > Colubridae > Pantherophis > Pantherophis guttatus. The sequence continues at coordinate 305,817,985 of NC_142063.1, read as the reverse complement.
TTTTAAAAGTAAAAAAAAAAATGGCCATGCCCACCGTCACATTACCCCCACCAAGCCACGCCCCCAAAATAAGCAACGCCCACAGAACCAGTAGTAAAAATTTTTAGAACCCACCCCTGATGCAGGCAGCCCAAGTTCGAATCCAAGTAAGGGTATGGCTAGCTGATGAGAGCTAAATAGCTTGAAATAGATCTATACTAGTCTCCCTTTATTTCTTTATCAGCAAAATATAAATTTGTTATAAAAATGGTTTGTCATGTATGTGACTGCTTGAGGGCTCCTGGATTGGAGCTGAAAGGCAAAAGGGATGCAGTTTGCTCCCACCCACATGCTGGAGCAGACCAGGTGTCTCGATAGAAAAACACTTTATGTATATGTATATGTATATGTATATGTATATGTATATGTATATGTATATGTATATGTATATGTATATGTATATGTATATGTATATGTATATGTATATGTATATGTATATGTATATGTATATTATATGTATATTATATGTATATGTATATGTATGTATATATTTGGCCTAGGCCACATATATACATACATGTATATATGTCATGGCCTAGGCCCGGGATATTTTTTGGACCCCCTGCAGCCAGCGACAATTCCCAATCGCCCAGTGCGTTCCCACAGACAGGACCTCTTCAGGGTGCCGTCGGCCAGACAGTGTTGGCTGGCGACCCCGAGGGGGAGAGCTTTCTCTGTGGGTGCACCCACCCTCTGGAACCAACTTCCTTTGGAGCTCCGGATGGCCCTGACCTTCGCTCGTTCCGCCGCAATTTGAAGACCTGGTTGTTCCGCAGCCTGGACTGATGGGGGGTTTCTTAATGAATTTTAAATTGTTTTAAATTAGAATTTTAATTTTATATTTTCTTTTAATATGGAACTGTGCATCTTTACCACCCTGAGTCCTTGGACATAGGGCAGCATATAAATTGCATTATAAATAAATAAATAAATAAATAAATAAATAAATAAATAAATAAATAAATAAATAAACAAACAAACACACACACACTCATATATATACAGTATATATAATGGAATTAGTTCGCAATTGTATTCATTTGTACTTATGTGTATGACACATAAATACAATTTGTGTGTGTGTGTGTGAGAGAGAGAGAGAAAGAGAGACGGGGGGTGGTGGGCAGGGGGAGAAGGATAAAACTCCAGTAAAAACAAGTTTGGAGAGCAAACTACTGCCAAAAACTCCAGTATCCACAACATCTGTTATGGAGGGATTTACAAACAGAGATACAGACATACACACATATACACACACACAATATAGTACTTTGATTTTATTAGGTGTGGGATTTCCAAAAAGGCCATATGTTTGTAAATTATATTGTAATTACTCAAGGGGCAAAATTGTTGCATGCTCAAAGTCTTCCAACATGCAATAAAGGACAGATAAGAACAAGTCAAAGTTTACAGCTACAACATAATTATAATTGCATATAATTATAACTTCTAAACCAAACCCTGTGAGATGATAAGATCATGAGAAATCAGCTAGTTTTCTAGAGTATTAACTACTGGGATAAATGAGACTTGCATTATTGGATGTATTCAAAGAAGATAAATTAATAGGAAACAGCAAAGGATCTGCAGAAAGGAAAATACTGTTCTGGACCATAGGCCACAGGGAAGCAAATGTCAAGGGGTTAAGGTGCTGGAGAACGAGGCAAGAAGGATTTCTGAAGAGGTCAGAATAGTAAACTTGAATATTGTTGCAATAGGCAGGCAGGAAAACATGCTTACATCAGTGGTGAAATCTAAAATTTGTTACTACTGGTTCTGTGGGCGTGTCTTGGTGAGGGGTAATGTGACTGGGTGGGCGTGGCCAATTTTTTTTAACTTTTAAAAGGCTCTGACGATCCCAGCTGAGTTGCCTGATCGTCAGAGGGTTTTTTAAAAACCCTCTGCCGATCAGGCAACTCAGCTGGGATCATCAGAGCTTGGATCGTCAGAGGCATTTAAAAGAAAAAAAAACTTTTTTTCTTTTAAATGGCAGACGATCCAAGCTGAGTTGCCTGATTGCCAATGATCACGCGGCTCAACTGGGCATGGGGGGGGGTGGCAGGGATTTTTGCTACCAGTTCTCCGAACCACCCGCCTCCATCGCTACCAAATTGGGTGATCCGGTCCGAACCAGGAGCATTTCACCCTTAGCTTACATGCTTAGATATTAGCATGTAAGAAGTTGGGAAGAAATTAGCAGCTAAACATTGTATATTAAATATTTTCTTAGAAAAAAAATAAAGGTGAAATCTGAAAAGTGGGAAAATCTGAAAGAGGTTCATATTATTTTAATTGTTTATGGTTATAACTTTGCTTTACAAAGGAAATTTCAAGAGTCACTTGTCTGTGAGACAAGTGGCCATATACATAAATATAATGAAATAAATTCAAGAGCAAGTCAAACTTTATAAAAAATATCCTAATAAAAATATCTGAAATCAAGTATATATGTAAATTTATTTGGAAAGGCAATTCAATTCCATATTTTTTTACATGAATGTGAAAGACCGGGTATTAAGTGGTACAATTTATGGTAGAAATCAAATGACCAAAATAAAGGACAAAAGTGAGTTTTTGAAAAAAAAAATCTAAAAGACAGTTTTCTAAAATAAAGGCTGCCCTTTATAATAATGGATGTGTGGTCTCTGTAATTATAAAGCAAAGGAGTAGAGAACTGGAATAATTTTAGCTAAAATTCTGTTAATATTGTTAGTGTACATGCTTATGCATACTTTTGGTCATTATATAGATACACACACTAGCTTACTAGAATTATTATAAAAATACTATGCATTAAACTTGGATAGTAGTAATTCACTTGTTAGCTGTGTGTGCCTGTCTATCTTTCTTCATATCTGAACTCACCTACTGACAAAAGACAGCAGGTCTCCAAAATCTGCCTCAGACCACAATTAAGACCATGTAAAGGGATTCCACTGGCAGCAGGATATTCACTACATCAATAGAAGCCCTAATTCATCTCTGCAGCTCAGTTTCAGATACAGGCATTCACACTCAGAAGTCTTCAGAGCAGACCTTGGTCACAGGAATAGTCTCTCTTTAAGGATGAAGGCCTTAATGAATGCAACCCTTCCCCATCTCTGGTCTTGGCATTGACGCTGCTGAGGGACGAAAATCCAGCTGAGCAGATTTCTGAGAGGGAGATACTGTCCTCCTTGCTCAGACAGATTTCAGTAATACTCATAGATCTATCTGTTCTTTCCCTACTATATAATGTATAAATATGACCTCATATATATCCTCATTTGAGCATCCTTCTTTCAAGTCACACATCCTGTCATGTAAGCCAACTCAGACAATTCAAACAGGGAGATCAACTCCTTGTCAATTGCTTCTCTGGCTGATTCCCTTCGAACGCTCAGTAACATTCACAAACATTTACCTAATCCAACTTCTAGTTGGGAGCTACTCTTTCGCCATTAAAAAAAAGTCACCTGTGGACAGTCCTATCTCCCCTCTTGTCACAAATCGATTAGGGTCCCATCTTTTGCCTGAACAAGCACTCAAAACTGGTATTAAACTACTGCCCTAAGTGTGATGATGTCTCCTGACAACTACCCTTGACCATTGTGCATGTAAGTGGGGTGCAGATGGTAAAACTCACTTGCTTCCGTTCAATCTTCCAATCTATGTGTAAAAGTTAGTTTTGGCTATTTGAGTGTACACATGTTCATATATTTTGTTTAAATTAACAAAAATAGTATCCAATAAAAAGTACAAGGAGAAAAAAGAGAAGCCATTTATTGTTGGGGGCAAGATTTAGTCCCAAAGAGTTCAAAATTAGAATAATCACTTTCTTTAAAACAATACTATACAAATGCTACCTCTTATAGACTATTGCTTCACCAACTGTTAATAAAAAAAGTTAAATAAACCTTTTAATGTTTCTTATAAATTAAAACATTTCTGTCTTAATACAGAAGTTATATAATGAAGGATGTAGATATATATATATATATATATAGAAATATAAAATACTGAAGTAACTTTCTTTTTTCTTAAGGCTCAAGTTGTAAGACTTGATTTTAATGTATAGTTTGTTTATGTTGTGTATTGTATGTATGTATGTTTTTGTTTGTTTATTAAAAAAAGACAGAGCGTGTTTCATAAAGCTTGCAACACACACACACACAAAATAAATAAATAAAACATTTCTGTCTTTTGTGCATCAAGCATACACAATGAATTATCAATCAGCCTGTCCAATTCCTCATTCCAGTAAAAGATTTGAATACCTATCATCTCCTGTAAATAGTAGAAGAACCTGACCCCCTGTGACATTACGGAATCCTGGCAAATCAAGATGTATGATGAGTGTTAACTTGCACTTCTGTTCTCAACTTGATTGACACCCATTTCAAAAATGTGTTGTGCTCATTGCCAAATTTTTGCTTTATGCAGGTAAATTATTCCTCTCAAGAGCAGTGGCATAGATATGAATGAATGTTCAAACATCTTATAGATATGAACGAACGCTCCAACATCTTGTCTAAGATGTAAGAAGTGTTTTCAATAAACTGGCCAGTAAATGGCTGGACTTAAACCAGCAAAGAGTTAACTAGTTAAATAAAATAAATCATATATACCTCCTACAGGCATTGGTTCATAGAGTGAGTGCGGAAGATATCCGGCTAAACAAATCAACTGATCCAATATGTCTCTTTAAATATTTATATATGGAAGCACAATATTTTGATTTTTCTTCTTAGCTCAGTACTTGCTTGGATAGCTGAAATTCTGATTCACATGTTCAAAACGCTCACCTAGATAGTTCACTTCTATCTCTTCCTCCCAGTCACAGTCTCAAAATATAGCTGAAGACAAGTTGAAGACAGTCTTATAATTGTGATGCCTTAACGTAGTGTGGTCTTGAGTTGTTTTAACTTTGAAGAAGTAGAGTTATTAAGAATGTTAGAATGTTGTTTTATTGGGCTGCTGAATAATATTTCTATGTTCCTACCACTGTATTTATTACATTATGCATAGTAAACGGAATACTTGTGTATCCATGGTAACATAGCAAGAATACAGTGAACAATATTTGATAGCTGAAGTTCAGGGACATCATCAGAATCATTAAAATATAGAGCTACTCATTTAGATCAGCATATGCAAATGGCTCTAAATGCAGGTTTAGTGCCCAAAATGCAGCCATATGATCACAGTGGGTGTGATGGCTATCAGAACTTTGTCATAAGTACTTTTTGGGAGAATATGTTGTAACTTGAGGACTACCCATAAAAGATCCAAAACTCTTCATAAACAGACAAATTCCAAATGGTTGAAATATAATTTAAATATAATCTAGTACTAACTTATTTAAACCTTCATTTCCATCCAAGAATCTGGTTCTTCATTGTAATAATAACTAATGAATAAGGAACTGTCAGTGGACATGTTCAGGACATATGCACTAATTGTAAAATATTCTACCCCTTCATGGATTACTGTCTTGTCGTGGTGAAGGGGCTTGTGTAGCTCAATGAAGCTATGAACTATGCCGTGCAGGGCCACCCAAGATGGACAGGTCATAGCAGAGAGTTCTGACAAAACGTGATCCACTGGAGAAGGAAATGACAACCCACTCCAGTATCTTTGCCATGAAAACCCCATGGACAGTACCAAAAGGAAAAAAGATATGATGCTGGAAGATGAGCCCCTCAGGTTGGAAGGTGTCCAAAATGCTACTGGGGAAGAGCAGAGGGCTAGTACTAGTAGCGCCAGAAAGAGTGAAGCGACTGGGCCAAAGCCGAAAGGATGCTCAGCTGTGGATGCATCTGGTGGTGAAAGGAAAGTCTGATGCTGTAAAGATTTTTTCTCCATAGGAACCTGGAATGTAAGATCCATGAATCAAGGCAAGTTGGACGTGGTTAAACAAGAGATGACAAGACTGAACATCAACATTTTAGGAATCAGCGAACTAAAATGGACAGGAAAGGGTGAATTTAATTCAGATGACCATCAGGTATACTACTGCAGGCAAGAATCCCTCAGAAGAAATGGAGTAGCCTTCATAATCAATAAAAGAGTAGGAAAAGCAATACTGGGATACAATCCCCAAAATGACAGAATGATCTCAGTTTGAATCCAAGGCAAACCATTCAATATCACAGTAATCCAAGTCTCTGCCCCAACCAGAAGAGGATGAAGAAGATGAAATTGACTGGTTCTATGAAGCCCTACAGTACTTTATAGAATTAACATCCCCAAAATGACATCCTTATCATCATGGGGGATTGGAATGCTAAAGTAGGAAGCCAAAAGATAACCAGAATAACAGGCAAGTTTGGCCTTGGAGTACAAAATGAAGCAGCGCACAGGCAGATAGAATTTTGTCAAGAGAATATGATGGTCATAGCAAACACTCTTTTCCAACAACCCAAGAGGCGACTCTACACATGGACATCACCAGTCAGTCAACACAGAAATCAGATTGACTATGTACTTTGCAGCCAAAGATGGAGAAGCTCTATACAGTCAATAAAAACAAGACCAGGAGCTGACTGTAGCTCAGATCATGAGCTTTTCATGGCAAAATTCATGGCTTAAATTGAAGAAAGTAGGGAAAAGCATTAGGCCTATCAGGTATGAACTAAATCATATCCCTGATGAATATACAGTAGAGGTGACAAATAGATTTAAGGAATTAGATCTGATAGACAGAGTGCCTGAAGAACTATGGACAGAGGTTCACAACATTGTACTAGAGGTAGCAACTAAAACCATCCCAAAGAAAAAGAAATGCAAGAAAGAAAAATGGCCTGGTGAGGAAACTTTACAAATAGCCGAGGAAAGAAAGGAAGTGAAAGGCAAGAGAGAAAGAGAAAGATACACCCAATTGAATGCAGAATTCCAGAGAATAGCTAGAAGATTTATTTTTATTTTATTTTATTTATTTATTTATTTTATTAAATTTCTATACCGCCCTTCTCCCGAAGGACTCAGGGCGGTGAACAGCCAGAAGATAAAACACAGAAATACAAAATTTAAAATGAATTAAAACAAATTAAATAATTTAGGCTGAATTTTAAAATACCCCATAATTAAACAGATTAAAATTTATGTTTAAAATTTAAATTTAAAAAGGAGAAGATTTAGGCCAGGCCAGCTTGATGAAATAAAAACATTTTAAGTGCGCGACGGAAGGTGCGAAGATCCGGGATCCTCCGTATCTCCGGGGGGAGCTCGTTCCAGATCGTAGGTGCCCCCACAGAGAAGGCTCTCCCCCTAGGGGCTGCCAGTCGACATTGTTTGGCCGACGGCACCCGGAGGAGCCCCTCTCTATGGGAGCGTACTGGCCGGTGGGAGGCTATTGGTGATAGCAGGCGGTCCCGTAGATAACCAGGTCCTAAGCCATGGAGCGCTTTAAAGGTGGTAACCAAAACCTTGAAGCGCACTCGGAAGACCACCGGGAGCCAGTGCAGCTCGCGCGGGAGAGGTGTTACATGGGAGCTCCATGTTGCTCCCATAACCACCCGCGCGGCTGCACTCTGCGCCAGTTGGAGCTTCCGAGTGCATCTCAATGGGAGCCCCATGTAAAGAGTGTTACAATAGTCCAGACAATCTGGATACAATTTATCCAGAACAAAGATAAAAGATTCTTAAATGAACAGTGCAAAGAAATAGAAGAAAACAACAGAATAGGGAGGACTGGAGAGATCTTCCAGAAAATTGGTGATATGAAGGGAATGTTTCATGTAAAGATGGGCATGATAAAGGACCAAAATGGCAGGGACCTAACAGAGGCAGAAGAGATTAAGAAGAGGTGGCAAAATTACACAGAAGAACTATACAAGAACGAGTTTAACATCCCTGATAACCATGATGGGGTGGTCACTGACCTCTAGCCAGACATCCTAGAATGTGAAGTCAAATGGGCCTTAGGAAATCTGAGCAACAACGAAGCTAGTGGAGGTGATAGTATTCCAGCTGAGCTATTCAAAATCTTAAAAGACGATGCAGTAAAAGTGCTACACTCAATTTGCCAGCAAATTTGGAAAACTCAACAGTGGCCACAGGATTGGAAAAGGTCAGTTTACATTCCAATTTCAAAGAAAGGCAATGCCAAGGAATGTTCAAACTATCGCAAAAGGCAAAAGAAGAAGGGGACAACAGAGAAAGAGGTGACTGGATGGAGTAGGTCACTGAAGCAGTAGGTATGAGCTTAAATGGACTCCAGAGAATGGTAGAGGACAGGAAGGCCTGGAGGAACGTTGTCCATGGGGTCGCGATGGGTTGGATAGGACTTTGCAACTAACAACATCAGCAAAATATTCTAAGAGTCTAAGTAGCCAGTGAATTTCTTTTGTATTACAGTCAAGATGAAAAAAGAATCTTATTTATTTATTTATTTGTTTGTTTGTTTGTTTGTTTGTTTGTTTATATTGCTGCCTATTTGCCCATGGCGACTCAAGGCGGCTTACAGAATATAAAAAAACCCACATTTATTCACATTGACAAAGTTTCTAAAAGATTATGATAATTCAACTATTAAAATTGTTTATTATTCTTGCAAGAGTCAGGAATGTTGTTTTGTGTATAAGGCCTTCTTTTGTAAACATACTTAAGGAATGACTGAACTCCCTTGGGCAAAAGACCAGCTGCCTTACAAAGGGGAGATGAGAGAGAAAAAGAGAGGGAAAGGGAGGGGGGAGTTTCACATTCCTCAGAGAATATTGGGGAAAATAAAGTTTTCTGAGAAACAAAAAAAAATTGAGTTTCAGGGAGGCTTTGATAAGTATCTTATCAGATGCTTATTATCAAGTCAATAAAATTGGCCATTAAATAGCAATCTGTGAACCCATTCACCTTTTATTTCTGACCTCTCAAAGCGCTCTTCTTTACTCAGCAAGAGCACAGCTCTTAATAGTCTGGGAAAAACCTTTGATTTCTAGGTCACTAACCGGAAATGTTGTACAAAAAGTCTTAAGGAAGTAAAAGATCATTGCAGAAACCTAGTTATATTGGCTTCCTAAATATTTTTTCTTTACATCTGGAGTAGCTTAACCGTGGGGCAAGGTGAAGTGCACTGATTGCTCTTCGCCGGTTCTCTTTCTTGAAAGTCAAAGTGGTAGATGCTACGCAGCTTCTCTAAACTGCCCTTCTGAGGTAATAGGAGAGTCTATTTCCCTGTTAATATTCCAGCAAGTTTCCATTTCAACCCCCTTTTAGAATGGAATGAGGGGAGTCCTGGGATATTGTGTCCTAGGCTCAGCATCATCTTAGCACAGGCTCTGATATTTCACTGATCTGGAAAACTGAACAGAGTAAGAGGATCCTGGTAGCAATGAAAAGTATATTAGGAGTATAATAAAAGTATATTATGGAAAAAAAAGTTATGTACTTATAACACTTAAATTTAAAGAAGCCTCTTCAGTACTATTTACCCAATTCTTGGCCATGCTCAGCTATAATCAACACTAATTTCAGGCAGCTGATTTCAGGATATTTAGCAATATATTCCAGTGGTGTTTCCCTCCCCCTCCCCCCCCCCGCATTTATAAAGGGGTGCAGCCTATGAGATTAGTTCAATTTATTATAACAAAAACTTTGTAAATGAAAGGGCTGTGGTATTTAAATGCGGAGAAAATTGTATTGTTTGAAAAATTAACATAATGGTAATCTTGAAGAATGCTTCAATAAAATATTGTTTTACTCACATGTGTTCTTACTTTGTTTTAAAAAATATCAACAGTATTCCTGTTAGGCTTTCTGTCTGTACAAGTGTCTTATTTGACAGAAATATTAAATATTAAAATTGTGTACCTCCCTTAAGATTTTTAAAAATATATTTATATATGCTCTCAAACTATGCTTTTATGCATAGTCCCCGCCCCCCCCCCGCCATCACTCTACTGAAACTTAATTCTTAGAGTGCAGTCTAATATTTTTGTATTACAAGCCATATAGTGTGGTTGTATTTATCCTTCTTATTATCTCCTTTACTCTCCCTTTTATTGGTACTATTATGGCTCATCACAGTCAGCCAGATGTTCAGTCTGGATTTTGGCATTTTGTTTACCTATTAAGTCCTTGGTTGGGAACTGCTGTTCTAATCTAAGTGAATTAACGAGTATTCTTTTCTGAATTTTAAAGCATAGAAATTTAAGATCCATTGGGTTTTTCCAATAGCAAACGTCTCCCTAGTCAGATAATGTAAAATTGGTCCCTCACAAAATTGAGTTGAAGTCCACAGAAAGTTATACAGTTTGGGAAATGCTGGCTGGGGAAATCTGGGGAAATCAGACCCAATTGGTCTCCATCTGTGGTCAGGAGGAAAATTCTCGTCTCCAACCTGGCATCTTCCAGATCTGCAGCCTCTAACAAATTCTGTAAATCGCAGTCCCAAAGTATCTGAAGGGCTTTATCTAATCATTTCACCCTGAGTATGGTCATATTATTTTGGAAATAATGAAGTTAAAATACTACCTAAAATGCCAACTTTATGAACAATTGTATGAATGGAAATAATTTCAGATGTCTAACTTTTAAAAAAATAAATAGCACGAGGAATAATATTATCTAGACTTATGTTAAAGTTAACTCTTCTGTGTTTTTTTAAAATTCTGTCATCTGCTATTCATAGTCTTATGTATTGCAAGCAGAAGTTTCTTTAATTTATATGACTGCCCGCTCCCCAAGTAACTCTGAATAGCTAACCTAGGATTAGAAGTATCAAAATGTGCATAAGGGATAATTAAAACACATAAAACATATACATTTACAGGACCAGGAACAATAACTCATGTACCTCACACTACGATTGCTCATAGAGCAGCTGTGGTCAGTGCCTGGGAAGCAGTGGTGGATTGCCCCCAGTTTGGACCAGTTTGCAAGAACCGGTAGTAAAACCGGCAGGAGGCTCCGCCCACTGACCCGGATGTCATCATAGGTGATCTGCGCATGCACAGAAAAGCGCGGGCGCGGGTGAGAGCACGATGTGAACCAGTAGTAAAGGTAAGTAGACCCCACCCCTGCTGGGAAGGAAGGAAATAAGACTTCAGGGCATAACTAAAATTGGCAGGGTCGGGGCCATATGAATTTCATGGGAGATGCTCTTCCACAGGAAGGGTGTTGTGATGGAGAGGCCATGCTTCCTGGATCCCATAAGATAACCCAATGTAATAGATGGGACTTGACAAGATGGGACAAATTGACAAACACAATTTGCTGGATGGGCAGAAATAATTGGTGATAGTTTTCCTATTTATTAGATACAGTATTGGCCTTAAATATACATAAACCTTATTATATCTATATTGTTCAGACCAAACAAAAGCTGCCACAGTCTAAGAAAGAAGGCCTCCCTACCATCTCTTTCTCTCGTGTGTGTGTGTGTGTGTGTGTGTGTGTGTGTGTTTGTGTGTGTTTGTGTGTGTATCTACTAGATGGATTGCTCTCCTGGTTCTACGTAGTCTTTTGATTTTTTTGGATTCTTTCCTTAGCCAAAACCCACAATTTTCTGTTTCTTATTTTTTAACTTTCAGAAAATTACACTGAGGTTGCCTTAGACAGTAATGCTACAAATCACATTATGATTTTGCCTATTATAATGCATTAACTTAATGCTTCAATATCTAGCTTGGATCTCAAATCATTTTCTCTCTATCAATACTGACAGAAGGTCTTGCACAGACATCCAGTGGGTTATATAAGGACAGTGAAAAATCCATTCATTTCATCAACTTTAATTTCTTTTAAAATCTATCTTTCTATAGATACACCTTTGGAGCCTAACTCTTGTCAATCCTTCAAGGATCATAAAGTTGAAGCTATTGTGATAGAAACAGACAAGCTATCCTCTTTAGGCTAAAATGAAAAACTAAAATAGATTGGATTTATTTATTATCACCTCAGAGCACCATTTTCAAGGTAATGGGCAATAAAAAAGTTGAAAACAAGTTTAAAAGGATATAAAATATACCAAATATAGTTAAAAGAATCCAGTAAAAACCCAAGCTGGCACTGAAAAGAAAATCTAGATTCCAGACAGGGGGTGGCTCAAGGCACTTAGTTCCTGTGGTTAAAGATAAGATGTTCAATTTCATGTTCAATTGGAAGCTGACTGGCTTCATATTGGTGTGAAAATTATCCCTCATGTCAAATGGGATAAAACATATCCATGGCTTTATCACAGACATGGACTTTGGGTAGAAGCAAAAGTCTTGAGGGACAAAACATACCAGGAAAGATTGGAAGAAGTGAATACTGTATATATTGCTTGTAGGACATAAGGGAAAGGGTGACATGATTGAAACTTATAAATATAATAAGGCTGTGAATAAAGTTCTATAAGGTAGCATTTTCAATATTAAGCAAAAATCAAGAACCTCAAACTGACAGGTGGGAAGTTCAGGAGTAACATTAGAAAATATTACTTCACAGAAAGAGGAGTGGAAGCTTGAAACCAATTTCCAGAGGAGGTAGTGGATCAGTCATCAGTAACTGAGTTTAAACATGCTTGGGATAAACACATATCCATCATCTAACAAAAATTTAAAAACAAAAACCAAAATAAATAAGATATAAACATTATGACTGGCAAAGACTTGGATTGTTTAAAGACTATGAGATTGTTTTTCACTACAAAGTAAAAACTTTGATAAACCAGTTTGTATGTATTTGCTTCATTGCTCTCAGCACCGTTTCCCTGTGCTCTACGCTCTGCTGGTTGGTTAACACAACAATATCCTTAACACAGCTGAAATTATTATATCCTGAGATAAAATGGCAGGCTCCCATTTAAACCTTTGATCACAATATGAAAAACTCATGCTACCTGGTGTGACTATGCTGGTAAAAAGATACTCCAAATGTGGGGAGGTCTCTAAGTATATTTTAACACTGTTGATAAGTTATCTTATACCATCCTCACAACCACAGATTGCTTTAAAGCAGTGGGGGGTTTCCAAATTTTTTACTACCGCTTGTGTGGGTGTGGCTTGGTGGGCATGGCATGGCATAACAGGGGAAGGATGCTGTAAAATCTCCATTCCCGCCCCACTCCAGGGAAAGGTTACTGCAAAATCTCTACTTCCTCCCGATCAGTTGGGACTTGGGAGGCAGAGAATAGATGGGGGCAGGGCCAGTCAGAATTTTTACTACCGGTTGTCCAAACTACTCAAAATTTCCGCTACCGGTTCTCCAGAACTGGTCAGAACCTGCTGAAACCCACCTCTGTTTTAAAGGTACAGACAAGGCTTGTGGCTTTTTAACCTTGCTATTCTCCATAACATGCTATCTGAGGCCCTTCTCCCCAGAATGTAATGATACTCTTAGGCCTGGTTATAATTTATAATTAAAAGAGAAAGACCTAAATTCATCATGACATTACATCCATACAGCATAAAATGTGTAATTTGAGGCATCATGGTTACATGTAGCATCTGAATGATTCTCCAGACACAATAGAAGAATATGAATTCTTGTGGTGTTTAAGTGGGAAATCTATAAAGATGGTGCTCCTAATTTTACCTTACTGTAGGTTTTCTTTTTAAAAGAAAAGTACACCTCCCCTCCATTATTCCTTTCCAAAGTGGAAAAAGTAACAGAAACTCCTATCCCCCCACCCCGCACATATTACCCATATTTACATTTTAAATAATCTTCCGATCCATTATATACCCCCCTTCCCAATGTTAAGTGGGGGCTTGGTCACCAAAAAATTGTCTGCTTCGATACAGCAGCATGTAAGTTATATTTATTTGAAGTCCACAGTTTGGAGATTGCATCTGGAATTTCAATTCTACTTCCAACATTATTAATTTGGAATTCAGGACAATTTGTCTCTAATTTATTTACTATTTGTGGCAGATTATGGCAATGCACTGCTTTCAACCATCTATCTGGTCTAGAGAATGGAGGTGTTTGATTTAATCTAAGGTCCCTCTACTCTCTACCCAAGAACTCTCAAATGAATGGGAAACCGCTTTCCCCTTTCCTATAGACTTGTTCTGTGGATTCATGGGGCACCTTGAATCTATGTGTGGCCAAAATATGAACACATCTTCCTTTCCTTCTATTGCAGTAGCTCAGAGTAGCTTAATTGAAAGCACTGGGAAAACTGTGACTATTTTCCTGTATCTCTGCTTCATTTTTCCTTTAATCTTTACATATGGGCTTCTTTTTCCTCCAATATACAGTTTCAGCTATTTTTCTTCCTAGTTTCCTAAAGACAGTATAACAAGAATTATGGTAGCAAACTGTCAAAACAGCAGACAATAATGCTAAAAGATGTGAAATGTGTTAACAAAAATACATAAGGAACAAAGATTTTCTTCAGGCTTGCAATAGCATTTATTTTCTCTTTAGGCCTTTTAACATACTGTAGCTTCCAATATATGAATTGGGGAATGAAAATAGCAGGTATTCATATTGAAGAATTCTTGCAGATTCCAGATCTCTTCTGGACCAGTTCTGAACCATTATATCTGAAAGGGATGCAATGCCTTTAGCTTCTGTAGGGATATTTGGGCATAAAAATGGATTATTCTTTTGTCACTTGCCATTAAATCCCATCCATTGGAGTCCATTTTCTTAAAGACTTGGGCTCTAATATTGTAGAGTTCAGTATGTCAGTGTTTAGGCATACTGGGTCCATACACAGTCTAGATCAGATAAAGGCACTCTGCTTCTCCACAGATGTGTTGGAATGATAGGCAACATTTCATTTTTTTCTGTAATATGTCCAGCTTTTAAGTTTTCTTTTTTAAAAAAGTGGTAAACACTATCTGGTAGGGAATCCTCTGGACAACATTGGTCCAGACACAGAAAGCTCAGGGACTATCTCTTGCACCATAGTATTCCATTGACCATGTTTTCCTACTTAAACTTTAGCTCGTTTATGAACCTCTTGTGACATCAAATCACAAGAGTTTAGCAGTGGTGTTAGTGGTGATTTGAGAAATAATAATATTTTTAACTTCTTGAAAGGGAAATGTACATCTTTCATGGTTTGCATAAAGATCGCATTACTGCAACTATGGCGCATTTGATAACCTAATGAGCAGAGAAACTTGACATGAACTCACAAACTTGGGTAGACCTTTCCCGTGTATTCTATCAAAGGTGGCCAAGGGCAGGACATGGAAAAGATTATTTCTGCAATATACACCTCTAATTAATTTCCCCTACTTCTCCATCACCCATTGCACTGAAAGTTGCCTAGAATAACAGCTGCCATCCCTGCAATGTAACAAAGACGGACTTGTGACACTTTTGTATCTGGTTTCTTCCCATTTACCAAGCTGATCTAAATACCCACTCCACAGACATAGCCATCAATTATGAATGAGGCCGATAGAATGGCTGTTTACACACTTACATCTATTTTAGTCTCAATGAAATACACGAGAATCAAGGGGACTTGTCAATTATATGGTAGACAGAGGATGGAAAATGTTTTCTTTTAAAGTAGTGCAAGAATTTGCTGTGGTTATATGCCATGGTTTCCTGTCAGTTTTTCTCATTCAGGGTGACCATCAAGATTGCAATATTGATAAGATGTAGAGCAAATTCTGCCATCTTTTATAATTGTTAATAGTTGGTCTATGAATCCTTAACACCAAGGCTACATTAAACGTAGTGATGATCACTTCTAAGACAAAGCTCATATGATTTCATGGCACATTACTATACTTCTGAATAATTTAACACAGATATTGGTCAATTTATTCTGCTCCCCAGTTACTTTTAGGAATAACTGCAAATGCCAAATACATTCATGAATGATTCAACCCAAAATAGGTAGTTTGATCTATGTGCAAATGAGTACATTCTATCAATGTCTTGACCCAATGTCTGGAGACTAGTTGGATGTGGATGGAGAAGGACAGACTTAAGCTCAATTCTCATAAGACTTCCTACTCTCTGCTCAGTTTGGATATTTATCCGAGACTAAATAGCGCTTCCCTGTTTGAGATTGGTGCACAATTTGGGGAGTCATCTTGAAGTCACAGCTCCTGTTCACAGAGCAGATAGCAGCTTCAGCCAGGATAGCCTTTGTACAGATTTATCTGGTACACCACTTGTGATCATTTCTAGATGAGGTATGATTGGGTATCGTCATTTATATAGTCACCATAGAGATGGATTTATTCAATGTATTCTACATTGGACTGCCCTTGAAGATCACTCAGAAGTGTAACATCTGGTACAAAATGCAGCAGTGCTTGGGCATGCTGTGATATGTCCTTATGTCATCACTACTAAGCGAGTTGCACTGGTTGACAGTTGGCTTCTGGGTGACCAATTCATGGTTTTAGTTACTACTTATGAAGTCCTTCCTGGCACTGAGCCTAATAATTTGAGATAATGCATATCTTCTAACTGCATATAGTTTGTGCATGTCTAGTAAGAACAGATAAAGTAGTTTGCTCTACGTCCCTTCAAATACTGTAAACAGTGTCATCTACTCAGTTTGGTCTTGTAGGAAATGTAATAAAATACAGGTGAGGGCATTAGAAGCAGATGGTTAGAATACATATAACTGAACCAAGAGCTTGGGTTAGAATGTATCTGGGGTGGGGAGCATAAGGACCTTGGGCCACATGAATCTTTTGCAGCCCCATGGCCTTGACTAGGAAAAGCTGACTGGACAATTTCCTGCTCTTTGGATGTAGGAATCACATGAAAACTATGGTGCATGACTTAAAACAGGCCTATCACAAGTACAATGAATTGCTCTATGAATTGCTTTTCAGAAATACATCTTATTGAATTCAAGGGGATTTACTTCATGTAATGTATATAATATTATAACCAAATTAAAATAACAGGAAGTATTTTGGAGCTTAAGGGGATTATTGAATAAACAAGCTTTAAGATTTTATTATAAATATCTTAATTATTTAATCCAAAAATTTAATTGGTTAAACACAGCAGTCTTTATCAGGAACATAACTTTTTTAAAATTCTATTCATCTTTACATTATCTTCAAAAATATTAGTTTCTTCCCGATATCCCTGCCCAAATTTCACTGAAACAGAAAGGATGCTTTCTCCCCCCCTCCTCAAAGTATATTCAAATATTTTCCCCCATACTTTTGGAAAATCTGGGTTATTCCCAAGCCTACTGAGACTGGGACTCATGTCCTTCAGCGATAGCTTGAATGATGAGTTACTATTATTACATATCAATAGAACCCACATCAGTCATATTGTGTCAAGACTCAACATTTCATTTCATTGTATTATTCTGTTCCACTCATACTACTGTATAATAAGTTTGATTTATTTATTTATTAAGAAAAGTTCTATATGGCCACCCAGTTCATTCATGGTGACTCCAGGCAGCCTACAGAAGTAAAACCTCCAATACAAAAAAGCAATAAACCTCCATCCCCTTGGAAACAACAATCAAACAAACCACTTAATGGGCTCCGTATCACCCTGTGGTCTCCAAAACACCTGACAAAACCATGTTTTCAGGGCCTTTCAAAAGTGTATCAATGTGGGGCCAATCTTATTTCTGCAGAGATGATGTTCCAAAGTGAGAGAGCCATCATGGAGAAAGCCCTTGTTCTTAGTCCCACTAGATGGACCTGCCGAATAGAGAGGACTGGTATCATAATACATAACATAACCAGTAACATAACACCTCCCTCTGTGATGGTGAGCTAGATGAAACTTGGAAAAGATGGTCCTTCAAATAATTGCCCCTCCACTTTTAAAAAAGCTTTTTGTGTCACAGTGATTATTCTTTTGAGTCAACAATACATATGTTGATTGTGTGAAGACAGATTCCTCTGAAAAGTTCATCCTCTATCATGAAATTATTATATGGTTTTTCTAGCTTTATTTTCCCCTGACTCCTTTCTTCCAGCTAAGGGCACTTCTACACAAGGTGTTGGTTTTGTTTCTGAATCAACTCGTATTGCCTTCTGTGATGTTCTTCATCAGTTCAGCCAATTTATTTCTCTCAGCTGTACTAGAAGAGTTGCAGATTCTGGAGCTCCGTAGAGGTTGGAGGCAGAGCAAGTTGTTTCTTTATTTTACTTATTCTTTCTCTTGGCTCCTGAGCTTCAAGATCACTAACAGGTCCTAAAAAAGAGAAATACTGGCTTGACACTTATCATCTTCACAACCAAAGTTGTGAGCAGAGATGACTCCTGCCCTTTCTGCAGTAGACAACTCATGCGAAGTACATTTGAGTTTTTATCTCTCTTTCTTGTACTGAGTGGGAGTAAGGGGCCCTTTATTGCTGTAGGATGTGTGAGAGATCAGTGATTTTTGCTTCCATTTTTGGCACTTCTGAATCAGCAAAAGGGAAATCAACCATTGCTTGCTTCTAAATTGCTATTAAGGAACTGTGAGTGGAAAAGGTGACACTTTGGAACTGGCCTGTCTGGATCTCCCCCTCCTAAAGTTCCAGAGTTATTGGCTCTATTAATGGACAAGAGAAGATGATTCAGAACATTCAGAACTTTCCTCTGGATATTTTATAGCTGTTAAATTATGCTTTTTATGTTGGGTTTGATATGATGGTGGCAGTGGTGGAATTCATTTTTTTACTACCAGTTCTGTGGGCATGGCTTGGTGGGCGTGGTGTGGCTTGGTGGGCATGGCAGGGGAAGGATACTGCAAAATCCCCATTCCCGTCCCACTCCTGGGGGAAGGATATTACAAAATCTCCATTCCCACCCCACTCCTGGGGGAAGGATTTTGCAAAATCTCCATTCCCACCCCACTCTGGGGCCAGTCAGAGGTGGTATTTGCCGGTTCTCTGAACTACTCAAAATTTCCATTACCGGTTCTCTAGAACCTGTCAGAACCTGCTGGATTTCACCCCTGGATGGTGGTTTGTGGTGGGGAGGCTAATGTTTTCCCTTCAAAACTAATGTTTGACAGCATAGTTTGACAGTATCCCCAGTATTCAATTGTATCTTTTTCTTTGGTGTTTGCAAAGGTTTTGTGAATGTCCCCAGACTTACTGATAGTTCTGCAATATATATAAACACAATAATGACCGGTCACATTTCATATTCTGTTTACTGAAGGGTAATAGTAGCATCTACAAAGGTCAGCACCGATACAAGAGGGGGTAAATCATCTCCTGGTTTCTCTGCTCTGCTGTTTCTTGATAAAAGACAGCAAATAGCCATTTAGAAGCTGCTTATTTAGAATAGTTCTGGATCAACAGAGTTTCATCCCCTCCAGGCAATGTAAACAGTTTGCTCATTGCTGAAGGTTACAGCGGGTTAATTCTCCAAAGCAAGTTGGATTGTTAGAGCTTCTCAGGAGAAACATAAAGCAGATTTAACTGCTGAAGTTCATAAGAATTCCCATGTTCACCAGAAGTAATTTGTAAAGACAAATGAAAGCCTAGTTAAACTTGATCTTCATAAGGTGCACTTGGTTTGATTGTTGGTTAGGAAAACTATAGTCATGGCTTCTGTTTGCGCCATGATGCTCAGAGCTGCTTGCCATTGGAAACATGGCAAATATATGGTACATACTACATGATACATACTACGTACATGGCAATGGAAGAAAACTGTTCTTTCTCTCTTGGTTTCTGGCTGCTTCTGCCTGTGACAGGCTGACTGGGAGCTGTTTGTAATACGAAGAGATAGAGATTCTCATTCAATTTCATCTGTGTCTCACTTTGACCTCTAGGAGGTCCTTGCTTGTTTATTTTTATTTATATTTAAATACATTTATTTTATTTATATTTATATTTCCTATTTCTTAACCACTCACCTCCCTCTGAGAGGGGCTCTGATTAGTGTATAGTGTAATCAATATATAAACAACATATAACATTAACATTAAACTATTAAGATTAATTTAAGTTTAATATTTAAAAAAAGAAGAAGAGCTGAAGAAGCTTCTTGGATGAGAAGTGAAATGTCTTCAAAGAAAAACCAGAACGTCCAGTTGCCTCTTGGAAAAAAAGCACCTTTGGGACAACCATGACCTGGATGACTGAGAATCTTCATTGACATTTAGAAGTGTGGCAGTTGGAAAAATGCTCCTCTAAACCTAAAAATACACTTAGAAAGCCTAATGTTTCTAAATCTAGAGTAGGACTTCAACATTTATGGTTAAAATGTCAGTCTTCTGCAACCAGGAACTTTTACTTTTTGGATATATCAATTCCATGTCAGAATATTCTTTAAAAGTATGGGATGATCTGTCAGTCAAAGTATCAAGAGATTTTCTGATCTTACCCAAGCATAATTTTCTGGATATCCTATGGATTGCCACAACAATCATCTGATAGGCCCAAAATATTTCTGGATCAGAACCAATGGATTTAATCAGTTCCAACTTTACCAATGATTTCTTATGGAACATTAAGCATGTCTTCTGTAGAGTTGTAATTTTATATATATTATGTTTTCCACAATTTTCCCCCTTGGAGTAAGCATGGAAGCATTAGAATGGAGGTTACTGTCCTCTGAGTTGAATACTGTATTTCTATTTTGAGCAGGTTTATGCTCTGGAAACTGATCCTGTAACTAGAAGCCATATTTTTGTAATCAGCCTAGGACAAGAGGACTTACAACCCTGGATCCTCTTCCAAGGCAACATTCATTTGCTAATTATCTCTGCCAGACAAAGATGAGTAGGTTGATTAACACCTTTGACCTGCAGGGACCAGACTATCCTTAACCCCCTGAACTCAGATTTTCCTGAAATAGTGCGTGTCACTATCAATGCAGCTGGAGTATACTTCTCATATGACAAGTGGACGAGGAAACCTTCTTATTACTCATTTATAAACACAGCAATTTTCAGGGCACTTCTAATTGTGGCAGCAGTTAATCAAAAGGGCATGATTGCAGGGAAAAATCTGTCAGTAGGTTTGGATTGTCAGGTGAATGTAGTTGACTTAAGTATCTTGATGTATCTTTATTTAGTTTCTCTCTTATTATAATCACCTGGTGTACACTTCAGAGTGCTTAAGAACTCATCAACCCATTAACTGCGGCATGAAGACATCTTCCTATTTTGAAGGGGCATGCCCTCATGATGTCATTTCCATCTAATCTCCAGATTGCATGACATAGCTTTTAGATGTTCCACTGTTGAAGTGATAAATTTTCTTCTCATCCTAACACAAGTCATGCTGTACAAGCAATCTACAATTCGGTGACAGACTACAGGGATGAGGTGGTTATGGATAGTGGTTACTTCAAAGTCAGTCCTTTGAAGTACTCCAGACAAGAAGCACAAACTATGCACTAAAATCACCTTTACTGTAAGATTACAGCAACAGAATCTAGCAAGTCTGAAAACATGTCCCCTCATTTACTTTTATTTTCTAGAAAACTAGGCAGAGTCCATTCTGAGATTTTCCCCATGCTCCTTTTCCTCTTGTGTGATGAAATTCCTTTTGCATGATAGTTGTCTGGTCTATGGCTCTTCCTTCTGTCCCCCAAGGTCATTTTTGCATACCATGACTTCTGCCTCACTCCTATTCGCTGTCTCATTCTAATGGGCAGAAGGAATAATACTGAGAATCAGAAGGAGCTTCTGATTTTAAAACCTGAGTCCAGAGCAGAACTATAACCTTAGAACACATCTCAGACAAGACCTTCCCTAGTTCTCACAAAGATAATGGAAGGGAGGGAGAAGACTTTCAAGATTCTGTTACCATACTCTTATAATAACAGTAGCATTGGGCTGCATGTCTTTGTTTCTCTAATCTGTTCTACATCAAAATGAAAGCATCTTTTTGCTTTCAAACCTGAAGATTCAAACCATCAATTTCTTCTTCTTCTATATTTGAAGAGGGAATACTCCTCCTCTTCACCGGCCTGTTTGGAAAGGATCAGAAAGTCTGTTTGTTATTATCATCATTTCTTGTAATTAGAATCACAGAATCATAGGACTCAAAAGGACCTCTGTTTCAATTGTCTGTCCATAGCAGGAGACCTTATTCAATCTCAGACAAATGGCTGTTCAATCTTTTCTTGAAAATCTCAAAAAATAGAGCATCCCAACTCCGGAAGGCAAGCTGTTCCATTGATAAATTGCTTTTACGGTCAAGAAATGTCTCCTCAGTTCCAAGTTAGATCTCTTTGGAGTGGTACTATCACTTCTCATAATCTTGATGCTATTCTTTTGTTGATGCAGCCTAGGACTTTTGTTGATTTTTTTTTTTTGGGTGAGCTCAGCATACTGCTGGCTCATACTTAAGTGGTAGTCCACTAGGATATCTAGATCCCTCTTTCTCAGGGGTGAAATGTAAAATTTGTTAGTACCGGTTCTGTGGGCGTAGCTTGGTGGGGGGGGTAATGTGACTGGGTGGGCATGGCCAACTTTTTTTTTTTAACTTTTCAAAGCATTTTTTCTACAACCTCTTCAGCTGAAGAGGTTGCAAAAAAAATGCTTTGAAAAGCCTCTGCCGATCAGGCAACTCAGCTGGGATCGTCAGAGAGGCTTTTTAAAAAATGCTTTGAAAAGCTTCTCTGACGATCAGCAACTCAGCTGGGATCCTCAGAGAAGCTTTTTAAAAAAATGCTTTGAAAAGCCTCTCTGATGATCAGGCAACTCAGCTGGGATTATCAGAGACTTTTCAAAGCATTTTTTTACCACCTCTTCAGCCAAGAGGTTGCAGAAAAAAATGCTTTGAAAAGCCTCTGACAATCCCAGCTGAGCCGCGCGATCATCAGACGCTTTTTTTTTTACTTTTAAAAGCATTTTTTCGGCCAAAGAGGTTGTAGAAAAAATGCTTTTAAAAGTAAAAAAAAAAGCCTCTGAGGATTGTGCAGCTCAGCTGGGCATGGTGGGGAGGGGGCTGCAGGGATTTTTGCTACCGGTTCTCCAAATCACCATCGCTACCGGATCGGGCGATCCGGTCCAAACCGGGAGCATTTCACCCCTGCTCTTACTACTGTTGAATAGTTTCATTATGCCAGGAGAAAATTTCCCAGCTTTATTTCCCCCCTTCATGTATTATATAAACCATTCTCCTAGCATTGACTCACGAAGAAACCCCCAACACTATTGTAACTTTGAAAACATTATAGCTAGTAGCACATTGAAATTGTGATTGCCTGTTATAAAAGCAGTCAGGGAAAAACTACAACAGAGCTTTGATGGAAAACAAAGGCAGGGGGCCACTTTGAAAAATGCAGTGTTTTTTGCAGCAATCAAGGCATTCATGAGATACAAAATCTATGCAGTTAGAACTGTTTCACGACCAAGTGATCTATATGCCTCCTTTTCTTATAATTCTTTCTCTTTTAATCAGACACGAACTACTGGCTTTACAAAACTAAATTTCACAATCACTTAAATAGAGTCTTGTTGTTTAACAGCTCTTTTGTCTATTGTAAATTTGGGAATATGGCCACCATGCTATTCTTACAAATGATGAGTCTGTGGGGCATCTTATTTTCTCTAGTCCTTCTAGTTCTTTGACATTCTTTGACAAAGTGACAAAGTAACTGTGAGAGGGATCTTGGAGTCCTAGTGGACAACCATTTAGATATGAGCCAGCAGTGTGCAGCAGCTGCCAAAAAAGCCAACACAGTTCTGGGCTGCATAAACAGAGGGATAGAATCAAGATCAGATGAAGTGTTAATACCACTTTATAATGCCTTGGTAAGATGTTGGATAACCATTTGTCTGAAGTGGTGTAGGGTTTCCTGCCTGGGCAGGGGGTTGGACTAGAAGACCTCCAAGGTCCCTTCCAACTCTGTTATTCTATTCTATTTTGAGACGAGAAGGTAATTATGTAGTCCGGGAGAAGCAGAAGCAGAAGCAGAAGATATCACATGCGTTAACAAGCTGCTGAAAAGCTCTCATTCCTTTCATGGCCTGTGAATGAGGTTATGGAAATGGGAAAACGTTTTCTATTTAGACCTGATTCTCACCCTCATGGATATTCCCTTTGGAACCTGAAGGAGAATTTGTATAATGACTCCCCATGAACTAGAGTCTGCTTTAGACATGATTAGGTCACAAACCATATTTATACTTACCATATCTCTGTCTACCTCTTTCTCAGCAGAATTAGGTCAGAGGAAGCAGAAGATATAGTCAAATTAACACATTTGAACAATTCAGAAATTGTTTTAAATCATAACCACTGAGAGAGCAAAAATAAGCAACATTCAGACTGGAGGCAACTAATGAGAAAACAATAGTAAGAAAGGTGAAGGTTCCTTGAAAAGATGCTATTTAAAGCAGGGGTTTTCTAACTTTTAGACTTCGGACCTGTTAATTTTTTTTAAAAAACATCCCAGAACCTCTGATCAAAAGGCAAAATTTTTGCACTAGAAAATTGATTTTGTTTGAGTGCTTTCTAGTTCTCCAATGATGATGAACTTTTCCCCCCTGTAGTGTCTCATGGAACCCCTCAAATTCTCATGGATATTATATTTCAGCAGAACAGTTATGAAAACCCTGATATAAGGCACAATTCTTCTGAAAGACTGGGAAAAACAGCCGGTATGGTTTCACAAAGAAAGGGATCTTGCAAAGATAGATGGGACATTTTAAAATAGAGAGTTTAAAAGCACAAGTAATCCTAATAAGAAAATGTGAATTCTGAAGAAGGCAATGTAATTGTTCATTCAAATTTAACAAAGTCCCGAAAAGAAAAAAAATACACATAAGAGCAATGCCTTCTTTTAAAAAAGAACATACATTCATCTGGCAATTCTGAACAGCAGAATGAAGACCAGGTTTGGGATTGATATAAATATCACATTTATTCTGAGTAAATTTAAATCTCAGGGGCCAGATGACTTTCATCCTAGGATAATGAAGGAACTTACTGATGGGATTCAGTTGACCCCTTACATAATGTAAATATACTGTAAAGTGTCAAACAACAGGAAAAGAGTAAATGACTCTTATCTTCAAAAAGAGAGGAAAGGGGGATCTAGGGAGCTGCCATTCAGTCAGTTTAACACTGGTATCTGAAAATATTATGGATCAGTACATAAAATGATTTATAAGTAATGCAGAGGTAAGCAAGATCTGTCAAGAACAAGTCTTGTCAAAAGAACTATTTAATTTTTTTACACAGTGAATCTTTTCTAATACGGGTAGATTATAGGAATGCTGTAAACATAATATACCCCGATTTCAGAAAAACATTTAAAAAAAAAATTCTATGATTTTGTAATTAGCAAAGCAGTTAAATGTGAATTGAGTGGCATTACTGGTAAGTGACACATAGGTAGTCTGAAAAGCATATTAATGATTCCTCATCAAATTGTAGAGAAATAGTGATGGTGCCATGTGATTCAGTCCTGGTTCCTCTACTTTTCAGTATTTTTTATTAATGTCTTGAGTTGACTGAAGGAAATGCTTATATATTTATTTGCAGAGAATAAATTTCAAAATAATCTGGAAAGATTAGAGAAGTGAGATTAAAATAACAGCAATCAAATATATCATGCATAAAATAGGAATCACTTGGCTTGATAATTTTAATTGTGAAAGGGATTTTTGAATACTGGATTAGTAGCAGTTCCATTTGGCTGTCAAAAAGGCAGTATACATAAGTATAGTCCAAATCATATGAAACTTGGTGTCATGCTGTATACTGCATTGATCAGAACTTACCTCCAGTATTAAATCTATTTTTTTGTTTCATACTTACAGAATTCAAACTGGAACAAGTTCAGAAAATGTAGTAAGAATGATCAGAGTGTACAGTAGAAACTAAAAGCTATGACTGGCAATTACATAAACTGGAAATCTTTAATCTTCAGAAAATTGAAGTGGTATATGATAGCATTCTTCAAATAATTGAAAGGTGGACACTTTAAAGAAAGCCAAATTCTTTATTAGCTTAGTAAGTAGAGCACGAAACATTTATGATAAAAGAACTGCATATGCCAAATTAATGTTGGAAAAGTTTGCAATAGTAAATTTGATCATGTAAATAATTATTCAAAAAGATGGAGGACTCCATGAGTGTTTAAAAGCAGCTAGACAGCCTTCTGTCAGGGATCCTTTGAATTCCTATACTGGTGTTTAAATGGTCTCTTCTGATTCCATGGTTCTATTTCATATGGTACCAACCTTGATTCTTCGTGGATAGCATACTTCCCTTTACCGTCTATAAGAACCCCACAGAAATATACTAAATTGTCTTTTGCAACAAGTAGGCATCATTCAGGATTTGATTTGTGAACATTGACAAATTCTTTGCAAAGAATGAGAAGCAGCAGGAAATGACCTAATATGTGCAACACATCTTTCTCTCTGGGATTTGTTCATTCATCCGGCGAAAGCTGTTTCAAACTCAGTGTTGTCATGTCTCATTGTGAAAAGGCATATCAAATTTCAAAGGCATTGCAGACTGGCTTCCAAATGAAATACGATATGATGTATTTTTTCTTGGGGAATATTGCATATTAGAATTATGGACATAAGAGCAAAAGGGGCAAAATTGTTTATAATGTATCAAAGTATTCTAAGTAACTAATGACCTTCAAACCTCACATATTCATCAGTGAAAAGTTCCTAATTAATCATGTTTATATAGTTAATTAATTTTCATGGTTTTCTACTTTCTCTAAGATGGAGTGGCTATCTATGACTCTCCAGATATTGCCAAACTGTAACTCAAAGTGGCCTCATGTAGTAAGATGTAATTCCAGCTATGTTTATCTATCTGTCTATCATCCACCCACCTATCCATCCATCCATTAACGCATTTATATTGCCAACCAACAATAAGAGACTCTGGGCAGCTTATAAAATTTAAAATATCCATCATATAATAAAACCCCATAAAACAACTCATCCCTGGCAGGGGTTGTAAGTTTTCTCCTTCGCAAAAACACATACTGCAACAAAAGGGAGTTTTGACTAAGTCTTATATAAATTAATGGAATGGATTTGTAATAATTAGATACAGTTATTATTTTTGTCAGTGGCATCTAATCGAAACTATATTTGTCTGAAGAGTGCCCAAATAATACTCTCAATAAATACATAATAATAGTTTCCAAAACAGTTGGCTGTAAATAAAATAAGTTAGCATCTATGCTGATACAGCAAATTTAAGATTTAACAGATTAACAGAGTTGGAAGGGACCTTATAGGTCATCTAGTCCAACCTCCTGCTCAAGCAGGAGACCCTACACCATTTCTGACAAATGGCAGTCCAATTTTTTCTTCAAAGTCTCAAGTGATGAAGCTCCCACAACTTCCAAAGGCAAGCTGTTCCATTGGTTGATTATTCTCACTGTCAGAAAGTTCCTCCTCATTTCTAGGTTGAATCTCTCCTTGGTCAGTTTCCATCCATTATTCCTTGTCTGGCCTTCAGGTGCTTTAGAAAACAGCTTGACTCCCTCCTCTCTGTGGCAGCCCCTCAAGTATTGGAAGACGGCTATCATATCTCCCCTGGTCCTTCTCTTCACTAGGCTAGCCATGCCCAGTTCATGTAACCGTTTTTCAAATTGCAATTATTTAAACTCACCCAATCTTCAGAGTTTAATGGAGTCAATATTTTATATATACTACTACATTGTATATGAAAAGTTTCATAACCATTAAACACTACTGAGGCTGTTATGCACAAATGTGAAGTTTACTGGCTAATAAACAGATATCTGAGAATTTCAATTTCAAATCTTTATTGTCAGTGCACAACATATGTACAATGAGATTGGTTGAGCTCCCTCAGTGCACCCTAAGTTAATGGAGTCTCTGTTGGGCCTTCCGGGCCACCTGGATCGTGTTGTTTTTCCAGGTGAGATCTTCGCTGAGATGGACTCCCAGGAATTTAAAGGAGGAAACTCTCTCTACATAGCCCCCCTTGATGTAAAGTGGGGCAGGTTCCTCTCTCTTCCTCCAGAAGTCCAACACCATCTCCTTGGTCTTGCTGATGTTCAGGTGCAGGTTGTTTTTTAAGCACCATGTGGATAGTTTCTGAACCTCCCCCTGTATGCTGTTTCATCTCCACCTGTAATAAGACCCAGTACGGTGGTGTCATCTGCAAACTTAATGATCACAGTGGATGGGTCAGACGATACACAATCGTGTGTACAGTGAATACAGGTAGGGACTAAGCACACAGCCCTGTGGGGAGCCAGTGCTAAACTTCAGGGGGGTGGATATGACAGACCCAACCTTCACTGTTTGTGGCCAGTCCCTCAGAAAGTCTTTGATCCAGTCTCTTCCAGATGGAAGAGAGAAAATCCAAGTCAGTCAGCTTTTCGATATGGATGCTCGGCAGAATGGTATTGAAGGCCGAGCATAGTCTATGAAAAGCATCCCGGGTTTCTCCAGATGGCTCACTACAGAATGTAAAGCAGTACCTATGGCGTCGTCTGTCGACCTATTCCCCCTGTAGGCAAACTGATGTTTATCAAATTCCGGTGGGAGGCATGTCCTAAGGTGTTGGAGAACCAATCTCTCGAAGCATTTCATCACTACAGACTACAGAATGTCTGGTCCTAGTCTTAACATGGATCCTGATATGTGTTTGCCTTCTTCAACCTCACTGAAGCATTGCTTTATGAAGATGCGGCATCATTTACCGGGTTACCAAGGAGGGAAATGGTGGTTGCCAGGTGATGAGTCATCACTGCCATAGTAAGCCTTAGTTATTTCCTGCAAATTAATTGTAATGCCCCAGTTTTGCCAGTGGTACAATAATGGAGAAAGGACATTTGGGGAGGGTCCTGTTATGTGAGGAATCTAGCCTGAAAAAATTGTTTAGTTGATTATGCAGTACTCTGCCAAATGTTTGTGCTATCCAAATTCAAGTTTTGTATTACTCAATCAGCACCTTGATTATGTATATGAGATAAAATAGGGCTTTTATCTTCTAAAAATTGGAACTTTAAGGTGATTTCTGTCCTAAAGACTAAAAAATCACCCCAATCCTACTTTAAATTGAGATTTAGAAAGAAAGCAGCGGTGGGTTAAGTTTAGATAGCCATACCATAGGTGCTTACACCTATTTTATCTAATCCGGTTATTGATAGTATGTTTTATGGGAAAATGAACTAGCTCAGGTAAGTACATGAGATCAGTCAGAATGATCACAGCAGCCTAATTAAAAGTAAATACCAACACAACTGAAATATTAGTAAAATGACTCTTCTACATTGTCTCCTCTAAGCTGGAAAGAAAATTTTAAGAGGCAAGAGGTCAGTTATATGGAATAACATGCTGTTATTTGTGCCATGTACTACTAATGGAACAAAAGGATAAAATGATACCAAGAACCAAGAAGCTAAGTTATATATCGTTACTGTGCTTTCACAGATGCCTATACTTTTATTCTATATATCCCTGAGCACAAACAAAACTGATTTAGCTTAAAATTTGACAAATTAGACTCAGAGACCATTGTAATATTCTGCATAGGTCCCAAACCCATAGGTCCCAAATTATGTAATAATTTTGTCCATTGTGCATCCCAACATCTCCATCATGGTACATGGTTTGTACAAGCAATTTTTGTGAGTTTTTAATCATTTATCTTTAGCTCTAATGATCCCCAGCTATGGAGCAATATCTTAAAGAAGATATTGTAAGAGATGTGTCCCTGTCAGTATCTCAAGCAGTAGCCTTGTGTCTTAATGTCCCAAAACTTCTGGTGGTCTAGAACAAAATCCTTGCTGAAATTTTAAAGCTGAGCTGCCCTAATTTTTATTAATAAAATATTCTGGAAATACGAGGTACCTAGTGCTCTCCGGACTTGGTTGTTTTCTTACAGATGTTTCATTACTAAATTAGGTAAGATCAGTGTTAGTAAGGAGTGGAGTTTGCTCTCATTTTATATTCAAGGGGTTTGCCCTGACAGGGCAAGGAAACAACCAAGCTACCAGAGCACCTCGGACCTCACAGTTCAACCCTGAGTTACAAATATTCTCTTCTATCGGTATTCTGGAAATGCCTATTATTTTCTCCAATTTTATTTTATTTTTATATCCTCGGCCACAATAATTTAAGGCAAGGAATGAAGAATGTGTCCACCTGACATTCTCACCCTTTTTAATTCCTAAAGTCTATAAGTCTTTAAAAAATGCAGTGAGAATTCCTCTTGGAAGTCTGACTAACTGACATCTCAAATGGGAGATCAAAAATAGTCTTCAGAGCAAAACAAAATAACCCAACCAAACAGATATGTTATAGCTTAATGCGATGTATGAACTAAGCTAGAATCTGGTAGTGAATCAGCTTAAAATGTGATATTCTTGAAACAGAATCATTACCATGAATAAAGCTTTTCTTTACACACACACAAATTTGTAAATTGACTGCTTATCACCTAAACTTTCTCCACATAACACATTTGATGAGTTAATACTAAAACATTCACAATTCCCTTGGAATAACTGTAAATGGAATTATAGGGCTGCTGGATTCAAGGTCCAAAGCAGTCAGAAAGCATTCAACAGCAGCTTCATTTTTGCCCTGAGCATGAAGGACCTCTCCAAGGCTGTTCCAGGCTTTGTGGCTGGTACTCTGTATCTGGACTGCATCCTGAAGAACCTTCTGAGCCAAATTTCTTCGCCCAAGCTTGTTGAGTACCAGTCCCTGCCAAAGGAAAAGTAACTCAGTGTTAATCACAACAAAACTTAATTGTTTGATGGATAAAAACAGGAGAATAAGAAGATACTGAATCAGTCTAATATTCCATATTGTTAAAGTTCTCTGTCAGAGTTAGCAGTATCTATGTAGACTGCAAAAATCTTGACAACCACTAGATGGCAGTGAAGTGACATACGAAACTATAATTACTGTGGTTGCCCAGAATTTTGCAGGCAAATTATGGTAGCTCTTTCTTGGATTTCACCCAGAATCTTTTTCAGACTGATTTGGCGATTCTAAGAACTAAACATGGATGCTATGAGCTGTACTACCGAACTATATATAGCCCTTGTTCTCAAATACAGAGTCCAAGTGTAATAACAAGGTATCCCGAATGATTTCCTTAAACATAAGCAGTGTATCATTTAACTTGTAGCCTGATATTTTTTGCTAGTTAGTGAGCTCCAATTCCTCAAATTTTTATTCCAATTCTCCCTTGACACTTTTAAGAACCCTCGGTTCAGCAATGGAATGTCTAGAAAAACTGAAAAATTCTCCAGTCATTTCACCATGTCCTGGTACTTGATGTTGATTTGGGCCATAAGAACACAGATGGTGCATTGGACAAAAAGTATCTTATAGGAACATCCCCCAAGCTTATGGAACATTTTGCTTTTGGAACATTTACAGCAGTGAAAAGCATTGCATTGTTGTACTCTGAGACAGAAATATATTCTAGCTCTGAAGAATAAAACCAGTATTCCCCAACCCAGTAGCTTCCAGATGCATTAAGACTGTAAATGCCAAGATTATTATCTTCCATAAAGCATTACAACAAACCTTCCCACAATGTATATGAGGAAACTGATGCATAGACTTGTGAAGGTTGATACACAGGCCCATGGCCAGGTTTTTTTCAAGACCTGACTGACAGAAAGATACCAAAATACCGAAGTCTCTCTTAGGATGATCAAGAGAAAGACAACTTCTTTTTTGTTATTGCCTTTATTTTTTAACAAAAGAAAATATTCTGAATCCTAAAAAGTTTTCCCTTACTCAGGTCCACTGATCAAATATCTTGGACTACAACTGCTGTTAGCCTAGGCCAGTGATGGCTAACCTTTTTGCCATCGCATGCCAGGAGGGGAGGGGCAGGGGGGTCACGTGCGCGCATGGCCACACCCATAATTCTATGCACCCCGTTCCCGCGCATGTGTGCGCACCCCCCCGCTCCCGGCACGCGATGGCCCAGTAGGCCTGTTTTTCTCTCTCACCTGGATCCAGAGCCTCTTATGATTCTGGGGAGGGCGAAAACGGCCTTCCCCATCCCCCTGGAGGCCCTCCGGAGGCCAGAAACGGCCCATTTCCCAACTTCTGGTTGGACAGGAAGTGACTTTTTTGCTGTCCCCAGCCTCCAGAGACTCCTGGAAAGGCTCTGGAGGCTAGGACAGCAAAATAGTCACATCCTGTCCAACCGGAAGTTGGAAAACAGGCCATTTCTGGCCTCCGGGGGGTGGGTGGGAAGGCCATTTTCACCCTCCCCAGACTCATAGAGAGGCCCTAGAGCCAGGTGAGAAAGAAAAACAGGCCCTCCCCACCCCCCCAGGCCCTCCAGAGGCAGGAAACAGCCTGTTTCCCTACTTCTGGTGGGCCCAGAAATCCCAAAAATCAGTGTGCGCCGGAGCTGGGCTCATGTGGCCACTGATATGGCTACGCATGCCACCTGTGGCACTCATGCCGTAGGTTCGCCATCACGGGCCTAGGCCAAGCTGGCAGTAGTGATGGTTCTGCCCACTGCCAAAGATACCAGATACTGATTCCAGCCCAGTTGCTGTGGGTTGGATAACTTGTCTATCAAGATGTTTGAAGTA
This sequence comes from Pantherophis guttatus, assembly GCF_059756535.1. Lineage (NCBI taxonomy): Eukaryota > Metazoa > Chordata > Lepidosauria > Squamata > Colubridae > Pantherophis > Pantherophis guttatus. The sequence goes on along the minus strand of NC_142063.1, from coordinate 305,785,592 downwards.
AGTGCCTAATGCCCTTCACCCAATAGATTTGGAAGCATAATCATGAACAACAATTTATTGCACTGTATTTATACCGGTAGTCCTTGACTTACAACACTTCATTTAGTGACCGTTCAAAGTTACAACGCATTGAAAAAAGTGACTTATGACCATTTTTCACACTTACAACCTTTGTAGCCTCCCCATGATCATGTGATCAAATTCAGATGCTTAGCATCTGGTTCATACTTATGATCATTGCTAAGTCTCAAGGTCACATGACCACCTTTTGCAACCTTTACAATTAAAATCAACGGGGAAGCCAGATACACTTAACAACTGCATTACTAACATCAACTGCAGTGATTCACTTAACAATTGTGGCAAGAAAGGTCGTAAAATGGGGAAAAACTCGCTTAACAAATGTCTCACATAGCAACAGAAATGTTGGGCTCAATTGTGGTCGTAAGTTGAAAACAACCTATATAGGAAACAACAAGCGTGACCACAGATGGTAGCATTTATATGCTACTAAAACACTTCTGTTTGTCTATGATCTTCAATTGAGCAAAACAATGCATCGCTTAAAGAATGTGTCCAAAATCTGGACCTTTTACTCCTCTGGGATTGAAATTGACAAAGTTGCGGCTGCCAAGCTGCCAGAGACAGTTGTGGTTACATGATCATCATTTCCAATATTCCATGCCAATTTTCCTCAAGGAAACTCAATGGGGAAGCTCGCAAGAAGTTGGAAGTTGCTCCTGCATCCACTGCTTTTTTGTCTGTCTCTGGTCATTCTGTTCTGCAGTTTAAGGCGCAGGAAACATCTCTGAAACAATTACTCAGTGGGTCATGGATCGTCTAGTTAACAATAAAATGAAGGACCAAGTAAAAACCAGAACAGATTTGGGTCTTTCTCAAGGTGCCTAGGAAAACAAAAAAATGGATTAAAAAATACACCAGGGGTGTTACAGCAGGATTTCTTTGGGGACTGGATCAGCATTGTAGTTCTCCTCTGCGGGCCGGTGGGGTGGGTGGGTTGGGGGGAGATGGGACAGACATCTCCTGAAGCACCCTGCCGGCCAAAACAGGGCACGTGGAGGCCCCATGGGGCCTCAGCAGCACCCATTTTCGGCCAGCAAAGTGCTGCTGGAGACCAAAAACGGGCCACAGGCTGGTCTTTTGATATTTCCAGGCTGGCCCCGCAGGGCAGATTTAAGCAGATCCGGCCTGTGGACTTTGATTTGACACCCCTGGTCTACAGGTAGTCCTTGATTTGCAACAATTTGGTGACCATTCAAAGTTACAATGGCATTGAAAAAAGTGACTTATGACCGTTTTTGCAATTATGGCCGTTGCAGCATCCCCATGGTCACATGATCAGACGCTTGAAAACTGTTTCATGACAGTTGCAGTGTCCCAGGATATGTGATCACCTTTTGAGACATGCAAAATCAATGGGGAAAACCAGATTCACTTAACAGCCGTGTGACTAACTTAACAACTGCAGTATTCACTTAACAATGGTGGCAAGAAAAGTCGTAAAAATGGGGCAAAACCCACTTAACTGTCTCACTTAGCAACAGAAATGTTGGGCTCAATTGTGGTTGTAGGTTGAGGACTACCTGTACTTTTTTATGGAGGTAATGTTCTACCCCTCAAACACCTCTTTTTTTTTCTTTTTTTGTGTGTCATTGCTGTTTTCCATATTTTACTTTTGTTAAGGAAAAATGAGGAAGACGGGCTCAATAGTCGATTTCAAAACACAGAAAGTTCGGGAGGGACGTCTTTATGAATTTTGGTCCCAAGCCAGTCACATTCCCTTGAAGTGGGAGTGGGCAAGGGGATGATCAAGCCCGTGGATCCAGCTGCTCTTGAGATTTGGAAATGGGGTGGGAGAGGGGTGCCAGCTGCTGTGCTACGGATGAGGAGTCAGGCAGTCTTACATTGGTACTTCCTTCATCTCACCCAATGCGTCTTCAGGGGGAGGGCTGTCACGGGGGGGGGGGACATTTATACAAAAAAGCAACAGCCTCAGATCTGTCTGGATTGGACGAAGAATCACAGTCTCAGGACAGCTCCCCCACCTAAAAAAAAAAAAAAAACTATATATTTTTGACTCTGAAAAGCTAGTATGACACACAGCACTGAACGCTCTGTTTCCCTGAAGAAACCTCCCCTTGAGAGCTGCAAAGCTCTGGCAGAATTTTACATCTCCCTACAGAGTCTGGCAAGTGGTAAACAATGCCTCCATGTTATTGCTGTGTATAGTCCAGCTGGGATCTGCCCACGATGCAGAATGGAAAGGTGGGGGGGGAAGAGGGAGAGGGAGAGGAGGGAGCAACAAGAATATTCATGCACCCTCCTGCAGAAGGCAATTTATATTTTTAGCTGGGCTCTTTCTCTCTCCCTCTCTTTCTCTTTAGTAGGTTTCCTAATGAAAGTTCAGTTTCTCAGTTTCCATAGAAACACTTCTTGTTAAGGTGCATGAATAATTTCATAAAATCAGCAGAGATTGAGGGAACATTAGAAACGTGTTCTTTTTTGTGTGTGTGTCACAAATAACTGCACCACCCTATTGTCATTTCAAGTGAAAGTAAAACTGCTATTCCCTTTTGTTTTGTTAAATGAAGTATTTTCCTCAAATCAATATAGAAATCAAAATCGGTCATGAGGCTTTTGAATATCCTGGGGCTTTTAAGATTTTTTTCCCCTTTCACTCAATTATATTTCAGGGTAGGAAATAATTTCCCACTGTTGATAAAAGCATAAGAACCCTGCTGGGCAGATGAGACAAAACAGCCCATCTAATTCGGCATTCTGATCTCAGAAAATATCCCATAATAAGGACAAGCACCCTTTTTCACTGCTGCCCACACCTGGCATGGAGAGATGTGTTGCCTCTAAACCTGAAGCGTCTGTTTAATTCTGAAGAACACCATCCTGTATTTCCCTTTAAAGCTCCCTAAACCAACAGCAACCACAAATGTCATAAACAAATTAGGTCTCTGTATGAAAAATATATATATTTTAATCCAGATAATGCTCTTTTCTACTTGTTAATCACATGCAGGGCTGGTTCTAGGCCTAAGCAACCTACGCAATGTCCAATCTAGGCAGCGTGCCAAATTTTAGGGGGCATTAAAATTAAAAATACTTCCAAGATACTCAATATGCATATAAAATCTGATAATCTTTGCTTGTTGCTTTAGAATTTTTACGCTTTTCAAAAACACCCACAAGGCCACTTGAGTGCTAGTGAACAATCACTAACCAGACATTGCAAGTCATGAAAAAGAAATTATGTTTACATCTATGGACTTCAAGAAGCTGATAGTATTACTGAAGTAAGACAAAGGTCTGATGGGAAGATCCTAAATGAGCGGATTGTGGGACTATTTATTTATCAAAGTTATACTTGGAAAAGTGAAAACAGCACACATTGTATGCCAGAACACCCGCTCGAAGGTTAAATATAATTTTGCAGAATAGTTGCCATATGACAGCAATGGGTGCTGATGTAATTAGAATTAATGTGATTCACTGTAAATAGGTTGAAAATATCAGAGGAAAAAAAAACATTGTCCACAGCTGAAAATCATAAGCATACACTTCAAAGACTCAAAGAAAATAAAAGAAACAAGATTGCCTTTTTGAAATTCCTAACAAAATTGAAAGATGAGCCAAAGCATAGGGAGTGCCAGAATATGACTATGCCGAAGATGCCAAAAAGACAAGAACCGGCCCTGAGCACATGGAGTTGTCCTGGCAACAAGTTGCCACAGATGACCCCAAATTCCATGTTGTCTACTTTTCAGTGATATACACATGGATGCCCTAGTTTTAATTAAACTAAGGCTTGAAGGCTTCAGCATCAGAAAAGTTTCCTTCTCATTTTGTTTGATCTTATTAAATGCTCTGAAAAACTCAGTCTTGTATATTTAATTTGCAATCTATTTTCCTGCACGCCTTATTGAGCCACCGTTCTACCGAATGGTACAATGGATCTACATGCTAACGAATGCCGGATGCTTTATTTATTTTTTATTTGTTACAATTATTTGCTGCCTATCTCACCCTGGGGCTACCCTAGACAGCTTATAATAATTAAAAGGAAGAAAATGAGAGGAGTGTAAACAGAACAGAAGTAAAATAATAGAACAATAAACAAACAATGGCAAAGGAACACAATGAGTATAATGCATCAATATCAGTGATTGGATTCAGCCATCTATTCGCACCTATTCGGGAGAACCGGTTAACTTTCTAAGCAGTTCGGAGAACCCATTGTTGGAAGAAATCTTTTTTTTTTTTTCCACTTTACAGGGCTAATCCTGTAAGGAAGGCAGGAAGGAAACATTTTGGTGTTGTTTCTAGCCTAATCTTTATTGCCCTGCTTACAGAAACTGCCTCTCTGGTTAACCCTTTTTACATTGTATCAACTAAGGTGAAGTGCCCATCGACCTAAGTGATGTTGAGTTGGCCACGCCCATACGGTCACATGATCATCGAGCTACACCTACCCATCTGGTCATTAGAGCAGAGAATTGGTTGTTAAATTATTTGAATCCCACCACTGATCAATATGTCAGGGCATCGATTAATCCCATGTTTGGCTCTGGGACAAATCACCCTGATTTAGAGGAAGGATCGAGGCTTATTCCTTGTTGCAATATTCTGAAAAGAAACGCGAAGAAAAGTTCTCTAATAAAACTCATTTATTTGTTATAAAGAAAATAAAACACCTCACTAATTAAGAAAGTTAATTGCTACATTTTGAAAATAATTCGGGCCAGTTGCTTTCCAGCAACTGGCACCGTGGCAAGAGAACAAAGGAAAGAGTGTGAGTAAAGGAATGTGGGTGGATGGACATGCGTAGTAGCTTTTGATAACAATTCTTGGCAAGGTACGGAAAGTCAGATAGTCCAGAAATAATTGGCTCAGCTGGTAAATAAAATAACGCAGTGACACAATATGATAACCTAAAAGATGGATGGGTGGAGAGCAGAGAGCAAGAGGTGGGAAGTGGAATCTGCCATCAATCCAGCAGCCCCCTCCGCTGTGGAATTTTCCCATTTGATCCCCAGGCCAAAGCTGTTTTACTTTGTTTCTCTCTGAAAATGATCATTTGCACCACTTCGATAATATTTATCATTTCTTATTTAATGGAGCATTTCAATGCTATTTCAAAGGCATGGTAAAATACCGAAACTGAATACAGCATTTCAAATCAAAGAGCTTCAAACTATTCATTAATCAGTATTAACTGCATGGCAACCAATGGAAATAAAAAGTCAACAAAGCAGTATGAGAGACTGTCATCCACTTACAGAGAGCTTTCTGAAACAGCTTTCTGATGCTTGGGGAGAGGCGGCAGTGAAGTAGTGGAATGTCTTTATCTAAGGAAACGCTTTTTAGATTTTTGGCACCACTGACTCAAAAAAAGGCTCAACGTCTTTCCTCCTACAGTTCCTCAAACAATAATTAATGCAGAGTCTTTGAGGAAGATCTTTTAAAGCAAGAAATATTAATCCTAAATATAACTGAAAGGCTATTTGAACCTTTCTGAGAACAGCCCGTCAAGAGCAAAATATGAAATGACATCCTATACAAATGAATGTAATTATATTTGTCTTTTATATTATAAAAATGTAAATGTATCGGAACATCCTAGAACACTTTCTCAAGCATCTGATCTAGTTACCTTGGGAAAAATGAAACCTTCCTTTATCTTGGAAGGTTGGGAATTACATTTAATGTCATATTGGTGAGGAGTTTGGACTAAAGAGAAGTGGCATAATAAAATATTATAAATGTAATAAAAAAATTAAATGCCAAAGGTTATACGAGGTTTGAATAAAAAGTAAGCCTCCATAAATATTGGTTTAAAGAGGGATTTTTTAATAAATGAAATCTGAAAATAATCCTTGAAAGGAGCTCGTTCATTGTCTGTATTTACTTCTCCACATAATACACATAATTTAGTACACATTTCTACTAATGATGGACAAGCTGCCTAAAGCTTTCATTTTAAAAAAAGCCTTGTCTTTTCAACCGAGTCTTTCACTGAATCAACCAATTCCTTAAATTTTGAAAAAAGGTGGAAGTCATATAGCAACAAGTCTGGACTGTTTATTGTATGGGGTAAGATGATGAGATCCAACTCCACAATTGCCTCTGGGTGACTTGTCAGGTGTGAGATATAGCTTGTGGCAAATGTTCCTTCTTGTACGTTTGAACTATGATGAATCATTGTTTCAAAGCTTGAATGCTCCAGTGTAATGCTATGACTTCATAGTGGAGCCAAGTTCAAGGAAATCCATGTAAATAACATCACTTGCACATTGTATCCCCAAATTGTAATTATGACTTTTCCTGGTGAAACCTGGGTTTTGAAGGTTTTTTTTTTAACTCCATAGATAAAGCTATGGAGCCCAGTTGTCAGAATGCCATGAAAAATTTCTCTCCTACATTCTTGTAGCATTATTATTGTTGGCAAATTTCAATTCTTGAATTCCATCTCTGCTATCAGCTTGTGAGGAACCCGTCTTGCACAAACTTTCTAATATTAAAAAACACCAACAATGTGACTTGCATGTTCCTGTCAAATGTCCCTTTGAGGGATCTGCTGATTGTCCTTTATTTGATTTATTTATTTATTTATTTTATTCAATTTATATACTGCCCTACTCCCGAAGGACTCAGGGCGGTGAACAGCCACAAGATAAAAATACATCATACAAAAGTTAAAAACCATTTAAAAGTACATTAAATATTTTTGGCCCAAAAAACGAATTTAAAAACACCCAAATTGTATAAAACTTAAAAGCAAATTAAAAGGGAGAGTCAAGCCAGTCCAGCCTGCTGGAATAAAAATGTTTTGAGGGCGCGGCGGAAAGTGCGTAAATCTGGGATCCTCCGTATCTCCGGGGGGAGCTCATTCCAGATGGCAAGTGCCCCCACAGAGAAGGCTCTCCTCCTGGGGGCCACCAGTCGATACTATTTGGCCGAAGGCACTCTGAGGAGCCCCTCTCTATGGGAGCGTACTGGTCGGTGAGAGGCTACTGGTGGCAGAAGGCGGTCTCGTAAGTATCCTGGTCCTAAGCCATGGAGCGCTCTAAAGGTGGTAACCAAAACCTTGAAGCGCACCCGGAAGACCACCGGGAGCCAGTGCAGCTCGCGCAGGAGGGGAGTCACATGGGAGCGTCACGTTGCTCCCATAACCACCCGCGCGGCTGCATTCTGGACCAGCTGGAGCCTCCAGGTGCTCCTCAAGGGGAGCCCCATGTAGAGAGCATTACAGTAGTCCAGGCGTGAGGTGACGAGGGCATGAGTCCTTAATGAGTTCATCTATCTTTCTTATGTGAATCTTGTCAATTGCCATCACAGATAGGCCACTTTGTTCTTAATCATACTAGTCAGCACCTCACTAGTGCTCACAGTTCACCATCTTTACATTTTTTGACTAAGCAAAGAACACAGTATTTATATCAACTTCTTCATCCACTATAAAACACATACATTCACCATCATCACCATAAAAATATCCATTTAACCCATTTAAATTTCAGTTCCAGGAACTTTTTCAGTCAAAAATTCAGTCATGGAACATTGCTTAAAGGGCACTGATGATTATTCACAGCAAGCTTCCATTGCAATGACATAGCATCACAACTTTTTCTGATAAGAGCTTCTCACCAAAAAAAGTAAAAGGACAAAGGCTAAAGAAAGTATTAGACCAAGCATGTCAATACTGCTAATTGTTGGCAAATTATAACATTAGAGACATTTCTTTCCATCCAACCCTTATATAATATATCACAGATGTGTTCCTACAAATGAAAGAGATGGTGATGACCATCTCTTTAAATTGTGAAGAGTGTTATAATCCACTGATTTTCCTATCAGTATCAATTCTAATTCTGGAAAGCCTTTGGATAAGATCCTTTCTGCAACCATTCCACCCAGTCCTTAAGAGGGCCATCTTAAACTTGCTATTGTTTTCATTGTTTTGCTGTCTTCTTCTGGACCCAATCATATGGCCAACAAGAGAGGGCAAGAATGTTACAGGCTACTGCAGTACTCTTTTTCATTGTCCTGATTATCTTTATTTTCTCATGGAGGTCAGAGCACCTCCATGAGGTGCTTGGCTTCAGGGCTTGGCAATAGTTACAGTATTTAATCTGGGTCTTGGATATCCCATATTGATTCTTAACACTGGTCCAGGTTCTTATAACCTGGGATGTGGGATACATGCATACGTGAATCACTTACAGTATTTTTCCAAGACTTGGAGAAATCCATCTCCCTCATTATACCTGTTAATTATACTTGTGTGGCCTAAAGGCAGAGCAGAGACACTCTCCAGCAGAAACATTTATTTTTGATCTTTTCTTCGGAAAGCTATGGATCAGAGTATCAGAAGATCTAAAGGCTGAACAGAAAAATGTAAAAGAAGCAAGAGGAAAGAAGGAAGTTAAATATTTTACTAACAGGTTTAGACCTAGTGAGACCCAGATTCCTCCCCCCCCCCGCTTATTCTGAGAATCTAAGAAAACTTTCTATCTATAGCACAAAAGCTATGGATGAAAATTTGACATCCCCGCTGTCTTTCACCAAGTTAACAGACTGGCTGTTAATGTCTTTCACCTTAAACACGATCAAACATTTACTGGTATAAAAGGCAGGGCCTTAAACATCCTTTCAGAAACTGGGAGGCCCTGATGTCTTTGTAGGGGGGCCTCAGATAAACTCAAGAGTAGAAACTTAGGGCAAGTCAGGCAAGGGGTAGAAGAGAAAAATAAATTGGATATATTTTCTTTCTTCTATTCTTTCTTCCAAATTTCCTCAAAGCGTAACAGCAGGTTGCATGGAACACTTTGCAGGCGGTACGGCTTTCACTGAGACCTAAATGGAAATGGAAAAGCAAGCAGCAGATGCTTTGTCCCAGTATTTAAAATACACCAGGCAGAGTGTTTTCTTGATTTTCTCTCAGGTCAAGGCTGCAACTGCAGTGGACACCATTTGCAAGAGAAGAGCATGATACCATAATCCAGTCACATTAAATACTCTAACTGTCTCTTCTGCAGATCACATTTTACAAGTTATGTATTTTTTAAAAAAAATCATGGATAAGCTGTACTCATTCAGTTTGGCCAGCAGGTTTTCACAAGATACCTTAGTTTTGGGAAATGAATTTCTTCCCAGGAAAGTTGGTTGGTAGACAACCATAGGAATATAATTAGCACTACTGGTTTCTTGGCAAGGTTTTTCAGATGTGGTTTGACATTGTCTCCTTCCTGGGACTGAGAGAAAGTGACTGGCCCTAGTTACCCAGCTGGCTTCATGCCCAATCAAGGCTAGAATGGTGCAAATCGTATCAACCAATTTGTGTAATATATGAGAAAAATCCATTAGATTGCTTCTAGATCAGGGGTCCCCAACCCCCAGTCTGTGGACTGTACCGGGCTGTGGTCCTTTGGGAACTGGACCACACAAGTGGCAGGTGAGCGAGCAAAGCCCTATTTGCACAAGCTGCAGGCGCACACATGAAATCATCTCCCCCCCCCCGCCCCGTCACCGCTGTCGGTCTGTGGAGCTAGAAAGGTGGGGGACTGCTGTTCTAGATAAAACAAGAAGATCTAGATAAAATAAGATCATCTCATTTCTGGCATTTCATAATTTATAGAGTTTCCATTGATCAGAGAAGTCCAAGATCATGTTACTGTTTTATGCTGGAGATGTACAGTATTTGGATTTTTGACAATATGTGGTTGTTCTCACAAAATTAGGCATGGCCAATTACTAGATTTAATAGAAAATGGTACTGCCTCCTGGTGGTTGGTGTAACTACTAGTTCTCCACTCCAGAGTATTCCATTGTGAGGCTTAAATGTATAGGATGCTGGAGCTTGGTAGTTTGATTTTCAGTGTATCAATATTTTTATCATCATTATTACCACCATCGTCTATAACAAAGTTGTGATAAACTAGAAGGAGACTTATTATCACAGTTTATCTCTGCAGCATCTAACACTAGGATGTTAGAAGGGGGTCTCTCTCTTCCTCCCTCCCTCCCTTACACCCACACCACTCATAGCCTCCCAACTTTACACTGTACAGAAGTGGCTACTCCTGATGGTTTAGATTCTGTAGTTATTCATTATCTCACCTGGGCAAAATAAAGCTAACCACATGAGGTGAAGGAACTTATTTTCTTGTAACTTTCTAGTCTTATTTCTTTCATATATAATTAATAACAACTACCAAATAATTTACAGCCAGACAGATCCTTAGGACCAACCTTTCTACTGTAGCTGGTATTAGAAAATGCAGAAAGATGTAAGGAAGAATGTATTAGCCTCCAGGCCTATTTCTCCAAACTCTAGGAGCAGACAGTTAACCTCCTCTAACCTGAAATGTTTCATAAATCATAACCTTGAATGAATCACGAGATATTACTGTATTATAAATGGCTTTATGGTATTTTCTATTACACAGTTAAAAGAAAAAGAATGAGAATGGGGAAATATAATTTCATAATTAAGAGAGAATTTAAATTTCCTTATAAATATTGCAGATACCTTGTTTGGGTGAATACAAAACAGTCTAAAGCATCGTGCTGTTAGAGAGCTGCAGCATAAATTTGTTTATCTATTTACAGTAGAGTATACAGGTATGTATTTCCCCTGTCTGTGGTTTGCTGAATTTGTTGGTGGTTTACAACAAGGAATCAAGACAATACCTGTGTACAGTTTTCTAGAAAATTACAAATGATGAATGTCATATTACATACAAAAGAGCCGAGGTGACGCAGTGGTTAGAGTGCACTACTGCAGCTACTTCAGCTGACTGCTAGTTCAGCAAATCAGCGGATCAAATCTCACTGGCTCAAGGTTGACTCAGCCTTCCATCCTTCTGAGGTGGGTAAAATGAAGACCCAGATTGTTGGGGGCAATATTATTTATTTATTTATTTATTTATTTATTTATTTATTTATTTATTTATTTATTTATTTATTTATTTATTTATTATTGTGTTTATATGCCGCCTTTCTCCCTGGGGACTCAAGGCGGCTTACAAAATGACAGATTCCAATACAAATCACAATGAAATAAAATTAAAATCAGCAACCCTATTAAAAACAGTTTAAAATTATCACAGTGTACCTCCAAACGGATCAGTTGAGTTGACAAAAGAGCCACGTCTTCAACTCGTGACGGAAGGAAAGAAGGTCGGGGGCTGTCCTGAGCTCGGTGGGCAATCCATTCCAGAGGGTTGGGGTTCCCACAGAGAACGCTCTCCTCCTGGGGGCCGTCAGCCGACATTGTTTGGCCGATGGCACCCTGAGGAGGCCGACTCTGTGAGAGTGCACAGGACGGTGGGAGAGCGGCTGGAGATGGTCCTGCAAGTACCTCGGGCCTAAGCCATGAAGGGCTTTATAGGTGAGCACCAGCACCTTGAAATGTATCTGGAGCGCCATCGGCAGCCAGTGCAGCTCACGCAGGAGAGCTGTTACACGGGAGTATCTAGACGCCCCTGTAACTACCCGTGCGGCTGCGTTCTGGACTAGCTGGAGCCTCCGGATGCATCCCAAGGGCAGCCCCATATAGAGGGTGTTACAGTAGTCCAACCTAGAGGTAACGAGGGCATGAGTGACCGTGGCGAGGGCATCCCGGTCTAGAAAAGGGCGCAACTGGCGCACAAGACGCACCTGTGCGAAGGCCCCCCTGGTTACGGCCGTCAGATGGTCCTCTAAGGACAGCCGAGAATCCAGGAGGACACCCAAGTTGCGGACCCCATCGGAGGGAGCAAGAGTTTCTCCCCCGATAATTAAAGATGGAACCTCCAGATCCCGGGATGCCGGCATCCACAGCCACTCAGTCTTGGAAGGGTTGAGTCTAAGTCTGTTCCTCCCCATCCAAACCCGCACCGCTTCCAGGCAGTGGGACATCTATGCTATTTAGTATACTATCTTTGGTGTAAGCCGCCTAGAGTCCTCGGAGAGTGGGCGACATAGAAATATGAATAATAAAATAAATAAAATAAATACATATCAATCTCTCCAAAACTGCAATATCAAGCAAAGATCTGGGTCAGTGACTACTACTGGCCAAATACCATCACTGTTCAAATGACAGAACCGATCAAATTTCATATATAGAACTACGATTTGCAGCATCTCAGTCACTGTACAGTAAAATAGAATTACATCCTTAAGTGTCATTTGTTGTGAGTAGAAAATTAAGAAGTGTTCAAACATTGAACAGGGCATGTATATACACATAGTCCTCTGGGTACAACTAAAATGAACACATGATGCCGTGAAGGCAAAGGCTACTATAATTCAGTTAAACATTCACAGAATATGTGATTGTTTTATGTAAATAGCATTAATGTCCAACATAATGGAGCAATTTTATTCAATCCTCTTGGCATAATACAGGATGTACAAAATATGGGGTTATATTTTCAAAAGACAAGCAGTTCAATTAAGGGCAGGCAATTTAAGGCCATGTACAGATTAAAGCAATTTGCCTTAATTCCAGGAAAGAATATTTACTCATTTAGTTTAGTACTCACTACGCTAAACATGGGTGGTTCTACAAAATCCCAGAAATATTTCCCATCACCCGCCTCCCCATCATATCACTTTATTTAATTCTTCCCCCTGGAGTTTCAAAAACTGAATCCGAGAGATCTGTCTGCAAAGACTATTCTCTATCTATGTCTAAAATAGCAGTCTTTTTTACCACCTACATCTGTGTTTTCAAACTTGGCAAGTTTAAGATGTATGGAGTTCAACTCCCAGGATTCTCCAGCCAAGATGCAGACAATAAACACCGAGGCTGATAGAACTCACATTTATCCACCAACCACCCCACCCCATGCCATCTCTATCAACATTCTGGCACACGTGCCTGTTTTTTTTAATAATAATAATAATTATTATTCATTAAACATGAAACTCAATCAACTGAACAGTTAAAAATGTATCACAAATACCATTGACTGACGCAAATGGTTGATACGGGTTGCTGTCAGCCTCCTAGGTATCAACCAAGTATCTTCTTAAAACGTACAATGTTCTGAGTAGCGCAGTTTTTTGCAGTTCCACTGGTGTTATTGCAGGAAGCTGCAATTTCTTGATGCATTTTATAAAATTCTTGGACATGGTGCCAAGTGCCCCGATGACAATGGGTATCATTGATACATGTCTCATTCATAATTGCATATTTTTGATGGCTAGGTTGCGATATTTTGTGATTTTTTCCAGAGTGTTTTCTTTGGCTTTGGCATCTTCCAGTACAGCAAGATCAATAAATTGTATGCTTCGGTTTTTGACAACCATGGTATCTGGCGTGTTGTGTTTCAAATGACTATTATTATCTCTTTTATTTATTAAACATGAAACTCAGTCAACTGAACATTTAAAAATGTGTCACAAATATGATTGACTGGTGCTAATGGTTGATACGGGTTGCTGCCAGAGTCCTAGGTATTCACCAAGTATCTTCATCATCATCATTATTATTGTTGTTGTTGTTGTTGTTGTTGTCGTTGTTGTTGTTGTTGTTGTTATTCCCTATACTTCATTTGGGAGCTCAGGGTGGCATTCATGGTGCTTTCTTTCTAAGAACATGTAGGGGATTGCTGAATAAGGCCTATGTAATCTATGGCTTGTTCTCATAGTGGTCAACCAACTGCAGGAAGAAGCCCACTAGTCTCCTAACAGAAAGTCTTCAGAGGCAGTCACACTGTTACCAAGGCTAATAGCCATTAATCTCCATGATTTCCATGAACTGGTCCATGGTCCTGGTTTTTGAACACAGGCAAGCTGGTAACCAGCACTACATCTCATGGTAGCAAATGCCAAAGTTTAATTATGCATTGTATAACTAAATTTCTGCTATTCCCAACATAGTTCTGCAAGATAGGTTAGAATAAAATAGGAGAGATTGGCCCAAAATACTAAGCGAGCTTCCAAGATTTGAACCTGAGATTCCCCAATGATGTTCAAACCTTAAACCACTATATCAAATGCTTTCCAATGACTTTGTATAAACACTCACTGCTCCTGAGGACAGTTTACACAAACAAAAACTGTGTACCTGCAATCAAAAGTGATAAAGTCTAAGAAAAGCCTTTCCAATAACTTCTGTTGATTAATTTTCCCTGTGTATGGATATACAATGCACAGATTTATACATATCCTTTACCTATGGTATAATGGCTTTATCCCATAAGTGGTATCTGAGAAAAAGCTACTTCCGGCACAGATTTTAAATAAAAACTGTTTAAATAACATTGAGTCAACACTGGAGTTTTTTTTCCCCCATACACCCAAAGAGTGCAATTTGAAGGCAGCAGGCAAATGATCTACAAGCCCTGGAGAAGGAGGAGGTCTTCCCTTTCCTTGACTTACTTCATTCCTTTACAGTTGGATTGTATTCAAAATCTGATTAAAGGACTGTCGTTTCTCAAGGAATTTTTAAAAAAACATATATAATAAATGTTATTTTGGGAAATTGGAAACAAATATTCTTCGAATTCTGGTTCTGGTCTTTGCGAGTTAACTAAGCAGAAACACTGCAGCTCAACTGCCATATAGGATGTCAAACACATAGGGGGTACCACTTGCAGTCTAGAATAGTAACCACATGTACATTCACATTCTGAGATGCGGTTATTGGCTAGGCTGTCCTGACCTGTCCTGTCCTATTCTTGCCTTTGTCCACTTTTCCTATATCCCATCTGGAACTCTACCCCTAATTTACCCCTCTACCCCTTCAGGCAATGGAGTGAATAATAGTCTTGGGAAACAAAGGGGAGGAGGAGAAACTTTATGTCCTTCCTCTCGTTATATGAAAGTACTTTCTCTGGGTTACAACCTCAGAAGAAATACAGAATATACAGAATATCTAGAAGCTGGCAACTTTCCTTCAGCCCACCACAACTCTGTCAATTTTAAAATTGACATGTTTTGGAAGGTTTCGCATGTGCTTCTTTTTGATATACAGTGATGTGGAATAGAGGTACCCAAGTTATAAAGACCTCCTATGTTTTGGGGAACTAAGATTCTTTCACCCTAAACCAGTGCCACATCTCAGACCAATGTAAACACAAGGAAGTCTTCCCAACACGCCTTTGTCCCTTCTCCTGTGGGACAGGAAAAGAGATGGTCTGATTTCATGCTGACTGTCTTCCTTCCTAGCCATAGCCAGTGCCTGATGATGTCTGCTGCTGCTGCATATGCCTGCAGCAGAAATCCATGGAGCAGGTGAGGCATAGAAGTCTCAGCCTACGAGCATTATTAGATGGTGCAGAGGCTCAGGGGAGAAACTAGTGCTCAGGAAAGCCTGATGAATGTGTTCTGGGAGTAGGCTGTGTCATATGGGATCACGTGCAAAGAATTAAGGAAAGCATCTATGCAAACCTGGAAAAAAAATTAACTATGCCCCCCCCCTTCCCCAGCAGTATGACAAAAACTGCTGGAGAAGGCAAAATATCTCAGTATTGAGAGCAATGCTGACATTACTAATATTGAGAGTGATGCTGATTATTTCTGATATATTACCTTGCTAAGGATTGGCAACTTATAGTTTGTGGCAAAGCTTCAGGAAATGCAGAAGAAAATATCAGTCACTGCCACATTCAGATTTTCAGGAACCCCAAGGCTTACTTCTTAAGCATTTGTTTATTGCTTCCTCTGAATATTATCTACATCTGCTCAAAGGCAGTAAATAATCTACTTATCTTTTAATAATCAGAAAGAAGAAAGCATATGGCTCAAGGATTTGGTAGAAGTTCTTAAGAAGTTGGGTCTCAGCAGGTGTCTGATGGTACCTAACTAATTATGAGCATGACTTCAGGACATGTTATCAAGTGTTGAATTTCTGCATTTATTGTAGTGTGTAGTTTCAACAGTACAGAATTTATATGAAGTGATTATCAAGATACTATTATAATGGGCTCGAATGAGCTCGATTTATTTAAAAATCACAGAAACATAATTACATGTTGCTATTGAAGTGACTTAATTACAACAGTTCATACAGATATACAGTAGATGATAGAGCTGGTAGTCATTCAGATATCTTACTAAGTAGAACAAGCAAAGAAAAGGTGGAAGCATTCAGAACTCTTTAGCATCAGATAGAAGTATATACATAAAGTCAGTGGTGATGACCTAAGAACAAAGTTACTATTATCTTGAATTAATCAAGACAAGAACCAGGACTGAGTCTATTGCATGTTTTTGGTGGAATGATATCTTCAAAAGGACATAGAAATTATGATTTTGGTACAGATACTTTTGCTATGCCAATTTTCTCTTTATATATTATAATTATATATAATCCCCAATAATAACCACTTTTCTGGTTATAAATTCATTCTAGTTGGCAACCAAACCACAGAAGAACGTCTAAGGTTATCATCCCATGATACAGCCTATTTAGCTGGCATTCCATCTGCCCTCCATAAGAAGACATAGGATTGAAATGATTGGTTCTTGAATCATTAAATGGGGCAGAACAGTTCTCAATCTTTCCCTTTCTCTCACCTTTTTCAAGCATTTTCCTGGATGAGAGGAAGAACAACAAGGGAGGCAAGCCTCTGAATGTATGAGTGAATGTGGAAGTGATTTATAGTAGTAGTTTATAATATTATTACATATGCATTCAAGAATAATAGACCATATTAAAGTAAGCACACACTGACACTCTGAAAAACGGTTAGTGGTATGAGAAAGCTGGGCTGCTGAGTAAGTTTGACATAGTCCTAAATTGCTCTCTGGATTCTGAGGATATTAAAGGATGACAGAGAAACAAAGGAACTGCTTTATTATCATCCTCCTACCATACTTCATACAAATTATAATGTGTTACACTTAATATTTTAATTCCATATACGTAATTTACTTTTGTAGACAGATGCAAACAGTTGTATATATCTGTCACTGGCAAAGGAAAGCACTTAAGGAACAATAAGGCTTATAGAAAATATCCTAAGAGGAATTTCTTCTGTGATGGATACCCCTGAAAATGCATGCAAGATTTTTTTTTGCTCCTGTATGCATTTAGGGATAGCCAGTCACTGTGCTCATTTTGGGGAGTAGTAGATATTTCTGGAAATTCATTTGCAAAAGAACTATGCTGTTGTCCATAGCTTTCTATTATTATTTGCCACTTTGATGTTGCCTAGTTACTAGTTTTGTAATACTAATGATATACATTAGACTACCCATCTCACGAAGCCATTGCAGGCATCTCAGTGCAGGTAGTCAGTAAAACATACAGTATGGCCTACTCCAATCCCCTGAAAAAATCTGCAGAGAAGGGTTTTTCTGCCATTTGTTACAGGTAGTCCTTGACTTACAATCTCTTAGTGACAGTTCGAAGTTTTAACAACACAGAAAAAAGTGACCTACAATTGGTCTTCACATTTATGACCGTAGCAGCAACCTCCATGGTCATGTGATCAAAATCCGGGTACTTGGCAGCATTTATATATTATGTATTTATGTTCCAAAGTCATCTAATCACCATTATGATCTTCCCAGCTGTTTTTCAACAAGCAAAGTCAAGGTGGGGGGGATCCAGATTTATTTAACAACTCATGGTTCATTTAATAACCATAGTGATTTGCTTAAAAACCATTGCAAAAAAAGATCATAAAATTGGGTGTGACTCAACCATCTTGCTTAGCAATGGAAATTCTGGTCCCAATTCTGGTGGTAAATCAAGGACTATTAGTACAGAGCCAATGTGCCAATATCTATGCAAGTAATTAAGCCTAAACAATAGATCTGTGATGGTGAACCTATCGCACACATGCCACAGGTGGCACGCAGCACCCCCTCTGTGGGCACGCGAGCTGTTGCCCCAGTTCAGTTCTGCTGCGCATGCGCGAGAGCTTCCCACCAGCCAGTTGGTCGTCGGGTCTTTGCCGTGCATGCGTGGGGTGTGTGTGCGTGGGGCGTGAGTGTGTGGGGGGGGTTGCACGCATATGTGCAGGGGCCACATGCACATTGCATTTTGGGGGTTTGGCCATGCACATTCGCGCACTTGTGCTTTGGGCACTTGGTCGGAAAAGGTTAGCCATCACTACAATAGATCCTCTAGTTCAGAACTTTTATATAGAAATTTGTCTATAAAGTTTTAAACTGGGTTTCATAGATTTCTTCAAGGGGCCTTGGGAATTGTAATCTTTTAAAAGTATTATTAGATTTTTGCCCCTACCCCACTTCTCTCTCCCTCTCTAGATAGATGAACTCAGTGAATAGGCCTAATACTCCTGCTTTCTGTTTTCCCTACAACAATAATCCTATAATAAGCGAGTTGGACAGACTGACCATTGTATAAGGAGTTCCTGTTTTGGTTCACAGTGCAATATACCTAGTCTTTGGAGGGAATTTGTGACTTTTGCAGGCATTTAGCTTGTTAAACTGCAGGTTTGTACTGTGCTATTTTGGAGACAAGAACTTATTTGAAAAGATAAAAATTTCAAGAATCCATACCAAGAATGGATTCCATGGACTATGGGCAGTGGTGGGATTCAATTTTTTTAACAACCGGTTCTGTGGGCGTGGCTTAGTTGGGGGTCATGTGACCGGGCGGGCATGGCTAGCTGGTCATGTGACCCGTGGGCGTGGCTATCTGCATAGGGACTACAGAGGGCTGAAAAAAGTCATTTCTTCCTGGTCCTCGCACTTTTGACCGGTCCTTGCACTTATGACCATCCTCACATTTATGCCCGTTGCGGCATTCTTAACAACCGTGTCACTCATTTCACAACTGCTTCTCTTCATCATGGTGACAAGATAGGGCAAAAACGTAAAATGTGAGGACAGTCGTAAGTTTGAGGACTGGTCAAAAGTGTGAGGACCAGTCAAAAATAACTTTTTCAGCCCTCTGAGTAGTCCATATGCAGAAAAGGACTACCCAGAGGGCTGAAAAAAGTGATTTCTGACTGGTCCTCGCACTTTTGACCGGTCTTCGCACTTATGACTGGTCATCACTTATGCCCATTGTAGCATTCTTAACAACCGTGTCACTCATTTCACAACTGCTTCTCTTCACCATGGTGACAAGATAGGGCAAAAACGTAAAATGTGAGGACAGTCATAAGTTCGAGGACTGGTCAAAAGTGCGAGGACCAGTCAGAAGTAATTTTTTCAGCCCTCTGAGTAGTCCATATGCATAAAAGGATACAGCAATAGAGAGGGATGAAGGAAGGGAAGGGAAATTAGAGTAGGAGTGAGGGTAAGAGAGGGAGGAAGAGAGGAGGAGAAGGAGAAAGGAAGAGGAAGTAGGGAGGAGAAGAAGAAGGGGAGGAAGAGAAAGTAAGAAGGAAAGAGAAGAGAGAGGTAGTAGGTTTGAGGAGAAAGATTGCTGTACAATAAAAAAGAT
This sequence comes from Pantherophis guttatus, assembly GCF_059756535.1. Lineage (NCBI taxonomy): Eukaryota > Metazoa > Chordata > Lepidosauria > Squamata > Colubridae > Pantherophis > Pantherophis guttatus. The sequence continues at coordinate 305,766,202 of NC_142063.1, read as the reverse complement.
GAAAGGGAAGAAAGCCAACCCCAAACAAATATAAAGATATTAAGATAAAGAATGAATTGTTAAACTTTAAAGAATAAAAGAGAACAAATATGAATAAATAGCAATACTTAGAAACACACATACAAACATACAATGTATTTTCTTTAAACAGAGTATTTGGCCGGTTCACAAATTTAAACAGTGTTTAGTCATTTCAATTAAATTTACAATTTCTATATTTCCTTTTTGCCATATTTATTCCTCATCTATTTTTGTAAAAAACCAATATTACCCTTCATCTTCATCTCTAATCTTAATCAAATTCAATTTTTCCCTTCTATTCTATATTATACCCCTTCCCATTGTCATCTATTTTTATATCCATCCTCACATTGGTTAATTATGTAATATTACAGTTGTTTAATATAAATTCAACATTTTAATATAAATCAATTAGTTATATAACTACCTTTTTTGTATATTAATCAATATGAACATGAATATTCCAATTATTTCCATGCAATCCAATTTCTTACAAATCAATTAATTATATTTACCAATAATAATAAACCAAATAATTTCCCCCATATATTCCTCCAAACCACAACTTAACCATTTCTGCTTTCAACACAATATACAATTAATAGTATCTCAATTATTACAATTCCCTAGTTAAATAGAGCTTTTTTTCTTTTGTGTTTTAAAATCTTGAACTCTCCTCTTTTCCCCTAAATTTCCCATTGTTTGCACCTACCTTTTTTGGTGAGGTACCTTTTCTGCCTCATTTTGCCAACAGCAAAGCCAACAGCCTGCTTTACTTTCTGTTTTGTTTTTCAGCATAGATAGCGGGAAAAAAATCAGCACTCTTTGCAAGCAAGCAGCAGAGCCGTGAGCAAAACAGCTGAGAGCAAATCAGCTGAGACTCGGGAGCCGATCTAAGCAAGGGCTAATTAGCCTATGCTGAAGCTCCGCGGGCCAATAAAATTCCAAAAAAACACCGAACCCTTTGTTAAATTGCTGGCTCGCCCACCCCTCGCCCACCACTATTTATTGGCAATAAATAGTGGTGCGGAGGGGCGGGGCAAGGGGCGGGGCGAGCCAGCAATTTAACAATTTAACCCCCTAGAACCAGCAGAATCCCACCACTGACTATGGGGCATGTTCAGATTTCCAGAAGTACTCAGAAATTGCATTCAGTTTGGTACTAATTTCTGATCAAGAAAATCTGTAAAAAATTCCCTGTATTACACCTTTCTCTCTTGGTTTACATTTGATGATCCCTAGAGAAGACTAAACCTTTGCTATTTAATGAGGACTTTGATTAATTTATTTAGTGATTTTCACTACCACAGAGGCAGGAAACCTGTAGGACATGTGCTGCTGAGTGTTATATCGATCTATTCATGAGAACATCTCAATCAGTTTTGCAATTAATGGGTGTAAGGCTGGAAAAACTTGATTTTAGTGCCGAACATCTGCAGAAGTGTGATTTTGGCCTGGACCCTGAAACATCATCGAGAAGGTTACATTCTGTTGACTGAAGAAACAAACACCATGGCATAAATAAATAAAATTGATAAGTTATTCATTCTTATGAAACAGTTTTCTAGTTTCTCATCCTGCTGTGCTGTGGAGAACGACTGTGGTGCATTGTGATGCAACATCAAAATATGCTGAACTAAAACAACTTTCCACACAAATGTGTCACGGAGGTTGAGGCTGTTATTCTATGTTCTAATGTCTCCGAAAGGTAGAGATTTGGGGAGGCCTACCTAGGATATTAGAAACTAAGAATTCAATAAACTGCATTTCAACACAGAATGCATTTAGGGTAGCCTTCTGTATGCCAAAATTAATTAATTACTTAATCAACTAATTATATTTGTAGACTATATGTAGACTGTACCAGTCATATGATTCTCTAGGACGGTGATGGCGAACCTTTTTTTCTTCGGGTGCTGAAAGTGAGCGCTGACACCCATAATGCAATGCCCCCCCAGCCCCTCCGCACATGTATGCGTGACCCCCCTGTGCTCCCCCCGCCTCCTGCATGCATGTGTGACCCCCTGTGGTCTCCCCACCCATGTCCCCCCACGGAGGCACATGTGCGCGCGACCACCGTTTTGGTGCTAGCAGGCCTCCCTGAAGCCTCCTGGGACCAAAAACAGGGCACGGGGATGGCACTGCACCTCTCCACGCATGCACACGTGACCCCCACACCCTCCATGCATGTGCACACGCCTCCCAGCAGAGACCCAAAAATCAGCTGGCTGGTGGGAGGCATGCGGGCATGCGCAGTGGAACTGACCTGGGCGTCGGCTCGCGTGCCGGCAGAGATGGCCCTGCATGCCACAGGTGGCACACGGACCATAGGTTCACCATCACGGCTCTAGGAAATGTAGAACAATGAAACAAACAAACAAACAAAAAAGCAAGAAAGTAATATAATTTCCTTCACAAAACTCCCAGCAACTCACAATAGCATTATATAGTATCATTGTTGCCTACAACCTCTCATAGTCAAGCCAGGGCATAATAAAAAGGTCTTAATAATCTTGCAAAATGGAAGGAGAAATGAGGCCAAATGTACATCTGCTGGAAGTAAATTCCAGAGTATAGGGGGATGGATTAATAACCGATGCCATCGGGCCATAGTTCCTATCTCTCTCAAGGAGGGAAGGCTCTCTGCACCCTTTTCTACATATTCAGATGAGATTGATAGATTCACTTCAGTAACATGGGTTCTGAGGTATCTATGGACTCATGGAGATATAGTTACGGAGTATGGATATAGATCTGAAGGTGAATTCCCAGTGTCCTCAGTTAAAAAGGCACAATGCTGGAGGAATCTTTGCCTAGCTGCCAGCAGAAAAGTTTCAGATTACATAATTGTATGTGCTGCTGAAACATCAGATTGCTTTATTTTGTTTGGCTTTCTTGTTCCATATTGATACAAAATCTATCTTCCATAAGGATTAGCAGAATCCATAATCCTCATAAGAATCCACTACTTCCCTGTATTTCTAGTTAGACGCTAGCAGAGTTTGATTTAAGACGGAGCAAAATTATTATGGCCATTTGCCTTTTTTCTAAGAAGCCTAAAAGTAAGAATATTTGGTTAAAATTGAGAAAGGGCTGATAGATTTCATTAGAAATCGCTCCTAATCTAAATATGAATGACTCAACGTTTTCTTCTTTAGATCTGGTGCAGAAATGGGCGATACATATACCTCTGGAATAAAATGAGACTGCTTTGTAAACAAAAACACAAAAGTTATCAGCTACACTTTTTTCCATGCCAATTTAAATATTACCCTGTAAGACTGCCAGATTTGGACTGCAAAAGGCGAAAGAGGATGGCAGCTAAGAAGTACAGGTAGTCCTTGCTTAACAACAATAATTGGGATCAGAATTTCCATTGCAGTTGTAAAGTCTGTTGACACATGACCACATTGTTCAACAATGGCAATCCTGGCAGTCCCCATTGCCATTGTTAACTGAATCCCACTGGTTGTTAGATGAGACCCCAACCTGGTTCTACCTAGCCCTGAGCCTTAATAAGGTAAGGCAGGGGTCTCCAACCTTGGCAACTTTAAGACTTGTGGACTTCACAAGAGGAGCGGGGTGCTCTCCTCCTGAATCGTCAGGTCAGCCTATGCTGTTCCCGCCTTCTCTCCACTCTCCGTGCTCGTGGATCAGGAAAGAGAAGTCCTTGCTTGTCGCCTGAGCTTCATCGTTCCTCATCTCCACTGTCTGCCCTCTCTTCCCCCCTTTCTTGGTCGTCCTGCCCCATTTTTCTCTGTTGGCAAGCTGTCCCAAGCCTGAGGGACACGGGACTGCCTTGTCCAGCTCTTTCCCACATTCCTCCAGATCCAACAAGGCCGCCTCCTCGATCTCTATCAGCCCCAGCTCCAGCTCATCCTCCTCTGCTGACTCAGGCTCTGACGGGGCAATGACACTCCTCTTGAAATCTCTCTATCTGCCTCCCCAACCATTTTTGCCCTTTTAGTTGCCCTATACAGCAGTACTCTTTGGTGGCAGTGTATCTGCCAGCAGTGCCAGGCTGAAGTTGAGGGCTGGGGCCTTTGGCAGTCTCAGCCAGCCACAGCAGCCCCTGGGATTTTACTTTAACCCCAGCGACACTGCCATTGTGGTAGACCACCTCAGGTCCTGTTTACTATACAGGTAATCCTCAAGTCACGACTATAATAAAGCCCAAAATTTATGTTGCTAAGTGAAACAAATTGTTAAGTGAGTTTTGCCCCATTTTATGACTTTTCTTGCCACAGTTGTTAAGTGAAACACTGCATTTGTTAAGTTAATAACATAGTTAAGTGAATCTGGATTTCCCCATTGATTTCCTTGGCAGAAGGTCGCAAAAGCTGATCACACGACACTGCAAATATGAATCAGTTGCCAAGCGTCTGAATGTTGATCACTATGGGGATGCTACAATGGTCGTAAGTGCGAAAAACTGTCATAAGTTATTTATTTCAGTCCTGTTACAACTTTGAATGGTCACTAAATGAACTGCTGTAAATTGAGGACTACCTGTAGTGTAAAGTTGAAGCTGTCCTCATCCTTCTGGCCTTCTCCCTAAGGCCGTATGCAACTTTCTCCAAATTGTGTGCTGCATTCTCACGATGATTTGGAAGATTTGTGAGGACTCCCAAAAATTCACAAGAAGGCTGCGTAAGATTTGGATAACTGTACATATGCATGAATTGGAGAGGGGCAGGGGCAGCCTTCTCATGAGCTTTCAGAAGCCTCAGAAGCCTTGTGAAGCATCAGAAAAAAGGCTTACACGATTTGGACAACGGCACACATGTTGCAGCTGCCTTGCATACAGCCAGGCTGGGTATGCCTTGTCAACAGCAGGAGGAAGAAGGTAAAGCACAGGGCGGATGCGGTAGCGGCACATTTGTACTGTGGTAGGGGGCTTGAGGAGGCACATTTCTACCAAGGAAACCAAGGGACATCTTCTCTGTCATCCCTAGACAGGCAATCATGGATTTAAATTACTGGAAGATGGCTTCCAGTTGAATAAAAATAATCAAAAATCTTAACAGTAAGACCAATTCTGGAGTGGACCCAATGATTTAGAAACACAATGGCTTCCATTTGTTGGGTATGTTCATGTAGACATCTTAGACACCCATCTATGATACATGCTGGAATTTGGTTTCCTGGAAGGATCAGAAGATGGACTTCATGACCTAAATGGACTTCATGACCTTCCACCTCTGGGATTCTATGCCATTTCACACATTTAAAATATTAAAACAAACATAAGAATATATTTTTTTTTAGTATGACTGATGGCTTCATCATGAATCAGTGCTTTGCGTTCCCTCAGGGCGTACAATTTTTAAGCAACTGCTAAGAAGATAGGAGGGAGATTACTCCAACAATTCTCACAGGGTGACTAAAAATTGCAGCTTTCATGAAGTATTTTGATAATGTAAGAAGCCTATTGTAGGGTCATCCATCACAAAATAGTTTCTTACTATATACCATGGCAACAGGAAATATTGGGGACCTTAGTGGCACAGTGGCTTAATGACGTTGGAACTGCTGGTCAGAAATGGCTTGTACTCCGGCAGTTTGAGCCCAGCTCTGTGACACGGAGTGAACTTCCATTGCTTGCTCCCCAGCTCATGCCCACCACCAGTTCGAAAGCATGCAATATTGTGAGTAGATAAATGGGTACCACTTCGGTGGGAAAAACCTAGCTGTGTTTGTGTGTCTGGAGAGCAGAAGCCGGCAATGCAACCCAAGGTGAGGCAAGACTGGCAGAGGAGCCCGGAAGAGCCAGCAACCCAAGTGCTGCTAGTCAGCTGGTGTAATGGCAATAGCAATAGCACTTAGACTTATAAACCGCTTCATAGTGCTTTTACAGCCCTCTTTAAGCGGTTTACAAAGTCAGCATATTGCCCCAACAATCTGGGTCCTCATTTTATTTTTATTTATTTTATTTATTTAATTTATATACCGCCCTACTCCCAAAGGACTCAGGGTGGTGAACAGCCAAACAGTAAAAACACATAGATACAAAATTTAAAAACAAAGTAAAATTGAATTAAACAATTTGGCCCAAACAGATTAAAACCCCAATCATTTAAAAAACCGATTAAAATTTGCATAATTAAAAAGAGGGAAAAGATTAGGCCAGGCCCGCCTGGTGGAATAAAAAGGTCTTAAGAGCGCGGCGGAAGGTGCGCAGATCCGGGATCCTCAGTATCTCCGGGGGGAGCTCGTTCCAGATAGTAGGTGCCCCCACAGAGAAGGCTCTCCTCTTAGGGGCTGCCAGTCGACATTGTTTGGCCGACGGCACCCGGAGGAGCCCCTCTCTATGAGAGCGTACCGGCCGGTGGGAGGTATTGGTGGTAGTAGGCGGTCCTGTAGATAACCAGGTCCTAAGCCATGGAGCGCTCTAAAGGTGGTAACCAAAACCTTGAAGCGCACCCGGAACACCACCAGGAGCCAGTGCAGCTCGCGCAGGAGAGGTGTTACATGGGAACGCCATGTCGCTCCCATTACCACCTGCGCAGCTGCACTCTGCGCCAGTTGGAGCCTCCGGGTGCTCCTCAAGGGGAGCCCCATGTAGAAAGCGTTACAATAGTCCAGGCGGGAGGTGACAAGGGCATGAGTGACCGTGCGTAAGGAGTGCCGATACAGAAAGGGATGCAACTGGCGAATCAGGCAAACCTGATGAAAAATCCTCCCGGTCACGGCCGTCAAATGCTCTTCTAAAGACAGGCGTGAATCCAGGAGGACGCCCAAGTTGCGAGCCCTCTCCGTGGGGGGCCAATGATTCGCCCCCAATAGTCAGTGATGGCGCCAACTGACTATATCGGGACGTTGGAAACCACAGCCACTCGGTCTTGGATGGGTTGAGCCTGAGCCTATTCCTCCCCATCCAGATCCGCACGGCCTCCAGGCACCGGGACATCACTTCAAGGGCATCGTTGGGGTGGTCCGGGGTGGAGATGTACAGCTGGGTGTCACCAGCGTACTGGTGGTACTTCACCCCGAAACCATGGATGATCTCGCCCAGCGGCTTCACATAAATGTTGAACAGGAGGGGCGAGAGGACCAACCCTTGCGGCACCTACATATGAGGGGCCTCGGGGTCGACCTCTGCCCTCCCTGTCAACACAGACTGCGACCGGTCAGAGAGAAAGGACGAGAACCACCGCAACACAGTGCCTCCCACCCCTAACTCTTCCAACCGGTGCAGCATGATACCATGGTCGATGGTATCAAAAGCCGCTGAGAGATCTAACAGGACCAGGACAGAGGAGCACCCCCTGTCCCGAGCCCTCCAGAGATCATCTACCAACGCGACCAATGCCGTTTCCGTGCTATACCCGGGCCTGAAGCCCGACTGGAACGGATCCAGATACGTCGTTTCATCCAGGTGCTGGGGGAACTGTTGTGCAACCACGCTCTCAACAACCTTCACCATGAAGCGAAGGTTGGAGACCGGATGATAATTAACCAACATTGCCAGGTACAGGGAAGGCTTCTTGAGGAGAGGCCTCACCACCGCCTCTTTCAAGGCAGCGGGAAAGTCACCCTCACCCAACGAAGCATTTATAATCCCCTGGAGCCAGCCTCGTGTCACCTCCTGGGAAGCCAGCATTAACCAGGAGGGACATGAGTCCAATAAACAAGTGGTCGCGTTCAGTCTGCCCAGAATCCTGTCCATGTCCTCAGGGGTTACAGGATCAAACTCATCCCAGATAACATTCTCAAGACCTGCCCCAGTCCCTCCCCCTGAGACTACCCAGTCGGAGTCCAAATCTTCCCGAATCTAAGTGATTTTGTCATACAGATACTGAACAAAATCCTCGGCTCTACCCTCCAAGGGGTCCTCCCGTGCTTCCTGATGGAGCAGGGAGTAGGTCACCCTAAACAGGGCGGCCTGGTGGTTATCTGATGACACAATAAGAGCAGCAAAATAGCTACATTTCGCTGCTTTTATTGCCACTAGGTAATTCCTAATATGAGATCTTACCAGTGTCCGGTCCGATTCAGAAAGACTTGTCCTCCAACTATTCTCTAGGCATCTTTTCCGGTGCTTCAACTCCCACAGCTCCTCATTTTACCCACCTCGGAAGGATAGAAAACTGAGTCAACCTTGAGCTGGTGAGATCTGAACTGCCGAACTGCAGCTAGCAGTCAGCCAAAGTAGCCTGCAGTACTGCACTCTAACCACTGTGCCACGTTGGCTTGTAAGCTAGTCTGCCCCCTGTGGTACACCAAGGATAGGCAGGCAAGCGCTGAATAGAATGAACTAGCAATTTAGGCTGTCAGGGCTGCATTGTTAGCATTTGTTGATTTCCCTGACATTATATGCCATACATTAAATAAATAATAGGAAAACTAAAAATGGACTCCCTTTGGGTAATATATGAGAAGGAGATCTTAATAAAAGGATCAGTTGTTATTCTATATTTCATGTCATCATTCTATGCTTACACTATTTGGTTCTAATTTTCCAGTAGAGAACTTGTATTATGAGAAAACAGCAAACCAACATTTGACTAATTAACTTCTTTTTTCAGGTTCATTATAATCTTTTGATTTCCTGTCATCATTTCAGAGATACATTTCTTTATCCCCCGAAATAGAATGACGAGAATGACCACAAGCTAACAAAAAATCAGCAGAGGCGGGAATGACTTCCAACTTCCTTTTGGCTTCCCCATTGAATTTCCCTGTTGGAAGCTGGCAGTGAGCATTGGAAATCTTCTCTCCTCTTTCCTCCTTCTGTCCTTTCCTTTCCCTTCCCAGCGGGCAGCTAAATACTGCTGCTGGGTGGAAGAGAGAATGAGGGTTAAAGAAAGTGCTCAGAGACTGTTATAGAATATTGAAAATGCGGATTGTGGCTGCAGCAGCACTAGCAGGAGCAGCAGCAGCCTGGCAGCACTGAATCAGTCACAACTTCCAAAAATTTCATTCCCTTGGGAATCGTGTTATTTCAAAAATTGTTGCCCTACAATGCACCATTTTTCCCAGTTAAAAGTTACCAAAAATGAAAATTTTAGTAATATGTAGACTGAGAACAATTTTGCTGGAACATCAAGGAGAATTAGTGTCCACTTATACCAAGTGTTTAAAAACATTCATTGACAACATCAAATGGATATCATCTCCCCTCTTATTTTCTCCAAATAGAAAGGAAAAAAGAAACAATTCCCCATATTTTGTTGTACTTATTATCTGAAATAAGATGGCACTGCAGTAACCACCTTAGAATTTACATCCGCTTCTGCTATTCTCTGCCCTCTGATATTGCGGAGACAATTTATTACTATGATAGATGCCAGGAAGGCAGACAGAGCATTGCAGCTGAGCTTGTACAGATTGCTTTGGGGGATGGGGGTGGAGAATCTCTGCTGAAGGAAGGTATTTATGCCAGCTATGGACTTGCCTGGCTGTACTTTCCATTATGTCATGTCAGCTTCCTTTAGTCTGTTCTCAGAATGAAATTGACTGTAATTGTAACCAGACCTAGCCAGCACTAGCATGCTAGATGAAGAACTTGTAAATTGTGATCTGCCCTATCTAGAACCCTTTGTAGGGTTCTAGATCAGATGATGCTATCAGAGACAAGCTAATATTTTATTAAATATAGGTACAGAAAAAAGGCAGACGTCTACAATTTTGTACCCTAAATCCAAGGGATTTTGATTTTCCCTATGTTTTGAAAGGAAGTAATCTAGGATTTGATAGTGATTCTCATTCTTAATTCAACATTTTAACCTGTATCCACCATAATGGTTCTCAGACGGCGTATAAAAATCCTTGTGTATTTGCTTTTCTCTTGCTGATTGTAATGCACACAGCAGTTCCTAGTAATACCTCAGGCCTTAAAGATGAAGATTGTCATGAAGCAAAGTGTTACAAAAAATGAAAGTTGAGGTGGATCCTATGGATGATCCCTTTAACCTTTTATTTTACTGGTGTCTGAAAAGAGTACTGTATAGAATTTTAAATACAGTATTTCACATTATTTCCTGGTTAAGTGAGTATTTGATTAGCGTCAGTATAAGATTCAATGACATGTCTATCTTTTTTTCAGGCTAATCCAAAGGAAAGTGATATTGGGAGCTTTAAATATTAAGCAGTTTGGTCTAGTAGCTGCAGCTCCAGGCTAGAGACCAGGAGACTGTGAGTTGTATCCCCACTTTAGGCATGAAAGTCGGCTAAGTGACTTTGGGCCAATCAGTCTCTCTCAGCCCACCTCACAGGATTGTTGTTGAGGGAAAAAGGAGAAGGAAGAATATTAGGTATGTTCATTGCCTCAAGTTATTTATAAAAACAATAAAGGTGGGACTAAAACATCTAAATAAAAAACCTCCTACTATGAGATTTGGAAAACAAGGAATAAGGAATACACGTGGAATAAGATAAAATTAGTTTCAGAAAGAAATATAAAAGGTTACTGCCCAGATTCATTTCAGTGCTGTTTGTTCTTAGTCTTCTTAGTAGAGGATGCAGAAAATAATATCCTATATTAATTTCTCATAGCCGGATTTTTGTTGTTGTTGTTGTTAAAAGAAATCACTCCATATATGAGCTGCCACAAAAGTTATAAATGTTAATCCATTGAAGACATCATATGGAATTGTCATTAAAAAAAATAACATGATGACGACAATGGTTCTATATTATGTATTAAAGCAGGGGTTAAATGTAAAATTTGTTACTACCGGTTCTGTGGGCGTGGCTTGGTGGGGGGGTAATGTGACTGGGTGGGCATGGCCAACTTTTTTTTTTTTTTTTAAACTTTTCAAAGCATTTTTTCTAATGCTTTGAAAAGCCTCTCTGCCGATCAGGCAACTCAGCTGGGATCGTCAAAGACTTTTCAAAGCATTTTACCACCTCTTCGGCCAAGAGGTTGCAGAAAAAAATGCTTTGAAAACCCTCTGACAATCCCAGCTGAGCCGCGCGATCATCAGATGCTTTTTTTTTTACTTTTAAAAGCATTTTTTCATTGGAAGAGGTTGTAGAAAAAATACTTTTAAAAGTAAAAAAAAAAAGCCTCTGATGATCGTGCGGCTCAGCTGGTCATGGGGGAGGCGCAGGGATTTTTGCTACCTGTTCTCCGAACCACCTGCTGCCATCGCTACCGGATCAGTCGATCCGGTCCGAACCGGGAACATTTCACCCCTGTATTAAAGGCAGAAACTCAACAATAAAATGACATTTTAGTAGTCTCAAGCTAATAAGGTGTTCCTACACTTTCCTACAATGGAGTCAGTATTAGCAAGAAAGAAATGAACCATTTGAAGAAGCATTTGAAAGCATCTCATATGCCTGTTAGCCATCATTACTAGCTTTTCTCTAATAGTAGAGTACTGGATGGCATATATTTCGTGCAATATCAAAGGCATTATGGTAATATAAAGGAATAGATATGGCAGGATGATATTCCATTTATGTCCTGCTTAAGAGCCTCCCAGTTGCCTACACCAAACTTGTACTTTTTTAGGAAAAGGACTTTGGGGTCCTTAGAGATAGATAGATAGATAGATAGATAGATAGATAGATAGATAGATAGATAGATAGATAAGATAGATAGATAGATAGATAGATATGGACAGACAAACAGACAGACAGAGGTAAATAGATGATAGATATTTCGATCAATAGATATATCAATAGACTGATAGATAGATAGATAGATAGATAGAGAGAGAGAGAGAGAGAGAGAGAGAGGGAGCAAGAGAGATGATCTTAGAATTTAAGACTACTGCAAAGAATTGTATTCATTTTACACAGCGGATTCTCACAATTGAAGTGAGATGAGAAGCTGAGACTTTCTAGCTCACAGGTGTCAAACTCGCCACGTCACACACACTGCCATCATGTGACATTTCATCACGTTTTCCCCATTTTCTCTCTTCCATAGAGTTTTGATTGCAATTAAGATATCATCTGCTTAATCACACAAATTATTCAATTCATTATTTGAATTTGAATTACATTTGAATTACAGATACATGATTGGCCTTGCTTAACTGAATCAGAAGCCTAACTACATGGGATTTTCCTCTTGCCAAAAATTTGCAAAAGTCCAAGCCTATCCCCACAGTGGGAAAAAGAAGTGGAGACTAGGCACACCTGATATGTTGCAGAATAGTTTCTAATCTGCTTGATTTTTCAGTGCCTAGATAGATGGCCAGCAGATGGAATTAACCATCCTGATTTTAATTAAAAACACAGATTCATATCTGTTGAGAGACAAACTCTGTCAGGTACAGTTCTTCTCCTTCAGGAAGTGGAAGAAAAATAGATAATTATCTTGTGCTTTATTATAAATAATTCAATTAACGGATAATTAAAGTTGGTCATCGTGATGCAAATAAGCTGAGATGTGCTTCAAAGGGCAGACAGGATCATTTTGTGTTACAGATGCTTTAAATCAGAGGAATGATCTCCTACATGATAAAAAACCCATATCCTCTTAATATAGACCAGGGGTGAAATCCAGCAGGTTCTGGAGAACCGGTAGTGGAAATTTTGAGCAGTTCGGAGAACCAGTAGCGGAAATTTTGAGTAGTTTGGAGAACTGGCAAATACCACCTCTGGCTGGCCCCAGAGTGGGGTGGGAATGGAGATTTTGCAATATCCTTCCCCCAGGAGTGGGGTGGGAATGGAGATTTTGCAGTATCCTTCCCCTGCCACGCCCACTATGGCACACCATGCCCACAGAACTGGTAGTAAAAATTTTTGGATTTCTTCACTTATATAGACATATGATAAGCCTACTTAGTAACAACCAGGGTACACACATGTAACTTTGGAGTTGAATTTTAGATATACAGTAGGACATTTTCCCTGATGTCCAACTGATTTGCCACCAGGGGACATAAAAGGGTGGGAAGGACAGGATGGAATAAGATTTATAAGCAGGAAGAGATCCTGGTAGTCTGTACAACAGTTCTATTTCAGGGATGTTTATTTCAGTTCTGAGTTCTCCTGAAATATCTAGAAAATTGAAAACTGGGTATAATTCTGACAAATCATTCATCAATAACTTTGAAACTGATGTCAGTGTGAAATGTGTAGTTTATCAAAAAGCTTTCACAATGAATTTGGGAGCCAATGTGAAGATTAAGGTACATCAGCCAATTTAGTTACGTTTTTTTCAGCACTGCATATTCAGTAATTATTATTCTATTATTCTGAGATATTGCTCCTAAAGGCAAATTATAGACACGTTAGCAATGTGATACACATTAGGTTGCTTGATATAATATAGCAGTCCATTTAAAAAATCCACACAGAAGTATCATGTGGAATGATGAATTTTTGTTCTGTTCACTCAGCACCTGCATGTCCTTCAACATCTGATTCTTACCCTTCTGAATTTGATTCTCATTCACTTTCAAATGGCTATGTAAGGCAGTACATGCAGGTCCATGGCAAGGTCAGTTCCAAAATGTTGATAGCCACCTGATTTATTTATATGAACAATTTGGTAGGTGCGATCCATGAAACTGGTAACAATCTAGTCAATCTAGAAGGTTCATATTAATATTGAAGTTATGCTATCATCCCATAAACTGGTGATGTGTCCATAGAGTGGAAACTCAAAAAGCAGGATGAACTGACACATCTCTTCTGATTGAAGCTCATCTGTTTTCTCCAGCATTAGTTTTTTGTAAAGCTGCCATAAGCAGCTTAAAAAAGAATGTCCTAATGCAGTAGTTCTAAGCATCTGATGGTGTTACATCCAGTTCAAAGTCAGCAAAAGCTTCTAAAATGCTTTCATTTAATTGCTTGAAAATATTACAACATGAAAGCTTGATTTTATCAACAAAACCACAGGTGGTACCACAGCCTCTAAAAGCATTAAAAACAGTTACTGCATTTATTCTTTCTCACCCTAAAGCCTCATAAATAGGTTGAATAGGAATTTTGTTGATCACTGCCAAGAGTGCAGAGGTTTGTTGATAAGTTGAAGTGCTAGCACTTTATCAGAATACATACAGTATACCCAGGCAAGATGGCAACTCAGGAAATTTCATTTTAATATCTACTTATGTGCTCCTTAAATGGATCAGTTGATATTAAGTAAGTGCCATTATTGTAGTGAAGTTGCTACTGATTGTTGAATTTGTGAATAATTTTATGACCCAAGTACAGTAATCATTCTACTATTGCTTAGAGATTGGACAACAATTTCAGTAAAACATTCCTGATCCCACCACTAATTGAGGCAGCATACAATTGGCAGATTCCTTTGATAAGTGCTTGATATCAGCAATATTTTTCAATGACTTTGGAAAGTTGTGTCTATTGAACATGATTTATATTTTATCATAAATTAACGAAAGAAATTGCAAAGGAAACAGATTTACTGTGATGGAATCTCCAGCTAAAGCGGGGTGAGATGTGAAGAGGGGGGCTGAGCTTTTTGCACAACAAAAAGCAGAGCAGGGCCTTACTTCCCCTAAAGTCCCTGAAGCCCTGTCTGATCATTCCCAAGAGAATGCAGTTATTTTGGCAAGACTCTTGTAAATAGGCATTGCAACAATTGAGAAGTAACTTTGATCAACTCATGGTTCCTTATGCATGATGCTAACCAAGGCTTTGCAACAAAGTTGTTCCTTCAAACATTGCAATCCAAATGTGCCTATATTAGCTAGTCAACTTTTCTTTGCTAGTTTACTATAGGAATGCCATCTTGAAAGTGTGCAGGGAACTAAAACCATGTTGATTATTCGTAAGTGCTAATGGCATTTTAAAATTTACATCTGGTTAAGATTTGGCAGTCAATAGCATTACCATAAAGGGTCTGGAGTCCTTTTTAATTTCCAGATGCCTTAGAATACAATTTCACAGTTACATTCTTAGAATTTCTCTTCCACATGTTAACTTTCCTTTCCATTGATCTTTATAGGAAACCACAATTCACCAGAATGCTTTAAAACAATAAGGTGAAAATATATTTACAAAGTGCATTGGGAAGACATGGAAACGGAAGGTGTTTTACAATATATCAGATGTTATCCTTCATATCTAGATTAGTTTTAGCAGTTGTCTGTATACAACAGCCTTTTCTAACCTGATGCACACCAGATGACCTTGCTGTAGGGAGATGATGGATATCTGTTCATTCATATCTGTAGTTCATTAAACTAGGGAATGTTGATAAAGAATCAAAAGAGAAACGGTACTGTCCTCAGTTTCCCCTCTGTCCCGTTTTCCTGAAAATAAGACCTATACCAAAATAAGACCTAGCATGTTTTTACATGTGTGCCTAATATAAGCCCTACCCCCAAATAAGCCCTAAGAGCTTGCGCAGCTGGCTGCCTGGCCATTCTGTCTGGTTGCTCATGATGCCACAGCCACAAAGAGAGGTGGGGTGGTGGTGGAGCTGCCCCATGCACCCCGCACTGGGTTACCTCAGGGCCTCCACAGCCAGGCCATCCACACCCCAATAGCTGCCTCGTGGCGGCAGCACTAGCACCCATGTTCAGGAACCTATGTGAGCACCAGTCCACTTCCTCTTGCTTGCAGCCGCAATGGAGCAGGAGGTTGAGTGGTGTGCTGGTACCGTGGCCACAGGGCAGGGCAGGTGTCTGGGAGTGGATGATATGGCTGTATGATCCTGAGGTAAGCTGGTGCGGGGTGCATGGGGCAGCTCCACCCACCCCCGCCTCGCCTCATGGCTGTGGCACTGGCATGTTGCTTGGCTTCCTGCTCCGTTGTGGCTGCAAGCAAGCAGAAGAAGTGGGCTGGTGGCCATGCATGGTCCTGCTGGATGGGGCTGCTGGAGCCGCTGCCGTGAGGCGAGGCAGGTGTCAGGGCATGGGTAGTCTGGCTGCAGGGCCCTGAGGTAAGCCAGTGCAGGGCATGTGTGGAAACTCTAGTACCCCACCTCACGGCAGTGGCACTGCTGTACTGCCCTGCCTCCTGCCCTGCCGTGAGCAAGCAAAAAAAACGGGCCTCCTGTACATGGAAAAAAAATAAGACATCCCACAAAAATAAGCCCCAGTGCTTATTTGGGGCCCAGATGAAAATAAGACCCGGTCTTATTTTCGGAGAAACACGGGTACTTCTTTCCAAATCTAGATATAAGTTATCAAATATATATTGTGGTCATGGTTAATTTGCTATGTAAATGGGTTGTTATACAATGGAAGATACTGCCATATGATGGACCAAGTCCTACAGCTGCAAAAACAATACTCTTTAGCTGGGGAAAATACAGATGCCAAACAATAGAGGAATTGCATTTTAGGAAATAATGCTCCAATATTTGGCTACCAATTTATCAAGGAATAACATTAGATTTTAACAATGTAATAACTTTCATCTTGAACACCCATCCCCTGAAACAAAGTTATAAATGCCTTTAGAGAAAATTCCAAGTGTGCTTATAACTTTATTTTTGCTTGTCAGGATCAATGTATTGACTGCTTTGCTGGCCACTAGATTTATGACCTTTGCTTAAAATCAGCCCTAGTGTTTTAAAATCATATTTTTTAACAGCCTAAGGGGAAACGGAGGAATTCTACATTAATTAATGCTGATACACCAGTAACAAAGAATCCTGCTTACAAGAGGAATTTGGCTTGGGAGTACACTGGACTGTTTTTTTAAGTGGCACCAAGCACTTCAAATCCAATAGGAGAGATTCAACGGTCCTATAAAGATAATTGTTACTATCTCTGTCTTTCAATAAAAGGAAAAAAAATCACACATATCATACAGACAATCAATACACAAACAAATAACTGCTGCAAAGAAACAAATGTGGGAAAAACAATTCATTTAACAAGAAAAAACGTGAGCGGAAACAACAAACATAAAAATCCCCCCCCCCCTCCACAAACAATAAAACAATCCTTGGTGCAGAATAAATGGAGCTGAAATAATTCTACTGGCTAATTTTGGAACAGAAGGCTTAAGGCAACATATATGAAATGCATATTTGTTTGTTAAGCAAAATTTGACATCATACATCACAAGACATTTGCTTCCACAGGAAGTGGTAATAGCTAAGTAGTTTAGATTCTGAAGGAGATTAGCAAAGAAGGGTCACATATGAGATCTGCAGCAGAGCAGCTGAGGTACAGGCAGAAAGTCCTATACTTAATTCATTCATCTTCAAAGAAAGAGTGAAAAAGTCCTGCCTGAATCTCAAGAAAATAGCTATTAAATCAGTGCAAATATTGGGTTAGATGGACCAATCACCTCATGCCAAAGAATAACAGAATAACAGAGTTGGAAAGGACCTTGGAGGTCTTTTAGTGCAATCCCCTGCTCAGGCAAGAAGCCCTACACTATTTCACCCACCAGAAGTTGGCAAAGGGGCCGTTTCCAGCCTCCGGAAGTTTGGGGAAGGCCGTTTTCACCCTCCCCAGATTCCTAGAAAGGCTCTGGAGGCTGGGGAGAGAGAAATATAGGCCTTCCAGTCCCACCAGAAGTTGGCAAACGGGCCATTTCTGGCCTCCGGAGAGCCTCTGCGGGGGGGGGAGGGGCTGTTTTCGCCCTCCCCAGACTCCTAGAAAGGCTTTGGAGGCTGGGGAGAGCAAAAACCGTGCCTACCGTGCCGAGAGTGGGGAGCATAGGGGGGGTCGCGCGTGCATGTGTGGGGGCAGGGTGCACAGAATTATGGATGTGGGCATACACGCGTGTGTGACCCCCCCTCCTGGCACGCGATGGCAAAAAGGTTAGCCATCATTGCTTTAGATATTGGAACACTGCTATCATGTCATCCCTAGTCTTTCTTTTCATTAAACTAAAGTGGTATTAACACCTCATGTGATCTTGAATTGATCCCTCTGTTAATGCAGCCTAGGACTGTGCTTTTTTTTTTGGCAGCTATAGCATACTTAACGCATTGTAAGCCGCCCTGAGTCTCCGGAGAAGGGCGGCATATAAATCGAACCAATAAATAAATAAATAAATACTGCTGGCTTATATTTAAGTGATTGTCCCTTAGAACTCCAAGATCCCTCTCACAATTACTACTATTGAGCCAGGTCCCACCTATACAATGCCTGTGCATTTAGTATTAATTGCCTAAATGTAGAACCTTACTTTTTTCACCATTGAATTTCATTTTATTAGATAGGGCCCAGTGTTCAAATCTGTCCAAGAGCTGTGGTGACGCAGTGGATAGAATGCAGTACTGCAGGTTAACTCACTGTTCACTCCAGGAGTTTGATTCGGAGTGGCTCAAGGTTGACTCAGCTTTCCATTCTTCCAAGGTCAGTAAAATGAGGACCTGGATTGTTGCGGGCAATATGCTGACTCTGTAAACTGCTTAGAGGGGGCTGTAAAGTACTATGAAGCGGTATATAAGTGCTATTGCTATTGCTGTCAATATCTTTATGCATCTTAAGCCTATCTTCTGGAGTATTGGCTATTCCTGCCAGCGTGGTGTTGTCTGCAAATTTGATGAGTTCCCCATCTATCCCCTCATCTAAACCATTGATTAAGATACTGAAGAGTACTGGGCCCAAGAATTCTTCAGTTCTTATTTTCATGGCGAATGTGTCTGTTTATTTGATAGAATACCTAAATAGCGCCCACAACATGTTCTCAACATTTCAAATGTGCACTCCAGTCCCAAAAATTAATTTTAATCTTGCACTAGAATTGCAACATTAAAGGCATTAAGAGACTAGCAGATCCACGGACGTACAAGTAAGGATTTCTAGAAATATTTCCAATCATATGGCTGACCTAAATTTTAAAATAATTCTTGGGATTCCAAGTACCATAGGAGGACATAACATAGATTGATCTCTTGTACATACTTACCAAACAGTTCATGATTTCCACTCCACTTGGATTCACGGTTAATGCTTCATCATACAATTGCTTAGCCTCTTCCAAGCTGCCGTTCATCTCTGCAAGCCTCCCCCGCATGTACAGCACAGCATGAGATGTGGGAAAGAGACTGGCTGCCTCCTGGATACAAAAGCTTGCTTCTTTGAGATGCTGTTGTTCCATGAAGACTTCAGCTACAGAACCCAAAACAAAGCACGGATATATTCTAAGCTTTATTCTGGAGATGAGAAAACATTTTGAATATTACTAACTTAAAAATAATTGTCACAGGAAAGATAACTTGCTTATGATGCATGGATCTACGAAAGGTGCTAGAAATCTATAGAACATGAGAATCATAGGGCTTGAAGGGACCTCGGAGGTCTTCTAGTCCAGCCCCCTGCCCAAGGCAGGAGACTTTATACCATCTTGGTTAAATGGTTATCCAGTCTATTTTTAAAAAATCTCCATGATGGAGCACGGGTACAACCTCTGGGAGCCAAGCTTTAGTTCTATTAATTGTTCTCACTATCAGAAAATGTGTCATTTCTAAGGTTGGATTGTTGGTTGCTGTTGTTCTATGAAGAGTTCAGCTATAGAACCCAAAACAAAGCACGGATATATTCTAAGCTTTATTCTGGAGATGATAAAGAAGGGGTTTGACATTTTTGCCCACTTATTGAGTCTTTCCCAAGATAGGCAGATGCTGTTGTTTGATAATATTAAAGGTATAATGATGATGATAACAACTGTTTTTTCAGGCCATACAATGAATTTTTCATTTGGTCTACTTAAACTGGGCCTGCAGAACAGGTGGGCCTGCCGCCAGATTTGGGTGGCCTAGTGGCTTTTTGAAAACTTACTGAA
This sequence comes from Pantherophis guttatus, assembly GCF_059756535.1. NCBI lineage: Eukaryota > Metazoa > Chordata > Lepidosauria > Squamata > Colubridae > Pantherophis > Pantherophis guttatus. The sequence goes on along the minus strand of NC_142063.1, from coordinate 305,746,552 downwards.
TTGGCTGCTGCCAAATGTTGCCACTGCCTAAGAAGATCTAATCTCAGCCTATGTTTTCACAGCCAACTCTGACCCCATATACACACTCTCAAATACTTCCAGGGCTCATTGATATCATTGCTGCTGCACCACCAGCGATTAAACAGTTGGCTCATACCAGTTTTGTGACTCACAATTATCTTTAAGGTATTGATTTGACTTTTTTTTTTACATTATTTGTGCATGTTTGAATTGAATCAACCAAAACATAGGTGATGACTGGATTTTAAAGAAAAGTAGCTTTTAAAAAAATATTTCTCATTTCTCACTTTTTTATGGAATACAGCCCTTTCTTTGGTCTTTCTCTGCCTTTTCAACAAATATGTGGGTTCATTTAGAGCAGTGTTTCTCAACCTTGGAAGCTTGAAGATGGGTGAACTTCAACTCCCAGAAGCTTCCAAGGTTGAGAAACACTGATTTAGAGCTTTCACTTTTGTTATCACTCTGTGGGGAAGAAGACTGTAATTCTCTTGGTGAACATATGAAACTATTTAATACCAAGAGCACTGCCTGCTCTGAAACTAGGTTTCTAATGGGAGGAGGGTTCCCCCCCCATTAGTTTAACAAAAAGTACCTCATCTATCAATATTTCTAATGAAAGAATATATCTATATATAAGAGCCAGACTTTTCACAGTATATGTGAGGCCCATCCAAGGAACTGCTACACTCACCAGATCCAAAATTTCTTCTGCTCTGCCTGGCAATTTTTTTGGGAAATCCTCCTTTGCTTTTGCTGCCATCAGAGAAATGACAGCAGTATTTGCATACAAATAAAACTGGTAGTTGCTGATCAAGAGAGAATCAGTGAAATTATTATTTTATATTTACATTGTTTTGAGCCCAGGGTACTTCACATAGATTTGGGAGTGCGTGGGGGGGGGAGAAGGCGAGTGATATACACTACCTCTTAATACTTGTATGTGACGTCATGATGCAAGTGTGGAAAGGTACAATTTGTGTTTAGATATCACAGTACCCATTTCATGACTTTTGTGTCACTATTGTTACGAATGAACACTATAACAACTATAGGGATCTACTTCATTTTAACTCAAAACAAATCTTATGAGGTAGGCTGGGAAAGAGTATTTAAAACAAAATTTTGAGGAATTTCAGGAGCTTTAAAGCAGAAATGGGTGTCCTAACCATCTGTGAGACTTAAAGCATCCAGTTTGACTCACAACCCCGCTCTCAAACTCTTCCCAATTCAATGAATTTTGCTTCCACCTACTCTGGGAAACTACAAACTGATGGCCACTTGCAGCTCTGGGTCTTCATGTTTTATACTTCTTTTTTAAACTGTTGCAAAATCTCAGCTCTGAATTCCCATCTTGTATTTTTGGGTGGATCTAATTGACAGTGATATGCATATCCTTAGACATATATAGTCAGAATAATGAATTTTGGCAACATCACAAGCATCATTCTTTGCTTCTCAGATTTAAATAGCTCATTATAGCGGGCATCAATACATGACCTCGGAGTCTTGATTCCTTCATGTTTGATGCTAACAGTTTCAGAGAATCAGAGCCATTCTATCTTGTTTGATGAGAATAAATGGAATGGCCGAAAACTGTCCCATCTGACTCCTTCTATCATCTGATTGCAGTCAATCCAACTGCCCGAATAGAGGGAATTATCTAAGACTGCACTATATTTCAGTTCTATTTTGGGACCCGCTTTATTTGGCCCCATTATAAGTATTTTATATATCGATGAAAATTTCTTCCCTCTTTTATGTTTTGCCTTTTAAATTGTACATTTCTCAGTCTTTAAATTGCATCTATTGTTTTTGCTGCAACAAATTAACATAAATACTTCTCTAGAAACTATTGATCCAATGGAAACCATTTTGAGAATCTTTCCAGCTGAATAATAAGAAATTCTTTAAAACAATATTTTTTAGCTGAAGTTTAAAAACGTTTTGCATAGCCTAATGTTTCCTAAAGCGAGCATTAGAAAGAATAGGTTACTTTTTCTTAAAAGTATTAGCAAATACCACCCCCCCGATGTATTTACAATATATAACAGATAGATGGAGTCTATTTTTACAAAGGGAAAGTATGAGTAATGAGATTGGTCTAATGTTTATGTTTTGCAGCAACTTGTAATATGTGTCTGCATTTCACAACCAGAAATACTGGGCAAGAATACTAATACTAATACTAATACTGCTGACATGGTCCAAGTTTTATTAATGTAAATATTGTCATGATCTATGTACAACAGTTATTAAGCCCTCATAAAATCTTTAGACGACTATATTTTGTTTTTACTGAACTAGTTCATTAAATATTTCGACAGACAAATTAGTTATTCTTCCTAATGCAATTGGGAAAATATTTTTAAAATAAATAATTACAATTATTCAGTTCAGAATAATTGAATGGTATCAGACACCATTAGAATATCAAGGTAAGAGCTGACAACATTAATATTGTCACAGTAACAAAAGAAAGAACAGAAAAAAATATTTTCAATCCTTAAAGCAGAGTTTCTCAAACTTTTTCCCCTGGAGAAATCCTTGAAATAATGTTCAGGTCTCAGGGAACCCCTGTATTAAAAACTGCAAAAAATACAAAAACTTGACAGTACAATTCACTTCTAACCTACTCACAACCCATGTTTTACAATGGTTACGATAATAACAAAGCAGCAGGCTGCAGCTGAGTCACAGCGTGCAATAATTCCTACCACTGTGAATGCTAGTATTATGTAGCATGCATAGTTAAAAAAAAATGTCAGTCATAATCTTGCATGGAACGATTGGAACCCCTGGTGTCTTGGGAAAAAAACCCTCTTGTGAAAGGTTGCTGTAAAGTTAACACCTTCATTTGTAAGAAGGATGAGGGGTATTATTTAGCTATTTCAGTCTGACTCAAGGTTGTTAAGTCTTTTTCTAGAAAAGGATCCCTCTCATCAGCCTTTGGCAGGAAGCATGTTTCAGATGGACAAAGGGACAATAGTTGAGACTAAGTAGCTGAGAGTAGCTGAGCTGAGGATCCTGGCGATACTAGCCTAGAAGTGCCAGTGACTAAGAACACCCTGTCTCTTAGAAAGATGAGTGATAGAAGGATTGACCTGAGTGTGTCAGTCCCGCCATTTAGCTTGCCTCCACCCCACCTCCTACATCCTCTCAGAAAACAGTAATCAAGTAATTTAGATACCCCGGGAAAGGTGCATTTTTGTATATAATTTCTTCCAAAAACTGCCTAGTTTTTGGAGCTACTTTATATCTTCAGTGTTAGAGACTGAAAAATACAAATTAAAAAGTAGTGAAAGTATGTTCATGCATTTAAAAAATACGTCAAAGCTGAGTAGTGTGCAGCTAATGGAGATCATACACCAGGCATCAGGAGTCAAGGCCTGAAGATGTACAGTCAGGTCCAGAAATATTGGGACATCGACACAATTCTAACATCTTTGGCTCTATACACCACCACAATGGAGTTGGAATGAAACAAACACTATGTGCTTTAACTGCATACTGTCAGCTTTAATTTGAGGGTATGTACATCCAACTCAGGTGAACGGTGTAGGACTTACAGCAGTTTGCATATGTGCCTCCCACTTGTTAAGGGACCAAAGGTAATGGGACAGAATAATAACCATAAATCAAACTTTCCCTTCTTAATACTTGGTTGCAAATCCTTTGCAGTCAATCACAGCCTGAAGTCTGGAACGCATAGACATCACCAGACGCTGGGTTTCATCCCTGGTGATACTCTGCCAGGCCTCTACTGCAACTGTCTTCAGTTCCTGCTTGTTCTTGGGGCATTTTCCCTTCAGTTTTGTCTTCAGCAAGTGAAATGCATGTTCAATGGGATTCAGGTCAGGTGACTGACTTGGCCATTGCATAACATTCCACTTCTGTCCCTTCAAAAACTCTTCAGTTGCTTTTGCAATATGCTTTGGGTCACTGTCCATCTGCACTGTGAAGCGCCGTCCAATGAGTTCTGCAGCATTTGGCTGAATGTGAGCAGATAACATTGCCCGAAACACTTCATAATTCATCCTGTTGCTTTTGTCAGCAGTCACATCATCAATAAATACAAGAGAACCAGTTCCATTGGCAGCCATACATGCCCATGCCATGAGCCTACCACTACCATGCTTCACTGATGAGGTGGTATGCTTAGGATCATAAACAGTCCCTTTCCTTCTCCATACTCTTCTCTTCCCATCACTCTGGTACAAGTTGATCTTGGTCTCATCTGTCCATAGGATCTTGTTCCAGAACTGTGAAGGCTTTTTTAGATGTTGTTTGGCAAACTCTAATCTGGCCTTCCTGTTTTTGAGGCTCACCAATGGTTTACATCTTGTGGTGAACCCTCTGTATTCACTCTGGTGAAGTCTTCTTTTGATTGTTGACTTTGACACACATACACCTACCTCCTGGAGAGTGTTCTTGATCTGGCCAACTGTTGTGAAGGGTGTTTTCTTCACCAGGGAAAGAATTCTTCGGTCATCCACCACAGTTGTTTTCCGTGATCTCCTGGGTCTTTTGGTGTTGCTGAGCTCACCAAAGAGTGTTCCTTCTTTTTGAGAATGTTCCAAATAGTTGTTTTGGCCAAGCCTAATGTTCTTGCTATCTCTCTGATGGGTTTGTTTTGTTTCTTCAGCCTAATGATGGCTTGCTTCACTGATAGTGACAGCTCTTTGGATCTCATCTTGAGAGTTGACAGCAACAGATTCCAAATGCAAATAGCACACTTGAAATGAACTCTGGGCCTTTTATCTGCACATTGTAATTGGGGTAATGAGGGAATATCACACACCTGGCCATGGAACAGCTGAGAAGCCAATTGTCCCATTACCTTTGGTCCCTTAACAAGTGGGGGGAACATATGGAAACTGCTGTAAGTCCTACACGGTTCACCTGAGTTGGATGTACATACCCTCAAATTAAAGCTGACAGTCTGCAGTTAAAGCACATTGTGTTTGTTTCATTCCAACTCCATTGTGGTGGTGTATAGAGCCAAAGATGTTAGAATTGTGTCGATGTCCCAATATTTCTGGACCTCTTAATGTTGTTTCCAAATGCATCAGTTCTAGAATGCAGTTACATTAGCTTTTGACATAATTCTTTTTTGTTATTAAAGTGCAAGGCAATTCAATTTAATCTCAAAGATCTTAAAAAATAAAGATCCTGAGCTTTTTCTAATGAGCTTATTTGGCTCTGATAAAGGCAAATAACATCTCCGTTCAGTATTCTTTGGATTCTTGGGTGCCCCTAAAGCTAAGACATTTTCACTATTTTTATATTATTTGACCTCCCATGAACAACATTGAAGACAACAGTATCTGTGGGTGAGGAGAATTTCTTCCTGCAAATGAGGACCTGTTTTGGCGCCTTCTCAGGTGGCCTCAGGAAAACAACCTGAAGATCCTGTTATTCACACTCCTGAGAGTTGGGGAAAAATTGAAAAGAATGAAATGTGGTTGGAGCTCTCATTTCTCAGAGGAAAAAGACAACGGGAGAGGACATGCTTTGTTTGGAGAAAGCTTCTAGTTCAGTATATGTATATGTATATGTATATGTATATGTATATGTATATGTATATGTATATGTATATGTATATGTATACGCATATGTATATGTATGTATAAAAGGATCAGATAATATAGGATAAGGAATATATTTTCTTCCAGGACAGCCTCCTTTGGTCAGCCTGGACAGAACTAGAACTAGATGAACAATCTGACCTACTGGTAAAGCAGTTGGCTGTGTGCTGCAATTGTATAACAACACATTCCTTTAACATGCAGGGTGTCTGCGGCTAATGAGGAGGAATCCTGTTGCCAAGTGGGTAAAAAGAACACTATGAAATAATTCTCAAACCCTGGCTGCCTTTACGAAGACCTGTTAATTTTAAAATCCATTGTGTTCTTAAAAATTGTACAGTATTTGCAAATAATGCCAGCATGACCTCATTTTCAGTTTTAATTCCTTGACTTTTTTTCAGCAGTGTGATGTCTACACAAACCAGCCTCTTTGGGTATTATTAAATTCTGTCAAAAACACCGGCAATATTTACAAGGAAGGCACATTATAAATATCGCCAGTGGAAGAAATTATTAAAACCGTAAGACTTTCTATCCTTTCTCTTTTTCAGCACAATCTGAAGACATACAGCTATTTTTAAGTATATAAAAAGATAGAGGCATCTGCAGGACCTGGGCTTTTATCAAAATGTGCCCCTTGCCCAAAATACATTTAATAAATAAAAATTTAATACTGAAATAAATAAAACACTCATTCAAAAGGGGTGTTGCTTGTATTGCTTTAGAACGATACTATTTTCACCATTTGCCTCCCTTCCTATCTTTACTCCGCAAATGCCTCTTAAAAGAATGAAGCACTATGTGGGAAGATTTTCTAAACTTCCAATTCTAGAGAATAAACATCAAAAAGTTGATCTGGGCTCTGAGACTAATGACAGGCACCTCTTGGTCAATGCTAAGCAGGGGCACTGCAGATTTTGTTCTTTTATATTATTCAATTTAACAGACATCTCCCAGATTAACAGTGGTGATTGAAAAGCTAAACGGGTCAAACTTGGTTACGACTGGGATAGCAGATTGAGAAGTTTTGAATAATTCCAGAAGATAACAGCAAACTAATTCAGTCTTCTTGCTGAGAACAGTTCATGGATGTAAAGGTCTGATATTGTTACTGTAATCTAACAATAAAAGTAGGGTTAGTACTCATGGCTGGTGCTTCTTATCTGGATTACCTTGAAAGGTGGCATCAGTCTTGCGAGTCTCAAAATAGACATCTCCCCTTTTGCCTTTATACCCAAGAAATTAGGAAGGCATCTTTCTGAGACTAAGATGTTTGCCATGCCCCACCCCCCTTATATGACCTTTACCTAATTGTCTCCTTCTCCTCCTCCTCCTCCACCTTCTCTTTTTCTTTTATTACAGATTATTTCAGTGGATGTGTTTATTGAATCATCAGGATTTGAACTCACCTCACAGAAGGGTTTTATTTGCAGTTCCTTATTGTTGAGAATCTGCCCTGGCTGCAAACTGCTGACAATGCCTGTAGGCACCATTTATTTTGGCATCCTTGGATTTTATGTCTGTCTTGATTTTGCTTACTGTGCTAGCTTTAAGTCTCACAATGATGGTAAACTCTTCATAAACCTCAAATGTATATTTAGAAAACAAAAAACACACTTCAATCTTTCTGTTTTGTAAAAGAAAAGAAAAACCCTGGGGTATCAATAAGATCTTCGGGAGGTAGAAGAAATAGCATAGAGCGAACTTTCTAATTGATCTTTTGGTAAGCAGATACTTTGTGAATAGTGAGATCTTTATGTCAGCCATTTTGTGACAAAGCCTTGCTTTTCAAATGTGTCTCTTGGCCAAAATACTGTACATATCCAAAGAAAACAGCTTACTGAAGGCTTTTACATTCTTTTAAAAAATTAAGAAACATATTTGGATACCAAATTGAATTTTAAAAATAAAATTTCTTTTATATGGAAATAAGGCAGAACAGGAGATGTGCAGTGGCCTAGAGGTGGAGCTCTCGCCTCACAATCAGGAGGCTGTGAGTTCGATCCTAGGTAGAGGCAATTATTTCTCTCTCTGGGCACACTGAAAATATATCTGAACAAAACTCCACATTGGTGACAGGAAGGACATCCGGCCGTTAAAACACTCTGCTAGCTCCATCCAGACTCCACTCCGCAAGGGATTATGGGGACGTTAAATGAAGATGATGATGATGGAAATAAGGCAAAACAGACTTGTGGGGGAGAATGCCATAGGCTATAAACAAAGTTGCCCATACTTAATGCTGAAGGCTTTATCTGAAATGCCATCTTTTAAAGGCCTGGGTAAAATTGGGGAGGGGGAGGGACAGACTTCTTTAGAGAGATATTGAAATATCTGGTGAAGTGCTGAACACACAATCGGTGGACTTTATTCACAGGCGTAAAAAGCTAGTCAAATGCATTAAAATAACCTGCTGAATTGGGAACTAAATGAGGGTAACAGGAGGAATATTGCATAAGGATTTTATCATATTCAACTATCTGTTAGCAACCAACAATATAATTTTATCTATTAAAGGGAGGGGGAGGGGGAGGAGGAGGAGAAGAAATGAAATGGGCTGGAGACATAAGCAATTTGAAAATGTGAGCACTGAATAGCACTTTTACTGGATTTTTTCAGCTGCTGTGAATCTGTGTGGGCTCATAAATGTACCATTTGCATTGCCACAATTAAAAAACAAAAAAAATGTAACAAGATGAAATGTATGTAAACGAGAACAATAAAATATATTCATGGCAGCGAGGAAGATTTTAACAGTGAGAATTATTTATTCAAAGGGTGGACTGAAAATCAGCAGAGGATGATGCATGTGGGTGGTTTAATTTAGGTTACAATTTTTTAAAAAGTTGAAAAGCCAATTTCCATCCTATTGCTTATTCTATGGAAAATAAATAAAATGCCTTGATAAAGGCAGAATTTTTCTAGCAGCACAACAAAAAAAATGGTGGCTGATTGTTGAGAAGAAACTTTGAAGAAACTTTGTTGACACTTGCCAACAAATAAAAAAAATGGGCTCAAAAAGCAGATTAAATTGACAATAAATACGTACTTCCAAGAAACTAAATTTTATGCTTCTATTAGTCATTTATTTTGCTTACTGGTAAACCAGAAACACAATTAATCTATCGAACTAATTTACAGAGGGCTACAGAAATCAAACTGGGAGATTGAAGGATTGTTTGAAATAGGCTGTAAATCTTTACTTTGTATAGAAATATTTGAACAAAAGTTGATCTTTTTCTTTTTTTAAAAAAATATACATATGCCAAATCTTACTTTAGATAGGAAATGAGTGGGAAGCGAAGCTACTCATATAACAGCTTTGTAAATAAACCTATAAAAGAGGATGGGAAGGAGGAGGAGAAAGAGGAAAACAATTTTTGTCATAAAATCTTTGTGCTCATATTTGCAATTCCCTATATAATGATCTTAAATTAGAATTATCTATCTATGAAGGGTTGTGATCCACAGAATACTTTAATTTTACAATCCTACAGCCATAAGAGGAAAGCTTGGTAGATTAGACCAGCGGTTCTCAACCTCAACAATTTTAAGTTTACCGGCTGGGGAATTCTGGGAGTTGAAGTCTCCCACATCTTAAAGTTGCTAAGATTGAGAAAATGCAACTTCCCTTATGCTTCACTATTGACTATGGTGGTAAGGTTGATGAAAATTATAGCCTAATGGCTTTTGAAGGGTTATAGGTTTTTCATGCCTTAATGAAGATCTCAACATGGAACAGAATAGGTACAGGTAGTCCTCAATTTACAACCAAAATTGAGCCCAAAATTTGTTAAATGAGACATTTGCTATGTGAATTTTGCTCCATTTTACGACCTTTCTTGCCTCAGCTGTTAAGTGCATCATTGCAGTTGATAAGTTAACCTGGTTGTTAAATGAATCTGGCTTCCCCATTGACTTTGTCAGAAAGTCACAAAAAATGATCACATGATCTTAGGACACAGCAATGGTCATAAACATGAACCAGTTGCCAAGCAATCTGATCACATGATAATGGGGAAGTTGGAAAGTTCATAACTGTGAAAAAGAGTCATAAGTCCCTTTTTTCAGTGCCATTGTAACTTTGAACGGTCACTAAATGAAGTGTTATAAGTTGAGGACTACCTATACAACATCCCACACCAAGCAGCATAGGATTTACCTGCCACCTAAGAAGAACAATGAAAAAGTAGAACAGGTTTAGAGATGATGAGAGAACTGGAAATCAAATCTTATGAGGAACGGTTATAGGAATTGGGATGCTTATCTTGTGGAAGAGAAGATCTCAGGGAAATGTGATAGTTGTCTTCACAGAGCAAAAGGAGCGAGGATTGGACTTGTTCGCTGTTGCCCTGGAGAGCAGACACAGAAGCAGTGGATTGAAACTACAGTGAAGTTAAATATGAGGAAGAATTTCAGATGACAAGAACAGTTAACCAGTGGAATAGGTTATCTCACAAAGAGATACGTCCCCTTTCACTGAAGTCTTTAAACAGAGGTAGTCATTTGTCTAAAATGCTTTAATCCTGCACTGATCAGGGATTTGATTAGAATATTTTTAAGATCCATCTCTACATTTTTGTGATCCCTGTTCACTCAACTACAGATAAATTAGATGGCCATCCTGTTTCCAATGATACTTGGTCAGACATCTCTTAAAGTTAACAAACAAATATGAAGTTAACAGTTTTTATGCCATTAGCCAGACTCCCAAGGTTTTGGGTTCTCCATTATCTTCATTCAATGACGCAAATGGCATCATTTGGGGCTATTCAGCAGTGCACAGTTGCAAGAAATGGAGTTGTTCCTTTAAATTCCTTGCAGCTCTGCTTGTTGGATGAGAAATCCATCCTCCTCTCCCTCTTCCTCACCCTTCCTCCAGACTGGAGACATAAGGACTCAGCTGAGATGTAGATTTATTAGATCTATTGATTGTAATCCCTATCTCAGAATTTATAGTAACTGAATTGGAGAACAGTGCAGTAGTTTCCTGAATTTCCAAATAAATCCACAAATACAGGCTGGCTATTAATTCTTTTTTACTAAAAAAAGTTGGGTTTATATGACAAACTAGGTTAAATTGTCTAATCTGGGTCAGAAGTTATTATTGCATAACACACTGAATCAAACTGGTCACCCACATTTTGGCCTAGCATGCTTGCAAAACTTCCTTGTCTGTTTAGGTTAATATCTTTTGTGAACCCAAGAAATTGGATAAATGTCAGGTCTGCCATCTTTGGCTTGGTGCCTCGCTGGCATCCTGCCACCAAAGGCCAGGAGGGAGGGGGCATGGGGGGAGGACAAATGGGCAATAATCATGTATGGGGATGTGATGGGAATTAGGGAGGGGGAATGATAGGTTGAGGAAGACCAGAGAAGCATATCTCAGGATTTCTCAAAACACCTATGTGGCTCTTTGTAATCTAAAGATGAATTGGTCATGGAGGGAGGGCTGGGATGAGTGGAAAAATTTCTAACTTTTCACATGGGAAATTTAGTTCTAGCCTGACTTTACTGCAGCCAGCAATCTTTGGTAAAAGACCTTATCACTTCACCCAAATGGAGTCAAGGGTCTTTCTTTCCCAAGGGACCTGATTGGGGCAGGTCTAGCAATAACTTTGGTCTAATGGTTAAGGCACAAGCCAGAAAGCATGAGACAATGAATTCAAGTCCCTCTTTAGTTAGGAAGATAGGAAAAAATATTTCATTGCTATTTTACCACTGGGTTCTGAGAATGACAGCAAGTGCTTCATGGATGGCCTGTCCTCTGCAGAACAGATCTGCAGTTATTTTTTGAACAGTATTACTTCTGGCAGTTTATTGTTGATGAACCATATCAATTTGCTGCTGATATACAATGGAAAGAAGCTTAGAGTTGGTTTATGTAAAACACTGATCTGGAGCTCTGAGTGCATTTGAAAGCAGTGTCAAGAATCATTCTTCTTGTCACTACTCAGGCGGAAACAATTGGATTTCTGTCCTGAGAAATCAAATGGCTTTTTAAAGTGCAGATGAACCATCTGGGATCAAAGTTCCCCTTATTGCTAGTTCAGGCCTTTTTAACCTGAAAAAAAGTACAGCTGTTGATTGAACTTTCTGCAAAGAAAAAATGTCTAGGATTTGTTTTGTCAAGGACTTTGTGTTTCCAGGTTATGAAGATAAGATATAAGAGCCACTGAATGTTTCAGTTTTGAATCATTAGAGATGAACAGACTATTCAGATGATAACTCTCTTGGACTGTTTTTGTCCAGCAAGCAGCCTTCAGCATTACATTTGCCTCTAATCCTGGAAGCAACATTTTATCTACCAAATATCTGTCTAATTTGTGTAGCCTCTGATCCTTGGGAATTGAAGCCTGCCTCCCTACTGTATCCACTGGTGAGAAACCTCACTTGCCTCTGGTAGTAAGAACAGAAACAATATTCTGGGACTGTTTCCTTGTTCTCTGGTCACAGCAAAAGCTAATAGGGACAAGTATAACTATTTGGTAGGTGGAAGATCAGCATAAAATTCAGGAAAGTGATGTTGGCCAATATACTTTGATTTTTCCCAGAAAAATGGCACCAATGTTGTTGGAGAGGCAAGCAAGGATTTAAGTCCTTGATCTTACAGTATAAATATGTTGAGAGATTCTACCTCAACCTTTTCCCCTCAGATTTAAAATCAGATTTCTATGGAAACTGTCTATCACAACTGAAACACTGAAAATGTATTAGAGGAAGGAAATGAATGTATTACAAGATTACTGTATATATAACACAGCAAAACATATGTTTTCTATTAGCTCACTGTCTTGTGCTATTCTGGAATCCAGCAGCACTGCACATTGGTGGTGCATTCATTTCAATATTTCTTTAAAAGATAATTTTTAATTTGCTGCTGGGGGATGGAAATGATTTGTTCTGTTTTGTCAATGAAGAGAGAGAGAAGGATTAGCTATTTTAACCATCTCTTTGCATTTGTGCTGTGGAACATAGTATGATCATCCACCTGGTAAAGTCTGGAACTGGGGCATTTAGCCGATTACTTCAGCAAGTTTTCTGTGGAATGGCCATATTTGATAAAGCTTGAGTTTAGTTAAGATGACTGCCAATGGCAAGCAGAGAGACGCATCACAGTCAGGAGAAAAAAAACCTACAAAAGAATAAGTGCCACCTTACTATACAAAATGCAGGTTACAACAACTACTACAGGGTACAAGCAGCAGCCAATAATAATAAAAAAAATCTCAGTAAAATGCTAAATATTTTACACTCTCTAATTGTTCATATTTCTGCAAAACAATTCCCTGTTTTCTGATATTTATCAGTAAATATTTGTAACCTTTTAGCCTTTTTTATTATGATAATTAGTTTAAGTTGCAGATGTCTAGTATGTACATTGTCTTGGTATAGGTATATTAAGTATATGTAAATGTAATAAATATGCATGTATAAATAAAGCTACCCTGGAATGGAAAGCCACAAAATCATACATTGAAAAGAACTAAAGTTTAACTTTTTGCTCAGTACCGGTACAAGAAATTCAGTACTAGAACAGTTGAAACAGAGAACTGAAGAGGGACAGCTCGCTACCCTCTAGAAATTGGCTTGGTACATTGGACAGTTTCTCTTAATGTCAGTTGAAGTCTCTTCTTCTGCAACTTCAGTTCTGTTGGTCTAATTCTGCTGTCTGCATAGGCAGAGAACAATATTTCTCACTATTTGCATGACAGTACTATAAGTATTTGATGAAAGCTTAATCTCCCATTCAGTAGTCTCTTCTCTAGATGATTACTAGTGCATCTACAACTTTTATATGCTCTATGATTTATTGTAATTTTGTTTATGTTTTGACAGATTTTTCCTTTTTAGTTGCATGTTGTGTACATTACTTTGTGATATTTTAATACGAATGCAATGTAGAAATATATTTTAAGAATTAAATATATGGATACACTTAATTCGTTCAGCCTTTCTTCATAGGACTTATTATTTAAACTGCAACTCTACAGTCACCTTACAGGGGAGATGGGCGGTATAAAAATTTAATCAATAATAATAATAAATTCTGTCAGAAGAGATAGGCAACTTACAGACATGTTTGATATTATCAACATTTCCAAAGATCTCAAAAAATGGAAATTTTCTGCTATGCGATGTTCAGGCTCACCTCCTTTTTTAAAAATGAAATAAATATAAATGAATTAAGCCTCTTGTAAGTTTAATGCACTTATTCTGTGTTTGACTTCTCACCAAACATTTAGGGACACGTGGAATTAAGGGCCAATCTTGTCTTCTGATAGTGGCAATGTGGTCCTCAGATAAGATAACATAGATGGATGATCTAAAGTTTGTATGTAATCTCCAATATCCTATCTTCCTAGAATTCTTCCAAATTTTGACTGAAAAATGACCAAATTTCCGTAATTATGATTTTTTTGTGATTTCCTCCCCAAAATTAAACTTTGAAAACCATTCTCATTTCTACCTTTGAACATTCCCAAGCCACCAGATAGAGGTGGATTTCCTCTAAGAAGTTTCCCCCTATAATTTTATTTCTATTCATAACCCCCCCCCAACCCCACCCCCCCCCGAAAATATGAAGTTATCCAGCTATCAGATGGCTTCCTGTGGACTTCCAGAAAATTGTAATGCAAGATTGCAGCTCTTCCAACATTGCCTACCTGCTAATATAAATCTGTGGAAGATACTTTGCAACCACAGTATTTATGCCAAGATGATTGTCAGAATCTTAGAATGAATATCACATGAAAACAACTTACCAGCCTGCAACCAGATCTGCTCAAGAGTTGTCCACAGCTGAATAGGCCCGTGCTTTGAGGCAGAACTCTGCATAGTTATCTCTGACATGGCCTGTTCCAGTCGTGATGCTGCAATGGAAGATGCTCGCTGGGAGCCTGGAAGAAGAGGCAGAAGATCTGACTCATATATTATTCGATTGCTGTTTATATACGGGGGTGAGAGATAAGTACCTTGATTCACATATTAAACGTATGGCCCAGTGGGAGGCCCATATTAAAACAACATACCGTACCTCATGTGTGGCCAGAATCAAAAAACCACATTTAATACAGCACAATTTATGATTAAAATGGTCCGACTGAGATCGGCATATGTGGGCCTGATTGGGGTAGATTGAAGGGGTGATACAGAAATATAATTTTATGTCATTTTATTCTATTTTACAAATTATGTATTAAATTATTGTATTTTATCCTATAACTATCATATTTTACCCTACTCTCATTTTAAATTGTTTGTTTAGAATTTTATTGGTAATACGTGTTTGAACCTGTATGTTGATATGGCCTATAGGCTAATAGATAAATACATACATACTGTACCAGGGGTGAAATCTATTTACCTTCCTTACCGGTTCGGAAGTGCACGCACCGCATATGCTTGCTCACTTGCGTGTGTGCGTCATGTGTGCGCGCATACCTTCTGCACATGTGCAAAACCTTCTGTGCATGCGCAAAACCTTCTGCGCATGCACAAAAACTTCTGCGCATGTGCAGGAGGTAAAAAAAACAGTAATGACACCTGGGCGGCGATCACTACCGGATCGCCGAACCACAGGAAAAAATCGCTACCGGATCATGTGATCCGGTCCAATCCGGGAGCATTTCACCCCGATTGATACATACATACATACATAAACATAATCAAGCTTTTGAGGTTAACTATATAATTCAAATGATGGTATTTAATGAAAAGTCTATAGCAGTTTCTTATTCCTGGAAATCATTATTAGCCTTGATGGTAGTACGACTGTGTCTGAAGGCCATCTCCTGGGAAACTAGTGGACTTCCTTGTGCAGATGATTCTTCATTGCAAGAACAGAGTTCAGTTCTCCTGCAGGGCATTGTTTATGCCCTTATGTACTTCCAAATCAACAATGAAGCAGCATTACCCCAAAAAAATTCTTCTGCTAGGTGTACTCTGAATTGTATTTTTTAAAATCTTCACAAGCATTCCAACGCTGGCACCTGTTAAATTGAATTCTGAGGTTGCGGTATGTTATACAGCAGATATTTTCCTCATACTGTACATTAAACCCTAATTTTGCAATTGTAAAGGCTAGGAGTTTGTGACTTTATAATTTAAACTATAGTTCATATATCAGGAAGCGGTTGCACATTCTGTAGGTATGAACAGCCCCAGGTGCAATTTTTAGAATTTTAGGACTGCAAACATAAGAAAAGGAACTATGCCCAGAAGCTTAGAAAGCCACTGCCAATGAGGACTGGACTGGAAAATGTGGGTAGTCTACCAGGGGCTGGGCTGGGTGGTAGCACAATTTTGCGCTGGTTTGGCTCCTTTTTTCAAAACTGGTCCCAACTGGTGTTAGTAGGGGTGAGAGATCCGCTATCTTGTGACATGCCACAGGGCTCAGTACTCCCTCCACTCCTTTTTAACATCTACATGAAGTCATGGGGCAAGATCATCTATCACTTTGGGTTAGGTATCTGCAGTATGCTGATGATGCCCAAGTTTTTATTTTTTTTTATTTTTTTTTTACTCCTGGTGACCCAAGTGATGCTGTTGCTGCCCTCTCTTTGTGCCCAGGGACCTGAAAGGGGTGGTGGTGGAGGACCACAGGCTTCAACTGAAACCTGGCAAGACCGAATAATTTTGGGTGCATGGGGCTCCGAGATTCAGGACTTTGTTATCTTTGACTCTGGATAGGGTGGGACTACTCCTGAGAGACCTGGTTTGCAACTTGGGGGTTCTCCTGGACTCACAACTCCTGCCTGAAGAGCAGGTGGCAATTGCTGCTAGGAGAGCCTTTGCATAACTTTGGGTTGTGTGCCAGTTGCTGCCTTTTCTGGATCAGAAACCCCTGCACTTATGGACTTCTAAGTGCATTCAGGCCCAAGTCATCTCATGGTTGAACTATTGTAATGAATTCTAAATGGGGCTACCCTTGAAGAGCATTCAAAAGCTGTAGCTGGTACAGAGTGCAGTGGCATGGTAGTTCTTGGGTTCTGAAGAAAGGTCCATTTAACACACTGCTCCATGAGCTGCATTGGCTGCCAGTCTGCTTCCACATGGATTTCAAAGTGTTGATGATCTCCTTTAAAGCTCTTCATGGCATAGGTCCAGGTGACTTGAGGGACCATCTCATCCCACTGGGATTGGCCCATCCCACCCGTGCCAGCAAAGGAGGCATGCTGTGAGTCCCGTTGATCCAATTTATTCCAGTTAGGGGGCCCAGGAATAGGGCCTTTCTCTGCCACTACATCTCTCCTCTGTAACACCTTGCCCCCTTATGAGGTTGGCCCCAACCCTCCTGACCTTCCGTAAGAACATAAAGACCAATGGGGGAGCATCACAGTGGAGGTGGCTGATTATCAATATATCCCACTTCTCCCCCGACCCTGCACCCACTTCCCTCCCTGCCTTCCTTTATCTAATTAATCTCTCTCTCTCTCCCCCCACAAATCTATCTATCGTCTATCTATCACTATCTAGATAACCATCCATCTAATCTTTTATGATTGTAAGCCACCCAGAGTTACCCTGTGGTAAGATAGGCAGCCAATAAATTTTATAAACAAACAAATAAACACATACATACTATGCAGGTTTTTAAGAACATAGATTGTATTGCTCTGTGCCACATTCTGAGAGGAATTTAGATTTTGTGAACTTGTGAGCTACCATTTCTTTTACGGTAGTTAGGTAGAATCTTAGAATCTTAGTAGTTCAATCTACTCATTTGAACTACTCTTCAAACACAGATATGTTTTCGTCATATAACAAGTAGCTACTGAAATCTAAGTCCACTAAGCATCCCTTGAAACTCAAATTCTTGTTTACACAGCCTTCCTACTAAGCAAAAAAAAAAAAAAAAGAGAGAGAGAGAGAGAGAGAAAATTGTTCTATCAAATATGAAATAAGCTGAAACATGACATCATCATCATCAGATAGTGGTAAGTCATCCATTACATGAGGAATATTGGTTTAATATTGGACAAATTGTGTCTTATGCCTACAATTGTGAAAAAATATCCCAGAAAACAAAAAAGGGGGCCAGAGGGTCTAGGGAATGCCAAGGTCTTCATTTTCCCGTTTCTCCCTAAACTTCCTGGTTGCTGCAAAGCACATTCTGCCTGGCCTGGATAAGAAGAGCCTAATCATATCTCAGTACAACTATACTCAGGGCAACATGAAAGCACATTTCATGAATGCACATGAATTCCCCTCTGGCTTATTGCAGAATTTATGACCCTAAGCTTTCAAGTAGCTAGCTCATTTCTAAGAAACACATCAAGGCTTGGCTTTTTTTCTATCTTCCAATTGGCTTTCTTCTGTCAGTTTGTTGTAAATAGACTTGAAAAACTATTTGATCAAAAGGCAAGTTGTCGATCTGAAATCAAATATATTCAAATAGAACATTCAGTACCATAACTATACCAAGAATCATTTGCTCAGTTGGCATTTACTTGAATTTATAGATTTCTTTCCTGACTTCACAACTCTTATAATCTTTCTGTGCAACATTATCTCAATTTTGCAATAATAACCTCAGTTAACTGGAAAGATGGAGTCATCAGGAAAAATTAAGAATGCAAAGGCAAAACAAAACTGCAACCTGTTTTTTAAGAATAAATCCCATCAGTCTTGCCTTCTAGGAAAGAGCAGTCTTTCTCCTGTAGGCTCCAGTCTCCTGAAAATGGCCTTGAGGGGGGGAAATTAAGAATTCTTTATGGCATTGAATATCTGGACACAAGAACCCTAGAAAAGGAATCCTTGAAATAATTTTCTCCATTTTTAATCATTCTGAAGAATAATGAAAGATCAAGAAGAGTCAATCTGAACCTCAAAGTTTTCTACCATTGCACTGGAACTTGGAAACCCTGAGATTAATCGCAGAAGCCATGATATACACAATTTCCTTGCTTCCCTGAATTTCACTCTACACTCTTTATTCTCACTAACCTCTTTATTGAAAATGTGTCAAATTCACAAACGGCAACAATCAGTTGAATTTAAAGTACTACTTTTGGGTTGACGTTGACCTCTCAGATCTTCGTTAAACTGATGTCAGCCCTCTTTGCAAACAGCTACATCTCTGAGCATGTGCATATTTATTTGCATAATTTCTTGATCAGAGGTCCATCAAAAATAAGATTTTATTCAACAGTTTATTTAGTAACTGTTGTTTGGTCTATATGAATATGGGGTTGAATTTATGGATGTGATTATCATGTCTTGAAGGTAAGCTTCAAGGTTGATTATGTAGAGAGAATCTGTCTGACACACTTCTGTAATTTAATTGCCCATTCCTGCTATGTCTGCAAGTCAGCCAGCCATTTTAACTGGTTCAGCATTTATGAGACATTATAAAATAGACAGATGTGGCCTTTAATAATACTGAATTGCAATTTCTTTATTCCTGGGTGACATGGGTGAAAAAGACAATATTCCATAAATCCGTGGTGTAGCTATATTTTATTTCAACAATGTTCCTGGGAACATTGTTGAGAACACAGAAAGAATTCTGATAGATTAGATTTTCCTAATCCAGAATTAAGTCTAGTAACAGACAAACAGATGCCTATAAAAATCTCACACTCAGGAAATAAGTATTTATTAAGTGACTCCGTGGCATATTGCCTATGGCAATAGAAACAGTATAAAGCCATCATATGCAAACTGATACAACACACAGCACATATATTGGCTTTTGGTTATGAGATACATAATTCAACATAATGTGTCAAATTGGGGAACATTGACCTAACATTGACCTATTTTCAGATGATTATATCCACAAAAGTGTTGCCATCATGAGTAGGGTAACATAATAAAATATTGAAATAAATGTATTCCTCATAATATATTAGTAGGGAAGAAGAGGTTTGTATGGAAGAATGCATTGAATTAAAAAAACAAAGTCTATTTATATGTGATCGTTCACACTGGATTTAGGCCATCCGTTAATCTCTTTGTTTCTCTTACCAGAATCATTATCATGGGCATCAGGTAGAGTAAGATACACATTATTATTCTTCTTGGCTGGTACTGTCTCAGTTAAACTGTTTGCTTTCTCTGAATCACTGGAAAAGAACAACAGGATAAACAAGTTAATTATCACTTACCTAAAAGACAGGGTATATGCTAGAGCCAGAACGCCGTAGTAGTTGAGGGCTTTGACTAAAACTTGGGAGGTTCTAGCCAATGTTTAACCACGAAGATTCAGTGGGTGATTTGGGGCCAATTATTTTATCTCAGTCCCACCTACCATACAGAGTTGTTGTGGGGAAACAAAGGAAGAGGAAGTGCTTCTGCAGAAAGATGGGAGAAATGTAAACAACAGCAATAATCAGTCCTAGAAAATGAGCATCTATCAACCTTGAAAGGTGAAATGTGGGTGCATATGATATAGTCGTGGTCAAAATTACTCAGGCAGCAGGGATTTCTGTCAAAAAGACAGAAGATTGTTGTGTCACAAGCCATACTGTGTGAAAATTTCGATAAAGCAAACTGCCAAGGCAGGATGATGATGTCAGTGGTGATCAATGCACTTGGATTAATTTGACATGTTTTAGCAAAGTGTGGCTTCTGTTGCTGAAAATCCAACGGTTTGCTTCTTTGTTACCTGTGAAGTAGGGAAAGTGTGATCTCTTCCTAGTGTAGAGAATTGTGTTCTTCTCCATCGTAATGAGGAAAGCTGACTGAAGTCAAAATTATACTTGTCATCACTGGTTCAGTGGCTTATAACTAACTATGGGTTGTGTGTGGTCTCTGGCACAGAATGTTTTTATTATATTTTATCATTTTTCTTTGTACATGATATTCTAACCCCTGTCAGCTGCCCTGAGATGCCTTGTGAGTGGGCACCCTGATCATTCTCATGCACCGAATCGATCTGTTCATGGTGCAGAATAGAGAATGGGTCACCTGATGTCCTACTTTCCATCTCTATTGTGCTGCTCTTATGTACATAAAAGAACTAAGGCTGGAATAACCAAAGACTATTTTCTCTGTACAGTTCAAGCTAATTACCCACAGTATTGTTTCCTATGTCTCTGACAAGTTGTGTCCTTTTGTTATAAGGATATAGATAATGTAATTTGTGGTTATTAAGCCCCCTGTGCTTTTTATCTGTTACCTTTCATTCATCTTTTTCTCTCTCCTTCTCTCTCTCTCTCTCCCCCCCCCCCCTATCTCCCTGCCTCCTCTCTCTGCTTTTTGGCTGCCTTTTGTCCCCTGTTGCCATCCAATCATGTTTATATTTGGTGATGTTTAATAAATAAACATCAAGTTATATTTTTGATAGCTGAACTAAGCAGTGTGTCTTCTTGCTCTAAATGGATATAAGCACTCATTGCAAGGGGGCTGGGTGGCAACTAAACTGGAAATTACCCACAGTATTTTTCCACCAGCTAAGTAGTGCTGCATACAGCCTTTGACAGCAGCAAAAAGAGCAGCCATTCCTGGAATGGAAACGCATTTTCTGCTCAGAAATTAAGGCTTGTTTATATAACTAAAGGGGGAAAAACCTGGGATACTGCTTCTGCTATTAATAAATAAAATCCTAGGAGATATTTTAAGAATTAAGTTGGTATGTTTGCACTGATTCACAATGTTTATTTATTGAATCTGTATCCTTTTTTAAATCAAAGGGCTTGGGACAGCATTCACTTCTTTTCTTCCCTCTCTTACCCATTTTTTCCAGCAACAACTCAGTGAAGGTAAGAGAAAGAATAACTCTAATACTAATCATAGTCATTTTAGTAAGATTTTTAAACACATACATACTAACCAGTAGTGGGTTTCACTTACCTTCGCTACCGGTTCGGAACTGTGAGTGCATGCGTGCGCACAGGTGCAGAGCGTTCGTGATGACGTTCGGGCCGGTAGCTGCCGCCCGCTACCAGTTCGCCCAAACTGGGGCGAAGCGGTAGAAACCCACCACATACAAACATACTATAATGCAATATCATAATTGAGAATACAAAAAAATCAAACAAGACTTTAAAAAGCATCACATCAACAGATCCAGCAGGTTGGACCCACAAACTCTGTAATGCTTTGAGTATTTCCACTGAAAACAATTGGCCTTAATTTAATATGAGTGACATTGATTTCAATAGGTCCAGCCTTAAATATACCTAAATCTGAATCCCATTAAAGGATCTTAATATTAGTTTCTAGAAGGAGAAGTGGGAAAGGCCATTTACAATATACTTTCCATTGAAGTGTAGCTAGACATAGATCTGAGCATATATGAGTCATTCTTAAATATATGTGTTTGTGTGTGTATAGTGGCAGGAAGAGATACTGCCTAAGATTATCTAAAAGAAGGTCATTTAGGGTTTTAATATCAAAATGTGCTCCTTGAATTGAGCCTCCAAATTAAATAGTTTTTAATTACATTAACACCGTAATTATGATATATATGACAATGTTAGCTAAAGCTTGTGTGTCAGTAACATTCAACACAAAGTTTGAGTACATGACTGTAATCCAGTTTGTTAACCTGCCCCATCTGTCTTCTTTCAAAAAACAATCCCTATTAACCCAGGCATATGTAAAATAACCATGATTCTAGGGCCAGATGGTCTATTAGATTGCCTGTATTTTGCTAAACTGTATTTAGTTTTAGTATTCATCATTTTTAAGCATGGCTGGTTTATTGGGATGGTTTGATTTAAGATTACTGTTATCACTTGTTATGAACCCACTCCAGGTACAGAAATAAAATCAATCAATTAATACTACCAATGAATAATGTATTAGATTTCAAGTCCCATAATCCACCCTGCAGAGCTACCACATAGGAAAAGCTCCTGTCATCACAAGGGCATGAGTGAATGCTAATATGTAGTGTATTCCATTTTTATTCACTGCTACTCAAGATCAGTAAATAATCAATTAAGAATGTCATTGTTGTATGGTATTAAATAGGAACCCTTGTCTCCAAGTAGATGTATTGCACTTTATCATTCTTTGACAGGAACAACATCAATGAAAGAGAACAACAAGCAAGCTCTGCTAGTATACCAGTTGGTGGCATTTTGCCAGGAAAAAAAAATGTTGGAGATGTTCTGTGGGCTTGTGTAAGTGTCCTGGCATCTCTGTCTAGCTACAGCACAGCCAGGGGTAAAAGAGAAGGGATTTCTTCCCTCCCCCTCCCCTCTCTTCCCCTGAGTGTAAGGATCTGATTCTGCTCTCCATGGAATATGCCTGGCAGCTGGGAGTGACTTCAGATTTAGTTCTGGTCTGTCCATTTGCCTTGATCTGCAATCCTGCTAAGCTGTAATGAATTCTAAATGGCAACCTGCATTAAATTTTCAGGTTTATCTCTGGAATGGAGCAGCATTGGAAAGTCAGTCCTGTCTTCGCTCTGAAAGGAAGCGGGGAGAGGGGATGATCCCTTGGATCCTGCTATTCTCCAAACAAGGCTTGGTAACCATGATGGTTATTTCCCAAGGTCTGGTTCTTAGAGACTTGGCTGGTTATATGATATTGCCTTCCTTCACATTTCCAAGTGATCTAAAGTGACATATCTTTCAATGCTTGTTTGTGGATGCTTAATGGTTTCTACAAATTTCAGGTCTCTTACTCAGCCACCTATATTTAGATTTAGGCAGGGATCCTAGACCTACTAAAATGCTTGTAAATCCACTCCAGGATTTACAAGTATGTAAGTGGGTGCAGTGCAGACATACAACCTTCTTTTTCTTCTCATTCTAAGTATAGGAGATGGAATAATGGAGTTAAATGGCAGGAAAGCAGATTCTGATTAATCATTATTTAAAAAGCAGCTGGACAGTTGAATACATTATCTAGACAGGGGGCAGACATCCTTTCTTGGATGTCTTCCAATGGAAGCTAGACAATAAGGATGCTTTAATTTGGATTCCTTCGTGCAATAGGGCATTGCACTTGATGGCCCAAATGGCTTCTTCCACTTCTATTCAATAACAAGAACAACATACATTCTTTAAGAAGAATATTTTTTATAATTGAATTGCTGTTCTTACTCAGGAATTTACTTATTTATATGATTTATATAGCTACTCATCTGTGCATCTGCACCACTTACAAGGATTAAAAATGCAGAAAAACTCACAATATATAATCCTAGGTAAACAATACCACCACTTATAAGAGGAGGGGGGAAGAAAGGTGCATAGGAACAATAGCAGAGCCATCAAACCACCTGACCCAAATGCCTAAAGAAAGAGGTGGATCTTCAATGATGAATTCTTCCTTACAAAAAGGCTAATGGGGCTGGGACCATCCCAAATCTCTAGGACAGAGGTCTTCAAACTTGGCAGGTTTAAGACTTGTGCACTTCAACTCTATGCTGGCTGGAGAATTCTGGGAGTTGACGTCCACAAGTCTTAAAGGTGCCAAGTTTGAAGACCTCTGCTCTAGGAGAATGCTGTTCTGTAGGGCAGGTGCTGCTACCGAGAAAGCACAACTCCAAGCTCCAACAAGGTGGCATTGTTTGAAAGAAGGGGCCCAGAGCATGTCTTCTCTACTAAATCTGGTGGGTGGCCAAGAAACAATGAAAGAAAGATAGTCCCACAAGTAGCCTGGCCTATGCCATCTCGAGTTTCATAGGTGATTATTAGTGCCTTGTAAGGTAGCTTTGAAAATGTTTAGATAAGCTAATAACCCACTTTAATGTCTCCTAGCCAGTTGGCCCACATATATGTTGCCAGTTTAGGCCTAAAGAAAATGTTTTTTTAAATCTTTCGGGAAAAATTCTTTTTTGATCATTTGGTGGTAGAGATAGCTTCAGGTCTTTGAGAATATTGCACCAGACGCACTTGTGACTGCTTCACATATGGACCAAGGGAATGGCTAAACTTTTTGTCATCAGGACAGCTAGATAGTCAGTATGAAGCACTTCCTCCCTTCCTTCCCAGCTGCTATTCTACTGCAAGTCCATCTCTTTACTGAGTAACTAGGGCTCATTCCGCTCCCATTCCTTGGTATGTTAAATCAAGCTGACCTGGTTTTTGAGCAGATACTATACTGATTGACAATAGAACCGGGAATGGGTAGTATAGGAAACTCTCCCTCTTCTTAATTAGGTTGTGGTCACTAAAATAATCTCCATCCCTTCAGGAAGCTGTGATTGGGCTGCAAGCCAGCGGCAAAGTCACTCTGAAGACAATCAGCTTGGTTTCTTGAAAACATTTAAGGCTGCTAAGATGATCTTGTTTCTGGAATCTATTCCTTGTTACAGTCAATATTGACTCATTTCCATAATGATGTCACTACTGTTAATGGAATCACTATTTATGTCTGATCTCCTACAGTAATTGTATTATAGATTAAAGGTGTGATACTCTCGCATGATGGACTAGTACAGAGATCTTCAAACTTGGCAGCTTTAAGACTTGTGGACTTCAACTTCCAGAATTCTCCAGCCAGCTATGCTGGCTGGAGAATTCTGGGAGGGCAACAAGTCTTAAAGCTGCCAAGTTTGGGGACCCCTGGACTAGTACTTCACACACACAATTACAAACAAATGCTGGCTTGCCTAGACTTTTTGAAGCAGTGGAATCTCTACTTTTTAATTTGTTCAAGGGGTGAATGATAATATACACAAGCCTGTTGATGACATAGAATCATTCAGAATCGAAACACTGATGAAGGATGTGAAGAGCTCCTACATTATATCCCCAAAATTGGTTGAATGTGCTTTAAAGTCAATACAATAATGACTGTATGGAGAAACGTAATAACTTATGAAAATATGGAGAGAGAGAAGTTTGTCTCCTCCTGTCATAATGTTAAAATTCAGCCATTGAAACTAAAAGAGGAATGATTCAGGATCAGTGAAAGGAAATATTTTGCAAAGTTTAGACTAGAGACCAATTTAAGTCTCTTTAAATAAACAATTCCATGGATTATAGGCTCATCAGTGGTTACTGTTCCTAATAGTTGAATATTGTCTCCTGAATCACAGCATTCCTTACATATCAGTCACTGAGGAGTGATAGTAGAATACTATTGCCCTCTGTCCTTGCTTGTAAACTCCTTGCATGTTCTGGCTGACCACTGTGTTACACAGAATGCTAGATTAGCAAGCAGTGGCTTGATTCAATATGGCTCACATTTTGCAGCTGTTCATGAAATGTTGGGTATGAAACTACACTAGGCTTATGAACTCCCATACCCAGACAACCCTTTCTGCATCTCCATTTAAAGGAAATCCAGTTTCAATTTAAAGAAAAGCCTACCTTTGCTGCGAAACATTATAGAACATCTGCCACTGATGCAACATATGTCTACAGGTCACTAAAGCCTCTTCCGGTCCTTTATGTATTAATTCCAGTTTTATTTTTGTGAAGAGTAAACTGCAATAAAAATATACAGACATATAAATAGCAAATAATATTTAGGTGTACAGATAAACACAACATGATAAACATAATTTCCATTTGTAGAGAGATAATGTTTGACAACCAAAATTAAGCCATTTTCATATTTTCATATAATATAAACACACTATGCTTAGGTGATAACTGCTGCCAGCATTACAGCCAAAATGGAGCCTTTAAAAAATATCAGGATTAAAAAGAAAAAAAATCCTAACAGTTAACCAAAAATAAATGTAAATTTGATTCAAATAATTTAGAAAATTCAAATTTGAGGAGAAAACCAGACAGATTGGTAGAAAAAAGTAACTGAAAAAAAGTGAAAAAAAATTCCCCCATCCATGGATATAGATGAGTTAAATGTATGGAATCAATATTATAAAAATGATTACCAATTTGCAAATGGATTCCCTGTGCTTAATTTTTAGTACCATATTAACATTAAAATACTGCTATATTATAGTATGTTCATGCAGTAACATGAAAAACTGAAAAACAAACTTTATAATAGAAATGAAGTTAAAAAACAATCAGGCTGGAAAACATTCTTCAATCCCCAAATCTAAAAATGTTGATAACTTATATTTTTTTTAAAAAAAATAATTTTAGTTAAAAGAAGATTTTACAAAGATTTTAAAAACCATAGAAACATAAATAGTATAGAAAAGATTCTAAAAGGGTAGAAGTGAAGAATTACAAAAAAGCAAGAAAAAAGGTATGCAAAGTAAAACTTTAACTTGGATTTCTAAAGGCATACATTTGTATATATTTAACATCATTATGAAAAATGGAAAAAGATACACTACATTCATAGCTTTTAAACTGATCCTGCCAAAATCTTTATTCCAAGCAAACTTCATTAAGTGAGCATTACAGTGAAAGAAATATAATAATGATAACGGCCAGAATAATCCTAAAGAGATTATTTCCACTATATTATATTAGTGCCATATGTTTTAAGAGGAGAAACTTACAGGGGAATTACTTCAGTTCCTTAATTATTTCAGTTGACCTTTTCATTGGTTTTCTTTGCTCTACAATACCTTTTCAAGGTGTCAGTCAGCATCACTTTTCTTGCACTTTTAGGATCTGAGGCAAATCAGCTAATCTTAATATTGCTCATCATCTAAAGCTACCACTGGGGACCAGATTGAACAAACACATAAAAAGCCTAGTCACAATGTTCCCCTACAACTGTGTCAGATGTATATTTATTTATTAAATTTCTATGCCCCCTTCTCACTAATACAGCAACTCTGGGTGGTTTTTTGCTTCACTTATAATTGTTCTCTCAAAAGACGTATCACGTATGTAAATTAGCACACATATATTTTATGCAAAGCTTTGTCCTTTTGTTGGCAATGTATAATTAGTGGTCCAACTGGTGAATGAAATCCTGGAGCACCTGCTCATGAGTTAGGCTTAGTGGTTCCCCCTACTCACTCACCCCTTCTTGGCCTAGCACAATGCAGTGTCAGCAGAAAATTTAACAAGAGTTTTACGGAGAGTTATGGTTGTGTGAATGTCAAATAAGGTCTTGAACTGAACTTTATTCTATCTGCTGAAATACAGAGCTTGCTGCAAGATATATGGCAAGAAGTAGAATTTAATCCTTAGAGCCATTAAGAAAAATTCCAGCAGAGCTATGTTTAAAATACAAAGCCTTCTATCAAATTCCATTTGGTTACATGAAGGATTACCTCTTTATACCCATGTCCTTGAATAGCAACATCCGTTGATAGAAATAAAATTGTCAGTCAATAAAAGGTTAGTTGAATATATAAGATGAAACTTTCATTGGAAACCAATCCTTCCCACTAAGAAGGGTCTTAAGTTTAATGTCAGAATATCCTTTAAAGGATAAAGTAAATGAAAACCCAAAACAAGAAAATGCATCTTTGTTTTAAAATATTCTTTTTAATATTCCATTGCACCAAAGGTGTTCTTGAAAACAATCAAATCATACATGTGATCTCAATGTTTTTATAGGAATCCCAGGATATTTACTCCCATTTTTTATTTAAATGCCTTCCTGGTCAGATGGGAAGTGCTCAAGTGTTCCAATGTGATTGAGGAAATATATTTGGGCATTTAGCAGTTTAAAGGTTTCCCCTGACTCAAGGGAGTGATACTCATCTCCGATGCTTAGCCGAGGGAGCCTGCATTTTCTGAGATGTTTCCATCATCATGTGAGCAGTATGAAAATGTGGAATGCAGTAACCTTCCTGCTAAAGCACTACCTATTTATCTACTCACATTTGCATGCTTTCGAACTGCTAGGTTGGCAGGAGCTGAGACAAATAATGGGAGCTCACTCCGTTATGCAGCGCTCAGATCTCGATCCAGTGCTGCAGGCTTTCCAGATGACAAGCTGAGCATCTTAACCACTAAGCGATCGCATTATCCCCTTAGTAATCATCACCTTCACCACTATGGCTTAGGACCTGGGTACCTACGAGACCGCCTTCTGCCACCGGTAGCCTCTCACCGGCCAGTACGCTCCCACAGAGAGGGGCTCCTCAGGGTGCCGTCGGTCAAACAGTGTCAACCGGCGGCCCCCAGGGGGAGAGCTTTCTCTGTGGGGGCACCTGCCCTTTGGAACAAGCTCCCCCCGGAGATACGGAGGATCCCAGATTTACGCACTTTCCACCGTGCCCTCAACATTTTTTATTCCAACAAGCTGGGCTGGCCTAACTCTTTTTAATTTTAATTTTAATTTGCTTTTAAAAAAGGGGTGTTTTAATTAGTATGGGCCAAATTTGTTTAATATGTTTTAAATTGTTTTTTAAATTTTATATTGTATGTGTTTTATCTTTGGCTGTTCACCGCCCTGAGTCCTTTGGGAGAAGGGCGGTATATAAATCCAAATAAACCTAAACCTAAACCTAAACCATTACAAAACTTTTCAGGTTTCACAAATGCATTAATGCATTAATGCGCGGGTTGTAATGGGAGTGTCCTGACACTCCCATGTTACACCCCTCCTGCACGACTTACATTAGTTACAGGTTGCCCTTCGGGTGAGGTTCAAGGTGCTGGTTATCACCTACAAAGCCCTTCATGGCCTAGGCCCAGGATATTTGTCGGATCCCCTGCAGCCAGCAACAATCCCCAATCGCCCGGTGCGTTCCCACAGACAGGGCCTCCTCAGGGTGCCATCGGCCAGACAATGTCGGCTGGCGACCTCCAGGGGGAGAGCTTTCTCTGTGGGCGCTCCCACCCTTTGGAACCAACTTCCTTTGGAGCTCCGAATGGCCCCTGACCTTCACTCATTCCGCCGCGATTTGAAGACCTGGTTGTTCCGCAGCCTGGACTGATTGGGGGAGGGGGGTGTTAATGAATTTTAAATTGTTTTAAATCGGAACTTTAATTTTATATCGCTTTTAATGAGGAAGGAATTATGCATTTTTACTGTTGTGAGCCGTCCTGAGTCCTCGGAGATAGGGCGGCATATAAATTGCATTAAATAAATAAATAAATAAATAAATAAATAAATAAATAAATAAATAAATAAATATCCAGCACAAATTGTGCACATCCATTAAATATGAACAGAGAGTTCTTGCTCCTGAGTGAAATTCTCCCATTTATTAAAACTGTGCCATGAACACTTGAAAAGCAGCATCCTTCACAGAATTTCAGTGTTCAAGGATTCCTATCCACATTCCCCAGTATTCAAAATAAAGGACGGTATTCTTTTTCCTATTGGCTGCATGAAAACAGCCATTTTTATTAAGCCTGTTGAGGGGATTTTGGGAAAGGTAGGGATGTGAGAGGAGAAGAATCTCTGGAATATATGTACATTTAAATGTGATGCAGGCAGGCCAAATGGAAGCACTTGCACATGTTTGGCCACCTACCTCCAAGTCCCACAATCCATGGAGCTCAGGGGCGGATTTCAAAACCCGTCACTATCAGTTTGCTCGTGGGCGCGCATGTGCTCTCTCTTGCACATGATCCTTCTGCACATGCGCAGAGGTGTCTGGGCAGGTGGGCGGAGCCTCCCACCGCAGCTACCAGTTCGCTCAAACCGGGACGAACCGGTAGCAACCCACCACTGGTGCAGCTCTTGAGACAAAAAATTACCCATCTCTTGCTCAATGTGAAAAAGAAAAGATGAATGTAAAGACTCCCTCAAGATAAACTTGACTCCTGTAACTCCTTGTAGTTTCCTTGGTAAGAATACAAAGGGGTTAGCATTGCCTTCTTTCAGGATACACTTCCTAATCTAGCATATAGCCCTGGGATTCCTCAGAGTTTCCCATTCAAGTACCAACCAAGTCCAACCCTACTTAGCTTTTTAAAGATCACTCAAGTTTAGCTCTATGCTGCCACCTGCTGTACCAAAACAATAAAGGTGTGCAATTGCTTGAACAATTCTAAAGCTGATTCATGGGCCAGTTATTCTTTTTTTCTACACAGTTTATTTTGCAAAGTTCTTATGAAGATAAATAGCGATAAAATAAGATAGCACAAAAAGATATGATCATCCCATTTCTCCACTGTCCTCCAGAATGCCGGATGAATAATTCAGGGTGCACTGCAGGAGACTTCAATATTATTTTCTTAAGTACAAGCAGGCAGACAGTATAACTGAGAATTAATGTTTTAAAGTCTGTATACAAAGAATAGATTATTTGTCATAGCCTCTCAAAATGCTTCACTGTATTTGTCTTGTGTAAACAATAAAATACTTTTTTTTCTTATCTGACATTATGCCACCGATGGAAACTTCTGAGCTAAGTTTTTTAGTCCGCTGACATGAGTCATCATGGTCAGATCAATTTCCTCATGACCTCTTAAGGGAGCCTTATGCCTAAAATCTGAAGGTGGAGGCTGGGATTTGAAGCACTGTAAGGTAGTAGCAGACATGAATGTTGTACCTTCTCTGTAGCTTCAACGGATAGATTATGTTGAGTAATTTGGGTGGAAATGATAGCTATTATTTTAGTTAAGGGAACCAGACTCAGAGAAGCCATTTAAGTGAATAAGTTACAGCAGGGTTAAGAGGATCTGGGCTCGATTCTTAATCAGTGGCGATATTCAGGTCACTTGACATGCAACATTTGTGCTACTTCTAGAACATCTCTGCATTTACAGTCACATAATGCATTGCCATGGAGCTGTGTTCTCCACAATATAGGAGGAATTCACACCAGCACAGTTCTGCAGCAGAAATACTGGAGTTTGGAAGCAGCCAGTATCCTACTGGTGTGAAGTCTTGCCTTGTCCTGCCTCCAAGCTCTTTAGTTTCCCACATCCCCACTGGAATTAAGGTCCTTTAGCACTTACTGTGCTGGGCTTCTAAAATGCCCACCTTGGAGTGGCCTTTTTTCTTCTTAATTGGACTAAGTTAGGACAATGAAAGAGAACAGCTTCCTGGTTGTTTGTTGACCAGCTGGTTAACCTAGTATCCTTTCTATTAGTTGCAAATATGATGCCAATCCTGTCGTGTAAAGTTTATTTTGTTTTCTGTGGTGAATAAGAAAACCACCATAGAGCGGCAGTGTATTCTGGCCTCGCTCCCAAATACTCAAAATTTGTAAAAATGGATTAACAGTAAGGTGAAGGCCTACTCTTTTACATCAAAAGTCATACTGAAGTGATGGTGCTATGCATATGTTTCGTTTCAAATATGAAGCTTGTGGTTATATAGATTTTATTTCCATCATACAACCTCCCATCTTTTAATATTTACTTCCTTAGCTCCTTTTCACCTGTTTTGGTACATTCAGGGATTGCAGTCAGAGAAAGAAAAAAGGCTCCATTAAAGGAGGATATCTGTATCTCAGCGTTGAAATGAGGTGTTCTTGGTGTTCTTTGAGCTTGGTTGTTTTCTGCAGACGTTCCACTATAGCAATAGCACTTAGACTTATATACCGCTTCACACTGCTTCACAGCCCTCTCTAAGCGGTTACAGAGTCAGCATATTGCCCCCAACAATCTGGATCCTTCTTTTACTGACCTCGGAAGAATGGAAGGCTGAGTCAACTTTAGCCTGGTGAGACCCAAACTGCCGGCAGGCGGTGATCAACAGAAGTAGCCTGCAGTACTGCACTAACCATTGCGCCACTGCGGCTAATGCATACTAGGCAATATCATCAGTGTTAGTCAGTGCTATCACTGATGATGTTAACTAGTGTGACTAAGGAAAAATCTTTAAGAAAATAGCCAAGCTCAGAGAGAAATGGTTGTATATGTGGAAATTCTCATTTCTGTTTAATTATTAAAGATACATGAGACCTGATTTACAGTATACAGCATAGAATCACCCTGCTGAAATCCCCTTCTAAATACATTTTCTGCAAGCAAAACTAAAAGGCACTGTGTTGTTCTTTCAACCTATTCAAAATAATATTGACTGTCAGCCTTGACAGAGGTTTCTTTGAGGGCAAGTTGGCTTCAAAGGGCGGAGCTGAAACTGACTTAATTAGGAATTTTTGGAATTCCTAATTCTACACAGCCTTTCAGTTTTCTTTAAATGTATATACTAGACACAAAGTAACAGTACTAAGCCTGCTTTTTTCACCTTGTTTTTGAAAGCAAGCCTACTTTTTAATGCCCCACAAAACACTCCTTTACTTCATATATATATCCTGACGAAGTGAACAAGGAGAACCTTGTGGACACCCAGCAATATCACTCAGAGGGAAACTGCAGAGCAGGGCTGGTTTTCCATTCCTCCTGGATTATAAAGGCAACTTGCCAGATGCCCGAATGGAAATCTGGATCTAGTCTTCAAAAATCAATGAGGGAGCACAACACCTTCTGAAGGGAGGAACCACAGTGAATTTACATTATGAATCATTCATACTTTAACATTTTGGTTTTCTGTTCAAGTGGGATTTATAACAAAATACGGAGCGTATTCTCTAGTCTCAAAAATCCTCCTGCTCCCAATTCCACTTAGCCATTTACTCGAAATAGGGCTCTTCTTTCTCTTTCTAGTAGGTGCGTAAGTTCAGTGTTGGAAACACTAAAAAGTGGAATCTGGAAAAGGGTACAGAAACCATGTAGTTATCTATTATAAACATAGTGAATTCATAAATTGTATTTTCTAAGGGGACAGACCTTTTTGGTAATGTCTCCACTTTTTGAGACAACGCTCCAGAAGTTTTTTGATCCATGGTATGCCTTCATCAAACATTAAAATATTAAATATTAAATATCTTTTTGTTTAAAACTGGCTTTTTCTTAATAAGTATGTTTCATTGCTGCTCATTCTGATTTGTTTGTTTTAGTGCTATTGTGCTAAGCCAGATAGTGATGCTTTGTAGATAATTTATAAGTTTATAAATGTTTAAAAATTCAAAATATTCTGGGTAATAAATTATTTTCTCCATGTTTCTTTATTCTTTTCATTTATTTATTAGACTATTTGCCACCCATCTTGCCTTGAGGCAACTCTGAGCAACTTACAAACATTAACATTATTTTTTCTAATAAGGATAATTTTACATTCAGGTATTCCTCTCTCTCCCCCCCCCTCCCCCACACATCTTTAAAAACTTCTCCTTTAAAAATTCATGTAATCTAAGCAGGCAGATTGTTGCCACAAGGTAGCTTTGTTTATTATTCTTTTGTTAAATTCATGATTATGACTGCTGGAGATAAGAAATGTAGAAAGCCCCCAGAGAAGAGAGAGTGGAAAGCAGACAAAGGGCTTAAGGTTTTTGAAACCAAGGCAGTAATTTAAATGGTAGGAGCTTGTTCAGTTGCTAACCCAGACGGCTAGGAAGCCTCACTTCCAGATCCCTACATCATGTTCCCCAACTTGGCTTGTAGTACTTATAATTTTATCAATATTACTCTGATTTAATCCCAAGATTTCTATAAAAAGCTCTGTTTATAAAAAAAAGTTAGTCTGCTACAATTGCAGGCAAATCTGAAAAAGTATTTTAACTATACAAAATATAATCTAAAACTTCCATGCCACTTATTTATTTATTTATTTTGTCAAGCATATATAAGATAACATATATAAGTATGAACAAGATTATGAATACAGGAAATGGATACGGATAAATAAATTACTTAGGAGATGAGCCAATTTAAGTGGGTATTGGAGGACTCTACTCATGTAGACTTCATAATTTCAACATTCATCACTTTTATTTTCTTCCTGTTCCTCCTCCCAATTATTTTTGCCTATAGAAGAGTATAGGAGAACCTATAAACATAGTTTTTTGCATGTTTGGTTGGTCCCCTTAAATATTTTTGACCATAATTTTAATTTATTTTATGGCTACCCTAATTTACATTATATATTTTATACTAAATATGTTTTGTTCCCGTTTATTTTTTCTCCCAAATAATTTTATTAGGAACTATAAATACACACGCACACAGGATCCAGCTTTGGCAAATATTGGAAATATCAATTTACCTAGAAGTTGAATTTATATACATAAAGTATGCAATGCATTGTGGCCAGGTCAACCAAAATATTCAAAATATTTCTGGAGTTCATTTAAGTATTTAATATGAGAAAGATATATCTCCCTATTTCAAAAATTATGGATAAATATACATACTATATATAACACCAAACCAAGAAAGTGCTTAGGAATTGAGAAATGTTTTCATAATTTAAATGTTTAAAAATATTTTAAGCTTCTGTATTCAATATATCTATTCAAAGAGACATTTGGACAGCTGAAGCTAATCTATTAGGGGAAAAAAATATTACTGATTCAGTTAATAAAAAAATGAGCCAATATATCCTTCATTGTAGGTTTTTCAATGGTTCTTTGTTGGTAGCCAGAATAATTTCCCACACTTCTAAACACCATTACTTCAACAAAAGATGTACTGTGGTTTTCCTTTTTTAATATTTAATAATAATTAAATCAGTTCTCATGTTTTAATAATTTATATGCACTGGATAATTTAGACAAAAAGTCTTACTATTCATTATGAATGCTATTAAGAAATTCATTATTAATGTTTATTAAATGATTTTCCCAATTTCTGGAAAAAAAATCAGTCAAGATCACTAATTGGGCATTACTCCAAAACTTATTACTCCACTGTTTTTACCTATATGTATTAATGCAATATGAAAGGACTGCAATTTAGATCATGTAATTAATCAAGTCATCCTTCAAGCTGAACTCAACTCTTGGTGATTTCAGTCATCTTCATGTAGGGCTCTTGGCATAAGAGCAGAAGTGGTTTGCTGCTGTTGGCATCCTCCATGTTTTTTTGATTTTCCAAACTAATCTAGAGTCTGGCCACTTTTTAATAGTGTCAAGCCCAAGCTCAGTGATGACACAGAAATCCAGTTGATTACATTTCTTTCTTTGCTTACAGCTGATGTACAGGATCTTCCTAAACTAAAGCCATAATCTTCTAAACTATTAGATATACAACAACCTCAACAACACATAAGAAAATAGATACAAACTCAAGGTAAACCACTCCAGACTCGATTGCAGAAAATATGACTTCAGTAACAGAGTAGTCAATACCTGGAATGCACTACTTGACTCTGTAGCTTCTTCCCTAAACCCCCAAAACTTTAACCTTAGACTGTCTACTGTTGACTTCACCCCATTCCTAAGAGGTCTGTAAGGGGAGTGCATAAGTGCACCAGCGTGCCTACTGTCCCTGTTCTAATGTCCCTTTTTACTTGTATCCTTTTCATGTATTCAAATTATGTTTATACTTTTATCTGTTATCTTATATATGCTTGATAAATAAATAAATAAATAAATATATCCAGAGAGATTTTAGGATGTGGTTACCCTGAACCTCTTCTTCCCTTCACCATCCAGTTTGGGATTGCTCAGGCTCTTATTGTGGACTTTTGGGTGGGAAAGCTCTGTGGTGCCAAAATTCCTCTCTCCCTTCTCCAGGTGAACATCTCATCACCGATAGTCTTCCATCTAAATAGTAACTGGAACTAATTCCTATTTAGTTTATTTGAGATCAGCCTGAGTCAACTAGTCATTGTAATATTATCTATGGTATATTTTTACAATTGGAGTCTCATGACTTCAGGAAATAGATTTCGAAGTAATTCTCTAACACAGAAAATTGCTTGTATTAAACTAATGTATTCCTATGCTTAAAAAATGAATTATCAAAGAAAGGACGAAGAGGAGTTAAGTCAGGAGTCAAACATTGTTGAAATCACAGCTATTAATTTCTTACTACTTGGAAAATATTTTCATACAGTCTGATCCTAACTCATTGCACTCATGAACATTTTTGAGTTGTATTAATATCAATTGTCTCAACTGAAAAACATTTAAGTGATGTTTTAGATTTGGTATGTCTAAACCTTAATTATACTTTTGTTTCTATTGTAAAGTTTATCAAATCTTCAGTTTTTTTAATAATTATATGTAAATGAAGACATAATTCTTTTCCATAC
The DNA here is from genome assembly GCF_059756535.1 of Pantherophis guttatus. Taxonomy (NCBI): domain Eukaryota; kingdom Metazoa; phylum Chordata; class Lepidosauria; order Squamata; family Colubridae; genus Pantherophis; species Pantherophis guttatus. The sequence goes on along the minus strand of NC_142063.1, from coordinate 305,710,211 downwards.
ACAAAACCAAATAGAAAGTAATACAATTGAAAGTGACTGGAAAAAAACTAGATTTTTTTGGAAGAATAATTATATGTCATGCCTATTTGGCCAAACAGAGATAATGAAAACTGTTGCCAGGTCTTAATAGGTGCAAAACTTTATGATAATTGTTAATAATTATATAAATCCCACATGTGAAGTCCCATTATCCTAAAGCTATTTTTCCCCCAATATTATTTAAAATGGCAGTTTAACAAAGTTAACTTTTAAACTTGCCACTGCATCAAAGGTGTTCAATTTGAACTATAATTGAAGCAAGTTTTTCTTTATTTAGAAGTACAAGAAATATGAAATGGTCTGTAAACAGATGAAATACATGATGTTCTGATTTTTAAGAATCTGAATATTTCCTCTCCTCCCCCCCTCCATTTTCTATGTTAATAGTTCATATTAACATAAAAACATCCTGTGTGAATCTTGATGCACTCTGGGTAGTTTTCTTGCAGGTGTTTCATTACTAAACTAGATAACATCTTCAATGCTAGATGGAGTGGAGTTTGGTCTGTTTATATACAGTGGCTTGCCATGTCTGTGTTGGTGGGAATATTGTTTTGTTCTTCATAGTTGCTTGATTATCAATATCAAACCTATTGCAAATAGAAAATCAGCACATATACTGTAGATCTGTACAGACAGATATACTAAGATATGGGTTATGCTATCTATTACTACTGATATACTATTGCCAGATTTTTCCAGCCTTAAGGGATTCTTCAGAACTGTAGATTTCATTCCACACAATTCCTTGTAATGGCTAGGTAATACTAAAAAAAGGGCAGAAAAGTTATGGTTATATAAACCGGTAAGTAAGATTAGCAAACAAAAAAAAAAGTTTGATAATATAATGTCTGAAATAGCCTGTAGCTCCATCTTCTCCCACAATAAGAATAAAATATTACTGTTATGTCCCTGTTATTCATTCATTCATTCATTCATTCATATTAGACCACCCATTTCCCTAGAAGAAGGGGCTCTGGGCGGTATACATCATAATCTGCATATAAAACAGCATATAAAATTAACAATAAAGTATTAAGATTAATTTAGGATTAATTTTTTTAAATATTATAAGATTATAACATTATAAAATGTCACAGAAATTAAAATCAGAATTCCACGATGGACATTTAATATTGGTTAATAAGGTGGAGAGAAGGCTCTCATGGCACCAGCCAGCCCCCCATGAAAGGCCATAGAGTCAGGTTTTGATCCCTTTACAGAAGGCCAGGAGAGTGGGGGCCTGCCTCATCCTTGGGGGGAGGATGTTCCATATTATGGGGGCAGCAACAGAGAAGGCTGATTTCCTAGACTCCACCAGTTGAAATTCTTCTAACTGACAGAGTTTGCAGCATACCCTCCTGCCTGCAAAGCCAGTTCTGTAGGTGGCCTGGCCAATGCCATCTTGGGCTTTATAAGTGGTGACCAATACCTTCAATTGGACCCAGAAGCAAACTGACAGCCAATGCAGTTCGCAGATCAAGGACACCCAATGTAGCTCCTGTGACAACACTTATTTACTGGAATCTAATTTTTATATAATATTTGTGTATCTGTTATATTCTACCTTTTATTATTATAATATATGTGAAAGTATATGAGTATTCATGTATTTAAAACCTCTGGACAAGATGTGCAATATACATTTATACAACAAAACACCCCACAGAAGCCAGAAGATTGTTAAAAAACATTGTGTAAGGTTCAGTGGCACTGGAATATATCACATCTGTAACTTGAAGGTAACTAATAGGGATGCATACTTCAGACTCTCAAGCTCTTATTCTTGTTGGAAATGTCCCTTCATTAGTTGAAAACTTTGTTTTGTTGCTATAGCTACTTTCTTTACAAGTGGCCTTGACTAAGGCAAGAGGTATTTGTTATACATAAAATAAAAATGTATTTAGTTTCAGCTGTAGGGAGTTAAAATTAAAGGCATGAGAACAGCCTTGTTGGATCAAACATCTTTTTGTCATGCAGAAGCCAACCAGGGCCTGATACAAAATTTACATGCAAGACCTAATAGTCACAGAACAGAGATTACCCTGAGATTAGATTTAGAAGAGCATATGACGGCCATGGCCAGGGGGGCCTTTTATCAGGTTCGCCTGATTCGCCAGTTGCAGCCCTTTCTGGATCGGGACGCCCTGCGCACGGTCACTCATGCCCTTGTTACTTCCCGGTTGGACTATTGTAATGCTCTCTACATGGGGCTCCCCTTGAAGAGCACTCGGAGGCTCCAACTGGTCCAGAATGCGGCCGCGCGGGTGGTTATGGGCGCAACCCGTTATGCCCATGTGACACCCCTCCTGCGCGAGCTGCACTGGCTCCCCGTGGTCTTCCGGGTGCGATTCAAGGTGTTGGTTACCACCTTTAAAGCGCTCCATGGCATAGGACCCGGATACCTCCGAGACCGTCTTCTGCCACCAATAGCCTCCCACCGACCAGTTCGTTCCCACAGAGAGGGTCTCCTCAGGGTGCCATCAGCCAAGTTATGTCGGCTGGCGACGCCCAGGGGGAGGGCCTTCTCTGTGGGAGCCCTAGCCCTGTGGAATGAACTGCCCCCGGAAATTCGTAAGATCTCCGACCTCCGGGTGTTTCGCTGCACATTGAAGACCCTGTTGTTCCGCCAGGCCGGACTATCAACACAATAGTTTTAAATTGGGGTATTTAAATTTATTGGGGTTTTAAATTTGAGCCACTTATTTAATTATTTTAAATTTTATATCATTGTTTTGTCTGTGTTTTTAAATAGGCTGTACACCGCCCTGAGTGCTTCGGGAGAAGGGCGGTATAGAAATAAAATTATTATTATTATTATTATTATTATTATTATTATTATTATTATTATTATTATTATTGTTATTGTTATTGTTGTTGTTGTTGTTGTTGTTGTTGTTGTTGTTGTTGTTGTTAGAAATGAAAGACAGTATGAGAAGTAGCTATAGATAGACTTCCATTTCATTATTTGGTCTAATCCCCTTTTAAAGCTGTGCAAATTAGCAACTATTACTACATTAATCTATCACTTCAACCTTTTCCTGTTAATCTTTTAAAGAATGCCACACCTTTGAAAATGGCATAGATGCATTTTATATTTCCTACAACGTACTAAGTAGTTTTTATTTTTAATGAAATCTATCCATTGGTCTCTAAAGTTCAATACTGTGAAGAGTGATCTGGAAATGGCTCTCTATAACTTCTGGGGGGTATTTCTACTTCTCATCCACAGTCAAATTGGGCAGGTTCCACCCCCTGCCGAATTTCTGGAAGGGAGAGACTAGGAGGATTTTAAGGGGGAGGGAATGAGTGCTTTAGCTTTTGCTCTAAAAACAACCCCCCCAAATTAGTCTGCTTTTAATCCTTGCATCACCCACTTTGGATTATGTCTCTTAAAATATTGCACAAGGCCATCGTTAAAACAGTAAATGCACACTGCAGCTACATCATACATCAAGGTCTGACTCAGGGAAAGTAATTCCCAAAGGGATAGTTGCATTACTTGTCACAGTAAAAATAACTAAGTGTCTTCTGGTACTTTAAAGACTAACATGGGTTTAATACTTTAAGATTTAAGATTTATAGGCCATGGAAACTCATGTCATAAAAAAATTGTCAGTCTGGAAAGTGCTGTACGGCTCTTTGTCAACACAAATCGATATATAAAAACTTGTGTTTACTTGGAAGTCAGTTCAACTATATACTAAAAGTGATTTCTGAGAACCACAGCCAATGTTTTCAGGCATCAAGATGGTGGTGTTATGCAAGTATTTTTAAAGCCTCCTTCAGTCTAAAAACCAGAATCATTAGAAGCTGAATTTGAGTCTGTGTTTGTTCAGGTGTGTCTATGTGGTGAATAGCAAATCCAAATAAATGTTCAACTCCATTCTTTCCTTCTAAGGTCCCAATGACCATCAGAGCCACCATTACAAGGGGCTGCTTGGAAGTGGAGCTGTCCTCAGTGGCTACGAGAACTTTTCTTTCTGAGTGAGGGAAACAGTTATTTTTGACTGGGATGACAGTAGGAGAAGAAAAAGAAATGTCTTTCTGTCCCGTTTTGTTATGTTGATAGGAATTAGTTTGGGGGCTGCCCTGCATTCAGTAATGACTTGTTTAAAAAAAAAAAATCACATGTATAGTTGCTACATATGTCTAGTTTGGTCTTTAGCAATTTGACAAGAACACTGCAAAATTACAGAGCAGTCCTGCTTTTACTTATAGAATCAAAATAAAGTCAATGGTTAAGAATAAAAAATAAATAAAGAAGGCAATCACCATCAACATAACTAGAATGTGTTCTTTGTTTACTGCTTTCATGTGGCATAAAAAATACACTGAGTACATTATGTTTAACCATGGTTTAATCTATCTATCTATCTATCTATCTATCTATCTATCTATCTATCTATCTATCTATCTATCTATAAGCGAAAACCACTCACGCATTAATCACGAAATCTCCAGAACCGTAAAGCCTACGAACTTGAAATTTGCCATGTATGTTCCTCTTGGCTTCTAGGTGCTCACTAAGAAAGGATTTTTCGAAATGACCATCAGAGCATTAGTATTTCCTATATTATTATTAACACGCTCTGATGCTAAGGAGTTGTACTCCCCCTCCCCACCTGAAAAGAAATCTGTTCCAAATGCAAAACACAAGCAGAGGAGTTTCACTTTCAGTTTTACTTTCACAGCAACAAGCAGCTTTACTACAGAACAGTTGAGCTAAGCCACGCCCAGCCTCCCTCCTGTCTCCTTCTTGCTCACACAGCGAATACTGTTTGAGTTTCCAAACACCCTCAACTCTCTCACACACTGACAGGATGCTAGTCAGATGAATACCAATGGATGCTGCAGGCCGGGACATTCTACTCCCCCTCCCCCTCTGTTTCAACTTCCAGTTGCATTATATTAACACACTCTGATGCTACGGAGTTACACATTCTACATTAAGTTTCAGGCTGCAAGTGTCAATTTATCAAGCCCGAGCCCATAGGTTCGTAGCGAAGCACAGGCATCCAGCTAGTTCACACATAATTCTAAACCATAAAGTAGGGTTTATAAATTATTATGTCTGAGTTCGATTTCCAGCCAATTCTAACCTTCAGTTTTACATCAACAATACGTTTTACAGGATTGTCTTATTTCACTTAGAACTTACATAACAAAACTATAGGTTAAATTTTTCAGGTCTATTTTTTTATATGTAGTTTTGGTATTCACTTGCAATATATAAGCTTTACAATAATAAAAGCCTATAGAAGATTGAAAGACTATTGTTAATGTTCACTTGACCACTAGTCTTTTCAAGAACTCTTTAGAGTGATTATTGGAAATTATTGCTCTTGTGTAGGTACCCTTCAGAGCTAATTGAAATAGTAGTAAAATGTGATTCATATAATTGTTTAGCCAAGAGGCTTGGTGTGCATGTGTGTTTCTTGGATTAAACTCTAGCATTCTGTCTAATCTATTCTATGAAAAAAAATCAATATTTTTCTTTATTGTCCTTTATAATGTGTTTATATTCCATATTCACACATACCTTCTTACTTACTTAGTGAGCCTTGGTGGCGCAGTGGTTAGAGTGTAGTACTGCAGGCTACTTCTGCTGACTGCCAGCTGTCTGCAATTTGGCAATTCGAATCTCACCAGGCTCAAGGTTGACTTAGCCTTCCATCCTTCCGAGGTTGGTAAAATGAGGACCCAGATTGTTGGGGGCAATATGCTGACTCTGTAAACTGCTTAGAGAGGACTGTGAAGCACTGTGAAGCAGTATATAAGTCTAAGTGCTATTGCTATTGCTACTTATTATAAAGAATAATGAAGAAATGTGCTGAATTTGAAGTTGGGACTAAGGAAAAACAGTAACTGCATAACGTCTGAGAATATATCTCATCATGTGCTAGTTATGCACCAAAAGCTTCCTACCTCTGTCAAGCTATTGCATGCTGAGAAGGAAAGAAGACATTTACTATAAAGTGTGAACAGGACAGGAGATGTAAGAGACTTTGAAGAGGCTGGAAAAGGAATGAAAGGAAGATTAGACATAGAAGAGGATTTTTTTTTCTTCATTATTTGGTTTATAACTGGCAACTCAGCTCCTGGTGACCAATAGCCTGGAAAGAAGCATTTCAAAATATTTAGTGCAATGTTTTTCAAACTTGGTAATTTTAAGATGTGTGGACCTCAACTGCAAGAATGCCCTAGCCAGCATGCTTAAAGTTTCCATGTTTGAAAAACACTGATTTAGAGAAATTCTGCCTTAATGAACACATTATACAGTAAATGTGGGTTGGAAATTTGTCCAGCAGTTGCCAAGATTTTGTACTTATCCCATGATTACTGTACCACTAGAGATACCTTACTGAAGCCTCTGTAATCCATGCTCCTTGATCTTGCCCAAGTATGGAACTTAACAGAAATGAAATAATTACATGTTCAAGGGAGCTGAGATCTTACAGATAAAAAGTTAGCATAGAAGGGCAGAGATGTTAGACTTTCAATAAATGTCTTTGCTATATTAATGAATCTTTCTCGGTGAACTGACTAGCCATGCCCTCATCATTAGACTTCATGCATTGCCTTTCATTTTGTTTTTTTTATGAAATAATTTTATTAAAAGTTTAATTACAACAAAGAAAAGCAAAGAAAAAATATATTCCTAATTTTAAGGTTTTTAAATCAATTTTTCATCAGTCATGATATTAAGATCATTAACTTTTAAAAGACTATAAACAGAATGCTGGCTGTATAGTTATGTAGGAGAAAATGTGCAGTTCTGTAGTATTTGAGAAGCAGCAGGTGTTCATGTAATTAAACACAGAGTAGTAATACAAATCCACTTGGGAGGAGGCCTTGGGTTGCCCAGGAATGGGTGGTGTTGAGTCCAGCTCACTCACATCACACTCTATAAAAGGGCCCAGAGGAGTCCATTGCCAACATATTTCTCCTGCAGAAATCATATTCTGGTCCTGCAATCATCTGAAGCTGTGAGCAGCACCTAACTTAATAATTCTGTCTTATCCAACCTGTTCAGCCCAAGGGTGCTTCCCTGTTCATATAATCATTCCCTGCTTCCCTGTTCATATAATAATTAAGAAATAAACTGGCACCCAGAAAGCAGGATTATGCCTCTTACTGTTTATAGATACCCCTAAAATAACAACTACATTTTCTGTAGTTTGAATAAGCTACTTGATGCATAATAAGGGATATGATTTACTTCCCACTTGTTTCATATTAGAATGCATATTATTTTAAAAGCCCTATCAAAACCAATATGTCAATAATAATCATAACCCACATCATCATCATAATTAACACCATCAAATAACATTTACATATCCCAGATACTTGGAAAGCATTCAAAAGGTGGATAAAAATGCCAAATCCAGTCTAAAATCTGGCTATGTGACAAAACAACAACAAAAACAACAATAATAACAACCTCTCAATGACATGGTTGTGAGACTTGTGGGTTCTAAAGAAGATATGAGCTATGCAGGAAGTTCAACTACATTGGACAGGTCTCATCAGAGAAACCAGATGAAAACTCTCTCTCTCATAAACAATATGGCGTTGCAATTTACAGAAACCCAAACTGATCAAGGTCAAAAGGATGCACTAGGTGTTGAAATTCCTGGACATCTGGTGACAAATAGGCTACAGGACTCAGGACTATTTGCTGAGCAACAACAGCTAGCAGTTGCAGGACTATTGGAAGAAAAGTTGTTTACCTGTCACAAATATACAAAGATTGAAAACAAAGAAATACAGGTAATCCTCCATTTGCAACAGTTCACTTAGTGATCATTCGAAGTTACAACATAATCCCCCCAAGTACTTACAATACAGTCCCAAAGTTACGAATGTTGCAGCACCATGGCAGTCATTCACTCTTATGAACAACCACACTGCAATATTCGCCGTGCCTAACCTTGCGGGTCACCTTGCAAAGATTTAGTGAGACTTCAGTTTCTTGGCATGGTTCTGTGGTTCAGGCCTACAGTGTGTTAGCAGAGAATGGAGGCTTAAAGTACCGCAAGATCACACGCTCTCATGGCAGAGAGGCTGGAGAGGAGACAGCTCCCTTGATCATCAAGATTTATGTAAGGAAAGTGACCCAGTCGGGCAGGATGGGGGGGGGGAAGCATTAAATATCTCAGTGGGTCGGGGGAGGCCTTGGGTGGTCAGAAGCACTACCCCCCACATGGCTTGCCCCACCCTGAGATACCTCATGCACTTAATGATCCATGCATTCGATTAGCGAATGTGTGGGTGAAAGCAGGGAGTGATCATATTCAAATTACACGATTGACTCCTACCAATCTTCCTGTTACGAATATAGTTGGCAGGCTCCATTACATTCATAATTTGAGGATTACTTGTAATGATCAATTATTACAAATTAGAGGATATCTGAGAAAAATGTACTAATTCTGGAAAGAACATCCACAATGAGAAACAACAGGCCAGCAGATCAACATTGATTTATAATACAAAACAAAGTATTCACAGAAGCAGAATTGGAAGTGCAAAGATCTACCCAGGGCAAAGAAATCAAAGCCTTGCCAGAAGAAGCTCAGACTGTAGAGGTAAACCGGGGGAATCAGCCATAGAAGGAGCCAGCATAATGTCAGAGTATGAATATTCATAAACTGAAATAGGTCAGCCAATGAATAGGCATGGCTCAGCCAATGAAGGCTGTTTAGAAACAGAAACTTAAGCTAGAAGTCTGGGTGTGGCTTAGGTAACTGAGTCTGTGCAGAAGCTTAACTGCTCTGTATAGAAGAGCTTCCTTTGTGTTAAGCTCTGTACTCAGCTCTGAAATGAAACAAGCCTGGGCTTGTCTGCTCTGCTGAAATGAAACTAACTGTTCTCTCCTGCCTTGTGTTTTGCTTGTAACTGTTGAAGAAGAATCTATATTGGTATTGTACATTTATCTTCATATGTATACAAATAAGTTAATGAATCCTGCTGCATCAGTCTGCCGCTGTGTGCTTTCTGGATTTGATTTTTGCAACAAACTCTGACACATAACTATAAATGGTTTTCAATCCCAAATCACTGATTCCTCTGTCTTCTCCCTAAAAAGAATAATTGACAATCCAGACCAGCACAAAATTCACAAAATTAGATTGCTTGCGTTGAAGCTTGTTCAAAAGAAACAATTAGCATGTAGGAAGTTAGCACCCACCCCTTTCCTGGAAGAGTGAAATATTTTAGGAAATATGAAAAAGGCAGAATATTATATTTCCCTGGATGAGAAATATGAGAAGCATATTTTACAGACAAAGCAGCTCCCACCTTCCTGCCCCCCACCCTTTGTCAATGGGCCATTAAGGCCTGGGCCAGTCTATTCTACATAACAAAGATCTGCCTCCTTCAGGCAGAGCCATAGTAGGAATTGCCAAAGATAGGATTAGCCCTCTACACAATAGCAGCAGAGACTCACCACATGTGACCTGGGAAGCACATGTGACCATCAGCCAGCAAGGCCCCCACCCCCTGGGAGTCTGACAACCAATCAGGATACTCTTTCGGGGCCCCAAGAAATGCAGAGCCAGAGAGAGCATAAAAACCCGAGGATTTACTGTATCTGCCCTTTTCTGTTCAGGAACTCAAGCCATGTGATCCTGTCCACCATTAAACCATCTTTCCAAGCAGTCTCCATGTTTCCAGTGTCTGTTTTCCCCACTTGGAGCAGAACCTAGAAGGATGTTTCTTCCAACAAGCAAAAGTATTAAAAGAAGCCAAAATTGTACTATCAATTATAAGTACTAGGTTAATACAAGAAACAAACAACTAATGTACAATATAACTGCATTTATAACTGAATACCTGGAATGCAAAATCAACGAACAAACAAAACAAAAATCAAATAGTGCAGGAAAATAATATAAGTATGCTAAGATTTGATCCAAGCAAGTTAGAACAGATGAAAGAAAAGAAGCTGAAGAAAAGGAAGACCAAATAATACCTGATTGAGAAATATCATCTAGAAACAAGGAAGCACTGGAAATAATAAAGTAGCAAATAACAGCTATTGCCAAGAAAATCAGCAGATACAAAGCTCAAACTGCACACTTTAGCAAAATCTCCAATGTTAGTCAATTTCAGTCAAATCAAAAATGTTTCTACCAACCCATCAATGGAAAGAATACTGTGAACCAGTCAACACTTGACAAAGAAGAAATAGTGCAGTTCTAGGCACATCTATGGGACAACCCAGAGAAATACAACAAGAATAGAGGATGGATAAAGAAGGAGGATAAGAAAAAAAGCTGACATGAAAGAGCAGAAATGGTGAAGAAAAGATCAAGGAAGATCAACATTGGCCTGCAATTTTTCTGGGTGAAGATGAACTACATGGTTTCTGGTTAAAACTTCTGATTGATATACACCCACTTGTTGCCAAGCAATTTAACAACATATTGTAATGAGGTGAAATTGAAGATTGGTTAAGATCAACCTGATAATGAAAGATCCAACAAAAAGGCCAGTACCAGGCAACTACAATTACGGCTTACCCACAACTTTCCAATTGCTAATCAATGTGGTAAGTGATGCAGGCCAACAGCATCTAGTTGAAAATAAACTATTTCCACCTGAGCAGAAAGGAAACTGCACAAAAAGCAGAGGAACAAAAGCTCAGTTCCTAATTGACAAGATGATTCTGGAAAATTGCAAGAGAAGGAAGGCCAACTTGAATACAGCATGGATTGATTACAAGAAGGCATTTGATTCCCTGCCATTTAATTGGATAATCAAGGACCTAGAAATAATAGAACTCTGTAGAAACAGCAGAAGCTTTGTACAAAGATCAGTGGCACAATGGAAGACAAAGTTGCTGGTCAATGGTGATAAACAGGGAAGGGTTAAATCAAGAGAGAAATCTTTCAAGGAAACTCACTCTCACCACTGTTATTGGTCATTGCACTGATTCCTCTGTCAATCACACTGAACAAGTCAGGCCATGGGTGTAAACATCAAAAACTGACAGGTTATCCCATCACCTTTACATGGATGATCTGAAACTGTATGGAAAAACCATCCACCCTTACTAACAACAGGGGAAAATAGTGAAAAACTGAAGAAATCAAGATGCCCTGTGGAAATGACATTAAGAGTCTGGATGAAGACAATTATTACAGATACCTGGGCATCCTTCGAGCTGACAACAACAAGTGCACTGAAATCAAGAAAGTTAGAAGAGAATACATCATCAGGGTGAAAAAAGTCCAAACTCAATGAAGAAAATATCTCAAGGCAATTAACACCTGAGCATTTCTAGTATCAGATACACACCTGGAATAGAGGACTGGACTCAAGCGGAACTAAAAGTCCTGGATAGAGAGATCAGGAAAAGTATGACAATGAAGCATGCCCTTAATCCATGCAGTGATGTTGACAGACTCTACTAACCAAGAAATAGAATTGGTTGTGGAATGTTGCAAGTTACCAGATAATTGAAGAAGAAAAAAGGGCATTGGAAGATTATCTGAAGGACAGTGGAGAATGGAAATGTCTAAAAACAGGAAAATTGAAGAAAGAGACAAAGGGGCTAATTCTGGCTACACAAGACCAAGCCTGAAAAACAAATGCACACAAAACCAGAATTGAGAAAACAACAACATAAAGCAAATGTTGCCTCTGCAAAGAAACTGAAGAACAGGGGACCCACCTAGCTGGCTTCTGCAAAACTGACTACAAACAACAACATGACAAAGTAGCAACAATGGTGCATTGAAATATATGCAAGAAATACCATTTGCTTACTAGCAAGAACTGGTAGGACCACAAAATAAAGCACTAGCAAATGAAGAAGCTAAATGCTCTGGGACCTTAGAATTCAAACAGAGAGGCACCCCATATTTAAAAACTGCTGATAAGAATGACAAAGAAATCTGGATAGAGGATGTGGCAGTATCTGGAAACAGCAATACGGAAAAGAAAGAATTGGAGGAAATCACAAAATACAAAGACTTGCAAATAGAAGAAGAATGACTGGGATGAAAGATAGCAAAGATAATATCAATAGTAATAGTCTCCTTGGGTGAAGGCCCCAAATAGCTGGAACACTACTTGAACATCATTGGTATTATAAAATCACCATCAGTCAATTACAAATGGTAGCTTTACTTGGGACAGCTTAAATCCTGCAAGGATACCTTTTACACCATCAAACAACATCTGCTTATCACAGGTCATTGGAAATGATTCAATAGGTGGGAAAAAGAGTCTGTAGTATAGTGGACTAAGCACTGTTATTAACATCTGCTGCTTGCAATTACTGCAAGTTCAAATCTCACCAGGCTCAAGGTTGACTCAGCCTTCCATCCTTTCAAAGGTAGGTGAAATGAGGACCCAGATTGTGTGGGCAATAAGATGACTTTGTATAAATATACAAAAGTATGAAGGCTATTGCTTAACGCATTGTAAGCTGCCCTGAGTCTCCGGAGAAAGGCGGCATATAAATTAAAACAAAAAACAAACAAACAAACAAACAGCCAAATCCTATCTAAACATTTGGCTGACTGTGTAAGCATTCCTAATAATTTTTATTTCTATTCCACTCACAGCTTGAGGGTCTTAGAGCAAATTAAAAAAACAAGGAGGCATTTTGCTGAAATTCTCATTAAGTTTAATTTTAGTTACTCATAGAAACTATCCAGGTACCAGTTCAGACCAAGGAAATACTGATTTTTCTTTTCAATTGTTTCACTACTAATCCATCATCGTCATATCAAACCTGCCTATTTTACTGTGGTAAATCATCATATAGCATAGTCATTTTTCCTTGGGGCAGCCTTGGCAATATGCAATTTAGTTTGATTGATGGCAAAGGCAGAGCTTAATTTCAGTTATTATAAATTATTTTTTTGTAGCATAGAAAGAGCCATAATTCCTGCATTTTTCCTATTGATTTCTAAACACAGTTCATTTGTTCATTCCATTGTATCTTCCTCTGTTCTTTCTACATTTTAATTTTTGCATATACACACCTGCGAAAACTTAAGAAGATATATATATATATATATATATATATATATATATATATATATATATATATATATATATATATATATATATATATATGAGTCCTTCGGGAGTAGGGCGGTATACAAATATGATAAATAAGTAAATAAATAAATAAATAAATAAATAAATAAATAAATAAATAAATAAATAAATAAATAAATAAATAAATAAATAATTGATTCCTTCCCCCCAATTAAATACTTTGTTCGCATTAGACCAGTAGATCATCAAATAAATCAATCCAGAATTCTCATTCCAGATACAAATGACCTGGCTCAAATTATTCTACTTTGGACATAGTATGCAAAGACTTTAAACTTTGGAAAAGACTCTACTGCTGATAAAGTTGGAAAGATCATGTAACAAAGTAGATAGATTCAATTACAGCTGTAATGGGTGCACTGTTGGAAGTTCTGAAAGACCAGATTATTGACAGATAATAATAAGAGAAAATCTATTTATGTGGTTGCTCAGAGTGTACACCAACTTAACTATGCCACATAATTAACCAAAACCTGTCTCTATATACATATATATTTATCTATGTTTTATTCTTCTATCATTTAAAAGCCAGGAAATTTGTAAGAGATTTGCTTTATTTTCTTATTTTACTTTGTTTATATAGATATAAAAAACAAGCTCCCCTTTTCATTGGCCTCTGCTGGCTCCCACTGCTTTATATCAATTTGATGTAATGGAATGTATGAGTGATCTTTGGGAAAAAGGGGAACAGAGGCTGCCTAGCAAACAATCAATCAGATAAGTGAAGTCGGGCCTGCAGTCACTTAATAGTCAGAAAAACAAACTTTTGGAGAATATATCGTAATGGGTCAAACAGTTAAAAGTGGAGGCAAGAAGTTTGTGCCTTCAGATTTGCAATATTCAGTCAATTGCAAAATGTAGCCTTACATTAAAGTAGAATTAGTTCATCTTGCTATATTGCTTCTCAGATAAAAGCAGCATTACACTGCAAACTGCATCCCTTTGGAAGGTGCATATGATATTGCAGCGCACATGGAGAGAAAGGTGGGTTTGCAGTGAACGTTGCAACACTTCTGACATCGCTGTGAACCCCTATTGTCAAGTGAGGTACTAATACCACTCTATAAAGCTTTAGTAAGACCACACCTAGAATACTGCATACAGTTTTGGTCATCACACTATTAAAAAAATGTTGAGACTCTAGAAAAAGTGCAGAGAAGAGCAATGAGGATGATTAGGGGACTGGAGGCTAAAACATATGAAGAACGGTTACAGGAACTGGACATGGCTAGTCTAGTGAAGAGAAGGACTGGGAGACATGATAGGAGTCTTCCAATTTTTGAGGGGCTGCCATAGAGAGGAAGGTATCAAGCTATTTTCCAAGGCACCTGAAGGCCAGACAAGGAATAATGGATGGAAACTGATCAAGGAGAGATTCAACCTGGAAATAAGGAGAAATTTTCTGACAGTGAGAACAATCAACCAATGGAACAGCTTGCCTTCAAAAGTTGTGGGAGTTTCATCATTGGATGCTTTCAAGAAGAGATTGGACTGCCATTTGTCAGAAATGGTGTAAGGTCTCCTGCTTGAGCAGGGGGTTGGACTAGATGACCTATAAGATCCTTTCCAACTCTGTTAATCTGTTAATCCAACTCTGTTAATCTGTCTCCCTTGGAGGCCACTGGCGCTTTGCTTCTGACATTCCAGTTGCCAGGCTCTCAGTTCCTTGCACGCACACACATTCTTTTTATCTAAAGAAAGTAATGCTATAAATCATTTTCGCATTCATTCAGCCCTTCCTTGAGTACCAGTGGAATAAAAGGTTTTAACGTGTTCATATCTCAACTCCACTTCAAGATTTCTTTCCTATGTGACCTTCTTGAAAATATCCCAATCTGTTTAGAAATGATTAGTTGCATTCCATATGGAGAGTGGAACAATGGATCAAATGCAGCGAAGCATATTTCATTGATATATTTATTGCAAGGCCATCTATGTTGGGGTCAAAAAGTCAAGATGGTGGCTGTGAGTTTGAAAATGAAGGAAACCCCCCCCCAACCTTTTTTTAAGCTGGTATCCTCCAAATGTGCTACACTAGAAATCCTTGTTTGTAGTTCCATGCAAAGAGGAGCAATGAGAGACCCAAGTCATGAGCATCCCATATCACAGAGAGATGGACCTATCCCTCCTGCAACGCCAATTGGAACCAGCCATGGGGAAAAAAGGAGAACCCACAAAACAATGCCTCCAGTCCAGAAGGATCCCATGTACGCATTTTGCTGCTCTTATTGCGTCATCAGATAATCGCCCGGCCGCCCTGTTTAGGGTGACCCGCTCCCTGCTCCACCAGGAAGCGCGGGAGGACCCCTTGGAGGGAAGAGCCGAGGACTTTGTTCAGTATCTGTATGACAAAATCACTCAGATTCGGGAAGGTCTGGACTCTGACTGGGTAGATCCAGCGAGAGTGACGGAGGCAGGTCTTGAGACTGTTATCTGGGATGAGTTTGATCCTGTGACCCCAGATGACGTGGACAGGATTCTGGGTAGATTGAACGTGACCACATGTTTGTTGGACCCGTGTCCCTCCTGGTTAGTGCTGGCTTCCCGGGAGGTGACGCGAGGCTGGCTCCAGGGGATTATAAATGCTTCATTGGGTGAGGGTGTCTTCCCCGCCGCCCTTAAGGAGGCGGTGGTGAGGCCCCTCCTCAAGAAGCCTTCCCTGGACCCGGCAATATTGGCTAATTATCGTCCAGTCTCCAACCTTCGTTTTGTGGCGAAGGTTGTTGAGAGTGTGGTTGCGGGACAGCTTCCCCAGTACCTGGATGAAGCGTCGTATCTGGATCCGTTCCAGTCGGGTTTCAGGCCTGGATACAGCACAGAAACGGCATTGGTCGCGTTGGTTGATGATCTCTGGAGGGCTCGGGACAGGGGTTGTTCCTCTGTCCTGGTCCTGTTAGATCTCTCAGCGGCTTTTGATACCATCGACCATGGTATCATGCTGCACCGGTTGGAAGAGTTGGGGGTGGGAGGCACCGTACTAAGGTGGTTCTCCTCCTTTCTCTCCGACCGGTCGCAGTCTGTGTTGACAGGGGGGCAGAGGTCGACCCCGAGGCCCCTCATATGTGGGGTGCCGCAGGGATCGGTCCTCTCGCCCCTTTTGTTCAACATTTATGTAAAGCCGCTGGGCGAGATCATCCGTGGTTTTGGGGTGGAGTACCATCAGTACGCTGACGACACCCAGCTGTACATCTCCACCCCGGATCACCCCAACGATGCCCTTGAAGTGATGTCCAGTGCCTGGAGGCCGTACGGATCTGGATGGGGAGGAACAGGCTCAGGCTCAACCCATCCAAGACCGAGTGGCTGTGGTTTCCGACGTCCCGATATAGTCAGCTAATGCCATCGCTGACTATTGGGGGCGAATCATTGGCCCCCACGGATAGGGCTCGCAACTTGGGCGTCCTCCTGGATTCACGGCTGTCGTTAGAAGAGCATGTGACGGCCGTGTCCGGGAGGATTTTTCATCAGGTTCGCCTGATCCGCCAGTTGCGTCCCTGTCTAGATCGGGACTCCCTACACACAGTCACTCATGCCCTCGTTACTTCTCGTCTGGATTACTGCAATGCTCTCTACATGGGGCTCCCCTTGAGGTGCACTCGGAGGCTCCAACTGGCGCAGAGTGCGGCCGCGCGGGTGGTGATGGGAGCGACATGGAGTTCCCATGTGACACCTCTCCTGCGTGAGCTGCACTGGCTCCCGGTGGTCTTCCGAGTGCGCTTCAAGGTTCTGGTTATCACCTTTAAAGCGCTCCATGGCTCAGGACCTGGTTATTTACGGGACCGCCTGCTACCACCAATAGCCTCCCACCGGCCAGTACGCTCCCATAGAGAGGGGCTCCTCCGGGTGCCGTCGGCCAAACAATGTCGGCTGTCGGCCCCTAGGGGGAGAGCCTTCTCTGTGGGGGCACCTACGATTTGGAACGAGCTCCCCCCGGAGAAACGTAGGATCCCGGATCTGCGCACCTTCCGCCGCGCACTTAAGACTTTTCTATTTTATCAAGCTGGCCTGGCCTAAATCTTCCCCCTTTTTAAATGTGGAAATTTTAAATTTTTAAATTTTAAATTCGTCTTTTTATAGGGGTATGGGTAAGGCATTTTAAATTGGGGAGCCATTTTAGATTTAATTCTGTTTTAAACGTATTTTAATTGTTTATATTGTATGTTTTTAACTTTGGCTGTGCACCGCCCCGAGTCCTTCGGGAGAGGGGGCGGTATAAAAATCTAATAAATAATAAATAATAATAATAAATAAAGATGGTCTTGAAAGCTGCCAAGAAATCTAGACGAGCTAAGACAGTTGCACTGTTTCTGTCCAGGGCCACTAGAGATTATCCATAAATGCCATCAGTGCCATCTCAGTAGTATACTCCAGCATGAACCCAGACTGAAAAGGTTCAGATAAGGATTAAAGAAGCCTAAAGTAAGCGTATATAATTAGTCCAATGATTTGGCTCAAACCAGCAAAGATAAAGAGGCACAGCATTTTAACAATGGTTACTACAGGGTGTTTTTTTTCCCCCTGTTTCATTTCATTATTGGTAGATAATTAGTGAATTCTGTGCTGGATCCTGTGTCAGTTTTGTTTCTTTTCCATACTATACTTCAGGTTGGCTGCCTGTCTTTTTTTTTTGTTTTGTTTTAAATAGAGTAATGTGCCTTTAGTTATCTGGAAACAGAAGTTGCAGCTGGCATTCTTGCAGATATTAGCTAATTGGCACATACAGCTGTTTTACCATAGAATCAATCCTAGTAAAAACCTGGGGCATATTTTTCAAGACTAGGCACTGAATAAAAGAAAAATATAACTGTACTGAAAAACTCTGTTATTATTATTGCCATTACCATTTTTTAACAAAAGGATTTATGTGCAAAAGAGGATTTGTATGTATTCACTGTACTGAAAACATTCACCGCTTTATATCTGCTTGCTTTCACTCAAATGCATTCCGGAAGTTCTCTAACAAAATATTAGTAAAAGCCTCCAAGAAGAAGCTTGCTTCTGTTTGTTTTAAGCCTGGGGATCCAGGAAATGTTCCACAACATTGGATTCAGCACAAACAAGAAACCGCCTTGTGTTTAATATCATTATCCTGGACAGAGAGAAAGAAGCAGAGGGGTTTTTTTAAGCTGTTCTTAATAGAAAGAAGAGTGGATTTGAGAAGAAATACTGGTCGTCTTATGAAATGTAGGATGCTACTTAATAGTAAGTGAAATCATTACAACAGACCCAAAATGACCAACGGCTCCCCAAATGAGTCCATTTTTGCTCCTTTATCATAAATCTTTTACTATAGATGTTTCAGATTGTTCTTTTGCCCCACATGTACAATATTTGCACTCTTCTAAGAGTTGTATGTTCTCCCAGGTATCTTTATCTGCATAACAGTTTTCAGCAGAGAAAAACGGCCTTCCCTTAGACCAGAAATGAAGGAATTGGTCCAGGGATGAAATCCAGCAGGTGCTGACAGGTTCTGGAGAACTGGTAGTGGAAATTTTAAGTAGTTTGGAAAACCGGTAGTGGAAATTTTGAGTAGTTCAGAGAACCGGCAAATGCCACCTCTGGCTGGCCCCAGAGTGGGGTGCGACTGGAGGTTTTGCAATATTCTTCCCCCAGGAGTGGGGAGGGAATGGGGATTTTGCACTATCCTTCCCCTAGAGTGGAGTGGAAATGGAGATTTTGCAGTATCCTTCCCCTGCCATGCCCACCAAGCCATGCCCACCAAGCCACACCATGCCCATCAAGCCACACCCACAGAACTGATAGTAAAAAAAATTGAATTTCACCACTGAATTGGTCCCCCATTCTTACTAACTAGAAGCTGGGATTGGTGGGTGGGTGGGGAATAGAACCCAACATCTGGATTGCACAGCTTGCTCACCAATCCTCCATGATGTGCACAAATGTGCGAGACATGGAATATATTCTGAACAACACTTACTGGAAGCAGTCAGGGTATTCTGCAAGGGCCACGTCCATTACATCCAAAGCATGCTGGTAGTCTTTTTGTGATGAAAAAAGGAGGGCCAACAAATGAAGAGAGTTCATATCATCCTTACACAGTTTCAGTGCTTCTTGGAGATGTTCTATTGCATCACAAATCTGCAAAATAAATATTAAATGATTGCTCAGTTACTCATCCTTTCAGATCAGTTTCACTTGTTCTGGCCTTTTGACTACAACAAAATAAAAGGAGTCCCAAAGCTAAAATATCAACAAAGGGAGAACTATTAAAACCTAACTGCAAGGAGTAAACCAATTGAACTCCCCAGCAGGAACATTAAAACATCTTTATACAATCCTAAAATCCTATAAAATAACACTTCAGGTAAGGTTGCTTGTTTTTAAATAGTAGCAGATGATAAGTATTTTCAAAGTTGTTAAACAAAAACAGGAAGGAAGGAAGTTATTACTCAACTGATCTCTTAATCTTATTATCTTTTTAATTTAACTATGTCTTGTATGCAACACTATAAAGAAAGGGTAACGTATTTTACATTTATTTATTCATTTATTAAAAAACTCTTCAGCATTCAACGAAATCTTTACTCACAAAGTATACAATTCATAGCAATGTAAATATCAGTGGTAAAAATTCTAACATAATTGATTAGAAAAATGAAAGTAAAAAAGAATAATAACAGTTCAATGCAATGCAATGTAAATCAAATATTTGCTTTCCAAATATTTCCAAAATTTGAAAGTCAACAGAAAAGGGACAAGTCCAATCTCCAAGGGGAAGCCATTTTAAAACAATGGTGTTGCCATATATCAGGTAGTCTTTTTTTTAACTTTAGAAGTCATGAAATATTGCTACCTTCTAATTATTTTGCTAAATGACAGGAACTCACCAACAATAGAGGCTTAAAAACAAACTCAGAGGGCATCTAAACTCTTACCTTGAAATAAATTAACATAACAATTATTTTACTCTAGCTCATTTAATTTCAGAAGATGTAAACTTGATAATAATCACAAAATTGGCTGATGAAAATTTTAATCATGGTATATAATTTGTCAGACACATTAATATTATCAATTACCCCTTGTTTAACCAGAAAGAGAAAACATTAGATATTTTATTCAGAATATTAACATATATTTAAATGTTTATTATGAGCCGACAAAAGCAGAATATTTTAAATTGGCTAGCAGCCTCAAACTGTATTTCAAGCATGGTTTAAAGATTTACATGCAATTAAATGAAGAAAAATAGAATGAGCACAGAAAATTCTGGCCAAATATCAATAGATTTTTAGAATATATTAAGGGGGTATCCTAAACTGCATTTGGAGCTTCCAGACTGTTCTCACCAATATTTAACCAACAATACATACAGTAACAATATAAGTTAGTAGAACAATAACTTTCAATCAACTTGAAAGTTTCAATCAACTTCAAAGCAAGAAGGCGGCAATTCCAAATTTAGTTCAAAGAATAACTCTCTAAGAAAATTTAAAGATCCCTTTAAAACAACCTTCTAAGCACACAACTTAATAAAATGGAAAGTAGAATAATTTTGAAAAAAAACCAACAATATTCAATTCAGTTCCAAACCTACAGTAATTCTTGAAAGCCTAGTCTGGGAGTGAACAGCATATGATCTTTCACCCAAGTGAACGTTCAAATCTCAAAAAGCTTCAGTAGGAATGGCCAGTGGGTAAAGAATAGTAGAAAGTAAAGTCTAGCAACATCTGAAGATCACATGTTGCCCACCCTCATCTAGAAGCTTCTCTACTCATTTTACGTCTTCCATAAACATGCATAAGAAGAGTTTCAATAAAGTTATAATTCAAGCATCAGAAAATTAACAAAATATATAAATAGAAATATGCAATAATGGACCTAAAAAGTATTGAAGCACTTTCTGACTGCTGATAAATCAATTTTATGAGAGATGTTTTTAAAAAACCATCCTGAAGAAAGACAAGTGTAAAAAAAAATCTATGCCCAAGAAAAAGAATTTGTGTACTGTAGATGCCAGTACACCATAGAAATAGTTCTGTTCTTTCAAGCCACTTGTCTTTATACATACCTGCCTGATAAGAGCCAGCTGCAATGAGATATAGAGGATAATTTGGTGGTCTTCAGGTGCCAAGTGATGAGCTCTGTAAAACACAAATGTAGTTTATGCAGTACTGCAAAAGTTATTTACCATAAATTTTACCGGAAAGGCAATTTCAAGGCTCATTTTCCTTTCTTGTAATTTTAAACTGGATTTAAATTAGTAGACTAGCATACAGAGTTCCCTCTCACCCTCATTCCAGCACAGTAGTAGAACTGCAATGAAAAGATCATTGGATAGAAAATAATTTTCAATTCCTCACATATTTTCCTTGCTATGATTCTAGTTCTAAAATATTGTTCCTATTTTAAACAGATGCTCAGCTCAAGCCCCCCCCCCCCCAATATATTAGTTCAATGCCAATTGGCAGCCAATTATAGTCAAGATTAAATCTTTGACATAGAAAGGCAATGCAGTTCAAAACTTCAAATGTCTTTAATGATATTGCTCTGAGCAATTTAGAATGGGTGTATTCTTACTGTGATACTCTTCTCCTGATACTAAAGAGAATGTCTTGGTTTTTAAAAAAACTGAAAAAGAGCCATTCTAATTTAACTGAATAAGAACTGATTACTACCAGGTTAATGTTTTTATTGCCTTCAATAACTGTGTAAAGCAACAAATGTCAACAGGTGCATTTTTTCCTACTCTAGAGCAGCATTAGCCAAACAAATGGCATCTGCAAAATTATCCTTTCCTTAAACAACTATTGATGGTAAAAAGGTAAAGGTTCCCCTCGCACATATGTGCTAGTCATTCCCGACTCTAGGGAACGGTGCTCATCTCCGTTTCAAAGCCGAAAAGCCAGCACTGCCCAAAGACGTCTCCGTGGTCATGTGGCCAGCATGACTAAATGCCAAAGGCTCACGGAATGCTGTTACCTTCCCACCAAAGGTGGTCCCTATTTTTCTACTTCCATTTTTTACGTGCTTTCGAACTGCTAGGTTGGCAGAAGCTGGGACAAGTAACTGGAGTCACCCCGTTACATGGCACTAGGGATTCAAACAGCTGACCTGCCGACCTTTTTATCGACAAGCTCAGCATCTTAGCCACTGAGCCACTGCGTCCCTTTAATGATGGTACAAAAAGCATATTGTCCTTCTGGTCAAGCCTAGGGAACCTTCTGTCCATGAGGCAGGTTTAACCTCACACCTCTGTGTTCTGTCAAGACTGTATAAATAACTTTCCTTCTTGGCTTAGGTTATTGGGCTTAATAGTATGCAGTTATTATGAAAAGCTATATTTTCCTTTGTTGTTTGTGTGTGTTTTTTCTTTTGGAGTTACAAATTATCCCTGTATTTTTCTTGTCTTAAAATCTTGAGAATACAGATAGTCCCCTAGAAAACAAGACTACCAGTTCAGATTTTAGAATCTCCAACAGATGGACACTATCTACAGATTATAGCAAATTGAATCTTATCCCATCAAAGCTCTTAGAAAAAAAAATCAGCTTCCTTTTAAAAAGGCAGATATTCAAAACATGTATGTACATACCCAGCATACTGAGCATTCCCATTTCTCTAACCTTGTAAGCCTGGCCATTAGGGAGAAACCACAAATAAAAAAAACTCTTATCATATCTTAAATCCCGCTGTGGAATTAAGAAGAATGCAGATTCTATAACTGTTGAACAATTGGCAAGAACTCTTCCTTTAATTCCTCCACCAAATGGTTTTACTAGCAATATGGTACAATTGACTGAGTTTGAAGACTGACATGAAGGTAATCTGAGCCTCAGCCACTTAGTAGGGTTAGAGATGACCTAGCACCTCTATTGTCCCTGGAATAATGTAGCAGGTCAAGAAAATGTCTTTGCTATTCTAGTGTGTCCTTGATTAGAACAGCAAAACGCAGCTGCTGTTAGGAACACATTTATTTCCTTAAGTGATGTAAAACAATTGGTGTACTTATGCATAGTTTAAACCAATTGATAGCAGTTATCCGAGGTTTCACAGAAGACTATTTCCCCAATCAGATCTAAAGTTGCCCACTGAGGCTCTCTCTCCCATTCAAAACTGGGTTCAAGAAATGTCAGGTCAAATTCAGCTAGCTCTGTAGTTCAATTAGGCTAGCACTGGCTCACCCCCACTTCAAGCAGAAGTCTGTTAGCTAAGGATACAGGTATGGACCCAGGATGTCCTAGAACACAGAATATAGAACATAGAATAATAGAGCTGGAAGGAACTTCAGAGAGCTTCTACTCCAACCCCTGCTCGAGCAGGAGACCCTATATCATTTCAGAGAAATGGTTGTCCAGTCTCTTTTTGAGAGCCTCCAGTGATGGACCACCCACAACTTCTGAAAGCAAGGTTGATTACTCTCACCATTAGGAAATTTCTTCTTAGTTCTACAGTAAGTTGCTTCTCTCCTTGGTTAGTTTCCAACCTTTGTGTCTTGTCTTACCTTGTTTTGCCTTTTTAGTCCTGCCTTTAGATCTGCCTTTTGGTCCTTTGGAAAGTAGTTTGAACCCCTCATCTCTGTAGGAGCCCCTCAAATATTGGAACAATGCTATCCTTCATGCTAACATGCATGTAGGACAACAGTGCTATATTATATACAAACAATACACTCTGCCATGATCTATAACCTCTCTAAATAATTGTTCTTGGATCCATTTTCCCAGTTTTGTTCTGTTTTATTAATTTGTTTGTTCCATGCAGGATTTAGCTCTAAGAAATTAGCTGTACCCAACTCTCAAAATAGCCTCATTTGACATACAGTACTGTATAACTCTGCCCCATTAAAATGAAAGCCATAGAACCAGGGGAGGACACTCAAAGGCCACCTTATGCAACCCTCTGACAATCCAGGAATCAACTGCTCTGGCAGACAGCCATCCTGACTCTAGTGAAAGGTTTTTCATATAGGGAAGTCCACCTTTTGAAACAGTTTATTACATTGCCAGTCTGCCTACACTGCTCAGCCATTCTGTCCAATGATTAGTCAAAATCTCCCCTTTTGTCATTTGAATTCATTTACTCAGATCCTGTTTTCTGAAACAATAGAAATCTGCCCCTTTAATTATATGACCGACTTTCAAATATTTGAACATAGTTATCTCTTCCATCTTAATAGCTTTTTTCCCAGGCTAAATATGCTTCAGTCTTCCCTCTTCCCTCATTGTTTTTTTTAAAATTTATTTTCTGTCTGGACATATTCCAGTTTGTTCACATTCTTTTTAAAAAATATGGTATCCAGTTTAATTAATAACAAAGAAATCTGCAACATGCCTGCACAACTGGTGTCCTATTAAGCTACAGGAGAGCCAACAAGCTATGCATCTGTAATCTGTTAGATTGACAGCTTCTTTTTTATACATGCTTAAGGATTTAACAAAACCAGGAAGCTTCTGCATATATCCAAAAACCTCTTGTGGTTTGGATGATTCTACCTTTTGGGGATTATGGAAGCTGAAGAATGGACTACTATTTTATAAGATCTTAAGTTTATAGTGCTCAAGAAATGCTCAAAAAATTATTTTCTTAAATGAATGTATTATGACATTTTAGTGAAATATCCATTATATGCACAATGGAAAAAATTTTAATATTGGGAGGGGGCCTTCATCCAATGGTAGAATACAGACTTCCACAAAAAAGATCCCGGGTTCAATCTTTGGTCACTCAATTACTTTCTTTCTAACTTGCTTTAGTGTTAGATCACTGAAAAGCCCAATGAAGGGATGTCTTCTAGGTGGTTTAATTGAAGAGTAAGACCCTAGGGAGACTGTAGACTTCTGAAAAATTTATTGTACAAAATCAGGATACTTACATAATCCTTGACCGCTTCATAACTAAATAAATGCAGAAACACCACTCTCTACACAGAACATTCTGAAATTCTTTTTTTAAAAACAAATTTTAAGTAGCCTGGTTTAGCTCAACAGACAGAAGCACTGTAATTTAACACCAGCTGTCTGCAATTAAAGTAAGATCGAATCTCGCCAGGCTCAAGGTTGACTCAGCCTTCCATCCTTTCTAAGATAGGTAAATTGAGGACCCAGTTTGTGGGGGCAATAAGCTGACTTTGTATAAATATACAAAAGTATGAAGGCTATTGCTTAACGCACTGTAAGCCGCCCTGAGTCTCCGGAGAAGGGCGGCATATAAATCAAATTAAAAAAAAAAAAAAGTAGGCCTTCTATACTCACCTCTGTGAAATTATGCCAGTTTTGTATGGCCTTGACTTTTTTCAGAGCCACTATTCATTTCCAGCCAAAGTAATGTTTTTAATACTAACACACAATTCTGCATCTAATAAGGATATATGTGCCTCGTTGAAATTCAGAATGCAAGGAGCTACAGTAATTGAATTATCCAAACGCCCCCTGTTGGCTAAAAGTGGACATTGATACCATCCAAGATTCATCCATTTCTAAACTGAATTTAAGCTATTAAGGAAACAAGCCACAGTTTATGGGAAAAGGTCAAAAGGCTAAAAATAAATGCAGTTTAAGAGTAATATGGGACAGTAATTATATCTAAATAGTACAGTAATAGAGAAGTTACATCTGAGTCTAAGAATGTGTGCCGCTTAAAGCCACCTCACTCAGTTCCCTCCTCCTGCATCCTAAGAAGCTCAGAGACATGTAAAACTATGCTGGCCAGTTCTATAGGCAGAATTATGCCCTCTGGCTGCCAAAAAGATATTCTTTATAAATCCTAAAAATCAAGATTTGAGGGAAAAAATCCTTAAATTTTGGATGCATTTAGAACTGTAGTGTGACTTTCAGATTAAATTGCAAAAACAAGCACATTTCTGCCAACTGGGACGGGTTTCCTCCCCATCCTGGGGTGAAATTCAGCAAGTTCTGACAGGTTCTGGAGAACCAGTAGCAGAAATTTTGAGTAGTTCAAAGAACCGGCAAATACCACCTCTGGCTGGCCCCAGAGTGGGGTTGGAATGGAGATTTTGCAATATCTTTCCGCTGGAGTGGGGTGGGAATGGAGGTTTTGCAGTGTCCTTCCCCTGCCATGCCCACCAAGCCACACCACACCCACCAAGCCATGCTCACAGAACCTGTAGTAAAAAAAAAATGAATTTCACCACTGTCCCCATTCCCCAGGTTCTTCTTACCTTTCTAAATTCTGAAGTGCTCTCTGATGCAAGTCATCTTGTGCGCTTTTCAGGGTAGCTGCAAAACAATAAAAATTAATACATCAGGGTAAGCATTATTCCAAACAGTACATCTGAGTAGCTGGGAGCTCTTTATTATTAAAAAGTTATATGAACAGTCTGATATGGGTCTTCAAACAGCATTTTCTTAAGAATGTTATGTCTTAAGACTTTTTCCTTCAAGAATCTTGCTGAAAAAAATATTTCTTGTTTTATTTTTAGTTATTTAGAAACTGATCTCTCCAATGGTACCAGATATCATTATACACTTTTTTAATTCTAAAGAACATCCAGGGAGTATCAGGAGAAAAATAAAATGTCAGGATTGAGTTAGGGAATATCTCCTTTCAATGTGACTCTTCTGCATTTAGGATCTTAAAAAGTCCCATCTACCATTTTTGATTATGGTTAATTTCAAAAATGTAGGTGGCTCCAAAATCAAGTCAACTTCATACCCCAAGAGAGGACTGTAATCTAGATCTCCCCAATCCTGGTAAAAGAATTGATCCACTAAATGTGAATAACAGCACTTCTTCTCCGTCTTATCCCAACACCTAGGCACGTCTTTTTCAAATGGCCTTTCTCAAAGATACTGCACGTAAGACAAATACAGAGCACCTTCTCTTCTACAGCACCTTCTCTGTGAAATCACCTTCTGATGAATGCCACAATGATAGTCATGTGATAATAAACAGAAAACAAATCCAAAGTTTTTGTCTTTTTTTTTTTTATTTGATTTATATGCCGCCCTTCTCCGAAGACTCAGGGCGGCTTACAATGCACTAAGCAATAGCCTTCATACTTTTGTATATTTATACAAAGTCAGCTTATTGCCCCCACAAACTGTGTCCTCAATTTACCTACCTTAGAAAGGATGGAAGGCTGAGTCAACCTTGAGCCTGGTGAGATTCGAACTTACAATAATTGCAGACAGCTCGATGTTAATCACAATGCTATCAGTCTGCTGAGCCACCAGGCCCTGATTTTGACAAATCAGGAGATGATGGGGGGAATCATATTCTTTCTTTCCTAGTACTAGGGGCAGGTAGTTATTGGTATGGGTGGTTTTTATGATTTTTAGTGATTTCATTGTAACAAACTGACTGCGGGATCTTCTGGGTGATATTTTCCTCAAAGAATGTGGATAAATGACTCTTCTATTAAAATGTTCTAACAATTCTTTTGTAGTTCTGTTAGAATATTACTTTATTATTCCAAGTTTTTACGGCTTAATAAAGTGTTCAGTAGTTCTATATTTCCTAAATATATTGGGGTGCACTTAGTGCACTTAATTATTATTGCTTGAACTATGGCTAACATAAGTTAGCTGGATAGGGAACTTGTATCCCTAAAACAGGGGTGTCAAACTCATGGTCCACAGGCCAGATGCATCATGCACTGGCCATTCCCACCCCTGTTTTAATGAAGGGGGGGGAGTTGCAATACATCATGTGACGACAACGTGTCATCATAAATTTGACACCCCTGCCCTGAAACATTTACCTCACTTTATCCAATGTGTCAACCATTTTCCTGAGACAGGTTTACAAAGATTAGGTTGAATCTAGCACTTCTGCATGATCATCTGTTCAAAGCTCTTGGAAGGCTGCCTGAAAATGAAAGCCAAGGGACTGCACCTGCTGTCCCCTTGATGTAGAAGACGTGTCAAGAGTCTGCTGCTTGAGAAAGAAGGGACAAAACTTTGCCAAAGGGTCAAAGAGTACAAATGTCCTCTAGGGATGACATAAACTCTTTTGGGATAGACTTTGGCTCCTGGCCAGAGCATAAATGAGCAATGACAGAGGTTGGTTGAATGGCATCTTTGCTCATTCTTCTGCTCTCCTGAAGCTCCAGCTAAATCAGCTCAAGTTTCACATGGTATCATCCCAACCTCTCCCACATAGGAAGCAAAAATAAACTAAGGAAGTTAGAACTGAAGCTGCAAGTGCAATTATGTCAGTGATATCAAGTAGAGCAAGAGGGAATTACAGATGTCTTTGTGTAGACAGTTGGGCAATGCAAGAGATAAAGAAGCAACCAAGAAGGAAGAAAAGAATAAAGCTGGATTGCAAATGTTTATTGGTTCCTTGTGTCAAATTGAATTTCAGTGGGTCATTTTTATAGATACTAGAGATTATCCATTATTTTGTTAAGTGTCTTTTTTTCCTCTGGCTTTATCTGTAACTTAATTTGCAGGAGTTAGGCAAAGGCTCTTTACTTACTTCTGTCTTCATACCATGATAAATTTCATCTACTATCTAAAATATTTCAACCCTTGAGATATTAAAGCACGGGAATTATGTCAATAAACACAAATATCTCTATATTTGTCTATCAACCAGGTCCAGAATGAAAGCAACATTAGCACTACAAAGTTGTGACTAAATACAGGTTGTCCTCGACTTACAACCACAATTGAGCCCAATATTTTTGTTGTTAAGTGAGACATTTGTTAAGTGAGTTTTGCCCCATTTAATGACCTTTCTTGCCACAGTTGTTAGGTGAATGACAGCAGTTGGTAAATTAGTAATCTGGTTGTTAAGTGAATCTGGATTCCCCATTGACTTTGCTTGTCAGAAGGTCGCAAAAGGGGATGACATGACCTTGGGAAGCAGTAACGGTCATAAATATAAAACAGGTGCCAAGCATCTGAATTTTGATCACATGATCATGGGGATGTTGCAAATGTTGTAACCATGAAAAATGGTCTTAAGTCACTTTTTCAGTGCCATTGTAACTTTGAATAGTCACTAAATGAGCTGTTTTAACTATAGGATCACAATAGTAATAGCACTTAAACTTATATACCGCTTCATAGTGCTTTACAGCCCTCTCTAAGCGGTTTACAGAGACAGCATATTTCCCCCAACAATCTGGATCCTCATTTTACCGACCTCGGGAGGATGGAAGGCTGAGTCAACCTTGAGTCAGTGAGAACTGAACTGCCAAATTGGAGACAGCGGGCAGTCAGCAGAAGTAGCCTGCAGTACTGCACTCTAACCATTGCGCCACCACGGCTTATTGTTTTTTCCCCTCTACTCCTCTTTCCCTATCGCTGGTAGAAAATAATGTGGCTACTGTTCATTTTGATTAAAAAGATTCAGAGATACTCCTTAATTCTGTTTCAAAATACAGGTTTTCTCTTTTGAGCGTGGCCCGAATGCACCTTATGGCTGTTATTGAAATAAGAACTCCTGGGCAGAAATAGGTCAAATAGCTCCTCACATCTTCTCAGTCATTTAATGTGTACATCACAAGGTAAATTTGCATTCCGTCAGTTAAATTATCTTAGTTTTAGAGAGGGTAATAATAAAATAACAATAATAATCAAATCGAATTACATTCATGTTTTTCAACAAGCCTTATGCTATATCTTTCAAGCAGAGGTTTTTCGTTGCAATTTCACTTCACCCGTGTTTATTTCTGCACATGTATATATAAGAAGCTAAATCCTATTTTACTTCTCTGGCACTTGTAATCATAACACACATGTGATGAAAAACATACTTAAAGCATGGTCTATAAAATAATGAAAAGTACTCTATCAACGCAAGCTGGGATTTTCGGCTTAAGTTTATGTTGCACATGGCTCCATAGCTCTAGTGTGTGAAGTTTAAAATTGTGCACAATGTTCGCGGGTCGTCCCCCCCAAATAATCTTTTTGGCTTTTATTAGCATTACAGGATCTGATAGGCTTTAATATTAAAGGAATTATCATTCTGTATTATGTTTCCCAATTTGGTATCGTCAGGATGTTATTTGAGCTAAACTGGTAATTCAAGAATTGTAGGCCCAGTAAATACACCAAATCAAGGAAATAATAACTCCAGAGACGCAAACCACTGGTTTCAAAGAGTAAGCACAGGCGTTTTAATTAAATACTAAGAGCAGCTTCCTGATGGTACAAATAGTGGAACGTGCTATTTAGATAATAGTGGAACCTCCTGCACTACTAATTTTGAAGCATCTGGGTACCCATCATGGATTCAATAGAATCTGTTGCATTTGAAAAGTGATGGATTATATAATTGCTAATCTTTCCAATTCTATATCCTTCAATATAAGATTCTTGTGGGATCATTTGTACTATATAACAACAAAGTTGCCATAGTTATCTGTGAGTAATGTCTATGCAGATTCTTAATCATCAAGGTGCTTTCCAAAAGGCAACTGGATTCTGCTTTTTCTTGAAGACGTTTCATTTGTCATCCAAGAAGCTTCTTCAGAACTGAATGAGAAGCAAAACATCTTCAAGGAAAAAACAAAGAAAGTTTAGTTGCCTTTTGGAAAGAATATTTGGGACTGGCAAGTAATGATATCCCCTTTGTTCATGTGATTAGTGATGAGTTTTGGTGCTTGGTTACCAATGAGAAAAGATACTTTTAAAAATGCAGGTTATAATAAAAATAGATTCTTTGGGTTGCAAGATCATTTTCTGCTCACATAAGCCAGAAGCAGAGTTTTTTCTTCAATAGAGTTAAATCCAAATATTTTCCATGACTGGATGAATTTTAAACAATTCTTCCATTTCATTTTTCCAGCCTTCATTATCACAGTATGTGGCCTGTAAATTGAAATTGAAGTGCAGGAGATAGCAACAAGATAGCTGGAGGCATGATAAAAATTGGACTATGTTTAGCCTGGAAAAAAAATGACTGAGGGGGAAGATAAAGGCAGTTTTCAAATACTAGAAAAGCAGAAAAAATACTAGAAGAATATGAAAAGAAGGTGATGAATTTTCTCTCTGCTGGACTAAGGCCAGGATTATATCAAATATACTGGCATAAGAGGAGAAATTTCAGTTAAAGATTAAAGAAACTTCTTGTCGAAGTGATAGAACCAATTCACCAGAAAGATGACAGGACTTATTTGTTAAATTTAACAGGCTAAACAAGTCACATTTGGCAGCAAAGAATGGCACTTCAGTCCTGCTCTCCTGCTTCAAAGAGACAATCCATCTAAAATCTGGATTGAGCAGTTATAAACGAGTTAATGAAATAAACAGATACATAAAATCAAATAACCTCAATGTCCACATCAGTTCTTTAATTCCATAAACAATGGAAGTTAAAACTGATCACCAGTGATTGTTTACAACAACAGATACAGAGGGAAAGTGTTTTGGAATACCGCATGTTGGACATAAGCTATGAATACTCACCTATGTTCAGGTGAAAGGAATTAGCTTCATCACTTATTTATGATCAGCAAGAGACATTTTGCTTTATTGTTTTTTATATTGGTTTAATAAGATTATGTCATGATAATAACTTTTGGTTGCTTTAGAAAGAGAAAGACATCATGGAAGATTGGCATCGCATCAATAAAACAAATAGATTTTGTGAGTAGATGTTGGCAACTTATTGCTGAACCAGGCAACTACCTGAATGTATGTACATGGTATTTCTTCCATTCAAATATTCTTAACATCTTTAATGTTTAAATGCTTAAACTGACTTCTTCGAACAATAGCGGTGCAGATCACATTTGACAAATCAAAAGATTACCATCAGTTGCTTGAAGGCTGTATGTCAGGCCTAATGCTAAGAAACCCTTTGCTAGGAATTCTCCAGCGTCTTCTCCCATGCCAACGACCATCTTGGCGAAACGTTCTCCTTCCTCCAGCTAAATTGATGAGAGAAAGGGAGAAACATTACAGGAAATGTCTTTTGCCACAGTTTAATAGAATATCTACCGTATTTTTGGAGTATAAGACGCACCTTTCCCCCCCCCTAAAAGGGGAGGAAAATTTAGGTGCGTCTTATACATCAAATGTAGCCCCACCCACCCACTGGCCCCTACCCTTTGGCCTCTGCTTCCCAGCACTTACCTCCTTGCAGCAAACAGCAAGAAAAAACAGCCCCTGTCAGCTTCAGCACAGCCTATTTAGCACAAGTTGATTGGATCACTTCCCGACTCTCAGCTGATTTGCTCTCAACTGTTTCTGCTGCTTGCTCCAAGGAGGTAAATTGCTGCAGCAGATTTTTTTTCCTTGTGCTAATCAAGCTATGCTGAAAACGAAAATGAAAGTAAAGCAGGCTGTTTGCTGCAATGAGGCAAAAATGCTCAGAGGCAGAAGCAGAGGCAGATTTCTTTTTCTTCTTTTCCTCACCAAAAATGGTAGGTGCGTCTTATAGTCAGGTGCATCTTATACTCCGAAAAATACGGTAATTCTTAGGAATGAATTCAAGATTAGCAAGCATCAGAACTCACTGCTACAAGATGGTGCTATGCTTCCAGTGAATTTGGAAGACCAGACTTCTAAATCTCAATGCATGACAAAAAGCTAGCTTTTCCCAACATGGTGCCAGCTGCAACACATCTGAATCCTGTCAGGTGAATGTGTATGATCATTAGTGAAAGGTTTAACACTAATGCTGGCTCTGGACTTTGGGAGTAGGAATCTGTCAAGTATGTCACTTCTACCACTGTTAAAACTGCTTATATTGCTCTGTGTTTCATGCATATGGCAGCCTGTTTCTTTGGCAGATGGAGAATCAGCCGGCAAAAGACAGATGCTGTTGCTTCCTATTTCTTCGTTTTCTCATCCTATCCACCTTTGGACCAAAAAATGTGAGGTGGAGGTTAAGAGAACAGCAATGGTGAACAGACAGGACTATACAATCTATTTTGACTATAGATGCATTACTGGAGCACAGATCTTGACTCATGCAAACCATACAGTCATAGAAACATAGAAGTTTATTGAATAGGAGACAAATAAAACCCTTGGAGAGGTAGAGAAATGAATAAAGGTAGAAGAAAGGTAGAAGAAAGGGGAAGAGCAAATGGGGCAGATTGTTATTTAGGATTTATTTATTTATTAGTTTGATTTATATGCCGCCCTTCTCCAGAGACTCAGGGCGGCTTACAATGCTTTTAAGCAATAGCCTTCATACTTTTGTATATACCTGCTTAGTAGGGCTTTTGGCGCCCCCTAAGCGGTGTTCTATTTTATACAAAGTCAGCTTATTGTCCCCACAAATCGGGTCTTCATTTTACCTACCTCGGAAGGATGGAAGGCTGAGTCAACCTTGAGCCTGGTGAGAATTGAACTCGCGGTAATTGCAGGCAGCTGGCAGCTAAATACTACTTTAACAGTAGTTTAGTCCACTGCACCACCAGGCTCTTACTGAACTTAGTCCATGGGCCACATAGTGTGACATTCAACCTCCTCATAACTTCCAGAGAGGCAACTATAAAAACCAAGCAATACAGCAGGCTGATGGTTTTAGGCTGATGGGTCACATTAAACCAATCAGCAGGATAATGAAGAAGAAGAGATGGAGGAGATTTATAGGTTGCCCAACTCCAGAATGAATCTGGGTGGCAGTTGAAACACAGAAAACAATAAAAATAAAATCTTACACATCCAGACAATTGCACCATCTACCCAAATTCTCACAACTGAAAAGGGCATCGCAAGCAGCCTACCACAAGGCCTGGGAGAACAGCCAAGTTTTTAAAGATTTCTGGAACACTATCTGGGTGGGAGCCAAATTAATCTTTGGGATGATGTGGGGGTAACATTCCAGTGGGCAGGTGCTGCAACAACTTCCTGAATCCCTCTTGATAGCATTATTAGGTTGAGGGAGCACACCGACTCTTCTTGATCTTACTGGACAGGCAAAAAGCATCGGGGTTAGGTGGTCCCTCAAACAACTGAGCCTTAATAATGATTAAAATGATGATTAACTTACAAGCAGAAAGGACAGACTCTTAAAAGAGCATATTTAGGGATCTTTCAAAATTACTGTTGACCTGGGCAATATGCAGATCTTGGCCTAATTTCAAATCCTATAGCAAGCATTACATAGAGACCACTGATTAAATCTAATATTTCATCAGTAGCCTAATGGAAGGGAAGGGGAAGAGACAGCGAAGAACAGAAAGTGGTATCTGAAACTAAAGAAGTGACAGAAATGGGAATGTGGGTGGCAGAAACAGAGAAAAGTATTGTCCACTCAAAAGTTTGACCTTTCTCATCACCAGCTTGCTGATTCCAAAGAATGCCCCTAATATACTGTAGTTTCAATATGAGATGAAATTATGCAGATAGGAGGTATACTCAGATAACAGGTCTTTGGTATCAATTATTAACTGTGTCAATTGTGATAGCCTTATCAAAATATGGACCACCTCTAGATAGGAACGACAAGATATGGAAAACACTATCTCAGCATCTTTTGCAGCTTAGATTCAGTATGATAAATTCTAGCTGTAGGTGCCCAACTAGGTAGTGCAACCTATTAGGTTCTACTTCTTAGAGATTTTGATTAGTGACTCAGAGTTTTTTTTAAATGGGGTTAACCTGAAACTAAACCAGGTCAGACACAAATATTTTAAAAGCTTATATCTCTCTGCAGACATGACTTCAATTGAAAAAAGCCATTTTCCCCTCTCAGTTAGCATCCTGCCAATTGCAGTATGAGAAATAATTATAATAATGGAGGATTACTAAGCATCTCTTTTTCAAAGAAACGGCTATAGTACTTTCAGATTTTTTAAGTAATAATAGGATATGTGCCCAAATAATAAAGCTTGCTAATAAAAACTATCATAGGCTCCTAACCAAGCTTTTCCTTGACATTCTCTATGAGACAGAAGAGGAGAGCAATGATGTTGTGGGGGAAATTATTAACAATAAGAAGATATGGTGGCCAGAGGTGGGATTTACATAATTTACCTATCGTTTCGCCCAGCACCAAAAATGTGAGCGTGTGCCACCTCCACACATGCGCCTGGCCCAGGAGTGGGTTCTACTTACCTTTACTACCGGTTCGCATCATGCACATACACTCTTCTGCGCATGCGCAGATCACCTATGATGATGTCCGGGTCAGTGGACGGAGCCTCCCACAGGTTTTACTACCAGTTCATGCGAACTGGTCCAAACCGGGGGCAACCCACCACTGGCCCGGCCTTCCGTGCATGTGCTTTGCTTGTGCGCATGCCTTCTGTGCATGCGCCCAGCCTCAAAAACATGCCTAAATAAGACAGCATAGAACCGGGGCAGGTGGGCAGGCCCACTTGCAATTTCTGCTATTGGTTCACCCAAACTGCTCCGAACCGGCTGAATACCACCTCTGTGACCAAACGTTCGTGAAACAGAGTTGGTTATTGCATGTGTTCCTAGAAGGATTGGAGGCAGAGCAGAACTGCTTCCATCACCATCAACAGTGGCATTAACGGAAGAAGATGACCAACAGACAGCATGATTTTTAAGAACACTAAGCTACAAAAGAACATTCTGGGACAAGAAGAAAGGTTCTAAAAAGATCAGCTAACTCCAAAGATTCCTGAGCTATCAGAAATAACAAGGAATAACAAGGCTTCCAACTCTCTCCTGGGTTGAAGGTTGTGCACAGAAACACACTCAGCAAGATTTGCCAACAAACTATGTTCAGCCATTGTAAACTATAATAATCTGTGTTTCCCACTGCCATCATCTTTGGTGGAAACCTCATTTTGTTAGTAGCC
This sequence comes from Pantherophis guttatus, assembly GCF_059756535.1. Lineage (NCBI taxonomy): Eukaryota > Metazoa > Chordata > Lepidosauria > Squamata > Colubridae > Pantherophis > Pantherophis guttatus. The sequence continues at coordinate 305,674,432 of NC_142063.1, read as the reverse complement.
TACTGCTTGAGAACTATTTTTCCTGGGACAGAGGGAGGCTTTTTCCAGCTAACCATATTATTTTATTGCAGGTTTTTGAATGTATGATTGAACTAAGCCTACAGGCACACTGACAAGGAATAGGAACAGCAGGTGTTGTCCCCTGGCAAGAGGCTGCCCAGCTGGTGTTCAGCTGGCACATCTTGGCATGTTGTTTCTTTCTGTTGTGTTTTCCCACCCACCCCCTTTCCTTTAGGAGAACAAGGCCATGCATTTTAAACTATACTCCTTAAATCTAAAAGTAACAAGCAAACAGTATTCACATATTCAAGAGTTTTCACCAATAGTAATTTAATATTGCAAGGAAAGATTAGATGACAGTCAGGAACATTAGCATGGTATCTTTTTTTTAAGGACATGAATTATTCTTAAAATTAGATAAATCAAGTGGGAGATTTTAAAAAGGAGGTAAAAAGTGAAAACAGTTCTGTTCACTGTACAATTCTAGAGGTTTAGGAATAGAAAACCAAAGATGTTTTAATCTCATCCACTCCCACAGTCTCTGCCATGCCAAGAGACTCGTAAAGAATAGTTTATATATTATATAGCAGCAAATCCCAAATCCATCACAGGTTTCTTTTAAAGCATCTGCTTGCCTATTCTTGATATTTTTGGATGTACACTTTAAAAAACTCTTCAGTAGATACCTAAAAATGTAATGCTTTATGTAATTTTAATTTTAATTCCAAAAAATATTGGAAGTTTGTCCACGGAAGTCCCACCATAAAAACAAGCTTTTTAAGCAGAGGTGAAATGCTCCCGGTTCGGACCGGATCGCCCGATCCGATAGCAATGGAGGTGGGTGGTTCGGAGAACTGATAGAAAAAAATCCCTGCCCCCCCCATGCCCAGCTGAGCCACACAATCATCAGAGCTTTTTTTTTTTACTTTTAAAAGCATTTTTTCTACAACCGCTTTGGCCGAAAAAATGCTTTTAAAACTAAAAAAAAAAGCCTCTGATGATCGCGCGGCTCAGCCTGGATCATCAACGGCTTTTAAAAGAAAAAACCCTTTTTTTCTTTTAAATGCCTCTGACAATCCAAGCTGAGTTGCCTGATCGTCAGAGACTTTTTTTCTTTTAAATGCCTCTGACAATCCAAGCTGAGTTGCCTGATCATCAGAGACTTTTTTTCTTTTAAATGCCTCTGACAATCCAAGCTGAGTTGCCTGATCGTCAGAGGCATTTATAAGAAAAAAACCTTTTTTTCTTTTAAATGCCTCTGACGATCCAAGCTGAGTTTCCTGATCGTCAGAGGCATTTAAAAGAAAAAAAGCCTCTGCCGATCAGGCAACTCAGCTGGGATTGTCAAAGCCTTTTGAAAGCATTTTTTTACAACCTCTTCGCCGAAGATTTGACGGAAGAATTTATTATTAGCAAAGGTACAAGACAGGGTTGTCCCCATCCCCCTTATTATTTATTCTATCAATGGAGATTCTCAAACATCCAGCTCATGGTTGTCCCAAAGGTGCTTTTTTCAAAAGACAACTGGATCTTTTCAGTTTTTTTCCTTGAAACATTTCACTTCTCATTCAAGAAGCTTCCCCAGTTCAACACTTTTCTTATATGAAAAGCGAAACATTTTCAAACAAAAATCCAAGAAAGTCCAGTTGTCTTTTGGAAAAAGCACCTTTGGGATTTCACGGGATACTTTCTGAATTGGCTTATCTGTTCTTGTCATTTGTTGTGGGTGGATTTAATATGAAATCTGTGGTAAGCCATGGTCAGGGCCCAATTTTAGGTGGAAAGCACAATATAAATGATTTTCCAGGAAAAAAAAATGCCTTGGGGATTCCATTAGACTAATGATGACAAAAGAGCACTTATCCAAACAAGATATGTAATTAGAGTATAGATCCCATTTATTATCTACAAGTACAATGGATATAACTAAACTTGGACATCACTAATAGTATAAGTTCTACAAGTTTAGAGCTAAACCCTGTAGTATCCAATAGAGCAAGTCGTCAAATACTCACAGAACCATATCCTAAACCCCCCTTCTATAAATTTCTCCTGTTGTACACATGTGTTTACTTAGTGACAGCTGCATTAATCAAGTTACCAGTGCAATCAAATAAATAATTCATTCACCACATTATTAAATGTAGATTTTTAAAGAACCTGGGAGCTTTATGTTTAGTGACATTTCTGAAAAGAATATGCTCAGATCAACTGATGGGAAATGACCAAACAGTATCTCAGGAACTCTGTGGCGTTCTGATTGCTTGAATGGGCTAACTTTGTGAAGAAAGGAGAAAAGAACGGTAGCATTACATGGAATAGAATAAGTTAGACTGGAAGTAATCTCCAATTCAAAATTTAGAGCTACTACCTCACTGTTCTAACAGTTTTTAGTTGGAGACTAGATATGTTTGCATTAAGAGTGAATTTTCCCACCTTGCCACTTCAAATCCAACATTATAAATTGTAGTAAATAGCTATTATTCTTGGAATAAACCATTTCTCTATGCTGATCAATCAACAGAACGTGAAGTCTTATTAAGTGCCATCAAGGTTTGCCACCTGCATAACTTATACTGTAATATTTTATTTCAATCTGTTAATTATATACTCAATGAATTAAAAGGAGGAACTAATCAACCTCAAGTGTTTAATAATCGTCTATTTTCCTTCTCGGCAGGCTATTCTTCTGATTTCATTTAATATTTCCAACAAGTTTTTATTGCTCCTCCTGTTGGAGCAGATGGGTGAGGTTGCAGCCTTTTGGTAACAGCAAGCCTTCACAAGCAACAATTTGTCCCACTTGGTCTCTTATTATGACTAGCGCTACATATTAATGAAATTGAAATGCACAGAAATAATAACATCACCAGTAACTTGAACTTGTCTTCACAACAAGAAGGTCCATCAAAAAAATGAGCCATCTGTAATTAATATTGATAGACTATATTTTTTCTGTTTTCCACTTTCAATACTCTAAGTTAACTAAATGCTAGAAGGTCAATAGTTTTAAACTATGTTATATAAACATCACTTATTGAAATTTTTCGAAAGAGCCATCTGCTGGTAGGAATAAAACCAGTTTTCTCCAGACAGCAGTCATATCTGTACTATACTGTATTTAATTGAGAAAAAAAATCCCATTGCATTCTATGTTATTTCTTTCTAAGTCAACATGCATGGACCGAACAATACTGGCCTAGTAATTAAGAGATAATTCATTATTGCATTAGGGAAATCAGTTTGAAGAAGCAATTTAGACTCTGGTTTATGGGAAGTCTTTGGTTAACCTCTTTATTTTAACCTCTCCCCCTACAAAATAACAGAGAAGCACATGTCAGAGACTCCCTTCAGTAAGTCAGGTCAGTTCCACATAACTGTGCAGCTGTTCTTGGTTTACCCCTTCATCTTCCTTCTGTCTCTTCCTCTCTTTAAACCACATTTGAGTGCGGCTGTTAATGCGGCACCTAATGCATTATGTAAGAAGCACTGCACCAGCTTACTTACCCAGTGCAGAGGCCCAATGCAGACCTTGGCGGCCAGAAGAGGGACGGTGGGATCCGCAGGACGTAGCTTTGCACATTCTCTGAGCACCGAGACAGCATGAGCAGACTGGACAAGGGAGGAAGGAGAAACAAGAGGGAAACGATAAGATGGTTAGACAATGCTCAATGCGATGCACAAAGATTATTTATGCCAAATGCTTCTTCTTCCAGAGGACGTGTTTCTTGTTACCTCAATATTGAGACTTAGATTGGCTCTCAAAGCACATCTCTTGTTTTTGAAGTTTTCTTGCCTCCTGACTCCCACAGATCAGTGGGTGTTCAGATCAGGTATGGTTTTTGAAAAGCATGAAGCGAATATCTGCATCTATTCAGTGGTAACTCTGTATTATATTATTAGGTCTGTTTTACAGCAGGCCCCTAACAAAGGAAGAGCTTCAGTTGTATGGAAAAGCATTGGCAATAGGTAAGATTTCTGCAATATCGGTTTCTGTACAAATGTAAATATAGGTAGTCCTCGATTTACAACAGTTCCCTTAGTGACCATTCAAAGTTACAACAGCACTGGAAAACGTGACTTATGACCGGTTTTCACACTTATGACCATTGCAGCATCCCCATGGTCATGTGATTTAGATTTGGATGCTTGACAACTGACTCACATTTATGGCGGTTGCAGGGTCCCGGGGTCATGTGATCACCTTTTGCAACCTTCTGTTAAGCAAAGTCAATAAGGAAACCAGATTCACTTAACAACCATGTTACTAATTTAATAACTGCAGTGATTCAGTTAAAAACGTGACAAGAAAAGTCATAAAATGGGGCCAAATTCACTTAACAAATTTCTCACTTAGCAACATAAATTTTGGGCTTAATTGTGATCGTAAATTGAGGACTTGCTCTATTGAGAGTGAAACAACAGATAGGTATCCTAACAAGTTATAACCCGGAGCTAAAAAATAAAGCGGTATTTGTGTCCTAGACTAGTGTTTCTCAGCCTCGGTATCTTCCCAGAATTCCTCATCCAACATGCTGCCTGGGGAATTCTGAGAGTTAAAGTCCACACATCTTGAAGTTGCCAAGGTTGAGAAACACTGTCCTGGACCCTCAAGACACTATGATAAACACTCAAGAAAGAGAAACGTGATCTACAGCAGTGCCCACAATGTGTGGTTAATAAGTCAAGATGGTGACTATGATGATGAAGTCAAAGCTCCACCTGGTGTTTTTTTTTTATGTGAATTGTGATGAGAAGATAAGATAAGAAACAGTTTAAGGTTTAATTGCACCATCGCAGCATTGCAATATAAGCTTATTTAATCATACCCTGAGGATATCCCAGTGGTCTACTTACACATCCTCCAAGAAATGTACAATATCTACACAACACATAAACACACCCACACAGTTCCCTTTTCAAGCTAGGTACAATATTCAGACCAGTTCCTCTCTTGCTGGATGCAACACAAGTCTGCCAAATATATATTTTTTCTAAAGGAGGAAGTCCACTTTCATTTGTAGCCATTAATTTATAGTATTGATTTCTCAATACTAGAGATGAGAGGATGGAGTCATAAGTGAAAAGCAGCAAGTAAAGGAACCAGACAATCTTTAAAACTCTTGACAGTGAAGCACAAGAAAGATGTCACTGTGAACTTTATGGCAAAAGATTACTTGGCACAAAGGACCACATACGAAATAGTATCCTATCTTACCTAGTTCAAAAAAAAAAAAAAAAAGCAGACTCTTGGAGATTTATACTGTATATCAGTGAATATCAAAAATTTGTACTATGTACCAGTAAATGTCATAAACAAACCCCTTGGAGCTTATCAGTATGTCATAACAAACACTATTGATTCTAAACAAGCAAAATTACTGCTATTATAATGCATGTTTATTTTTTTGTTAGCCACTCGGCTAAACAAGAAAATAAGGATTAAAAGCAGAAATATAACAATGTATGAAACAGATACAGGGGACCATGTCAAGGAACAAAATTAGCATTTAAAAAGCAATCTCCACAGAGGTTATGAATCACTCTTTCCCAGCTCCTGCCAGAAAAGCTAAAGTCATTAGGGTAAAGGCTGTATGGATTGAAGGGCTGCTATTCCAAAGGATAGGGGCACTTACAAAAAATATATGTTTCTTGGATCCTACAAAACAGTATCGCTTCATAGTTGGGATCTGGTCCATAGTAATCCTGCTGGATCTTACTGACTGGCCATAAACCACTAGAGAAAGGCAGTCCCATAGCTAGTCAGATCCCCAGCCATACATTGCTTTATAGATGAATACTAGCACCTTGAACTACACTTGGAATGAAATGGTAACCATTGCAACTCATGAAGTAGAAGTATCGCATGGGTAAACTAAGATATGTCCAAAACTACTCATATTACTGCATTTTGGATGACGTGCAAACTGGTCTAGAATAGTATAGTACATTGCAATAATTCAAATAATGGCTAAGTCATGAGTAACCATGAGAAAGGCCTCCCAATGTATTTGTGCAAATGTCATCCTGGCCACATCTCCAGTTGCTCTTCAAACAATTGCTGAAAATCCAGAACTCTCACTGACAACAGGATTCTTTCTAGTCATTCTTGCTAGTGTTGAGCCCAAGTCTGTTCCTCCCATCCAGACCAAAAGAGCCTCCAGGCACAGGGACAGGGCCTTGACAGTTTCACCTCTTCAACCTGGTTCTGAGATATACAGTTGTGTATCATCTGCATACTGATGATACTTGAATAAGTGCTATCAAATAGCCTTGTCTACCAATCTTACATACTGTAGATATTAAATAAAATTGGGGAGAATGTTAAGCAACAAGAAACCCACAAAGCAAGGGCCCTTGGGCTCAAGGTCTCCTCTCCAGCACCAACTAAAACCAATCCTGATGGAAGAGAACCAGTATCCCCCAACTCCCAGAGTTTACTCAAAAGGATAGCATGATCAATGGCATTAAAAGCTGCTAAGTTATCAAGTATGACCAGAGGAATCATACCACATCTACTTTGGCCCTAGCAAAGGTCAAGTACAATTAATGTTGCTTTGACATTGTACTCAGGCCTGAATTCTAATTGAAAAGGAGAGGTTGGAAACTGCTCAAAACATATCTAGTACTGCTGGGTAAAGCAATGCCTTCTTGAGGTATTGTGCTGCTTCTAACAAAGCAAGGTAAACTACCTCGATTTTCACATGAGGGAAGAGTTTACCATCATGCAAACCCAAGTGCTACCTCCAGATGATGACCCTAACAATTTTGAGGAGTTTCTCAAAACTCACAAACTTTACAAGTAATCAAGCAAGACTCTACTGTGGCCAACTCAATAGGATCTATTCAGCTGAAGTCCAGCTCGGAGTAGCTCTTAGTGATTTTGTTCATCAGATCTGTAGGATATTTTTCACAGTGGTCCTTAAGATGTTTTTCCTCCTCTAAAAGGGTCCAGGCAATGCTATGTTGTCTCTATACAGGAGAGGAATTAATAAATTATGTGCCATGTGGTACTTCTTAGTCTTGAATAGGTTGAAATGTTTCATGTTATCCAGTTATGAATGCCATCTGCTTGCCTAGGCTGCTTTCCAAGCTTCAAGTTCAAACGTTCACAATTCACATCCCCAAGAAGGAGAACAGCCCCTTATTTGTGCCCTAGAGTTTGTAAGCATCTGGAGAGTTGGGATCCGCATATAAACAGACCAATAACTGCATTTAAATACCCAGTCATTTAATTTACTTAACATACTTAATGGTTCTCAAATGAGCACTGAGATTTACCTGGAATTTCTGACTAAATCCCTATAGTATATCTACTGTAAGCATAAACCAAAATGTTATATCTATATTATGTCAAAAGATTGCAAATGCTTGCAGATTTTAACTTTTTAAATTGGCTCGCAAGAATATTAAAGTATATAACTATAAATGGTACATTTACAGATACAAACATATCCAGGACAAACTACCGGAATGCATAGGTTTCCCTCTATAACACTGGACTTAGTCTTGTGGGTCTATCCCCCTTGGTTGGGTTAATGTGCTGTCTAAATTCTGTTTTGAGTATTTATAAATTCTGTTCTGATTTGCTGCCAGATGGTGGTGTCCTGATTTAGAATATGCCTTCTTAGAATATGATAAGTAAAGTTACTAGTTAAACCCGTAAGCATTGCTATCTTCCCACTTTCTTAATAGTCCCAGCAGTAGGAAACCATCTACCAGTCCTGACATTACCCTGCATTATTAATAGTTTTCTGTCCACAAAAAAGCAAGATAGAAATAAAATTGACTTGCTTGAGCTCTGGTGTTGGGGAAGGCTGGTGTGGTGTATTCCTTGGATAGCAAAGATGACTAACAAACATAACATCAGACATGTCCCTAGAAGACAAAATCACGAAACTGTGTCTCACTTACTTTGGCCCTATCATGAGGGGGAATTCACTGGAGAAAGCAATTACGTTTGGAAGAGTTAGCGGTAAAAGGGAACCAGGCCATGACGGTGGCTGTACACCAACAAAGCGGACACCAGCCAAAGCACAGAAGAAGTCAAAGACGTAGTGCAAGATCAGAAGATGTGGAGAGTCCTGGCCCATAGAATCAGCAAGAGTCAAACTTAACTGAATGGATCACATCATCATGAATGGTTTTAACAAGAGGTTGAGACCACAGTATAGCCATCTTCAAAATGCTTACCTATCTTCAAAGCTGATTCCCCATGTTGGGACTAAATGGTAAAGCCATACCCCATCCCAGGAACTGGGTTTGCAGCTAAGGAATGGGTGGAAGCTGCACTGTGAAACAGGTGAAGCTGCTTCACAATATCATTTTTTCCTACCACATGGATTAGCTGTCTCATGCTCAGAGGAAGCACTTGACAGCTGATGCATACGGTGGATGGGAGATGCCTGTTAAATCAGTCTTTACTGGACAACCCTCCAGTACATTATATACCAGCTTGTTTTGAAACCCTTTGCTGTGCATCTCTTTCAAAGCAGCCAGTGCATGTCCTGTCTGCTCACTCTCCAGAAAGAAAGAAAGTGTGGGGTTCAAGGCAGTCCCAGGTAACCAACTGACAGAGGATTCATCTTGCTCTCTCTGATATACCTGAGAGTACTGCCACCCAGCAACATGGGCAGGGAAGCTCAGCAGATTGCTCTTTCCTTTAAATTGCCACTGGTTAAGGGGAAAATGGGACACGGTGGCTCAGTGGCTAAGGTGCTGAGCTTGTCGATCGAAAGGTTGGCAGTTCAGCGGTTCGAATCCTGAGTGCCGCATAACGGGGTGAGCTCCTGTTACTTGTCCCAGCTTCTGCCAACCTAGCAGTTCGAAAGCACGTAAAAAATGCAAATAGAAAAATAGGGACCACCTTCGGTGGGAAGATAACAGCATTCTGTGCACCTTTGGCATTTAGTCATGCCAGCCACGTGACCACAGAGACGTCTTGGGACAACGCTGGCTCTTCGGCTTTGAAATGGAGTTGAGCACCATCCCCTAGAGTCGGGAAGGACTAGCACATATGTGCAAGGGGAACCTTTACCTTTAAGGGGAAAACATTACTTTAAACCCAAGATCAAGTTAAACCTGTCTCAATTGTGGGCTAAGAATAAAATGAAGGCATCATCAAAAACACACTGCAGAATAAAAGAGATTGCCAGGAAATGTTCATACTGTGCCTTATAAGTAGGAAAAGGTTCTATGTAGTGAGGAAATTGGCAAAATGTACCTATCCTTGGAACTATCACATATGTGATAATAGAGCGATAAGTGCCATGGAAAAAAAGGTAGGGTGAATGATACCATTCTGAAATCTAACTGTTTCTTTCCTTTCCCATTTCCTCAGTTATTTAGTTCACATTATATCATAACCCGCTCCCCTTCCAAGTCTTCTAAATATTCAATTTGTTCAGCCTTCATTGGAGTGTTTTGAAAGCTCTCTCCATTCTTAAGATCTTTTTTTCTTTTAGTGATGGGAGGAAGTCTGCAGTTTTAGAATTTGTTATCCTTCATCTTCATCTATTGTGTGAGAGGGAACCTATGTAAGCCATGATGTGCACTGCCTGAGCTTCAGGAATAAAGAAAATGTTTTTTAAACACAAAAATTTCTTTCTTTTATATTTAAATCAACTCGATGAAGCGATTTTTAATCGGCTTCTGTGATACTGAACTCCAACTGGAACGATTAGTATATGTACATGTGTGTTATATACTGCATGTGCATATGATCTTGTTTGATACTAGAATGAGTGAAAGACAATCATATACAGTATGAGTTATATATTAGAATAACAATAGAGTACACAGTATTGTGTAGGGTCTAAATAATCAGATAATTAAAATGTTTGTATTCCTCCGTCAGACTGTGGGTGGAAAGTACATTGTTTGCAAAGTTCACTGCAAGATAGTAATAATTAGACTTATTAGTGATTAGACTTTAAACCACAGAAGAATCTCAATACAATACAAGGTTTTTTTTTTATGTAGATAGGGCTTCCATACTAAGATCCCTTTGAACAATGCTGAGATGGATTTTATCAATTCATTTTTAAAATCAAACATACCTCTCAATTTTGGATTGCAATACTTGCTTTTAATTTATCACATCACACCTGAAATTCCTTCCTTCACAGCAATTGAAAAAAGAAAAGTGACCTCACTTGTAACGAGGGTTTTGATGTTGTTGTCTTTATTTTTTTAAAGGAAGAAGTCTGCTGGATCTGATAAAAAATCTATGTCGGCCAATATTCCATAGTAGCTAACAATGATGATTCTATTAAGAAATAAGTAGGTCATGTGGGCAAGAGCCATTTCCGCTTCTAAAACTAGTATTCAGAGACATATTGCTTTCATTCTGAGGACATCAGGAGGTCACTGTTAATAGTAGCTACCATTTCAACATTCTGCCCCTAGAGGCATCCTCAAAATGTTCTTAGCTAGGAAATCTTGGAATTATAATCCAAGAAATTCAGAAAGATTTTAGATTAAGAAAGATGGGAATATATGTACATTGATTATACAAACCTCATTACAATATCATATTTTGGTTAATGTCAATATGGTTTTGGTACAGATTTGCCACTATATGTAGCTAATGGGAACAAACAACAAAATGACTAGTGAATCAATTTTAATGCTCTTTGTTAAACAACCACATACATACCCCTGAAAAATTTGCACCTTCTAATGTAAAGCAGTCCTGATACTCCATATTCGTTGTTCAACTCACAGGCTACAATCCAGGCACTGCAGTAATGGTTTTAGCTGGATCATAATGATTTTGCTGATTTTTTTTCAGGCAACTTTGGAAATTTCCATGTGCTGTGCAGGTTTAAAGAATAATCTCCCTCCCTATTATACATTCCCCTGCACTTCTTGCAAAAATATTGGGCCACATCTTCTGGTTAACTGACCTTTGTACGTCTGTTGATTTAAGATTTTGTTACAATCTTAACTTCTTTCCCTGCTTGTGCTATTTCAGGAGCTTTTTAAAACCTTTGCATCCTTCAGGGCTCCTGACTGCAATGCAAAGACAAATGTTTCTCCTTTTTTTTAAACCGGGTTACTTAGCAACCGCAGTAAGCTTTTGTAAGGGGAGTAACAGAAGGACCATCCCAAATCAAACGCAACCCTTGCTGCTACAGCACAGGATTACACACACACACCTCTTTAATGGTGTAGAAAACTCTCGCAAGACTGTAAAAATCAAGATAGATAGTTTGTTATGCACTATGGTTACCTTTTTGAGCAATTTCATTTCTGCCACAGACATCAATATCATTGTTGTTCTTGATGATGACAATACTGTATATGTAGCTGATGCTTCCTGTGTATGTTAACTATGGCAAGAAATGAACTTGGGTGTACAGCACAGGTAGTACTCGACTTAACAACAGTTCATTTAGTGACCATTAGAAATTACAATGGCACTGTTGCAGCATCCCCATGGTCAGGTGATCAAAATTCAGATGCTTGGCAACTGATTCATATTTCTGATGGCTGTAAGATCCTTGGTTCATGTCATCACCTTTTGTGATCTTCTTACAAGCAGTCAATGGGGAAACCAGATAAATCTAACAACCATATTACTAATTGCAAATGCAGTGATTCGCTTAACAACTGTGGCAAGAAAAGTTGTAAAATGGAGGAAAATTCACTTAACAACTGTCTTGCTTAGCAACATAAATTTTGGGCTCAATTGTGGTCGTAAGTTGAGAACTACCTATATGGTCAGACCTGGATTTGAATAGAGGGAAGTAAATCCAACTTTCCCTGTTCAAGCCCTAAAGCTGTATATAGTCTAAATCAGGGGTCCCCAACCCCTGGTCCATAGACTGGCACTGGTGTGCAGCATGCCAGCAAGTGGGTGGCGCAAACAAGCGAAGCCCCATCCGCGGGATGCAGGCAGCATGCAAAACCATGCCCCCTCCGGTCCTTGGGAAAACCTCTCTCCACAGAACCAGTGCCTGGTGCTCAAAAGATTGGGGGCCGCTGGTCTAGGTCTAAGCATGGGTGACAAAATTCAGGCCAAATTTATTTAATTACCAAATCTAATCTAATAGATGGGGAAGTTGTGGGTTCCCACAAGTGAATTACAACACTCAGCATCCCACTCACCTCACTTTCTAGAATAGGAGCTTGAAGTCAACAATATATGGAAAATCACAGATTATATTTCCTGCTGTAATGAAATGTTTGGGGTGTTATATATATATAATATATAATATTTTGTGATTTCTGGGGGCATGATGGCTGAGATGTTTACACACTGGATTTGTTGACTAGAAGGTTGGCAATTCGAGATCAAGTACTGCCTGACAGAGTGAGCTTCCATTAGGTATCCCAGTTCCTGCCAACCTAGCAGTTCCAAAGCATGCAAATCCAAATAGATAAAAAGGTAGCACTTTGGTGGGAAGATAACAGCATTCCGAGCGCCTTCGTTGTATACTTAGCAGGCACATGACCATGAGAGCCTCTTCAGACAACACAACTCTTTGGCTGTGAACTGGAGATGAGCACCATCCCCTAGAGCAGGAGTCTCCAACCTTGGCCACTTTAAGACTTGTGGACTTCAACTCCCAGAATTCCCCAGCCAGCCTTGCTGTGGCCAAGGTTGGAGACCCCTGCTCTAGAGTCAAACACAACTAGCAGGGGGAAACGTTTATCTTTACTATTTTTTAACCTTTGTGATTTCCAGTCAGTCTTGGCTCCTGGTGACTGCCTGGAGAAGTCCCTGCAGTTTTCTTGGCGAGGCATTTTCAGAAGTGGTTTGCCCTTGCCTCCTTCCTAGGGCTGAGAGAGAATGACTAGCCCAAGGTCACCCAGCTGGCTTTTTGCCTAAGACGGGACCAGAACTCACAGTCTCCCAGTTTCCAACCTGATGCTTTAACCATTATACCAAACTTTCTTGTTACCGTATATATACTTTTCCTTTCCAGTGAATGTGGGTGTGCGTACATGCACACTTCTACCAACAGCTGAGGAACAGACATCATGAATCTGCTACAGTGTACTCTATCCATGAAAGCATATGTCATAACACATTTGTTAGTTTTTAAAGCTGTTTTTTCAAAAATTCTACCTCAGTCTTTGAATACCAACATGCTCTGTCAAACTATATTAAATTTCAGTGGAGCGCCTCAATTTTGTATAACACTGTATTTTTTTAATAAGGCCAGGAATTGAAAGTGAAATAAACAGAGGCAATAGATTGCAGAGAAACCCCATGGTACTTTTTCTGTGGAATATTCTTTGCCAAAATTGTAATAGCATGGCAAACATCAGCTAGGAACTGTTTGATGCTCTCACCCACGCAAAGCCTCCAAGTAAACAAGATATCGGCAAGAGCAGAGCATCTATTTGCAAATCCTCCTCTTCATGCTGCCCAGAAAATATTTCAGGAGTCAGTTAAATGAGGCTGTCTTCTTTGCTGTCTTATTAAGATATATTTATAAAGAAGCAGCAGGAGAACATACTGCAGATCATCAGACCCTATGTTATCAATTAGAGTGGATAATGCTAAACATCAATATAACACAAGACAAGGTCCATCTTATTCAGCACCTTTCCCACTGTAACCAGCTAGATGCTCCTTCAAAGGTCTAAAGTAGAACAGGTGAGTAAACCCACTATAACTCCCATATTGATATTAGAATATGGAACCAGTCTCTTTGAAGGTAATAATTATGCCATCATATTGCTACCAATAGCATTAACCTTGTGATGGAATGCAGTAAGGAAGATGGTGCACTTCAGAGAAGTAAAAGGCAACTTAGTCCAAATATTATGTGTGAGAAAAAGAGAGTGAAGACAGCCCTTCCTTAATAGTTCACAGAGTATTTTGTAGATAGTAGACTCCTCAGTTTGGTAAGATTTTGCCTACAGATGTGAAACAATAAAGAACATAGCTGGGAGGAATCACCACATGTTTTGGTTTTGGGTCTGACAATCCTCTATGAATTTGTCCCATCCCATTTTAAAGATAAACTGGTGTTATCACTGCATCTATGTAGTTTATGCTCTATGAGATTTTTTTTCATCTTTTGTCTGTGAATCTCCAACCATTCAGTTGTTCTGATGACCCTGGATTGTAATATGATTAGAAAGAAGAAAAGCTGCTTGCTCATACTGTGCATTGTTTTATAAACATCTATCATATCAACTTTTACTTATTTTTATCGGAAATGAAACAGCACCAGATATGTAATTTCTCTGCTGCGATGTCCAAATTTAACATCCAGAAATCATGAAGGGAATTAGAATGAGATAGAATTAAAACATTACCAAATTGGTGGGGTTGATGTTTTTAGAGAACAGTAGACCAAATTAGAAATATTCAGGTCTGCTCTGCCTCCTCAATTTCACACCTCTCAGGAAGCTTTACCCTTCCTAAGATTTTGCTGCTTGTCAGTCATCCACAAAGCTGCAAATTACATGGGCTCTTCCTCCCCTGAAAAATGCCAGTTAGTTCTGCTGACCTGCCTTTCTTGTAGACCTCCCGCTTTTCCTTCTTGCTAGCACCTTGTCTTCTCACACAGAATCACTGGAATTTTTTTTTAAAAAAGGAGAAATCAGAAAGGACAAAAACCCTACAACAATAACTACTGGTTCCAATTTGTTGGAAATGAAATGTTATCTACTTCCCCACCTTGGCTACCTCCAGGTTATGTAATAGTGCAGCCGGTCTCTTCCTGAATTAGACAGAGGAAGAGAGATAGGATATGTAAGGAAGAGTCCCTGACAGAAGACCAGTGTCCTACTCAGTATAAGTGGGTATGGTATGTCCTTCCTTTTTAAGATGATTTCCTTTGCTAGCAAAGAAGAAAAGAATATCCTTGACACTTTGTACAACTGAGAACACTGGAAGTTGAGTCACAGTCGGACTTCTTTTTTTGATTTCACCGCTTCAGAGAATGGAGCTATTTGGATAAGCAGTGAAAAGTCCCCCCCCCCCAAAAAAGAGAGATAAGTCCAGTTGCTGTGACTCAACTTCCAGATAACAATACCGCTGCTGTATTGCTGCTGACTGGGGGATTCTGAGAGTTGAAGTCCACCCATCTTCAAGCTACCAAGGCTGAGAAACACTGGCTTAAGGTATTATGGGTGGGCAAACACATGACCAACAATTTCTATTAAAAATACAGCTTATCATTATTCTTATCATTGCTATTATTATTCTAATAAGAACAGGAATAGCATCTATGAGTAGATAATCTTAAAAGGGTTATTTTAGAATTTTACTGTGTCACTATTATTGTTCTCACCAAAAGTGATTTTACTTTTCAAAGACCCACCGATAGATTCATAAAGAAAACAAATTTGAACCTTATTATTGATTTGCCTCATTATTTCATTTATATTTCTCAAATATGTTTGCATTTTGTGACTCAAAACATCTGACTGATTTCTCATTCAAATAAAATGAATATTATCTGGATCTTGCTGATACTGATTTTCTGGCTAGCCCTGGAATATTAATATGAAGAGATTTAACAAAATAGCTTTAGGGTTCCTTATAGGCATATATTGCATATATCAGTGATCATGATGGCTGGGATGATCGGAGTTGTAGCTTAGTGCATTTGGAAGATGCTAGTCAGAAATACTACAATTGGGACCAGTAACTTAGTCATTGAGCAAGTGGTCACTAAGTGAAGCCATGACTGTGCTTATGATCTTACTTCAGCTTTCCTTTGCTTTAAAAAGGAAAGCTGTGGAGGTTGTGGGTGTGAGGAGTGGTTGTAAAGTTATTTTTTCATCACTGTCCTAACTGTGAATGGTTGCTAAATGAGGCAGTTAAGAAACGAAGTGTATGTGTACTCTAAGCAAGTGGCTAGCTGAAGCTGGGCCTGGAAGAAGGATGTAAGAGTCTCTATCTCTTTGACTTTTAATGCGGAACCAATGAAAAATGAAGGGATATTATCTCCTGGAACGATAGTAGGGTAAATCTAGGTGATCATCTAATCAACCTCAGTGGTCAACTCAGCAATGCTGGATATCATCTTTGATAGATGATGTCCACTTCTTTTTAAATATTTCCAGTAATGGATTGCTCACCATTCTCCATGCTAGCCTATCTCAGGTAAAAAACTGAAGGTCATGGTTAATTTGTGCATAAAGAGCAAGTGCTTAGCTCTGCCTCTAAGCTGTGCTTGTTGAACAGAATGGTAGAAAGTAAGGGAAACAGTACTTTCCATACTTCTCTAGGCTTTGTAAAATCCACTTGTAACAAGGCCACTTTCTTTTCCCATTTTTGTGCCTTCTATTGTGTCTTTTCTTTTTTTTAAAAAAAATAAAGATCACATTGAAGTTCTTAAGTTTTCTATTAGTTTAATTGTTAAGTGTTCTTCTCTTTCTAGCTGTCTGATTTGTATTTATATCTAGAGATTCCAGTAGAATACAAAATATAATAGTTATACACATGCCCTGTAGACCCTAATATATAATACAGTGACAGTTCTTCTGCTGGAGATCAGAAAAGATCCCCAGCATATTTAGTAGTATCTTTAAAAAGAAAGATATGATTTTACCCACACATTTGCATTTGACTTATATACATGCCTCAAACTATTCTCTTTTGCAGTAAGCAATGTCATGTAAAGTGCAAAAGGAGACAAGAAATTATAGAAAAAATAAACTAAATAAATTAAAACATGAGATAAGAAAAAAATAGCTAAATCTAGTTTGTAGCAATATTAATCACTGTAACTCTCAGTATCTTCCTATCCTTATCAATCATCCTTCTCTCCATGATGTCCATACATTATGTCTTATGATGCCTTTTATTCTTTACATTTCTTCCCTCCCATCATAATTGGATCATAAATCCAATCATAAATACCATCCAATAATTTCCTATTCTCCCCTTCCTCTTGTAGTATTCATTCTTCCTTCATATATATTTTTTTGCTATTTGATCCTTATCCATTCTATCTAGCTCTGAAAGTGACCAAATACAGCATTCTTGATCTTATCACTTCTGGTTTTGCTATCCACACAAATATCTTAAGGGGATATTATTCCATACTCAGTATTGAACAATTAGTTTATTACATTACAAGCACTATTTAGTTCCATCTTATATTGTTCTTTTCTTATTCAGTGACCAACTTTCACCACCAGATTCATGCAAAACATTCCAATTTAATTCTGTTCACTTACCTTACATTTTATCTAAATCAACAAATGCATAACATCAGATTTATACATGTCTCAATCAGTGGTAGGTTGCCCCCAGTTCGGACCAGTAGTAAAACCGGTAGGAGGCTCCGCCCACTGACCCGGACGTCATCATAAGTGAGCTGTGCATTCGCAGAAGAGCATATGTGGGCGCGATGCGAACCAGTAGTAAAGGTAAGTAGAACCAACCCCTGGTCTCAATGCCTTGGTGAAGAACAAAATCTGGCTGGTGCATCCCCAAAATCTTGTCAGAAGCCCCTGGAAGGGTCACAAATGGAAACCACATGACCCCGGCATGCAGCAACTGTTGGTAATATATGCAGTTGCCAAGCATCCAAATTTTGATCATATGATCATGGGGACATTGCAACAATCATAAGTGTGGGGAGCAGTTATAAGTCACTTTTTTCAGCACCGTCATAACTTTAAACAGTCATCACACAAATGATTGTAAGTCAAGGACTACTTACAGTCAAGTTAGTCCTCAATTTACAATCACAACTGAGATTGGAGTTTTCACCGCAAGTTAGTGCAGTCTTAAAGTGAGTCATCATATGACTGTATAAAATTTTATGTCCATGGTAAAAAAAACCTTTTTTTTTTTACCATGGACATTAATAGAATCTGGTTTCCTGAACTGACTTAGCTTGTTGGAAGCGGGAACCAGCTGCCAAGTGCCTAAATTCAATCATGTGACCATGGGAGTGGTGCAGCAATCATAATTTCAAGGATGAGTCATAAGTCACTTTTTCCAAGGATGTTTTTCCAAGGATGTTGTAATTTCCAACCATTGTTAAATGAGCACTGGAAGTCAAGGACTATTTGTACCTATATGGAAAATAGAATATCTGCAGAACCTAAACTAGAAATTAAAATGATCTAAAAACACCACTGGACACAAAAGTTGCTATGCATTAAAAACCTTCCTAGGAAACAGTCTGATCTATCTGTTGCCTAATGGAGAACTGTGCTAGTCCATGGACAGGTTTGGGCCACCAGAACACTCATCAGTATGAGACAAACATAGGATTCTCTCTTGGGGCAGATCAAGAGAACTAGCCGACCATAGCTTCTTTATTTCTAAGATGGTACCCTCTTTCAACCTTTCTGCTGCTTAAAGGATTCCACTTTTCAGTGGCCCAATTCTACTGAAGATACTGTAAGCTCTTAGTTGGGTTTCTCCCTCCTCACTCCCAATGTATAAGACAATCAGTACATAGATATAATAATTATTCAGCTTGGTCTCATGTTCTGCCCAGCTCTCTACTCTATCCCACATAATCATCTGACCTGGAAGGAACAATCCATTCACAAGATGACATGGCCAGGGAAAAATACCACAGACTAAGATCCAAAGCTCATGGGTCACCTGAAGCTTAATTTGGATATATGAATATATATAAAGCTTGTTAAAGTCCAATTTCATGTTTCATTAATGAGCTGACCAGCAAGATGGATTTCTATTAAGAGTTACCTTGCAACAAGATGGACAGCAAAAAAAAATTAATAAATAAAATTGTCATTTCAATAGCTTAATTTTTTAAATGCAATCTTTTATTAAGTGTGAAATAAGCAGAATGGAATGCTGAATCAAAACAATCTTGTTTAGCAATGAGCATAATCTATATAAAATAAGAGATTCTCTGCTTATACTTAAAAGAATAAATTTGTTTTCAAAATGTGAAGGTGTCTGGGGAAATAGAAGGACTCATCAAACTGTTTCTGTGATAATCACAGATTTATGAGTCCCATTTTCAGCACTAGATATATGAAAGTAAACCTCAGATGTAAGATCTTGTTTTTAATAAAGTTTGGACTTGGCTGTGGTCCAGGGCAATTCAAAAAAGATATTTGGTTTTTAGTGGCTTCACCAGATAAGATTATCTTTGCTGATCATTCCTTTCCCCTAACCCTGAATCTCTGGCATCATGGTGCGTAGTAAAAATTATAATTTTCACAGTTCTCCAAATTATATCTCTCTATAGTATATACTATAAAATATAGTATGACTCTCTTAATAACATTTTGAAAGTAGGATTAAAAGACTATCAGATAAAGGAGGACATTTTTTTCCTGCCAGAGTCTTTCATAGACCGATAGAATTCTAGAGTTGAAAGGCATCACAAGGATAATCTAATTTAATGTGTCTCAACCTTAGCAATTTTAAGATATGTGAACTTAATTGCCATGGTTGAGAAACACTGAGCTACTACAAACCTCTTCAATGTGCAGGAAAACCAATTAAACTCTTCATTAGTTGTTCTTAAAAATCTTTAGATATCAAGAAGTCACAGCCTCCAGATTTAGACTTTTCCTTTGCCATATAGTTCTTACTATCAGGAAATTTTCTTTATATAGTCCTAATAATAATACACAAATATAATGTCACTTAATTCTAGAATATTTCACCAGTTTAGGAATCAGCCTGAAAGAGATCTAGATAGAAGAACATCTAAATCTACTGGTTGATCATTAGGTAATTTTCATACATTGGCAAGGCTTTTTGAGGCCTATTTCTTCAACAACAAAAGCAGAACATTTTTCTCTATTTAAGTTTGGCTGCTGAAATTTCAAGGACATAAGAAAACGGAAGGTGGATTATGATGAAACTTTTGGTAGATTTTTTAATAAGAAAAAACTTGGATGCCTTGTGCTCTGGACTGAAGCAGATAGGTTTGGGTTCATCATATTTTTAAAAAATAATTATTTACCGTTTTCTTTACTTCACACATTTTTATATTATGTATAGTATAAATGTATACTGTGGGTATTCTCTGAGTATGCAGAACCTGCTGCCTTACTTTTGGTTATCTCTATTAGACATTCAATGCATCTATATTCAAAAAGAATGATCATTGTTACAAATTATTACTATATTACATAGGAAAAATGTAATATAATATAATATATTGTATGCTTGTATGATTTTAGCACTAATATTTCAGATTGCATTTTGTTTTCAAGTTCAGATGGCTCAGTGGCTAAGACATTGAGTTTGTCGATCCGAAAGATCGGCAGTTCGAATCCCCAGTATAGGTCTCCTGCGTGAGCAGGGGATTGGACTAGATGACCTCCAAGGTCCCTTCCAACTCTGTTACTGTTACTTATCTATATAATAGTCTGTTTGCTTGTTTAAGTCTTACCTTGCCACAAGCTGTCATGGCCAGAGCCAACTGGTACCAGAGATGAAATTCACCAAATGCAAGCTTCATTGCTCGTTCTAAACACTGGGGACAAAAAATATAGATTATACTTTTTGTATAATCATATAGAGAGAGAGGGGGGGAGAGAGAGAAAGAGAGGGGGGGAAGGAGGGAGGGAGAGCCTGAAGGAGGAGAGAGACACATTCAGATAGTGCAGTGTTCTGGGGTTTAAAAACAAAGCATGCATGAAGAAAGGGCTTTCTGAGATGGATTAAGTGCCCAAATGGGGTCCAAATAAAGTGTTTTCAGGGCCTACATTTATCCTTCATGCTATCTTTACAATACTTAGGATGCAAGTTTGTATAGCTTTCTTTAAAACTGGACCCTAGATATCTCTTCAACAAAATTAACATGCAAAAATATTTCCAATAGATATAACATATAATGCAGCATGGTAAATGTAAACACTTACAATATGATTTTTTTTGGGGGGGGCTTAATGTTTATAAAATATCACAAATTTAGCAAATGTATAAAACCTCGGGACCCTTCAGAATCGGTTTAATGTCAAGGTTCCAAAAAATAGTCCCATAGCAAGCAAAACTCCGAGGCAGATGAATCCCTCAAAGAATAGCTTTATTGGAGATACCATATTGGCACAAATCTGGGGAAAACCGACTTTGAAGGTTCCCACAGTTTTCACCTAATTAAAAGAGAAAGTTTTCCCTCAACTCCAAACAATAAGTCACATGGTCCAATCAAAACACTCTCTGGTTGCCTGTGACCTCACTCCTCCTTCCACGGTCCAGGTGTGAGAATGTCCTTGGTTCCCAAGAGAAAGTATTTTACTTTGGTTACAAATCCCAGGTATCTCTAATTCTTCCTCCCTATCCCTCAGCTCCAGTGCGGCAACATTGAAGCTCCAAGATGGCTCCGGTCAGGTCAGCTTCAGGGTTGACAGAGGGACCCAGAAATACAAAATATACTTCACCTGGTATACCAATTGCATCCTCTCTTGGACCAGGAAACCCTTTAGATAGTCACTCACAGCCTAATCATCTCACACAGGTTGACTATTTCAATGAGCTCTACATCAGTTTTACCCTGAAAGACAACTCAGAAGCTCCAACTTCTCCTGATTGTGATAATTCTGGTCTGCAAGTTGTATTGGTTGCTAGCTTGCTTCTGCCCAGCCAATATGAGCTGACAGGGTTGGCATGCTCCAGGTTCCTTCAATCAAACAAAGTAATCTATCAGGACCCAGGAAGCATATCTCTACTTTGTCATGGCAGCTGCCTTCTGGAGTGCTGTTGCCTCTGAGAAGGATGGCTCTCACCCTGATAATGTTCTGGAGAGTCTTAAAGACCTGGATGTTCAGTCAGGCCTTGGAGTGAAGTGGTTGGAACCTCCTGGTGGTGGTATATTTTCTGTGGGGTTTGCTGGATTCATTATCTCATTCCTTTCCTATTTTTCTGGTTTATCAGTTGTATGGTTTTGTTTTTATTATTTTGTTTTATATTTTGCTTATTCTAGTGTGAGCCACTCTGCGGTTGGGCGGCACCAAATAAACAAAAAAATACCTCAGAAAGCATGACATACTGTCCTCTTCTGCCCAGAGTGATACTCAGGAGATCATAAACTGCTGATGTACTCTGGAGACTGATGGCTCGATCATCTTTCTGATCAGGAGCCCGGCTGATTACTGCATCCTGGTTTGCCTGGGAATGAATTCAAACGTTTTAAAAGAAGACCAAAAGTATCTTAGAAAGGTTTTCAGCTCTTTTTATGGGCCCAAGAAAACATTGCAGCAACTGATATTTTCAAGACTATTGAAAGATTACAAAGAGAAAGCCCAGAAACAGTACAGTATTGTCTTATATTGAAAAAAAATGTGAACCGATAATAATAGTCATAAAAGTCTTTTTGCAATGTCTGCTGTTCTCTGAACTGACATTCAAATATAATTATCCTGCAATTTAATCTTATTATTTCTTACTTATCTTTGCCCATCATTTTAGTCTATGAAACACTTAATGTTCCCAGTCTATGAGTCTTAGGGTTGTTTTACACTACAACAGTCCTTTTCAAATTCACACTTGGTTTTATTTCAGAAATAAATATAAACATAATATGTCTGACTGGTTATGTATATATTCTTTAAAATCCCTCAATCACAAAGAGGTCCAAAATAGCAATTATGTTTGAGCAAACGGAAAAGAAAAACCTTGCTGGATTAAATTCAGGGCCTAGTTGAATTCAACTTGGGATAGTGCGGCCGCCGAAGCCTTGGACCGCATTGTGCCTTTGCGGCCTCTGACCCGATGCCAATCTCAGTTAGCACCTTGGTTCTCCGAGGAGCTGAGAGAGATGAAGCGTCGGAAAAGACGCCTAGAGAGCATTTGGAGGACTAGTCAATCCGATTCTGACCGAACACTGGTGAGGGCGTATATCAAGACCTACCTAGTGGCAATAAAAGCGGCAAAATCTAACTATTTTTCCGCTCTTATCGCATCTGCAGAGAATCGCCCAGCCGCTCTGTTTAGGGTGACCCACTCCCTTCTTCGGGGGGAAATGTGGGAAGATCCCTTGCAGGGTCGAGCTGAGGATTTTGTACAATTCCTGCATGATAAAGTCGCTCAGATTCGGGAAGGCCTGGACTCCAACTGGGTGAGTCCAGGGGAGGAGACCAGGGCAGGTCTTCAGAATGTTATCTGGGAAGGGTTTGATCCTGTGACTCCTGAGGATGTGGACAGGATTCTGGGCAGGATTAGTGCTGCCACATGTTTGTTGGACCCGTGTCCCTCCTGGTTGGTACTGGCCTCCCAGGAGATTACACGAGGCTGGCTCCAGGGGATTATAAATGCTTCTTTGAGTGAGGGTGCCTTTCCCGCCGCTTTGAAAGAGGCGGTGGTGAGGCCCCTCCTCAAGAAGCCATCCCTGGACCCGGCTATCTTATCTAATTATTGTCCGGTCTCCAACCTTCGCTTTGTGGCAAAGGTTGTTGAGTGTGGTGGCACAACAACTTCCCCAATACCTGGATGAAGCTACTTATTTGGACCCGTACCAGTCGGGCTTCAGGCAGGGGCACAGCACGGAAACGGCATTGGTCGCGTTGGTGGATGATCTCTGGAGGGCTCGGGACAGGGGTTGCTCCTCTGTCCTGGTCCTATTAGATCTCTCAGCGGCTTTTGATACCATCAACCATGGTATCATGCTGCAGCGGTTGAGGGGGTTGGGAATAGGAGGCACTGTGCTACGGTGGTTCTCCTCCTTCCTCTCCAACCGCTCGCAGTTTGTGTTGACGGGGGGCAGAGGTCGACCTCGAGATGCCTCGATTGGGGGGTGCCGCAAGGGTCGGTCCTCTCGCCCCTTCTGTTCAACATTTATGTGAAGCCGCTGGGTGAGATCATCTGTGGTTTTGGGGTGAGAGTCCATCAGTATGCTGATGACACTCAGCTGTACATCTTCACCACAGACCACCCCAACGATGCTCTTGATGTGATGTCCCGCTGCCTGGAGGCCGTGCGGGTCTGGATGGGGAGAAATAGGCTCAAACTCAACCCTTCCAAGACTGAGTGGCTGTGGCTTCCGACGCCCCGATATAGTCAGCTGGCACCATCACAGACTATTGGGGGTGAATCTCTCCCCCCCAGACAGAGGGCTCGCAATCTGGGCATCCTCCTGGATGCACCGCTGTCTTTAGAAAAGCATATGATGGCCGTGGCCAGGGGGGCTTTTTATCAGGTTCCCCTGATCCGCCAGTTGCAACCCTTTCTAGATCGGGACGCCTTGTGCATGGTCACTCATGCCCTTGTCACCTTCCGGCTGGACTACTGTAATGCTCTTTACATGGGGCTCCCCTTGAAGAGTACTCGGAGGCTCCAACTGGTCCAGAATGTGGCTGTGCGGGTGGTTATGGGCGCGACCTGTTACGCCCATGTAACACCTCTCCTGTGCGAGCTGCACTGTCTCCCAGTGGTCTTCCGGGTGCGATTCAAGGTATTGGTTACCACCTTTAAAGCGCTCCATGGCTTACGGCCGGGGTACCTCTGAGACCGACTTCTGCCGCCAGTAGCCTCCCACCGGCCAGTTCGCTCCCACAGAGAGGGGCTCCTCAGGATGCCGTCGGCCAAGTTATGTTGGCTAGTGACACCCAGGGGGAGAGCCTTTTCTGTGGCTGCTCCTGCACTTTGGAACGAACTGCCCCCGGAAATACGTAAGATTTCTGATCTCTGTGTATTTCACTCTGCTCTTAAAACCCTACTGTTCCGCCAGGCTGGGCTATCTTTGTGAATGATTTTAAATTGGGTGTTTTAATTAGGTTTTAATTCTGAGCCAAAATTATTTATTACTTTGAATTGGTTTTTAAATTGATGTATATATATTATGTTTTAATTGGCTGTACACCGCCCCGAGTCCTTCGGGAGGAGGGCGGTATAGAAATTAAATAAATAAATAAACTTGTTGTTTCCAACAGCAGCCTCTGGGAAGCCCACATACAAGATGGAGTATAACAACCTTCTCTCACTGCTATTCCTCAGCAACTGATATTCAGAGGCATCAGCCACTGAATATAATTTTAACATGCGGTGCAGAATTTAAAACTCCTGAGCCAAAGGCAGATATCAGGCCCACCTCCTTCAGATGTTGCTGTGTTCAAATGGAAAACAACTATACCTGTGTCTAAATCTATATTGTCCCTGGATGGACATATCTGTCCCCCATGTGAATAATTACTTGGGATTTGTTTTCAATACGAGGCTGATGGCTCTGTTTAATTTCTGTTCATGGTTTTATTATTACTGAAAGATGGCTGTAACCACTGTGGCAGTGAAATTTATGTGGATGGGTTGGTCATTTCTGCCAGCTCTGAGATTTTTGGAGGTCACTTAGCTCAGCAAGAGCCAAGAAAATTAAAAGTGAAAAGCTTATGTCTGGCTGTTTACTAATTTTACATCCAGAAAATTGACCAAAGTCTTGGTTTATTTTCATCCACTATCTTATAGAGTTTTATGTTTGCATAATTGTTAGTACTACACCATCTGCACAGCATGACATCTTATATCCTCTTCCTGAATTTCATTATTTAACATTTCAGCAAAAGAAAAACCCCAAGTGAAGAAATAAAATTGATTGAGAGATAATGTATTACTAATTTCTAACATAATTCTGGTAGATAGAGCTAACCGTCTGATAGGTAGGTTGGTTTTTATACGATAAGGAATAAGCAAACCATTCACCACCAAAAACCAGATCTGAAATTTTAGGGGACAAATGAGTGGGAGGAATTTCAGTGGGGTTTTTTGGTTTGTTTTGCTTTTTTGTGATTTTAACTATGATCTAACTATTTAGTTCTTACGGTATAATTTTTACTTCTGCCCATCCCAATGTGACAGGAAACTGACCATCAATGTTCAGCTTCCAGAACCACAAATAAAACTGAAGGACCTTGTGTGACAAAGACATATGTAACTTATTTGATGAAGGATAAGAAACGAAAGTTGCTTTGGAAATTATTCTTTTGTGTATCATAATCAACAGTACTTCTTTATCCCAGAGTAAAAGAAAATTTAAAAGACACACACTGAGATACAGTATGTTGAGATATATAGATGTGCATAATAATCAACAGAGTTAATTAACATCTTTCCATTTTGTATACTGTACTATTTAAAAGTTTCTGCATCAGTTACACTGCTGTACCAGTGATTTGTGAAAAATAGCTGCACTGAACAAACCCCCACATGTTCTGAAAACTGGTAATCAGCCTCACATCACAGTCAGCTATTTTGAGCATTTGTCAGTGAGCCAAACTAGGAATGTTAAAGCAATGCCTTAGCATAGAATGCCTTAGCACACAGAATGCCTTTAAAATATTTGCTTGAATGAGCAAATTACCATAATTTTGGGGATTACCAAAAATAAAAGATACATGTAACTCCATCTAAAGACTTGGTGAATTATGGGCCAGACTGGGCATTGTGCAAAGGGAACACAACTAGAATTCAGATCCCAGGAATCTGTCCAAAATACCAGAGTGAAATCCAGAAATCCACAAAAAGATCCAGCAGACAAAAAAAAGAAAAAGAAAACAACAAATGGAGCATATTGTAATTCTATATGTTGCAGGAATATTTGAAAATCTCAGGAGCATTTTCAATATACAGGCACACTTTAAACTTAATTATACATTAAGTCAGAAGCTTGTCCACCCCAAGGACAAAACACCAGACACAAACTGAGCAATGTGGTATATGCAGTGCAATGCAGCAAGACATGTGCAGACCTATACATTGGGGAAACAAAACAACCACTTCACAAACTCATGGCACAACACAAGAGAACAAAATCATCAGGACAAGATTTAGCAGTCCATCCGCATTTGAAAGACAAAAGTCACTCTTTTGAAGACATTCTGGACAGAGAGTAGCACTGATTAGAAAGAGGGGTCAAAGAAGCCATCTATGTCAAAACTGAACAGCTTTTCCTCAGCAGAGGGTGAGGGGTATAACACCACCTATCTCCTGTTTACCACACAGTCCTTTCAGCAGTCCCAAGAAGGTTCCACACCCATTCACATTCTGGTTCAGGTGATTTTGAGGATACAGATAAACCTTCGAATCAACAACTCTCAGAGAGCTAATGATCAACCTTCAGAGTGCTAATGATCAGATGACTACAAAGAATATAAATCCTTCCATTGCCCACCAGTCAGTTAGAACTGAAGAAGCTTCTTGGATGAGAAGTGAAATATTTTCAAAGAAACATTTTCAAGTTCAGTTGCCTTTTGGAAAAAGCACCTTTGGGACAACCATGACCCGGACAACCACGATTCTCTCCATTGACATTTATCAGAGTGAAACAAAGTTCATAGTCTTCCTACACATAAATGTACTCAATTTCTCTTTATTTTAGAATTCATCAATGGGGAGACAAGAGGAGCATAATTTGCTGAAAATTATACTCATAATATGCATTGGCAGCATGTAGCAAATACAGGATATGCATTCATATATATTAGGAATCTGTAGATTCAGCTGGGCTTCTCACCAATTTAAGTATAATTGTTCAAGTGGTAGAAAAACCCCTGGTTTTTAGAGCTCAGCTCCAAATCGGAATAAACAGGGACCAGGGAATTAGCAGTCCTTCAAATGTAAGCTCTGTCAGATGGGGCTGATGGGAATTGGGGTCCAACAGCTTCTGGAATCTAGTAATTACTTACTGCTGGAATAAACAATACTGTTGAGTCTTATCTGTAAATTCCTATGTACCAGAGATCTCAATTTGTCTCTCTTTTTCTCTGACATAAATCACCCATTAATTATAAGAATCCTATTTAACTGAGCCAGAAAATATGCCTTTTGAATAGAAGGGGTTAAATTGAATAAGTAAATAATAAATAAGAACAGTTTTTCCAAGATCAAATGCCAGGTGTCCATGATACTTTGTATGAATTATTTCAAGCTCTTCTTACATTCGACACAATATTCATTAGAATTAGCCAGAGACTGCTTGTTTCAAATAAGAAGAGAGGCGGCAGCCATTCTTATCTTAGTAACCTTGTGATCCCTTGTGCTAGTGTGCAGCAGGTCAGGGAAATATTAAATTGAAAGGAACACATTAGCTAACCAGTAAAGTGAAAATCAATGCCACGAACGTGGCCCATAACAGTTATATGAATTGTACTTGAAGGTACCAAAGAAGAAAAAATGATTTTCTATATGTAAATTGAAACATTGCAAAATGATTGCGGATTTTGTGGAGGTGGTGAGAGCGGGAGAAAGAGAAGAAAGTGTTGATGGGAAAAATGTTCCTTTTCTAACTCCATTTCTAATTCCTGCTAATATTAAGCAGCATCTGGAACTAACTGCAAAAGTCTCTGGAGGGTGTATACAATTAAAACAGGCTTGGAGTGTTTTTTGAGGACAGCTTTTTTATTTGCACCAAGGACTTGGTTTCACCATGCATTCTGTAAGCATGAGGCACTGCATATTTATGCATGCAGCTAAATACATTTGATTTATTCAAGGCCTTAAAATCGGCAGTGTGAAAACAAAAGAAAGATTTTACACAATTGGATGTTTGGAAACGAAAAAGTTGTGACTCATGTCCTTAAAATAAATAAATATTAAAAATAAGATTTCCCATAGTAAAGCATCTTCATAATCTCATATAATTTTTTTTGCAAGACTAACCAGCCAAAGGTGTTGACTAATTCTGTTGAACTATATTTAAGGCTCATTCTCACAACCTGCTTTCAATCGTACAAACACTATACAGGCTATTTTTGAGGGACATTACCTTCTACTCATCATCACCCTTCCACTGAAACAGCTTCAGGTTATCTTTAGCTGTTCTGGTTTGGAGTGGTGTCCTGACTCAGATCTCCCATGTGGACAATATAGGGCACCTTAAGGATGAGGTTGGGGATGCTGCTGCTCATCTCCAATTACCCTATTAAGTCCACTGGGGGAATATCCCTTCCCTGACCAATCACTAGGCACTGAACTTCTATGGCCGTTTTGGCTTTGGCTGTGAGAAAGACCTTGTTTTTGCAGCATATTTCTCTTTTTGATAGGACTATCAAAGTCATGGTAGACTGAATGCAGATCTTCCAGGAAATCAAGAGATTAAGATCAAGGCTTTAAAAGTCTACCATTTCTAGTTTGGGGGGTTTTCTGAGTACGTGATGAATCACAATTTTATTAACCTTAGCAGCACAGTCCACACAGAAACTGATGTCCACCAAGGTTGGAAGGCATCAAGGCTGATCAGAAGAACAAAATTATTTCAGCTCTAGAGATCGGCAGGGCCAGTCTTTGTGATGATGTGGTCAGTTGGTCCTCATTTCTGAGGTAGAAGGAAAGAGAAAGTCTTCAGGGGAAGATGCATTGTGATGGAGGAGACCCTGAAAGCATCCAAAAGTTGTCTTTCAAGTAAAAACATAAAACCAACATATCAAACATAAAATACAAAAAATCAAATTCTACCTGTCACACTTTGAAACAGATTCAGGAAGGTGAGGTTGTTTTTAATAATGAACAACTGGTTAGGAAAGGCAAGGATCCCTTTTCAGGAAAAGGCCCAAATGGGAGAAGAAAGAAAATAGACAGGTATAAAACCAGAAAAGGCCATAAAAATAAAATAATAATAAATAGTAAGTTTTAAAATAATAAAAAAGAGGAAAGATTCATAGCTGCTGGAAGAAATCTGATTTGAAATGATACAATCCAGAAGACAAACTCAGGATCCAAAAAGATCTTGACAGACTTGAACAATGGGCCCTATCCAACAACATGAAATTTAATGTGGAGAAAAACAAGGGCTTACACCTAGGCAGGAAAAAACAAAGGTACAAGTACAGATTAGGTGAAACCTGATTCAATAAATGGCCAAGTTATACATATCAAGTCTCCAAGATTCTATAACCTAATTCCTTTCTCACTGTAATAAAATTGTCTACTCTAAATATGTGAGAAACATGTCTTTTTGATTGCAAGATGCTTGACACTAATGTTCAGGAAAGCAATTGGTGGTGGTTAGTTTTCCAACTGATACATGACATTGAGTCTAGAACCCATCAGACCCCACTCTGAAAGTATTCCATATTAGACTATATGTGGGTAGCAACATTGCCTGATTTCTTCGCTGAGATGTGATAATGATGGGTTATGGGGACAGCACAGTTTATGTAGAAATAACTCCTGACTCAGGAATGTGAGAAAAGTGTGTTAATGTGGCCTTTTAACAGTACATGTAAATATACAGCTATCATAGATTGCAAAAGAAATATGAAATACATCATGGTATATCTATTCACACTATATGAACATGTAAACAATTATTTTGCCTCAAAGTAATTGGATTGTAACTCTCATGAGCAATTAAGCTTGCAAGCCTCAGAAATTCCCTTAAACCACATTTTGCAAAGGCTGTGTTCATTAACACAGCTGTTGTAGGTAATGGTACCCAGTTGATCTATACTATTAGCATTTCAGGAATCCTGCTGTTTTACTAAAAGCACTGGTTCTTTTCAAAAAATTCAATATGGGCAAAATAAAATTTAGATTGGAAGACAATACAAAAGATAAAGTGAAATCAAAAATAGTAGGCACAATACATTCATTCTTTTGAATCTACAAACATAAATCTTGTATTTGCCTTGGCCCACAACATAACTGGAAACACAATGTCTTGCAGCCAAAAGTCCAAAGTTTTTATGAGCAATGAGGCAATTCCTCAGTCTTTAAAGAAACTAATTCTTCTACAGCCTTTGATCAGAAGGTTGGCCAGATTTATGTCCCATTCTTTTACTTTCGTGGAGGTACAGAGTTTTAAAATCAACTAAAGGTTAAGAAACTTTTAGCCCAATCCAGCAGTGTCTGCAGGGTGTACTAAAAATATCAAGGTAGCAACTATGATGGTTGCAATCAAATCTCTGACTGATTTTACATCAATCAATGTATATACTGGTATGTATTAATCAATACACTGACACATACCCTGAGGACATCCCTGTTCTCATCTTCCCTCTATAGTTGGGAGGAAATGTAAAAATGGTGTGATTTAAGTTTAATAGATGACCTCCCAGGAAAGCCACCTTCCAGTCATGATGTACCCTTGATTCCATCATCCCATTCAACCACCATAAAAGTGCTTTTAATCAAAGAAAAATATGTCAGTTCCATCTATTTGATTCTCAGTTGTCTGAAGATGAACCTGCCCAAAACAATTGCTCCCAAGTAAGTCTGAATAATTCACATTTGCATATATTTCAGAAACATATAAAACTGCTCTAATACAAGCATTACACAGTACACTGTAATGTATCGTACATTATGATATGCATTTATACAATTGTATTCATTCGTAATATAACATTATGAGCCGTGGTGATGCAGTGGTTAGAGTGCAGTACTGCAGGCTATTTCTGCTGACTGCTGACTGCCGGCTGCCTACAATTTGGCAGTTCAAATCTCACCAGGCTCAAGGTTGACTCATCCTTCCGAAGTGGGTAAAATGAGGACCCAGATTGTTGGGGGCAATATGCTGACTCTGTAAACCACCTAGAGAGGGCTGTAAAGCACTGTAAAGTACTATTGCTATTATATAATACAAAATAAATACAGTATGATACTTGCCTAAAAATATCCAAACAGCAAACTGCAGTCCCCCCTTGCATTCAAGGCCAGTCATTTTGATACTGGTATACACAAGCCATTGTCCTTCTCTCTGCTACTATAAATGGCTTCCAAACACATCAAGCTAAGGCAAGATCCAAGAGCTGCAGCTCAGAATGGGCCTACTCACAACCACTTATATTGGACACAATGGAATATTTTTATTTATTTGAATAGGAAAGGCAAAAAGCACCTCTCAGTTCTCAATTCTAAGCTGCCAGGCTACAACAAACAGGGCACTAGAAGTATTAAACTGCTGAATTGTTGGAAGTGCTCTGAATAAATTTTAGGATTGCATTATAAATGACTAACAAGTAGCTAGCTTTTCACAACACCTGCAGTCAGCTGCCTAAAGCATCACCTCAGTTTCTTCAGCCTCCAACTAAAATGAAACAAATTCTCATGTAACTGTTTAGGATTTTAGTCTTGGGAATGAACTCTTGGGAATTTTCTGTACAGTCACCATAAAGCCAGTTCTGTAGTATAATCTCCTGCTGTTTATTTTGCTTATTTAATTCTTAGAAAAGCATTACAAAGTCTGTCTTCCTTCTCCAGAGATGTATCACCATAAATCCATCAAGAGCAAGAAAATGGGTTCAGAATTTTTTTAAACAAACAAACAAAAGACTGCTTTCTCATTAAGCCTATTTTGGATCGGGATGGAAAAAAATTGTCCCCCTGTGACACTAAGAAAGATTCACCAGATTGAAACACATTTTCTATTACATTTTTCAGGCAATTCATTCAATACTTATTTAAAATTGGGCACCATTCAGTGATGCTTTAAAAAAACAACAACAGCCAATTCGTCTGTATCGGAAGTGATTGTTTTATGTTCAATCCATAGGTATGCTTTTGTGGACATGAATTGAATTTATAGCTTAGAAAAGACACCTGGAATTCCCTTCATAAAAGCATAATGGTGATTATTATAGCTATTTTTATTTTGCTTACCATGGATTCGCTGATCAGGAGGAGGAGGAGAGCTTCTTCAACGTTGTCATGGGGGCTATAGATGCTGAAAGACAAACAGGCTTTTTCAAAATATAAGCAACAATAAGAATTATGCTCATGGGAGACTCTTGTTAATAGCACCACAGGATTAGTAATGTGAAACATCTCATGCATGATTAATTCGTTATATAATCGTTTCTTCAGACTGGAATGACTAAAAGCTATAGAGGTGATAACTCATCTGTGACAAGGGAGAGCAAATGATTGGTCAAAAACTCTTTATTCATGAAAGAATTTAGCTCCTGGGTGTTCTGAC
Source organism: Pantherophis guttatus (assembly GCF_059756535.1). Lineage (NCBI taxonomy): Eukaryota > Metazoa > Chordata > Lepidosauria > Squamata > Colubridae > Pantherophis > Pantherophis guttatus. Next base: position 305,641,667 of record NC_142063.1, on the reverse strand, counting down.
TGTATTGACTCTGAAGCATTTGGGGGCCAGATTGCCTGCACATGAACCTTGCAATTGAGGGATGATCCTTCAGAAAGAGCTGGTTGACTGATGAATTCCAGGACCTTGTCTGATTTGGCCCCCTCATATTTCCAGCAACATATGTGTGGCATTATCTCTATTAATATGACTGAGTCATTCATTTTAGGAGATCCTCTACTCAGTGACACTGGCAAACTTCCATTTGCCTTTCTCTGTTCAATTGATCTATTAACGTAAAGGAATTTTAAAAGCCTTTAAAAATTAATTTTTATTGTTATTTTAATTTCTGGTGTTATTCTGTGTAGTGATATATTTCACATAGGGTGTTTTACTTAGTATTTGTTCTATGCACTGAAGTGCATAGAAAGAGTAGGTATTAAATTGATTTAAAACTCCAGATAGAGAGTTTAGCTTTTTTTTTTTTTTGCTAAAACTATTACCAGAGACCTCTAACAGAAGACCTGGCTATTATTTCTAATTAATAGCTCTCTCCCTCTTCAGTAGTTAAAATGTTTTAAAAATTCTGTAAGCTCCTAGGTCCGTACTTATCTCCAGCGTGTAGCTGTAGTCTTCGGCGTAAGGTGGTACAAATATAAGCATTGTCCTCTTTCTTCATGAACTCAGGAAGTGGGTCAGATAAGGGACTCCAGTAACAATCTTCACTTAGGGAGTGAAGGAGAAGCTCTGCCAGTTGTTTGGTAGCTGTCTGGTGAAGAATGGAAAGAAACTGAAAAATACGTTCTTAAAAACTCTTAAAAAGGACAGATTTCCTTATGCTATGAGCGGTATAAAACATGGTATCCATTGAGTTGCACAAGAAGGAATAAACAATTGTAAGTGGGAGGGAGCTCTAAAGAGGCCAACACAATAATTTCTGCTCCTCACTAAATGTATTTGTGGGTGTTAGCATGCGTACCTTATATGTTTGTATTTAGGCTTTTATGGCACTTCAGTACAGACAGTGATGGTAAATGTTGTTTGAAAATTGAACTTTCCTCTAAAAACATCTACTTCCTGTTCTCTCAGTGGGTGTTTTCTTTATTGCACAATTCAACAGTGATATTAGTTTGTTTCACTTTTGTTATGAATAACACCAGGCAAAAAGTAACTCTATATTTTATTTATATTAGCTTCTGGCAAAGCAAAGAAGCATTTTTCTACTTAGAATACATTTTCTGGCCACAAGTAAAATTTACACACTACCATTCAACATTCCAAATTAATTAACAGGTTAATTCTACCTCAAAATTTTTATGTCCATAATATTAAAACAAATTATTAAAATTAATGGTAGCACAATGCAAGAATCCAAGACTTTATCCTTCCAGGACATATTAAAAATCAGAAATAATGATACTGTTAATATATTATGGTAAAGGTGATTATATTAAAATGTCACAATGCAACTCAGCATTGTGTGCTTTTCCCCTCCAGCTTAGTCCAGGAGAAGATATTAGATTTTTTGGCTTTCATTTTTTATTAAGCACAATAAAGGGTACATATAAATGTTAAGCTGTGATTATTAACAATAATTAGGACTTAATCCTCTGATTGCCTCTACTATTTTTCTCACTGCATCTATAAGTTCCATTGGTTCCTTGATTATCTCATTCATAAAACTGGAGAATCATTTTGATTCCGTTGCCTCCAGCTATAATCCTGAACCTTCCAGCTACAGCACATTTTATGCTCACCAAACTACCAAGTGGTAGTCAGTGGATTTCAGTCACAAGATGGCCCTCAAATGCCATCAGCTGATGCTCTTTGAATGGGTGTGACCCAGATTTCTTGTGTGTGAATGTGCTGTACTTGGTCCATTTGCCATTTAACATTATTCCATTAGTGTGAGGGATCACTGTCCTAGTTACAGTACTATGACATAATTAAAAAAAATCCAAGAATGAGCAACCTGGTTGTGACTGGGGGCTGCACAGGCCACAATGTGGGTGGAAGTATGGCACCACACAGCATTCTTGGACATGATAGCACAGCTCCAACTTGCATGCTCCCAGATATTCAGCCTTCCATCCCCCAGTGTGGAAAGTGCTCAGAATTCTAGGAATACCTCTTAAGGGAGCTGAAGCCCTTTTGAAGAACAGGTTGGGAAATACCATGTTTGCAATAATCATTATTATTTACAAACATTGGGGCAAGAACAATAGTTTCTTGAAGTCTGGAGGATGCACAAGATTTGGGTTTTTATTTTTTTTAATCCAGGTTAAGCCCATTATTGCAAGCATGGTATTAGAGTTTATATTATGAGGGGAGAGGCAGTGACAGTCATGTCACAAAAAGAACCCATGCTTGTCTTAAAGCTTTCTTTTTTAAGAAACAGGGTGGCCTTTCAGCTCTGAAGGAGTGATATTCTGTCCCCTCAAGAAGCCATCACTGGACCTAATCATCCTGGACAATTCTTCTCTTTTTAGGAAAGATTGTTGAGAAGATGACATGATAAAGAGCTCCAGAGAACTCTGTAAGAAATAGAATTCAATATCACTACCCACAATATTCTTCTCTACATAATGAAGGGACTGAGAGGGAGAGACACCACGTTGTGGTATTGTTCTGGTTCGCCTTTCACAGGCCAATCTGCATGGATGGAGGAGAAGAAATCAAATATATGGCCCCTTGCTGGTGGGGTGCCACAGAGCTTGACACTTTCTCTCCGCCTGCTCAAGTTTTACATGAAACTACTGGTTGAAGTCATCCATTGGTTCAGAGTCCAATGTTATCATTATGCAGATGATACCCAATTACATAGCTTGCAAGAGATGCTGATGCTGTGTCCCAGTGTCTGGAGGCTTTGCAGGCCTGGATGAGGAGAAATAAACTTAGACTCAATCCTGAAAAGACCAAGTAGCTATGAATATTTCAGTCCTCTGGTCTCAATAGCCCCCATTGTTAATCTTGGATGGAGCTGCATTATTCCAATCAAGATTGTTGCACAATCTGGAGTCATCTGGGACTCAGAACTTCTGCTTGAAGAGTAGGTAGCAGCTATGGCCAAGAGGGATTTTTCACAGATATATCTAGTGTGACATTTGCACCTGTTCCTTTATTAAGTGGGTCATTCCCTAAACGCCCCAAGAATGGACTATTGTAGACTTCCAGGGAAGCAATGGAGGACTGAAGATGGCTCCACTTTAGCAAAGCCAATTAACCACAGCAACAAGAAGAGCCATCAGCTCCTCAGAACTCTCTGGATCAAAGGGAAAACAAGAATCACCGACAAATTTGCTCCATACAGAATTTCCCTATGAAGAGATAGTAAAATAATGAATTTTTCATCTTTTACATAGCATATTTGTACTTAAGTTTTTCTATCACTCTGCACTTCTCTTCTCCCCCCACCTCCCACCCAGTGGTAAAATCTAAAATTTGTTATTACTGGTTCTGTGGGCGTGGCTTGGTGGGGGGAGGGGTAATGTGACTGGGTGGGCATGGCCAGTTTTTTTTTTTTAACTTTTAAAACCATTTTTTCTACAATCTCTTCAGCAAAGAGGTTGTAAAAAATGCTTTCAAAAGGCTCTGACGATCCCAGCTGAGTTGCCTGATCGGCAGAGACTTTTTTTTCTTTTAAATGCCTCTGACGATCCAAGTGAGTTGTCTGATTGTTAGAGGCATTTAAAAGAAAAAAAGTCTCTGCCGATCAGGGAATTCAACTTGGATCGTCAGAGGCATTTAAAAGAAAAAAAAGTTTTTTTTCTTTTAAAAGCCTTTGATGATCCCAGCTGAGCCACACAATCATCAGAGGCTTTTTTTTTTTACTTTTAAAAGCATTTTTTCGGCCGAAGAGGTTGTAGAAAAAATGCTTTTAAAAGTAAAAAAAAAAAGCCTCTGATGATTGTGCGGTTCAGCTGGGCATGGGGGGGGGCTGGGATTTTTGCTACCGGTTCTCCGAACCACCCGCCTCCATCGCTACTGGATCAGGCAATCCGGTCCGAACTGGGAGCATTTCACCCCTGCTCCCACCCCCATAAAAGAATGGACCAATGAGGCATACATGGAACTGCCCTTGAAAATCACTCATAAGCTACAGTAGTAGTATTGGGCATTTTTCAAACTTACATACATAAACAATTTTCAGTAACTGCATTAATCAACAGAGGAAAAAAAGGCAAAATACTTTCCCCTGGTCTAAGAAAAATCAAGTTTATATGATCGTTAATCTGAAATAGAATAGTTTTTCGTTTCAGAGTAAGTAAGTCTTTTTTTACGGTGCCATCATGTTTTGAAACAGACTGAACGCAGGATCCATGCTTCATTCTTTTGATACTGCAAAAAATTTACATTAATATTTTGACATGCAAATGGTTATAAATGGTCATACTATGCAGCAATCTGGATGTGAGTGCAGCATCTTTGGATGCTAAAACTGGCATTCAGCATACCATCAGTTGCTAGAACGATGGGACTATATTTCTTGCCATTCCTGACATTTGTAGTTGCTGTTGCTGTTGCTAAAAATGTTCCCAGAAACACACCAAAGCTGACTGAAATAGCTCTTGGAGGAAAAAAAGGATCCTGAAACTCTCTAAAATAAAAGTTGATCCATTGTCAACTCAAATTCCAAACCTCTGATCCAATATGTTCAAATGCAACTTTCGAACCTCTTCCTTTCCAGTTCTTCCTTTCATCTCTCTCAGTATGCTGCTTTTACAGAAACGTAAGGAAGGCTCATATTGTGGCAAGACAATTTTTTTTTAAAGTTTACATTAGGCAGAGATGCCTAATTACATAATTTTCTCCCATCTAGATTTTATAATAATCTTGTGTAGTAGAAAAAAACATCAAAGTTAAGTATGTTAAATTCCATTTGACCATATTAATCAGTTAGTTAACTCAGAATTGCAACACCAAGCTTATGTGCCAAGAAGAAAGGAAGAAAGGGAGGTAGGGAGGTTAGTTTACAGGCTCCTGCCAAGAGAGTTAATGTGGAATCCAGGGATTGAATTTACCATTCTGAAGCTCAGAGTAGCCTTTGTTTCCATGGTCCTTAACAATTCTCTTAGATTTCTTATTCCTTGAATAATATTGCTAAAGGGAGAAAAAAAAAATCAAGTGTGAAAAGCAAGGCTGAATTGTCCATGAATTATGAACAACAGAAGAATCTCTGTTGCATTAAATATATGTACATCCATACATATATGCATTAAGTGATAGGTTTCAAAAAAAATTTACTACCGGTTGTGGGCATGGCATGGCTTGGTGGGCGTGGCTTGGTGGCATGGCAGGGGAAGGATACTGTAAAATCTCCATTCCCTTCCCACTCCAGGGGAAGGTTACTGCAAAATCCCCATTTCCTCCCAATCAGCTGGGACTTGGGAGGCAGAGAATAGATGGGGATGGGGCAGCGGTGAATTGCTCCCGGTTCGGACCGGATTACCGATCCGGTAGCGATGGAGGCGGGTGGTTCAGAGAACCGGTAGCAAAAATCCCCGTCCCCCCCCATGCCCAGCTGAGCCATGCGATCATCAGAGGCTTTTTTTTTTACTTTTAAAAGCATTTTTTCTACAACTTCGGCCAAAAAAATGCTTTTAAAAGTAAAAAAAAAAAAAAAAGCCTCTGATGATCGCGTGGCTCGTCAGGCATTTAAAAGAAAAAAAGGTTTTTTTTTCTTTTAAATGCTCTGATGATCCAAGCTGAGTTCCCTGATCGGAGAGGCTTTCAGGGTACTCAGCTTGGATCGTCAGAGCATTTAAAAGAAAAAAAGGATTTTTTAAATGCTCTGATGATCCAAGCTGAGTTCCCTGATCAGGGAACTCAGCTTGGATCATCAGAGCCTTTTGAAAGCATTTTTTAACAACCTCTTAGCCAAAGAGGTTGTAGAAAAAATGGTTTTAAAAGTTTTTTTAAAAAAAGGCCATGCCCACATTCCCCCACCACCAAGCCATGCCCACAGAACCGGTAGTAAGAAATTTTAGATTTCACTCCTGGGATGGGGCCAGTCAGAGGTGGTATTTACCGGTTCTCCGAATTACTCAAAATTTCCGCTACCGGTTCTCCAGAACTGGTCAGAACCTGCTGAAACCCACCTCTGATATGCAAACATACATATGCACATTTATGCTCAGGTTGGGTTATAGTCAGAAGTGGGTTTTGGCAGGTTCTGACCAGTTCTGGAGAACCGGTAGGGGAAATTTTGAGTAGTTCGGAAAACCAGTAGTAAAAATTCTGACTGGCCCCACCCCCATCTATTCTCTGCCTCCCGAGTCCCAGCTGATCGGGAGGAAATGGGGATTATGCAGTAACCTTCCCCTGGAGTGGGGTGGGAATGGAGATTTTACAGTATCCTTCCCCTGCCATACCCACCAAGCCATGCCCATGAAGCCATGCCACACCCATGAAGCCACGCCCATGAAGCCACATCCACAGAACCGGTAGTAAAAAATTTTGAAACCCACCACTGGTTATAGTAATAGGGCAAGTCAGCAAATCTTCAAAGAATACTTTCCCAGATGGTGACTGATAAGAACTTACACTTTATACTTAAGGTTTGTCAGAAGGCAGTGCCTTCTCCCATTGTGCCTGGCTAGAAGAGTGGTCAGACAGAGGTCTAGCACTGTGGGTTCATATGTCACTCTAACTTATTGCACAGGATAATGCTGAGGATAAAACATGGCAGATAAAGCATGTTACTTTATGTTCAGCTCTTGCACTAAGGTAGAACATACTAGTGGAACCATTTTTTTCCCCCCAGCTTAATTTGGAGAACTTAAAAATTTATATTAAACCTAGTTTAATTCTTAGCCTAACATGTATCTCTATTTACTACTACGGAATAATGAAAAAAACTGTGCCACAGTTTCCAATTTCTATTCTTAGATTAGCTATCCATTCCTTGTTCAGAGAATCTGTACATCTCTTTCCCTGAATTTAGGGTATGTTGTAAATTATTTTTGTTGATAGTAAATCCACTTTCCCCCATGACCTACAGCCTATCTTATGCAGATTTTATCTATATAGAGAAGACAAACCTCCGAATACTAACAGCTGTATATTGTGCTGCTTTGGTAACCTTTATTTCACTGAATGTATTTAAGCAGAAGCTGGTTATCCTTTTATCAAGAATGCTGCAAACTTCACAGCAGACCTCTAGAATCCATGACCTTTCTATGGAAGTTCCTCCTGCTTCAATCTGAAAACCAGTTAATATTTTATTTTACACCAAGAAATGTGCACTTGAGATGTCAACAAATTTGAAGTGCCTCTCTGAAAGAAAACAGATGCACACAGGCGCATAATTCACATACCAGAAAATTGTATTCCCTGAAATCACATCATAGCCTGTAAGGATTTGTTGTACTTAGGAGAACTCTACATACTTCCACTCTTAACTTAAGAAACAAAATCATTTCTCTAATCATACCACATTTAGAAATCACTCATCTAACAAGAACATCAAGTGACCCACTTCACTTTCCACATTTTGTTTACTTGGCTTGTGAAGAGATCTGTCGGCACCCTCTTGTGGCAGAGAGAAAAAAAGAGATCCAAACCAATCTATTTTTTTATCTCCTGCACTGATCCTCTCTATTAAAACAGTGGGGAGAGAATTACAATTAAATTTTCTTGTAATTTAGACTCCTAGACTGGTAACTCTTCTAACAATTAATATTTCCTTTTTTGTGATTAAATGAAGATTTGTATTGTACTCTTAAACACACCAGTGGTACATCTTTCTGCCAATTGAACACAGGGTTGACTTAGGGGTATTCAAACAAACCGGGGGGGGGGGTTCTACTTACCTTTACTACCGGTTTGCAATGGGAGCGCGTGCGCGTGCTTCTGTGCATGTGCAGATCGTCAATTATGACGTCCGGCTGGGTGGGCGGAGCCTCCCACCGCTTTTACTACTGGTTTTAAAGAGCCAGACAGAACCAGGAGCAACCCACCATTGAAACAAAATTAGCAATTAGATGAAGGTGCTTTATGCATATATAACCTGTTTGCCTCCAAGGCACCTTTTTCATTAATGCCAAAAACAAAGACAGGTAGTCTTCAACTTATGACAACAATTGCACCCAACATTTCTGTGGTTAAGTGAGACATTAGTTAAGTGAGTTTTCTCCCATTTTACGACCTTTCTTGCCACCGTTAAATGAATCACTGCAGTTGATTAGTTGGCAACCCGGTTGTTAAGTGAATCTGCCCTTCCCATTGACTTCACTTGCCAGAAGATCACAAAAGGGCATCGCATGACCTTGGAACACAGCAATGGTCATAAATATAAACAAGTTGCCAAGCATCTGAATTTTGATCACATGATCATGGGGATGCCGCAAAGGTCTAACTGTGAAAAATGGCCATGCCACTTTTTTCAGTGCTGTTGTAACTCTGAACGGTCACTAAACGAACTTTTGTAAGTTGAGGACTACCTGCATCTCGGCAAGACTAGCAAATCCATTCCTGCTACTCAGTCATAAATTGGACAAGTGAAGGACCTTACTTCAACATCTCCTTATTTCATATGAATGTACAACATCATGCAATTTCAAGCAATTCTTGCTTGTATCTTTTACAGGTAGTCCTTGACTTACAATAGTTGGTTTAGTGACCATTCAAAGTTATAATGGTAGTGAAAAAAGGGACTTATGATCGTTCTTCACTTACAACCTTTGCAGCATCCCTATCATCACATGATCAAAATTCAGATGCTTGGCAACTGACTCATATTTATGACAGTTGCAGTGCCCCGGGGTCAGGTGATCAACTTTTACGACCTTCTGATAAGCAAAGTCAACGGGGAAGCTGGATTCACAGAACAACTGGGTTACTAACTTATTAACTGCAGTGATTAACTGAACAACTGTGGCAAGAAAAGTCATAAAATGGGGCAAAACTCACTTAACTAATTTTCTCACTTAACAACAGAAATTTTGGGCTCAATTGTGGTTGTAAGTAGAGGACTACCTGTATTACCTACAGGTAGCTTTGAACAGAACAACCTCCAAAGCTTTTTATGTGAAACCATGTTTATTATATACCTACCCTCTCTTTAAATGAGCCACATATGCACTCTGCAGAGCTGCTTCCAGGAAGTAAGGAAGTTCAAAATCCAAGGAAGACATATGACTGCCTTTTAGGCTTCTTGTATGTGTATTATTAAAGCTCTGGTAATAGAAGGGGGGGGGAGAGAGAGAGAGAGATTACAGATACAGTAAATATGAACAATAATTTTGCTTAATGCTTATTCTATTCTTCCAAAAGATCAGAGAAAATGACTAATATAAAGGAAAGGGAATGGGGTAAAGATAATTTGAAATTTGCTTTTAATTACAATTGTTATTTCTTTATAGTTTGGCCATTTTTTGTGCTGGTTTCACAAGGGTGGCCTTATATTTCCCTCTGTATTTCTGGCAATATACTAAACAGATATACATAATTTAAGAGTCGCAAATTATAAACAAAAGAACAACTGAAACCACAAGTGGTAGCCTACTATAGGCTCAACAGCTCCCTCCTTTCTATTCTTTAACTGAAACTGAAAAAACAGAAAAGTGGTCAAGCATCTGAGTCCTGGGTCCCATAAATTGGATGGATTACAAATCAAGGCTTCCCCTTCTATGAGCCCGAAATTAGGGCTGTGCAGTGCCTTGAAGGGAAAAACGTTTTGAAGGGGGAAAAAGTGGTTTGGAGTGCATGGAGACATTTGTACTCTTGGAAACTCCTAAAAGTTGCTGCATTTTTTTTCCAGCATAGCTGTAGTTTGATCTCACTACAAAAGATGGATTTTGTTTAAGTCCCAAAAGTACTTTTTTCAGAAGGCAACTGGACTTTCTTGTTTTTTCTTTGAAGATGTTTCGCTTCTCACCCAAGAAGCTTTTTCAGCTCTGACTGGATGGTGGGGAATGGAAGGATTTATATTCCTTGCGGACAGCTGGTCATCTGCTTCCTTTTAGAGCACGGATGTCAAACTCGCGGCGTCACATTGCTGTCGTGTGACATACCATGACTTTTTTTCCCCTCGTGGAGCTGGGGTGGGCATGGCCTGCATGTGACGCATCAGGCCCAAGGGCCGCCAGTTTGACAGGGCCTGTTTTAGAGGGTCGTTGAAGCACTTGGAGATTTATATTCCTTGCAGACAGCTGGTCATTTGCATTCTTTTAAATAGTCATTGAGGCCAATTGGAGGTTTATCTGTGTCCTCAGGGTCACCTGAGTAGTGCAAATTGTTCCTGTAGTCTGTAACCATTAGCACTACTCAGGCGACCCTGAGGACACAGATAAACCCCCAATTGGCCTCAATGACTATTTAAAAGAATGCAAATGACCAGCTGTCTGCAAGGAATATAAATCCTTCCATTCCCCAGCATCCAATCAGAGCTGAAGAAGCTTCTTGGATGAGAAGCAAAACGTTTTCAAAGAAAAAACAAGGAAGTCCAGTCGCCTCCTGAAAAAGCACCTTTGGGACAACCATGACCTGGATGACTGACAACCTCTACAGACATTTGGTTTAAGGCACTGACAGTGGATATTGCATTAGTCCCATGCACAGTCCAAAGCACCTTCAAATCCAAGCAACTGAACAGACCTAATAGATTATTCAGTAGTCTGTAATTAGATTACCATCTTTACCAGCTGGGCAGCACAATAACATCTGCAGCAATTTGCAATCTGCAATGATGTCAGACTGTGTCAGTTACAATTAAATCTTCCCATCTTCTACGTGAAGCTACTGTATTTGCATGGTAACGTAAAGATGCACATTGTCCCTTTTGTGGATGCACATCAATCTTGATTGATCACAAAAAAGCTAAAGAGGATCAAACTTACTTAGTAGCTCAATGGGATGCTGCTAAATGCACGAATTAAAACATCCTAGAAGATTATGGCAATCCCACTTCCATATTGCTGCCAAGAAAATACCATGGGTGGATCAGGAATTGAATATGACTTGAAGATTTTTCTTTACTCAAATGTAAAATAATTTAATTTGAATTATCTTGAGTTTAAGATAATTCCTGACCCCAATATACAAAACAAAAGAGGAACTTGGTATGTACCCATTATCAGATTTCTAATTGAGCTAAGATGACCTTCCAATTTTAAAGGTAAATTGATTGTAGGGAAAAAAATAATCTTCATTTTAGATAAATACTGTACAGTAAAGGTATATAACCTGGTTTTGCATAAAGTACAGCTGATATATCCTGTTTCCCCCAAAATAAGAGATCCCCTGATAATAAGCCCAATCGGGCTTTTGAGTGCATGGCAATAAGGCCAAGCGCTTATTTCAGGGTTCAAAAAAATATAAGACAGGGTCTTATTTTTGGGAAAACACGGTAGCGTGTATTGTTCAAAATCTGGCATTTTTCCTCAGAATCTTAAATTTTTATCTGTGGCATTTTAGTGATTTTTCAAACCTGTGTTCTGAAATTCAATATTGAGAAAGCTGGCAAAATGTGATGCTAAAATATAAAATTACGTACAGGGGTCTGATTCAAATTCCCATTCAGCTTGTGCGCATGAAGTCTTGGGCTATTTGGACTTAACCACCTCAGAGAAGTATTATATGAGCAAAAGAGAGCAACATCTTGAGCACATTGGAGGGAGAACGTAATAAAACTGAACATCAGGCAGGGTCTCAGAGTATATAATTTGGCACATTTCCTGGCTTTCGTTTAATGGAGAAAAAGTGAAACAGTGATACAAATCCTTGGGAAATGCTAAGGGGGGCTCCTTTGAGCTGACACTTATTTACCTTCTCCATTTCTTGCAGGAAAATCTGAGCAATTACACATGCCCTTTCAAAGCAAGTCATGACTTCCTCTTCTCTTTCTAACAGCCGGACTTGGGAAGCAATGGAATTGGGTGAGCGTTCCAGTGCCAAGCCTGTGAAGACAGCAACAGTGACTCTTCAATGCCATGCTGAAAAGTACTAACCATCAATTAGTTCTCACTTTGTGCAACCATCCCCATAATCTTCTCTACCTAGAGAAACCTAACAGAGCTGGAGGTTATATAGTTGAGTGAATTTAGACCTTTTAACCCGATCTGTCATAGTGCCTCAGAAATAGTATCTCCTCAAAGACCTGTATGGCCTCTGCCATAACCAGGCTGAAAAAAAAATTCCAAATAAAAAAAAATTCCCTCCAGATCTTGAGTTAGGATGAATGGCAATCCTTCTGCTTTGGTGTTACCTGTTAGTTTGAATGGTTTTTTCCCTCAAAGGTGCACAATTCTTTCTGTTTTACAGAAGAGGCTATACTTCCTGAGAATGCTCAGGAAGATAAATCTATCTCAGCATCTACTACTACGTCCTACTATCGCAGCACAATTGAGAGTGTCCTGACATACGGCATTCTTGCATGGTATGAGAGCAGCTCTGTAGAAGAGAAAAAATCTCTACAGAGAATCATTAAAACTGCCCAGAATATTATCGGACTCCAGCTACCAGCCCTGGGCGACATCTTCGAATCTCGCTGTTTGAGAAAGTTGCATAACATTCTCAGAGACTCTTCCCATCCTGCTTATAATCTTTTTGGACTGTTGCCTTCTGGCAAAAGATACAGAACAATTAAAACTCGGACCACACGTTTTCTGAATAGTTTTTATCCCAGAGCTATAATTGCACTCAACAATGAACTAAAGGGCCACCATCAGTGAGCTGTTGGACAGTATTACTTGGTCTGTTGTGTGGATGTTTGGGTGGTTTAGGGGTGGGGAATTGTGCTGGGTGGGAGTGTGTTTGGGGATTGTTATGTGTGTTGGACCTGGTCTTTGGGTGTTAAGTGAATTTCGTTGTATGGGTATATTGTGTATATACATACAATGACAATAAAGTTATTATTCTTATTGTGGTTCTTGGGGTTCTTTTTTAATGTTGTACACTTCCCAGAATTTCATAAAGTTATGCAGTTGTCTGTATATGATACACAAATAAATACAGGTAGCCCTTGACTTACTGTATGTTGTAACAGAGTCCAGAATTTCCACTATAAGTGATGATGGTGTAAATCGAGACAATCATGTGACCAGACCTGATTTTATGACGTTTTTGGAGCTGTTGTTAAGCAAATGCTGTAGCCATTAAGTGAATGTGGTGGTTGTTAAGTAAATCAATGCATTCCTGTGGGCATTCTTTTTTTACCGGAAACCAGTTGAAAAGGCCAGGAACTGGCAAAAAAACATCATTAATCTAGGTCGCATGACCACGGAATACCAGGAGTGAGTCTGGGTGGTGTACAGCAAATATCATTGGAGAGAAGACTATGCAGTCCCAATCTGGAGGAGCAGTGGTGGGTTGCCCCCAGTTCAGATCAGTTCGCAAGAACCGATAGTAAAACCGGCAGGAGGCTCTGCCCACTGACCTGGACGTCATCATAGGTGATCTGTGCATGTGCATAAGCACACAGGCGAGATGCGAACTGGTGGTAAAAGTAAGTAGAACCCACCCTGTGGAGGAGGGGGGGGGAGATTCAGGATAGCCACACCCCTGAATCTTTCAGGCTGTATTTAGTAGGTTACAAGGTTATAGCTGTAGTCTGGCAAGGTTCTGTCCATTAGATGTACGCAAATAAAGGATTGGATTCAATGGATTTTATTTTGTGATCTTTGGGATTGGGTTTGACATTCTCAGAGCATAGATTATTTCATTATTACATATTATCCCATGTTTTTTTTAAAAAAAAGTGGTAGGGAAACTAACCTTCTAGCTACCATGTAGCTAAATATACATTTGCAATTATATGAGCAACAGCAATAGCACTTACACTTATCTACCACTTCGTAGTGTCTTACAGCACTCTCTAAGCAGTTTACAAAGTCAGCATATTGCCCCCAAGAATCTGGGTCCTCATTTTACCGACCTCGGAAGGATGGAAGGCTGAGTCAACCTTGAGCCGGTGAGAATCGAATTCCTGGCAGTCAGCAGAATTAGCCTGCAATAATGCATTCTAGCCACTGCACCACCGCAGCTCCTGGTGAATATGAGAAATATGCAAGGATATTTTTGAAATTGAAAGGGGATGGTGAGCAAGGTTTTCAGATTCCTAACAGAATTGCAGTAAGAAGCTACAGCATGTACACTGTAAAACTCTCTATTACTCCTAGTTTTGCAGAAAACAAATATTTTAAAAAAAGATCTCTACAGCATGTTCCCTTGTTTCCAGAATGCTACATATATACATGAACACACACACAAAGACAATCATGTGGTTATAAAGACTTTGGACGTCTTTTAACCCAACCCTTCATTGAGGAGAAGAATCCTCAAGCTATCCCAGACAAATGAGTTTTAGGGTTGTTGTTTTTTTTAAAAAAAAACAAATTATATCCTTCCAGTATTGTATTTCAACTATGAGTTCCACCCCACCCGCCCCCATGTTTCACTCATACCACTAATGTTATATTCCACCACCCCACTCCACGCATACTAGGATTTCAAGTTCTTCTGGTTTGTTCTTCGTACTCTGTCAATAAGCAACTGAGCCATTTAGTATCACCCTTCTTAAGCTTGCCTGATGCATCTCCCATTGTACAGTATTTCTGAGCACTCCTTCCTTCTTATCACCTGCTTCCTTGTAAGACTTGATGCCTTTGGGCTTACCGTATGCTTGAATGTGGTTCTGGACATCCCTTCTTCCCCTTCAGATATAAGTTGAAAGCCCACCAGATATGAATTATATTCATTAAATTGTATGTATGTTGAATTATATTATGTTGAATGCAATGAATATATACTGCTCAAAAAAGTAAAGGGAACACAAGCAGAAGACATCCGAGATCTGAATGAATGAAATAGCCTTATTAAATACTTTGTTCTTTACATACAGTAGTTTATATACTGCTCAAACAACTAAAGGGAACACAAAACTACTGTATGTAACGAACGAAGTATTTAATAAGGCTATTTCATTCATTCAGATCTCGGATGTCTTCTGCTTGTGTTCCCTTTATTTTTTTGAGCAGGGTATATTCATTATATCCAGTATAGCATTCATTCATCCTAATAATTTAAAGCAGTTTCTTATGTAAGTATATGTGTGGAATCTGCTTACTGTCCATGAAGTATTATAGGTAAATATAGATACAAATACTTAAGTATGGGACAGACTCAGTTCCACAAATAAGGCCAATTCTAATACCATCTTCTTCTGCCTCTCTAATTAGGACCCTGTATTTCTCCATTCAATACTTATGAAATGTTCTTATCTTCCTTTTCCTCTCTTTAAATGGAAATCATGTAAAGGCATCTTTGCAGACAGAAAGTCCCAAGTTGAATTCCTGGCACCTCCAAGTAAACCTGAAAAAATCCTTCTCTGATCCTCTGTACAAACACAACCACTCATTATAGATAAAACTGAGCTTCAAAGATTAAAAGATCTTATTCAGATATAGCAATTTCCTGAGTTCCTCCTCCCTGTCCCTAACTATTTTGTTCTTAGCTACCTTTTATACTGTACTCCATACTCCAGGGTTTTTTTCTTCAACATGCCTACACAGTCAGCCTGGAAATGGGAACAGAATGTACGGAGGAGACTGCAAGAGCCCTTCCATTTATTACTGCTAATCTTACAAGACCTGAACTTTGCCTGCTGATGCAGTCTTAAATTCAACAATTAAAATTGTATGGGTCATTTCTCTCTCTCTCTGTCTGTCTCTCCCTGTCTCTCCCCACCCCCAATATCAGAAGTGAAAATCCTTGCAAAAGCAATCCATTAAAAGCCATACCAAATGAAAGAATGGACAATCTGTTGTCCCCCAGAACAAGCTGTTACCCATAAACTCTACCTAGCATTTCTTTGGGAAATTCAACCTATCTAAAATGGGAACTCCAACACTTTATACTATAGTGGGAAAAGGTAAATATGTATACAAAGAAGTATATAGTACTTTATACTCCAATGGGAAAAAGTAAAGATGAGAAGTTTTATTCTGGCCCATATACCATGTTATGAATCAAACTGCTTCCTGGATTGCACTAAAAATCACTTGGATTTTTTTCATTATGCAGATTCATTATGACATTTGTTTCTTCCATCCACACACAAACTTGCATATATACATAGTAATTTAAATAAATTTGAACAATAATACACAGGAGCATAAGCATAGAGAAACATCTGGCCTGGTCTTGCTAGCAAAAATATATCCCAATATACACCCCAACTGTTGGAAATGTGGCCATGGTCAAGGCACCTTCTTTCACATGTGGTGGACATGCCAGGAAGCGAAAGGATACTGGAATAAAATTAGGAGGTGGTTAAATGAAATAATAGATGAAGATATTGAATTAACACCAGAGATTTTCCTCCTGGGAATAATAAAGAAGCCATATAGAAAGGAAATGATACATTTAATGATCCATATAATTACAGCCGCCAGATTGGCATATGCACAGTACTGGAAAGAGAAAACTCAACCACCAGAAGAGCTTACAATTAAGAAAATACTCGAGTGCGCAGAGATGACTAAATTAACCTATGAATTAAATGATGAGAAGATAGTTTATTATTTGGTGTGGGAAAGGTGGTATAAGTGGTTGCATGATAAAATGAAAGGAAGACCTAAAGGTGTGCAAAATATTGATTAAAAGTGAGCTGAAATATCACCAAGTATTATTTATGTAAATAGTTAAAACACTGTACATCTGATAGTAACTGAAAATGTTATTATATTTATATGTTTTATGTCTTTGTCTGAATGTTTTGTTCCTCTTTTTTTCTATTTTTTTTTTATTTCTGTTTTGTTTGTAAAAAACCTCAATAAAGTTTCTATTAAAAAAAAAAAAGCATAGAGAAACATCTTGCTGAAAGATCCCAAATTCTCAACAGCACTAACAGAACTGAGCACATCATTTGGAACCAAATATTAAGCAAAGTACTATGAGCACCATCCCAACAACTATTGCTGTTCTTAACACCAGACTATGGTGTCAATCTTTTTATAGTGATCTAATAAACTTGCAGGGGATTCTGGCTGATCAATTAGTGGGGTTACAAGGGGAATAAGAAGAAGGCAACCAAGTTAATCTGCATAGCGGATTTCTCCCAAAAGTTATGCCGGGTGTTTTTGTTCAGGAAATCAATAATCCTATGGCGAAAAAAATGATGATTGACCATTGGGGTATAGGAGGTACAGTATATAGGATGAAGGTGGAGGGAGTGCCTGGTGTTCCTCATCCCAGAGGAAAGACGGGTGCCTACTTTTCCCACCAAGAAGTAACAATGGGTGCAATGGGAAAAGAACCTGAGAAATCCACCAATCGCTGCCCTTGAAACTGCCCCACATTGAATTCATAAGGACAGTTTCTCACTGCTGACGCATAGTAAAACTTGGTCAGTGCAAAGTACAACAATATAGTTTTCTGTCGACTCAAGGATGGGACAAATGCATATTACTCAGCTGTGAGGAAAGGTTTTCATTCCTGGTGGAATTTTGCTTGGTATTCTTAAGGATTGTATTCTGTTCAGAGAAATTGAGCTAGGGCAGTGATGGCTAACCTTTTTGCCGTTGCATGCCAAAACCAGGGAGGAGCGTGGGGGGTCGAGTATGTGCAAGCCCACAACCATAATTCAATGTGCCCCGCCCCACGTGCATGCATGTGCAACCCCTCCGTGCTCCCCCCGGTTTTGGCATGTAATGGCACGGTGGGTCCGGTAGGCCTGTTTTTTACTCTCCCCAAGCTCCAGAGGCTTTCTAGGAGCCTGGGGAGGCCTGTTTCCCGACTTCCGGTGGGCCCGAAAGGCCCGAAAATCAGCTGGCCAAAGCACGCATGCGTGCTGGAGCTGAGCTAGGGCAACACTCGCGTGCCCACAGATATGGCTCTGCGTGCCACCTGTGGCACGCGTGCCATAGGTTCGTCATCACGGATCTAGGGTCTAGGTTCCAGTGTCATGGAAGGCCAAAAGGCAGAAGAGATTGGCTTGGGGAGACTGCATGAAATTAGGCAAAAGCCTGCATTTCCATTCTATAAAGTGCTACAGGCTGGCTTAAGGAACCAAATCTTTAATAACAACATGTAGCACCTGTGCCTTCCCCAAGAGATCAGATATATTTTCCAATGCTTACTTGTTATTGTGGTCAAAAGGTAGCACTCCTTCAGAAGTATTACAGGATCTAATCAGGACAGCCAAACAAACTCAATCTAAAAACTGCTACTTTGGGTAAAAACCAAGTCCTTTGTTGACAGTTTTAAGTCTTAAAACAGGGCAGCTCCAGGGCCACATGTGGTTCCCAAGCACCCAGAGTTCCCTTGGTTTGAGTACACAGTAAGTTTTTGTTTTATTTCATTCTTTTGCTCATTTTTGAGTAAGCGATTTAAGATGCCCTAAGATTTACAGAGGGTTAAGTACTTCTTTCATTTATTAAAATGGAAAAAAAAAAGTCTTTTCCTCCAAAACCACAACTTCCTCCTACTTGAGTTCTAAGAGGCAACATGCGTGGTTCACACCTTCGCAAATCTTAAGATATGTTTTACTTCAAAACCATCTAAAAAGAGATTGAAATATTTAGCCACCTCCAGTCCAGTGACATCTTAACCACCCCAGCTATGCCTTCTGCAGAGGCAAATAAATATGAAAGCATGGCCTTGACTTTGCACATTCATATTCAAGACTAGGGCTTCCATTGCTCTTGGGTGTCTTCAAAAGAGTGACCGTTGCATCTGAAAGACAAAGGTCACTCTTTGAAGAACAGCAAAGTTCATATCTTGGACGGGGAGGGGACCACTGATTTGAGAGCGAGATCAAAGAGGCCATCCATATTACAATTGAATAGCCCTCTCTTAAATGGTGGTGGTGGGGAATATTATACCACCTATGCCCAGTGGTGAAAGCTGAACTGGTTCGCTATCGGTCCACTAGCCGTGGATGCGCACTGCGCACCAAGCATGCACTGTGCGTGCACTGCACGCACATGCACAGTATGCACCAAAAGGAGGCTTGGGTAAGTAGAACAGCAGGGGGGGATCAGCTGTACTGCACAATTTAGCTTTGCTAGAAAGCTAAACCAGAAGGCTGAGTCAACCTTGAGCCTGGTAAGATTCGAACTGCCAAACTGCAGGCAGCCGGCAGTTAGCAGAAGTAGCCTGCAGTACTGCACTCTAACTACTGCGCCACCGCGGTAAGCAGGAAAGGCCTATTTAAATTAAATAATTAAGCGAACTAGGATACTTCATAGACTATCTGATGTCCACAAAAGCAAAAGTGGGCAGGTAGGCTAGCAAAAAGAAATTCTTGTGAATTAGGAACTTTTCATGGTAGCAAATAAAATCATAATAAAATATACACTCTGTAAGTAAGTCAGACATGTCAACGTTTCTAATGATTTCTTATCATTAACTGGAGGATATCATTTCTAAATGCTTAAGCCTTTCTAATCCAATAGCTACAGCCATTCACAAATAGGTACCAATGATGCATTCCCCAAAGCCAACAGAATAGCAGAGACACTCTAAACCAGGGGTCTCCAACCTTGGCAACTTTAAGCTTTGCTGGCTGAGGAATTTTGGGAGTTGAAGTTCACAAGTCTTAAAGTTGCCAAGGTTGGAGACTCCTGTTCTAAACTGTGGCCCCTTGGGGGAACAGGAAGTACAGATCAGTGTGATGCCTGATGTTCAAAAGGTTCATTGCAATAGTAACATGGTGTTTTAACTTTGATTTTTACATACCAGTTGAAGGTATCTGATCATTCCAGCCCTCTATTCACCTAATAAGTGGATTGGTATGCTGAAAAGGTTAGAAGAGGATAGGCAGAGAGCAACTACTTCAGCAGCAGTCATAAACAGCACTGAAAGGAAACAGAAGATGAAGAATGCAAGCAGAGGTATTTTTTCCAGGTTTCCCAGAAAAACAGCTGAATCATAAACCCTTGGATAACTTCCCTCTCTTCCAAACATCGAATAAAAAGACACATACAGAAGAGATTATTATTATTATTATTATTATTATTATTATTATTATTATTATTATTATGTTGAAAATGCAGCAAAGAGAAACGTAAGTATACTACAAAGGAAAGGAGAACCAAATATTGTCAGTTTGATAAGCACTAAAAAGCTATAGAAAGAGCCCATGGTGTGATCTGCCAATAGAGTGGGTCTTAAAACTGATCCAGTTTTTTTTCCCCTTGGTCTGAAATATTGTCATTACCCCCACAAAAGAAACCAGACTTCATTGTTTTGCAGAAGCATCAACCTCAAACTGGATCCATGACCCCTGAACAAGAAATTACTTCGGTACCCCCAGGTTCCGCCCAAATTATCCCCTTGAGCATCCCCAGTTTAAGAACCAACCACTGCTTCCTTACAAACATATTGTCACTTTAGTTTGAGAAGAAGCAAACATCTTGTTTAGGATATTTATTCCCAGTTCATGTCATCAAAGGCAGCACTCTTTGACTTTTTAGATCCTTCACCTGAATCTGTTACATACAATTGAGCTGATTTTTTAAATATATATATATATATTGTCCCTCTTCCTCCACCTTTACTTATTTTTTTACTTATTTTTTCTGCCTTTTTCATAGCTTATCTGCAACATACACAACCTTGTTTAATAGTCATTTACTCTTCCAAAAACACCATGTCATGTACAGTCCAAAGAGTGGAGTAGAGCACTATTTCTCCCGCTTGACAAATTTATGGTACATGGATTTCAATTGTCAGAATTCCCTAGCCAGCATGATATACCATGTTCAGAACAGAAAACCATGACATTTTAAGATACAAATCTGTCGTACTGTATTGTAACGCTGTCATGCTCTCCTATTTTTCTACTTTCTTAAAAAGCAAAATATCATAGAGCTACTGATGTTCCTTGTTGAGTTAATTTCAATCTATTACCAAAGATCAAAGAAACCGAAGAAATATATGGAATGTTGTTTGCTTGTTTTACAAATTGGAAAAAAAAATTGATATATATATAGGGCTAATCAAAAATTCAATATTTTAATCAGGCATAGGTACTGTATTATGTATGAATTAGAATTTTGTTTATTATATTCCATAGCTCATCAGCTTCTTAAAATTTAAACTCAGTGCAACTTCAACTAAATAAAATAAAACGTTTGAAGGATAAAATAAATTTATATGAGCTGATTTTCTACAGCATCATCACATTGAAATCAAAAATCAGTGACCATAGACAACCCCCATTACCTTTAATAACAAAAGCTTCAGTTAGCAGACGCAGCTTGTATAAAGGTTTCTTCTCTATTACAAGGTCTTCGAGGCCAGCTCTTGCATACATGCTTAAAGTCTCTCTGTAACAGCCTTCAATATAATGAAGCTTTGCAAGGAGCAACATTGCTTCTGTCATAACTTTTGGCTGGAAAATTAAAATGTGCATTAGTAATATAATAAAGCTGTAGTTAAACAATGTTTGTTTTGGAAATATTTCCCTGTTCAACATCGCATGGAATCAAGCATTTTGTTAACAAAACCTTAGTGAGCTTTGAGGTACATGGTGAAATATAATGAGTGCAGAATGCAGATCCCTCAGTTAATTTGAAAAATTATAGAGGTTGGACATTCATTTTCTACTGAAATTAATAAGGCAGCTCTTAAGAAGAGGAACATTCTGTGATTACAACAGAGGATCCACATGGTTTCCTGTTATGTGTCAATGGATGGAGCCATCTGAGTTTCTTCCATAAATTTCCAAGAACACTTATCCTATGTGAAGTGGAAGTTTACTAGTGTACTTTGACTGCAGTTTCAAAATTGCTGAAAATATATATTTAGCTTAAAGTTTTGCCCTGTTTTATTTTTTTATCTATATAAAAATATTTGTCAGGGATGGATTCTACTTACCTTTACTACTGGTTTGCAATGGGGCTGCGCGTGCTCTTCTGCGCAAGCGCAGAAGCTTCTGCACATGTGCAGAAGCATTTTCATGATGTCAGGGTCAGTGGGCGGGGCCTCCCGCTGGTTTTACTACTGGTTCTATAGAACCGGTGTGAACCTGGGGCAACCCACCACTGGTGTGTATGTATTTAAAAGTGAACACATTTCAGCTATCCTTTGAAAAGTTACAACACTTCAAACAAGGGAAATTAAATCTTACTCTAATATAATCCTACATCACCCGCTTTTTACATCCAATTTAATTGCAGCACTAGCTGCATACATTCTAAGTAACCATTACCCTGTTTTTACAAAGTATACCAGCTTGAGCATCACAGTGCTATAAAGGCCATCAACCTTGACTAAGCAGATGCCCTAGAATCTTCCTAACGCTATATGAATAAGGCCCAGTTTATGCAGTTTATAGCTTTAAGCAATAGAGAGATTTGAAACACAAAGTGCTTTATTTGTGACAACCAAAAACGTTAAAACTTAAGAACACCACCTCTAAATGGTTGATCCCCGCGTGGTTAGTACAGCTATTTCTCAGTCACATTCACATTCTCCCAAGCAAAAAAAAACCAAGGGCTACTCAATGTTGCCATTTGTAGGAGATAGAATTTGGAAGTTTGCCTCAGAGCATGAAAGTCAGTGCATGGTTAACATAACAACAATAACCACTTTGCTAGTCATTTAAATTAAGTATAAATTAACTCCAAGTGAAAATAAAATGGAAAAATTGGCAGATTTTTTTTTCCATAGTTATGCTAGATCAAATGAATTAGTAACTTATTCCCATACTGGTATCCTCGACTTACAAGAGTTCATTTAGTGACCGTTCAAAGTTACAACAGCACTGAAAAAAGTGACTTATGCACATTTTTCAGTTACAACTGTTGCAGCATGCCCACGGTCACGTGTGTTGTGGTCCGCCAGCAGCCTGTGGAGCTGGCAGCGGAGTCAGACAGTGAGGAGGCTGGGGAGGACAATGGGCTAGTCCTGGAGTCAGAGGAAAGCCCGGACAAGGGCTCTGCATCGGAGGCAGAGATGGGGCCAGGGCCATCTGGGAGCGATGCACGGATTCCGGAGCCTCCAGAGGCGGATAGTAGAGAGGTACAGAGGAACAGGAGGTTCCTAGCATGCGAAGAGCTGCCAGAAGGCAAGAGCAGCTAAAGCAAAAAAGACGACTCGGGAGTAAGGCCAGGAGATGATTGGCCCCTCCCAGAAGGCTTAAAAGAGCAGCAATGGCTCTTGAGATCTTTGTAGGAAAGCAACGTTGCTACATTTGTTTCTTGTCGGCGTCTCTTGCTTCTGAACTTCGTGGGGTTTTGCCAAGAAAAGCCTTTGGCAGGGTGCCAAAGAAGACAAAGGTTGGTGATAAGATCGAAGGACTATTTATGAAGAATTTGTTTTGGAATTAATTTATCTAATAAATTAATCTAATAAAATATGTTTGTTTAGGGCTGATTGTGTCTGGTAATAACTACTTGGGCCTAGGTCATAACAACGTAATCAAAAATGCAGATGCTTGGCAACTGACTCACTTTTATGACAGCTGTAGTATCCCGAGGTCAAGTGATCCCCTTTTGCAACCTTCTGACAAGCAAAGTCAATGGAGAAGCCAGATTCACTTCACAGCTGTGTTACTAATTTAACAACTGCAGTGATTCACTTAACAACTGTGGCAAGAAAGGTCATAAAATGGAGTAAAATTCACTTAGCAACTGTCTCACTTAGCAAAAGAAATTTTGGGCTCACTTGTGGTCGTAAGTCGAGGACTACCTGTATGAGAAATGTGAAATATTTTATCCAGCTTTCCTTATTTTTGGTTATAACACTTGTATAAAACAGTAACTTTCCCAATTTGTAACGAAAACTCATATTAATGAATTAATGTGAGTCTGGACTTTGACAGAGACACAAAATCCCATCATGCTGAATTAAAGCTATGACTCCCAAATAAACTACCCCATGTGGACTTGTTCAAGTAGCAGGCCAAAGAAAGGGTCTCTTGGTAGATTTCATAACAATAAAGTGTACAGTTAGACTGCTCTGCCCATCATGGTGTCTCATTGTTGTTGTTTTAAAAAGAAAGTCTCTTGTCTCATTAGCGCTGCTAAAATAGATCTATAGAAACGTAAGTGGATCTGCAATAAAACATTGTTGGCACTGTTAGAGCTAGAAAAAAAGATGTAGTTGTTTTAATCAGTCAACTGATTTGATTTACTAAAATAGCTACATCCTTTTTCTAGGCTCACATCATTGCTGGGTTGCCCCCGGTTCAGACCAGTTGCAAGAACTGGTAGTAAAACCGGTGGGACGCAGATCATAGGAGATCTGCGCATGCACAGAAGAGCGCGTGCGGGCATGATGCAAACCGGTAGTAAAGGTAAGTAGAACCCACCCCTGGCTCACATAGCATCCTGAGAAAAGATACAAGAGGTGCTGTGCTCATGTTATCACACATTCCAAAGCACCTTCTCAAAGTTATTTTCAAGAGTCTTAGTAGCTTTAATTTGGAAATCCTGGATTTAGCCACTCATGTCTTCCATCATGACACTCTTTTCTATTCCCCACCACCCCATCCCCCATTATTTCCCTTCCTCCAAGTCAGCAATATTTCATGGCCCTTGTTTGTTTGGTCCTCCATGGCCACCCTTGACATCGGTGTCCCTAAATTGTATCTACACTTCTGCAAACCCTCAAAACCTGCTAATACCTTCATTTCTTCATGTGGATGATGCCATTCTAGAAGGGTTGGTTTTGGAGGACAGGATTGCCTATTAATTTATATAGTGCTGAAAATTTAATTTAGTAAATCGTAACAAATCCCAACATTCTTTTGAATAAAAACTGCTGCAGAAAGAAAGCAATTATTTCAGATGTTTATAAATGCATCAGGAATGGTATCAGGGAGATAGGTGAGATTAAAGATTCCAACATTTCGTTATCTAAAACATTTGATTATACATCATTAGCAGTGTTTGGAATGCTCTTTTTTATTTCTATCTAGAATGCCTACCAGTAATTTCCCTCGATTTAGAATGTCAGTCAAAGACTTTTTGGCGTCACTCAGTTTGGGCTCGGTTTTTTCCATTAATGGCATGGTTTCTTTGATTTTGGCAAGGTTCTCTTTTAAGCACAGCTCCAGCAATGCCTCCGCAGCTAGTAGATTCTCATAGTCTTCTGCAAGACATAGTCAATGGAATAAAAAATTACACACTGTGTTATGTTCCCATATATAGCAGGATAGAAAGCTAAACATAGAATTTTAACCATTATATAAACATTTCCTCGCATAAGGAAATTTGCCCAGAGTGCAAAAATTGTTTATGCAATAGGAATCCTACTTAAGTGATCAGCTATACATTTATAGACATTTCATAGAAGCTTTCTTATTTAGGCATATAAATGAATGTCCTGTGTCGCGTATTCTACTTCAGATTTGTAAATACGAACTCTTTAGAGAAATAAACACCAGTTTGTTCTGCTGGCTTATTTAAAGAAATGGACAGAATTTGATTCAGTCATGAAAACTTTATTGGAAATAAAATCACAATTATTTATATAAATGTCTTGTTACTATGTTCTAGAAACCTAATCAATAAGATGTTATAAATCCAAATTTTGTTGCAGGCTTCTTTATACTTACATAGTAAATAAGAACTGAACACAAGTGGATTTACTTATCAATATGCATACATAAAACTGTACTCTAACTTAACCAGCATGTAGAACTGAATCAAAAATCTGTGCAATGTGACTTTCTATGCTTCTCCTCCCCCAAATCCTCATCTTCCAACCTCACAATCTACTCCAGAAAGTATTAAGCAAATACATTTTGAGAGGCATAACTGCCATGTGCCAGTCAAATCAAGATTAAACTATTTATCTCAATAGGCTGCACATTCATCTATTAATGGTCTTTAATTTCATATAGTATGTCTGCCCATATCCTGTTTGCCCATGGGGTCTTGTGACAGGTAAAATAATGAGATATTTATAATGGCAGAAAATAAAACTAAAAGATAAAATGTTAATAAAACATTCAAGCCTTAAACAGCAACTAATCATAAGCATGTTCTGAGTTCAAAAACAGCATCTACTAGGTGTGTGCAGGGGGAATATCAAAAAATCAAGAGGATGATTGCCACTGCATTATTGATGCTCTTTTTAAACGCATCTTTTTTATAAAAAAAACTATATGGTTAATACTGCATAACAATTTAATATTGAGTATGCCTTGTTTCAACCAGCTATCTGAGCAGAACCCCACTGAAAACAGCACAAATTTTTCTCAACAAAAATATGGATAATTTTACTCTTGGGCTCTTATTTATGCTTTGCCTCAGATTTTATAAGAGCGACTGCATTGGATATAATGTAAACATGCAGAAAATATGATCTATTACTGGAAAGGACAACAAAGCTTTAACCATGTGATTATATGAGCTCAAACTCCATTTAATATTACAGAAGCATTTTACTGTATTATTTTGACTCTCTAAAGTAGAATATATTCCCCAAAAAACAGCAAAGCTTTCTCATATTCTCCTCCTTTTTTTTAAAAAAAAAATTGATGTTGCTTTTCTTTTCTCTCCACTTATTTTGTCTCTCATCACCCCTACCCACTCACTGCCACACTTTCTTTTCCCTGGAACAATTGCATATGCAAAACTGATTGAGGAAAATATACATGCTGATAGTGCAACAAGCATGCATTTATGCTTTTGGGTGGAGTCCACAAATTAACTTGAAATTAGTGACACAGCCCCTCTACAGACACAAAATGGCTGTGGTTTGAGGAAAAGGTTTCAAAGTGGGGGGAGGGACATCCAAGCTGCTGGTGGGTTCATTCCTCCTTCTATGTTTCACAGACAGTTTTATTTTCTACTGAAAGGTTTCTCTTTAAAATTGAAACTGTATTTTACTTAGCCTCTATCTACATCTTGCTCCATCCCCTCCCCCCCGCCAAGAATGCTGTTAAAGTTCTCCAAGCCAATACGTGCCTGAAATAGTGAGCCACAAGTCCCAAGATTTTATTTATTTATTATTTATTAATTCAATTTATATGCTGCCTTTCTCAGGTGACTCAGGGCGGCTTACAATGCATAAAAAAAACCCCATTATAAAAACATTTAAAAATTAAAACATTAAAACCCATTCACACCATTCATGGCCGGGTCTCACAAGATCGCAACAGCGAGATCAATGGTCCCAGGCCTGCCGGAAAAACCAGGTCTTCACCGCTTTTCGGAAGGCCATTAGGGTGGGGATGGTCCAGACCTCAGGAGGTAACTGGTTCCAGAGAGCTGGGGCAGCCACAGAGAAGGCCCTCCACCAACCTTTTTTAGAAGCAGAGAAACCCTTCTTGCATTTTGCCCCCTCCACACTTATTCTAGCCTAAGACGTCCTAGTTGCCTTAATTATTTTATTTATTTATTTATTCAACATTTTTCACAGCCACCCAACTCCAAGGGATTCAGTGCTTCCAAAGCCAGTCATGGTGGCTGGCACAGACATAAAGAGCAGCCTGTTCTCAGAGGTCTTTCTTTTTGCCTTTTCCTGATGCTCATTCTGAGAGGCTGCTTTATCCTTCCAAAGGAGCGCGGATGGTCCGGCCTCACAGAATCAGGCCAGCTGCTCAATAAGGACACCTCTGCGGGCAGCGGGTCAGGAGAAAGGAGGAGGGAGCATTACCGCTCCACCACTGGGTTCCTAGATGTATGCGTGTGAGTGTGTGTGTCTGTGTGTCAGAATAAGACTGCTACTTCCGTCCTTAAAACTACAGTCATCTTCTACATATTAATTCAGAAGGAAGCGCTTGTGAGATCAATGAGATTTATTCCCAAGGAGTGTAAAATTCACTGGGTTCAATTAAACATCACCGGGGAGCGCACCGAGTATATTTCTCTTGAAGACAAGGTCACCCTAGAACTGATTCTCAACAAGGAGCATTGGAGTGTGGTAGAGCAGCCTCCTTTAAGGGCACCGGGCAAAGCTGAGAAAGAGGGAGAGGAAGCCGAGGGAGGCAAATTAGAGTAAAACCGGTACGGGGTGCGGTGGAAGGTGCATTGCCAAGCCTTGGTCCACACTATTTCAGAGTTTCTACTAACAAGCCATCGCTAAGCCGCAGGCATGGTTTCAAAAGTTGCCGGGTAGAGGATGGGGTGAAGGACTCACATGCCAATCAGCTCCCTCTTCCCCCCCCCCAAATAAACTGAATCTAAATACTTCTACACACACCACCCCCCAAAAAAGAGACGCTAAGAGAGACAAACCAACCACACACACACACACACACACACATACCCCATTAGAGCCAGCCTGTTAAGGATGCGGCTGAGGCAACCCCAGCCCCAGGGGTTGACGAAAAAAAAGAGAGGCTGGATTCGACGGATCATCTGGCAGCCCACCAGTAACTGACCGCGTGGGAATCTGTCGGAAGGCGCGCAGAGCCAGCTCGGGGGATGAGTTTATGGTTCGTGACATTGTGCGAACCCAGCACTTTTCAGCGGAGCAAGGAGACCCTGGGTCAAGGGAACTGGGGACGACAACAGGGCTGGGCAGGAAGGGGCGAGCGGGCTGACCCTTACAAGGACAGGCGGCCGCCCGCTTCCATAGGGTTTTTTTTTTTTTTTTTTTTGCGTTTTACGGAAGAGCAGGCGGTCACTGGGGAATCCCAACAGTTCAAGCGGCCGGCTTGACTGCCTTACCAGATTTTTGCGGTGCGGCTCCGGCTCCTTTTGCCCCCTTGTGCCGAGGGCTGGACGTCCGCGCCCTCATCTGCGCCACCATGGTGAGCTGCATCTCCCACTGGCAATCCGTCCTGCACCTCTCGATCGCCTCTTCCATTTTCAGGTGAAAATGCGAGCCTTTCGCAGCCATCTTTGCGTGGGTGGGTGCCTCATGTACAACAGGGAAGTCCCGGGCAGGCAGCAGGCAAGCAAACAGCAGCGCGCCTCGGGAAGCGCCGGGTTCCCCTCCCCTCCCTTCCCTTCTCTTCCCCTCCCCTAGCTAGCATGAGCGAGCTTTCAATTTCTCTTGTACACGCTGGGAAAGGGAAGCCCGGGTTTCTTCAACCTCTTGGTGCCAAAAAAAAAAAAAACCCACCCCTTTCAGATTAGTTACGACCATTCACCAGTTTGGCTCCGGCATTCCGACGGAAAATATTTGGTAACGTTTGGAAAACGCGCTGGGCTGAAGGAACAAAAGCGGGAAAGTGGTGCTGCAGTAGAAGAAGTGACTTCAACGACCTTCCGTCGGAAGCGCACACGGTCTGTTTACTGCTGTATTTGTAGGCCTCTACTACAAATCAGGATCAGTAGTTAAAGGAAGTCGTTATTTTTCCTCTATTCGCTTTCCAGATAAGTACTAGGCACTTTGAGTACAAGGCATGGTCTGGAAGTTAAGGGTTAGAGGGAAGAAGTACAGTTGCCAGGGTATGTTACCAGAAGGGCTTCCTTTGCTATGTGCTCTGGTTCCTTGGGTCTTATTCTTCCAAAAAAAAAATTTTTTCTACACCTCCAACTTCCTTTTCTAATGTTAGCTGTGCTTGATCAGTCAGAGATCTCTTATCAACCTTGGGGACTCTGAGCTTCAAAATGACACAATAATGTTTTTTTAAAAAATATTTCTTTAATTCCACTATTATTTTTTATGAATAATTCATGGCAGCAAACATACCTAATTCAGTTTCCTCCTCTCATTTTCTCCACAACAACCCCGTGAGGTAGGTTGGCCTGAGAGAGAGTGACAATCCCAGCTGACTTTCATGCCTAAAGTGGAAGTAGAACTCACACTTTCTTGGTTTCCAGCCTGGTGCCTTAACCACTAGACCACACAGACACTAGTGCAGGGGTCTCCGACCTTAGCAACTTTAAGACATGTGGGCTTCAACTCCCAAAATTCTGGGAGTTGAAGTCCACAGGTCTTAAAGTTGCCAAGGTTGGAGACCCCTGCACTGGTGTTTATTAACTTAGGTTTAGCATGTCATATCCTTTAGCCAATAGGTATGTGTGTCAGGATTTACATTTATGGGAAATTAAAATTCACAAATATAAGCTTATAGTTGTTTCTTTTGAAGAAGAAATGGGGCTTCATTTGTTTAAAGGAGTTGGGAAATATGAAACATTCCATCGGGAAGGCATATTCCATTTGATTTAATGGCTATCTTCTACATTCAGTCATATATAACCCATTTTTAAGAACATTTTTACATGTAAAATTGGCTTTAATTTAGTTTTTAAATAATACAAATTATCAGTTTACATGTGTATGTGTATTTATTTCTTATACTTATATGCCGCCCTTCTCCCAAAAGACTCGGGGCGGCTCACAGAAATTAAAACAACGAAAACAATAAAAATAGCTACAAAAACAATCAATTAAAATCTCCCAATTAAAATCACCCATCAGATCAGCAAATTTGTTGGAAAAGCCATGTCTTCAGGTCACGGCGGAAAGAGCGGAGGTCAGGGGCCGTCCGGACCCCCGTAGGTAACCCATTCCAGAGGGTCAGTGCGCCCACAGAGAACGCCCTCATCCTGGGCGCCACCAGCCGACATTGTCTGGCCGATGTGTACAATGACAATAAAGTTATTTATTATTATTATTGTGCTGTTGATAATTTCTGAGATTCTAGCATCAATCAAAATGAAATGTAACTTTTTTTCCCTCTTCTGAAGCATTAAAGGAAATAATCATTTGACACTTTTAAGGCATGGGCAAAGAATAACTGTTGATTACATTTCATTGGGAAGGGGCTAGAATGAATCTTTTGACTCCTGTTGACCATGAATGAAATTTGCCTGGAAACAATGTGGAAGTTTCTTTCCTTTGGAATATCTTTTTAATTTTCCAAATGAGCCTATAGATCTGGGATTTCCTTGTGACCAAGTACTAATTGAGAGTCAATTTGGTGTATTGCGGTGGGTGAAGAACCAGGCCAGAACTGGGAGATTATGAGTTCTAGTCCCACCTTAAGCACAAAGTCAACTAGGTGACTTTGGGCCAGTCACTCTCTCTCTCACCCCTAGGAAGGAGGCAATAGCAGGCCATTTCTGAAATATTGCCAAGAAAACTAAATAGACTTGTCTAGGGTTTTGCCATGAGTCAACATTGACTCAAAGGCACAAGATAAATAAATAAATATTAACCAGATTTTACTCTACTTAGCCTTTTATTTGACAATTCAACCGTCAGTTAAGCACTGTTAGTCATAAATCAGCTGCTTCTTTATTATTACATACAATCATCCTATAATGTCCTGCCATTTTAAATAAACCTGTTCATTACCTAGAGCAGTAATTCTAAAAGTATGATCTACAAAGCATCAGTGGTCAATAGAAGTCCCCATTTATGGGCCACATGTGCACAGCAATCCACTGGCAAGAACTGTTTGCCTCCTAAGCCCTATGCACACTGATAGCACATGTGTGGTCTGTCTTCCCTCTTGTGTGCTGAAAATTAGCTGTGCCATATTGAACTGAGATCTGAATGGCTAGGAAAGCAGCCACTTTCTAATGATTCTATGCAACCTGTTTGTTTACTCATTTATTGATGTACATACAGGTCTAACAGGTCACTTGAAAGAGGTGCCAATCTACTGCTTAAAAGATTGTGGTGTAACTATTATTGCTAAAGTAGTTCCATGATCTCCAGAGGCTGTAACCAGAAACCAAATGATTGAACTCCCTGCCCTACCCACCTGCCTCCTCCCATTCTTGCTCCAGTCTGCGGTGGAGGACCATTTGGTCCTGACAGCAAGAAAATGTATCAATTACAGCATCTTAAATTGACCCACAATAAATATTTAGGATGCTACTGCTTATTAGCTACATTACCAAGCTTGTGCAGATAAAAGAATATTAACAGTGGTGAAATCCAATTTTTTTTATTACCGGTTCTGTGGGCATGGCTTGGAGGGCGTGGTGTGGTGTGGCTTGGTGGGTGTGGCAGGGGAAGGATATTGCAAAATCCCCATTCCCTCCCCACTCCTGGGGGAAGGATAGTGCAAAATCTCCATTCCCACCCCACTCTGAGGCCAGCCAGAGGTGGTATTTGCCGGTTTTCCAAACTACTCACCATTTCCACTACCGGTTCTCCAGAACCGGTCAGAACCTGCTGGATTTCACCCCTGAATATTATGGGTGAAAAGTATGGTATACTTTTGTACTGCCTCACAAATAGAGCAACATGTTCATACCGGTGTAATATAATAATGTTATATACATTATGCATATGGGAATGCATATATGTATATAACATTATATACATATATACATATCGGGCGGGTGCTGCACTGATGGAGGCTCATTCAATCTCATTTTACACATGTTGTGCTTTGATAATAAAGGTTTTATTTGATTTGAAGGAGAAAACATTGTCTGGATGTCCCCTAGGGGAAAGATACAGTTTGAATAGATCATTTTCTTTTTTTGTTCTGAACACATAACAGTTGAAATTGTCTGCATAGGATTTAAGTATAATAATAGTTTTCTTGATCTTAATTGCAAAGTTTAGACAAATCAATGTCTAATCTACAGCGTTCTGGCAACAAAACATCTTCCCATTGAATCAGCCCCTCCCGTTGATGTTTATGGACATCCAGCAGCTCTGTCTTGCTAGTTTGTGCTTGTTCCTCCCCATCCAGACCCTCACAACTTCCAGCTGCAATTTCAAGATACTATAGCTCCTAGCTGATATGTCACCACCGACCAATATGTGACTTCATATATTGTAGCTTCATATAGATATTAAATAATGTGGGAGAGGTCTACCCCCTATGGCATCCCTCAGCTGCAGCAGCTGAGGCTTGATGGCTCATCCCCTATCGCTGGAACTATGGGCTCAGAAGAGCAGAATCATCATGAAATGATACCTCTCACTTCCAAACCATGCAGGCAATTCCAAAAGTATACCATGATTAATGGTAATTAAGATGTCAAGTAAGACTCAGGGGGTCCATTTCCTCCATGTACTGTACCATAATCACATAGAAACACTAAATAATGCATCTTCTCTAGAATCCTCTGGTTGAAATACTGGCACCTTTGCAGATCAAAAGGGGAAGGCTGAAGACAAAGCAAATTTGACAAATGCAACCGGTTCAGAGAAGACTTCTTCACAGAGAGGTTGCACTAGTACCTCTTTCAAGATGGCTGATATAGGCTCTTTCTCATCAAAGATTCATTTATGCCAAGAGTGTCAAACTCAATTTCATTGAGAGCCGCATCAGCCTTGGGGCGCCAGGTGGCCGTGGCCGGGCTGGAGTGGTCGTGGCCGGGCTGGCCTCCTGCAACCCTCTGCTCCATTTTTGCTGGCACAGGGCTGCAGGGCGCTGTCCCATCTGAAAACAGAGCCTGGGATGGCCACTCGCAGTCCTTCCAAGCTCCATTTTCACTGGCAGAGGCACCGCAGGCCAATCTTTCACTGTTTCCAGGACAGCCCCACAGGCCAGATCTAAGCACCCCTTCAGTTTGACACCCCTGATTTATGCCCTATTAGTATGCTTGTCACAGACGCCAGGAGGAGCATGGGTTCAACCCACAAATGACAAGTTCATGGACTCTGCATTTCCTCAGATTCTACAAATGCAAACAAAGCAAGGAGTCATGCAAAGTATCTCCTAGCTCATCTCGCTTGATTTTGGCCAACTGTTTTCCAAACCAAAGCAGACAGAAGGAACTTTATCCTTGAGGAAAGCCATAAAACAATCTGGTAGCCAATAGTCTCTTGCCCCACTTGTCCTTGCATATAGAGGATGTATTTTGAACAAAAATATAGGACAGGGATTCACAGGTTCAGTAATCAGGGGAAAAAAACCTTTGCCATTCTTATTGTCACAGAATAGGCTCAAATACAAATTCATTAAAATATGAATGTGATTTGGAACTCTGTATAAACTATTGTAATGTATTGATTTAAGAACTATGGATTAATCAAGCACGGGCATAGCAAAAACGATGTGTTTGCTACAATGGAAAGACTACCATTCCATATTTGTAATCAAAACGTCACCGTATTGATCAAATGGAAAGATTAATATTCCATAGGGTCAAGTTTTGTATAAAAACTGAACTGGTATAACAATATGCTTCTTTCTTCTTTTCATCTGTTAATATTTGTGTTCCTTTTTTTCTACTTGTTTTCCATCTTTATATGTTAGGGCCCTAAAATGAATGCAGTTAATATTTTGAAAATGAGCAGGGATACCAGAGGAGGGCTGCAAAAAAAATCAGAACCACCATCAGAGCGCAGCAAAAAAGCCGGGAAAACGAATTATTTGCTTTCGGGTTTTGTTTGGTTTTTTTCCCTGCACTGTTGCTGCGGTCCTCGTATCATCGCTCTTTTGTCTACCTGGGGTAAATTTCACAACAAACCAGATCTTGCACCCAGCTCATAAATACTATACTATTAATTCAGCGTTTCCCATCTGGAGCTTCAGTGCCGTTGCCTCTCAGTAAAGAACCAGGCTGAGCAAAAAGATTTCCCACTGCGAGAAATCGAAGCAATCTTAATTCACAAGAAGAGCAACAGCGCGGAAACCCAAGTACAGTTCGCTGAAGGAGGCGTCATTAGCGCAGCCCTAGCAATTGGCTAGGAAATTCTTCCCTATGACGACTACCAAAAAAAAACTGCCCGGCGTATCAGCGCACGCGGGCGGGGACCAGAGGCTCTCCCTCCGAAAGCTCCCTCTTGTCTAGACTGAGGGGAATAAAGCCACGTCATAAAACGAGAGGGGGCGTGGTCTCTGCGGACATACCTGATTCCTTACGCGCACACCCCTTCGGGGGGGGGGGGGGAGTGGTGTGTGTTTTTTTTTCTCACCACACGTAAAATATCAAAGAAAGTAGCCAATCGCCGAGGAGGAGGCGTGGAACTATTGACGTATTGAAGGTCAGAGGTGGCATGAATGGTGGGGAATGGTGGCCGAGAAGGCTCAGTTCTGTGAGTGTTGCTGCTCTTCCCGGCCGGATAGTGTCATCTTAAGGGCAGAATTGCTGGGAAGAGGTGCGGGGGCGCAGGTGTTTCGGGACGAGCGTCGTAGCCGGGATCTCACGGGGGCCAGAAGACGGTGGCTGCCTTGTGCCGGCGGGGGTCTGTATGCCGCCTACTTTCCCGTCCGGTCCTAATCTCACCGTTGCTTGCAAGTCAAGCAGTTGGAGCCGTTAATCATCTTCTGGTAGTGGGGAGATCCTTCGAAGGGCTAATCCTGCAGTCCTCCTTACAGTTGCCTGAGGTTAATTTTGGAACAGGTATACACACAACTTCGTGGCTGCAAGTTGCAGCCGCAGTTAAATAGCATTTGAAGGAGGGTTTATTTATTTTCAGTTGGAAAAGGGGACAGAATATTCTTTCTAATGTTGGGCAAAAAGTTATAAACAACATTTTTCAAGCACTCCCGGAATACGTTGCTGTTTTGTTTTGTTTTTTACAGTCTGCTCATTCGAATACGTCCAGCTGCTTGATTTTATGTGGTGTTACATTATCTCGGGAAATTTGCAAGGTGCATTGAGATGACGATTTGCCTTAGAAAGCTGAGACATAAATGCTTGATACTGCGAAGTTTTAAAATGAGGCAGGTCCCTTGCTTAAGATGAAGTTCCTTTTCTTGTCTTGAATTCCTAGAATGACAGAATAGGAGAATGATAATAATAAGCAATAATAACTGCTTAAGAGTTCGCCCAGTTGGTTAAAAAACAGCTTTCCATTTAGTGCCTCTTAATATTGGTAGTGGTATTATCATTTATTATTTTGTTATGTTATTGTATCAAATGGTATCTGAATTCTAACATTTATTTGGAGGAATGTAAGTTCAAACATTCTTGAAGTCAATATGGATACTTTTTCATAATACATAGTTCTGTCTGCTTCCAAGATTGATATCGTATTTGCCATTCAGCTTTTGCAGAGGCTCTAGGAAAAAGCTTTACAAATGCAACATTGTGTTATGTCTAGTAAAACTGGATACTTTTTCATAATATTATGGTAAAGGTCTAATTGTTTGCAAGATTGGTAACATTTAGTTAACAGTTGTTTGAGAGGCTCAGGGAATAAGGTTTACAACTACAGTATGGTGTTATGTTCAGTTAAACTCTTACATATAAGGAAACTGATTGCAAAATTTGTCTCATATAGTTGCAAGATAAAGTCAATGAATTAGCTGTTTTAGAAAATTGTTGTGATTCCAAACTTAAAGGTTTATTGACATGACTTCCAAAAGTACAACTCAAAGTTCAGTACATAGCGATATTGTTTGATAGGTAGAGATGGCTGGTGCATATTCAATAGGTGGGGTTGAGTAGAAAAAAAAATAGTTGTACTTGGTTTCATCTTAAGAGTTATGAAATAATTGCATCAGCCAAATGTACACGTAATGTTAAAAAGTCATATGTGGCGGAGTAATTTGTTGTAGCTATTCATCTATCTTTAGTTTATTTGTTTAAAGGCATTATTGTACCTATTTTAAAAATTTCTGGCCACATTAAATTGTAATATATGTGAATAAGAATGACAATAACTTGAAATACCTAGTATTTCAACCTATTATTCTTATTCACATATAAAAAAGGAAAAATGAAATATAAAGTTTTGAGGTGCATTTTTGGTGCTTATGGTAAGGATGTATAGTGTTCCTTTCTTGTAGAAGCAGTGGAGTTTATGCTTGAGAGATTTAGACCATCATAAAAGCAGTGTTTGAAGATATGCAGCAGACTTAATTTTATGTTTAAAGTATTACATTATAAATTGTATTATAATTTTTTTTCTAGAATATGGCTGTTATGGTACATCCAAGGATTCATAGCATAGATTTTCTCTGCTGTATTATCCTTGCTACCTCCATTATCTCTTTAGCAGAGGATCACATGGATGGAAACCATCACCCTAACGTGCGTCTTGATAAGAACATGGTACAAGACAAAGAGTATGTGTTCCATAAATTGGCATTTTATATAATTCAGTTTTATCTCTTTATTCTTCCATTATAGATAGAGTTGTGAACTGCAGAGCAAGTACAGGCAATATATAATCTATGAATTAATGTGGAAATCTTTAAGGTTACAACTAATATACTTGAAAAGTTAACAACTGGAATTTAAGTGGACAGCTTTTTTAATGAGAGCTTCTTTGATGACAGAATTGCAGAACTCAAGGCCTGGTCATTAACAGAACAATTTAGTTTAGGCCTTTAGTTTTCTCCCTAAATTAAAGAACAATTTAACCAGATTTCAAAACGAATGGAAAGGGGCACTTAATTTTTTTTCATTCATTTTGAAATCTGGTTAAATTGTACTTTAATTTAGGCAGAAAACTAAAGGCCTTTTGGCTAACAGCAAGTGCAGTATCTGTACAGTTAGAATCATGAAAATTATTCTTAAAGAGTCAGCAGATGTATGTACATTTAACTTAGGCTATTCTTTTATCACTTTGGAGTTGTCTGGTCCAATTATTGCTTCAAGGAGTACGTACTTTGATTTTAAGAGCTGGATCTGGAATAAAACTCAATGCAGTCCTCATCTAGCGTCAGCTTATCCTCTTCAGCCTGAATGCTCACCAGATGTGCAGACCAACTCCCAGAGTTCTAGTATGGTTAATGCTGGGAATTTTGGGACCTGAAGTCTACTTCTTTAGAATGCTAAAACATTAATGAAGTTGTCACTTTGGAGTGCAACAGGTATGAAAAAGGGAAATACCAGGCTAGGAAAAAGACTGGAAATAAAAATGTCAGCATTGTAATTATCTTACCCATATCTATGATATGGAATACTGTGTACAATTTTGGTCTTTGCATTTGAGAAAGGGCACAATAACTCTAGAGAAAGAGAAGCAGAAAGCCCTGAGGAATTTTTTTCTAGATTTTTGAGGACTCCTTAGGGAAAAAAAGACTATTGAGGGAATTAAGGTGTATAAAATAATGAATGGGAGAGAAAATGGAGGGGGAGTGTTTTCTAGTGAAGGGATTACTCAGTGAAGCTGATAGAAAAGTTTAAAACAAAGGGAAATCCTTCACATACTACATAATTAACTAATTGAATTCATTACACCACACGTTGATAGCCATTAACTTAATTAGCTTGAAAAAGGGATTGCATATATATTCATAGAATACATTTCTGTCAAAATCTATTCTTCAAGACCAACATTATCCCCAAGTATGCCTTGAGTTGCAAAGGAATAATGGGAGGGAAAAATCTCAATATTTTCTGCTTGTGAACACTCCTGAGAGTGGATTAAGATGGGTGTTGCCCCAATCTAGTAGGACAGTTCTTATGTTCTTAGAATAAATACTGCACTTTATGCACAATGAGGTATGACTCACTGTGTTGCATAATTGAGGCAATTGTGTCTTATTAAATAACGTTGAAACTGGACAAGCACAATATGTTGAATTATCTTGTTGTGTGTATCTGTATGGAAGTTTTGACAGCTGCTGTGTATTTATCTTATAGCCACATCATGGAACATTTAGATGGTGTCGTTGACAAACCAGAAGCTGAGATGTCACCACAAGAATTGCAGCTTCATTATTTCAAAATGCATGATTACGATGGTAACAACTTGCTTGATGGTCTTGAACTTGCCACTGCAATATCACATGTACACAGACAGGTACGTATTAGTTTGTCTGAACAGGGAATTTGATGGGCCTCTCAGCAGTCCTTGGAAAAATGTACTATTTGTGTATTTCATATAGATAGGAAGGTAGGTAGGTAGGTAGGTAGGTAAGTAGATAGATAGATGATAGATAGATAGATAGATAGATAGATAGATAGATAGATAGATAGATAGATAGATACTGTAGATAGATAGATAGATAGATAGATAGATAGATAGATAGATAGATAGATAGATAGATAGATAGATAGATAGATTGACATGTTATTAAATACTGCTTAAGTATATATTAATATATTTTTGGCATTGTGTTTAGGGAAGACTTTTCTCTAGCAGAACTAAGAGTTTTATAAATTGGAAAACTTTGAAATAGCTTTAAGAAACTATTTAAAAAGCTTTAAGAAGCTTTATGAGCAAAAAAAAAAACCATAGCATTATTCTGAGAAAATTAAAATTAAATACAGGTAGTCCTCACCTTACGACCACAAATGTGACCAAAATTTCTGTTGCTAAGCAAGGCAGTTGTTAAGTGAGATTTGCCCCGCTTTGTGATCTTTTTTGCCACAGTTGTTAAGCGACTTGCTGCAGTTGTTAAGTGAATTGTGTGGTCCTTAAGCGAATCTGTTTTTCCCCATTGATTTCAGAAACCAGCTGGGAAAGTTATAAATGGTGATCACATGACCCCAGGATAGTGTAACTTTGATCACATTTGCCAAGTGTCTGAATTTTGATCATGTGTCCATGGGGATGCTGCACCAGTCATGTGAAAACTGGTCAAAGGTCACTTGTTTCAATACCATTGTAACTTCAAATAGTCACTAAATGAATGGTTATACATTGAGGATTACCCGTAGAGAACTGTACCTTCTGAGTTTTGATTTGCCAGACCCATTCAAACCTTTCACTCTCTAGCAATATAATTATCAAGAAGCAAGTACTAAAGAGAGGCTCCAAGCCAACTCCTTGGTAGAACTCATCTGTTGTTTTTCCTTTCTAGGGTGATGGCGAACACGTTCAGACAATAAAAGAAGATGAACTAATTAACTTGATAGATGGTGTTTTGCGCGATGATGATAAGAATAATGATGGATATATTGACTATGCTGAATTTGCCAAGTCAATGGAATAAGAACTATCTTCAGTTTTCATGTGCCCAGTTCAATGTGATTCTTATTATAAATAAGTAGGTGTGTTCTGCCTTTGAGCTGCGAAGTTAATAGTAGGCTGGTACATGTCGCCATTGGAATGGCTATACTTGTATGTGTTACATATTGGGAAGTAAAAATAATGGAATGTAATGGAAACTGTTGTCTGCTGTGATATGGATAACAAACCCACATTGAGCAATATAATGCTTTGCCCTTGTCAGCAGATTATTTGGCAGTCGTCAGCCATTTGCCTTATAAGGCAAAACCTATACTTTAATCAATATTTATATGTGTGTTTTTTTCACTCTCCCTACAGACTTAAGTAGATAGGAAACCAGAAAAAGTTACCATTCTTTGAGTATATGTAGAAGATAATAAAAAAGTGAAGTACTAAGTGAAATATTCATTAAAATCATTGTGAACATAAATGTGTGTCTCGGTGGTCTTCCCTTGTATCAGTATTTGTTTGCATTTTAATCTACCCATTTGGGTATATTTGTTAACGGTATTTCTGAAAATGTAGATTAAATGCCAGTGTTCACCTGTATCCTTTACCAAAACCTGTACCAATACTAGCTAACTAAATTTTTGTAACCGTAAGGGGAAAAAGCTGCCTTGTTAAGATTTCTACCCGTGTACCTTAACACCAATTCTTAGTGTTAAGTATGAATGATTATTTTGTCTTAAAATTAACTCTTTGAAGAGAGTAGTTAAATACTTGAATGGTTTACTTATTTAAAAAGATTCTGGAGCTTTCAGCAATCTTTGGTCCTATACCATTCCGTAATACCCTGTAGATTTAAAATAATGTAACTCTCTATATATCTGCCTCATTTTATAAATTTAATTGGTTAAATAATATGTACATTCCAAACTGTTGTATTTCACAAGATGAAAACTCATAGGGCATTCTCGAAATTGTATAGAGATCTATTTTCTGTAAAGAAATATTCTTATATTCTGTAATAATTGCATTTTGTTAATTATGTAATAAAATCTATCATATGATTGCAACATCTAAATTACATGATGGGACAGACTTTTGTTTTTTATTTATGCTAAAAAAATCTTCACAAGATATGATATTTCGGGTTTAGAAAAATACAGGCATCTTGCAATATATTTTATCTTGGTTTAATGAGTTTTGCAATTCCAACAAGCTAAGCTGGGTTTGTACTGCAGTTTTGATTTACTGCTTAGCATGTGTGAGCCTTTCCAGGTTTTTCTCATTCAATGAAATGTGGTAAATGAAGCAATAACATAGCCCAATGCAGAGGTGTCTACAAGGAGATCAAACAGGCAAGATGATGTTCACACCAGGGCAATCCAAGCCCCACATGTTTCAGTGTACAAAGAAGTATGGCCTCTATTTCTTGTTTCTGGATGTATGTGATGGATCTTTTATCATTTTCCCCACAATACATTATTTTGTTGATACAATGCATTCCTGTTGTGTTTTTCTACAATTTGTGGCAGGAAATACAGGAGAACTGTATTATGAATCTTAATATTGGCTTTATGTAGTTTAAAATAAAGACATTACTCCCAAATCCCACTCTGAAATCATAAATCCACCCA
This sequence comes from Pantherophis guttatus, assembly GCF_059756535.1. Lineage (NCBI taxonomy): Eukaryota > Metazoa > Chordata > Lepidosauria > Squamata > Colubridae > Pantherophis > Pantherophis guttatus. The sequence goes on along the minus strand of NC_142063.1, from coordinate 305,600,511 downwards.
TTTTGTGTGATTGCCTCATCCATTTTGTGCAATTGCTCCATCCATTGCAGCCCTCAGCTCCTCTAAAATGTTTGGGGTGGTGCTCACCCCACAAAAAAGATGCACAGCCATGATTTCAAGTAAGGGTGAGCAATTATTTTTCTATATAGGGGCCCAGGACAATTCCAGGTCATTTGTAGAAGAGGCTAAAACTAGCAGCCCTTCTTGCCCATTGGACTTTCAGATCAGGGTCAAGAGTTTTCTTGTCAGAGGTCTGAACTAATTGTTTGTAGAAGACTTTCGAAATTAGGCCAAGGACCATAGATCACTGAAGCTTGGGAAGGCAGTAGGACTACTGTATGTTCAAGTAGCTGTTTTAAAAAACGAATGCAGAAAAGGAATGAAGTAACTTTTTGCTTATTTTGCAATTACGTGGGGCTCTCTATTCTGATTTAGCATCTGCATGAAGCCACTGGATGAAGTCATCTGTAAGCATGGAGTTAAGTATCATTAGTTTGCTGATAACACTCAATTACATGTTTTTTACTTTGAGCCAACCAAGTGAAGTTACAGGTGTTTAGGAAAGGTATAAACACCAAGGATGTAGGCCAGGGATGTCAAACGCATGTCGTCACAGCGGCATCACATAACGTATCGGGGACTTTTTCCCCCTTCGCTAAAACAGGTGTGGGCGTGGCCAGTGAGTGACGCATCCGGTCCGTGGGCCGTGAGTTTGACAGCCCTAATGCAGGTAAAGAAAATGAGATAGGATTTCAGTGTGTTCATAGAAGAAACAAGCTAGAAAAGTATGCTTGTTGCGTACTTAACCTTTTTATCTTCATTTTCAAATTTAATACATATTTCAGTATGATAGCTTTTGCCCAATTTATCCCTTCTATAGTCTATATTCTCCCTTATTGTCTGTTTTAGACACAACAATTTGTGGGACCAGCTGAAATTATTTCTGATGTAGTAGTAGAAAATGAGCGTAACAAAACAGTGAATGTTACTACTTTTTGTTGTTGTTGAGGCTTGGTGTGTTGTTATATGAAGGCATACATTGTGATTTTTAATCAATAGATTATATCTTAGCTTGATGTGAGAGCCCAGCCAATTGTGGATTCATAAAACAATAATTTAGCATGATGCAGAAACCCAGCCTCACACTCCTGAAGGCCAAAGAGAAGTTTGTAGGTTCAAGTCTAAGCATGCGTATTTTCCAATGAGACAGACAGGGACAGAAAGACTATTTAATTACAATTTATTAGAATATTTTGATAAAAGGGATTCCTCTCATCCATCTTACATTCCCTTTTACAGTTAAGACATTAAAAAAAGGCAAGAGAAAAGATGATTGGACAGGACAAAAATAACTTCCCCTTTGCATAAGAAATCAGTTACATATAGTCAAACATGATTTGCATCCCATAGTACCACACACGTTCATTAAAATGAAATCTGGTGATAGAAGGGATGTAAATGTTAAGATGTTAATAAGAAACAAAGGTCGGAGTTCATGAAGGGACAGACCAGACACCAATTAATGCTAACAAGGTTCCTCTTATCAGGAGACATTCTCCAGATATCCCTTTCTATAGATTTATCTTTTCAGTTTATAAATGTTAGAAGCTATCAATCAATCCATACAGCAATAGGATAAAAGGGTTTCCTACATTCCCGTCTGTAATGATTTGATAAACCTTTATCACCATTTTAAGAGAGAAAAATAAATCAAATTAAAATACAAAGTAACTATGTTAGTTAATAAGTATAACAATATTACAAAAAGTGCAACTGGTCCTCACTCCTCAGAGTATTGAGTAGCTGGACTAGATTTTAAACAGAATTGGGTAAGTGCTCTGAGGTTGGTTGCTTTCTTGCAGTCGTTTCATTACCAAACTAGGTAACATCATCAGTGCCAGAATTAGCATAAATTTTAGGGTAGCACTTTTACCTAATTTGATAAGGAAAAGTAGGCAAGTAAACAACCAACCTTAGAGAGCACCAAGGACCCCCTCAGTTTAACCTACAAATATCCTCTTATATTGGTAAATACATTCTATCTCCACTAGATGGCAGAAGAGACCCACATTTGCTACTGTTAAGATTTTTGGGGTTCAAAAGGCTTTTTCTATTCCTGTTCCAAGATCCTAGGCTCACAAGCTTCTACCATAATATTACAACAAATATTGTAATATTACAATATTTACCGCAATCTAAAAACTCTCGACCTTTATTTTACTATAAATGTATTGATGTCAGGAAAAAAAATATCAAACATCCCATGCAAATCATCACATAATACATCCCATTTTCATTAATTTATTGATTCTGTCATTTAAGAGGACCAGACTCTTCAAAATCTCCTGTCTTTGCCAAGACCACTAGATGAAGCCAAATATTTGTCTTTCCTCCAAGAGACTTGAGTTATGACATGCCAAAGATTTGGGTTTAATATATGAGATTCCCTTCCTCCCTCTTTTCCTTCAATCTTTCAAACTCCTTGTCCAAGTTTCCACATTTGCTCTTCATTCCGAACCTAATTCGTTGAAAAATGATCCTGGTACTATATATGAGCCAGACAAGATCATAACCCAGCTCTCTCTCTCCAGAGAGAGTGGAAACTTGGACAAAGTGAATAAAAATGCCTTGGTGACATTTTGTGAAATTATTATTTTAGATAAACCCTTTCAATTATTACTATGCACAGATTATTATTTTTCCATATAACATTTGACAGGCATCCATCACTTCAGAAAGTAATACATGTCAGTTATACAAATTTTACCCAATCTTGCAGTAGGTTACAATGACCATCTTCTTCTGCTAACTGCTACAGCTACATGAAAGGTATATATTGCAAATTGTATTAAACCACAGTTTCTTACAGTTCTGAATAAACTTTTATTAGTTGGGTTCACTTACTTTACTATTCTGTAAACAAGTTTTCACAAACCACCATGGTATTTGCAATGCATAAACCAGAACCAACAATTCAGACTGTGGTTTAACACTGTGTCGTGAGTATTTCTTGGAGCAGGAAGACAAATGACATCCTGAGCATCTTGATCTTATTGCAATAATCGACATGAATTATGCCATTTACATCACCTGCATGATAATGCCATAACACATGAAATCATCACTGCTTGAAGCAGATCTCTTGTACTAACAAGAGCTACTGTTAGAAGACCGCAAATGAGAAAAAGGTGAAGCAAAAAATGAAAAGAAAGAAAGGAAAATAGAATTTACTCTAAAACTAAGAGAAAGATGAAGGGTATGAGAGAGAAAGAGATAGATAGACAGACTGTGTTCTATCCAGTCATTTTCAACTCCTAGTGACTACACAGATAGGGTATAATAGATAAAAATGTAGAATAAAAAAATAAAATACTTTATTTGGCCAAGTGTGAATTAGACATACAGTGGAAGGAATTTGTCTCCAGTGCAGAAGCTTTTAGTGTACATACAAAGTAACAGAGTAATAATAATAATTTATTTATTTATTTATAAATTAATAATACCAATAAGAGGAATAGTAAAGATAATGATGATGATGATGATGATGATGATGATGATAATAATAATAATAATAATAATAATAATAATAATAATAATAATAATAATACTGGTCATTTTATAAAAAATACGACTTACCTGTATCCAAAAGGTCATGGGAACATAAAGTGGAAAAAGTTATAGAAAATGAGAAGGTGAAGATCTTGTGGGACTTTCAAATACAGACGGATCGTCACTTGGAACACAACACGCCAGATATCACAGTTGTCAAAAACCGAAACATATAATTTATTGACATTGCGGTACCAGGAGATGCCAGAGTCGAAGAAAAAGAACTGGAAAAAATCATGAAATATCGCAACCTGGCCATCTGAACTACACGACTATGGGTGAAACATGTAAAACTGATACCCATTGTCATCGGGACACTTGCTGCCATGTCCAAGAATTTTATAGCATACATCAGCAAATTGCAGCTTCCTGCAATAACACCAGCGGAACTGCAAAAAACTGCGCTACTTGGAACATCATACATCTTAAGAAAGTACTTGGTTGATACCTAGGATGCTGGCAGCAACCCGTATCAACCATTAGCACCAATCAATGGTATTTGTGATGCATTTTTGAATGTTCAGTTGTATGAGTTTCATGTTTAAAGAATAAAGTTAATAATAATAATAATAATAATAATAATAATAATAATAATAATAATAATAATAATAATATAGTCATACAATGTTCATGAGGAAATATACACAGACATTAGTACTGTGAGAATTAGGTGTTCAGCAGAGTGATGGCATGAGGGCAGCAATTGTCCCTGTGTCTAGTTGTTTTGGCATGCAGTGCCCTATGGCAGTGTACCAACGGGAAGAGTTGAAACAGGAATTTCAGGTTTATGTCCAGGATGTGAGGGGTCTGTGGATATTTCTCAGCCCTCTTTCTGACCTGCTCAATATACAAGCCTTCTTACCTTGGGATGAAACTGAAGTGAGAGAATGCTGCGTAAGGTGTAGTTTAGTGATTCGTATGGAAACATAGAACACAGAATAAGAGGATCAGAAGCAACCTTAGAAGTCTTCTAGTCCAAACCCATGCTTCGAGCAGGAGACTTTATACTGTTTTGGACAAATGGAATCAGAGTGACAAGTCAAAATTGAAATGAATCTATTAGTATCCAAAATAAAATTTAAAAATAATGAAAAAGAAAATAAAAATGCTGTGAGAAAAAAAAAAAAGTAAAGCTGCAGGTATAGGTGATGAATCTGGAGAAACTGGGCACTGCCCTACAGCTGATCAGCGGTAAAAGACAGTGTGGTGGTAGACCAGTGAGCTCCAAAAACAAATGGGTAGACTGGAACGCTCCAAAAACAAATGGGTGGGACCGATACAGCTCTGCAAGCAGTTAAAAGCCTGGTAGACCAGTACCTCTGCTAAATCCTAAGGAATTGTCACATGACCATCAAACCACGCCTGCAAAATAAGCCACGCCCATAGAACCAGTAGTAAAAAAATTTAGAACCCACCCCTGGTCAGAATGGGTTAATAGCAATAGCAATAGCACTTAGACATATATACCGCTTCACAGCCCCTGGTTTTTCTTTGAAGATGTTTCACTTCTCAATCCTAGAAGCTTCTTCAGCTCTGAATGAGAAGCGAAACGTCTTCAGAGAAAAAACAGAAAGTTGCCTCTTGATAAAAGCACCTTTGGGACATTTATGCTATTGTTTCATCATCCAGAATTCCTCTGTAAACCAAGGGGAATGTTCAACAAGCAAAAAGAGGCTTCTTAAACGTAAAACCTGTGCAAAGCCACAGCTGCCCTCCCATTTCAACTGACAGAAACTTCAACTGGACCATGCACCAATCTTCAGAAATATCTTCAAGATCTGTACAAAGTCCAGCCAGGTCCACTAGATGTCTGGAGTGGACCACTTCAATTGCCTTCTTGCACTGAAATACTTCAAGGCAACCAAAAAGTGATCTTACCGGGACAAATGAATGATAGTAATTCCCCACCAAAAAAAAACCTAGCTCAATCATATAGATATCTATAGTTGTGCATAATTTTTTTTTTTGTTAGAATTAGCTCGATTGAGGACCAGGATAGCTGAAAATTTCAGATAGATATGGTAAAAAAATAAACCAAGATCTATATCACAGTTCACTGAAGTTTATCAAAATCAAAAGAGCTTAATCCTATAGTTCTAGACCAGTGATGGCTAACCTTTTTGTCCTTGCATGCCGAAAGCCCATAATACAATGCATGCACGACACCCCCCCTGCGCATATGTGTGCCACCCCATGTGCCACCCCTGCCCCCCATGCATGCACACATGAAACCCCCCCATGGATGCACGCATAACCCCCCCCGGGCCCTGTTTTGGGCCTAGCAGGCCTCCCTGAAGCCTCCTGGGACCAAAAATAGGGTGTAGGGGGGCACGGGGGGGATATTGTCACCCCCCCACGCTCCCACCCCACCACCCCACCACCCCCTGTGCATGCCTATGCTGTTATAAGTGTTATGTCTGCCTTGACTAGGACCTAGATCAGAAGTCTTCAAACTTGGCAGCTTTAAGACTTGCGGACTTCAACTCCCCGAATTCTCCAGCCAGCATAGTATAGCTGGCTGGAGAATTCTGGGAGTTGAAGTCCGCAAGTCTTAAAGCTGCCAAGTTTGAAGACCTCTGACCTAGATTCTTACTTAAGAGTAAGTTCCACTGTACTGAATGAAACTTTCTTTGGAATAAACATAGAGGCTGGCACTGTGCTTAATGCTGAATTGTGGTGTGTGCTTGTGTGTTTTGTCTGCTTGATATGCTTCAATCCCAACTTCACTTTTTTTTAAAAAAATCTGTTTTTACCCCTATCATGATCAAATTTAAGGCTGGACATTTGCTGGAAGACTTCTAACCAATTTTGAAAGAACATCAAGAAAGCTAAGATTGAGGTTTAATACTTGGCAATTTATTTATTAGCTTGGATGCTTGTTTTCTACTGGAAGCCAGTGGAAGTGGTGAACTGAGGCCCATTTTAATATATATATATATATTAATAAAACTATATGGCTCAGACATGCAAGTAAAATAGAGTGGCTGGATCATTGTACTGCTCTCATTGTCAGCTGCTGCCAGAAATAAAGTCGCCAAATGCTCCACTGGGGAATACAAAAATGAACACGGCCATTTCTGCAGGGCTGGGCTTAGTTCCATTCTAAGCCAAATTAAAGGACTCCCAAGTGCCTCCTATGCACTCTCTATGTTTCTCTTCTGCCAAACCAGAGGCAGAGATAGAGTACATATGAAATAGCCCATTTGTGCAGACAGCCTTTGCCTTCCATCTGTCCTGGGCTGTTCTGCCAAAGGTTTTGGCAAGACAGCATGGTGTGTGTGTGTGTGTGTGTGTGTGTGAAAAATCCACTCTTCGTGTTGGCAAGACAACTAGTAGCTGTGCTCAATTTCCCTACATCTGGAAACTTGGATGTTGCTTTTTCTTCCCTGTCTGCTTTGTAATGGGAGAAAAGACATGCTGTTCTCAGCTGCAGGAATGTTGTAAAGAGCCCAGCACAGGAGACTGGATTGGTTCTCTCTGCTCACAAGGATACTATATCACTGCTATCAGTGACAGCAGAGATTTTTGCTACTCCAGTGATCTGGGTTGTACACGTCTTCTGACATTTAAGAAGAAAAGTAACTTTGTGGCATTCAGGGCATTTCTAGCATACAGGCTATCTTTACTGCCCAAGCATAGCATCATTCTGTCTGTCTGTCTGTCTGTCTGTTTTTATCTCTCTCTCACACACTCTCTCTCTCTTATCTATCTATCTATCTATCTATCTATCTATCTATCTATCTATCTATCTCTTATCTCTCTCTCTATCTATCTATCTATCTATCTCTTATCTCTCTCTCTCTCTATCTATCTATCTCTTATCTATCTATCTATCTATCTATCTCTTATCTCTCTATCTATCTATCTACCTTATCTACCTTATCTATCTATCTATCCCTTATCTATCTTATCTATCTATCTATCTATCTATCTATCTATCTATCTATCTATCACCTACCAACCCACCCACCTATCTATCTATCTATCTATCTATCTATCTATCTATCTATCTATCACCTACCAACCCACCCACCCATCTATCTATCTATCTATCTATCTATCTATCTATCTATCTATCTATCTATCTATCTATCTACCTTACCTACCCTATCTATCTATCTATCTATCTATCTATCTATCTATCTATCTATCTATCTCTATCATCCCTATCTATATTCCAAGAGACCTTTCAGAGATCTATCCTCATTTCTTGCTCCATTTACATGTTGCCTAGCAACCATGTGGAGTCTGAATTTTTCCATTGAATGATATAAGATGTACAGAATCTATACAATGGGTATTTCTTCCCAAGCCAACCAAATCATTATTCAGTTTCAGTTGCAGTTTTTGTTTTCTTTTGCTTCAGGTTTGCCTGAGTATATTTACTACAAGTAAATATATTCAAGCCAAATAAAATTCAGCTTTCCCTCATGCCTTTGGAACATTTAGAGTCAATTGGTGCTTTGGTTAAGGTGCTGGACTAGGAAACATGGTTGGCATGGAAGCAGGCAGCTGACTTTCAGCTAGTCATTTTTTCTCAGTGCTAGCCTGAGAAATCCAAAATATCCCAGAATAAATCAGTGGCAAATGCTAAACCACCTCTGCAATGTTGCCAAGAAAACCATATGGACTAGCCCATGAAATTGCCAAAAGTCAAGGCTGACTTGAAAGCGTTATATATATTTTTTAAAAAAGTGGGGGCCATCTATATCTCATCTTTTCTTTACAGGCTTGCTTAGCATGCAACAACACCTGGCTGACCCTATCTGGAATGGTCCAATAGGTTGAGTTGGCTTGTTGGGTGGTCATATTCTGTAGCTCAATGATAGAGAATTCGCTTAATACTGAACGTTTTCAGAAAAGGATGGGAATGACTGTGTCTTGCTCAATGGAAAATTGGTAAGAATAGACAATTGCCTTTATATACCTCATTGATGTATACTGTGACAAGGTTGTTGGCAGGAGTTTATAAATTGGGTGGTTAAACAGATAAATGCATACATAGGTATTGGATAAATCAAGGGTGCTATTCAGCAGGTTCTGACAGGTTCTGGAGAACCAGTAGCGGAAAGTAGTTGAGTAGTTCAGAGAACTGACAAATACCACCACTGGCTGGCCCCATAGTGGGGTGGGAATGAAGATTTTGCAATATCCTTCCCCCTGGGAGGGAATGGGGATTTTGCAGTATCCTTCCCGTGGAGTGGGGTGGGAATGGAGATTTTGCAGTATCCTTCCCCTGCCACTCCCACCAAACCACGCCCACCAAGCCACACCACACCATGCCCACCAAGCCACGCCCACAGAACTGGTAGTAAAAAAAATTGAATTCCACCACTGGGATAAACCAATTATGCAGCTCATCTAAGGCTTGTCCTATTTTCATAACATGCTAGCTTTGGTTGTTGTATTCCTGTCCTTAAACAGGCATACCTATCTACTTACCTACAGTACCTACATATGGCAGAAAAAGAGAAAGAAATAGTAAGCCAAAGAAATTAAAGGCATAACATGAGAAAAGAAAATATATATATAGCTAAAATCTAATACAATCTATTATACTTCCCCATACCTTTCTATCCTTGAAAACCATATTGGCTTTCATCACATCCATGTACTGCTTTTTACATAAAGTTTTGTTTTCTAAATTCTCATCTCTCACTTTCCGAGGATCGAGTTAGCCCTGTCCAGCCACATGTGGTGGGTGTTTTTTTTTTTTTTTGGCTATTTCTTTTCTGTAGACACCCATCCCTTCTTCCTTCATGTATTTCTTTTGAGGATCAATCTTCATTCATTCTCACTATATGAGCAACACACCTTATTTTTCATTCTATTCAATCCTTTTAACACCCACTGATTCTTGATACTATCTCTTCTTTAAGAAACTTTACACATTCTTTCTTATCCCCTGATCATTGCTGAACCATTTTTTCCAAATGTCATCATTTTTTTCACATAAGCTTTCCTTTCATTCGCAGCACTTCTCTCAGCACATTCAGCAAACAAACTTTGGGGGAAACACTCCAAATTCAATCCTACTCACTTTATCATGCATTGTATCTAAATCAATGAATGTACAATGAACTTTCCCCCACATACATATCACATACACTGGCATATCAGCCCATCTATGGATAGAGTGACCTTGAATTTTTAACCAAAATATCATGAAAAATACATCATCCGCAGATAAGCCAGCTCATATATTTTCATATATTTTAATTTTCACAATTTACTTCTCCACAAATTTTTGTGGTATTTTGATTTTAAAAAATGAGGGTCAGTTTATCACGCCAGAAACCAGGAGACTGTGGGTTCCTGTCCCACCTTAGGCAAGAAAAGCAGCTGGGTGACTTTGAGCCAGTCACTCCGATAAACTCTGAAAGTAGGAGGAAGAATGGGTATTAGTTATGTTCCCCATCTTGAGTTATTTATAAGAAATTAAGAAATAAGTAAATAAGGAAGGAAGGAAAGAAAGAAAGAAGAAAGAAAGAAAGAAAGAAAGGAAGAAAGAAAGAAAGAAAGAAAGAAAGAAAGAAAGAAAAGGAAGGAAGGAAGGAAGGAGAAGGAAGGAAGGAAAGAAGGAAGGAAGGAAGGAGGAAGAAGGAAGGAAGGAAGGAATATATGGGTACTTCAAATAATTATGATAGATAAGCTCATCGATGGATAAAGCAACCCAATTTATTTTGGCACCTAAAATTCTAGTTTATCTGCAAGTATAGAGGATACATTTCTCAAAATCCTGCTGAAAAGAAAAAATTGGTTTGCCAAGCATAAAATCACACTGCACATTCCAAACGTTATTCATTGTTATCTCCTGTAGCCTTTGAATTAGAACTCTGCTGAACATTTTTCCAGGACCTCCCCCCCCCCCCAAAACAAACTAGATTCTCTGCAGTTTTTTTTCATTCACCCTTGTTACCTTCCTGTTGATGGCTCTTGTTTAGCCCTCTTTACCCTTTTTCCATTTTTTTTTTAAATTAGGAATGTGCAAAACATCCTGTGAATGAGCCATTCCATTTGCAGAGCAGTTAATTTTCTTGCTAAAGGCAGGGGTCGACAACCTTAAACACTCAAAGAGCCACAAAGGTCCTAACCGGAAGCCCCCATTCAATTCTGGAGCCGACTGGAAATCTGGTTCCTCCACTATAGAGTCTCCTCCTAGCACAGTGTCTTTTTTCTTCTGCTGACCGGAAGTCCAGTTCCGCCACCATAGAGTCTCCTCCTAGCGCAGCATCCTTTTTCCTCTACCTGTCCTAACCGAAAACCCTATCAATTGTGGAGCTGACCAGCAACAGGGAGCCGCAGCAGTGGGATGAAAGAGCCACATGAGGCTCCAGAGCCATAGGTTGCTGACCCCTGCTAAAGGTAAGGTCAGCTTTGCCACCTCTTAAACCATGGTTCTCCAACCTTGGCAACTTTAAGCCTGGCGGACTTCAACTCCCAGAACCCCCCAGCCAGCAAAGCTGGCTGGGGAATTCTGGGAGTTGAAGTCCGCCAGGCTTAAAGTTGCCAAGGTTGGAGAACCATGTCTTAGACAGTCTGTCACAAGGCCAATCAAAACCTCTTTTATTCCAAGTTTACTCACACTCTCTATCCAATTTAGATTTCTATTCTAATAACTATCTTGAATAATATTATCTTCATCCCACCAAACCAAAAGCAAATGCCCTGAACTGACATTTACTCAGGCACCAGGGCGAGAAAATTTAAGATAGCTTTCCTAGAAAATCTTTCCTCTCTAAACAAGGGCATTTGTTGACCCGAGCTGTCCTTGTAGGTGATTGATGTATAAATGCACACTTGGAACAGGCACTAGGCAGGCACCCAAGACCAGCTGAAGCCCAGACCTGCTATCCATAGGTAATTAATCTAAATATTGAGGGCTTTGGGGAGTTATTTTTTTTCTAGTTAATTAAAAACTGCTGTCTGTTTTTCCAAAATCTCAAAGTAGCTTTTATGTTTCTACATAGGCAGCTGGTTGCCATAAATTATAAATTCTGGAAAATCTACCAGAACTGAGCTGCAAAACCCTGAGCAACTGTTAGATGGGAGTTAAGAGATGCAGAAAATTCTAACTTTTTTTGTTGTCCTCTTCTGATCATCCAGATTTTTGCAGCTCAGCCCATGAAAAATTAAAGTAAACTTGCCCTGTACAGATTTGGTTATTTGAGACTATTGATGCTCCTTTTGACATTGTGTGTTCAGTATTTCTGCTCCTGCAAGCTGCAATTGTGTATTTGGCTGTAGCATTGGAAAGGAATTCTCCACCTTGCTTGTTAGTATGGAAATTGCTCCCTCCGTTTGCCAGAGACTGGTCAGTAGCTATCTTTCACTCTATCCATACTTTATTGTTTGCATCAAGACAAAGAATGAAAGATGCTAACTATGAAAAACATATTTGAGCTACCTATTTTGGGCCATCCATGGAAGAATCTCTTTCAGGACATCGTTCCTACATCTTTTAAATATCCTAGTTATTTTTGTCAAGAAAATACATGCTAGTTTGTGAAGTCACCAGGAGTCAAAGATTTTATCTTTATCTTAAAGTAGTATGTGATCTTTCCATCTGAGCCAATTACGCATATTCTTGATCCCAATGTTCAAAGGAAGAACTATTTATAATTTTTATTTTATTTATTTAATTTGATTTGTATGCCACCCTATCTCCATAGGAATTTTTATACCTTATACCAGGGGTGAAATCCAGCAGGTTCTGACAGGTTCTGGAGAACCGGTAGCGGAAATTTTGAGGAGTTCGGAGAACCAGCAAATACCACCTCTGGCTGGCCCCAGAGTGGGTGGGAATGGAGATTTTGCAATATCCTTCCCCCAGGAGTGGGGAGGAAATGGGGATTTTGCAGTATCTTTCCCCTGGAATGGGATTGGAATGGAGATTTTGCAGAATCCTTCCCCTGCCACGCCCACCAAGCCACACCACACCCACCAAGCCATGCCCACTGAACCAGTAGTAAAAAAATTTGGATTTCACCACTGGTACAGAGGACTACGCAATCCTGGGGCTGAGTAACCCTCTGTGTGTATTAACGATTGCTAAATGCCCACCTTGGAATTGTTTTTACCTTTTTGAAATTTTAAAATAATTTAATTTAAAATAATTTTAAATTAGTTTTAATATTTTAATGTTAATTTTATATGTAGTTTATATATATTGATTACATCATACACCACTCTCTGAGGGAGAGGGGAGGTTAAGAAACAGAATGAATGAATGAATGAATGAATGAATGAATGAATGAATGAATGAATGAATAAATAAATAAATAAATAAATAAATAAATAAATAAATAAATAAGAATTCCAATTTATCTTTGTCTTTTTCTGGGCAGAAGGGCACATTTATAGAAGAGGCACAAGACTGCAGTCGCTCACAATTTTACTTTCCAGAAAAATCTACTTAGAGTCTAAGGTCATTCCTAGGAAGGCTGCTGCCTTGCTATGCAATATGTCACCACTTTTAAAGCACTGAGTGTAATTAATAATATTTCAAAACGTAAGAAATCTTTTTGTCTCTCTCTCTCTCTGCAAATTCATGTGGAAAGAATATATTGATTCTTATGCTTGGTCAAATATTTTCTTCTGTCATTTTGGCAGATCCAGGTCTGTATAATAAACCTGGCTTAAATATAGTTCTTCAGAACCTGATGGGAAGCAGCTGTTTAGTCCAGGACACGCTCTTCTAGTAATAAAATACAAGGTTAGAACATAAAGCACTTACATTTCAAGGTCGTTTACATTTACAGGATTTTAGAAGGGCATTTCCCATTTAGGTGCTTTGCAAGTGTCTACACTTCGCTAATGTGTTAGGGAACTCTGGAAATTGAAGCCCACGCAGCTGGTACCTACATTGTGAAAGACTGTTTAAGGAGAAATTATAATCATTCTGGATTATCCCCATTTATGGAATTAACACTATAACATAGTTCACCTGCTGTTTATAAAGAAACTATTCAGGGTCAAGGTTCCAACTAATTAAAGCATAAGACATATGACATAAGACATAAAGACATATTTTCAGAGAAACAATTGTGCATTTTGTTCAGAGATACAACTCAGGGACATCAATTTTGAGTACTTTCAGCCTTAGCAAAGGGTCAAACTTTTACCACCCAGTTTGGATAACTTTATTCTTTTTTACTAGCACATAATTAAACCTCTTGGAAGTCAGTGCAATACATGTAATGTAGCCACTGAGAATTAAAATAGAGATTAGACAAAGGCATGGATGATGGGACTTTAGTATCATTACTAAAATCGTCAGGAGTCAAGTGCACCTCAAAGAAGACTTATTTTGTGTCTTTGAGACCTAGTCACATAGGCTGATAGAAGCTGGGCAGGTGTCAGTATCAAATTCATTTTCATAAAAACAATCTGCCGAAACCACCATTTATGAGGGAAGGAAAATCATCATTTTCCCCATGTTCATCTTCTATGATAATTAAAGCACCACTATTTGTGGTGCAGTTGATCATCCAGCCAGGTCTCCTGTACATGTGACTTTATGGCTGTAATCCTAAAACTAACACACTTTGAGGTTGCCACAGCAATTGCTTATAGAAATAGATGCTACTTTTCTTTGATGCGGTGAGGACATTATTTATTTATTTATTTATTTATGAGGGTTGGTTTTGATTTTTTGGTTTCATTTAGCATAGCTGTTCTGATCATTATGTTGCCAATTTTTTGTATTAAAGTTAGGGCATCTATAGTCTAATAAATCTTGCTTCAAAATCCAAACCTGGGACATTGAAGGCAAATCAGTTTCAGTCCTCCAAATGTGTAATTGGGGAATGATTGCTGGTAAACAGCTCAACCGCTTCAGAAAAAGCAATGCCTGATGTTAGGAAATGACAATCCAATTATCTGTCACACCCACATCTCATTGGGCTTCATCTGTGTAGAGTCAAGACTCTCTATGACACAGAGAAGAGATATGTTCTTGGCGGATTCTTGCCTTTTGTGGTTTTGATTTGCTATGAACTTGCTAGCACTAATGAAGTAGATTGGACTATAGAAAATTGCAGGATGGAATGTACTTTTTAAAAAAAATGAAAAATGCCTTTGAGGAATCATGTACAAAAAGTGAAAGATCTCATGTATTAAAAGTCAACTACTGGTGACTACACGGAAATGACTATGTTCTTCTTGGTCCAATGCAAAAATAGTTTGCCATCGTTTCCTTTCAGAATTTTTTATTTATACATTATAAAATAGAGGATGAAACACAGATATTTTAAAGAAAAGTAGTGTAGGTGGATTTCAGACTTGTTTTATTCTGCTCCCTATTTTATTTTTTATTTTCATTTTATCAGGATCCAAAATTTATTAACAAGACCCAACTGCAAAAGACTTTAGGAAAATTCACTCCAGCCTCTGTCTTTCCATAGTAAATGCATCTTTCCAAATAGCTTATCACCCACATTTCATCATTTTAACAATAAAATCAAACTGCAAAATAATTATTTCTTAATTATTGTTGTTGTTAAAACAGGAACTGGGAATCCTTGCTCTTTTCACCAAGAACTGTTTGGTAATTCTACAAGGATTCCTAATACCAGATGCTTTAGGGTACCAAAATGCAAAGCAATGAGACAGTTCCAGGTAAAAATCAGGTCTCTGGGAAGCTGAGAGTAGGACTTTCAAGCAGCACGTCCTTGCTAAGAATCACTGTGATATCCCATGATTGGTTCACTCACTCCATCTAGATTACCCTTGATCAAGTCAAGGTTGAGCTAGCCCAATTTCTACCAGTAGGGCTGTGCAAAGTCATGCAGAGTTCTATTCACCTTTGATAGCATGTGGGATGAAGTGAAATTGTGAAGAGCATGTGGAATTGGTATAGTCACTTAGACATGAGGGACTTTACTGATTTGATTTCATTGCTGGATATTGTGCTTGCAGGAGATGTATATGATAAGCAATCATTTTATTCCCCTGAAGTCAGCAAGCACTCAGGAAGAGCGTTCAGTAGCTGTCAGGACTTCACCACTGCTTTACAAAATGCTTATTGGGGCTCCCTTAGTTCTTCTTTCTGTTCAGTTCTCTTTTATGGAGGACCAGGTTTGCAAAATAGTTTAATTGATTTAGTTTGGGCTTGCCAAGGACATAACTGGGTGGAATTATTATAACTCTGTGCATGACTGAGTTTGTTTTAGATTAAGTGTAACCCTTGCCAGGGTTAGTTGGCTTGATCAGCAAATCCCTTTTTGGCGTTCCCCCAATATTATTAAATATTCCCACTTCCACTGCAATTACGGTAAATATGTTGTATGAACGTGGCATTGTGATTAACTTAGAGCCACTAATTTTATTTTATTTACCAGCTAACAACAATAACAAAAATCAAGCCTGAGTTTTGGCAGTATAATAAATAATTTAAAAAGCCAGATAAATCTTTGGCCAACATGGAGATAAAGACACTATAATCTATTCATTTCTGCATAAGATGCTGTTGCAGAGTAAGCAAACCTAATATTGAAGGAATATCTATGGTAAGGTCAATTTTCTACCAATTGGCATTATGGCGACCTAAACAGGTGGAAGACTTGCTATTAAAATCTAACCTCAATTCAGAAATATTTAGTAAGAGGAATTGATTGAAGGCTGAATCTATAAGGTTCTGTGTGAGACCCATACATGCAAAGCTCTGGAATAAATACACAGGATTGCATTTTAAAGATCTCTCTTTTGATCCTTCCCCCTTTTTGTAAGGAAAAGGGATAAGAAGTAGATTTTGATGCAAATCAAGATGCAGCAAAGGAAATATTTCTGAAAGAAAAAAGATCAGTCACTGCTGATTAACATACAGTATTTGGAATTATAGTTTAAAATTGCTTTGCAATGTGGTGCTGGCTTTTCCTTATGCTAATCCTGTTAATGAATAACAGGATTTGTGTGCCCAACTACTGCATAAATGCTCTCTAATTCTACAGCATTGCCCATGGCAAAGAATGTGAGCCTATGGCTATTACATGATAATGAAATCCAAGAAGCAGATGCTACATAGGCCATGGTATAAGCAGCGTGCACAGAATGAAAGGATTTTCCCTTTTCTTTCAACATTAAAGCATCAGACTCTGGGATAAAGCAAAATATAATGCTTCTAGTACAAAAGGAATCTCCAGTGAAGCGTGGTATCTTCTCTGCAATAAGTTTTTCTGCAATAAACCACTCAGATTTCTGCTAGTCAGCCATGCCTATACAGTACAGTAAAACAGCCTTCACCATGCAGCCTGTGATAGAAGTATGATTGATAGGTTCTTAGGACAACATTTTCTCTATATTCCTACCAGACTGTAGGATCCACTGTCTGATCATAGAGAGATAAGAGGCTGTTCTGCAGAACTGCCATCAGTTTTTAAAACATTGTTTTTCATGAACTAAAATTGTTTCATGTACAGGTTTGCTACATTAAAAACTAATTTTAATTCATGGAATTTTATTTTTTTTACATGATAACTGTAGCAGGATTGTTGTATGTATACAGGTGGAAAGATTCAGAACTACATTCAATAGAGGAATGGTTGGTAAAGATGGTGGAACTACCTCAAATGACTAAATTGACTCTAGTCGGAGAAGACAGTTATTTATGTTTATTGCGATTGGAATGGAAACCCCTTATGAACTTTTTGCATAAATGAGGAAAAGTAAAGATATTTATGTTGTAACCATAAAGTAATTTAATTGTACTTATAACTGCTGTAAAGAAGATTAGAAGCTGTATCTTTTTGCTTTCTTTTCTAGTTTTCTTTTACTTCTTTTACTTTTTTTGCATTTTTAGTTTTCTCCATATGTCCTTTTTACTAATACAATATTAGTTTGTATTGGTTTTTATTTTCCTTTTAAAATATAAATTGAATTTCATCTAATTGCTTTAAAACTTTGCAAAGCTTCTTATAAAAATTTTACTAAAAAGATTTGTTTTCTTACAAAGTCAAGATTAAGCACACTTGTCTTGAAAAAATAATTTATTTTAATGTTAAACACTTACTTAAATTAACTATGGAGAAATGTTGTAGTTCATAGTTATGGTGATGTGGTTATATATTGTATATGTCAATTGGTTTCAGCAGAGGGTTCTGGCATCATGTGTTAAGATGATTATTTGTGAGCTAGATATTCTTCATCTAAATAGATATATTTATCTAAAGCAGCATTCTTAAGGAATGGATGAACTGTTAAGGGAAAAAAACATAGTTCAGCCCTGGGAAAATGGAAAAATATGAGAAAGAAACTCAAAATGATTTTGCTTTGATTTTGTTTGGTATAAAATAGGCTTTTAAGATTCTGTTGTTATAATCCACCATAGAACAACAGAGTTGGAAAGGATCTTGGAGATCTTCTAGTCCAATCCTCTCCTCAAGCAGGAAACCCTATACCATTTCAGACAAATGACTGTCCAATGTCTTCTTGAAACCTCCAATGTTGGAGCATCCACAACTTCTGGTGGCAAGCCGTACCATGATTCAAAAATCAAGAAGATTTCAGGCGCAAAAAGGTTACATTTTAACAATACCTTTAGCATTTCTGGGATCAACCTAAATAGTCTAAGGACCCACATGCAGGCCTGGTGCCACAGGTTACCCCTGTCCTACAGGATTAGTTGATGTGTTGAATTATACCTGGATACTATTCCATGGAGGAAAACTGCTCAAAGAGAAAGTGTTTGCCTTGTTTGTTAAAAGGCAAATTTGATATTTGCTTACTGGGATAGGAATCTGATTACAACTTAATGCATAACTGAATGCCCTGAGGACTCAGAGCTGTGATCAGCTTCCCAGAACAACTTTTTTTAAAAAAAATCTTTAGAGACACCTCCAACCCGTGGCTGAAGTCAATGGTAGCATTTCTCATTATTTTGACGCAAGAAGGGCACAAAACCAGTAGCGGCATGATCAATAAAATAGGCTTTAAAAAGCCTATTCCAAGTCCCTACTACTTCGTGTAAAAAGTTGATTGCTGGCTTTGCACTATCCCTCTGTCCACAGTGGTTGTTGCCTTCATCTTTACCAAATGTGTTAACTGCAGCTTTCAAGCATCAAAAGGTTTCCCTTACCTAAGTTTTAATGCCCCCCCAAAAAATTTGCAGGATGACATTTGTCAAATAATGGAATTGGGGAAAATGATATGGCCTGTCCCAGTGGTGGGATTCAATTTTTTTTTACTACTGGTTCTGTGGGCGTGGCTTGGCTTGGCTTAGTGGCCATGGCTTGATGGGCGTGGCAGGGGAAGGATACTGTAAAATCTCCATTCCCTCCCCACTCCCAGGGAAGGTTATTGCAAAATCCCCATTTCCTCCTCATCAGCTGGGACTCAGGAGGCAGAGAATAGATGGGGGCGGGGCCAGTCAGAGGTGGTATTTGCCGGTTCTCCGAACTACTAAAAATTTCCGCTAACGGTTCTCCAGAACTGGTCAGAACCTGCTGAATACCACTTCTGGCCTGTCCGCCAGGAGTGATCCACCCTTCTACTAGATATTTTGGTCTAAAGCAGAACATAGGACTCTATTACACTTTGACTTAGAAGTAACTCTGCATAAATGCATAGCTTCCGCAATTCTGAATATCATCAGAGCAATTCTAAGACTGCTGCTGTCTACTATTGAAAACCATATGATTAACTTTGGGATTTTTTTTTCATATTGAAATGAATCATGGACTAAATGATTCATTTCAATATTAAAAAAAAGTGGTGTAGGGTTTCCTGCCTAAGCAGGGGGTTGGACTAGAAGACCTCCAAGGTCCGTTCCAAGCAGTGGTGGGTTTTACTTACCTTTGCTCTTGGTTCACTCGCACGGGCGCCACTTCTGCGCATGCATAGAATGTATTTGATGACTTCCGGGTGGGTGGGCGGAGCCTCCTGTCGCCGTTACTACTGGTTCTCCCGAACCGGTGCGAACCAGGAGCAACCCACCACTGCTTCCAACTCTGTTATTCTATTCTATTCTATTCTATTCTATTCTATTCTATTCTATTCTATTCTATTCTATTCTATTCCTTTCAGCCTTGACTAAACAGCAGTTTGAACTTTCCCCCTTTTGCTTTTGATCGTTTTTTTTTATTATTATTCCCCATCATTAGTTTTTCCTATCGATTTTCATTCAGGTTGATGACATTTGAAATTAGATCAGGTGATCCATTCCTGTATTAAGCTTGCTCAGGGTCTTTCTACCTGCTGAGAAAGATAGCCTCTTTTGTGACTATACAAGAAAAAACCTTCTTTGTAATGCTAAATGAGTCATATTTTAGGGTTTTTATTTGTTTCCCATACAAATAATTTGTTGGAAAGTTCACTAGCACTGCTGCCAAAATTGTTTTTCCATTTGCATTAGAATGATCTAAAACAGGCAATTTAAGCCTCACACCAGTGACAATGCTGAGAAAATATGAACATGCTCTGTCTGTGTAGGAGGAAATTCTTTTATGAATGTGTGAATGATAAACAGAGTTAACATGTACAAATGTTGAGACTGGTTAGTTCAAATTTTGGCAATGTGGTTCCCAAATAAAAAATTCATCATCTCTGATTTAATGTGGGGGAGGAATATATGTGTGGGGATATTTGTGTGGAAATTGCAGAAACTATTTAAGAAATGTACCCTAAAAATAAATAATGAAAGGAGAAAGTGAGCATTGACTATAGTCAATGTTGTATGCCGTATATTTCATGCCATCATTTCTGCTTCGACTACGATGGAATATTGTGGGAGAAAAATCTGTGCTGTGGGTCACAGGAAATGGTGACACTGCATTTTTTTAAAAAAAAATCTTTCTGCTCATTTGGATTCTGTATAGTTCCCATTACAGAAGCCAAGTATTTTTGAGGGGGAAAAATAATCAGACAGAAAGAAATGACAACTATGTAGCCTCCAGTCTTCAAGAGAAAACCAGAGGCAATGTATTTCTTTTAGGCATAGTTTGCCTTCTGTGTGTGTCAGAGCATAAGATGACCCCAAGGCAAGTCTCTAAGATGGGCCCTGCCAGGTGAGAGACCCCCAGACTGCAGCCAATGAGTGAAGACTTCTCTGCCACTGAAAGTCTCCACTCATCTCCTCATTTTTGTATACTCTATCTGGGCTGCAATAGGTGAGAGGACAACTACAGTAGATGACTGTGAAATATTTTTTGGCTTTCATCTAGAGGTCACCTTTATTTTTGCAGCCCAGGTATAGATTCTCTCTGTCCTCATTCTTTCATCAGCAAAGGCAAAGAAAAGCCAGAAGGGGAAGAGATCAGCCTGCAGCAATCACAGGGGAAGCTGCAGGGGTGAAATCCAGCAGGTTCTGACAGATTCTGGAGAACCGGTAGCGGACATTTTGAGCAGTTCGGAGAACCGGCAAATATCACCTCTGGCGATCAAGGTCTTTTTTGCATAGCCTGGCATTCACATGGTCTATGTTTCTATAAGCTCTGCACAACTCTCTCTCTCTCTCCCTCCCTCCCTCCCCCCCCCTCTCTCTCTCTCTCCCCCTTCCCCCTCTCTCCACCCCTTAATTTATTCTGCTGTGGAAAGAGCAGAGGGAAAAAGGCTTCAGAAGTTCACTATTTGATAGAAATCATTCTCCAGGAAATTCAGGGCAAAACATTCTCTGATGCAATCTAAAAAAACAAATCTCTGTGTACATTAGTTAAACCTAAGTGCAACCAAGTATGCATTTTCATCCAAGGGTGTTTTTTTTTGTTTGTTTTTTTTTGCTTCTGGACATGTTCACCACATATGGTAATATGAACCAGGTATTTGGTTGTATTTCCAACATTTAGCAGATTTATCCTTATACATTTTTGCCAGCATATAGATATGAAACCAGAAATATTTCTATCGGGCCTTCTGCCGGAAAGATATGACAACGGGACTATATACTTCATTTTACATGTATTAACTGCAACTAGAATTGTATTTACTCAACAATGGAAGTGTTACGAGATTCCGACAGATGAGAGTGTATTAAAGAAAATATTAGAATGTGCAGAAATGGATAGACTAATGCTTACTATTAAGGACAAAGAAGAAACTGAATACTTTTTGACATGGGACTTATTTTACCAATGGTTAGACAATAAAAACAGAAGTTAGAAATGCAGGGACATAAAAAGGATAAATGTTAAAACGGAAATTTGAAAAAATAAACAAACAAAATATTATTGTTATTATACCGTGTTTCCCTGAAAATAAGACCCTGTCTTATATTTTTTAACCCCGAAATAAGTGCTTGGCCTTATTTTTGGGGAGGTCTTATTATTTTGGGGCACGTGGAACAAGATGGGGCTTGTTCCAGGATAGGGCTCCTCTTGCTGTCTTACCTGATTTCCAGCTCTGCGTTTAAATATTTTTGGGTAGGACTTATTTTCGGGGGGGAGCCTTATTTTAGCACATGCGCTCAAAAGCCCGATTGGGCTTATTATCAGGGGATGTCTTATTTTCAGGGAAACAGGGTAGCATCAATGTTATTGTGATGAATGTTATTGTAAACATTTTGATTACGATTGCCTAAAAACCCCTGTACCCAGACAACACAGTTTGATTGAAATGGGATTTTTATATGTTATTCAAATAAAGTAAATAAAACATGAGAAAAAAACCCTAAATCTAAGTGGCTGCTTGAATCTCCATAGCACAGGCATGTGAGATGGTGTGGGTTTTAGTTAAGGTGTTGGACTGGTACCAAAGAGCCCAGGCTCAGCTCCACCCTTAGCCATGGAATTCTCCATAAAATGAAATATGAAGATTTTTGCATTTGGGAAACAATATACTTCCCTTGAGAGTTACCCATCTTTACAATCCATTATAAAGAATGGGTGACATTATAATAGTTTCAGAGGCCTAACTCCAATAGGGGAAGGCTGCCGATATTTAGAGAGAAAATTGCAACATGGAGAATCAAAAGCTAAATCTTTCTTATCCCACAAAAAAATATTTTTCTAGAAAATGTCTTCCACTTGCCTCTACAATGTGGCTTTATAAAAAAAAACTTCACTCCCATGAAAATTAATTCAAACCTTGCTAGGGAGAATATTTTCTCTCTGATCAGCTGTTGATTAAAGGTTTTGTGTCTTGGTTTGTCCTAAGTAGGGAGGTCCCCTTCACGGTTCATTACCTTGTAGTAGTGAAAGGGCTTGCAAATCCCAACACTGTGTATCACCAGGAGTACACTTCCATAAGAGTCATTTATAATATAGAACTCATGCACAACACCAAAATCAAAGTGATTTTTCTGCAAGCAAAGATGGGAAAATTCCAAGACTCAGTGCTATCTATGGCTCAGACCATTAGCTTCTCTTGTAAAATGCAATTTAAACTAAAGGAACAAATTAAACATCAGACTAACAAGATATGACCTGTGCAATATTTCACACGATATGAGCTGTAGGTGCTAAAAATAGAGAATGCATTTAATGGATAGAGTTGAAAGAACTTTGAATTGAAATCTTGGTGATGTGAAAAACCCATATATAATTGTATGCACAGATGTTATGGAATTGGCCAAAGAGATGCAATTTAAGTTTTGACATTCATTCAATATTGTTGTAGTATGTTATTGTTATTTGGCACCAAATATTGTCAAATAAATAACAGTAAAGGACCATTCTATGCAATCTGATTTGTCATAAAAGTCTTGATGGATCCTGATTGTCCTTAGTATGACTATTTATGATTACTTTATTTATTCTGATTGTGCCGGTGGCTTTTGCTTTTATTTTTTTGTTATACTATACATTTTATTGAGTTTTTTGATGTAAAGTTTATAAATCTTCAAATAAAAAATACACTCCACCTCTTCTTGCTTATAGTTTTAATTAAATTGTGTGTTTTAGAGGAGCACTGAAATCACTTTATATCAAGCACAAATTTTATCTTCAGTTTTTCATGACATTTTTTGCTGCCAAACACAGTGCTCAATTGTAAAGCTCAGTAACACACACACACAAACACACACATCTCTCCAGACAAGTTAATCCCTTTGTTTATATTTATGACTCTACATAAAACTGTTCAACATTCAGCAGAATTGCAAAGATTGCCAAATGGAAAATCTAGAATGTAATTCTGACAAATTACTGTAAGCATCAGGTTTGTTCATCATGGGGGAAATTACCAAGTGTCCACCACATTCTTGGAAGTTGCTCTGGTGGAGAAGGAAGACTTCTCCCCTTCCCCAAAATCATGCAAAGTCATTATTAGATGAAGAATGGCTCATAAGTTCCACATTGGAAGTTACTTCAGCCTGGTTCTCTCTTTATTTGTAGTGTTTCATTTGCACTAAATCTTCTATATCATCATATCTCACAGTTTCTACTGACACTGAAATAGGAGTACTGTAGTTTTTTCTTATAAGGAATCAGACTTATAAGAGCTATAAACAATAGGGAAATAGATGAACCAATGGTATAAGACCACGTTCTGGTGCAAAGGCACCAACACACTTAAACCATTGGGGAAGTCACTTAATATTAAACAAATTCAGCTGAACTGCAATTCTGGCATTTTGGTTTTAAACAACTAATTAAAAATGCATGGCTTTAGTCACACTATTGTGACTGGCATTTTAATTTTTTGATATACATCCAGTGGTGGGTTGCCCCCGGTTCGCACCGGTTCTATAGAACCAGTAGTAAAACCGGCGGGAGGCTCCGCTCACCGACCCTGACATCATCAAAATGCTTCTGCGCATATTCAGAAGAGCGCGCATGAATGAAGCAAGCAAGCGTGTGCGGCCCGCTACAAACCGGTAGTAAAGGTAAGTAGAACCCACCCCTGCATACATCCATGTATACCATGACCAACCCTGATATTTAAACTGATTCAAAAGGCTACTAATGTTTTAAGCAGTTGCTATTTATCAAGATTGAGCTTTGGGCCTGCAGTGTATCTCACAAGATTGCTGTTGTACAGATAAAATTGGAGGGAATACTAAGTAGACAATGCTGAGTCCATGGAGGATGATGGAAGACAGAATCTGTGATGCAGCAAGGAAGAGAATGATCTACTGTCCTTTAGCCCTTGGATATTTTTCCAAGGACCTTAAATATATAGTCTAAAGGAAAGCCTTTATCAAACAAAATTTTCAGAAAGTTGTATTTTATTGCCAAAGTTTGGCAAATGGTTGCCAATAATTGCTGGGGACATGTTTACCTCAAACTCTGTATATTTAAGAAGCTCTTATTTCTCAATTGGACTGGGAAAAAGAAGCAGGAGATAAAATTATGGGGAAGTAAGTGAAAGTAACGTTCATACCTATATAGCTGGCTTATTTTATTTTTCACTTCCACTTTTTATAATTGGGAACATCTGGATTTCAATCATCAGATGTGCTGCTATCACATTTAGTTTGCAAGAGAGCTTTAAATGTGAAATGCAGTCAACCATAAGCTCTTGTCATCTGGCCTAGCCATTGTTCTGGCTGCGCTTCACTTGCGAAGCATGTTTTCATTTCCTTATTTCAATCTTAAAAGGTTTTATTAGTCTTGGTAAGGCATGGACTGGTTGTCAATGAATTTTTCTTTTTCATTTAATGTTATTTCGGGAAGAGGTGGCCTATATAATGACAGAAGGAAAACAATTAAGCAGTTTTTTCCATAAATTAATCATTTATTTCAAGTGAAAATTGTGCCAAGTCTACAGACAAACCAATTCTTTGATATCACTTTTTTTATACTCAAAATTTTTATTGTTGTTAGTGTTGGATGTACATTGTTCTGTTTAATTAGTTCTCTGGGTGTAAATGTAATATATAAAAACAAAAATAATAACAAAGTTGCCAGTCATCAGAAGACCCAATGAAATATTTGGGATGTATTTGACGAGCATAACAAAGGTAAATTTCAAAATAATTACAGCAAATTCTTGAGAGAAATTTTAAAAATTTGAAAGGTGGAAAAATTAAAAATGCTCATTAGGATCAGCTCCAAATGTTAAAATGAATGCACTAGCCTTACCTAAGATTTTTTTTAAAAAAAATACAATTCAAACGGCATCAATTCCAATCCACAAATTATTTTTCCAAGATTGGCAAAAAACGGTTAATAAATGTCGTTGGAAAGAAAAAAAACCTTGTGTATTTTTTTTAAAAAAAAATGTGTTAGCCACTGTGTTATTCTCCAGATTTGCTTGCTGTGTTTTTGTAGATATTCAGTCTACAAAATATTCATCCCTATTCAGCTTTCCAAATTGGCAATAACTGGAGCACTATCTGTCCATTGGCTTCCTTTAGCATACCAATTCAAGGTTGAAAACTCATTTGGACTTCAGAAATCTTTTGGAAGATTTTCCTTGTTTTTCCATGTCTGTTTTCATCTGCGTTGTGCCCAAATATACCCTTTTCCATATCCTTTCTGTCTACGAAGGCAACACAGTTTCTTTCATGTTATCTTTGTCCTGAGTAATAAACCGTGGGATCTGTAGCTGAAAACATCCAGTTGTAGTCCATCTCAATTTGCTGATACCTAAAATGTCAATGTATAATTTATTCATTTTGTATTTTACTATATTGAGCTTCCTTATGTTCATATTTTTTGCATTCCACATCTGGAGATCTTCATTTGCCCCTCCCAGAGAAAGTGGAGAGGAAGGGATGATTAAATCTGCCTGTTTAGGTAACACAAATCACCACCACCATAACCCCAACTCTGTCCCATGTTACTGAGAATAATTGGCGTCTGCTTCCCCACCAGCTGAGGAATCTATCAATTATCTTCTTAACTTGGCCTTTGACAAAACTGCAAAGACAAAACCATTCATGAGCCTTCCTAAGCAGATTGAGGCTAGGCTGCTAGGATACTGCAGTTGATCCCAGCATATTTTTCTGATGACTCAAGGACTGGAGAAAGGTACATTAACATGGCTATTGAACAAGAGTCCACATGCACTTCAATTCTGCTCGGTTGAGTTAAAGGAGGCTTTAACAGAAAGCGTGAATTATTTCAGTTTTAAACTTACAGTATAGGTAGCCCTATCGGGGTGAAATCTAAAATTTGTTACTACCAGTTCTGTGGGCGTGGCTTGGTGGTGGGGATAATATGACTGGGTGGGCGTGGCCAACTTTTTTTTTTTTAACTTTTAAAAGCATTTTTTCTACAACCTCTTCGGCCGAAGAGGTTGCAGGAAAAAATGCTTTTAGAAGCCTCTGGTGATCAAGCAACTCAGCTGGGATCGTCAGAGGCTTTTAAAAGCATTTTTTGTAGAAAAAATGCTTTTAAAAGCCTCTGATAATCCCATCTGAGCCATGTGATCATTAGAGGCTTTTTTTTTTAACTTTTAAAAACATTTTAAATGATAAAAGCCTCTGATGATCGCACGGCTCAGCTTGGCATGGGGGGGGCCCGCAGGGATTTTTGCTAACAGTTCTCCGAACCACCCGCCACCATCACTACTGGCTCAGGAGATCCGGTCCGAACCGGGAGCATTTCACCCCTTTAGCCCTAGACTTATAACAATTTGTTTAATGACCGTTCCGGCACTGAACAAAGTGACTTATAGCCATTTTCACACTTACAGCCATTGCAGTATCCCCATGGTCACATGATCAAAATTCAGATGCTTGGTAACTGACTCATATTTATGACAATTGCTGTGTCCCAGGGTCATGTGATCACCTTTTGTAACCTTCTGACAAGCAAAATCCATGGGGAAACCGGATTCACTTAATAGTTGTGCTACTTAGTTAACAACTGCAAGGATTCACTTAACAAATGTTGCAAGAAAGGTCATAAAGTGGGGCAAAACTCTCATTTAGCAACAAAAAATTTGGCCTCAGTTGTGTCATAAGTCGAGGACTACCTGTATATAAAATTTACAATAAATTATTATGAAATTATTAAATAATTATTTAAATTATTTAAATAAATTCATATGCGGCCATATGAAAAAGTAAATCAAGAAACAGATCAAGAGAAATGTTGGCTTTTTCTGTTCCCAAAAATAGCATATGCAACTGAATACTGAAGGAGCCATCTGGTTTTGTCAGAACTTTCCCCATCTCTCCCTATGCAGCAACATTTTTCATAGTCTTCGGCTCATGTATGCATGTGCATGCACACCCACTCAGAGTGCCAAATTCTGTTTTGACTTTATAGCGTTACATTCTCAGTGGAATCGTTCTCAAGACAATTGTGTCCACAAAATTGATTGGTGTGCTAGTTTATGCATGAAACAAAAATCCTAAAATTAATCTTATATAGATTTTTCCAATCTGGTACGCTCCAGATAGCTTCATAAACAGGTAGGACATAGTCTCTCTTTGTGTGGATAGAATGGCTGCCTTAAACTTTTCCTAAACAATGCTGGGAAGTTGACTCTGTTGATTGTAAATACAACTGCCAAAATGGCTCTTCCCAAAAGACATATGAAAGGTGCCCTAGAGTTTACCAGCAAAACCTTCATAATGTATAATTGTATAATGCCCGGAAAGTTTTCTCTCAACCATGAGCTCATACTGTTGGCTTCCTACTGACAGTCCTTCACTAAAATCCAGGCTAACATAAGACTTACTTCACATTCTGAAGGCAAGTCCATGGAGATTCTCAGCCATCCAGGACATGGTTGTGCCAAAGGTGCTTTTTTTCAAGAGGCAACAGGACTTTCTGGTTTTTCTTTGAGGATGTTTCACTTCTCATCTAAGAAATTTCTTCACAGAAGTGAAACGTCTTCAAAGAAAAACCAGAAAGTCCAGTTACCTTTTGAAAAAGCACCTTTGAGATTCTGAAGGCAACCTAATTTGCTTAGCCAAAGTGAAGAAGTGACCTGTGACAAAATAATTCACCTTGACAAAGAGCAAGGGGTTGCTCTTCAACCACTTCAAGTGAGCTGTGAGAGAGGAGGGATCCTTTCAGATTTTTCCCTCAGGGCTGGCTGAAGTGCTTCCAGGCTGAGCAGCTTCAGGTTTGCCTGCAATGAACACCAAGTAACCCATCTGAAAGCCTTCATTTGCAAAGCTTTTGGCAAGTGATAAGGAGGTGAGTCTGTGGAAGGCGCATTGTTTGCTGTCTCTGCTGCCTTCCTCTTTGCTGAAGGCTGAAGAGGACATGCCCTCATCTTCCAAACTTTTGGTGAGCACCCTGGAGTGGATGGCAATGCCTTCTCTGCAGCTCTCCCACAGGAGGAGGCAAGTAGAACAACTTCCCCAGCGTTTGTCATAGTGTTGGGCTAGCAGTCCAAAGAACTGCCCAGCCCCATGAAGACTTTCATGGAAAGAAAAGGACATTCAGAGCCAGTTTCTTTGACATATGCTGCAGGCCAAAGCCACTCAGTCTCAAAACACCAGAACCAGCACTGTAGGAGAAGGCACTTAACCTTCTCCTGTAATGTGAGTTTTTCAGAAAATGGACAAATTACGGCAACACAGTGTCAACAGTGGAAGGTAAAGACTGGTGGCTTCCCATGACTGAAATTTGGTTGGCACTAACTATGGGGAAAGCCTGCAGCAATCACCACACATAATTTGTGCAAGGTCAGAACTTTTGCAGCCCAGATGTGGTTTCTAATTATTTTTTTCAAAGATGAAAAGGACATAGTGAAATAATCAATTTGATCTACAGGTAGTCCTTGACTTACAATCATTTGTTTAGTGATCCTTCAAAGTTACAAGAGCACTAAAAAAAAGTTGACTTTTGACTGGTCCTCCCACTTATAAGGTTAGGGCATCCTGCGTCATGTGACATCCCAACCAGCTTCTGACAAGCAAAGTCAATGCGGGAAACTGTTTTCATTTAACAACCATGTGATTTACTAACAACTGCAATGTTTTGCTTAACAACCATGGCAAAAAGGTTGTAAAATCAGGCACAACTCACTTAACCACCTTGCTTTACAACAGAAATTCTCATCCCAATTATGGTCAAAGTTGAGAACAATCTGTAGTTGTTAAGACCAGGGGTGAAATCCAGCAGGTTCTGACAGGTTCTGGAGAACCAGTAGCCGAAATTTTGAGTAGTTTGGAGAACCAGCAAATACCACCTCTGGTTGGCCCCAGAGTGGGGTGGGAATGGAGATTTTGCAGTATCCTTCCCCTGCCACGCCCACCAAGCCACGCCCACAGAACCGGTAGTAAAAAAATTTGAATTTCACCACTGCGCTGGACTAAGAGTGGAAAACTTGAGTTGACTTAATTACAGAACTAAGTCATACCAATTGGATGACTTGAGCCAGTTATTCTCCATGGGTTCTCCAATTACTCTCTCACATCCTACGAAGAACACATTACCAAAGCAGCTCCAAAAATTGCCAAGAAAATTGCAGAGATTGTCCAGGCCAGTGGTTCTCAACCTTCCTAATGCCGCGACTCTTTAATACAGTTCCTCATGTTGTGATGACTCCCAACCAGGGGTGGGTCCTAGTTCTTTTTACTACCGGTTCTGTGGGCGTGGCTTATTTTGTGGGCGTGGCTTGGAGGTCATGTGACTGGGTGGGCATGGCTATGTGTATAGGGACTACTCAGAGGGCTGAAAAAAGTCATTTCTGACAGGTCCTCGCACTTTTGACTGGTCCTCACACTTATGACCATCCTCACATTTATGCCTGTGCAGCATTCTTAACAACCATGTCACTAATTTCACAACTGCTTCTCTTCAACATGGTATAAGATAGGGCAAAAAACGTAAAATGTGAGGACAGTCGTAAATTCAAGATCTGGTCAAAAGTGCAAGGACCAGTCAAAAATAACTTTTTCAGCCCTCTGAGTAGTCCCTGTGCACAAAAGGACTACCCAGAGGGCTGAAAAATGTGATTTCTGACAGGTCCTCGCACTTTTGACCGGTCTTCGCAGTTATGACTGGTCATCATTTATGCCCATTGTACCATTCTTAACAACTGTGTCACTCATTTCACAACTGCTTCTCTTCACCATGGTAACAAGATAGGGCAAAAACATAAATTGTGAGGACAGTCGTAAGTTCGAGAACTGGTCAAAAGTGCGAGGACCAGTCAAAAATAACTTTTTCAGCCCTCTGAGTAGTCCATATGCATAAAAGGATACAGCAATAGAGAGGGATGAAGGAAGGGAAGGGAAATTAGAGTAGGAGTGAGGGTAAGAGAGGGAAGAAGAGAGGAGGGGAAGGAGAAAGGAAGAGGAAGTAGGGAGAAGAAGAAGGGGGGAAGAGAAAGTAAGAAGGAAAGAAAAGACAGAGGTGGTAGATTTGAGGAGAAAGATTGCTGTACAATAAAAAAGATGAAAGGGAAAAAAGCCAACCCCAAACAAATATAAAGATATTAAGATAAAGAATGAATTGTTAAACTTTAAAGAATAAAAGAGAACAAATAGCAATAAATAGCAATAATTAGAAACACACATACAAACATACAATGTATTCTCTTTGAATAGAGTATTTGGCCGGTCCACAAATTTAAACAGTTGTAGGAGGTTAGCACCCACCCCTTTCCTAGAAGAATGAAATATTTTGGGAAATATTAAAAAGGCAGAATATTATATTTCCCTGGATGAGAAATGGAGAAGCATATTTTACAGACAAAGCAGCTCCCACCTTCCTGCCCCCCACCCTTTGTTAATGGGCCAGAGGCAGAAACTCAATCCTTTGTCAAAGGACATTTGCAACACAATAGCAACAGAAACTAACACAATGGGCCCCATCAAGCCATGTGATCCTGTCCACCATTAAAACATCTTTCCAAACAGTCTCCATGTTTCCAGTGTCTTTTTCCCCACTTGGAGCAGAACCCAGAAGGATATTTCTTCCAACACAGTATTTAGTCATTTCAATTAAATTTACAATTTCTATATTTCCTTTTTACCATATTTATTCCTCATCTATTTTTTTAAAAAACCAATATTACCCTTCATCCTCATCTCTAATCTTAATCAAATTCAATTTTTCCCTTCTATTCTATATTATACCCCTTCGCATTGTCATCTATTTTCATATCCATCCTCACATTGGTTAATTATGTAATACAGTTGTTTAATACAAATTCAACATTTTAATATAAATCAATTAGTTATATAACTATCTTTTTTTGTATATTAATCAATATGAACATGAATATTCCAATTATTTCCATGCAATCCAATTTCTTACAAATCAATTAATTATATTTACCAATAATAATAAACCAAATAATTTCCCCCATATATTCCTCCAAACCACAATTTAACCGTTTCTGCTTTCAACGCAATATACAGTTAATAGTATCTCAATTATTACAATTCTCTAGTTAAATAGAGCTTTTTTTCTTTTGTGTTTTAAAATCTTGAACCTCCACTTGCCCTAAATTTCCCATTGTTTGCAGTTTTGTACCTACCTTTTTTGGTGAGGAAAAAGAAAAAGAAATCTCTCTGCCTCATTTTGTCACGTTACAGCTAAGACCCTGCTTTCGCTTTCTCTTTTCAGCATAGTTAGGGGGAAAAAACTTGCTCCAGGAATTTACCTCTTTGCAGCTAGCTCTTTGAAGCCCCACGGCAAGAATTTAAAGTTTTTTTTCCCTCTAGCCATCAGCTGGGACTCCGGAGGCAGCAATAGATTGGGAGTGGGCGGGGTAAGCGAACGGCGACCGGGCGATCCGACAGAGGCAGAGGGTGAGGGTGAGTGAAGGTGTGGGGGGGGAGCGAGAGAGGGCTTTGGCGACCCCTGTGAAATGGCTGTTCGACCCCCAAAGGGGTCGCGACCCCCAGGTTGAGAACCGCTGGTCCAGGCAGTCAAGAGGAGTCAGCATAAATATTCTTGGGATTTGGTAACTTGTAGGATGCTCTGGGTTCATCCACATTTTTTTCACCAAAATGATTAGTGACAGTTTGATCCACTTCCTTATAGTTGTTTGCATTTGTGCAGATGAGAGGCAGCTACTGGATAAGTGTTGCTGAAAAGTTGAAGTTTGAAAAAAAATAGTTTGCCTATGTATAGATTGATCTACCTTGAAAATACAGCAAATAAAGCAGCTTTGGAAGCCAAAGCTCTGGTCCCTCACAGCCAGAATAATGGTACAATATAGAGGAAGGTCCAGTATGCATCTTCCACCCCCACTGTGAACAAATGACTCCCTTTTCATGCAGCACAAAAGGACTGATATTCAACAGCAGGATTTCAGCAGGTGGGATTCCAATGTGATTTGGGCTGCCCAGTGTTGCAATCAAGGCAGGAACTACTATTAGCTCAGTTAGTTGATTTACCCACTAAAAATAAATCAAGTAACTGTGGAAGTTGAAGTCTAGGTCTCTTGAACAATCAAAACAGCATTGTAGAACAGGAGCAAAGTCCAGTGACCAGGGAGCAATATGTTAGCTGATCAGATCTTCCGACTCCAAATTTATCATCTCAAGCTTTGTTCTCCACCTCCCTAGATCAGTATTTCTCAATTTTGGCAGCTGGCTGGGGAATTCTGGGAATTGAAATCCATCTGTCTTAAAGTTGTTAAGATTGAGAAACATCACCTTAGTAAATTGTCCACGTGGAATGCTTTGTGCCAGTATCATATGGAAAATGCCACTTCCATACTGGAACATCTAAAGGTATAGTTGTGGTAGCTTAGTAGCATGCTGATAAGAGAGAGGTGACATTGCAAGAATAGCAATAGCAATAGCACTTAGACTTATATACCGCTTCACAGTGCTTTACAGCCCTCTCTAAGCGGTTTACAGAGTCAGCACATTGCCCCCAACAATCTGGGCCCTCATTTTACCGACCTCAGAAGGATGGAAGGCCAAGTCAACCTTGAGCCGGTAAGAATCGAACTGCCAAACTGCAGGCAGCCAGCAGTCAGCAGAAATAGCCTGCAGTAATGCATTCTAACCACTGGGCCACCATGCTCTGTTGGAAGAAACATCCTTCTAGGTTCTGCTCCAAGTGGGGAAACAGACACTGGAGACATGGAGACTGCTTGGAAAGATGGTTTAATGGTGGACAGGATCACATGGCTTGAGTTCCTGAACAGAAAAAGGGGCTGATACAGTAAATCTTTGGGTTTTTATGCTCTCTCTGGCTCTGCATTTCTTGGGGCCCAGAAAGTTTCCTGATTGGTTGTCAGACTCCCAGGGGGTGTGGGGTCTTGCTGGCTGATGCAATCTTCCCAGGTGCCATGTGGTGAGCCTCGGCTAGATGGGTCCCATTGTGTTAGTTTCTGTTGCTATTGTGTTGCAAATGTCCTTTGACAAAGGATTGGGTTTCTGCCTCTGTCCCATTAACAAAGGGTGGGGGGCAGGAAGGTGGGAGCTGCTTCTCCCAGGGAACATGCTTCTCCCAGGGAAATATAATATTCTGCCTTTTTCATATTTCCTAAACTATTTCACTCTTCCAGGAAAGGGGTGGGTGCTAACTTCCTACAGCTCAGAATAGGCACTTGACAAACTTAGGGTATCGTTCACTAGGTCAAGGAAGCTGTGTAACTGGGGCAGAGGAATGCAAACTCAACTAGAGAGAAAGAATGGAGCATGACAGAGACTTGAAGTAAACAACCTGAGTCCTGCTATGTGCCAAATGATAACTCTTTCCCAAATTAAGAAAGTGAAGTCTTTAGTCCTCTTACAAAGGCAGTCAGCCTTCATTCAACCTGAGACCTCTTGTTGATGTGCACTGATAAGAGTACTGGGCTCCTATGAATTACCAGAGAATATAGGGCTCAGGTAGCTGACTGGGTGGGGTTGACTACATATATCTTACCTCATCCTGCTGCTCTGAAGGCCACTTGATACTTTTCCTACAATGTTTCATTAGCTATCTGCAGCAGCAATCGTAGCAGAAGCTTTGAGTATCTACTTGCCATGGTCTTGTCCTTCCGTGGCATATTGACTCAATGTCTTCCTACTTAGTAGATCCATAAACATCTATAGACAGTGAATAAATGCACTGCTTTAAACAACGGTGCCATGACTATTATCTAAAACAGTCTTTTAAGTGTACTAGAAAATCGATGTGCCCTAGCTCTAATCTACTGTTACTTCCCTATGGTCAGAAGATAATAATCTTTTCAAAATTACAGAACATAAAAATTATACTGCTCTGAAATTAAATGAACTATACCCTGCCTCATCCATTGAGATCCTCTGTAAGTCCTTTCCTGCTCTTACATGAAATATTCTAAGGCATTAATCTCGGTGATTAGTTTAGTCATTCATTTGTCATGCACAACATCTTGCAAGCATGATGGGAAAAAATAAGAAAAAAGCAAAGCAATTTCTATGCTTTGGCCCTGGCCAAATTTCACAATGATTATTCTGAGACTAGGTAATATTAGTTTTTCCAAAATACAGCAACCATATCTGGGTTGCAAAAACCCAGACAACCATTAGAAAACTGCAAAAGTATCCCTGCTGTCATCTAGTGGTAGTCTGAATTTTTGCAGCCACCAATACCACTTATTACAGCCTACCTAGATTCATCCTCCCAATTGTAAGGCATATAAGCAAAATCTTGAACTGTGCAAGGCACTCCATTTGATATATAGTGGGCTGCTGTATATAAATAACACCATATTTCAGGATACTATAATTCCTTTTCCCTAGCAGCTATTTGCTAATCCACAAGAATACAGGAACCTTTTGAAAAGGCATCAATGAAACTGTAATAGCAGCTAGGTTGAAGTAGAATATCCGTGTAAGATCTGCATTTCTTAAAACTTGATAGGCAGGCATTTTTAAAAATCTTTGAACTAGGGCAATTTATCTTGCCAAGAGTAACATCCAAATAAATCTCACGGATCTCAACATATGTAAATGATTTGGATATATGCAATGACTTTTATTTCTGCAACATCCTTAATTGAGGATATGGGAGAGACAGAAGAAGTGCTTAATTCCTTGGCAAGCACAGACAATTAAAAGGAGAGAGATGAGTCATGGTGATATTTGACTCTGAATTGAGAATACAGCCTTTGCACTGTTGACTAGTGTGAGGCTCATTATTGCTACCAGAATGGACTCCAACAAATTCTTACTCACTCTGTTTAGTCAGAGGAACTCCCTGGATAATATGGTGGGAAGGAAAGAAGAGATATGATTTTTTTTCAAAAAAGCACATTAGCTATGAGAAATAACACATGAGGACACGCCAGCACAATGCCCCTCCCCCTCCCAAAAAACACCTGGAGAACATGAGGACGGGGAGTCCTTGCTGCTCTCAAAATCCTCTCAACCAGAAATGAGTTATGATTTCTATTTAACAATGAAACTCATTGCCCCTTGGAAATGGAAGAATCTAAGGAGGTACAATCAGTTCACCAAAATGTTCTGCCCACGGGGGGGAAATGTAAAATCTGTTACTACCGGTTCTGTGGGCGTGGCTTGGTGTGTGTGGGGGGTAATGTGACTGGGTGGGCGTGGCCAACTTTTTTTTTTTTAACTTTTCAAAGCATTTTTTCTAATGCTTTAAAAAGCCTCTCTGCCAATCAGGAACTCAGCTGGGATCGTCAGAGACTTTTCAAAGCATTTTTTTTACCACCTCTTCGTCCAAGAGGTTGCAGAAAAAAATGCTTTGAAAAGCCTCTGATGATCCCAGCTGAGCCGCGCGATCATCAGAGGCTTTTTTTTTTTACTTTTAAAAGCATTTTTTCATCGGAAGAGATTGTAGAAAAAATGCTTTTAAAAGTAAAAAAAAAAAAGCCTCTGATGATCATGCAGCTCAACTGGGCATGGTGAGGGGGGGTGGCACAGGGATTTTTGCTACCGGTTCTCTGAACCACCTGCCACCATCACTACCAGATCGGGCAATCCGGTCCGAACCAGGAGCATTTCACCCCTGGTTCTGCCTTCTCTGCATTTGTAGGAAGATCTGCTGCCTTTCTCTCCTTTGCTGACTGATGGTGGTGCTCTGATGGCAGAAAGAGCAAAAGGGGGAAAGGAAGAAGAAGCACCGAAGACTTCACACGAAGAAAAAGATAGGAATCTAGGAAGTTGTCTTATATCATCAGATAATCTGATGTACCCATTCATTATTGTCACCAGCTATAAGCAGCAGATTTACGAAGGAGTTTTAAAGCCCTAGCTGGAGATGCCATGAATAGAATCTTTGAACTTGTCCATGGTACAACTACTTTTTAAACATGCCTCCAGAAATGGAAAGAGAGCAGTACGTTATCCTTTGGGGATGCTACATTTATTTTTCTTCCTGTTGGTTCCAATGGAGGAAATAAGTAAAACAATGAAAAAAGTGGAGATGGGAAGAATAGTGAAACATCACTCACTTTCTGCTCTCTTGGCACAAGCTCAGCAGGGCATGAAAAACAGCAGTCTTTCCAGCATTCAACTACTTCCTCTTCTCCTAATTGGATTTCTCTGTAAAGGAAAACAGTGTCTGGAAATGCACAATACTCAGTGATAAATGAAGGCCAAAATACACATATCCGGTTTCCAATATTCTGTAACTTAACACTGTTTTCCCTTCTAATAAACCTTTTGATTCAGATCTAAGAATCTTGCTTTCTTGCTTGTAAGCTGCTTCAAGGGGCCTGAAATCTTCCTTCAAACATTGAGAAAGTGAGATTAAAGGAGGTTGGTTATACCTTCTCTCTTCTTTTTAAATAAAGATCTCTGGCATGACTATAATGACTTTAGCTTTAATATCTCTGGTGTGGCTTGTCTTTTCTCTAATTAAGGAAGGATGGGCTGAAACCTCTTGTCATATTACCTCTATGCCATGTGGCGAGGAGGTAGCAGTATCAACAATATTCTTTACTTATTGACCTTTTAATTAGCAAGGTGGCGTAAGTGGTGAGAGCCCTATCTCTATCACATTATGAGGTAAGCAGGAAGCAGTTTAGTAGGAAGACAATTTAGTGGGATCCCTCAGATTGGCATATAAGTGGCAGAGCAAGAACAGGGGCATGTGAAAAGGCCATTAGCTTCAAATGGTAGATAACAGGTGGGCCTATCCTAGTTGAGGACGTCCCTAAGACAAACCTTCCCAGCCCAAAGCATGAGACAGGATCAACATGTACACCCCTGTAGGGTGTACATTTGAGTCCTTCAGCCTTCTAGGCCACAGCCTGACTGTTCCACTATGCAGGTTGACACTCTATTATAGTGATGGCTAACCTTTTCCGGACCAAGTGCCCAAAGTGAGGGCACACATGCGTGAATGCACATGTGTGCACCCAAACCCCTAAAATGCAATGCATGTGTGGACCCAACACACGCGCCCTGCCCCCCCTGCACATGCGCGCAGCCTCTATGCACGTGCCCCGCCCCCCGCACATGCACAGCAGAGACTCGAAGACCTGCTGGCTGGCAGGAGGCACACACACATGCACAGGAAAGCTGAATTGGGGTGATAGTTCGCGTGCCATCAGAGAGGGCGCTGTATGCCACCTCTGACACGCGTGCCATTAGGTTTGCCATCACGGCTCTATTACAATGTTCACCTTGCTTAAAAAGTTAAATATAATTTAACATAACTAATTTTAAACCTCATATAAAAATTAATGCTGTAGTGAAGAACAACGATGGAGTGATACCAATTGCCATCTGTTTTTGGTAACATCATGAAGACATCATAAAAAAAAAAAAAAGAAAGATCCTGGGGCACATTCATGCCATGATTAGGGATTTAAGAGGATGAACCTCCTGTCTCATTCAAAAGGCTGCTAAACCCAGTTGTCAAAAGCACAGTGAAAAGACACAGTAGTGCTCACCTATGTCACTCTCCAAAGTACCTGAAGGCAGGACAAGCAGCAATGGATGGAAACTAATCAAGGAGAGAACCAATTTAAAACTAAAGAGAAATTTCCTGACAATTAGAACAATTAATCAGTGGAACAACTTTCTTGTGGATGCTCGAACCCTGGAGGTTTTAAAGAAGAGATTGGACAACCGTTTGTCTGAAATGTTATGGGGTTTCTTGCTTGAGCAGGTAGTTAGACTAGAAGACCTCCAAGGTCTCTTCAAACTTTGTTATTTTGTTAAAAGACAGCTAATCCTGGCAGGACTATTTGGGAGTAATCTATTGAAATGAAGCAGGACTGACCAGGAACATCAGCTGTGCACAGTTAGAGCCAGAGACCAAGGGTATTTAAGAATCATCCTACTTGTGAAGCTTTCTAGGGATTCCTATTTTAGAATTCTTAGATCCAAAGAGCTTCCTTGGAGTTTGAATGATGTCCTTAAATTCTCTCTATTTTGGTTTCTTTGGCTGCTTCCTGGTTTGTAAATCTGCTTGTAACTGTACGGAATTTCTGACTCAATTTACAACTTTTGAGATAAAATTTTCAGATTTACCATAATCTTAATCCAGGCAAGCACTGTGGTTGATGAGGTCTTAGATACACTGAAACCCACTAATTTCAGTGGTAAAAAAAGCAGTTGTATTATAGTGGGTTTTTTATTGCTCATTACGTGGTTGGTTGATTCTTAAATAAAGTAGAGAATAAAATAGTTTACAATGCTGTGGGAAAAATACTTAACTTTTATTTTCAGATAGTCCAGATAAAATGTCTGTGTTCTAAAGAATATGTTATTTTTTTATAAATGTATGTTAGCCATGCGATTAACAGTCACATAGGGATTTGAAATTAAATAGCTTTCAGGGAACATTGTTTTACTGTACAATCAAAAATTATGGCAATTGTTTCATTTAGATTATGGAGTAGGAGTAGCAGTTTAAGCCACTTTTCCCCATGTGCTACTATACCAATCATAATTCATCCTGTGGGCCAATCTTTAACTTTCAGAAATTAGTGAAGAAGATATTAGATTTTGAGAGAGAAATACTAGGATTGATCCAAATATGGAAACAAACACCCTAAGTGTTGCTCTTCTCAATACTTAGTCCAAATGGCATTTAGATTTACACAGTTGACATATCACTCCAATTAAAATTTTAAACCTATGAAAACCAATATAAATAGATGTTGGAAGGATTGCCAAGGCAAAAATACTTTTTGTATGCTCTAGCTATCATTAAATATTTGGATATGGTGTTTTAGGAAATTGTACTATTACATATGAAAAATAGAAAAAGAAACATATCTAGGTCTCTTGCTGTTATTTTCTGGTAAGAATAGAAATCTGAAAAGTAAGGCACCATTAATATATTAATATATTCATTTATTTATTACTGATTGGCAGATTAGAAACCAAAATATATTGGTAACCTGTAAAAAGGGCATCTGAGAATGGACTTGATAACGCTTCCAATGGAAAAATTAACGCATCGCTTGAAATCACTAAAATGAAAAGAGACAAATGGTTGTTTCCATAAATCTTTTATAAAGTCATTACCATACTGAAAAAAACCAC
This sequence comes from Pantherophis guttatus, assembly GCF_059756535.1. Taxonomy (NCBI): domain Eukaryota; kingdom Metazoa; phylum Chordata; class Lepidosauria; order Squamata; family Colubridae; genus Pantherophis; species Pantherophis guttatus. Next base: position 305,560,721 of record NC_142063.1, on the reverse strand, counting down.
AACCATCTAAATCATATTATGAGATACTATGGAAAATACAAATCTTGCAAATGCAATATATTGGTGTAATGTCCTTGCTTTGTAAGACATTAAAATGTATTGACTTAATCTGTGGGATGTTATTGTTTATAGAGCTGTTAACATAAACAATTTATTACTTAATTAAAAAAATGACCTCATGGTAATCACATTAGTAATACAACATATATTTAGGTCTTCACTGCAGGAGGCTCAGCTCTAGCTGAAAAGTGGAATCTACTGTAGAATTTCAATGTGAAGTTATTCAAATTTTGCTCTTCATACATCATGACATTACAGGTAATGCTTGACTTACAATCATTCGTTTAGTAACTGTTTGAAGTTACAATTGCACTGGAAAAAAATGACATGATTGTTTTTCATATCATCGTTGCAACATCCTCATGGTCATGTGATCAGATGCTCAGCAACTGATTCATATTTATGACAATTGCAGTGTCCCCGGGGTCATGTGATCATCTTTTGTGACCTTCTGACAAGGAAAGTCAATGGGATTCACTTAACCGTGTTATTAACTTAATAACTACAGTGATTCACTTAGCAACGTTGGCAAAAAGATCATAAAATGGGCAAAACTTACTTAACAGCTGTCTTGCTTAGCAACAGAAAGTTTGGGCTCAATTGTGATCATAAATGGAAAACTGCTATATTTCTAGTGTACAGTAGGTCTATATGTGAAAGGCAATTTTGAATCCTGTGTTCTTGTATAGATATATTTAGAGGGCTAGGTAAAATGTGTGTGGATCAGAAGAAATTTAGTTCAACATTTTCATTTCTCATCACAGGTCCAATAAATCTAGAGGAATTTAGTTCCTCTAATGTGTTTAAGAAATCCACTGTGCAAGTTCCGATTATTATGTTTCACTGATTGCAATAGAACAAAGGTAGATGCTTTCTTTGAAGTTGAGCTCTAGTTTTAACGTAGAAGTGGGTTTTACAACTAGACCAGGAATGTCTGAGAGACATTCATTGGGCCCTTTGCTGCATTCTTATGGCAAAGTAGTATCTATATAGTACATTTACAATCATGGGGCTCAATTTGTTCTCCTCAGCCATCATGGGGTCATTAGCTATGCCAGTGTTTTTCCACCTGGCATCTTTAAAATGTGTGCACTTCAATTCCAAAATTCCCCAGCTGGTTGAAGTCCCCACATCTTAAAGATGCAAAGACTGAAAAATGCTGAGCTATACTGACTGGGGATGATGGGAGCAGGAATTCAATACATTTGAGGCACCAAGCTGTGGAAAGCTGTTCCGCAAAACCAATAGGATTCCACCAGATTCCTCCAGTTGTTTGTGATTCAAGGAGGTCACTAACACATCACCTGTCTTGACTCAAAGGGATTTTGGATAAGGGATGGAAAATTCCAAGTATGGGATAATCTGACACTTTCCCTTACAAGTCTGCTTTCAGTAATGAAACAAAATATAGCCATAAGTGACAGGAAAGGAAATGATTTTTTACTTTTTATTGAGCCTGCCAATAATCTAGAGAGGAAATTAAGTCAGAGGGAGAAGGGAGAAAAGACAAATATTTGGAGGTCTTTTGACAGTTAAAACTACCGATGGCTGAAAAGTTTGTTTAATTGTAGGATTGAGAGTCTGTTCAACTGTCAGTGCAACATTCAAAATTGCCATTTGGATTTAAATTCTACGTGGTCAGTTGTTTATGAAATGCTGACATCTTCTGTCTTCATTTCTCATACAACAAACCCACACACACGCAAACATCTTTAAAAATATGGGGGTTTTTTGGGTGGTGTCCTGTTATACTCATTAATTTTTCCATGTGTTTTATTTAGTTCATTTAGTGCAAGGATCTCAAATTCAAATGTATTGTTTCTTCTTGTGAGAGAACTTTCTTTCCTTTGGTCTTTTGTTCCAGTTTCCCGTTTTTGTTCTCCTTGTCTGGCAGAGGCCTTCCTCCCTCGTTACTCTTCCTTAGCAAAGAGAGCTTGCCTGCCTGCCTGTTTCTTCATTATCTTTCCCACTCCTCACTTGGCTGACAGACCTTTGCAGAATGCAGCCAGACCAAGCCCTCCTCCACAGTGGATGTCTCCTTTCTTCTCTCGGGCAGGCCCAACCTCCTGGCCTGCCTTCCCTGGCCAAGACTCATCTCCCCACTGTGCTTCCTTAGAGAGCTTGGTATCATCTCAGAAGCAGGCTCCAGCCTGGGATGCAAGAGTGAGTGGGGCTTCCTTGAGAGTGGCACCACTTAGCAGAAAGTACTTTAAGTGCTAGCTGGATGACCCAGCCAACTAAGCCCTGCTGTTGTCAGAAGATTCACCAGGTTTGGCTAAGGTGAATTGTGAGGCTCTCACTACCAAGCCTGGACTGCTTTCCATACCCACCTTCGATATCTACATATGGATTAACACCTTGATTTTGCTGGGCAGCATCTTCAGCACCATCATGTTATTTTTGCAGACCTGTATGCAACAGAAGTGCTCCAACACTGGAAGTTTTTAAGAAGAGTCTGGACAATCATTTGTCTGAAATAGTATAGGGTTTCCTGCCTAAGCAGGGGTTGGACTAGAAAACCTCCAAGGTCCCTTCCAACTCTGTTATTCCATTCTATTCTGTTCTATTGTATGGCAGGGTAAGATGCTGTGATGCATACCGGTTTCGCAAATTGGTCTTGAGGTTAAGGAAGTTTTATTTGGGTGCCAATTTGATGCAAAATATTACTTAGACACTGAGAAGCTTATCTAATTAAGGCATTTGTAAGCAGGCACATCTGCTTTTTGGAGAAAATATATAAGAGAAAGCTTTGCTAGACAATGGGGAGGTTGGTATTGTGGTTATACTGCACACCAAAGGTACTGTGTATCAGGAGACCGAACCCTGGAAGAAGGTGAAATCTCAATAGCCAGCAGGATCAGAAAAGGAGCAGTGCAGAGCAGCCTGGCTGGTGAAAAGGATTATATTTGGAGAGGAAAGACCATAAATCAGTGAGAATAGTTTGACCAAGAGTCTGGAATTCCCCAAAAAGTTTGGGAAAGAGTTGTTTCACTTTTTTCCCCTGTCCTCCTCTGTAGGCTAACACTATACCCAGAAGTGAAGGTACCTTTGAACTGTCTGATAAGCTGAGCATAAGATGAAAATATTAAGGATCCAACCAGCCTTTTACCTGAAATCAAGACTGATTGAACTGGCCAAGGATTTAATCCATCCTCACCCATGGCAGGTCACTTGGTAATTTTGGCCCAATCACTCAACCTAACTCACAGCAGAGGTGGGTTTCAGCAGGTTCTGACCAGTTCTGGAGAACAGGTAGCGAAAATTTTGAGTAGTTCAGAGAACCAGTAGTAAAAATTTTGACTGGCCCCACCCCCATCTATTCTCTGCTTCCCAAGTCCCAGCTGATCTGGAGGAAATGGGGATCTTACAGTAACCTTCCCCTGGATTGGGGAGGGAATGGAGATTTTACAGTATCCTTCCCCTGCCACGCCCACCAAGCCAAGCCAAGCCCACCAAGCCACGCCCACAGAATCAGTAATAAAATTTTTTGAAACCCACCATTGATTCACAGTCTGGGAAGACAAAAGTAGGAGAGAGCACTGCTAGTTTGAAAGGTAGAAAAGGAAGAATATAACTCTAGCAAACAAGTTAGCAAAGGATATTTGTTGATCAAGAATAAAAAAAATGCTAAAAGAAGAACTCGGGGCAGTTCATAATAGCTGTCCATTACATAGTAACAAGGAATTAGCCATTACTGGCGGGGGGGGGAGGGAGTCAGTCATGTGGGTAGTCCATTAAATCTGTGTCCCTCCAAGATTTGTGGGTTTATTTCTCAGAAGAATGGTTTCAGGAAGATAACTCACTCTTTCTCATAAATAAACAAGGCTTTTGTGCCAAGGCCTTCAACAGTTTCACCCCTCCTGCTTGATCTTTTTCATTCTTCCAAGATACTTTTTTTAAAAAAACCTTCAAATTATAGCCAGACTTCTGCTGACAATCACCCCCAAGCAGACTTTGTTTAAAGATCGCTCAGATTATATGCATTCTTGTTAAATGACAACCCTCTATAGTTCTTCATTTCAGAAAATAGAAAGTGGCTCTGCTCCCAAGTTTATCAGAAGGGCAGCCAAATGCTAAATTATGCTGTAAGCTCTTGAACTGAGACACTACATTAATCAATGGGTCTTCTGGGGTGGTACGTTTAGAATATGAGAAAGAATGGTACTACCTCTCACAGAAGACACACATGTCCCCTGGTCACTGCCTACTCTAATAGAGTCAGGAATATGATCAAGGTTCAAATAGAAATTCAATATTTGAGATGTTTATTGCCCCCATGCCAACAATGTTTAGAAGGTCCTTGAAAATCTGGTTATTTCCTATGGCCCTGGGTGAGGGTCAGTGATGGGTTGCCCCCAGTTCGCACCGGTTCTATAGCACCGGTAGTAAAACCAGCGGGAGGCTCCACCCACTGACCCTGATGTCATCCAAATGCTTCTGCGCTTGCTCAGAAGAGCACGCGTGTGCGCCTGCTCGGCCCTGTTGCAAACCGGTAGTAAAGGTAAGTAGAACCCACCCCTGGTGAGGGTGTAGGGGCAAGGATTTTGTATGCTAAATTGAAGGTATTTTTCTAGATAAATATCATTCTTTTTTTGGTATTCGGTTTTTACCATTTTAATGTTTTTATGAAGTTGGACAGCTTTCTGAATTAAATAAATAAATGTATTTGAATTTGAATCACACACACACACACACACACACACACACACACACACACAATGTCTTCTTGAGGTGGCACAGTGGTTAGCGTGCAGCATTGCAGGCTAACTCCAGCTGACTGCTAGCTGCAGTTGGCAGTTCAAATCTCACTGGCTCAAGGTTGACTGAGCCTTCCATCCTTTCGAGGTCAGTAAAATGAGGACCCAGATTGTTGGGGGAAATATGCTGACTCTGTAAACCACTTAGAGAGGGCTGTAAAAGCACTATGAAGCGGTATATAAGTCTAAGTGCTATTGCTATTGATGGGTAGGTGGTGCATTTATAGAGATATAGCGATCTCCTCCTTTAAGGGTTAAATGCCTTCTGTGAGCAGAAATGTTTGGGGTATTCTAATTTAGAAGAAGAAAAAAGACAACTAGAACACTTGTTGAAATCAAGGGGCAGTCAAATTATGGATCCATTTTGAATATGCATTAAATTTGCCATTTCTCATAAGAGGACATTTGTACCTACTCATCAATTTTAAAGCCCCTCCCTCCTTTCCTATCAGCCTTCATTATTTAAAGGGAGATTTAAATTAGGCATCCTTCTGGGAAAAGCAACCCTCTCCAACCATATGCCTTCCAAGTGAGTTGGGAGGTCACCTCCTTCTCCAGACCAGTTAGCTGGCCTATCTGGAAGCTGCCGTCAATCCCTTCACAGGACACCCTGTGAAACAAGGCTGAGCTTGAGAATGCTTTTGAATACTGATTACCATTGGTGAACTGGCCATGCAAAGTTTTGGAGGAAGGCAGCATTGCTGCTTTTAGCCCAGTTTTAGAAGAATTCTCTGAAGCATCTGGTGAGTAAAGACCTATTAATAACTAAAAGAAAGCCAGTTTGAAATAATGGTTAAGACATCAGGCCAGGAACCGGGAGACACTGAGTTCATTCCACATTAGATGTGAAGCCAGCCAAGTGATCCTGGACCAGTCATTCACTCTCATCCTTAGAGAACAGGCAGTAGCAAGCCACTTCTGAAAAACCTTGCCAAGGAAACTGCAGGGACTAGTCCAGGTAGTCACCAGTAGTACAAAAAAAATCCTCTGATTTTATAAACAAATTAACAAATATAAACTAAAACATAAGGATAAACTTTTAGGTAAAATGCTATTACAGGACAGGCTATTTTGTATTAAAAAATGGAGACCTGCGTCTTGCATTCAACTTTGATGGAGGATTCTAAAAAAGAGCCCTATGTCAGGCCAGGTTAGTTCTCTGATGACCAGGCTTACACCTGGCTCTCCAGGGATGCTGAAAAAACCTACGTGACCTTTTTCATGGGGTTCACTAGGAAACTGGACCTGGGATGATCTCCATGCAAAGCACCCATCCACCACTAAACTAAACTCCTTCTAAAGGAAGAGGCTAAGTCCAGAGTCACCTGATTTGTGAGATGGGCAGCTATATAAATTGAAAAATAAAAACATACTAGTCCTTGGTTACTAATCTTACTTTATTTTTGTTTGCAAGCCAAACTAATCCAAGGATTGCCCTAGAGTGTAGTAAAACAAACAAACAAACAACCTCAAGGTAACAGATATGACATTACAATTGAAGCTCTGCCTTTTTATCATGTGTGTCACAATTTTAGCCAAACTCTGATTATACTATTCTGCCCACCACCTTGACTTTTCCAGTCATACACTTAGGACACCCCTGCACTAATTTATCATCATATCTTTTATGGGAGTTGAAGCAAAAATGAAAAAAGCAAGCTACATATCTCAAAAAAAGAGACTACGTGCTGTACAACAGACGATAGACTCTGTGTCATTACCCCTTTCTCGGGAAACCAAGATCAAAAATCCCTAGATCAATCCTGGGCAATCCCCTTAGCCTCCAGGCGGTTCTCAAACTCTCTGTGGCATGGCTTTTTGAAAACAAATAAAATAATTTCATATTTATTGGATAGGAAGGAGTGTCTTTTCCCCCAAATAATTACCTGTGAATTGAGAAGCCATCTTATATCCATAGGTAAAGCTGATAACTTTAAAGAAACAAAGGAATTAACAAAGGCTTGCAAACATCACTTTTGCAAAGAATGGCTGTGCTTGCAGATTGGCCTGAGTTTAAGTGCTGGCTGGAAATGGCTGTTTGGTGAATTGCCCTTTTTGGAATTAATCAAACAGGGCTTGGCTCCCTTTTGTTGCCTTCTCTCTGCTGTTCTTCTTAGCTTGTGTCCATCCAGTCTTGTTCCTCCCTTTCTCTTCTCTTCTCTTCTCTTCTCTTCTCTTCTCTTCTCTTCTCTTCTCTTCTCTTCTCTTCTCTTCTCTTCTCTTCTCTTCTCTTCTCTTCTCTTCTCCTCTCCTCTCCTCTCCTCTCTTCTCCTCTCCTCTCCTCTCCTCTCCTCTCCTCTCCTCTCCTCTCCTCTTCCCTTCCCTACCCTTCCAAATACAGCTATTCCTCATCCTTGCCCTGCTCTGATCTTTTGTTCTTTTTGGCCGTTTCTCCTGGAAGAAGAGATGGGAGTGTGTGGGCATGTGTGTATATAATTCTCTCCGCGGGTGTTTTCGGTATGAGACAACAGTTGGCTTATGCAGAGATCAAATCATTTTGTAAATAAGGTGCTTTATTTTATAGGCATTTAATTTCAATTAATAGCTTTTAATTTAATTAACTGATTTGCTTTGCCCTGGCTCTGCTTTTGGTTGAGGGCAGTAATATATACATGTGCACAGATATTCCTGTGTCACATGCATGTTCATTGGGGGGAAATGGCTTCAGTAGTAGCCCTCCTCCTTAGGAACAGCTTGCCCCCTGAAGCCATGTATAACCTCCACAGTCATGGCTTTCAAGAAACAAAAGAAAACAGGGTTCTTATAGAGGCTTCAGGCTTATTATATTGTGACACCACTTTTAAAATTCTGAAATTTTTAACTAATATTTTATTATTTTATTTTTCTTAGGTTTTGCCCAATTTGATGAACTCTGTAAACTTCACACCAACTAGCTGAATTCAGACAAGTTTTACAAATAAATACATAAACATTTTGAGATCAATCATCGCAGCCTCACTTTGTCCAGGAGAGATGTTCTTAGAATTCCTAGCCAGGAGAGGCAGCACCCAGGTTGACTGGGAATTTTATCCTGCATATCTTCAGGATGCTAGTTTGGTAACTGTGTTTCTGTTTCCGCAAGTCCATTCTTATTTATGAAGCTCATGGATACAAACAAGGACGATGCAGGCATATGGGCAAATTTGCACTGATAAAGAATGTTTGTAGCTCAGGGTTGAAATGAAGGGTCCCTGGTGCTCTCTGAGCTTGGTTGTTTTCTTGTACACGTTTCATTACCCAAACTAGGTAACATCATCAGTGCTAGCAAGGAGTGGGGTTTTCTCCCAATTTATATTTGCACTATTATGGAAAACAACATCCATTGTGCCCCACACTACATGTCCACTTGTTGTGCAATCTTTGCTGACGCATGAAGCATGAGCAGAAAGTCATTCAATCTATGAGAAGAAGAAGTGGACACTTTAATGGATATGTGATCAGATTTGCTCGTATAGTATAAACAAGTCAGTTCTCAAAGACTGTCTTGTTTGAACATACATGATCAGAAGGGTGGACTTAATGACGTATGTCTGCAAAATATTTATATCAAAATAGAAGTATGTTTACAAAATGAACAAGAAAAAAGGAAGCCAAATCACCTGCCATGATAATCAGTTATGCCGTTTAAGCAAAGGATATATCTACACTTGTTATACCGTAATCCAAAGATCTACTGCAGGAGTTTTTGTACTTGCAAACAAGTAAAGGCCCAATTTGCATGCTGTGTTATACCATCAAAAACTTTTGCACTATTTTCTTCCTTGACTTCTTTTCCACCCAGTTGACTTGATGTTCACAATACATCTTGCTATCAGATTCCATAGTTTGGAGAATAAACCAAATTTTGGACATGATGAAAAAATATTTATTCAGATGATTATCATGGCTGATTAAAGTTGCAAGGGAGCAGCCATTATCCTAAACCAGGAGTGTCAAACTCGATTTCATTGAGGGCCGCATCAGGGTTGTGCTTGATCTCAGGAGGGTGGGGGAGGGGGCAGGGGACGTGGCCAGCTCGACATCACTCATGTCGGGGGCGCCTGTGGTGGCCTGAGCACTCTGCCAGAAAAAAAACAGAGCTCAGGAGTGCCGTGTGTAGCCCTCCCGAGCTCTGTTTTTGCTGGCAGAGGGTTGCAGGAGGCCATTGCAGCAGAAAACGGAGCTCGGGAGAGCTGCACACAGCCATCTCAAGTTCTGTTTTTGCTGGCAGAGGGACTGCAAGCCAGTCTTTCACTGTTTCCCGGGCAGCCCTGTGGGCCAGATCTAAGTATCCCGTGGGTCGAATCCGGCCCGTGGGCCTTGAGTTTGACACCCATGTCCTAAATCCTTTTGGCCAGTACCACTTTTTCTGAGCCACAATAGATATGTAATTTGCTTTCAGACTGATAATCCTCCTTCCATCCAGTGCATAAATAACAGATTACCACTTATACACCTCTATTTTTGTAGTTAAGAAATAGACCTGGGTAAATAAAATTAACACTGAACCATTAAAACTTCATAGAACAAGCTGCAGATAACATTTTAAGCACCATTTATTTCAATGAGAGAATGGCTCATCTACTTAATACTTTCCACTGGAAAATGGAAAGCAATGTGACAGTATATATGTTATCACCTACTTTAGCATCCTCTCTTTGCATAAACACATCCTATTACATTTGAAGTTTTGAAGTAGTTTTATAAGGCATCTCTACATAATATTGAAGTCATTATGCTAATTTGAAAAATAAAGGTCCTCTAAAGAACCTCCGTTCCTTTCTGATTCTTTTATCATTGCTAATGTGATCCTCCCCCCGACACTCCCATTTGATCTGTGTCCTTCTGGATTTTGTTATAGTTTTTATTACTCTTGGAAGCATCCAGCTATTCAAATGTCACCCGGATTGATTGACAGGTCCCAGATATTACAAACTGCACTGGTTCACTTTCTGACCAGACCAATGGTTCAAGAGGGAACTTTTTGAAACATTCATTTCTAGACATCTTTGTATTTAGGCTGATGGTAACTGGTTATATAAAACTCAGAGCTTTTTCAGTGTCTGATGTTTTCAGCAGAATAGAAAGGTGGCCTTCCAGATAACCACACTAGTCTTACAATAAACTTTGCACTAACCAGCTTGCTACTTTCCAGATGTGCAGGGCTACAAATCCGTATGGATTAGGGTTTCTATGTGTTGTGGTTGAAAACATGTTGAGTTTAGCAGTTGGCAGAAGGTTTCTTGAGTTGTTTTTGTTTTGTTTTTTAAATTTGATTTATATGCCGCCCTTCTCCGGAGACTCAGGGCGGCTTACAATGCGTTAAGCAATAGCCTTCATACTTTTGTATATTTATACAAAGTCAGCTTATTGCCCCCACAAACGGAGTCTTTGATGATGAAATTAATGACAATTTCAGTCCAGGCCTTTTGGCTGTGAAACTATAATTCAACTATATAAATAAAATTGGTCTCGTGTAGCAGGGATTCCTATATAGTTTAAATTTCTAAATATAGATGAAATTGCAGACAATGTCCCTTTGACAGAATAGAGGTAGACTGGGAGCAGGGAAAGTCATTAATATAAAACTGAGGTGTTTTGCTGATAATCTAAACATCTTTCAGTTCAGCTAAAAATAATATAGCTTTGTTTAAATGAATAAAATTTAAATTAGTTAAATAAATCAAATTAAATTAATTCAGCTTGCTTAAAAATAATAAAACCTTGTAAAGAAAGGAACAATGTGTTTTCTAAAAGAATGCTCAGTTTTAATCAATAGTTACTAAGTTCCCAAGGAAATAGTTTAGAGGGGTTTGGCTTTCAGTTTAATTCATAGTGGTTGAAGGAATAACTAAAAATCTCAGTTTAATAATTTGAATGTTAAGCTCCAAACACATTTCAGTATTAACTCCCTAGAAGAATCTTTCTCCTTATAAAAAAAAGTGTTTCCATATGTGAGTTTATATTCAGACTTTAAAGGAACACTGAAATCTTTGTCTAAGGCAAAAAGGGAGGAGAATGTAAGCTACCCATTTTTTAAATGGAATATATTGGTGAAAAAGCCAAGCTACATAGAACCCTCTAGGCCTAGGGTATGAGCGCATCATTATTGTAATGCTGTAATTTCCAGTTCGTAGTGTTGGAGAGAGACTATACTGGCTACCGCTAATGTGAATTCTCAGATTTTTTGCAAGGGAATTATTGCTGTTGTCTCTCTGTTGTTAAGACTTTTCTCAACAAAGTTGGAAGGAACAAATAATTTAGTAGCGTGGTACATGGTACAGTAGCATGGTACAGTGTTTCAGTGGAATTCCAAGCACTGTGTCCAAATTCTTTCCATCAATAAATTTATCTAACATTGAAAGCATATAATGTAGCTGAAGTAATTAAATGTGGCACCTGGTACAGATGCATTTCATATGTTAGGTTTGTTACAATTGAATGTTCCAATATCTTGCTACATTCGAAAGGTGTTTTTTTTAAAAAAAGTAAATGCAATGTTTTCAGGATTCCAGCAGAACCATGCCAATAGTACTGCAACCTGCCAAAGACCATATATGACATAAAAAGGTTGATTATTGTCTATCTTTGGAACAGAAATTTGTCATTTGGAACTGAAGCCCATTTGCATTGTGATGCATTAAACCCAATCCTGGTGCTTCAAACACTGGATGCCCCTCTAAGCATTTTGTTGCTTTGGCTTTCTGCATTAAGTCTATTTCTGTCCCAAAGATTCCATTCACTTGTTTTATTTGGTCTCTTTACTGAAACCCAGCAGGCTCAATCTCTTTAACTGTGTTTATATGATAAAGTTGAAAGGATCCAAAGACACCTTCTGCAAGATGGGTCAGTTCTGTATGTCTTCACTCTCTTAATTCACCAAGCCAACAAAAGAGGAGAGGGGAAGAAATTGGGCCAAAGAGAAAGTGCAGCTAAGCACATTACTCTAGAATATATATTTGCTATCACAGAAGCCAAGTCACCCACTGATTACAACCTAGTCTTGACCTTGGTAAAAAACATGTTCTTTACCCAAATATGGTAAACAGGCAGGAAAATGTATTAGGATTAAAGCAGCAACTGCTTACAAGGGGAAAAAATGCAAGCTACTGCCAAAAGGAGACTTTAAGGCAAAATTACAAAAGTATGATCATTAAAGAAAACAGATAAACCCAAGCACATTAGGAAAATAATAAGATGGTGGATCAAGAAGGATTATTACTATCACTGGCAGGGCAAAGAAGAAAATAAAAATTGACTTCTTAACTGGAACAGAGGAGAGTGAAATCAGATAATGATTTTTTTACAAGATTTTGCTTGAAAGAACTGGAGAAAAAATGCCTCACGTCCCTATTAGACCTCTGAGTGTTTTCTAAATCTACTCTGGAGGAAGGCCACATTTTATAATTTTATTTGAACACAATGATCAACAAAATATTGAAAATAATAAACAGCTTGAGATAAGTAAGACTGACTACACAAGTGTAATAATTATTCCAGAACAAATTGCAGTGTATAGGTAGTCCTCAATTTATCTGTAAATTGAGTCCACAATTTGTTGCTAAATGAAACATTTGTTGTGAATTTTGCCCTATTTTACGATCTTTCTTGCCACAGTTGTTAAGTGAATCACTGAAGCTGTTTAAGTTTGTAACAGTTATTAAATGAATCTAGTTTCCCCATTGACTTTGCTTGTCAGAAGGTCCCAAAAGCTGATCATATGACCCCAAGGCATTGCAAATATGAGTCAATTGCCTAGTAATTGAATTTTGATCATGTGACCACAAGGATGCTGCAATGGTTAAGTGTGAAAAATGGTCGTAGATCACTTTTTTCAGTGCTTTTGTAACTTCAAACAGTCACTAAATGAACTGTTGTAATTTGAGGAGTACATGCACATGTTCCAGAATGGAAAAAAGATAGAAGCCTACTTCAAGTGGAGTCCGTTACCTAGCATCTTGGGTACCCACTTGCAAAAACTCCAATTTGCTTCTGTATGCAAATAAATTTCTGGTTGACTATCATCAAAGGATTTCTGCATGGAGTACAATAATAACATTTACAATGTTCATTCCCTATTACTTATGTATCCCGGCCACATTTTTATGGTGGCAGCTCGCCAGATGAAGAAGGTTATCAGTTCAGTTTCCATCTATATGCAGTTCTTGCATTAGAATCAGTTGATAATAACACGACACACAAAAACATTAGTTTGAACTTCTATTTCTACATTAACAAATTTTGTTGAAAGATACCCAATTAATTTTCCAGATTCTTCAATATTGCATCTTGGCAACAACTCCAATTATAATCACCATTTTAATATTTCTTAAGATGTCATGAGGTACATTTCTGCTGTTATTGAAATGTCATTCAACATGCTTTCCCTTATGCCCTGTAGATTGCTGTGAAATTATTCTGGGCTAGGAGAATATTCTACACCATTCAGAGAAGGGTTCTTAATAAACTGCTTAATGGAAGAGCAAATCATTGTCTTTCATTGGACCACTGACTCTTGATTATTAAAATAAAAATGTATGGCAAATTAATGAGCTTTTCTTTAATGCAGACATCAAATGTAATACATGGAGTTCCTTTGCCTGGTCATTTTTCAAGTTCAACAATTAGGAAGGTAGTTTGTTTTGGATGAGACAATATTCCCTCTGAAGAAAAATGTGTATATTTTTGAGGTTGTAGTTGATTCTGCTCTGTCACTGGAGCTCGCATGATGGCAAGCTGCAAGGGAGCTCACAGCCAACTTTGCTGGCTCTATCAGCTATGATACTATGTAGACTGGTACAGACTAGGCTCAGTAATCTCAATAGGCTATTCCATAATAAGGATTTCTTTTTCACTTTTCACAGATTAAATTGTATATCAAAATTAGCTTTCCAAAGCAGATCATCCGTTTGGATTAGCTGTCTCCAATCTATCAATGTGATGGGTTCTCCCCACTCCTACCCTCTATATCTGCCTGTGCTAATTAGAACAGCTCACCTTGGTGTTTGTGTGGCTTCAACGCAGTTCAACACTGGGGTCTATATAATAATCTATTGCAATGGACAGTGCATTGGGGTCTTGTTGAACTTAGTCTGGGTCCTGCAATGAATACAGAACACATTCATCCAATTATTAGATAGGACCTCTGGGCCTGAAAGTACTAGACTGGCTGTTTGTAAACTATCAAGCCCAATTTAAGGTGCTGACATTGCCATGTCCAATACCACCTCACCCACCCAAGAGGCAAACATAAGTCTTACAGCATAAGTCAGGAGGAATGTTTCTTGGTGGACAGCACTCCCTTGTTTTAAATCACAAAAAGCATGCCTCTTTACCCAAATGTCTCCAACACATACTGCAATACATTTATTTTAATTTTTGTATTTAGGTTAGATGTTTTTTTTTATTTAAAATTTTACCTAGTTCGCTCTGGCAAACACATAAATATTAGCAATAATATATGACACAGAGAGATAGTGTGTGTGCATGTATACAGACACAAATAGACAGATACATGTAAGAACCTATTTCATAGTGCAAGCTTGCCTGTTTGAATAAAAAAAATTCCATTATAATGGGGTTTAATTTTTAGTTTCAGTTCCTTCACTATTTCACAAATGCTCCTCTATATCAATGAAACTAGGAGAGGTTGTATTGACCAATGCAGTTCAGTGGCACTATTATGCAGATGATGTCCAATTGTATTGTACCTGTACATCTAAACCTAAGACAGCTACTCAAATTCTGGAGACCCAATGGTAACTTGCCTCCTTACCATGAAATCCGTAGATGGTAACTGCTTCCAGGTTTTACCACTTTTCCTAATATAGCCAGCTGTTTTAAGGATAATTTCAGCATATGGTTGACTTTATTTGAGCATTCGTTATGAAGAAATATATGTACAACAACAAAAAAAGCAATGTCATCATTCTTGGAAACTAATGCCATATTTGAAAAGGAACTTGATTTCAAACAAGTTGGGGCTATTAAAAGGAAAAGGTCTCTATTAGTCAATCTGTCTCAAAAAAACAGAAGAACATACATCACCAAATAGTATAAAATCCAGATCAGATGCAAGAACAGTGTTCTTAGTGAAATCATTGTACTAACAAGTCAAACACCAACATAATAAGTAAAGGTTTATCGGAAAAAGCATTTTAAACTATATCAGTAGGATCTCACAATAATATTATTGCCAGAAATTCACAGTAGAAATTATTCTGAATAATACCTGATATTTGAATGGAGCACCGTTTTCTTTTTACAGTAAGGAATAAAAAATATATTGGTTTTAAAATTTAGAATTTCAGACTTTATATAGCATTCCAGTTTCAATTCAACTAATTATTTCTTTTTCTCATACAATATAAAATAAATATTAATTTTCTGGAAGAATATGTAATTTCCAGTTGTTAAAAATGGAGCCAGTATTGTATGCTTTTTTAAATGAAATGAACAACAAAATGATAAAAAATAACCCATTCTATTTTAATAGTGCTACAGATCACTTTGAAGGGTAAAATCGCTCAAACCTAGAACAATAATATTATCTCAAGGAAAGGAATCCTACATCTCTGCAGCAAATAGTATCTTAATGGGTTTGGGAAAATCAAATTCAAAATTCCTGCCGGCAGCAAGAAGTTGAAGTAGATTTGCAACTGGAAAAGTACTTAACCCTGAAGATCAATTAAGTCAATAATGGACAGTTAAAGAAATGTATCCATTTCCTCCACAAAATGAAGTATTGCTAAAATGTAGCTGCATGCCTAAAATATATGTGATATAAATTGATCCAGTTAAGATACTATATGCATCCATTCAATAAGAGAATATCATGTTCTTTAGCTCTGATGACTATACCGTAAATATCTAGTATCTGCATATCAAGAATACTTGGAAATGGATGTCCTTTGAATTTTAGATAATTACATTGATGTTGAGATTTGGTGACGTGACCAGCAAGAATTCAGCTGCAAATTATTTAAAAGTTTTGTCTGGCCTATATCCTCTCTCTCCTCCAAAAACTCAAGGCAACAGTACCTATATAGCACTCGTCTCACCACAACCATCCTATGGAATAAGCTAGTTTATCTAATGAATCTATATTTATTTATTTATTTATTTATTTATTTATTTATTTATTTATTTATTTATTAAATTTATTTTATTTATTAAATAAAATAAATAAATAAATAAATATATTTATTAAATATATTTTGCCATGGGGCTACTTTAGGAATGGAATATATAGCTGCAAGTAGATTTGACCCTGTTTCCAAGATCCAAAAAATGTTAATAGCTCCAAGAAGTGTTATGCAAATATAAAATAGTAAATTGTACAAGAATAAAATTGAAAATATTGTACTTTATTTGCACACACACACACAAAAAGCTGTAACAAGGCACACCAAGCAGAAGAAAAACACATATGTGGATAAACTGGTTACTGTTGGCTTACAATATAACTTTCTTGTATATGCAGCTTTGAAGTTTGTCACCTTACATTTGCTGCCATGGAAAAGAATATACTGTCGCAACTGGTTAAGAAACTAAGAAAACTACCCACTGATACAAGACACATAAGCAAAACTAAGGGACTCCGTATTCCAATACAAACTTTAGTGCAAACACAGCTAGAACAAAACAAGATATGTTCTGTTCCCAAAGAAAAAAAGCAAAAGAGCAAGTTTTCCAAAGTATTTCACTTAAGGAGGAACACAATATGCAAATTATAAAAAAGCTGCTATACGGTTTACAAATACAACTGTTCTGATGCATCAAATAGGCATCAGAGGAAAATAGAAGTGGGATAGAATATTAATTGTTCTGGATCAGTCTAAACTATAACTAAGCTAGATGGTATTGCAGTTTGTAGCAGATATGTAAAAATACTTTCTGAAGAAGTAAAAAATCAGAGTGGTTAGCCACACAAATTGAAATAAATTAAATGGTTCATAAGATCCCAATTAATTTTCTACCAATTGAAGTACATAACCCATATTTGAATAAACCTTTTTATTTAGTACTAGCATCCTCAGAAACAATGCTTTTACAAATAATGGGAATAAGGTTAGGCTGTTAAGAGTCCCTTTAATTACTAAATGCAGTAACCTGTAGCAGTATTCTATTTTGAAAAGCAGAAACCTGGACCAGGTTGTGTTAGCCTGTTTCATAATCCAACCCAGAATAAAATGGCCTTGATCACCATGATCAGAAAAATTAAATCAAATGCAAGATCTAGTTCAGATAGTCTTCAGTGTTACACTACATTTCCACAAGTCTCTTGAACAGAACTTGCAGATCAGACCAAGAACTTCTGAGTTAACACAAATTCCAACTGTAAATTTAAGAGCAAAGTTCAGCTTAATCACTACATTTATTGCAGTGGTTGATTAATTAGAAGCTACTGGATTTTTTTTAAATACCAAAGTGTTAATTTAGAAAAAGCAGAGTGAAGATGACCCTGATTAATGAAACAAGTTATGGCATATGGACTTATCTAAAGAGGCATTGCTCCTTTGCTGTGCTGATAGGGTAAACTTCCCTTGCATATCCATGAGATCTGCTAGACTAGAGGCCCCCCAAGTTTTTGGACACCACGGACTGGTTCCGTGGAAGGCATTTTTTCCAGACCGGCAGGGCATGGTTTTGCGCCCTGCCTGGATCCTATATGTGCGTGGATGGAGCGTCGCTTGCGTGGCACGGTGCCAGTCTGTGGATTGGGGACCTCTTTACTAGACTATAAGTTTCATCTACCACCAATATATCTGAAGGTATTCCCCCCCCCCCCCGTTTTAGAACTATTTTTTATTTATATTCATTTTTGGAAAATTTAATTATCTAATTATTCCCACATGATTAATCTATTAACATGTTTTAATTTGGAGACAATCCTGGAGCCAAATATTGGTACAGAACTTAATGCACATGATTTAAAAATATAGAAATGACATGTTATAGTGATTTCCCCTGTTACTTATGATTTTTCCTCTTAAAACAGTTTTGATATAAAAAGTGGCATAGGAGATAGTGAAGTATGAAAAGTAATATTTTTTCATTGAGAATGCAGTTACATGGAATCAATTTTTGGTATCTAAGTGCTCATATTAATCAAGAAGAAAAAAAGCTAGCAAGCTACTTTATTGTGAATTATGAAACTGAATAGAATTTAAAAGTTAATGCCCAATAGCTGTCTTATATTAATATTGTAATAGAAAGTAGACATATTTTGTAACTGGCAAAATAAAATTGATGAAAAATGTGATTTTGTGTTCTGTTCATGTTTCAAGAGTTATTCACAACTAACTGGAGGCAGCATCATAAACACAATAAGCTCAAAGTACATTAAAAGCTGAACACTGATGTGCTTAACGTGGTATACTATAACACATACACAAAAAAATCACAATGTGAGTTTACTAGGGATTCTAAACTCTGTTCACTTTGCCTTAATTGGTTCCCGCTCCAACCATCGTACTCTAACCTTTTGCTTATAATGATATTCCTTCAGAAAGTCCTGCAACATTGTTGGCAAAGGAAGACAATCAATCCCATCATATGAAGTGTACCTGCAAATTACTGCCCGGCAGATATATTGCAAGCTGAAAGGAAAAGTCCTATTTAGAGAAACTGTAAGTAGCGGTTCAAAAAACATGCAAGAAATTGGATCTTTGTAATGTTCCAGAAGCCCTGTAACAGTAGAGGAGTGAAACACACAGGGATCATGAGCATCAAAACTGAAGTTGTGATTCCACTGCTCGATGCGTGCATGTAAAGAGCGGTTGTAACGGCGGAAGCTCACAGAGAAGAGGTAGTCTTCTTGAGCAGAGTCCCTGAGCAAAAAAGTGCCTTCAGGTTTTCCTTCTAGAAGTGCTTCTGCTTCATAACGGTCCATCACACCCCAGTAGCAGGGATTACTGGTAATCTGAAGTAAGTCTGGCACTAGGCAGTGAATATAATCAATCTGAGTATGTACTTTCCAAGCTCCTTGCCTGCTGATGTGGCTATGGCTCTCACCAGATATTTGGCGCTGCTTTTGTCTACGTGACTGCAAGCAGAGAGTAGTTGTGTCTTCCTCCAAATCACAACTTCCTTGTGTTGTTGAATTGCAGTCTCCCATCAGTTCAGACATGCCAGGGGGCAGCTTTGGCCCTAATTTATATAATGGATTAACCTGTGCAGTAGCTTCAAAAGTATGTATCTGGGCATTGGGAGGAGGATCCACACCTTCTTCTATACTGAGCCTTCGTCTCTCTCTCAGCCTATCTTCCTCATCTTCTGTAGAAGCCAAGGAGGAGTCAAATGCATCAAAAATAGCAGAATGTGGGCTCACTGGAGCGGTGTGCTGCTTAATTAAATGCCACTTTTGGGCCAGATCTGATCCAGCAGGAAAAGGACATTTTTCTAACATTAGTTCAGAAAGATGGATCTTCCTTTTGTTAGAAAAAAGAGGCTTAGATTGTTTGCAGTAAGTTCTCATAGGGAAACATAAGCCCACAGTTTCCTGCAATCTTTGCCTCAGAGAACGATTTCCTATGGTTCTGCTTGAGATGCTATCTGTATCGTTAACTGAGCTCACACCATATCTTCTTTCCCTCCTTTGCAAGTGAGAACAGCCAAATCTTGTATCACTTTCCAATGAGCTCTGAGTTTTTGTAGAGCAGGAATGTTTCTTTTTCCCACCCCATGGAGCATGCCTTGAGTAGGAATCCCTTCGTGCAAATTTAGCTCCTGAGGCAACATTCAAGTCAATTTCTTTCTCAATGCTTATTTCAACAATCTGTGGGATTTCTGTGGCACAGTTTTGATTCTTTCTCGAAAAGCCTTTTGAAGTATTTAGATTCAGTTGCAAAGGACTGCTTGGTTGCTGCTGAGTTGGACCAGGCACACAAACACTTTTATCTCTAACAGATGCACTATTGGAATTTATGTCTACATTTTCATTTCTATTTCCACCTTCAGGATTAAAGAGACTTTGGCATCTGTACTTGAAGCTGTTCCACATTTTCCCAACTTTACCCATGGATTATGTTACCTACATCACAAAGACAGAAAGACAATTAATTTAGGAAAGTCACTTACTGAATAAAGAATAAATAGCTGAATACTTAATTCATGAAGAAAAATTAAAGTAATTCATCTCATTTTCAGTTTATAACTTAAACATCAATAAAATATTAAGCAACTGAAATAATTGTGTTACTTTAATACAAATCAGCTACATTACTCTAATTGGGAAGAACACTAATTTTTCCTCCCAGTGTTCCATGCTTTACTACTGTTTCCATATGCCCAACATATAACTGTAAATAAATATATAAATAATTCCAAATGGGTGCAGTTTTACATTTAAATTGACTTGTGGCATATCATAAGGACCATAGGATTAAAGAAAACCATCTCTGCCTCCATATACAGCATGTACTTCCAAGTGTTCATCATTATGTTGCAGAAAAGGGTTAATAATTAGAGCTACTAAAATAAGCAGCTGTAATTGTACACATTCCCAACTAGCCAGTATCTGCCTCAGTCAGATATATAAATATCAGGTTGCCAGGTACAGACACAAGATATGTATTACTATTGTCCTTGTCACTTGTCAATTTTTGGGTGACCATACCAGAAAGTTCCCAAATGACAAGAGGAGTACAAATAGTCAGGCCTAACTTTACTACTTGTGTACAGTTGGTTTTCACATTGGTATGTAGTTTAAGGTGGGTACTTTCCAGATGAATGTAAGATTTCAAGTCCTCCCTCAAGAACTTAAGCATGTCATATAGAGTTTAGATGTGACAGACTTTGAACATCTATCTACATCTCTCTCTCTCTGTCTCTGTCTCTGGGTGTTTGTGAGTGTGTGTGAATGCATGTACAAAATTTAGACAGAAAGTCCAACACTGATCCCTCCGTACTTTCTTTTTACTGGGAACGACACAAATATAGATGCAAAAACTTCAGTATAAAAAGGTCACATGCTTTAAGAATTACTTTGATTAACCACAGCTATCAATCATATTAGAATTGAATTTTCAGTCTGATTTTAATGGTAAAAATAGATCTATACTAAAAATATTTATAATGACATTTAGATTGAATAGCCCATTCACTTGATAGGTTTATTAAAATATTTCATACTAATGAATTACAAAATCATCTATTAAAAATAATTGTAGACAATTCTGGATCATTTGACATTTTAAAAAGCTCCCTGAAAACCCACTGATGGAGCTTAAATGCTAAAATCTGCAATATTCCTAAAAGATAACAATTAGCAAAACCCTGTAAAAAGTATTCTATTCATCTGCAAGTACATTAAAGCAAGAATTCTGAATGATGACCCACAAAGTGGTTGGTGATCTGAGGAGTTGGCTGATCATTTGAGCAGGCTGCCTGCTTTTTCCCCCAGCTGCTGCTTAACATCAAAAGGCTACTAAATATATACCTCTTTTCTAATATTAGTTTTCCAGGTAAGTAATTTTTATGGTTGCTATTAAAATGATAGAACACTTTGAAAGACTAGAATTTATTTTCAGTTCACAAGTATTATTAGCACTACTTTGCTTAACAGCAACCTACAGTATCAATATATCATGCATACTAATTATGTGCTGCTGTATTCCACCTCACACTGATTAACATATTTCATCTAAGGAGCAAGTAGGAAAGATACTAATACACATTTGCTACTATGTATTCTATTTAAGTTGTTTATTCTATCACAGATTTTTGTCCCTGAAATATTGAAATATGAAGACTTGAATGTTTCCAATTTCTTAGATTGCAACTCGAAAGGTAATCTTCAGTACAATGTTAACTAAACATACTTCCAGGCCCTAACACTTAACAATTCTTCAACATCACCTTCAGTTAATATGAGCTCTCCATTCACACAGTTTAGTTGCAAAAGATAAGTCTTTTGTCTACAGAGATTCTCAGTCATCCAGGTCATGGTTGTCCCAAAGGTGCTTTTGCAAGAGGCAACTGGACTTTCTGGTTTTTCTTTGAAGACATTTCGCTTCTCATCCAAGAAGCTGCTTCAGCAAGAGCTGCTGAGAAGCGAAACATCTTCAAAGAAAAACCAGAAAGACCAGTTGCCTCTTGAAAAGGCACCTTTGGGAAAAAAGTCTTTTTTTTTTTTTAAAAAAAAAAAGCTGTTGCCTAAGGCCCAACATATCAACAGAAGCAAAACAAAATGAAATGATATACAAGCTTAATACAGTGAAACAAATGGCACTTCCTATGTTAGTGTCAATTGTCAGTGGTTCACAATTTTTCTATCTACACTGAATAGGACAAGTTTATGAAGAGTGGAAATCGTTCACATAGTTGCTATTCCTTGCCTCCTTATCCTTTTTGTTGCTTGGTCACATTTCCAATTCAAGCCTTCTTCCATCCTTTCTCATCTCCAGACCACTTCTGGCCATTTTTTAACCTCTTCCCACTACACTGAGTCACTCTCAATTCTCCTAAGGCTATCATGATGTCATGGCTATGTCTCCATTCTTATAGAACAATACAAATGATGTTATTTGTGCCATTTCAATTTGGGTTATCCATCAAACTTCAAAATGAAGCAGTTGTTTCCAGCTGTCTATTGCTTTTACTTCCCAGTAATGTCTCTGAATACATTTGGGATCAAATGTTCTAAGAAATAAAGGCTAGTATTTCATCCTGGAAAAAAATTCTTCATTCAGTCATAACTATTATGACTGAAAATAAAGTAAACTAGGCATATCATACATGAAATGCCAGAATAATTTTGGTTTGGATGGGGAAGGAGTCCCTGTGTGCATTAAGATCTCTTCTGCTAATTAATGGAATTATTAGGATCCCATATAAAAGATCCAAGTGCTGCGCAATAGAGTGACCTCCTGTTCCTGCCCACCTAGCAATTTGAAAGCATGCAAATCCAAGTAGATTAATAGGTAGGAAGTGTTCTGTGCGTCTTTGGGGTATAGCCATGCTGGTCACATGACCATGGAAAATGTCTTCAACAACACTGGCTCCCTCGGCCAAGAAATGGAGATGAAGTCTGTGCTCTAAAATCGGACATGACTGGACACGGAAACCTTTACCTTTATAAAGTGAACTAGAATATAAGTAAGAGAAAATAGTATCTCCTTGCCATATTTATTCTTCAAATATGTCGGCACTCAGCCAGACCATTTGTTTAAAGTAGTAGAATTGCATTATTTTCTAATGTATGTGTTATTAAACTATTAATTTCTAAGCAGTTCAACCATCAAATATTCATGATCATGCACAGGGAAAAATTAATATCTCAGACAAAGCCAAATTTAGATAACAGCCACAATGCACATAATGAATACAGTTCTCATAGATCACATTTAAAACAAGAAAGCCACATGAGAAGCTGCAATCATGTACAAACAGCCACTGCAAAGTAATCTATGACCTTGTTTCTACCTCAAGAATGGTACCTTCGGGTTGCTTCAGACGGGAAAGAACACCAACTGCAAAGCAACAGTAATTACTGTATTCAGGTAACAGAAATATCTATTACTTAAACTAAGTTATAAGCACACCTGATATTATGATTCTGAGCCTACTTAGAGTAAGCCTTACATAACTTAGCAGGGTACACTTCTGAACATAAATGCACAATTATTTTGTTAATTCATTCATAATACACATTTTTGAATGTGTATCCACAGGGCAGCTATATTCAACAAATTTTATTTCCAGGTAACTGAACCCCACAAGAAGGAAAGCTGGTGTTTTCCATTAGGCCCTCTGGTCTTAACACCTTGGACTTGCCTTGTGTTCTGGGGCAATGGCTAAATTGCTCCCCCTGTACCACCTCCTTTGTAGGAACTGCCTCATCCTTCCTCTAACTATGATAGGTGAGCGAGCAAGGGCTCTTGCACAGCCTAATAATAAAGTATTTTTTTAAAAAAATTTTTTTAAATACAAATGTTATAAGATTAATTCTATAATAATTTTCCTTAGCTAGACAGCTTAAAGCAGGGGTGTCAAACTCGATTTCATTGAGGGCAGCATCAGGGTTGTGTTTGACCTCGGGGCCATGAGTGTGTGGCCAGGGTGGATGTGGCCAGCTCGATGTCACTCATTGAGGCTCCGTTTTCGGCCGCGATGGCTGCCTGCAGCCCTCTGCCAGTGAAAACGGAGTTTGAGGATGCTGCGTGCGGCCCTCCCGAACTCCATTTTCACTTGCAGTGGCACCGCGGGCCAGTCCTTCAATGTTTCCAGGGCAGGCCCATGGGCCAGATTTAAGCACCCTGTGGGCTGGATCCAACTTGCGGGCCTTGAGTTTGACGCCCCTGGCTTAAAGGCATATGACTACAGGTTCAGTCCTTTTTTTCCATAAATAAATATGTAGCTTTCCTAATATTGTTTTAATTTAACCCAGTTTTCTGAAGCAACAGTTCTATTGTTTCACTTACTTTCAGATTTTGGGGTATATTTCATGTTAATCAAAGGTGGCAAATGTGATAGTAACCCCAATCCTATCTAGTCTCCATTTCTGGGTTTGTTCCAGATGAACTATGCTTTGTTCTTAAAAACACTATTTCTAGCACTAGTACTAGTCCTTAGTACTAGAGGAGGTACTAAGGGAAGATGCAGACTATGAATGGCAGAGTTTGAAGCCTGCACATTCAGAAAAATATTATACACACTCACTCTCACACACACATAAACAGATTCATATATAAACCCAATTCTTTCACACAGGTTTATTTTTCTTTTTATATCTGTATTTGTAAAAGTGCACTGTATGTTCTTTTTTCCAAAATAAAAAATAAAGAATCTTAACTATAAGGTCTATCTGACATAACATCTACAGAACTATATGAAAAAACAAAAAACCAAAGCAATTGCTTCTATTAGACAAGGAGCAAGAAAGAACAATAGGTCAATATGCCTGATCAGAACATATAAGGAAGTGAAGGAGATAGCACCATTAGACAGATGTAAGAGATACCTCTAGCACCTGTTCTGATATTTGTGTATGACAGTAATATTTTTTTAATTTCATTTTTATAGCTGCCCATCTCAACGAGTTTCTCTGGATGGTGTACATTGTACATTTTCTCACATATGCTATATATTTATTGCATCGTTGCTGTAAGATTCATCTACTGCTTTGAAACAAAGTGCTGAATGGTATTTTAGAAAATCTATGATATACTGAAATGATATAAAGAACTACTTTTTGAAAACCCACATGCATGCTTTCACTGATGCTGGTACAGGTAGTCCTCACTTAATAACAGTTAAGTGGGACCAAATGTTTTATTATAAAGCAACATGGTTGTAAAACACAATATCATATGACTACATTGCTTAGTAATGCAATACTGGCAGTTTCTGTTTCCATTGTTAAGCAAGGATCACAGGTCATTAGGTGAAGAATTCTTTGCAACTTTGCTTCTAGCAAGCAAAAATCACTGGGGAAGTTGTCAGGAAGTTGCAAGTCCCAAATATTTACAAGCAGGCTGGCAAACAGGTAAGTGACTCTGCCAGATGGGTAGAATGGGTAGTTGGCTGGTGAGCCATGGCAAAACTAAGAATGGTTGTTGCTTGGCTGGAGAGGGTATGTAAGTGGCCAATGAGGCCAGTGTAGCTGTGTTAGGGATGGTTGCTGCCAGGTGAGGGAGACTTACGGAAGAGACTTACAACCTTCTAGCTTCCTCATTGACTTTGCTTGAGGGAAGCAACAGGGAAGATTGCAAATGGTGATCCTGTGACTGTGGAATGCTGCAACCCTATTAAGCACAACCCAGATTACGATCATGTGACTGTATGGTATTGGGAAGGCCAAAACTTTGAGGACCAGTCACAAGACTTCCTTGTTCACTGCTGTCATAACTTTGAACAGTCACTGAATATGTGATTGTTAACCAAGAATTACCTGTACATCTTTTCTGTTAAGAGTACTGAGCAGAAATTTTTCCCAATAAGCATTACAACAAATCAGGGCAATTTGCCCTGAAATTTATAAACTATGTATTTTATTTATAGATTTTAAAAAACATACCTTCTTCAACTTGTCAAAAAGATGGTTTAAAACTAAATGTGAACAGTGTCAATTTTAAAAATTGTTTATAGGCTTAAAAATAAAGTTTGATAGTTATAGTTCCTAATTAAATAAGCACTGGTACCAATGACACTATGCCTTATTGTTAATTTATTTTGATTATATTTTCACCTATATAACCATTTAAACAAAACTTTATTTAAACAGCCTTACATTTATTTTCCCATTGTTCAATTTGTCCCTCAATCCTTTGAATTCTTTGTTCCCTTCCTGCTTTTTCTCCTCTCAATTCTTCCTTACTTTTAGCTTTCCAAGTTTCAGCTGTTATAAAATCTGACCAAAAAAGACCAACGGGAAGAGAACCAATTTAAGAAAATAAAAAGCTCAGCAAATTTCTGCTCTCCAATTTATGCATTAGAAGATACTGTGGAAAAAGTTTGTGCTTTTCAGTTAGAGGTCCTTTCCTATCAGCATTTAAGGGTAAAACATTTGGTTTGACTTATCAAGATAAATATGTAAAATTGAGAAAGGAGATGAGTGGTTGAGATAGTGGAGTGTGTGAAAGCTTTGGAGCAATTGTTCTTGTAATTGTATGCTGTGTAAGCTATATGCTGCATGTGCAATTCAAGGGATGTTTTTGGAGTGGCATTTGCCTGAAGGGAAGTTGAAATAGCTGAAGTTGGATTGCTTGACTCAATTCGGATTTTTTGGGCTGAAGAATTGTGCTGGAGGATGGCAGTGTATTTTGTTTTATGGTGCTGACCATGCCTACTCTGACAATAATGTTTGCCACATTTGTGATCTAGGCCAGGGGTGTCAAACTCAATTTCATTGAGGGCCGCATCAGAGCTGTGGTTGACCTTGGGGAGCCAGGTGGGCGTGGCCAACTGGGTGGATCTGGCCTCTTCGCATTAGGTAGACCGGGCCAAAGCTACATTGGCCTGACCTTTCCTCTTCGCATTGGGTAAACCAGGATGGCCCTATGGGCCGGATTCGAATACATCCGGCCCATGGACCTTGAGTTTGACACCCCTGATCTAGGTAGTTTTTTAAAAAATTGGTGACAGCTCTCTCAGACTGGTCTGGCTTTCCTGAGTAATCTGCTATTGAAAGAACATGTTTGGGCTGCTTCCTGGAGGAGTAGGCTGGACGACAGACTAAGATGGTAGTGTTTAAGGAGCTTACCATCTGTTTTGTTGTGGGATGCTGTGGCTTTGGAAGTGCAGACAGTGCCAGAGACCGGGGAAGGTTGCGGTAGAGTGGCAGACTACTGTGAACTCCCCTACCTTAAATAGGTCTTTTTACCTAATTAATGATTTAATCACTGATGAGAGGGCCTTCCTGACATGGTATCACCGAGACCTGGTTGGGCCAAGAAGGGGAGCAAGTCCATTTGCAGATATGCCCACCTGGGTTTTGGGCATGTCATGAGCTGGTGCAGGAGTGGTGAATGTCATCCAGCAATTTCTTACAGCCTTCGGGAGCATTGCACTACAGGTCATCAGATGTGAGACTCTGTTCATTAAGTTGGGCTCTAGGAATTAGTCAGAATTGCAGCTGTCGTACCAGTCCCCCAGCACAGTAACTTTTCTGCTTGAGCTTCTTGAGTACATTTCTGGGCTGGCAGTTGAGTTCTCCAGATTTGGGGAACTTCAATTTCAAGGAGTGGGATCTGAAGTGGCTCAGGGGTGCATGGTCACCATAATGACCATGGATCTATTCTAGATTAACCAGAGCCTGACATGCATACACTGGATCTGTTGTGGCAATGGCTATGTGATTTGGGGGAGCTTTTGGTATCTCCCTTGTTATGATCAGATGACATCTAATTACCATGGGTTTCTTCAGCCCTACTATCCAACTGCAGGGAGGCTGGACCCATTAGATGGGGAGATTGTTTTTATATATTGATTTTGTTTGTAAGCTGCCCAAGTCATGCTTTTGTGAGGTGGGCAGCCATACAAATATGAAAGATAGAATAAGGTAAGGCCAGGTAAGGTGAGGCGAGATGAGATAAGGTGAGTGAGTTGCCAAGCATCCAAAATGTGGTCAGGAAACCACTAGGCGGGGGTGACAGTTTTCCAATTTAGTTGTACAGGTCCTACAGCACCTATTCCAAGGACATTATAACTCTGAATGGTCATAAAATGACCAGTCATAAGTCAAGTATTATCTGTAGTAAATAAAATTTCATTAATACCATAATTCTGACCTAGTACTTAATCAAATTCACAAAACACACTGATATGATTATTTATTAAAATAAGATTATCCAACTAAACATTAACTGAATGAAGCTAAAACTTCATCTTAAAATTGTGGTTTCAGAAAACTGAAACTTACCTAAACTATTTTTTTTAAATACAGAACTGATAAATTCTCTATAAACAAATATGTTTGTTAATACTATGTAAGGGCCCAAATTTTCCATTTTTGCTAAAAAAAAAAAGCAACTGACAAATCTTAAGGAAATAAATCTATCAGTATTATCCAAGAATAAAAAGTTGCTGAATCTGTCCAATTAGCAATGTATCCCAATGGGAATCTATTCAGAAGTACAGTTGCAAGAAAAAGTATGTGAACCCCTTGGGATTACGTGGAGTTTTGCATGAATTGGTCATGAAATGTGCTCTGAACTTCATCTAAGTCACAACAATAGAAAAACACAGGCTGCTTAAAATAATACTACACAAACATTAGATGTTGCCATGGTTTAATTGAACATAACATGTAAACGTTCACAGTGCAGGGAGGAAAAAGTATATGAACCTTTGGACTTAATAACTGGTTGACCCTCCTTTGGCAGCAATAACCGCAACCAAACGTTTCCTGTAGTTGCAGATCAGACCTGCACAACGATCTGGAGTAATTTTGGACCACTCCTCTTCACAAAACTGTTTCAGTGTAGCAATATTCTTGGGATGTCTGGTGTGAATCGCTCTCTTCAGGTCATGCCACAGCATTTCAATCGGGTTGAGGTCAGGACTCTGACTGGCCACTCCAGAAGGCGTATTCTGTGCTGTTGAAGCCATTTTTTTGTTGAATTACTTGTATGCTTTGGGTCATTGTCCTGTTGCATCACTCATCCTCTGCGGAGCTTCAGTTGGTGGACAGATGGTCATACGTTTTCCTGCAAAATGTCTTGATAAACTCTGGAATTCATCTTCCCATCAATGACAACAATCCGTCCAGGCCCTGAGGCAGCAAAGCAGCCCCAAACCATGATGCTCCCTCTGCCATGTTTTACAGTGGGGATGAGGTTTTGATGTTGGTATGCTGTGCCTTTTTTTCTCCACACATAGTGTTGTTCCAAAACAACTCAATTTTGGTTTCATCTGTCCACAGTATATTTTGCCAGTAGTGCTGTGGAGCATCCAGGTGCTCTTTTGCAAACTTCAAATGTGCTGCAATATTTTTTTGGGACAGCAATGGCTTCCTCCGTGGTGTCCTCCCATGTACTCCATTCTTGTTTAATGTTTTCCTTATTGTAGATGTGTCAACAAAAATGTTAGCATGTGCCAGAGATTTCTGTAGGTCTTTAGCTGACACTCTAGGATTCTTCTTTACCTCATGAAGCATTCTGCGCTGTGCTCTTGCAGTCATTTCTACAGAACGACCACGCCTAGGGAGAGTAGCAACAGTGCTAAACTTTCTCCATTTGTAGACAATTTGTCTTACCGTGGACACATGAACATCAAGGCTTTTGGAGATACTTTTGTAACCCTTTCCAGTTTCATGCAAGTCAACAATTCTTGATCGTAGGTCTTCTGAGAGCTCTTTTCTGCGAGGCATGGTTCACATCAGACAGTGCTTCTTGAAACCAGTAAACCCAAAACAGGTGTGTGTTTTTAAAGGACAGGACAGCTGTCAGCAACACATCCAATATCATCACACTGATTGGAGTCAAGGTTGGCTCACTCCTGGCTCCAATTAGCTCTTGGAGAAGTCATCAGGCTAGGGGCTCACATACTTTTTCCTCCCTGCACTGTGAATGTTTACATGTTATGTTCAATTAAACCATGGCAACATCTAATGTTTGTGTAGTATTATTTTAAGCAGAATGTGTTTTTCTATTGTTGTGACTTAGATGAAGTTCAGAGCACGTTTTATGACCAATTCATGC
The DNA here is from genome assembly GCF_059756535.1 of Pantherophis guttatus. Lineage (NCBI taxonomy): Eukaryota > Metazoa > Chordata > Lepidosauria > Squamata > Colubridae > Pantherophis > Pantherophis guttatus. The sequence continues at coordinate 305,530,783 of NC_142063.1, read as the reverse complement.
AAAACTCCACGTAATCCCAAGGGGTTCACATACTTTTTCTTGCAACTGTAGGTCTCCCTGAATTCAGCAACTTGCTCTTGCAAAAAAAAAAAAAAACCCACAAAATTACATATTTAAGTATCATATATGAGCAGACTGAAGGTTTCTGATAGCAGATTAAAAATGATTGCATTGCTCCCCACTATCTAAAGTAGCTAAAATAAAAGTAGCAAAATCAGCATTGCATGATTAAAGTTACCAACTGGATGCCACTTGGAACCAATAAGTTATCAACAATACATTTTTTAAAAAAAATCCTTTCAATTTCTAGTATCATTTTTTAAAAATGCAAATATAGGATGCTATAAATCAAAGCCTCAATCTCCAGTATTACATTTTATTCCAAGAATGCCTATAAGCTCAAAAGATATCTGGTCATCTAGAAATTGTATATATGTAATTATGTCATAGGAGCATGAATGAGTTCAACGACTTAGTTTACTATAGTTCTGTCTGTGAGATGTGGTTTGACATGCACAACTCAATTATAAGTTATGTACCTTCAAGACCTTCTTTTTACAGACTGTTCTCTGTTTCTATCACTAAGATCCAAACTTTGTTTAAACTAAACTATGAGGAAGACTATCTGGAAGATGGCCTTTGATCCTTCTATGGGATTTGGATCTTTCAAAGGAAAAAAAAATCTTACCAAGTATCAAAAAAGGAAAACCTGATTTTAACAAGAATCATCTATAGAAAATATAGGGGAGGGGAGAATATTAAGAAAATTTAAACATTCATTAAAGGAAGGAAGGAAGAAGAGGGAGATGCAACATTTTTAACAACAGATAATCCAGAAGGGCACTGCTTATGTTCTTATGTGGTAACATCAATCAACTTTGTGGGTTAAAAGAAATCCAAAATTCCCAAATTGGGTAATACATTTATTAGGACTAGCCAAAATGAAACAATAAAGTATGCAAGTTTTAAAGTTCAAGAATTTGTCTCTTGGCTATATTTTGTTAAATATTAGAAACAGTCTGGAGGTTAATTAGCTTTGAATTTAGGAGGCAGAGAGCACAATTCTCTTTTTTCTTAATTGTTTCTTTTCAGCATGTTGAAACAACATAATACTATTCTGTACTTATTAAGAACCCCTCGAACTGCATAACTGAAGTTTGTCCATCACTTCCTTCAACACTATAATTCTGTGATGGCAAACCTATGGCACGCACACCGGAAGTGGCATGCAGAGCCATCTCCCTGGGCACGCAAGCCGTCACCCGTTGCTCTTCCAGGTACCGGCATGCCGGCTAACTGGTCTTCATACGCACAGGAGCACCAGAAACCGGAAGAACAGCCACCCGGTGCGCATGCCGGAAACTAGAAGATCATCTTCCCAGCACACGCATGCACACTCAGTGGCTGCTCTTCCAGTTTCCGGTGCTCCCCCGCACGCTTGCTCCCATTTCAGCACTCATTGCGGAAAAGGTTCGCCAACATTGCTATAATTAGTACAGACATGACCCTAACATTAACCAAAAGTTTTTCTATCTTTCTCTTTTCTTCTAATCTACTTTCCTAATTAACCAATCAAAGAGACTTACAATAAGGTAAACATATTATCAATTGTAGATTCTTCATGCTTATTTAGAATTAAGTCTATTTTGACTTTTCCCTAGGTTATAGTTTTAGGATTACAGTCTTGCACGACTGCTTGTTAGGGTTTTAGTTTTACACAGAACTATAATGCAGCGTAGTTCTACACGTTTAAAGAATCAGCATTTATCCTGGCTATTTTTAAATGCATGCCTTTATCACCTATAAAAACTGAATATTGTAAAATGTAACAATTCATCTAGCCAGTACAGAACTCAGCAACACCAAAATAGTAAGAAGTGCAGCTGAGTCAACTGAGGACAAAACTTCCTCAACCCATCTGCCTGGCATTACTAGTGAAATGCTGGCACTTAACCACTTTGGCTCTAAATCTATTACTAGCAAGTTGGAAACTGTGACCTCTCTTACAATGTGTTAGACTGTGCAGAAAACCATATTTCAAAGCCAAAATGTGTTTTGGAACACCTTAGAGCAGCTGCATCTTTCCTGGGGTTTGTATAGCTATCCCCTGTAATTGGCAAGTGATGTAGAAAGGAAAGTCTGATTTTATTTATTAATCAATATAAAATATATTCTTAACCACTGTACATGTATGCCCACACATGCCCTGAATCATCTTTTGTGAATTGAAATCATCAATTTCAAAGATTCATCATCTTTGAATCCTGGTTGCTGTAAATCTCTACTATATATTACAATCAATCCAGTTTATATGCTACATATATTATATAACATGTTAGATATAATACAAAATGTTTCTCGGTCAAACTCAAACCTTCCTCCACATCTACATTCAAAAATATCAGAATGAATTTTATCGCTAAAATTGCTGACAAAACTACTTGAGTTCAGAAGATTACTTTATACAAAAAAAGTTATGGCATAGTATGACTCTTTGTGAAACCAAGTAGCATGCAGGCAATAATGTAGTATAAATTCAAGAGTCTGATGTTATATTTGTATGAAGCCTAAAAACTTGGATTGTTGTTTTTTTCCAATTTCCATTAAAAAAGTAGACTGCTAATAAAATCAGAAATCTAAACTGTGATTGTTTTAGTATTTGAACTGAAGGGTTTGAATTACCATAACAAATAGTGATTTAGAAATATCCCAATAAAATCAAATCACATGAATGCCAAACAACATTTTTCTCTCCTGATTTACCACCTGATTTTCCAATACAAATATTAAACTTCATTATTTTACTTAACATTATAGTATTTGCATCTCATGGATTCACTTAGTTAATTGAAGTGTTTCTAGAACTAGTTTTATCTATGAATTATCTGCATGTCATTGTAAGAACTAAGGGGAAAGTACAATTTTTACTATGTAAAGTAAGTCTTTCAGGAATCTAGTTAATTCACAGAAAGTTACTGTAACTCTACTTTCCTTTCAGTAGCTTTACTGTACCTTAAAATCAAGTAATATTAAGTTCAGCAAAATCAGTATGCAATCTTCAGTTCCTTTAAACTTTTTTGTGGTACCAAGAGTAATTTTTTGACACATTGTAAAATCTAGTTTCAAGTTCCACTATTTCAAGGTGGAAAGTACATGAAAACTATAATATAAACACAAAACAAATTCTCTGTAAAAATTCCATCCCTCCTATTTTGCATCTTTCATTACCACCACCATAGATATAACCATCCATAAAAATCTGAAGTATTGCTCATAAATCATAGATTACTTAATTTAGTGCAATGACTGATTTGCAAGATAAGCAAAACACCATACTTGTCATCTGTTGCTATTCTCAGATTCTAGTATTTCCTTTATATTTTTTATCCTAGAAAAATGCTTTAATACATCACCACATGGTTAATCCAGTGAGGTTGTTCTGTGTAAAAATATTTTTGTCTGTATTGTAATCTCCATATTGCAATAAGAAAAGCTAGTTGGCTCAACTAACTCTTCAGCTAAGGATTTTGTAATGGATTATACCTATTACTACAGAGAAAGGCAATAAGGAGATTCTAATATTATTCAATGAATATTTTATATGTTTCTAAATTTTTAATCTAATTCACATCTGTAATCCTCAAAAGAAATTAGTAATCAGAACAGGTAAAACTGAGCAAGATAGACTAATGTTTAGGAAACAGTTTCATGTCTACAGATGTAAATAAGTCACAGTGAAATTAAAGAGCCTAGTTTAGACCTGGCTTAGAAATTTTGACTTGTAGTAAGATTTAAGGAACAACTTTATTATATAAATTGTAGATTCCAAAAGTAAAAGGGAAAATTATCAACATTTATGAAGACAATAACAGTAGTCAATGCACAAGAGCATAGAACTTAGAATTAACTGAATTGGAAGTTCTGTGCTCTGAATTTTAGCGACCAGATTTTCTGCAGGATGATTTATCCCTAACCTGGTCCATTAGCTCAAAGGTGCTGCTAGTCATCCTCTTCTCTTTCCTTCTACCTTTCCCAGCACTAGATCTTTCTATAGAGAACTAGGTCTTCACATAATGTGTGAAAGTAACATAATTTGAGCTTGGTCATTTGTGTAATGTAATGGGAAAGACTTTGTGAGACAAGGCAAAGAAATGAGACCAAGGAAGCATCAGATAAAAGGCCTGAAGCAAGGATGTGAGTGAGGCAAGAGGCCCACAACAGACCCTACCTTAGTTTCTTGGGCTGTAAAGGAGACAGGAGTAGAGAAATGTAATTTCAGACTTCCAAGATTTGGCTAATACATATTTACAATAAATTAGAATTAGTTCATCTGGTTGTATTTCAGTCTACCTCAGAAGGCTGACATTTGTGCCTTCAGTGAGAATTCCGGGTTGATTTGTTCAATGATTCACTTGTTTGTTTTCTTGACTGTCCACTCTTAAGTATGTATATAGTAGTATCTTTAGTGAACTTAGATACAATATTTGTCATCCGTTCAAAACAATTCTGTGAGTGACCTTCATCTTTGGCACAGGAAAAATGATTATCCGAAGAACAGAGCTGATTCCATTATGTCCAAAACTGTACTATGTGCAATACAGATAAAAACATGCAACTTCGTGTGCTCATATACAACAATTACAGCCTGAAGGAACAATCAATGGCCATAGCCTCACCAGTTTAAGTTTACACATACACCTTTGCCCATCTATCATACATAGAACAGCTTCCAGGTACTATACAACATTCTTCATATTCTAAGTTTAGTGGCATAACACTTTTGAAGCTATGAATAACTGAACCAGTTAACGGGAATTCCTGTCCATCAGAAAAAGATGCCAGCAAATCTGTAACTGAACTCTACCGATTACTGAAATTTGAAGTAGTTTTCAGACACATGTTCAGAAGGGGAAAAAAATCTGTTCAATTTTTTTTCAAGTATTTGCTTGTAATTGTCTCCATCTTGACAACATAGACCATCAAGGCCATAAAACAAAAACTTCTCTCATCAAATAAGGGTAAAATGCTGAAAATATATTTTTCTATGCAAACATTCAATATGCTCTTTAATTCATCTTTTGCCTCAGTTCCCCATGACCCTGAACTGCAGTTTAAGGCACCCATCTGCTTACAGCTTTAACTTGCAAACTGATGAAGGAATTCCTAGTGCTTTGAGCCATACATTTTACTTTTCCCTCCCAATTAAGATGATCCTTAAAATTATTAATTTACCATTTTTCTCCTTGAAGTCGCAAGACTTAGACGAGACAGCTAGAACAAGAATTTACAAACTGGCTTTCTGAGCTTTCCAGACCCCCCCAAAATTTATAAAAAATAACGAAAAAAAAATAAATGCTTCGTAGAAGAAACCCCGCATACTGTATTTAGCTACTTAGATAAATCTCCCCAAGGAATCCGGAAAACTACTCATTTCGCATCCCCCCAACTGGGCTTCATAGAATAAAAACCGAGCGTACATTTCACTCCCCCCTTTTGCGGGTCATCCTCCTGTCGTCCCCCTTTCCTTAAATTCCGGGGGCGGGAAGCGGCAGCCGAGGAATGTCACTCGCTTCCACACACACACCCCGAAGACGGGCCTTTCAAAGAAAAAGGGGACCGGGAAGGGAAGCTTCCCTCCTCTGCCGGCTGCACAGCTCGAAGCTAACCAGATTCACCCACCTAAACTGCGGCTGCACACAGTGCAGGAGGCAGCAACTGGAGGCGCGGACCTGCAAGGCCAGCGCATCTCTCTCCCCGCTAGCCTCGTTCTCTCAGCGCCGCGCCAGCTCCCTCCTGGGTCCCGGCATTACCTCGCGGCGTCTCCCCGCCAGCTCCCTCCTCCTCCTCCTCCTCCTCCTCCTCCGTCCCTTGCCGCGAAGATAATGCGGACCCCTTCCGAGCGCGGCCTGACCAGCAGTCCCGCCTCAGGCCCAGAAACCGAGCGCGCACCACCAGCACTGACGGGGGAGGGCGGAGGAGTGACAGCGGCTTAGCCAATCGCACAAAGCGGCTCCCTCACTCCTTCGTCCAACCGTTACTCTCGGTAGCGGGGAACGGTGCAGCCTCAGCGCAGCCTATAGCAACGCGGGCCCCTCATCATTCCCCCGTTAGAAACCGGAGAGCCAATCCTGGCGAAGATATCGAAGCCACTCCCATAGGCCGGCCGACATTTCTCTTTCACTCTTGTCAGCCGCCTCAGTGAGCCGGAGGGCGGGATCCCCGGCAGTAGAACGGAGGCTGGCGGGGCGGCCATCTTGAAACAGGGAAGACGGTTCACGGTTTGGCATGACGGGGCAGGAGAGGCCTTCTTGGAGATACAGTAGTCATGGTAACGCGACGTGTTTCGCTCGGATGCAAATCTCAGCGCCTTGAGTGAAGCGGGCTCCTTCTCGTCCTGCAACAATACCCGCCAACACCTTTTGTATTTTTGTTTTGCAAGCTCTACGGAAGGCAGTGACGCTCAGACTCAAATTGACCCGAGGTCGTGGGTAAAAAAAAAAAAAAGAAGAAGAAGCGAATGGTATCGACTGGGTTGTTGCCGCTTCCTAGCAAAAATAGGCCCTCAGAGAATTTAGCGAAGCTGAAGAAATCGCGGCGAAAACGGCCTCGGAGCGAGGCGGAGTTTCGTTTGCATAAAACCCGTGATGCATTGCGAATAGGAATAGAAAGGTGGGGTGGAAATTTTTAAAGGCCGGCTAACGTCGGCCTTTCCCCTGTCTCCGTGCCCGTGGTTGGCATCCAGATAAGCTCGGTACCCAGTTGGTGCTATGAAAGGAACTGCGGGCAAAAGTTGCTATAACCTCAGGAAAAGTCGCTTGCTTAAGAAAAGTTCACGAGTGGGTTTCATCTTTCTTGTGCGGATCACGGGACTGTTCTCGAGTGGAAAGCGGTGTTCGCCGTTGTTGCTGCCGTTGATCTTTATTGAGATCCAAATTCTATTGAGAACCTGGTGTTTGGTTTTAAGAGAAAAGCATTCTGTTCTCTGTAAAAGTGGATTTTCCCTGTTCCCCCCCAACCCCTCAAAATCTGATTACTGTATTATCTCTGCATTGATTTCCTAAAGCCCAGAAAACTCAAATCACAAAATATGAAGGTGATTTTGTTGCCGCAAGATATATAATAAGATAAATTGAGTGTTTTTGAGAAGAAGAAACTGTCCTGCTGCTCAAGCAACTCCAAAGATATGATGCATTGGAAGAAAAAAAGAAAGCAAAAATCTTATATAGCTACCTTATATGCATTTTCCAGGAAAAACAGTTCCAAAATTATATTCATCCAGCATACTATAAAGAAATGATATTTCACCAACAAGCAGTATGAGTAAGATGTGAGTGAGATGAAGATCAGATTTTTTTCAGTTCAGTCTGCAGATGGTACCATACATATCTGATTTTTTTTTTCTTGAATTTACTTGCTACATGCAACATGGCAGTCTTCATGGGAATCATTCTTAGCACACTAGTAACTAAATTTAATGTGATCCAAACCAGTGGTGAAATGTAAAATTTGTTACTACTGGTTCTGTGGGCGTGGCTTGGTGGGGGAGGTAATATGATTGGGTGGGCGTGGCCAACTTTTTAAAAAAAAACTTTTAAAAGTATTTTTGCTACAACCTCTTCGGTTGAAGAGGTTGTTGAAAAATGCTTTTAAAAGGCTCTGCCGATCAGGCAACTCAGCTGGGATAGTCAGAACCTTTTAAAAGCATTTTTTCTACAACCTCTTTGAGGTTGTAAAAAAAAAAGCTTTTAAAAGCCTCTGACAATCTCAGCTGAGCCGCCCAATCATCAGAGGCTTTTTTTTTTGCTTTTAAAAGCATTTTTTCGGCGGAAGAGGTTGTAGAAAAAATGCTTTTAAATTTTTTTTTAAAAGCCTCTAATAATCGTGCGGCTCAGCTGGGCATGGGGGGGCGCAGGGATTTTTGCTACCGGTTCGCTGAACCACCCGCCGCCATCCCAACCGGATCAGGCGATCCAGCCCGAACCGGGAGCATTTCACCCCTGATCCAAACACAAGAGATTATGTTAGGATGAGCCCTACTATGAAGCAGACTGAATCAACTAGGGGAGGATATCTAGTAGTGATGAAGTATTGGAGGACAGACCTATGCTATTACCTACCAGTAGCTGCTCTTATTTTTTGTTTTTTTCTCCACAAATTAGCCTTCTATCCTTAGCTATAGTAGAGAATGCTCACCTAATTGTGCTGAAGTAATATTTAATTGCCAATCTGTTCAACTTCTGTAGATGGGGTTATCTGTTTGAGGATGGGATTCTATAATTCAAGCAATTTTAATCTTTATAGGTTTTGAATTTTCTGTTTGTCCATAGTTTAAATCAGGCCAGTGTTTAAAAGGCAATTATAGTGCCATCTAGTGGAACAAAAATTATATCTGCTATTTAAGTATGAATACAGTTTACCTATAGTAATTGTTTTAAAGAATGACTGAGATATTTAGGAATCTAAACAGAAAACTGTTAGCAATAAGCATGTGTCCTTTCCCCCTTTCTTCTGCTTATTTATATAATTTATATAAGCATCTTCTGTACCTTTGGTCACAAATTTCACAATTGGATAGAGTTCCAGAGTAGTAATTTTGAAATGTATTTATTTTATATTGTATTTTCAGGAGCACTGTTGAGGGTAGTTTCTGATTCTTGCAGCTTGTATGTGTTGAATAAATATTACTAATCAGTCAATTCTTAAACATGATTGCTTAATTTTTAAGGATAATTGCTTACATGTTCATATACAGCAAGAATTGGTAATTTTCATTTTTTTTCAATTAGGGTAGAGACACACTATTTTATCCATGTAGTCATAAAATTAAGGGGAATGTTGTTTATTCAGTCTGTATTCAGTTGAATCTCCCTCATTTTTCTCCATAATTGGATATCATGAACAACTATAAATTAATTAGAAGATCAGAACTACTTCCTTTTGATAGAGTCCAATGAATATTGACCTTAGTGTGTCCTTGGAATAGAGACGTGTAGTGGCAGGATTAGGTAAATGTACATGTTGCCCAATCTCAAGAGTTTAAAAATAGCAACATCTCCAGAATGTTGTGTCTACAACAGGTATGATTTTGTATGGTTTTTCAGTATAAATGACTGAATAACATTCTGAGGCATGTTACTCAGTCATTTGTACAATTAAGTGTTCATATCTTAATAATTGTTTAAAGGCAATTCTTTGCCTAGCCATTCAAAAGTAAGTTCTATTGAGATAAATGTTACAAATTCCTATCTAGGTTTTGTAGCAGCTTTTGCCAATCTGCTATTTTCTAGATGTGCTAAGATTTCAGTTTCCAGAATTATTAACCAACAGATTGGGGAAGGCTGATGTATGGTTTACAATACTGGACAGATGGATGCAGTATTTCAATAAGTCATATCCTTTCAAATACTGAAGCAATTAGATTTGTAATGTTACTGAAGCAATTAGATTTACAATATTCTCTTAATTGCAAATAGGAGCAGGGAAAAATTGAATTGTGCGTGCTTTGCCAAATAAATCCAGTAAATGTTGAAGTATGATTTAACTTGGGATTCTCCTAATTCATCTAGAACAGGGATGTGAAATTCAAGGGCCGGGGGCCGGATCCAGCCCGCAGGGTGCTTCGATCTGGCCCATGGGGCCACCCTGGAAACAGTGAAGGACTGGCTTGCGATGCCTCTGCCAGTGAAAACGCGGCCTTCCCAAGCTCTGTTTTCGCTGGCAGAGGGTTTCAGGAGGCCGTCGCAACCGAAAACGGAGTTTGGGAGCCCGTTTTCTATGGCAGAGCGCTCGGGCCAGCAGAAGTGCCCCCGACACGAGTAATGTTAAGCTGGCCACACACCCTGGCCATGCCCCCCCCCCGTTCCCCAAGGTCAAACACAACCCTGATGCAGCCCTCAATGAAATCGACTTTGACACCCCTGATATAGAGTTATGCTTTGTATATCTAATCAGAAGTAAATACCACTGAATTGTTGGGATCATGCCAGGGAAATATATCTACCCTGTTTCCCCGAAAATAAGACATCCCCTGATAATAAGCCCAATCAGGCCTTTGAGCACATATGCTAAAATAAGCCTCCCCCTGAAAATAAGCCCTCCCTGAAAATATTTAAATGCAGAGCTGGAAATCAGGTAAGACGGCAAGAGCAACCCCATCTTGTTCCACACACCCCAAAATAATAAGACCTCCCTGAAAATAAGGCCAAGCGCTTATTTGGGGTTTCAAAAAAAATATAAGGCAGGGTCTTATTTTCGGGGAAACGGGTATATAGTATTGTATCCTTGAACTGTGCTTTCTTTGCAGCTTTCAAGTCATATTGTTGGATAAAGTCATACAAGTGGTTAATAAAGATAACTTAATGTTCTGTGTTGATTTTTCTCAATTCTTTGGCTTCCAATCTTGTGGTCTTATTAAAATGTATATAAGTTAGCAATTAATCTGAAAAATTAACTGCACATTTTATTAACCAAATCTATACACTTGTTCTGAAACATGATCAGAACAGCTTAGTAAGTTACTTAAAAATCACATCAATATTCTAATCAGTAAATTATAAAAACCCAACAATATGCTATTATACAACAAACACAGACAGAAATTAAATAAATGTAAATTGATTGATGCAGGAAAGTTATGTCAAGCAAATTTCCCTGGAAGAAGTGGAGCACCAATACCCAGAAGGCTTTTGCATGCCATTTTATCCCTTCCCTATCATGGTTTTGCAAAGCAAAACAAACTTTCAGAACAGAGTTCAGACACCATCCCCACCAATAAAGCCAAAAGCTATGGTACAAAAGGTCATGAGATTTGAACCCAAATGTAGCCTAGCTTTCCTTGAGCTTAGAGCAGCCATTTGCTCTGAGGTGAAGCAACTGCAAAAAATGTGAGGAGAAAGGGAGATGTGCTCTAGTTTTTTGACCTCACAAACAAAATCCCTTTTACTCTATTACTTCCAGACCAGGAGAGCTCTTGGTAGAAAATATTTCCAATGAGTATACTATAAAGTGTTATATATTGGGAAAAAGTTTTTATAAATCAATATTGTCTCATTTAAAGCTCATTTAAAGCAGTTAATGAGAAATGTCTCTCTTTTTAAACATTGTAAACAGATTTGGCCTTTTTTCATGCCAGAAACAATTACATTTTATGTGGTAAAATGAAAGAAGACCCAGGAAATAGGCCTACCCCTGGAAACACAAAATTCCCTGTAATTTATATTGTCAGTACTCGGTAGCAAAGAGAACAAATGAATAATCAGTTATGACTCATACACTCTTCCTCAGAATTTTTTTACACTTTTATACTTAGTACTAAAGAAAAACTGCAGCAAGCAGATTAAGACCAAAAACCAACAAGTTAAAACATGCTTTTACTATAGAATACACTATGGGCCATCAACATCAATAGTACACTGAGGGAAATTGTCATCTGGCAGGGTAAGGTAAAGTATTGGTGCCAAAACCAAGCCTGTAAACTGCTTTGAATGAGTCCAGATAATCCATATCCTCCCAAAAATGTAACGCTGATAAACTTGCATCACTTTTTCAAGGACTTTGCCCAAGAAAAGGATATTTATGATAGAAAATAGATGTGAAGTATCTCGTCCAGGGATATCCACTAGGAGTTACATCTTCACCTCTTTCAAGGCAGCTGAGACCAGTCCTGATGTAATTATTCATTTAGCACTACAGGTAATCCTCAATCATTCTTTTAGCAATTGTTTGAAATTACGATGGCACTGAAAAAAGTGACTTACATTTGGTCCCACACTTACAACCATTGTAGCATCCCCATAGTCTTCTGATCAAAATTCAGGCAACCAGCCTGTATTTACACAAATTGCAGCATCTTAGGGTCATGTGATTACCATTGGATGACGGAGCTGTGGCTATCATTTTGCCTTGAATTCACTAAGTGTTCCTGCTGCCTTTTAGAGAGCCAATTCAGTCTCTGAACAGTGCTTCTTAACGTTGACAAGTTTAAGATGTGTGGACTTCAACTCCTAGAATTTTGCATGCTGATGAATTCTGGGAATTGAAGTTCACACATTTTAAAGTTGCAAAGTTGAGAAACAATAGACTTGAAGACATACTTGCAAATGTATGTGTGTGTGTTTGGAAATAACTTGATCTCAGGCAGTAGACTGTTACGGCCCTGAGTTTTCCTCTGAAAAAACCAATTTCCTGGAGGGCAACTTACAGAGAAGGGCGGTATAAACCTACTTCCCTTTTTTTTTTTCAAATTACTGTCGGGGCAAAACTGCATTCTATAAGAGGACATTCAAGTGCCTCATTGTCTAACTTCCGCAACCCAGAATATTTTCACAATCATTACAACAAATTTAGCTAGGATAGAGAATCAGGAAAGGCCTGGTCTTTTTTACAGCTCCAGATGGAGATGAAGATGCTAAAGCTCAATTTGCTTTCCAGAATGGTACATTTTAGTTCTCCAGTGCTTGCCTGTTCTCATCAGCACATTCAGCTGTGCTCTAAAATTAGAGCTTGCTCCTGAAATGAATACAGTTGCTCTTCAATCACCAGGCTGCAAATTGAACAATAAATTCTTGTCTCTTAGTATTTCATGCTGAATTAGCCAGCCTTGGGGGAGAGGGGGGAGGAAGAGACCCATCTACCTCCTGCCATCTAAGGTCAGAGACTGGAGGATATTAGGAATATTTTTTTCATCTTCCTTGTACAATTTGTGTTCCGTTTCAGCTCACCAGTTACCACAAAATAAAATGTTCTTCCTAGGATTCAATAGCAAAGAGGATTAAACATATTTTAGGTTAAAACAAGCATGCATAATTTGGATTATGATATAAATAAGGTATTACTCTATGTTTTGACTCCAGAAGCAATCCCAGTTTCTTTTGAATTTTTAACCAAAGCTATATCTTTGGATACTGATATATTATATACTTTCGTAAATTACTATTCTCCTGTGATAGATATGTCTTGATGAGAGAGGGGGGATGGGAGAGAGGGAGAGAAAGAGATTTTATCTATCTATCTATCTATCTATCTATCTATCTATCTATCTATCTATCTATCTATCTATCTATCTATCTATCTTCTGGTATATACCCTCAGATTGGATTTAGGCCATTGTTTTGTATACGTTCCCCCCCATGCCTGTAAAGTTGCTTGTGACAAGCAAAGAAGATAGTCCTTGGATGGCATCATCTAGTCATGTTAATCAGTCTGTGAACTAGCAGACATTGAAATCAGTTGGAATCAAAGTGTGATATTCTTGGTCAGGTATCAGGGCACTATCTTCCAGATACAGACACCATTATATTATATAATGGTGTCTGTATCTGGATACACCAGTCCTCTACCAGAAAAGCTTGCTTGAGCCCAAATGACATTTTGCCAACTCTCCTCAAATCTGATTTATTGGCACGGCTTAACTTGGCAAGATGTTTCTCCCATCTCAATGTTCCTGATACATCAAGGCTCATAAGGAACACATATAAAGTTCATTCAGTGCAGCCACCTCTTAGTTTTTCTTCAGCTGCTGTTTGCACTTTCCTATCACTCAGCACTGTAAATAAGGCAGACTGCAAAACCCTGAAAAGGGTCTCCTGCAGACACTATGCCATTAATCTTAGAACTAAGATAGACCAAAGTTATCTTATGTCATAGTGTAACTTTAATTTATTAATCCAAATCTTTGTGTCCCCCTCATGACTTCTTCCATTGTCCACCTGATCTTTTTCTTTGTCTTCTATGGTCAGAAGTGCATGACGGCTCCTGTTCTCCCTTTCCCATATTACATTTCCACATTTTTGCATCATGTTGTGCTAAATGCTGTTGAAATGTGGTGTCTGTCAGTGGAAGAATTCTTAGTAATCCCCAGGGAATCAAAACCAGGCCTCTCTTACAGCTGACCAAGACAGGTGTACAGCAATGGTAGTTGGGCAAATCTCCTGAGGAAACCTGAGTAGGGATTCAAGCTGGAGGCTTTGAGGGTTAGGGAATCCTTTGCAGATTTTTTTTTTTAGCAGCAAGGCTAAAGTGCAGAAGGCAATGGAGTCCCTATTCAGCCAGTAGAGCAGTACAGTAACCTCTTTAATGGAGAGATAACAGTTATTTAATTGAAAAATTGAAATTGTTAACATTCATATAGCACACTAAGCCATAAGCCAGAGTCTATAAACTTCAGAAGTTGGATCCTTACATGATACAAAGTCAAAACCAAATATAGTGTGTTATGATTAAGTGTGTGAACTAGGAGTAAAATCTACTTACCTTCCCTACCAGTTCGGAAGTGTGTGCTCTGCGCGTCATGTGCAATTTTGGACCCTCTGCACATGCGCAAAACCTTCTTCGCATGCGCAGAGGGTCAAAAACAGGTTACTTCCTGGTTAAAACCAGGAAGTAATGACGTTCAGGTGGATGGACGGAGCTTTGCGCCACGGCCACTATACCAGTTCACCCGAACCAGTGCGAACCGGTAGCATTTCACCCCTGGTGTGAACCCAAGCATATAGTTTGCCTCTTGCATGGCATTGGTATTATATATATGAATAAACATTGTGTAAAGAAGCACTTTCTTTTGTCTACCCTGAATTTTCTTCCAATCCATTTCAACATGTAACTTAGCATTGCACAGGAAACAAGAACATGTAAGTATTGCACTGTAGGTTAGTTTTACTTAAAGTCTTGGGCTGTGCCTGTAGCCTAGTCATCTGTTTCTAAATTCCTTATCTCAGTTTACTTAGCCTCTCCAGCTGTGGCAATTCCACAAAATGTACAATGGACCCAAATTTTTGACCTATTAGCATGTATGCATGTATGTGTATATAACAGAACAGATGCTGATATTAGAACAACATGTCTTACGTTACTGCTGTTGTGAGTGCTAAGCAATACTGTCCTTTATAGTGTTCAAATTGCTAGGCTCAAACGAATAACTGCCTTGTCCCTCAGATAATTATTAAAACATGTAAGAAATTATATCGCTATAAAAACATGTAAGGCTATTCTTTTAATCTATCTATTGTACATGCCATTTAGAATCAGTTATGATTGCAGCAGCTGATAGTAAGAAAAGGCAAAACACATCATACTTGCGTTAGTCATCTGACTTCATACCAGGCGGATTTCCACAATTTGCAATGTCATTTGAAAATGCAACAGTTACCCTTTTAGTCAGTAGATGACTCTCTGCAACCATGGAAAGAAGAAATAGAACAGGGGAAGTGTGACAGTGGCATTTGTGTATTAGCCCTGAACAACACATGCACAGCACTTATGAGGCAAAGGAATAGAGCAAGCAAGGTGGATTGTGTGAACAGTTCTTTACAGAGAAAAGCAAAACACCATGAGGTATTGCAAGCAAATACACTCCTAGAGACTCCTAGAGAGGCTCTGGAGGCTGGGGACAGCAAAAAATGTCACTTCCTGTCCCACTGGGAGTTGGGAAATGGGCTGTTTCAGGCCTCCGAGGGAGTGGGGAAGGCTGTTTTTGCCCTCCCCAGATGCATAGAGAGGATCTGGAGCCAGGTGAGAAAGAAAAACGGGCCTACCTGGCCATTGCGTGCCAGGAGCAGGGGGGAGGGGAGGTTGTGTGCGCATGTGCAGGGCGGGGCGCATAGAATTATGGGTGTGGGCATGCACACGTGTGAACCTCCCCCGCCCCGCCCCCCTCCTGGCACACGATGGCAAAAAGGTTAGCCATCACTGACTTAGGTGCTTGCATTTGCCCGATTTTTAAGATTTAAAGCCTTTTTTTCATCAGTAACCAGGAGTTTATTAAGCCAGGGAAGTACAGATTTGACTTTGCTTTCTTTAATTCCAAGCACAGAACCCTTTGACTTCTCAATCCTGCCAGGTGACTTTATGCTTAAAATTCTGGCATTCTTTTCTGTTTTCTCAGATGTGTGACATTAATTAAAATTTCATTTATTTCTATAGTGCTGTATATATTTTAACAGTTGAAAAAGTATAACTCACCTATCAGACAGACAGACAGACCTGCAGGCATCTATAAAAAATAGGAAAAATTGATTTATTTTAATTGGTAGAACAGCCTGTAAAGGAATTCTGGGATTAGAACTTCCTTCCTTCCTTCCTTCCTTCCTTCCTTCCTTCCTTCCTTCCTTCCTTCCTTCCTTCCTTCCTTCCTTCCTTCCTTCCTCTGATACTAATGGGAGAGTGATGAAGGAACTATAGTTCAAGACTAGTGTAGTTATGTCATTCTGAAAGCTTGTAATATAAGATTATAGATTTTCTTCTGGAATGCTCAGAAGGAAAATAAACACCTTCTCCTAACCCTAACTGAAACCTCCTCCCAATTTATTTATTTATTTATTTGCTTGTTTGTTTGTTTTTATTTAGGAACATTTGTATGATTACCAACCTTAATCAAATAACTCTGGGCAGCTAACAAGGTATAAAACCAAAATTACAGGATTTTTTTTTTTAAAAAAAAAACCTTAATAAATGGAAATTTGGGGAGTTGTACTCCAAGCATATTGGGAAGGCATCCAATTGGATGAAGCTGCCATAAGCAAGGATGGTTTCTCAGGGTTAATATCATGGGAAGACCTTGTGATTCCTACTCCTCCTGTGATTTCAGAAATATGAAAGGAAATAGCTATAATCCATTCTATCTGGCCTTGGTCATCTTAAACTGAATTGATTTATTTCCCATTAACTGAATAAGGTCAAGTCTATAAAAAAAGTGTATTTTTTTATTCATAAGAATCAGTCATATGTAAAAGCATCACATATCTGTGCTTCTCATTCTCTTATTACTAGAATTAAAGACAAATATTCCCAAAAGATTCATCTGCTATTGTGACTGCTAGGCAATACTAGCAGTCCTTTTATACAGTTAAAGCTGTTAGGCCTAAAAGAAGAACTATCTTGTCCCCCAGATCACCATAAAAACGTGGAAGAATCCCAGCCTTCTCTCACTGTATTTTTCTTGCACATTATACCATCATATTTGCAATACATGCATTCCTCAACATACGATCACGATTAAGCCCAAAATTTCTGTTGCAAAGCGAGACAGTTGTTAATTAAGCTTTGCCTCATTTTACAACTTTTCTTTTGCCACAGTGGTTAAGTGAATCATTGCAGTTGTTAAGTTAGTAACACAGTTATAAATCAGGGGTCTCTAACCATTTGGACCTCAGGGACCACCAAACTCATAATTTTAAATCCCGTGGACCACTGGGGGGTGGGGGTGGGAAGCTCAGCCGCCTTTTGGGCCTACCTGTCTGCTTTTGTGAGGCCTTTAGGTGGGAGGCTCAAGAGAAAGTGCCTGGTCCAGGCACACAGCCTGGAAACCTCTTTTGTGTTCCTTCTCTCAAGAAGCTTGGTCAATCTGAGTGAAAGAAAATGAAGACAGGCAGACTGACAGTGGCTTGCTGACGTTGGTGGGAAAGTCAGTCCCATATTCCAGAGGTGTAGTAGTCACAGGACTGGCCCTTTGGTCATCCCGGAGCAGCTCTTCCACCCGAGTGCATTGGCCTGTTGGGGAGCAGGTAGCTCCAGGGGTGGGTTCTAAATTTTTTTACTACCGGTTCTGTGGGCGTGGCTTATTTTGTGGGCAAGGCTTCATGGTCATGTGATAATTATTTAGGATTTAGCAGAGGAACTGGTTTACCAGGCTTTTAACTGCTTGCAGAGCTGTACCGATCTACCCATTTATTTTTGCAGGCACTGGTCTACCCATTTATTTTTGCAGGCACCAGTCTACCCATTTATTTTTGCAGGCACCGGTCTACTCATTTGTTTTCTTTTAACACTGATCAGCTGTAGGGCGGCCCTTTGAAGCCCCGCGGCAAGAATTTAAACAATTTTTTCCCCTCTAGCCATCAGCTGGGACTCAGAAGGCAGCAATAGATTAGGGTGGGGCCAAATAAAAGGTAAGAATAACGCGGGGGGTGGGGAGGTGGGGAGGCCAGAACCGGTTCGGTGACATCATATTGTCACCGCTACCAGCTCAGGGGAACCGGGCCGAACTGGGAGGAACCCACCACTGGGTAGCTCCCCTGCAGGCCGGTGCACCCGGGTGGAGGAGCTGCTCCAGGATGACCAAAGGGCCAGCCCTGTGACTACCACAGCTCTGGAATATGGGACCGGGCCATGGTGGGGCTGGAAATCTCCACCATAGGGGGTGGCACATGCAATGTGCAATTTTGCAGGTGGTGCAACGTGCAAAAAGGAGTGCAGCCCTTGCTGGCCAGAACAAGATAATGGTGCTGTTAAGAAATGGGGGGGCGGCCCAAGTGGGCCAAAGTGGCGGTGTGATGACTGGAAGGTGCGGGAGTGAAGTGCTACTTGCATCTGCATGGCATCAGCATTCTGCCTTCGCCGTGGTATATTTGCGCCAGCTGGTGACACCAAGGCAGCCCTTGTCTCCTGCCGCTTGGGGCTTAGAGTGGTAAACCGCATCCAGGAAGCACTACAGCTTTTTTCCATTTTATAATTTCTTCCCTACATTACAGTACACTGTTCATAACTGTCCTATTTTAAATTTAATCAGCATCAACCTAGAATCTTAATCAAGGCAATGCAACAAAGAAAGCAAAGCTAACAAATCTCAGTTCCCCCGCTTCATGCTAAATTTTTTTTAAGAATTTCTACTCATTCCCATTTTAAATGTATAGGCATATTCATGCCTGGGATTTATCCACCCATCCAATACAAAGATAAGTCTTTAAAGCCCAGTGTTTCTAAATCTTTGTTTTTAAATTGCACAGGCAAAAAAAAGCAGGTTGGAAGCAAATGGAGGACTTGGGAAAGTAATGGCGCCAGGGGGGTGGGTGAGGGGGAAATCAGTGAGAAAAACAGAGATGTCCGGAAAGGGACAGCCGATGTAAATAATAATAATTTTAAAAAATCACAGTCAAAGGGGATTTGGGCAGCTAACACTGGAAAAGACAGTTTTGGAAAGCACCAGCTGGGTACAAAAAGAGGAAGGGGACTTTTTTTTTTCCAGAAAGAACCACAGGGAAAGAAGAGGAAAGAGCCAGTCATCTTTGTGCAGAAAAGTCAAGCAAAAATACCTCAAAGATATCTCCAGGAGGTTTCCTCCTCCTCCTCCTCCTGGAACTACTGCTGCTCTTCTTCCTTTTCTTCCTGGCCATAGCCACCCAACCTCTGAAGATCCAGTATTTCCACCTCATCCAAAAGGCTGGCTGGGGGCAGAAGGATGGAAGGGGTGGTGAGGGCTTGGTGAGGTCCCCCTGATGGGGGATGGCTTGAAGTAGACGAAGGGCTCGGCTTGGCATACGAGAGCCAGCATTGGGCTCGACCTGCCGGCTGGAGGGAAGCTGCTGCAGGGGACTGATGAGGAGGCACTTGAGGCTCAGAGCCCTTGGGGCTCAGAGCGATAAACTGCGTCCAGGAAGCACTTACAACAGAGAGAAGCATATCAGCCCCCTGCAAACTCTTGTCTCTTGAGGAGCCCAGCCAAAGTTTCCTGTGCTGCTTTAGCGAGTGCTCCTCGAGAGATGAGAGTTTGCAGGGGGCCGATCTAGCGTCTGCAATGGACAGCAAAGCCAGGGTTGACTCCGGCTGCTTCTCTCCGCTAACAGGTAGCCAAGCTAACTGCCTGAAGGACCCCATCAGTGGTGGGTTGCTCCCGGTTTGAGCTGGTACTGGCGAGCCAGTAGTGGTGATGATGTGACGTCACCGTACCAGTTCTCTTTGACTGGGAGCTGGGCCCTCCCACCCGCCCCCGCGTTATACTTATCTTTATTTCTTGTTTTTTAGCCCAGCTGATATGCGTGGCAGAGTGGATTGCCGCACCTCAGTTGGGCAGAAACCTAATGCGCTTGCGCAGAGCACAAGTTTGGCACGTGTGCGAGGGAAGCGAGCATGCATGCGGCGATTGCACGCAAAGCACGTGCGCAAAGAGAACCAGAGGTAACACCAGTTGGAACCCACCACTGGACCTCATCCTGTCTCTGGGAGTCAAAATGCTGAAGCGTGAGCGGCGCCAGGAAAACCCTGCTGGGCTCCTCGAGAGAAAAGCAACGATTTCTCTGCGGACCACCAAAATTTTCTCGCGGACCACCGGTTGCTGACCACTGTTTTAAATGAACCTGGCTTCTACATTGACTTTGCTTGTCAGAAGGTTGCCAAAGTTGGTCACATGACTCTGGGACACTGCCACCATCATAAATATGAACCAGTTGTCAAGCCTCTGAATTTTGATCACATGACCATGGAGATGCTGCAATGGTTGTATGTGTGAAAAAGGGTCATCAGTCACTTTTTTCAGTGCCGTTGTAACTTCAAACGGTCACTAAACGAACTGTTGTAAATTGAGGACTACCTTTATTATGCTTCTGTAGTTTGGATGGCATTGATCAGCATGAATTTTCTGTGTTGTTCCTCTTACATCAAGGGTGGGATTAATGGTATTGTTATACCCTTTCAACTTCCCCAGTGATGAAGCTTCCAGTTTCAGCTGGCCAAGAACATTGCATCCTTCTGGTGAAGACTCTTTGAAGAGACGTTGCCTTAATTTTTGCTGTATTTACAACTTACAGACAAGACTCCAAGCGAGTGGATCTGCTTAAAATGCAGAGGTTCCAATAAGATACAAGTCCCAGTTGGCTTGCAAACAGGCAGGTGGGTAAGTGGCTACTGCCAGGCAAAGGAGGGTACATGGGTTGCTGGCATGGTGAACCTGGGGGTGGCTGCAGTTGGTCCACAAGTTATGGCAAGGTGCATAGAGTCCAGAGGTAGCTGCTGTTGTGTTGGGGAAGGTGCATGGGTGGCCTCTAAGGCATGGTATGGGGCCGGAAGTGGCTTCTGTTGGGTGGGAAGGGGCACATGGGTGGCACGTGCATAGCAGGGCCAGGGTGACTGTTGCCAGGAGGGAGAAAGTGTGAGCATCTTACCAGAGCAACTTGCAATTTTCTCTACCAGTGTTGTTTTGTTGAAAGCTAGCAGGAAAGATTGCAAATGGCGATCACCTGGCCACAGGATACTGCAATCATCGTAAGTGCGAACTGGTTTCCAAAGGATCATGTAACTGTGGGAGTACTGGGACAACTGGAACTTCTAACACTAGTTTTAAGTACCACTTGTTCAGTAACAACATAACTTTGAATGGGTGTTGAACAGTCATTAAATGAGAGCTATCTGTATATCCTCCGTTCTCTGTTATTTGGAATACATGAGAGTGAAAAAGGCCAATATTATGTGCCGTTCTATAATTAAAGTATAAATTGTTTTGGAAAAAAAAACCACAATTTCACAGCTTTTGGTTTAATAAATAGGAGTCTTTATGGGTAAGTACATTTATTTACTTGTGATTTGGAGGGTGGGAATTGTATGGACAATTAAACATCCAATTGTATGGATGTTTTTGGTATGTATGCAGAAGATAAAACAAGATGAAACTGAAAAAATAAGTCTTGCGCTTATTTAAAGAAATGCCTAACGTGTTCTGGATGACTCTTTGCACATAAATCAATTTGCTTATTTGCACCATTCCCAGAGCCAGTGCATTTGAAGGATAAAGTGAAATCTGGCACAAAGAGCTGACTTACTTTGGTGTACGCTGCCACAACTTGTGACCAGTCAAATAAAATAAAAAATTTAGCTAAGGAATTGTGGCTTATCAAATGTTTGGGAAACACTCTTTTGACTTCTCAATAATAATTTTTAAAAAAAACATCGTAATTGACAATAGAGAATGCACTTACATGGGGCAGAGAAAAGAGCTTCTCTGTAAAGTTGCCAAACATTTACCTCTTCCCAAATGTTGCTATTACCTCCTGCGTGAAAAGGTCTTTTATTTGTGAGACTTCTCCACATATAAATTCATGTCATTACAGCCTTTTTGAGAAAGTAAATAGAAAAGCAAGTCTCTTTACTCTCTGCATAGAGCCCCAGTGGGTATCAGTCATTGCAATGGGTGGGTCACCACAATGATTGAGGGCAGATGCATAAGCCATATGAAGACTCACATGGGGGATTGATGTAGGGTTTTCTGAAAATATAAGTTACTAATTTTACACACATGTACCATATTGCTAAAAGGCAGATTCAATATAATACAATTTCAGACCACATTAATTTATGGAAATATGAACTTACTCTTTTGATCAGTGTGCTATCTGCATTATGTAATCTTGTAAACACTGTAGTTTGCAGCTCACATTTATGTGTTCAAAGGTGACAAAATCAAAGCATATCCATTTTGAATGAGAAATATATCAAGTTGGGCCACCTTTAATCTCTCCTTTCTTAAGTCATATAGTGATAGTCTGGGGCCCATTATTTAAATGACAAAAGTACTTTAGGAGGTGGCAAATCTGAGCCCAGCAGTTCCTTTGCTTAGTCCAAGTTCCACAATTCTCCATCCTATAACAAGGATAATACGGTAATTGGTGATAAAGCTATGGTACATAATTTTAAACCCTGAATTGAATAGTGTTTATCCGTACTCTATTTTAGACAGACACATGCATTGTTTCAGATATGAAACACACTTATTACTTGTCTGTTGTCCAACCTACCCCACAATATGAATCCACAGTTAACAGTTGCATTTGAATAACACACACAAACACAGACACACACACGCTCATCAAAATAACTTAAAGTAGGTAAAGGATATACACAGTGACTGCCAGTGGCATCTCTGGAATAGAGAAACAGAGTACCGTTGAGGGCAATAGCAAATGAAATGGATAATCTGAAAGAACACATATTTGTTGAAATTCAGAATGAGAATCTTGTTCAACATTCTACTTTTTTGCAAATAATTATCCATTAACTTAATGGAGGGCAGAATATGTTATAAGAGACATTGATTTCTATGTGGACAGTATTCTTAACCTAACATTTATTTATTTATTTATTTATTATTCAAACTTCTATACCGCCCTTCTCCTTTCGGACTCAGGGTGATGAACAGCCAAAATAAAACATTTATCCATAAAGTTACAGTTAAAAATAAATTTAAAATAATTAGATAAATTTGGCCCGTAGTTTAAAATTTATCAATTTAAAATCCGTATCAAATTTTAAAACCAACCATAAAATCAAGACAGACCGGCTAACTGAAAAAAATAAGTTTTTAGGGCCCGACGAAAAGTCCGGAGGTCGGAGATCACTCGTATCTCTGGGGGTAGATTGTTCCAAAGGGTAGGTGCCACCACAGAGAAGGCTCTCCTCCTGGGGGTCGCCAGCCCGCATTGTCTGGCCGACGGCACCCTGAGGAGGCCCTCTCTGTGGGAGCGAACTGGCCAGTGGGAGGCTATTGATGGCAGAAGGCGGTCCCGTAAGTACCCTGGGCCTAAGCCATGGAGCGCTTTAAAGATGATCACCAACACCTTGAAGCGCACCCGGAAGTCCACCGGAAGCCAATGCAGCTCGCGCAGGAGAGGAGTCACATGGGAGCGCCCCGTCGCTCCCATAATCCCATAATCCCCCACGCGGCCGCATTCTGCACCAGTTGGAGCCTCCAGGTGTACCCCAAGGGGAGCCCCATGTAGAGAGCGTTACAATAGTCCAGACGAGAGGTGACGAGTGCTTGAGTGACCGTGCGTAGGGAGTCCCGATCCAGAAAGGGGTGCAACTGGCGTATCAGGCGAACCTGATAAAAAGCCCCCCTGGCCACGGCCGTCATATGCCCTTCTAAAGACAGCCGTGCGTCCAGGACAGACTTGCAGTCAAACATCAAATAAAATAGGGAACATTTTCTTTTTTCATCTCTTGATGCGAATTGTGTAGCATGATGGATATTAAATTAATTCAACTGAAAGCAATGTTACATTGTAGGCCAGGCAGAACAAAGGACTTCCCAACACATTATAGGAGACTGCAGATCTACCATCTACCATTTGCTTAAAGAAATTGTAGTCAAGTAAATTCATTCCGCTCAGGCATTTGCTTAACCAAACTTTATTTCTATACTTAATTGGAAAAACAGCATTGTTTGGCCATCAGGCTAGAAAGCGGGAGATTGTGAGTTCAAGTCCTGCCTTAGCCATTAAAGCCAGTTAGTTGACTTTGGGCCAATCATTCTGTCAGCTCCCAGAGTTGTTGTTGTGGGGAAAAGAGGAGGTGGAAGGTGTGTTGGATACATTCATGGTCTTGAATTATTTGTAAAAATAATAAAGGAGGGACATAAGCAAGCAAGCAAGCAAGCAAGCAAGCAAACAAACAAATTGAAACGTGGAGCCTTAACAAATAGACAAATGAACTGAACACAAATCTTCCACGTTTTCTAATCTTTGAGCATGTCCATCTAAAACAGCCTTTCTGACCTGGACCATCTTTTCCCAAGAGTCTCTCTACCTGTCCAACTTGATCTGAGACAGGGCTGTCAAATTCCTGGCCCGCAGGCTGGATGTGTCACACACTGGCCACGCCCACGCCCAGTTTAGCAAAGGGAAAAAAAGTCCCATACATCATGTGACGCCACCATGATGACATGAGTTTGACAACCCTGATCTAAGAGATAGGATATGTTGCAGATCCTGTTTGCTTAAGAGTGTTGACTGGTGAGAACTAGAAGATGGGCCTTCCCTGGTATAGCCCCTGCCTTATGGAATATTTTTCTCTCGGAGATTAGAATGGCTTGGAATGTGTTAAGGTTTCCTGTTTCTTGACTTTATTGTTAACTATCTTGGCTGCTGTATCTATTTATTTTTTGGATGTTTTAATTGTTTAAACTGTTTTATACTTTTAGGATTATATAAATCATTCAGAGTCACTTGGTTGAAATGATGTGTTTGAAATTGAATTTTTAAAAAAGGGAATTGTAGCACCAATGCCCTTAGAGAACTTGGTGTTGGAAAAGTTGCTCTAAAACACAAATTGAATTCCCAGAATTACTTTTATAACTGAGACTTTTCTAGACAACAGCTCTATTAAAATAGTTATAGAAAATTTAGGAAATGGATGTTCAACCAAAATAACCTCAAGGGATTTTATGCTTTAAATGCTGTAGCGGCACATGCTTCAAAATGAATGTGAAAACTGATAAAGGGATGGGTAGTTGGAGAACACCAATGATGAAAGCAGAAATGTTTATACATAAAAAGACATTGTGATTAAGATTTAGCCATTTAGTAACTGTTTGAAGGGGACACAATGGTTCAGCACTTAAAGATGCTAAGCTTGTCAATTTAGCAAGTTGACAGCCAGGGTTTGAGACCCGAGCACTGTGCAATGTATGAGCTCCTGCCAACTTAGCAGTTGAAAAGCATGCAAATGCGGGTAGATGAATAGGTACCATTTCGGTGGGAAAAGTGTGCTCCTTGGCATATAGTTATGCTGGCCACATGACCACGGAAATGTTTTTGGAGAACGCTGGCTCTCTCAGCTAAGAAACAGAGATGAGCACCTCCACCTAGAGTCAGACCCCACTGCATAGGTGAAACCTTTACCTTTACTTAAGTACTACTTATAAAATGATTTTTGTCCTCCACCAAGATATCAAAACAACTCTTCACTTTAGAAATATCTCCTAAGCCCTACCTACCGGTACTTTCTTATAAACTTTACCAGTTAGCTCTAGTTCTCTCCTGTGAAACAATAAACAGGCATATCTTTTACCTAGTCCTTCAGATATCTGACTCTAAGTGGATGAGAAAGAGAAGTTTAATACAGCAAAAGGCTGCATACTCCCTATGTGTTAAACTAAGCCATAATTTCAGCCGTGACAGCTCTGAAAAACTACTTCAAAAGAAATCTTGTTATCGGTGTTTAATTATACCAATTAAAACTTTTAATTAACATTTTAAAAGTTTGCTTTAGCCCATCCATTTTCAGAAAGGGGCCAAGGCAGCCCAACAGCTACAAGACTGGACATAAAACGCTGTACTCCGACACATTACAATAGCTGACATTCGTGGTTCGGAGGTCTTTTGCAGTGGATGGCGCCCGAAGCCCAAAATGGGGCCCTGAAATTACCCCCCACGAGCCTCTTCCATCCGCCCAGTAGGCAATGCATGCATCAGACATGGGCTTCATCCAATGGAGGGATTCAGCTAGTTTGCACCAATTCGGGAGAACCGGTTGTTAACTTTCTGGGCAGTTTGGCAAACTGGTTGTTGGAAAAAATCATTAGGGCAGAGAACAGTTGTTAAATTACTTGAATCCCACCACTGGCTTCATCCCAGCTTCAAGCACCTTCGATGCGAGGTGAATTGCTCCTCTGCAGCCAACGCCACTGCAGGCCGAGCAAGTCAGCACGTTGGAGCTCAGAAATGGAGAGGGGGAAGGATGGAAGAGCTGTTGTGACGACGAAGAGGAAGGTGGGGGGGGGGGAAGAGACTGCTGGCCGATAAAAGGCGAAAGACTGCGTGGGTTATCCGCGTGGACGGCGTGACTAATATTCGTGACCTATGCTCGTTTCCTCCGATTAGAGCAAGCAGGAATAGGGGGGGCGCCAGGTGACAATGTGCGCCTTAGTTCCTCTCGCCCAGCTGACAGTCCCAAGATGATCTCCTCTGACGGAGAAGATCTGATCAACAAGATCGAGGGGCGCAATAAATACCAGAAGCTTCGGGCTCAGTCACCCCAGCCTGCGAGAAGAGCAGGGACAGAGGCAGAGAGAGACACACACGCAGCCTTCTCTTCACAAAGCTCACGCCAAACCCCATTGCAACCCTTCTGAATCTCTCACCCCCCCCCCTCCCGCATCAAAGCGCTTCACCTGTCCTAGAGGCGCGGTCTCCACCTCCCACCGGCGCCCGCGGTGGCAAACCCCGAGCAACCCCAATCCACGGGTGTTGTCGGTGCCCCCGCTGTTCTTCCCGCCTCGCTCCCGGTCCCTGCCGCGCGCCCGCCGCCAGCGCCGGCCCATGGAACCGCTCCAGCTGAACCTGCAGGGCTACCAAAACGGGGACTTGCATCCCAGCTGCCTCTTCGATGTCCCGAGCGACGGCCAGATGCGGAGAACGTCTCTGAAGTTTCAGCGTCCGACGGTGGACGAGAAGGGCCAGCGCGCTCGGGAAGCGGAAGAAGTGGAGCGACTCCCGGTTCTGGAGGCGGCCTACGCCACCATCCTCCAGGGTTTGGGCGAAAACCCGGGGAGGCAAGGGCTGTTGCTGACGCCTCAGAGGGCGGCCAAAGCCATGCAGTTTCTCACCAAGGGCTACTATGAAACCGTCGAAGGTCAGTCGCTCCTTTCAATCCCTTGTAGGAAAGACCACAAAGCAGCAGATGTTCTTCCATGAAGTAGCTAGTTGGCATCTATGAGGCAAACTTTGTCTGGTCCTTGAGAAACAGTGTTACATCTTCTAATCGGTTCTAACTCTGCTGTTTGGTGCTGAAGTCATGATTCCCTTTCTCATTAATTTTTGCTTTGAGGTCAGCAGCAAAGTATCCTCAGAGGGTGAGAATTGCAGCAGTCACATTGATTTTTGAACGTTGCCATTCTTGATGACATATTGCATTCATTTTTTTGTGTAGAAATTGGGTAGTTTGTCCAGTCAATAGCAGTGAGTTATTTCTTACAGATGATGGCATATATACCATGTTGAAGGATGGACAGGTAAATGTGCCTCTGATGCTAGGGATACAGTTAATAAATGTAGTAATATTATCAGAGTAGGTAGGAGGCAGAGCTGAGATCTGGATTCACCACAGCATTTGGTTCCTGCATCTTTAACAGGGTGAAATAGTCTGTTGCTGCTGGTTAATAGCTGTTTTAGATCAGGCAGCTGCCTGTAAGCAAACATATGGACCATAGCAGGAATGGCTGATGTTCATGATGTACTTGAATGATTTTAGTTGGGAGTTATAGATGATAGCAAGCTGTGTTCTGCAGTTTTCTGTTCTTGGCTGGCTTTTAGTACACTACTTCTTCAGAATCAGGGTGGACCTGGTGATTTGCCATTTAAAGTTAATAAGGTAGATATTGTAGTTTAAATTATTAATTTTGTTAGATACAATTGAACAGAAGTCTCCTGATGATTATATGTATGCATAGTCTTCTTATAGGTCTTTTTGATCATAATTCAAAAGTCCAGGTTCAGTTTGATGATGGGTAAAAGTCATAAAACTTTGCCAGTGTCTCTTTTCCTTTATTTGTGGAACTATTTTTATTACTTCATTATTACTCACTTCTAGACAGTTTACAGTCAAAATGCTGGCATACAATATATAATAAAATAATAAGCATAAAGAATAAAGAATAAAGAATTCTAGTATGCTGATCCAATATTAAGGTGCTGCATCTTTCTTACAACAAAATCTTATATGTACAAAGGCCTTCTGAATTAATCATGTTTTAACAGGTTTTTGGAAGGTGTAAGAGAAGGGCCATTTGCTTTCAGGTGCATACTATTCCATAAGAGGGGGGTCATCCAAAGAGAGTCCCCACTTACATATTTCCTTTTACCAAACATGTTAATAAATGGGTTACCCTCACTTATCTTTTCATGCATATTGGGTTCTACCCAGAATAGCCAGACTCTGTCTTGAATTGCATTTGGAAATTAACTGATAGCCACTGCATTTCCATAGTAATGGTATTATATGACGGTAATGGGTCTGACTTGTAAGCACATAGGCCCGTGATGGTGAACCTATGGCACCCGTGCCACAGGTGGCACACGGAGCCATATTGGTAGGCACGCAAGCGTTGCCCTAGCTCAGCTCCGGCATGCATGTGCATTCTTGCCAGCTGATTTTCAGGCCTTCTGGGCCCACTGGAAGTCGGGAAACAGGCTGTTTTCAGTCTTCAGAGGGCCTCTTTGGGGGGGGGAGGCCATTTTCGCCCTCCCCAGGCTCCTAGAATGGCTCTGGAGCCTGGGGAGGGTGAAAAATGGGCCTACCGGGCCCACTGGGCCAAAAGCGTGGGGAGCGTGGGAGGGTCGTGTGTTCATAAGTGGGGGGATGGGGTGCATTGAATCATGGGTGTGGGCACGCACGCGTGCAACCCCCCCACATTCCCTCCGCTTTTGGCACACGACGGCAAAAAGGTTACCCATCACTGACATAGGCCATTGCATTTTGCACCATTTGAAGTTTCCAGGAGGCTTTCAAGGACAGCTTGTGTAGAGCAGATTACAGTACACCAATTGAGAAATAACATTAGCACCCATGCCTGTCTTTATTGCATTCTTTTCTATGAATGACTGCATGGTACACCAGGTAGAGCTAGGCATGTTCCTCCTACCTCATGGCTTCCACTGCTCAGATGGACTCCCAGATTTCCACCTACTTTAGTTCATTTGCACACTCTGGTTCATAGGCTGCTTTATAGCCATTCTTCCCAGCCCTCACCTCTGTACAGCTCTGTACAGAAGGTCTGTACAGAAATAAGCATTCTGGCAATAGGACATCTGAGTAGACATCTAGAAAATTGTCTTCTGAATTTGCTGGCATATGTTTTAGTGGTGGATTTTCCTGATTTGTCAATCTAATAAACACTTTACAAGCTTACATTTTAACAAGAATATCTTGCCATGTAATGATCTAGAAAAACTGAAATATGCCTGATTTGATACATCTTGACTATTATCATATAAGATTATGTAATATCACTACCAAATCATGAATTTATATTTTGTTATTTTTTTCCATTCCAAAACAGGAAACAACGTCAGTTGTCTGACTTGCTATAAAACATGCCTCCTAATTCTACACAATTTCATTATAAAAAACGAATATAGTGTTTTGTACATTTCTGTAATGTTTTTCAATTATAAGGATAACTTTGCAAAAATGCAATTATTCCAACCTACCCTCTGGAATGAGGTCTATCATGAGAGCGAGATGGCTCCAATTCTGATATGATTCTAGGAAAAGGGTAGGGTGTTCAGCAGACCAAATTTGTCATTTGATTTATTTTCCACATTGTCATTTTTAAATTCATCTTATTGCATTTATTTTGATAGTGTGAACAGCCCTGAATTGGTATGGAGTCAGGCAACACCAAAGTGGAAATAAATAAAACACTTTTTGACTTGTACCACTTGCATACTTTCTCATGATCCTTAAAATTGGCTTTACTTACTGATAATTTGCCAGTGCTGCAGTAATGGAATTAAAACACATACATTAGAATTGCCTATTCTGGAAAATTTAAAAAAATCTAAAGAATGTTAGTAATTGTCTATTCATGAATTATTAAAAGCAATTGCTCTGTACATTCTGCTTGCAGTAATCATACATATACAAAACGTAAATGGGGTAAACCAAGCCTAGTTTATTTGATCTCAAAAACTGTAATGGCAAAGAAAAAACAAATTTTGTTTAAGGGAATAATATTTCCAGTTTCATTGGTAAATCAAATGGAGATTTCAATTAAGAATCCTGAAGAGCTAAATAATTTTGTTAAAATAATTTAAAATTTTTAAATAGCCATCCCTTATAATTAGCTTAGCTTCCAGGTAACATAATTTCATAGCAGTCCCTTGAATAAATATTAAAATTAATGATGTCAATAGCAGAAATAAAAATCATGGAACCAGGCCCAGAAAAATATGGGAATCGTATTCAAATTTTGTTGCATGTGGAACCAGATTGTGATGTCGGTTTGTACTTTAACCAGACAGAGAATTGGGGGAAAATTGATAAAGCAAATAAGTCAGAAAAAATAAAATTTATATGTGAATTAAGTGCCCAAATAAAGTGTTGATAGGAGCAAGAAAAAAATAGTTTGTAAAGAATCTAGCAAGTTGCTATAGAGCAGTCATCTTTCTCCTTGCATCTTCAGGCCTGCCAAGCAGTTTACTTGTTTAGTTATTCTGCAGTAAAGGATAAAATTTAGAGAAAAAATCATGTTCTTCCATTTCTTTCTTTTCCAGAGATACTCAATGATGCTGTTTTCGATGAAGACCATGATGAGATGGTTATCGTAAAGGGCATTGATATGTTTTCTCTTTGTGAACATCACTTGGTTCCTTTCTTTGGCAAGGTAATGACAGTGGAAACATTGACTCATGTTGAATTCTATGTCCATAATCTTGAACCATATAATAAATGGAACAAATTTGTTGCTATTTGTAACATGCCTTGCAGAATAACTGAGTAATAATCAATTATACTAATTTTCTACAGCAGTATCAGCAACATTTTTTTCCGGATGAAATTAATAGGCGTCAGTTACATATTCAGTTTCTTCTTCACTGTAATGCTGAAAAATTGAATGTAGAGTGCAACAGTAAATGTGGATGGAAAACTGATTTCTAAGTTCAACTGAAAAACTCATAGCATGAAATACAGGCAGTCATGGATTGAATATTAATACATGAACGCATATACTAATAATTCTTCATCTTCCTTTAATATCTGCAGGTACACATTGGATATTTACCAAGGAAAAAAGTAGTTGGATTAAGTAAACTTGCAAGGTATTTATTACTCTTTTTCTGTGTAATAAATCATTATTCAATAAGGCAACAGTAACAGATAGTTTAGATTACGGTATGAATGTGTCTGATTTTCTTTATATGGAATAGCTATTAGATATGAGAGTTGTTTGAAATATCCATAAAGGTAAATGGGTGTAGACACTGGGGAGGAATACTGTACATCACACAATACTTCATCATACACAACTATTTCATAGTTGAGCTATGAAATGCACGGTTACCAATGATAGATGACAGCCATGCAATTGCAGGAAAAGATGTAACTATTTTAAGGAATGACTGTCAGTTGATATTTGAGCACCCATGTTCACAGAAGTTCCATTTCTCCTTTGAAGTTGAAGAACTTGCACCGCCCAACTGTGCACAGCTTTATTCTTTACCCATTTTCAAGCACTCATTCATTCAGGCAAACGCTTGAAGGGAGCTACAGTATAGTGTCTTTATAGGGAATTTCAGGCATTGAAAGTGCAGCTATCAGCTGGCAGGAGCCAGAAGAAATATTGATGAGTTTTAACTCTGCACTCAGAAAACATGGTTGGTTCACACTGAGATATCACCGAGGTAAAAATAATTGATGACTATCACATCTGAGATCAATTATAAACAAACTTAATCACTTTCTTTCTTTTTTTTTTTTGGAAAAGTTTTTCAGTTTTATTTCTTATACACATAATATAAAATGTACATTTTCTTATACATAATTAATCCTACATATACATGTTTTCCTTAAAGAAAGCATTAAAATAAGGCATTTTAATTACATTCGGAGTTGTTGTTCTACCCTTTCTTCCCTCATTTCGCAACAACCCTTCTTCTTCTCCTCTTTCCCTTCCTTCCCTCCTCTCCTCTCCTACTTTCTCTTCCCTCCTCTCCTACCTCATCCTACTTCCCCTTCCTTTCCCCCACTCCTCTCTTCTTTTCCCCCTACTCACCTTCTCTCCTACTCCTATCCCCTACCCTTCCTTCCTCTCCTTTTCCCTTTCTTCCATTCCTCTCCCTCCCTCTCCACTTCCTACCCTCTACTCCTCTCTCCTTTCTTTCTTCTTTGCTGTGGAATATTCTCCTTGTTTGGTATCCGAACAACTCCAAACTTAATCACTTTCTGATTTGCATTTCCATCAATGTCCCTCTCTCATTAATGCATCTTTTTTTCTCCTTTTTCCAGAATTGTTGAAATGTTTAGCAGAAGGCTCCAAGGTTAGTACTTTTTCTGGCACTGTGCTCTGCTTAATAAATTCCACAATTCATAAAGCAGGATGGGCTAAAGGCAGACCAGGACCCATTGACAGTTCTCTGTAAAAGATCATCAACTTTATCTGACCAGGAGAAAGGCTCCATTCTCCAATTAGCCTGTTTGAAGGGAAATCCAGAAGTTGATTTGTGTGCAAAGAAACGGAAAACTCAAGTTTTCATTCCAGAAACAAATAACTTAAGGCAGGACATAAACTTGTGCTAACCCAAGGCAAAGGTTCCAGGGATTTTTAATTTTTGCATTGATTTCATTGCTTGTGTTTTATTATTGTTAGTCACCCAGATATATGTGCCCCAGGATGGGAGATCTATATAAGTTGTTTAAATAAATTATTATTTTTATTGAAAAACTCAAAATTTGTAATAGCAACTGAAATAGATGAGTTTTGTTTCCACCAACAGAATGTGCAAGAAGGGAAGCCTCTCCCTTCCTTCACAGTTTTCTCTTTTATTGGATTAAAAGTTCTTTTTGAAGACATTTCGACCCGATTCAGTCCAGTGTGAACTGTATGCCTTATCCTTAATGAACAATTTTGCGTTTACTTTGTCAATTCATTCTGACTAACGTAATTTTTCATAAAGCACTAATTGATTTCTAGTCCAGGAGCGACTTACAAAACAGATTGCTTTAGCAATTACTGAGGTTCTGAAACCTGTTGGAGTGGCTGTGGTGATAGAAGCCTCGTAAGTTCATCATTCCTTATTTGGTTTAGTTGAATTTGTAATTCTTTCCCTCAGCTGTCAATTATTTATTCCCCTATCCATTTTCTTTTCAGTACTATTGAAAAGTAATGCAATAGCACTTCAGAAGCATAGAAGTACTGGAATAGAAATATATTTACAGTGGAACAGTGTGTGTATTCAGTGAGTCCAGTTTTGTGTCAAAGTGTGTAGCCTGGTATTACTATGCAACCCAGAAGTGCAAATCTCAACATTTTCACAATTGATCTTACTTCCTCTGGTGCTCCTTCACTGAAGGAAAACACTTTGATCCAGAATAGGCTTCTATCATGGAAACGAGAGTATCGGGGGCAATTATCCATTCTTTATCATTATATCTGATAATAAGAAAATATGTCATCTGAGAATGACTTCCATTGAACTCTATCAAACTCAACTTTGTTTTTAAGTAGTCCTACATAAGAACTGTAAAGGGACATGGTGGCTCAGTGGCTAAGACACTGAGCTTGTTGATTGAAAAGTCAGCAGTTCAGCGGTTCGAATCCCTAGTCCTACGTAACAGGGTGAGCTCCCGTTACTTGTCTCAGCTCCTGCCAACCTAGCAGTTCGAAAGCACATAAAAAATGCAAGTAGAAAAATAGGGACCACCTTTGGTGGGAAGGTAACAGCGTTCCGTGCGCCTTTGGCATTTAGTTATGCCGGCCACATGACCACAGAGACGTCTTTGGACAGTACTGACTCTTCAGCTTTGAAATGGAGATGAGCACCGCCCCCTAGAGTCGGGAATGACTAGCACATATGTGCAAGGAGAACCTTTACCTTTACCTTACGTATGAACTGTAATGTCACCAAGATACTGTAGATTTCCTAGGATACGTGGATTTTTTAAAATGAGGGATCATTGATGCTTTCTGAGCTTGCTTGTTTTCTTGCAGATGTTTCATTACCAAAACTAGGTAATATCATCAGTGTTAGTCAATACTAGTTTGAGTAATGAAACATCTGCAAGAAAACAAGCAAGCTCAGAGAGCATCAAGGACCCTTCATGTCACCCCTGAGCTACAAATATTCCCCTTTACTTTAAAAAAAAAAGTTTTATATTAGGAAGAATATTAAAATACATGCTTCTACATTCTGGGATAATGTAGTCCTAGAATTTATATTTAATTTTGCTATTGGTTTTATTATTATTTTTTAAATCAGACTTGTATCAAGGGTTTGAGGCTTGAATATTGTTGGATTCACAGTGTTTGCTAATGTTCTAAAAATGCTTCTTTTAACGTTTTTTGACAGACACATGTGCATGATCATGAGGGGGGTTCAGAAAATGAACAGCACAACACTCACTAGCACTATGCTCGGCATCCTCCGGGAAGATTCAAAAGCAAGGGAGGAATTTCTTGCCTTGATCAAGAATTAAACAGCAGCAGCAGCAGCAGCTTGCGGATATATCAATGGTTTGGAGCATACACAATTGATGATTATAATTGCCTTATGTGAGCCATTATTTTAGAAGCTGGATAATTAAAAAAAACAGAGAGAAAACAGAGTTCATACTTGTATCACAGCTTTGTTCCCATTTTTGCATAACACCCTTAATAGCCTTCTGCAATTGGCTCCTTTGGGAATGGCAGTACTTATACCTAGCACTTCTGAGGTGTGTAAGTTTGAGGAAACACACCCAAGAATTGTGTTGAAATATTACCCAAGCAGTGCAGATACCAATAAATTGGTTTTATTCATATGGCAGCATATATGATATGATCGCACAGATCTCCTTGCATCTTTTGATATACGCAAATGAGAATAAAGTACGAGACCTATCCCACTTCCCAAATGAAAATTGTATAAGATCTGCTTTCCCAACCCGAAGCCCATCAGAGATACTAGTCTTTAAATCCCATATTGTTTTAGGATTAAGAGACTTAGTCCAAGCATCTGGAGGATACTAGGTTGGGGAAGGCTGGTTTTGGTACTCTCAGTTTGAAAGTTGGATGGTGAGGTTAAGGGAGATCTAGGGCTCCAGTGAAAACAAAGCCATGGGGAGAAAAATAGATGATGATTTCAAAATAGTAAAACTCAAAAACATAAATCTCATGCAGGGCATTTCTCTGTTGTTATAATTCCTTAAGTTTCACAGAGCTACCTCTAGCTTGCAGTTATTGCTACTCCCTTTTTTAGAGAAAACCACAAGAATGTTGGTGTCCTAACAAGTTCCGCTTTCTAGGGGATCAAGGGCAAGATGTTTATTCTTGGCAATTATAATCTAGAAAAAATAATAATAATAATAATAATAATAATAATAATAATAATAATAATAATAATAATAATAATAATTTTATTTCTATACCGCCCTTCTCCCGAAGGACTCAAGGCAGTGTATAGCCTGTTTAAAAACACAAGACAAACATCAATTTAAAATTTAAAATTATTAAATAAATTTGGCTCCATTTAAAATCCCAGAAATTTAAAATACCCCAATTTAAAATTATCATGTCGATAGCCCGGCCTGGCGGAACAACAGGGTCTTCAGTGCACAGCGAAATACCCGGAGGTCGGGGATCTTACGTATTTCCGGGGGCAGTTCATTCCACAGGGCTGGGGCTCCCACAGAGAAGGCCCTCCCCCTGGGTGTCGCCAGCCGACATAACTTGGCCGATTGCACCCTGAGGAGACCCTCTCTGTGGGAGCGAACTGGCTGGTGGGAGGCTATTGGTGGCAGAAGTCAGTCTCGAAGAAAGAGCTATGGTATGCTAAAGCCAATTTATTTTGAAGCCATCTAGCTAAAAAAGAAAATTATTATTTAACATTTTGTGCAAAGAATGAAACTGATTAGGCAGGACCCAGTATTTCCCTGGCTAAACAGAACCATATGTTAATAGGGTGCCTTCCAAAACTATTAAAACAAAACAAAAGCAGCCAAATACCTATTAAAGTGGGAGGAAAAAACCTAGAACCTAAAGCCTAGAATACTGATTTATTTCATGTGTGCTGCACAATATGTGGTTTGATTTTTTTCTTGAATTAATTATGATTAATTCATAATTAATCATGCCAAGTCTCAAAAAAAAAGGAGTAAGTATTTCAATTTCTGAGACATCTATGCCTGGTAAAACGTTATATATATTAGATGATCAGTCCATTTCCTCAATATGATAGGGCTGATTTAAAAAGGCCTTTGTTTTAAGACCTTGATATAATGATTTCAAATATGAAAAAGAGAGTGGGACAAAAACATTTCTTTTGTAAGTAAATCATCCCAAGTGAAACATGTTCAGTGTAAACATCAAATATTAGGCTAGAAGCATTTTCTCTGTTTGGACTGGAAAGGTGTTATAATACATAGTATTTGGCTAGATGGATAATAATCTGCCTTGAGTAAGGCAACTTCCTAGATACCAGCCTTCCTCATCTTGGTGACTTCCAGACATACTGATTACATCTACTATCAGCCTCATTGGTCAACACTGATGGGTGTTAGGGTCCAAATTGTTATATATGTTCTTCCTATACTAAGCTGTTTCTATACTGATGGACAAGGCAGATCTTTGTTCTAATTCAAGATATATTTTGAGTTATGCTGCATTGTCAGTTCAAACCTAGGTCACTCTAAGTCACCTATACATTCAACCAAGTGAAATTCAACTTTTCAAATGTTATAGAGCTACAGCGTTTATGTTAGGAATGTAAGAATCAAATTGAATCAGATTTAAAACACTGTCTTGTCTAGCTTTTCTTTCCCACAGTAGCCATCCAAATATATCTGTAGAGGCCATCAGCAGAACATGAATGCAATAGCATCCTCTCACGTTATTGAACAAGTGTTGGGAAGGATGTTCCTTCATGGTTGAAACTAAGATATCTGCTATGCTGCTGTGCTCAGCCAGAATGACTAATGGTTAGCAGTCCTGAGCACTTTTAATCTAGGGGATAAATTTGGGAAGCAGATTGTGCTAGTTAGTATATAGTCTTATTCTGAGAACAGGCGGAAGGAAACTTGTCATACTGCATATCTTAGAGGACACAGAGGTCCTCTGTCTAAGACATATTGGACAGTGCTGAATATCGATTTTTGGGTTGAAATGTTTTCAACTGCAGTTACTTTTTGCATAATGGCATTTAAAAAAACAACATTAGGAACAGTGGTGGGTTTCAACATTTTTTACTACTGGTTCTGTGGACGTGGCTTGGTGGGCGTGGCATGGCTTGGTGGGCATGGCAGGGGAAGGATACTGTAAAATCTCCATTTCTTCCCGATCAGCTGGAACTTGGTAGGCAGAGAATAGATGGGGGTGGGGCCAGTCAAAGGTGGTATTTACTGGTTCTCTAAACTACTCAAAATTTCCGCTACTGGTTCTCCCGAACTGGTCAGAACCTGCTGAAACCCACCTCTGAGTAGGAACAAAAAATAGTACGTATTTTTGCTGCCCCCATTTTGACCTTTAGATCTTTGTGTTATTAAGTACTGTAAACATTACTGTATTATCCTCAGAAAAACTGTCATACAACTTGAAATGTGCCTTATAGACTCCATGCAAAAAAGATGCAGAAAATGTTGACATTTCTTAAATGCAAAACTGTGTTGTTTGTGGGAAGGGGAGGGCTCTCAATATATAATTATATTTTTAAAATCTACTCGCTAGAGGGAAAAAGGGCTACTATTATATTATGATATTTTAAAAGAGTGTCTGCCTGCATAACCATATACCGGGAACTGCATATGTTAGCAGCAGAAACACTTGTCCTATTCATAAATGTGAGGCCCTCTCTTTTTTCTGTTAGCTACCAAGTTCTTTAAAGTAGTTTTATTAATATGATTGTGTCAAAGTGGTGCTAAAATGCACATAACTAGTTTATTTAGATCATCATATTCTGCATGTATAAAATGTTTGTAATACAAAACCTATTTTACATTTCTGCTTCATTTGTCATCTTTAAAAATATAGTTTATTAAGCAGTGCCATTGTATTCAAATGATTAAAAAAAACTCATCACATATTGCTGTGTTTCCTTGACTCTTATTTTTAGCTGTATTATATTATTATTACATTAAATCAGCATAAGATCAAATCAGTTAAGTGCAATTTTATTGCAGGATGTTTCTGTACAATTTGTACAGATTAGTCTACAAAGAAGCTTCTGAATCACCAGACCATGGCATATGGCAGATAGAACCTGGGTACCACCTTGCACCTGTAATATTTCCTTTCTCAATGGCTTTTTAAAATATATATATTATGTCTTAAGATTTTTTTTTTTTGCCAAACTGAAAAGCAGGTCCAAATTTAAATCTTAAATGAATAATTATTTTATTAAGTGTTTTTAAATTTTATTTTATTGTATCCAGCAGAATAATGTGTATTATGTCCTTCTCCCTTTCAATCTCAAAACAACCTATGAGTTAGATTAGCTTGGGTATAAGGCAAGGCTTCAAACTTTTTCAGGCTATAAAACCTGTAATTTAATTTTAAAAATCCCAGGATTCCTGATCCTGAGAGCAACACTTTTGTGATAGAAAATTGGCTGTATTCAACTGAAATTTATTTGGCTCTTAATGTCTCATAGAACCTCATCAAGATCTTGCAGAATCCCAGAATTCTGCAGAACACATTTTCAAAAAACCTGATACCTGAAATTGATGTGAACTAGATCTGACTTATGTTCCTTTCGTTTTTTAAATTATTACTTCTTACATATGATTTACTATGATTTGCATAATATTGCTTATGTCAGAGGAATAAAACAATGGTTATGTTATATGTGGCTATAATAATAAGCCTGCATACCATACCTGGAAAAGCAACCTGTTTTTCCCAAAATGATTTTTTCCTTTTCGGTTGTTGAATTCTACAACATTAGAAGATGCTGCTGCTTAATATTTAAGGTAAGCTATTTGTTCAAAATGAATGCGCAATAGAGCCTCTGATTTTAAAATACAAGGAAAATGCATGCATGACATACATGTTCAAAACGAAAGGATGACTACCAACCATACAAGTTTAAGATAGCCATTTTAACTAAATTAGCTAAACTGAGCAGATCATGTCTTAAATATAACTGTGCTGAACGTTATGTTTCATTAAAGTTCAAGTTCAAGTTCATGAGGACCCAGATTGTTGGGGGCAATATGCTGACTCTTTAGCCCGCTTAGAGAGGGCTATAAAGCACTATGAAGCAGTATATAAGTCTAAGTGCTATTGCTGTTAACCCTAAGCTCTCTATATAAAAGCCAAATACCACTCACTCATCATGAAATCTCCAGAACTGTAAAGCCTACAAACTTGAAATTTGGCACATATGTTCCTGTTGGCTTTCTCGCTAAGAAAGGATTTTTCAAAAGGACCATCAGATCATTAGTATTTCATACACAGTATTATATTCACACGCTCTGATGCTAAGGAGCTAGACATTCTACTCCCCCTCCCCACCTGAAAAGAACTCTGTTCCAAATCACACCGAAGATACAATATAAATTTATTAGCATAAAAACAGTAAAATAATATACATTGGACTCATGTCCCAGTTGGGCAGCCTTGACCAAAAGCCTATATGCTTTTGGCTTCTTACATTTCAAAGACAAGGAAAATTGAAAAAGGCACAGGATAAATTGGGTAGGTGACTTTGGGTCAGGCATTTTTTCTCAGCCAACAAACCTCACAGGGTGGCTGCTGTGGGGAAAACAGGAGAAGGGAGGTGTGTTGGATATGTTCTCCACCTTGAGTTATTTCTAAAATGAATAATAAAGGTGGGATACAAATAAATAAAATGATACTGGAATGTTTAATGAACCCATCTTTGTAACATTTATCACTTCTTACTAGGTTGGTAAGCTGGCTATACTATTTTTGAGATATTGTCTGTAAAAATAAACAATTTGGTTTACTGTCTAATTCTTCCCCCTATTGCTATTCAGAGTCAATTCTGCTTGCTGTAAATATTTTCTTACAATGTATTGGTTGGGGATGAGGGAATCCCATAGGTTTGGTATTGAATGCAGCTCATATGGGTGTGCGGGGGATATTTTATCACATTATGATTGACAATTATATCCTATGGTGCAGTTATTGGGATCAAAGTGAAATAGAGTATTCATATGGCTTATCCATTTTTAAGATACTCAACTCAAAGTAGCATTTTGTTGGCCTCAGAGCCATTGGTGTTTGTGAAAATTAAAAGCCAGATATGGGCACTAGGATAGAGCCTCAAAACAATCAAACTGAATACTATCACAATAAAATTTTCAACTTCATAAAAGTTATTAATTAAACATGACTGGAATTATGATTACCCCTTTTTAATCATTTCTTTAAAATTCTGACATTACATCTACAATTTGGCAGAAAAGAATCAAACCGATACAACTCTATCCAGTTCAGTCATGTAGTCCACAGGCCAATGTAATTCCCTCTCCAATTAAAAACTGTTGCTTGTTTTTTGTAACACAGATAAAAATGCACAAACAACATATTAACCATCAAATATTGTAGAAATGCGTATGAGAGACTAACAAAATAAAATCCAAAATACGAGCACAACAAATTAGGAACTCTGCATTCTTTCTCTTTAACAAGTAATACCTCTATACTAATTGTACACAATCAAGCTAGATATTTATTTTAAAAATATTAACGCTATCTTAAATTTAAGCCACTAAAAATTTAACATTAAAAATGATATCAATTTAAGTAAAAACAGTTATCAACCAAGGTACAGTATTTATGTGCAACCAATCCAGCAGAATGACATTCAATGCTCATGTACTGTTATTTGCCAGATGCATTGAAAGCCTTTGTTGCAAACAATTCTAAGTATGTAACACAAATGAATGGAAGAACTGCCTATTGCTGTAGTTGGATTGCCAAAATTACATAGTATTAAATATTCAACTATCCTATAAATCATCATATGCCAATTTTATTGAGAGTTTGTTGATATGTTCAGTAATCCTTGATGTAAGAGTAGCTTAGTTGTTAGGAAAGTTAAATTATCTGCTATACTTTTAAGTTTTTCTAAAATAATTATGGTGAACAAATATTTCTTACTCCAAATAAATATAGCCATTAATGCAGATTAAAACTTAGATCTAAGATAGCACAATTATCCCATGCAAGTTCTCTAGAAGTCTGTCATTGTATTATCAGTAATGATGATGTTTAGCAATTGCTTCAAAGTTCAAAGTGGGTCAATTTAAAAAAAAATCACAATAATTAAACTGATGTTTGCTTGTAGTTTTTTGTATCCAAGACTTTCTTTCCACACATTGCACAGATACCTGTTAATAAAAAGCACAGAAATACTGAAATTACTTTTGATCATCCAGTATAACTTATTTCTCAGTAACCAAATACACTTTAAAGGGAAGAAACTGGGTTTATGGCAAATATCTCACCTTTTTTGTATGCACATCCTTGGCAGTAATGAGAGCCTGGCTGATGAACTGAACTTTTACAAATCCGGCATATTGCAAATTTGTTTTTGCCGTAAGGATCAAATCTGAGAAGATAAAAAAAGTGAATTAGCTGTTTATCAAAATAATTTTTGTTTACTTTCATATATTTGCAGTAAATGGGGATAGAGGGAGATGGACACAAATCCCCCAGGAAAGTTAATAAATGACCCAAGAGAGTTTATGTGTTGCAGTTGCATAAAACAATCAAAATGCAATTTGCATTAACATATGCATGATAATTTCCCAGTCTTTTATTTACTTGTCCAGTGCCTTACAAAATTACCATGATCTACCCCAGAGTTTTTAAATTTGGCAACTGTAAGATGGGCTTCAGGGAATTCTGAGAGTTGAAGTCCACACATCTGAAAGTTGCCAAATTTGAAAAACACTGATCTAGCCATTACTCTTCAGGATGTAGTGATATTGGTAAAGAGCTACAGTTGCTAAAAGTACAGTGCAGTGGGGAAAAAACTTCTATGCCAACTCTA
The DNA here is from genome assembly GCF_059756535.1 of Pantherophis guttatus. Taxonomy (NCBI): domain Eukaryota; kingdom Metazoa; phylum Chordata; class Lepidosauria; order Squamata; family Colubridae; genus Pantherophis; species Pantherophis guttatus. Next base: position 305,488,598 of record NC_142063.1, on the reverse strand, counting down.
GGCTGGAGGAAGTAGGAGTGACTATATGTGGAAATATGAAAAAGACTAAAATTCAGAAGAATGAATAAGCAAGTTAACAATTTTTCCAGCATGTGACTCATTTGGTAAGTGAATAAAGATTTTAATTACCTTGCCTTTTTTGATGTCAATGCCTTGTTTTCATTTAATTTTCTCCCACCACTTTCTATAAATAAAAAGATATAATTTTGAAACCAAATTAAAGTTGAAGCCATTAAAAAGAAAAATGAATGCCTAGAATACCCAGCAATAAACATGAAAATGAGCAGTTGAACAAGACGTTCTGAGAATGCTGAATTTTTTTCCCCAACCACATCTTAATCATGTCCCTTTCAGATTTTACTACCACCTAACTATTTGTGAGACCTATCTAGTTAAGTAGACTTCTACACATACAATGGGATTTTGCCTTTCTTCTGCGTCCATATAAGTCCACAAATTTTTTCTCTTAAGTTTTAAAAATGTTTGTTTATTTATTTATTTATTTATTTATTTATTTATTTATTTATTTATTTATTTATTTATTTATTTATTTATTTATTTATTATATTTCTATACCGCCTTTCTCCCATAGGACTCAAGGCGGTGTACAGTCAAGAAAAGTTTTGACACACAAACATCATAAAATTGCTAATTAAAATTATTACTTAGTTTGGTCAATTAAATAAAACCCAGAATTAGATAACATTTTAAATATGAACTGACGGAATTTGGTTTTGATTCCACTGTGTGACATATCACTGGATACATTTTGCATTCATCTTCCTTCCACAATTTAATAATTTCTGTGATTGATTTTTCTCTGCTAATCTCAGTAGTAGATCCCATTCTCTTTAGCAATTTGAACAGCCAAAACAGAAATTGTACACTGCTAAAGATCAAAACAGAACTGCAGGGGGAGTCACATTCCTTTAAAAACTACTTCAAAACAGGAAAATATTTAACTAAAATCAGGATATTCAACAGATTTCCCTAATCTAATCTGATTAAGAATGTCTGCATCATAGGACATGTAATATTGCTATCAATACTTAAATGTTTGTACAACTACTTAAATCAATAGAAGTCTAATGCAGATCTAAATTATGTACGATTATATTGTGGTGGTTATAGGTATCCCCATTATCCCCATTACACATAAAAGCTGCATTCACTGCCAATCGTCTGAGATCCCCCAATAACGTGCCCTTCAAAACATTCTCAATATTCATGGCTGAGTGGTGACAGGTAGAAAAATCAGACAGGAACATGTGACCTAATAAACCAAATTGTTTCTATTTACCTAGTAGGCAGGGATAATAATAAGTCAAACTGCTGGAATATTGAAATATTCCAACATCATGCTGTAATTGTATCAGCCTTTTTCTTTTTCTTTCTTTGACTTGCAATTTCCTGGGCCAAAAATACATAAGCCCTGGTTCTGCTTTTTCTCAGGGCAGTTCAGAAAAGTATCAAAGCATTGTTGGAGGTCCAAGATATACTGTATTATGGTGTGATTTGGTTGCTTTAAAGAAGCCAGATTTTGACCACAACTGGAATACTAAATATCCTACAATGATCCAGGTAGAAGTACTGAGCCTTTTAAACTATATAAAGTTCAGTCATGTTGCATGTTCAGTTCAACCATATAAAGTTCAGTCATTTTCCAATTGTCAAGTTGTAAAGGTTTTTAGCACCAGTACTTATTTTCAAGAAAGATTAATTTACAAAGGTGCCCATAATGTTCACATGCTAGAAAGAAAACTAGTTTATATATTACACATGGCAGTTCCAGGTTTAGATTGCTTACTGCTTAATAATAATTGGACTATAAAGTTATTTCATAATTTTATATTTATGAACAAAGGTAAAAGAAATGTGATTATTGAGGTGTAGGATTATAGAGACATTAAGGAACATTCAGCTTGATATGAAGATCTGCAGTTTTTTTCTATTGGCATTTCCTACACACTTTCTTGATCAAGAAATGAGAAATAATCAAAAATAGATAGCAGTTTTTGTGATATTTAAGAATACCTGTTGTGTTTCTTGCACCATCTTTCCAGGTATCAGGTGTAATTACTGTACCAAGTTTTCTTTCACCTATGGAGTAGCATTGAAAAGACAAAATAAAAATTATGATAATATAATAGATTACAACAGCACAGTATGTTCAGGTGATATCATTTCACAGAACTGATGATAATACAAATATTAGTAATACGAAGTACCGCATTCCATGTAACTTATTTTTTCTATAACTATAACTCTAGGAAAATTGGAAACCATTGAAGATGCATGGAATCTATAAAATCTATCCTCTGACTCTAGAAATTACCCTTTGGGATTTAATAAGTTTTGATGCCAATACATGTTTTTAAAGTTGTGAGGTACTGATCCTTCTAAACACAGTAGGGATTACTTATCAATTACTATAAACAGTGTGTGCGCAAAGCGAAGCGGTTGTTACACCGGTTGAAACCCACCACTGCCACTGAATTATATCAAATTAAACAGTAATTATCTATTTACTACTAAAACTTTCATGTTTGCATAGTAGGATATCAATTTTTGAAGCAAGATACCACAAACCAGCTGCAGTAATTTACAGAATGGATCCAAAATCTGGAACCCATGACTCTCATGGAGTTGAAATTTGGCAAATTTTATAAAACATTTTTAATGTGGTCAACTTCTGATGTTTCGCTGTGTTTTATAATTCGACATAGGCTATTTTCAAGGCAAATACATCTCTGAATATCTCCCTGAATTTGTAAGTATTTTTCCTGTGAAGGTAGTACATTAGAAGCTCTGCCATTGTTGGAAGGCATTGAAGATTCTAGCAAGGCAATATTTCTGAAAAGATGACCCGACAGGTCATGGCTTATCTAGTGTATATGTAAACAACGATAGTTTGGGATCTAGGTTTTTTTATGCAGATCTTATTATATATTAGTAACATTAATATTAAAAATTTTGAGAAAAAAATCTTAGTCACTACAGTATAATTATCTAGTTACCATAACTTTTGTGTGGTCAAGTTGTAAGAATGGTAAAACTGTAAACCCTATACACAATTCTTTGGGTTAAGAAAAGGTGTATTGATAATCTTGAATCTTGGTTTTGAAATGAGCTCAGCTGGTATCTTGCAGGTTCAGTTCTCTTTTTCCCATCTGCATTATGAATTCTGTAATAATCCCAAAAGCTGACAAAAAACTATAGCACAGCAAACCTCTCCTACTCTTGTACCTGATCAATACATTCTAGGCATTTTCTTACTAGTGATTTTCAGAACAGCCGTCACTGCTAGGATTTACTGAAAACTTTACAGTATTCACTATTTGGGGGATCAAAACATCCAATAAACAGCAACCTCAAGATACTTGCTCCTTTAAATCACTTTTAAGTGCTCTGAGCCCTCATTCATAGTATACTCATAATAATATGGGTACTGTACACCTGATTCAATACCTCCAAACACAATAATCTGATGCAGGTGTATTCACAGACCCAAATCCCATTAAGCCAGAGGTCTTCAAACTTGGCAGCTTTAAGACTTGTGGACTTCAACTCCCAGAATTCTCCATCCAGCTATGCTGAAGTCCACAAATCTTAAAGCTGCCAAGTTTGAAGACCTCTGCATTAAGCGCACTCAGCACAGCATCATAAAGCAGCAGTCCCAAAATTTCTGTTTTAAGTACCGCACAAAGAAATAAACCCTTGGCTCTTTAGAACAGGCAGCCCTCCAATTTTGCCCGTGGCACTGATCTGAGTTTCTGCGTTAGGTAAGTGTCATCGCCGCAATGAACCTGAATTTGGGCAAACCCCGGGAGACAGTAGAGGACAGTCTCCCTCCCTCTCCCTCTCCCTCTCTCTCTCTCTCTCTCTGTGTGTGTGTGTGTCGTGCCAATAGGATCTTGAAGAATCGGATACAACCTAGCGACTGAACAACAACAACAACTGATCTGAACACACTAGGTCCCGACTCCTTCAGACATATAACTAGACTTCCTTACCGGGGGGAGGGGGAAGTAATCGTTCCTTGAAGGACAATCGTGGGACCAAAACTACAAGCGTCGGGCAACCCGAATTTTACTTTCTGAGGAAGAGCCCCCCCACCCACCCAAAAGAACCCTGCATTTACAGTTGTTAAATGAGCCTTCTCACTTTACACCGCGCGTTCTCCCACCCTCACCCGTCCCTTCAACTCACACTTCTCGCACACCATGGCGAAGGCCTAAAACACCCAACCGAAACCGGCGGGAGAGGTTGGGGGGGGGAGTTGAAACCGTCAGCCAGCCGAGAGAGGCTCGAGCCTCCCCACCACCACAACAACAACAACAACGTTCCACGGCCGAACCTCCGTGAGCCTCCCCATTTCCGTTTCCGGTTTCCTCGTGACGTCCAGGGCGTGAGAGCGCCTTCGCCAACCGGCCGATGGATTGCTGTACGGAAGTAGTCATGACGTAAGAGTCTGCGGGAGGGGGCGGGGGGGGATTGGAGTGCGGCCAGTCGCGCGCTGTAGGAGCGCGGCGGTTGTTTCTAGGTGGGAGTGTGACGTATTTGCGAAACGAAAGCATTTGGGAAACGGCAGGTAAGCTGGATCGGCGCCGTTGCCTCGGAAACCTTGTCTCCTGCCTGTCCTATAGGGGCCACCCTGCCACCGCCTGCCTCGATGTTTTTCCGGATAGCAGCCTCCTAAAAGCCCGCATGCAGGTGAAGGAAGGGAAACTGGGAAAGACTTACGTCCTTAGTGGTCTTCTGTTGATTACAAGTCCCTTGCACATTTTCACCCCGTCCTATCGATGGTAGGAAAAATAGCTCATTTAAACTTGGTTTGTTTAAAGAACTTATTGCAAGTACCTTTCGGTGCTCCGTTTTGAATAATTCACCTGTACGGGTAGTCCGCAACTTACGACCGCAGTTGAGCTCAAAATATATGTTGCTAAGTGAGACATTTCTTAAGTGAGCTTGGCCCCGTTTTACGACTTCCCGTGCCACGTTTGTTAAGCGAATCACTGCAGTTGTTAAATTAGTGAATCTGATGTCCCCATGGATGTTGCTCATCAGAAGGTCGCAAAAGGTGATCATGTGTCTACAGGACACTGCAACCGTCGTAAACGTGAGTCAATTGTCAAGCATCCAAATGTAAACCATGTGGCAACAGGGATGCTGCAACAGTCATAAGTGCGAAAAATGGTCATAAGTCACTTTTTTCAGTGCCGTTGTAACTTTGAACGGTCACTAAGCGAACTGTTGTAACTGTTGCTGAGGTCTACCTGTATCTATGGGTGTATCTGTTAGGCTCCATTCTTCAATGGTGCAGGTTGCTTGGAAGGAGATCAGATCTGAACAGTGGTTCAGACAGAGAGATACATTCTTTTTCTGAGGGTAAAAGAGGATGTATCGCTACTTCCTGTCCTCTTCGTTTGGAATTAAGGTGTTTGCAACTAAACCAACCCAGCGCATAGGAGAAGTTGGAAAGACCTGGAGTCATTACTTTGGAGTGGCATCTTCTTAAATGGAAGTATGTTGAAGGCCTTAAAAGCCATTTTTAGCAACTATTTTAAATATTTTTATTTTCTTTCATACAACAAATTATAACTTTGGAGCTTGCTTGTTTTTTCATGTGCCTAAAAGTTACTGTAGGAAAATTTTCTATGCTATAAACAAGGGGTGTCAAACTTGCGTTGTCACGGCGGTGTCATGTGATGTATCGGGACTTTTTTTCTCTTAGCTAAACTGGGTTGGGGCGGGGCCAGCATGTGACGCATCCGACCCACAGATTACACCCCTGCTGTAAACCCTTTTAATTTCTGTAGGAATGCATTATCTTTTATACAAAGGACAATTGCCTTCACTACCAATATTAATATAAATGCCTTAATTTGCTTCTCCACAGGTGGAAATTAAAAATAAGACAACATGAAAGATACAGAAATAAAGAGACTGCTGACTGCTAATGTCATCTGTATCTTTTCTGTTATTGTAACTACTATTGTTCCTTCTTTGTTCTGGAAGAATTTCTCAATTCTGGACACACACTTGATATGGCTATGCATCTGTTCAGCAAGTGTTGGTATTATAAATATAATTGTACATATGGTTTTTAAGCCATATTTATCTACAAGAAGATATTCTCTTGCTCACAAGGTATGTTATGTTTCATAAAATTTAACTGTTGGTATGAGGCATGGATAGCTTTTTTATTTGACATTTTTTGATTCTCAATAATGTTCTATTCCAATGCTACATGGAAGATCACGTGAAAGTAAAATTGAATGAATGGTTGCATGCTTTCAGCTCTTTAGGAACTTTATGGTTGCAGTCACAATAAAACTCAAAACTCCACGTCTTCAGCATTATTCCATACCATTTCTCTCTCAACTAAAACTCTAAAATATTCTGTAAGTAATTAAATGCTCTCTTAATATTTCTGCTTTAAGGAAGCTGATTTTCCCCCCTTTGAATAATGAGATATACCTTGCTATTATTTGAGTATATTTTTCAGTATTTTGACTATAGGACAATATTTGAGTTGTTGTGATATAATCTTATAAAACTTTGAATTTTATAAAAGTCCATGTTAGATTGCATTTAAAGTTTTAAAAGAATCCTATCATAATCAAGCAAAATTGCATATCAAATAAAACTGCATTCTAGTGTTAAAAGGACTCTAGTCATATTTCCCAAAGAATGGCAACAAACCTCAACAGGTTAGGTAGTTTTCCTGGCATTTTCTGGGAGCTATGATAGTGCACTCTTATGGGAAATTTTCCAAGACCATGTGTGTAACCTTGTCCATTGTATAGCTTGTGTATAGATTTATCTTGCGACAGTGTAGTAATCAGAATATTGTTGTGGAGCTTACAAAACCCCCCCCCCCAGAATTAAACATAAGAGCTTTCTAGAAGTTATGATGTATTATTATGATACAGAAGAACTGTAATAAAACTGCTTAGGACACTGACTGATATTGTGAAATTTGCTTGCAAAAGTATCCTTAGCTTGTAAGTCTGTTTCAGACATATTGAATCAGCTGTGAAACTACAATACAATATCCCCTATAGGAGCATCTTCCTAACTTTGAGAGTATCACAATATTCAATATGGTGTAAAACTAATTCAGATGATAATATTTAAATTTTACCACTTTCAACAAGAGATTGAACCACATTATTAAACCTCTGCATGAAAATAAATGTGACTTAAAAGGATTTCAGTCTGGGTATTTTGTTTCAGTTGAACAAGTTTAAACAAGCATTTTACTTTATATTGAAAGGATTTATAGCCCAACAATGAGCACTGCGCTATGCAACTCAGCCTTGTTTTAAAAGCCTTGCTAGGAATCAGATTGGACTTCTAGCAAGCGATATATTTTCCTGCCTAGGAGGCTGCAGGATGGGGATGGGAGAGTCAGGCAGAAAGGGAGTAGAGGATACAGTAGTCATTCTCAGTTTTGGTTCTGCTATCAAGAGACTGTAAAAACCCAAATATTAGTTCAGTGTTAATGATCTAGAAAAGGTTTACAAGGGTTTTAATTTAATCTAAGTATAACTCATCATGTACAGTACTTTATGGTACAAGAGGTTGTCTTCTATAAAAAAAGTATGCATATTGATGGCATTATATTCATTCTCTTTAAAAGGCAACAAGATTTGTAAAATGCTGTGTATACTTCTTCATATCTTGTATCCTCTTCCATGGAATTATTGTTCTTTATGGAGCACCGTTACTAGAGTAAGTATGTCTCTTACAATTCCACCTGGTAAATCATAAAGTTAAATTTTAGGAAATTGAACTATGAATCAGTCTGGATTTACAGTGTCCCACATAAGACCGTCTAGTGGTAAAAGGTAATGTGGATTTGCTTTTAGATATGTAGTTCTGGAATAATATTAAATATTAATGATGAAGTAAAAATGATATGACCCATCTGTTTAGTGAACTTAGAGTTGATCTTAAAAAAAAAGTCAATGACAATTTTGTTTCCCTAGTCTCAAGAATAAATAAAGATGATAGTTCATTGCTGAAGTAAAGAGGGCAATAATTTAAGAAAGAATGTGCAGTCAAAGTTAGACAAGATAATGAGAAAGAGGATAAATTATGGATCAGATGACATTTAGTAAAATTACCATGGATCTCAATTTTTTTTTTTTTAATTTGATTTATATGCCGCCCTTCTCCGGAGACTCAGAGCGGCTTACAATGCATTAAGCAATAGCCTTCATTCTTTTGTATATTTTATACAAAGTCAGCTTATTGCCCCCACAAACTGGGTCCTCATTTCACCTACCTTAGAAAGGATGGAAGGCTGAGTCAACCTTGAGCCTTGGAGAGATTCGAACCAGCAGAAATTGCAAGCAGCTGTGTTAATAACAGGGTGCACTAAACCACTGTACTATCAAGGCTGTTATAGCAGCAGCCAATCAATTCTGGCCCAAATAGGTTGACCATACAGGCATGTGGGACAAGGAACTGATGGACTAGAAAAAGAGAGTGATTGGTTCAAAGTCATCCAACTATTTTTCATGTCTAAGGTGAAACTAAACTCAGTTTCCTGATTTCTAGCCTGGTCCTTAATCACTGAAAACTGTGTACTATAGTAAAAAAACAACAACAATATTGAACTGTTTTAAATAAGAAAAAAATCAGGATCGTGGGGTGATTTTTTTTCATACATGATTATCCAAATGTCAGCATTACAGCAAAGATGGTAATTTTTGATGTGTTCTGAGGCGAAATATTCCAAAGGTGTTCCTTCTTCAAATCATTACTGATGATCACAGTATTATAGCAAAGTAATAAAATGAGAAAAACGCTTTTGAGATGTGTGACAATCACCATGTGGAAGTTTTGAGTTTCAGAATTGCAAAAACTCAATTTTTATATAAGAGGTATAAACTGCTTCAGAATCAGACACTCTTTTTGTTTGGATGTCACATTAAACATTAATCACACATGCCCCAGATTATGAATTCAGAAGGAGATCAGAGGCATTTGCTCTTATTTTGAATTCATTATAGCCTGCTATGATATTCAAATTTGGTAAACATGGATAAATCTCTATTGAGATTTGTTTAGATCTTCATTTTAGCAATACACAACTTTTTCTAGGCCAAATGCCACAGTTGAATTAAGTAGGATGTTAGGGACTACTTTCTAAAAACTAAAAGATAAGGTAGAATAAACCCCAAGTTTGATTTTAATTAACTTCTTTAATAATTAAACAATTTCCCTATAAAGCTGTTTATGTACATTAAAATGTTATTTCTAAAGCATGTCCTTCATTCACAAGATCAAATTATGAGTCAATAACACCTCAATTTTTTCTGTTGTCAACAGAGAAAATATGTCAATCTTTTCAAATCCATTCACAGTTCAGTAAATGTGAACTAAGATTTTTTGATGAATCTATTTTAATTTTACATCCACTAAAACAAATTTTACATCTTAAAATATTATTAGATGTTCCAGTTCTTTAATCTGCAAACCATGTTAATGCCCTTAACATGAACTTTAAAAATATTATCTCATTTTTAGTATAAAAATTGTATTTCAAACATCGAATCCATCAAGTATATATATTTTTATACCTTTCATTTCTCAGACATAGCCAAAACATCTGGTCCAGATTGACAGGTTAAAATATGCTTGAGTTGATAGTTATCACTCTTGTGAATTAGGGAGAAGTCAAGAAAAATGTTTAATCATTGCAAAGTAATTGTATTCCAGAGTCTTCCCACAGCTTCCAACAGAACATTTTGCCTCTAATTGACATTTAATTTTAATTAGAATTTAATCTAGTTAATATACTACCCAGTCATTTTTCATAATTTTCCAACCCCACTTCTCTCATTATGTTTTAAGTTATCATTAGGTACAAATTTTAGAAATGTCTGGAACAATCCTGTTTTCTCAGAGCTCTTAGGCTATAAAGGCTTTCATTTATGCATCTGGCTGATTTCAGAAAAGCAGAATGAATATTAATTACTGTTTAAGCATAATAGTATGTTGTGATTAACTGAACTTCAAAGCAAAGTTGAAGTCTTTTGATAACCTTTCCAGAGGAAGTAAATGAGTATGCAAACCCACAGAAGGACTAGGATCATTCGTCTATGGAGATACTCAGTCATCCAGGTCATTGTTGTCCCAAAGGTGCTTTTTCAGGAGGCAATTGGACTTTCTTGTTTTTTCTTTTTTCTTTTGAAGACATTTTGCTTCTCATCCAAGAAGTTTCTTCAGCTCTGACTGGATGGTGGGGAATGGGAGGATTTATACTCCTTGCAGACAGCTGGTCATTTTCATTCTTTTAGAGAGTCATTGAGGCCACTTGGAGGTTTATCTGTGTCCTCAGGGTCACCTGAGTAGTGCAGATTGGTATGGAGCCACCTTGGCTGCAGGATGTTTTTTTGTCCTGGGTCCCTTCAGACTGAAGTGCAAATGGTTCCTGTAGTTTGCAATTTTTCTGGAAATCAGTTCATACTCCCACACCATTCGAACGGTGTTCATCCCAAAGCGCATAGCTAAAAGTCTATGGAGATTCTCAGTCATCCCCGTCATTGTTGTCCCAATGGCTTCACGCCCATCTGCACTACTCAGGGGTCCCTGAGGACACAGATAAACCTCCAAGTGGCCTTAACAACTCTTTAAAACAATGCAAATGACCAACTGTCTGCAAGGAATATAAATCCTTCCATTCCCCACCATCCAGTCAGAGCTGAAGAAGCTTCTTGGATGAGAAGCGAAATGTCATCAAAAGCAAAGGAAGAAAGTCCAGTTGCCTCCTGAAAAAAACACCTTAGGGATGGCTAGGTTCATTCCTACTGCAACCACTGTTCACATGATGTCTGAACACAAAAGCTTTACAGTTTATTGTTTTTACCTTTTCAATGTGTTTATCAAGATAGGCCTTTAAAATAGCTTCACTTTTTTTTCCAGATCAGTCTGGGAGACCTTCTTATTTGCAGTTCTTTTATCCACCTTTACAACTTTGCCCTGCTTATGTTTGCTGGGACCAAACTTTCAAATATGGCTGAGAGTGTTCAGTAAAAATGGGTAAGTTGCATGCGGTTGGAATTTGCAATGGCATTAGTGCAGTTGAGGTTAGGCATTTCTTTAATAGTTTAATCATAGTGAAATAGTGGCCATATTCTTATCTGAGACAAGGCATACAAAGTTGCTACATTCTGGCTTAGCAGATCCAAGTAATAATCTAATGCAGAACTGCTCAATGGCTCCTTCTTCTGCCACCAGAAGTACTTACAATTGTGATTTCTCTTCTCCATCATTTATTTGAAGTAGAATCCGTACCTTTTTAAAAAAAATCTTAACAAGCCAGAGTTTATTGCTGGGTTCCAGTTCTGAACAGTTAGGTTCACATGTCATACTATATAGATACGGTACTTCTCTGATTTGTGTAAGTAGTTCTACCAATAGGAGGCACCATACTGCAGAATTCAGCTTAGTGTGGTGTTTGAATTAGGCTTTAGCATTCAAACCCTAAATTGTGATGCAAGAACAAATCTGCATCATAATTTTGGATATGAAGCTGGCTTCTTATTTACTAATCACATGTAAGATTAACTGATTAATATGTCCAATTGCATGGTCATACTAGATAGCTGGAGTCTAGAAGTCGAGGGTTTCTGCACCATTTCTTCATAATGCTAAACATACTTATTCAAGACACTGGCTCATAATAAAACAGTCTAAATAGGTTTATATTATGCTAGTTAATTCTAGTATGTACTCATTGTTTATTTAATATGTTTTGCTTTACTTGTAAAAAAAATCTACTCTTTGAAAAAATGTTCCTAAGAGTTTGGGTTTGTATCTTGCATCCTTTCAATAACAACTGTCTTTGGGAATGAAATGATTTTAATAATTTTTTACATATTTTGTAAATCTCCTGTTAAATATAAAGATGCAAAGCTAGGTATATGCTGAAGTATCTCAAAAGCTGCTCTGTTCTTAGCAACTTGACATTTTGTTGAAAAGGTCAGATCTTGATGTAGAAACAATTTGGTTAAATGAGCCTTGAAATTTAGCTTGTTGGATCTTCTCTAATAATGTCTTTCATGTGCTGAACCCATTTATTTTAAAGGCAGCCCATTGTTCCTCCCAATTCACCTGTTTAAAATTGAAAGATTTCCTTATAAGTTTATACTCTTCCTTGAGTAGATGCCTCTGATAGCTATGCCTTCCACTTACCCAGCTAGATTGGAGGTGCTATGCAGGTAGCTCTTGAGTTATGATGTCACGTGTCTGCATCATTTAGCGACAGCAATCCATTTGTGTGTCTGCCATTTTCAGGACATGTTACTGTATACTGTAAAGTGGCACTGCAGGTTTTTTTAGTGACTTTTCATCCAGAAGGCATTCAGTCATGTCAACTGTACAAGACTTAATTAGTCTCAGTTATTGTGTATGCTTCTCCAGCCAATGCAAAATAATAACTTACCCTATAAAATGCTTCAGTGAGTTTTTCATTTCTGGTTTGAAAAGCTGTAAAAAAAAACAATTGTTGGCTGAAAAGCTCATCACATCTATTTTTAAAATATTTGATTTTTTTTGTCTTTAACTCTGAAAGTTTGGACTGAAATGATACTATTTAACTGGCACTGTAATACTAAAAAGAAATGTTATGTTGCATAACAATGAATTGTTAGCATCTTTACAGCTCAGGGAGCAATAATTTTTATCATATTTTTGTTTCTCATTTGCATTTCCCCCAGTTTCTGCGAAATAGATTGCTTCGTTCCATGAGTCAGAGAACTCTGTGATATGTCAGTTTCATTTTTTTCAGCATCTTTAGACATAAATGATGCGGATGTGGGTTGAGAAAGCAAGTTGTATAATCTCTTTGGTTTAAGCCAAGTCCATCCTTAAGTATAAGAACAATATAGATGCATTGTATAAAATAATATGAAATTCTAAAACAATATCAACTTGAAATAAAATGTAAATATCTAGATTTTTTTAAAAAAATATTGCAAATAGGACAACAAAGTGTACTTCTTGTATTTCTGAATAGGCACAGGAAAGCTTTGGGATTTCAAAGTAACATTGATTGGATGATAATGATCTTACGAAGATTATAGTAGGTATAACCAAAGACATCTAGTAAAAGCACAATAAAAGTACTAAGAGGAACTAAATTAATTTCTGAAAACACATGTTTTTCTTTAAACCTGTAGCTTAGAAGAATTTAAAAATACAAGATTACACAAGCACACATTCCATTAGCCATCACATGATGGCATGAAATGTATGTAGCCTCTCGAAAAGTCCCCTGTACATTTGTCAGAGAATGATAGTGAAAAAGACAAATACATTTTATTAGGCAAATAGTTTTGGCTTTATGAATCTTCTGAAAGGTCTTGGGTTCCAGGGGTCTGGAGACCACATTTTGAGAACTACTCCTGTAAAACATCAAACAGTTAAGTGTCAAAGCATCTCTTCTGTATTAACTAAGTGCCATCATGATAGTTTTATTTATCACATACACAAATTGAATTAAAACCACCTGCAGAGTGTTTAAGGACAAAATTATTGGTGCCTGACTCAGTCATCTCAAAGGTGCTTTTTCAAGAGGCAACTGGACTTTCTTGCTTTTCTTTGAAGGCATTTCACTTCTCATCCAAAAAGTTTCTTCTGCTCTGAAGTCCTTGTATTTTATATATATTTGGTCATTTAATTTCTGAAAGTGAATAAACAAAATATCTAGATCCGTTCCAGTCGGGCTTCAGGCCCGGGTACAGCACGGAAACGGCATTGGTCGCGTTGGTTGATGATCTCTGGAGGGCTCGGGACAGGGGCTGTTCCTCTGTCCTGGTCCTGTTAGACCTCTCAGCGGCTTTTGATACCATCGACCATGGTATCATGCTGCACCGGCTGGAAGGGTTGGGGGTGGGAGGCACCGTGTTACGGTGGTTCTCCTCCTTTCTCTCTGACCGGTCGCAGTCTGTGTTGACAGGGGGGCAGAGATCGACCCCGAGGCCCCTTATATGTGGGGTGCCGCAGGGATCGGTTCTCTCGCCCCTTCTGTTCAACATTTATGTAAAGCCGCTGGGCGAGATCATCCGTGGTTTCGGGGTGAAGTACCATCTGTACGCTGACGACACCCAGCTGTACATCTCCACCCCGGACCACCCCAACGATGCCCTTGAAGTGATGTCCCAGTGCCTGGAGGCCGTACGGATCTGGATGGGGAGAAACGGGCTCAGGCTCAACCCATCCAAGACTGAGTGGCTGTGGTTTCCGACGTCCCGATATAGTCAGCTGGCGCCATCGCTGGCTATTGGGGGCGAATCATTGGCCCCCACGGAAAGGGCTCGTACCTTGGGCGTCCTCCTGGACTCACGGCTGTCTTTAGAAGAGCACTTGACGGCCGTGACCGGGAGGATTTTTCATCAGGTTCGCCTGATTCGCCAGTTGCGTCCCTTTCTAGATCGGGACTCGTTACGCACAGTCACTCATGCCCTCGTCACCTCTTGTCTGGACTATTGTAACGCTCTCTACATGGGGCTCCCCTTGAGGTGCACCCGGAGGCTCCAACTGGCGCAGAGTGCGGCCGCGCGGGTGGTTATGGGAGCAACATGGAGCTCCCATGTAACACCTCTCCTGCGCGAGCTGCACTGGCTCCCGGTGGTCTTCCGGGTGCGCTTCAAGGTTCTGGTTACCACCTTTAAAGCGCTCCATGGCTTAGGACCTGGTTACTTACGGGACCGCCTACTACCATTAACAGCCTCCCACCGATCAGTACGCTCCCACAGAGAGGGGCTCCTCCAGGTGCCGTCGGCCAAACAATGTCGGCTGTCGGCCCCTAGGGGGAGAGCCTTCTCTGTGGGGGCACCGACGATCTGGAATGAGCTCCCCCCAGAGATACGGAGGATTCCGGATCTGCGCACCTTCCGCCGCGAGTTGAAGACGTTTTTATTTCATCAATCTGGCCTCGCCTAAATCTTCTCCCTTTTAAGTGTAAATTTTAAATTTTTAAATTCTTAATGTATTTTAAAAAATGGGTATCTTAAATTATGGGTACTAATTCAGCCAAATTTATTTAATTCATTTTATTTGATTTTAAATTTTGTATATCTATGTGTTTTATTTTATGGCTGTGCACCGCCCTAAGTCCTTCGGGAGTAGGGCGGTATAGAAATTCAATAAACAAAACAAAAAAAACAAAACAACAAACAAAAGTTCATAAGCAAAACAAAAGTGAAAAACAATCTATATAATCATTTCAATGAAAAGAGTTTAAAAAATAATCATGCTTTGAAACTTCTTGGAACACTAGTAGACATGATCTCCAGATTTTTGGAGCTGGGAGTTCCACTGCTTTGGCATTGCAGCAAGACAGGGTCCTTAATATATTCATTCATGAGCACCTCAATAGAAGATGTGCACAAGAGTCTTTCTAGCTAATTGAAGAGAAAGAGGGCCTTATTCATCATGGGCAGATAGCATCATTTTATATTAATATAGAGAAGAGCGTACTCAATACTTGTACATGTGTATTTTGTAATGCCTGTGCTGGCTCCAGAAACTCAGCTTATATATGGTACGGATTGCTTCTCCTCTTTTATGCTGGAGGCATAGAATTACCAAAGTTTCTTCCTGCCCACCCAATATGTTTTCCTAACCAGCAATTTTCTCTGGAGGGTGTGGAATGAAACTCAACCAATTTTAATTAAAACCCAATGGCTGCTGTTAAATAAGCAGAAATCCCCTCAGACTTGAGTAGGGAGACATCTGGCTTCACTTGCAGAATGCAACAGCTCTGTTGCTTTTTCACATAAGTGCTATTCACAGTTTCCATAACCATCTGACAAGAATATAGATTTCACCTGTGTAAAAAGTTAGTGATTTTAATTGAATTATTTCTCAGTTGTGAATTTAAATTCTCAGTTTATGAGCCTTTTGTTCCCAGCTGAACATAATTGCCAACATAATGAAGAAATTGCAATTGCAGTATATTCCAAATCTAAAATTAATTAGTGAATCTTGCTATGCATGTGGAATCCCTAAATTGCATCAATGCCTCTGAGGATGGGATTCTTGTCCAGTTGACAGATTCTGTTCCAGTAGTTTTGCTGAACAGAATATGTGTTCCAGTATTTATGATGCAGCATTTTTGCAATGTGATTTTCAACAAAGGTACATTTTTTACTATATTTTTTTTCTCAGAATTATAAAAGATGAATATAAAATTTGGACTCATCTTGTGATTTATTTTGTGTGCTATCAAGTCAACGTTGACTTTTAGCGACCAGATATATTTTCTCCATTTGTCAATCATTATATATGTCCTATTCGTGTAGTTTTCTTGGTTAAAATACAAGAATGACTTTTTATTGCCTTCTCCAATGCAGTATGAATTGATGTCTTTGTTCTGATGATCCTCCACCTCCAGCATCTTCCTATGTGGTTGACCTGGTAACTTGGTTATGTTTAGTGTTGCTGCTTTAATTTCAGCTCATTTTTTAAAAAAATTGTTTTGCTCTTATGTTTTTAATCTCGTTTTTATTCCCTGTTAATCAACCAGAGTAAAATGTTTGAAATGAGCAGCCATATGAAATGAATGGATGAACAAATGAAGGAACAAATTAATTAATAAACAAATTAATAAATAATAAATCTTTGCTACCCCAAATAAGTATCTGTTTGCTTTAGCTCCGCAGTTAGCATGACCTTCACGCCTTGAGTGTCCCTGCTGGCAATATATACTCTTGGCATACATTCCTGACTTCCTTTCCTCATCCCCCACAAGAACACCATCACAATGAGGCAGTACAGTTGGGGGCAGGGTGTTGTCTGGTTTATGGCTTGGTGCATTGTACAAACTCAAGTAAAAGTTGTTTTTATTCAGTTAACCATGCCATAGTTATTGAGCCGACATAGCCATAAAGCTAACCAAAATTTTACCATTCAAGGCAATTCTGGAAGAATTTTCTATAAAGTAGTACAAGCATTACATCAAACCAAGATTTAGTGTATGGCTCATATATTGTCTCTTTTTCCCCAAGTGACAGTTCCTTCCCTTTTTTCCTGCCTATGCACTTGAACAAAATGCCAGACTTGCCTTAGAGCTTGCCTTAAGCCAAGAAGAAAGAAGATGGGAACAGGCAGGAGCCACAGAAGGATTATTTTAATAATCAGCAATGTAGAAGTACTTTAGCAATAAAATGATATGCTTCTTAACTGCATCATACAATTTCTTTCCTACAGGAGGATGCAATAAAACAGCAGGTGCATGAAGAAATTTTTTATTTAAAAAAAAATCAAAATCTTTGACCATTTTATCCTTTCTTAGAAAATAATGAGCCGCATTGGATATATAGAAAATATTATTTAAAGAGTTATGTTTTCAGTATGGGAAAAAAATCATATTTAAATTTCATAACTACCACTTGTCTCCCTTGCTAGCACTTTCATTATTTTATTATCAGCATAGAATTAAATTGATTCAGAGTTAGTAGGAAAAAGGCATATTGCAGAAATTATCCTAATTGAGGGAGATGCAAAGTTTTCATGCTGCGGGAGGAAAAAACAATTTCCATAATCAGCAGAAATAAAAGAACTGCTTTATATAGAAACTTTGCCAGGGTGGTCGTTTATTTTGTGACAGATAGTTAATGAATTTTACAGTGTCACAAGTTCTTAAATATACTATATTTATTATAAGGATCATTAAAAAGTAAAACTATTTTTTGAAATTATCATCAGCAAAACAAATTATAGTTCAATCTAGAAGCATATGAAGACTTAATGTTTTCCATGAAGTCCATATTTTGGACTTCATGGAAAACATAACTTATAAATTAATATGACTAGAGAAAAAAATAAAAGGAGTTTATTATTATTTTTAGCAGATTATCCTGACTGATGAATCCATCTAAAAAGCATCCCATTAGAGACTGGTGGTGATAGAATATTAAAATCTAATTTTGAAGTTCAGTAATAGTAATACAGTCCTGCATATGGTGAGTAAACAAATCAAGCAATAGAGAACACACAGTTTTAAAGATTAACCTTCTTTCACTTTTATAGGGCTATGTCCATCTGGGATAACAATCTCCAGATTACCACAATATGCAGTGTGGTGGGAGCCTGGCTTGGAGCATTTCCTATTCCATTGGATTGGGACCGTCCATGGCAGGTTGGTCGCTCTATTTTATATAAATTACATAAAACTGATCAGACCAGCTCCATCCAGTCCTGTATTTAGTTTATAATTATCTGGCTAACTCCCTTATAAAAGCTTATAAGCAAAGTACTAAGGGTCTTTTCTATTTTGCCTTCCAGCATTTCCTGTTCATAGACTGGTGATCTTTAAGATTTAATTGTAATTCCATTGTAAAGACTGTTGAAAGCAACATGGTAGAATATTTTCTCTAACAAGCTGGAAGTGGATGAAGCTACTTCCTCAATGTGAGTTACATGGTTGTCAGAATAGTGCAAGCAAGGCCTTGCTGCTTGCTAATGTAGTTAATGACATTTCTCAAGTTCAAGCAGTAGCCAGTCAGCATCCAGCCCATTAATGTCATGGAGGCCCTACACCTCTTATGCCATCTGAGAACGTGGCCTGTGGTGTGCTGCTACCTTCCATTAAAAGCACTTAACAAAATGCATTTGAAATGGCTATTGGCTTCAGATTGATCTTTGAAACAGCCTTAGCTGAGCCACTCTGTGCCGAAAACATGTTTTGTAGTTTTCCAACAAGCCCTTAAGCATTTTGCTGCTTGTAGAAAAAATGAGAAGCTGGCAGGATTGCAGGACAACTGTACATTCATCTGCCAACATTATTGTTGGGGAAGGGAGGAGAGAATAAAGTGATCTGCTAATAATGTAAAGTGGATTAAACTGTTCTCAAAGCAGGTATACCCACAACCAGAGGATAAGGGTATTTGGCATTAAGCATTCTGAATCTTGCTAAATTGAACAAAATGTCTGATGTAAATGAATGTAGTCCAGTTTTAATTACTATTCTTGTACCTTTTTTGCCTCATATTAAATGCAAATGAACTTGATATATATTTCAGAAATAATAATGGAAATTTGGGATATTGGTTACTCCCCCTTTTAAAAAAAGCATATTATCTAATTATATTCTCACATATTTTTGCACTAGATAGAACTATCATAAATGAGATATATCAAAATATAAATCAGATTGAGGACAAACCCTCCCAAACCCAAGATATTACAGGGGCACACTAGTGTTCAATTTCCAAACATGTCATGGCTACAGGAGGGAGGGGAGAATCCCAAGAAACAGGATGAGGTAGAGTTAGTTCCCCTTAAGGGGCAAGGCTGCTTCCCTCCTCCATTTTCAGAGGAAGACTTTAAAAGCTGCCTTCACCATCTTTGTGTACCAGAAGCTCAGAGCTAATCTCCCATCAGCAGAATGCTTGATGGGAAGAGGACTCTGTTGAGCAAGGGGTCTTTGAACAGACTTATTGGGATATATCACTTTTCATGTATTAGAGCTAAATTTATGGATGAAACAGTTTTTAGTTCATTAAATCTACATTAATGATACCTTAAGATGCCTCTAGGTTCCTGGAAGTTTTAGAAAGCATCCTGTCAGCAATATTTTGTTTTACCATTTCTCCTTTCAGAAGCTATTAGAAATGGCTAGGCACATAACAACAAATGTAATTATAGGTGTGGTACAAATTGGCAGAGCTTTCAAATTCACTCCCAGGCTTTATTTTATCACCCTCTTAATAAGGGTCATTGAATAAAAGTGTGTGTGTGTGTGTGTGTGTGTGTGTGTGTGTGTGTGTTCGTGCATATATTAATGTATAATAGTGGCGAATATCTGTAACTCGGGTGTAGGATGAGGGTGAAGGTTTGTTCTCCTGAGCTTGTGGGTTGGTTTCTGAACGTTTGGTTACCAGGCTAGGTAACATCTTCAGCGGAGTTCAGGGGATAAACTAAACTCCGCTGAAGATGTTACCTAGCCTGGTAACCAAACATTCGGAAACCAACCCACAAGCTCAGAGAACAAACCTTCACTCTCGTATATTAATGTTGCAAAAGCAACTTATAAATGAGCCTTTACCTCAAAACTGTAAATGTATCAAGATGAATCACCAGGATTGTGCTGGAGAAACAAGGCTCAAGAAATAATCAGCTGGATCATTTATATTGTTTTAAGAATAAATGTTTGGGGGAAAAAAGAGAATTGACTTATAGAAAAAGGAATAATTTTACAAACGAAAGAAAGTCTAGCATTGCAACAGCAAATCCTGTGCAGAAACTTGCAAGACCTATACAGAGGAGTTCACGTACTTCATGCTTCCTCTTGGCATTGGTTATAAGGCGAAATGATCCTCTTGATAATGCACTTTTGAGAGCTTCTGAAGCCTTGAAAGCTGCAGCTCCTGGATTATATAATAATATGTTTATATCCAAGTAACCCTTTTCTAGTTTTTTAGATTTGCCTTAAGCTGCTGCAAATTAATCTGTTACATTTTTTTGTCTCCGTTTATTTCGAGATCATACCTCCAGTCCTCAAACTATTTCTGCAATATCCATTAGAGTAGTGTAGTCAACTCTGTAGCTCTTACAATGCCTCTAACATGTTTAATAAAGAAAATGTGTGGGAGAATGGAAAAATGATGACTGCACAGTATGAGAAGCAGAAGAATGCTTACAGAGGGAGTGAGTTATTTTTGTATTCCTAGTTTGGAAAATGATTTTTGTAGCAGAGGGATTTGGCATGATAGAGTTTTAAAAAAATTAGAGTTGGAATAACAACTTTTGGAGTTAATCCCAAATGAATTCCCATGCAGTTTGTCTGTACTGATAGTGCTAACCTCTGTAAATCAGTACATGTTTAGGGCAGCCTTGTATCTAAGTAATAGAAAATGAACCAAAGGATACTATGCATCCCTTTTTTTCCATGACCATATTCTCTTTCCTGACCTAATTGGGGGAAAAAAATACCCTGAGCCAAAATCGGCTCATTTTCAATTTAGCTAAGCTTTGGTCCCCAAAGAATCCTGGTTATGCAAGGAACAAGAAACAGCCTTTAGCAGTATTAATCTCATTAAATTTGATTGTGTGAACCTATTTGCCTTGTCTCCTTTCTGAGTTTTGTCGGGAAATCTGGTCTGTACCTTTATGATAGACTTCGGAGAAGGAAGATGTAATCAAGGTGATAGCTAGGAACATAGCAAACCAATTACATTTTTAATAGTAGTTGATCAGATTCAAATATGTTGGAGATAAGGGGAATGAATGATACAGGTTTTGCATACAAAGACTAAAAACACCATTGCCTAGATTATTTTTTATTATTGTTTAATGTCTGGTTAATTCCTGAAGAGATTGAATTTATTTTGAAAGAAAATGTCCATTAGAAATTCAGCCTTCACCAGACCAAATAATGCAGTATGTTAGTACTGAAATATACACTATTTAACATTCTGCAGAAAATATGCAATGCCATGTTACTGAACATGAATAAGCAAATCTTTGGTTTGAAAAAGCAGGCATGACAAATTGAAATGGTGACCTTTCTCAGGCTGTAAATACAAGGCTGAAGCAAGGTCAGTAAGAGTCCCTAAGGCACCTTATGAACATATTATTATTTTGACTGCTCTTCTGAAGACCTCCAAATAATGCTCGATATATAAAACACTAAATGCACATTTAGTGATATGAAGATTAAGCACAAAAGATCAAATCAAAACAGATTACAAACAACAAAGGAGCTGGTTTGATTCATTCCAGGTAGTCCTTGACTTACCACCATTGGTTTAGCAACTGTTCAAAGTTACAAGCGCTGAAAAAAATGACTTACAACCAATCCTCACACTTATGACTATTGCAGCATCCCAAAAGTCATATGATTGTGATTTGGGCATTTGGCAACCGGTATGTATTTACAATGGTTGCAGTGGTCCGGAGTCATGCGATGATAATTTGTGACCTTCCCAGTTAGCTTCCAACAAGCAAAGTCAATACGGAAGTTGGCAGGGAAGGTTACAAATTGCGATACCTTGCTTAACAACCGTGGCAAAAAAAAAAAAAAAAGTTGCAAAATTGAGTGCAGTCGCTATTTACTTAACAACTATACCACTTAATGAGGAATTTCCTTGTCCCAATTGTGGTTGTAAATTGAGGACTACCTGCTGAATATGATGGAAAATCTAACAGCTAGGAGAACGTATGGAATAAGTTGACTCTTTTTTCTGCCTGTCTTTTCAAAACTGAAATAGCTTTCATCAACCTGGAGCCTCCCCAGGTAGAATAGGATGATATCTCAAACGTCTGTCAATTATGTTTCCAAAACAACAGTAAGGAAAGATATTCTAGAATTTGTTGGTATGCGTACATATTGCAAAAGCTGGAGACAGGAGCTAAATGCCACCCACACACAGACTGTTTTGCATTATATTACCTGGATTACATTTCATTTGTAGTCCAGGAGATGAATTAAAAAAAAGATGAAGGACAAAGGATTGTAAATTGTGCCTTTTATAAGGGTTAGGGAAATAAAGTGTGTACCTGGACATTAACATAGCAAAAGGTAAAGATGGCCTGTACCTACAGCATTCTACAAAAGAGGAGAGATAAATTGCAACATAGTGTTTTTCTTCATTTAAATTAAAAGATGATCTCTAGTGTGCTATTTGGGCAAACAGGCTTTGGAACTAAAGCCAATTCATTAATCAAATAATTTAATCTTTAATTTTCCCTAAATGTTTAAAAGTCTTTATCAAAATAAACTATAGGTTAAGAAAGTTAAAGTTCATGGATTTCGATAGCAGTTCTCTGGTTTGTCTAACTGGGCATTGCCTTAAACATATATAAAATAAATTCTAGTAAATAGTTGTCTGTATGAACTCCCAAACAGGTAGATCAGTTTTTAAGCTTGGATGCACAATTCTTTGGATGTAGTTCATTGCAAGAGCCAAATTCCTAATCATAATGGGTGAGAACCATGAGAGTTGTTGTCCTGAGAGATGTAATCATAGGGTATTACATGAAAATAGCTGAAAGAAGTCTACAGGTCAGCCCACTGATGTACTAAGGGGTCCCACTGACATCGCAATGATTGTTGAAAATATCTGTGCATACTTTTAATACCATAGAAATAGTATGGGTCACTGTATATCATCCATATTAAGAACACACAGTGATAACTTTTAGATTGGAGCAGATAACTATGATTGCTGCAATGTTATATCTGCAACACTAAAAGTGAGAGCAAGACATTCCCAGTTCTTAAAAGCCAGATTATTTACACTACGTGCAATGGTCATGCATGCACAAAGTTGGGTTTTGGCCACAAGTTCATCGTTCTAAGAACCATTTTAGAGTAGCTATCTTATAGCAGAATGTGAATCATGCCAAGGAATGGCATTGTGCCAGCAGTTTGCATTCATAGGTTAAGAGACCCTTTGCTAAGAGACTCAGCAAATTCAGCAGAGTGGAAATAAATGTAGGCTTGGTTAAGCAAGAGGTAGCCCTGTTCACACAGGGTGTGTGTGTGTGTGTGTGTGTGTGTGTGTGTGTGTGTAAAGAGATGGGATGAACAAATCCTTCCTTATTCTCAGTACCTTCTATATGTGAAGGGCAGCTGTACAGTAAGACTCCTCCCTGGGTTACAGAATCTTTGAACAATTGATTTCAATGTGGAGAAGCAAGAAGAGTCTAAAAGAATAGTAGAACTAGCTAGCCCCCATTCCTCTTTTTTTGTCACATGTAGAGCTCAGGCAAAAGAGCTATGAATGAATGCCTCTTAATGTGCTTTCATGTTATCTACATTTATGTAAATATTCCCATCTGCAATTAATTTTATCTTTTATAACAAAATGGGGGTAAGTAGCTCGCTCGAGACTATGTTCTTTAAAATATTCACTGAAATGTCTTTATTTTATATTTATCGCTTGTAAATTTCAAACTGAAAGCTCATTAATAAACTCTAACCATTTTTTAAAAATTTAAATCATTTTCAATATGCTTTAAGAATGAACTTGCAGCTGCAGGACACATTCATAATTATAAAAATGCAGTCCTGTTTGAACCTCAACTCATCCATTCCCTCTGTGCCAGCAACCCCTTCCTCCCGTCACTGTTGAGCAGCAAAAATGAAAGAGGAAAGTGCCTCCTTAGAGTTATGTATAAAAATTCTCTTTTTATAATTCCATCTATTGTTAAGCAGCAAATATTTCCTGTCTTGCCCAAATAAATCCAGCTTGGACTGGATTTCACTTCAAAAGAGAAAAATGATCAAAATGATCCCGTCTAATTAAGGAACTCGATTACATATCCATTGGAATTTAAAGTATTCATTTGCAATGCATTCATTTTTATTACACTGTGACATTTAGTGAGTTTATCAGTAAAACCAATCAAAACTGTTTTATTGCTAAAAAGGTACCCTGCATAATTGACCAACTTTTTAATCTTATTTTTTGTGTGTATATACTGTATATATATATATATATATTAAAAAAAATTTAGGAAGCAGGCACTATCTTGGAAGAAGTTTTTTTTTTTCACATTCTGAAGCTTTCTCCCCTAGGCTATGCTATGATGTTATTTTTTTTTAAAAAATAACAAGTATGCTTTTTCTCTGTAATGTTATTTTGTTCCATTTAGACTCCATTTCAGTTGATCAATTATCTGGCTTCTTTAATTATGTCTTTGACTGATTGATAGCCTGAGTTCTTACATACAAGTAGAATTCTATCTTTTCTTCTGGGTGGATCTGGCTAGCTACTTCTGATTTCACCCATCACAAACAGATCTCGGAGTACAGTTTTAAGGCTTAAATTCAGTTAGTGCTGCATAAATGGGGGATTTTGCTGCCATGTTTATATCTTCAGCTGTGTAATACTGACTAGGGGATTCCACATAAATATCTGGCACTGCTCCCAGAATTTTCATCCTTACATGTTTCAAATCTTGACTAAACTCAGAGGAATATTGGGATATTAACTGCAGCTCCACATTATCTACCCAACTTGAAATTCCAAGTGCACGTATAGCAGCAAAAACATTTCAGGAATTAATTAATGCCAATTAATTTCATTTGAGAACAGCACTGAGAGGTAGGAAGAGTTAAAGAGAGTTCAACTGTTTTAACGATGGTTGGATCTAGTTCCAACCATGGGAGCATTCCCTGACCAATTTCTGCTCACATTTCTCTTGCTGGTATAATGGGGGCATTTCGGTATAGAACCCAGTTTCATTCCCCTAATATTGTGGACCATAAGCAGCTTCAGAAAACTGCAGGAAAAGCGGTGAATTGGGAAAGACCAGCAGTTCTTCCATTTTATTACAGGGATTCTTCTCTTGGATCAGAAGTCACCAATGATGGAGAACCTTCTATCCACAGAAGATAGCTGCTCAGATCTAATTTCTAGCATGATAGCAGAACTTCACCTTGCAAAATATTCATTGCTATTGCAATGAAAAGTCACTGCATGAAGCAGTCATGATGATGTATGCCCCTGCCTTTCCCTTTGATTATGATCTCCTTTAATATGTTTCATTCCATTGTGCTTCAATGTCAAATCTGTTACCCAGCTACCTAGGACTGAAAGAATGCAGCAGGGAAGGGAGAAGGAGCAGCTTAAAAACAAAATAGCAAATTAACTGGAAAATAAGAATACATCAACTGCTCTGACCACAGATACACCACATATTTCTTACCTGGTTCTGATCAAGCATCATATGCAATAGCCACCAGCTAGTTACACTTTAATGCACTTTAAAAACTGTACAATTGTTCATATTCCTAACACATGCTTGATGGCTATTACCCTTTTTTTTACCATTCTGAGTAAAAGCACGTCAAGTGTTGCAAAGGATTTTGTACCGCGTTTTGGTGTCTTTCAGTCATACCAAAAACTTGTGCTCATTGAAGTTCATCCTTTTCTTCTTCTAATGCAGCATTTTCCTTTTTCAGGTGTGGCCCATTTCCTGTTCACTTGGAGCCACCTTTGGCTACGTGGCCGGTCTCCTTATTGCATCTTTGTGGATATATTGGAATAGGAAGCAGCTTACATACAAAAGCAGATAACTGGCGCAAGGAGGAAAGGCATTTTGATTGTGAGATCCCATGAAGATTGCACAGGGCTATGGTCAAAGCAAAAGGCTTTCCAAATCTTTTCAGAGCATTGTTGGGCTTTACTCTTCTTTTGTTTTACAGCATGGTCAACATGCACTGGCAATGTGATCATACATTTGTTGTATGTCCTAAACTACATTACCCCTGAGAGATTGTACATTCCTTCCCATATGAATAAAATCTTCACAGTAGATGATGCTTACTTCTTCGCATATTTGTGATTTTCTCCCTCCCACTCTGGGTTTCACCAAATGCCAGTTCCTAAAATCCGCTTCCCTGTCAATCAGTGGATTTCTTAATAAGGTGTTGCTGTCTTGAAGTGTATATTTGCACAGTGTCACAAGTTTCACAGTACATGTGGCCATTGTCCCAGCAGTTCTCATGTGATCAGGCAGCAATTAATGCATCTTGAACCTATTCTCTTTTTCATTGTGTGTTTCTTTGGAGTTAGAATGGCTATAATGGCTTCATCAAAAACAGTCTTCAATCCTTTCTGCGTTAAAGCTGAGCATTCCACATAGCAATAGGCTCCTATCTGTCAAGAAAACAAATGCATTTAATAGCTACATAGACAGTCGGCATCTTCCCCAAACTCTATTAGTGAACTCAGGGGGCTTTCATTTTTATTGAAACATCAATGTTTGGTTTTTTATTTGTCTTTGCCCTGGGAAAAACATTCCAGCCCTCTACCTTCCAGAAAAAGAAGTTTGTCTTTTGGTGACAGATATAGACTTCTTTTCATTACATTCAGGGTTTGGGAAAAAAAACATTAAATATACTGGTGTTTTCAGTTTGTTTTACTTTCGGCAGTATATTTGTATCCGAGTCATTTTAGGAAGGTCTAAAGGAAGGCACAAACAGGAATTACCATATTTCAGAAAATTTTCTATGGCTAAATAAATTATCACTCCTGATATAAATATTATACTTTGGAGACTCTTCAAATTCAGATGATTATTTTAATTTTCTCAAACGTATTCTCAGTGTGTTCCATTGCCTTATATTGAAGTAGGTTATCTTTCAATTATTGAAAAATACTAAATGAACTCTTACTTAATAGTATTTAATACTATATATTATTCACAAACAAAACAGCTGTATTAACAGATAAGATTTATGTACTGCTTAATTCTTACACAGCTGCCTTTAAATGTAGTATAAAAATCTGTATCCTTGCTGCTCCTTCTCACTGAAAGAGAAGGAAATACGAAAATACTTGCTCATTGTTTTCAGTGGCACTAGTCCATTTGAAAAAAACAGAAATGCTAGACGTTTATTCCCTGAAACTGTGGGCACAGCTAGAATTTTGGGAGCACATGCTGCCCATGCCAAACAATACTGGCAGCTGGCAATGCAGGAAGTCTGGAAAGAAGTCACATATAGAAGAAAATGTGGAGCAATGCAGTATTAAATTTTAGGGATAATTTAATGTAAGAAAAGTTAAGGCAGAACCGATATGCAGAAAAATCTCTGTTTGCAATTAGTCTAAATGCAAATCCTCCACATCAGCTTCCTTATGGCCCTTGTTGTCCACAATTATCCATGTGATGCATAGCATAACATATCATCAGGAGGGCATTGGATTAGGGAAGTATTGTGGTTATGCAGTTTATCTGGAAATAATTGAACTAAAGGGCAATTGTCCCCCTTTTCTTTGACTCTTCTTTTTTCTTTTACTGAAAATGCTGTACTGATTTTATATTTTTATTTACTTCTTAGAGTTATGTCCTCTATGAAGGTGAAGGTTTGTTCTCTGATCTTGTGGGTTGGTTTCGGGACATTTCATTACGTCCTCTATATCCTATATCCAAGGATTCAAAGGGATTTACATGGAGATACACTTTCTTGTTGCCATGAAACAGCAACTTTCAAAGTACAGGTAGTCCTTGAGTTATGACGGCATTCCTGGCAACCATTGCAACCTCAGGATGTTTGGGTTATTAAGTGGGGTGGGGGTGGGCCTGCACCACACAGTGGGCCAGGTGAAGAGTGCTGGGTAAGGGGTGCACAATATAGTGGATAGGAGTTATGACGTGTGGATGTGCTACGGAGTACAAGTTCCATAGGATCTTGAACTCTTTAGTGGGCTCCTCAGGAAAAAAAGCAGCAGGAATAACTTACTGGGGTGACATGCAACCTTCCCTGGCAGCTTCCACATTGACTTTGCTTGTAGAAAGATGACAGGGAAGATTGCAAATGGCAATCATGTGACGTGGCACACTATTGACTCTGTAATTGTAGCTGGGCACCTGAGCATTTGGATTGTAGTCACATCACCACAGGAATGCTGCAACAGTTGGAACTTCGAGGACTGGTCATAAGCCCATTTCTTCAGCACCGCTGTAACTCTGAGCAGTTGCTGAATGAATAGATTTAAGTCAAGGATTTTGTAGGTTGGGCTGATCCTTTTGTATGGATGCTGCAAGTCTTTTCATACAGAAAGATAAAATAAAGGTAGGGGAAATATAATACACATACGGTAATACCAAGAAGATTTGAACTCTTAAATGTCCAGCTTACCTCTTTTGCTAATTTAACGCCCTGCTCCATACATATTGGTTTTTCTTTCATGTCATTTAGCCGTGCTAATGTTTTAGGATCATCACGAAGATCAATCTGTTAGGAAAGTTACAGAAGATATGTACACTTCTACATGATACGAATCAAACTTTACATCACAGACTTTATCAAAAAAGAAAATAGAAGTGACTCCAATACAAGGTAGCAATGCTGATGTCTCACAGAACACCTTGGGGTTTAAATTAGGCATGATTAATATTGAACTTGGTGAGATTTAACCGCACTAACTCAGGCTAATTCAATCTATAACCTTTGCTTTAACTGGAATCTCAAGCCTATTTCCGTAAGGTACATTGTGGTTCAAATGAACTGTGTGCAAATTAAAAGGCCCTATGACATTTCCAGAGAATGCCCTCAAAAAAGCATTCTCCCAAAATTTTAGCTCAGCATACAAGAAGCCAAGAGCACAGAAGAATCAATAATTTGAATATGAGAGGCAAAGATTTTTTAATTTTCCTACTTATTTTCTTTCTTCTGTTTATTCTGAGACCAGAAATCAATTAAGGAAAAAGTTTGGAGGAAATGTGCAGAAGAAAATTGGTAGCTGGAAGAAAGACTAAATGATCCCCAGGCCATTTGTAGTTACATATTTGTTCATTGATTTATTTCACTTAGGCACCACCAACTACAGAAAACATAAGAGATGTACAAATTACACTTATTTTTAAAGAAGTAAACAAGATTGCAAATCCAGCCAAAGGCACAAAACATATCTCATGCACCCAGCAACGGGCTTCATCCATCTCAGTCAGAACCTGAGAAAAAAGCCAGGTTTTCAAGGCCTCCAGAACATCATCTGAGGGGGAACTTGAAAGTGTCTCTGCATGACTACTGGTAAACTGGTGCTTGTGAAACAGTTATTTCATAGACACAACTACTCTTTGAAGCTTCAGAATATATTATGGGCCTTTGTGGTTTCAGGGATACAGATATTGAGAGCCAATTTATTTCTGGCTCAACTGGCATATTCGAAGCCATAGTAAAACTTGCCTTTTAGAATTGCTGCAGCTCTATCGAGCTAGTTTGTTTCTATATTTGTGAGCTCCCTACTGCTGATTCAAGCAGGTCTTTCAAGGTAAGAGTGAGCTGATGGCTTTGCAGCCAACTCATTCACAGAAATCATTTAGATATATTGCATAGAGATAACCAGATAGGTGGGGGTGGGAATACAAGCATTTTTAAAATTTCCTTGGTGCAGAAAAGGAATTTGGAGATTTCCAGCTTTCTAGCATCAGTGGCAGGGCAGTGAATACATGAAAATACTTGCTCACTGTTTTCAGTGCATGAAGTCTACCTGATTTATAGGAATTAGGGAATAGGATTACCGATGATACTCCCTCAGCGTGTAGCTCTATCTTGAAATTCAGAATTAATTTCATGGTTAACTTTTCAAGATGAAAAAAGAGGGAAATGGTAAGATGCATAAATTGTGAATAAAAACTGGGAGAAAAAAAAGCAGGGTCTGCTTTTGCAGTAATATATATCTGAAACTATATATGGGGTGGTTGAAAAGGAGGATGGTACTTTCTTACCCACAGGGTACCCCCACATTTCTATTTGGAAAGCCAGTGGTGGGCACTAAGCCCACAGACTGCCAGTGTCACATGGGTAAAAATGGGTGAACCAATTCTCACCCAGAGGGTACACAGAGATGTGTATCTGTGTATATATTTATCAGCAAAGGAAACCACAAGACTCTTCATTCCATCCAACTGCAGCATGTGATACCCACGCTTGTCTGAATCAGCTGTTTGGATCCCATAATTACTGCTTTATTGTTTGTAAGCAAATACCCTTTTTGTTCATAGGCAGAGCACATCAAAACACACAGCTTTGCTTTCAATTTAAATGCTGAAAGAAGTTTTAAAAATTCATAAAGAGGACAAAAGGGATGGAGGTTTTCTCAAAGGGCTTGGTTCCCTAACAAGAGCAACAAAAGTAGATTAAGATGCAGTTTTGTTTTCTCTCTTCATTGGGAGGGTTTCTCCATTCCATAGTTAATCTTTCAAGGTCTGTTTACAACTAATGGTGTTAATCACAGAAGGACTAGAGGGCTCCAGTTGTCCCTTCTGGCTCTAAAATTAGATTGCTTTGGATGCATTTCTTGTTATTTTAGTTGCAAACTAGAAATGCAAGCCTACATGCTTGGAGTGTGCAAGGGGTGAGGAAACTGTTGCTTGATTGGAAAGAGGGAGAAGCTACATTTATGTGACAAAGGAAATTATAGGTATTTAGACTTCTTCTGAATTGTAAGTGGTTAAGCCAAAGATTTTATGGGAAAGGATGGATTTGAAAAGAATGTTCAGGGCAAAATAAAAATGGCACTATACTGCGAAGGGCATTGTGACACAAGAAACAATTAAAATGGACACAGCCCTTGAAGAACTTAGGAATCTGTTTAACAGCTGATAGTAGTAGAGTTAGAGAGGTAAAGATCATAGGAAGGAACATGTCAGTAATCTTTAAAGGTTCTGAGAATATTTCAAAGGCAAAAATGCGCAATGCATGTACTTTTGTAATGGAAGAAGAAAATATCTTGCTACTTTGGATGGACAGATGGGCGGACGGATGGATGGATGGATGGATGGATAGACGGACGGTTGGGTAAGTAGGTAGGTAGGTAGAGATAGAGATAGAGAGACAGGTATTTTGAGCCACGTACCTGGGTTCCAACCAATAAATAAGGTACATTTGGTGCATATTCTTTAAGTTCTGGTACCCATTCCTCCTTCACATTCTGGAAAGAAGCCGGATTTACCACAGAGAAACAGATGAGGAAAACATCAGTCATGGGGTATGACAGTGGTCTGAGGCGATCATAGTCTTCCTGAAGACAGACAGATATATATACATATATTACTTTTCACTAAAAATTTGAATTTTGATCGCAGTAATTTCTAATAGATATACATGATGGTGTTTCTAAGCAATCACTGTTCTCAGTATTTCATGCTAAATAAACTGAGAGTTAAAAGGCTTTTCCAATGTATTGCAAATTATCCTTTCTTCCTACTTTTGGTCCATTTGGGTGGTAGTACTACTATAAAAATCAGACAGTTACCTTCCCTGTAGGCTTCTACAATATATGGAATAATAGATATATTTCTAAGAATTATTTCACACATAGTAAACAAAAAAAATTTCTTATTTTTCAAGACATTAAGCCAAGCTTGATTTTAATATTTTTATGCTTGATTTTAATATTTTTGAGGAGTGTCTAAAACAACAACAACAAAAACCCTGAATTGAACTGCTTGTTTATTTGGTGAGGTCCTCACCAAAATAAATTAAGAGAATTTTTTCTCGATCAAATCAAACATTTAGGAATACATTATCCACAATGGCCAATCAGATGCCAATGGAAAGTCCACCTACAGGGCTCAAGCACAATGGGTGCCTGTCCTGATATTCTTAACAGTTGATACCCAGGACCTGCTGCCTCTGATCCCGGAAATAGCCTAAAACAGCTGTCACAACCAATAGCTGTACTTTATCTAATTCCTCTTTGAAGTAATTCATGTTAGTAGCCACAACATCTTGTGATAATTGTTTGAATTTCTGATATCACATAACTGTCATATCATATATCTGTCTTGAATGTTTCATTATGCAGCTTTCTTGCAAGGGATTGGATATTCTTATTATATGCGATAAAAACTAATCCCTGTCCACTTTTTCAGCTCCATTCATAACATTTTGATTACATGGTATCTCAAACACTGTAGCCTTGCCTCATTGGCTTCATTTCTTTTACATGTTGCTTCGATTACGGCCTCTCTGCCGCACTAGACAAGTAATACAAATATGTTGTAAAATGTATTACTTCCTTCCATATGGATGGAATTTCCTTTTTACACAGCAGCTGTACGTTAACCTCTCTACTGTGCTATCGGAGATGCAGACATTTCATTACCCAACTAGGCAACATCATCAGTGTGATGTTACTTAGTTGGGTAACGAAATAGGCTTTAAGCAAACAACCAAGCTCAGAAGCATCAAGAACACCACAGTTCAACCCTGAGCTATATATATTCTCTTCTATTGGAACCTCTCAATCATAACTCCAACTCCTGTTCGGTCACTTGCAAGACTAGCTTTCTGTTTTGTCGTCATTTCCAGGAAAACATGATTTTTTCTGGAGGGAAACCACAGCAAAATCTGAAAGTAACTCCATAATTGCAAATTAAATCTGTTTTCAGAGAGTACTTCTTCAAACTGTTGTTAGATTGAAGATAAAGTTATATTTAAGGAACTGAAAGTCTTGTAAAAAGGACCTCATTTCTCAAGATCCATTCCAAAGCTGCCTTCTCTCATGTATTGGAATTCAATTCTAATAATACACAGAGCACCATATCTATGCTGGGATTGGTTCAACACACCTGGACAACAGAAGGTTGGGGAAGACTGATATGTAGACTTTACAATATTTTATCACTTTATCAATTATTCAAAAATCTAATATCTACACAAGTCAAAGGGATACCTTGACGGGTAAATGTAAACATGACAAAGGTTGATCCCCTTTAAATATGCATTAATTCTTTGAAAAATATGATTGAATAGATACTGTAAACTAAATCATAATGTGATTTGTTTAAGCTTTGGCATATCTACATGGGTTTAGTGAATAAATCATTGTTTGTTTTAGGGCAGCAAGCCTCAGACTAAAGCCAGTTTATTACTGACTTGTTAAATATACCATAATTTTAAGTGAGGTCTGAATAAGGATGCAGGGCTTTTTTTTTTGGTAGTTTTTTAGCTTATTTCTAGTTGGCTTTTGTTACTGATAGCACTGCAACATTTTAAAAGGAATGGATTTCAATGTTAAGGGCAAGTCAGTTTGCAGCACATTCTGGAAATACGAATTGGCAGCATCTGTTAAAACTGCAAGGTGTTTCAAATAGGTATCTCCTGTATCTCTAACTAAGAAAGAACAACTCTGGGCTCCTCTTTCAGATGTTCTACTGGAGATATGGATAGCGTGGAATGCACACGTTCTTCTTCCTATCTGCTCACAATCAAAAATATGCAAGAGACAGAATTGGTATAATTACAATTACAATCCAACAACTTTAGCAACATAAGCTACCAAAACTGTACATACATTACTGAATTCATTAAAAATAATTTATGGACTAAGAATAAAGTAAAGATAAAGGTTCCCCTCGCACATATGTGCTAGTCGTTCCCAATTCTAGGGGGCGGTGCTCATCTCTGTTTCAAAGCTGAAGAGCCAGCGCTGTCCGAAGACATCTCCATGATCATGTGGCCGGCATGACTAAATGCCAAAGGGGCATGGAACGCTTTTACCTTCCCACCAAAGGTAGTCCCTATTTTTCTACTTGCATTTTTTACGTGCATTCGAACTGCTAGGTTGCCATAAGCTGGGACAAGTAACTCGAGCTCACCCCGTTATGCGGCACTAGGGATTTGAACCACTGAACTGCCGACCTTTCAATCGACAAGCTCAGTGTCTTAGCCACTGAGCCACCACGTCCCTCCAGACTAAGAATACTATTTAACAAAAAATGTCCAAACTTAGTTGTCATCCTATGCACCTACTGCAAACGATTTCTTATTGTCTGATTAAGATTAATCATTCTGGCCAGCCCCAAAAGACTTTATATAGCATTTGGGCCTTAAATTGAATTGTCAAATACTCCTACAATAGATAAGAGGATGAAAGCTATTCATCTATTGTTCAAGACATGATGTTTACTGGAACCATCTGGAGATTAGTTCATTTACAGTGAAAAAAGACAACATCAGCAGCAAACATACTCCAGTTGAGAATAAGCTAAGCTATCTATGTATTGGAGCCCCTCTATGTGTACATTTCATCATTTTGAAAATGGCTCCACTTGTACTAAATTGACTGGTTGTATTGCTTCAGGAAGCATGGAAGAATTGGAATACTTCCATGGAGATCATGCAAAATCTTTATGTCATGCAAAAAATTAATACGCCAGGGAAAGAAAGCAGCTTCTTGTTTGACATGTTAATTTTCAACAAATGCAAAGTATTTTGATATATATGTTAATCTTCACCTACAGGTGAAATATATTTCCATATTCATTCTAATTTTCTCCATTTGATAACATGCTTTGAAAAGTAGATTCAGTCAGTATATTTTTCACTGTCTTAAAAGGTGTCATTCCAAAAGCAGATGAGAAAAAAAAAGAATTAAACCAAAAAGGTATCAAAGACAACGATCAGTTTTTGGTTGGATAGTGGAATTCTTACAGGTATGGAAAGAACATCTCATCTGTTTACTCATTTGATACTCACAGGTACATGGCCTCTGCTCAACAGAATTTTGATTTAGCTGTCAATAGCTACTAATATATCTATTCCCCTTATATTGACCATCCCCTTTTTAAAAAGCGATCTGTTAATCATTCAAAATATGGCATTCAAAATATTAGGCAATGCAGTGTCTATACCTGATTTTTTTTATATATGTGTGTACCTCTCACTGAAAGGGGGATGTGGTGACTCAGTGGCTAAGACGCTGAGCTTGTCGATCAAAAGGTCGGCAGTTCAGCGGTTTGAATCCCTAATGCCACCTAACGGGATGAGCTCCCATTACTTGTCCCAGCTTTTGCCAACCGAGCAGTTTGAAAGCATGTAAAAAGTGCAAGTAGAAAAATAAGAACCACCTTTGGTGGGAAGGTAACAGTGTTCCGTATGCCTTTGGCGTTTAGTCATGCCAGCCACATGACCACGGAGATGTCTTTTGACAGCGCTGGCTCTTTGGCTTTGAAACAGAAATGAGCACTGCCCCCTAGAGTCGGGAACGACTAGCACATATGTGCGAGGGGAACCATTATCTTTACCTCTCACCAAATAATAAATTTGTGCATTGTTTTCTATTAAGCAAAAACTTTAGAACCAAAGAAATAAATTATCACTGACAAAAATGCTTGGGAGTTGGGAATTTTGTACTGGACAATTAAACACAGAGCACTTCCCACAGCAAAGTATACCTTTTTTTTGGAGATGTTAACTACATGGCAGAACATAAGTTCTGCAAACAGAGAATTCTATTTTCAGTACTCAAAATAGGTCTGGGGGAACTTCTGCAGAGCTGCAGAACAGTTATCAGTCAGTGGCTATATTTGCGTAGAACACTATGCCAGATTTTATTTTTTTTTAACCAAGGCACAGTGGCCTAATTACACACAAGGCATAATGGATTGATCTGCACATGAGGTTAATCCAAGAGTTTGGGCAAAAAGCTATCATACAATCTTCTGCAAATGGATGGTCGCCTCAAATCCCATGAAACCAGAGATTCTGATAAGTCTGTGCACACACTCCCGAGATCACAGACAAGCTTTTTACAGTCCACAATAATACAAATTAACGATTTCTATCAAATGTACTAAAGAAGATTATATTAATCTTTCTCCTTTTGCATTATTTATTCTTTCCTGCCCTCCCTCTCTTTCTTAAACCATTTCATATCATTTATTATGACTTTATTCATGAGAGGGCGGATAGTCAAATCTTTATTGACACTACTATACTTAGAGAACTGTATGGAACTCCATTTACTATATCTCTAAAAGGATATTTTGCGGCTTGCATTGGTTACCGGTTGCCCTCCGGGTGAGATTCAAGGTCCTGGTGATGACCTATAAAGCCCTACATGGCTTAGGTCCAGGATATTTGGCGGACCACCTACAGCCAGCAACGATATCCCATCGCCCGGTTCGCGCCCATAGAGAGGGCCTGCTTAGGGTGCTGTTGGCTAGACAGTGCCGGCTGGCGGCCTCCAGGGGTAGAGCCTTCTCGGTGGGTGCGCCCACCCTCTGGAATCAACTTCCCTTGGAGCTCCGATTAGCGACTGACCTTCGCACCTTCTGTTGTGAATTAAAAACTTGGCTTTTTAAATCGCTTGACCTGGTCTGATGGGGGGTTTTAAGGGTTAAATTTTAAATTTTTTAGATTTTAGATTTTATTTTGTATTGTGGCTTGTGTTTTTATTATTGTGAGCCGCCCTGAGTCCATTGGGAGATAGGGCGGCATATAAGCCGAATAAAATAAATAAATAAATAAATATTTGAGAACTGGAAAGGATGGTGAAAAAGGACAACCAAAGTAATTCTGGTGATGGAGCCACTCTTCTGCAAGGAAACGGGATACAAGTAGTCCTCGACAATTACAATTCATTTGGTGATTGTTCAAAGTTACAACAGCACTGAAAAAAGTGACTTCTGACCATTTTTCATGTTTATGACCTTTTGCAGCATCCCCGTGCTTGGCAACTGACTCATATTTATGATGGCTGCAATGCCCCAGGGTCATGTGATCACCTTTTGTGACCTGACAAGCAAAATCAATGGAGAAGCCAGATTCCCTTTACAACTGTGTCACTAACTTAACAACTGTGGTGATTCATTTAACAACTCTGGCAAGAAAGGTCATAAAATGGGGAAAACTCATTTAACAACTGACTCACTGAGCAACAGAAATCTTGAGCTCAATTGTGGTCATAAATTGAGGCCTACCTGTACTAAAATAAGCAAAAAGGAAAATAAAAGAGTGCATGAGAAGTTATTCAAGCGTCTCGTTCAAGAATATACTCCAGTCCAACTGTGAGAAACCCTAGATATTGTCTCACCAATCCTGACCACTGATTAAATATTCTGATAAAAGCACAATATCTACAACATACGGGGTTCCAGGAGTATGTATATCTTGCCAAAAACATATTGTCAGTATATATTGCCAAATTCCTCTGCTGATAAAATACACATGCAAGCTGTTGGGGAAGTTTGAACACTGGCTTTCACCTGGACAAACCAGCATCCAATTCTATCACTGCAGCTACACTGTCTTCCAAGTATGATCCCCTAGAAAATTATCCTCAACCAAAAACTCTACAATCAATAACTGAGAGCCTACAGAAAGGATGACAAACCGCTCAGTGAATTTCAATCTGTACCCCTGTTCTTTCTCAGGGAAAAATTAAACTGTGCTCTGATATAGGGAAGTTGTTTTAAAAATCAAATGGATTAATCAGTTGTCTCATCGGTCACAATTCTGGAAATCAGTGTGCAGCCTGATCTGTACTGAATTTTCTCAATGGCATTGGATATCTAAAAGCATAGTTCTATGGAACAATTTAGTAATTCTGTGGAGGAAGTATGGTAATCCAAAACTGGCAAAGAACTCTGATAAAGCACATGCTTTGAAATAGAAAGTTCCATTCCAATCCACAGCATTATCAACTTTTTTTAAAAAAATCATACAATATGAAAAAAAAAACCCCATCATTGCTTAACTCCCTCTAGTCCAATCACTACAAACCAAGTCCAACATCACATGGCAGTACTACCTTGGGCATTAACAGTTCATTCATCCTGTATCAAACCCAAAATGGTGGTGTTTCTCTGTTGGAACCTGCCCTCCCATATTCCCCCATACTTAATTCATCTGTTTTTCCAAAATAAATTCATAAGAGAAAGATGATAACCCAATTAACGTTCTTCTAAGTAGAAGTATTCTATAGGGAGGCATCTGTGGAATATATTAGCTCCAACATATGTCATCTAAGTCTCCTCCATTCTTTCTGAGGAAAATTACCTAGAATATATTGGACCATCCTTAAACGGTGCAGAAGAAAGAAAAGGCTGAAGAATTGGGGAAAGGGCTGAGGTGCACTGCAGGCCACCCTGGAGATATGTGCGATAGGTATCTTTCACTTTCACTTCATGCGGTCCTGGGATAGTGAGATAAATTCAAGGTATTTTTTCTTCTTATTTTGTGCAAGAAAACAAATTGTTTAGAAATAATAAAAATTAAAAGCTACAAAAAGAGGAGTAAAATTGCTCCACTGATATAGCATGCAATAATCTCTGTGGGCTGTCATCCAATGGAAATTGGGCTACCCCTGCTCTATGTTCATCTTGGTAAACAGAAAAAAGGACTGAAGCAATTGTCCCCACTTTCTTTTTATTGTAGCTGTGAAGTCAGATAAAAACATGTCCACAGCAAAATCCCCCCCCCCCAAAAAAAGGAATAGGAAGCATAAAAGGTATTGGAGATAAGGAATTCGAACATAAAGTTTCTTTTATGTTTTAATTCTTATATATCAACATCTAGGGTTCGTATTTA
Source organism: Pantherophis guttatus (assembly GCF_059756535.1). Classification (NCBI taxonomy): domain Eukaryota; kingdom Metazoa; phylum Chordata; class Lepidosauria; order Squamata; family Colubridae; genus Pantherophis; species Pantherophis guttatus. The sequence goes on along the minus strand of NC_142063.1, from coordinate 305,449,801 downwards.
AATGGAAACTGGATAGCTGTTTGGTAACATGATAAAGTATTCCCTATATTACCCAAGTTATTTCTGAATTTTCATACAACAGGAAATCTGAAACACTCAGTTTTGTGTCCTTCAAGCTGTATTTCTTCTGGCCACTTTATGGACAGATCTATATAATTATTTTAACAATAAGGCATAGAAATAATTAGGTATTGCTGCCTTCCAGGATGTTTAATTTTACCTATCTTTCCAGTTTGATCAACAGCTCTAGTATACTATAGTTAGAATCCCCTCATCCAAATAGTCCCCTAGCCGAACCATGCTTAGCTACCGAGACATAGTCAGCCAGTTGTTGCCACTTGCTGAGAAGTAAGTAACACAGAACCCAGGAAATGCTTAGGCTGGAACACCTAATTGTAGTTTACCGGTAATCTATATATGCTTTTGCCTTTAAGTATGTGCTTCAACATGTTTACTTTTAAAGGCTGCCTTGCAACTTCAACTGTTAGCTCGGACAAAAGACACACAGCATCCATAGGGGTTCAAATAAACTTATAGCCACTAAACACACTACATAAAGACTTTTCTTTTTTTAAAAAAAAGATAGAACTCATTAATTTCTCTGTATATATCAGAAAAGGGCAAACATTTTATGCTGAGATTTGGAAGAGTCTGCCAGAATATCATGCCATTTGGCAATTAAAAGAGAGCCTTTAACCATAAAGGAGAATATTTGTAGCTCTGGGGCTGAAAGGAAGGATCCTTGGTACTCTTTGAGTTTGGTTGTTTTCTTGTAGACCTTTCATTATCCAAACAATTTTGCACTAGTTTGGGTAATGAAACATCTGCAAGAAAGCAACCAAGCTCAGAGAGCAGCAAAGACCCCTCAGATCCTTTAATCTCCATGCTCTAGTAGCTTCAACATAAGACTGGTTTCTGCACCTAGTTTAAAAAGACACATTTTCAAAATGATAGCAACAAGTCAGAATAATTCAACATCTGATTATTCTGAAATTCTTCATGGATTTTATAATTCTTAAATTTTATTTCAGGAGTTGAACTGATACATGCCACAGAAATATCCTGGTGTCCTAAATACTGCATGTGTGTGTAGAGTCAGTTTGGTGTAGTGGTTAAGGCACCAGGCCAGTTGGCTGACCTTGTGCCAGTAACTCCCTCTCTTAGCCCTAGGAAGCAGGCAAACCACTTCTGAAAATCTTGCCAAGAAAACTGCAGCTACTTGTCCAGGCAATCACCAGGAGTCAACACTACCTTGAAGGCCCCCCCACTTATCAAAAAAACCCCCTGCATATCTGTGTTTCCCAATAGCTTTCACTGCCTTTGTATCTCTATTTCCATTCTCATTAGACATTTTTCAAAGGGAGACTCCATTGTGTAACATCTAAAGCTATTTGTTCATTTGGGTCACTATAGCAATTAACTTAGCTATGCTTAGATGACTGTGTTATCACTAACTACTAAAATGGTAAATAGTTCCTTTATTTTGCAGACATTCAAAACTCTAAATGTATTGTTCCCAATTGAATCTGACTGCTGATTAATGTGAATTCCACTTTTTTTTTCATTTGGGGGGGGCGGTTTCCTTCATTCTTAATATGGAAGGATGAAGATAAAACATAGAAGAAATAATTTCTTAATATTCAAATAGATAGATGTACATACATACACATCTTTTTCTTGAGGTCTTTTAAGAATTCTTATGTACACTAAAAAATTAATTATGTTGTTTAATGTGGAAAAAAGCAACTAAACTAAAGGATTTTAAAGACACGGTTCTTTGTTAGGCACTAATTCCAGAATTCCAATTTCTTTTTTCTTCCTGTTCTTAGGTCTCTATTTTTATTTTGTATTACAGTATTGTAATACAATTCTTAATAATTAGGGTAATTGGGAAAATGTCTAAATGACATTTCTTACGCTACTTTTCCCCAATTTTGCAAATCCCAGATGCATTGGAATTATAATTTCCAGAAATTCTGCAGTATGAAATACAGTTCTAGAGATCCTAAAATATACTATTTCAGGACAGACAGAATATAAGGGACAGTAAACAAAGAGATTGTGTTAGTTTCAAGTTCAGATAGAATGGTTTGATAAAATATCTTCCATAAAACTTCTACTTACCTATTTAGAAAAGACAACAAACAAAATCTGTAAAATGGAAGGCATACATAGCTAGGATAATCTAGGGATTGACAGTGGCTTCCTGGGAAAGGTAGGGTCTTGGCAAATGTCTAATTATCCAAGACTTCCATAGCACAAAAGAAAACCTTTTCAATATTCCAGATTGTACCAGTCAACTGACAGAATGATCATTCCATGAGTCAGTACATAATAGTTGGTCATATTCTCTGAAAAGAGTGGGTGGTGATAAAATTAAGAACCTGCCTAAAAGAATGAATGAATGGTTACAACCTTGTTCCCACTCTCTTCCAATCCACACCAAATAATAAAAAAACTCTCCTTTCCCCTCCTGTTTCTTTCAACATACTAAATGTATCATTTTATACTATGGTAATGTCTTTAGAAAAATCAAAGGATCAACACATTGGGTTGGGCAAATCTTATCAAATATTACACAAGGCTTCACACTCTTGAGAAACTTCTCTAGATTTTGTAACTGCTGAACTGCCAATCATCTATTGCTTAGAATTGTAGGAAGCAAAGGTTCTCAATCAGAATCATCTGTTTTTAGAAATAGAACCAAAAATAGCAATTGGTCAAAGCTAGTGAAACAAGCCAGCCAGCCTGTGCTGAAGGGTAGCCATTAGTGCTGCTAAAAATGTTATACGGAAACACTCCTCTATACTCAAGGTTGCCGGCTTAAGAGAGCTACAGTCCCAGTCCTGGATCCACATTATAATCTCTTTCCACAGTACAACTCACTAATGAGGACCTACAAAATCCTTCAGAAGATGATTCATCCAACTCCTCTCTTTTGATCCTAGTCTGAAGTTCAGTGCTTTAAAGTTGCTTTTTGATGGTGTTGCAGAAAAGCCAGAGCAAGGCTTGCTTTATTCTAAAGAGAATAAAGAGTATATAATCTTCTACAGATAAAACACAATGAATGCAAAATTTTTAAAGCTGCAACTCAAATAAAGACTGAGTTGGAGACTATGGCAAGTCTAAAAAAGAAAATGGACTGTAATAATCTCAACATAAAGATAAAGGTAAAGGTTCCCCTTGCACATATGTGCTAGTCGTTCCCAACTCTAGGGGGCGGTGCTCATCTCTGTTTCAAAGCCAGAGAGTCAGCGCTATCCGAAGACGTCTCCATGGTCATGTGGCCTGCATGACTAAACGCCAAAGGTCAAAGCTCTGGATTATGCAAGTTAACATAAAGTTCATACTAATTTTTAATTATTGGGGGTAATTTATTTTTCTTTTGAGCCATGAAGTAAGTACAGCAGAACATGAAGCCTGCAAAAGAGCTTCGCCAGTCTGTTGCATTCTCTAAATTCATCACTGCCAAATGTCACTATTGTTAGGAAGGAATCACTACCCAAAAAACCCACAGCTGGGCACTTCCAATGCCTCACTGACACCACTACCTCCATCTCTGCTGCTGCTCTGCTAGCCACCAAACAGCTATTCCTTTGCAAACTGCAATTAGTTTTAATTTATCAATGTCCTTTTCCCCTTTAGGTGTGTGCATGCCTGCTCTCTAATCTTCTAATAAAAAAATAATTCAGGTATCACCCCAAAGTCTTGTTTGTACTAGTGGTATTTGATAAATTTTGAGCCATAGTTTGTGCTTCCAAACCACCATCCTGCATAAGTTAGTCAGCTCAAGAACACTGTGGTCATGTAAGTAATTTATTTCCTAAGCATAGGGGATTCACTAAACTCACTTCTGTGGTCTGTGTATTGCACAAACGTGCTTGAGCTAGAGCCCTACAGAAGTAGCTTACATTCAACCTCCTGTAAGTGGTTTTAGGAAACTCAAATACTTTGGCCACCTAATGGGAAGGAAGGACTCACTAGAGAAGAACCTAATGCTGGGAAAGATTGAGGGCAAAAGAAGAGGAGGACGACAGAGAATGAGGTGGCTGGATGGAGTCACTGAAGCAGTAGGCGTGAATTTAAATGGACTCCAGAGGATGGTAGAGGACAGGAAGGCCTGGAGGAACGTTGTCCATGGGGTCGCGATGGGTCAGACACAACTTCGCAACTAACAACAACAAAGTGGCTTTAGAGACTTAATTGTGCAGCCACAGTTATTGCATCTTCAAATGCACTAAATAATCCCTGATTAATCTTTTCCAGTTTACAAAATGTCCTTCTTGGTCACTTGGTTTTCCTTTACTGAACACAAAATTTTCTAGAGCAGATTACACAAGTTCATATCTTATTGGTATGTTGTCGCCCCTGTAATGAAAACACACAATTCATACTCTACTTAACTGATGTATGTCTTTAAAAAATCCAAGTTTTCCACTGACTTCATGTTGACAACTCTTTTAAGTGTTTCTGCTTTTACAGCTTATCAAGAAAATGCTTTTCAAATTAATACAAACTACTTTTTGAGATGCAATTTAAAATATAGACCTCACAGCCACAACATCTGGCCCAATCCTTGCATATTTTTATTTTCCTCCCTGTCTTTTCCTCCCTTCTCTCTAAATTTGTTGAGTATTAAGTGGCACAGTGGTTAGAAATGCAGTACTGCAGGCTACTTCTGCTGATTGCCAGCTGCTGCAGTTCAAGTCTCACCGGCTCAAGGCTGACTCAGCCTTCCATCCTTCAAAGGATGGTAAAATGAGGACCCAGATTGTTGGGGGCAATATGCTGATTCTGTAAACCGCTTAGAGAGGGTTGTAAAGTGGTATATAAATCCAAGTGCTATTGCTATCAAGTAGTCTGCTGAAGAATTTTAGAGAACCATTTTGTTCATTACTTCATGGCATATTGCTTGGTTCCCAAAAAAGTAACACCCAATATAGTTTTGAAGTTGGACCACTGCAGACTTTTAATTTTTTTCTACCATCTCCAAATATATTACAAGTTTCCTTATATAATCAAGAAAGGCTTAAAAAATCCTTAATTCTACTCTATTTGTTACTAGAAAGGAAAAAATGCCTCTGCTAGGAACTGATGGTAGAATGCTATGTCTGGTAAAGAGTGGCATTTTCCACCTACTTCCTAGAAATAAGAGCTAGTCAGCTGCAGAATGAAATAAGGATTCTTTGATCGGCAAGTGTATGTACAAGTGGCTATTTTTTGCTCCACAGAGCCTTGAATATTTCAACTGATAAGGTGGCTGAGCTAGCAACAAAATGAACTTTTGTGCGTACATGTGTATGCACACACATATTTATCCACCCACTCACATTGCTGGTTGGTGATATGGATTTATATTCTTACATATTTTCATAATATCTTCTGAACTGATGTTACAAAAACATTTACAAAGCAAACAAAGCATGAAATACGTGATTTCTCTTGCGTGTTTTAAAAATCTTCTGCAAATCGGTCCTAAAGCATTTTACAAAGTTCAAACTAAATAGAACACATTACAGATGGACAATTGAGCAAAGTTGGAAGCTGCGAACACAATACTTACAATTTATAATATATACTAGTCACAGGTGAAATCCAGTTGGTTTTCACCGGTTCGCCTGAACCGTTAATAAATTGCTTAGGCAGTTCGGAGAACCAGTTAAAAATAAAGTGCAAGAGAGGTTTTTTTTCCCTCTCTCTCCGTTCAGTTAATAGCTCCACTTAACAGTTGGAGCTGGAATGCAGCCGATATACGCTGAATCAAGTCAATAAATAACAGAAACTGACAGGATTAGGGCAGGGAAACCCATCAATCACCCATCTAGGGATGGGATTAACCTTTTCCAGGAAGAAAGGCAAGATTACAAACATTTTCATTATAAAGAGTATTAAGTAACACTTCTGTGATCAGCTGATACTTCCTGGAGTTTCCCAAGACTTTTTATAGCTTCTTCCTGGGGGAAAAGATACAGGAGGGGACAATGATGCAGCTTGATCATACAGGCTGTGAATGTGTGTCATGTGACTGGGTGGGAGTGACATTGAGTTGGTCACACCTACCCACCCAGTCACATGACCAAGCCACGCCCACAGAACCAGTAGGGAAAAATTTGGGATTTCATCACTAATACTAGTTATTATTTGATTTCATTAAACATTAAAGAAAAAAGCCTCAGAAAAATGTTAAGACCTAAGAGAAACCTATTTGGGAGATTACAGGTGTTTTTCTTCCTATCCACCCATTCTTGAATCCCCTCCTTTCGATTCTATTCCAGTAGAAGATCCCTCTGCTTTCAAAGGTGCTTTTTCAAGAGGCAACTGGACTTTTTCTTTGAAGACGTTTCACTTCTCATCTAAGAAGCTTCTTCAGAGCTGAAGAAGCTTCTTGGATGAGAAGTAAAACGTCTTCAAAGAAAAACAAGAAAGTCCAGTTGCCTCTTGAAAAAGCACTTTTGGGACAACTATGATTTGGATGACCAAGAATCTCCATAGGCATCATTCTTCTTTCAGAATATGGAATAATATCCTCAAGACAGTATCCCAAATAATTGTGTTAATAGAAGTGTATTCCGTTAAAAATGTTTTGTAATTATGCGAGAAAGAATTATACAGAATTAGGAAATCACACTCTTATTCAAAACCAATTCTTCTCTCTTCTAGAGAGACATTTCTTTTTATGATAATTTTTTTTAAAAAAAAAAAACACAAGCTAGGTTCTTATAGAGTCCGCTGTCATCTAGTTCAGGGGTCTCCAACCTTGGCAACTTTAAGCCTGGAGGACTTCAACTCCCAGAATTCCCCAGTCAGATTTGCTTTGCTGGCTGGGGAATTCTGGGAGTTGAAGTCCTCCAGGCTTAAAGTTACCAAGGTTGGAGACCCCTGATCTAGTTGTCCCTGAACATTTTTAAATGTTTTCTTCTAGATGTTTCAATATTCAAATAAGCAAAGGTACATTTTATTTGCTACAACATTAATAATTTCAGCTTCATATTCTTTATTTTCTAGTTTTCTTCAGTCTAAAACATTAGAATATTTGGGGCATTTTAGAGTCAATAGTTTGCTGTTTTTGGATGTGCATCTATATATGGGTGCACTCATACACACAAACACTACTATTCTTTCAATGTACCTGCTAAATCACCCATAACCTATTGTGTGTGCTTAAAAAAGCAGTGGAAGAGTTTTATTCTGTAGATCTCACCTCTCTTTTTCAGCACCTTCCCTAAATCCACTCTAAGGAATTATGGATTCCTCTAAAGAAATATATGGGATCCAACATTATGGAAAAGAAGGGGCAGCCCTATTGAATCAATATATAAAATCAGAAGCAAACATGACTCAAGACATGAATCTGTTGAATTACAATTTTTAAACAACTGAAACAGTACCTTCCATTCATCGGACAAAGGTATCAACAGCTGGGGGAAACTGAAAAACTATCAAAAGACATAACAAACAGAACTTCTACAAATGTGGTTGGAGGGGCAGAACATTCCAAAGAGGATTGAACATATTCAATTGCCACATTCCATTGTCAGACGGTAAAAAGAAAATGATGGTAAACTACAAAAATATTTCTCAGCATCAAAAGGAGAATAGAAAACATTGTTCTAAATTACCATGCAAAAAACTGAAAGTCTACACCTATTCAAGTAGAGTTACTCTGAATAAATTTCATTTGCTCTCAATAACCTGATGGGGTTCATTATATGACCATCCCCCCTCTCATTGGTTAAGCTTCCATGTGAAGAGTCCAGGAAATAGTATCTTCAGTTTCAATCGGTCGTGTTGACATCAGTGATCAGGAATCATTGTACAGCCGTAAGCAATTAAAACATTACTTCACTGTGAAATTCATGATATCCGACGAGATGAAAAACAGATATTCTTGGGAAAACAATACATAAACAGCACCGCAGAAAACATCAACATTGTGAATTGTTTATACACTAAAGATTTGAAGGGAGAGGGAGAATTTACTCTTTTACAAGCATTGCTTTTATTTGAAAATTAGGAAGAGCATATTTAACATCTATATGAAGCTGCTAGGTGAGATCATTTGTGGCTTCAGGGTGAGATATCATCAATATGCTGATGATACCCAGTTATACATCTCCACCCCAGACCACCCCAGAGATGCCCTTTCCGTGATGTCCCGTTGCCTGGAGGTGGTGCGGGCCTAGATGGGTAGAAACAGACTCAGACTCAACCCCTCCAAGACTGAGTGGCTGTGGATGCCAGCATCTCGGGTTTCAGAGACCCCATCACTTTTGATGGGTGGGGAAAAACTTGCCCCCATTGATAGGGCTCGCAACTTGGGTGTCCTCCTGGATGCTCGGCTGTCCCTAGAAGACCACCTGACGGCCGTGACCAGGGGACCTTCGCACAGGTTCGCCTGGTGCGCCAGTTGCGCCTTTTCCTGGACTGAGATGACCTTTGCACTGTCACTCATGCCCTGGTTACTTCCCGCTTGGATTACTGCAATTCCCTCTACATGGCCCTGCCCCTGAGATGCACCCGGAGACTCCAGCTGATCCAGAATGCAGCCGCACAGGTTGTTATGGGAGCCCCTCGTTACTCCCATATAACACCTCTCCTGCGTGAGCTGCACTGGTTACCAGTGGTTTTCCGGGTCCGCTTCAAGGTGCTGGTTCTCACCTATAAGGTCCTACATGACTTAGGTCCGGGATATTTGCAGGACCTTCTCCTGCCTGCCTCTCACCATCCTGTTCGCTCACATAGGGCTTCTCTCCTCAGGGTTCCGACGGCGAGCCAATGTCTTCTGGCGGCACCCAGGGGTAGGGCGTTCTCTATGGGTGCTCCCACCCTCTGGAATGAGTTGCCTACTGAGCTCCAGACGGCTCCTGATCTCCACTCCTTCCGCCGGGACCTGAAGACTTGGCTGTTCAAGCAAATAGGCTGACTCTGATTCTGGGTTTTATTACTTATTATTTATTAGTTAATTTGGTTTAAAATGGGATTTTGTTGTACATGTTTTTAACTTGTGTTCACCGCCCTGCGTCCTTCTGGAGAAGGGCGGCATATAAATACATTAATTAATTAATTAATTAATTAATTAATTAATTAATTAAATAAATAAATATTTACTACTGATTCCTAATTTAAACATCAGATAATGAGTTTCGCTTACCGTAGATAAGGCCAAATACTCATTTCAACTTAAAGCATTGATAAAGCAAACTCTGGCCATCCAGAGATAGCTAAATTACAATTTCCAACATCCCGTGTCAGTGTGGCCAATAGAGAGAGATAATGGGATTGTACCTGTAAAACATTTGCAGTATCTTAAACTACACTAAGCCAAAATCAAATAAATTACATTATGGCACACTTAAATACATGCATCTTCCTCAGAAACTGTTCTGATTCCCATTTATTATGCACACTCATGCAAAGAAATATTTATTACTGAAAGGCCATAAGTCCTCAATATCTACCTTAAGCATACACATGTTTCCTGTCTTGGATGTCTTGCAGTAAGACAAACAGCGTATTCAACATGTTAGGAATCCTTCTGCTTACAGCCTTCCTCAATATGTAGTCTATGGCCTCCAATGGTCATCAGACTGAGAAGTCTGGCATCATATATGCCACAAAGTAGCTTTAGCAGAAGGTCTAATAAAGTTTGATACCCTAAAACAATTACTTTTCTGAGGTATGCAATTAAGTGCAGATATTTCTGTTTTCCAACTACATGAGTTGATACTGAAAAATCCCTACTTTTGTCATGAAAACAGTTAGTAAAAGATGTCCATCAGGCTATGAAAATGTCATCTGGTCTCAAGCCAAAAAAACCTTATGACAAATCAGTGGCTGGTCGCTTCTCAGCTGTAGTCTAGAACTGTAAAGGAAGTCTTGGTCATCAAAAGACTGACTTGTGATTTTACAGATCATATTGTTTGACCTCAATGGTTTAAATTTCCTTTCTTTTGCAAGACAGCCAACTTACAATATAGTTTCCTTAGCACAATTGTTCCTGACAAATGCTCTGATATTATACATGCAACTCCTAAAAAGTTCAACTATAAAAATGTTCAATTTATTTCTTTTACATTTCTCATATGTTGATAAAGCACAAAATTTTGAAATCAGTCCTGGCTTAGTGGTGAAATGTTTCATAATTTTCTAGTTCAACTTTTTGGCCTGGGTTCAGTGGGTGTTTATTTTACAAGCAATGTTTTCTCTGTTCCCATTTGTAATGTAGAATTTGTCCACCTGGTTTATTTTACAGGTATGCTGTAACTACTTCAGAATTCAAAGTCTTGGACTGCAAAGATAAGTACTATATACTATGCTACTGCATGGCTATTGGCAACGCTACCTGAGAATTCTCCCAATACATCTAGAGGGCATGATGTTGAAGGGGGCTGCCCTGTGGGATACCCACCTATATTATTTCACACTCTCCAAATATTACATACTCAAATACTAACCCAAAAAACCCTTTGCAATGTTCTTATGAAACAACATTGAATAAGATCATTATTAATAACTTGATAATGCTCTGACTAGCAGCACCTGTGATTTTTTACCTTTAAAACCCTTTGTAGCTTTGGGCTACAATGTGAGAAGGAATGCCTCTTAAGAGAAGTGCCTAATCAATTTCTAGAATCAGGGCTATCGTTCCTCAGGAACAGGCTTCTTCTGTGGGAGTCTCCCAACTCTGGGATGTCTCAACTGTAGAGAGAGCCACCAAATATCTACTTTATAGGACTATTTAAGTTTAGATTTTAAAAGTAAAATTAAGAATAAACTATCACCCAGATGGGTTTATTTTTTCAGCCCTCTGGAGATATTTATCACATTTCATGTATAATTTCTGAAACATCAATTTACATATTAATCATTGCAAGAAAATGAAACTTGCAGCAACTTTAAGACTAAGAGATTTATTATAGCATTAAATTTCCTCATTACATGTTATAGTAACAAAGGAAAATAGAGATGTCTTCTAGTCAAGCTTAACTCTTTGTCTCTACGTGGATATATAGATGAAATTTCCTTGCCACAAATACAATTATTTTTTTCCAGGACATTGGTTTTTTTTGTTTTATTTCCAGAATGCCTATAGGCTTAGGATTCTTTGGGATTCTCCCATTAAAGTATTAATCAGACCCAAACCTGTTTAGTTTCTGAACCCAAAGAAGATGAGCCAGTTGCTCCCACCTGCTGAAATCTATCACAACGAAAGCCTTCGTTTTTAAGATGCTACAGGAATCTTTATTGTTTTTTATGACTGCCACCAAGTATGCCAACTACTTGAACCCCATATGAAATCCTAAATCAATAGCTATTGCGGCTACAAACATTTCAGATAAATATTCCACTATTGCATTGTATTGCTTCATTGAGCCACTAGGCCCCTAAGAGCCCCAAAAACAAACACAAATCCAGCACTGCAAATCTCCAATTGGCATTTGGGATGTTTTATGTCGATTACTAAGACTCTGCTGCCTTTCTTGTAAAAAAGGAGGGAATTCGAAAGGGTTGATATAAATCGAATTATAGAATTTACTGTGTTTCCCCCAAAATAAGACCCTGTCTTATATTTTTTTGAACCCTGAAATAAGTGCTTGGCCTTATTGTCATGCACTCAAAAGCCCAATTGGGCTTATTATCAGGGGATGTCTTATTTGGGGAGAAACAGGATACTATATTTAATTCTAGTTAAAGTCTGGGTCCTTGAAATTTTATCAAGCCCTGCTATTTTTTAGACATTTAATTAATGCTTTAGCTGTTAAAAGAAAGCCTTTGGAGTCAGAACAGCTCTAGAGAAAGGTTGATCGTATGATTGCAACATGTTCTAAAGAACTTTAAATAACAGATTGATTTGATATATTAATATGGAGTTACCAGCCAAATGTCCAGTTCTACATATGTCATACCTTGATTCTCTGTGACTTTAAGAATAAAATTTTATTACCCAAACCATAAATTGTCATGGTTCATGTATTAGATCTTCACATAAATCTTTGAAGCACAAAAGTTCAGATTACAGGCCTAATTCTATGTATTCAAACATTCTTAAACTATTTACCGGAAGTACAATGAATCAATTTCCACACAGATTCTGCAAATGGGCCTGGGGACTCCCGAGTGATATGGAACCCATCAAGTAGCTGATCTGATTGGTGTCACCAGGATGTGGGGATTTATTGTTTGTTTGTTTTTTACTGGGGTTGTATCTTCATGAGCTTACTGTAAATAAATTGGGTGGCCACCTTTCTAAATTAATAAATAAGTCTCCACTTTAGGAAGAGAGGAGGACCTGACTTAAATGGCTTTAAAAAGGAGTAAGCTTCTCAATGTTTACTGGACATTAAACCAGAAGCATCTTGCCTTTTAGTACCAATCTATGGAAAATATGGGTAGAAGGGGACTAAATAGTTAAATCCTGCTATTGACTGGCCACTGTGAGACAAAAAGTTAAAGGTTAGCTTTAGCCCTTTCAAAGCCAGTGTTTTCTAAAGCACTGGAGCCTCAACATTCACACAGTTATGCTGCCTAGGGAACTATGGAAGTTGGGAATTTAATAGACCCACCCAGATTAGAGAAGGCAGAATAAGACAGACTTTGTATATGATGAGGCAGAATTCTTTTTAATGAATTGTATTTGATGCTTCTCAGATGTCCAGTCATTAAGGAAGTGAGTCATAGACTGCATAACCATTTCCCAAGTATACTTTGGCTAAATCTTTTTTGATCCTAGAAGCATCATGACTGTGAATTCCTTCATTTAAAGCATTCTGGCACAATAAATACTAGATTAATTCTCTGAGCGATATCACTTAGGGGCCCAGAGCATTACATACAAACTGCAAGGATCAGTGGCAATTCATAGTTCTGGATGCAAAAGGGATAGTTTAGAATTTCCTTCTTATTTTGCTTCCCTTGCCTCCATGTAGATGTGCCCCAAGGAGGGGGAAAGGCACAATCTTCCTAGGCTCCTATGCTCTCAAATTATTCAGTCCTTCCTTGCAAATGTTTCAGTTCAAAGGACTTCTTTCAAGGCAGAAAGCAATGGCCTGCAATAAACAGACAGGATGCCTTCCTACCAAATTAGATGATGCCATTATTCCCCAATCAGAGGCAGCAGTTCTGGTTGCCCATTCACCAATGAGAACTAACAGGCAACTCAAAAGTCAGCCCAGGCATCGGGCAGTGCAAACAGCTACATTTTTTTCCACTGTAAGGCCAGAGTTGGACGGTCACATTAATAGAGCTGTTTGTAATGTCTTTTAGCTGTGCAGAGAAAACAAGAGGGGAAGCAGGTTCATTTTGAAAGCTCTGTAGCAAGACAGCAAATGAGGCGATTAGTAGAAGCTGCTGTAGTGAGACTTCTCAACAAACAGAACCTTTGAATAATTCAACATGTGCAAGTGAGCATAAAAACAACTAAAGCTTTAGACTCTAAACTGGATTTATTTTTAAGTCCACACTCTAAGATGGATTTATTTATTTTTTCTTCAGCACAACCCTTGTCTGGTTCTAACTAGATCAGAAAGGTACTTACCTGTCCGGCAGTGTCATAAAGCCCAAGAAGGTATTGTTTGCCCCCAACTGTCACACTGACTGCAAAAAGAAAGAGAAGATGAACTGGGGAAGGGGGATCAACATATTTGGTCTCTTCTCTCTAGAAGAGGACAAGCAAAGGATCTATTTCAATCACTCATCACAATTCGGTGGAAAAAACGGGAAGGGGGAGGAGGGAAGGGGGGAATCAGGCATTGAAAATACAAAAATACACATGCACTGCTGGTTCTTTGATAGCATGAAAGACTACATTAACACTTTTTCAACGTCACAGCATCATCAGTAAAGATGTCCAGAGTGCATGTTTCTCAGCCCCCATTAACAGGCATGTGCTCAAACAAGACCAAACTACTGCAACTTATCAAAGTGCTTCTAAAGAAATATTTATCCTAAAGGTTTTTGTTATTGTATGTCGGGTCTCACTTGGTATGACTAAAGATCTTTTCTGCTAATAAAATAACTTTTACCACTTTGCTCTTTCTTCCAGGGGGGCTTTGTCATTGGAGAGGGGGCAGGCGGGGTACTTTTGGTTCATAACAAACCAGAGTACAGTTGAAAGATCCCATCACTTTTCCCTTTCCCACCTGCCATAACTAACACAGTCATGTAGAGAAAGGAAGCCCTCCAAGGGAGGTGGGGGTGGGGGACGCTGTAAATAAGCCATTTTGAGGAGCTGCCACAAACTGTCCCAGGAGCAAAAGACAATTCAAGCCATTATAAATTCCAGCTTGACGTTCCCTAACTCGGTGCACCCCCAGCTATTCTCAAAACTCGTTTGACACATTCTGGAAGAGTCCCCAGTCGGGGAAGGCTGACTCGCGTTTTCGTTGAAGGACGGCTGATGGGAAGAAATGAGCAGAGAAAGGGGGAGAGAGGAAGACGCGGAGGGGGAGAGCAAAGTTTTTGCTGAAGTTCCTGCTTTGCTGCTTTTCCTGCTAAGGGGCGGGAGAGAGCGACCGAGGCAGCCGGGGAGAGGCAATGGGTGGCTGGGTGGAGGGGGTGGGTGGGTTCGGGAAAAGGTGGTAGGGACACACTTACTCAGCACTTGCCAACAAGACACAATCCGTCCCCTTTTTACCTGCGTAATGGTCAAAGACGGTGGGCACGTACTCCTCCGGGAAGGCGTCGTTGGCATAGCTCATGAGCAGGCAAGTTTTGCCCACCGCTCCGTCGCCGATCACCACGCACTTCAGCATGACTGTCGCCGCCGCCCCCGTCCCGTTGGCCATGATAAGGTTTCCGAGCCGATCGTCATTTTAGAGAGAGGGAGAGCCGAGCAGGGAAAAGGCGGGGAGGGGCCGGGGAGGTGCGGGAAAAGAAGGAGGAGGAGAAGAAGAAGAGGACCGGGGAGCCGTTCACGCGCCGAGCCGGGAAAGTCTCCGCTCCTTCGGTGGCATTTCCAGCTCAGCCACTCCGGAGTTGGGCAGCCTTAGACTGCGCCTGGCAAGCAGGGCTTGGCTCGCTCGCTCGCCCGTTTCAGCAGGCGCCACAAATCACCGAAGGTGGCATTTCTTCTGTCCCTCGCCGTGGTCGGAGTCCTCCTCCTCCTCCTCCTCCTCCCCCTCTACCAAATTTGGCTGACAGGGATTTTCCTCCCCTGCGCTCGCCCCAGTTAGGCGCGATGACACAGGCTTTCATAAGACCAGCAGCAGGCTTGGAAGAGGAACTTAGAGCAGCAAAACCCGCACCGAGACGGGCACCACTTTCGTCCGGCTCCTCCTCCTCTTCCCCCGCCTCTTAGAATCCAAACTGCTTCGCATGTGCCGGGTAAGCCCTCCTCCTCCTCCTCCTCCCGCCCTCCCTCCGTCGCTTTTCCGAAGGGAGGAGGGAGAGAGGAAGGCCCAGACTCCCTTCCAGAGCGAGGGTGGGAGTGGGATCCCCGCTTTACTTTCCTTCTGCTCCCTCCCCTGCTCCCCTCCCCTCCCTTGGCTTCAGGCACCACTTTTCCAACGCGCGCAGAGAGCAGGCCGCCTCCGCCTCGGCCTCGCTCGGGAGGAGAAAGGAGGAGGGAAGCCAAATACTGTACTGTAGCTACAGGAGAGTTGAGGGCTCCTCTCCAAAGAGCCCGCAGCGCCGAGAAACGTCGACGCCTCTTTGCAAAGTGCCTGCCTGGTTTGAGCGATGATGTCAATAATCAAGACATACTAACAATTGAATGTGATTCAGGGTTCCCTCCCCGCAATTCCCACAACAGAGTATTATTTTTTTGCACTTTTCTATTGGTAAAATGTTTTAGAAATCGTTCTTGATTGCGAGTGAGGAATTGCTCCTCAGAGTCTTTCCTCCCATTGGTTAAGTGCGGGAGGGGAGAGGAGGGGGGTGTCATGTATATTTATATGAATTTGGAAGCCCTTTTTAAAAATTGAACGCTGGGTTATAAACTGTACCATCGGGAAAATATCTATCAATGTCAATTTAAAATCCTTTAGCTAGCAACATCAGCAAAATGGAATTGATGTTAGCAAAGTTGTTCTATTTTTGTATACTGTATTAACTTTTCATATTTTATGCCAACTCAAACATATTTATTTTCATAACAGCACTGTGTGATAAAATCAGTCTGTGAGGTAGGTCACTGAGGAATCTTTATGGCTAAGAAAAAAAAAATCTAACCCAGCTTTCTTCCAAAAGATACCATCTAAGGTAGCAGGCAAGGGAGATAATAGTAACTGAACACATCAATGTATAGGTATAGTAAAATACAGGTAGTCCTCTACTTAACAACAGTTCATTTAGTGACTGTTTATAAAGTTACAATGGCACTGAAAAAAGTGACTTATAACCATTTTTCATACTTACGACCTACCGTATTCCCATAGTGATCAAAATTTGGATGCTTGGTAACTGACTCATATTTATGATGTTTGCAGGTTCCCAAGATCATGTAATCAACTTTGGTGACCTCCTTCCAAGCAAAGTCAATGGGGAAGCCAAATTCACTTAACAACTGTGTTATTAACTTAACAGCTTCAGTGATTCATTTAACAACTGTGACATAAAAGGTCATAAAATGGACCAAAATTCATTTAACAAATATTTCATTAAGCAACAAAAATTTTTGGTGCAACTGTGGTTGTATGTCGAGGACTCCCTGTATAATATAACTAACACAATATATTAATTTTACATTGCCCCATCAGACAACACTAGGCTATTAATGGAAGAATCCTAGATAGCAAACTCCCAGAGAATAATTCAAAACAGTAATTGAAACAACCTAAAATAAATGCAGACTCACCCTTCATATGTACTAGAGATGAAAAATTGCCAAAAGACTGCTTAAAAAGAAAAACTTTTTAAAAGTTTTCTGAAAGCTGGAAGTAAGAAGGCTGTATCTGGAATCAATGTAAGAGTCACTATTGAAAAACTGCCTTCCTCACATCTTACCTCCTGTGGGATTGAGATCCTAAACAGGTCTACTCTAGATAGCCTGACAGAATGGCAAAACCCTTACAGTACACACAAGACAATGGTAACACAAAGTAACACATCTGGAAGCCCTTGAGTTGGGAAAGGCTATTTTAATCAAAATCTCTAAGATCCAGTTTCATCATTCAGCCCACCATTTAAAAAAAAAAATTAAGATAAATCCAACCTTCATATCAGGGATCTCCCAACTACCAGGCTATAAAATGATTGACCCAGCATCAACTCATCATCTTCATGGCTAAGAAGGAGATGGATCTTTAGTCTAATCTTTTCCAATCTTGATAACTTCCAAATAAATTGACTTAACCTCCAAGAATTTCCCCAGACAGCATAGCTACTGCAAAAGGTTCTGGGAGTTAAAAGTCCATGCATCTGGACCTTGCTAAAATTAGGGAAAACATTTCAAGACCATATTTAATTCCATTCACATCTATTTTAAATTAACATTCACCCATAGCACATTCCAAAACAAAAAGAAAATGATTGTAAACATGTTCTCCCAATGTAACTCATAGATTGGTTCACCAGGCCCAAATTTTTGCTTAGTATCATGGTAAATTTTTGGTTAGTAGCATGGTAAATTTTTGGTTAGCATCATGGCAAACTTTTGGTTAGTATCATGGTAAATTAAGAATGCTGTCTCTAAGTGTATATATAGAAGTAGGAGAGGTCTCTGCCCATTTTTTCTGACCATTGATGACATGAGACAGTACAGTGACTAAATTTAACATACTGCAATAATATTTCTAACATCTTACGGCCCAGTCCACAAATCCCTCACCTCAACTCCTTGACTTGAAGAAAATTGAAAATAGTGGCATTCATTAAAACATGGGTTCAAGGATGGCATCAGGAATCATGACTGTGAGCATGTGCTCTTTGCTGTTTTGCAGAACTTTTCTTAGAAATGCTAAGAGCTCATAGAAGCAAACACACTCCTAAAAAGAATAATAAACAACCTACCTTGCTTTAGGTTCCTGAAAAAACTACAAAAAATATGGCTTCACTTTTAACTAACTTATCTCAATACTTTCTTTGCTACATTCAGGCTTTCTAAAATTATCTCTTTCCTGCCCCTTTACTAACCCAACAGTGTCATTCCCCATCCCAAAGGCATAGAAAAGAGTTTTTAAGCCATTAAGGAACATTAATATTCTTTGTTTAATCCCTGACCATCCATTAGTTGCCTAGCGATAGGCTGTTTCACAGTAATCAAGATGACCAAACTCATAACAGTGTTATGAGCAAGCTCATGGGATAAAATCAATGGATATAGTTTGCATAGTGGAGAACTGAAGTTTGTTGACTAAACTATTATATAGTTTAAACGTTGCAATGTTTAAATTTACGGTAACATTTAAATAATAATGAAACAGAAGTAGAAGACACATCAACATGCCACTAAAAAATTAACAGGTGTAAAAGAATTAAAAGTTTTAAAAGCTAAGGAAAATAAAAGAAGTAACTGGCATTGAAATTGAGTTACTTGAGTTACAACTGGTCATTTAGTGACTGTTCAAAATTATAACAGAACCCCCCCCCCCTCCGAAAGTTACTTATGACCTGATTTTGAATTTACAATGGCCATCCTTACCCTTGCAGTCATATGATTGAATTTTGATAACCAATTCACATTTACGGCTGCCTGCAGTGTCCCACAATCACACAACTGCAATTTTTTATGGGTTTTCTTTTTAATGGTTTCTGGCATTTACTTCCAGTTTTGTTCGGTAAAATGAATTAGCTTAACAACCACTGCAAAAACATGTCATAAAATCAGCTCCAGTCACATAATGACTGGCTTAATGACTGCAATGACTGCTGTAATTCCATACTCATTTCCAGTCATAAGTCAAGAACTACCTGTAAAACAGAACATTTTGCATGGATACCAAGCTGAAAATTGCTTGCTAAATGCAATAAAAGCACTATATGATGGAAGTGAAGCAGGCATGAAAATAAATGGAATGCTTAACAAATAAGACAAAGTTTTAGTTGGACAGAATCAATGAGAACCTCAAAAAGAAAGGGGGGAGAATTTTAATATACGAAGGAAATTGTACAAATCAATGTATGGATGCAGTGGAAGAAAGTATCATCAGCAAAGCTTTTGGACATCCTTCAAATACAGCCCCAAAGTTCACTTACTATAATAATCCGCATTACCAAAGCACTGGTAACTAAGATTTAAGTTATCTCTGTCCAGGAAAAATTGTAGCTAGCCCTCATTGTGAAGTGGAGGGGTCGGGGGAGTCTTCAATCTCTATAAAATGTGTAATATTTTATCTACCTGTGAGGATCACTGAAGTATCCCTGTGTTGATCTTGAAGGAAACAGTCCCCTTCAGAAAGAGTGGCTTTATGATTCATACATCATGGTGTGTGCTGTGTTTTGATGAATAGGTTACTGTTGCTAAATAATGGTAATAATAGACTAGTTTTATGAACATCAGCTAAATTCATCATCTTATGAAGGCATAATTAAACAATTGATCCTCAGTTAGTGGAAAGAAAGAAAAGAAAGAAAGAGAAGGAAGAAAGAAAGAAAGAGAAAGAAAGAGAAAAAGGAAAGAAAGAAGAAAAGAAGAAAAAGAAAAGAAAGGAAGAAAGAAAGAAAGGGAAAGAGAAAAGAAAGAGAAAGGAAAGGAAAAAAAGAAAGAGGTTTACCATTTTATGACCTTTCTCGCCACAGTTAAGTAAATCACTGCAGTTGTTAAGATATTAAATAAATCTGGTTTCCCCATTGACTTTGTTTGTCAGAAGGTCACAAAAGGTGATCACATGATCCCAGAACATTGCAACTGTCATAAATATGAGCCAGTTGCCCAAGCACCCAAATTTTGATCTTGTGACCATGGGGATGCTGTAACAATTGTAAATGTGAAAAGCAGTCATAAGTCACATTTTCCAGTGCTGTTGTAACACTGAATGGTCACTAAATGAACTGTTATAAGTTGAGGAATGCCTGTATCTTCTTTGTGGCCTCCAGACCTTCAGAATGGATGTGGCCTAAATTTCCAGATTCATGTTTTCGCATTTTTAGATTTTTACAATAGTATCCATTGGGCCCCTAAAGCCCCCCATTGTTTAAAAATTGTGATGCTGAAACACTTTTAGAGGGCATTCTTCTACCTGCATGTATAAATTACTTCCAGTTATATCAGGGTAAGCTGTTGTTTTTAAAAAGGGAAATTAAAATCTGGGCTTTCAAATAACAAAAACTCAGAACAGTTTCATACAAAATATAATCATTGTAGTCTAATTCAACACATGTTTTGACAGGATTTGCACAAAAGGGTCACCTTACTATATGTTCTCTGCATGACCCACTTTCGAACCAAAAGAGATAAATCATGGTGCATTGGTTCTCATCTCAAAGGATGAATAAATCTGATGGAAGCTTAAAGCTGTCTATAAACCTGTACTGATTAATGAGTTAATTATCACAATCATGTCTGTTGTGCAAGAGAATAAGAAAATTAGCAAAACATTTATCACGTGACTAAATATATTGTTTCAATGGAACAAATGATCATGTCATAAAAAATATGCATGATCCTCAGGGATAGAAACAAGGCCTGAAGGCATATGATGCAGCCATCTTGCTGTAGCTATGTAATTCTGAGGTAATACTTAGAGATTCTATGTGGGAACCTATTGTAACATCTTGTTTTTTCATTTGGCAAGACATAAAGGAATATAAACACATCAAATAAGGCTGACATTTACCCACGGCAGATAGTGGTTGGTGATAGTATCAGGCATCTGGCAAGTTCTAAAACATTGAAAGGACCGTGACAGAAGATCTCCTTAACAAGTAGGAAATCTCAGGGCAGTCTCCAGTATCTCTGCTTAAAAAGAACAGAGTCAAAAAGAAACTATTCTATGCCTGAAAACCTGGAAGATACTATCTACCAGAGCAGGGAACTTAAAAGAAATAATAACCTGATTGGATCCAAAGCAACTTTCTAAAACACATCCAGTCTCTTCTAGAGACAAAATGGGGATATTATGGGTTCCCAGTCTTGTTTAATTACAATTTGCAGAAGCTTCTGCCAGCATGGCCAGTAGCAAAGGATCCCAAATGTTGTATTTCAACAAGGGGTCCTTGGTGCTCTCTGAGCTTGGTTGTTTTCTTGAAGACATTTCATTACCCAAATTGGGTAATATCATCAGTGCTAGTGGTGATAATTAGCACTAATGATATTACTTAGTTTTGGTAATGAAACGTCTGCAAGAAAACAAGCTCAGAAAGCACCAAGGACCCCTTATTTCAATCCTGAGCTACAAATGTTCTCTTTTATTGGTTGTATTTCAACATTTGGAAGGTCTTCTAAAGAACATGATTAATACCGGTATGATTAATTATCATGTACTTCAGGCATGGGATTTGGCATTATGTGAAAAAAGGTCAGAGTTTACACAGATAAACATAAGATAGTCACAACTTTCTAACGCTACCAAAAAAAAAAGGGTGATCTACAGATAGTCCTTGACTAACAGTTCATTTAGTGACCATTCAAAGTTACAACAGAACTGATAAAAGTGACAGTTTTTACACTTACAACTGTTGCTGCATCCCCATGGTCATATGATCAAAATCCCCATGGTCACATGCTTAGCAACTGACTCATATTTATGGTTGCCGTGTCCTGGGATCATGTGATCACCTTTCGCAATCTTCTAACAGGCAAAGTCAATGGGGAAGCCAGGTTCACTTAACAACCATGTTATTTACTTAACACCTGCAGTGTTCACTTAACAACTGTGGCTAGAAAGGTTGTAAAATGAGGCAAAACTCACTTAACAAATGTCTCACTTAGCAACAGAAATTTTGGTCATAAATTGAGAGCTACCTGGATAGTGCTTACCGACCAATTCAACCCTTACACACACACATCAGAGAAAAATTTTGAGGGGTCCTTGGTCCAAGAAAACAAGCTCAGAGAGTACCAAGGACCCCTCGTTTCAACTCTGAGCTACAAATATTATCCTTTATTGGAGAATAATTTTACAATCTGGATGTTAAAATGCTTCCAGTAATGGGGCACCCAATTAACACTCTGCACAAATGTCTTCCAGTGCAATTAGCAAAGTGGTGTGTGTTATTCCTTGACTGATTATTTTGTTTTTCTGCCTTTTATAGTGAAAAGAACTTGCAGTGTAAGGAAGAAAAGTTCCAAAAGCGAGTCAAACTCACAATTAGCAGGGAGATTGATAAAGGTTTTGAACCTGCCAACTTCGTCCCTGTGCAGAAAATATAAGAGTTTGGCATAAATTTGCTGTTTTACACACATACCACATACACACACACACACCTATGGGATTTGATCTATTCACACTGCACATTTTGCCTGAAGTTTACGTAATTAGCAATTTCTGTTTGAAACAGCAGGTTTTGTATTTGACTAATGCTAGTGGATTCTTTCTTCTTTTTGAAATAATTTCTGATATTATTTTATTCAGGAATAGGCTTACCTGTTTCAAACATTACCAAACATTTCTACTATTGCCTCTTTTCCTGAAGGTACCAAAGATGGATGAGCTAAATTACTTGCTAAGCCATTCATGCCTTCCAAAGGACCTATTCTCAGGTAGGCATTAATTATGATCAGTTAGGCTGATAAATAACTTCCTTTTAAAGAAAAAATTAAGAATAATTCACAAAAGAACGGTTGTTTTGAAGCACATAGCCTTAAACTCATATATAGAGATGGAGTAAGGTGAGGCCACATCATTAGAAAGCAAGCATTAAGTCCAATTATCTTACCGTTAGCATTCTTCATCAAATGCTTTTTTACTCTAAAGAAAAATTACTGAAAGGAAAATTTAATCACAATATCAATGTGATATATTCAAATTCAGGTAACAGATTAAAAATACAACACGTATTGCTCCATGATGGAAGGAATTTAATGTATTTGCAAATAGCTGAAAAGATAAAAAGCAATCTTAAAAATGTCTATGATATAAAGTCACTTATTAGGTCATGTGTCTCCCCTTTAGTGAAATATGATATGGAAATGAATTAAACACTGCATGAAAAATGGATGCAAAATTTTAAAGAAATATCACAGTGGATCAATGGAAAACATAGGGAAAATCAGTAAAATTTATTCTAAGCTACAATATAAAGGAAAATTGGTATAAAAAGTTTTGTAGATGATATATAACTGTCAATTATTGCTAAAATGAATTTACGCAAGCACAAAATTTAAGAGAATTTTTTTATAAAATGTTCTATAGATGGCATTTAGATCCTAAAAAATTGGTTTGTATGTATCCGAACTTGCAATCTAAGTGTTGGAGATGTGATTGTGATTATGCCATTTATTATCATATATTGTGGACTTGTAAAAAAATTAAAGCATTTTGGATTAAAATATGGTGGATTATCCAAAATATTCTTAAAAAGAAGATAAAGTTTACTCCACAATTGTTTTTGCTGGGTATAATCACAGATTGTACAGTTATAGAGACTAAATTGATTTTAAATTTAATAACTGCAGCTAGACTTTTGGTGGCGCAATATTGGAAGAAGGAAGATTTGCCTACTATTGAAGAATGGAAATTAAAAGTAGCGAATTTGGCAGAAATGGCGAAAATTTCAGCATATTTGAAAGACCATTCACAAGAAAAATATATATCGGAATGGAGAAGATGGATTGATTATATTCAAAACAAATATCGGACTAAAAAGTATCAAATATCTTATGAATGAATAGAAAAATTAAGAGTATTTATATTTAGTTAAGTAAAAGGGGAGTTAAAGTGTGAAGGGGGGAATAGGAATCCATAGTTAGTTAGTTTAGTATATTATTGTTAATTGTTATACCCTGTATTTTGTTCTGGGAAGTTCGGGGGGAGGGGTTGGGGGGGTAAGGAAGGGATGGGGGATGGGGAAATAATTGTAAAAAAAAATTGTTTCTTTTTTAAAACTCTTTAATAAAAAAAAAAAAAAATTTGAATCCTACCGCTGGATAAATCAGATCAATAATAATGTCTGTCCATGTATCTTTCCTGCTCAGCTTTTCCTTATTTTCTTACTATTCCAGAATCTAAAGAAAGAAAGACGACAGTTTTATGATTGGGAGAACTTTGTGTTTATTTTTACGGTCCCATACTATAAATAAAGAGAATGGATGACAAAATTATTGCTAAAATGAATCAATTATGTAACACCAAGTTTTGTCGTCATGCAATATCTTTCTTACTTCTCGCAACTGTATTTTTGACAATTACTGTGTATAAATCAGGGGTGTTAAACTCAAGGCCTGCGGGCCGTATCTGGCCCGCGGAGGTGCTTAGATCTGGACCGTGGGGCCACCCTGGAAACAGTGAGGGATCGGCCTGCAGTGCCTCTGCTAATGAAAATGGAGCTCGGGAAGGCCGCACACCACTAGCAGAGGGTTGCAGGAGGCTGTCGCAACTGAAAACAGAGCTCGGGAGCCCATTTTCGCTGGCACAATGCTTGGGCCGCCACAAGCACCTCCAACATGAGTGATGTTGAACTGGCAACACCCATCCCGTTCCCCTGAGGTCAAACACAACCCTGATGCAGCCTTCAATGAAATTGAGTTTGACATCCTGATATAAACTTTATTATAGCTAAAGACTAGCAGATCTCTAATTTTGATCTTTCACTTTTCTCTGATGCTTAGTATGTAATAATACAACTAATTAATTAAATAATGAAGGCAGGGGAATAAGGGGATCAGGTGAAAAGCACATCTTCCAGTCCAAGTCATGCACCAGGAAAATAAACTGGAAACATGTGAAGTATGTATGTTCTTGCTGAACTGAAGAAATATTTTGGGAAGCTGCAGATGGATCTGGAATCTGAACATGATTTTCTGCAGGTTCTTTGTCCTAGAGACGCATTTTGAATTATTATTATAACATTTATTTCATGTTTAAAAAACAGAAAATGCTAATTTAATGACAATTGGTAGAGGTAATGAACATCAGATATTCGATCTTATATTTTGAGAGGTTGACAGCAACAATTACACTGACTAAGCGCAACTATATAAATATGAGGGTGAAGGGTTGCTAGCGGTGACATCAGAGGCAATTCATTGACGATACTCTTTTCCAGTTGCTAACATCCTACCCCAAGAAAAATTAACTCATTTGAAACAACAGAATACAGAAAATTCATCTGATTGAAGTCTACTCACAGATCACTTTAATAGCCATGATTAGTAAGCATAAAATTGTACCAGTGAATTAATTACTGCTTTTGCTTATATTCATGAATGCCAAAATGTTTATCATTAGATAAACAGAAACAACAACAGAGAGCCGAGCATTTGCACTACTGTAGCAGGGCTGGCTCCTGCATATTGTACTGGCTAAAAAAGGCAGGAAGAATTATTTGTTTATGTATACTGGTTAGAGTACGGGCTATAATGCAAATGAATCTGTTAATGTGCATTGAACACTATCAGACAATCTACACCGGGTAGTCCTATGTTTCTTAACACATTGTGTATAGCCTCATTGTCAATGTTAACAACTTCCTGAGGAAGTTTGGCTTTGTGACATTATTTCCCTCACCTCATTCTACAGCAGAGGTGAGGATCTAATAAAATGATCTGCTATTAAAGAGAAATGGAATTCCTGAATCTTTAGGAGAGACTCTGACAGTTACAGCTGGCAGTATTGTTGAGATCTTTATCTTACTAGAGAATTATAAGACAAAATGGATCATTGGCCTAATCACTAAATGCCCTATGTAGTCCAAAAGGCTGTATGCTTTTTTGTAGGTTTTCTAGCTATGAAACATATTGTCTGATAGATTGAGAAGAAAGATGCTTTGGACAGCTATGAAACATCTCATTTTAATTCCAGATGTGGCAGACTGTTCCATGAGTGGTATACAGCGGTGAAATTCTGCTGGATCTATCTGGCTTGCGCGAACCGGTAGCGCCGGCAGGAAGTTCCGCCCACCCACCAGGACGTCATTACATCCCATTTTTGAGCCTCTGAGTATGCGCAGCAGGCTCTGCGCATGTGCAGAAGAGGCACGCGTGCTCACACTCCGAACCGGTAGTGAAGGTAAGTGCATTTCACCACTGGCAGTATGGTAGTTTTCCAGAAGTAAATCTACTAGAATAAGAATTGGTTACTGATACATAGTTCAGACATACGCAAACCCCAAAACACATTTTGCATTGAGTTGGAGGCATTTATGAAATGTTGTGGAAATGACTAAATAAATGTTGGACATTTATGCTTAAATTGTGACTTAGGCTGTAACAGTGAAGAAAGCAAAATGTGCTAAGTCTTCAAAAAGTCGTGGAGCTTTTCTAATTTGAGATTTACTGTCATCTGTCCTATGAGATAGAATGCTGGATTCCTTGTAATAATGAATTTCCTAGATCCGTGATGACGAATCTATGGTATATGTGCCAGAGGTGGCACACAAAGCCCTCTCTGCTGGCATGCGCGGCGTTGCCCCAGGTCAGATCTCCGTGGCAGGTTTCCCTGCAAACAACGAAGCTCGCGAAAGAAAAAGATCTTACCTCTTGCCATACTGCCGGTGTTGGGATGCCCCGCCTCCCGCCAGCCAGCTGGTCTTTGGGTCTCTGCTGCGCATGTCCATGCATGCATGTCTATGCATGCACATGTTCATGCATGTGCATATTCACACATTTGTGCATGCGCGCGCACATCCATGCACACGCATGTTCACACATGTCCATGCAGGCATACGTTCACGCATGCATGTCCGTACATGCACATGTTCACGCATGTGCATATTCACACATTTGTGCATGCACACATCCATGCACAGCACGTTCACACATGTCCATGCATGCACGTATTCGTACATGCACTTTTCAGTTTGGGCATGCACACACACACAGTTTGGGCACTTGGTGTCTAAAAGGTTCGCCATCACTGTCCTAGATGCTTTAAGGATAAAAATCCTCAACATCAAAGTCATCTGAATGCTGAAAACAGTAACGTGTGCAGCACACTGTCTTCTCCAACTTTGTAAAATTGGTTTCAGCTTGTTCTGCCTCTGGCTCAAGAAGATAATTTTTGTAGTAATGAAAAATGCAGATGGCTACATGCCTTCTTGATTCTTTCCTTTATTAGACCTAATCTATTGGCTGGATGGGTTTGACGTTCAGTCTTGGAATGATATCAGCTGTTCTTAAGAGGCAGTTGTACAGCTAATTTAGAAAATATCTTTTCTGGACCAAATAACATTATTACTACTATTATAAATATTCTATTGAAGGGTGAATGAAATCCCCAAATGATCCAATTGTGCTCTTTAAAACATCTAAGAAATTGCCATTATACTGAGTAATCTGAATTCATTTTGTTTCCCCCAACCCAAGTTATCCATATAATTCCATTTATATTATGGGACAGGCTGATAAAATTAGGTTCGATCATTATCATTCCAACAAAAATCCTAAGGTAGATGAATATATCCATTGAACATTTACTGATTCACAGACTAAACTCAGGACCCAAAAGTATTTTCTTTAACTGTACTGAGCAACAGCCTATCTCTATAAAGAGGCAGAGTTTCAGTATTCTCCACATCCTATAAAGGGAGGGTAGTGTCCAAGAAAAAGAGACTAGCAAGCAGTCAGCATTGAAATAGAAGACCCAAATTATCTTTCTTTAACAATCCTTTCTTCAATGAACTCTGAAAATACGCTTAAGCAGAAAAGCTTACTCAAAGAGGTAATACATTAAGTAGCAATTTATCCAGCTGGTTTAATTAATAGCTGGGATATATATAAATATTACTAATACATACTTTTATTTATTTTTTATTTATTTATTTGTCAAAGAAGTATAAGATAACAGATATAAGTATAAACATGATTATGAATACAGGATAAGGATACAAATAAATGGGGACAGTAGACAGGGACGGTAGGCACGTTGGTGTGCTTATGCACGCCCCTTACCAGGCCTTTTAGGAATGGGGTGAGGTCCACAGTAGACAATCTAAGGTTACAATTTTTGGGGGTTTGGGATGAAACCACAGAGTCAGGTAATGCATTCCAGGCATTGACCACTCTGTTGCTGAAGTCATATTTTCTGCAATCGAGTTTGGAGCGGTTTACCTTAAATTTGTATCTATTGGGTACTTGTCAGAGGTGGGTTTCAGCAGGTTCTGACCAGTTCTGGAGAACTGGTAGCGGAAATTTTGAGTAGTTTGGAGAACCGGTAGTAAAAATTCTGACTGGCCCCGCCCCCATCTATTCTCTGCCTCCTGCGTCCCAGCTGATCGGGAGGAAATGGGGATTTTGCAATAACCTTCCCCTGGAGTGGGGTGGGAATGGAGATTTTACAGTATCCTTCCCCTGCCACGTCCACCGAGCCACGCCCATCAAGCCATGCCACGCCCATCAAGCCACACCCACAGAACGGGTAGTAAAAAAAATTTGAAACCCACCACTGGTGCTCGTGTATTATATATTATATACATACATTCATATTCATACACACATGTAATATTCTATGCTGGGATTCACCTAATCTCAAGGGAGAGATTATCCTGAAATTCAGGAATCAAGAACCCTTCCCTACTTTCATCTAGTCATGATAGGAACATGCCATTAAACACTAGCCAGTTTGGTCTAGTGGTTAAGGCACCAGGTTAGAAAGCAGGAGAACGTGAGTTCAAGCCCAGTTTAGCATGAAAGCCAACCGGGTGACTTTGGGCCAGTTACTCTCTCTCTCTCAGCCCAAGCCACCTTATGGGGTTGTTGTTCTGGGGAAAATAGGAGGAGGAAAGTGTGTTGGATATGTTTGCCACCTTGAGTTATTTATAAAATTAATAAAGGCAGGATGCAAATAAATAATACCTATGCTAACATCTTTTTTTCTGGGTCCTTATTGCTCATCAACCCATGAGTGAGAAAGATGTAAAAATCCTTAACTACCAGTGCTAAAGCCATGTTTCTTCCATTAAGCCAACAGCATCCAGTGGCAATTGCAAAAT
The DNA here is from genome assembly GCF_059756535.1 of Pantherophis guttatus. NCBI lineage: Eukaryota > Metazoa > Chordata > Lepidosauria > Squamata > Colubridae > Pantherophis > Pantherophis guttatus. The sequence goes on along the minus strand of NC_142063.1, from coordinate 305,420,839 downwards.
GTGTAAAATCTGGTCTATTTTACTGTCAGTGATGGGTTGCAGATGGGATCTGTCAGGTATTGGCTGTTTCAGGATGATGTCAGCATGCCCAATGCTCTATTGTTCTTTAATAATCTCCCCCCCACCCTTTTTAATTATTTTAAAAAGTTTGATTTAAGCTATAGCATGTGATATTCTATTGAATACCTTTGATTCTCATTCTGCATTAATTGATCCTTGCAAACCATTCTCAAGGGAAGCCCTAGTAAAACATGTTATGTACAGCAGTACAATTTTGTGGTTACGGATATAGGGATTACTGTGGTTAAATTATTGAACCAGAAACCACAACACACTAAACCAAAATCATTATAGCTTAGTTAAATGTGAGGACACATTCAGGATAACTTTCCAAGATTCAAATGGAATCTACATTCCCATTACCCAAGACCATTATTCCATAACTTCCTTCAAAGATGAGAGAAACATTGTGGCATTCTTACGTGTGACATCACTGTGTTAGAAGTGCTACTACATCTCCCCTGTCCTACTCCTTAGCCATATCTTTCCAAAGCTAAACCTACAGCATTCTTGCCCTTTACTCATTGGGCTTACTTTCCAGACCTCTAAAATGTGATGCCCAGATCTGAAGCTATTATTTTCCATGAATGGAGCCAGCCTAAAATTTATATTTTGAGGTCATGTGACACTGTTAATTCATATTCAGTTTCTGACTAACTACAATTCTAATATCTCTTTCACATGTATTATTTATTTGTATCAAAAAGAATCAGAACAGACTGTGAGTTGAATGCATATGTTGCAATAAACAATAATATACTTTGCTGGCAGGGTAGTTCTAGTCAGTGGTGGGATTCAGCCAGTTCGCACCTATTCGGGAGAACCGGTTGTTAATTTTCTAAGCAGTTAGGAGAAACGGTTGTTGGAAGAAAACTTATTTTGGTTTTTTTCCCACTTTACAGGGCTAATTCTGTAAGGAAGGCAGGAAGGAAACATTCTGGTGTTATTTCTAGCCTAATCTTTATTGCCTTGCTTACAGAAACTTCCTCTCTTGTTAACCCTTATTACATTGTAACAGTTAAGGCGAAGTACCCATCGACATGAGTGATGTTGAGTTGGCCACGCCTACCCGGTCACATGACCACCGAGCCATGCCTACCCAGCTGGTCATTAGGGCAGAGAACTGATTGTTAAATTATTTGAATCCCACCATTGGTTCTGGTGTAGTACAGAAGGAGGAAACTTGTGGCATTCCGAATGTCTTCCCAGGGACTTGCTATCCTGCTATTTTTTGCAGGATTATGTAATGTAAAATATGATTCCAACACTCAGCTTCGTATAACAAAAATGGAATGGTTTATCAGCCATTAAAGCAAGTGGACTATCTAGCTACTAAGCTTTACTATATATCTCAAATATTTATTTCATTGGATAAAAGCCTAGTCATTTTTCCTTGCTTTTACAGCTTTTCTCCTTCTGCTGTAGTATGCCTTGATCTGTGGGATGGCTGGGTTACTTATCCCACCAAATATGATTTGAATATATTTTGATATCATAGCCCAGGGCTAATTAGCTCCATTAGCTCATGCAATTTCCATCTTTGCCAAAAAGTTTGATTTCTCGCCCCTTTTCTTCTAATCTTCTCACAGCCATTTCATTCATTTTCCTACACATGAGAATATACAGGTAGTCCTTGACTTACAACCACAGTTGCACCCAAAAAAATGGTTTCTAAACAAAACAAGTTAAGTGTGTTTTGCCCGATTTTACGACCTTTCTTGCCACAGTTGTTAAATGAATCACTGCAGTTGTTACGTTAGTAACATGGCTGTAAAGTGAATCTGGCTTCCCCATTGACTTTACTTGTCAGGTGATGACCTTGGGACACAGCAACTGTCAAAAATTTGAGCCAGTTGCCAAAAGTCCAAATATTGATCACATGTCCATGGGGGATGCTGCAACTGTCATATTGTCATAAGTGTGAAAAATGGTCATAAGTCACTTTTTTCGGTGCCATTGTAACTTTGGTTACTAAATGAATCATTGTAATTTGAGGACGATATGTAGGCCCCTTCTGAGTACCCAGTTACAGCTGTCATCCAGTTTTGGTATTCTTAGGTAGCAACTAGATTCCATGGACCTTCCTGGAAATTTCTGAGTTTTTTTTATAGCCCAGCATTCCAAAGAGTGCCAGGCAACTGAATGGCCATTTTGTCCCTGGTGCTTCAGCCTAGCTGCACCCAACCAGGCTGTGGTCCTTGGAGATCTTCTATTGTGCGTAGGTAAACTGACCAGTATTGACTGAAACAGAATGACCAGGAGAACAGATCATGGATGGAAACTAATCAAGGAAAGAAGCAACCTAGAACTAAGGAGAAATTTCTTGATAGTTAGAACAATTAATCAGTGGAACGACTTGCCTTCAGAACTTGTGGGTGCTCCAACCCTGGAGATTTTTAAGAAGAGATTGGTCAACCATTTGTCTGAAATGGTATAGGGTTTCCTGCTTGTGCAGAGGGATGGACTAGAAGACTTCCAAGATCCCTTCCAACTCTGTCATCCTGTTAAAACAAATGGGAAAGCAACCAGGTACACCTAACAGATTTTGGGTTGGTTCGTCACATGGCTACTGCTTTGTAGGTCTGACTCTTGATATGAAAGAAAAAAAAAATATTGTGCTTGGATTCTTGCAGTTCACAAAGCCAAAACCTGACAAACCACTTTATGGACCCATTTATAAGATGCCTGATGTGCTGTGTGTAAAAACATATGCTTCACAACTACAAATGTGTTATGCCAAGTTAGTGCCAATCTTATTGTGAAGTTTATTTAAAAAGCAATCTTCTTGCAGCTGAAGTGCTGCAATAAAGTTCTTTATTGCCTAGAAAATATTCTCAGATATGTAAAAGCCATTCACCCAGATCTTGGTTGTAAGAAAAATGTACAGAAGCCCAAATGCTAAAACCTCCTGGGACTAAGATGATTTTTATAGTAATTTCAGTATGTAAGCTTTTTAGAAGTTCTGCAGGAAAAGTTAATAATCAAGCTATGTGAACAGCAACAGATCAACATGGATCAAGCTTTGCATATTTTACAATCAAGCTATTTATGTGGTCTGGTTGGTTTGGTTTAGTTTAGTAGGTGCAAATTCAGGCAACTGTCAGTGTTCAAGTAGGGAGAAGAGGGGGGAAATCCTTTTCAGTATCTACCTTGTCAAAGTTAGGCTTGTTTTCCAGATGGGCAACCAAGAACAAGGAGAGCTGATTTGCTGGCTAATTGCAAATCCACTTTGTTAAATCCCAATGAAACTGGGTTTGCATACCACGCTAATCAACAGTGTGATTTGGATATATGAATGTAGTTATTAAAAATTATAAATCTGCAAACTGGGCATATTGAAACTTTTGTTTTAGCAAAAGCAGGTGTGGTAATGTGGTAATATAACTGGAGAGACGATAGTGATATTTTCAGCCACTAGGGAGGGAGGGAGGGAGGGAGGGAGGAAGGGAGGGAGGGAGGGAGGAAGGGAGGAAGGAGCAGAAGGAGATTTACAGATGGAGCAAACACATTTTGATTGGAAAAGCTTAATACATATATTTCTGCCTTTTACTAAATACCACAACAATTATTTCAGAAAGTTACACTATTTCTGAAGAATTTAGGCAACATGATCTGATGTTATTCTGAAGACTGTAGAAAAGAGGCCAGAGTAGATTGTATGTTGCCTAGAAGTTGCCCAAGCTGGTTTATTAAATATGTGTACCCAATAAATTTCTTAAAGCATAGATGGCTGACACAATACATGAATCTTATATAATTTTTTGGATCTTTTCTTCTGTAAAAATTTAGATTCCATAAGGATGACTATGTTAGTCTGCCCACCAAAACAGGAGCGGGGAGGGGGATATTTTTGTGCATTTTAAAGATTTATTCTGATTTAATGTATACTCTTGTCAATGAAGCTTGAACAACATACTTTTTAATATGCCAAAGAGTACCAATATATACAATACCATTATTTTTATCTAGGACTTCTGATTCTGGATTCTAGGTTTGAATTTCATTAGATGGTCTTGGAATGTTCTGTATTGATCACTCTAATCTACTTATAGAGTTAATGTGAAGCTAAAATGAGGAGGGAGAAAATTATGTGCACCGATCTGGACCTAGGGTGTTCTGTGAGGCTATCTTTAAGGGGTTGATCAACTGGATGAATGTGTGACTTTGGATGTGATGGGTTGTTTAGTTTTTGTTTGTTGTTTTAACCTGATGCTGACCATATAGGGTATCGCAAGTTGGGCAACCATTTGATTGATTGATTGATTGAATGAATGAATGAATGACCTATGCTGCCTGGAGGAACATTTCTGGACCAGAAGATAGTGGATAGAAACTGTCTAGGAATATCTAAGGGACTAGTACAAAATAAACTTCAATGCCTTAAACTTCAATGCCTTTCATCTTTCCCCTTTCATAGAAAGACAAGTTGTATAAAGTATATTTTATATATGTTTTTCCACATGGATTTCACAAGTACTTAATACAGTACAGTGTTGTGCAGCTTTCAATACCATGATTATGAGATTCTTGTTTGTTATTATAGATCACAAGATTTTTAAAAAACTTTCAAGCTGTTTTTCATATCTGTTTTTGTTTGCCAAAATTTTGGATGTAATGAGAAAAAAATAATTCCATTATTTGAAGATGAGATGAGAGAAGGTATTTCTTCTCCAATTGTTAGCTTCATGCACTGGACAATTTGAAAGAAGGTAAACTAAAACACAAAATTAGGCCCTCCAGAATTTTCTACATTAAACACCTTCATTTAATAAATTATATCCAATGATACTGCAATAAAATCTGAAAAGTTTAAATTCAAAACTAGGACATCAAGACTGTACTTGGTTTTACATACCGCACAATGCCAAAATGTTGTTTGATTTGACTTAATGGATTGTGAAAATCCTGATATTGTGGTAGATATCCAGTGGCCTAGCATGACATTGGAGTCTAGTTTTATTTATCCAACAGAATAAAGTATGATGCCAAATTTAGCGGGGTAAATGTGACTAATTAATTGAAAGAAAGCTCCACTGAACATGTTGCTTGGGAATAAATCTCTCTTGAACTCAGTGGTGCTTATTTCTAATAGGAGAAATTCAGCTTGTAAAACGCACTGAACTTTGTAAATAATATTTTGCCAGTTGAATTGTAACCTTTTAACTTTTAATTATAAAACCAGTATTGTAAAGTAATATCACCATTTAAACTGCTATCTTGAAAAACAAATACCATGACAGAAAGAGAAGGTGCCACGTAGCCTTTACAGATAAAACGATCTGCAATCTCTGTCTTCTGGCAAAATTGGCAACACCATTTTTGTTTATATTTGTTTTTCAAAATTAAGAGTGAGAATGAGTGCATATTGCCTCTGAGAGTCCATGTTAATCTGTCGTGTGCATTCACTTGCCAGAGCAAAGAGGTCAGTCAATCAAACATTTTATAGCTTTAGCATTTCAACATTGCTCTTCCTCTGAATTTTTTTCTGGAGTTATGATCCCCTGCTCTATCGAGAAACAGTACAATTTGCAATTACTCTTGTTGCATCTAATTCAGTAACAGAGAAAAAAGAGCATGGAAAGCTAGGATGAAGGAAGAACCAATTCACCACATAATTGCTCTTCTTCTGTGCTAAAATGAGATATATGTACACATGGAGATACATCTTTATGACCAATGCAGAAGCAATAAATATGATTCCTTGTATCAAATCCAGGATTCTGAACTGGATAAATCAACAGTGCTTCCTCTAGGATTAAGTTTGTGTTTGTGCCACACACAATGCCACAAGAAATGGGGTGTTGATTACTCTTTTCTTATGCCCCAAATGCAGACAAAGCTATCCTCAGCTTTCCAATCATCAAACAGCAACGTTTGCACTCTCAGAATTTTCTACTCTGAATTAATTTGCACTTTCTTAGAAAGTGTGAGTGAAAATGTTACAACAGGAGATACTTTTGTATCAGATCATGCAATAAGTGTAACTTTGCAACTTGTAACTGCATTTTTGCCTTTTTAGGAGTCCCATTAAAGAAACAGTCCAGAATGTTTGGCTTTCAAATTCATGTCATAAAACTATTTCCAGATTTACTTAAAAGCCACAGAACATCTATCACAATTTAATATTATACAAGTTTATTCACAAGCAAGTTTCATTCAGTGGAACTGTGTTTCCAAACAAGTATACACAAGATTACAGGCTCAATATTCAAAGGCTATGGGGATTCTCCAGGTAAATTCATATAAAAGGAATTTTTTTTTTGGAAAAATCCATAATTACTTCCTGGTCTAAGTCACACTGCGTGAATGGAATCTTATCCAGGCATTGGATCAGATATACTAGGCATCCTCTAGGACAGGAGTGTCAAACTCAAGGTTCAGGGCAGGGGTGAAATCCAGCAGGTTCTGACAGATTCTGGAGAACCGGTAGCAGAAATTTTGACTAGTTCGGAGAACTGCAAATACCACCTCTAGCTGGCCCAAGTGGGGTAGGAATGGAGATTTTGCAATATCCTTCCCCCAGGAGTGGGGAGGGAAAGGGGATTTTGCAGTATCCTTCCCCTGGACTGGGGAGGGAATGGGGATTTTGCAGTATCCTTCCCCTGCCATGCCCACCAAGTCACACCCACAAAACCGGTAGTAAAAAAAACTGGATTTCACCAAAAGTCCGGGGGCTGGATCTGGCCCTTGGGGTGCTTAGATCTGACCTCTGGGACCACCCTGGAAACAACAAAGGACTTGCCCGCAGTGCCTCTGCCAGCAAAAATGTAGCTCAGGAGGGCCCAGGCTCTGTTTTCGGCTGTGCCAGCCTCCTGCCACCCTCTGCCAGTGAAAACGGAGCTCGGGGAGGCCACACACCCCCAAGCTCCGTTTTCATTGGCAGAGGCCATCACAGCTGAAAACTGAGCTCTGGAGCCCGTTTTTGCTGCAGAGCACTTGGGTCACCAGATGCCCCTGACACGATTGCCATCAAGCTGGCCACGACCACCCTGGCCATGCCCACCCCAGCCCCTTAGGTCAAACACAACCCTGATAAGGCCCTCAATGAAATCAGGTTTGACACCCCTGCTGTAGGATCACAATCTTCAATTCCTAAGATTCACAGCAATGGTCTTACTGGCTGGGAATTCTGGAAGCTGAAATTCACACATCTGGAGGGTCCTATGATGGAGAAAGTTAGAGTAGACCATCTGTCCACAACCTAGTATCATCCAGGAATTTGGGCCACAACTGCAAAAAATACAACAAAGGAAAAAGAAAAATTAAGGATATCATTTTAAGTAAATGTTTATAATTCTATACAGTTCTGAAATGCAATTATTCAATCTATATATATATAAAACGAAATACCACTTGTGCATCATCACAAAATCTCCAGAACCGTAAAGCTTACAAACTTGGAATTTGCCATGTATGTTCCTCTTGGCTTCTAGGTACTCACTAAGAAAGGATTTTTTGAAATGACCATCAGAGCCTTAGTATTTCCTATATTATTATTAACATGCTCTGATGATAAGGAGTTCTACTCCCTCTCCCCACCTGAAAAGAAATCTCTTCCCAATACAAAACACAAGCAGAGGAGAGGAGTTTCAGTTTCAGTTTTACTTCCCAGCAGCAAACATCTTTACTACTGAATAGTTGAGCTAAGCCACAGCCAGGCTCCTTCCTGTCTCCTTCTTGCTCACACAGCAAATACTGTTTCACTTTCTAAACAGCCCTCTGATGCTAAGGAGTTGTACTCCCCCTCCCCACCTGAAAAGAAATATGTTCCAAATGCAAAACACAAGCAGAGGAGAGGAGTTTCAGTTTCACTTTTACAGCAGAAAGCAGGGAATAGGATAGGGGAGGCTTCCATGAGGCAAGCCTGAGGGAGAGAAGGGGGTTAGGATAGGATAGGCTTCTGTGGGGCAAGCCTGAGGGAGAGAAGGGGATAGAATAGGATAGGCTTCTGTGGGGCACATTGAATCATGGGTATGGGCACATACGTGCACTACACCCCCCCCCCACGTTATCCTCACTTTTGGCATGCGACAGCAAAAAGGTTAGCCATCACTGGACTAGTGCCTGCAAAAATACATGAGTAGACCAATGCCTGCAAAAATAAATGGGTAGACCGGTAGAGCTCTGCAAGCAGTTAAAAGCCTGGTAGACCAGTCCCTCTGCTAAATCCTAAAGAATTGTCACATGACCATCAAGCCACGCCCACAGAACTGGTAGTAAAAAAATTTAGAACCCACCCCTGGGCAAGGCTGAGGGAGAGAAGGGGAGAGGAGAGGCCGATCATTACTACTCATTAATTTTCAAGCTGTAAGTGTCGATTTATCAAGCTCGATCACATAGTTTCGTAGCGGAGCACCGGTATTCAGCTAGTTACATATATATATTTGTAGTACATTTATATAACTATCATGTTTTTAATCTACTGTATTTTGTATAAATGAGTCCTATATTTCATTATATTTGTTCATATTCAATCCACTGAGTAAAAGCAGCCAAAGATTTATCTTTCCAATGCTGCAGTATCAGTCTTTTGGCATAGAATATCCAGTTATGCTGTCAGGTTGTAAAATTCTGATTCTAGTTATGCAGTTCAAAAGAAGAATATCATCTGAAAATTTTAGCTTTTGTCACACCATTATGTTTAGATAATTCAGTATTTTCTTCCAAAATTTAATAAGTGTAGGACATTGCAAAAACATTTGTTTTTAAAAAGCTTATCCTTATTACATCTCCAGCAAAATGCTGTTTTGAATTTACTTTGTGGGTTTTTTGTGGGGGGAATGTATGTGTTTTCATCTTTGTGGGGCTTTTTTCCTTTTCTGTTTGTCTCTCTTTGAAAAGCAATTAAAAACACATTAAATTCATTATCTTGAATGTTTGTGGGTATTACTTTGATAAAAGTTGCATTTGTCTTGGCCTCAACTCCCTCTAAATTCATGGCTATGCCTGTGCATTTTTCTTGACAATGATATGCATGTGGTTTGTCCTTGCTTTCTTGTGGGATGGTTTTTTTCAACTTTTCAGTCTTCATCTGCAATCTTGATAGTTACTCATCTAAGTACTTTCCAGGCTCAATCTCACTTTGGTAGAAGTCTAACAGATCTGGGGAACACAGAGGAGGTAGAAAAAGAGAGGAAACAGTGCTGTTATGGAAGAAACGCTCAAGCAGAGAAGGGAAAGGGTGAAAAGGATATTCAGAATAATTCCTCAATTACAGTAGATATTTTTATGATATTGTATCAGGGCAGTCTACAGATACATTAAAGGCAGAAACAACAATATATTAAGCAGATACATCCTACATCTAGAATATCAGTAAAACAACATCAATTAAGCAAGGTTCCCCATCCTTAAAACCAAACTTTTTGACCTGCCCTTGGGTTATATATTCCTTTAAACAAGGGGCTTAAAAAAATAATGCCCTTATATAAAACAATCCCTTTTTCTTCTTTCTGATGTCCATGTGTCCATCCCCAATATCTCATTTCCCCCTCTCCACAACCCGAAATGTAGTATTTCTTCTTTGTCTAAAGCAGGGGTCTGCAACCTTAAATACTCAAAGAGCCATTTAGACCCGTTTCACCCAGAAAAGAAAACACTGGTAGCCACAAAACCTAGGTGGGCATGGCCAACTCAATGTCACTCACTTTCACCAGTCACATGACTCCCTAGCCATGCCTACCCAGCAGGTCATTAGGGCAGAGAACCAGTTGTTAAAAAACACCGGGAACCACAAAATTCTTTTGACATCTCTCTTTCTCCCCTCCCTCCCTCCCCTCTCCCCCTCTCTCTGTATCTCTCTGTCACTGACCTGGCCACTTCTCCATCCCCCACCGTTGCCCTTACCTTCTCAGGCCAGGCAAGGAGTGACTGGTAGGGGAGGGCAATGGGCGGGGCCAGCCAGTGGTGGGATCACCTGAAAGGGAGCCTCAGCAGAGGACCCAAAGAGCGGCATGCGGCTCCGGAGCTGCAGGTTGCTGACCCCTGGTCTAAAGTGAATTGAAAAGGGGTTTAGAAAATCAGGGCCCAGATCAAGCTTGCCCATCCCTTCTAATATTAGAATGGGAATATTGGAAGGGACTTCCAATCATTAAATAAAACAGAGTATTGCAAACTGATGTCGAAGTCCCATTGAAGTTAAGAGTTTCTGCTAGTTATTAGTTATGATCTCGATAATTTTTCTATAATCTCTGAAATCTCTGCAATTCAACCCATTAGTACTAAACCTGCTGCCTACAGCAGCTGAGAACAAGCAACTTCTACTGTGTGTCAATTCTTCTGGAAGATCTTGGATATTTCTCTTTACAAAGAAACTTTTTTCTTTAGCCCAACTTGCTAGCTCTTCATAGACTTAATTTACAGATTTTCTGACCAATCTGGTCACTCTCTCTGGACATGCTTCAATTATTTCATGTTCTTAAAACACATGAAACTTTGATCCGCGCTTGCACTAAATATTCCTTTAATCATAGGGGCCTAAAAAAAGTGAAACAAGTCAAATCCTCTTACTATCAGTGTTCTTACAAGAGGCTTGGGAATTAAAATTTCCAGATCATCCCAGGAACTGCTCACTGAGGACCTCTAGTGTCTTAACATATAAAGGCTTTTATAAAGTTTATAGATGCTGTTAGGGTGTTGTTGGTGTGTACGTGCACGCGCCAGCGCACCGGAAACCTGACAACCAGCTGGCTGAGCTGTGGCGATGGCGCGAGTGCCCACAGAGAGGGCTCTACGTGCCACCTCTGGCACACATGCCATAGGTTCGCTATCATGGGTATAGGGTTTCCTGCTTGAGCAGGGGGTTGGATTAGAACTGCAGGATCCCTTCTAACTCTGTTATTTCACTGGGAAATCACATCAGCTTAATTTCTTCTATTAAACTGCTGTTAAAGATGGAAAATATCTGCCAGAATAAATAAGCATGCTGGTCAAATTACACACACAAAAAAGACTGATGGACACTACCGGTCTCAGAATCAGAACAGGGTCAAGGTTGGCCCAACTTCTGTTTTGTAGATAAATTGTATAGTTTAGGTGTAGGAACAAACCAGCTTCTATTTTCTAACTGATTAGTTGGCATTTATAGAAGGGACATGGTGGCTCAGTGGCTAAGACGCTGAGCTTGTTAATCAGAAGGTTGGCAGTTCAGCAGTTCGAATCCCAGCACCGTGTAACAGAGTGAGCTCCTGTTACTTGTCCCAGTTTCTGCCAACCTAGCAGTTCGAAAGCACATAAAAAATGCAAGTAGAAAAATAGGGACCACTTTGGTGGGAAGATAACACCGCTCTGTGCACCTTTGGTGTTTAGTCATACCAGCCACATGACCACGGAGACGTCTTTGGACAGCGCTGGCTCTTCGGCTTAGAAATGGAGATGAGCACCGCCCCTAGAGCCGGAAATGACTAGTAGGCATGTGTGGGAGAATCTTTATCTTTACCTTATAGAATTCATCCATCTTGGCAAGCAGATTTTGGTTGTGTTCACATAACATGCTTAACCTGATTATTGAAGTAGCTTGTATCTGAATTTACCAAATATACTGAGCTATAAACAAAATAGTTAAGTAATGTGAGTACAGCTGCTAAATTTGCATTGACCAGATTAAGTATGGAACATGAGTGCAACAGCTGTTTTTAGGAAACAGCTGTTGCACTCATGAACCATACCTAAAGATTGCAAAATTGAAGGGCAGTCTTTTATCTAAAGAGGTCTCTGGTAATGTCTGGTTTAGGATGAAAGTCCAGAATCACCTAGGCTTGGAACTTTGTCCATTTGCCCAGAGCTGCTGGAATTTGGGCATCATGTAATTTGTTCATATTATATTATTTTATAGTTCGTTGCACAGTCAGCTAGATGTTCAGATTGGATTTGGCATTTTTATCCACCTATCAAGTCCTTCCCAAGGATCTGGGATAGGCAGATGTAGATGTTTGATGGTGTTAGAGGTATCATCGCAGGATGGAAGCTGTTCCGACTAAAGCTGCCTTTTGGAATTGATTGATGGTAAATTTATGAATGCCGATAGTGTTCAAGTGGTATTATTATTGCTATTATTATCTATATGCTACCAAAACTCTCATGTTGGTACCTTTAGCTGAGCAAAACAGTGCATTCAAAACTTTTTCAACCAAGGTATCTCAAATGGGCTAACTTACAGAATGTGTCCAAAATCTGGGACCAATGATCCTATGGAATCGAAACCTGGCAAATTTTAGAACGTTTTATGATATATCCATGATGGCGAACCTATGGTACATGTGCCAGAGGTGGCATGCAGCGCCCTCTCTGATGGCACACGGGCTGTCGTCCCAGTTCAGCTCTGCTGCACATGCACGCGCGCCACCCCAGGCCAACAGGTCTTCAGGTCTCTGCTGCGCATGTGCGGGGGGGAGCATGTGGGGGGTGCACGTGCATGCACAGGGGCAGGGTGTGTGCAGCAGGCTGTGCGTGCATGTGGGGGGGCGCATGTGCGGGGGCCGCACACGCATTGCGTTTTGGGGGGTTTGGGTGCAAGCGCATTCATGCATCTGCGCTTTGGGCACTCGGTCCAGAAAAGGTTAGCCATCACTGTGATATACAGATATTATAAAGCATTTTATGACATAATACAAAATGTCATAAAACATGCTTGATTGTGGTCTATATCTATCTGTCTATCTGTCTGTCTGTCTATCATCTATCATGTTCTAACAGCTCTGGAGAGTTTATAATATAAACATATAAATATGTCTCCGGAGAAGGGCGGCATATAAATCGAACCACTAAATAAATAAATCAATAAATAAATCCAAATTTAGCAATCTAAAATGTCTATCAATTCTACAGAACCGAGAGTGTAAAGACCGACTTTAAGTCTTCTTAAACAGAAATAAGGGAGTTCACCTCAAATTGAGATTGGCAATTGCTTCCACAGTAAATTTCCAATGATATCTGAAGCCTTATTTCCAGAGCTGTTTTATATCTCAGAGCCAGTCCCTCTATAAACATATACAGGTGTAAGGTTTACATCTTTAAATATCAGTCGTCATTTCTGGGTTTCCATCTGTGACATCGATTGATATGAGCACTTTTTCCTCCGAATGCCTGTCCTCTACGATGGGCGATGTATTTCCGCAGCGCAACGAAGGTCCCTCCCTCGACACCCTTCAAACCCTTTACAAGCGGTGAAAGAGGAAACACAGGTACTCCTCGATTTACAACTGTTTGTTGAGTGACTTATGACCATTTTTCACAAAGTTACAACCTTTGCAGCATCCCCGCGATCATGTGATCAAAGTTCAGATGCTTGGCAACTGGTTCATATTTATGACGGTCGCAGAGTCCCGAGGTTATGCAAACCCCCTTTTGCAACCTTCTGACAAGCAACGTCTTCACAGCTGGGTTGCTGACTTTTATCAACTGCAGGGCTTCACTTAACAACTGGGGCAAGAAAGATCGCAAAAAGGGGCAAAACTCACTTCACACATGTCTCACTTAACAGCAGAAGTGTTGGGCTCAACTCCGGTCGTAAGTCGAAGCCTCCCTGCAAAAAAGAAGAAAAAGAAGCGCCCACCCTGCAGTCCCGCGAGAGTTGAGGGCTGTGGCCGCTTCCACCGCTTGCGGCCAGTTCGCGAATGTCAAAGCCGCCCCTCCGTCGCGCCCTGGATAAAGACTTCTACTGTAAGGCAGGGGTGGGCAAATGTGGCCCTTTTACAACCGGTGGACTTCAACTCCCAGAATTCCTGAGACAGCCAAGCTGTCTCAGGAATTCTGGGAGTTGAAGTCCACCGGTTGTAAAAGATTGTAAAAGGGCCACATTTGCCCACCCCTGGCTGTAAGGCGTCGCCAGAGCCCCGGAGCTGAGTCCAGGGGGCGCGCGGAGCCGGGAACTCTTGAGCGCCCGGGAGCCAAGAAAACAATCCCTCCTTCAGTCGGACAGGATGCTCCGACTCACGTAGCGGCCGCGGAAGTGGGCAGTGCCTCAGGAAGCGGCCGGCCGAAACTGCACGTCCCCAAAAGAGAGCCCGTTACACAAGCGCCGCACGTGTGGCGTCTCTCGAAGGGACTCCCGAAGACGTTTGCCCTGATCCGGGCGGCTCGACTTGGAGCGCGGGGAGGGGGGGAAACGAGTGGGTGGAAGGCCGAGGACGTAGCAGGTTTTGTTGCTTTTAAAGCTTTGTTGGTGGGCAGTGAATCCAGCGGCGTCTTTTGCAACAGGGCGGAAGGTTTCGGCAGCTGGACGGGGGTGGTCAGTCAAGCGGCGTTTACCCAAACGAGACAGACTGCTTGGAAACTCGAGGTGGAAAATCCCATCAGCCCCCCCTTTTTTTTTGCTCCTACAGCACTAAACACACAATTGTTCTGGTGGTTGTAAATGAATCCTGACATCCCAAAACAGCATCTGCTATAAGCGCCTCTGTGCGATTTGCAAGCGACGTTGTGATGTTTAGAGACGCAGCTCTCCTTTATCCCAAAGGTGCTTTTTCAAGAGGCAACTGGACACATTCTAGCTCTGAAGAAGCTTCTTGGATGAGAAGCAAAACGTCTTCAAAGAAAAACCAGAAAGTCCAGTTGCCTCTTGAAAAAGTACCTTTGGGACAACCATGACCTGGATGACTGAGAATCTCCATAGACAGCTTTCCTTTATATTCCTTTCCATCAGAGTGAGATGCTACTAACTAAGTCTGTGCCTCTTGCACAGGTTAGAAAACGAGGTGCGAAAAATATATGAAGCGCATTTTCATCTTTCATGAAAGACCCTGTTGGTGTGAAATTATTGCAGAGATAGATTCAAGGAAACTTGCTAGGCAACCTTAATAAAATACGTAAATAGAAACTCAAGCATCTTGTCCTGGACATTATAAAACTAACAGAAAGAATAAGAAAGAAGCATGTTATATTTGCTCAGTGGTGGGACAAATTGTTCACAACAACCCAATGGAAGGCTAAGATCAAGAAGGCGCTAAGGAGGCTCATTCCTGGTCTTATTTTCATTTTTGTGTATGGGAGGTAGCATTTTTTCCTTAAAGAGGTTGTAAGGGCATGTGAACTTATTCAAAATCATAACTAAATAAATGACAAGAATCAAATGTTGCATAGAGTTATCATAATGACTTGGCTGATATATTGTAAAAGCCACACGTGAGCAACCTCATTAAAGGTAAAAATGCCTTTTGAAGAATTCCACAATGAAGAGGGATTTGAATTTTTCTTCCAAATCTGTATATATTCTTAGTAATCTGTTACTAGTTATAATATTGTACCATCTATTTGTTTGGTGCAGTCTCCCCAATTATTGAAAAAAAAAAAAAAGTGGTTGCAAAGCTGTGGCAATTAAATCCATAACTATTGCCTAACTTCTAATAGAAGACAAAAATTTCTCATAGTTAGACCTATCTTTGGACTGCAAAAATCCAGATAAACTGTAGAGGCCAGAAAGAGTTTTCTCAATCTTTTACTGCCCAGATTTTAAAACTGTACATTAGTCATTAAATGGCAGTTGTCTAGAAGAAGCCCAGAAATGTAGGCTAGAATGGGAAGTTAAAAAAAAAACCTTAAAAAGGGTAAACCATTAGCATATTGTGCAAGATTGGACATTTGAAACGTTTATTTTTTTAACTGAATTCATTGTGAAAGAATGCCTAGAACAAATGAACTGACTCCATATTACAGCCGTCACTTTTTTGTGTCCCTTGACTGAAGGCCCACTAATGGGGTTTACTCCACATCAAGAGGATGTGTCCATTCTGCATATGTGCTAGAGATGCTTGAGATCACACTATATATTATTTCCTGGTTTTCAAAATGTTCATCTCTATATAAGTTTGGGGATAGACTTAAAACATCAGTTTCTGGTTCATTCCTGTTTGTTGTTTTATCAGCTAAAACAAACAACAGTGAAAAGTTTTTACTGTCTTCAATTAATAATTCTTGGGAAGTAAAAAATTCACTAGACATCTTTTCCCTTATCTCTTACCTAATCTTTCTTTAAATAGAGTTGCAGGCAAACAAATGTGCCACCACTGGGTTATAGAAAAAACTATGCAGCACAACTTGGACAGGAGTGGATAATATGAGGCTGCTGGGCAACCATACAGTATGCTAATGATAATTTCCCTTGCTAAATCTCCCTGCTTAATTTAAGAATAATAAATGGAAGAATGAAATACTAGAAAGCACTAACTAGCATATACTTTAGTTTTTCAAGAATGCTTCTGGATCTAATGGTTTATTTTTTTATATAAGGATTCTTAGGAAAATAAATGGGATGTAGCTGCAGCCCAGGGCATCTGCTTGACTTTATGTCCATCCAGCAAGATAAAAAGGGGAAAACTGAAACAGAATGACTACATTCTTGCACTTAGATGTGTTGGTGAACACAATCTTGCCAGTTTGCCTTTTGGTAAATAGATATTTGGCCATACAGGTAGTCCTCGTTTAGCAACTGCCTCTTTTAACAACTATTTGCAGTTACGGCAGTGATAACTGCAATAAATCCTTGAAGTGTAAATTCACAGATTTATAAAGCAGAGGAAAGCTGAAGATCATAAGCATAGTCATGATTTCACTTTGCAACTGCTTAACAACCAAGTTGCCAGTCCCAATTGTGGTTGCTAAACAAGGATTATCTGTAATCTATCCTCACCATGGAGGCATTTTTGTAAAGCCCTCTATGTTACCGTTTTGTGAGAATACCAAGATATATGTCCCCCTGCCTCAGTTTTCTAACTGTGTGCAAGGAAATGAGCTTCATGACATTCAATGGGATTTAGCTAAATCAATGAATTAAGTTAATATACATTTTTATTCCTTCTTTGCTTCCTATAAAGACTTGGGACTTTTCCCCAGTGCTGATTTGAAGTGCTATCAGTTGAATTGGCAGAAAATTATACTGGTATGAAATGTTTTGTTCCAGTTGTGGATCCCTATCTTGCTTCTATTGCCTGTCTCAAGGCAGTGCAGTTCCCTGACTTGCATGCAAAATCTAATAAGAGTTTGGTCCCTTGACAGTGCTGCTGAATGATATTGGAATAAGGAAGAAAATATTTCATTAACACTTGATACAGTTATGGAAAACTCCAGCCTCTCTCACTTGTAGACTGGAGATGAGATGATAGTGATGCCAGCAGGACACCGAAAAAGGATATTGCAATAACATGTTTGTGCTGAAATTATTTGGAAGTGAGGAAGGGCCTTCAGACTGTATTCACACAAGATTCCGTCCTTGGTTAATAAATTTACTCATTTAATGAGTTTGAGAATACAATAAACTTAAATTTAATTATTTTTAGCATGTTGTGTGAATGCATCTCCCAGATTTCATACCGACCTGAATAAGTATAGTGTATGAATTAAGCCACAGTGAAATGTCATTAGACTATTGTGAGACAAGGCATGTATAATATCTGTAGGGCCTCTTCAGACAATCACCTTTTAAAACAGCTATAAGATTTTAAAAAAAAATTGTAAGAATCCTACTTAAAACTGTCATATATAAGTGTACCCCAAAAAAATTTAAATAATGTCTGTTAGGCCTGTTTTGGCTTTGGCTTTTCTACTGTGCCTTGGAAAATTACTATGAATATCCCTGCCTGCTTTCAAATGCTTTTTTTTGCCCTTAGTCCTGAGGTGGGGAACTATGGCCCCTTTATGACTCACAAGTCACAAGCATGGCTGGTTCAGGAATTCTGGGAATTGAAGTCCACAAATCATAAAAGGGCCATAGTTCCCCACCCCTGACTTAGTCCCTTGTGGAACCTCATCAAGTTCTCATAAACCCCCAGAGTTCTACAGAGCTCAGTTTGACAATCTTGCTCATGTGACAGTTCTCTCCTTCATTGCATGCAAATGTTTGATATCATTTCAGAATTTCCGCTCTTCCTGGGACTGGAAATCATGTAAGAATTGTTTAGAAGCTCTAGACATAAGAATATCAACCTCTTGGTTATCTGGAAGAGACCACTATCAAGAAGTCTATATTCCTATGGGTATAATGTTTTAAAAATATTATGAGTCCCTGCAGATTTTACTCCACTAGTTGTTGCTGACTATAAGGGGTGATGCTCATCTCTGCTTCAAGGCCATTGAGCCAGTGCTGTCCGAAGACATTTCTGTGGTCATGTGGCCAGCATGACACCATGGAGCGCTGTTACCTTCCCACTGATGTGGTACCTATTTATCTACTCACATTTGCATACTTTCAAACTGCTAGATTGGCAAGAGCTGGGGCGAGGATGGGAGCTCATCCCATCACGTGGCGCTTGGGATTTGAACCTGGGTTGCCTGCTTTCCAGCCAATAGACCCAGCGTCTTAAACATTCAGCCATCATGCTGCCCCAACATGAGAATGGAGGGACAAAAAAAATCAGGGCAGCCTTAAATTTTTACGAGCTTTGTTAGCCCTGTTTAATTGGGAGTAAATCCCAAAATGGGACAGTGAAGATGTGTATAGAGTGGCTTTTGGTCATACCTATGCCACATGTAAAATTCTCTGTTTATAGTAAGGACATATACATCATTCCTGATCTATTCTGGCCCAAATGCTTTAAGCACAAAATTCAGTTTTACCCAAGCATGTTCCTTCTATGAAACCTGAAATCTCTAATCTAGAGATTTACCTTGCAATCCCAGTTTTTATCACCCATATCCCACCAAATAAGAGGTACATGCAAAATACAAACGTGGGTTTGATTAGAATTATTTTTATTATTATTAGATTGATTATGACTGCCTGCTTCAAAAGACTTTAAGGCACAAGTAAATTTGTGTCTGACATAGTTAAAGCTTCCCCTGGACTTTTTCAACTTTTCTCTCTAAATTATTTATCTTTGTTTCACATTTTCCAGCCAGTCCAGCTTGGTTCTCCTCTCAGGGAGGTTGAGAAAAACATGCACTTCGTAGGCATAGGAAATATATCCTCATGTCTGTCTATGAGTCAGCTTGCACAAAGTTGATGTACGTGCAAGTGAAATAATCACAAATTGCTTCCCTATTTATTCTGCTTCCACTTCCTTTCTTCTGTGGTTTTACATGTGCTGAATTTTAGACTATAAAGTCCTCAGAGCAAGAAACTGTCCTCTTTTATTCATAATATAAATTCAATTCATACTTATGAAAGAAAACAGATTCTTGTATTTAGAACTATTTGCATTGCATTGTAAATGCATTACAAATCGGAACGTTATTCCTTTGCAATGAATGAATGATTGATTGATTGATTGAATGAATGAATGTCAAAATGTTTCACCTATCATGTTTCTCCCAAAATAAGACCCTGTCTTATATTTTTTTGAACCCTGAAATAAGCACTTGGCCTTATTGCCATGCGCCCAAAAGCCCGATTGGGCTTATTATCAGGGGATGTCTTATTTTGGAGGAAACAGGGTAGCAAACCCAGTAAATTTTATTAAATAATAGCCTTTCTTTTTTCTCTCAAAAAACCGATTTACCCTTTTTCCTGGCATTGTAACATTGTCTAGTACTGTGTTTCTTAATCCCAGCAACTTTTAAGATCTGTGGACTCCAGCTCCCAGAATTCATTCATGCTGACTGGAAAATTATGGGAGTTAGAGTTCACATATCTTAAAGTGACTGAAGTTGAGAAACACTGCTCTAAAGACAGAATTTTATCTTAGTCTTACCTGCCTTGAAGCCTTTCAGAATATTGACCTACAGCTTACTTCAGTCCCAGGCAGCCATAGGCAAACTTCTTTGGACAGTTCCAAATTGGGAAAAGCTGTTTAATCATAGCACTTTCTCCCTTCATCAGAAAAATGCTTCTGAAAAACAGTCAGAATTGGACAGAGCAGAATTCCTGACAGGAGAATTCTGGGAGTTGAAATTCATACATCTGAAAGCTGCCAAGGCTGAGAAACATTGGGATAGAAGTATGGTAGGCCTACTACTGTAGAAAGTTAGAACCCATCCTTCTCCTAGAAAAATGAAATATTCTAGGAAATATTAAAAAGGCAGAATATTATATTTCCCTGGATGAGAAATGGAGAAACATGTTTTTTTAGGCAGGAAGCAGACTCACTCTTAATAGCCCCCACCCTCCTCAATAGCCCACAGCAGATGTCAGCACTTAAGAGATAAAGAGATGGATAGGTCTATTCATAAGCAAATACCCTCACCCAAGATCCAACAAAGGTAGGATTAGCCCTCAGCCATAATACAAATTGCCCAAAGCAATTGCCCCTTCATTACATCACCCAGCAAGATTCAACCAAGCCTGGGACTCAAGACAACCTACAAAGTTACCCCTGTATGGCCCCATGGGAGTCTGACAATCAATCAGAATACATTCCTTTCACAGGAACAGGAAGCAAGTTCAAAGCCCAAGAGAGAGTATAAATCTCTCTCACACCCATGTGCTTGATTGCACAGGACCTCAAACCATGTGATCCTGTGCACCATTAAACCATCTTTCCAAACAGCCTCCATGTTTCCAGTATCTTTCTTCCCACTTGGAACTGAACCCAGATGAACATTTCTTCCAACACTACAATACAGTTAAACTTGTAGAATGGGAAACTTAGGTTTTAGTCCAAAGGGAAGCATTGAATGATCCGAAGAAGTCTTTGCCCATGCAACAAGTCTCAGACTGCTGTGTAGGTAAAAATGAAGAGAGATCCCATATGGGCTACCTTGATCTCCCAAAGAAACGTCAATAAGGATATTGAAAAAAAATAAATGAGTGGCACTCCACATCATGGTAAGTCTCCAAAATGGAGTTCTAGAAACCTGCTGTATTCAAGAGTCCTCTCCTCTGGCTCAACATTTGAGTGCTTTGTTCATCCAAACCACAGGTGATAATTTTCATAAATATGGGAACTACTGATAGAACAAAAGCCTGTCCATTTTGGCCAGGCAATTACATGTTTTAAATATAATAAATAAATAAAATAAGCAACTAGCTGCATACTAGCAAATCTGCTACTTTGCTTTCCTCCCCATAAACTCATTTAGGATTGCATTTTTCCATGTTAAATTTAAAGGGAGATAAATCCACTCCTAGTTATTTTAAAGCTGACTCAATTAAATCCATGTGTGTTTTTTAATGATAAACAGACCTGTGTCCATTTTGTAAAGTTAGATTGGAATCAAAGGATACAGCAATTAAAAATAGCATCCCTATTTAGAGACTACAAAGAGTGAACTTAGTGAACTTTGGGGAAAAAGAAACAAAGATTAGATTTGAGGCCATCCCTATTTTCAGTTATTAAAATTTATTCAAACTCAATGGTATAGTTGTCATTTTTTTTTAAAGTTGTGTGCTTTATTGTGTTGGACAAAGTAGATTTGAATATACATGTACCATATAGAGCTGATGAAGCTCTTTCAGGAAATATACATCAAATATAGGAGATAAGAAGGTTTCATTCAATTAAGTCTATGAAGTGCTCAGATGCAGGGCATGGCTGTTGTCAGGGTCTTATGAAAAGAGAGCCTCACAGGTTAAAGGCTCTAATTCCAGAATATCTTAATTGCAAATATTAGAACAGCACCAATGGCAAACATCCCGTGCTTCTTAAAGAAAAAGAAGATAAGCTCTTTTGCTATATAGATGAGGTGTATGAAGATGAAACAGTATAAGAATAAGGTAAGCGGGTCATGTGGTAAGAGGAAATGATGGCCACCTCCTGAAACCTGTGGAAAGAAGAAAGACGACATTCCAGTTACATTTCATATCCTATCAGTCACTGAAAATGCAAAGAACAAAGGTACATTTTTGGCCTTCTTTGCAAGCAGTTTTATTTCTTCCCACATTATTGCCTCTTCTTTTTACTGCTTCACATCAAGCTGAAGAACACAATATGGGGTTTATTCTGCATGAAATTTACATAATTATGATTTATAATGTTAGTTTCTGTGTTTGTTCCATGGAACTGATACCACAGTTCTAACTTATTCAGAAAATAAATCTCATTAAATTCTGTGCAAATTATTTATTATGGTTCATCGCACAGTCAGCCAGAGGTGCGGATTTGGCATTTTTGTCTACCTATCGAGGTAGACAAGGACCCGGGATAGGGAGATGTGGATGCTTGAAGGTGTTACAGACATAGTCGCAGGATGGAAGCTGTTCCGAGTGAAGCTGCCTTTTGCAATTGACAGATGGTGATTTTGTCAATGCCAATGGTATTCAAATGGTGCGCCAGTTGTTTTGGGATTGTATATCCAAGGTGCCTATTACTATTTGGCGTACCTTTGCTTGCTTCTGCCACAATCATTCTATTTCTATTTGCAGGTCTTTATATTTTGTGATCTTCTCTAGTTCTTTATTCTATTGTGTTGTCTCCAGGTACTGCCACATCCACTATCCAAACTTTTTTGTCTTTCTTATTTACAATTGTTAAGTCTGGAATATTATGCAGCAGATGCCTGCCTGTTTGAATTCTAAAGTCCCAGAACAATTTAGCTTTTTCATTTTGTATGACTTGTTCTATTGCTCTATTCTTGCCTGCAAGCAAATGATATTTTGTGATTTTCTTCAATTCTTTTTCTTCTCTTCTGTTGTCTCCAGGTGCTGAAAAGTCCATTATCCAGATCTTTTTTGTCTTTCTTTTCAACAATTGTTATGTCTGGGGCGTTATGTGGCAGGTGCCTGCCTGTTTGAATTCTAAAGTCCCAGAGCACTTTAGTCACTTTGCCTTTTATTACTTTGTCTATTTTGTGGTCCCACCAGTTCCGGCTTTTAGGAAAGTGCTCTTTCTTGCATATTTCAGCAAGGCTCCCTGAAATAAATAAATCACTTCAGGGAAATGATGAGGACAGTAATTTTCCTTTCTTTAATGTTCTTAAGAGTACAATCCTAACATCGAACCCACTCAGGATATCATTTCCAAAAATGGAGTGCAAGTCAACTTCTCTTAGGAAGTAAGCCGTGAATGTCATAATTGATTATGCCTGTGCAATATCATTTTAATATGACTTTCAAGTTCAATCCACAGAATATTTTTTAAAATCAGAGAAGTATTCCATAATTGTTTAATTACATTAAGAAGCTGATAATGAAAGACCTTTTAAATTGATGCATGAATAGACTAAATTCTGAAGTTGTCTTTGGGGATGATTAGTTTTGTATCTATTTGTTTGTTGGCTGTAAAGGGCAGATGAATCTGTTCAGTGGTGGGATTCAGCCAGTTCACACCACTTCGGGAGAACCAGTTGTTAACTTTCTGAGCAGTTTGGTGAACTGGTTGTTGGAAGAAATCCATTAAGGCAGAGAACCAGTTGTTAAATTATTTGAATCCCACCATTGAATCTGTTCATACCATATATAGTATGTTAGTCACTCAGGTGACTCCATTATCCTAGACTAGAGGTTCCTATGTTTCTAAACTATGCTGAACTATTCAATCATTTAATTAAGAATCTTTAATTCTGTTTTTATGTACTTCAACATATTTACAACAGTACTGTTTCATTTGATAGGGCTGACTTTAGCATTAGGCAAAGTAAAGCAATTATAGATCCAGCAGATGCTAGAAGGTAGCTTTAAAATGTTGGAAGGGAAGGGTGTACTGAATAGTCTATCCAACCTCTAAGTTGGTAAGCTTCTTTGAAATGCATTAAAGACATTATACCATGTTCAGTACTAAAAAATTCACAGGCACATCAGCCAGTATTTTTACATGTAATAGGAAATGGAATTATCCAGCCTCTTGTCTCAAAAAGCGAATGAAGACAAATATATGTATCCCAGGGTAACGTTGCAGAATCCAATCTGAGTCAGTTACCAGGACCAGAGTTTCATTTTTCCAACCTTTTGGACTCATGCTGGAGCAGAGGTGGGTTTCAGCAGGTAGAGAACCAGTAGTGGAAATTTTGAGTAGTTCGGAGAACTGGTAGTAAAAATTCTGACTGGCCTCGCCCCCATCTATTCTCTGCCTCCCAAGCCCCAGCTGATTGGGAGGAAATGGGGATTTTGCAGTAACCTTTCCCTGGAGTGGGGAGGGAATGGAGATTTTACAGTATCCTTCCCCTGCCATGCACACCAAGTCACGCCCACCAATCCATGCCATGCCCACTAGGCCACACCCACAGAACCGGTAGTAAAAAAATTTGAAACCCACCACTGTGCTAGAGCCTAACCTCTGGGAACTTCTCACTCTCCAGGATGTGCTCCAGGATATGAAAATTTGGAAGAAAAAACCCTCTGGTCCCGATACTCATCTCAGATTGGATCCTGCAGTCCATACCTTTATTCAGTGTTGATGGCTACTCTACTCTTTCAACTGAATTTGAAATTCTGGGTTTAGATTTTTATCTTAGAGGCTTCCCTGACATTGTTAATGAGGTTATAAAGAATTTAAAAAAAGGTCAGGCAATTTTGTACCACAGCTGCATTCACTGGGGTTGATAGAGAAGGTCAAGGGAGTAAATGATGAACCAAACATGACCTCTTCACCAAGATATCATGACATATGCATCTGCACCAGACACTAGGATCAAGTACATAAGTAATTAGCCTGTCATCATTTTTGCTCACATCATAATTTGCTATGGATGGCACTGTCTTGAATTTAGCCCAAACACAAATTGGACAGTTTTGCACCAGTGGTGAGTTCCAATCGGTGTTACTACTGGTTCTCTTCATGCACGCGCTTCACATGCAATTGCTGCACGCATGCTTGCTTCGCTTGCACATGCACGTTAGGTTTCTGGCCAGCTGAGGTGCGGTAATCCACTCTGCTGTGACTACCTGCTGGGCTAAAAACCAAGAAATAAAGGTAGGAATAAAGCGGGGGTGGGTGGGAGGGCCCAGCTTCCAGCCACAGAGAACTGGTTCGGTGATGTCACATCGTCACTGCTACCAGCTCGGCCGAACCGGGCCAAATCGGGAGCAACGCACCACTCTTTTGCACCACATATTTGTAATACATGGCATCCACTACAACTTGAGAGCAACTTTGATGATAAATTTTGTTCCAGTTATATTTTCAGAAGTTTTCTCAGGAACAGCTCCACCAAAAGCACATTGAAGAGATCAGAAAGGTGATATTTATCAGCTGCAGCCAGATCAATCTTCCCTGAGAAAGAATACAGCTGCCAAGCTGGGCAAAGACAAACCTGCATTGAGTAGCCAAGGGTATCTCTAAATTATAACTCTGATTTTTCAAAGCGAGTGGAAACATATCTGTGGATTAACCATGACTCTTTTCTTTCTTCTTCTTGTTCGAACTTAATCTCAATTTGTTAATCCACATTCAGATCTTCCTTAGCCCAGGAAATGGGTACAGGACTTTCTTGAGCTAACGTGTGTTGTTTGGTCATAAAGGGCCACTTCATATTTCCCAATTATTCTTAGCCAATATAATACATTTCAACACTTACTCATTATCCAGTAGGAGACAGATATTTTCTTAGTAATTAGAGAATGATAATAAGTGAAAAGGTTAAATGTATTGCACAACAACAGGCAGCAAGAATGGTAGGCATTTGATACAAACAAAATGATACTCTGTGCAAATGACACAGTTTATGGGGTTCTCTCGATGACATGACAAGGTGGTATTGCTTGCCCAACTTCCCATAGTGCAGGAGCAAAGCAAATGATATGGTCAAATCTACATTGCCTGTGCTCTTTGACCTGAGTTCCTAATTGGAAAGAAAAAGTGAAATACTAGCAGTAGTAGGCAATTTGCCCCTAATGTTTTTCTTGATTAGTTCTACTTTCCTATTGATATTCCTATTGCTATTGCTATTCCTATTGCTTATTATGAGGAAACTTAACAAACCCACTTGTATTTTAATAATTTTAGCATTAATATGTTCTTAACAAATGTCGAGATCCAGCCTTT
Organism: Pantherophis guttatus; assembly: GCF_059756535.1. Classification (NCBI taxonomy): domain Eukaryota; kingdom Metazoa; phylum Chordata; class Lepidosauria; order Squamata; family Colubridae; genus Pantherophis; species Pantherophis guttatus. Next base: position 305,394,995 of record NC_142063.1, on the reverse strand, counting down.
TGGAAAATATAGTTTGTCAATCAATTCCACAATAGTTATGGCAGTTAACTATCTATCTAAAGATCCCTTGATCTATGGTTCCTAGATTACTAGAAGTGAAAGAAGGATTGTTGAAGAAATCCATAACAATAAATGGCAGTTTCTAAATCTAAAACAACGTGGCAATTTCCTTTTCTATTGATCTTCTTAGAATTTCTTTCTATCTGCCAACCTCACCTGTCCTGATGGTGCCTGCAACCGCATTTCCTCCATTTTCTCCTCATGTTGTCGCTGCTTCTCCTTATCTTCATAACGGTATCTAGTCATGGCGAGCTCCATGTCAAGGCGCATTTTCTCCAGCTGGGCTGCCAAGTTACTGACCTGCTTGGTATTTGATTGCTCATCTTGAGCCCATGCAGCCATTTCACCCTCTCTGTTGGCCAAACCAGAGTGCAGATTGCTTAGCCCCAGCTGTGGCTTTGTCCTGATGAGTGCTTCTTCATCTCTAATGTCCAATGGATCAGTCACATCATTAGGTGTACAAGGTGGCTCAGTCAAATCATCAGGACCTGTTGTTTGCTCAGTTGCATTGTCAGCTGCTGAAGATACATTTTCAGGGTTGTCCTCCTAGAATAAGATGTGGATATAGGAGATATTTAATGGATTAGATATATAAAGCAATATGAAAACAACACTCTGAATAATTCAAAAATAAAGCCAGGTCTTGGTACAGTAAATGCGATTTGGCAATTATTTTATAATAATTTGAATATCAATTACTATTATATAAAATAAAGATAATTTAGTACAAGCAAGAAAAGGAAAATCATTTTCAAAACCATATACAGGTAGTCCTTGACTTATAAGAGTTCGTAAGAGACTGTTTAAAGTTACAACAGCACTGAAAAAGTGATTTATGACCGTTTTTACCGTTGCAGTATCCCTGTGGTCATGTGATCAAAATTCAGATGCTCATGATGGTTGCAGTGTCCTGGGGTCATATGATCAACTTTTGCGATCTTCTGACAAGCAAAGTCAACAGGGAAGCCAGATTCACTTAACAACCATGTCACTGACTTAATAACTGTATAGATTCATTAACAACTGTGGCAAAAAAGGTCATAAAATGTGCAAAATTCACTTAACAAATGTCTCAGCAACATAAATTTTGGATTCAGTTGTGGTCGTAAGTTGAGGACTACCTCAATACGTAGTTAATGATTAAAAGAAGAAAAACAATATGAAAATTGGTAGAATTATAACTGCATTACGATGAAAATCGTTTTGAATTATGCAGTTCTTTCTAAAACAAGTTGATATTGTTTATAAAGCTATATATCAGTTAATTTTGAACCATTCAGAGAGTTTGGGAATTCTGTGCTGTTTTTCAGTGAAGAATTATTTAAGCACATAACATTTTGCTATTAGTTATAAATGAAATATTAATAAGTTATTTAATTTTCTTTTTTTAGGTAAGCAAAAACGATTCAAGAAAACAATGTTGTTATATAAATTGGTAGTTTATACGTAACATTTGCCTCAGTTATTTTTTGAATTCCTGCATAGTCAAAACCTGGTGTATACATTTTTTGTAATTTTTTTTAGGGATAGGTCATTCTTAACATCAGATGTATATTTACTGGTACACAAGAAAGGATATTCTCAGTAGTGTAGCTTAGATGATGAAATGTTGATCTGGTCCCTTTGTTCCCCCAGGGAACATCCATTTATTTAAAGAGTTGACTGATCTTTCTTCACTCCAGAGGTTTTTTTTAATTCTCTTGATGTTAAAACTGTGATTTGGGAAGCGTTCCCATCAATGTAATTAGCTGTAATCAGGGGTGGGCTGCTGGGGGTTTGCAGGGATCGGGAGAACCTCTAGCTAAGATTCTGTGCAATTCGGAGAACCCCCAAATCCCACTCTTGGTTGGCCCCACCCATCACACTCCGCCCCTCCCAGGAGTTCCTACATGGCCTGTTTTGGATGCAGGTAAGTGCAGGGTGCGCGTGGAGGCTCGGGGAGGGTGAAAAATGGGCCTACCAGAAGTTTGGGAAGTTTTGAAACGGGCCTGTTTCCGGCCTCCAGAGGGCCTCTGGAGCCTGGGGAGGCCATTTTTGCCCTCCTGGAGGCTTGAGGAAAGCCTCTGGAGCCTGGGAAGGGCAAAAATGCCCCCCCCGGTGGTGCAGGAGGCTGACTAGGCCACACCCACCATGGCCACGCCCACCCAGCAACCGGGCAGAGAACTCCTTGCTAAAATTTTTGAAGCCCACCCTTGGCTGTAATGTCAATTACAATAGCTGCAATATAAATCCAAGTCCTTGCACGAAGGATTTGTTCCTCCTGAAACCCCAATCTCGATTTAGGATCTTAGGCCCACTGTTTGCATTAGAAGGAAAATCTCTATCTCTCTCTTTCTATTATTCAAGAACAAGTGTAAACCTTACCATGATGAATTTAGGCGCAAGGCAGCAGGAAGTAAGAATATAAAGGCTGGAAGATGCAATGAGATGCCTTCAATTCCACTAGTTTTCAATTTTCCATCATGTACTTACATAACTGTGGTCTCTGACAATATATTCACAGGAAAGCCAGGTTTCCAGATCCAACTGTCAAGCTGATGTCACAGATTCTACACTGTGATGTTTAACCTGCCTATTGTTACAATTGGCCCAGAGCTCAATGGGAGAATACTTTGTATAGTAGATGATAGGTTTACCCTCTTAGGTTGGCGTGATGTTAAGGTGACTGGATATTATTATTTTTTAAATCAGGGTAATATTAACTATAACCAAAGGTAAAAAAACAACTTTTTGAAAAAAAAAGTGATTATGCTGCCACTTTTGAATAAGATCAAAGGAATTACATTATATTCTTTCCTAGGTTTCTGCAGGTAGGGAGAAGCCTATCAGGAAAACAATTTCATATTCCATAGCTACTTGCTATGGGCTTTTTCAAACTTTCATCTAATAATAGAAAAACCTGTCCCGACAACATTTATTTTCCTGCTCCATCCCCATGACATTGCCATCATCATGTCCATATCCTGAGAGAGTGACAGACCAGTTCTTACCTATACTAGTATAAAAATTTTCCTGCATGTTCTAATTTTGTTCAAGAAGCGCAGTCTTATGTGTATTATAACATCTTCTAGGTATTTTTCATCTGTTACCTTGGGAAAAAAATATCAGTGGATACAATTGCTCCAAATAGAGGCCACAGAGATGAAAAAACAGGAATCGGCAATTACAAGTTTCATGCCAGTCCTCTGCTGACTCAAAGTGGGAGACACTGCAAAAACATATGGACTTCAAAATTCGACCAGGGCAAAGTAATAGATGCAATTTACATAGACTTCTGTATAGCCGTTGATTCAGTGGTACATGGCAAACTACTTCTAAAACTGGTGACTGCTCAGACAGGTCATTTCAGAAATGGTTTGCCCTGGCCTTCTTTTTAAGGCAGAGAGTGACTGGCCCAAGTCACCTAGCTGGCTATTTCCTGATTTCTAACCTAGAGCTGTAAATTACTATACCACACTGGCCCTCCAATATTCATTTATGTGCTATAAATCACAGAATATATCATTGTAGCAATTTATTGTGTTTCCTGAAAATAAGATTGGGTCTTATTTTCTTTTGGGCCCAAAATAAGCACTACGGCTTATTTTTTGGGGGGTGTCAGTTCTTTTCCTGTATGGGAGACCCATGTCTTCTGCTTGCTCACAGTGGGGCAAGAGGCCACGTGGTGCACTAGTGCCAGTGCCGCGAGCAGGGGAGAGTGGAGTTGCCCCATGCGCCCTGCACCAGCTTACCTCGGGGCCCCTGCAGCCAGGCCACCCATGCCCCGACACCTGCACGCCAATCAACCCCTGCTCAGTTGTGACTGCTAGCAAGCAGAAGTGACCTGGTATGCTTCTACTGCACATCGCTGTTGGTGGTTGTGACATGGATGGCCTGCTGCAGAGGCCCTGAGGTAAGCCATTGAAAGGCATGTGGGGCAGCTCCCCCACCATCCCAATTCACGGCCGCAGCAAAACGAGCACCAGACGGAATGGGCAGGTGGAGATATATATATATATATATATATATATATATATATATATATATATATATATATATATATATATATTTGTTTTCTCAGGTTTTCGCGGGTGTTTGTATGTAGGTCTTTGGTTATTCGGGTCTTCTCCCACGTAAAATTGGAAGTGTCTTGGCGACGTTTTGACGAAGTCTCATTCGTCATCTTCAGGCTGGTGTTCTCGGCTTCGTGCTTCCAGGAGCTCCTGGAAGCACGAAGCCGAGAACACCAGCCTGAAGATGACGAATGAGACTTCGTCGAAACGTCGCCAAGACACTTCCAATTTTACGTGGGAGAAGACCCGAATAACCAAAGACCTACATACATATATATATATATATATATATATATATATATATATATATATATATATATATATATATATATATATATATTGCTGATAAAGAAATAAAGGGAGACTAGTATAGATCTATTTCAAGCTATTTAGCTCTCATCAGCTAGCCATACCTTTACCCTTAAATAGCTTGAAATAGATCTATACTAGTCTCCCTTTATTTCTTTATCAGCAAAATATAAATTTGGTATAAAATGGTTTGTCGTGAATGCGACTGCTCGAGGGCTCCTGGATTGGAGCTGAAAGGCGAAAAGGAAACTGTATGCTCCCTCCCATATTGGGGTAGACCAGGTGCTTTGACAGAAAAACACTTTATATATTTATATTTATATATATCAACATTTCAGAGAAAAGAATAGGCATTTGTAGATGCCTAAGTACAGAACTTTTCCAATTCACTGATTGTACATCAATATAGTTGGAATGCAACTGTTCTTTTTCTTTTCTCTAGAAAATGTTGTATGTACATGACTGGTAGTCAGCAGTATCTCTGACTGTCCATCTCATGATGAAATGTACTTTTATGAGCAGGGTTTTAACTTTTTATCTAATGGCAGTTTTTAAAAAAGCAGATTTTTACAAAACCAATTGCTCTCTTGAAAAAGTTTGTAGTGCTGTATAAAATGGCTTTTTCTCAAAAACAAGTGTGGGTGAGGTGATTTAACACAATTTCCCATAAGTTTAAAGTATTGGATCCACAAAATGAACAGCACCACACATAGGCATCAACAGGAGGCAGTGTTCCCATGTACTGTGTGATTCCATTTTTGTTTCATTGTGGAACATGCTTAGCATGCTAGAAGTACTGGGTCACTTACTGTTGTGCTATTAGTAATGCCCTAGACTTGGCTTTCAAAACTTTGCCTTTAAATTCTCTGTACAATGACTGCAGTTCTTGAATGCTGCAAGAAGACTATTAAACTGAAAGTTGGCGCTGGATATCACAGTTCATTTCCCGTTAAGATAGCTGATTAATAAACCAGAAGAAACTCATTTTACTTATTTATTTATTTATTTATTTATTGGTTCGATTTATATGCTGCCCTTCTCCGGAGACTCGGGGTGGCTTACAATGCGTTAAGCAATAGCCTTCATACTTTTGTATATACCTGCTTAGTAGAGCTTTGCCCCCCCCCAAGCGGTGTTCTTTTTCATACAAAGTCAGCTTATTGCCCCCACAAACCGGGTCCTCCTTTTACCTACCTCGGAAAGATGGAAGGCTGAGTCAACCTTGAGCCTGGTGAGATTTGAACTTGCAGTAATTGCAGGCAGCTGGCAGCTAAGTGCTACTTAGTCTGCTGCGCCACCAAGGCTCTTCATAGATGAAGAGATAAATGATAGAATAAAAGAAGACAATCTTTTGATAAATAAAGTAACCTTGCATATTACGTTAGAAGGGAAGAGAGCAGGACGCAATAATTTTATGCAGGCAGCTTGTTCCATACAGCAATAGTTGGATCTCACTAAGGGATATTAGAGAGGAAAAAGCCACAGTTTTTGCAGCAGATGAGTGGCACTAATCTTTGTCCCTACAGTTAATTAATGCATACAGTCACATTTCTGCTATCAATAACACTAGAATGGTCAAAGATGTGGTATTAACCTATGCACATGTCAAGTCATACTACTGCCTCCCCACAAAAAGTCTGGAAAATTTATCCTTCCTTCCTTCCTTCCTTCCTTCCTTCCTTCCTTCCTTCCTTCCTTCCTTCCTTCCTTTCTTCATTTGTAACCCAAAATAATCACATACATACATACATACACACACACACATGCATACATACATCCATACATCGTGGAAAGCCCCCCCCCCAAGAAGAATGAGATATTTTGGGAAATATTAAAAAAGCACAATATTATATTTCCCTAAATGAGAAATGGAGAAACATGCTCTTAAAGACAGAAAGCAGCCCCCAGGTCTTTCTTAATAGCCTACAGCAGATGCCAGCACTTAAGAGATAAAGAGTTTATTGAAAGAGGAAGACAAGTATCTAGATAGCTGTATTCATAACCAAAGCAAATACTGCAGGCAGAAATCCATTCGTGACATGGTATTTTGAAACTCCTTGGCAGAATGGTAGGATTAGAAAACAGCTCCTCACCCAAGATCCAACACAGGATGGAAGCTGTTAGCCACAATAGGAATTGCCCAACACCCTTTCAGAACACAAGTCCCTTCATTGCACCACCCCTAGAGCAGTCCAAACTTCAAAGTCACAGAAACCTGGGTGCTCAGATAAACAATAAACCAGAGGTTGACCAGATTAGCTCTGACTAGCACCTCGGATATGCATTTCCTCTTTTACCTTTAGAGCCAGCTATGACCCCTACATGACCCCTACATGATGCCATAGGAATCTGACAATAGCCAATATAATATTAAAGGACATGTTCTTACACAGGAACAGGAAGCTCAAATACAAAGTCCAAAGAAGGTATAAAAGCCCACCCATTCTCAACTCCATTTTGTCAGCTGTCCCAAAATCAGATGTGGTTGGTGGTTTTGCTTCATCAGTAAATGGAACCTTTCTTTCCAATCAGCCTCCAGCCTCCATTTTATTTCCAGTGCCTTTCTCTTGGAACTGAACCAGATGGGTATTTCTTTCAACAATATATACAATTTTTCAACATTTCAGAGAAAAGAATAGGCATTTGTAGATGCATAAGTGCAGAACTTTTCCAATTCACTGATTGTACATCAATATAGTTGGGATGCAATATAGTTGGGATTCTCTAGAATATGTTTGTTTATTTATTTATTTATTTATTGGTTCGATTTATATGCCGCCCTTCTCCGGAGACTCAGGGCAGCTTACAATGCATTAAGCAATAGCCTTCATACTTTTGTATATACCTGCTTAGTAAGGCTTTTGGCCCCCCCTAAGCGGTCTTCTTTTTTATACAAAGTCATTATTGCCCCCACAATCCGGGTCCTCATTTTATCTACCTCAGAAGGATGGAAGGCTGAGTCAACCTTGAGCCTGGTGAGATTTGAACTCGCAGTAATTGCAGGCAGCTGACAGCTAAGTGCTACTTTAACAGCACTTTAGTCCGCTGCGCCACCAAGGCTCCTACATGTTGTATGTACATGACTGGTAGTCAGCAGTATCTCTGACTGTCCATCTCATGATGAAATGTACTTTTATGAGCAGGGTTTTAACTTTTTATCTAATGGCAGTTTTTAAAAAAGCAGATTTTTACAAAACCAATTGCTCCCTTGAAAAAGTTTGTAGTGCTGTATAAAATGACTTTTTCTCAAAAACAAGTGTGGGTGAGGTGATTTAACACAATTTCCCATAAGTTTAAAGTATTGGATCCACAAAATGAACAGCACCACACATAGGCATCAACAGGAGGCAGTGTTCCCATGTACTGTGATTCCATTTTTGTTTCATTGTGGCACATGCTTAGCATGTTAGAAGTACTGGGTCACTTGCTGTTGTGCTATTAGTAATGCCCTAGACTTGGCTTTCAAAACTTTGCCTTTAAATTCTCTGTACAATGATTACAGATCTTGAACGCTGCAAGATTATTAAACTGAAAGTTGGTGCTGGATATCCTAATACACAGTTCATTTCTCATTAAGGTAGCTGATTAATAAACTAGAAGAAACTGATTTCACCTCATAAATGAGGAGATAAATGATAGAACAAAAGAAGACAATCTCTTGATAAATAAAGTAACCTTGCATTTACGTTAGAAGGGAAGAGAGCAGGACGAGATAATTTTATGCAGGCAGCTTGTTCTACTTCCACACCAGAGGTGGGTTTCAGCAGGTTCTGACTAGTTCTGGAGAACCGGTAGTGGAAATTTTGAGTAGTTCGGAGAACCGGTAGTAAAAATTCTGACTGGCCCTGCCCCCATCTATTCTCTGCCTCCCAAGTCCCAACTGATTGGGAGGAAATGGGGATTTTGCAGTAACCTTCCCCTGGAGTGGGGTGGGAATGGAGATTTTACAGTATCCTTCCCCTCCCACGCCCACCAAGCCATGCCCACAAAACCGGTAGTAAAATTTTTTGAAACCCACCATTGTTCCACACAGCAATAGTTGGATCTCACTAAGGGAGATTAGAGAGGAAAAAGCCCCAGTCTTTCTAGCAGATGACTGGCGCTAATCTTTGTCCCTACAGTTGATTAATGCATACAGTCACATATCTGCTAGCAATAACAACACTAGAATGGTCAAAGATGAGGTCTTAATTTACACATGTCAAGTCATATTACCGCCTCCCCACAAAAAATCTGGAAAAAAATGCTTTATATCTATCTATCTATCTATCTATCTATCTATCTATCTATCTATCTATCTATCTATCTATCTCTTGTAACCCAGGAGACTCAAACAACTGATCATGAGTCATCTATAGCAGGGGTGAAATTCAGCAGGTTCTGACAGGTTCTGGAGAACCGGTAGCAGAAATTTTGAGTAGTTCGGAGAACTGGCAAATACCACCTCTGGCTGGCTCCAGAGTGGGGTGGGAATGGAGATTTTGCAGTATCCTTCCCTTGGAATGGGGTGGGAAGGAGATTTTGCAGTATCCTTCCCTTGGAGTGGGGTGGGAATGGAGATTTTGCAGTATCCTTCCCCTGCCACGCCCACCAAGCCACACCATGCCCACCAAGCCATGCTCACAGAACCGGTAGTACAAAAATTTGAATTTCACCACTAATCTATAGCAATATTTCTCACAGAGCAGCTGAATGTCTGTGGTTAAGATCAGTTCAGCCTTTAAAATCATCTGTCCCAAAGGTGCTTTTTCAATAGGTAACTGGACTTTCTGGGTTTTGTTTTTTGTTTTTTTTGGAAAATGTTTCGCTTCTCATCCAAGAAGCTTCTTCAGCTTTGATTGGATGGTGGGAGAGTCAGAGCTGAAGAAGCTTCTTGGATGAGAAGTGAAGTGTCTTCAAAGAAAAACCAGGAAGTCCAGTTGCCTCTTAGAAAAGCACCTTTGGGACAACTATGACCTGGATGACTGAGAATCTCCATAGACATTTAAAATCTACTGATTATGACTACTAGAAAGAACATGATGATACCACAGATGGAATAGGTTAAAAAGAAGATGTTGTAGCAGCCAGATACAATTGCAAATAATACATTACAGGAAACCTATTCTTTCATTATGGCAATTCTGGACTCATAACATTGTTCCAGAGAACCTGAATTACAGTTTGATGTATGCAGTTCCACAGAATTAGTTGATTCCCCATAAAATTTCTAAAAACAGGTTTGACCAGAGAAACATCTTGAACCCAAGGCTTTTATCTTCCAAAACACTCTGTAATACTTATTTAATGAAGAAAAACACAATGCACAGACAGCAGAGTATTTCAATAAATTATAATATGCTCCTCGGCAATTGAAGGTGAAGGATTATAATTATACAGAACAGTGATCCCAGCCACTTATAACACAGCCTCTTAATGGAAGGTGTAGCAGCAATTACATGGATTCCTCATTCACACTGTAGGGGTGAAAAAGAATGAATGTGTTAGATTGTACCCATAAATTCAACCCTTTTCATATTGTAATTCAAGAGAAAAGCCCCCATTGACCCAAACTCAACAAGCAGCTGTGAAGTGTGTACGTGTGGCTACATTCCCATTTTGTGAATGGGAATTCACATTCGAATTCCCATTTACAATGCTACTAATGTTATTGAATTCCTGCTGATTGTTGATTTAGATTTCTAATGCTCCAGCTAAGTTAATGGAAAGTAGAGGTAGTCCTTGACTTATGACCACAATTTAGCCCATAATTTCTGTTGCTAAGCGAGATGTTAAGTGAAATTTGCCCCATTTTACAACCTTTCTTGCCACAGTTGCTAAGTGAATCACTGCAGTTGTTAAGTTAGTAACACGGTTGTTAAGTGAATCTGGCTTTCCCAGATTCAGAAGATCACAAAAGGGGATCACGACCCTGGGACATGCAACCGTCATAAATATGAATCAGTTGTTAAGCATCAGAATTTTGATCACGTGACCATGGGGATGCTACAATGGTCATAACTGTGAAAAACGGCCATAAGTTACTGTTTTCAGTGCCAATTTGTAACTTCAAATGGTCTGGTGAATGAACTGAATGAACTGGTGTAAGTCAAGGACTACTTGTATATTCCTGCATTCATTCCCAAGCTTTGAATTAGCTTAGATTTATGCTTGTCCCAAAGGCAGTTTCTTAACATGCAATAGTTAAGTTAATTAACTACTAGTTAGGAGAGAGCATTGTGTAGTTAACAAATGCCTAGTAGGGTTTCCTTTCAAACCAAATGGCACTTGGACTACTAACCCTAGCATCCCCATTGGAAAATTGTACTATGTATCATTTGCCATCCTCCCCTTGGTCAGAGTACATGGATCCTCAAGTAAAGAGGGCAAAATCTGGGCATCACAGGCTCTCTTTTTTCTTACCCACACCCTGTATATCTTATGCTATATCCTTAGGTGATACTTGCTGACGCAACTGCTCCATTTTCTGCTCATGCTGGCGCTGACGTTCATTCTCTTCATGCTCATATCTCAGCCTCGTCAGTTCAAACTCCATCCGCCTCTTTTCCAGCTCTGTCTCGATGGCTAAGTCCAGCCTGCTGCTTGACCATTGTGACTCTGCCCCATTGACCACAATGCGTGGCACCTGCAGGCCCAAGTGTTCAGTCACCCCATCATTCCGTTGCTCTGGGGGCATATCAGCTTTTTTTACCTCTGAGGTGGTGTCAAATTGCTGATCACATTTTGGGCTCTCTTGATGTCCCTTTTGCTCGCTGGAGGGCTTCTTTTCTTTCATCTCTGGCCTGTATACCTCCAAAGCCAACTGGAGCTCTATCCTCATCTTACCTATCTCAGCAAAGGCCACAGAAGCTTTTTCGGCTGTGGTTTCCACTGGGCCACACCCAGATACTTTCTGGCTCACTATATGGAGATTTCCTTGCCTCTGGCGCATTTGCTCCATCTTCTCTTCATGCTGCCTCTGTTTCTCCTTCTCTTCATATAGTTTTTGCTCATGTTGTCGCTGCCTTTCATTCTCCTCAGAGATGTGCTTCAGTTTGGCCAGTTCAAACTCCATGCGCAACTTCTCCAGTTCAATTTCTGTAATGGGGTCCAGCTTACCCGCAAACTGCTCCTCTTCCACAAGAGCACCACTCCTGGAGGGAGATCCCTGGCGTATGTGCTCCATCTTTTCCTCATGCAGCCGTTGCTTGTCATTCTCCTCATGCTGCCGCTTCAGTACGGTCAGTTCAAAATCCAACCGCATCCTCTCTATCTCACTGTCAGTTTCATGAGTTTGTGTGTGCCTGGCTTTTCGTTGTTCTTGCTCCTCAGCGTAGTCATACGTCTCATCTTTGTGGACATTTTTCTCCTTTTTGAAAACTGCCTCTAATGGCAAAGGACTGTTTATGATTTCTATCTGCTGCAAGGTTTCTAAGAGCATCTGTTGATCTCCATTAGCCAAATTATCAGTCATAACAGAGAGGTTGGCAGGACACACTGGCATAACTTCACTGACCTCCTAAAATATAAGAAAGGGAGGGGGGCATCATGCATACATTCCTGCAATGGCCTAATTAACACTATATCTTGGTCTTTCTCTCTATATCTGAGGTGGAGAAGTTGTGGTCCTCCAGTTGTTTCTAATAACTCCAGACAGCAGATAACAGACATTCGAAATTATAGTTGAGTAATATATGGAAGGAAAAGTTTTTCCTTCCTTGCAATACACATTCAAATGGTTTTCGGTCCCAGAACAAACTGATTCTGTTCTGAACAAATGAAAATATCCAGTTCTCATCAATGCCATTGTAGAAACTCATAATGGAAAGTGTGGAGAAATACAGTGCAAAAGCAGATGTATACAAATAAACTATGTAGATCCCTCAATTTTCACCGTACATTTTCAGTGCAAATGGAGAAAAGATATAAAAGAAGATGGTAGAGGTGAGGAATGGCATCAATAAAGATCAACTGAGTGAAAGGACAAGAGAAGAGCCATAGACTGGAAAAAAATAATAATAATTGTAGTTTCACTAAAATGAGTGTACATGAATTTTTTTTTATGTAGTTCTCTTCCACAGCACTGTTTTCAGTTTCCAAACTCTCAGAAATCCTTTCAGACTGGCTCACAATTGTCCTCGGTATAACCAGCCTCTAATTGCAAAGAACCTCACATCTGGAAGTAAGGCTTCCAGATGGTGAATGGGAATACATGAGAAGTGTCTCATAATACCACAGTTCTCACTTTGGAATCATTATTTTTAAATGATTGGCTATAAACTGCTCAAAATCATTTAGGTAAGATGGGTGGTATATATGTTAATTAATTGAATGAATGAATGAATGAAATTTGCCAAAACATGCCGTAGCCATTGAACTGAGGGAAAGCAAGCGTGATATCATCAGTCTGTTCACAATTTAAAAGAATGGTGAGTGATCACATTTGGCATCAGGAAACCATGGTTATATGCGGGGAGGGAGATGAGAGGTGAGAATTTCTGCCATGAGAGAATATCCCACTTCAAAGCTCCATGAAGCTCCAGAATTTCAGCTGAAAAATAGATTTGCATTATTTTGATTTGCAAAGTTGACCTGGAAAGAAATTAGCTGAGCTGCCTAATAAGGTCACTGCTGTGGAATCACAAAGGTTGTCAATTAATCCTAGATTGCAAACAATGCATATGAAAGTTAAGTGAACTGAAGTGAAATGAAAAAAAACAATTCTTCAACACAAAATGTTAGGGGCAGTTTATATGAACTCAGAATTTCCTATGCTGCTGTAGAAAGATCTTTATAAAGAAGATGATTCTGGCAACTGATATGATTTCTTCCAAGACCAGAGCTGCTTCCTCCTTTACTATTACGGAAACATAGCCAGGGAGTCCCAAACTTTTGGTGTCTGTGAACACAGTTGGAATTTTTGAAGTATGTTATGTTACAGGACTACTGTCCTGTACTGTATGTTACAGGACTACTATATCTGGTCTACAAAAATCTGGACCTTCACTAGATAGTGGCAGAGAAGTGAGAATGCTAAAAATATTCATAGAGATTTTTTTTTTGTAGGCTAGTTATGCTAGTGCTAATCTTATGAACATTTTTACTAAATGTTTGAAAAGGTGGGCATGGCCAACTATCAAACACCTATGTAATAGAAAGGATTAATTCACTATTGCCTTTAGAAAATGATTACTAGGGCAAATTCATAACTTGATTAAGGGTGTGTGAAGATGAATCTAACATACTTGGCTAACATATATGGTTGTACTACTTCTGTAGGGCAAAAAGCCAGACAAAATCTCTGGCCAGAGATTTCTGTATTTTTCTACTGCCTGAGGATTTCTGCACCTTAAATATGGGGAAATTACATAAAAATGAATAAGAAAAGCCTGGATCTTTTTTGAGATTGTTGGGGTTGTGGTGGTATAAAGTCCAACCCTCTTTGTCCATAAAATAAATTTAAAAACTTATTTCTTAGTGAGATGCCATTGACCTCTATTCCTATCGGTTGTGAGTCCATGGACAAATTCTCATCATCTGGACATAGCCCTAGTAATAATCTGTAGCTCTTCCAGATATACCCTGTAATCTCTTTGAAACTTCCCAGCCCCTTTATTTGCTGTCTTTCCTTTGACTTCCTTCAACCTTGTCAAGCACCATCATCTTTTTAGTGTTTATCTGTTCATATAACATACTCAGAATATGAGTTTCTACCTGCTGATCTTTACTTCAAGGAAGCAATTAGCCTTTATTTAGTCAGGATTGATTGATTATGTTCTCTTGCAGTCCATTGTACTTTGTGTATCCACCCTCAGATCTATAATTCAATTTTCTTTATCTCAGATAGTACTTTTACAATGTCCAGTTTTCATAGCTGTGTATTATTATTTCAAGTAGCATTGCTTTACCTACTCTGATTTTTGTTGTGTTACAAATATCCTTATCCTCCTTCCCTAGCATTTATCTTTACTCTTCTAGTACACTGTTCATCTTTATTATTGAGCTCAAGAAAATGAAATTATCTAGATTTTTACTTCTGTAGTAATCCACACATTTGCATAAGTAAGTCTGAGCCTATTACTGAGCAAATTATAGCTGAGCACAGTGATGTCTCTCTTGAGTATTATTGCCACTCCATTTTCTTTATATATTATCATGACTTGAATGATATATTATGTAATCAAAATTCTACTCCAGCTAAATTAAATCACCCTTAATTCATTCAATTTAGTATGGTCCTTATGACAATATCAAATTCAGCTCATGTTTGTATATTCCATGTTCCAATTCAACGTGTCTTTGTATGATAAAAAAGTACAAAAAAGTATATATATATATATTTAATACTGCCACCACAGTGACAGGACTCCCTTGCAGCTTTGATCTGGCCTTGTCATCACCTCCAGATTCATTTATGAAAATTGAATATTCGTGTCCAGTAATTACAGGAGTACATTCTGACCTGGGAATCTGGCACCCAAACTTGTCTAAATATTCCAACCATGTCCATACTGTTTTCTTGACAACAATGCAAAACGGGCTTGCCATTGTCATGTTCCTACTTTGATTTTGGAGTTCCTTCTTTAGATCTGCAAAGTCCCACCTGCCCTTATTCCTATTATGGATTACCTTTAGCTTTAACCTTCCCTTTTGACCTTACAGGCAAAGGTGTCCATTACAGAATATTATGTACCACTGGAATTAATCCCAGAATCACTGAGACATTTGAGCCCTCCCACCACATGAAGATGATAGTCTTCTGAGAGGCAGATAAAAAAAACTAACTTAAAAAAAGATAAAAGAGGGCAAAGGTTTACTATACTGCCCAAGAAGGCAGGACAAGATTCAATAGATTTTAATTGCAAGACAGGAGCTATGGGAGAATTTTAAAAATAGTCTGTAGTCTATCAAACAGTTAAACAGGAATGGAGGAAAAGGATGCTGGAAGATTAATCTTTTGGTACAAGCTTTCTCAGGCAACGTCCACTTTGCTTGAAACTGAAGACGTGGAAACAGAGAAAGCAAGATGAGATAAAACATGAAATGTCTAAACTTGGTTTTCAAAGGAACAGAAATAATAAAACCAGCTAGAATCTTTGTGGAATGTGAGGAAACTATAATCCCTGTTATATCCTCAATGAATCTCAGAAAAACTTTTGGGGAGCCCATCCCAGTTTATCTTCCAATCTTCCATACAAGACTCTTGTGAGGATAAAGTGAGTGAATTGTGCCTTGAACATTTTTTGAAAGGGTTTAGATCTTACCATGGAAAACTTGGATACCAGAGTTAGAGATATAAATAGCTTGATATCACTATATTTACAGATTAAATTAAATCTGTCCTTTTGCCTTCAGTCAGATCCCAACTGTCCTGGTTTCCAAAACCAGATTATTCAAATCTACATTCCAGGCTAACTGTCTTAATGATGTCACAAGTTCCAGACTCAGCTTTCTTCAGGCTCTCACAGCACTGCTGGCAACTTGCAGGGGCTTAACTGTATCTATTAAGGGGAAGGAGAGTCTTTTTAACAGACAGATGTTATTTGAAAATAAGCATTGTTGTAAGGAAAGTCAAATGTTTTTGAATACAACCTTGCTTTTTGAAGAAAGGCAAAGGGAATCTGAGACTGAGTATATCCGACTGATTAGTTCCTGCTTGCCTTTATACAATTTGGAAAAAAAGAGAAACACAAAGTTAGCACCAAGTATTTCTCTTTTAGTCTGGAACATGATGTCATGGCACAGCAGAAAAAGTAGTTTAGAAAGGCCCTGATCCAAAGGATGATATCTGTTGATGCCACTCTCCAGTAAGAATGCAGCAGGCCTAATGTCAGATCTAGCTTTGGAAAACTGAAATGTGTACACAATCATCTGTGTGCCCTTTCCCTGCTTGTGTAGTCTGATGCCAGCAATAATAATAAAAAAATATCATTGATAGTTTTTAAGTCTCCTTCCTCCCTTCATGATGTCCATGGTTCAGGCACAGTAATATGATTTCTCCAAGGCACTCTATCTTGGAGCATGTATGGTAGTTTTTCTGGTAACAGCATACCTCATGTGTCCTGCACATGGGGTGTTACAAAAAAAGTTCAAAGTTAAAGTTTTATTTTTCCCCTTTCCAACACCACACAAGCTATCACACAGACATTTGAAAGCAGGCACATCACTTGAGGCAAATATAAGGGCAGAAGTAGTCAATGATAAAGGAGATAGTTGTTGGTAGCTGGATATAATCATAATCATAAATTTATTTGTCAAGCATATATAAGATAACAGGTAAAAGTATAAACATAATTTGAATACATGAAAAGAGTAAGTAAAAAGGAATATTAGGACAGGGACGGTAGGCACGCTGGTGCACTTATGCACGCCCCTTACAGACCTCTTAGGGATGGGGTGAGGTCAACAGTAGATGTTTAAGGTTAAAGTTGTGGGGGTTTGGGGAAGAAACTACAGAATCAGGTAGTGAATTCCAGGCATTGACTACTCTGTTACTGAAGTCATATTTTCTGCAATCGAGTTTGAAACGGTTTACCTTGAGTTTGTATCAATTATTTGTTCGTGTATTGTTGTGGTTGAAGCTGAAGTAGCCATTGACAGGAAGGACATTGTGGCAGATAATTTTATGTACTATGCTTAGGTCAGACTGAAGTCGGCGTAGTTCTAAGTTGTCTAAGCCCAAAATTTGGAGTCTGGTGGCATAAGGTATTTTATTGCGGTTAGAGGAGTGAAGGACTCTTCTCATAAAATATCTCTGGACTCTCTTGATTGTATTTATGTCCAATATGCAGTGCGGGTTCCAGACAGATGAGCTGTATTCAAAAATTGGTCTAGTTTTAATTGGTCTAGAATTAGTGTTCATGTGCTGTATGGATTGGATATGCTAAATCCATGTGCAGCTAGAGCAGGTCCTTGCAGCTGAGGACCCAACAGGAGTATACAAGATTATTTATTTAGTTGTCTGCAAAGAGAATTGATTGATGGAACAATTGGAAAGGACAGTTCAGAAATAAGCAAAGATAGCTGGACAGGAGTGCTGGGATTCCAAGTTCAGGAAAAAGTTATTTTCTATCTGGGTTTTTTTTTTCTCTAAGCTCACAAGGAAGCCCAAGAAATGAAAATATTGAAACTGTCTAAGAGACTGAAGATATCAAATCTGGTATAAGAATACTTGTGGGAAGAGGAAATGAGAGAGTTAAGAAACTAGCCATAAAATCCTATATAGAAAAGCCTGCATAGTAATGTTTCTGTAGTTTGTTATGCGTAGGCCACTATTCAATATATCCGAAAAAAGCACACTATGTTAATCTAAAAACTCTAAAAATTCATCGTAATTTAGAGAACAGTGTGTATCTATCTGGAAAATTCACTTTTCCTACACCTCAACTGGATTGTGGAAGTAAGTGACTGACTAACATTTCAGTGAATTAAAATACATCGACTGGGCCAAATCACAGACTGCTGATAAATTTGTAGTCCTTCTCAGCATAATATAAAAAAACTCCTTTAGTGAGATGTGAGCAGCTTGACTGGAAGCCACACTTATTCCTTAGCAACACTTTATCTTAACTGTTATGGCAACCAGAAAATTCTGTCATCACAGTGTAGAACTTTTTTGACATCACTGCTGTGGCAGTTTAGGAGGGAATCAGGGGCCTGAGTTTGGGTGTGTGTGCCCACTTGTGTGTATTAAACCAGGGCAGCCACTTTTAGGTCTTCTAGATGGGGCAAATAGGAGAATAGAGGCTGTTGCCTTAAAATCAGAGACCAACGTACATTTCTTGCTGGGACTAGATCTACGATGGTAAGAAATTCTAATACATTACTGAGTTAAAGCCTGTGGAAAGAGAATACTTCAAATCATTAAATAAAACATAAGAAACACTATATTATACAAACAACACCCATTTGCAAAATTGACATAAACTCAAGGCAGGCAGGAAACCCATTCAGATTGGTGGGAGGATTAAACCAATAAATCAGGGGTCTACAATGTGAATTGGCTGAAGAGTTTTGACGTAGAGAACTCCACATATCTAAGGGCCCTGCTGAAAACAGGCCAAAAGAAGAGATGTTTTTTCCTTTTAGAACTTCCGTTTTCTGTAGTTATAGGTGGGGAATGAGAAGAAGGTAAGGTAAAAGTAAGAGTCCCTGCATATTTTATTCTGCTAGTCATTGCCAACTCTAGGGGGCAGTGCTGATCTCAGTTTCAAGGCCATTGAGTCAGTGCTGTCCAAAGATGTTTCTGTGGTCATGTGGCCAGCATGATATCACAGAGCATTGCTACCTTCCTACCGAAGTGGTACCTATTTATCTACTTGCATTTGTATGCTTTCGAACTGCTAGGTTGGCAGGAGCTGTGGTGAAGATGGGAGCTCACCCCTTCACATGGCGCTCGGGTCTCGAACCTGGGCTGCTGGCTTTCCAGCCAACAAGCCCCCCTTTTTTAAAAAAAATAGTCTAATCTTTTAAAACAATTAATTAAGCCAGGAATTAAAGCCGCATTTCCAAATGCTCCATAGCTGTAGTTTGAGAATAACCCCTGTTAAGAGTCCCTTGGCCATGCTGGTTGCATCAAGTCTTCTCATCAGGGCCTTGGGGACAGACAGTTGGGGAAAGTTTTCTTAATGACTTTTGTTGCACCCCCTTTGGCAATTACAACATATTCAGGGATAATCCCTATAAAAGAAGAGTACAGAATCTGTGGTTTTCCAGAATTCAATCTCTCAGAAGCTTCAGCCAGCAGGACAATGAAGAAATATCCCAAGTTTTCCATTCCTGCAGAAGATTTACATCTGGTATTCTATTAGGTTATATACAAGTCCTCCCTCACCATATCTGATCTGTTTCAGGAAATAGCCAGAGAACGCCATTCATCTTCTGATTTCTCCAACTTTGAGACAGAGTCCGTGCACCACACAGACAAGGAGATTCAAGCAGATCTGGATCATACTAGCAATCTGGAAGGGTCTGAATATTTTTATCAAGGGGGCAATGTAGAATTCAAGGACATGCAGGCAGGAATTGAGTTTGCTGTGCAGATAACCCCAATTAAAGATTCCAAAAAGCATAAGGAAAACATGGTAAGTGAGAAGGAATGTGGCAGACGGATGAGGGAAGTATTCATTTTGCCTTTTTTTCTGCCCGACCATTAGGCAAAAGGCCATCTCTTCTGGTAAAAAGAATCATAAAAGAGTAACATATTTGTAACGATGATCAGCTCCATGGATGAATGGATGGCAAAGAGTTTCAGAGTTTCTGTTCCTGAAATCCTTTGGGTCTTCATACCGCTCTCCTGTCTCTTCTTGAAGTAGTGGTTTGGTAGCTTTTGCTTCTACCAATTATCCTCTTAACCTGGCATCCATCTCCTAATTTTGGCATGAGAAAGAAAGGTGATTAAAAGGTCAAAATGCAAAAATGACAAGAAAGAAATCCTGGGCTACTCTTAGTTGGGCAACCTTTGCATGGATGATGAAATTCCAAAGATAAGTTTAATTCAAACCAGAAATCAGCCAGGTCAACTCAAGAATAGAGGCTGTTGTATAGAAGAATAGGCAGTGTACAAATAATATCTTTACATTGTTCTGGTCCCCCAAACATAGCAACGGGGACTCTATTTTTCCTATATTGGAAAAATATCAGATTCAGTTAATTAATTAATTAATTTTGAACAACATAAGAATTCCTAGATATATAACAAAAATAAGAGAGGCATGGTAGCCTGGAGGTGGAACTCTCACCTCACAATTAGGAGACTGTGAGTTTAATCCTAGGTAGTGGCAGATATTTCTCTCCTGGGTGCAAAGAAAAATATCTGCTGTGAACTCTGCATAGGCATCAGGAGGGGCATCTGACCAGTAAATGCTCAGCTCCATTCAGTTGCCCCAACTCCACTCTGATGCAAGGGATTACAGGGTTGTTAAAAAGAAAAAATATATATAACAAAAATAAAAACATGAATAGTATAATCATGTGTAGACAATAATTAAACTCAAAACAATTAAACACAATTCCAGTTATTCCCTAAATGCTCTCTGGAAAGCCTTTCAAACAGTGTCTAAAATGCTAACAGGCTAGATATGCAGCTCAATTCCATATTCGCATATTCAACAAAATGCCTGGAAACATGGCTCCTGGGTCCCATCTGTCTTCACTTTAATCTAGTATGGATTCAGTAGCAACTTCTCCTGGATGGAGCTTTTGGTCGATGAGATGTAATTCCTATAGACTACAGCCACACTGCCTTCTTACTCTCCAGCCTGACTTCTGCATCACTGAGAGAAGTCAGCTGCCTTCTCCTTTCTCAGCCAGGCCTCTGTAACCATTTGGTTACCCTTTCATAATGAACCTACTGCCCCAGGTTAGCATTTCTTTTACCCCAGAGAACAAAATAATGACATCTCTAAGGCTTTATTTAGGAAGTGCTTTAGGGACTTGGTCTGCTTTCCTTATACATCTTATATATATACATAGGGATGTGGTGGCTCAGTGGCTAAGACGCTGAGCTTGTCGATTGAAAGGTCGGCAGTTCAGTGGTTCGAATCCCTAGTGCTGCATAACAGGTGAGCTCCTGTTACTTGTCCCAGCTTCTGCCAACTTAGCAGTTCGAAAGTACGTAAAAAATGCAAGTAGAAAAATAGGGATCACCTTTGGTGGGAAGGTAACAGCGTTCCGTGTGCCTTTGGCATTTAGTCATGCTGGCCACATGACCATGGAGACATGTTCGGACAGCGCTGGCTCTTCGGCTTTGGAACGGAATGAGCACTGCCCCCTAGAGTTGGGAACGACTAACACATATGTGCGAGGGGAACCTTTACTTTTACCTTTTCACCTTAGGGACTTGGTCTGCTTTCCTTATACATCTAGAGAGGGGAACAAAGCTTACCTGCTGGCAGTTCTTCTTTTGCACTTTCCTATATTCTTTTTCCTACACTCTTCACTGGCTTACATTCAATATGTGTGAGATGGGTTCTTATGCTTCATGCTATTCCTTAACATAAAATAGGACTTGAAACAGCCAAGATGCTCCATACATATTTCTAAATAAGTATAATGTCAGGTCTACTGATGACAGGAAGTAGAGTTAAGTTTTGTGGCCATGAAGTACGTACCTTTCTTTATAGAAGCCCTCACTGAGCAGACTGAGTCATGCTATCAAACAAAGATGCATGATGGTGTTATAAATTCATAAAAATAATAAACATCCACCAAAGAGATAATGTATTAGTATTTTCCTATATTATTTTCCCATTTATAAAAGAATTATTATCAGATTCCAGGAGGTGGGATTTTTGTTGTTGTTAGTTGCGAAGCCATGTCCGACCCATCGTGACCCCATGGACAAGGTTCCTCCAGGTCTCCTTGTCCTCTACCATCGTCTGGAGTCCATTTAAGCTCACACCTACTGCTTCAGTGACTCCATCCAGCCACTTCATTCTCTGCCATCCCCTTCTTCTTTTGCCCTCAATCGTTCCCAACATTAGGCTCTTCTCCAGTGAATCCTTCCTTCTCATTAAGTGGCCAAAGTATTTCAGTTTCATCTTCAGGATCTGGCTTTCTAAAGAGCAGTCAGGGTTGATCTCCTCTAGGACTGATCTCCAGCACCATAGTAATTAATAATAATAATAATAATAATAATAATAATAATAATAATAATAATAATAATAATAACTATTATAATTATTATAAAATGATTTATAATTAATCCCACAATAATTAATAATAGATGCATCTTTAAAAGTAGATTAGGCAATGCATCAACTATTTCCTATTGCTTACTGGGGGTTTTTAAGATCAGCAAAAGACAGCAAAAAATCCTAATATTCATTCAATACAAGATGACCACACCTGCTTCTTGCAGCAATAGAATAAAAAAGTGTTTTGAAGTAAATTTCCTTTTTGCTTCCAGTTGCCTGAAAATGACTCATTATTCCTGGAAAACTACATTATGCCAGCCACTGGAAGTATCCGATCATGCCAATGAGCTCTGCTTGCCCTTTTGACAGAGACGTTTGTCAGTTTATGAGAAAAAGAAAACATGGATGAAACTGACTTTTCTTTAGTTCTTGTGGCTGAATGCTATGGGTAGAACATAAACACTAAAGTCATACTTTTTAATTTCAGGATGCTGCAAGGGAGACTCCGGGTTCTTCCTACTTTCCTGATGATATGACAGAAATCTTAGACAACAAGAGTCAAGCAGAGCAGATGGTAATCCCCACACAAAGAGGGGGCAATGCTATGCCACCAGAAATATACCCCAGGATAGGTGAGGCCAACAGTTTGGAAAGAATGAGTCATCTGAACAGAAGGCCGATCACAACCACTGATCTTGATTTAGAGAAGATGAGGTTGGATGGTGCCATGGTTAGGCTAAAATACAGGCATGAAGATAATGAAAAGCGACGTCTGCATGAAGAAAAAATGGAACAGCTACACCAAAAGGCTTCCTCTCAATCAGTAAGTGGGGAGGCATAGCAGGCAAATAAGAAACCTTTTAATAAAAACAAAAAGCAGATTGTGTACTGGCTTGTCTAATAGACCCTTAGCCACTGTTATGTTGCTGGTATTGAGCTATGAAAATCTTCAAAAGCTTAGTTCCATACTAAAACCTATGTTTACAAATCTGTCTTGTCACTGTTTATTATCTTAATAACGATAGAGCTTTCTTTAATGCCCCTACTTCTTTCAAAACTCTTTCAAAACCATCACAACTAGAAGCCACCAGCTTGGGGAAGGCTGCTGTTAAGAGTTCTGCAATTTCTCAGGAAAAGGGATTAATAATCAAAGCAGTTCCAGTTTCTATGTTACAGGCAGCCTCAAGAAATTTCCAGCATGAACTTTCAGAAATAAGTGGCCTTGAAAACCAAGAAAAGGGGAACTAGGCTGGTGTTTCTGATTTTTAATGGGGCCCATCTCCATGTTCCCAGGAAAATTGCTCTTTGGTAGATGCTATCTTGCTATTGCTTTATCCCACTTTGGAAAGAACAGAAGAATTCTGCTGAGGAGGCTGTCACTAATACTTCTGTGCTTCCTCTTGGACATGACCTTGGGCTGTTTGAACTGCAAAGACAATGTAGGGGAATGGCCGAGATGCCAAAATCCCAAAGCTAGCTAATACAATTTTTATTGTTATTAAAGTTACTGCTTGCAATTTGAGAAGGCAAACACGGGCAGATGTGCATCCTTCTAAAGGACCAGGATTCAAAGATAGTTTTAAAAAAGAGGAGGTAAGTAAAGGAGCAAATATTGCAGATGAAAGTGAGGAAATAGGATCACAATCAGTGTCTGATTGCATGAGATGCTGTTATGATGCAGTACATTATTTTTACTTAGCTTAGTCAAAGTATTTCTATGTGGCTTCTTGCTTCAAAGCTTATCAGGCAAATGATACATAGGGGAAATCTTGAGAAGATTACCTTTGGATCTATTATTTTAGCATCTTTGAGGTCTTAAATATTTCAGCCAGTGGAAGAGACAATTTGGAGAAAGAACCTAGCAGTGGCAGACTAAACATGCTCATTTATACACATGACAACTATCAGGTGTAGTTTAACCCCCTGGTACAGTGTGCTACACATTAAGGAAATATAAATATTTACAAATGGTGTTGTTCACTTTTTTAAATTTTGCCTCAAATGCATGGGCCTGTTAACAACTTCATCATGTTTCTTTGTTTCTTTTTTGTTCCTTTCACTTACAGATTGGACAACAGCTCCATGAATTATTCCAGCCCCAGAACCAGTATGCGCTATTTTTTTTCTGCTTCATCTTTATCCATGTTATTTACACAGTAAGGGAGCTGGTTTTCTATTTTATTACAAAGCATCACATATTCTGCTATGCCATTTTGCTGTATCTTGGTTTCTTGAAGATTCTCATGGATTACAAACAGAGAAAAAAACAACCTTGGAACAGCAGCAGACTCTAAGCAACAGAAAGAAGAGGAATATGGCTCCCTGAAGTTTATGTATCGCATCTCTTTGCCCTTACTCTTTAAAGTTTCCTAGTGTGCACAATGAATGGAGGTTTTGGTTTTGCTGTTGAGGGATTTGATGGTATCCTCTTTCTTGAATGTTATATCCCCCCTCCCCCTCCCCCTTTTATGGCTTTTTAAGAGCTGCCCTCCATCTGAGCATTCAGTCTTCAATATTAATAAATTGACATGGAATTTAAAAAAATTGTGTATACACATTGATGCTTTGAGAAAGAAGTATTGGAAATAGAACTATTTTTAAAGTTCTATTAAACATTAGATTTCAGATAAAATTCAACCATACAAAATGCACTTACATTAGTAGAATGGAATTGAAGAAAAACTAAATGAGGAAAGACATCTAAAGTCCTCCAGATGTTTGGAATTCTGCTCCCACCAATCCAAAGCACCGGAGTCCAAAATATTTGAATAGAATCAAATGGCCTAGGGATGTACTCTTTAGTATAAATATCCCAAAACATTTTGCCACCTGTTGCACCATAGCAATTGGTGCCCCTGCACCATATTACAGATGCATAATACCCTAAGCCAATCAATAAAAATATAATTGTGACATGGTACCTAATAACTTGCAAGTGTATTGTGACTCCTCAAACTTGTGGCTGAGACAGTTTCTTCTTCTTTTGGCTAATAGAAAGCCAAAACCTTGAGCTGCTCTTCCTCACTTTCACCCTCATCACCGTTTTCCTCTTCAAATATTAGCTTTCACGTTGCTTCTGACTCAGAACATGTAAACACACTTGCACTTAATTGACTATGGAGGAATATTGGGGGAAAGATGACAGAGCTCAACCCTGAGCTCAACCCACCTTGTAGGGGGTTCAGGACTCCAAGGTAAAATATCACTTTTGTGTCAATGGAGGTCACATCATGAAGATATGTCCCTACCAATAGTGAAGCATCTTCATGTTTCACCCAAGAATATATCCTGATAGAGCACAGGTGTCAAACTCAAGGCATCACATTGCCGTCACATGATTTATTGTGACATTTCCCCCTTTGCAGAGCTGGGATGGGCATGGCCGGTGAGTGATGCATTTGGCCCACGGGCCACCAGTTTAACACCCCTGTTACAGTCAAGCAACGTCTACGCTGGCTTGGGCATATCATGAGAATGGCTGATGATCGGATTCCGAAAGATCTTCTGTATGGAGAATTAGTGCAGGGAAAGCGCCTTAGAGGGAGACCACAGCTGTGATATATGGATATTTGCAAGAGGAATCTAAAGGCCTTGGGAATAGACATTAATGACTGGGAAACCTTGACCTCTGATTGTTCAGGTTGGAGGCTAAAGATGCAGCATGGCCTTCTCCAATTTGAAGAGACACTTGTTTGGCAGGCTGAGGCAAAGAGGCAGTCCCGGAACCAGCGAAATCTGGGGGCTGGGCAGGGGACAGAATATATCTGCCCTCAGTGTGGAAGAGATTGCCACTCTTGAATTGGCCTTTTTAGTTACACAAGATACTGTTTTAGGACCTCTTTCCAGAGCACGATACCATAGTCTTTTGAGACTGAAGGTTGCCAATGTCAATGCACAGTCTTAAAGGTGAGCCACAAATCCCCACCTCCTTTACCCACCTCACCTATCATTTTATCATCTTGCCTTTGTTTTCATGATACGTCCCTCTATGATTACATTAAAAATTATTTTAATTCTTCCAATTTTTCCTTTGTATAGATCAGTGTTTCTCAAATTTGGCAACTTTAAGGTGTGCAGACTTCAGCTCCTAGAATTCCCATGCTAATATATGAATCTTAAAAATGCTTCTTGCACCAGGGACCACCTGCAGACCTCTTGCAGACCACCAATTGGTTTATGCAATGAAGCCAATTGTATGCATTCATACAACACACAAGATTAAACTGCAAACACCGAGTGTGCATAATACATGAGACTAAAATGTAGTTAGCCAGATTCTCTTGATTGTGTTTTGCAAATTAGCAGAAATCTTGAAAGCCTTAAAGGTTGCATGTATTTTTCATAACTGCAACTGATGTTTTAAAGATATTGTCCTAATGGGTATCCCATATTTAGATCTAATATATAACAGAAAATATCTTTGTATCTATGCAAAAGATTTTCCAGATTCTGAATATTCATCACTCTTGAAAAAGAGATTTATAACACTGGAACATCCCCCACAAAAAACAACAACTGATGAAATAGACATTAAAAAGGGAAAATGTTCTATAATCAGACTTAGGTATTGTAATGGCATTTTTATTTTCCCATTAGGCTTCTATGGCTATGATAATATACCTGGTTATTCTTCAATGTTTTCTTGGAAGAATGTTCTTTCTGACTTAGGCTGATAGTTCATTTTTCTCTAGAGAAAAATTATTTTGCGGGATCAAAAATAACAGGCACAAGTTTTTGGATTATCAATTCCTTTGGCAATTTAATCTAATTCTATAGAACAAACTTTAGCTGGTTTTCATAACACGCTAGCCTAAAATGTAGTTGGTTCAGTCGTGGCTCAGTGGATTGAGTGAAGCCAGCCAGTGTGGTTGGATGATACAGAGCATTATATCAACAAAGGCAACTGGACTAATAAAGTAACAATAAATTTAGCCTCTTTGCAAATGCCTCACTGACTTTGATAACTCTGGCAAAACAAGATCAGGTATGCTTGTATACATAAATGTCTTTGATATATGCACATGCACACACAGAAACAGGATTTAAAGATGATCATCACAGGAAGCCTGCCTGCCGAAGTATCATTGGATAGAAGCTTCACATATTTTTAAAGGAACCACCCCTTTCAAGTTAAAGGCTGCAGAGCAGCAGCAAGTTGAAAGAATAAGAAGAGGAAAAAGAAAGGCTGTTGGCCGAGTTGCATTGCCCAATGATGTGAATAGAAGCTGTTATTCAATGAAGTAAAAGCTATTGCTGGAAGCTTATTGAAGTCTCCAGAGAGATCTTCAGGATGAAAAATGCAAAGGTAAGAGGGCAGCATTCTTGGAAAAACTACTTTGGTCATCCCTTTTTTAAAGATAGAATGAGGGCGGTGTCTTTGCTAAGAGATGAGCTGAATTCAAATCTTGCTTTTCTCATGAATTATTCAGCTGCCTTGGATGAGGCACTATTTTCTCAGCATAGCCATATGTAACATGGCACTTACAGCGGCTTACCTTATAGGACAGTTGTGATTAAAAAAATTATAATAGCAAAGACAGCTGTAATAATTGTTCGAATAAATATAATGGTTATGATACATTAGATATGAAGCCACTTTGAAAGCAGTTGTTAAAGAAGTCTTCTTTTTTCATGAACTATTTTTTGTCACTATTATTACTAAGGATATATAATCTAGATTTCTCTCTCTGTTATTTGATTAATGGAAGCAGTGTTTCTCCTTGTTTCGTATTTAGAACAATAGGCCATCATAACAGAACAGGAGACAAACCGTGAGCAAATGAAGGGTTTTTCTTAAGAGGCAGGTAGAATAACAGGGAAAACTTTACCTGTTGGTCTTCTATATAGTAAAAGTAGAGCAGGTCTGTCCTCAAAAATCTGTCACTATTTGACAAATAGTGCTTTTTGCTGCAGAATTGTCTTTGTGTGACCTCTTCTGGTACTGAGGGTTTATTACAATAGGAGCACATACACATCGGGGAAGTCTTTCAATGTGCAAATGAACATGTGAATAAAGTGTAAAAAGCTACTACAAGTGATGTTTGTTTGTCCTATACCTGTCTTCCATGCTTCCAAGCCAATATATGTATATATATGGACACTCCACTAGGCCTGAGGCAATTAGCTATGTCAGCCTCTCAAACTGTCATTCTCCCAGTGTGAAGAGATTGAACTTCTCACATTGCAGCCATATCAGCATGGTCGTTTTAATCCTAAAAATATCTGGAGGATGCCAGTATTATTTCCATTTTAACATATACTGTAGATCGTGTGTTTAGATCAGGGCTGGGCAGTTGGCTCAGGAATTCTGGGAGTTGAAGTCCAGAGGTTGTAAAGATGCCATAGTTGCCCACGGCCTGGTTTGGATTGTACTTTCATAAACCCATGAACAAATGACGTAGAGCTGAGCCAGAAAAGTGTGAGAAGATCCCATCTTTTTTGCCTCTTCCTTTAATAACTATCTGTGTTAGAAAATATTGGCCTCAGTTGTAGTAAATCATTTTTTAAAATAGAAAAGAAAAACTTGCCTTGATTATTTTTCTGGAAATTGGAATATTTGGAGGTACATAAGCAGCATAACTTTGTTGTGATTGACTATTGTTGTTAGTTCAATTACTGAAAAACACATCTTGCTAACTGTATAATGATTTTACTTGAGTGGTTATATACTGCCAAGGTTAGCTTTGAATCAAGCTTTGTTAACAAATGGCTAGTGTATTATTAATTAAGCCAATCAGGCAGTATTAGGGAGAGAGTAGCACTGGATACAATGGACAGTCTTGAGTGAATATGTGGCAATTGTACCATTTCTTAAATAACATGAAAATCTGAGCAGGTTAAGAAGAACTATCAGGAGCTGCCTTACTCAGAATCAGAGCATTAGTAAATTTAGTTCAGAATTGTCAACAGTGTCAGGAACAAAGTTCACCAGCTCTGCCTAGGGATCCAAGACTGAACTTGGGATCCTGAGCCCACAAACCATGTTTTTTATCACTGAGTATGACCATCCTTTCTTTCGGTAATGGTTCCCTACTCTCCTTAAATACAATACTGGAAATGTAGTGCCCTTTAGGTACGTTAAATCTAAAAGTCCTTAAATTTCCAGCCAACATAGCCAACAACCATGTGAAGTGGGCATTTTGGGAACTAAGGTCCCAGAAGACATGAGTGCACCAGATTTGGAGTGGGGGGGGGGAGATTATATATTTGAGGAAATGATAAGATAAGAGATCTGGCAATTGATTAGCTGATCAATTGATCAGTCAGTCACAGATCAGCTGTTTCAAGGTATTATTGGATATTAGTGAAATATGTTAAATGAAATGCTGGATATATGTCAAGGGTACAATTTCCTAGGCTCTCAAATAGTATCACTGCTTCAATTAATTATCTGAGAACATTGTCAACTAAACTTAATGACAATCGGATGCTCCTTTGATTTTTAAAAGTTTGATAGGAAGAAATTGATTTATGAAAAATTTCAAGGTCAGAAACTACATATAATTAGTTATTAATTGGTGTGGGTCATATTGTTATTAAAAGAATGCCAAGGTACATCCACAAATTTCAAAATCTATCACCTGTACTTTGGCACTACAATTCATCCTGTTTAAGATTTAACATTCCTTATTTTCTCTACCACTTGTTCTTGGACTCATTTCTTAATGTCTAGCATTATGCTTTAATATGAACTTTCTCTGGGTATTCAGGAATTAAATCTTGGAGGAAAACTAAGAAATACTTAAATATTAATTTCTATTCTGATGTAAATTGACAAAATCAAATATTTTATGTTATGTCTTCGAATCACATTAAATTGTTCTCAAAGACAGCTTTCTTTACTGTGTGTTAAAAATATATATACAGGTTTGTTCACTGAGATGTTGATTAGGGATGATGGAACCTGTAGTCTAAAACACTTGGAGAAGTTGAAGAGAGTTGCTATAATATTTGATCTATGAAAATAATTATATGGTTTGCATATAATTAAAAATACACATATCAGCATTCCAAATTGTGATCTCTTTCAACGCTGACATAAAAGACACAGGAAGACTTGCTTAATGCTGGGATGAACTTTCACCTAGTTCCTAGTTCCTTTTTAACATCGACACCATCTTATTCCGTTGCTTCAAGGGTGAAATTCAGCAGGTTTTAACAGGTATTGGAGCACCGCTAGTGGAAATTTTGAGTAATTCAGAGAACCAGCAAATACCACCTCTGGCTGGCCCCAGAGTGGGGTGGGAATGGAGATTTTGCAATATCCTTCCCCCAGGAGTGGGGAGGGAATGGGGATTTTGCAGTATCCTTCCCCTGCCATGCCCACCAAGCCACGCCCACAGAACCAGTAGGGAAAAATTTTGAATTTCACTCCTGCGTTGCTTCCAACTTTGTGGAAGTGCAGTGTGATGCAGTGACCAAATGCATTTGTTTCCTCCAATTTGACTGTGCTGCACAAATGTCGTCCTTAATTAGGCAAGATGCTTCCATCCCAGTACTGATTATCCAAAGATGAGTGCAAATAAGAATTTAGTATCATTTCAGGACTCTTTACTGACCTTTCCTGATATGTGAAAGCCAGCAGGAACTGTGTGTGATAACAGCTTTCAGAAAATTTTTTTAGGGGTGGGTGAGAATACTTTTAGAAAAAGTTGTTTTTCAAAAGGGAATCTATCTTGGTATCCATCACATCAACATTTTACCACCACTTCTTAGTTATCGAATAAGTAATACAAAGAATAAGGAGTTGATGTGCATGCTTCAATGAGCCTCCAAATCAAATCCAAGACCAATTGAACCACCAGACTTAGGGTCTGTCTAAGAGGTTGTCTTACATGCAAGCAGTCAAGTGGCGTGTGTGAACCAACTATCCAAAGAGACAGCTTCCAAACTAACTCTAACTCACAGTTTCCAATAAGCTTCTTCAGAATGCAGGACTTTTGAGGAAAACTAGTAAATAACCAGTTCACCACAAGGGGATGGTCTTTTCCACAAATCAAACACATTCACAATAGCTTTAGTTGTAATAGCTTTAATTACTCTCACACTAGGTTTCCCAACACATGCTGATCCATAAAACATATATAGGAAGCACACACGCATCCGTTCCAATTAGTCCCTCTCACTCGCATACATACACAATACACTGCTTTGCCACATACAAGAAAACACAGGTGCTTCCTATATAAGTGAAAAAGTTGGAAAGAATCCTAGAAGCTATGCTTTGCATGCTTTCCCTAGCTTATTAAAAGTAATGCAAGGTCTTTGATCAAAGGTGGTATTCAGCTGGTTCAGACCAGTAGCGAAAATCGTGGGTGGGCCTGCCCACCCACTCCTGCTCTATGCTGTCCTATTTAGGCAAGTTTTTGAGGCTGGGCGCATGCGCTAAAGTGGCGCATGTGAGCAAAGCGAGCACGCTCACATTTGCAAACTGGTAGAGAAATCAAATGAATACCACCTCCGTCTTTGATCCAAAATGGATCGGATAACTTTGAGCCAGACTTTTGGTGGTATTGATGATCATGATTACCATTATTGTTATTGACATTTTTTGAGACAAGATAGGTGTAAATTCAATCTGACCATCCAGTTTAATCACTATAAAGAACTTGTTTAATGGTAAAACCGTAATTTGCATGCAAGATCCTAGATTTAATCCTCAGCATCGCCAGTAACCCCTGGGAAAGGTTCTTATCTGAAATCCCAAGGACAGTGGTTACTCTGTATAATACTAAACTAGAATTTGTTTGAGCATAAAACAGCCAGAATGGCTAATCAGAAGTTCAATTTATTTATTTGGCTGCTGTTGTTGGATATTCTATATAATATAAACTCTTCTGCGCATGCGCAAGATGGCGACTTCCCTGTGATCCTGGTGATCCTGGGGGGGCGATTATGGCTCCAGGGGGCCTTTGGAGGGCTGAATTTTGATCGTTGCAGCCCTGGCCCAGCTGGAGGAGTGTCGGGGCTCTCTGTTGAGGGGTCTCCGGCTTCTTAGAGTGTCCTTGAGGCTCGCGGAGACCGTAGGACGGCGAGAGCGGCCCGAAGGAGGAGGGGCGGCGGCAGACTCTCCATGCGAAGGCAGCAGAGCCAGGACGACGGCGTCAGCGCCGCGGCAGTGGCAGCGATGCGGCACCCTCGCCGGGATCCTCACCAGCCCAATCCGCCCTGGACATGTACTAGGGGCGGAGGGGGGGGGCGAGGTGAGGGCAGGGAGGCTGGCAGCAGCGGCGGCGGCGATGCTGGCAGCGTGGAAATGGCAGCCGCCGGGACAAGGAAGAAGCCGCCACAGTTTGGTGCGTGGGAGCGTCGGAGAGGTTGGCAGTTGCTCGCTTGCTGTGCTGGATCTCCTGGGTGACCGTGGGGCGCTGTTTGGCCCCTTGGTCGTCCCAGAGACCTCCATGAGGATTTATGGAGGCTGGGCGAGGCTGGGCGAGGCAAGCAACATGGTTGCAAGGAAGATCTGGGAGGGGTTGGGGAGAGCTGGACTATGACTGAGGGGTTCTCCCCCTGAGGCGTTTGTTGCCTCTGCTCTCCTTTTTCACCCCCATCCCCCTGAATGTGGTGATGCCATGCTGCGTATGCCTGCTGAACAATCATCTCCGGGTCTAGGTGCCATCTTGACCTCCCCGGAGGTAATGACGGTTATGATCTCCACTGTTTGAGCCTGTCTGGACTATGTGGACTGACCTGATCCCATTCTTTCCCTCCGTTGAATGGAGGTTACATCTGGGGATTCAAGTCCTGGCGGAGTGGGTCTATAGCTGCTGTCTCAATTCCGGCTTTTTGGACGATCGTGGTTGACCAGCCGCCGTGAGAGGGGGGCTGGGTCACCCTCTTCCGGATCGAAACAGCATTTTACTCCCGCCATTGCCGTGAGAGGGCAATGAGGTCCCACATGCTCCATTGGAATTCTATTGAAATCCAGCATTTCACTCCTTCTGACTGTGATAACATCAAATTGGCCCCTGGCTATTGGCCATGGACTATCACCTCCCTTTGATGTTCAGATGTACTTGGTGAATGACCTTCGTGCCCTGCGAGATTCCCCCCTCTCGCAGGTCTGGCCCTCTTCGTTATCGAGGGCCTATCTTGATGACGGGCGTTGGAGCCCCGAGAAATGGCATGCGGCAAAGAAGAGTTTGAGGGGTTTTTAAGTGGGTTTTTTAGTGGGTTTTTAACAAAAATTTTAAGGGGTTCGGGGGGGATTAGGGTGGGTTCTGGGGGAAATCCACCGGGTTCAAGACCAGCCTTAGCGAAGGGCTGCGACATTAGGGACGTAGAACCGGAGGTCGGGGAGGGGGTTGGAGTTCGATTTGAAGAGGGCTGTTCCATCAACACAGTGAGTGGGAGGGGCAGATATGGCGGAAGCTGGGGACCATATCATGTTCGGGGAATGCGCACTCGCTATCTTAGAGCGATTGCACACTCTGGTCCCCAATGCTTTTCTTGTTCCCCAGGTTGTCCAGATTCTCAGGGCCAGAGCCTCCAGCTGATGTTATGCAATGCCAGGTCCGTTGTTAATAAAGCCCCCCTCATTCACGATCTTATTCAGGAGGGGGAGGCGGACCTGGCGGGCATTACGGAGACCTGGTTGGGCCAGGAGGGGGGAGTCCCCCTCATGGATATATGCCCACCAGGCTTCCATGCATTTCATCAGCCGAGGGCTCAGGGCAGGGGCGGGGGGGGGGTGGCGGTTATTATAAAGGAAGGTCTGGATCCTAGGGAGACCACTGTTCCACAGACAGCCGGATGTGAGTCCCTCTTTGTGAAGTGGGGTCGTGGAGTACAGATGGGCTTGTTGGTCACGTACCTGACTCCCTGCCACGTGGCAACGGCCCTGCCCGAGCTGCTTAACGTTATAGCCGAGGTGGCGGTGGACACCCCCAGACTTGTCATCATGGGGGATTTCAACCTGCCATCTATCGGTGAAACGTCTGAGGTGGCTCGAGAGTTCATGGCTTCCATGACGGCCATGGACCTTACTCAGTTAATTCATGACCCCACTCACACAGGGGGACACACTCTGGACTTAGTTTTTGTCTCTGGTCAGTGGTTGAGTGGCCTTGATATAGGGGATATAGCCATCGAACCCTTGTCATGGACTGACCACTCGCTCCTTTGACTGGACTTTCTAACCGCTGCACCCCGCCGCAGGGAGGCGGGACCGACCAGGTGGTTCCGCCCCAGGCGCCTGATGGGCCCTGATAGGTTCCAGATGGAGCTTGGGCCATTTCCTGAGATTCTGGCTCATGACTCGGCTGAGGACCTGGTGGCCGCCTGGGATAGTGCGGCTGCCGGGGCCTTGGACCGAGTCGTGCCTTTGCGGCCTCTGACCCGGCACCGAACTCACCTAGCTCCTTGGTTCTCCGAGGAGCTTAGGGAGATGAAGCACCGGAAAAGACGCCTGGAGAGTAGATGGAGGACCAGCCGCTCCGAATCTGACCAAACACTGGTGAGGTCTCATATTAAGACCTACCTAGTGGCGATAAAAGCGGCGAAAACTAGCTATTTTGCCGCTCTTATCGCGTCATCAGATAATCGCCCGGCTGCCCTGTTTAGGGTGACCCGCTCCCTCCTCCATCTGGAAGTGCGGGATGACCCCTTGCAGGGTCGAGCTGAGGATTTTGTGCAGTATCTGTATGACAAAATCGCTCAGATTCGGGAAGGGCTGGCCTCTGACTGGGTATGTCCGGACGGGATGACTGAGGCAGGTCTTGAGAGCGTTATCTGGGGGAATTCGATCCTGTGGCTCCCGAGGACATGGACAGGGTCCTGGGATGGCTGAACGCGACCACATGTTTATTGGACCCGTGTCCCTCCTGGTTGGTACTGGCTTCCCGGGAGGTGACACGAGGCTGGCTCCAGAAGATTGTTAACGCTTCTTTGAGTGAGGGGGTCCTGCCGGCCGCTTTGAAAGAAGCGGTTGTGAGGCCCCTCCTCAAGAAGCCCTCTCTGTATCCGGCTGTTTTGGCTAACTATCGTCCAGTCTCCAACCTTCGCTTCGTTGCGAAGGTTGTTGAGAGTGTGGTGGCGCAACAGCTTCCCCGGTACCTGGATGAAGCTGTCTATCTAGACCCGCTCCAGTCCGGCTTCCGGCCTGGGCACAGCATGGAAATGGCATTGGTCGCATTGGTGGATGATCTCTGGAGGGCCCGGGATAGGGGTTGCTCCTCTATCCTGGTCCTGTTAGACCTCTCAGCGGCTTTTGATACCATCGACCATGGTATCATGTTGCACCGGTTGGCGGGGTTGGGGGTGGGAGGCACCGTTTTGCGGTGGTTCTCCTCCTACCTCTCTGACCGGTCGCAATCTGTGTTGACAGGGGGGCAGCGGTCGACCCCGAGGCACCTTGCTTGTGGGGTGCCACAAGGGTCGGTCCTCTCGCCCCTTCTGTTCAACATTTATGTAAAGCCACTGGGTGAGATCATCCGTGGCTTCGGGGTGGAGTTCCATCAGTACGCTGATGACACCCAGCTATACATCTCCACCCCAGGCCACCCCAATGATGCCCTTGAAGTGATGTCCCAGTGCCTGGAGGCCGTGCGGGCCTGGATGGGGAGAAACAGGCTCCGACTCAACCCCTCCAAGACCGAGTGGCTGTGGCTTCCGGCGTCCCGATATAGCCAGCTGATGCCATTGCTGGCTATTGGGGGTGAATCACTCGCCCCCACGGAGAGGGCTCGTAACTTGGGCATCCTCCTGGACGCACGGCTGTCTTTAGAAGATCATTTGACGGCCGTGGCCAGGGGGGCTTTCTATCAGGTTCGCCTGATACGCCAGTTGCGCCCATTTCTAGATCGGGACTCCCTACGCACAGTCACTCAGGCACTCGTCACTTCCCGCCTGGACTACTGCAACGCTCTCTACATGGGGCTCCCCCTGGGGTGCACCCGGAGGCTCCAGCTGGTCCAGAACGCGGCCGCGCGGGGGATTATGGGGGCGACGAGGTGCTCCCATGTGACACCTCTCCTGCGCGAGCTGCACTGGCTCCCGGTGGTCTTCCGGGTGCGCTTCAAGATGTTGGTGACCACCTTTAAAGCGCTCCATGGCTTAGGGCCGGGGTACTTACGAGACCGCCTTCTGCCACCAATAGCCTCCCACCGGCCAGTACGCTCACACAGAGTGGGCCTCCTCAGGGTGCCGTCCGCCAGACAATGTCGGCTGGCGACCCCCAGGGGGAGAGCCTTCTCTGTGGTGGCGCCCACCCTCTGGAACAACCTCCCCCCAGAGTTACGTACAATAACAGACCTCCGGATTTTTCGTCGGGCCCTGAAAACCCATTTATTTCAACTAGCTGGGCTGGCTTGAGTCAAATTTTAAACTGATTTTAAATTGGAATTGTTTTAATTACGGCCAAAATATTTAATTATTTTAATCAGTTTTTAGATTTTGTATGTTTTGTATGTATGTCTTGTTTTTACTTTGGCTGTTCACCGCCCTGAGTCCTATATTGGAGAAGGGTGGTATAGAAATTTAAACAAATAAATAAATAATAAATAAATAAATATTCTTACCACAATGTCACACAGAAGAAGGCAGATCATAAAAATTAGTCTTCACTCAGGAAAAGATATAACTATTAAAATGAATTTAAAATAGAGACACACTTTTGTATGGCTGGAAAATACAGCTTAATATTTCTATTTTAATTAATATTGAATGTCAGAACCTGTTTCAAAACATTTTACACTGAGCCAGAGAGAGAGAGAGAGAGAGAGAGAGAGAGAGAGAGAGAGAGAGAGAGAGAGAGAGAGAGAGAGAGAGAGAGAGAGAGAACATTTAAATAGCTCCTGAGGTATTCCAAAACCATTCTATCCCCAGGTTATATATTATATTTCAATGTTTAAATCGGTGCTTTTCAAACTTGGCAACTTTAAGCTACGTGGACTTAACCTCCCAGAATTCCCCAGCCAGCAATACTACAATTCTAGGACTTGTACACAATTTAAAATTGCCAAATTTGAAAAACATTGGTCTAGATCAGGAGTGGGGAACCAGGGCCCTTTTATGACTTCTGGACTTCAACTCCCAGAATTCCTGCTAGCTCAGGAATTCCTGCTGACTCAGGAATTCTGGGAGTTGAAATGTGCAAGTCATAAAAGGGCATGGTTCCCCACCCCTGGTCTAGATGAACTAAATTACATTTTGCATTAAACATTTATCTTTTCACACCATGGGTGATATGAAATTTCACCTGCTGACAGAATTTGGATTCCAATGCTTAGATTCCCAATCAAAACCAAGGATTGCCTAATACAATGTCAGACCAGGAATCTATTTGAAGATACTGACTTCTACCTGCTCCTTTTCAGCATTAGAAAAAACAGGTCTCCCTATTCTAGTTTTGGGAAGATCCTGCTGATGGGCTTCTAAAAGTCTTCTAGTTACTTGCTCTGACCTCCAGTTCGTCATTCATTCATTCATTCATTCATTCATTCATTCATTCATTCATTCATTCAGTTTGCTGCCTATCTTATGGTTCAGGGACTCTAGTTCTGTTGCCTGGACTATACAGGCTTGTTTAGAACAAAATCACATAGTAAAACCATGGGGACCTTTCTACTTTCTTTTCAATTTCCTTTCAACTATCTCAAAATTAGCTTTAGCTACAAACTGTTTTCTTTCAGCTCCTGCAAAAATTCCAGACTCAAAGTTTCATAGGAAAAAAAATGTAGTTTGATCTAAGAGAAAGATAATACTGTGCCTGTGGCATGCTTTTATCTCCCATAATTTTATCTTGTATAACAAGCACCAGATGTTTTTGTAATTACAGGGTTGATCTATAGAAAGTGGCAACCTATAAATCTCTGAATAACTTAATCAATCAATCAAAATTTATTTACGATCTAAGACCAAGCCCAATAAAAGACTGGCATGCAAGTATGATAACTTTAAAAAGAAAACTTAAAACTGTAAGAAAATCCTAAAAAAATAACAATTAAGTGTTAATAGTATGAGGGAGGAAACAGACTATTTGCAATAGTTACAGATAAGAATTCTGCCACCTTCTTAGAGATTTCTGATCACCCAGGAAAAGGTTATCAGTCATAATGGCAAATAGAGTTATTAACAATGAGAAGTATTAAACATCATTCGGTGTTCAATGCACATTTTAATAGCACATAGGAGACAGATTCTGAATCTGAACAGAAACAAGTTCAGAATAACAAATAAAAAGGAACTGGAAGGGACCTTGGAGGTCTTCTAATATATCTCACTGTTCAGGCAGCAAATCCTATACCATTTCAGATAAATGGTTGCCCAATCTCTTCTTAAAAACCTCCAGTGTTGAAGCACCCACAACTTCCAGAGGCAAGTCGTTCCATTGATTAATTGTTTAACTGCCAGGAAATTTCTCCTTAGTTTCAGGTTGGATCTTTCCTTGATTAGTTTCCATTCACTGCTTGTCGTGCCTTCAGGTGCTTTGGAGAATAGGTTGACCCTTCTTCTTTGTGGCAGCCGCTCAAATATTGGAACACTGCTACAATGTCACCCCTACTCCTCATTTTCATTAAACTAGAAATATCCAATTCCCACAACCGTTCTTCATACATTTTGACTTCCAGTCCCCTAATCAGCTTTGTCGCCCTTCTCTGCCCTCTTTCTAGAGCAGCATTCCCCAACTTTTCTAGCTTGGAGGTCCGGCTGGGGGGGGCATGTGAGTGGCAGATGCACGTGTGTGTGCACAGCTCCATTGTAGTGAGCAGTATGTGCACATGCCCTCCACTTGCATGAATTGAGCTTCATGTGTGAACAGAGGTTGCTTGCACTTGTATGCAAAGTTCCACTCGTGTAAGCAGAGGGTGCTCGCATACAAAGCTCCATTTGCATGAATGGAGCTTCGTGCATGAACACAAGTGCCCTCCATTTGCATGAATGGAGCTTCGTACATGAACACAAGTGCCCTCCATTTGCATGAATGGAGCTTGAACACTTGCCCATTTCTCCCATGGCCCGGTTTCAAACAGACGGTGGCTTGGTAATGGGCCATGCCCCAGAGTTTGGGGACCTGTGTTCTAGAGATTCAATATCTTTTTTATGTTGTGACGATCAAAACGATGCAGTATTCCAAGTGTGATCTTACCAAAGCATTACAGAGTGTTAATGTACTGTTAATGCAGCCAAGGACTGTATTGGCTTTTTCGCAGCTGCAGCACACTGCTGGCTCATATTTAAGTGATATTTAAGCTTTCATATTGGAGGCTTCTGTATATATTGGTTATTGCTCTAATACGTAGTGTCCCAATTCAATCCAAAGTAAATAGTCTGTTATGTGGAGCATATAAAATGTTAAATAAATATCTAGGGACAAATCAGGGAGGTGGATTAATTGTGCTATAAAAGGGATGGAAGACTTTGCATGTATCATTTTGTATATCTAGATTCAATTTTCTGCAGTACTGCATTCTAATCACTGAGCCACCACAGCTCTTAGGCTAGTAAGGATAGTTTAGGATAGTAATTAATGGACGCTTCTTAATGTACACCTCAAAAGAGCTACCCATCCTTTCCCATTTGGGTGATCCTATTTTATGGACTATAGTTCCTCCTATCCCCATTCACATTAGCTGGATATATTAGAACTAGAGTGGAAAGTAGCCAAGGAAAGCCAAGCTAGACTAGCATATTTCTGATAAACATTTTCCCCTCCCCTCTTCTCTGGCTTTCACTGTTTGTTTTCTTCTGGCATTACACAGTAGAACATTTTCTTAGCATCATCAAAAATAAAAAGCAAAGGCATTGTTGGTTTCTTTTTTCCCATGAGAACCTCTCACTTTGCGGTTGTTTGAGGAAGTTGGCTAAATTAAGATGAAGTAGTGGTTTTTCTTTTGGGGGGGATCTTAGAACATCTTGTGATGCCCAATGGGAAACCCTTGCAAACTATTTTATTCAGATTATAG
This sequence comes from Pantherophis guttatus, assembly GCF_059756535.1. Taxonomy (NCBI): domain Eukaryota; kingdom Metazoa; phylum Chordata; class Lepidosauria; order Squamata; family Colubridae; genus Pantherophis; species Pantherophis guttatus. Next base: position 305,355,056 of record NC_142063.1, on the reverse strand, counting down.
ATAGGTAATACAGACAATAGTATCTGCTGTATTTTAGATATTTAACTACATCTTATATCAAAAAAGTGGTGGAGGAGGGTTAACAAATCTTTGAACAGAACTCCTTCCACTTTCAGAGGCAAGCTTAATTATGTCAATATTGCTTTTTATTGGTTGCGTTCACATGATAGCCATACTCCTGATTAATTGAACTATGGTTTCCCAACTCAATTTTGGGGATTCATATGACATAATGAACCATGAATCATACTGTTATACTGTTCCAAAGTTTTCAAATAAGCACTCATATGCAAATTGAACTAAGTTCGTAAGCTGCTAGTAAGAACTCACTTCTGTCTATTGTTTTTCTAAGTTTTGATCTATAGTGATCTATGAAGGGAATTTCACATGCAGTCTTGTTAACGGATGTCTCAGTCTGAGCTTGTCTTTTCCTTTCTGTCTTTTTCTTTTCTTTTCTAACATTTCTTTCCAGATATTAAATGCAAAAGCAGGGATTCTCTTACTACTCATAATGGAACATGTAATTTATATGTTGCCTTTCAGAGTTCCATTATATCTCTAATGCTTTTCAATATCTACATGAAGATACTGAGCAGACCGGAACTGTGTGCTCTCAGTATACCAGTGATGCCCAAATCTATATCTTGGCATCATTGTCAAATATTATTATATTATATTTATTATTATATTTTGATTTATATGCTGCCCTTCTCCGGAGACTCAGGGTGGCTTACAATGTGTCTTATTATTAATATTATTCCCCTGAATGCTTGTAATTGGTTGGATGAACCCAATAAATACCAATAATCATTCTGAGAAATCACATATCCAGGGAGATGTATCTATTTAAACAGAGTCATTGAATCAATATATACACAACCTGGGAAACAATGATCATCAATTTTGACAAACATCAATGATTATCATTTGGGGTTAATATACCAGGTGTGTCTCTTGCTTGAGATCTCAGTGGCCAGGTTTAACTCTAGAAGAGTTGAAGAAGACCACAATATCCTTGTGCTAAAAGCATGGAAGACTGTCAGTTTACTTTTGACTCAAATAACATGGAAGTGTTTATCTTTAAATTCCTTTAAACTCCTGTGTGGGTCAAGCCCAAGTTATTTGAATGAATGATTCTGCAAGATTCCCTCGCCAACCTCAGTAACACCATCCAAAAAATTTCATTCACAATTCTGCTGCTGGGTTTGGTTTGACTTGGGGTTGAATTCCAGGTTGAATGGTTTCTACAGTTGCCCCAAATTTTTAGAATGCTCTCCCCATAGAGACAAAAAAGTTCTAAAATATTTTTAAAACAGTGGACTAACTACTGATTTTAAGTGTTTTAATATAACTGATTTTAATTCTGATTTCCTAGTTTATTGTAAACTGCAAGCGATCTTGGTAGTCAGTGGTAGAATAAACTAAATAAAATTAAAAAAAGAAAGAAAGTTATAGTTACAAGCCCTATAACGTGATATTTCCAACTGCAGGAAAATTTTGATGAAGCCCCACTTTTAAATAAGCAATCTGCACCTCTGCATTGTGGGTTGAAAAAAAATTGGATCTATATTGATTTTTAGGCTGTTTATGAGGACTAATGGTATGACAGATGATAAGATTTTGTTCTTTAAATTTAAAGCATTAATTTTATCTGCCCTGTGGTAAGCATTCACTTATCATTAAGCAAAGAGAACAAAGACAGATATAGATCTGAATAAAATCTATATTTGCTGATCTACCGGTATGTGTATAGATTTAAATTGAGAAATAATGTCTTTAAATGAAACACAAAGAATTGTTCTAACTGAATGGAGGGAAACTCAACAAAAGTCCTGTGTATTCGGTACATTTGTTGTCTCAGATAATGCTTAGTAGCAAGTTGCTATCCATTGCTTTTCTTCTTTTTCACTCTTGTTTTAAACCAGACATGGAACAGGCCTGAAACAGAGGATTTTAAATAAAGAATGCTTTCCTGTAAAAAGGAAAATAGGGTAATCACTACTTCATACTTTTGCTCTAGATATAAAGGGCAAAGCTGCTTTACTAGTTATTATTATTTTCCTGGATCTGGGGACAAAGTGACAAAATTATCAAGAAGAAGCAATTAATTTACAAGATTGTTGGCCCTTGAGCAAATGGAGGGGAATAATTTGAACAAGAAGCTTCTCCTGAGCTTGAAGAGGACTACCTATTGTAAGAAAAGCTGTTGAAACCAAAGTAAATTCAATTAGGCTGGATATCTTTGTGTTACAAAGAACAGAAAGTATAATTCATCTAAAGACTAGTTGCAACTCAACTCAAGACTCAGTAAACAGCTTTAGTAACCCATCAATCTTGGACTTGGTTGTTGTAAGGAATTATCATGAAAGAACATCTATAGATTTTAGAAGCTGCAAAATATGGTATCTTGTTTGTCAATGTAAGATGCTGAGGGGTGGTGAACAGAGGTGGTATTCAGCAGGTTCTGACCAGTTCTGGAGAACTGGTAGCAAAATTTTGAGTAGTTCGGAGAACCGGTAAATATCACCTCTGACTGGCCCCGCTCCCATCTATTCTCTGCCTCCCGAGTCCCAGCTGATCGGGAGGAAATGGAGATTTTACAGTATCTTTCCCCTACCATGCCCACCAAGCCACGCCCACCAAGCCATGTCATGCCCACCAAGCCACACCCACAGAACTGGTAGTAAAAATTTTTGAATCCCACCACTGGTGATGAAGATGTTTCAAATCAACAGTTAGTTTTCATTCTGGTTCCATGGCAACCTAGGCAGAGGTGACCGTGTAGTAGAGTCATTCCCTCTGGTTCGTTGTTCAAGTCTGCCTTAAAACAGCCAGCTAATCAGTATCAAAAAGTTATCAAAGAAGAGCAAAAAAGGGATGGATTTTTTAAAAATATGCAGGTGTTTATTTGGGCAAAACTGAAAGTTATTACAGCTCTGTCAATTCAGAGGCAGGGAAAATGCTTGCAAGCAAATGAGCGACAAAACCTGTTATAATTTTGATTGCTTTGCATGATTTTTCATGGGCTGAGGTCTGCATGTGGTTTTTGAGTGGCAGCCCAAAGGTTGCACTTCAAAAACAAAACATAACAAAACAAAACGTTATGTAATTTAATAATTTAATTCAAATAAGTTAATAGTCATATATTTAAAAACTTCCCCTTTCTGCTGTATTAAAAAGGATAACTTGGTAGCAACCTTTGGATGCCATGTGTAACTTCAGATTGTGCATTTTTTTTCTCTTCTAAGAATGTGTTGGAGTGAAAAAGTGACCTGTATGTTTCCTTAGTCTGGGGACAGATGCTATTTGTTGTTAGCTCAGGAAGGCCTGGAGGAATGTGGTCCATGGGGTCGCGATGGGTCAGACAAGACTTCACAACTAACAACAAAAACTTCATGGTACCCTGGAATTTTCCTGTTTAATTTTCTTTGTTTTTAAACCAAATAGATCATCCCTTCAAATACAAGATGCCTTTCAACAGGCCTGCCTACTTTAACATAGATTATATACAATTCCAACCTGAACACAGTTATCCAGTTGGAGAACCTGAATGGTCAGATGGTCTGAAAGGCCAACAGAGATATAAAAAGTCACCGTATCTAACTTAGGTCTTCATTTTTGCACAAACATTTAAATTTAAAAGAAGAGAAGAAACAGGAAGCTGTGTGTGTGTGTGTGTATGGGGGGGTATGTTTGTGCGCGTACATGCATTCTTCTAGATCTTGGCAACTTGCTTTTTTGAATATTTTAGCTTTGGAGTCATATTCTGCCCCTGACCTTTATGAACTTTCTACTTTGCTAAGTACATGCTAGGACTGATCTCAGAGTCTGGCTGATATCTGATCACAAGATTAGTCCCCATGATGAGTAATAGAAGAGAAACTTGGCTGAAAGGCAGCTCGTCCATTCTAGCTGATCTTTCCTGGCAGTGTGCAGATGCAGGTTGCATTCTGTATTAGATAAAATACAAAGAACAGAAAGTATAATTCATCTAAACACTAGTTGCAACTCAACTCAAGGCCCAGTAAACAGCTTTAGTAACCCATCAATCCTGGACTTGCTCTTCTGTAAGAGCCTGTGAAAGCCTGTAGTACAGTGGACTAAAGCACTGTTATTAACATCAGCTGCTTGCAATTACTGCAAGTTCAAATCTCACCAGGCTCAAGGTTGACATAGCCTTCCATCCTTTCAAAGGTAGATAAAATGAGGACCCAGATTGTGAGGGCAATAAGCTGACTTTGTATAAATATACAAAAGTATGAAGGCTATTGCTTAACGCATTGTAAGCCGCCTTGAGTCTCCGGAGAAGGGCGGCATATAAATTAAAGCAAAAAAAAAGAAAAAAGAAAAAAAAGATGAAGGATGATCCCTCTTTTGGGCTTGAACCCCTTATATAGAGGGCTGAGGGAACACTCTTGAAGGACAGAAGGAAGAGCTATTAACAAGACAATAGTCAGATAAAAGGGGCCTGGGCCAGCGTGAGGAAAATAATTTGAGAAGATGTCTTGGGTAAATGCCTCCCTAATTCACATGAAAATACAGGGAGTGAAGGACAAACACATTCAGACTTCAAAGATTGAAGCCAGCCTTACAAAGTAGACCAGAAACGCAAACCATGTAGTTCAGTGCAGCTTTGATTGTAACAGTGATAGTAACAGAATCTCATAACTGAACTAGAAAACTTCCTGCCCATTGTCTATTGTCCTGCCCATTGTGAGGTGTGTTAGGAGTCTCCCCTGCAGTCACTGGTTTGGTGAGAACCAAACAGCTTAGCCAGCTCAGCTGAAACTGACAAGTCTGGGGAGAAATGCAGTTTGGAAGGATTCTCTCATTATCCAAAACAGAACAGACCTATAGAACAGAAAATTTGTAGCTCAGGGTTGAGCTATGGGGTCCTCAGTGCTCTCTGAACTTGATTGTTTTCTTTTAGATGTTCATTACCCAGGACACTGATCATGTTACCTAGTTGAGTTATGAAAATGTCTGCAAGAAAAGGACCAGATTCAGAGACCATCAAGGATAGCACAGAATAATCCTGGAGGAGACCTTTCAGGGAACAGACTGGAATGCCCACACCAGTCTTAACCAATCAATAAGAACTGGGCCAATCCCATTTGTAGGAATAATGTGATGCTGCCCCTGAAAAAGTGGATGGTAAAGCCAATCCTATTATACTCATGACAAACAATGTGTTAGTTTAAGAAAGCACTACTCTAATAGTGGGACTATAATTGAAGACTATCTCAGGATGGGATAAGGATCAAACACAGGCAATGTCGTGTGAGAAAAAGGGTCTGTTAGGGCATATTTGTGTCATGGTTAGATGTGCTCTCCTGTTGCCAGCTAGTCAAAGCTAGTAAACATGGTTTGAGGAACAGAAGCAAGGAGGCACTTGAAACTTAGCCAGGAGTTCATGTAAAGGGAACCTCTAGGGCTGGTAACAAAGGGGTGGGGCTTTGATTGCACAGTGAATTGCATGATTGTGGCTGCCATCTTGACTGTTTTGACTCTACTCCTTCATGTGGACTTGGGCAGGAAGAGAAAACTAGCTTGAAAATGAGACAGAAGTATTTGCCTAATCCATTTGGTTCCCACATTTTGTGACATCATGATCCCCTAAAATAATAAATGAATTTGTATTCATTTATAACATTTGCATTCTCCGTATGAATAAAAGTAGCCATTTTTGTGTTGAGACTTGGCAAGAAATAAGCATGACACTTTGAATAGTTGAATTTTAACTTACATACCAAAGAAGTTTTCCAACACTGTGGTAAAGCAATGGTGCGCTGGGGCTTCGCAAGCAAAATGAGGAATAAAGCACAGGATGCCTCTATGGAGATTCTCAGTCATCCAGGTCATGGTTGTCCCAAAGCATCTTTGGGAAAAATCCAGGATGAATTTTGACTCCTGGATCCTACTTTGCCTGTGCAATTCTGATAAATTTCTTTTTTAAAAAAATATAGCCCCCCTTCCCCTTCAACACAAGTTGTTTGCATCCATTTGATAGATGCCAAGATTTTGTTCCCTTTCTGAAGAATTGAAACTATGAAGCAAGCAATGACTAGCAGTTTAAAGGGCTTTTCATAAAAGAAAAGCAAATACTCCAGGATTCAAACCAACATGCTCTCTATATTCCGTCAGTTGGAAAAATCAGTAAGAGAATATGTTGCAATTTGGAGTGTTAAGATTTATAGGAGAGAAAGGAGCCAAAGGAGAAGAAGAGTTGCAGGCCTAGTGTTATCTTGTTAATAAAACAATTAGGTCTGAAAGATTCCCAAGAATGTTAGAATTACCTGAGTGTAAGAACACTGATCTTTTCTTTACAAACAACTCAGAGAGTGCTGGGTGGTATAAGAAATGACTGATTAACAGAATTATGCATCAAATCTTTGAGTCTCTTGATTTAAAGAAGATCAAGTACAATTTAACTTGTCTCTGAGCAAGAAGTCTGGTGCATTTTGCTTCATTAATAAACTGTCAACAAAAGTTATCATATATCTAAGTATTTATTGTATAGCAAGATTCTTTAAGAACAGGCTCTGCCACCCTTTTGATCCTCCTCCAAACTAGTTGCTCCAGAATTGTTCATGATCCATTCCCTTCCCCCATCCTGTGGTCTGCCACGTGTCAAAGCTTCTTGAAACAGAAATCTATCTAAGACTCTGGAAACTACTGCAAACACCAATGGGGCTGTGTAAATAAATACCCTGGTTTTATCAGGCTTATGGATAGAATTCAAAGCTCTGGTTTTCTTAAACAAATTGACCATCCTCCTCCGTATGGTGGAATTCGTTGAATGCTGTCAGAAATACTGTTGATCTGTATGTTTTAAAATGTACATTAACTATCATATTTAATATCCCACTATAGTTCTTGAAAGCTTCTGGAATAAATCTTTAGAATAATGATTTAGCAAAGACCAGAATTGGTGTTTTCTCAACATGGGTTCTGGATTATGCAGACAGAGATGGTAGGATCTCTCAGATGTTTCAGTGGAATTTAGGACAAAGATTAAAATGACCTGCCAACACACGTATTTTCAGTGAGGGTCTTCCTGTAGAGGTGTGCTCAAATATTTCTGTGAAATCTTATCTGGACCAAGATCAGGGGCAGCCTGCTTTGCTGGATTTTGAGCAGAATATCTGGTGCATGGTGCTGGCTGAAACTAAAGATAGGCAGACATGAAGCAATATGACCCCCTTCCCACTCATGCTCAGAGAGAAGTGCCTGTCTTTTCTGTCACACAACCATTCTCCAGAGTAGTTTTTTTCTACCTTCTGAAAATTATAAATATATAAAAATGTAAAATGTAAATACATATATACCTATACCAATTTATGTACATATGTGTGTGTGTAGATCTAGACCACACACTCATCTATACACATATGCAACCCACTTATAGATTCACTAAACAGGACTGATCAAAAATAAATGAATACTGCAATAAAACAAGAAAAGGAAATGCATATTTCTCAAGATCACAATCAGAAGCAAATATCCGATTTAATCAAAATCACATACCTAGGACGATGTCAGCTAGAATCATCATAAAGATGTGTAAAGAAAAAGAAAGTTAGCTTTTTTAAAAAAATGGAGTAGAAACAATCATTCTAACAATTTAACAAATCTACCTGCCCATTTTTTTTTAAAAAACAAATTTTTAAAGAAGATTTATGCCCACTTTAGAAAGAAATGGCCATATAAGTTACTGGCAATGGAAAGGGAGATATTGATGAAGAACATAGTTGAACAAAGGCGATAGATTGATAATTGGAAGTATATGGATTCATAGATCTGGTAGTGATCCTATAATCCTCTATAGTAATCCTAATTGTGGGTATCACTCAGGGCAAACATTAAGCACTAGGACTAGGAGGGTGGAGCTTTCCAACCCACCCACCCCAACACTGGCTTTTACATGTAAGATGCATTTTACATATAAAACATAAAATCTCAATTCTCATAGAACTTCACTGGGAGTTCTGTTTGTCCTCTCCATCTTTTGGGCACTTGGAATTCATCCATGCTCTGCTTGATTGGGAGGTTGGGGAAGAAAGGGGCTTCCCACTCAGCTCAGAAGTGCTGAGTGGGAAGGGACCAACCTTCTCCAGGCAGGGACCAACCTTCTCAGGAGAAAAAAACAGGAGGCTACCCCTGTTCTGTATCAACCCTTTTTTGCTTTATTTACTTGTAGCTTATCTCCATACATTTTATTGCTCTATCTGGGATTTGTCTTGGAAGAGAGATTGATTTTTGCAATTTGTAGGAGGTCTTTAATGCCTGTTGATTTTAATCTTTCCTTTTATTAATGTCCACCCCTTTACTATATATAAACTGCCCTGAGATAGTTTTTGCCTTAAAAGCAGGCAAAAAAGATGTGAAATTAACAATGAATAAAGAAGCAAAGTAGGATTTCTGGCTTCTGTCAGAGTGTATATGTCAAATCATCTCATGCAGTACAGAACTGAGATGATATTACTGAACTCCAACTTTGTAACCAGTGTTAAAAGATGATGGGAGGTGTAGTCCAGCAGCATCCACATTCTGAAGTAATACCTCTGGACTAGATTGGCAGAAAAAGAAAAGCAAAAGTGTAAATACCTACAGACTCTGACTATTAGTCCATTTCCCCCCCCCTTTTGGTCCTTGTACTCAATTGGCTAGAAGCAAGGCTTGATGGATAAGCCACAATTGGCTGCTTTGGAACTGAGGCCAAAATTTTAAATCTCAATGGCAGTGAGCGGTGAAATTTTAAACCCCATTGGCAGCGAGCGCCTGAGGGAGAAGAGAGTCTGCCAATAAAATGTTAAATTCATTCTCCTACAAATTTGTAACAAACACTAATTATTTAACCACTAAAACCCTGACCTATTGGGGAAAGCTGCAGTACATGCACAAAGAGCTGTTTTTTTAAATAGCCATCACATCTTTAGCAACTGTGAAAGAGAGGGTTCCCACCATGTTAAAAAAAAATTGCAACAAATCAAGATGTTTTAAACCCCCCAATCAATTTTAGTTGGGTCTAACTTAAACTAGGCCAGAGCAATCTTTCAAATGTAATTCCTAGTTCTCATATTATTCAACAGCACATGCTTGATGCTCTTCTATGGAAATTGGGGAAGGTTAGAAACGCCGGCTGGCACATATCCAAATCCCATTTCATTGACTGGAAATCTCTTTGTTTAAAATAGGCTGCCTTATAATAATTCAGTTTACTTGTTTGTCTTTTTTCATTTGTGCTTGGTGCTTCCATTTGTTGTCAAATACTGCTTTTTGGAATGTTAATCACAACAATGGACTGTTGCATCAACTTGTTGCTTTGGTACATACAGCTTATTTGCAAATGCAATCCAGTACGGAAAGAAAATATAGAACAGGGTGCTTTGTTTTTGTTTTTGGACATTTGTAATTCTCTAATGGCTTGAATGAATATGGTTAGAAATCAAGAATGTGGGACTATTTTATCAGAAAACAAAGGGATTGTTTCACTTCAGATCTCATTAGTCTAGGAAATTGTTAGTAAAGTGAAGCATGAAAGATGCAACATGATGTTGAAGTGGCTGAGCTATCACCTAACTCAAAACTTTCCTATCCAGTAACAGTGTTCTTATTAGTCCTCCAGGAATCAACTGCCAAGTATAATTTCTGCTACATTTTGCAAGCTGAAAATAGTCAAAGCAACATACCGAGACCCTAATTTCTAGACAATTGAATGTATTAATAAGAGGTACAATTTACTATTGTTAGTTCACATACAGTAGTGGCCAAAATTGTGGAAACCTTTTGGGAAAAGTATATTTTCTAAAATTAGCTAATAACATCACTTTTTTGGGGAGTAGTACCATAAAATTATATATCAATGGAAAGATAATTTAATCAAGAACGTAATGCAATAACTTTTATGAAGGATTTGCTATTAGAATAGCAGTTACAGTGTAAAGAAGAAAAGTGAAAAATATAGAAAAAAACAAGATATACAAAAATTATCACGTCAGTTAATACTTTGTTGGGTAACCTTTAGTATGAATTACGTCCTTACAATGTTTTCCCATGGAGTGAACCAAGTCTTTTAGTTCTGCAGATGTTATAATGTGAAACCAAGATTGAATTATTACTTCTATTAACTGGGTTTTATTGCTGGGTCGCTTCTGACTAACAAGTTTCTTTAGTCGGCTCCATAGATTTTCAATTGGGTTAAAGTCTGGGCTATTCCCAGACCATTCCAGCAGTGGAATATGATTATCTTGAAACTCAAAAAAAAAAAAAAAAAGTGGTGTTATTAATCATCAAACCTCAAAAATACACTTTTCCTAAAAGGTTTCAGCAATTTTGGCTACTACTGTATGCCTAAACTGGTGCTCTTCTGTCTAGAAGATGGCTCTTCTAATGCAGCACATCTGGGACATCAAACTGAGAGAAGTCAGTATAGTTGCCCTTTCCTATTGCCCCACTATATGACTGATGAGGAATTTGATTTGGTTTGATGGATTGCCATACAATTCATTCCTGATATGATCGCAGACAATTTGATAGAGTTCTATATAAGTGGAAGGCTTCTGTTTGTTCATTTGAATGAGAAAGATCTTAATTTTTCTCAAAAAAGTTACTTGTAAAGACATTTCTGTTGGTTCATAACCGGGCATGTGCCATTTGGAAAGATGTCACATTGTGTCTTATGGTGAAGGTTTTCAGGCAGTAAACCATAGAGATCAAGTGGAGAAAGTACAATGAGGGTTTAGGATTATGGTGAATAAAAAATTCCTCCTGGCAACGAACAATGGAAAAACACTTGAATACAAACACAAAAGGAAGGCAGACAGCAGATGCTGGGAAGGAGCGGTGAGGACAATGGATAGAAGAAAGAAGTGAATACCATCAGTTTTATTTTTCTGTCAGAAAGGACAAAGATGGTTGTTTTCCTGCTCTAGAAATAGTTTGTTTTTCTGTGGAAGGAGATCTATAATGCAACACACAGAAAAGGGAGCAGGTGTGCAGTTGAAAGAATAAAACGAATGGCTTCAATCAACAAATAGAAAAGCACAGAGCCAGATGGGGAGGGGTGGATGGTTAATTAGCTGGATCCTCTTTTAAGTTCTCAGGCCCAGAGATGTCCTTTTTCTTCTTCTTCAGAGGTCTTCTTTCCTGAAGCTACAGAAATCAGCCAAGAAAATTCTGTGACTCCTATGATGCAGCCCTCTGGGGCACATGGGATATGGGAGTGCAATCCTGCTCCGTGTTCAAAGTGATACTCTGTAGTTGCTTAACAATTTCATAAAATCCCCATAAAATAGCTTTTCCCAGCACAGTTATATTGCAGTGTAACTCTCAAAATTTCCAGTCAGCATGGTCCCTTGGGGAGTTGGAAGTAATTGAAGTAATTCCTTTAATGCAACCTCCTGGCCTTGCCGTATAGAGATATGTGAGCAGAGGATTCATCCCCCAATATCATAAGAAACATGAAACTTTTTGTTTTAAAGATAAAGTGTAGAAGTACTTTTATGAGTAATTGTAATGGTGTGTGAGAATGACCTTGGGAGATAGGGGGAAGAGCCACAGCTAGGGAACAGTCAGATAAGAGGCAGTTTAGGCCAAGAAAGAAATATGGGCATGGGAAACATTTCAGAAGGGACCTTCCCTAATTTCTTTGCAGGGAGATTTACTTTCAGAATTGCAAGACTTTGTTAATGTTGCCCTACAATGAAGTAATTAGTTCATCTGGGTGTGCGTCCTGTCTGGACTACCTCGCCAAGCTGACAGTAATTTTAAAGATGAAAATATGAATTTTCAGTGCTGTAGAAAAATATAGAGCTCTCCAGATCATTCTGAAAGAGTTTTTCCCCCTCTCAAATGAATTCCAAAAGATAATATAAAGCTCTGGATTGACCAGAAGATGGTACTAGTCAGCTGCAAATTTTTTTTAAAGAGATTGGAATAGAATTTATAAAGGATTTGGAATAGGATTCAACTTATACAAGAAAACTATAGGAGAATTGATATTGTTATGCTCAACCTGAAGAAAGGTAAGGGCTAAAATCATCCATAATTTACTTGCTGTACAAAGAAATAGAAATATGAGCCAATGAGAATTGACTTTGTACCATGCAGAAAACAAATTAAACCTAGCCCAGATTCCTAGCTAAACATTTTATCTATTTGGATTTATTTGCATGATATCTTAGGTGTAGTACAATAAAAAAAAAACAACCAAGAATCAAACAACCTTCTGGTTTCCCACTGGAAAACTTTCCCCCCCCTCTTGCTTTTTGCTTCTAAAGATGCTCATAGGATAAAGCATAAGGTCCCAAGGTTTATAGCAGATAATCCTCCATTAAAAGACTTAGTGAGTCACAATCCTTAGTTTTAAGAGCCATCAGAAGATACTCCTCAGCTGAAGAGAAGCATCGAGTTCAGTTTGGTGTAAAGACACGGGGTATAAAGGTATCTCAGGTTTATCACATGCTGCTGATGGGCACATTTTAGACTACGAATGATCCAAAAGGTGCCCATCAGCAGCATGTGATAAGGCCTGAGATAAAGCCTTCTGTGCTATGCTGAAATGTGCAGTAAATTTAATGATTCTTGGTTTAGCTAATTTTGGCTGTAGTGAACCCATGTTTTGCTTGGATTAATCTCTCATTTAATAGACCCTCCATTTAATACACTTAAATAGTTTTACTGCAAATACTGCAAATAACACCAAATCAAATATGTAATTATTCAAACTATGTAAAGTGGGGCAAATCATGTAGATTTCTCCCAAGTGAACTATTAATTGAGGTTTTCCTGTAATTTTTTAAAATTATAATCAATAGGCCCTAAATTACATCTAAATATAATAATCATTACATCTCCTTTTTCTTTTTTCTTTTTACAACTCGTAATCCCTTAATTCAAGGTAGAGTCAGGGCAACTGAATGGAATTGAATATTTACTGGCCAGATGCCCATCCTGATGCCTGCATGGAGTTCACAACACAACCACTTCACCACAAGACCACCATGTGGCTCTACATCTTTTTTTTTTTCAGTTATTGAAACTATTTAGCTTTTGAAGATGAAGATATCTAAGGGGCCACCATAGAAAATATACATAAACTTTAGAGAAGCAGAACATTCTATCCAGTGGTGGGATTCAGCCAGTTCGCACCACTTCGGGAGAACCGGTTGTTAACTTTCTGAGCAGTTTGGTAAACTGGTTGTTGGAAGACATCATTAGGGCAGAGAACCGGTTGTTAAATTACTTGAATCCCACCACTGATTCTATCTATCATTTAAGAAACATTTTAATAGGATTCCATTCTTTACATTCATAGCTTTTATTCAAAAAAGTGGAGACAGATTTATTGTTTATCTCTTTTGCCCTGTTACAGCTTCTTATGTTACTTTAAAATGTATTCAATTTGGAGGGAACCTGCATTTGTATCAGGAGGGGGGTAACTTGGAGAAGAGTCAACAGAAATGAACACTCCCCCCCAATAAATTTTCTAGTTTATGCTCATAGAATCAAGACTTAATATGGTCTTCAAAATCATGCAGTCCAGCAGTGTGTATCTGGACTGGAGAATGAGTGTCTCTTCCAACCCCCATTAGCACTCATGAGTAGCCATGGTGGCTGATCTATGCTTTTATGGAGTACCTATTAGAAAAAGTCAAACCCTCTCTTTCTTTCTATAATTAAAAACAAAAATGAAAAACAGTGGAGATGAAATATGATTCAGAACATCAGTAGCTGTCAAAGAAAGGTGCTAAATCTTCCATTATGGTTGCTATACAAGTTCAAAGGTGAAATCAGGTAACTTACCTCAGTATTATGAAAAACCTTTCAGCCGTATAAGACACTTGTCTTTACATGCCTGTGTATGCAGCACCTTGGGCTTTTTTGATGAGCAGCAGGATAGAAACATGATAGAGAAATAACTAACTACACTTTAACACTGAATCTGGTACAAATGGCATGATCAGTTGAAAATATCTAATAATAAAAGTAGACAATATATGTGGTTGTTGGTGCAATAGCCAATTCTTAATAGTTTTAGAAAATATTAGAATGTTTTATTAAATAAAAAGAAAATTGAAATGAATTTGAGATTAATTTGTAATACTGTGAAATTTTAATAATTTCATACAGCTATCTGTAAAATATGTACTTGAAAATCTGAACGTTATACTACATTGATTAACAAATTATGGTCCTTATCAGTGAAGGGGGAGGGAGGCGGAAGAGATTAGGAGGAACAGCAGGAGGAATTTCCTGGGGAATATATTTTTAACTTGGAAGAGCAGATCAAGGAATGTAAACAGTTATATGTTGTTTGTATGGATATTGTTTAATGGAAAATTTCAAGCCACTTAAAAAAGCATAATTCTATCCTAACATAAAATTTATAAATTTTATAGAGAATAAATAAATACGACATGAAACAAGATTCATTTTAGACTTCTCTGAGTGTACCTTTTTGATTAGCTGTCAAAATAATATTTTTTGGTCTATGTGTTTAAAGATAATTGCAAACCTTAATTCTTATATACAATTTAATAAATACTTGCACTTCACAAAGATACTTTCCACTGATGTTTTGTTTTGCCAGAATCAAGAGTCACAAGACATGGAAGGATCAGTAATCTTTAATAAAGTATCAGTGTCAAAATACATTTCTTTATTGAATTAAAAGTTGCCATACAGTTACAAGATTATCAGTAAGAAATTCAACAATAGAGAGAACATGAAATAATTATGACAATAGTTATGGTTAATATTATAAGCATGGTCTCCCTCTTCCTCAGTGTATTTTTAGTAAAAGGTTAGGGGTAAACACTTGAATGCTGAAACTACAAATAAAAATAAAATAGCAATATATGAGTGCCATTCAGGCACACAGCTCTTTATCACAAACAGATCTTTTTTGCTTCAACCACTTTAGCTCCAGAGATGTCACTGTAAATCAATGGATCATTTAAAGTGAACTATTTGAGATTAGCAGCTTAATGTGGATATTTTTAATGTTTCTTCCAAAATTAAAACTTTATTATGATAATAATTGAAAATCTGATCCAATCAAAACTCATATGAGAATCACATTAAGCAAATCAAATTTGCCGCTAAATATATTTTAGTTGAAGCTGTAATACATTGCATTTCTTTGAACATATGCATTATGACAAACTATATATATATATAAACAATACTTTAATGCTTCATAAGTCCTAATTTTTAAATACAATATTCTGATAAAACACTCTTCCTGCAGATCTGAAATTATGCCATATACTTAATTAGTTGTGAAACTATTATCACAGTCTTCCTCCACATGATATCCTCCTGATATATATTGTGGGTTCTGTATTTTTTAAAGTTGCAATCAACATTGGAGAGCACCAAGTTGAAAAAGGGTATATTATGATGGCTATCCTTTGAGAAATTCTTCCTGAAATTTGCATGGCTTTAGGCAAACACTTGGAAATGAAAATTTATACATGTCTTTCCAAAATTATGTCCTTTCTCTTTCAGCAGGGCTTACTATCATATAGGTATAGAATTATATTTGATGGCTGGGTTTGTACTTCATGTGAACCTAGAATATGCATTTTTCAGAGGCATGGGCCACATTTTGTCTCTGGACTGCTTGCTTAATAATTTCTAATTTAGTTCACTACTTTTAGATGAGACAGAGGATATTCCTGTCATCAATTCTGAAGAAGATTCAATTCTCAGTCTGAACAATTTCTGGAATTGGAGGAGTTCTATACCTCTTTATCCTTTGCTGTAAAGATTGCTTTGACTGGCCCTGATTTTTCCTCTGCCTTATATAATCCCACCTGTAGATGCTAATCATCAAGTGGCAGAATGTTAAGGCTAACATCTTGAGTGGAAGACACACTCCAGACTTTTCTTTCACAAGTGCTTGCCCTTGGTACAATGTAGTGAGCTGTTGAGAAATGATGAAAATCCTAATTTGGGGACCAGAATAGCCTCCCGAGTATGAGTATTTCAAAATGGAGAGATTATGTCCTGGAACAAAAATAACCAGGGCACCTTTACAGCATTTCTGAGTCTTTTTTTCCATTCATTATGGAATCAATAAACAAAAGTGTAATGTTTTTTTTTTTTTAAAAAAGATCCCTGAGCAGACCTCATTCCTGAACACTTTTCACTTTAAAATCTTTCTGCAAACAACTTCTTTCATGAGTTTAGCTTGAAGAACTCTTTTCCAAAAATGCAAGCAAAATCTTATTTACATCACATTTAATCTGTTTTTCCCTTTTCTATTAACTTAGCTTTGGCTAGATGGAGCATTGATGTTTGTTAAAACTTCAACTTCTATGTAAGGCAGACAGGCAACTGCTTGGGGTTTACAAGGATTCCATTAATACCTTCAGTGAAGAACATGCAAAGTTCTAGCAGAGTTTTATATTTCTCATGTAGAGAAGAATGGGAGCCATATTTGTAGCAAATATGGACTAAGCGGTTTAAGGCACTTCAGCAGTAAACCACAAATAAATATAGCCCTGAAACTCTCCTTTCCCCCTTCGAAAGGTAATGATAGTCAAGATAATAAATAGGACTTTGAGGAAAGCTTGGCTACATCTTGAACCCACTGTCTTCAATGAGCCTTAAATATTAACACATTTGTCTTTATGAGGGCAATGAGCACAAGGAGAAATATAGTAAAACTGTTTTAATTTCTA
Source organism: Pantherophis guttatus (assembly GCF_059756535.1). Classification (NCBI taxonomy): domain Eukaryota; kingdom Metazoa; phylum Chordata; class Lepidosauria; order Squamata; family Colubridae; genus Pantherophis; species Pantherophis guttatus. The sequence goes on along the minus strand of NC_142063.1, from coordinate 305,338,365 downwards.
AGAGTGGAATTGAATCCCATGTAAGTACACTTCCACTTATACAACAGGATTTTTTCTCTCTCTGATTTTTCCCAGGGGCAAAGAGTCATCACTCCTTCCCACAACCTGCTCTGGAGTGTTTCCCCATAACCCCATTCTCCAATGAAACCAGTTTTACTCTAAGAGAAGTCTCTGTTTTTTAAATTTTCAATTGGTGCTAATTTGCACCAGATAATCATCTAACCAGGTGAAACTTCAGCATCAGGTAACATTTCCTGATTTCCTGACTCTACCTTGGCCTTCTAAAGCTTGTTCTAAAATTTAAAGGGTGCGCAATTGTTTCTGTGTCAAGCATCACACTGAACCTTGGGCAAGCTGGCAGCAGCTCTCCAATATGATGTCATTTCATTAACATCTAAACTGAATTCAAATTAAAGTAATAAACACAACTGATCTCTACTTGCACATTTAATAACTTTACTTTGTTTGTCTTATTAAATATTGTGTCAGCCCCAACACACCGGTAACAACTGTTTGGTAACAACTTTGAGAGGTCTCTAAGGGTTGGGTCCAAAGCTTTTGGGGGCCAGATAAGACCTTAGGGCCTCAGGTTGTACACATCTGTTCTATGGTTTTAATAAATAATTTAAATCTGCTAAATTCCTTGAGCTTATATTATTACTGAATTGAATATACAGCTGTTCCTGTTTACTCAGTAAAGGCAAACAGAACTACATGGAATGAAATGGACTCCTTCTATTTAAATAAATTCCTGAGCACCAACATATTTTCTTATAGTGTTTCTGAAAGTTCAGAATGGTCTTTTGAAAACCTACTAAAAGATTATTTGCATGGAAAGATTATCAACATTAAGGTATACTAAAAAAAAAAGTGACAAAAATCTCAATTGCACCAGAGTCTAGAATTCTTTCTATAGCATAGTAAGCAAACAAGCAAATGTATTTATTTCTGAACACAAATTGGTAGCGTGAAGGATGTGGCTGGCTAGCTGAGGGGGGAAAAACAAAAGCCTAAACTACAATTAGCAGTGTTCATGATAACCTTCAGACAATTCCTGTCATGGCATAACAAAATGATGGAACTGGAGAAAAGAATCCCAAAGAAGCATTCATAATTCAGCCTCTATTTTAAAAGATATTATAAAGTACCAGTTTGTGATAAATATTTAACCCAGGCAAAATTATCAAATCAGTATGGTGGTTGGGTCAAAACATCAGGGAATTAAAACATATACAATAATATAGGTGATTAGTATTTTTTATGACTATCCCCAATTCTCTTTTAAATTCTTGATTTAATTAGACAGATTCCGCAGAATTAATTATCATCTAAATGAGTTCCATTGATTTGGATTCTTTTCCAAAATACATGGTTAAAACCTAAAAAGTCAGCAACTTTCCCACCTATTTCAATTTAGGAAAACATTGAATTGTGGGAGTTCTCTTAAGATCAGGTGAGGAAGGCACTTTCATATTGTTTAAATCCATGGCAGGGATTGGACAGATAGCTTTGGCTCTTCAATACACAACAGCAAAAAGCATCCCTCTTTAAAGCTAAATCAGGATAAGCACTGAAGCCGATTCTCTAAGTTGCATGATCTGTGAGTGCACTTTAAGGTAATATGTAATGTTACAGAGGAAGCAGGAACTAAATGATCCATTCTCACATTTACTTCATTTTCTGTTCTTGATATGCATAGCCTTTGAATACTATTGCAAACTACTGTTTGCGTTACCAGAACATTCAGTTTTAAACAAGGACACTGACCCATATGTTAAATTAGAATACAATTTGTTATTTTCACAGGGATTAGGCAACACAGCAGTTAACTCTTAGAATTAACACAGTTTTTTCTCTTAGTTTTGGATTCGTGAAAAGATTGAAGCTTGAATTCTTTTGCACAGTAGAAAATTTAAGAAACAGTTTGGGGAATGGCCATATAGATCCTCTGTTTGAATAAGGCAGTGCTGACTACCATCAGGGAAAAGATTTATTTCACTTAATCTTTGGCAAAAAATAATAATAATGACACAGTTACAATAAATTGAGCCAAAGTATTACATACAGGCATTAGCACACGCAAAGCCTTTTTTTTTTAATTAGCATGAATATTGAGGAAATTTCAGAACATATAAATTACACACAGCAAAGGGGAATAATATAATATAAATTTTCTAAGGAACACTTTATTGGAATAAAAGGAAAAATACAGTAGATGCATACTTCTTTTAAAGCAAATAAGAAAGTGAGTTAACGTTTCAGAAAGGCCACTATTTGGTAAAGTGGACAAGTTCAACAAGTAAGTAAAATCTTGTAAAAATGTAAATTGGTATTAGAAATTGTCTACTTGCAAAAATATATTTTAAAACTGCAGCTGCTTGGAACAATATCAGCCCGGGGGGGGGGGCACCCAGATTTGCTCAAGTGGCTTGGTCAAGAGCTTGAAGCAAGTCACCTCCCTGCAGAAGCGTCGAACTGCCCATCACCGGGACGTTAACCTCACAGTCATATCGGGTTAATTCTGGCAACAAATAAGGTTCAAAAGAAGGCCCGAGCAGACGACTTGCAACTCCTGAGGGGGGAAAAAACAACAACAACAAAAATAATAATGCAAAAGCTTTGCAATATATTTCATACCCAAGGGGTCTTAGCAGCAGGATTGAATTTAAAAAAATGTCACATTAGTACAATAGAAGTAAAAAAAAAAAAAGCTATCAAAACTATTTTAAAAAACCCAAAAACACATTTCTACCTCTAAATGTGAAGTTATATCCTTATAGTTAATTAAACAAGGATTAAAGGACATAATAAGTGAGCAAAGAAGTCAGAGGCACAAAGTTAAAAGTATTGTAAAAGTTACAACTATTAAGGATCTGGAAACTGTTTTTAGACTCAAATGCTAGGTGAATGGTTTACTACCTATGCCTGTGATGGTGAACCTATGGCACGCGTGCCACAGGTGGCACATGGAGCCATATTGGTGGGCACGCGAGCTCAGCACTGGCACACATGCGCGCACTGGCCAGCTGATATTTTGGGCTTTCTGGGCCCACCGGAAGTAGGGAAACAGGCTGTTTCCTGCCTCCGGAGGGCCTGCGGGGGTGTGGAAGGCTGTTTTCACCCTCCCCAGGCTCCTAGAAAGCCTCTGGAGTCTGGGGAGAGCAAAAAAACAGGCCTACTGGGCCCACCGTGCCATCGCGTGCCAAAAGCGGGGGGAGTGTAGGGTCACGCACGCATGCGCGGGGGTGGGCGGAGCACATGGAATTATGGGTGTTGCTTTTGGCACGCGATGGCAAAAAGGTTAGCCATCACTGACCTATGCTAACATTTCTCCAGTTAATATTAGGCTCACTGTCTATGGAGATTCTCAGTCATCCAGGTCATGTTTTCCCAAAGTTGTTTTTTTCAAAAGGCACTTTTTTTCCCCTTGAAGATGTTTTGCTTCTCATCCAAGAAGCTTCTTCAATTCTGACTGAATGGTGGGAACGGAAGGATTTAACGGAATGATGGGAATTCAGGTATATAAATGATCTATGCAAGGAATATAAATCCTTCCATTTCTATCATTCAATCAGAACTGAACAAGTTTCTTGGATGAGAAGTGAAACATCTTCAAGGAAAAAAATCTCCAAAGTAAGTCCAGTTGTTTTTTGAAAAAGCACCTTTGAGATATTAGGCCCACTGATCAATAATTATCCCTGTTCCCATTTCTGAAATATTTATTTGTTCTTCTCCAGTTTTCTAGCACCTCTGGTTATTTACAAAACAATGCTGCTTTTGACTTATATCAACCATCATATAGATTTCTATAGCCAGTTTATTAACTAAGAGAGATTAATCAAATTAAAAGAGACAGTCTGGTCTAGTGGATTTAGCTAGAAAGCCAAAGGCTGTGAGCTCAAGTCTCATCTTAGCTTTGAAAGCCAGCTGAGTGAACTTGAGCCAATCATTCTCTCTCAGCCCAACTCACCTCACCTCACAGGATTGTTATGAGGAATAATAGGAGGAGGGAGGAGGATTAGATGAGCTTGTCGTCTTGAGTTATTTGTAAAAATAATAAAGGGGGGATAGGAAGAGGAAGAGGAAGAGGAGGGAAAAGAAGGGAAGAGGAAGAGAAGGGAAGAGGAGAGGAGAGGAGAGGAGAGGAGAGAAGAGAAGAGAAGAGAAGAGAAGAGAAGAGAAGAGAAGAGAAGAGAAGAGAAGAGAAGAGAAGAGAAATGAAGAATAGCTATCTCAATTAATGGGAACTGGGAAGAAAAAAAAATATTCCAGAAGGTAGTAATGGCAAACCACTTCCATATTTCAGCCCAAAACAGCACAAGATCCAAGGGAACCCTAGCAACTGAGCTTTATTTATGAGACTATGGAAAAAACTTCAATTTATTTGTTGAGCAGATTGATCATGGTACCTCCTCAGTTAGAGGTTAGATTACTTTCAACATCTCAGAGTAAGAGCCCACCCCACCTACTATAGGAAATGATTTAAAGCACGCGTATCTTTCTTAAAAAGCGAAATTTTAATTACTGTATGTAATTTTTCTAAATTTGACATGACACTTACCTGACATCCTATGAGCTTGCAATACACTGAAGTCCTGATAAGGGGTTTTGTAAAAAGGTGGAGAGTACACAGCTTTGGAATTATTTGCAGAGTTGCCAGAGGACAGGGGTATATCTTGCTGTTGTTGCTGCATCACATGTGCTGGCTGGCCTGGGCCTCTTTGTAGGTTATAAAGAAACTTATCTACAATTACAACATTAAAAAATTGGCTTTAAAAATACTATTAGAAACAGAATGCTTCACATAGTCAAATTTATATTTTGCCTGGGAAAGTATTTGTGTGTGGTGATGGTGGTGGGGCAGATAGAAGTCCCATGTTTTTGTAAAGCAATTTCAGGAATGATGAATTATTCTCTATGGATACTTTTCAGATTGCAAACATCTGCAGAAGGAAATTAAGCAGCCAATAGAATCAATTTAATGGTGAGCATCAGTTCATAATATCTTAAGTTACAAAGATTTTTCAAGGTTAGAACTAGTTTATGTATACATATAATAGGCAGTAATGGAAGATGGAGCTATGTATAAGCATGACTAGATTAGATATTAACAATGAATTCATGCACCCAGTTTTCATTAATATATAATACAGAGATATTCTTACTCTTGGCAAAAGTCATTGAAAGATAGCTGAAAAACCTAAAGGTATTTTGACAGTTGGGTATCGACCTTGTGAATATATGATACTGAAAAGTAGGTAGGACAGTTTTGGATTATTGTTGTTGTTGTTGTTGTTATATACTGTTATTCATTAAACATGAAACCTAGTTAACTGAACATTTAAAAATGTATCACAAATATTATTGACTGGCACTGATGGTTGATATGGGTTGCTGCCAGCATTTACGGGTTGCTTCCAGCAATTATTATTATTATTGTTATTATTATGTTGTTGTTTTTTATGATGACATATTTCTTCTAATCCTAGAGGAGATAAATAGCCAACATATGGCTAGTGGCCATTACGCATTTGTCTAAGCTTCTTTTTAAGACATTTAAATTATGAATCAACATCATATCTCATGGTAATTGACAATGTATTTCTAATCATGTGTTTTGTGAAAAGTATTTTTCTACTATCCATCCAGAATTTTATGCCAGTTAGATTTGCTGGATGACTCCTGGTTCTGAATTACAGAAACCACTGCTGGATATTATCATTTGACCTGCCTGTAGAGTTCTCAGAAGTATCTGAATTTTCACTGTGTGAAATAACACTAGATAAGATGGTCCACTGCTGTAATTCAGCAGAACTTTTACTTTTAAGAATGATGAAGCAGAGTGTAGATAAGGTAACATAGAATTTGGTAAATATGAAAGACAAAGCATGTACATACCTCTGTTACATAATTTTTGGTATTCTGTTCACAGCCACCAAACAGTGACCTATCCCACTATGTGTGTTTTCTTTTGGTCATATATGAACCCTGGTGGCACAGTGGTTAGAATGCAGTATTGCAGGCTGACACTGCATTCTACTGCCAGGAGTTCGATTCTGACCAGTCCACAGTTGATTCAGCTTCCATCTTTCTGAGGTCAGTAAAATGAGGACCCAGATAGTTGGGGGCAATATGCCGACATTTGTAAACTGTAAAGTACTATGGGGTGGTATATAAGTTTAAATGCATTTAAGTTTAAATGCTATTGCTATATTATCAATTTATAAAAATTCTTACCATTAAGGACACTTGTGCTGAGTGACTTCTTTTCTGAAAGCAATGCACAGTTTTCACTTCTGAGAATTTTCATTCTTTTCAACATTAAGTGGGTTGGATTAAGGCCGGATATGTCATCTTGTGTCTATGGTAGGCAAGGTAAAACACAAAGACTCAAAGAATGAAACTTGTACAGCCTTATATTTAAAACCATGAAAGGTAAAATATAGTGAACAGTCATAATAAATTTACCCCATTCAGATGTTGAAACATTTGGTCCTCATAATCTAACTGCCGCTTCAACTTCAGACTGTTGGCAAGAGCTATTTGGGCTGGATTTATATCTATGCCACGCTGCCCAAAACTTTCCAGTGATCTATCAAAACAAACAATTTTTTAAAATTAAGTTGAAACAAGCTTTATTTTAATTTAGAGAAATGTGACATGTTGGTCTGAGAAATCTTTTCTTTTTCAGATATGCTCCTATATCAATGGTTAAAACAGAAGCTTGCAAAAATATTTTTACTAAGACAAAAGTGGCTAGTAGTTTAGAACAGTAGTATGAGATTCATAACTGGCACAATGATAAACATTAACAAATGATAAACATTAATAAGGTGTGTCAATGTTAATAAAAATTGAAACATTATTTCTGTAAAATGTCCTATCAGAAAGCTGAAATGGAAAGAACAGAATGAGCTGTGCAAATTGATAATAGCACTTTATTTAACCATTGCTCAACAACTGTTTTCTGCAGTTAGTTTCTATTGCCTAAGTACTGTTGACTCTCTGGTGTGGGCAAATCACTAGCTTGCGCCATAGACATTCACTCGTTGATACCCGAAGTCAACATTAGCAGTTTGTTTATCTCTAAAGTTAATAAATTATGCAAAGATAAATGGTGGTCTGGGAGTTGCTTGAAAACCACCCCCTCATGGATAAAGCCAATCATATGGATCCCTTCCCTATTGGCTGTACCAACCATTTATTATTTTAATTATAATTTTATTTGTCAGATTTATATATTGTTCTTGGTCAGAAACTCAAGGCAACATACATAAAATTTCTTACCATTTTTTTTCTACAATATTGTGGAGCTGGTTAAACTAAGAAAAAATGACCAGCCCAAAGTAACCCAGTACTATTGGTAATCTAAGTCTCCTCAGTCTTTCTCCAACTCCTTAACCACTATCGAGGATACTGAGTTTCCTTGTGTCTTGAGTGCCTTGTTCCAAGATTATAAAACACAAGTGGATTTGGAATTCTTGCCCTTTAATTTTCTCAGGTGCAACTGGAGCAGATTCCCTATAAAGTGTATAGTCTGCAAGGTTCCTGGGAGGCACAGAGGGATGCTGGGAACAAGAATTATATTTTTTGTACTCCTCCCCTTCATTATGGTATGCTGAGGGGAAAGAACTTAACATTTCAGATGGTTTAAAGATAGGAATGTATGCTAAGCTCCTCTCAACCCAAGAGAGGCTTCAGATGGATGGGTGGATAAACACTTTGGGATACAGCCTCATTTTCTCCCTCCCTACAATGCCCTTGATACTCACACTAGATTATCACCTGGCATAATTTCCAGGGAATGTACAGTCCTCATCCTCCTTTAAAAGTATGTGGGTTTGTTAAAAGATAGTTAAATGCTTGGTGCAGCTCGTGACTTTCAGGGAAATTTCAAAATAGAATAAAATTGATTAAAAATTGTGGATCACTCAGAACTCCACCCAGCGAGTCAAGCAACACTCATTGTTTCCTCAAGTTTTCCCCTTTTCTATTTTGGATGAAAGGATGACTCTAATGAAATAAGTGGAATCCTTGCTCAGCTGCAGTGATTAGAAAAAGAGTTGTTGTACACATGCACTGTGCAAATATTCTCACAGTATGTGAGCATATTTTGAAGTTTTTTTTAATGAAGAGATATGATTATGTGCCATGAAGTCATTTTCAACTCCTAGCACATAATCTCTTTAATTGTAGCTCTGATAACTTCTTTAAAAATAGGCATACAAAACCATGACCTTTCTCTGACCCTTTGACAAATGGTTTTGCTGGGAACTTTCTATTTTTATATGATAACAAGCTTTGCTCTGATGTTTCTGTTTTATCGTTAACACATATTGTGTTTTTCATTTCTTCTTTTTGATTCAACCACTTGCCTCCACAAGCATGAATGTACAGAATGTGGAAAATGAAAAATCTAGCTATCATTTTGCTGTATTTAAACTGCTTTTGTTTATTATCTTCAAAATCCTTTTCTGTGTTGAATTACCTTTTCCTATCTGTGCTTATGTTGGGCAAATGCAGTGATGGAGAGTCTGATGCAGAGCTTGTTAAAGATTTATGGCTGATTCCTCTCCATTTTGTTGGCACATACTGTAATGGTGGGTCAGGTGGCCACTGTGTATTTGGTCTCCCACCCATTGAAGATAGTGGAGTGTTGGCTTGTGCATAGTAGGGCAGCAAGAATGAAGATGACTGACTCCCATGGTTGAAGAATGCCAGCGGCATAGTCCCTTGGCCTGGTGGCATGCTTTTGTCAGATCCTGACTGGCAATATTTCTCTGGCAGGAAGTCGCTTTGGGAAGAGGGAGCAAGTGGTTGGAAGAGACTATTCATGTTACTTAAGCTGTGCTGGGGAAGAGGGACACTTTCACACAGAGGACGCTCCTCTTGACAGATAGGGCTCAGCTGGAAATCTTCTCCATCCATGGGAATATAAGGAGCCAAAGTTTCAAGATCCAGTTCATTGAAGTCAGTCTGTCCAATGAAAATTAAAAGGGATGGGGCAGTAAAGAAAAACAAATTTACAATTTAAAAGTAGAAAACTAGAATCCCTCTCTTCTCTCATGTCCCAGAACAATGTCTATGGCACAATATGCCTTACTCCATGTAGGATATGGCTTTGCAATTTCCCAATTTCCCAAATTTAAACCAAATTCTCCAGCCATCTAGATGTTTTAGACTACAGTACTATAGCACAATGACCAAGAATGATGGAAGTTGCAGCATCTGTCACTGGTGGAATTCAAATTTTTTATTACCGGTTCTGTGGGCGTGGCTTACTGGGCGTGGCTTACTGGGCGTGCCAGGGGAAGGATACTGTAAAATCTCCATTCCCTCCCCACTCCAGGGGAAGGTTACTGCAAAATCCCCATTTCCCCCCGATCAGCTGGGACTCGGGAGACAAAGAATAGATGGGGGCGGGGCCAGTCGGAGGTGGTATTTACTGGTTCTCCAAACTACTCAAAATTTCTACTACCAGTTCTCCAGAACTGGTCAGAACTTGCTGAATACCACCTCTGATCTGTCAGATAAGTTATATATATATATATATGTTATATAAAGAGCCCCTAGCCTAACATTGCCAGGTTGAAAATCCCAGTCTAGGTAAATGGAGATAATTTTTCCATTATATCTCTCCCATTAATGCTGAACCCCTGCACTATAACTGCTCCCCATTTTAATGAATAAGAGCAGTAGCCACTGACTCTTAACTCTGCATGGAAGGAACTGAAACAACATATTCTTTTGAGTTTTGGTTTGATGCTAATTTATTCATGGTTTCTCATACCTGTGAGCTGCATTGATTCTTGGCATCTGTGTCCATGGCAAAAAGCTTCTCAATCATCTCTATCTTCAGGTCTTCATCTAAAGAAGTGTAATAATCTCCTGGGCTACTTGGCTTTAGGATGAAATGAGAAAACAGACTATCAGCAAGTACACAAATGGCCGTAATGCAGTTAGCTGCATAGAATGAAACGTCAGAACGAAAAGACATGGCCAACTCTCCTGATGCTCCCATTTTTTAGCTTGGAGATGCAAAGCTGTGTCTTGCTTCACATTCAAAATATGATGCAAAAATGATGACAGAAACAGAGAACACTGGATTGTGCTTCTTTTTCTCCTTCTGCTGATTCAGGGATCAGAGCTGATTTAGCCAAAACTCCAGTGAGTGAGAGAATTGTAAACTGGGTCCCACTGCTTTCTGGCCTTAAAGGTTGATATATAATCAGATGAGATAATAGGAAATATTTGCATTTCTGTATGGGAGCACTTCTTTCCCGATCTTGCTTTTGTATTTACTGATGACTTTCCATATTAACCTCTTAAGGTCTGGGAATGACTGCTCCCCTTTGAAGCTACCGGTGTGTGTGTGTGTGTGTGTGTGTGTGTGTGTGTGTGTGTGTGTTACTAATACATTCTCTGAAAATATCATTCCTTTTCTCTCATTTTTATGTTCTGAATGAAGTAGAATTACACCAAACTAATCTCATCCACCATCAGCCTTTGATATTGGTTTTGGGTTCAGTGGATAAAGGCAACTGGAAGTAATTCCTTTTTAAAAAAACAATTTCTACTATAATTCCAGTTAGTGCTGGTGAAAAAAAATACCCCACACTTCAAAGCTGGCAATGTTGCCAGATTTCAATGCAAAGTTCTTTCTTACGGTGGAACAGCTGCTGTTGCTGCTTGCACTGGGTGTACTGCTGCCAGGTGCCGCTTGAGGCAAGGTAAATGATGGCACGGTCAGCTTTTCAGTCTGGGATGCCTGGTTCTTCCCTTCTGGAGCCCACTGAGTGTTTGGAGTCATCACAGCTTTGTTGTAGGCAGGAATTTCCTCAAACTTTTGCGTTCCTGAAATTGAGGCAAGCAAGGTCAGCTCATCCTTGGTACTAGCAATCCTAGTACTTTTTTAAGAAAAAGAAAACAAATTGAGAAATATATTCAGATGGGGAAGCTTACTTTACTCCCCAAATAGCGGATAGCTAAATTTTAATTTAGTGGGAGATATTAAGCCTCATTCAGTGGTCACTAATGCTTCTTTTATAAATTTGAAGTTACTGATATGCCAATAAATGACTTTCTTTAATCAATCAATACCAATCAGGCAATTAACCATACTTCCACTCTGCCACAATCAAAATAACTCTTGGCTGTTTGTACTGATTAAAATATCCACAGTTAGAGTAATAATCAGTATGAAACATAATAATTATCCATCCATCCATCCATCCATCATTTATCATCTATCACTGTGTTTATCTGATACTTTGTGGGAGATGCTACAATCTACTAGCTCTCTTGTGGTTAACTACTATACAAACACAAGATGATTTTCACCACTTATTCTTCCCAAAATATTACTAACCAAAGTCAAGAGAAATAATTGCATCGCCTGGTGTTGGTGCCAACTGAGCAAGTTCTTCTGGTTCTTCCTTCAGCTTGGTGAATAAGAAGTCACTCTTATCAGCCACTGGAATTCCATGGTCATATAAAGAGTTCATGGCCATCATATGAGGCTTAAAAAGTGATTCTGTCTGATCCAAGGAGAATACAATGTCGTTGTTCTCTATTTCACTAACAAGATAAAGTGTTAGACATTTTGTATTATGGAAGACAGTACTCATATAAATACAAAGGATAACAATAAGAGTTAACCAAAGATCTGTGGACAACTAGATATTGTTGGCTTACAACCATCTCTGGTTCTGGGATTCTCCAACAGAATATGCAGGGCCACAGTTTCCCTACCCCATACTTGCCCTGTTATTTGAGGGATTTGCATATAGCTTCATAAAAAAGTGTCTAGGGAGATTCCCAGTCATCCAGGTAATGGCTGTCTCAAATATGCTTTCTCAAAAAGCAACAGGATTTTGTTTTTTTTCTTGAGGAAGACATTACACTTCTCATCCAAGAAACTTCTTTCAGGTCAGTTCAGTTCCCACCATTCGGTCAGAACTGAAGAAGCTTCTTGGATGAGAAGTGAAACATCTTCCTTGAGGAAAAAGCATCTTTGAGACCTCCTACAGAAACATGCAAAACTGCTCAGATTATATTACTTCTTTAACAATTCTCATTTAGCTAGCATTTTTCGGGATTTTAGCTGCCTTACCTTAGAACATAGTTAACACAAATTATGCACTGAGGCTGCAAGTTCCGAGTATTGTAGATGACTGTTCCTTGGGTCTCAAGCCACACATAGCCACCATGCTTGGCAAGCATGCGATACTGCCCTGTAATCACTTGACCTTTTCCACATACTGGAGAAAGAGAAGGAAAGGGAACCGTGTAAAGAAGAGAAATTGCATTTCAATATCATTTTCCAGTATTATGGCACCTTGCTAAAATCATCAGAAATTTGTGGCACCACAGATCTATTAAAGTATTAATTCACTTGTAACAAAGTAAGGAGCAGCAAGACAATGTAAGGGCCCACTTCAGTTCTCAACTCTTGCAAGCTTCCAATTGATCTTCCTTTTCTAATGGTGCATCTTCTCAAAGAGGAGAAGATGCACCAGGCTGATGGGAGAAATCAGCCATCTCCATTATTCCCATTGGCATTTCTCTCTGGCAGAAGTCAAATCTTTGATGGATTTCGGTAATTCTGTATGACCTCTGTGGCAGTTTCCCAGGGATCACAGAATTCATTTGATTCCCTTCTTGAGATTAGAGGCAGTTTCCAGCATTGGATTCCCTGGGTTGTCATTTTCCCCAGCTTTGAAGCTGGCTTAATTCTGATTTAGATGAGAATTTAGGCAGTTATTGGACCAGTAGAAGTATAATGTATTTACCATAGTTACAACCAATGATAGGCTATGTAAACCTCAAAAGAACAACAACAAAGGCAAGAAGTACAATGATTATTGCTTGATGGGTTTGTAAATATTGTAAATAATGATTTGATTTATTATTTTGATTATAAAGAGCTGCGGTGGTGCAGTGGTTAGAGTGCAGTACTGCAGGCTACTGCTGCTGATTGCCAACTGCAACTGCAATTTGGCAGGTCGAATCTCACTAGGCTCAAGGTTGACTCAGCCTTCCATCCTTCCGAGGTCAGTAAAAATGAGGACCCAGATTGTTAGAGGCATTATGCTGACTGTAAACCGCTTAGAGAGGGCTATAAAGCACTTAGAAGCAGTATATAAGTCTAAGTGTTATTGCTATTGCTATTATAAATAGTTTTGTGTTCATTCTAAATCATATTGGGAACTATTATAACAGAAACCTGATATATAAAATAACCAAGCAAACAAATTTTGCTTTGAGGAGGGACAAAAGTCCTGCCCCACATCAGTAATTAGAAATATCTCCCTCCCATCTTGACATTATAAAGACTGCAAAATTCTTGCAGGATTTAAATCCTAGCTTTCAAAATACTTTGCACAATTTTGCAAATGGAAAGTCTGAGAGGCTCTAAATCTGGGACTTGCTTCTGAGTAGATATTCATCAAATTTTATTATTATAATTCATACCAATGTGGTGTTATGATGGAGATTCTAGGACTAGAACTGGCAAAATCCAGGTTTGAGTCTGCCCTTAGCTAGGGAGACTGACTGGATATTTATGGGCCAATCTCTCTCTCAGCTCAGCCTACTTACAGTGTTTTTGTTGTGGCAAAAATGCAAGTATAGAGTGGTATGTAACCCATCTTGAGCTCCCATTTAGTGTAAATAGATGTTACTAAGGAACGGCTTAATAAACAGGACTATTATAGAAACAATAGCCTGGGACTTTTCTGAGATAGCCATAGAACCTTTTTAAGGTGAACAAATAGCCATACTAAATCCTTTGTTTATGTATAATCTACAAAGCGCTCCTCTAATGTTTTTATTGCATCCCTTTATTGGTGAAGTTCTGCATTCAGAATAATCTTGCTCTTAAAGAGATTATATTTTGATTATTAGATTAGTGAGGTGCATAAACCAAAAAAAAAAAAATCAAAGATTTTGTCTGAAAACCATTTAAGCAAATGGCTTCTGTATCTGTGAAACATTATTACACGGGATTCTTAATAGAGAACTCATTAAGGCATCATCAGGTGATGTGCCTGTTAACATTACTCAGAGGAGTTTTAGTGCTTTCATCTTTAAAAGAAAACAAGTCACACCATGTTCTGATACAACAAGTTGCTGTTACAGATGTGTTAGTGGAGAATGATATCTAATGGTGGATAAATAATTCTTTCATTTTGGGCCAACTGAAGGGTGACTGCTAGCTGATCCCTACAAAAAAGGAAACACATCACTGAACAGTTTTCCATACAATCTGCAATAGCCACCTTTAATATATTGGGTGTTAGCAACAAATTTGGCCTTCCATTGCTCACTTACAATTTCTAGTAAATTATAAACAAGCTAAAAAAATACTGCTATTAATTTGCAATTAGTAGTGAACTCTGAAACGGGGTGAGGAGACTCTTGTAAAACAGGCGTCTGGGAACACCTTTTCAACTACCTGATGTTGTTAAAAAGGCTGAAAAGTTTGCAATTCTCTTCATTAATTCATTTTAAACTATTGTTAAATGCAGACTTCATGTTTTTAATACAAGCTCTTTCCCCTTCCCCTATGCCTTTTGATTAGTGTACAGTCTTGTCTTAGAGTTTTGATAACTGGAAATCTTGCACATTGTGAGTTGGCTTATTAAAGATACTGCCCTAACATACTGAATTTAGAATGCTGTTTTCCGCCCCTCCTCTGATTCAAGTTTTCACAATGAACTGTAGTCATAAATAGCTGAATTTCTGGAAGGAGTCTAGTCTGTGATGCTATTGTTAAATTCAGAAGTGGTTACCATAAACCAGGAAGCAGGAACATGCATTAGATTAAGCCATATCCTTCAATATTCCAATTTTTCCAAGACTCATGATAGTTTTCTACTCTGTAGCAATTGTTTTGGAACATTTCCTCCCCCACCTTCTTCTTTTTACTTCTTCTTTTACTTCAGATTAAGGAATGTGATTTTATAGTTTTTAAAAAAGCAGATATTTTTCTTCTGCATAAATTTGAATGTTTACATTTTATACAGCTATGCAGGTGAACATGCAGTTAAGGGACATTAAACTGCAACTTTACAGCTCAAATTACAGCATGATCTCCTAGAATCTAGAATTGGCACTTAATTGTTTATGCTTGCCTGTAACAGGAGTTATTTTATTTATTTATTTTATTAAATTTCTATACCGTTATATTTAAAATTTATGAAATATCATGGGTATTCTCCTAAAAGGGCTGCCATGAAGTTTGTGATCAGTCACAAAGCACCCATTTAAGCAAACCAGTAAGACCACAAAGCCCCCTCCCCCATGAATGTATGTTAATACCTCGTTTTCAGTACATAATCTTTTCCTCTACTTAACTTAATGCTTGTTCTTAGGGGGGGGGGGAAAGCCATAGGAAAATTGAGACACCATTCTGCAATGACAATGTATAGGCAACTATAATTAGCATTTATTTTTAGATATTATATTACAAGCTACAGTGAGAAACAATATGAAAGGGACTAAGAGAGATGAGAACGGGCAGCAATAAAAATAGAACAAGCTGCAATCCTGCTTTCATTTATCTGAGGGTTAATAAATCTTGATGAGAATGACTTCTGAGTCATACTGATTTCTGAGACATACATAGGATTGTGCTGTTAATCTTTTTTGTTCTAAATATACAAGCATTAAGAAAGGAAGAGTTTATACAGCGTGGCTGCATGAGTCTCTATAGACTTCTAAAACATGGCCATCCATAGATTGGCCTTCTGGTGCCTTGTGCAGCTCTCTGAACCTTGGCAAATAGACATCTTTTAAAGGGTCTCTAATATTTCTCCACCAAAGCACTATTTTTATTATTATTAGTAGCATATGGTGTTATTGCATTAGCCAGGAAACCACAATGCTATTACAAAGTAGTAGTTTGGCTGATCATTTACCAGCTCCATTGTAGGACATGTCACGTGCTTCCCAAGGTGCGCCACAGGAGGCAAGCTGGCTTTGCATCAGAGAGGAAGACGAGCAGCTTTCCTGCAGCATTATCGAAGGTCCCCTCCCTTCTCTGGACTTGTCTTGCAAATAGGCGCTGCAAGTGGGAAGGTTCAGAGCCGGCAGGAATCTACCTGCCTGCATGGAGCACCAATTTGTCTCCCCACTGAAGTGGTACCTATTTATCTACTTACACAGAACATGCTTTCGAACTATTAGGTGGATTGAAGATGAGGTGATTGATGGGAGCTCACCCTACCACACAGTGCTAGGACTCAAACCTCTGGAGCAGACGCCATCTCTATTAAGCCACTGAGCTGCCTCTACCAAAACACTGAGCAGAGGATTGGATTCAGTAACCTAAATAGCCCTTTATTTCTTTTTCTGACAACTCACTGTATTACTCAGCAGACTGGTACCCATATATGAATTCTTCAGGTTGTTTTTCCTGTAACATGTTTCACACAATTATTTGTTTATTTATAGTTTCATAAAACCCTCCACTTTTTCCTTTGCCCTTCATTATTAATTTTCTCCTCCCACCCCACCCCCCAAACTGCCAAATCCCTAACATGGGTAAATCCTTTTACCCATTTCCTGTTAGTATTTATAACATTTATCGAATACCATTCTTACTTTAATGACATCAAGGTAGTTTTTTGTTTATTTATTTTCTGCTTGAGAAAAACTGACTTTCCAATTACAAGCTAAAAGCAGTAATAACTTTTATGGTGCTTTAAAAACTCACAGATATATTGCACAGTTAGCAAGGGTATTTATTTATTTGTTTGTTTGTTTATGATATTTGAAGGAAATCTGAGTACAGAATAACCCTTAGAGGCTTAAAGGAGAAAATCCTACATATCCAGATAAACATATTCCCTGTTACTTAAAACATAACCAATAGGGTCTCCACAAGCATCCTACTGGAGGGCCTGGAACAACAGTCAAATTTTTAAAGACTCCCTGAACAATATTAGAGTGGTAGCCAATGGATGTCTGGGGATACAGTATCTCATTCCAAAGGGCAGCACAATTACTGAAAAGGAATGCTTCTTGGCCCTGATAGATGATATTGTTTGACCCAGGAGATCTGAAATGCACTACTGCCCAATTTAATTGGGTGGACAGAAATAACCTGACCCTATGCCATGGATGGTGGCATATTTGCATCTGTATAGGTAATGATCAGTGATGAATGATGAAAAAGTATCCAGTCTGGTCGGTCACCAGGACCAAAGATTTATTCTTCCAAGCTTTTAGTTCATCATCAGGGAACTTCTTTTTTTCAGGAATGTGCACTGGACTGTTCTACATGTTATATTTATATGGTTCCTGTTCTGTGCAGCTTTTAGTTGTTAATTAGAGTATTGATGGCTGGCTATTAAGTCATTAATTGTTGCCTTCTGCCACTGCATCCTCGACTTCCAAGTACTTGTTAGGCAGCACTCCTATTGACTGACAAGGGGCCTGTTTCCCAGGCTTCAATCATTTTTCTGGCTGTTTTTGTCCCTGCTCAGCCAACAATCATAGCAGTTGCAAAATTGAATGCAATGTCCTTGTTCATTGCAATGTGAGGCTATCACTGAGTTTGAGTCATTGGTAAGAAAGTTTGGAAAACTGGAAGACCTGGTGACCACTCAGACTGAATCTTACAACATTATCCTGGGACGCATGTATTCACCTTTATCCGCAATGAGGAAACAGTTGAATTCAGCAATGGATAATGTGGCTTCAGAGTCACATGGAACTCCCCTATCAATTTAAGGATATCCCACACCAGAGGTTCCTTCTGATTGCACTACCAATTTTTGCTTATTGATAAATAGGTGCTTAACACCTAAAACTCCTCCCCCTCAAATAAGAAGGAAAGAGATATTTGTTTAATCTCGCCCATGTGCAGGAAGTCTATCTGCATTCTCTCCTGACCTAGTGACAACAGTAATGCACAAGTTATTATAAAAAAAAATTGGCCTTTCCAGCTTTTTGTTTTCTTAAATAATATGGTCACTTTTTGAAAGGATTGGTTCTCAACATTAATTATTTTCCAAATCACACCATTTACAGGAAATTGGAGACATACATGTAGCCTTCTATACAGATGTCTGTAGAAATACAACTCCAGCCGGGGTCCCTGACATGCAAGCTTCTGTGAAAGAGACATAAGGCTCATAATCTAGATGATGACGATGATGATGATGATGATGATGATTATCCTGGCTGACTAGAGTCATGTTCAACTCATGCTTCACCTAATAATTATAGTTTTTGAGGGTGACTTACAGTTTTGATGACTTTTGGTCATACTCTCAGAATCCAGTGCATGATAGAATTCATATGCAGAACGGCCCAGCAGCTCCTCAGGATGATATCCAATTAATTCCGTTATCCTTTACAAAATATACATATATTAATTACATACTGACTTTAAAAGAAAAAACCCTACAAGAAGAAATTATTGAATACATTATACCCGTAGTCTGTTCTTGTCAAATCTACAGAAGTGGTAATCAAGTGCTGAATAATCCAGGTAACTGCATGTAACACACATTTCATTTAAAACAAGAGCTGTTTAATGCACTATCTTACATATTGGTCAGATCTGTAGTCTTAGCCTAGCATTAATAAGGGTTCCTGAATGAGCAGGATAATTCCTGTGACTGGGTTAGATAATGTTTTATAGATTTGCACTGCATCTCCTATCTTCTAGTCTAAGGACTTCTAGGTGACAAAAGGTGTAAGTCTCCAGAGTATTTATGATTAGGAATTCAAATCCAGACTCCAAGCTATCATCAGACACATTGCTCATAACTTTTGGCCATGGTTATACTTCTCTTTCCCTCTCACATAATATCATTTTTTACTTGAACATGGTGCAAACATTGCACCTACATTACAGTTACCTATGATAAGCTTTAACCAAAGTTTCCAAACTATTGCAAGTCAATTATATTACATTATCAATAAAACCTACATAATGGGACTCTATGGAGGACTTCAAAGAGATATAGAATAATGAAATTTGCAAATTAAGGAGGATCATATTTGATTCATATTTTGATTATCTCTTAGTCCTAGGTAAGAAATGAAGCAACATTCATGTCTCGGGATAATAACTACAGCTCTGATTACTCTTGAAACAACTGACTGGAAGAAAGCCATGGGGTGAGGTGGAATTTAATAAATACTGAATTAAAAATTGAACGTTTGACTTTTATTCCTGTTTGAGGTCATAATTTACACAGTGTTGACGTTTTCAGTTGGAATTTATAGCTAGGAATTAGCTCATTGTTTTTGGTATTTCCTTTACTAAAGCAAAAATTAAACAAACAAATACTAGGCAAGCTACTAACACTGAGATTGTCCCAGATCTCCACGAGAATCATCTGCTGTATTTTATGCAATAATGCTTCCTAACATAAATTCCACAAAGATTTTCACACAGTGACTCTGATCCTTGCATCATCAATGTAGAAATCAGTACTAGACTAAATCAGTGGTGCTGTGAAGATTTGTTCAAAAATCACATACATAGGATTATCTTTTATTAAATATAACACGTATCCTATATTAAAATAATTGCCGTCATTAAAAACAAGGCCTTTTTCTCCTCCTCCTCAACATATCAGGATAACCTTGTTAACATTGTGTATAGTTTTGATCATATCTAAGTCAGGCACATGAATCCTATTATCTGTATAGTATAATTGGATAAACTCTTTAAAAAACTGTGAAATGAAAAGACTACAATAAGGTTACTCCCTCCCCTTTGAACTGCATCACTCCTAGTTGACGTTAAACTTACAAAGCCAGGAAATAAAACCTTAGAACAAATACGGCGTCTCCTCTGCCTGAAAGCACGTAGTTGCCATTATCCCTAATGACGGTAACACTGTCATTATTCTCATAAGGATTGTGATTTTTGTGCTGCCCTGAAGGAGTCTGGCTTTTATTTTTCTTCCTCTTTTCCCTCTTTTCATGCAATTAAAGGGCGCTTTCATTCAGCCACTAGTTTTGCCCTCCTACCCCCCACAGCAGTTTTCAACCTGTAAGAGTGTTTTTACTGCTGATCTTGTGAATTGTGGTTGGTAACTGAGGAAGGAAGAAAATAGAAAGTCCATCCAGCCGACCCACAGAAGAAGAGTCATCATTTTGCCCAAGTGTTTGCTCACTACATTTGCTTTTCAGAATTAGAAAAATATGCCGGGGACTGTGCAAAGAAGACTTCCCTACTGTAATTAAAGCATGGGGAATGGTGGTAGGTGCTATAATGCTTGCTTCAAACAGAGAGCAGGGAAGATTCAGAGCTGGGGTTCAGAACAGTGGTGGGTTTCAAAAAATTTTACTACCAGTTCTGTGGGCGTGGCATGGATTGGTGGGCATGGCAGGGGAACGATACTGTAAAATCTCTATTTCCTCCCCAATCCAGGGGAAGGCAAAATCCCCATTTCCTCCCAATTAGCTGGGACTTGGGAGGCAGAGAATAGATGGGGGCGGGGCCAGTCAGATTTTTTTACTACTACTCAAAATTTCCGCTACCGGTTCTCCAGAACTGGTCAGAACTTGCTGAAACCCACCTCTGGTTCAGAAGCCAGGAACCAATAGACAACTATAAACCCTGCAACTCCATAGGAAACTCTGCAACGTCAGCATTAAGAATTCAGTATAAGCATATTGTTTAGTTGTCTTGCTTCATAAGGTATGGGTTGCTGGTTGCAATGCAATGCTCTCATGGCAATTATCTCCAACAAAGAGTCAATGAAACAGAAAGATACTGGTTTTTGGTCAATGACAAACAGAAGATTGCAAGAACATGTTAAAGAACAAAGATGGGTTACAATTTATTGTTATTTGTTCATTTGGTGGTTACAGTAGAGTAGCCTGCTTTTGCCATGTAATAATGCATAAATTGCCATGGTATAATGTGTGAAATGACTTGAACTGCAACAATACTAATATATATAATAAACAGTGGATGTGGCAGTATCTGGAGACAGCAGAATAGAATAGAAAGAACTGGGGAAGATAACAAAATACAAATACCTGCAAATAGAAATAGAATGAATGTAGCAGAAGAAAGCAATAGTAATAGGTGCCTTGGATCATGATCAAAAAGAACATCCGAAATGGCATAAAATACCTAATACTTCATATAATCACAGCGGCAAGATTAGTATTAGCACAATTCTGGAAAAGCGATCGATTGCCAACAGATCAGGAATTAATACAAAAAATATATACATGCGCAGAGATGGATAGACTAACCTTAGAGTTACAGGATAAGGAAGACTCTAAATATTATGAAACATGGAATAGATGGTACCAATGGATAAACCAGAGGAAAGGAAATGGCTAGAGATGAAATTTAGAAGAAATCAATATAACAAAAAACAGCACTGTCAGAGGTATAGAATATGGAATACTTTATTGTACGTTTATATATATGTACATATAATATATATATTTATATAGAATAATGGAAATTAGTTAATAGGTGACGTTTATGTACTGTATATGTAAATTTGTCTCTCAATTGTGAGAAACTTGTACGTGTTTTTTTTTTTAATGTTCTTTCTTTTAAACAATAAAGTTTATATTAAAAAAAAAAAAAGTAATAGGTGCCTTGGGTGCAATCCCAAAATAAACAGAGCACCATTTGAACATCTTTGGCCTTGACAAAGTCACCATCAGGCAATTGCAAAAGACAGCTTTATTCGGAACAGCTTACACACTGTGATGATACCTTTAATACCATCAAACAGCAACATCTCCCTATCCCAGGTCATCGGGAAGGACTTGATAGACAGTTAAAAATGCCAATTCAGTCTGAACATCTTGGTGACCACACAACAAACCATAATAATAACAACAATGGTTATGAAACATGTAAGTTTCTCATTTCAATTCAGTTAATGCAGGAGTAAGATCCAGTAATATTGCTTAAGGTGCAGTTTTACTGCTGTAAGCCAATTTCATTTTTATATGGCGCTGTTAGTATCTTGTCTCTTTGCCTAACTTTGACATTGGTCATCCTAACTTCCTTTTTGGGAAATGCCAAGTCACATCAATGCAGAATTAAGGCAATTACCGATTTCCCAAATATGTGCACTTTTATATGAGCAACTCTCAGGGCTATGACATACATTCAACAGGGTGTATATTTTCCAAATCAGCCTATTTCAGGGTAGCTGGGGTATTACCATTTAATGTGACTGTCTTTTAAAATGTTAGAATAAGTACCATTCAGGAACTTTTTCTAGTGCTGAAAGACAACATTACACATTTTAGTCATTTCATATACCACTTTATTTTAATCTTATCTTTTCAACCTGCATCAAACCTCCTTCACGTGGCATTAGCCTCTGAAATACATACACCTTTAAAGCACTTCTTATAGTACATATATCCTGTGGAAATGTCACGTCAACGGGATCATATGTATTATTGGAATAGAAGATCTTTTGGACAAAGGAGGTGTTATTTCATTGCCTTTTCACCCATTCTCACTAAGACCATGTCTGCAAGATGGCAAATAGCTGTTTAGATCCTAAATGTCAGAGGACAATGGGTATGTTCTCAAAGAACAGGCAAAGCGGAAAATAGGAAAATTCTACCCCTGACTTATATTATACTGAAATATTATCCAAGGATTATGACTTCTGATAATTGGATAAACTATCCATATGCTCTTGTTAATATTCAGCTCATCTTTAAGCAGCATTAACCTTGAGGCACTACCCCTTTAATTACAAACCTGGCCTTGTCTAATTTTTAGAAATAAATATTGTAATTGGTTAATTTTATTCTACTCCCCATAAAACATGATGCACTACAAGTGTTTCTTCTTCAGCCCTTTGAGCCACCTGGGCTACTCTAGGCTGTTAGGCTACTCTACTGAAGTAGCCTAACAAAGAGGTACTAGTAGAGCTTTGCTTATTTCTGAAACCTACAGAACATTCAGAATCAATGCTTTTTAAAGACTTAATGCATACAGACTGCAGGCATGGAAATCACATTAGCTTGGTCCATGTGGCACAAAGCACCAGATGTGATGATAAATGGCCTGTCAATCTCATATCATTTACTTCATCCCTTTCAAGTGGCACATGGTTCACGAACAGATAAGAGATGCAGCAACAGACCTGAAAGAAAGTATTCAGACTCCTAAGCTACTGCATGTGTGGCTCCGTGTCTAGGAGTCTCTATCTGTACTGCGCAAAATGACAGTTCTGCCCCAAATTTATCTCCTCTATCTCCAGAAGATATAGTCAAATTGACACTGACCTCTCATCTACATTTTGTATGTTTTTTTTGGGGGGGTATTATATTTTTTAACCCCCACCCCCCAAACATCATTCACTGCCATTAAGAGTTTGGAGTTGCAACAGTGTGTGATATCAGTAGAAACAGAAAGGAAAATATTGTAAAAGAGTTGTTGGTTTCTGTGACAGGCCCGATTAATAAAAAGAAATGAAACCCCTACTTTTCATTTATCCTAGCTTCATGTGGAAGTCTTTATCCTTGCCTAGTTTATGTGGAAGTCTTTATCCTTGCCTTTTTTGGTAATGGGTAAGAAGTTGTCAGAGTTTAACTATACTGCTAGCAGAAACTATAAAAAATGGCAAGGCATTAGGTAGTCCTCAACCTACAACCACGTGTTCAATGACTGTTCAAAGTTGTTGCCGAATAAAAAGATTTCAAAAACCATCCCCCAAATTAAAGTACAATTAGAATCAGAAACTTTTTTTTTTTTTTGCTGAAACTAATGGACAGACAACTAGAAAAATAATCATGGAACTTTGTTTTTATATATGATAACTTCAGCCAGAATATTACATGCTCAAAAATGGAAAGGCTCAAACCACCCACATTGGAGAAATGACTGGTGAAAATGATGGAGCTTGCAGAGATGGCTAAACCAACTTTCTTGATTAGAAAAAAAATCAGTATCTATATTCATGGTTGACTGGACTGTAAACATTTTTCATGAAACAGAAAAAATGCACTCATGGTTTGTGTTTAAATGTCAAAAAGGGATATAAACCATTATTTATAGACAGTAATGTCAGAATTGAAAGGAAACCAGCACTTCTTTCAAAAACCAACAAATGATGATGATGATGATGATGATGATGATGATGATGATGATGATTTAATATAGCCATCTACTTTAGTGGATTCTGGGCAGCTTAAAAAATATAATATTAATTAAAACACTTAAAAACAAACAAAATGAAACAATACAGTCCCGACTAAAACAACTACAGGCAGTCCTCAATTTACAATGGTAATTGAGCCCAGAATCGCAGTTGTAAGTCATGGAGGTCCTTAAATGGATCATCACATGACTCTATCCAATTTTATGAGCTTTTTTGTGACTGACATTAAGTGAATGTGGCAATCATCAGGTAAACCCATAATACCCAATGGGCATTTTTCTCCAAAAACTAGAAATAAATGCCAGTTTCCAGCAAAAAATGCCAAAGATTGCACTCACATTACTATGTGATTCTGCAAACAGCTGTAAATGCAGCCTGATTGCTGTATCCAAAATGTGATCACGTGATTGTGGGAAGGTGGTGGCCAGTGGAGCTTCAAAACTGGATCGTAAATAGCTCTGGGTGGTCTGTTATACCTTAAACGGTCATTGAATGACTAGTCATAAGTCAAGGACTATCTCTATTAAAACCTAGCATGATGGTTGCAACTCTCCAATACATTAATCCCAGGCCTGGGACCAAAGAGAGGATGATGTCCATATCTCTGTATGGGAAAACAAAATACAGATCAGTAGGAGGGTATCTGACTTGCTCAGACTTTTTAAGATGTGTGGACTTCAACTCACAGAATTTCCCAGTCAGCATGAATGTTACTGAGGTTGAGAAAGACTGTTCTGGAAGGACTCCAGCCCATGGGTTAAAGTCAGTAACTAAAAACCAAGGGTTCTGCTGAAATTACCTTCTTCTAAGCCATTTTCCTTCCATTGTGGCAAACAAGACCTGGGATTCTTAATAGAAGAGAACCAACAGGAAGAAGGAATGACAGCATGGAAGCAGCCAGATATATTATTAAAAATCAACATCCGCTTATTCTGGGACCTTGGGAAAGATTCATTTAGTGAACAAAAATAGCCAATCCAGTCTAAACATCTGGCTGACTAGGCAACCAACCATAATAATAATAATAATAATAATAATAATAATAATAATAATAATAATAATAGTAGTAGTAGTAATAGTAATAGTAATAATAATATAAATTTATATATCCTGCCTGACCTCAAGTGACTGTGTGTAAAGAGCTTTAGGACTCAGAAAGTCCTGTCTGAAGCCCTAGATTGACAAATCTTGTTGACACTGTATAGTAAAAGATATTTTAGATCACTGCCTTCTTTTTTGTAGGTTTGCTGTTATTTAATTCTTACTGGTTGCAACCAATACAGATTTAGTAGAGCTGGCGGCAGAGTAAATGAGCTAGAGAGGTGATAGCATGCAGTTACCCAATTTAGTTTCAAGGATGAAGAAACCATCTTCTTAGCCATTACTAATCTTAACCATGATGACATGATATTCTTTCTCCATTTGGCTTTAATTACACAAAACGTACACATTTTATGAAAATATTTCCTGACATATTGGAAGTTACAGTCTTGAGAGAAAGATCAACAACTAAGTAATCATGTTTATGTGAGATGCTTAATTGGGTCAAAGTAGATGGAATTAATGTGTCATTCAAAACCGGTCACTGCTGTGGGTTGTAGACAGTAGATATTTTAAGTAGAGTCTTAAAACTTTAACTTTAGTCCCAAATAACCCAAAAACTGTTTCAGGCTAAATTAACTTCCCACCCATATATCTCAGTTAGCATGAAAAACAAGAAGGTGGAGGAAATTCTCCAATCCAGGTGCTGAAACAGTCCTTAGAGGAAGTCTGGAAAAATAGACTTCTCTAAATTATTGTTAATTATTAAATATATTTAATAGTTTATTTAAATACATAAATTTATTCAACAATTTATTAAATTATTAGGTCAATTATTAAATTATTAAAAATGGGCTTCCTAAATTATTAGGAAGGCAGGTCTATGTTGGTTGACAGTCATACTGTCAGTCACGGGGGAAACTCCTCATCATCTATCACCTGATTCTTTTAAAACCAAGGGCTGAATTTGGGACCTTCTTCATGCAAAGCAGATGCTTTAGCACTGAGACATGGATTCTCCTCTGTTTTATTTTGTTGGGGCATAAGCAATGTCAACTCAACCTAATTGCTTTTGTAAGCTAAATGGTTGTTTCCTTATTAAAAGATCTTAGAACATTGCTTATTTTTATGCCTTTGATTCAGATAGACTTCAGGTCTATCAAGCTGACTGTAACATAATGGCTATGTAATCTGCAAGAACCAAACAAGATTATTGAAAATTGTGATATTGTGTTTCAAATCTTTTTTTCTATCATTGGGCCACAATTTTCATCACTTTACTTGAATTTCATTATTATAATTCTCACATATCGTAAAATCTGCTTTTTAGAGTCTTATTTAGGCGGCTCACCTATGAAGCAATTAATGGCCTATTCTTTTCTCTCTCAGCCTAACTCCCGCCACAGGGTTGTTGTTGTAGGGAAATAGGAGGAGGAAGGTGTGTTGGATACATTCACTACCTTATTTGTAAAAATAAGAAAGGTGCAAAATGAATGAATGGATATCAACCAACTTGAAATGTCCTAAAAAGTTATCTATGTAGATAGACTGAAATCTCAAAGTGGGGAAATGGTACCATATTTGTACTGTAGAGTCCACAGGTGGGAAAGTATGCCTAATTCCCAACAGCTAATTTACTATGCTTAAAATTATCATAATTTTATACACAGGATATCTCTGTGTTTCCCCGAAAATAAGACCGGGTCTTATTTTCTTTTGAGCCACAAAATAAGCACTATGGCACTAGTGAAAATAAGTACTATTTTTGGGGAATGTCTTATTTTTTCCCCATATACTTTAAGAGTACATGGGAGGCCCACTTTTCTGCTTCCTTGCAGTGGGGCAGGAGGCTGTGTGGTATACCAGTGCCGCTGCCGTGAGGCAGGGGGGTGAAGTTGCATCACATGGCCCACACTGGCTTACCTTAAGATCCCTGCAGCCAGGCCAGTCACGCCCCGACATCAGCCTCACCTTGCGGCTGCAGCACCAACACACTACTTGGCCTTCTGTTCCGTTGTGGCTGCGAGCAAGGACAAGAAGTGGGCCAGCCC
Organism: Pantherophis guttatus; assembly: GCF_059756535.1. Taxonomy (NCBI): domain Eukaryota; kingdom Metazoa; phylum Chordata; class Lepidosauria; order Squamata; family Colubridae; genus Pantherophis; species Pantherophis guttatus. The sequence goes on along the minus strand of NC_142063.1, from coordinate 305,311,145 downwards.
AGTAGCCATGTGGGCTCCTGTTGCACATGGCTGCTGATGCTGCCGTCGTGAGGCAGGTGTTGGGGCGTGGATGGCCTGGCTGCGGGGGTCCTGAGGTAGGGCAGTGTGTGGTGCGTGGGGCAGCTCCACCCCGCTCACCTCGTGGCTGCGGCACTGTGAGCAACCAGACGGAATGAGTAGCCGGCCAGCTGCGCAGGCTCTTAAGTAGAGCTTATTTTGGGAGTAGGGCTTATATTACCCTGTTTCCCTGAAAATAAGACATCTCCTGATAATAAGCCCAATTGGGCTTTTGAGCGCATGTGCTAAAATAACCCCCCCCAAAGTAAACCCTCCCTGAAAATAAGCCCTCCCCAAAAATATTTAAGTGCATGCGCAGCTGGTCCCCACCATTTCCTCTGGTTATGGTTAGGAAGACAGAGCTGGAAATCAGGTAAGACGGCAAGAGGAGCCCCATCTTGCTCAACACACCCAAAATAATAAGATCTCCCCAAAAATAAGGCCAAGCGCTTATTTCGGGATTCAAAAAAATATAAGACAGGGCCTTATTTTCGGGGAAACACGGTAGGCACACGCGTAAAAAACTAAGGCTTATTTTCAGGATAGGTCTTATTTTCAGGTAAACAGGATATTTAACTTCTTATATATGAGTACCATTTTCTGAACAGCCTCAGTTGGTTATTTTAATCCCAGTTTTGGTGGTAAATGTTTTTCTTTTCAGAGCCGTTTGTTCTCTTTGTCATGCCCTTCAATTTCTTATGTAGCCCCTATGTGAGAATTGTCTGTGGGAACAAGGTGTTGATGGTATAAAAAGAACAATATTTAATGTTTTGAAAACAGAAAATATATAGCTATCGTCAAATGCCCTCTAATACTAATGTAGCTGGGACATACAATGAATTCTCTTTCCTGAATGAGTAATATCCTGGCAGTTGTTTCCAAAATACAATTTCTGTTCAATAGGAATATTAAAAAACCCTGTATAACACAAATGCACTAGATAACTAAAGGACGTCAGGTTTTGGCAATTAATAATTACAACAGGCACAGAACCTACAGACTTCCATTATATTTTGGGTGCCATGAGAGGTTAGTCCAGCTATCTGGCTTTCAATATGTATAAGTTTGGTTCATCTTTTTTGTTTGTTTGTGACTTAGTATTTGATCAAAGGTAATCAATCCTTTCCTTCTAATCCCTTAGAGAAAGTGGACATCCCACTCTCCCTTCTTCTCCTTGGCAAGTTTCCCCATCACCAATCTATTTTACAAATGGATATTATAGGCAAGCAGGCAGTTTTAAGATGCCTATAAAACTGCCTGGCTTAATTTTACCTGCATGTATCAGTAGTATTTAATTCTCCAAAATGATTCACACTGCAAAAGGAGACCCTGCAAAATTTTGTACTAAGGCTTTGTGACATTTGGCACTATGCTATATGTGGAAGCTATACTTACTTGAAGAACCATTATAAAGCCATTGCTCAGATTTTTGAGGAAAAGTAGCTGAGGATAGCCAGCCCGCCACTGATGTTCCGAGATAGTCAAAATACTGATGGGATACAACTCCTATATCTCGTTGGATGACAGGTGGTCACTCGATGGGCGGCAAATAAAATTTATAAATAAATAAAATAAATAAAAAATATATATGATCCTAATCTGAATATTAGGCCAAATGAGGTATAATAAAATGCATTTTTCTATTTATGATTCTATATGAGAAGCAATGGTGGGTTGCCCCCGGTTTGGATCAGTTCGCAAGAACCGGTATTAAAACCGGTTGGAGGCCCCGCCCACCACCCCGGATGTCATCATCAGCGATCTGCGCATGCGCGATCCCATTTCGAACCGGTGGTAAATGTAAGTAGAACCCACCGCTGATGAGAAGATACTGTTGATGATATCCTTCCACTAAAAAAAATAATCTTCTTTATTAGAGAACAAGTTCTTGTTTTTGATTTTAGCATTTTAGATATTTAATGAACAACATCCTTCTCTGTAAAATGAAGAGGTGTGATCCTTTGCCCCTATATGGATAAACCAAACTTCAGGCCTTCAGAAATAGAATGAAAATATAGTTGGCTGTACCAGTTCAGCTTACAGGAGGAAGATAACAATTTTGAAAGTTTTCCCTTTGGATATATTCAAAGTAAAAAAAAATAATAACATGACGAGAAGAAAAGTTTTAGTACAGATCAACCTCCACAGTAGTATTTTCAATTTGCAAGGATATAATTCTCCCACCAAAAAGCTCTGGATGAGCTAGTATAATGTACTAGAACTCTGCCATGTTCTCTTTGTGCTGTGTCTATGTGTATTTTAAGAATTTTAACAATTCTACAGTCATATTAGAAATAGACAAGGCTGCTTATGTTTCCCAACAAAAAAGAGATTATCATTTCACCTGTCATCACAGTAAGTAAATTTCATGTCCATGCTATGACGGCTCAGGAAAGTCTTGCTGTCCAGTGGAATATCAGTATTGGAAGGATGCTGAATGGGCTCACACATCAGAACAAGGCAGGATAAGAGTGGCTCTTTAAAGCCACACAGAGCATGAGGAGGACAGGTATTATAGACCTTAATTTGTCCTGTGCAGTGCAAAACCTGAAATGTAAAAGTTGTTTGTATAATTATATTATTATAATATAGAACAATAGGGAAGAAAATCAGACTGAATTTTTTCAACCATTGTCACTAAAGTTACCTTCCATGTGGCAGATTTGAGATTTACAGTTCTGCCCCTGTTGGTAACAGTGCATTTCATTCTCATGAAGAAGTCACGTTCCAGGAACATCTCTTTACCTTTTTTCCCACAACCTGGACCTAAGGAAAAAAAAACCTAATCATATTAGCCCTGGAAATATATATAAACTCACTTTCTGTCAGAATTTCCAAGGTTTAAATCTTTACTTTGGATGTCACCTTACAAGGGGATTGAAATGTTGCAAGATAAACTAGTTATTGCTTTACTAATAATCAGATTTCAATGAGCAAACAGCTCAGGTTTGAGGAAATCGTCACTTTTGTTATATAAAAAAATGTTAGCTTCACTATTTTGTTACTGTAAACCTGCTACATTTCTGAGTGATTATTAACTAAATAAGGTTACCATTTTCTCAGAACAGTTTTATGTTCTGTTGGTTACATTCTAAAGCTTTTATTACTCACAAAGATCAATAGTTTCCTGACTCTCTAGATCATAGTTTCTCAACCTGGATAACTTTAAGATGTGTGAACATTGACTCCCAAAATTCCCCAGCCACTATAGCTAGTTGGGGAATTCTAGTCTAGATTGAGAAACACTGCTCTAGATTCCCTTTGGGCTGGGTAGTGGATGTTATAATAAGCTCCCTCACCCAATACTATTTTCTGCAGAAGGAACTAACAACTTTAATCAGGAAAAAAAAAACACCATGTGACATCTTAAAAACTAACAAATTTAATATGGTGTATAATTGTACATGCAATGTTTCAATAGATATGGTTAAAACAAAAAAAAAATCCACAAATGTATTATTGCCTATAAACTGATTTAATTATTTAACTAGGTTTGTTCTGACAGATTTTAGCAAAATATCTCCCTTTCCATCCAATTTCCGACTTCCCAGCTTCATAATGTAACATAGATGCTGCTTTTGTCCTCATATACTAAGGAGAAGTGGGGAATGAAAAGGTCAATCTAGCTTCCCCCCTCCCTCAATTTCTCCTAGAGATAGAGTCAGGTAACATTTGAATAGGCACTAGGTAACATAGGGAAGAGAAGTTTCCTTCAGATCAAGAGTATCAGTCCTTTCTGACCAATCTATGTACAGACAGAATTAAAGAAAGGGATGGGTAGATTGCGCTGACTTTGGCTCCCTATCCTTCCATCAAACATCACAACTGGCATGAAAACATCTTTCATCTATTATCCTTAATATAGGATAAAAGACAAGTTTGATAGACGGCTAGTCTGGTGGGTTTAATCTAGCATGTCTGTGAGTATGTCCATCAAAATATACTCAAGACTTTGCACAAGTGTTTTCCATGGGTGAATCTAAAAGAAGTGACTAACAGCTAAGGAGGTATGGGAAACAGGGAAGGAAGGAGTATTCTGATGGTGCTAAATCTATGCTCACTAGGAGACCGAATAACAGGCAATGGTTGGTAGCAATGAAGAAGAGCAGTGGTGGTGGGGAGGACTGTATAGTCCTTCTCCACCTCTGTCCATACATCTTGGGTCTGAGCAACAATTGTTAGGAAGGGGCACTGGATAACCCATATCTCCTTTTCAGTATAGCTGTTACTGGCTATCCTATTCATTTTTGCCAGGAACATGGCTTTCAAAATGCTTTCAGAAGAATCCTGACTGGTAATGGGGCTGGTGTACCATCACCAAGATATCTCTGTTGCTTCACAACACAGACAGACACAACTCTACACAATTTAGGTGCTATAATTCAGGGTTCTTCTCAATATAGTCAACTGCTGTTTGAGTTGGTCCATCTTTCCAAGCCAGGTTCCCCAAGCCAGAGATCAGTCCAGAAACCTGGTAGGTAAAGGGGAGACATCCCAGTTTAAAAAGGCTGGATTCTCCTGATACTCCTGTATCAACCTAGAGGAAAGAACTAGGAGGATACAAGGATGAGGATATGCCCACACTAATACAAAGTAACAATTAGGAGTCCCTGACTGAACCATCCACCAGGGATTGTTTGCCCATAAATAATATGTACATATAATGCAACTTTGAACACTCATTCTCAGGTTATAATAAATCTTCCAGGGGATCAAGTACATTTTAAAAAAATATTTACCATTTTTCAAGCTTAGATTTTCCCGAATTTCTTCATGATCACATGGGTGAGTGAAATCAAAAATGCTGTGCCCAGTCAATTCCACCTAGAAAAAAAAAAGGTGGGAACAAACCAAGAATGGCATTTCTATCTTATTGGCAGAAAAGACAATAAAATCAATTGAGAAGAAGCGAAGAGATAAACAAATTACAAAATGAATTTACCTGTACAATGAGTGAAATAGATAGACAGACAGACAGATGGATGAAAATTTCATCTATCCTCAAACATATAAAAACCACATGAGAGAATGTGACAAAAGCAACATGATAAAGATGGACAGCCCGATGTAGAACATATTGCAGTAATCCACATGTGCAATGATAAAAGTATAGATGACCAAGAGAAGGGATTCCTAGGATAGGAAACATTTACCACTGCATAGAGCCAACCTCATATCATTTCTTGGCAGGCTTTAATAAACCAGGAGGGAGATGGTTCTAATAAGCAGGTAAACAGACTGACAGTTATGAGGATACTATCGATTTCCTTAGGAGTCACAGGATCAAAAACTTTGCAGGTAACTATTACTGTTTCATCTGACTTGGAGAAATCAGTGCTAAGGATTCTGATCCACCAAGTTAAATAATCAACCACTTGAGGCTGACTCAGCAGGAGCAGATGTGGGAGGAAATAGACGATAAGGGATCAAATCCTTGCAGAATTCCCAGTTTGAGGATGCATCAGCCTGGCTTTTTAACAGCACCATCTGTAGACCATCTTGTGAACTATGTTGTACAGACTTGTCCTTATTAATAATACTTTCAAACTCATCCATATCTTTAGTTGAACCAGTGGTGGGTTGCTACCGGTTCGCCCCAAGTCGGGCGAACCAGTAGCGGCAGCAGCGGGAGGCTCTGCCCACCGATCCGGATGCTTCTGCGCATGTGCGAGTGCGCGCACACACACAGGAGCAAACCAGTAGCGACGGGTTTTGAAACCCACCCCTGAGTTGAACTCTAGACAATAATGAAAATCAAAACAAACCTTCAATGTGAAATGAAAAAGACAGGAAGCCAAAAGGAGGATGCATGGCTGAGTCCTACCTGTACAAAATATCTCACATCCTCTGTCCAAACTGATGGTATGTTTTATTGGGCAGATATATGCATACAAATCTCTATTCTTCTACACTACACAGCTATATACATAGAACTTTTATGGCTTCAGAGCATCTTCTTGTGTCTCTAATCCTACACAAATGCATTGGTCTCTTCATGGAACAATGCTGCAGAGACACCAGAACAGGTATCTTTTGCCTCTCTGAGATATATAGAAAATATTTTATTCAATCTTATTTTTTAAAAAAATTATTTACCAAGAGCAGAATGAGAGAAGGAGCAGAGAGTCATATCCAGCTTGTATGAGAAATGAGTAGATAATATGCTTACCTGTGTTAAGCCCATATATTTGCTGATGTTTTCAGACAAAAAGATCATGTCTCCATCCTGTGTGATGACAGTGATAAAACCCTCTAAAGCTTTCAGGTACAAGTTATCCAGCTGTTGATCTTTCTCAGTTTCTCTCTCATTGTGGGTGCAGACTGCAAGCATGGGTTGTGGGAAACAGAGGTGAAAGGAAGTGAAACGGGAAAGATAGTAAGCAATTAACAACGAAATCCTACTGAAAATCCCTATATGTAATAAATATATAATTTAACTAGAAAGTTAAATAATACAGTCATTTTAAAGTAATGGTAAATTAGACAGTGGGATGTTGAATCTTATGCCCAGTTAGTATTAAGTCATACAGAGGACAGTGGAATGTAATGTATATTCGATTAAATATACATATAAAATAGCACTAAAAATAGGATATTGTCTACCTATTGCATAGGAAGGAACATCACCAAAATAGCATTCAAAGGTATTTCTATAGAAATTACATGTGATAATTAATATACTATAGTAGGATATAAATTTGGAAGTAATTCCTATAAATTCATTGATAAATAAATTTCAATATATTGTAAATCTCAGATTTTTAACAGATTGACTGTTCAGATGCTAACTGTTAATGTCAGGGAACAGTAACTCTTTTGATCTCCTTCTTCAAGCAAACATCTTGCCTGTTATAGTTGTTGGGAAAATACATCCATAGTAGGAACATTATCAGTAACATTATCCATTGAGGGGGAAAATGGGATAGTTTCCCCATGTAATCCTCCCCAATGTTGATGCAATTATTTACTATTTTGCCAGGACTAAATAAACACAATTGTAGCATGTTTCAATACTATATATGTAAACCAGATGTTAAGCCATAGTAACCCCAACACAGAATCATTACAGAAAAGAAAAATAGAGGTTCTGGACCTAGCCATCCATGACTCCCCATTTTTAGCTTACCATCTTTACCTTTTTATTAGTTTATAATATAAAATACAAAAGTAAATAATAGGAAAAGTAGGGGAGGAAAACGGGAAGAGAAAAGTGCAGAGAAGAAGCGAAAAAGAAAGAAAAGACATTGACTTCTGACTCACTTTGCTACAGTAGAATAAGAAGTAACATCGAACCTCAATTTTTTACTTTTACATAATAGTATAAACTAGCCATTTCTGTAACAGCAAATCTATGTAAAACCCAAAATCAAAGTTTCATTTTTTTCCACCTCAAGCTCAAAGTTCAGAAACGGTTTCCAAGTAGAAACGAAAGTACTTGTGTTTTTTTCTTTTATCAAAGCAATGAATTTAGCCTTCTCTGCTAACTCCGTCAGCTTTTGCAACCATTCATCCATTGTGGGGATTAAAGTGTCCTTCCATTTTTGTGCATAAAGCAATCTTGCTCCCATCAACAAATATAACATCAAAATTCCATCCCCCCCGCAGTCTTTTTCCATTAAACCCAAGAGAAAAGTTTTAATTATTATTTTCATTCCTTTTTCATTTTGCCAGCTATTATTTCTTTCTTTTCTTTTATATTTGTCTTTTATTTTTCTTAACTTTGCCTTTTCTTGTTGACACATACCTACTAGCTATAGCAGCAAACAAACTGATTCTGTTTTAGTACACTCTAGAAATGCAGAAGAACAAGTATTATGAGCTAGGAAGACTGTGTTACAAATAATAACTAGTGACAAATTTAATAGGGGTCTTAAAGGTCACCACTGTTTTTTGATCTTTAGCCCTATCCTCTTATTTTGCAACATGGAGATACCAACGTGGGCAGGGTAACAGCAGGGTACGTGTAAGAGTTATTGAGAATTATATTTTCACACAATTACTAACTTATATAATGTTTTACAAGTAAATATTTCCTACATTTTGGTAAAATCAGAAAAGCTTGCTAGCATCACTGGCCACAGAAAACTCCTTTAATTGCTTCAAAATTAAGAATCATCATCTCCTCCTCTCCATCCCAAATAACATTTGAAACATAACTAAATTTCAGGATCAAACATGCATATCATGTAGAGGGTCTATTCATAGAAGGTAAAGCTAAAGTTTGTTAGGATACCATCCCTCATCTTGGTTCCACCAAAGCCAATATTCATGTTTGTTAGGGAGGTTTGGGAAGGGTCAATCAAATTGGGAAAAAGTGCTAGACACTTTTATAGGTTTATGTATTCTCTTGACTACAGTCTTGGTTGATTAATGACATTATCTAGTATAGGACATAAATTTCCATCTCTAGGAAATTACTTTCATTAGATGTTGGTGAAAGATAGATGGATATTTAACAGAAAGGACTGTTAACAGATATAGATATATGTACTTTTTAAAAAAGTGCAGAGTTAAAAAACTACAAATGGTTATGATTTCAGCAATTATCTCAGAATGGGCAGGAAATAAGTTTATGCATAATATATATTCTAACCGATTCATGACCTTTAAAATGCCCTTTATGGAAGCAACCGCTTTTGGTAGTATAGAAATATTACCCAACAAAACACTGGGATACATTTTTTCAATTTAGTTTAAAAATAACATGTGCAATTTTTCTCCTTTCAAAGGGATACAATTTAAAATGTAAGAAAAATAAAATTTGAGATTTTAAAAAATAATATTGCAGATGAATGTAGTCAAATATGTATCTTGGACTTTAAAAAAGATATTTTAATCATCAAAGGCATAATAAGATAATATGGCAAGAGATATTCATGGGAAAATTAGCTCACGGAAGGTGGGCTTAGTCTAAAGCGATGCTAAAAGTGCAACTGCAAACAGTTTCAATGAGGAAAAAATGGAATACCAAACAATTCTTAAGGTTGACTCAGCCTTCCATCCTTTCTAAGGTAGGTAAATTGAGGACCCAGTTTGTGGGGGCAATAAGCTGACTTTGTATAAATTTACAAAAGTATGAAGGCTATTGCTTAACACATTGTAAGCCGCCCTGAGTCTCCGGAGAAGGGCGGCATAAAAATCAAATTAAAAAAATAAAAAAATAAAAAAATCTGTGTAGTTATGCTAGTGAAAATCTGAAATCTGAAAACAAAATCTGAACAAAAAAATGAACATTTTTAGGAAATACAAAGAAGGATAGGTCACCAACGAAGTTCTAAAGTATGGTTCTGAAGGTAATTAGGGATGCAAAACAACCTGCTCATATCCTGGAAGGATCTTTTGGAATCTAGCTCCACAAAGCAGGAGTCAAAAAAGTGAATCTGATTCTCCTCTGTACCTGCCATATATGGCAGCTACTTCCCTCTGCCTACTATTACGGCCAGCCCTATGAGAACAAAAAGGAAAGAAATGTGAAGACTTGGGAAGCAGGAAAAATGACGAAATAGACTGAGAATTTGAAGCAGCTATTGGAACCATTGTCTTGAACCTCAATACACTTCAGCAGAGAAGGAAACAGTTTAGCTCACCCGCCCATCTTGCTTGGCTGTGGCTGTGAAATGAATATTGTCTTATGCTGTATTTAAATAATTTTCTAATGACATTTTGTAACAGGTGCCAAATATAGGCTCTTTTTCTGAGGAAAGTATTTTCTAAATTAAGAGTTTTTGTCTGCTGTTTGCAGTCAGGTATTAGAGATGTAAGAATATATGTGTTCCAAACAATCGAAAATGGAAGTTGCAGGAAAACTCCAAGCTTTGCATATAGAAGTTCTTATAAAACAGAGCTGTGAATGGGAACCACAGGAATTTACTTTAAAGTAAGTCAGGCGATTGAATCAGGCAGATGTCCTTTTCAGAATTGCCAGTCAATCCACTTTTAAGACTGCCCATTCATTACTGAAGGGATGCGGTGGCTCAATGACTAAGATGCTGAGTTTGTCAATCGATAAGTCAGCAGTTCAGCAGTTCGAATTCCTAGTGTTGCATAACAGGGTAAGCTCCCATTATTTGTCCCAGCTTCTGCTAACCTAGCAGTTCTAAAGCACATAAAAAATGCAAGTAGAAAAATAGGGACCACCTTTGATGGGAAGGTAACAGCGTTCCGTGCGCCTTTGGCATTTAGTCATGCCAGCCACATGACCACCAAGACATCTTTGGACAGTACTGGCTCTTCAGCTTTGAAACGGAGATAAGCACTGCCCCCTAGAATCGGGAACAATTAGCACATATGTGCAATGGGAACCTTTACCTTCATTAGTGACTGAAACAATAAAAAATAAAACAAACATGTTGGGAAGAACAAATCAGATATATTATATCACACTTGTTACTCTGTGGGACCATTCAGAAAGGTAACTCAGAGTCTGCTAGAACAGCCTTATCTTAAACTTTTCCCTGAAGGACAACACATTCAGAGCCATAAGGGCCTTTGGGACACTGGGCAGTGTACTATCCACAGAGAGATCCACTTTGGGGTAGTCATTAAGGCAGAGATGTTAAACTAGATTTCTTCGGGGCTGGATTGGCATTGTAGTTGTCCATGGACCAGCCCTGGGGGGGGGGGCAGCACCCTGCCGGCCAAAATGGGGTTTTTGGCCTGGATGGTCTCCAGCAATACCCTGCCAGACAAAACAGGGCATGGGGGTGCCACGTGCAGCCCCCCGCGCCTCATTTTTTTGCCTGGAAGGCCTCCTGCAACACTGCCAGCCAAAACCTGGGCTGAGTGACATTCATATTCTAAATTAAATATAATAAGCTTTTATTGCACTGTGTTAACTGTTCATTTTATTTTTTACAGTACATTAAAGCATATGATAAAGTAGGAATAAATAAGTCCATGGATCTATTGGAATGGACAGAAATTTTTATTTCCATCATACAGAGAACAAAAAATTTGCAGTATATGTCTGTGAGGCATAGCATTTCTGCAGTGTTGAAGATAATATTTGGGTAGGAATACACAAATCACTTGACTTAATACTGGAAGGTTGTGCTATATTTGAAAATGAAAGCTTTGTTGACAAGGAAAATTATCAGTTATGGCAAATTAGTAAAATGTTAATAATCAATATATAACAATGCCTTGTCTTCTTAGTCTACTGTAATATTCAAAGAAGATATTCTTTCATGCTAAAAATAACCTTTGTAAACAAGTTTTGATTGATTCTTACTGTCAGGATGTACAGGGTTCTAAAGGAGAAGAACATGTTTCCACAGATGCTTGTTCATTTCCTGTACTCCAACTTTTTAGAATGTAGCTAAGAGTTAATAATCAGATTTTCTGTCCAAAAGTAAATGATTCAAATGAGATCCAAATCTGAAACACAGATTTAGAAAAGTTGTCTACATTTATTTGTGTGCATTTTTTTTTAATTTAAATGGCACCATGCTAAATATAAAGCTGTATCATGGATGATATCAATCTATCCTTCTTGACTGAAAAGTTCATAAAAATGCTGGAAATATGGGGAAGTAATGTAAAAATCATCAGAATGTTACAAGGAAAAATGTGTGTTAAGATCTAAGGTATTTCCACAAACAATTTTTGCATGGCACCAAAAGTAGTTCCATTCCTATGGGCGGGATCCCATGTGTCAAGGGACTCCTGGCAGGGTCCAGGAGAAAAGCCTTCTCTTCTCTGGCTTCTGCCCTTTGGTATGTCGTACCCCCTTCCCTCCCTCCGGTGACATCTGCTCCCACCCTTCTGACCTCCATAAGAACCCAAAGACCTCGCTTTGCCAGTTGGCTTGGAGCCCCAATAGGGAAATATCATGCTGGAAGTGGTTGATGGATTAAGAATCAGAATCAGAATAGAGCTGGAAGGGAGCTTGGATGTCATCTAGCCCGGTCCTCTGCTCAAGCAGGAGATGCTATACCACTTCAGACAAGAGAAAAACCTACCTCACCCTTGTGCATCCTGCTCCCTCCCCCCCATCTTTTAACTGCAATTTTACTTTTGATAGTAATTCCATTTTATTGTTTTAGAAGTATTTATGTTTTACAGTTTTATAGCTTTTAATGGTGTAAACTGCCCCAGAGTTGCCTCGAGGCAAGATGGATGGCAAATAAATCTAATAAATAAATAAAAATAAAATCTGTATGATGAAAAAGACAGATTTTCCAAGGTGTTTTTCCTTTTTATAATTTGCTGGGAAATTAGACAATATAGAATAGTACTTACCTTATACAGCATCTGATATTAAGTTTGCAAGTAATAGTTTGTGGAGTTTTTATACCCTGGTATTAGATGCATGAAATATTGAGAAGAAAAAGAATGAGAAAAGCAGAAAGAGGACAAGAGAATATACAAACCTGGCCTCTCAGTCTTTTGATCCACATTCTCATTCATCGACATACAACCTCAATTGTCATATAACCTCAATTATCTTTATTCAGAATTAACCCACAGTTCATTTGTGGATTTACTGCCACAGTAAATCCACATTTACCTGCAGTGGTCAGGTAAATTTGTTCATTTATATAATTTAGAAAATCTTGTGCATTATCTTAGAAATACTGTATGCCAGTTGATGCAATATCTGACAGGAATTTGTATTAATGATAAACATGATCAGCTGTAGCCCATGCTAACTTTTTGGCTCTGCTAACTACAATTCAGACATCTTCCCTCCTAACTCACTTTTCTGGAATGGCTTTCTATCTGTTTCCTATTTCGCCCCCCCCCCCCCATTACTTTTACCACAAATAGCCACAGGGCAGAGGGAGTTTCCTCCAGCTGCTGAGACGGAGGGAGGGAGGGGGAAGAGAGAGAGTGAGAGTGAGAGAGAGAACGAGAGAGCGCACAAACGGGAAAGAAAAAGAAACAAATTTGGCAAAATGGGCAGCATAGAAGTTTGATAAATAAAAAATGATCAATATAACCTTTTGCCTACTTAGCCTAAACTGAAAAGAAGAACATTCTCTGGGACTATCCCTATTAGGGACAGGCAATGTGGTACCCACTGCCCCTAATGAGCCAGTGCATACCTCCCTTGAGGCCTAGGAAGTTCCCCACGCAACATGACTTCACTTATTTCCTTTGATGCTTTTAAGTTAAAAATATAAAAGGAAGGAAATATGCTGCAAAACAAAATACCATATTTATTTAAGAATGTCTCAAGGCTTCACATGGGACAATATACATTCTTAGAAAATAAAAATGGGAGAGTCAGCCACAAGAAATACACACACCTGCCCAGAAAAAAATGTAGACACCATCCTGGGGAGTTGCTATGGAATATAGCAGGCAGCAATCTCACTAGTTTGCTTTCTAATTAAAAGATGTTTCGTGACCCATAGTGGCAGCTATTTTATCAACAGCAAAGTTTCCTTGCTTTTATATTGTTGTTCTATACTATATTCTCAAAACTCTAGTCAGTAACCAAAAAGACCATTTTCTTCTGTCCTAGACTATCTCAAGTTAATCATCTGGTTTATTTGGGGCAATCTAAAATGCAGAGTAGGATTATTTTTTTAAATGGAAGAACACTTCAGAAAATCCATGCTATGGTTTTAGATAGGCAAACTGGAAAATCATCCTGAAAGAGAACACAAGTAAACCACTTCTATATCATACCAATAAAGCTTCATGAATGTTTCCATTAAGTCAACAGGAGTTCAGCCCAACTTGAAGAAGTCTCCATATGACTTTTCAGGTTTACTATTGCCTCTTACAGAACAGGGTTTTTAAACTCAAAGCCATATGAACATGGGCCTTATCTATGTTGATATGCATTGCCCAAGGCTAAAATGTCAGAAATCACTTGAATTTCATTTTGTCCTATATATTTGCTTGGTTGAACAAATTTTAGAAGTTTAACCTTTCATTAGACTTGCAGGGAAATTGGGTACTAAGGAGAAGGTCTTCAGGGACACATGCATTTCTTCCCAAAAGAATATCTGAACAAAACTATTCAGATTTCAACACATCAAAGTTGCTAGTTAGTCTTTCTACAACTGGGATTTTCTGTCTTCATACATCAAAGAACAAACCCTTGCCCGTAACTCCAGACGTTCATGCTACTTTAGATGGCTACTAACCAACCATCCATAATAGAGCAAATTGATAATTAAAGCAACAGACTAAAAGGCATGGCTGTTTAAAAGAAGACATAATTACAATATAAACAAAAATATGGTACATCAGACTATAATATTCCTTCTCTGCTTAAGTGTCCCATTGGCAGTTACTCTATTATTAAATGAGCTATACCTCTGTAATATATTTCAGGGAGGAATACCAGTCAAGCCAAGAACACCAAGAAGAAAATAGGAACAATATTCTACAGCTATTGTTCAGTTAGCTTCCTGCAATAGTAATCTCAGCCAGGGCACCAGACCCCCACGCTGAAGGTTTCCTTCCCAGCATTCTTGTTCAGCCGCCTACTGTGAAAAATCAAAGGGAAATGGGTTACTAAGTAAAGAAGGAACCAGAATAAAGCAAGGTTTGGTATACTGCACTCTTTTGAACTCCAAGACATGGGAATAACATTTCCTATTATGAAATGATACAAAACATCATATCCAGATCTTTAGGTGGCTTTAGCGAAGCTTACATTTTAGCCTGTATAATATTCTAAAAAACAGGAGGATTGCTGAATTGTAATTGTTGTTATCATCATCATCATCATCATCATCATCATCATCATCATCATCAATATATATGAAATGACTTCTCGCTGCTCATTTTGATCAGATAAGAAGCAAACCGTCTTCTGTAATATAATTTTGTTATAAGGAACTAAGATCTGATAGAGCAGATTTTCCAAAATATTTTCTATAATCTTACCTTTTTTCTTTTCCTGAAATAAAGTTCTATGAATAATATAGTTATACTTCTAAACCTACACATCTTTATTACCAGCTAAGGTTTAAGCTTGAAAACTCCTCCTTGTTTCAAGTAAAAGATTTAACTTAAATAATAAGGGAATGCTACAAAAATGTGACAAAGCATTAAAAAGTCCATTATTGGCATAAAATATAGACCAAATAATGGAAATATTTTGATTATTTTATTTTGATAACTCCCATTATACTCCAGGCAAGAGAATGAAGGCACCAGGTTAAGAAGCCTGTCTTAATGTTTTCTCAATTTTTTTAAATGTCACCTAAGCAGATATTCCTGATTTTTTTACCTTTTATAGAGGATTGTATTTACAACAGATGCTTTGCTTTACTCCATTTGTTTTTTGTCTTCCTCCTCTGTCTTGTTTTACATCTACCCATTAGTTAGCTCAAAGTCTATAGAGATTCTCAGTCATCCAGGTCATGGTTGTCCCAAAGGTGCTTTTTCAGGAGGCAACTGGACTTTCTTGTTTTTTCTTTTGAAGACGTTTCGCTTCTCATCCAAGAAGCTTCTTCAGGACAGCGGAAGATGGAAGGGGAATGGAAAAATTTATATTCCTTGCAGACAGCTGGTAATCTGCATCCTTTTAGCGGGTCTACAGAAACCAGGAGACCCTGAAGACACAGATAAACCTCCAAGTGCTTCAATGACCCTCTAAAAGGATGCAGATTACCAGCTGTCTGCAAGGAATATAAATCCTTCCATTCCCCTTCCATCTTCCGCTGTCCTGTCAGAGCTGAAGAAGCTTCTTGGATGAGAAGCGAAACATCTTCAAAAGAAAGGCAAAAACAAAACAAAACAAAACAAATCAAGAAAGCTTGCTCATTTGAAAAAGAAGAACCTACTACAAAATATCCCATTATGAAGGAACATTATGTCCCACATTCCAGTGAGCAAAGATCTTTTACAAGATGATGCATTTAAATTTCCTCTTCTCTCCTGTCTGCTACTGAACAGGGATTATGCCATTTTAATTACTTAGTAAATGAGGTTTTTTTTATTACAACTAGGATAGAGGCCTTTGTGCAAAAGGCCAATATGTATGTGAATCACTGTTTCCATAATTTTGAAGGTTAGGGTTTACAGCTTTGCAATCAGCTTCTTTTCATAATTTGACATCCACGTTTTTGTTAAGTTTACCCACAGTAAAGTGGAGTCAGAGATTGCTACTATCATATTCACATTTCACATGCTGGGATTCACATTAAAAAAGTCTGAGAAACAAATTTCCCTTGATTTGATCCATTACAGAAATGAATTTGATCTATTTCTAATTTTTTCCAGTTTCTGCAACTTCTGTAGTTTTGTATTTTTTGTCTTGAGGGAGGGAGGGAGGGAGGAAACCTTAACCATTCATTTTGATCTATACATGCTTCATATTCTTCAAATGACAAACTCATGGTGTTCATGGTGTTATTAAATAAATAGTGCTGAAAGTTATCGGGAGAAAAAAACGAAGCAGAAAGAGCATTTCAACAGGAAATCAAAATCAACAAGCTATCTGGCATCAAAAATGCCAGATAATGGGATGAGCAGAATAATAGCAATCCAGCTCCATACCAACTACAACATTTCTGGATTTCACAGTATTTTTAATTACAATCAAAGAATCGTCCTGATCAATTTAAGAGCAATTTAGTATGCTACTGTATACTAATCTTCTTGAGGAGAAGGCAAGCCAGAGTTTATAATTTTTCAATTCTTTCATTTCAATTTTTTCATTTTGAAAGAAAACATTATTGCTTTCAATTCCTTCATTTTGAAAAAAAGCATAATTTCTTTAAATTAATTTGTAGCAAATTGCTAGCATGGGGGCTCATAATCCCTTAAACAATTATAAATGCCAAATCACCTTCATTGCTCTATGTTGCTAACTCTCCACACACCCAAACACAAGTATTCTAACCGTATCTTCTCTAAACACTAAAATAATGTCCTGGTATTATTCAACCATTTAAGATAATTTTATTCACTTCTTTAGCTGGAAGACCTTTTTTATTTCTTAAAATTTGGGATTTTTTTTAAAATCAAAGATTTACTTACTAATGAAAACAATGAAATCTAAGACAAGACTGATGCATCTCATTTATTTTAATAGGTTCAGTAAATTTCAGTACCTTCAATTAGCGTTTAACAATACTCTTTCACAATAGCATATAGGTTTAGGTTTAGGTTTAGGTTTATTAAATTTGTATACCGCCCTTCTCCCGAAGGACTCAGGGCGGTGAACAGCCAAAATTAAAATACATACAATATAAAAATTAAAATAAATTAAAACAGAATTAAATTAGTTTGGCTTCCCCAAATTTTAAAACCCCTTACTCATAAAATAGCCCATTAAAATTTTAAGCCAGCTGTTTTAGGCAGCTGTTTTTCCCATTAACAGTTGATATTCTTCATTAGTTAATGAATAAATCTTTATGTCCATAAAACATCACATCAAGTGATACGTGTTTAGGTCTATATTTCTTTGAATGTTAAGCATATAGAGGATCCTGGATTACCAATCTCTGATTTAGATAAGTGGTCATAATATGTGATTCTTAAAGAGAAATTATACTCTAGACATAGTAATGGCCTTCACCTCTTTAATGAATAAAATATTATGTTCCACTGATAGGAACATTATGTTCCATTGATAGGGGAACTATCTTTTGTACCTATTTTTTCTTTAAAAATAAGATTACAAATTCTGGAGTGGTATTATCCAAGTTGTAAACACAGTTTGTGCTGGAAAAAATAACTGAGACACTTAACTGAGAATGAGCAAAGGATAAACTTTGAAAAAGAACATGCCCCAGAAGAAAAGGAAAGTATGCAGCACTCATTTTGTTACAGTTGTAATCCAAACTGTTTAACTCCTCCTCCCCACTTGATATATGAGAGCACTTAGCCAAAAGAATGATGCAATCCTTTGATTCAAAATGTTATCCCATTTAAATTCAAGGCAAAGAACACTACTTCCAACAATTGGAGTTTTCCTTTTAAGTACCTGGCATAACAGATTCTTTCAAGAAAGGAGGAAATGGAAAATATAGAAGTCAACCATGTTTGCTATATTCTGGCATTCAATAGAAATCACAGAATTCTAACTCCAAATATGCAACACAGGTATCTCTGCAGAGCACATCAACAGCAAGGATGAATTCAAGAAGATTTAATTACAAGCCTATTTTTCGCACTCTGTTCCACAAAGTGTCTTATGTATAATGGGTAGCTCATGGATTTTGATTTTTGAATTATATCTGGGGCAACTCCAACATGGAGTCTTTTACATTTGCAGTCTAAAGCTACATTCTCCAAGCCTTCAGCCCCTAGAATTCTCAGCCAGTATGGGCAATAGTTATAGCTAGGAATTTTGGGAGCTGAAACCCAAAAGAGCTAGAGTGATCCAGGCTGAGGAAGATTAGCCTAGTTCCAGTGTGATTTCCTCCTCTGACCAGCATTATCAAAGCAACAGTTCAAAAACAAAATAATTACCCTGGGCTCTATTTCCTTCCTAGATAGCCAGGAAGAAATAGACATTTGTTTTATAATTTCACTCATATATGGTAACGTTCCCTTTGCCCATATGTGCTAGTCATTCCTGACTCTAGGGGGCGGTGCTCATCTCCGTTTCAAAGCTGAAGAGCCAGCGCTGTCCAAAGACATCTCTGTGGTCATGTGGCCAACATGACTAAATGCCAAAGATGCACAGAGCACTGTTACCTTCCCACCAAAGGTGGTCCCTATTTTTCTACTTGCATTTTTTACATGCTTTCGAACTGCTAGGTTGGCAGAAGCTGGGACAAGTAATGGGAGCTCACCCCATTATGCGGCACTAGGGATTCGAACAGCTGAACTGCTGTCCTTTCAATCGACAAGCTCAGCGTCTTAGCCACTGAGCCACCGTGTCCCTTTGGCTCATATACTGTAGCTTAAAATGTTATATTCACTAACTTGGAGTAGCTCACCAAGTCTTTAAACAAGGGCCTTTTCCTATTAAAGATTTCAGTGCCTGATGAATTTCCTAGGATCTTCTACGCAAAAGTAAGGACTCTTACCTTTAAGGAATGACTCCTGGGAAAAGCAAGCACACAACTAGATTTCTATTACACATGGGTAGTTGTGAGATACAGAAAATTGTTCCAGTGAAAGGATGCTACTTATAACAATACCGTTATTTGCAAAGAATCTGACTTATTAAGGTCTACTTTGCTGTTTCAAGCATTTTCAGTGTTGGAAGGAGTTATCCACATTGTGAAGTACAATGTCTATTCAGAGCAAGAATTCAAATTAAATTATCCTGAACAGATTGTAACTAGCTTTGCTAAATATATTCATCTCTCCTTGTAATTGGTCCCCCTGTTTAATTATTTTTTCATCTTAAATCCATTATATTTAAGGCAGTTAGGCTAGATATTATGGCACAGAGCACTGAGGCCATATTGAATGATATAGTTTGAGACAAGCAAATAAATAAATGATAAATATATAACTATGACAAATACCGGTACGTATAAAACCATTATTTAAACAGAATGTGGGCATTAAATTTCAAAACTCAATTGTTAAAATAAAATTTTCTATGAATATATATATATATATGTGTGTGTGTGTGTGTGTGTGTGTGTGTTTTTTTTTTCCTCTAGCCAGGTTTTTCCTACGTAACCAAGGTTTTTCTGCCAGCTTGTTTGATGAAAGGGAGAAAAGTATGGATTCAAAAATATATTTAAAATGAGATCTAAATTGATCTGAATAGGAATATTTGTCAAAATCTATCCAACCAAATTAATGACTAAATGAAAATTTGAATTCAAGGCAAATTCACATGCTATACATACATCAAATTTATCTTATATCACTCCTGCTTGTCTTTTCTTTAAAGACAAAAGGTAATTGTGCCCCTCCCCCCTCCCTGGTACTATTGAACATGTCCAACACCAAGGGATGATGGGTGTTGCAACATAAAGCTCGTCTCCACAATTTGTTGTATGAGCCCCATGAATCACCATAACATAAAGTTCTGAACTTGACTATAATTTGTATTTTTCCACAATATATCTCTTACTGTCTGGGGGAAAACAGTATTTTTTAATACCGGTATTAATATACTCAGCAGCTAATTTGCAATAGGGGCAATTCCTATAATAGCACTGGCACTACATTGGTGAGCAACTCGCTTTATTTATTTTACAGCTTAGTTGATTTTAGATGCATTGGGTTACAACACCCAAATTCCAAGCCAATATGACTCAATTAATATTTTGGTGTAAAACATCTGGAAAACTGGATCAAGGAAATCTAACTTCACTGGTGCATGACAAAAATCAGCAGAAACCTGGTGGCAGCTTTTCAGACTACTTTTTTTTATTAAGCCTTTTAATAAAATACATTAGTCTGAAAAGATGTCATCAGACCCCTTATTTTTGGCTACTATAAACCAACACATCTCTCTTCCTACAATGTTCTACTAAGTAGAGGCACAGACAGAGGGCTTTTAGGAGGAAAACTAGGTTGGGCAAAATGTTTCCACCACAAAATGTATCTCGGCAATCATGCTATTGGACATCTTCTGTTGTTCACAATAGAAGGGAGCATTTTATATTTCTTAGCAGACTAAAAAGTAAAGCCACCTATCAGAAGCTTCTGTCAAAAGGATCACAAGTCTTTGATGATCTTCAGCTCATGTAGGAGAAAATGAATTAAGTTTAATAAATTGGAATTTCATAGGATTAGGCTATCCTCTTAAATGGGAAAACAAGTTGAGCTGCTGGGTCATCAGTTAATACAATGGAATTGACCACGGTTGAAACATTTTGTCCTTACCTGAAGACAACAGCTTGTGTGTCCGTAAGAAACTGATTGCAAGCCTCATAATAGATGCTTTGTCCAGATGTGAGCTAATGTTGTGAGGCAATGGTAGCTCATGGGCCAACTCATAGAATACTTCAGTTTCTTTGCTTCTTCTACATCTTGCTGCATCCCTTGATTTCTCTTTCCTTCTTTCAGAACTGCTCCTGTGACAATGAAGGAAAAAAGAAATTTCAACCCAAGAAGCACGTTATATTCATATTTACATACAGGTATTCTTTGAAGTGGCTTAGGACCTGGTTATTTACGGGACCGCCTGCTACCACCAATAGCTTCCCACCGACCAGTACGCTCCCATAGAGAGGGGCTCCTCCGGGTGCCGTCGGCCAAACAATGTCGACTGGCGGCCCCCAGGGGGAGAGCCTTCTCTGTGGGGGCACCTACTATCTGGAATGAGCTCCCCCCCCGAGATACGGAGGATTCCGGATCTGCGTACCTTCCGTCGCACGCTTAAGACGTTCCTATTCCAGCAAGCCGGCCTGACCTAAACTTTTCCTCTTTTAAATGGGAATTTTAAATTTGGTTTTAAATTATTGGGGTTTTAAATATGGTTCAGCCAAATTTATTTAATCTGTTTTATCTCTATTTTAAATTTTGTATTTATATGTTTTATTTTATGGCTGTTCACCGCCCTGAGTTAATGACTTGGGAGTAGGGCGGTATACAAATTTAATAAAATGAAAATGAAATGAATGAAATGAAGTACAACCACAATTGAACCCAGAATTTTGGTGATTAAGTCATTGCAGTTGAAAGTCAAGACAACCTGTGACTGGATTCAATTTTACACTTATTTTTACATATTATT
Organism: Pantherophis guttatus; assembly: GCF_059756535.1. Taxonomy (NCBI): domain Eukaryota; kingdom Metazoa; phylum Chordata; class Lepidosauria; order Squamata; family Colubridae; genus Pantherophis; species Pantherophis guttatus. Next base: position 305,289,523 of record NC_142063.1, on the reverse strand, counting down.
ATGTAAATTATTAAGTGAGACACATGGTTATTAAACAAATAGAGAATAAAGCAGTGATCCACATATGATGTGACAATAGCATAAGTCACTGTGAGAAGGGTCTTCCTTTCAAGGACTGGATGCAATGATGGGATTCAAGTAATTTAACAACCGATTCTCTGCCCTAATGATTTCTTTCAACACCAGTTTGGCAAACTGCTCAGAAAGTTAACAACCTGTTCTCCCAAAGTGGTGCGAACTGGCTGAATCCCACCACTGACTGGATGTAATTGGTGAATCTGTGCAAATCCCTTTCTCGTCCCAGCTCCCACCCCCTCTTGAAACATAGGTTGACAGTCTAAATCTTGTACACTAGTTCTAGCTGGGGAACTGCCATCCTGCGTAGAACTAGAAATGAATGTTCCTTAATATGAAAAGTCCTCATACTTATAACCACTTGGTCTTGCTAGGGCTGAGCTTAAGTTTGTTCTTGACCATCCAAACCCAAATGGCTTCCAAGTGCAGGAACAACACTTTGGCAGCATCACTCAGTTGGATGGGGGTTGAAATAAACAGCTGAATATCTACCCTTGACAACTGATAATACTGGGAACCTTATGGGAAGTCTTCTGAACAAAACATTCTATGTTCTGTGTCATCAAGTTATACAACTCTCAATGCAACCAAGTAAGTGAGGCATTGGTACATTAATATTCTGTCTTTACTCACAAATATTTTTTTTTAAAAAAATTTCTTCTTTTCAATGATTCAAAGAAGGCTTAAGGTATGAATGTGTGCTTGAACTTACAAACATGATAGATAACAACACAAAGAAAACATTGGCTGCTAAGGAGATATTTTAAGCAATAATGTTTTGCAGTTATCTCAACTAATTTTTTTGCTTAATTAGAAAGGCCACATATCATCACTGCAAATCACTCTGTTTATTATTATTATTTGTGTTTAGACCACAAATCCAGGCCATTTTACAGCAAAGTCATTCACATTTTTCTTTGCTCAAAAAGAATCTCATAACTATATTACAGTTAAGATGCTTCTAGGGAATTAAAACTTTGCAAACAGTGAAATGATTTAATTGGCCACGGGAACCAGAAATAGCAGTATTGTGTACTAGTATTCACAAATTTTGCTGCAATAGTTAGTGAACATTTGCCTGTAGTTCCATGCACTCCTGCAACAGAAATTGATAAGACCTCCAATATATGTATCAATAGTTTTTTTAAAAAATTTCAAATAGCAATAGCTCTAGCAATAGCACTTAGACTTACATACTGCTTCACAGTGCATTACAGCCATCTCTTAAGTGGTTTACAAAGTCAGCATATTGTCCCCAACACTCTGGCTCCTCATTTTATAAACCTTGGAAGGATGGAAGGCTGACTCAACCTTGAGTATCGAATTGCTGGCAGTCAGCAGAATTAGCCTGCAATACTGTATTCTAACCACCATGCACCACCATGGACATGTGGCTAATGGTCCATGAGATGCACCTACTGTAGGTGTCTGTGCTGAGTATTATAAATTTGTAAGTACAGCAGTAGTGGGTTCCACTTACCTTCGCTACCGGTTCAGAATCGAGAGCACTCACGCGCACGTGTGCACCACACTTCTGCGCATGCGCAGAACCTTCTGCACATGTGCAGAACTTCTGTGATGACATCTGGGCAGGTGGACGGAGCCTCCCCCACCACTACCACCAGTTCGCCTGAACCGGGGTGAACTGGTAGTAACCCACCACTGGAGTACAGTACTAGGCTGGAGCCTGCCATGCTGACCCAGGAAGGAAAGCATATGGCTCAGTGGAGACACGCCTAAAACTGTCTTTAAATTTGAACATTCCAAAAAAAGCTGAAGAACCAGAAATGCAACTTTCGTCATCTCAGACAATACAAATGTTTCCCAGTGCAAAGGTATATTCTGAAAGTCCCACTTTTCCAAGTTAAATTAATTATGCTTGAGATGAATACAATTTTTATATGTAAAACATACCCCTACTGGTATATAATTGGAAGCCAGCAAGTTTCTTGAATTACACAAACTCACATAGCATATATATTTGTTTACAACTGTTAAACTACTGGAAAAGCCCAAATGTATTCTTATGTGTTGCATAAGACATAAGAAATATAATATAAGAAATTTCTAGGATGGATAAACACTTTCTATTTCTAAATAATAGAAATAATGACTTTCATATAAACAGATTGTATTTAAACTATTGTATCTTAGCTTCATATGAATAATCTATTTGCATGTAGTACTTTTCCTTCCTCTTTCAAGGTGGAAAATTTCATTAGAAACCTTCTTAACTATAATTTCCCATTCAAATTAGATTATATAATCATGATTTGAAACTGTTTAATATTCTGTCTTATTGGAAACTTGTAAATAAAGCTTCCCATGAGGATGAAATAGGAAAATATTTTCAACTTTATATTTACCTGATCCCTTCACAAAGGGAAAGTGATATGGCTCCTTGAACCTTTAGAAGGCTCATTCATATTATAGCTTGTGTTGGACAACATAAAAATCAGAGTACAGGTAGTCTGAGCCCAAAATTTATATTGCTAAGTGAAACATTTGTTAAATGAGTTTGTGCCATTTTATAACTTTTCTTGCTGCAGTTGTTAAGCAAATCATTGCATTTGTTAAGTTAGTAACATGGTTGTTAAGTGAATCTGGATTTCCCATTGATTTTGCTTGTTAGAAGGTCGCAGAAACTGATCACATGACCCTAGGGCATTGAAGCCATCATAAATATGAAACAGTTGTCAAGCATCTAAATTTTGATCATGTGACAATGGGGATGCTGCAATGGTCGTAAGTGTGAAAAATGGTCATAAGTCACTTTTTTAGGGCTGTTAGTTAACTTGTTAGGGCTGTTGTAACTTTGAACGGTCACTAAATGAACTGTTGTAAGTTGAGGACTATATGTATTCCTTACCTTTGATCTACTAATCCTTGTTGTGATACAGAAATCTCTAATGTACAAAAACACATGACCTAAAATGGAGATGAGCAACCTTTGAAAGTCTCCCAAAATTTTGTGCAGATGTGGGGATTTTATTCCATTATATTTTGACATTTTGGCAGAAGGGACAGGGCCAACATTTGGCCTTTTCCAGGTTTTTATAGATAACAATCAAAAAACCATGGAAAATTGTATCACCAGTAGTAAAAAAATTTAGAACCCACCCCTGACACACACCACAAAAGTTTAACCTTAATTCAGCCATACATCACATGTACAGGATGTGTAAACTCTAACTCTATGTAAAACACCTTAATTACTAAGTTATTTAATGAAATGAAATTGCTTGTTTCAAAAACTTGTTCTGAAATCAGACAGATGCTGAAGATAAACACTATTAATAGAAACACCACTCAGATGACCATGAGGGAGGGGTCTGAAAAAGCAAAATGGGGTTACTATAAAAGCAATTGTTTGGACGTCCAATATGTCTGAGCCATTTTGAAAGCAGAATAAAAGCAAGAGAAGTATCTTGAAGTAAGAAAATGAAATGTAAAGGACATGATTTATGCTATCATCTTAGTTTAGAACTTCCAAATCTTTATGGAATAGTTAATTCTCAAAATCTGTGAGCACACATTGTGTTAACTATAGGTAAGGGGGATTTTAGGCACAGACATCTGGAAGCCTCAAGTTCTATAGTTCGGCTTTAGTTAGCTGTTAATCAGTAAATAAGTGGGGAAGAATCTGCAGCCTTTGGGATATTGTTAAACTACAATTTCCAGCCTGTGGCATGAATATTGTAAACGTTGCAGCAGCAATCACCTTAGAGGCCCTACATGCATTGAGATGACTGGCTGGACCTTCAGAAACCAGGTTGTAATCTTCTGCAGGGCTGGCAAGTGCCCACAAAAACTAGGCATTTGTTTAGGGAAGCATGATGGATAGATATGGAGTGGCAATCGGATGTGACTGTCGGCCTCAATGTGTAGTGGCTTGGTTAATCATTACATAGTAGCAACGAGATTCACAAAATAATAATAATAATGCTTTACTGTTATTTAGTGGTCATCTATATTTTTAAAGCCAATATTTGATAGCTGTACTAGTGATACATGCGCTGGAACTGCTTCAATGTCTGAGAAAGCACCTTTGATCACCATTGTTGCTGTTGCTCCTGGGAATTGTTTGTATATGCAAATCCCCGGTGAATTATGGTACATATTTAGCCTGGAGAAGAAAAGATTGAGCAGAGACATGAAAGCACTCCTCAAATACCTAAAGAGCCAGTTAAAAATCTCTTCCCTAGAGAGCAAGATTAGATCAGATGGGTTAAAGTTACAAGAAAGTTAACTTCAGTTGAATATGGTAAACATGTGGATTTGTTGAGCACCATTTTAAAGCCTAATGATGACCATTGCCATATTTTGGCAATGTGGTATTTGATTACTGTACAGTATTTACCAATGTTCTACGAGAAGAAACATCTCCTTTTCCCTATACAGTGTCTTCCATCATTTAATGTAGAGACCCCTTTGTATTATTTCAAGGCAATGTTTCTCAGCTTTTATAGCTTCCTATATATTAATGCATATCTTCACCCTTTATGTATAAATTCACTACTGGATTCCCACATCTCAAAGGTCAAGAATCCACAGTTAATTAAGCTGTCAAAAATAAGTGCTGCTGTCAAAAGGCTTGCTGGTACAGCTTCCAATGTTAACTTGCAGAACAAGAATAGCATGTTTTAATGCTACCAAAAGATAAAGGTAAGTATGTTTGTTTGGCTTTATGTACTGTACACACGGAAACTGCTGACCGAACTGAGTGGACAAGTTGAGAAAGTGAACACTTAAATATATTTTCAACATTATGATGAAATCCATTTTCTTTTGTCAATTGCAAAATTTACTCATATTTAAGAGAGCTAGAGAGAACTCTGAATTTCTGAAAACTTCTAATGACTCATCAATATTTAACACTGAGGTGGCACTTAAGTTATCTGGTCACAATTTCATCTACCAAGGAAGAGTGTTGTTTATTTTTTAATTTAAATAGTCAATATTGCTAAATGACAACCAACATTGTTACATTGATATATGCAAATTTTATGGAAAGCAGACTCCAAATCTATTCTCTTTTTGTGTAACACATTTCTTCTTCTAGGATACACTTCATTTTGTAATTAGTTTTGTACCAGGCTATTTCAAAAATTTAACTCAGGTTATTTCAAATTTGACACCAAGTGCACATTCAAGAAAATATATGCTAATTTGTCCATCAGACAGGATACAGCTCAACAATAGATTATATCTACAGCACATCTCCTGTGATTGCTAAGAGTTGACACCAACTTGATGCCACATAAACAATCAATCACGCGTGCACGCAGACATGCACACAAGTTTTAAAGAAAAAGAAAATCCTGAATGGCAATCTACAAATGAATAAACAAATACCATTTCTTTCTTATAACTATCTATTCTGAAGTAGGTTGTAATGTCTATTAATGACTTTTGTCATGTTACCATTGAAGGAATGAATCCCTCCTCAGCCATGTTGTCAATTCAATTGTCAGAATGCACACTTGCACATTTCCTTCCATGTTTCCTTGCATTTTTCTGCATTAATGTATGTATAGAATTAAAATGTGAGTCACAATGATGCCAAAGAAGTACAAATAATATAGTGTACAGAGGGTCTTTATCATACATTTGCGTATGGAAAACTTCAAGATTCTAATCTTAGACCAGTCTTTCACTGTATTCATCAGTCGTTTATTTTTGACAGGTTATCTACAGGTTTGCAAAAACATGATTACCCAGAAGCTAAACCTGCATTGCTGAGATCTGCCTGTAGATAACTCAACTATTTACATAATCTAAAAACTGCATACCAAAAGCTAAGTTTTATCTTTTCTGCAAAAAATAATGTTATGGTGGCCAAAGTGTAGTACAAAGGTCTCTTAGCTGAAGTTTTAATGTGCATCTCCCTCAATCACTATCAGAAAGATATTAATATGAACCTCTGTACATTTATTCAAAAAAAGTACTCCTTACTCACAGCTTGAGCTTTCCCATTTGTAACTGATCATGCTTCACTCTGAAATAAGAAAATATACTGTAACTATAGATCAGGCTCATTTTCCATTAACGTACCTCTTGAAACTGCCATTTCAATGAACTCTTATGATTGCTGTACACATTATGAATCAGGAATCTATGCTTTCAAACAGCTATTTAGCATAGATTGGTATCATCTTAAACATCATTGCAAGAAGACTGATATGAAAAGGAACATCACACGCTAAGAGTGAAAGACTCCCTATACAAGCTAGTCCTCACACAATTGAAATTAGAATTTTGGTAGTAAGTTAAGGTGGTGCTTAAGTGAGTTGCTACATGACCTGACCTGATTTTATAACTATTTTTACAATGGTCACAAAGCAAGTCACTACAGCAAACCATTAAGCAAATCCAGCTTTCCAATGGGAAAACTAGCAAAAAAAAATTGCACATTGTGATCACATGACTGCAAACCGGTTGTAAATGTGAGCTTCTTGCCAAACACTTGAATTGCAATCACACAACCATGTTTGTGCAATTTGCAATGGCCATAAGTGTAAATACAGGTTGTAATTAATTTTTTCTGAGGCTGGATTAGGCTTAGGGTGTTATTAGACTATAATATGCAAGTGTATGGTACAGATGGTTTCTAGAAACTAAAATAGCTGTTTGAGTATGAAGTACTTATAAGAAACAGGAAATATCAAATACTGTAGGTCATCTACTCTGGGACTCATAAAAAGATCAAAGTATTAAAGTCTTAATCAGAGCCTACATCACCAATGAACTTCCCCTTATTCTCATTGCTAGGTTTACCCTTCCTCTTCTCATACATCACAACAACATTCTTCCCCCCAATCTATTCCATCTAGGGTTATCAGACCCTCAGTAAAATGTCATCTTTTTTGTCCTCAATTCCTACTTCTGCCAGGCATAGCCTTAAAATCAAATATTGTCAGGCTTTTTGAATATCCCTTCCTGAACAGTTTTTCTGGGCGGTGTGCTAATGACAAGTTAAAAGCTCAGGTCTGTGATCTCTATTTATTTATTTATAAAATTTAACTCGGGGGGGGGGGGGCTTACAAGACCCTCCCAGGGTTTTTGCTGCTGCCTGAAATTGAGAAGACCGTAATCAGTTACACACAAAAGGCTTTTGCCTCCTAACCCTATCACATCCGTTTGGAAAACCTAATTTCATATACATGTTTGCCTAAGCTATTTTTCACTTTTTCACTGCAATTTCTAATAAGAAAGTTAAACAATATATGCCCCACAGTCAATTTGTCCTTTTTTTCCCAATTGTCTGTATCTTCCTTTGTCTATTCAGATAACCTTAACTGCATCCTATTATGGAATCTATTATAGCAGTGTCAGAGTTACTGAATCTTGCAATGTTGAGATAGATAAAATGGTGGAAGACATTTGTACAGGTATTATAACCCAACAATGTTGGCTTTCAGGAAGCTAAGACTCCATTTAGGACCTGTTCACAATTTCATTCATTTTCTGGTAAGTCTTCAAAGACTTGTTTTATCATACATGCTTGACAAACTAAATAAATAAATAAACATTTTCCTTCTTAAGTTGTTGATGAATCTCTTTACTTTCCAATTAAGAAATGACAAGAAAACTGTTCATTCATTTTCTGATAAATAATTTCAAAGTATTTTCAAGATCTTCAAAATACTGTCATATCTATTTTTCTATAGTGCAACATTTTCCTTCACAAGTCTTTGGCAAATCTCTTTACTTTTCAAGCAGAAGTAGCTAGGTAATGCCCAAAATTGGAAAACTTTGCTTGGAATAATAAACCTTGTATCTCATCAGTATAAATTAGCACACATACTTATGACAGCCTTTCCCAAGCTAACAATCTCTCAGAATTCCCAGAAAGTGTGGTTGGGAAGATTGTACTATGGTTTCAACACAGCTGACTCAAAAATGAATGAAGGTTATCCTTTGTGTGGTTTTAATTTTTGGGAAGCTCAACTAAGGATGAGGAAACTCTAGTCTATGAACCAGATGACAGATGAGGATGTCCAGGGCCTATCAATCTAAAATTCTGAATTTTCTCAAGAATACGTCTTGTAAATCCAGCTCCAGGTTTTTGCAGATCATTATATTAGCCCCTTCTTTTTTCACTCATACTTTCTTTTATGCCTTTGAGCCAATCTTTGCTATTGCCTTCTTCCCAAGGCTGAGAGAAAGTGCCTAGCCTAAAGTCACCCAGCTGGCTTTATGCCTAAAGGAAGACTAGAAGTCATGGTGTCTTTTAGCCTGATGCTTTTAACTACTACACCTAACTGGCTGTCCAGACATGTCTATCTATGACCTCATTCACATTAAATTTATTATAAATGGCAACGGATAAGAAATTTTAGAGATGTAATTATTTTGTTAAGTCCTCAATTTCCAGAGTAAGCATTAAATATTCAGCAAGGTGAAAAAAAGTGTTCTATTAATGTAAGAGTTCCATACTATATCCAAATCTGCTTCAATTTGCTACAAACAAGCAATTTATAGTAAAAGTGATATATTTGGAGTATGTGAACAGAAGTGCATCCTGCAAGAATGCTTTTTTTACACAGTAGATGAAAAAATATTGCCCAGAGTAGTTTATCAGGATTGCTTCCAAAAATAAAATCAGCCATGAGATAATTGCAATCATTAGCTGAACTGTACTGAGCTTTGAAAAACAGGCAGCAATCTGTTTAACCCTATTAGACCCTTGTTACTGAACTCCAATTCAAATTAACACAAACTGAAAACTTAATTTTGGCAGAATGGTCACAGTGGTAATAACTGATTAATTTCTCTGAGACACTCAGATATTTTACATTTGTTTCTAGACTGAGAGAGAGAATATAAACACCTTGTTTTATCATGGAAATTCTCACTCCTTTTCTTTCAATTCTATCAATCAAATAGCAGTTTTTCCTAGCTCTATAAGTTGTAATGTCAAAAGCTAGGATTATTAATATAGAAACTACAATTGTCCTCAGAACTATCCAGAGTTTTTGAAATGTATTACCTTAACTTCAGGGGAGGCATGGTGAACTGAAGACATTTCCTCCATGAAAGCAGAGCCAATGGCAATGGCAAAGACCAAAGAACTAGTGAGCAGACCAGTTATTTGGAACTACTCCAGATAAGGACAGGATAGGAGATTGCCCACATGTGCTTTGGACAGCTACTCCTCACAAAAAGACTCCAGGATAGCAATCATCCATGGGTTTGAGCATCAGGAGACAAAGGGATTATCCATTTTGCTTGCAATCCCAGCAGAAACTTTCAAAGTACACTAAATTTGTAAGACTCACTTTCTTATCACTTTTAAAAATTGCCTATTAGTTTAGGCAATTATTAGAGACCTTCAGAACAGCAGGTTTGAAAAGTTTCCGGTGAGTTTAGCTTCACACTGAACAAAATAAAAATTAATTATAAACTTAAGAACTTAAAGGATTTGAACTAAACAGAAAAAAGCTAAACAAGGTTTGATCTAAGAAAGTTATAAATGGTTAACTGGTCAAATTTGGAATATTGAGTTTTACTGTAATAAAAAACGGTAAAAAGATAAAGGAGTCCCTGTGGATTTTACTCTGCTAGTCGTTGTCTACTATAGGGACAGGAGCCATTGAGCCAGCACTGTCCAAAGACAAATCCATGATCATGTGGCCAGCATGATGTCACAGAGCACTGTTACCTTCCCATTGAAGTGGTACCTATTTATCTACTTGCATTTGTATGCTTCTGAACTTCTAGTCTGGTAGGAGCTGGGGCGAGGACAGGAGCTCACCCTGCTGCATGGAGCTTGGGTCTTGAACCTGGGCTGCTGGCTTTCTAGCCAACAAATCCAGCGTCTTAACTGCTGAGCCACTGCACCATCTTTTGCTGTAATATTTTGGAATTAACTATAAAAATAGCTCCTCTGGGAACTAGATTTATTTTTGGCTATCTTAATTTCATAAAAATAAGTGACTTTTTGATTTTAGAAACTGGACCCATGAGGGGACTAAAGATTCTAAGAAGAAGGGAAAGAAAATATCAGTGTGTTCTTGTTGTCAGTTAATACTGGGACACAAAATAACAAAACATCGTAACATTGCTCTATGAAGATTCTCAGCCATCCAGGTCATGGTTGTCCCAAAGGTGTTTTTTCAAGAGGCAACTGGACTTTCTGCTTTTTCTTTGAAGACGTTTAGCTTCTTCAGCTCTGACTGGATGGTGGGGAATGGAAGGATTTATATTCCTTCCAGACAGCTGGTCATTTGCATTCTTTTAGCAGTCATTAAGGCCATTTGGAGTTTTATCAGGGTCACCTAAGTGTTCAATTTTGAACAGCCCTCTCTCAACAGAGGGGGAGGGATATAACATTTTTATTTATTATTTTATTAGTCATATTTCTATGCCGCCCACTCTCTGAGGACTCTGGGCGGCTTACACCAAAGACAGTATACTAAATAGCATATTGCCCCCAACTATCTGGGTCCTCATTTTACGCACCTCAGAAGGATGGAAGGCTGAGTCAACCTTGAGCCGGTGAGATTTGATCCGCTGATCTGCTGAACTAGCAGTCAGCTGAAGTAGCTGCAGTACTGCACTCTAACCACTGCGCCACCTCAGCTCTTCTTCTCGACTCTTCACAACACCTATCTCCAGTCTACAACACAATCCCTTCAACAATTCCAAGAAGGCAGCACACCCATTGCACCACTCAGGTGATCTTTCACACCTGCTGAAAGCATCTCATTCTCTGATTTTTGTTTTTTTTAAAATCTTGCTTCATTCCCTTACAGTAATTTTGAGTCTTATTTATTGAGTCACTTCTGACTTTTTTTGTTATTTAACAACACAATTTTGTTCTTGGCTGTTTTTCTGCTTTAAGATATCTATTCAGATTTTCTGCTTAATGTATTGCTCCCTATCCTATTTTAATATTTAAGACATATACAATATTTAGACATATAAATAGGTATGCATATTTTTTCATATTTTTTTAAAGTTTACTGTTATAGTTTCCCCTTCTCCCAACACACATTTTTTTACATTATGACAAAAATTTAATTTAAAAAGAAAAGTCCTTAGCTCAGTTCTTCAAGTTGGGAACCAAAACAATTTGCTGTTGTGTATAAGGGCATGCTTGTATTTGTCCTTTAATAATCAGCTTACAAACAACTTCAGTCTGTTTATTATTAGAAGCTGGAGTACTGTATGTTGACAACTAGATTTCTCACACCCTCTTTGTAGGCTGTTTGACAGGCTTTCTTTATCTCTAGGGGTACAGTACATTGTGACAGCCTTCTCCACTTTGGTGTCCTCCAGCTATGCTGAACTTCAGATATTCAAAGACATGTGGACTGAGGAAACTAGAGGACAATTGAATGGAGAACACTATAATGGAGGGTTTTTTCCCCAAAAGCCAACTATAACTAATTACTGTTTTAACTTTAGTAGAGAAACTAGAGGTGGCAGGGACATATTTGGGGGGGCGGGAATAAAAATGTATGTCACTTTCTAAACTTTGTAGTAATTTATATCTCTATTATGACACGAGTTCCTAAATCAGTCCAGCTGAATAGATGGTTCAGGCTAGACTTGTATAACTTGTGTCTTCTTAAGTCAAAAGATGCCACACACATTTTTTTAAAATCTCTACTAAAAGATTTACAGTTTTTTATTTTTGTTTGTCTACCTTTGGCTAGTTATCACACATTTACACTGGTAAAATGATTTATTATTTGTTGGATTTAAATCTTGCAGAATAAACTGCACCTCCTCCTTTCCATACTTTTTTCTAAAAACAATAATGCTTTGGGGAATGTTGGGCTGAGATACAGTTACTGCTTCAAGTCACCTGAGTTTTCATGGCTGAGATGGTGGTCCAGGTTTAAAACTTAATCTTACTGCACCCTAGTTATTTACTGGATTCATTCCCAGCCAGCACCTAAGAATACTACTCTATTTTTTTTTTCTAGGAAAATAGTTAAAGTTCCAGACAAAGCAGTGCAGGGATGTGATGGAATAAGTAGAAATATAGATTATTTATACTACAGCCTTTTATCTTCTGACATTTTAAAAACTTTAAAGGATCTTTTTAAAAAATGAATACATTCAGGCATCAGAGGTCGAACGTTGTACCTCAGTCCCCCAGGAAGCTAGTGTGATCTTTAATTCTCTTGGCAATTTGCAACAGAGTAGTGGTACCTTATTCATTCATGTTACCTACCAAAGTGAATGGCAGCCATTTACTCCAATAAAAGAAAGTAACTGGATTTACAGAGGCACTACCAGGAAAGGTGCTAAGTATTAACACCATTAGATTGGTCAGCAGTGATTGTGATTGGATACCCTGATATCTGCATACAAGTATATTATGGAATTGTACTGGGGGTGGGGGAGGCAAACAGGAGCTGGGAAAGTAGCAAAGCACAATGATTCTTCCTCTGCAGACCTCAATAAAATGCAACACAAACTGCCCTTGACATTTGGAAACTGGCAAGCACAGGATGTTAGTTGGCAGGCTATCCCAGCTCAAAGCAAACCAGAGAGTACAAAAGAAATCTTCATGCTTAACTTTTATAGCTGTGAATTAAAATACACAATGTTTATATTTCAATGAAGCTGTTAATTTTTAAAAACTTTTGTTAATGAAAGCATTATCTGTTATCAAAAATGAGAGAAGCAGCATCAAAACGCTAGAAAAAATAAATAATTCTTTTACTCGTAAACCCTCCCCTCCCCTCCCCAATAAGTAATATTTGCATCATTAATACATACATATTACGTATTACGTATTAGGCATAATGATATCTTAAGACTAATTATGAACATATTTCATTACCTTAAATTGATCACTTGATAAGGCAAACTCAATATAAACCGATGGAAAAGATAAGATAACAAAAGGCTAAGAATAGACTAGAAACACAGGAAGTTTGTTCAGGGCTTAAAAAAAAGAGAAGACAAAAATGCTTTACTGCATCAAACTTGTGCTGGAAAAAATGGTCTTGATAAAAAAAAAAAGAGTAAGACAAAGAAAAAAGAGGCAGTGGATAAGAGTTAACTACAGACACAGAAGGGATGATCAATTTTAGTTGCTAATGGTAGGCTCTGTTATATTTTACCATTGCTCATCTGCCAATTATATTTAATTGGAAATAATTTAGTTTTTTATTTCATTATCTAGCACAGCAGACAAAAGGGACAACAAATTTGTTTTACATGGGCTCCAGCACTTGTGCTGTCCATTAACACAGACAAATCAAAGCCAATTAAAGCTTTTGTCACATTTTCAAAATATAGTGTTTCAAAGTGTTTTCTGAGCAGCACACAGTATGTTCAAAGTTGCTAAAGTCTTGTGCATCTTCTCAAGTTTGGGAAAGTTTATGTATTTTTGCAGCACTACCCAGCTTGAGTGGAGAGTTTTCTTGCGGCTGCAGGTTTCTCCTCTTCACTATTTTGGGAGAGCTTAGTGACCATAGTGGGAAGGTCACTAAGTAGGTGAGTTAGTGGGAGCTTTTTCCTTCTGCTTGTTGGTTTTCAGAAGGTCTTTTTTAAAAAAAACATTATGTTAAGGTACCAGACAAATTATGGCTCTTATGTGTTTTTGCAATTTTGTAATTAATGGAATTATGTTTTATGTGCCTTTTATATTCGTACTCTGAGAAATGCAGGCTGGCACAACACACTTAAGTACCATATTTGTCCCTAGAGCAATAAGTCGCCCTTGTGTTTGCTCAGTCCGGTATGAACACAAATTTTAGGCAGTAACACTAAAATTACAAAGTTTTATATGTGGAAAATATTCAGATTGACTATATAAAGCATGTCGCTTTAAAGTAACTGCAAGCATAAATAATCTTCTGGACAGAATGGTGTTCATTGTGCACCATACCCAGGAAATTTTGAGGGTGATAATTATAACACAGATATATGAAAGAATGGCTTTGAAGACTTCTCAACACCACCATTGAGCCCATAATGGTGCATTAAGGTTGCTATAAAAACTATAGCAACAAAATCTTAACTTAGGTGTTAGAGATCCATTCTCTCTCTCTCTCTCTCTCTCCCTCCCTCCCTCCCTCTCTCTCTCTCTCTGTGTGTGTTTGTGTGAGAGGGAGAGAGGGAGAGGGCCTTTGAATTTTCCTGATTGGTATTCTCCAGATATATGTCCATCTTTCATAATGCTTATTAACTTTTGCTGTACAATAAACTGGTGACAAAAAAGGAAAAAATGTAGGTATTCTAGATAAAAATTTTATTATAACTTTTAAAATACATTCATGTTTTTTCTAAATTCTTTCCCCATTGTCTAAAATAGCTGTAGTTATTTTTTATGAAGACAAATTAAGATTTGCTACCACTGCTTACAGTGCCCATGTCCTCTGTTTTCATCCAATATACCTTAAGTATGAATCATCTCCTTAGGCAACGGAGTTTTAAACCACACAACTGATTTATAGGAACTTCTTGTAGGCAGGCAAGGAGGTTGGGCTACATACACCACAGTCTAACAAATTCTCTGGGAAAAGCCCTTGGAATGAATGTTATGCCATAGTTTTAAGAGCCCACTACAAGACAAACCTTTTATGGCTACTCATAAGAAAGTGGAATTTATACATCTGCTGTGGTCCTGCAGATGCAAATTCAAAGGTATTTAGGTTTCCATGGAATTTATGAGAAAACAAAACTCTCTGTGAGATAGGCTTTATTTTTGATGAGTAGTAAAATACAAACCCTATGATGCCAGTATCAAGACAACAAAAATTGCCTTTTCGTTAGTGGCTAAAATAAATATTGGGAGTAACTCTGGATTGTAAATTATAGGCCCCAGTTAGAAGACTACAAATTCTAACCAATTTTGCTCAAGGGAAGATGAATAATTAGTTCATGAATTGATTTAATCTTGTATTTAAAGATGATCGTTGATCAAAACAACTTGTTCATACAAATAATGAATCCAAAAATCATAAAATTTTGGAATGGCATATAAGAAAAAGCATGCAAAATGTCAGAGTTAATACACCTGATTAAAAATAGCAGAACATAATTTCTCAGTTTATGAGAAGTTCAAAACAGTTTGGGCAGCCTCTTTGTGGAAAATATTCCAAAGTCTAGATGTCTTCTCTGCAAAGGACCTATTTGATTGGACTTAGGATGCCTTATTATATAAATGGGGAAGACTACCTTTGGATTTTTAATAATTTCCTCAACTTCATTGGAAATTGTCCAAGGCGAAAAACTTAGATATAGCAACTTTGAGGAAACTAAGCAAATTTAGTGGATTCATCCCAAACAACAAAGCACATTTAGGTGAGATTCAGCTTGCAGTGTTATATGAACATAGCCAGTAACATAGCCACAATCCCATACATGCAACTTGCTGACATTGAAAAAACCTAGAATATATTGTAAGTAACACCCCATCCCCCATGCACAGAGAGAAATGTACCATTTGTTTTATTTGCAATTATGTTTAATATATGTGGTATACTTCCAACTAAAATTTTTTGAGTAATATCACCAGCTGTATTATATTGGCCCTAATTAGGTTTGAAAGCAGTGGGATTTAATATATGGGATTTATGCATATTCATATTTCTATATTATAAAAATGCATCTTCGTAAATATTCAAGTGTCATTCAACTCTAGGTAGTTTACTAGAACTTATTAGCATATTATCTGTTACATAGCATCTTAAAATGCAAAGTTAAAAAAGAAAAAAAAATCAGAATGCTGCATCAGTCCAAGTTTTTCCTAGAAAAGTCAGTTTGTTTCTTTGTTTATTCTTACAATAAATATCCATCAATAAATGTTACTTAAGAATGGATCTATAGATTTAGTTTTTAAATCCAAACTTAAAGGTAATTGAGTTTGCTTATAGGTTTCCCTGAGATATATATAATTGACTACTTGGTGAGTGGGGATGCTGGGCAAAATAAACTTTCTGTGGTTTTTCAAACTTGGCAGTACAATAAATATTGTACAGTAGAATATTACTGACTGCTAGTGTGCAAATGTATTGCCAAAACATCATACTCTGTACATGTACACATAACTTGCCAACTAGGAAGAGCTTCACTCTATTTTTTTTACTAACTAAAATGCCTTTTCAACTTGTTGTAAGAAGTCCTTCAGCCTTAATGTTTTGCATAAACTATTAGTATAGGTGTTGTGTCCCTAGGTTGTACACAAAATTTGCATCTATAATACACCACATACATTAAAGGAATATGAAAGACTCGCATATGAGAATGAAGGCAGAAAATGTGGCTCTTGAACAGAAAGGTTACATTAAACATAAAACCAGTGAGATATATGCAGTTCAAGTCTAATGCAGCAGTTTTTATTTCTCTTACAAGAAGAAAATCTCAGAAATTCTAGAGAAAAATCTTTGACTTTAGAGCAGGCGTGTCAAACTCAAGGCCCGGGGGCTGAATCTGGCCCACAGGTTGCTTAGATCTGGCCTGCGGGGCCGTCATGGAAACAGCGAAGGACTGGCCTGTGGTGCCTCTGCCAGCAAAAATGGAACTTGTGAGGGCTCTGTTTTCACTGGCAGAAGGTTGTAGGAGGCCGTTGCAACTGAAACGGAGCTCGGGAGCCAATTTTCGCTGTCAGAGAGCTTGGGCCACCACAGGCCTGAATGATGTCATGCTGGCCACACCCACCCTGGCCACACACACCCAGCCCCCCGAGGTCAAACATAACCCTGATGTGGCCCCAGGGGTGAAATGCTCCCGGTTCGGACCGGATCACCCGATCCAGTAGCAATGGCGGTGGGTGGTTCGGAGAACCGGTAGCAAAAATCCTTCCCCACCCCCATGCCCTGCTGAGCCACACGATCATCAGCGGCTTTTTATTTTATTTTCAAAAGCATTTTTTCTACAACGTCTTCGGCCGAAAAAATGGTTTTAAAAGTAAAAAAAAAAAAAAGTTGGCCACGCCCACTCAGTCATATTACCCCACCACCAAGCCACGCCCACAGAACCAGTAGTAACAAATTTTACATTACACCACTGTGTGGCCCTCAATGAAATCGAGTTTGATACCCCCGCTTTAGAGTCTTAAAAAGGCCACGATGAGGTCTGGTGCTAGCAGGCTGCTGTGGGCTGATATATATTGTAGATATGACATATATGCAATATATGTCTTCCATCTGCTAGACTTCATAGCACGAAGCAGGCAATATTTCCAGGCTGATTTTGAAAGGAAAATGTGTCTTTGATACTGGTAGAAATAACAAGATGTGTCAAAAAACTTTGCCTACGGTCCTACATATCTTGATGCCATCAACATTTCTACTTCTACATTCCCTCAAAAGCAATCTGAAGATGATTCACAATCATCTTAACTTTTGTTGACATCACATTATCAGGAACAAAGAGCAAGCATATCAGTTTAAATTTCCCTTGCCTCATTGTGCACAAAAGATTTTACTTTAAAAAGAATATGTACCCCTTAGTCTCTATGTTTTGTTCAGTGAATCTGTTTAGATAAACAGCAACAACAATAATAACAACAACAACAACAAGCTGGAGTAAAACAAGAGACCTTGAAAATGAGGAAATATCCTATAAATTTAATATGACTAGCTTTACTATAGTTTCAAATGCACCAATGGTAAGATAGGAATCAATGCGCCCAGGTCTTGAACATGGTGATGTTATCGTGAACCCTGAGGACTGTAGCTGCTTTAAAAATGGGGCAGAAGCCTAATATGGAAATGTTTTTAATAAGTAGAAGTTATATTGATTGATGTGATTTTTACTTCTGGACACATATATGCATGCCATTCTATTCTAAATAGATTTATTTCATAGTTACTAGGGTGATGTAAGATACACATATTTTTAACAATATAGTATTCAAGGAGGCATGCAAACATGCTCTATGACATTGTGATGCAAACCCTACTTGTTACTGGTACATTCTTTCATGAGACATTGGGATGAAAACAAGTATAGACCTTACATTGTGACGCACATTGCACCACTTTCCTATTATTACATTTAATGATACAAATGACAATGTATATTACTCACTTCTGGGGAAAAGGACCTGAATTTCATACAGCCCTACTTTCACTTTAACCCCATTCCTCACTAACCCCATTGCTCACTTCAATTCCAAATCAATTCTTTCAAAGAGCCCATATTCAATATTATGCAGTTTTAAAAGAGCTATATTAATCCTCATTGTTAATCCAGTTCTACTCTGCTCCCAGTCTGATAAACGAAGAGCTATTAAAATGAAAACACACACACACACTTGCAGTTGAAAGAGGACAGATAATTATATTGGTTTTTCCTTCCTTACCCATTGTCAATATGAAATCACTTTAAGGTGTTCCTGACCAGCATTCCATATGCATCCATACTCTCTGAATCATCTTTCGCACTTTGCATCCAGACTTACTCCTTGTTCTTTTAAGAAAGCTAGTTTGGTCTAGTACTTAAGATTCCAGTCCAGAAAGCAACAGACTGAGTTATAGTACGCTAGGTGATCTTAGGCCAGTCGCTCTTCTCTCAGACCAATCCACTTCATAGTGTTGTTGTTGTTGGGAAAAATAGGAGATGGAAGGAGTATTATGCATGTTTGTCACCTTGAATTGTTTATAAAAAATAATAAAGGTGGAAAATCAATAAAATATTAAAAAGCTCTGTTTAAGAAAGAGTAGTTTCAGTGGATATCTCTCCATTTTACCCATTTTACCAATGGGGCGCAGATAGTAGCTGACAATAAAATAAATAAATTATAAACAATAAAAAACCAGCAAAAGTAACTAAAAATATGATTACCGTAACTCAAAAAGCTTGGATGAAGAAGAAAGAGAAACTGCACTGCTTATAGCTGGCATTGCAAGTTGTAGTTGGATCTAAATTAAGTTCCTCTTCTCCCCATCCTTTTCATTATCCATTGAGATCAAAAGTCAAAGCTTTCCCAAAGAGTCAGGATGCCTGGCGTACATGTTGTCCCTTCGGAGATCCCATCATGTAGCCGTATAGAACAGAACAAACTCTCTTCCTTTCTGACAATCCCATGAGATCAAGCCCTTGTGAGTTCACTGTCACTGTAGAGGGCCTAGAAAACCAATCTGTTATATGACCTCCCACTATCACAAAAGTCTCACTGGTTTTAAAGAATGCAGAGTGCTCTTATTTCAGATTAAGACACAATATAAGAACTGATGTAAAATCCAGAAAAGGGGAAAGTCTGTTATGTTCTCCCATTACATCAAATAACACAACCTCACTGAGAGCATTTTTTTTTCAATTTTTCGCCCTGCCAAGGAACAGAGATATTACTTTGCTGATCATGAAAACAAGTGGGCCAATATCACACACATACCCCTATGCATGTCACAATGTAAAGGGAAAGTAAACAGTGACTACTTAACATAGTACTATTAATTATAGTATTATAGTTATGAATCTATGAAGTTGTTCCCTAAATTTCCTACGGTTAAACTGTGATTCAATACAACACCACAAAAAGCCAATAACACATTGAAATGTTGAAATATTTTGCCCTTGTGATTTAATTATTTTATACCCAAAGCTCCTATTTAAGGCATATATTTTTAAGATTTGTCTCACTTTAAAAAAATCATAATACCAGATAAAGTTTCATGTTCTCGACACTTCATCAAGAAAGGAAGTAAATAAAGAAGAAACAGAGAAGAAAAACGAGTGCTGGAGCTGAAATAATGGACTCTACTTCTAGTTGCAATCTGATGAAATGTGGAAGGAGACTATGGATTTTCAAAGGAGACTATAGATTTTCAAACAAAGTCCTACACCATTTTATGATCTGCTTTCAGGTGACAGTTACAGGGCAACAATTCAAGAATTGTTGGGATGAAACAAAAAAATGGTTCATTCTTTGCATTTAAATGCATAAAATCTAGATCGGAGTATTAAACTCAAGGCCAGCCCTCAGGGTGCTTAGATCTAGTCCATGGGGCTGCCCTGGAAATAGCGAAGGACCCACCCATAGTGCCTCTGCCAGCAAAAACGGAACTTGGTAGGGCCGTGCAGGGCCCTCCCAAACTCCACTTTCGACTGCGATGGCCTCCTGCAATCCTGTGTCAGCAAAAACAGAGCTCAGGAGGGCCACACACAGCCCTCCTCAACTCCGTTTTTGCTGGCAGAGTGCTCGGGCCACCACAGGAATCCCCGACATGAGTGACATCAAGCGGCCCTCTTGAGCTCCATTTTCACTGGCAGAAGTTTGCAGGAGGCCGTTGCAGCCGAAAACAGAACTCGGGAGCTCATTTTCTCTGTCAGAGAGGTCAGGCCACCACAGACGCCCCCCAACACAAGTGATGTCATGCTGGCCACACTCACCCTGGCCACGCCCACCCAGCCCCGAGATCAAACACAACCCTGATGCAGCCCTCAATGAAATTGAGTTTGACACCCCTGATCTAGATGTTACTCAGAAGTTCCATCTTCAGGTAAGCCGCACAAGATTCTTGATAGAAATAAATGGACCATTTTGTTAGATGAACAAATATATTTTTATAAATAGGAGCCAAAACTGAGTTCTTCATAAAGTCTTTAGAAAGAATATACAAATCTTAGCTATCAAAATGTAGCAACTCTTAGGGAAAAAACCATTCAGAAAATTTAATCCCAACTGTATTGGTATTTAGGTAGATAAAATCATCTTCTAAATTCTCTTTTCTACCAGCTGTTTTTCTGTTCATCATTAATGAATATTACAATTCCTACAAGAATTGTAGGCATTGTCTCTGTGTATGATAATAGCAGTCAGAATACCTTATGCTTTTATTGCAAATCACATAATTTCTTCTTTAAAAGAATAGCAAATTGAACTGTGGAAATATGCATCTATGTCACTGATTTCAATTGTATTTAAAAAGTACTATAAGTCTGGTACAGAATTCTATTTCAATTTGGAAGCCATTCATCAACTATAATATTGATTCAAACCACATTCAAAATTAGAATTTCTCTTAACAAAGACTTTAATATATTAATTTTTGCCTGACTTGTTAAATAGGAATAAAACTTTTCAGAAAATAAGTTGTTTTCTACTGAGCTAGCCATAAGAAAATATGTAAAATTCATTTCAGTAAAATACTTT
This sequence comes from Pantherophis guttatus, assembly GCF_059756535.1. Taxonomy (NCBI): domain Eukaryota; kingdom Metazoa; phylum Chordata; class Lepidosauria; order Squamata; family Colubridae; genus Pantherophis; species Pantherophis guttatus. The sequence continues at coordinate 305,268,378 of NC_142063.1, read as the reverse complement.
AATTTAGGCTAATTTAATAGTTGCAAAGCAACATATAAGCACTACGTTCTTCAGAATTCTTCAGATTAGATAATAAAGATAAAACATTCCTGTTCAGATATGATGTTTTCATGATCTCTTGGGACTACATTTCCCAAAGGGTAGATCTAGGCACAACCGTACTTGCAAAGTATTAGTGTATTATATACAAGAACAATGAATTTGGAAGTTTTCATGAAATTTCTCAGTGAAAGAAATTTTTCAACAGTTTTTTTGGTGTAGAAAATTGTCACAGTTGTCCAGCTGTTTTAGGCTCATCGTTCAAGTATGCCTCAGAATGGCAGTAACTCACTTTTCTTTATTAGATTGCTTGACAACCCAGAACTATTTTTTAGCAGAAGCAATATCTTAGTACTTTTGCATCCTCCACAAGAGAATTTCTCAACCTTGGCAACTGAGGAATATTCTGGGAGTTGAAATCCCAGATATTAAAGTTGCCATGGTTAGAAACTTTGTTTTACAGCAGGGGTGTCAAACTCGATTTCATTGAGGACTGGATCATCATTGTGATTATCCTCCAGGGGCTGAGTGGGGAGGTGGCGCATGGCCAAAATGGTTGCGGCTGACTGGGCTTGGCCTGGGGGCGTAGCCAGCTTTACATCGCTCGCGTGGGTGGTGCCTGTGGGGGCGGGGCGGGCAGGGTTGGGGAGGGAATCCAGGGTCTCCAATGGGAGGGGCAGGGGGCGGGAGGCTCATCCTGCAGGATCGCACGGGCTTGGTTGAAGCGATGCAGGGCGGCCCCTTACAGTTTCCAGGACGGCCGCATGGGCTGGATCCAACCATATCCTGGGCTGGCTGTGGCCCATGGGACTTGAGTTTGACATCCCTATTCTACAGTATCATGGGAGGTGACATACATCTCCCACAAAAAATGGTAGATAATATTTTATAAAATTCAGCAATATGGTCCTCTTTTCTGGGTGTAGGATATGAGAACTAAACAAATCTCAAAAATCCAAAAAACATTATTTCAATTTAGCTGTGGATATGTACAGCATAATCCATCTGAAGTACAGGCATTACCAATGTCTATAAGAGGAAGATAAGCACACAGTTCATGCCAGATAGACATTCCAGGCATGCCTGTTCTCGGCTTTTCTCTCATTTTGCTGCATGGAATTGTCAAATTAATAATCCATATACTGATGGCTGCATGATGGGTAGAAAAATTAGTCAGAGTTTCCTTAGCATTCAGTTGGTAGAAAACAAGATCCAATGGTGCTGTGTTATTAGCAGCATGAAAAGCCCTGCCTAGTCTATTTTCTGGTTTGTCAAGATACAATGCTAATAGTATTGTCTATTGTCTAATAGTAATAGACAATTAAACCATGTCAGGAGCTATAAAAATATGTGAGGCTCATAAATATAACTGGGGGAGTGAGTGAGGAAAATAAAACCTCTAGTTTTACTTTAATCCCCTAGTTCTAGGTCTTAGATTCTTAAAAGCGGGGGGGGGGATCAGCAAATTCTTCTCTAAAACTGGTTTTCTCAGTTGCATAAGTTGCCAGGTTTTGAAAAAGTGATGATCAACTACCCAATTTCAAACAATGATATTATTGTTTAAACCATGCAGTATCATTTAGACCCTCCAAAGTGTTGGGATTATAACTTCTAGAGTTTCCAGTCAGGAATAGGGATTATGAGAACTATTGTCACTGAACTGCCTAGGTAGTTTCAAGCCAATTATTAAGAATAATAAAATTACAAATAAAATTACAAAAATTGAAAGTATTTTTCTGTAAACATATGGGGCTTTACTATGTTACTATTTTGGTGTCAATAGAAAAGCATATATGAGGAAATTGTGCTATTGTGATAAAATGCACAAGATAAAGTCTAAATGTGACATTCTACCAACAGAAGGTTCTACCAGGAAAAAAATTCTTCATCCCTTTTGCAACCCTCTGAGCACCCCACATAAATTGATCCAGAGAGGAGAGGCCCTCTAGAAGTCATTTTTAAACTAAAGGGACCAGCTATCCCTTTTACCAGTCTGAAATAATGTCATTACCCCAACAAAATAACTAAGTCTATTGTTTTACACAAGCGTCTCAGCAACAACACTCCCAAACTTGATCCTTGACTCACAAACAAGCAATATTACAAATTGTTCCATTATACTCAGGCTACGCCCAAATTACTCCTGGTTTAAAGAACAACTGCTGTAGAACAAATCTAGAGGAGAGACAAATACGTCAAGAAAAAGAAGGGAAAAGTGGTAGACCAAAGCCCTCTCAATAAAACGGATGTAATCCATATGCCATAACTGAGACTCAAACTACTAGGCAGAAGTATTTCAACATTATCCTGTGTATGCCCCTAAATTCTGCTATTGAATATCACATGTATTATTCAGTGGTGGGTTTCAAAATTTTTCACTACCGGCTCTGTGGGTGTGGCTTGGTGGGCATGGCATGGCTTGGTGGATGTGGCAGGGAAGGATACTGTAAAGTCTCCATTACCACCCCACTCCAGGGGAAGGATACTGTAAAATCTCCATTCCCTCCCCAATCCAAGGGAAGGTTACTGCAAAATCCCCATCCTGATCAGCTGGGACTCGAGAGGCAGAGAATAGATGGGGGCGGGGCCAGTCAGAGGTAGTATTTGCCGGTTCTCCAAACTACTCAAAATTTCCGCTACCGGTTCTCCAGAACTGGTCAGAACCTGCTGAAACCCACCTCTGGTATTATTCATTTAGCATTTAAGCACATGCTAGGTAAAACAGTGTTCTTTGAATCTGACAGAAGAACTTAGATAAAGTGACTGCAACATTTGTCTTTAACATTTCTTTTTAATGAATCCTGTTGAACTGCAAGACCAGTAAAAAGACCATAACTTTGGAAGACTTCTACTTCTTCCCTGTGCTATAAGGCAAAGGGAAATGTTTCTGTTATGATCTATATACAGATTAGAAAAAGGAGTGGCAGGTAATAAAAAACTACATAGTGTAATAAAAAATAAAACACCGGAAAGAGAAGATGAGGACAGTTCTGTTGAAGGTGAGTTATATAATATATTTAGGGGGCATGGTGGCCTAGCGGTTAAGCTGGGCTTGTCAACTGGAAGATTGGCAATTTGAGATCCAAGCACCATGTGATGGGTGAGCTCCCATTCTTCCCCCAGGTCCTGCTAACCTAGCAGTTCAAAAGCATGCAAATGTGTGTAGATAAATAGGTACCACTTTGGTGAGAAAGTAACAGCATTCTCTGTGTCTGAAAGTATAGTCATGCCAGCCACATATCCACAGAAACATCCTTGGACATCCCCTCAGCTAAGAAATAGACATGAGCTCTGCCCGCTACAGTCAGAAAATGACTGGACAGGGGAGGCCATTACTTTTACCTTTATATAACATACTTACTTGAACATTAGGGTTTAGAGTGGGATTTGAGAAGGATGAATTCTTCCAGAAGACCATGTGGTTAATTGGTTAATTAATAGAAAATACCTTATGGTGACTAATGATGATGACTTCATATCACCTCTAGTAATAAAGTCACCCTGACATACATTTGTACCATGCAAAGACATTCAGGGTCAGAAACTCCCAGATCTAGAAAACTGGTCTTAAAAAAACAAACAAACAAACAAACAAGGTGTTATGAAAATTAAAAAAAAAAAACACCTCACAATTTTTTTAAAAAATTCTGGAAAAGAATTGAAATTTCCTAAAATAAACGGTATATATTAAAGATATACCTCACAATGTACAAAATTAAGAGCAACAGTACTTGCTAATTTACTGTACTTGCTAGTAGTTTGGGAAATAGCCCTAGCTCAATATAAAGCTGTAAGAAAAAATAATATGGGTCCTTTTAAATAGAGACACAAAAGCCATGCACATGGGCTCCTGCCCAATACTGAGAAACAGAACTGGTATGAAACATAAAAGGCTTCCTAGCCCAGGAATCCCCAATGTTTCTGAGCAAATGTGTTATACTTGGACTTTTGAAAAAAATGTCACGACACTTTCACAAGCTGTTCAAATAAAAGGTATGTAACCAGTTGTAAATATTTTGTATTATAAATCAATACTGATCTGCTAGTTTCAGGGGTGGGCTTCAAAAATTTTAGGAAGGGGTTCTATGCCCAGTTGCTGGGCGGGCATGGCCATGGTAGGTGTGGCCTAGTCGGCACCTGCACCATAGTGGGGGGAGGGTATTTTTGCCCTCCCCGTGTGCCGGAGGCTTTCCTTGAGCCTCCAGCAGGGAAAAAATGGCCTCCCCAGGCTCCAGAGGCCCTCTGGAGGCCGGAAATGGGTCCGTTTCTGGCCTTCCTGAACTTCCAATAGGCCAGTTTTCACCCTCCCTGAGCCGCTGTGCGTATCCTGCACTTACCTGCATCCAAAATCGGCTGCGTGGGGACTCCTGGGAGGGGTGGGTAGGTGGGGTGGGGCCATCCAGGAGTGGGATTTGGGGGTTCTCTGAACTGCACAGAATCTTAGCTAGAGGTTTTCCCAAACCCCTGCGAACCCCCAGCAGCTCACCCCTGGCTAGATTTTGTTATTTCTGATTCTGGATGTTGTTCTTTCCAGAACTGTTGCATTCTTTTCAGACATCCTCTTCACATTGGACTTGATTTATAATAGCAAATCATTATTCCTTTGTTTTCAATCTTTGTACATTTGTGATTAGTAATTAACTTTTCTTCCAGTACTTTAATTCCACAGCAGTTGGCCCTGGTTATTCAGCCAGAGTCCTATAGCCCACTTGCCACTAGATATCCAAAAATTCCAACCTCTGATGCAGCCTTTGTTAACCTGGGTGACAACTGCTCTGATATAGGTTTTTGTAAGTTATGTTTCACTATATTGTTTATGGGAGAGACACTCTGTCCAGTTCCTCTGATGGGACCTGTCCAGTTTTGTTGGTTCTCTGGTATAACTCTCATCTTTGTCAGAGCTTGAACACCCCACAAACACATCAAGGTAGTGCTCCATCGGGAGGAAATTATTACTATTATGATTGGCAGCATAGTCAGCCAGATGTTTAGTTTGGATTTGGCATTTTTATCTATTTATAATGAGGACCCTTATTGAGTCCTCATTATAATTTTAAAAATACAGTACAAATGGTACTGCTTAAGAGGTCCTACTTAAGAAGAAAGTGACAAGACAACTAAAAGCTACCACAAAACCCAGAGTTTTATCTAGAGTCTAATGAATGCAGTGAAGACATCTCGCACATTTGTCTGATAAGGGTATTTCATAGAATAGCTGCCACTGCTGGAAGCTCTTTATGAAAACTCCTGGTATATTTTTAATCTCATGTCTTTAATTTATTTAATGACATGGCCTTCCCCAACAGAGAATTGCATGATGGGCATATGCCTGTATGTGTGAAGCCCCATCCTTCAATCCATAAATCACTCATTATTTATCATGGAGTGATCTTTTTTCTAGGTGATATCTTAACCTCTCTAACCTTTTATATGAAAGAGAACTGCTATAAAAATTATGGTGGCAATTGTCTTACTGCAGTTGGAAAAATCTTTTATCCTACCAACAGAAAACATGTTTACTTGTGAGAAGGCAGCTGTTTTTCTTTTGAACAATGCAAAAACAATTTCCCAACAAAAATAGCTTTGTGTACCATAGATAAAAGGAGCATCATATCATAGTGGCCTAAGCAACAACTCTAAGAATTATATAGAAAGTACAGGTGATTCTAATAAATACATAAACCAAGAGCTGTTCTGCCTGTCATACTATATCCTTTTGCCTGAAAACCCTTCTTGTGACCTTTATATGTAATCAAAGTTAGCCAGTATTATACTCAACTTCAGAAGTCTACTTGCCATTAATATAATGTCAGTTGTTCAATGCCTAGACTCCAAATAGAGGAGAATGTGGCTAAACCCCAGGGTGATTTCAATCAAAGTTTAGCTCTGTTATACCAACAAAAACCTGTTAGTTGTTTTAAGCTTTGTTTCTGAAAGCCACACTGGAGATATAAAGAATTTAAACACTGAGAAGACAGCAGCCCACAAAGTAGGAAACATCCAGCATTTAACAGCCCAACCCCTTTTATCTTTCAACTCAGACAGGTTCTGACAGACTTATCAGCCTGCCTTTGGTGGAAGGGGGTATCTTTGTGACCTGGCTGCAGCAGAAGGATGGAGATATGAAGCTCCAAGCAAGATATCCCTCCCAATGCCTCTTGCTTCTGAGACCTGACACTTGCACTAACTGGAAGTGGCATAAAGTGCAATACTACTGTTACATAAGAAGAATGGGTGTTTCTCCACCCCTGAGAGCTGATTACTTTGAATAGCTATGCATTAATCTAAAGACAGATCACATGTAACTAAAAAAACAAAAACAAAAAAACCCCCAGCCTTTCTCATAGTACAAACCTGAGCATTTTGTCAGAAGTTTAAAAATAGTCACTCGTTCTTCCTATTAAACCAGTTAACCATTGGTTACAGTACAGTAATACAATCTAATACAATACAGTACACGGTAATAATTCCATAGAATTTAAAATGCCTCCTGTATTCACAGCAGAATTCCTCCCCAAACATTAAAGGATTAAAGTACTATATTCAATTATCTATTTGATATATAATTGACTCAACTACTAGCTTAAAGCAATAGATTCAATTATGACTTTAGAATTTGGGAAAGTAAAGAAAAAAGCTGAATTTGCCAGCACATATACCTAATGGAATATCAAATTTCACATAAGCTTTTAGTAAAAAAATCAAACCTAGATATATTTTATTGGGATTTCTGTTTTATACACCTGTCTTTTCTTAAAATTTGTCTTTCTTTTTTCTTTTCTTAAAAAAAAGGACCACTATCACCACTATTAGTGTTTGTTCAGCATTGTGAACTTCGCTACTTTGCAAGTAGCTGCAAAATACTTTACGCTGCAGTATGAATTTTTCAAGCAGGGAAAACCATGGTGTAAAGGGAGGAAGGGAGGAAACATGGGAAGAACATGCACAACTCCAGCTATATAAATATTTACTTTACAAGAGAATTACAAGGGGAGATTAAAGGCCTTGTGGAAGAGGTGGATTTTGAAAAGAATAGGCTTGAGGATCTCACCTGTGCCCCAGTCTCAATTGTTTTTCTTTCTTCTTCCTACCCAGTTGCTCAGCCATCTTCTCCCTCTGGCCAGACTTGATGAGGAAACTTCAACAATGTTAAGGAAGACTGGCAGAAGCCATGGCTGCTTGCTAACTCACTCCCCTCTCCTTCTTGACTTTATCTGGGATCAGACTAAAGCTTGGCTCCAGGCCATGGGTACTCAGAGGGCGATATGGGCCAGCAGCAGCCTCTCATCTCTGCCGTTGGCTCCAAAAAGCAGATGAGTGGCAAAAGTGATGAGAAGTAAAAGCAGCCCCAGCCCTCAACCTAAATAAATAGATGGATCTTACCCCCACCCCTCCATTGCATGTTTAGACTATGTATCATCCACAGAAACATGAAACTAATTAAACACGTGGAAACAACCCTAGTGATTTCTGTAATATCAATGTGACATCACCTTCTCCTCTACTTTGCCAGCACAATCCTGCAGAACAGCAGCTGCTACAGTTTTTTTTTTTTTAATTTGATTTATATGCTGCCCTTCTCCGGAGACTCAGGGCAGCTTACAATGTGTTAAGCAATAGCCTTCATACTTTTGTACATTTATACCAAGTCAGCTTATTGCCCCCACAAACTGGGTCCTCATTTTACCTACCTTAGAAAGGATGGAAGGCTGAGTCAACCTTGAGCCTGGTGAGATTCGAACTTACAGTAATTGCAGAAAGCTGGTGTTAATCACAATGCTATTACTCTGCTGAGCCACCAGGCCAAAGAACCAGTTAGTTCTTTGCAGAAGGCCGTTCAAGATCATGGAAGCTCTCAGTCTAGGAAAGCTGGCACCTCAAAATTACAAACAAATGTATTGAAAATGAAATAGCATACCAAATTCTGGAACTGGGAACTGCCTGCCAATAGCTGTTAAAATCTGGGGGGATGGGGTTTGGGGGTAGGGGGCTGTGAATATTGGAATCCCTATCCAGAGTATGGCATGGATGTCAGTTCCTGGTCATCTATTAACGTTTGATTGAATTTTAACTGAATTGTTTTATCCTCTGCTTTTGATTCATTGTACATCTCCTAGAATCAATGTCTGAGTTGGGTGCCCATGTAAAAATTTATAAATTAATAAATGCCACCAGAACTGAGATTTCAAAAATTCAGATGATAACTGGATGGCAACAAAGAAGGCATACTTGCTGCCATCCAGTGGTTATCTGAATTTTGCGATGCAAATATGGTAGCTTGTAGAAGTAACTATCCAAGAACACTCAATATATAAATATATGAAATGTAACTCTTTGAGGGAGATGGGCGGTTCAAAAATGCAATGAATCAATCAATCAATAAAAAAAGGACTTGATGTACAAGATGCTTCATGGAACCTTCAGAGGAATATAACTAGCAAATTATTGTAACATGTAGCAATTTCTAAGAGATGGGACTGCCTTCCTATCACCTAACAGAAAACCAAAGTACGGAGATGCATTACTGTATTGAGTTGCTTGGTATCTGTCATGGCCATACAGCTGAGTTCAACAGAATTTTGTACATAGAATATATCTATTTTTTCCTGTTTCCTTTTTATTATGATAGTACAAATCTCTAAACATTGTTATTTTGCTACCATGATATTTATATAACACACTTAATTCTTAATTTTCTATGTATTGTTGCTTGGTATATTTTCTTCTGTGTGTTTGTGTATAAATATATGCCTGTGTGTATGTGCACATGTTAGTAGAAGAAAATGTAGATGAACAAAACAAGGTCAACAAATTAAAACAATAAAAAAGCAAGGAATAAAAAATAGCTTTTTAGAAAGCTATTAAGTTCTTGACTTCCCTTTTTTTATACATCTGCTAATTTGCAATATTTATAAGCATTTAGGCCCCCTTAAAATCAAACAATATATGATTAAATTTACTAAATTTACTAAAGGGGGACTAAATGCTTTACTGTGTTGCATGATATATTGTATATATGGGAATCATTCTTGCTTAAAATTAGTGAGACTTTTTGTGTCTCACATACACAAGTATACACATACTGTTAGTTTTGCCATTGCTGTGTGGTCCCCAAGTTTAAGTTCACAGAATATATATTTAAATTGTTATTTTATCATGTTATTTCCTCTTCTCCTTATTATATTTATAATATTCTGCAATTGTCTCAGATTGGACTAAAGTAGAAATAGTTCAAGAAGTGCCATAACTTTTGGCAAAGTCTTCTCTCCAGACTATATGTCATACAAATGCATCTATTTCTCACAAAAAAACATCCACCCCACCCCCACCCCCAAATAAAATGCATTGGTTTGATTCATCCTGTATTTATTTTTCAACGGGATGTTTATTGATTCATTTTGGTAGACCATTCATTATGTAGCTTTTGCTTCTTGTATTATGTGAACTGAACCTTTAATATTTGTAAATCGTGATTCTTTTTTTCTTCTTCTTTTTTGGTGTGAACCCAATTTGCTCTAGTTTATTTAATTTAAAAATCATTCAATTAACTATGAATCCCATCACAGTACCTACAGTTATGGTCCTTGATTTACAATTACAATAGCGTGTTTAACAATGGTTCAAAATTACAGCATCCTCAGACTTACAACCCGTCCTCAAGATCACCACCCCTGTAGTCACTGGATTGCAATTCAGACCCAAGGTAACTGGCTTGTATTTATGATGGTTGCAGCATGTTGCAGTCACAGGAGGTAATTTGTGACCTCCACAGCTGGCTTCACTTAAGCTGGATTTGCTTAATGACCATGTGATTCACTTAACAAACATGCAACTTGAGTAATGACCATGGTGATCGATTTAATGACCACAGTAAAAATAGTCCTAAAATTGTGTCCAGTCACATGGTGATTCACATTATAGCCACACAAAATTACAATAGAAATTCTGATCCCAATTGTGGTTGTAAGTAGAGAACTTACTGTAGACCAGTGGTTCCCAACCTTTTTTTGCCATGCCCCCCCCCCCCGTGACATATAATTCTTACTATTCAAAAATTGAACTCCTACTCACGCAGAAGAAGCCTAAAAGGCCATTAACTTGATTTAAACAAGGTTTCAAATTGCCCCCATTAAAAATTAAGTTGCCCCCCCTGTGGGGCGTAGGCCCCACATTGGGAACCACTGCTGTAGACTCTTTTTTGCTTTGCATGGCATGTTGTGGCTATCCTCCCTAGTTGAACTCATTTTAAGGGAGTGTCAGGAGTGTTAAGTGGTAAAATCAATGTTTTAAATATTTGCAACCCATTTGGAGTTCTTATGGCACCCATTTTGCTCCTTCAATCCATCCCACATATTCCCAATAGAAAAAGGCCAAAGCAATTGGCCCCATACTAAGAGACACAAAAAGGGTGCTGGTGTGATATATGGATCAATTCTGGTTTGATAGTGCTGTAGTATTTCCTAGAAATAGCTGTCAGTTTCTCATCTTAGATACTGAGAGTGTCTACGTGAGAGGTTAGCTCTGTCATAGATTATGTACATCTGACGTCTTTTCTGGTTAGCATCTGAAAGCTGATGAATTCAACTCTGCTTGAAAAGCGTGGTTCTACAGCTACTTCTATGACCCAGATCGACTTTCTTTAAACTGGTACCTTTAGGTTATGGTCTCCATCTACCAATTCAAAAGGTAACAGGCTCACTGTTATTTATGGGACCAAAGTCGGATATATCAGAAGGGTACCAGGGTGGGGAAGACTTCATCAGCCTCAGAAGTTTGAACAGCAGTCACCTACGTGAGCAGTGCAACTTAATTATGTTACCTGAAGTGACCCATGGCAGCTCCACAAGGGATCAGACCTTTTGGTTGAGAGCCTGAGCCCTTAATGTGCTCTGTTAGCATCACAGGCAGCTCCAGCAAATGCACAAAGTTATAACAAACAGCAAGGAAATATTATGCAAGACCACAGGAAGTCACAGGAGACAGTATTCTGGGCAGACCTGGCAAGACGTCTGTGTGAACTCCAGCTAACAACAGACTTCGATCATTGGCGCCAAACTGAGCAGAGAACATTTCTAATGCTGCTGTGGATAAAACACCACATGTTTTTTGCCAGTGGGCTGTGCTCCAAAACGCTGTGTACCTGACAAAAATCAGATATGCTCAGGTCTCTTTTCAATTTCTCTCACTCCCAGCTGGGAAGGAAGGAGAGGAAGAAAGTGCAAGTAATTCATTTAGTTTTTGTAAGAATGGACAAATTTATTTGTCATCCCACTAGGTAGCAGCACTTAGCTAGATTAGGTCAACCTCAACAAAATTAAGATTCATTAGGCCTCATTAGAGGTTGGATGGGAGACCAACAGGAAACCCCAGATCTACAAGCTAGAAAAGGAAATAGCAAAGCACTTCTTCCTGTTGCCAAAAAAACCCCTGCAGAGATGTATCTATGCAGTTATAGAAGTAAAGACTCACCCATGGGTCTTTACAAATTCATTGCACTAATAATGTATTTCTAATTAAGACTTCCCTCTTTAATGGTGGTTAATAATTTTACAAAACAGAAAATAAATAAGCCATTTTTGGCAGTTTATCCTTTCTTTCAATGAACCTTTGTTCCACTGTTCTACCAAATTTTCTGCTAAAGCAAACCCATTCTATAAACATGGTGCTTTTTTATTTCTTGGCAATTGCAGGAATATTTGGGATATTTCTAGGCCAGGATTGCTTGCACACATGTATTGTTCTCTAGAGACCCACAAGTCAATACCTGGTTTCTTTAGAGAACCACACCGAGAAGACTGCTGCCAAAACCTAGTTGCACAGAGACACATTCTCCTTTGTAGTAATTAGTTAGATTTACAGCATTGTGCTACACCATCATTTACAATAACATGACTTGTTGAGTAAGTCACAGTTACAGCATTTATATACAACACTTTATTATCGATTAGTGTTTATAACCCACAATGGCTGATGTCAGCTTCAGGCTAAGCCAAAGCCAAACTAAACACATTTTTGGATTCTATAAATGAAGAGAACCAGCCTCTGAAGTTAGCATTTGCTCTTCAAAAGAAACCTGAATTTGACTCAGTTTCTGTTCTTGATTATGTGAGCAAATTTCCTATATAACCTTATATTAAAAACATTTATGGAGTCCTATTGGTTCTACTATATCTTTCATTGTTAGGGAAAGATACACATGCTACATAAAATATACTTTAAGAGGAAGAAGAGAGAAAAACAATCTAACCTTGACACAGAAGCTTTGGTTCTGGATTCATGCAAAAGATAATACCGTGTTTCCCCAAAAATAAGACCGGGTCTTATATTAATTTTTGCTCCAAAAGATTCATTAAGGCTTGTTTTATGGTTAGGTCTTATTTTGGGGGAAATACGGTACTAAATGCATCCATCTGACTGACAATCTTAACTGGGGCTTATTTTGGAGGTAGGGCTTATATTATGAGCATCCTGAAAAATGCTAGGACTTATTTTCCGGTTGGGTTCTATTTTTGGGGAAACAGAGTACTCTATTTTTTGCCAGCTTAATAGGAGATACATCACATATTGTTGCAGGCTTTGGTACATGCAAGTTTCAAATGTCTGATTTCTTAGCATCATTGCTTGTGGGGGAAAGAACTATGATATTCATTTCTAATGCATCTCCATCTATGCTTTCTAATTTCTAATGGTACCCCATCTTGTGGGGGGAAACAAGTAAAGCAGTAGATAAGAAGAACTATGATGATTACAGAAATGCAATGCCTCTGATGCCTGACAATGAGAAGTTGCAGTGTGGACCTGAATCCTCTTTTCAGAATCAAGATTCCTCTAACTAAGAGTGTGAATAAATTTGCTTTGATTTTGTTCTCACATCATTATTTGGTTTTCACTATGGTTTATTCCTTTTCATGTGGATGATTGAACATAGATAGATTTTCTCTAGGATAGTGTATCCTGGTCCTTCAGGTCTTCTAACAGTAGGCATGTATAGAATTATGCATTGTTCTGTATTTATTGTGTTTAATATGGGTACAATTCTCATGTTACTGAGCAGAAGCATTGCTAACAGGCATTTATTAAACTAATGTAAACATTAGATATAGTTTAAAATAAACTCTTAAGAATCATGAATCTGGGCAATAACATGATTTTCTAGATGTTGATTTATTACACATTTAAGCCCATTTATCACACTTCAAAGCTATGTAATGATCTAGGCTCCTATAGCTTATTTAAACAAGCACAGGAAAAAAGATTCCTAGTTTGGCATTATGTGGAAACGGGATTATACTGTACATTGCATTGTAAGATACAGTCTGGGCTGTTTCTTTTTGGCATGCAGTATGAAGCAAGATAGTAAAGTTTCTATTCTAAAAAGATAAAACAAAATATGGCTTAACACAGTGGTGGGATTCAAGTAATTTAACAACAGGTTCTCTGCCCTAATGGTTTCTTCCAAAAGCCAGTTCACCAAACAGCTCAGAAAGTTAACAACTGGTTCTCCCGAAGTGGTGTGAACTGGCTGAATCCCACCACTGGCTTAACATGATACATATGTGAATGCAACCTAAATCTTGGCCAAACATTCTTCATAGGATTCTAGTGAGAATAAAATGTTTGCCAGGGAGGAAAAATCTAGAAGAATTTGGCAGGTTGCATATAAGTTATAAGATGGCTTCCAGGTGCTGCTTATAAAAAGAAGCATAGTTCACAGAACATGTTATATTTTACTTTAAGTTGAAGAAAGCACATAAATCAGTAGTGAAATCTTCTGCGGATTGTCACCAGTTCACTGCCTGTGCATGCACAGTGCACACCAAACACACGCTGTGCAAGCACGGGTGCGCAGTGTGTGCCAAACGCGCGCGTCATGTGGAAAAAGGAGGCTTAACAAGGTAAGTAGAACAGCGAGGAGGGGAACAGCTGTGCCATGCGATTTAGATTTTCTAGAAAGCAGGATAAATTGTGCGGCACAGCTGATAGTCAGAAATACCGGTTTGGATGAATCGGTAGCTTTTTTTTTTACTTCCGGTTCGCACAATCCTGTAGCTTTTATCCCTACCGGTTCGCCTGAACCGTGCAAACCGGTAGCATTTCACCCCAGACATGAATTCATAAAAACATTTAACTTGTGATTGATTAAAGGAGACAATATTTTTTCCCCAATTTCCCCAATTTCCTAAATACCTTTAAAGAACAGGATGTAGTACGTGAGGTTCAAACAACTGTTTCGATATTATTATGTTACTGGCTTTCACACTTTCCATTTTCAAAACAAGAAATGGAATAATTACTTTGTCTTCTCTAAGATTCAATAAAAATCTATCTAAACAACATTTGTTAAGTGATTTCATCAACAGAAAGTAGGCAAATTGCACAAAAATAAAGATATTCAATTCTGTAACACAGCTGCACTTAAGCAGGGTGCATCTCTGGGCATGGCTAGTCTAGTGAAGAGAAGGACCAAGGGGGACATGATAGCAGTGTTCCAATATTTGAGGGTTGTCACAGAGAGGAGGGGTCAAGCTATTTTCCAAAGCACTTGAAGGCCAGACAAAGAATAATGGATGGAAACTGATCAAGGAGAGATTCAATCTGGAAATAAGGAGACTAGGAGAGGAAATAAGGAGACAGTGAGAGCAATCAATCAGTGGAACAGCTTGCCTTCAGAAGTTGTGGGAGCTTCATCATTGGAAGCTTTCAAGAAGAGATTGGATTGCCATTTGTCAGAAACGGTGTAGGGTCTCCTGCTTGGGCGGGGGGTTGGACTAGATGACCTACAAAGTCATCTTCCAACTCTGTTAATCTGTTAAATCTTAGACTACTCTATTTTTTAGAAATTATGAAGCTTTATTTTTAGCCTTTTTTGTACTATTTTCCTTCATGACTAGGTGACTTTCAAGAGTCCAAGTGCATTCAGTATCTGTTAAAACAAATCAGAAAAAAGTTACTGTCCTGTAAGTGCAAAATGCTCAGGTGAAGTAAGATACAATATAATTTTATCTATTCTGTACACCATACTTAATAGATTTTATACATTCAACATATCAGTCTACAAATGTCTACAGTCACTAAAATACACCTTTTCTGTCCAAGGTCATACTTATTATTTACCAAGCCAAATAGCAAAAGCAATAACACTTAAGACTTATATGCCATTTCACAGTGCTTAACAGCCCTCTCTAAGCGGTTGACAGAGTCAGCATTTTGCCCCCAACAATCTGGGTCCTCATTTTACCACCTCAGAAGGTTGGAAGGCTGAGTTAGCCTTGAGCCAAATCCTCCCAATGGCATTTAATCTACAAGGAGGTATTATGCAATTATAAAGGTCATATTGCAAGCAAACATAAAGTGCCCAACAGTCACCCCTGTATGACTCTGGATTTCTCTATTATTGTACCATCCCCACATTTTTTTTTTTATGATTTCCTCAATCCTTCCAAAACAGCTTCCCCACTACTTTTATTTCTCTGCTTTTCTTACTCAGTCTGATCACTTCTTGGATCAACTAATAAAACTACAATAAATGAATTAGTACAGGTGGTCCTTGACTTATGACCATTTTATAACTATTCGAAGTCACAATGGTGCTGAAAAAAGTGACTTATGACCATGCCTTGAATTTATGATCGTCACAGGATCCCTGTGATCACATGATCTAACTTTGGACACTTGGCAACTGATATGTATTTATGACAGTTGCAGCATTCTGGGGTCACGGGTTCACCATTTACAAACTTCCCAGGGGGCTTCCTGGAAAAGCCAATGGGGGAAGCCAGGTTGGCGTAAAATAAAATCAGGCTTGACTCACTTAAAGACTGTATTGCTTAGAGATGGAAGTTCCAGTGCCAATTGTGGTCATAAATTGAAGGCTACCTGTATATGAATATTGCAAAAGGGACCAAATCTTTTACACTTCTGGAATTTAGATCTTGGTTTTCTACTTAGGGGACAGGATCAACCTAGAGCCAAGGATATTACATTGTGGCTATACAGTGTACCAAACTCAGTCTTTGACTCTTGATATCTAGGCACTATACAGTATTGCTAATATTTAGATTTTATTTCCTAAACATAATGTTTTTAACTAGATACATTTGCGCATATCTTTAAACATGCATTTGTATTTAACTATTTAATTAGTTACATGGATTTAATAGGTTTTTATTTGAGTTTTCTATTATTATATCATTGATCAATCAGATTGTACAAATATAAGTCTTAACTTTTATGGCATGGATTACTATTTCCATAATGTATTCCTTAGTTTTCCATTCCTCTTTGTGAGTATATACTATAACAGGAAAACTTCCTTCTTTTTTTGTTCCCATTCAGGCCTTATGTACAATACCTATATTCTGGCATTTTTCATGGCAGCAAAAACAGAAATACGGGATTTTTCTCACTAAAAACAGCTTTTTACTATTTTAAAGAGAGTATAAACAAATAATAGTTTTATTTATGTATACCCTATCCCCAATATCTTCAGAACACTGCAAAAACTAATTAGTGGCATCAGGTGTTTATTTATATGGAGGGTAATTTAATTGTGAACGTCTGGGATTTTTCAAGCATCAGGCTGTAACTTTCCATGAAAAGACCAAAATGAGAATAACCAGTTTGTTATTCTAAAATTAAAAGTATAATGATTGCACACCACTTGTTGTTGTCATTATGTATGGCTAACATAATCAGTGGCAAAATCAAATACAATCAATTTCTTGTTCAACTGGTCACAAAATTACACTTTTAGAAGCTGCTTCAAAATATAGCCTTCAGACTTCCTATTGACCCCAGTAACAAGTATTTGCTGAATCTTCCAAGTGCCCAAACTAAACATTCTGAAACATTTAAAATGGATGAAGTGTTGTTAAATCTAAAAAAGTATTCTTTTTTAGACATAAAAGTGGTCTTTTATGTCTACGTTCACAAAAAGTGATGAGGAGCTTATGTATCAAAATACACACAAACCATGATTTCTGTAGATCGGGGTTCACACTTCAGAGGCTGAAACCATAGCTTTAAAGTTGGTTTTCAAGCAGCAATCTGTATAACTGTAATTGGTCATCTGGTTTGGATCCAACTTCAGGTAGACCTTGACTTATGACCACGATTAAGCCCAAAATTTCTGTTGCTAAGCGAGATAGTTGTTAAGTGAATTTTGACCTATTTACGACCTTGCTTGCCACAGTTGTTAAGTGATTCACTGCAGTTGTTAAGTTAATATGGGGGTATTGCAATGGTCATAAGTATAAAAAATTGTTATAAGTCACTTGTTTCAGTGCCATTATAACTTTGAAGTCACTAAATGAACTGTTGTAAGCAGAGGACTATTTGAAGCTAAGGTCCTGAGAAACTTTATATATTATAGAGAAAAGAATGCATTTACAATTACAAGGAGAAGAAAAAAGAGAAAGTAACAGCAATGTGGGATTCACCTACTGTATCCTTGATTATTTATTAAGTAATCCACAGTTTGGTTGAGTTCACACAAACAATGTCAAACTCTACTCAATGCACAAAGAAAATACATGGTTTAATATGATGTCTGAATAAGGTTTCATGTAGTTTCTTAAAATATGGTTTGGTCAAAGTATGGTTTGTATGGTTTTGAATAACCATTACTTAATTTGTAACAAACTGCCTTCTTTTAATCATGTCTAAATAAAGCAGGGAAGTAATTGTCCAATTTGGAGATTATGAAAATTGGCTCCAAAACAACTCAGAATTTTAAATCATGTTTTACAGATGAAGCCCATATTCTTGCCTTGGATGTCCTACCTATGAACGTTTCTAAGGCACTGTTTTAAGCCACTCCGTTTTAAGGCACTTAGTCTTTCCCTCCATTTGCCCAGTGGCCAGCACTAGCTGTCTAAATTGCCTTGCAGGAAATCAGAAAATGGAACAGAGTAGCAATGAAAGACATTCAAACATGATCTGAGCCAAATGCTTTCCCCCCAACCCTCAGCAAACTAAAATTGTGTCTCCTTTCCTTTCTATTTTAAAAATCTGTGTCCTTGCCAACCAACTCTGGCCATCATATTCAGAATTTTCTTTTTTTATCCACTCCAAAAATGCTGTGAATTAGGTCAAGCTAAAAGATGGAATGAGCAGAGCAAAGATCTTTTGAATTAATAGTGACCAAGTGGCTCAGTCAAGACAAACATTCTGTCCACTCCTATTACAGTCTTTTCCCACAAAGTGGCTGGGAATAGCTTTTAGCAACATTTTGTACTTCACTGACTGCAGTTTTCAAAGCTATTAGCATCAGTTTTGTCCCCTTTACTAGTAAGCTATGGCCACCTTGAACATGGTTTCTTTCCCTATTTCTCTATTGTTACCCTATTGCACAATGTGGATGAAAACCATTGCCCTAAAATTTCTGGGTTACCTGTCCTGCAAATGGTTTTGGAGCAGACCATATCACATGGCTGTCCTTTTCTCAGCTTAGAAATAGCTTGTTATGCATAGGGTTATGCTGTGTTCCAGTTAATGCTCGGAGTTTACTGGCTACAGGAATTTCCAAAAGACTTTTGTTTAGCAGTATTACCACACATTTCAGCATGCCAGGTCTGGAATACCTTAAGCCACACCCAGGTGAGTCATGCACTGGCTAAATTTCATGATATACAACAAACAAAAACCTTCTGGAATCCAAACTTCTTATTCAAACAATACACATTAATTCCTTAAAATCCAAGAAGAGATTAGCAATATAAATCCAATTACTGTACAATGGAGAGCCATAGTAAATATTATAAGCAGGTAAAAAGAATCATTGTCTGACTTAATTCACTTAAAAGAATGCAGTTCATATGCTTGCATAATCTACTATGGCCCTCAGATAAACAATAACATGTTAAAACAATCCCAGTCAAAATAGGGAGAGGGAGAATATTGGCATAGCCCTGAGAATTTATTTGGCCTAAGTCAGTGATGACGAACCTTTTCGGCACCGAGTGCCGAAAAGGCCGCAGGGAAACGCCATGCGTGTGCTCATCAGGGATGTGCTCTGGAAAAGCTGAAATCCCAGGTTCTAGCACACATGCACGCCCGACAATCAGATGGCCGGCACACATGTGCATGCCAGTTTTCGGCACTGCTGTGCATGCGAAGGACAGCTGATCATCACACGTGCATGCGTGCCAGAAACCTGGAAGACAAACAGGCAAGGCCGCGCGTGCCAGGCAACATGGCTTCGCATGCCACTTTAGGCACACATGCCATAGGTTCACCATCACCGGCCTAAGTCATGGTTTGCTGAACAAGCCAAAGGTAACTGAGTTCACAAAAACCACCAGGTTTAATTCACAAAACTCATTAAACCAAGGGTTGTCAAATCATGAACAGTGATCCCTCAAGGAATTGCGGGCAAGTTAGAGAATGTCAACTTAAAAAAAAAAAAAAGTCCATGCTTTGCGAGCATAGTGAAAGTGTGTCAAAACTCTTGGAGCTTTGTTTCCCATTGTGCCTATGCAAGACCACTATGACCACTTGTGGTACCAGTTTCAGGGACCCTGTGATAAATAGATTAAAATTCAAGAGTTCAAAGTGGTTTATTGTTTTATTTGTTATACTAAATGAAGTGGAGGGATTTCACACTAATTCATCTGTTTAGGGGGTTATAGTATTGTATATTTAAAAATTATGGCATGTAACCAACCAAATGAACCATATTGCAGCTTATAGTGACATGAGAACACTTGTAAGTAATGCAGATGGATTAACAGAAACATGTTTCCTGCTGCAGTCTTCCCCAACTTAATGCCCTGTGGAGAAGTGAATAAGGCTTCCTTGGTTCCAAGTGACCTGGATCTTGCAGAAGGCTCACAGCAATGTCACAGAGTGGAACTGAAGTAAGCATAACCTCTAATGCAGTGGCCCCCAACCTTTTGGGCACCAGGGACCGGTTCCATGGAGAGAGGTTTTTCCATGGACCAGAGGGGGGAGGGAGGTTTCACATGCTGCCTGCATCCCGCAAATGGCGCTTCACTTGTTTGCCTGGCCCAGTTTCAGGCATGCCATGGCCTGGTGCCAGCCCATGGACTGGGGATTGAGGACCCCTGCTCTAATGAAAGCCTTTACCAGAAGGTTCTTATTATACTATAGCCTCTAATAAGATATAGGAAGATGGTTTCACTAACATAATCTGGTAGTATAGGGTTACCCATTTGGGTAACAAGAAACAACAGTTGAGAAACATATTGGTGTGTATGCAGCCATGTTGGGCCTACTCAGAAAAAGATATAACATGAACTGACCCTAAACATTATTAGATGCCAGATTATTAGATGCCAATCAAAGAAATTCATGGTCTGAAAAAGTAGTAAAATAATTAACATAATCTCTTCTCTTTAAGAAATGTCCATTAAAAAAACCAGATTGTTAAAGCTGGAAGAATTTGAGAAAAATCATGTCCTAAATGGAATACAATAATGAATTTGTTGCTTCAGCTAAGGAAATGCGATAGAGAACAGAAACTATTTTTATTCTACCCTAATTTCTGCAAACTTTAAACAAATTGAACTGCACAGTACAATACTACAAGTATAATAATAAAGCTTTGGTAAACCTATACTTTGCCAAGGTATAAGGATTTATTTTCCTAGGATAATGATTTGCATACTTCAACTCTCACATATTAAAATGGTTATGTTACATTGATTTCCAAGTATATTGGGACTACAGTACAACTCCTGGAATCCCCATCCAGATCACATATTAGTTGGGGATAATGGGAATTAAGTTCAGCGGTTCAGTGTTAAAGAAGTTTATTTTATACCATTTCAGACTATTAATTGATCTAATCTAAAATGTCTACTCTACTAGTGATAATGGTTCAAGATCTTGCAATGATGTTTTTCACACATTCTTCCAAATATCTTTTTGACTGGAGATATCAGCAACTAAATCTGGAATCATCTGCATGAAAAAGGCATGTTCTATCACCAAGGTACCTCATTTTCAAGCCTCCTGTCCTCAGGAGTATCTTTGGAGTTGGTTACGCATAACTTTCTTCCCAAATTTTGGGAATGTGTCATAACTTCACCCTGACATTTCCCTTACATTTCCAGTATTGAGACAATGTCTTGAGAAAAAGACCCAAGGCTTTTGTTTAAGTCATTCCACCAAATGGTAAATATTGTAGTGCTTGTATTCATCAGGTTATTTTGCAGTATTTGCTATTTATGGAAGCTGATTATTTTCTTTTGCTATTATAATAAAGAAATTGGAGGGAAGAGCAACGTATTTGATTAGTGATCTACAAATGTGGATTGTTTTTAGTTTTTTCCCATTCCCATATCACTCACAAAAGTTCAAGACCTTCATATAAACTCTTTTATCCAAACTGTATATAGTCAGTTTAATTCATAGTTCTTATTCAAATTATCTGATTTTGTTTTTACATCTGAGTATTTATTGGATTGTCTAACTAGATTTAGGATCTCAGAGGAAAGTAATATCATTGTGATTTGGTGCTACAATTAGGCTCTGATATTTGTCTTACTGATGAAGCATTGTCAACCTCCATGAATATAGGAAAAAAACAACAAAATACAAAAATGAGTAGCGGTGATAATATGGAAGGTCACTGAACTTTTCACTCCAGCCACCATTTGCTACATTTTGCATTTGGTAATCCAAATTAACACTTGCTTCTTGTAGACAAAACAACAAGATCTACTTGGCCTTGTAAATCCTTTCGGCAACAGCAACAATAAATGTTTAATTACATTTTCAGGAGAATGCAGGGACTCTGATTAAAAGAAAAAAAAAACCAACAACCAAGACCTTTCAAGAATTCAGCTTGAAATGTTCTCAGAACACTGGAACATTGCGTTTAAAAAAGAAAACAGGAAATCTGCCCCAACAAGAAGTGGACATCTGGTCATTCTAATCTGAGGCACAGCAACAGAGACAGCACTAAATATTACAAATCTCATGCGTAAGTGGAATTAACTCCCATTGTGCTGGATGGGATTTACTCCTGAGTAAGCCTGTATAGAGTTTGAAGCTTTAATGGTTTTAATTTGCTTTCCATTTCTAGATGGTTGTAGAATAGCAAACTCTTTATTCTACCCTGGTACAATTTAATCAGAAACAAAAGCCATTATTTCAGAAACCCCTGAAGATTGCGAAGGAACGGTTTCCATAGAGCGACACAACTACAATCCCTTCACTTTTTAATTTTTTTAATCAGGCACCCCAACAATCCCAACCTGCAAGAGGCAAGTTTTCATGTGTAGATTAAGGAGTGCAGCAGTCTTGGGCCACTGATGCTTATGTTTGATTTATCTTTTTAACTTATTCATATAAGTACCCTGCCAATCATTAATTATCTTAACCCTAATGTAGATTTAGAAATCTGTTTGATACTTGATTTAATATATGAGACATGGGTTTCCCTCATTCTCTATCTCTATATGTAGATGAACCTTTTTCTTTTTTCATTCCTTTCTATAATATATTTATATATATATATATATATATATATATATATATATATATATATATATATATATATATATATATATATATATATATATAAAAATTGTATCCTATATACTTCAATAGACATATACTGATGAGTGACATATGAGTGAGAGGGAGGGAGGGAGGGAGGGAGATCAAAACAGAGATCATTTGCAATTTCAATTTTGCTTATAATGTGAAATTATTGTTAAAACAATTGTTCCTAGTCCAGCACAAGCATATCTATCTTAATTTCAAAAAGAAAGAATATGTATCCATTTTAAGCCTCTTTTTGGAGTTAGTGTAACATAAAAGTGCTTTGTCTTGACTTATCGTATCCATTAGCAATTATCTGGGGGAAATTTCCCTCTTCTCAAAAGTATTAATTATATATTTATTAGGCAATGATGATATATTCATTTAGCCAACTTCCTTTCTAAAGAAGGAGCCACATGTTTCTTTTTCTTTATTTGATGTAATGTGCTGGTAAATACATTGAAGCTGGTTCATTCCAACCCACCACCTCCCAGATCTTGTAAGAATAACAATCAGAATGACTAGAAGTGAATGTGAGCCAGAGAATCTCAGAGTCCATTCTCTCAGGATATCAACATTGACAGGCAACCCATTGACATAAATTAAAACACTTTTTACTTTATACATTGTATTGCTTTTACTTTCAATGTTTTCTTTTGCATGTTATTGTCTTAAAATTGTTGCAATATAAGATACTACAGACTATTTAAAATAGAGTTCTATTCAAAATAATATATTAAAATTAAGTAAATTTTGTTTCAGTGAAATGTTTAAAAATAAAAATAATGATAGAGTAGAGGCACACTGAAATATATGACTACTTTCAATCAATTTACATCAACTGTAATGTAATCCAAATCCAAGCCATAGCAGCTGGGTGATCTTAGGCCAGTCACTTTCTCTCAGCCCTAGGAAGGAGGCAATGGCAAACCACTTCTAAAAAATCTTGCCAAGAAAACAGCCGGGACTAGTCCATGCAGTCTCTGAGTATTGGGACATGAATGAATGGAAAAATATATATCTTGGTATATTGGTGTAAGATAATATAATAGTATCAAACTGAGTAAAATTCAAAAAGAACAAGCTTTTACTAAAGCTAAAGGTGTGGGGGGGGGGAATCTGTTTTTCAGGACTGAGGAGATAATGTTATTACCCTCTTCACATTTAGATGGGAATAAGTACCACTAAAAGCAGCAATATTTATTTGCACTTAAATGATAATTATGACTGCCCTGCACAAACTTAACTTTGTCATTAGAGTACAATCTGTCAGCAGATTTACAAAGTGCTTATCTTTCAAGAGATCATACCCTGAAATAAAATGAAAAAGAAAAATGAAAATACACTATGATAAAATAAAAAATCCTTGACGCAGTGGTTGATGTGGAGTTAAGCATGTCTTCGGTTAAAATATATTAAATCTATCTCCATTCAGTGTGGATGATCTAGGTTAAACAGTGAACCATGGTTCATATCTACCTCTGCCACTAATGTACTATGCGTTCTCATCTGTAAAATCTGGACAACAATATCCCAAACAAGTCAGAAATATAGAAAGGGCCACCAAAAATAAGTACCTGTATAAAAAAACAAAAACCTAAAATCTGAAAATTTAATATAAAGATATTTCAATGCAGACTTTGGAAATGAAGTGGGAAGAAAAATATACTCCTCTTTAATTCAATATTTCAAAGTGGCAGAAAATAGAATATGTTTAAAAGAAGCCAATACTTGGACTGTGTTTGGACAATTGATCCCCATGCATGGCACATTAGCTATGCTCCAGGATTGGCTCTATTAAACAGACGATTCACTGATATTTTGTGTAGTTTTCAGCTTAGCTAACTTACTTCTAAATCAACTATAATTCCACATGAAACAAGCTGAGTCCAGTTTTCCAGAAATACTGGAGTGAGTTAATTTTTCTAGCTGGTTAAGAATCACCTCTCAGGGCTGCCCCCCCCTCTCCACTTATATCTACCCAAGCAGAAAACTGCCAAACAACATAATTTGTTGTTGTTTTTCTGTAATGATTCTGTGCTAATGCTTTCACCTCTTCCCCAGTTCACAAAATAGGCAGATTTAAATCTTACTTAGGTGACCCAATGTTCAGTGTTTTGTTCCATAAACCAGCAACATTCAGTCACAGCTACAATGTGTACAGAATCTGCTCCACTTCAACATCCATTATGTCATACATGAAGTCATAGGCAGTTACAAATGGGATCAGAAGGGCAGGCAGATACAGAAACATGCAGGCCAGCCCTTCACCTTTTGGTTCCTGATTAGGGTTATCTGCTGGACCTCTATTGCTCCATCTCTAAAACGAGTCAGATATAGTGGCCATGAAGTGTAAACAAAACTACTTGTTGGGTTTTGAAACAGAGCAGCAGTGAAATAGCAAAATGGTGTAACACTGCACAGAAATAACATAACAGGCTAACACAGCATAACACTGAAATGATAGGATAGTCCTCCCTTACTTTTTGAGCAAAGCGTAAAAAAAACACCAAAGATTTTATTTAAATCTTTATTTATCATATTGCTTGTGATTCAGTTCCTTTTCTAACTTCAAACAATTACACTTTATTCAGCTCAGACCCTGCCTGTTTTCCCTGGAGTGACTTTCCCCCACCACCTAGGTTGTATGCAGAAGCCAATCCTATCTGGTGCATGCAAAAAATCAGGACAGCCTTATTCCATAGTTAGTCAGAACAGAGGCAGGAAAAAGATCAGAAATGGGGTAGCAGATTTCACAGTGGCAGAACTGTCTGGTAACTGTCTGAGTTTTCAGCCAACTCAACAAGTATGGATGGCACAAAACAGCTATGAGGAAAGGTCCTTACTCTGCCACCTGGTTCCTCAGCTATTCTTCCTCCTCACACAAATTAAGCCACTGTGGCTTCATGCTGTCATTTTTCTGCATTGTTACTAAAACAATCAGAAGAATAGTAGCTTGTACCTTGGTGGTTTCACAGCTTCTGATTTTGAATGTTTACATGTTATACAGGACAAACCAGGCCACCAATCGGGAGGAACACTGATTGAAGGGTGGTTCTTCCTATTAATCAATTAATGGCTTGCTTCATGCATTCTCTGTGTTTTGAGATTAGCAAGGGAAAGGCAACTTTAAACCAACTCAAAACTGCTTTGGAGAGTTTGGAAATAAAATCCATGGTAGTGTAGAAGAGTATATTCACAGACAGTGCTTTTTAAAGAAGACAAACTGTTGAAATCCCTCCTTTGCATAGTCAATATCTTGCAATGAAGATGAAGGACATAAATGGAATCTGGGAGAATGGGAGATAATCCGATGTACATGGAATTTGGGAAGGAGGAATGTTGCATAATCCTAATTGCAAACCCTTTAATTGTAACCCTTTCAGGAAGCTATGTGCCTTTACCCCAAACCCATCTGATTTTCAGAACTGGCTTAATTTGTTGCACCAAGAAACAAACTGTAGCATTTTGAGGTTGCCTTATGCAAGCTAGAACCTCCAGGTTGTGTTGATCATACTAGCTCAGAGTTCTGAGAGTTGTAATCCAATAGAGTAGAAGACACCAAGTTGGAGAAAGGTGCCTTCAATGCGGGGCTGTCAGACTTTGATGGGCATGAAATATCCTATTGCCTGCCATGCAGACCCTAAATGGCTGTCAGCTGATCCAAACACCAATCCACATAAAACACAAAGCAACGGGTGACATGTTGGACCTTTACCCAACCCAACTTTCCTTGAACTCTCCTTGTCCTGCTGAACTATCTCGGTGCAGTTTGGAGATATTAAGAAAGATTTTTGCTCAAAGCAAGACCTTTGAAAGGCCAATACTCTTCCAATGAAACCAGTCCAGAAACCTTTTTTAGCCAAGTAATCTATACAATATCAACCGTGAAAATTTTGAAACAACCTTTTTACTCTAGTCTAGGGCAAGTCATAACCATTGATGGCAGGCCCAGTATGGATGAATAGACAAGCAAGGTAATATAAAGACATCATGTTTTTCCTCCTGTCAGGTAGTGTAGCACGAAACTAGGAAATTGGGGGTGGTGCACTGAGTAATGGATTTATGAAGGAATAGATCCTAACTTCAGTACCTTTTGATGTCTATCTAGCTTCTCTCAGATTGGGCACCATTTAAAAATTGATGGTAATTTCCAGAGCAGCAGTGGCTCCTTGTAAGGAGAATAAAATAATTTTGCATTCTCCTGCCATCACCAGGAATGTACCTCTCCTCCCAATAAAATCATCTCTGCTTTTTCAAGTACCGAACAAATTAAATCACTCACGACTCAAGGGAAGGGGTGGACCAGATGCTCTTTTAGAGACCTTTCCCAGACCCTGCGAGACTCGAATTAACATCTCAGAATAAAGCACCGATTGAGAACACTGGGGGCTTGCTGTTCTCTCCCCCTCATCTCCGGAGGGACTGTTAGATAATCGTGGCTCCCTCCTTAAAAGCGGTTTTGTTTCCAAAGGCGCGCATCCTGGCAATCTCCTTCCGCTTCGAAAATGCAAATACTTTCCGCGCGCGGTCCGCAATTGTGGATCGGAGCCGTCCCTGAACTTTCGCGGCAGGCAGGCAGGCGGGCAGGTAAGGCTGGAAGCATCTTCTACGCCTCTGCCAATCTTAGCCCAGTCACTGGAGGACGAGATCCCGCACCTCGCAGGGGGCAAACCCCCTTCTCCCCCCCCTCTTCTCATTGTACATATGTTGTACACCAACAATAAAGATTTGAATTGAATTCGACGCCATTTATGCTTCGGACTCGGCGATTAAACGAAATTTGAAGCGGTGTTCAGGCACAGCCAGCGCGGAGCTCCTAGAAACCCCATCGATCTCAATGGAAGACTTAACCAAGCAGGCCCCTCGCTTCCATTCTTTGACATCGATGGGATTTCCGAAACCGCCTCCCTAAATCAAACCACGAAGCGAGCATGTTAAGATCCAGCTTTCGGTCCGCTCAGTTCTGTACATTCAACACCCGCTTAACCTTCCTCGCCTTCAAGCAAAGGCTCCTAAAACTTCCGGAGCTTGTCGCCTGCTTAGAGGACCGACCGAAACGTTTAAAAGTTAACCAGCGAAGCGCGTATCTTTCCAATCAGGGTAGTATTTTCAATTTCGAAACCTCCGGCGCGCAAGGCAACTCCTAGCCAAAAATATTTTAAAGGGGCCGCCTTCCCGAAGGCAGATGCCCGTTACTGCGTAAGATGATCGTCCCTGGGACCTTGCCCTTCCAATCGACTGCACTCCAGAGAGCGGCTTTATTGTTGCTGTTGTTACCGTGCTACAACTGCTGTTTTTAATCTAGTAGGGCACTTTACTGGGCGGGCGAGAGAAGCTACCCTTCTGTGCCGGTGCCTCCATCCTTGCCGTCCTCCTCCTCCTCGTCCCCTCCTCTTACCTCTTTTTTTCCTTCTCAGCTGTCATCCTGGACGCCTCTGCCGCTCCCGCTGCTGCCCCCTTCGCGCTTTTCCCGGCTCTAACCCAAACCGCCAGGAGAGGAAGACGCAGGGCTCCCGTGGGCGTCCCACTGGGCTAAGGGCAGCCCGGGCTCACCGAGATTCAGGCGGCGGGGTGGGAGGCTGGCTTCAGTGGGTGGGAAAGTCCCTGAAGGCCTTTGATAGGCGCCGGGCTTTGGGTGGTTTTTCGCTCGCCCCTTTCGCCGCTTCTGTCTTCCCCGCGCTTAAGATTCCTTGCCGCCCAAGGGCCCCCGGGGATAGGCGTCTCTCCGCGCAATTCAGACGCGGAGGAGAAAGACGAAGGTGGCCGAAGCAGGCTGCTCTCCGAACCGAGCCGTCCCTGAGCTGACCATACAGTCTCAGGACACTGCCGAGGATTGTACAGCCCGCTCAGGGAAGAAAAAGGGGGCAGCGAGAGCCCGCCGCGACTCTTGGCCGCTTCTCCCTTTCTCGGGCTCCGTAAAATCTGAGGAAGCAGCGACGCGTTCAGGGCTCCCTTTAAAACGTCAAGCCTTGGCTGGGTGCTCCGGGCGGAGGGGGGGGGGAGGCTGTCTCAGACTCCTGAGCCCCGGACTTCGGCTCCAGCTGGAGCGGCCGACCCGAGTGTCCTCCAATGGGCAAACGAGGCGCTCGGCTCTAGGCCCGCCTCTTTTCCCCTCCTCCCCCGCCTGTCCTGCAACTTTCCAGGACTTGTTGAGAGGAGGTCAACGGAGTGACTCTGAGGCGGCGGCGGCCGCGGACAAGCGAACCCGCGCTTGGCGATGAGGCGAAGGGCCACAGGTGGCCCTCCGTTTATGAAAGCCCCAAGGCACCGATTGACTCTCATGTATTCCGGATACAAGGATTACTCTTCTTATCCCGTTTTCTCTCGAGGGGTTTTTGCTTGTATGTGACAGTATCTGACCGCCCCCCCCCGCCCCCACTTTAACGGTGGAAGGATATTTTCCCAGTGAAGGCGAATATAAGTGTCCCAGGATAATGTGGCAGGATCCGATGTGGGTCGGTCACCGGGACCAGAGGTTTTGTCTTCCGACCTTTCGGACTCGTGCTGGAGCCCACCTTCAGGGAACTTCTCTCAAGCCAGGCTAGCCAGAGACAAGTTCCTTGAAGGTGGGCATCAGGAAAGCTCGGGTGTTTTCCTTTTATTGTTAACACATTAATGTGTCTTCCTGAAAATCCATAGCCATAGAGCTTGGCTAGAGAGAAGTTCCCTGAAGATGGGCATCAGCACGAGTCCTATATACTCGGATATTTTCCTTTGGTTGTTACACAATAATTTATTTATTAATTCAATTTGTATGCCGCCCCTCTCCGAAGACTCAGGGCGGCCTGCAGGGGTCCTCAAACTTTTTAAACAGGGGGCCAATTCATGGTCCCTCAGACTGTTGGGGGGCCAGACTGGCTGGGTGGGTGTGGCCAGGCCATCATGTGACTGGGTAGGCGTGGCCAATTTAGCAGTCCATTAAACAATACACAGCAGCCCCCTTTTCTAGTCTTCTTTTTAATAGTGCATGAAGTTTTTGCTCTAGGTTTTTTGTTTTTTTGTTTTTACTAGGGGAGAGAGGTTGGCAATGCCTGGGGAAGAAAAGGCATGCTTTCCACGGGTCTCATGGCTATATTTAAAGGGCCATTTAATGTCATTGGTGTTGGGCGATTCATTGGTGAGGTGATAGTGACTGGATGTGTGATGTTCACTGGTGCAGTAACTGGTAAATTGACAGGTGTGCTGAGTGTTAATGGAGAACTCATTGGGCTGGAGATGTTAACCGTGCTCAAAACATTGGCTCTCATATTCATTGCAGCAGCCACAATGCGAGGAGCTGCTCCTTTGGTACTCGCCTCCCCCCCCCAATTGTCAGCAGCTGCGCCGCTTTCTCCAGAGAAACAGCTGTGTCCCAAGCACATCCATTTGCAGCCTCTTCACGTGTTCTCCACTTGTTCTGCCCTCCAGGCCGATGCCCCCTCCCCTGCCTCATCCGCCTCCAGGGCTTGCACCAGGGTGGCCAGGCCCATCATGCTGGTGGCGCCGAAGATGGTGATTTTCTTGCAGGCTGTGGCAGCCACGTCTCCGGTCACGCGGCTTCCCTTCATGCAGTCACTGTTGCCTCCTTGCCACTCCAGCTTAGGGCCAAAGCAAACCCTTCTGCCTGGAGCTCCACCTGGGGACGCCTTACCCCAATTGGTGCGGTGGGCTCAGTTACCAGTGAGAGCAGCTGTCACCTTGCTTGCGCTTTCTCATCCAAGCTGCCGGGTGTTGCTCCAGTTCTTTCCACCACAGCTGCACATCCTTTTCTTCCAATTCTAGCTATGCCTTGGCACTCACAGCTGCAGGAGCCCAGCATTCGCTCCAACCAGCAGTCTTTGCTTGCATCAAGAAGTCAGCAGCTTCTGACAGCAGGTCACAAGGTAGGAGGAGGCCAAGGACGGGAGCAAGGTGAGACACCGTTTCCACGCCAGTCCAGCAGGCGGCCCTCAGGGAAGAGCGCTGCATTGGATGACGCATCCCCCAGTCATGGGCTGGATGCAGGGCCCAAGGCAGAGGGGAGGGTGAGCATGTAGCAGGCACCCAGAGGCCCCACAGAAGCCGAGACAGAGGTGCAAAAGGCAGCTAAGACTCGCCGTCCACAGCCCTTCAGCCTAGCATAACAGGTCCTAGTGCGGGGGATGGATTTCTCTCCCCCGCTGTTGGCCTTAACTTCCAGTTCCAGTCCGCGGGGCTCACACTGCTCTGTTCACTGTGGCTGTCTGTGAAAGTAAGGCCTGTGGTCGGCCAAAGGGAGGGGTTCAGTGGGTAGGCGGGGCGATGTGGACGGGGAAGCCTTGTGATGCGGCACAGGCCAGATTAATTGCTTTGGTGGGCAGTATCTGGCCAGCAGGCCATAGTTTTGAGGATCCCTGCATTAATGTGTCTACCTGAAAATCCAAAGCCATGTTGCCTCACTTTAATCAGACTGTAGAGGGGATGTCTTGCCCCTTTCCTTCTCCTTGCCATCTGCTATAGGCCTGGCTAAATGAAGGTTAAGATCAAGATCAGTAAAACTGTTTTTCACAAATGAAGGCAAATAGGCATGTCCCAAGATAATGTTGCTCCAGACCGAAAGCTCAGAAGACAGAACCTCTGGTCCCAGTGACCGACCCAGATTGGATCATGCAAAACACTTTTTGTTACCCCCATACAGCCAAATTTCAACAATATACTGTAGTTGCCTAAAACGTTTCAGATCAGTATCCTAATGTTTTGATCAACAGAAAGCCAAAAACTGTACTGAAGTCTTCCATGGAAGGGAGACAGTAAAACACACTTACATCATTTCAAAATCTCTATATAGGTAGTCCTTGAATTATGACTGCAATTGAGCACCAAATGTCTGTTGTTAAGTGAGACATTTGTTGTTTTGCCCCATTTTACGACCTTTCTTCCCACAGTTGTTAAGTGAATCATGGCAGTTGATAAGTTAGTAACCGGTTGTTAAGTGAATCTAGTTTCCTCATTGGCTTTACTTGTCAGAAGATCGCAAAAGGGGATCACATGATCTTGGGATACAGCAACAGTCATAAATATGAATCAGTGGCCAAGCATCTTAATTTTGATCACATGATCATGGGGATTCTGGAAATGTCATAACTGTGAAAAATGGTCAAAAGTCACTTTTTTCAGTGCCGTAACTTTGAACGGTCACTGAGCAAACTGTTGTAAGTGGAGGACTACCTGTGTTCCTGAACCTACCTAAGTATGCAACATTAGTTCTGGCTACTTTGTATACTTTATATACCCTATAATGGAGCAGCTAGGCCTTGTCTCCTCAGCTGGTGATAGCACCTAGTCACCCTTGGCTGATTTTACAAGCTAAGCAAGATCAGCTCTGGTTTGAGAGACCCTTGGGAAATCTAAGGGAACTGAATGAATGGGGAAGGGGGAAAAAAAGGTGGCAGTAGGAAAATATCTTCATAACTTTTCCAGGAAAACTGCATGGAGGCAGCCAACTGGAATCAAATTTATCCTGGGGGTGTCTTCTTGGGGGTTAAAATGATGGGTAGTCTAGAACAGTGGTTCTCAACCTGTGGGTCGCAACCCCTTTGGGGGTCGAATGACCCTTTCACAGAGGTCACCTAAGACCATCGGAAAACACATATTTTCAATGGTTTTAGGAATAATTTCATGGTTGGGGGTCACCACAACATGAGGAACTGTATTAAAGGGTCGCGGCATTAGGAAGGTTGAGAACCACTGGTCTAGAACTTTCTGAGGACAGGGGTTGGGGATTAATGGTGAAATACTGTCTGTCCCACCACTTCCTTACGCTGTCTTTTCAGAAGTACTGTTCTCAGAGTATAAAAGGTAACTAAGTGCCAACTGTGTATATAGTTACCATATTTTCAGACAACCAGAAAAAGGGGAAATCCGAAATAAGTTCATAAGGATAAAAAATAGGCAATTGTTTATGTTTCTAACTTTGTTATGCAAAGGAAAATTCAAGAGCAAAACTAAGAAAAACTTGACAAAAATGCATATTTGAATAAAAATATCTAAGATCAGAAGTATATTCAATTTACTTTTTAAAAATTGTATTTTTCATGTGAATGTAAAAGACTGTATTAAGTGATATCACCTGGATGGTAAAAGTTAAATGACCAAAATAAAGGACAAAAGTAAGGTTTTGGAAAATAAATAAATTTTAAGGAGAGCTTTCTGAAATAAAGGAGTGGTGTTTGTTTTTTTTTAAATAAAGAGTGTCTAGTCACCAAATAACTGTGCAACCTGTGCTACTATAAGGGCCAAAGTATTGAATGGCACCTCAGCTAAACTCATCAGAGGTTCCTTTACAATTACACTGTTAATAATATTCTCATAATAACATATATTATTTTTGCAGCATGTATTTTATGGTTTGGGTCATGGTTAACATGTTGGAACTGGAAACCCTTGTGGAGCTAATTGCATAACCTTCAGTTATGTTCTTTCAGCCCAACCTCTCACACAGGGTTTTTGTTATGGAGAAACATGGAAGAGAAGGTACTGCATATGATGCAGAACTCCTAAAGGAAAGACAGAATACAAATCTGATAAATCAATAAATAAAAGTAATAATACTATTTCTTATATATTCCATCCAATTGTTAAGAGAAGAATGTTCAGAAGCAGCATGGCAGAACCTATTAAAAGCATAGAAAAAAGCACTGTGATTATGATTATGATTCACACATTATGATTTCCATGCATTTCAAATAATATTTTACCCAGGGGAAGATGGGCTTCTGATTGAGATATGTAGGCAGATCAATAAGGATTATCAGATTATCCCTTAAAACAGCTATTGCTCATTAAATTAAAGTTTACATTTTAGGATAGTTGAAACAGATAACTTAGAGGACATTTTAGATTGCTTGGATAGCAGGAAAGTTGCCCATCAATTTTTATCAATAAACATAAATATTTTCACTTGATAGAATGTTTTCTCAATATATTCAGGGAATGAAACTATTTCATCCATGCATCTATTGCTCTTTCCTTGTTTGTCCCTCTATTAACAGTTTACATATTCATAAAGAAATAGCTATTATGAATCATTAAATCTTTCTTCAGATATAACTTGGTATGTAAATTGGTTTATGTGTTGTTTTAACAATGTCTTCTTGAGTTTGTGTTTATTAGTTGCTTTGGATACCAATCTTTGACAGAAAGGTAATGTACAGATTCAATAATCAAATGCATCTTCCATGTATTTACTTAGCAAGTAAAATCTTGTCAACTCTTATTGTACATAACTACATATATTTTATGCATATGTTTTTGACCAATTTTCCTATGCCCGTATCATCCTTTGCATCCTCTGCATCTTTTTTACATTTAGTTTCTTCTTGTCAGAATATACCAGCCCATAGGCGAGCCTGCATTAATGCAGGACAGTGATTTATTGATGAGAGGGTGAGATGGGAGGGGAATTTCCCTCACTCAGCCACTAAATAATGGCTCCCTGTTCCCACTATCCTTTACTGGCTTGACAGTTTCCTGGCTGGTTGAATTTATTAATCAGCCATGCTTTGCTAATGAGATTGTGTCTCCTTGTTTAAGTCAGTCTTGTCTTCCCATTATTCTTCCATATCTTAGATTTTCCACATTTTAGCTAGAGCTCCAGCTCTGTCAAGGCATTGCATCCCTTACAGTTGAAAGAGGCACCAAACACCTGTTGATGCTGTTTGGTTGGAAATAAATAATATTACAGTTACCCTAAACATTGGCTTATATCTCCCTTTTCTATCAGTCCTGTTTGTGTGCTTAACTACTTCCCCTCTTCTCCCCCACTGGAACACTTGAGGTTTGTCTTAATTTATTTTCATGCAAAGCTGGCTAAATCCCTTCACCCCATTCCCATCTTCCTTCTGGCTAAGAGAATGTTTGATCCTAAATATGGGGGTCCAGGATGCCTAAACATAACGTCCTTTTTGTAAACAATATTCCTCTTAGCAACATAAAATCATTATGAGTTCGACTCATACTGTATGCTGAAATTTCTTTACCTTAAATAGGCCCATAAGGTAGTATTAAAAAAAACCCTAAATACAACAGTTAAAAATATACTTTAAATATTCAAAGGCTAAAGAACAGATGTAATATTATCAACAGTAAAACAAAATAACACTATCCAAA
Organism: Pantherophis guttatus; assembly: GCF_059756535.1. Classification (NCBI taxonomy): domain Eukaryota; kingdom Metazoa; phylum Chordata; class Lepidosauria; order Squamata; family Colubridae; genus Pantherophis; species Pantherophis guttatus. The sequence goes on along the minus strand of NC_142063.1, from coordinate 305,233,722 downwards.
ATAAACAGTTTTCCCAAAGTACTAAAATAAAAAGGCCCCAATCATCTTCCCATCTAAGGGAAGCAGGCAGACTTGGTGAGCCCAAATCTACAAATCTCCAAAAGACTGTCACAAAGAAGAAAGAATAGGCTTCCCCACCCCCTGTTCTTCTACAGCAGTGTTTCATAAACATTTTCCTTTTGGGATCCTTCCCATCTTTAAAAATTATGGAGGACCTTAAAAGAGCTTTTGTTTGTATGAATTATATTTATCAATATTTAGTATATTAAACATTAAAATTGATGCATTCACTGCCCTTCCAGTTTTCACAATTGTTTGATGAGATTTTAATGTTATATCTGATATAATATATCATTTTTCTACATATGTTGACAAATAACTTTGATTTTTGTGAACTCCAGAGAAACTTTTTCTCAACCTTAGCACTTTAAGATGTTTGGACTTCAACTCCCAGAATTTGCCAACTATCAGGCTGTGGGCTGGTGGAAGGGGGAATTCTAGGATTTGAAGTTCATATATCACTGCTCAGATGGCAGAAAATGTAGAAAAATATCTGAAATGCATTTAAGAGTATATTGGAAGAAGCTTCCTAATGATAAAAGCTGCTTACCTCTGGACAGATGGAGGACTCCCTTCCACTGGAAATATTGAAACAGAAGCCAAGTGGCCTGCTCTTGGGATATTTCTAACATCCTACTCCTAGCACTGCAGAACTTGCAAGGAATTGGAGTAGTTTGCCTCCAAAATATCTTATAACTCAGTGATTCTGTAGTAGAATTTTCTCTAAGTTGGTGCTTACTAAAAAAGCCCTCTTTCTCAATTACAAGCCTTTAAGGCTAAAGTAACTGCATCTAGAATGTATATAATTATGAACACAATTATAATTTTAAACCCATTTTTGCTTCCATTGTTTGACCTTTCCCCCCCCCTACTATTTTGCTGGAAAAAATAAATATGCTTTTAGAAATATTTTTTATTTATTTTTATACCACTTTATAATGTCTTGATAAACCACACTTGGAATATTGCATCCAGTTTTGGTTGTCACAATATAAAAAAGATGTTGAGACTCTAGGAAGAGTGCAGAGAAGAGCAACAAAGATGATTAAGGAACTAGAAGCTAAAACATATGAAGAATGGTTGCAGGAATTGGGTATGTCTAGATTAATGAAAAGAAGGACTATGGATGACATGATAGCAGTGTTCCAATATCTCGGGTTGCTACAAAGAAGAGTGAGTCAAGCTATTCTCCAAAGCACCTGAAGGCAATGGATAGAAACTAATCAAGGAGAGAAGCAATTTAGAACTAAGGAGAAATTTCATCACAGTTAGAACAATTAATCAGTGAAACAACTTGCCTCCAGAAGTTGTGGGTGCTTCAACACTGGAGGTTTTTAAGAAGAGATTGGATTCTTAAGAAGAATTTGTCTGAAATTTCCTGCTTGAGCCCAGGGTTGGACTAGAATGCCCCAAGATCCTTTCCAACTCTGTTATTCTATTAGTTTACTTATTTTAGATTTTTAAAAATCCCACCTTTATTATTTTTATAAATAATTCAAGATACTGAACATACTTAATATGCCTTCCTCCTAATATTTTCTCTATAAAATAACTCTGGGAAGTAAGTTAGGCTGAGAGAGAGTGAATGAAATCCTATCAATTTATTTCTCCATATTCCGTGATGGTTTCTTGTTTTTGAAAGATGAATAACAATATAATACTGTGAATGTTTTCTTTTAATTCTTTTAATTCTTTTTATTTTTAAAATCTGTATTCTGTTCTTCAAAACCAGATTTTCCCAGGTGTGGCTTCATAAACTTATCAACTCATTTAAGCAAAATGTTTTCAATATGATGCGGTCAACATCCATTTGTGAACTAATTAATCTCAGCATTTGCATGATTCATACTTCCTACATCAGAAATAAGCAAGATAACAAAATGCTATTAATTGATATATATATGTATTACCTGCTAATCATATTTCCATGAGTTTCTTATGCGAATGAAAAAAAATTCTAAACTAAACATATAAGTTGAAAGTTAAAATTATTTCCACAATTCTAGTTCAATGCAGTAGCAAAATTGAGAACCAAAATCTATTCCTGAACAGTTAACATGGCAGATTTAACCACGAACAAAGATTAGCCTAAATTTTATGTGATGTGAGAGTTTCGCAGTTGAACCTCCCATTTCATAGAGCATCCAACATTTGCAAATCACTACATTGCATTCTTCTTGAAAGTGAGATGGGTAGTATCTAAGTCTGACAAATACATTAAATAAATAAAACTTTCCTAGTACATATCTGTTCCCCCTTCAAATCATTCTTATGTTGCACTTGGATTGATGTTGAAAGTGATGAGGAACCTATAATAAATTTAGCTGATAAAAAGTTCCTTATCAAGAGCCGTGGTGGTGCAGTGGTTAGAATACAGTACTGCAGGCTAATTGTTCTCACTGTCAGCAGTTCAATTCTCACTAGCTGAAGGTTGACTCAGCCTTCCATCCTTCCGTGGTCAGTAAAATGAGGAACCTGATTGTTGGGGGCAATATCCTGACTCTGTAAACCACTTAGAGAAGGGCTGTTAAAGCACTGTGAATGATAAGTAAGTCTAAGTGCTATTGCTATCATTGGTCACCAACATCTAAATTCTCAAATTCCTCATACCGGTTTTGTTATAATCTACAGAAAAACCAAGATCAAAAGTGTATCTAATCCAGCCTTCTGCTTCACACATTGGCCAAACAAATGCATCTGGAAAGCCCACAAGCAGAGCAAGAAGGTAATGTCTCCTTTCTCCTCTGGATCAGTGGCTCCTAAAACTCAGAAGCATGTTGGGTCTGCACCAGAACAAGCATATAGCCATCAAGGCTGGTACCCACTGACAGTCTTAGCCTATCTGTGATTAATGGTTGCTGCATCTTGTTTTGAGCTACTCTGAAAAACAGGGGAACAGAAATACAGATATTTTTAAGAAATGAAAAGGAGGTATTCTACATGAATAGATGAATTTTAGGCTTTGATTTAAAACTGGCTTACAGTCCTGACTTGAATGCATGCAATAAACCATAATCCTGGCTTTAGATGTTATAGTAAGTTATCTCTGACTGGATTGTTTACCAACTTACAAAGCAGGAGCCAATGTTCTTTGCCAGCAGGAATTTGTGGTTTGATGCAGCCTGGATTCCTGTCTTTTTCTTATGTGCCAGTATGGCCATTGTCTTGTGGCATTTCTATTTAAATAACATAGCAATAAATGCGTACTTTAAACAAAAGAGTAAGTTATTTACTTTCCATTCTCAGAACCTAGTTTTTTACTAAATTCTTCCTAATCTATATTCATTATTGATTATTATTAATTTGGGTCTAGATTCCAGCAATTACATACTCTTTAAAACATCCAGGAGAATATTGGTTCCACTAAATCAATAGATGCTATAAATTCATATTTGCTTATAAAATTGCAAAAAGCCTCAAAAAATGGCCAAGAGTGTATATGAAAAGTGCTGTTTCTATATATATCAAGGGGCAAGCAATCCTTCTGGAACACTTTTTAAAGAATTGGCTTTCAAGAATCTCAGAAGCATAATGGTGATGCACTGGTATGAATGGAGTGGTGGGGGACAGCTTCATTCACCTCCTCCCTTTTTCACTGTGTTTTGTATAATTTGGAAACTGCCTTTCTAAACCATACAAATATAGAGGTTTAAATGTTAATAACAAAACTTGGAATGGAATGGAATGGAATCCCCTATAAATGTGAAAGCATAGATACTGCATGATCATATTAGCCAATTCCAGTAAGCTCTGTTTTGGACAAAAAAGAGCAGAAGATAATGGGGGCAAAATCCCTTTCTGACAAAGATTTATTGAAATCTGCTTGCAGTCAGCAGACAACGGTGCCCTATACTGAGAAATAATCTGATCTGAAAATAGATACAATCTGTTCTGATATGTGCAGGTGCTACATAAACATAATGTAAAAAAATGGCATATACAAGTAGCGTTAAACATTTTTCAACACTCCACAGTGTACCACAGGTGGAAAGAGCTATTATACTTAAACACTCCTCTCCTCTCCCTGTGGATTAACCTGTCCTTTACTTTTCCATATTGAGTGTAAATTCTTCACCTAACATGTTATCTTAATATTCTGAGGCACATCAGGCTGGCTACAGTTTTTTCAATCTTCCATTTCTAAACATCTTTCTTTTGTAGGATTTTCCAGTCCAAGTCCAATTTAAAGAAAAAGAGGAGATAGTAGAGGTTGAGTTGCCCATCAGGATTTAACAATCAAAGAACAGATTGATCAGACATATTCACCTGGTCCCAATCTTCTGTACTTTGAAAAAATATAGTGTGTTTCTATTTAAATATAAGTAAGGATGAGAGTGTGTGTGAGAGAATTAAATTGTGTTGTACACCTCCTGGAGTCATTGTGTGAGAGTTGGGTGACTGTATAAATTTGTTTAACAAATATTTATTTCTAATGGATATACATATGTTCTGCAAAATTCCCTTCTCCTGTCCATCATTTTAAAATAATATCTAAGCAGTTAAAATAATGGTTTAGCCTACATATTAGGTAATCGTCTTTTCCCAAGATTTCACTTCTAACTATCTAACTAAATGAAGCAGTAATATGTAGTATGTACTCATAGCAGTTAATATTAACAATACTTTAAAAACAGAGATAGTAAAAAACAGGACACTTATAGCTCAAAACAGAGAATTTGATTATAGTTCCTCTTTTTACTGATCCGATGACAGTTAAATATGCTTCCTCTGCAACAATTTGATTGTATGGTAATAGAATGGAAAGAAATGTCATCTGCAAATATTGGAATATTCAGGTAATCAAAATACATGTATGTGCCAGGATTCTAAATGTAGCTCCCAGACGATAAAAGAACAGAACAAGATCAAAGAACCAGGTACTTATTTCCTAGATTAGCTAACCTTTAGTTTTTCCACTGATCTGAGTTGGATTCAAAGCTTCTTTTCTAGAATAAACACTCAACTTCACAGTCATGAGACAAGAAAAATATTTCAGATGGTTGAATGGAAGATGTACATTAAGAATTCAGATAGGCCTGATATATCAGCCACTACTGAGCTCAAGAAGATAAACTTTTACTAAAATGACAGTTCCTAGTCTCCTAACTCCTTTCGCCACACTTCAGAAGGAATAAAAATTGCTTAGTAAATTTGTAACTATTCCTAAGTACCTGCAACTGAATCTTGTCCTATCAGCTGGTCTCTATTCTCTGATCATTTTTTCTTCCTTAGGATACACACAAGAGCAAGATAAAGGCCTGGTCTCTTGAACTCTGCAAATTGTATGCATACTTGAGAGCCATGCATATATGTAAATAAACAACAGCAGCAAAAGGGCCATGGTGGTAAATCCGATGATAGTGCACATGCTTTGCATGCAGAAGTTTCCTGGTTCAATACTTAGCTTCTTTAAATAGGTCTGAGAATAAAATCTCTCTTCATACAGGCTCACTGGGTACAAGATTATCTATCCATCCAGATATTTAATTTAAAAATGCCTTTTCCTAAAACAGCAAACAAGCACCTTTCAAAAACTCATTCTGTACCTTGAACGGCGAAGCATTGACCACAAAATATTCATTTCCTGATCATATTGAGGCTAGATATGCCATGCAAATTATATTACAGTGACACTGCATGAAAATTATTCAGAACATATAACAGGAAGAAGATGCAGCACAGAGGCTTTTAAGTAGTACTAATACCTGGGGACAAATTATGTCACTGCTGACATTGGTCTTGGACGTTAAAGCTCTTGATGACCTAGGAGGTCAAGGGTGTCAAACTTGTGTTGTCGCGGCGTCATCACATGACATATCACAACTTTTTTTCCCTTCGCTAAACGGGGCATGGATGTGGCCAGCGCGTGATGCATCCGGCCTGCGGGCCGGCAGTTTGACAACCCTGGCCTAGGTTATAGGAAGGACTCCATTTCTGCTTCTGTTACACTTGCTGCTTTCTGTAACTACAGTTCCAAGAAACCTTTCTATAGTAGCATCTCCATTATGGAGCTTCTTCCCCAGATAGTGCTATTTATTTATTTACACGCTAACTTTTATATCCCTTCCAGCTCTAGGAATGAAGAGCGGCTAACATTCAAATGATACACATACAATAACAATAATCATCTTAACATAAACATAAGAGGAAAGAGCAAACACACATATGAGGATTAAAAATATTTCTCAGCTCTCAATCTTTAAGTGGTTTTTTTTTTTAAAAAAAGAACAAAGTCTTTATTGCTCTATGAAAAGATTTATGGAGTCGAGGGGACACTTTGATTTTAGGAGGCAGCATAATGTACCAGGAATGGTCAGCTAGTAAAAAAAGTTTGCTTCCAGGTCCACTCATCCTGATCTGTGGAAGATAGGGAATCCAAAGCATCTTCTCCTGAATTGGTTGAATGGGATAGCTAGAATCCCTCTGGAGAAGACAGTCCCAGAGGGACTTTGGTTCTAAGCCTTGTAGGCCATTTTATATTCATTTGATAGAGGACACATCTATCTTTTTTCTTCCAGATACCTAACCAGATTTTTATATGGTTTTTTAATGCTTGTGAGTTTTGAATGAACATAACTTTTAATTACAAATACTTCCCCTCTCCACATATTTTTAATGGAATAACAGTGGAATATTTTTACATTGCTGGCTCCTTATTGCTCTTTAATTTGCAATAGTGACCATATTATCTTGCATTTTTGCTATTCAGGCCTGTGTGACTTGTTTTTTGTTGCTAGAAAAATGTGTAAAAAGGACATGCATGCAATTCAAATTAAAAAAAGAAAAACTGAGGAAGATATAGCTCCCTAAAACAGCCTAATAAAAACTGAGCATGTTCACCACTCTAGGAATACTGTACTTACTGGTTACTGGTAGATATGAAAAAGTGAGAGGTGGGATGACATAAGGCCGTGAAAAGGAATAACTGAATTTGCAGTGCATTTTTGGTGAAAGTTTCAGTTCCAATCTATCAATTGCTGTATTTAACCTTTCCATTTTTTGTGTGGATAATAACTTAAAAGACCAAGCTAACCAAGAATAAGGCCAGCCTAAACTCTTAGCATCTCTATAGTGAACAAGGACTGTCTTTTATAAAAATTATACAATATAAAAGCTGACATGAATGGCAGTTGAATCTTTTCTTTAATGAAGGCATTTTGCATCATGGAAGAGAATGTCAATTTTGTGGTTTATCAATTCATAGAGCATAATAAAGATTGCACTTTTATACTATGGAATAAGACCAAGACCATCTGAACGAGCATCCAAGCATTCTGTCAATAGTTGGGGTCATTAGACATGTTCTGACACTTGCATCCTCTATTTTTTTGCCCAACTCATATTTGAGCAATATTAGATAATTGAGAGTAGCTGCCATTTTAATTCCCACAATGCATCTGATGTAACAATACTATGAAGAATTTATTGTAAGGTAAAATGGAAGACCAAAGCTCCTCAGTACTGTCATCCAAAGTAAGCTCTTTCTCAGCTGGTTCTGTTTGTTCTTAGCATCATGTTCCATCAGTGGGATAATCTTATTTTTCTACTGAATTATTAGGTTATGAGTCACAGCTATAAACTCACCTTTTTGTGTACTGTTGACAAACAAAACGAAGAGGCAAGGAGAACTGACCACACTTTAGGAATATTTACAGAGTTTCAACGTGGATTCTACCAGATTTGGTTGGTTTACTAGTGAAAAATGAGCAAAACTAGATAATTTCAAATGTCTTCCCTATCTCTAAAGAACTAATTATATAGAATATTATTTTTAAAGTGACCACAATTATTTAAAATTAAGTAATTCACAGCTTTTGAAATCTTATTTAAAGTTTTCCTCAAGCTGCCTGGTGGTTACTATGTCAGATTCTTACATAATCACATTATTGACATAGCTCCAAATTTAACAACAAATATGAAAGGTCATGGAACTTATGACCTTGTGGTATAGGATAACAACGTAAAGAAGAATGTGACTTTTAAGACATGCAGAATTTCTGAAGTGGTCATTTAGGTGTAATTTTTCAAGAAAAATATTTTTAAAATTAGATGGTGCCACTGGTTACAGTACAAAACAGTAATAGGGTCATATTTCCCAAAGAATGTTATTGCAACATTCAATTGAATTGATATATCATTGAATTAAAATTTGGTGACATATGACATTACATAAAAAATGAAGTTGTCTGGAATATCTGAGGGTATTAGATTGGGGAAAGCTGATCTCAGGCTATCTTGGCCTAAAATCAGCAAAAAACATAATAAATCATAGTCAAGTGACTGCAGGATTCTGCAAACAGCTGAAAATGCAGGCCTTTTGCCAAGTGGCCAAAATGAGATCACATGACAGCGTGACCGTTGGATTTTGAATCCGGGTCATATGTATTCCTGGGGAGGTCTGTCATAACCTAAAATGGTTGCTAAGCGTTCAGTTGTAAGTCAAAGACTACCTACAGTTATTCCAATATAATCCCAATACCAAATTCTAGTTAGCTGTCTAATGGTTTCATTCTGAATTCAGTGCATATTTCACACTGTTCCTAGCAATTCACCTGCCTACAGAGCAAGGTGATGTATGAAACCTCCATATCCAGAGACACTTGAACATTGAATAAAGCTAGTGAGACACTGCAACAGCAAAAGAAAGCAACATGCTGAAATTCAGAAGATCTTCAGTTTGAACCATTTAGCATTCACATGATCATTCTTTAAGAGGCAAATTTATCTTTTTTAAAAAAGTTCTTTTTATTAAACAAACATTAAAAACATAGTGTGACCATCCCAGTCTTATCATATCCATACATATTTTTAACATAACAACAAATATAGTTACTATTTAACACACATTACTATTTTGTTCTTATTTACATATCCCTTGTCCTAATTTACATATTTGTCTAAAAATTATATTATCCAGTATCCATTTTACAAACCCTAATTCTTTTTTGTTCCAACTCCTTTTCTCTTTTTCAACCATTGGTACACTTTGTTCCAAATTTTATAGTATTCTGTCTCGTCCTTGTCTTTGAGTTCTAGTGTCAGCTTGTCTATTTCTACACATGTCAAGATTTTCTTTATTATTTCTTCTTCCGGTATTGCACATAAACCAGCCTTGCTGCTGTTATAACGTGCAGCATTATCAATTCTTTGCTATATTTCTCTTTTGTGATTCCTAATAGGAATAGTTCCGGCTTCAGATCTATGTTTTGGTCTAATATCTCCTCCAACCATATCTTAATCTGGCTTTCTTACATAACCACCACATGTGATAGAAAGATCCTGACCCTAGATTACATTTCCAACATTGTGGTGATAAGCAAATTTATCTTTTCAAGGTGGAGAAAGTCTACACATTACCTCAGAGTAACAGAGTAACATCTTTCACATAAATAGACTGAGCCCATTCTGAAAAATCAAAATATTTTATATAGTATATTTTATATACTCTGTATGCTATATTTTTGCTGCATTCTAAAGTTTTCTTTTTCCTATGTTTCCTGTCTTAGTTCATGGCAAACAAGCCTCATCTTCCATCTTCCATCTCAGCTATTGGATAGATATTCAATTTTTGGTGTTTGGCTTGGTCCTAAACCAAGCAACTTAGTGATCATTTGAAGTTATAATGAACCTCCCCAGGGCTACTTATGATCTGCATATGAAATTTTGACAGCCATCCTTCCCCCCATGGGCACATGATCTCATTTTGGGCACTCAGCAACCAGCCTTAATTTACTGATGTTTGTAGCATCCTTTCGTCACATGATGGCAATTTACAATATATTTTTTTTGCCAGAAAACATTGTTTACTTCCAGTTGCCAGCAAACATTGCAGACAATGAATTTGCTTAACAAATACTATGTTCACTTAACGACTGACACAAAAGAGGTCATAAAATCAGGCATGGTCACATGACATGCTTAACAACTGACATAGTTGGATAGTTTTCATCCAGTAAATGAGCATAAAATATGACCAAGTAATCTGTTTAAATAACTATGTTTGTGCTAAACCCAATTCTTAAACCGTAAAGTAATCACACTATCCAGGGAATTCTGGACTTATAGTCCAATATACCTGGAGGCAGCAGTTTGAGAAAGTCTTCTGTATCTTAAATAAAATGTTTTTCCTGCTGAATACTAATCCTCTGAGTTTGGAAGACCTTTTATTTAGCTTTATGGGAAGATAGAGTTTAATAGAACTGTTTAGATGTCTCATAGAGAGAAATGCTGGAAGCAACCTCACTTCTTATTTCAAGAGACAAGAATATGCATCTTAGCAGTCCATTTGTTGATTCACTTCTGAGAGCAAAACTTGTTGGGCTGGCCTTGGGCCATCCTTGTCAGAAGTAGCTGAGGAAGTATAAACAATGCTGTTTGTTAAGCTGAGTTATATTACTGAGAAGGCTTTATACACTGAACTTCTAAGCAAGCAAGTTGGAACGGGAGCAAATATTATTTTTGAGTGATATGCTCAATGAAAACAATACAAATTAGATGTCACTAATTACAATTAGCATTGTTATCACATCAAGATGAGAAGTCACATGATGAAACAGGTCTAGGCTTCAGTTTGTTACCATTTTTCCAGAAAGTCAAAAATCCGTTCACTATTTTGTTTGCATTCATGCTGATCCATTAGATTCTTGGCTGCAAAACACTTTAATTAACATAAAGTAATCTTTAAAGCCTCTGGGTCTTGCAAGGACTTTACTAAAAATGATGAAATAAAACATGCTAGAACCTGCATTAAACTCCAAAACAATGTTAACTCATAAATGCCCCTCAAACAATGTCAACCTAGATAGAGTATTACTGACTTTTATTGATGAACAGATTAGGCAACAAGACTAACTAGGGCAGAATTGTGTGTGTGTGTGTGTGTGTGTTTGTGTGTCTGCATACATGCATGCACATGAATGTAAGGATTTAGGTTAGCATGTACACATTCATTTGGAATTCTGAGAGCTAAAATATCTAACATAACTGAATGCCCTTAGATAGGAAAAGACGAGTATAAAGGACCAAAATACGTTTGCTCTTTCCAAATCACTTGATATCAACAAGGATTATCATACTTAAAACTGGATAATAGTGACTACTATATTAAAAAGGCTGGGGAGGCAAAAACTTTAGCACATTAAACTATCCCTAGCAATAGGCAGCTTCTGACATTTTCTTGAAACTCACCATGATGAAGACTATTAAAAATGATTGTTAGTCTTTAAAAGTCCAAAAGCTCATAGCAGATGTCTATAGGTCAGACTGGGCTTTAGGTCACCAAATTAAACTCTTAGGCTCATTTTCCCAGAGCAAAATAAACATCCAGGCAGATCTTCATCCCAATTAGAAGTTTCTGAAATTGATACTCCCTACAAATAGGAAGTTACTTCCTACCCATTCTTTTTCTGTTTGCCTAAAGAACCACAAAGTTTCTTTTCTGAAACAATATAACAATTTTCCTGTAGTCTCAGCCAATGGGTATATTGAATGACAGAAGGTAAGGAAGAACCTCCAGACACCTTTCCAGTCAACATACCTAGATAAAATGGCACTAAGTGCCTTTTCATTCACAGCTGGCAGAACAATGAAATCTACAATTGTGCAATTTGGATTAAAGTCTAAAGTTTAGCACACTATCTATTCAACTAAATAGTTTTGTCATGAATTTCAGTAAGCAAATGGTAATGGTAGTACACTGGAAAATGTGCAGTATTTTAGTCCACAAGTTATGAGAAAAACAATTCTTACCATGTGTGATACAAAACATATTGTGAGAGAGAATGTCTACATGCTTTAAGCAAAGGGTTTTGCCTCATTTTGTAGCCCTGCAATAACTACGTTTTTGTGTAATTACAACTTACACATACTGTATATTTCCCAATACTGGCCCTATCATATAGCCAGGTGTTTTAATGCATCACCACTAATGTTTGTGTATATGATACATGAGCCAGAGTGCTTCCTCTGCTCACCCACATTTCAAAATCAGTATTGTATGTGAGTTGCCACACTACTATTTGTAGTTTAACAAATAGTTCAATAGTTCATTGAGCCAGTGTATTACCAAGGTTTAAATACATTTTTACAGTGAGAAAATTGCAAAACACCTAGAAGATAACCACACCAATCAGTTTTACATTGGTGTATTGCATTGCATTGCATTGCATTGCAGAGTTCCTTAACCTTTCCGGCTTTGTGGGCCAGTGGGGAGGGAGAGGGGATAGTTCCATGTGAGTGATGGGTAAGTGTGCACGCATGTGCAACTCCCTTTGCACAAGCAGTGGGCACACGTACTGCCGCTTGAGCAAATGGAGCCTGTATACACACTTTTAGCCAGTCTTCGCACAATTGGGAATGCACATGTGTGCTGACCCGCCATGTGTGTGCTCATCTGCTGTTGCGAAACAACCAAACAACCAGAAAAAGAATAGACCCATGCCATCAAAACAGGGGGTTAGGAATAGGGGGCACCGTTTTGCGGTGGTTCTCTTCCTTCCTCTCCGACCGCTCGCAGTTTGTGTTGGCAGGGGGGCAGAGGTCGACCTCGAGGCACCTCGCATGGGGAGTGCCGCAAGGGTCAGTCCTCTCGCCCCTTCTGTTCAACATTTATGTGAAGCCGCTGGGTGAGATCATCCATGGTTTTGGGGTGAAGTGTCATCTGTACGCTGATGATACTCAGCTGTACATCTCCACCCCAGACCACCCCAACAATGTCCTTGATGTGATGTCTCGCTGCCTGGAGGCTGTGTGGGTCTGCATGGGGAGGAACAGGCTCAGACTCAACCCCTCCAAGACTGAGTGGCTGTGGCTTCCGGCATCCTGATATAGTCAGCAGGTGCCATCGCTGACTATTGGGGGTGAATCTTTGCCCCCCACAGAGAGGGCTCGCAATCTGGGTGTCCTCCTGGATGCACGGCTGTCTTTAGAAGAGCATATGACGGCTGTGGCCAGGGGGGCCTTTTATCAGGTTCACCTGATTCGCCAGTTGCAGCCCTTTCTGGACCGGGACGCCTTGCGCACGGTCATTCACGCCCTTGTCACCTCCCAGCTGGACTATTGTAATGCTCTCTACATGGGGCTCCCCTCGAAGAGCACTCGGAGGCTCCAACTGGTCCAGAATGCGGCCGCACTGGTGGTTATGGGCGCAACTCGTTGTGCCCATGTGACACCCCTCCTGCGCGAGCTGCACTGGCTCCCAGTGGTCTTCCGGGTGCGATTCAAGGTGCTGGTTACCACCTTTAAAGCGCTCCATGGCATAGGACCCGGGTACCTTCGAGACCAACTTCTGCCACCAATAGCCTCCCACCGGCCAGTTCGCTCCCACAGAGAGGGTCTCCTCAGGGTGCCATCGACCAAGTTATGTCGGCTGGCGACACTCAGGGGGAGAGCCTTCTCTGTGGGAGCCCCAGCCCTGTGGAATGAACTGCCCCCAGAAATACGCAAGATCCCCGACCTCCGGGTATTTCGCTGTGCACTGAAGACCCTGTTGTTCCACCAGGCCGGGCTATCGACATTATAATTTTAAATTGGGGTATTTTAAATTTCTGGGGTTTTAAATGGAGCCAAATTTATTTAATAATTTTAAATTTTAAATTGATGTTTGTCTTGTGTTTTTAAATAGGGTGTACACCGCCCTGAGTCCTTCGGGAGAAGGGCGGTATAGAAATAATAATAATAATAATAATAATAATAATAATAATAATAATAATAATAATAATAATAATAATTATTATTATTATTATTATTATATCCCTCAAGAAGTTCACCAACCCCTAGAGCTCATGGCCCAGGGCAAGTTTTAAGGGCTGGTTTAAATAGGGTCAAGGTAAGGCCAATATGAATCTTGGAGGGGGGATATTTTCCAGGGGGCAAGTCCTGCAATAGAAAAGGCCCATATGACTCTGCCTCACATTATAGAATGAATGGGAGCTGCAGAAGAAGGCAGTTCCTCAAATAACCAGGCCCAACAATGCTGGTGGTTCTGAGTGCTACCAGTTGAAAATCACTATTCTGTCTTTCCCTATTAAATAGTTTTTTTTTTTTTTTTTTTGATGGAGAGAAAAGAGGCACAACTAGTCCTGGAGATTATAAATAGAAGATAATGTTCAATCCCCATAACATTCTTTGACTAAGGCAAGGTAAAGGCATAATAGATGACTTATCTGAAAACACCCCAAATCTGTTTATTTATTGGATTCATGCACCACTTTTTATTCAAATGCTCTAAGTAGGAGAAACAGGACTTCCATCTCCCATTTTTTTTCTACCTATGAGATTGCTTGAGTTGAGAGAAAATGACTGGCAGAAAATCACCCAGTGCTTAGCTGAAGACCCAGGCCCAACATAGCAATTGCTGTGCTATGCTTATGGATACTTTTTACAGATTTTATTTCCTCTTGCCCTAAGCTAACATCTAAAAATGTGGAACAAAAACAATTGAAATTGTAATTTCTTCCCTGACATAAATAGTAATATTTAGAATGGAATGCTCTAGGAAAGAGGATGAATTTTAAAAGGTACAAAGAATCAAGTTTAACTTACTTTGTATAAAAGCCAGTGATTCCTTTTTTCCTCTATGTCTCTTACTTAAAGGGGAGGGGGGAACATGATTAACAATCACATATTTAACATTCTTTAATTCCATTTTCCAATGTCGTGAAACCATTATGAGTTACTGCATATACAAATAGCTTGCTTTCTGACAGAGGATACATACAGAAAAGACTTGCATTTCTGGAAAACTAAAGAGTTTATTATGCCATATGATTTCTCAGATGACTCTAATGCAGTGTTTCTTAACTTTGTCCACTTTCAGATATGTGGATTTCAACTTCCAGGCTGGCTAAGGCATTCTGAGGCATTCTGGGAGTTGAAGTCCACACATCTGAAAGTGGCCAAGGTTGAGATTTCAGTAGGTAGGACAGTAGCATGTCCCATAATGAGAACATTGCAGGTAGCAGGGGCAAGTTTAAACATGTTTTCCCTTTGCTTTGTTTTTGGAAGCTGTGTTTGTATGGTTTTTTTTTAATAGTGTAAGAAGAAAATATCCTTCTGGGTTCAGCTCCAAGTGGGGAAAAAGACACTGGAAACATGGAGACTGCTTGGAAAGATGGTTTAATGGTGGACAGTATCACATGGTTTGAGTTCCTGAACAGAAAAAGGGCGAGACACTGCGAGTCCCTGGGTTTTATGCTCTCTCTGGCTTTGAACTTCCTGGGGCCCCGAAAGAGTATCCTGTTTGGTTGTCAGATTCCCAGGGGGTGGGGGTCTTAGCTAGCCTTGCTGGCTGATGTAATCTTCCCAGGTGCCATGTGGTGAGTTTCTGTTGCTAGATGGGTCCTATTGTGTTGCAGTTGATGGTCCATTGACAAAGATTGAGTTTCTGCCTCTGGCCCATTGACAAAAGGCAGGGGCAGGAAGATGGGAGCTGCTTCGTCTTTAAAACATGCTTCTCCATTTCTTGTCCAGGGAAACATAATATTCTGCCTTTTTAATATTTCCAAAAATATTTCATTCCTCTAGGAAAGGGCTGGGTGCTAACTTCCTACAATAGTTAATGTAATGTTTATTTATTCTGAAATATTGTGCACCAGTTTTATTTTTAAATGAAATATAGTAAGATATTTCCCCATCTCTGTTTGGTGCTTTATCATTGAATGTTGGTCGCAGAGATATTTATTTAAATTTAGATTTCTAAGACCACCCAACTCAATCAACAGTGGCTTTCATCTAACCAAGATTCAAGGTACCTTACAGCAATTAGAAATGCAAATTACAATTTTAGAATTTAAGAATCCACACAATACAGTAAAAATCAAGACAAATCAGTATCATGAAAATCAAAACTGAATTTGATTAACAATTAGAAGTTTGATGAAAGGTGGGATTTTCCTAATTTCCTAACTATCTGGAAAATAGGGGCCGATGTGCCTCCTTGGGCCGTGCCCTTTGGGATAATGTTTCCCCTGTTGGTCCTGATCCTGTCTATCTTTAGAAAGATATTAAACATCTGTTTTTTCTCCTCAGGCTTTGGGTCTGAGAGTGGTATGACTTGTTGGATGACTTTTTTTCCCCCAGCACTTTCTGTGTTTGCATGTTGTTGTGGATTATTGTTCTCTTATGCAGTTTTTATTAGCTTGTAATTGTTATTGGTTATGTATGCCTCCCTGAGTCATGTCTTGATGAGGAGGCTAAGTGAATAATAAACAAATAAATACATTCCATTTGAAGAAGTCCCTCCCCCATCTTCAAAGTAGACGAGCTTTTGTCAGGGTTTCTCCACTTGATCTTGGGGAAGGAGGCTGGACTGTTAAAAGCAGATACAAAAATGGCTTATAGGCAATGGTGGGATTCAAAATTTTTTACTACCGCTTCTGTGGGCATGGCTTGGTGGGCGTGGCTTGGTGGACGTGGCAGGGGAAGGATACTGTAAAATCTCTATTCCCACCCCACTCCAGGGGAAGGATTCTGTAAAATCCCCATTTCCTCCCTATCAGCTGGGACTCAGGAGGCAGAGAATAGATGGGGCGGGGCCAGTCAGGGGTGGTATTTGCCAGTTCTCCAAACTACTCAAAATTTCTGCTACCAGTTCTCCAGAACTGGTCAGAACCTGCTGAATACCACCTCTGCTTATAGGTCATAGATTATTCATGAATGGTGTAATGGAGGAATAAGCCTTCTGGCTACAACCTACAGTGTCTGACTGGAAGAAGGATGGGAAAAATGGGTAATTGGAAAAATGGGTAATGTGAAAAATGGTTGCAGGACTCCATACACAGAGCAAAATGTATCGATCTAGCTATTTACTCTCCTCTTTTACCAATAGGAATGAGAACATTATTTCATTCTCTGTTTAATGACACCTATTCCTATTTTCCAAAGTAATTTTTAAAATTTTTGTCATTCACATTTCATTTTGTCACTCCTTTTACATCCTTTCTTTAATTATTCTATTCCACCATCTCTTTGATATTAGTGTAACTCTTGTTCTGCAGCAAGTTGTCTCATGGCGTGTTGGCTGTGGAGAATGATGTCATTTACTTATGGAATGGCTATGCAACTTCTTTAACATGTATGTGAAGATAATTGGAAAAATGCTGTTGCTATTCCCCTACATAGAATTCTAGGTAACAGGAATGAGGCTAGGAGCTGTGGTGGTGCAGTGGTTAGAATGCAATATTGCAAGCTATTTTTGCCAACTACCAGGAGTTCGATCCTGATCTGCTCAAGGTTGACCCAGCCTTTTATCCTTCTGAAATTGGTAAAATGAGGACCCAGATTGTTGGGGGCAATATGCTGACATTGTAAACTGCTTAGAGAGGGCTGTAAAGCACTGTGAAGTGGTATATAAGTTTCCTATTTCTATGAACAAGAAGGGTGTACAGCAGAATTCTGATTCAAAGAGTATGACAGAGGAAACTGAGCAAAATTTCAGAACCACAGAATTACTTTATGCTGGATTGGGAATAGGCAGAAAAGATTTTTGATGCTCTGTAGGACACTAAGAAATGAAAAATGTTATATATTTGTTCATTGTCACACACTCTCTTTTTTGACTCATAATAAAGTCAATAGGCTTGAACTATGAAATGTTTCGAATGAATATGGAGTTGAAGCTTAGTTGCTGAATACAATAAGAACAATGTTTGATGAATTAAATCATGCATGCTTAGGGAATGGTTCAGTATTGAGTTGGTAATTAACAAGAATGTGTAATGACCCCTTTATTGTTTAATGTAGACAACTATATAAGGAATGATTATGATGACACTCGAGATATTATTCACAGGGTTGTGCTCTTGTATCCAGATATTGTTATTGGCTGGAAACCAAATAATTTGCAACAAATTTATTTTATTTTTTTATTTTATTTTATTTCCAATTTATATACCGCCCTTCTCCCTGAGGACTCAGGGCGGTGTACAGCCAGAATTAAGAACATAAAATACAAATATTAAAAAACAGTTAAAATATGTATAAATTTGGCCCAAAAATTAAAAATCACAAACCAATTAAAAACATTTAAAAATTTCTTCTTAAGCCAGCCCGGCTTGCTGGAAAAAGTGAGTTTTAAGGGCACGGTGGAAGGCATTGAGGTCATGGATTCTCCTTATCTCTGGGGGCAACTGATTCCAGAGGGTAGGTGCCCCCACAGAGAAGGCCCTCCCCCTGGGGGTCACCAGCCTACATTGTTTGGCTGATGGCACCCCAAGGAGGCCCTCTCTGTGGGAGCGCACGGGTCGATGGGAGGTCGTCGGTAGCAGCAGGCG
Source organism: Pantherophis guttatus (assembly GCF_059756535.1). Taxonomy (NCBI): domain Eukaryota; kingdom Metazoa; phylum Chordata; class Lepidosauria; order Squamata; family Colubridae; genus Pantherophis; species Pantherophis guttatus. Next base: position 305,215,393 of record NC_142063.1, on the reverse strand, counting down.
GTCTCGAAGATAGCTAGGCCCTATGCCATGGAGCGCTTTAAAGGTGATAACCAACACCTTGAAGGGCACCCGGAAGACAACTGGGAGCCAGTGCAGCTCGCGCAGGAGCGGTGTTACATGGGAGCGCCATGCTGCTCCTGTCAATACCCGCGCTGCTGCATTCTGGACCAGTTGGAGCCTCCGGGTGCTCTTCAAGGGGAGCCCCATGTAGAGAGCATTGCAGTAGTCAAGGCGAGAGGTGACGAGGGCGTGAGTGACTGTGCACAGGGAATCCCGATCAAGAAAGGGCCGCAACTGGCGAATCAGGCGAACCTGACAAAAGGTCCCCCTGGTTACAGCCGTCAGATGTTCCTCCAAGGACAGCTGCATATCCAGGAGGAGGATATGTTAGATAGATTGAATAATTCAAAAAGGTTTATGGATTTTAACATTAATGTATCAAAGGCTAAACTATATTTAACTGGAGAAATAGAGTGAAGAATAGTAAATGCTATACAAATGGTAAAACATTAGAGCAAGTAGAGAAATTTGTATTATTTGGTAGAATGTTTATGAAAGATCGCGAAGTCGATACATAAAGTTTAAGATATGCAAATGGATATGTATAAGAATGTACTCATTTTTATATGGAAATGGCAGTTGGTTGTAACTGAAAGACATCAGCTAAATTATGGGAATATTATGGGATTAGGCTATTTAAGAAGTGATTAAGAAAGAACTGGTATTGAATGAATGTGGATTGAAAACAAAAATGAGCAACCAAAGGAAAGGATTGAGGTAATTTGGTCATGGAGGATGGATGAATGAAGAATGAATTTCAACACAAATATATAAAGAAACATCAAAAGGGTTAAGATGCAGGTGGAGACTGGAAGTTGTGGTGGGCAGAGTTGATGAGATCTTCAAAAAGAGAATTATAAAATGATGCAGGAGCAAGCAGAAGAATGGAAAAATAAAAAAACAATGAGGAATCAAAATTGACAAATTCATGCATTATTTTTGCAAGATACTTCTACTTTCAGGGGAAACTAACCTTTGTGTTATTGTGAGTAGTTTTGACTTCCCCCTCCCACTGCAGGGATCTCTTTTGTGACCTTCATGGAAAATGCTGACCAAATGGCGCAAAGACCAAAGAGATATAGAATGATCAACTTATGTTACCAAACCAAGGAAAAAAGGTGTTAAAAATGGGTAAGGCTGAAAGTTTATCAACTGGCCACAAATAAATAGCTTTCAAGAGGTGTCCTATCAGCCAGCTATATCAGCAAACAATTACAGATAGTAAACATCTACATGAGTTGGCAGCAAACATTGCAAATATCTATTTTCTGATGTTAGGCTTGTTACCTTTTGCTAAATTGGGTTTTGTTGGCCTGCATAGTCATGTGCAGATCACACTTTAGGGTACTATGTGCCATAGGATGATACAATGACTCTACTTACGCCTATTAAGGAAATACCTAAAATGCAAACCTAATGAACAAAGGAAATGTAATCTATAGATATTAGGATTTGAACATGTGGCTCTTGATGAGAAAGATGTAGAATACATAGTATTGTGGATTTGGGATTTTTTTCCTCATGTTCAAAATATAAGTTCAAAAAGCAAATATAAGAAAAAAGGAAAAGCATGCATCAGTTATATGGTACATCAAAAGCCTAGTGTAGTGATGGCTAACCTTTTCCGGACCGAGTGCCCACAGCACGCCCAAACCCCCTAAATTTAATGCGTGTGCAGCCCCCGTGCATGCATCTTCACTCATGCATGCCTACCCCGAATGTGCCCTGCCCCCTCACATGCACCATGCCCCCCATGCATGTGTATGTGCCCCCTGCATGCGCCCCGCTGAACCCTCAAAATGTGATGCACATGCAGTCCCCGCACATGTTCCCTGCCCCATGCATGTATGCGCCCTATGCATGCACCCCACCCCCGTGCATGTGCTGCAGCCACCCTGCATGCGCCTTGCCTTCCCCCCCACATGCATGGCAGAGACCCAAAGAGCAGCTGGCCAGTGGGAGACGCGCATGCACCGCAGAGCTGAACTGGGGCAACTGCTCGTGTGCCCTCAGAGAGGGCACTGCGTGCCACCTCTGGCACGCGTGCCATAGGTTTGCCATCACGGTCCTAGTGTATGTATTAATTATTACATTTAATACATTACAATGTATTAATTGTAATAATACGATGTATTAATTATTACTTTTCTTCCTCCTCTTTTTCCTCTTTCTTTAGAATTTAAGTATGTCTTTCTGTTTTGGGATGACCTCTTATCCTACAGTATAAAAATCTATTGCAAAGGATTGAATAGCACTCCAATAACTAAATAGAAGGGCTCCAAAGAGAAATGAGAATTACTTTTTCTGCTCTACTATTAAAATCTGTTCCACTATTAACATTACTTTTTATAGACAGAAGATAAAATACTAAATTCAACCTATAATCGTCATCATTATTATTATTATCATCATCATATCATTTTTATGTTATATATTTAAGGTAGTACAAAAATGATTTGCTGGAACCCAAGAATCACATAGTATCATGTAACTATAATTAAGAAAGAGCAGAAGAAAAGGCCACACAGGACCATTTCGCCAGGTAAGAAATGACAGTAGCAAGGGAATATTAAGGATTCCAAATATCCGTATCTATATATTTGTATCTGTATCTTGATGTCCTATTCAACTTTGAAGCCCCTATCTATTTGGAGTTTGAAATTCGTGTTTTACAAGGAAGTCAGCATGGCATACTCTTCCCTGTTTTTGCTTATTTGTTTGTTATATAGCTCCCAGTTAATTTTTCAAGGAGGAACTTTGGCAATAGTCTAATTCTTTGCATTCACTGTTGCATGAAGTGAAAATATTTCAACTGTATTTATTTTTTCCTCGAATTATGAATTTTGTTTCATATCATTGCTTATTGGTTTATTGCTGCTAAGTTGAAGATCAGAGCAAATATAATTATATAAATTTAATAGCTATTCAGATATTCCTTTTTAACAATTGTTCCCTGAATTCATAGACAGTTTCTGTATCTTTACGAAATCTTTCTAGCTATGTGAGTGCTGTGTTATGTAAAACAACCGAAATCTCCTTTAGCTAGTTTTCCAGGCCGAGGCCTTCAATTGATTTTCATTTATTTTGCTAAGCAAATATTTGTGATTGTGATTCATCAGGATACATTCATAAACTCCCAACTCACTATCTAGAGGGACTAGCAATGATGAAAATTCCCATGTGGCTGATAGAGAAAAGCTTAGCAGATATCTTTTGCATTGTTCCCTTTCTGCTCCACCTGTGGAGAGGCCTGTGGGCAGGATTTGATTGGCTGATGATAGCTATCATAAGGTTAAAAAATAAGGGTAAAGGGAAAGAGTAGGACACATAGGCATAGCCACTGATCCTGACCCTCTTTTGCAACAATTTTAGATGCATCAGGCCAGTGTTTCCACTGCAGAGTTCCCTCAAGGTATTATTGAGACAAAAACACATTAGCCAGAAATGCAGAGTACTTCACCTTTGCTTTCATTCTTTCCTCAATGCACTTTTTTTTAAATGACAAGGGGAAAAAAAAGCCAAATCAGTTTGTGTTATGTGTGTAGGGGGCTATGTAAACAGTAAAATCACTCCTGGTTGCAACTATGGAGGACAGAAAGGTGATGGTAAAGTATGACATCTCGATACTAAGCGTGGTGCAGGGGAAACCTTGAAGCTGGACCAAGGCAAGGAAATTTCCCATGTGGCAGATTCGCAGGAAACATGACAGATCTTTATTTGAAGTTTCTTCTAAAAAGAATCTGAATTAGGGTTGCCAGGTCTGCTTCCAAAAAATAGCGGACAAGCGGGGGGGTGGGGCGGGGTTAAGTAGTAAAAAAATTAAAAAATTTTTTACAATTAAATTATATATTTTCTTACAAACATTTTAACACGTATTAAAATAATCACTTCAAAACTTTACTTAAAATTCAAAACATCAAATATATTATAATAATATGTAAAATATTAAATTACATTTTACTTTGCTGTCGTGTGTATTTTTTATTTGACTACGCAGCTTTGATCAATTCTTTGTGTTTAAGGAATAATTCTTTAATTTCAGTACAACGTTGAGAAATATTAAAAAATATACAAAGTTCACTTCGAACTGATGGTACAAGCAGTCGGTTACGTTCGTCAGTCCACAAATTTCCCATGACGCTGAAAATTCGTTCAACGTTTGCATTTGATACCGAAATTGATGCACAATACTGGAACAGTTTCAGTAAACTCAGAGCTGGCTCTTTCTTGAAAAAGTACGTCCACTTATCAAGGGATGAATCGCCCTGCAGATGAACATAAACTTCTTCTAAGGCAGAAATTTCATCGAAGAGAGTGTTGGGTGGAAGTTCTTCTCGCCATAGTGATAATAACCAGATGTTCGTCATTTCTTCTAAAGTTGGATGATTATTGCAATCAATTAGATTGAAACAACTTAGCGTCTCATATATTGAATCGGTGAAATTATACCACTTTTCTAGGTATGCAATGGCTCTTTGATACACGTTGATGGCTTCTTTCTTGAACTTTTGCACGGCATTCTCAGGCAAATGTTTTTTACGTAAGGCAAATAAAACTTTCATTCCAAAAAACTGCTCATCGTATTTTTTTTGCAAAGAATCACGCAGCTTACACATGATAATGTGAAGATCACATGCAAGAATTTTCTTGCTTTCCAGCTTCAGTAGGGTGTCTTGCATTATTGACATGAAGAAGTGCGTGAAATATAAATACAATTCTGAAATTGTTGGTTCATCATCCTTTGCAAGTTCATTTTCCTGATCCGAAATAAGGTTCCAGATAACCTTATGGCACTCATCAGATCCAAGAGAAATAAAATACGATTTTAGAGGTATCCAGTTTAAAAGAAGTCTTTTGACCACTTTAAACAAACTTAACCAATGTGTTGGAACATGGCGCAAAACTTCATGGAATTCTGACACGCAAAACTCAAAAAATGATTTCAACTCTTCTCGTTTCTTCGCAGAATTCAAAAATTCAGCAGAAACCTTCAGCACTACATTTTCGATATCAAAAGATAACTGTTTAATGCATTTTTTGCACTGTTGTGTAAAATGTGATTATTGCAATGAGTAGCTACAATATTGTCATTTTCCAGCAATAATTTTTGGTAAACAGATTTGTTCACTCCATAATTGACCGATGCATTATCTGCTGAGTAAGCTGAAACATTATTTATTTCCAATTCGTTATCACTAAGAACTCGACACAGCTGATTTTTTATTGATGTAGAGTCTTTGAAAGAATCCTCATAAAAGTCTAAAATTTTCACACACAGTCCTTCTTCACAAGTAAAATATTGTGCAACAATGGGATACATTTTGCGATTTCCCTTGTTTGATGCATCAGTGGAGAGAGGAAATGGAATTCCAGTTTTAAGATCATTGAGAACCAACTCAATAGAAAAAGGATACAAAACCTCATTGACAATAGCTGATGATTTGGTTCTTCCACAAGATATCTTTTTTACAATTTCTGAACCATCAAAAATTTGCTTCATTAACTTAATATCGCAATCTTGAGCCAGGAAAGAAATATGGTGTTTGATCCCATGGTAAGTTTCAGTCATTTCAGCTACAGTCACTTTCTCACTGAAAGAGGAGTCTTTAACAATGAAAAACGAATTGATTCGCTTGTTGCTGGAAGCTATTTTCTCCTTATCTAAATGATTTTTTGTGCTTGCATGCTGTGTGACAGCTTTTATACCATTATATTCAATTGTGAACGATTTCTGACACAATTTATAGTAGGCCGTCGTATTTGTTCTGTCGGTTTCGTTGTTGGTAATCCATGCAAAAGTAGCTTCCCAGTCTTTGGTGTATTTGCACACTCCTCTCTTTTGTTTTAAAGAATTCGAAATCTCACCGCTGTCACTCTCATCACTCGACGCCATTTTAGGTCAGTCGACACAAGCTACAATACATTTTAAAAATGTGAACTGTACATAATTTTATAATATATTTTTATTTTAATCTCATCATTAATTTTTTTGGAGAATCGAGTTCAATGGATATTCGATCTTTGTCTCATTCTAACATATGAAAAAAAAGACAAAACGCGATTCTCCTATCCTTATTTCTTAGACTGTACAGCTTTAGATTACATACCATTTCATCATAAAGCTTTTGAATAAAAAAAATGTCCACTATTTTGTGAAAAAAAATAGTGGACATAATGTGAAAAAAGCGGACTGTCCGCTCAAATAGTGGACACCTGGCAAGGGTTATCTGAATTGAATTTCCAAGCTCAACAGAAGCCCCATGACAAGGGGAAAAAGGGTAATATTGATCTTTCTAGTCACTGTCAGGGTTCCAAGTAACACCCCCAACGAAAGAAGACTCCGAGGCTAGAAGTTCCTCAAATTTCCATTTTATTAGAGATGTCATATTGGCACATCTGGGAATACACGAATCTGAAAGCTTCCAGGTTTTCCCCACCCAAAAGAAAGTCCAAGTCCCTTCCCCTGCACCAGTGGTGGGTTCCTCCCGGTTCCGCCCGGTTCCGCCGAGCCGGTAGCAGTGACAATATGACATCACCGAACCAGTTTTGCCCCCTTGCCCCCCTGCCCCCACTCCCCGCATTATTCTTACCTTTTATTTGGCCCCACCCCCAATCTATTGCTGTCTCCTGAGTCCCAGCTGATGGCTAGAGGGAAAAAAACTGTTTAAACTCTTGCCACGAGGCTTCAAAGGGCCGCCCTACAGCTGATCAGTGTTAAAAGAAAACAAATGAGAAGACCGGTGCCTGCAAAAATACATGAGTAGATCAGTGCCTGCAAAAATAAATGGGTAGATCAGTACAGCTCTGCAAGCAGTTAAAAGCCTGGTAGACCAGTACCTCTGCTAAATCCTAAATAATTGTCACATAACCATCAAGCCACGCCCAAAAAAGCCACGCCCACAGAACCTACCCCTGCCCTGCACCCACATGTCCATCACTGGTCCAATCAATGCACTGTCCCAACTGGAGATGCCTCCCAGTCATGCCACTCCAGGTGCAGGCAGAATGTCCTTGACTCCCAGAGAAAAGAATGTTATTATGGCTAGATATCTCTACAACTCTACACAATCCCCCCTCCCAGTTTCCCACAGCACTAAGTGTGGCAGCCCTGAAGATCCAAAGAAAAAGATGGCTTCCAGGGCTGACAGTCATGTTCTATGTGAACGGCTTAATGAGACACAATCACTTTTCTCATTGCTTCAGCTCCATCCACCATCCATTCTGTCAACAAATTATATATAAGACAATGTGGTGCTTCAAAGGAAAAAAGAAGAAACCATTCCCACAAAATTGTGCACTGAGTTCCATAGAATTTTAGAACAAGAAATCTGCAACAGGATAACAGTTATGCTGATGGAGCAAGTTCACTTTGAGCTCAGGGATCAATTTGGAGGATACCTTTCACTAATCTTATCCATAATGATAAGACGGTGCAATTGCCCTCTGCTCTGCATAAGTCAACATCTTGAATCTGGTGACTGTGCTTTGATTTTAGCATTCAGTACCATACACTAAATAAATTAATATATTAGTATTCAGTTTTATTGACTACTATGGAAGCTGCCAGACCTGCAGGAGAAAAAAAAAAACAACTATCTCCTTTATAGACAAGTGCTGGTTTGAGGACAAATATTGACTAATCTTCCAGTGGTAGCGCCTGGTTGTAAAAGTTGGAGATTGAGAAAGTGCAAGAGAAAGAAGCTAGTTGCCTTTGAATTACAGATCTGGAGACTGTTACTAAGAGAAATGGACTGCAAGAGGAACAAATCTATCAGTCTTGGAAGAAGTAAGACTATCAGTCCTCTCAATCAGCAAGAAGTAATTCTCATATTTTTCAGCCACATGATACAAAAGGATGATGCACAGTTATAAGGACAATGCAAGTAGTCTTCAACTTAGAACCATTCGTTTAGCAACCGAAGTTACGATGGGGCTGAAAATAGTGACATATGACCAGTCCTTATACTTAACAACCATTGCAACCTCCTTGTGATCCTGTGATCAAAATTTTGGTGCTTGGCAACCAGCATGTATTTATGACAGTTGGGGCATCCCAGGATCATATGTTTTGCGACCTTCCCAGCTGCTTCTGACAAGAAAAGTCAATGGGGGAAAATGCTTAACAATCACGTGATACACTTAAACATGGCAAAAAAAAAAAATAGGGCATCATTTAACAACCACCTTAGAACTTCCAGTTTCACTTGGAGTCATATGTTGAAGATTGCTTGTACTTGACAAGATTGAGGAAAGAAAAAGAGAAGAAAAATAGTGGGTAAGATTAGGACATCGCTGGGATGTCCTTAAAAAAAAACCCTTGTCACTAGGGATAGGTTGAAATGCCAGGTGTTTATCCATACAATTGCCAAAGGAAGGGCCTCACTAATGGCACCCGAAATCTATATTATATAATCTAACCTGTCTTTTAAATGATGAAACCACATGCCAGACAGCACCAGATGAAATAACAATATTAAATGTGCATTTCAGTTCTAAATTTCATTACCCAATAAGATTCTTCCTAAAATATGTAAGACGTTTTACTGTATGTGAAGAATACCAGAACCAGAATAATCTGAAGGGCTTTTAAAACAAATCAAAGTCCTTTTCTTAGCACTCTTCAACATGTCATCTGAAAGACACTACCGTCTTAGCCTGACTTGAAACAATCCAGACACCGAGATGCAGCACAGATTCATTAT